>NC_063223.1:15434139-18065267 GCF_020740725.1 Corvus hawaiiensis | reverse complement strand
CTGTAGGCACACAAAAGCAGGCCAGACAGATGTTTACGCTGGGTGATTTAGCGCATCTGAATTTGTCAAGTTGTTTGATAACTTCATACTCAAGCACATTTCTTTCCTCATTACAGAAACATCCTGGTTTCCAGCAAAAAGTGCTGCTGGCACCAGAATTCCCCACATGCTGTTTTCTGCACAGCAGAAATCAGAGGAGTTTATCACTCGGAAAGAAAAGCTGTAGATGGGTGGCAGTTTTCAGTCAGCTTCTGGTGGGTCTTCCCTTCCCTCCTTCCACCCTTTAAAATGTGGTGGCTGTGCCCATGCAATATGGACAAGCTGGATCCTTTCTTTCCCCAGGCTCCTGGCTGCAAAGCAAACATGCAATGCCAGCGCAGAGCTATTCTTCCATTGCTGGTGCTCTGCGGGGAGACGGGATCCGATTTACCCCAGCAGCTCTGCCTCTGGGTTTCAGCTCTACAGGGACACTCCTTAATCTGCACGAGGAATCCAAAGGACTTGAAACAGTAAGAGAAAAGGAAATCATTGTTTTAAGACACATACTGAAATATCACTGTGTGTATGTACTTAACATATGGGGAATGCAATGGCCAAATTCAGGCTCCCCTGGGTTCGTTTCTCAGAACCAGGCTGCCCCATCCTTTCTGCGGGTAGAAAAACGGGAGGGGGATGATGTGTGAAAGCTTCCTTGACCATATGGAGAAGTGATGGTAGCTGGGATCCAGGGCATTGAAGACCCTACCTGTGCCAGGGTGATGCAGTCAGGCATTTTGCAGGGCTTGGACAGGAAGGGCACTTTGTGCGTGGCCATATTTCTACACTATTCAAAGAGTTCAGAAACCTCTGGGGAAAACATTCACCTTTAAAAAGGTAGTAAGAGATTAAAAATGCTGTATCCATTTATACATTGGCCAACAGAGGCTCTTGACTTGCCAGGGGACAGCATGTGGGGAATGAAGTGCCTGCTGGACACTCAAATTTGGTGAGGGCTGCATGCCTTGGCCCCTCTGGCTGCTGCTGGCAGACCCAGCCCAGTGCCTGTGCTTTTGTACAGGAAGGAGGTCTGCACATCCCATTAGCTCTTCTGCACTTGCCACCCAGCACACACTGGCAAGAACAAGGTGTCAGGGCATCCCTGCTACCCTCAGCACTGCTGCTGGTGGAGAGTCCATGGAAGTGTCCTCAGAAGTACATGTTTCGGATCAGAAGTGTGGGCTGGATGGAGAAGTCCTGATCTTCTCCACTTCCTGCACTTTGCCTCCCACCACACAGAGGGCTCTGGGTGTGAGAACAGGATTCCTTACAGGTACAAGTAATAAGTATGTCCTATCAGCTAAGGGGTCCAGGATCTGACCAGAAGTAGTCAAAGAAAACCCCAAAACATGTACAGAGTGGACATCAGGTCCTTAGCACAAATACTTCATTCTCCAGATCCATTTCATGCAGACACCACCTAAGCTGCAAGGAGGTTGCTGTGTGCACCCTGTGCCCCATCCTGGGGTGCCACATCCACTTGAGCCCACTGTACAAAACATCCTGCCACCAGTGACTGCCATAGTGCTGAGTGAGGACAGCTGTGACACTGCAGGCATGTTTTTAAGAGCACTCTATTTCACGTTTCAAGGACACACACTGGGGCTCAATCCATCTGGATTGCTGCAATTGCAGGTGTCCTTCAGTACCAGAGCCCATCTCACTTCTCCCTACAGCCCCAGGGCCATTAAAACCCCCTGACACACACAGGGGATGAGTTGGGGTGCCCAGCCAGCAGGAACCACAGTCAGCTGCAGATATTTAGATTCTCATCTGAGAGATGCTGCACAGCCAGGACTGGCAGAGAGATTTCAGATAAGAGCTCCCATCAGTCCCGCTGGGAGCTGGGAACCTAAAATTCTGCTGTGGGGAGCTCTGAAAACATCAGCCCAGGTTCTTTTCAGGAGCAGGACTTGGGATTCCCTCCTCCTCCCTCTCTCCTTCACTTCAGCAACACAATGTCGCCCTTTCTCCATTTCCGAAAGGGGTCTTGCAGGGCTCTGCATCAGAGATCAGGGGCCGTTTTGAAAGGAGGAACCCGCAGTTTGACCCCTGCTCTATTGAGAGACCTTTTGTGCCTCTGCAAAGCTCTGCACTCTGCATTGGCCTCGCGGCCAGTGGAGGGAAACACTGCAGGAAGCAGGGATTTATTCTGCTGCTGACAATCAGGAGTAGCAGTGTCCTCTGGTGCCTTCATTGTCCAAAGGTGTTTGAGTGTAAAGCTCACACATAATAGCAACTTTCCAGTGATGCCTATTGAAAAAGCCCTTTGGAGCTCGCCAGCTCTGCCGGGAATGCAAGACCTCAGGTGTCCGGGCTTATCTTCCAACCAAACTCATTTATTTAGCAGCCAACTCCGATTACTCCTTGTAGTTAAAAGAAAGCCCCAGAACAAAGGCTCAGCAGCCGTGTGCTCCTCAGCCATTCAGCACTGCCGGTGTGGGAAGCAGGTGTTTCGAGGTCTGCATTCCCACTCCAGTCTGAAGAGGCTGGAATAAGACACCGCCTTTTGAAATGTCCGCTCAAAAAGAAAGAAAGAGGCAGCACAGCCTCACTTTGCAGGCTGGGAGCAGGCGAAGGGCTCAGCTAATTCATAGCATGATCTAGCCGAATGCTGCAAAAAGCGTTCCCACGGAAATGTCTGCAAATGTGGAAATGAATCCAGCTAAGCGGTTTTTACACCTTTTGTTTTTTTTATTTTAATGGTCTTTTCTAAGTGCTCAGGGAATGCGCATTTTTCACTTTGAACATCTACATACCTCCTTTGCTGATAAGCAGGTATTTGCAATGGCAACAGGTTGGGTATCAGGAGGAATTTCCATTGGAATGAACTGCCTGGGAGGTGGTGGGGTCGCCATCCCTGGAGGTGTTCAAAGTGGCACTCAATGCCACGGTCTGGTTGACAAGGTGGTGTTTGGTCAAAGGTTGGACTCAATGAATCTCAAAGGTCTTTTCTAGCCTCCTTGATTCTATGATTCTGATTCTATGAAACAACCAGCTCCATCTGCAATGGCAATCCAAGCACCCAGGCAGCCATCCCATCAGCATCCCACTCTTGTCACAAAAGCACTGGTAAGACTGGGAGTACTTGGTTGGCACAGAGCCCTCATCACTTGGCTCTGAAAATCTTCACCTGAATTTAGAAAAGCATTCTTCAAAGCACAAACTTAGCTGGAGTGGGGAGGGGGGAAGCCTTGCAAAAGGAAGTTTTTAGTAGGAGAAAAGATAATGTTTGTCACATAAGTGACAAACTGGATGAAATCATCCAAGCACAGGTCAGGTGCCAGTGTCATCTCTCTTTTGCCCTCATAAATAATATTAATTGGTATTTGTTATGCAGAGGTACTAAAAGAAAGGATGATAAGGAGATGCTCGTGCTGACACAGGCCCAAAGGCTCTGCTTTCCCAGGGCTCGGTGCGCTCTGGGGTGCTGCACCAGGAGCAGGGGCAGCTGCTCTGAAATTGTGTTTGAACATGATGCTGAGTTGCTTCCTCTGTGATGGCTCTTTAAAAACATACCCTGACCACGTGACAAACATGAGTGGGATTTCCTGGACTTTTTTGTTTGTCTTTTCAAAATCTATTCCACAAAAAAAATTTGCCATTTCCTCTCCCTTTTCTCATCAGCCAAGCAGCAAAAGTGGGGCTAAAGTGCTGGTCCAGCTCAACTGGCTTCTGTGCTGTAGCGTCCTCCAGGACTTGGACAAAGGCTCCTTGTCCTGCTCTTACTACACACAGTATGGCCAGGCAGTGCCCATGCCAGCACTGGCTGAGCCCAGCCCCACCACCCAGATCAGAGAACAGCAGCACCTTCGGCTCAAAATGGCCGAGACAAAGCTCAGCGTCTCTGGCACTGGCTGTACCTCCAGCTCTCAAGCCCAGAAGCCTCGCAGCGCACTGGGGCCCTTCTGAAATGCACACTCCCTCCTAACCCAGCTATGTTAAGATAATAGCATCCCCCCACCTCCCTTTTTAATAAAGCTGCCAGTTTTAAAGATGCATCACAGCAATTTCTTAAGAGCTACAGGCCATCAGTGCTGCCTAAGTGCTCTTTACTGGGAGTACGGCACTGGGGGACTGCAGAGAACTCACCCGCAAGCTAAAAATATTCCCACCTCATTATATACTCCAGTGGATTACTCAATAATTACACTTATTAGATCCGAAGGTAATTACCATTTTGCTAATCAGGTGTCCCTTTTGTTAATACACAAAGTCAGCCACACCACCATTATTCTTGGCCATGCCTCATGCCTGCAGCAGCGGGGCCTCTGCTCTCACACCACCCTGCAAGGAGGGTGCTCATCCCTCAGTCACCGACTCTAAACACCTCCTCCTCCTGCAGGGGTAAGGCTTCTGTAGCCAAGTCATGGTCAAGCTCAGACAGAACCAATGTGACTGTCAGGAGATGGAGGCTCTGCCCAAGCCTTCTGGCTCCAGAGCAGGGACATTTGCCTGCACTGAGCACCTCATACCATAGGTGATGCCTTCAGTGTGACACACACACAGCACAGTGGCAGCTCTGTGTGGGTGTGACAACCACTGTCCACGCTGGAGTGAAAAGGAGACTCTGCACACCCATCCTCATCGCGAGGTCCCATCAGAACCCCATCACCAAAACATCTCCAGAAGCCTGAACACCTTCAGGAGCTACATGCAGCAGCAAGCTAGTGACCTGCAGTTGGATTTAGGCTGTGCATAAAGGTTTCTTTTACAAACAGTGGCCAGGCAAAGCCATTCTAACTTCCTATGGGTTTAGTGCCATTGCCACACCAGGGTTGCCCCAGCAGTACCAGGTAAAGCAGCCCACGCAGGGAAGGCTTTGGTCCTCCTGTTGCTGTTTCATGGGATGGGTTTCTAAGAGCAGAGAGAGGGAAAAAGCTGCCATGCTGCCAGTAGAAAATATGCAGGAATGAGAGGTCAGCAGTACAGTCCCCTCAAAATCCCAAAGACATGTTAAAGGCTTTATTGTTTGGCATCAAATACTGGGGCCTGCTTTGTCTCTTCTCTCTGCGTTTAAAGCTACACTCACTTTTGGGTTTTTGTCCAAGTCTGACCAGTTACCAAAAGGCATTTTTATTCTCTCCACAGTCATTTCTAGGAAGAGTAATTAATTTATGTTAATTTGGAGAGAAAAGGCATAGCAATGAACTTTTCCAGTTCAGATATAAATGGTAATATATTAAAAACTTACTGGTGATAAAAAGATAAAACACATAAGTTATGATCTTTCCACCATAAAGTGC
This sequence comes from Corvus hawaiiensis, assembly GCF_020740725.1. Lineage (NCBI taxonomy): Eukaryota > Metazoa > Chordata > Aves > Passeriformes > Corvidae > Corvus > Corvus hawaiiensis. The sequence continues at coordinate 18,059,985 of NC_063223.1, read as the reverse complement.
TGCTTATTGAAAGAAGCAAATTATTTTGAGTAGTTTCAACCCTAGTTGAATAGGGTTGAAATAGTCTAACTTAAAGCAATAGTCCGTTGTTTTATCTGAGCTAAAATGCATTAGGCTTGTTCCTTCCAAACCAGACCATCTTCTGTTCACTCTTAACTGGTGATCCAGAAGGAAGAAATTCCCTTAACCACTCCAGATTGGCTGTGCTATGTATAGGAGATATTGAAGGACTGGGCTGGATACCAAGGAGAAAGAAGGAAAGAAATTCAATAGGATTTTATTTTCCACTTAGTATTTTACAGGTCTATTTTCTGTGTGAGATGCTTTTTGTGTTTTTCTTTCAAAACAAAAATCTGTTTTCAGCAAATGAACCAGAACACATGAAACAGAATACAAAGCTGGTGAAACATGGGTAAAACCCCCAAACATCTAGGGATGCCACTCTGAGCCTGCACCAGGAGCTGGCTGCAGTCTTGCCCTTAGTTCAAAACCACCCTAGGAGATGCTAATTGGACACTTTTGATAGTGTTGCAGTCCCAAATTTCAAAAAGGCACAAAGGAAGGACAAATGTTCAAACACCAAAGCAGAATTACTTTGTGCAATGACCGGGTGGATACAGAGAATGGCGGAGAGCATGGTCAGAGCTACAGCTCATTTCCTGCAGGGAGAGCAACACAAGAAAAGCTCTGGGAAGGAAAGCATTGCACAGCAGGAAAAACTCAATTTTATAATCGCCCGACCTCTCCTTCTCTGGTAACACCAAGATATCCACCAGCTACATGAAATCTCACTTTCTAGAGTAAAAGCTAAATTACTGACAGCATGCAGGGAAATGGAGACAGAACAAGCTGAAGAGCTACTGAATCAGCTGCACTGGGAAGGAATGGCACTGATCATCCCCCAAAAACATCCCACTCCAGGGATGGAGTGATGCCCTCATTAATCACCAGGTGCTGATGCCACCTCTGCAGCACTCAGTGCTAATTTGCAGCATTTAAGGATGATCATAGGCTTGAGCCACACAGGTAACTCAATCCATCAGAAAACACATCCCAGACCCAGGCTTCATTTTCCCTAAACCAGGTGCCTTCGGGATTGCACAGAAACACACTTCAGCCCAGAAGCAAATGACAAATCTGAAGCTGACAGACTGTTTACAGAAGGAGAAAAGCTCTGAAGTAATTGCTAGCAAATTATCATGAGGAACATTATCAAGCAACAAGAAAAATCCCCCTCCAGAGGGCAAGATGTGCTGCTTGCTCTGGTGTCTCCTTGGGGATATGGCTTAAACCCCCCTGCTGGCTGCACTGAGAGCAACGGCTCGGGACTGGAATTTCAAGGCTCCCTTCACACTGGGTTATTTGCCAGGAGGGAACAGTTAATAGCCTTTGGTCAGTGCTTTCTGTGCCCTCTCTTCAAAATCAAATTACTTTGTGCAAATGGAAAATTACCTGAGAAATCAGGCAGGTGTTTAAGAAGGTATTGGGATCCTCAGAGGATGAGTTAGGTGTATAGAACCAACATCCCCCCAGTAGAAACCCCAGCAAAGCATGGCCAGGTTGAGATCAGGTTCATAAATGCTCTCTGACATCTGTGTGATCCTTGTAATCTTGTCAGCCTCAGCAATCCTGGAAGCAGGTCCCCAGCAATTCAGCAGCCTTGCTATCAGCAGGAATTATTCACATCCTTCCCATCCTGCACCTAAAGACCAAGTCCAACTCTTGCTCTCCCCTCTCCCAGCTGGATTTCTTCCACTTCCCCAGCTACCTCTTTCCATAAGCTTTGGAGTTGCTTGACACGTTCCCCAGCTCTTCACCCTGGCAAACATGGTGGACATTCCTCAAGACCCTCAAAAGCTCTCAGCAATCACCCCACCAAGCGAGTTTGGCTCCTCCAACTAAAACAAAACACCACAAGAAGCCAGCTGGGACTAAGCAGCCAGCATTGACCCTCTGAATCAGATCATCCTCTCTATCCATCCATCAGTCAGCTTCTACCAAATTTCAGCAGAGGTTTTTCAAAGTGCCCTTTGAAGGATCCTGGTGACTGTCAACATCTTTGTCACTGTTAGTTCACTGCCCTCTCCCACTCCATTTTCCACAGGGTTACAGGGACCTGTCACATTTCAGGGCTGTTTGCAAGGGAGGAAAACAGCTTATTTATCATTTATCTTTAGCTATTTCTATTTATTCAAGATATTATATTATTTAATATTATAAATATATTAATACATGAAATATTTATTTATTTAGGTTTATTCTGGTACAGTGGAGGGACGAACCCACAGCACCAAGATGTCAAATATTTTCCCAGGATCAAGGCAGTGAGACAGCAGCATCACAGACCTTGGAAAACAGGCTCCCAGGGTTTCATGTTCAATCCACCAGACTGCAGGGCTTCTGCACACTCTGCTGCTGCTGGCAAAGGACAAGGGAACAGGAATTACTTCCCTCCACGACTCTGGGTTGTTTCAGCCTGGCTCCCTTGGTGGAGGAGCTGCAGAGTCATTCAGGTGAAGGACTCATCAATGATTTATGGTTTCTCCTACTGGGGAAAAGGAAAAGCTGCTGACAAGCAGCAGGTTCTCCATGTAGGGAGGCAAGTGGCAGGGCCAGCACTCAGATCACTTTGCAGCAGCAGGCAGGTACAATATGGCATGCTGACCACAGCCAGGTTTCAGACCCCTGTGAGCGCCCAGCCCCAACCTGTTCCTTAACGCAGAGCATTACGAGCAAGGAAAGCATCGCTGCCGACAGGGACAGGACAGAGCTCCCTGCACCACTACAGCCAAACTGCTCAGCTGAAGAACATACAACACAAATGTTTCTTGGTGCTACAACAATGGCTGCAGAGCCCAAGCAGGGTTCCCTATAAGGCCAACCAAAGCTTCTGTTTGCTTCTGGGAGCCTTCTGAGGTTCAAAGATCTTAAATAAACAAGGCAGCAATTGAAAGCCTATCACCGGCTTCCCTGGCAGCCGGTCTGCGGGAAGCAGAAGCTTGTAAAGAAGGTACTGAGCTCCAGCTGGCAGACACCAGCCAAAATCCAGTACATTCGTAGGGAAAGTTTAGGGCAACATGGCTGGCTTCTCTGCTTGGGAAACAGAGTAGCTTTCCCTTCCTCTTGGATACACCAGCAGTGGGATTTAAGGTCTCAAACCCGCGGCCTGAAAATGAATGGGGTTCTCCCGCCCACAGAGGCTCAGGACCAGTGTGAAGACAGGATGCCCATGGGGAGGGATATTTATCTGGGTTCCCTTAGGAGTATTGCAGTGGCAATAATGATGACCCAGCAATTTAAATTAGGACATGCAAAGGCTTTTCTTAGAATAAAAGTTTTTAGAGCATGTAGGACAGCCACTGGAAACAGCAAAATTTCTCCACAACCATAAAACCTCACAAAACCCCCAAAACCACAGGCAGGAAATTAAAGAGAATTCAGAGGAAAAACAACGCCAAACGATTACATCTCTGTAGGGATTATACTGGGAAAAGCTAAAAAAGAACAAAGACCTTGATCTTTCAAACACAGGGCCCGTGCTCAGCTTTGCCCGCAGGAGCTGCGAAAGCAGAGACAGGGCACCAGGGACCACGACCGACCATGGCAGGGGAGACAACAGGGCCCAGGAGACCCCCTTTATTTCTGGCTTGCTCTTTATTAATTCCAAAACTGGAATCGAGTCCAGACTTGCTGAAGCCACAGGCTTATTACACTTGCTTGCATTTTTTCCCCTTAACTTTCTTTTTCTTTTTCTCCACTGCAGCTCTGTAGTACGGTTTTTATTTTAGCTAATGAATCCCTGCCCACACATGCGAGAGACTCCAAAACACCCACAGACCAGAGGCAGGGGAAGGAAATGCCGGAATTGTTTGCTGAAATCTGGCAGAGGCTATTTTTTGCGAGGGGCCAGAGGAACACAGTGTTCTCCAGAGATCCTGAGAAGGGTGAGGTCAGAGACTGGCTTCTGCCACAAGGCCTCAGCATTGGGAGGCTTTTTTGTCTTTTGCAATTACATAATGTCTTTTCCATGCCTTAAGTTGGTTGCTTCCAGATTGCTGGAGAGAGCTCTGAAATGACACACTCCACAGCTCAAAAAGAAAAAACAAACCAAAAAACCACACAACACACTTCTGCTCATATGAAACTGCAAAACCTCGTTTCCTGCCACAGTCCCGTATTGTAACAGATGGAGGAAAGGGGGGGGAAAGGGCTTTTTTTTTCCTCTTTCATTTTCCATATTATCCATGTGTTGGCAACACACTGCTGTCACAGAGTGGTGGAAAGTTCATTTACGGGAAACCTTCCGAAACTGGAGCAGCTCATAAAACTTCTAATGCAGACCTGGTTAAAAAATAATGACATGAGACCTGAATGTTTTTCAGTGCAGTTGGGGAATGCATTTTCAGTCTATTTCTACACCTTGAGCAAATAATGATATTAAGAACTATTTTAACCACAGAAAGAGAGAAAAACTCACCTAAAAGGGCAAAACACAGGGATGAAGTGAGAGTTCAGAGAGTGAAACTTCTTGGGTCTTGTGATCCAGGCAGGTGATGAGGCTGCCTAAACTAAACTACCTAAACTACGCTGCCTAAACCCTTTGCCCACCCTTACCAGTGGGGGAACTTCTTAGCAAAGCCTTTAGCTAACACTGACCAAAAATAAAGCAGCTACGAGGCAGCCTGGAAGCTTTTGGGAATGAAAACGTCACTTTCTAATTTTTGACTACAGGCAGAAGATGAAGATGGTTTGGATGCTGGGGCTGAACCACAGGCACCCATGGACTGAGGAGCCCTGCACTAAATTGCTAGCTATGCCTCCAGTTGGTCACAGCCTGGGGAAAACCACTCACATCCGGATCCACAAAATTACTTTGGCACCAGACCACTACTGCTTTGAAGGCTTCAAGCAACTTTTTCAGCTCTCAGAAAAATGATTGTGTTCTCTAAAATAAAGTGGTGGCCCCATCCCATAGGAGAGGTGTGAGGACCAGTGGATCTGAAGGGCTTAACAGCATGAGGAAACATTTGCCCAAGACATTCTTCTCTCTTAACACCCCCCACCGTGATCCACCAGGGCTTTTCTTCTCCTGTCCTGTAGCCTTTCTGTCCTTCTGCTTTCTGTCCAGATACCACAGAGCACAGAGTATGGGGTCAAGTAAATGGGGTTAGCAATGAGAGTGTATTTGAGTATCTGGATATATGGAGCAACTTGGAGGCTCTTGGACAAAGCCACAGAAGCTCTGTAACAGCCACAATGTGGGTTACATGCTTCAGCTGCTCTAAATCCACATGGTCCCTGATTAGGGTGAATCTCCTGGCTCAACCCCTCAGGTGAGGAGCAAAGTCAAACAACACTCTGGAAGGGGTAGAGGGAAAAAGAATAGGAAAAAAACCCAGGGAGAGCAGGTCACAAACAGCCCATTCTGTGCTCTGGTGATGGAGCAAAGGCATTTTCTACATAACTTCGCCCATATGAACAGGAAATCTGTGTACTGATGTATTCCCACACCACGCACACGAGGGGTCTGTGTGCCGCTGGAGTGCCTGCAATGAATCATTCATTGTCCTTCCTCAAGCTTTCCAGTAGGAAGAAGCTACACATTTGACCTTATAAAAAGCAATAATTTTGCCTGGTAAGATGAGGCCAGCAGTAATCCAGGCCTTGCTGGCAGCCTCAAACACACGGGAGGAGATACGGGTTGCTGCTGCTATGCCGCCAAGTGCTGCATCAGCATTTCCATATGAAGCTACTATTTTCAAGACTGCTACAAGTGAGCCAAGAAAAGGAACAAAAGGAATCTGCCCCCAAAATACCTTTCCTTTAAAAATATATAAATTATCCTGCAGGTTTTCATCTCCAATAGAAAAATTTAGAGGTGGACATTCTTGTTTTACAGCACCTTATTTCCCTGTGAAGAGGACTGCTATTGTGATTTTTACGGAAAGCTTGCTCACACACTTCCTCAAAAGAAGGAATCAAACAGGTAATTTTTTTGTTAGAATATTGGTAATATGATTGATCCAAGGCTCATGGAGGTCAGTAGGGCCAAATGGGGAAGAGAGAATGAAGATGTCTGTCAGTATATCTTGTAACTTGTCTCTTCTAAAATACTTGCTCTGCCAGTCACTGCTCTTGTGTCTGTGAGTTCTTAACAAAAGCAACAATTAGGATTATTAGAAGGAATTAGTCATCCTGCGTAAGTTGATTTTCATTGTGTGCCAGGGGAAGGTGTAAGAAAGATGGGTCAGTAGTTGAGACCACCTGTCTGACACCTCTGGTCCTTCCCAGATTTCCTGTGCAACCTTGAGGACCCTTGGAGGACGTTTTTGGCAGGTTAGCACAGAACCTGGTAACCCAGCCAAGTCCTGTACTCTGTACCCCTGGACACTGCCAGAGACTGTGCTGTCACTGGCCTCATACTCCTACTAGTGAACTGGGGACAGGAAAGTCTCCCATGCAGCACAGCAGAGACATCATTGGGAATCCTACAGTGGTAGAGGCAATGCAAGTGCATCCAACAGACAGAAACTGGACAACATCCCAAAAACTTGCCCCCTCTCTGATGACCCCATGTTGGACCTAAGGCAGGAAGAGGGATGTGCCTGCAGACCTCACCCATCCTTGCTGAAAGCTGCTGGGAATTTCATGCTCCAAACATGAACATCTTGTGTTTCATGTAATCTCATTCAAAATATTTTGATTTATGATCTCAATAACCCATTAACTGAAATCCCACATCTCAGATATCATGAAATTAAAGAAATAATGAATGAGAAGCTGTGCTGCTGAGGCGCTTTCCAGAGTGATTCATATTAAATAAGAGACTTTGTAGCCAATATAATAGTTTGCCAGATTAACACATACCTTGCTGAACAGTAAATACTTTTCTTTGGGGCTGCTTCGGAAACATCATTGCATTCAGTAATTAGCGAAGAGTAAAACTAATAAAATATATAAAAAAGAGTCAGAAGAAAAGAAAAACTTTGGGTATAAGTGGAGCTTGTGCCTTATCCAAGCCTGAAGGAGAATTTAAAGATTTAATTACAGCTAATGAGCACATATTTCAAAAGCAAAAGCTGCAAAGCTCTTTTTGCAGCTTAATAATGCATAGAAAGATACAGTGAAGTGTGATGCTCCCGTGGGGAGCAAAGTGTGTTTCTCTGGGAACACATTCAAAACCCAAAGGGAGCACAGAATGATCCAAAGGCCAAAGAGGAAAGGCAAATCCCGCCATGAGACGGACACTTCTCTTCCAGCTTTTGCACATTAAAATTCCTCCCAAGCTCTTTTGAGAATTACTACATTAGGCAAAGCTTATGGTGAGCAAAGAACCTGAAAAGTTGTCCCCCAAGGAGCTGCCAGGGCTTGCAGAACCATCTCTGCCAATTCTGTTTGCTTAGGAAATATTGACATGGTGCCGATGACAGCTGTTGTCTTTGACTGGCAAACATGGGATACACAAACATTTCCTTCTGAGGGTGCACGAGAAGAAACCTTGAGGTCATGGATAAAGTTGGGAGAGAAAGCACCAGGTGAGGATAGCTGAGGACACCTTGACCTTGAGACACTACTGATGGTGCCAGGCAGATCAGATGCCTTCTATGACCACAAACTGGTCATTGTAAGTCTGAACCCAACCACTCACATGCACCTCCCAGGTGGAAAGGAAAACATAATCCATAATCATCATTTGTAAGGTTCCTAGTAGATCTTTGATAAAAAGGCACACAGACCTATTTATCTCAAAGTGATCTAAAATGATGCTCTATATACACTACTGGGGGACTAAAATTGGTATGAAATATGCCTCTACAAAGGAGTGAGACACACAACTAAAACATGAATTACTTTCTACCAGGAAACAGCCAGATGAGTTGTATTCCTCCTGCTGAGAGCTCAAATGTATCTCACCAAATCTTTGAATGAATTTGTTCCTTGAAATGTCGCTGCCTTGTACAAGCCTATTTCAAGGAATGCCTTGCAAATAGTGAATTTCAGATAGCTCATGGTCAAATTTAGAAATTCGTTCCATATTGAACAATTTTCAAAGCCCCAATAGTGCTCACGTTCCCTGTTTTGGTGGCTCTGCACTCGCAGCTTGCAAGGCATCGCAGGGAACACACGACACAGAGCTGATGTTCAGAGAAAATTTGCACAAAACATATTTCATTCACTGTGAGAAAATCATGTAGCAGAAACACTACTGCTGGAATGATCACAGAAAGATAAAAAAAGGCTACAGAAAAGGTGAAAAGAAACCCGCAAGAACCCAACCCAAAAAACATTCAAACAGAACATTCATACAAAAAGCAAAAATAGTCCCAAGCTGGTTTGCCACTGGGTTTCCAGCCCCAGTTTACTGAGTGATGGGTGTTGAGTGAACTGAGGAAATTAGTTACATTTTTGAGGGTTTCACACAGCTTAAAGAATAATTTTCATGACATCAACAACTAGTTTGATTTGGAATCTGAGTACATAATTCAACTCACTAGCAAGTCCTTACTACGGGGAAAAAGTATCTTGTAGGGGCTTTAAAAACCAAACCAAACCCTTCTTAAATACGAAGAGTAAAGGTTATTTAAATCTTCTACCTTTTATTCAATAAATCCATCCCTTGAGGCACACCATGCAGTGGATTCCTGTATGCACTGTTGGTCATTGCACATGCCCACGTGTCCTACAGGTGCCAGGTGTATGACTAAAAGGGGTGGAAAAAGGTAAAATAATGCTTTAAGCTCCATCCACCAAACCAACCATCTAGGGAGCCTGCTTCTCCAACCACAATAAGCTTAAGAATTGCAGATTACAGATTTCCATGGACAGATTCCTGCTGCTGACACAGATATCCACTTCAACTGTGAGAATTTTGCCCTGGAACTGGAGCCTACACCACCGGGGCCAGTCTGGTTCCCAGGTTGGTGCTGGAGTGTCAGCAGGAGCTTGGAGCAGAAGTGCATCCATCCATCCATGTGGAGACACAGGATGGCCCCTGGCACTGCAGACAGGAATTCAGCCCCTGGTGAAGGTGTCACTTCTGTCCTGCTGCTGTTTTTCCAGCAGTGCTGTGAGAACACCCTGGGGGCTGTGACCACATCAACCAAGAAAAATGTCAGTAAACAGCTCTGGAGCACAAGCAGTGCAAGCCCCAGGTTTAGGACCAGGAAATCCGTGCTGCCAACCAACTGTGTGCAGTTCTTTATTTCAGCCCTTAAAGCAGAAGAGATTTCAAAGTGATGATGGCCCTGCCACTGTACCTGAGAAGCTGCACAGCAAAGTCATGCCCAAGCATACCCCAGAGTAGGGGGCAGTTTGTTCTGGGCTATATATGGATCCATTAAGTGATCCTTTTGGAAAATCCCATCTCTGTGGAACCTCAAGAGACATCTCTGGTTATGTAGGAACCCTCAGAGGGTGAAAACCCTGCAACAATCCCTAGCAATACAATAACCTGTACTGGAGACAGTGGTTCAGAGCAGCCAGGATCCCATATGCAGCTCTTGGGCCACCCTGTCAGGATATGGCTCCAGAAACTGGAGTCAAGTCAATGCAAAAACCCCAGATTCACCAAAACCCAAGAGCTTTGCTAAAGAAACTCACACTTTGAGTCCTGTTAAAACCACAGATGATGACTGGCTGGATTTTTGTTCACTTGCTTGGTTCTTCTTAGGACAAATATATTTTAAAACTGTTTTCTCTTGCCCACACGTTGCTATTAAGATCCCTGGGCAAAGCTTAGCAGTTTACTGGTAGTCTAACACTATTTGCAAAAACATAATAAAAAAGCCAAAATTCGATTACAAACATAATAAATTGCCTCCCCAAAGGCACCCTGTGCATCCTGCAGCCAGCACAATCCCAGTGGCACTGGCAGTCACTGGGCTATGCTGTTCAGCCAAACCCAGCAGTGGCCCATGTGCACTGAGGGCTCATAGTGGCCATCAAGAGCACAGCTGGCCATCCCTGAGCCGTCCTCTCTGCTGGGAGGTTTGGCACACGCAGTGCCACCTTTCCCCAGAAAGGTCAGTGGGACACACTGTATATGGAGCCTCCACACTCTGGCTCATCAGAGCTGTGTGCTGGAGAGCTGGGTGTTTAAACACTGAGGAGCTTAGCAACAAATGCTCAGTACACAGAGCAGGTAAATCATTTAACAACTCCTCTGTGTTTATTGGCCAAATCAAATATTCACAGTGTGAGGTGCTAACAGCAAAAATTGTATTTTTCTGTCTGGGCCAGGTGAGGTTTCCTCTGCTTAACTGCGGCCTTAACTTGATTTTCTTTACCAATTACGGAGAAAACAAAAATTATATTACACAAAATTGGTGCCCAAAATCCATCTGTCCCTGAAGGCAGAAGCTATTCCACATGAAGAACACACTTTGATTTGCTAATGTTTTCCTGCTTCATTCTGGTTTTCATTTCAAGTAGGTGTCAGTCTCTGGGAAGCTCAGAAACACTCTTTACCTCTTGGAGCTCAACTTCTCTCAGTGACACACTAGAACACTTCCTGCTCCAGGAGCTTGTTAGGTTGAGCAGGACTTGTCCCTGTCAGTCTGCTGCTCAAGTGTGAGAATAATTATTCCTTTGGCACTTTATTCAGTTCCGTTCTGCTCCTTATAATAAGGATTGGAGCTCATTAGTACAAAATATGGTGTCCGAGAACTAATAACACAAAGTAAAATATCCATGTAGAACACAGAGAGAGAGAGAGTTTGAAATCTATGTGTAAAGCTCCATTTCCCAAAGTTTCAGTGGGCACATAGATCTAGAAACTCTGGGAAAAATCATTCTGGTTTTGGTGTCCATAAAAGTCCACCCAAGGAATACCCGAGGGACTCTGCCAACCTTTCACTTCCATGAGAGTGGCAAAGCTGGGCCAGGTCACAAGATAAAATATGGGACCATGCCTCATATCCACACCTTGAAAATGTTTTCGATCAGCTGCAGAGCATCTTATTCTCTCCATCAGCCTATGGAAAGCGCAGCAGGTGGGCTCAGCACTCGCTCTGACCCACCAAGCCGCCAGTGCATGGTGCAAGCACAAACCCTGTTGACTCCTTGGCATGTGGAGCTGTCCCTTCCTTGTGGGGCTGTCCTGCTGCTGCTAATCAGTCACCCAGTAAAGAGAAAAGGAGCTGGCCTACGTGCTCGGAGCCTGGTGCACACGTAATGAGCTCAGCCACGGGACGTGAAGGTTAAACACGAGAGCGGATATGAACTTTGGACCATCATCAAAGATACACTTGGTGACAGAGGGAATGTTTAGAGAGGAGATAAACAGAACTGTGAGGAAGGTCAGAGAGCAGTGTCCTGAAGTGACTGCTCACATAGAGTCCCCCACCTGAAGGAGAGGGGCAACACCACGGGGGCTTCACTGCTGCCCTTCATTGGCTTTACCTCTGGAGCCACACGCTGTATCCCAGAGCTGCTTTTCCCACTGCAGCTACCCCAAGAGAAGGCAGCATTTACACTGCAAGATTTGCATGACTGCCATATTCCTGCACCTTCTTTACGGCTGTTGAATACACCTTTCTTTTGTCCCCTTGTTATTGCTTTCCTCTAGCAACTTGCTGCTTCTGCTGGTACATGTGGTGAGTCTGGTCTGAAAATTAATGAGAGCTGAGTGGAGTGCAATGTCACGATTGCTGTTAATGATGAGCAAGGGCAGCAGCCCTCAGCCTCTGTAGGCAGAACAACACCCTGGAGAGCTGGTGCACGTTTAGAGGTGCTGGACGAGAGTCAAAATGTCAAAAAATAGAATGAAAAAATAGGGGGGGCATGTGTGAAGTGTGTGCTTTCCTTCTGAGTTCAAATTTGTTTCCTTTTTTTTTTTAAGTAAAACTAACAAAATGGAATTAATGAATAAAAAAGAGGTTAAACTTTGACAAAAAAATAAAGATAATTAGGAAAAACTTGGCTTCTTTACTTACCATTGCATTGAAACAAATATTGCCTTACACGAAGAAACTCTCAGGCACAGTAATGGGACTGCAGAAGGTTCTTAACTTCCAATCCTCTCTCTCTAGGCACAAACAGGAAAATGGTGTGAGCAACACGTGCATGAACTCTCCCCAGTAATTCCAGTAATGGGACTCAAACAAAGTAAGGCTGTCCTGAATTGCTGTGGAATAGGAAAGAGAACAAGTGTTTCAATCTGATATATTTCAATGACTTTACCAGCCTGAAAGCTCTTCCTCTAACAGAGGTCTGGCACAATGTCTTTATCTGCTCCTTTATCTGTGCAGAGGAAAGAGTGCCAGGCCCATTGCTTCCTATGAGGATACGTCACTGTGGTTAATCTGCAACATCCCTTGTTGTGTCTGCACATACAACGAGGGGTTTACGTGATGCTCTCCGTGTCCTTCTCCTCTAACATCAACTCTGAAGGCTTCCACCAGCCCCAGCCACACCCTGAACCGGTGCCACCGCCAGGGCTCTGTGAGAAACGGGAGCCTCGGCTTGCGGCAGCTCCCACTTCAGTCACATTCTAAATAGTGGCTAAAATAAACAGGTTATGGCTTCTATCGTCACTGTATCATCCTGTCCTGACTCAGTTCTTACCCTGGGAAACTCGCACTGAGTCACAGAGAGTTTGCCTGGAGTGAGGGATTCGTGCTGGGAGGAAAGCTTTCACCACCAACACCACTTCGGGGTATGCAAGAGGGGGAAAGTCCAGGGAAGAGATGAAAGGTTTGTTTTGGTTTGTGTGGATTTTTGAATGAGCTTGGCCCTACAGAGAAGGGACAAAATCTAGGGATCTTACAGAGAACCAACTGAAGCAGTCACAGGGGAGCAAGCTAGCCAGCCTTATCCAGAACTGAAATAGATCAGTAGGGAAATAATGTCAGCTTGTGTGGTCCTTGGTCTCCTGGTTACCTCTCCTGGGTGAGGATGTGTTGAAAGATGAGACACCCCAGCCAGAAAATCTTCTGGCAGCTCCCTGCCTAAGCATACAGAGTTTTATCTTCCTCTCCAGAGGCCCCATTTCAGCTTTGCAGAACAAAATCAGCTGTGGCCTGCTCAGATAAAAGCTCTCCCAGCCAGCTAACAATGCCATCTCCTAAAAACAAGGGCCTTTACTTGCACTGGAGGAACTGAATACATGCTGGGTTTTCCCTTCTGTCCTTACGGATTGAACCATGCACCTTGGGTTTCCAACAAGAATAACCTGTAAAATACCTAGACGTGAAAAATACCCAGACATGAAAAAAAAAGGTGCTCCCATTTCCCTGCTAGCCAAGCTGCCTGGACAGAAAAGCAGATTTTGGCTTGGGCTGGAAAAACAGAGCTCTGATGAGGAAAACCATCTCAAGCAGCACTTTCAAGCCCAAATGCAGGTACTGGGGTTATTTATTTCTTTTCTACTGTTCTTGTTCACTCTGTACAGAATTTCCATTGCAGGATGCTTTCCTGAAGGCCCAAGGGACTGGTGAGCTGCAGTGCTTGTGGCACTGGTGGCCAGCAGTGAACAGCAACTCACACTTGTGAGTCTCAGAGGAGTTCAACAGGATTTTAACAAAAGGATGTTACAAGCTCACATCTCAATTACACCAAGTGGAAAAGCAGATCTGAATTCCAGCTCCAACGACACTCTCTATAGAGATCTCCCTACCTCTGCTTGTTAAAAGTGCTACAGCTGGCTACCACCCTGACATCCTTTAGGAAAAGGATTTGCAATTGGATAAAAAAAAACAAAACTACAATAATATTTACCTTTCAGGCCATGGCTGAAGTCCTTTATGGCAGGCAGACCAGCAGTTTCACGAGATGTTGTTATCTATTTTATTTGTAGGGGATTTCACATGGAGATACAATAATGAAACTGAACCAAAGGGATACAGAGTCCTCGTGATGAACGCAGCAGTTTAACCTCGTCACCTCATACCCTGCTCCATAAGGTAGTCCCTTACTTTAGCTGCTTGTCAATCACTTTTTGTGCTCAACTAAATATTCCTGATTAGTATTTTCAGCCTTCTGCCATCCTGTTGAATCCAGCTTTTAAATGCCTTTGTCAAGAAGAGCGGTTTGGAAGCACATCTCTGTTGGCTGAGGAGTCCTGTTCACTCACACCAGAAAGTGGTGCAGAAAAATTCCCTCCCTGCCCTCAGCTTCCCAAATTCTCTCCTCTCCACTTGGCCTTACAGTTTGGGATCCTGTACACTGGTGGATCATCAGCAGCTCTCAAACCATGGAATGACTAGCTGGCCTTTACAGCCAAAGAAAAACTGTGGCTTTCCAAGGCTGTGCCTGGATGAGACGCTGGGTTTTGTGCAGTGCAGCTGTTCCATTGTGTAGTTTAGACAAAAAGCTCCCATGAATCTGAAAACTATGAAAACATTTTGCTGGGCCACCTACAGCCGCTTCCGTTGCGTGCCAGTAATGGGAATGGCGGCAACATGTTAATCAAACAATCCTGATGAGTTTAATACGTGGGGCAAGTTCTGCCTTGCAATTCTTTTATTCCTGTAACTGCTGAATGACCCAGTTATAGGTTGATGATGATGATTTTTTTCACTGCAGCAATTAATTCTGTGAATTTTTAAAGCCTAATGCATTGCTTTCAAGATGATGAAATATCCCACTTCTCTACTTGATCCTTTAAATACCAGGCCAGAGGAGCTGAAACCAAACAATGGTATTCCCCTTGAATGTGTTGCTTGGCACCTTAAAGACATCCCTTTTATAATGTGGAAAAGGCAGGCTTTCATTTTCAGATCTTAAAAATGTTCAAATCATCAAATTATCAGTAGAGCTGCACCAGGACTGTCCTCTTAAAAAAAAATTTCCTTTCAGCTATAACACTTTGCTCAAGCCACTCTAAACAGTGTGAAATAAAGATCAAGTACATTTTGAACTGTAATGCTGCCTCAAATTAGAAATACTCAATGTTTTCTTTTGCAAGACCTGATACACAGAGGAAAGAAAAAGGGATGACAGGTGAAAGTGACCTTTTCGGGGAGAAGGTGCAGGCAAACCCATCATGCCCAGCTCCTGTTACCTGCTGCAGCCTGGACTGATTTCCCCTGGATTAGTGTCAGATGCTGATCTCCTGAATTACAGTGAGAGCTGTTCCCCTCTGTAGCTGCTTTGTCTGATTCTAGCAGGACTATGACAAACTACAGGATTCAGGAGGAACTGGCATTATCCAGAACCTCAACGTACAGGGTCATGGAGTCATGGAATGGTTTGGGTTGGAAGGGACCTTAAAGACCGTCTCATTCCATCTCATTCCAACCCCCCTGCCTTGGGCAGGGATACCACCCACCAGATCAGGCTGCTCAGGGCCCCATCCAGCCTGGCCTTGAACACTTCCAGGGATGGGACACCCACAACCTCTCTGGGTAACAGATAGGATAGGTTTTGCCCAGAGTATTTTCACCTAGGACTCTGAACAAGGCCAACTACTTTCTTCTCCCAGCCCTGCTTGCTGCTTTACACAGGACATGGAGAAGGTGTTTTTGCCTCTTGGAACCTGTACCTTCACCTTTTGCCCTTTCTCCATCACCACCACCCTTTGCCTGGCTTCACTGTTAGAGGTTCCCAGCTCTGCAAAGCAGGATGGATCTCCCATCACAGCTGCAGCACTGCTGAGCTCCAGTCATGGCCTTTTCTGAAATGGATGTCACCATAGTGTCATTAATCACCACAGTCATATGTGAACAAACATTTCTGAATTTCTCTGCACTGGTAAATCTTGGTGCCTCCCCCAGGGATGTTCAAATAGCCGCTGATACAGCACAGGGACTAACTTTGAGAGCATGACAAGTTTTGGAGAAGCAAGGGTAGACCAAAGCTGCAAGTGATGTCTTTCTCCTCCTGTCCCACAACAGACAATACAGAAATTTATTCATTCCCTAGGATTTACACTCAGTAGCCTAGTGCACTATTATGTAGAGATAATGGTGAATGCAAGTGCAGGCAGTGAAGAAACAGCCATTTGGAGATAAGTCAGGCAGCTAAATAGGCCCTTGTGAGGCCAGTGCCACTGAACCCAGGACTCGGATGCCAAATTAGCTCTATCATGGGCCAGGGAGCTGGCCCAGAGCCTGTGAAGGAGAGATGCAGATACTTCCTTAGCGCACAGAGGCCGCTCTGGTCTCTTCTCGATGCATCTGACACCCTCGTACGGATCCATCTGGGCTGACAAAGTGGTGATTTCAGCAGCAACACTAACGAAGCCTGATTTACCACTCTCATTTGCAGACCACGGCTCTACACTCTCAACACCACTGCTTGAGTTCCTCCCTTCTTGCCATGATCATCTTTCACTTCTCTCTCCAACAAGAACACACAGTTTTTCCCCATGTCCCGCCATCCAGCCCCGGGTAAACTCAGCTTTCTGTACATCCCCAACCCTTTCCCTGAGCAGGTGGTGGCATGTGCCAGGGCTGGTGCAGAGCCACTGCCCTGCTGCCAGAGGACCTGCTGTGGCCACAGAATATGATGATAACTGATGTTACTTCTGATGAGGAGAAAAGAAGGGACAGATAGCACAGAAAATATAAGGTAGGATCATCAGAGCATTACGTTCAATATCCATTTTGCTGACTAGCTATAAGCTAAAGTTTTCTCCTGGGAGGATCATTCAAGATGGTCTCAGAAATAACCCCATGGCACAAGGGCCACCTGGGTCTAGATGCAGCAGCAGTGGCAGAAGCGTGTGGAATGTCTCCATCCCCGCCCCAGGATCCCACCCAGCTGTCCAGAGCAGTGATGTCTCCTATAGCACAAACAACCCTTTCCACAGAGAAGTCACAGCTTGATTCATAGGCTTTTGTGAAGGCTGATTCAGCTGGGGCTCATTCATGCCTTTTCTCAGCCACAGGAACTAACACTTCACTCCTTCCACAGTTCCGTGGCCGTGGGGGCCATGACTGCTCCTTGGGAGCAGAAAACAGACTCCCTGGCTCAGTCCGATGCCTTGGGCCCAGCAGGGTTGCCCCAAGACAGAGCAGAGACTGAAGTCACCATGTTCAAGCCACCAGGGCCCGGGGAGAGTCTCACACGTGGGAGTGGGCACATGCAGGATGTGGCTACCAGAGCCTTCCAGTGGCCCCACTGCAGCCTGCAAACCCAAACAACCATGGACCCTAAACTTGTCACACTGCTCGCTTTTTCTCTCCTCTCCTCCTGATGTCAATTCCTGGTGCAATCCCAGAAATAACATGGACAAATTCTTGGCTTGCTATTTTTGGCAGCTCCTCCCACCAAGGAAAGAGGGAGATTACACTGTGGGCTATTCAGGCAAGCTGGCACGCCGGCCACAAACACGCTTTCTAGCCCGTACGGCTCTAATGATAAATCCTGGCCATGCTGAACACTCGGTTTTGGCTTCAGAGCACGTTTGGAAGGGCCAGTGCTGTGCTAGACAAGCCGCCTACACGTTTAGAAGGTGCTATTTATTTATTAAGTCTATTTAACGAGTAGAAATAGAGCTCTGTGGTGGGCACGGTGACCCAGGGTGACTGGTGTGGGATGAGAGGCTCCCGGATCCCTGGCATGTTAAACACACCCTGCCTGGCACCACCCCCTGGGCTGCAAAGATAAGTAGCTGGGTGATCACCTTTTAATCTGCGCGTAATTAGCAAGAGGCAGATGTCAACCGGCAGCAAGGCCAAAGAAAACGAGGCCATTTACAGACACCAAGCCACAAAGACACCTCCTGTATCTCACCCAGCGTGCCCCAAAGACGCGAAGTTGGGAATAACAAGGTGCAGCGTTCCATCAGCCTGCCACGGAAACTGCACGCCGTGCACGGTACCCGGCTGCCTTCACACCTGAAAGTGCAGGTTTGTGTTGTGGTAGGTGGTGGATGAAAGAACATTTTGTTACTCTGGGTTTACATGGCATTTACTACACCATGGCACCGCTTCTAGGAGTTTGTTTTCAGTGATAACAATAATATCCTTGAATTTTTCTCTTTTTTTCTAAACACAGTGCCCACACACAACTCAAAGCAGTACAAAACTGAGGAACACACCAAACAAGGCTGGTTTAAAGAAAATCAGCAGATTGTTTTTAAATTTATAAATGCTTCAATGGCCCAAAGCCTGAAACAATCCCAAGTGGAAGAAGATTTTTATGGAAAGAACACAGGATCTTTCATGCTCATGCATAATAGATGGGTTGCACCCAAATGAATCCTGCCAGACCTAAAGATGAAATGTTGAATCATCCTTTTCAGGGCCTTGAACCTACAATTTGGTCCCAGAAGGTCTACCTCTTTTCCAGCTGAAGCTTTGTTTAAACACAAAGGTAAGTTGCAACCAGGCCAGTTTAGATTCTACTCTAGTTCTACACTTTTACAAACCCCTGCACTGTTCAGACCTAGGAATTTAATTTGCCTAATCACAAAATTTCAATACAGACGTATTATTTGGATCTAGTAACAGGCAAGGATGTCCCCAAAGAGGAAGCTGGCCAACTTGTGGCATTGATTCAGGGCCACATCTCATTGTAGTTGGCATTAGAGCCAAGATTAACTGCTCAGCACCTCAAATCCTTGTGCATGAAAATGAATCCATAACTCTGAATTCCCAAACCCTAAGAGCACCAAAGAATGTCATTTTTGAAGCTTAAGATCTCCAGAGCCAAACAAACAAGGGACATGCAGGGGCATCATATCTGTGAGATGCTGAGTTCTGCTGTGGAGCCAAGTTGTCACCCTGGCCCTGGCATCACAGATTACAGTCAAAAAGCCCTCCTGTTACATAAAGAGCAAGCAGAGGTTGCATGTCCTAGTCCAAAACCTGCTTCCTAGTCCTGTCCCACAGATGTCATACTTTCAACCACATAGCCAATGGTGTGGTGGCTGAAAGACCAACTTTTTGCTGGAGACCAGCAAAATCCACAAAAGATGTGCACAGCTGGAAACCCAGAAATGCCATTATTCATAGAACAACTGCTGGGGGGCCTCAGAGAACAGGGCAGGAGGGGAGGAGAATCTGCAGATGGTAGCATCTGGCTCATGGGATATTGAAGTGGAGAGACTTCACTTTCTCATGAAAATCAGAGTCTGGCTTGATGCCTTGACCAGCAGCCACACCAGGTCACCAAAACCTAAGGCCATGCCTCGACTAGAGCAAAGACATACGAACAACTATCCTATGTCTAGCCATATTTTAAGAGTAGTCCTTTTGAAATAGATTTAAATCGAGCCTACCAGTCTCTAGACAACCTAGACCCAGCCTAAATGACCCCAGTTTTCTCCAGGGAGACAGCCAGTAAATAAACCTTGTGATGTCAGGGAAGGGTGGAAGATTCTGCCAGGCCAGATGGAGTTGTCCAAAAGGCTTCTGACTTGATGAGGTTAGCACAAAGAAAGCCCAGATGTTTGTAACTGTTCATGGGCCAGAAACTCACAGCACAGCCCTCCCAGAAAGATCTTCAAATATATAAATGCTCAGCCTTCACAGTGCTTTTGGAGATGCTGGATCACAGCAAGTGGCTGGACTGCCAGCAAGCATTTCCCATCACTTTATAAAGTACATTAGGCTGCCCAAACAGGAGTACTGCTCTGTGCTGCAGCAGCTTTAATCCTATTGAATATCACACATGACTCCTGTTAAGACAGGCTGCAAGGACTTCCATTTTCCTCCTCCCCTGCAAATGCCCATAATGTTCTTGAATTTTCTGAGCTGCAACTTTTCACACTGCTTTCTCTGCCAGCATTGGCTTTCATTATTTCTTTTAAATATAAACTTGGAGCAAAACCTCTTCAGATGTTTCAAGTTACAAATGGGTGGAAAAAATATAATTTTCTACATAAAAAAGAAAGTTTTGTGTGTAATGCGAGGGAGACACACAGAAGGAAAGAAGCAGAGAATAGCTCAAAAATGGCAATACTTTGAAACCTGAAACTTGGCATGGGAGCAGTTCCTGACAAAGTGTATGCTCTGCTAAGTTTAGAAAAAATTGTGGTTGTAAAATAAAGCGATGAGCACTTGAGTACACCCTGGTGCACAGACAGCAGAGGACACTGTTTGGATTTAGCCATTAGCCCTGAGGACCATTCTCTGCATCACAAGCAGCAATCACAAAAAAGGACCCTCCAAGTCTAAAACAAGAACCTCTCAGAGGTTTGGGACAAAAATATATATATAAAAGAAAATAACATAAAATCAAATGCCAATGGCCTATCCTTCCAGTGCATACCAAGATACTTGAGCAATTTGGAGTGAACTAAACCAGACAGCAAAGCCTTGAATATGGGCCACTGAGCCACTAATTGCTAATTAATGGCTCCTGTACAAAGAACCTAGCACCTCTTTCTCTTAAAAGATGAAGACTGAATTCAGTCCCACCACTGTGACCCACCATTCCACAGCCATATTCCTCCTGCATTTAAATGTTCCCTATTTCACTCAGTCACGAGAGGATGCGAGGGGAGAGACAGTGTCAAGGTAGGCTGAGCACAGATGGTTGCCTGGGAAGCCTCTCTCATGGCAGGGATAACATCCCCTGGATTAAAAAGGGTGAGTGTCACCAGAGGCGAGTCCCAGCACACCAAGGACAGGTTAATCCCAGCAGCAGGAGCAGAAATTAGATCAGACACCTTCCTTTGCATCAGGCCAGAGCTGGCATCATTTCAAGCTTCAGTAACAGGTACTGAAGAGAACCCCTGAACACAGAATGAGTCGTTCACACTTGGAAAGGATCAGAGGTCAGGCACTGTCCCCAGTGCCTGCTGTCCACCTGCATGAGAAAAACAGGCTGTTCAGCCAAGGCCAGGCTAAACCCAGCCTGGGGGCTGGAGGGGGTCAGCAGTCCTGTAAAGGATTGCAGTGAGGAGGCCAGATGTTCCTCCTCTGGCTGGGCAAGGGACAGGTGATGAAATTTTATACTGGAAGAATAATCTTCCACTTGAGACTGGACAATCTGGACAGATTTCTGTACACAGGAATCCACCTGCAATTTGTAGGTGTCTGCACAATCCTGAGATGTGCAGATGTATTAATTCAGAGCCAAGAGAGGCTCTGATGGCAGCTGGTGGGAGCAGCCAGCCTGTGCAACAAGAGCAGAGCTTGTCCTTACAGTGAAAGCTGTGCTCACACTTGGGACTGACCTCCCAGACAGCACAGAGGGTGAGCAAGAGGCTCTCAGTTTCAGTGACTGTCCAGCAGCTCACAGTTCCCATGCACATCAGCCTGGTATTTGCACAAAGTGCTGATTCCCAGCAGTGCTCTTCATTCCTAGACCTCACAGTGCTGTCCTAAGGAAAGCAGATAGAAAAAAAAGTAGATTTATCCCTATTTTAGGTAAGACAAAGTGCACAGCAGCTCTGAGGTTCCAGCTGAGTGGTACTCATTGCTACTGGTACCTAAAACTGTCCCAAACTGCAGAGGAGCCCTGCATGCAAGAACATTCCCATGAAAATTAGAATAACAGCAGCCCCATTTCACTTTTATATTCAAAATTTGCACACTGCAGTTGAAAACCTGGCTGTAGCAGCATCTCACAGGGCTCTGACAGCCCCCCTCAAATCTAACAGGGGAGACTTCACTGGAGGA
Source organism: Corvus hawaiiensis (assembly GCF_020740725.1). NCBI lineage: Eukaryota > Metazoa > Chordata > Aves > Passeriformes > Corvidae > Corvus > Corvus hawaiiensis. Next base: position 18,038,473 of record NC_063223.1, on the reverse strand, counting down.
GGGAGCCTGTCTGGAAAGAGTCTCCCAGCTCCTGTCCTCCTTACTGACATTTCCAACAAAAGGCTCAATTTGTGCAATTTGGGAGAAGAGCTCTCTATTTGCCCACCTTTAAAAGCTAGACTAGAGCAATCAAAGCCATTTCACTCGGGAAATTCTGTCTGGACACACAGACACACAGAGGCAAACAGGAGCTGAAACCCAGTGTGCCCCTGTAAACACCACATTTCCTTCCTCACACACACATGCAAAAAGGTGGGATGGTTTTGAACACCCTCTGTTCAGAGAGACCTTTCATTTTAGCTATCCTGGGTCAAGGCAAACAACATCACATGGTACCTCAAGGTGGTTTCTTTTGGCTTTTTATATTTGGAAAACACTGAGCACATTTTTACTGATCCAAGTATTGTCCAAACAGGCACTGTTCCATCATCCTCTGTGCTGTAACCATGGAAAGTAAAAAATCTCAGGCACTGGGGAATGACCTGAACTTTGATCTGAAAGAAACCTCTGCAGAGAATTGGAAACAAAATCACATATGCAAATTATTTTAGCATTTGTCATTTTTCAGCATATTTTTTCTTTTTTTTCTGTTCTGAGGAAAGGCAAGAATAGAAAATCAAAAAACCCCATGAGAATTACTATAAAGTGTTTTGAAGACAGCTTATTTGGAAGGGAAGTCAGGGACAGAACATAAAAGCCTGCTCTAAAGAGATTTCCAGTCCAATTTTGCCAAATTTAGGACATTTGCATATTGGGAATTTTGCAGGCATCCAAACTGTAGTTAACTGAATACAAAACTTGTGCAATGAAACCCGAGATACATCTTGAATAAACTGACCTTACACAGCATTTGATCAGACCTTAAGTGCAAGAACAGGAGGTTTTGGTGAACGTTTTGGCATGTCAAAGGAATCGAGTGAGATGACTTAGCACAGGGTGCATTGTCCAACCACAAAAACAGCTGCTGAAAAACTTCTCTGGCATCAGGATGCTGGCAGGATCAAAGAGAAGGTTTTTATATTGGTGTGGATAATGAGGAGACACATTTGGGAACAAATGGCTTCAGAATCCTGGTGCTCAATGGCTGAACCTGGGAGATGCCAGCAGGAAAACGTCTCCTTTGAAGACAGCATGGACAGCACCTTCCAGCCCATGCACTGTAAAGCAAATGGCCCTCTCAGAGGTAGGAGGGGAGAGAGGACAAGAGGAACTTCACTGTGGTGAAGAGAGTTGGAAAACAGAACTATTTTGCTGATAGTTTCAATTCTACATCAATGATCCACTGAGCTTTGCTCCCAAATCTGAGCTGCCTGCAGCAGGAGTGGGCCTTACCTACACTCGGTGTAGGATTATCTCCGCAGGACCATAAATACGTTAAAAGGATGTAAGTGAAATTAATGTGTCCCCAAAACAAGCTTGAGCCCAGGTGCCTTTTCAACAGGAAACTGTGTCACTGGGTGATTTTGCAGGTGATTTCTTTGATTCTTCTAAATTTGAGAAAGCCAGGCGACCACCAGCAAGCCTGAAACAGGCAATGCAGCCTTGAAGCAAGGATGAATTTCAGGACTGACCTAGAGAGCTGGGACCACACAACGTCTCTCTTCTCCCAAGGAGGACCAAACATGCATGGCTGTGCTCCAGCTTTAAGGAGAATCATGTAACTGAGACAATACCAGAGAGACAAGAGCAGCCTGGATTCACAACATTGCAGCCAATGTGGATTTTTGTCAGAGGACCATTATCTCAAACTCACAGCCCATTTATTAGTCTCTGCTCTCCCACGGGAGCTATTCTGTGGGTGAAGCAGAGGAATTCACACCAGGTCTCTCGCTCTCCCTGTTTCCCATCAGCAGACTCCTTTTAAAGACAAAAATCAGGCAACAACTGGTGACGTACGTAAGAGCATTTCTGCCAGCAGAGCTCTGCGAGGCAGGGACACGGAGAGGTGTGATCCTTCACTGATGGAGTTGTGCTGGAAACAATCCCATGTGTGGATATGGCCACACCCATACAATACCACCCCCCCTTTTTTTTTTTAACAAAGATGACTTGAGTTGTGCTTTATGTCTGTGTCTGCACAAAGGTATATTTTTTTCTTTATATTCTGGCAGTACAAAGCACATCTATGTCCAGATGAGGCAGCATTTGGTGGGTGTAACAGCCTTTGGTGTCCTATTTTGGGCAGGTGTTCGTAGTAGAGCCAAGACCTCACATTTTCAGGAACAGATGAATGCAACTCAGGATTATCCCTTGACACATCTCAAAACAGCTTAGTGGGAAGACATGAGGAAGGGGTGTGAAAGCAGTGAAGACTTTCAGAGGTCTGCTCACATGCGTGAAATGAAAAGCAACTGCATTTTCAGACCGTGTTAGTCTGAAGAAGAAGCAAGTAATAGGTCTTAGTGGGGGGTTGGTGGATGGATGGAGACAGTGCAGATGAAGAGAGAAATAAACACAGCTGAAATAAATTCTGATTTCTGATCAAGGGAATATATTCATGGAATATGGCATGTGGTATAAGCCCAGCTGAACACACAGCAGCAGCAGGCACTGCGACCCACAACCGCAAAGTGAGCGAAAGCTGTTGGCAGCAGCAGTCCATAAAAAGGACATAAATAATTAGAGTTCTTCTAAACAAGGTCAAGTTTTAGCTGCTGATTTTTTTCCTCTACTGAACAGTCAAGGGAGGTGGCTCAAAATGATTCAGGGTGAGTTTTGTCCTGGTAAATCTCAGAACAAGTTAGAAGATTTGAAAAGATTCAGAGCCTACAGTATTTACCACAAACTTCGCTGTTCATTAAATGTGAGCTGAGCCATGAACTCAGCAAGTCCTGGAAGATGAGTTGGCTGCATCCTCAAAATAGCTTTCCTGATGGCACCTGGTTGCTGACACCTTGAATTAAGATGCTGCTGCAATTGTCACATTCTGTCCCACAGCAAGACAGTTCCTCTGGACCACTGAATCACAGCATTTCTCTAAGTGCGCTGCCCCTTCCACTTCTCACAAAAAGGGAAAAAAATACAGCATTATCTGCAGGTAGGGACTGAAAGGGTGTTTATTTCTTAATGATTCAAGGCAATTTAAATATCCCTCCATTTGCTGCTGTTATAAGAGTGGCTGATTTGAGGTGTAGGGTGGGGTGGCTGGAGTATAATCATCAATTCTTTAATGCAAAGGACACACTTGGACATTTGACTCTGCATCATCTCCCTATCACAGGGAGCCTTGCCTTCTACAACCCAATGGAAATACAACACAGCAAAGAAGTCAGAAAACGCCATGTAAAGAAAGCAACCAAGATTATTATTATTACACTAGTCGTACTTTGTATTTTAATGCAAAAACCCCTGGAAGCATCTGACTGATCACAGAGTCTCCCAAAGGAAAAGATTCTTGCTCTCATAATTCTACTTCAGATACAGAAACATCCAGGAAAAATAAATTCAGTGCTCAGGGGCTGGATCTTCACCATCCACCTTCAAGCCTCCATGCTCCTCTAGAAGACAACCCAGACAGGGTCACTGTTCCTGCTGCTGGCCATTTCATACTGAAATCCCCACAATTCCCCTCCAGCATGAAGACATCCATCAACAGGAAAGTTACTTCAGCTCTGAGAGGCAGTCACGGGCAGAGGAGGATTGTTACATAAAACCTCAGTGGGAGTAAACAGGAATATTACTTATAGGCACAGTAATACTTCCATCTCGGGGGACCCTCACTGAACCACACAGGCTCTGGGACTTCTCTGGGTGATTAAATACATAGATCAGCTTTCTGGCTGCTATTCAAGGCTTCATACCACATACCTGCCTCTTCTCCTGTGTTTTCTGTTTGTGTGCACTTCTGCTGGTGCTGCCTCCTTCCATGGAATTAGCACTTAGCACATGAGGTCTCCTCTGTCAGTAGCCAAAGGATGGAGCAGCAGACACACCTTGGCTTCTAAGGAGCCCTTACAATGTCTGGATGAAGATTCCTCCACTTGAGCACGTTGTCCTACTGCAATGTCATACAACCATCACTGCTATATACTGGTTTGGAAGCACTTTGTACCCATTTGGCATTTTTCTAACAAAACTGTGCAAGGATAAATGACCATTAGCACCGAATTCTGACAGTCTCTGAGGTGAGAGACACCCCCAGCACTAACTCACAGACTGATGGTTGTGACACAGAGTAGACACACAAGAAACTTCCTGCCCTTTGGTCAAGTAAATTTTCAAGCTCTCTCATTACTCAGACTATGACCTCTCCTAACAGCACCACATGAAGGAACCACAGCCCCACATTGCCTTGCTGTCCAATGTTCCCGCATACTGTGCCCCTGCATCCATCACCCAGACAAACTCAAGCTAGAAAGGGGCAGCACATGGTCTCAAACAGCCTCTTAAATTCACATTCCCTCAGTCAACCCTCTCAGATGAAAACTGGGCTCCACAGGAAATAACCCCCTGGCAGTTCCCTAGACAACCCCAGGTTGCCTTCCGTTACAAAGTGCTGTTCTCTGTCTGAGCACAGGAGCAGGGCAACGAGGACTGAGTGCGACTGCCATGGCCCAGACAGACTCCATCCTCTTAGGAAATAATGTGTTGCTTCTCTATCTCCTGTTTTGTGCCATGTATCATGGGTGACTACCACCAAACTAAATTGCTGCTGGAATTGCCAAAACTGGCTTTTTGTCCAGGACTGCAGCTAATGGTGGCTTCCTAGTGCCCTTTTGGGAAGCATTGTGTAGCCTCTTGATTCTTCTCCTAGCTCCTGATGACAGCAAAAGACACGAGCCTGACAAAGCTCTCTCCCTTCCAAACCCCAGTGCAGGGGATATGGCTGGGATGGAGTTAATTTTCATCCCAGAAGCCCCTATGGTGCTGTGTTTTAGATTTGTGCCTTCATCAGTGTTGATAACACACCAGAATTCTGGCTCCTTCCTTGCTTCTCACTCCCCCACCCAGGGAGTGGAGGAGATGTGAGGGGACGCAGGTGGGACCGAAAGGGAGGGTCAATTTTTCCAAGGTAGCTGTTGCTCAGAGACTGGCTGGCATCAATCATGGATGGTGGTGAATGACCATCTCTGCAGCACTTACTCCCCTCCTACCTTTGTGCTCCTTCAGTTATTAAAGTGTCTTTATCCTGACCCAGGAGGTTTTATGGCTTTCATTCCTCCAATCCTCTCCCAGCCCTCCCTAGGGGAAGGACTGAGCAAGTGGCCAGGTCAGCTGCTGCATCAGGTCAACCCTACATACCCTAAACCCCTCAAAAGTACATTTTCAGGCTGGTCTTTTCTGGGCTGAACTTTTATTCCTTTTTATTTTTTTTTTTTTTCTATCACAGTCAAAACCATCCTGTATCAATCAAACCCATCCCTTAGCTGTCTCAAAATGTCCTGCATTCAGATTTTTTTCAGATGTCACATTCACGTCAGAATTTAGGTCAAGTTAATTCAAATAAACACTAATTAAAGCCAAGTAGGGACTTGGGACACGCTGTAGGCATCACAATACTTCTCAGAAGCTTTCTAAAGCTCAAATACCTTGAGCTTTAGAAGGTAAAGCCATGAATCTGGGGAAATGGCATCTGGGCAGGATTTGAATTCCCAAATCCTTCCCTTGTAGAAGTGAGGTCTCCCTGAGAGACTGAAGAAGTAGAGAGAGAGGAAAAAGCAACCTTGGTTTGTCAGTTTTGTGTGCAGCTCTCAGCCGTGCCCATCTCTGGATTTTTTTCTCAAGTGCTGAAACATTTCAGGCTGCTCAGACAGGGAGAGCTGCACTTTTGGAGGCTGTCCAAACCATCCATTAGGCTTCTCTTAGCGAATAAATTGTTCTGCCTGATTCATGGGCATCACTGTTGTCTCTGAAGGGAGTTAACCAGAATGTAACCAGGACTAGAGCACAGTGCTGTACAAACGACTGGGACCAATTTGATCAATACTGAAACAAACAGCAAGAATTTTATCCTGTCTGACATAGAAGCTAATTGAGTCCTGAAAAGAAGCTTTGTAGAGGCAGGGAGAACATTTCCACAGGTATGTGACCATCCCCAAATTCCTCATTTCACACAGTCTTCCCTATCATTCTTTGCACCATTTCTCATCCTAATTTTCTCCATCAGCTTGTCAGAGCCACCGGGTGATTGTTGCACATGCGTTCCCCACCTTTCTCTGCACTCCTCAGTGGCTGGCAGAATCTCAATGCTTGGACCAGCTGCAAAAGTTTCTGCACTTCCTACAGCATCTTTCCATTGCAACTCCACTGCTGTTCTCCTCTGAGCCAGCTCTGGGACAGCAGCACTTCACAGAGCTACATCCCAGCTCTGTGGCTCGGAGCTAAAAGGTGAAACCTACTTAGTCCTGCTCCAGGAGCTGCTGCCTGGTCAGCTTGGTGCAAAGAGACCATCAGCAACAGCTCCAGTGACTGTAATTTTAAATTTCACAGTCATTCTCCATCACTGGAGGTACCAAATTGCACCAAGGCCCTGAGCATGGTCCCCATCAGGCTCTCTTCCTCTTTCTCCTGTCTTGGCCTTGCACAAGATTCCTTCCTGCCTCGTGGAACACCATTCGAGACTGTTGACACTTCACCTTGTCTGAAGAGTCCACAACTCAGGATGACAATGCTCCCTTAGCAGTTTTCTCAAAGGTTACAGTGATAACCAACATGACCACAGCGGTTGCAGAACAGGCACCATGTCTGTCTTTGCTTCTCCCGGGGCCACAACAGCCCAAGGTGCATCTACAAGCCCTCACAGGAGGAGCTATGCGTGGAAGCAGAGCAGGAGAGATTTAGTCCCAGCACAGGAACCAGCCAGCCTTGCTAAATTATTTATGAGCAGCTAGTGAGCTCTCAAATGGCACCCTCAAAAGCCAACCTCACTTCACTCAGGCAGAGGCAAATTTTGAGGGCTTCTATTAAGGTTATTCAGGGTACACCCTTTTCCCTTCAGAGTAACCAAAAGCATCTCTGGCCTCTCATCTGCAGTGCAAACACTACCCAAACACTTCCAGTGCTGACAAATATATTCTTCCATCATTGCTCAATTGCTGTTTGCCCAGTTTAGCTCCGTGGATATTATAATAGCATTTAAAGCCAGAGCCAGCCTTCAAAAGCAGATGAATCTGAAATTAACAACAGAGGCATTTTCTCTCTGAGGTCTGGATGAGAGCATAAAATAACTGAACTTTGTTCCTGTGGCTTATTACATCATCCAGCCCCTCTTTGACTGAAAATATTTCTATTCCTCATTCCAGCCCATCTGTTCTTCAGAAAACTCCTTCTCTCTATTTACTTGAAAAACAACTAACTGGAGGCAAAGGCACTCCCCCACCCCCAGAGGAAAGTATGTTTGTAATTAAGCAAAGAGCACTCCATGTTTATTCCTGCTGGTGCATGTGCATGCAGGCACATGTGTGTGTACATGCCTATTTTTAGTTACACTGTCAAAATCAGCCTAATATTTCACAGCAAAGGAGGTCTTCTTGACCTGAAAAACACATCATTACTTCTAATTAGGAAAAAAAGAAACAGAATTGTCAAAAATATCTCTCTGCAGGGAAGACGTGCTGCGAGATGACGGGACTTTTCCCTGCTGTTGTGTTTTCTTCAGCTTTAATTTGCTTTGGTGTAGCAACTGAGCCCAGTGATACTCATCAGCCAGCAGGGAAAGGAAGAAGGGGTTTAGGCCACCTTTCTGTGTGGGTTGGGAAAGACATTTTGTGTCTTCCTCTCAGATGAACATGTGTACTTGTCCAGTAGAGGTTCACCTCATTCAGCACAGCCTCCCCTACCTGTACTGTGTTCAGGCTGTCTCGGCTGCTGCACCTCTCCTGCCCTGGAAGGAAACCAAGCTGAAGGAGTATAAACGATGGTGCAACCCTCACCATCAGTATAAAAATTATTTCCACTATGACCGTTGAGCACATCTGTAACAAGAGAGGCATTCTCCTCCTTTTGCCATCTATAGTGGGAAAATGACACATTCCCCTTTGTCTTATTCCTTCCTTATGATAATCACTTCTGGGAACAAGCTACTAATTTACCACTTGCTGGGACAGTGCCTGCAACGAGGTGGGTCTCCAGCGAGTTTGTGGCCTCAGGACACAACTTTAGTACACACAACAGCAGGAGCACGGAAAGACATTCATTGCACCATCCCCGGGAACAACACCCGCGTGCCTGCCAGGTCACTGGGACACAAACACTCTGAAGAAATCCTGCATGAGTCAGGATTTCAAACTGTCTGCAAAACCACACAAAAAAGGGTGAAATCCCCTCTAACAACCTCACCAGTGAATTCTCAGAAATGGTTGGTATGGGGAAATGCATTTGTAGTGTTTGACAGACGGAAATCCTTTGGACAGGGCAGCAATTCCCTCCTCTGGCAGAGGAGGGAGGCTGAACAGACCTCCAGGATGTGCCTGCAAGGTGGTAGGGCCAAACAGGGTGGACAGACTCAGGCTCAACCATTCCTTAGGGCCTGATTTATTTCTCCCAGGACAGAGGAGAGGTAGTATAAATTTGAACAGTAACACTCTTAGGTTTGTCCTTTCAGCCACATCCCAAAGCCAGATAAGAAATTCCACTGTACGGGACATGACACACACACACACACACTGCGCAACAGCCCAGACTAGCAGGGTTTCTAGGTAGGGTTAGAGAAGATCAGTCATATTTCGTGCTCACTGTGCCCTTGGTATCTCTGTTTAAACCCTTAACTTCTACCTAATTTGGTTTCTGATCCACTTAGATCTGCACCTGGACCATGAATAGTTGTATTATAAGGAGTTCCACTGATAAAAGTGTATTTTGCTGTTTGCAGGGTATAAAAAATTGTGGGTTTCTATATACAGTGTCTATTCATGTGCTTCTGGGCTGTAATTCACACTTGGTTCCTTGAGACAGAGAGGTTTCAGCGCAAGTATTGAAGAGATGATGGTATATGAGATTGTAAACTATAAAAAACTGAGCAGCAAAAAATTGAAGACAGTTTTCTTTTACCAAAAACAAAAAAGAAAAGAAAAAAACCAACAACAACAACAAAAAAAGCAACCAACCCCACACCAGGCAACCTGCTTTAAGTCTGCATTCCTGTTGAGAACAAAATGGGTTCACCATGTCCTGCTTTATCCACAGGGGTACAGAATGCAAGTGGTTTGCCTTTCTTCTCTTACCTCCTTCTGACATTGTCAGAAGACTGGGTTATGCCCGACAAGTACAGCAGTGAGACAGCAACACTCAGTCCATTTAGCTCCATAAAGCAAAGCAGCCGTGGTTGCAATAAATTGTACTTCAATACAGAATGAAACAGATCTTGTGAAGTGTATTGCTTCTGAGATCAGAGTTTAAAGAAAGTATTTGCCTGCAATCTGTAGGCATCACGGGTACAGACAACAGCCTTGTTTTTATTTCACAGCAATTTACTGGTGTAAAAGAAAGAAGAACCCGGCCTTTAAATTCTTTTATCTCCTGATATATCCAGTTTCCAGATTATGAAAATTATTTGCATATAGAAATTATTGTCCTTTCTTACTGCAGTCCACAGGAATACAACCCGTAACTTTACCAAGAGCAATCTGGTAGTAAAGGAAGGTATTTTTCTACAGATCCAGCTTAGACATGCACAGTGCTCTTCTGAGTCCTTATCCTGAAGTCTCTAACCCCTTCCTCACCTGTGGCATTGAAGTACCACAGTGATTTGTCCAATTTGCTTTCCCAACTCACTGCACCCTGCTGGAGGGTGTCCTGCTTCACACAATAACCCCTCCATGCTCCTGCACAGCACCTCTGTGGATCAATCACGTAGCCCACACCAGAGTGGGAAGGGGTATTTTCTTCCTGCCTGTCTGTAGCTTTATATTTCTACTTGCCTTTGGATAGCATTACTAAACTCTGACTTTCTTTCCAAGCTTAGCCAGAATGGGTACAACCGATTTCCTGATGTCTTGGCACCCATCCAAACCATCCATTAGCCACGAGTTCCCAAACTGATACATCTTCCAAAAGGCTCATGGGCAACACTATTGTTTCTAAAAAGAAATTAACTTCAGGTAAATGAAAAGAAGATTTACTGCTTGGGGCAGGTTGCATGCAGTAAATAACTCAGGATTTATGACTTGTCATCCATAAGACTCCGTTCACTCACAGCGACAAGGGGCCCTCGCATCGCCCAGTCTGGGCACTCCCCATTAAATCTCTGCTATTTGTGTGCATCACTCGAGCAGCTCTGGATGTGGATCACATCTCCATGGGGCTAAGAACTACCCAAGCACCAGGGCAGGCCATCACAGTCACGTTATCCTGATAGAGCTGGTTGATACAGCCCTGTGTAGGAACTCCCACCAGCATCTCCTCCTCCCTTTGCCCTGCCCTCTGCTACATCAGCAGCATTTGTGAGCCAGGCAGGCAGCTGGGTCTGGGGAAGGGGCTGCTGAGAGACCCTCAGTTCCTTGTCACAAGGCTGAGTCCTTGGCATGCTGGTCACCAAGGAACACCAAGGCCACAGAGGAGCCTCAGGAATGTACTGCCAGGCAAGGTTTTCCCTGCTGCTGCTCCCTCCCACTGACTGCTGTGGGCTCTTCCAGTCCAGGCTTGTTGATATCCAGTAGGAAACACAAAACTCAGGTTTAGAAACCTGCTCTTCCCCCTCTGGCCTTGCTCCCAGACCCCACAGTCTTCTCAGTAGCATCAGTCCTGAGCAGTGAGAGGCCCCTACCATCGACACAAACATGGATCTGCAGAGGCTCCTTCCTACCTTTGTTTTCTGTCTTTCCACGATCAGTGAATTCCATCCAACCAAACATTGTAATATTTCACCACCAAAGGTGGAGTAGATTTCTTACCCCTAGACAGCTCGTCAGACCCCCACAATTCAGCAGTGTTGCATGTCCCAAATACACCTCCAGCAAGGGCTGGTAGCAGCACACCTCAGGCTTGATGTTAAACCAGAGCCCGAGGGTTTTGCTGCTTCAGATCCCTCCGTTTGTCCAACACCTACGATCTTTTAGCAGTTTCACACACAACTTCCAGAAATATATTCTTAATAACACTGTTGCAAAACAACCTCAAGGGACCCAGTGTCACAAGCGACAGAGCCACCACCACTCCCAAAGTGTGCAGCCCATGAAGATGAGCCATCTGCTTCTCAGCACTCCGAGCAGAGCTGACCCTTCACAAACTCCACCCTAGGGCCTGCTGGTAGTGGAGGGTGGAGGGGAAAACTTAACTTTATGCTTGTGGGATTTAACATCATGGTCAAAAAAACCCAAACCTGAGTCCCCATCTGTTTTTCAGTATAAACATTGATTTTCTGTGGCAAAGAGGGGTTTTAATATGGGACAGAGATATCCCTACGAAACAAAAGCTGTTTATGATTATCCAGTATTGTGCCATATTAAAGACTGTTACCACCAATAGCACGTACAGATCAGGGCTGGTTGTGGTTGGCTTAGTGTCACTTTTCTCTCCTCTTCCAGGGGGCTTCAAACCCAACTTAAACCTTGGGTGAACAACCACTCAAACAATGTGAAAATCACCACAAACAAAAGTCCTCGGAGCCAGCAGTGGGAAAAAACTTTTACCAAACTGCCACAAAATGGAGAATGCAGGAGAGAAGCAGGGCCAGGGCGGCAGCAGCATCCCTGTGAAAATGGTGACCTTGGATGCACAGGCAGAGTGAAATCTTCCCCTCAGTTACCAATGCTACAGCACTGGGGAAACTTCATCAAGGCTCAATTCAGACAAAATTAAAACCCATCAAAAATAAAATTATTGACTAGAATTCACATTCTTTTCCTGAGGTCAACAAGTTTTAACTAACAGGTTGACTCCGTCACCAGCTTTGCACACAGAGCTATGGAAAATGTCAGAATTTCACTCCTGCTTCTGGCTGTTATTTGCAGTAGCTGTAATTCTTAATAACCCCTCAGAGCCATCCACTGTCTAATTGTAAGAACAGACTCACAGTTAATGTGTAACAACAAATAGGTGATTTCAAATAATCTTTTAAAGCTGAAATTCGATCTCACAGGAAGAAGTCCCAGAGTTATCCAGAAGGAAAAACACCTTGTTGGGACAGGTTTTCCATGGAATTTCATGGGAGCAGCACTGGACTCAGGGGAAGAGTACTCTTCACAAACCCTGAGGAAAAGGAAGGATGACTGTGAGCAAAAGGTCCATTTCCTTCCAAAACTTTTTATTTTCAGGATTCATTACCATAGCAATGTGTCAGGCCATCTCTCCAGGTTAAGTTTTTTTATCCTTTCTCCTGGGAAACCATTCCTTGTATCAACAATGCTCAAGGCCATGTCTGCATCGGGCAAGAATTCCCACAGCTTTCAGTGGAGCTACAACAACTGCCAGCAGCAGATCCGCTAAGCCCACCCTAAAACTGCTCTTAACTTCCTTTGCTGACTCTTACCTAAAGCCCCTTCGGGGTAGAACTTCTCTTCCTTCAAAGTGGCTCATCCCTTAGAACCATGTTCAACTTTTTGGTGTTTCAGCAAGGAAAATTTAGCTGCTGTAGCTGCTCTTTCAATCCATCCCACTCTCACACACTCAGTCTGGTATGGAGCCTCCTCCTACACATTTTTGGACACTCATGTGAAGCAAGCACAAACCCCAAGGCTACTGAGGTGGGAGCGGGTCTGGCACAGGATGTAGTCAAAGAAACCAAAGGATTAACAGCCATTAGGGAACCTCAGCCAGGCTTCAAACATAAAACCCAATACTTCCTGCGTGGCTGAGGAGCACATGCCTGAGGGACAGTGCCCCTTTATGTGCTCCCAGACAGGCTGTGTGCGCCTGGGTCTCCGGAGGCCAATGAGCTTCATTCAGCAGGGGCGAAAATAGACAAAGATGAAATCAAATATCATGACATTTTCTCAATGTTTCTAGTCAAACAGAAAATTAAACAGGCTCAGTTTTATTGCCAGAATGTTAATTTATGCACGGCTTTAGAGAAAGCAGACTCAGGCACACACAGAAGGTCAGGTTTAATGCTGTTATTAGCTGTCCCTTCCTTCCCCCTAGAAACCCTCACAGAGCTACTTCCCAACCAAAGGGGGAATATTTAACATAGGGAAGATGTGAGTGAAGGGCTGGAGTTTTATACAAAGGAGGAAAGCAAGAACAGTTCAAGTCACTTGGTGGCAGATGAAATGGGTGGGCACTAATTACCCAAAAATGATCTCTCCCTCTGCCCATGAGAGACTTCTGTTGTAACAAGGTTGTGGAGACTCTCTACTGGGGAGGTGTTGGGTTGGTTTGGCTACGATGCAGTGACACTAAAATCTATATTCTGTGACCATGAAATATGGAGTGGGAGAGTTTACCCTCTTCAAATACCAAAGGCTGACTTAATACATAAAACACTGATACTGAATCAAAGTTCTGATAAAACAAGTTAAAGGAGTAGATATATTCCTATATCGTGCTCATTAAAGCACTGTAAGGGAGGGTAGGAAAGGTGGCTTAAAAATAACAAAGCATTCCTAAGTATGAGAGTTGTCCCAGGCTTCTCAAAATCAGGATTTGTGCCATATGTGCACATGGATGTGTATGTGGATATCCCATGCACTCTCTGGGCTGCAGATTGAACCCCCTGTTTCCAAGCAATGCAGAGCACAGCTGGCAATGTAGAACTAGCACTGGCTGCTCTGGCACAGATATCATATCCTCACACATAGAGGAGAGCTGGGCTGCGCGCAGAAAGGAGGGGTATTTGGAAAAAGTGCCAAATCATCCATCCCCACAGGTGCCAAACACCAGCTGCAGCTGTGAAAATGGGTCCCCAGACCCACCAGCATCATTAGAGGAAGAGGGAACCTCCTTCCCTGAAATCACACTGCACGGAGCCTGTGACCACAGTGTCACCAGCTCACTGTGGACAGCAGCTGGTGTGCAGGTTTCCACGGAGCTGTGGTATTTCTGAACTGATTCTGGATCATCTTTCCAAGATCTCTGGCAACTGAAGGAGCTGGATAGGAAAAATGGGCTGACTGCAGATGAAATGTGAACCTGAAGCGCTTGCTGGAATGAGCACTCATTACATTCAAAGGCTCACAAGAGAATTGAATGCTGTAATGATTTTTTACAAGTTTCAGTGAACAGATGCATTGTGAACCCCTCACAAAATCCCTCTCCTGAATTCATATTTACCAGCCCTTGGAAGTGTCTTTTTCTTGGAAGATCAAACACCCTGACTCCTTCCAACTAATTAAATGGATTTCCCTGGGAATAAATTGCAGTTGTCACCTAATCAGACAGTGCATTTTAATATGATGTTGACTTTCTAGTGCTGAAGTATCTGAATTCCACAGTGTTTTGGTTAGACTATGTACCCTGCTTACAACTCAAGTCTAGTTTGTTAACAAAGAAGTTAACAACTCACTGGAAAAATTTACACCACCAATTCAAGCCCCCATTTCAGGTTTCTTTGTTTCTTCCTTCATATTCTTACTAGGGTCTCTCTGTTTTCTTTTTTTTTGAAATCTCTGAGAGCTTAGCCCATCACCAACATTCCTTGTGCCTTCTTGGATACTGTCAACTCTTTATGGCCATACCAAGAAGCTCAGTGTCCCTCAGCTCTGGCTCAAGCCCTCTCCAAAATTAGATGTAAATTCTGAATAAAAGTTTCATCAACATGTCTAACAGGTCATGTTTACAGAACAGCAGTGCCAGAAAAAAAAGTCCAAATACAGTGAGCAAAGACACAACAATGATTTCTGAAGTCATTCGCTGGGAAGGACTTCAGTTGTCCTGATGTGTCCCAAAGGTAATCAGCAGTGCCAGCCCTTTGTCACTACAGCCCTTTGTCACTACTGCAGGTGATGGAAATGCAGCTCAAGAAGCACTTAGTGAAAGACTGTACATTTACTTTTTAAAACCAGGAATGGTCTGATCCAGCAATTCACAGTTTTCAGTGGCTTTAGTAGCAATGGGACCAAGTGTAGAAGATAACCCTGGGAGAGATGACAGTGGACTGAAACAAACTGAGCCTTTTGGGATGGTGCTCTTCTTGGGAACAATATCCAGTATTCTTCCCCGGTGATATAACTGTGAAGCAACTCCGTCTGGTAACTCATACCCCTTACACCAGTGAAATACTTGTGCCCCAATATCCTGTGTGACCAAGCCCTGAGTTGCACCTGGTCACATTGCATTTGTTCCCCAGAGAAACTTGGAGAGATGCAGTTCCTTCCCAGGAGCTTTTCAGGGTATCACAAACCATGTGCCAACTTCTTACTCATAGTCAGTGTCACAATATGAAAACATTACCAAAGTCTTGCAGTGCAAGCCATTAACACATTGAAGTCACTAAAGGTGACACTTGCACTTCTGCTCTAGGTACCAACTCTGCAGAGCATTATTCCCAGGGTAAGCAGGAAGACATCTGAGTAGGAGCCAGGATTTCCAGGGCTCTTGTGAAGAAGCCTCCTCATACATGTAAAAATACAGGCGAGTCACACAAGCTTAGAAGTGAACATTGAGTAAAGGAGGCTGAGGGCACATTAAGGGATAGGAAACCCACTAGAAGAACTCTGCTGAAGTTGCAAAGGCCATGGAACAGGCCATGAAAGACACAAAAATGTTTGCATGACCAAAAGGTCAATCACACAAAATATATGCCTTCAGTAAACTTTTTAGAAGTGGACTTTTTGAAAATGAAGGAAATTGTCTCTCTCTCTTCTCCTTAGATGTCTTTTCCTCCAAACCATATGAACTTAGCATGGCCAAACTTTCTAGCTCTCTGACAAAGAGCCATGGTGGGTCAGCAGGGACATAAGCAGAACACTTAAGTCCCCCTGCAGCAGGAAAGAAGGCTAGTAAATTGTTCTCAAATAGGACAAACTTGGTGTGGTTTGTTTGGGGTTTTTTTAGGTTAAGTGGGGTTAATGTTTGGATGAGAAGCACATTCCAGCGTGATTTCACCACTGAAATGCAGCCATCCCTGGGGTGGAGTCCTGCAGCTGCTGGTGGTACACATGTATTTTGCTCAATACATCCAAAGAACAACTGAGGATACATCACTCTTTGGGTAGGATGCTGACTTGAGCATTCTTGTTCTTGCTACGTGTGCCAAGGAAAGTAAAGGACTTTTGCTTTCCCTGAGAACTGCTGTATTTTTTGGCTCTATTGATTGCAAGGGGGAAAGAGAAGACATCTCCCTCATCACAAAGGCAGAAAGCTGATGGTGCCAGCACAGAGGGACATCTCTGCAGCAACAACCTGTCCTGCCACTCCTGGCCTTCACGCCTACGCCTCTTCCCCAAGGACCGTGCAGCACCACCTTGCTGGGCACCAACCTGAGGGACCCTGAGTGCAGATCAGGAAGCTCTGAGGACACCAACATGTGCTGATATTCACCTGGCAGTCAACAGTGGTACCTCGTCCCTTCACACCCCCCAGGCGATGACTGAGCAGCCGAGAGCTGTGCAGGGCTATCGAACACACAGAGCAAGATGCCACCTATTAATTGCTCACACTTTTTCCCCAAACTCCCCTCTCCTCATGCCTTCCCAGCTCACTTCATCCTTCCTCAGAGCAGGCTGAAGCCATTTCATATCCCGCTGGCTTTATTCCAGCTGTCTTGACACAACACAGTTTCTCCAATTCCTAATCACGCATTTCCTGGCATGATCCCCATTGGAAAACCCAACTTCTGATAACATTCGATGACCTTTCCTTTATTATTTCCCACAGTGCTCTTTAGTCCCTGATAGGTTCTAAAACTGGGATTTGCCTTCCTGGAAAGCCAGACACTGGGGGTGAATGACTCAAGACCCTGGCATGTAGCTTCAGCAGCCCAGGACACAAAAGCAGTACCTCCCCCCTCACACAGTGAATCCAACAGTAGGAAGTATTATTTTGCAGGGCTGTGCTCCGTGATTTCCTAGAAAAGCAACAAAAATGCCACATGTGTTTGTGTTTCCATGTGAATTCAGCACAAGGAAATCCACAAAGGCCACATGTGGTTCAGAAATTGTAGGTGTTGTGAGCCTCGTGTCTGCATAATGTCTTGCCCTTGGTATGCAGTAAACATTCCACATCTTTAGGGGAAACTCCCACATAGGCAGGGGAAGGAGGGGCTTTAAAACCCCAGATCCGAACTTCAGCACAAAGGCACGAGCGGACGATAAATTTTCCATCTGCAAAGGAAGCATCCAATTTCACCCGCTGATTTTGATACGCTACTTTAACGAGGAGATTGTGCAAGAGCAACCACAGAGGGACCAAAAAAACCCTGCTCAGCCACACTTAAACTCTGAAGAGAGAAAGATGCCTGAGAGTTAAGGGTCTGCCAACCACCAGGTCGCACTGCAGAAGTCAATGGGGCCAGATTTCTACCCAGCTTTACAGCTCACAATCGGAGCCTTGTTCAGAAAGAAAAATCAGCTCTTATCTCACTACCAAAAAAGTCAATATAGCAGAGCACTCAGCTTGGAGCAAGATTCTGAGCAGTTGCTAAATCATATCCTCCATGTCAGAAGAAACTTGACTCTGGATAAATGCAGAGTACTGACTCTGGGATAAATTTCTGCCTGCCACATGGGATCATAATTGTGCCTTTGTCCCTCTGACAGCCCCCCCGACATAAGGATATATGTACCAGCGCTGTTTGATTTTTTCCCCACTTTAAGAAAACATATTATAAAAAATAATAATAATAAAATCTGGTTCTAAATGTAGAATAATTCAATCTGAAAGACAAAGAACATGAAAAGTATTTGAACTGAAGCAAGAATGTGTCTACTGAATCAAGCCAAATGTTCCCTTAGATTTTCTGATGAAGAAAAACTCAGATTTTTATTCAAGAATGAATCACAATAGAAAATCTAACATTCATAGACTCATTCAGTTTGGAAAAGACTTCCAAGATCATTGAGCCACCATTCAACACACCTCTGAAGGAGGAGTTGTGTGGGGAAACATTGTTTGAGGAATGATTAAAAAAAAAAAAAAAAAGCCATGAGGTAATTTATATTGATTCCAGGTTGAACTTTGTAGATTAATTATGGAGGAAAAAAATAGGTACTGACAGTTCAATGTTGACTTTTAAGCTGGTTATTAGAACAAAGCAGGCCGAGCGTGATCTTTAGAGGAAATAGCTTCTGATAGGGTGCTGGTGCTATGTTTCTTAGGTAACTGGACTCTGGCCAAACCATCTGGCTCTTCTGCATTTCATTCTAACAAAGAGGACTTCACAAAGCCTGCAAGAAAATCCTGTGCACAAGAAATGTAAGAGTCATGCTCAGAAATGTGCCATTCAAGGAGATATTCGATACATTTCAGAAGGATTTAGAGGAAAGAGGGTACAAAAATTAAAAACAAAACTTGAAAAAAGAGCTTGTACCTGAGAAAAAAAGCAGTACAGTACCTGCATTGTGGGGTTTTGTATTATTTGATCCTGTGTAGGAAACAAGCATCTTACTATTGAAAGAGAAAGCCTCTGTCTCCTGGGGCAGAAGGGAACAGCAGTCTCAGGGTCACAGTTCCCAAAACAGACCTCGGATCAGTTTGGAAGACCAGCTACAGAATGTATCTTCTCTGCCTTCTTTCCACCAAAATTCAGAGAGCACCACCTAAATCTGAACACAATGATGGTTTCCTCTGATGTAGACACCCAAGCAAAACAGCCCCAACCCAAATCACTTTTGGATTTTAAGATGAGCCTACTCATCTCCAGCCTGTTCAGTACCAGGGAGAAACACAGGTCTTCCTCAAAGTCCCCTTAACCCACTGCCTTTCTTGGTAGCTAAAACAAACTTGGATTCACAGAGATGTTCATTGTGGAGAACAAGAATAGAACTGTGTCCTCATCTACTCGTTTGGAGCAGCACATACAGACTCCAAGTCTTATATGACAAACCTGTGTTGAGCTGACAGCCACAGAAATTTTGGCAGGGAAAAGGGAATAAATAGGACTCTCAGCAGATGCTCCTAATCTGCTCCCCAAGGCAGATGGGGGTTTATTGACAAATTCCTTGCATTCATTTGGGTGTCAGAGGAGTTTCTCCCAATTTCAGGCCAGCCAAGAGCTTTGTCATGTCCTGCAAGTGAGGTTACACCATGTCCCTCCTCTTCATCAGCCAGGCATAGGATCAAACAACAACAGGACACAGCAGAGAGAGACTGACCTTTGCCAGCTCTGGGACATCCTGTGGTATCTCATTTCTCTGTCAAGGCTCCTCTGTTTTCCTTCAGGTTCCTATCTGCACTGCATTCGTGGCAGATGTCCCCATGCAAACAACAACCCTGGCTCGTTGAAGTGACCTGTGCCAGTCCTTGTGCAAGGTGAGAGGGTCTGCTCCACACAGGACAGGCAATAGCCGGCACGACAAGGTCTGTCTGCTCCAAGGGAGCCACAGGTTTGTCCTGCAGGTGAAGGAGTAGAGCCTCTCTAGGCCACAGTCCAGGAGGGTTAGAGATCTCCCAGCTCTGAGGTATGGATATGTGCGTGCAAATTTAAACAATTATAACAATTTAAACAATTATTAACTATGAAATTATTAACTATGAAATTATTAACTATGAAAACTATCTTCTGTGCCTGATAGTTATTCTTGGAGCTTTTGGTTTGCATTGTCCTGGGAATCTTTTATTGAACTGTGGACTTGGAGTGTCAAGCCAATGGTTCAAGTTAAGTAAACACCTCTGAGCCCATCATCAAGCTTCCCTTTGCTTTTTCTGCTCTTCCAGGCTCCCAGCAACACCAGGGGTTACCCTCTGCTCCCAGCTCCTCCGGCAGTTTGACAAATGGCCCTGCCAGCACCCAGCACCCTCTTCATGAGCGGGAGTGGCAAACTGCTGAAACCAAAGGAACGCGAGATCGACAGAGCTCACCATCAGAGTTAAAGCCAAAGAGCATTTACCCATGAGGCTCCTCCAGAGCCTCAGGCAGCTCCCTCCCAGCACTGCCCAGGTAGGGCCGCACAAACTCACCCCACCTCTCCTCTTTCCCACATCCCAGCTCCTCACTCGGTTGATTTCAATCTCAGCAAAACCGCACCTTTGCTGCTCACTTTCATCATGAACTCTGCAAGGATCTGCAAGGAACTGAATTTCTTCCACCTCACCTGGAGTGAGGGTCAAAATGCAAAGGCATTTTGTCTTACCCAGAAGCTTTCTCTCTGCATGAGTGGTCTCAAAGGTGCTGGCAGTAAATGAATCGACTTTTCATTTTGCAGTTTTTCAGCTTTGGCTGCCTAAAACTACTTTTTCCTTCAAGTGAAAAGGTGCATAAACATCAAAAATCTTTGGTCTTAATATAAATGACAGATGTACAGAGTGAGCCATTCTAAAGGGTCACTGGTGCCAAAAGGAGCTGGTCCCCTCTCTCATATTCCCCAATTTTTATTCTCTTTGCCATAGCTCTGGTGCTCAGCAGAGCCTGCATTGAACCAGCACCCCAAATACAGCAAACCTGCTTCTGGCAGGTTACCAAGATGCACCTTCCCAGCACAGTGTCTGCCAAGTACCAGGACCTGTGCCAGGGAGGAGATGGGAAGACACAGCTGGGAGCAGGGAGAGGACATAACAGTTCACTGCTGCCAGGAAGAGGAAATCAGCTGCGGCATCTAAAATTCACCCTCGCGACTCTGGCTACCAAGATGTGACTGAAACAGAGCAGAAGACAGTGAACAGACCTGGAATCCATGCACCTCCTGACTACAGCAATTCCACTCCCCCTTGAAGCCTCACTTTGCTCCCCCCTCACCAATTTTTTCTGAGAAACAGGATAGGAAACTTCATATTTTCCATCCTATCTCTCCTCCTCCTGCTAATGATTTGATTGGAGAAATTTCAAAAGCACCCAAGAAATGAATCTGCCTGATTTCTAATGGGAAAAAAGCATCAGACGCCCCTTTGGCTGCATCACCATAACAGCCCATATATGCAGCCTGCCATAAAGAAATAACAGCTATTTACTGAGTGATATCAAGATTAGTTTAATGCTATAAATACTTCCAAACATTGTTGAAACATGAACTAATCCACTCTCACAGCAGCTCCTCGTGGCAAATAAAGATCATTCTTTCCGTGTGGAAGGGGGTTTAGAGCAGAGATTTCTCTGTATATGCAGCAGCATTTCCTGGCATTGGCTCTGAAACTGACAGTGCTATCGGTGACCCCCTTGAGGGATGGACCAGGTTCTGGTGTGGCAGCTGACAGAAACACAAACCTCAACTGGATACTCTTTAAGAGGAGGATGGGGACCTTCTCACATGGATGTAGATAGTTACTGTCCACTGAGATGAAACAGCTACTTAATCACAGTCAATTATTCTGAAATAAGCATAATTTTGGTCTTTTTCACTGGGTGGCTCTGATTAAAAGATGAGAGGGACCAACAACAGAAAACAGGCTCCTGAACTCAGCAAAAATATAGGATACAGTGGTTGATGGTAAAAAATTGCTTTCCACAGCCATTTCAGACTCACAATTATTTTGGTCTATGATGGTTCAACCACCCTGAAACCACTCTAGTGAAAGGGATAGGTATAAATACCAGGGTAATGCATCTTCACTCATGTATCCTTAGATTTTGGAAAACAACTACCTATAGAAACAGCCTACTCTGTATCTGGGAAGATAGAAAAAATGTCATTCAACTGTTCCACCCAACCAGAAATTGTTATATCTGAAAAAACACATAAAGTGACACATAAAGCTCAAAGGGCAAAGCATCCTGCAGCTGTAAATCAGCTGGGATCAGTTTCTCTCTTTCCCAGCTGGCTGTCACACATGACCCTGAATTAGCTCAGCTGGTCAGAGCATGGTGCTAATAACCCATCAAGGTGGGTTTGATCCCTGTATGGGCCTTTCACACAGGAGTTGGCCTTGACAACCCTTGTGGGTGCCTTCCAACTCAGAATGTTCCATGAAATCTGAGTTCCATGAAATCTCCTGGGCATCCTGGTATCCAAGGGCAGCTGCCTCTTTGCTCTGAACCAAGACCTGCCACGCAGACATGAGCAAAGTGTCCTGCTCATTTCTTGGGGGCTCCCCAAAGCCTCTGCTGTGGAGGGCTTGCTCAAGGCAAGGAAGGGAAAAATGGTGGGAAAGGGGATGAGGAAGCAGTGAAGGAAGCTGCCCATCAGCAATACCTCCTGTGGCTGTAGGCAGGCAAAGGACCACTCACTTTGGGCCTTCTGTTTGACCTCGGGAATGGGAACCCACAGACCTGGAAAGCTGTCTCCAGCCCATCTCAGATACCCCAGTGATTCACTCTGCTCTCTGCAAACGAATTCCGGTGTGTGGCATGGGGTGTGCCCGCATGCCAAGGGAAGCTGGCTTTCACCACAGAGGGGGCTGTCTGGCATCTCCAAACCCCTCGTGAGAAGCTGCACACTGAGCAAGAGCCCAGCAAACAGAGCCAGGCTGGAGGAGGCTTGGGGCTGATGGGTACCTGTGGACACCTGGCCGGCAGGGGTGTCTGTTCCTGACAGCCTTGAGAAAGAAGCTCAAGAAAAAACACACCAGGCAAAACTGCATGAGAAGTAAAATCAGCCCTGGGGACAGTCCCCTGTAGGGTTTGCCCTTGCATGACTGAATAAGACAACTTCATTTTCAAACAATGGTAGAGATGGACGCTTCTGGGGCACTCTGTCCATCCTGGGCCTGCTCCCCACACTCCTGCCAGGAATTAGACACCAGGTCCTGGCAGCAGGACACAGCACTGAACCATTTCACTTCGGTTCCCTACTTATAAAGCAAAAAGGGACCCAGCTTCTCTCCCTGGCAGAGAATTGGATAAACCACACTGAGTTTGTGTTGGGCATCTCAAAATTAAAGGTGGAAAACATGGCTATGCTGCACAGCCCAGGATGAATGTCTCCCCATACATGTCACCCCTCTAATATTTCTCATTTTCGACCCAAATATACTTGGGTCTCTCCTAAGCTATCACTGTCTCCATTTCCTTGTGAAAATTACAGGCTGGAGGTACAACCAACACAGAGCTGAGGTTGTACTGAATGTTGCTCCCACACAGGGTAGAGGAGATTCCCACTGCTGGGAACATCTGTTATTTTGGAGCAGTTACAGGAATGTCTCTAATCCTTTCTGCACTGGTCACGTCAGAAGGCAAAGGCAGGGGTTATGCAGAGAGCAAGGCTGAGTGGGAAGCACCTTGCCAGTCCAGCTAGGAGGACACTGGTGCTTTTTGGTCTTCTCTCTCCGAGATGGGAATTTGGTGCTTATCCCAGCTGAGTGGCAGCAAAGGCTGGAGAGAGCCATCTGCTACCCTCCAGCAGGAGCGGGTGACACCCCTGGGAGGGCTCAGCTGCACTGGACAGAGACAGGAGGAGGCCAGTGCAGCTCTGGATCTTCTCTCAGTTGTTCCAGTGAGTACAGAGCAGTGGAGAGACAATCTCTGAGTGGACACTGGCCTGCCTTTGTCCAGGTCAGGGGTCACACTGGGAGCCCCCTGCACTGAACTGTCCCCATAACCTGCTGGGGATGTGCCAACAGGGACAGATATGCAAAGAAATCTATTTTAAACAAACCTGTAATTCAAAAAACACACTGAAATATTTTTGTTAAACACTGAATGGGGGAAAAAAAAGCTTTGAAATTCCTATTTTGACATTTTTTAAGTAACAAATCACCAGGGATACAGTACAGATACTGGGGTATCTATAAGAATCTTTGTTTAAATATGGGTTAGAAATAGAGTTAAGGTTTTTATTCGAAGTGAGGATAGGGGGTGGGATCTGCAAGTTCTTGTTTTGCTGTGTGGGGTTTTGAGGTGGGAAATTTTGAGTTTGTATCCAGGTTCAGGAAAAAGAAAGTGAGGAAAAAAAGACAGTAACTCTTAATTTTTTCCACAGACCAAAGCCACTATCCCTGAGCATTTCTACTCACCACCTCCAGTGCTTACATTTCCCCATCAAAACCATCATGTATCAAGCAAGGTTACGTCCACAGTCAGCTAATTAAGGTTACAGAGGCCTGGGCTCAAGGAGAGAAAGAAAATAACCACACTAAAGGTTGAAAGCAATGAAACCCCAGTGGGAACAGAGTCTGGAAAATTCAACCTCGCCCTGGCCAAGCACTTCTCCCCCTGTGAAATGTTTCTGGAGCAGCCGAGGCAGTAAACAGCACATGGAGCTGATGTGCTCCACATGACAGAAACCTGCGAGGAGAAAACCCTCCCAGCCCCTGCACGGACACAGGAGCTGGGAAGAGGAGCAGTTTTTGCCACTGGCTGTCATCAGGCCAGTTTCTGGTCCTGCCATTGCCTGCTCTGCTGAGAGATGTTGGTTTACTGCATCACAGAGGGTGAGGAAAGCCAAGCTGAGGTCCATGGCACCACATGGGGACAATGGCCACAGGCCACCAGAGATGACAGGGTCACCACAGCACACCCAGGGAGGCTCACCAACCTTCTGTCTGCCACCAGCTTTGTTTTCAAACAAAATGCCCTTCCCACAGAGCCTACTGCAGTTTGCCTGGTGGATTTTGGACCATGCTGGTCTAAAAGGAGCATTGTGGTGGGAACAGAGGCAAGAAATCGAGTACCTGTTTGGGGGATGAGGCAATAGCTAACACAGGACTCCAGGCAGGTACATCTGCTCCAAACACAACCAGAGCCACCGGTCTCACACCAGGGTGTTCTGAAATCAAAGCCTATCTGTCTGCAGAAAGTACTGTGTTATCTGTGAGGAGCTGAACTCCAGAGCTCAGTGGTGCTCCTGGGGGATAGCTGAGGGATGCAGCTTTGGCACTTATCTTGTCACTTCCATGTGGCAATTATAAATCCAGTTGGTTGGATTTACATATGCCAGCTGGCTCTCTGGAGGTGAAGGGGTGGGATCTTGTCAGGATTATCATCTGGGAACACAGATTTAGGCCCAGAGGAGCAAGCAAGCATTGGGCTGTGCTGCCTCCAGCCGTGGAGCAGTTTCAGCCAGGCCCCCAAAAGCAGTAGGAAGTGTCAAAGTCCAGCCCAGTGAAGAACACAAACATTTGAGTAAAGCAATCCCAGGAATTGAGGCAAGAGGACGGCACGGCTGGTATTACAGCAGGGCAGGAAACAATGTTATCATCCAAGGAGAATGTGGTATTTTGCAATGTTTTCTTGTCCAAGATCAGTGCAAAAAGTCTTAGTAAGAGTTTTTGGCAAACCAAGTTTAAAAAAAAATAAACCCCCTAAAGATACTATTTTAAGCATTCAATCTGTACAGGCCTCCCTCCCTAGTTTGCTCTTAAAGGACAGAAGAGCCTTTTAAACTCATTATTTATCCGTTTTCTCAGTGTTAAACAGTACAAACCAAAAAGACAAACCAGTCCTGACTCCCACAAGCATCTCCTCACCCAGTGCCCAGGGTATCATCTGCATCCTTTAGTATCTGGCTCTTCCTGGCCATGGACACACTTCTGCACTCACCAATCGGCAGTCCCTCCTTGCCTTCCCTCCACCCTCCTCAGCCATGGGAATAACCAATTAGAAAACAAGCAGGAACCATGGGCTTTCTGCTAAAACTAAGCCAGGCAAGCAAGATCTGTAGCACAGCTGGAAATTAGTCCATGGCTGTACATCTGCAGATTTACTGTTGCACCCTAATCCAGAGCCCCCAGCTATTGTGATTTAAGTGCTCATGGGACCAGCCAAGGAATGTAATAAATGCATGACAAAAAAAGCAAAATACAGTATCTGGAGCAGAAAGGCCTCACAATAAAAGCTGAAACAAGGGTGTTGAGTTTTCCTCTCTACATACAGCCAAGCCCTCACCTCTCCACCTCTCTTCCAGGAATTAAAACATGGAGCTACGCCAACAGCTTCACACACAAGGGTCAATGATGCCCTCAACACCAATTCAAACTTTTGTCAGACATGAACTCCAGGGTCTGGTGATGCAAGACCCTCACAGCATTGTTAACTCCATCATTTCAGGGACAGAGCACCTATTTCCAAGGGTTGGAACTGGCAAAACAACAAGGAATGAACAATGAAGAAGTCATGGATTCACCATGGAGGGGAGTTTATACCTCAACTGGCAGGCGGGGCCAAGGCAGGGACCGGTGTGCCAAGCGGGAGATCGGGAGATCCATCAGGGCCAAGATGTGGACTGGCTGCCCGTGCAGCACGGAGTGACAAGTGCGACAGAACTGCCATGGCCAGGTGCAGCAAGGACAGCTCTCAGAGGAACCAAGTGAGGGTGAGAGGACCAAGGCAGGGGCTCAGGAGAGAATTCTGAACAGTCAGACCAGATAACTTAAGGAAAGCATTTTCAAGAGAGGCCCTCACAAACACCCCTTCGTTAAGGGGAGAGAAAAAAATGATCACAGTTTAATCCTGTGCAGCAATAAAGCCCTCAGTGACTTGTTAACCCGTTTGTGCAGACAGCCAGACTGACACAACAGCAGAGACAGCCTGAAATCAAAGAGGGCTCTCGCTGTGCAGGGAACCAACTCTGCACGCAGCCAATACTCGTGCTCTCCATTCAAGCCCCAGGGCTCGGGCTCTTACCACAGTGACTTCTCTAGAGAGAAAACAAATTTCTCTGCTTCACAGCCACAGAGACAAAACTCAAACCTATTCACCCTAGTCACAGTAAGAAAATTAGATTAAAAGCTGTCAGCTGCTGAGGGCCCCAGCTCAGGGCTGCTGGGTCCCTGTGAGCTGCAGCAGTTGGAACAGAAATAAGAAAGCACATTGACCCTAGAAATGCATTTACTCTTTCTTGCACGTAGACCAGAACCTGCAAAACAAGCACAAAGCTGAAAAATGGCTGGTTTTATCCCACTCCTGCTCCAGCAGACCTGCAAGCAGGTGGAAAGATGCACTGGGAACAGAATGGGAAGGGGTACAGGTGCTTCAAAGGCGATGAAAACCTGCTGCAGCAAAAATCCAGCCGGCACCAAAGCACGGTGCTGGAGCGGGCTGCTGTCATTCCCTTCACAAGCCATGCTGCCAGGGTAGCCTTTTCCAAATGAGATTTCCACCCTATTCATTTAGATAACACAGCCTGCACCCCTGGGAAGAAGGGGGGAAATGAAAAAACGCAGGAAGATCAAAGCTCTGCAAGTCCATAATATTTTATTGGTTCCTTCCATCTGTCACACACCAATGACTCCTCGGGAAATAAGCCCCTCTTGAGAACTGCTACCTTTTCCTTGCCGGCTCCGGCTCGGGAGCAGCTGCTATTGTGCTCCTTTATTGGTATTTGTTCCGTCTGAACGAGCTCCGGCTCCTCATTCACAAACCAGCCTCTGCTCCTTGAATCGGAGGGCGAGGGAGGGGGAGGGATGGAGGAGGATCTTGCTGCGTCTCTGTTATCTCTTTCACGCTCCGCTCGGTGCCTTCTGCATCAATGGAGACCTCGGGAATCCTCGGGCTTTGTTCTCTCCTGCACGCGGGGGCTCTTCCTGGTAAAATAGCAGGTAGCAGCAATAACCCTGAGCACACACAATCATACAAATCCATCTGCCGGGGCGAGGGAAACATGCAACATGCTGCTTTTAAAGAAAGGAAAGCACTTTGGGGGAGCAAGGAAGAGGAGGGGAAAGAGCCAGATTTCCTGAACACCTCTGAATAAGGCGGAGCAGAGGCAGAGTTTTATAATGGAGGAAACTGCCTCGGTCTGCTATTATCAGGATGTAAATGGAGGAATTTGAAAAGCTGATTGCAGTGGATAAACTCCATGAGATGCTGTGCTATGGAAATGGAAAGTTTCCCACCCATCCATGGCCCTTCCCACTCCAAAGGCAAGCATTGTCCTGCTTCCTCCAGAGCTCTTTCACAAATGTATGATGGGGATAGACTTCAGTTGCCCTGACTTTCACCATCAATTAATGATGCCCTAAGTGGAAGCATCTTAAAATGTTCAAGCTCCCAGATCCCACTCAATGGAATCAACTCAAGCATTCAAAATTGCCCTCAACTCCTGGTTTTAGGAGGGTTTGACCTGGTTTCACTGAAATCAAGCTCCTTGACTGAACATAGGCTCAAGCAAATCGAGAAGCTTTTGCATGGAAGCCCTCAGGACACCAGACCCAAGCAGGGCAGCGTGCCCTGGGCACACATCCTGCAGTTACACGGGTGGGTGGGTGCAGACACGTGCTCCCATCTGCGTTCTTCATCCATGGCTCTTTTGGCAGAGCTGCAGCTCCTGGGTGAATGATAATGCTCTGTTCTTCATTAGGGCTTTTGTTAATGCACTGCTGGCGACTTCACATGGCCGGTGCCCGCTGTGCTCAGCACCACGCTGGGTAACGGCTGGCTCCGAGAAGGAAATTGCTGCTGCTCCTTCGCCCTGGAGAAAGCTGCCTGCACGCATCAGCTGCTGCTTTCCTCTGACCCATGCCTCCCTCTTACCCCGCTCCATCTGTCTCTGTAATTCAGGGCTTGCATTTCATCCAGCCTGGCATTGCCTTTGCCAGCCACTGCAGATGTTCAGATGTGGATATTTGGCTGGTGTGAGTTTCTCATGGCAGAGCAGGTGGAGTAGCTGCCCCTGCCATTCCCAGACCTCCTTCTCTAGGGCCTCAGAAGCATCTCCTCCTGGTCCCATGGTGAGCCAAGAGCACATGGAGCTTGCAAAAGACCTTTAGGTCACATCACCTGCTTCAGAAATTCTTGCTCACGGTGCCCTGGCCCCAGGTTGCAGATGGCACAACAGAACCCCTTTTTTTCCAAGGGCTTATGCACAGAACCAGAGTAGCTAGGTAACCTCTTTGTTCTGCCTGAGAGACACAGTGTGAGATACAACATACTGGAATTATTGCACACAATCTCCACCTCCAAAACAAAAGGGAAGACCTAATAATGGATTATGGGAAAGACAAATATTTTCTTTTTTGATCCCAAGGGTATGTTTCCCCTTATTTAATAGGGCACTAAACCCACAGCATATCCCTGGATGTCTTTCCTTTCTTGGGGGGTGCTTCACTCAGACTAGTACCACCTGGACATTCCTAAGGGGATATGGTTAGGATGGGGGCTCCTGCCACTCTTCACTTCCTGACACCTTAGCATCTGTATAGAAAGAAGCCATTCCACTTTCTCACACCAAAGGCCATGGCAGCCAAGCAATTAAAGCAAAGGAGGATTTTGAAACCGGCACTTCACTGAAGTCTCTCTTCCTAAAGCTTTGCTCCTGAAATCACTCAGCAATTTCAGGAATCAGTATGGCTGCATTTTGAGGCGCATCCCTCCCTTCAGCAGAAAACAAGCAGGCAAACTCTAGCAAGCATTCTGTGTGTCCTGCAGATCTTAGAGCAACATTTTAAGCCATGAAGCAATTAATAAAAAGACTTTTAAGCCTTCTCTGGCCTACAGTGCCCTAACCACAGTCTGGTCTCGGAAGAATAGCTGGCTGGCCTAAACATCAGAGTGGATTATAGTCCTGAGGGGTGAAGCCAGAGATGAGGCTGCTGCGCGTCATTAAACAAACAGATGGAGAGACAGCCCCAGAGGCTCCAACGGAGCCTGATGCTTTCTGGCTCTGAGTGCGCATGTTCCAGGGGCAGGAGTGGCTCCAGAGCACTCTGTGAAAGGAAGAGATATGGCCATGGGCTGCAGCCTCAGACACTCAAGCTCACTGATGATGGAGAACAGAGGAGAGAAGGGGACAGAGGCCTTTTCCTTCATCAGACCAAGCAGGTCACAGGCCTCTGCTGGGAGTTCGGAGGGAATCCAGACTGCCCAGAATGTGCTCCCAGGTGCTTTGCTGAAAGGTCCACAAGGAACACCCTCAGGTACTCATACTCAGCCATCATTTCTGGTACTGGGAGCTGCAGCTCTCAGGGGATGCATTTCTTAGCATTTTGTTTTGTAGGTCTCTAACATTTTAAAGACAGGGTTTTAGAAGAGAGAAATGTAAATTACAGATGTTTTTGTAGGCATGTCCTCATTTCTCATTAGAGTTTGCCTCTATTTTCATAAATATATAAGCAAACAGTGCAGTTCTTCCCGTAGAGGGTTCTGCTTTCACTTAGCACCAACCTGCTGCAGCTCCATCACCATCAGGACATGGAATGACTTGGTGCAGCATGGCTGGACATCCACGCCCTTCCCAAGCCAGCACATTCCTGAGCTGCCACAACACACTGCTGTGCTTCCTGCCCCTTATCCCCATCCCTCCTCCCACCATACACACTGGAGCAAAGGCTCCAGTCACAGAATGCACAGAAACCAATTTCCCTGCCCAGTTAGCAGCAGCTCTCCGGCACACTCCCAGTATAGGCAGCAGGACAAAGCAGGACCACTTCCTCTGCACCAGGGCCTTCCCTTTCCTGAGGGAAGTGGAGGAAGGAAGATGCTAGAAATCAGGCCATTTCTCTTCCATCCTGAAAGAGCAATCATTAGAGCAAGCCTGCTAAGGGGGATGAAGTGTGTTCCTTCCAAATGTTTTCCTGCACCTGCCTTGTAGTTTCTATGCTTTTATGCTACCCAAAGGTAAAATCAAACAAGAAAGAATGAGGCAGCTTCCTCTGAACACTCACATCTATTAATATTATCAACCAGGCAGTCACCCCTGCTCAAAGCAGGGGAATGGGCTAAAAGACCTCTGGAAGTCACATCCCACTTGAGTGACTTTCTATTTCTATGACATTCCAGAACTAAAGCCAAGACAAAAATGTAAAACAGGTCCCCACATAGTTTTTGTTTCATTTCTGACTACAATCACTAGTTAGGACCTTTCTATGAGTTCTCCTGGACTTCCTGGTTTGACCTTCAGTGTTCAATCCCAGAGGAAGTCTGACATGGTCTTCCAGCCAAACCAGGCTCTTGAAAGAGGATGAATAACTTGATTTACCACAAATCCTGTTCCATCTGCAGAGAAGCGGAAGCCACCATCCTTTACTGAAGCATCTCACGGCCAGACCTTGTTTCTGACATATCTGGGAGCCTGTTCAGGTCAGGACTTTAGGAGGATCCTGCAGGTATAAAAGCAGCCACCTGACAGCCCAGTGAAATGGAACTGAGCAAAGTTTCCTTCCAATCTTTTATTCAACATGAGTAAGTGCATGACCTCCAGTCCCAGAGAAATCTCATGACTGAACTCAGAAAAAGTCCCCGCTTCAATAGATGCTGCAATTTTAGAAACAGAGGAACAGTACAGTGCTCTGGAGGTCTCCAGATGGGGATGATGAAGCCTGTAACCTGCCAGAGAGACATTTTTAAATGAATGCATCCTGTTTACCTGGGGGAGAATGATCTCATCCACCTACCCACTCCTTAGCAGCTTTTGTCATGGTTAGAAACCAAGAGGTATCTCTGAGTTGGCAGGAGCTTCTCACAGAGTTGTTCTGGCTGAATTTGTGCTAAGCTGGTATTAATATCAGTTCCTTTATCTCCATTTCTGAAAAAGGCTCCAAGCATTAACAGCTTCAGTAATGATTCATGGGTTTAAATTCCTAAACCTTTTGAGAACAGGAAATTAAAGCCAAGATGAACAATACACACAGATTAAATATATTTAGCTGCTGTGTTTCTTGTTGAGAAACTTGGAGAACTGTTTAGTGGTGCTTTTCATGTGGCTGCTCCATGTGGAAATGATGGCAGCTTGCATCTGAAGTCAAAATGGCAAACTAAAGGGGGGGATGCAGGAAGACATTTTATTGTTTTCCTTGTGCTTTCTGCTCTCCAGCAGAGCTTCTCTGGACAGGGGCTTTCCTCCAGGTTCCTCAGCACCAGATAAAAACAACTAAAGGAATAGCCCAGACTGCATGGTAGGGTACAAGGCATGAGGGAGGAAACCCACCCTTCTGTGGGCAAGTTCTTCCAGAAGGAGGACTCTGGGAATGTTTGCACAAGGGGTCATCTTCTTTCCAGGTGGGCACTGGCAGACAAAAGCTGGTCTCCAGCAGCAACTGCTGCTCCCTGGGAGAGAACCAGCAAAAGCACACAGTTCCCAGCATCTCCCTCCTCTTTTCAGGCTGAGGCATCCTTTTTTGCATTTCATCCATGACTGTGTTGAGTCAGGAATCAAAACCATTCCTCAGAGCCCCAGTTCAGTGCCTTGGCTGCTCAGTCCCTGCTCATCCACTCTCTCGGGGCTGCTTGTTGACAGCTGTTTCACAGAGCCAAGGATCCTAGCCCTTTGTTTTTCCCTACCTCATTAGCTAAACAAACAATGACACCATATAAAATACCACCCGGCTCGGCTGTCTGGGAGATGCAAATCCACAGAAAACTATCTTGGAGACAATTTTAGAAACAGGCTGTGCCTCTGCCAAGAGGTTGGATCAGCATGGCAGTGGAGTGCTCCACTCCAGTTCTTGGAGAGCCAGGAGCACACTGAGCTGAGCTGAGCCCACTGTGGGACCACAGAGCACAGTCAGGGAGATACCAGGGAGCTGAGCTACCACGCTGCTAAGGCTTTCAATTAAAAAGGCTGTTGATGACCAAAATATCAGCACCAAGTAATTCTTTGGGAATAAATTTGAGTTACAGATATTACCTCAGGCTGAAGTCTTAACAGAAGATGTTATAAGAACATTTAAACACCATAAAGCTGACTGTCTGGATGGGAAACACATTTCCATGTGACTTTCAGCACCAGATGTTTAAACCTAAGCTGCCACAGAAGACCAAGACTGCAGAAAAACACCAGAAGAAAGGAGCTGATGGTGGTAAGCCAGCCCTCAGAGTCCTCACAGACAAAGCAGAAGGACATGTCTGATGTGAGTCAGAGCAGCCTGTTCAACTCGTTCAGCTCAGCACCTGCCTCGGACAACAAGCTCAAATCCTTCCACGAAAAGTCACCCAGGAGCACAAAGTTCAAGAGAAGCTGAGGTGACCCCATGGGCAGCCGCGGCCTTGGCGAGCAAGGAAGTGGTTTCAAGTGAGGTCAGTCTGGCAGTACCATTCCTGCTGGAGAGGAGGAGGAAGGCTCTTCAAACCCTTGAGTGGGAGACGTGAGGATCACAGGGAACAAAGGCCCTTCTCAGTGAATTTCAGGAGAAATAAGAGGTGAACTCCAGACAGGTGAGGACAGTGAGGCTGAGCTTCACCCTGCAGCTGCACTGTCCCTGCTCCCCAGCTCAGACAGCCCCAAAATCATGCTGTTCCCCCCCAAAACAAAGTAGCCAGGATGATGTTAAGCAAAGTGCTTTTGTGGAGAAATCTATTCTGATTTTTCACTGTTGAGCACTTTGTCTTTCAGCTTTGGCTCTGCTGCCAAGAAGCAGCACTCTGACAACAGCTTGGCTCAGGTGCAGCTCTGTGGGACCCAAGAGAGGACACCTCTATGGCAAGAATCTGGTGGTACCAGGAAGCAGATGGACCTGCCCCTCTATTGGGTGAATGGGATGGCTGTGTTCTTCCATTCTAGCTAGAAGAGGCATCAGATCCTACAAATTTGGTCATTAAAACCCAAATATGCTCAATTTTTAACTATTTTTGAAATGTGTTTTAATAACCTCTCCTCTTTAATAAGTCTTTTTTTGCACAGTGTGACATTCAACAGGCTTACAGAGAAAAAAAAAGGCAGCTTAAACCACTGCAGATCTGACTTCCCTCCATCCCTACAGGGCACCTTGGGAATTGATCCTTCCCATGTTGTGAACAGTGGGCAGACAAGCAGGACTCCTCTGCAGTCAGGATACCAATATCCAGCCTCACCATTCCAACAAGCTCCTGCCAGCCTGAGGGATGTCACCTAGCATCATTAGCACGGTGCTGATGACACTGCTGAGCATCCCTGCCCCGTGCAGCAGATTCCAGCTGGATCCACGTGCACAAGCATTTCCTACTGCCCTTCACTTCCCAGAGGTTTGCGCCACTATGCTCAAACACCTCAGCAGTGCTAAAGAGATGCAGTGAAACCCAGCTGCAGAGAACACCAGTCCACTTCCTGCTCTTGCTGACTTGCTGTAGGAGTAGGGAGTGTATTTGGGCAGCAGAAAAAGTCTAAACAACCAAACCCATGGATGCAGGAGGCTGCGTTTCTTCTCTAAAGCTTCCAGCCCCTTCTATAACCCAATGACATTGGCTTCTTCTGCAGTTCAGCTACCAAGGCACCTTCTGCTGTGGCAAAGTGGGGTCCATAAAGCCACAATTTTAAGAAAACCAATGGCAGAAGTAAAACAATCACTTTGAAAACAAGAACCAAGAAGCCATTTTCTTCTGGGTGATATTTCCCCCAAGCACCAATATCACTTCTTGACTAAACCTGTTCCCAAATTTGGATTTGAGCACTTTGGTCCTTAAAAACAAACAAAAAAAGCCCTCAAGAAACTAAAACCAAACCCCACAAAACTATTTACAGCATTAGGAAAAAACACTACAACACAGAAATAAGTCACATTTATCACTTAGCTCCAGATCCTTGGCCAGTCATGAAGACTGACATTTCAAGGTTTAGAAAGAATTCCTTTGTTCTCCATGAAAAACCAGCACCAAGTGGGTCAACCCACTAAAAAGCTGTAGTATTTTCCTTCCAGTGACATGCAAGGCCAACTGTGAGGGATGAGTATTTACAGCTATAAAGGTCTTCAGTGTTTCAGAAAGATTCAGGTGGGAGAAGGTCAAAGTCTTCTGCCTCTTCAGCTGGCAACTCAGTGCTTTGTAACTGTCTCAAAACTTCCAGGTTGATCCATACACCAAAAGTTTCATTCTTTAAGTGTGCTTATTTAGTTTGGTTGGGGGTTTTTTGGTATTTTTTGTTGTTAGTTTGGGTTTGGGGTGGTAGGTTTGCACTAGAGGTACTGCATTGTCTCCTCTATACTTCCAAAGGACACAGAGCACAAATACAGCACTAGAGACATTAAAGACTACTTAATGTTCCACATTTTCTTTTCAGATCAGCCATATGGGATTCTCTTGTGTTCACATTGGAGTTCTTTTCCTCACACCAAATATAGAAATATCTACTTACATGCGGAAATACAAATTACACAACGAATTCTCAGATTCAGGTCCTGTGGCCACTTACACATTGCATGTATGTACATGAGTCCTCCAATTCAGCCCACCTGCACACTTCTTCTCTTTTCTGAAGTTTCAACATCCCTCTAACCCCTCATGGGCAGGAAAGCCAAGAAACAGTTTGGTAAAATTTCATTTTTGCTTCCATCAAATACTTGACCATGTCCCCTGCCCCTTTTTCTGAGCCTCCAGGAGATGGCCATAGGAAGCTGGCTACTCCTGCCAGCACACAGCTCCCTGCCCTGCTCTCCAGCAGCTCCCAGCCCCAGGCAAGCTCTGCTGCTGGGGGATGCCCAGCCTGGGTAAGGTCCTTCAGGGACTCAGAGTAATGCACCAGAACAAAACACCCCAGTAGCCTTCTGCTCTACTGAGCAGCCACAGGCCTCTAAAGCAATAAAACATGTCACACTGAGACACTGCTCAAGCCAAAATGCATGTCAGCGAGTTAAAGGCTTGTTCCTCACACTCAGCATCATCCCCTGCAGCTCCTAAGCTCTCCTAAGAGGAGAGTCAGCTGCAATGCAGAGCACCTGCACTGAAGAGCCCTCATGAACACAGCTCTCCTCCCTCCGTCTGGGGTGCTGAGGACCACCTTGTACCTTCAGCACCAACGCTGAGACAGAGCATCTGGAACACCCAAAGAAACAAGAACCCACTCAGAGCCAGATCCTCTGCTTCCCAGTGACTGTGCTCTTGCCCTGAGCATGAGGAATCAGGGAATCTCAGGGAGTTCTGCCAGACCAAAGTCACTTGCACACCATTTTCAGGAGCTGAGTATAGTCGAGGAAGCAGCCTCCTCCAGCCACAGCTCTGTGCCCATGGCCAAAGTTACAGCAAAGGCTTCGTTCTCCTGGCTGATGGACAGTTTGGCCTCATGCAGTTCTGCATGGTTCCTTATGAGCCTACAAACTTGCAGGGATGAGCGCAGAGCAACTCCATCAACTTCCACCTCCTCCTTCATCCCCTTCCAGAATACTGATGTCATGAGCTAGTCACAAACAATTTCTTCCTCCTGTCCCCAGGCCCCAGCAAGGACTCTGTGCACAACCATTTCCATTTGGGAACAACCTCAGCCAGTATTTCCCCTTGCCAGGGCTGCCCTGGCTGTTTCCCAATCCCCCTGGAGGCACCTTGCCAAATTTCCCCTTGCCTTGCTGATTACTCAGCCTCTGTCTCTCTCAGAGTTAGCTCCAACTACACATCCCTGGACTCCTTTGCCTTAATAAGCAACACCCAACACCAGCCCCCCCTGCCCCAGCAGAAGAATGTGGAATAGGCCCAGGGAGCCGAAGTTAGAGCAAGGCTTTGCAAGAAAAAGGTAATGGTCCCAGTGGTGCTGAAGCAGAGACTGCCTTTGGCAACATTAATTTCCTCAAAGCCTGACCAAACCCAACTGCCTAGGCAGGTCAATCACCAGAATCTTGCATAAAGATGATTTTCAAGTGGAAAACTGGAAGCCAGTTGAGTACCCTTGTACAAAACCTGCATTTTTGTTCTTTAAAGGTTTAAACAATTGTTGACTTTTGACAGTTTTCTAGGAAAAAATGCAATTGAAATGAGGGCTGTGTTTTGACGGCCTCTATTATTTTTGCAATGCTCTTCACCTGAAATTCAGCCTTGGGGGTTTCTTTGCTTTACAAAAAAAAAAAAAACCAAACAAAAAAAGCAACCCAAAACCCAGAACTCTCCAAAACCTTCAGAAAAGAGAAAATGCAGCTGTTAACCCTCTTTTAAGAGGTACCTTTTGCACCCAAAGAGTTGAAAGTTATGCTAAGACTGGGTGCTTATATGACCCCTCCTGTCCATGAGCAGCCACCAGGAGATTCTGGGGAGACCCTGGCTGCCTCAGAGCAGGATGCTCCTGGCAGGGGCAGGCTTGCAGGCTGTGGTTCCAGATACTTGCAGCGCCCTTTGACTGCTGATGTAACATGACCCTGATGGAAAATCAAGGGTCACTGGCTAAAATAATGGGGGAAAACCCCAGCATTTTGTTTCTGGATGGCGCAGTTGAGAGGGAGGTTTGACATCTGCTTATCTCAAACCCAACACTTCAGTCAGTGGGGCCAGCCCTGACTTCCATTCCACTTTTAACCCTCACAAACACTTCATGGTCTCCTCCTCGAGTAACAACTTGCTCCTTGATCTCCTTCTCCAGTAACAAGCCACTCCTTGAGTGAGGACAAGGGCTCTTCTCATGGCCTGTGGTTACTCTGGGAGGAGCCTGGCATTCCCTGAGCACCTCTGCATCCACCCCATGGACATGTTGTGTGTATTGGACACACCTCTGCAGTACTGCCTCTTCTTGAGCAATATTTAAAGTACTTGGACTCACGTGCAGGTTTATCAGAGGGTAGTTGATTCAGGAAAGAGCTGGACTCATCCCTCAAGCTTCGCTCTGACCCCAAGTCTTGGCACCACTTCACATTTCCCTTCAAGTCCTCTGAGGATTAACTCAATGCAAGGCTGATGAAGTCATTGGGCCAGGTTTCCCCCTGGTCCATCTATTATCTTCTACAGCCCAGCATCAGCTCCTGCAGAAGCAGGGAAACACTTTGAAGGAAGAGATAATTGGTGCAATTCTACCTTTTGCAAATATTATTCAGGGACTGTACATAAAACATTGAGGCCAACAGGAGCATAAAAACATGGTACATGGTGTCAGCTGGAAGGGAGGGATTTTTGTGCACTGATTTACTCCCATCCAAGGGAACAGCCTTTTCTGGAATCAGTGTTGCCCTGAGCAGACATTTCAAAGCACAAGACAGAGCAAACAGAGCTTTCCCCAGCTATGCTTGGTGGCAGAAGAGGTTGTCTCTCTTTCCACCACCTCCCTGCACCTTCCCTGCCAGGCAGGGGTGGTGTCACCTGCAAGGCCATTCAGCACTGGGAAGCAGAGTCTGGGCACACTCCAGAGGATCTCCAACACCCTCGTGTAAGATGGGACCCCAGCGCACAAAAGCATCAGCCGGAGACAACCGGTGCTTGGAGAGAAAAAAAGTCTAAAATTCTACCCGAATTTAGGAACGTCAGATGTGTCCTTGGCTTTGAAGAGTGATGATAATCCAGCAGGATTTGCGTAGAGCCACCGTGAGAGGTGAGAACAGGTTCTAAATACAATCCTACATGACTGAATTTTAAGCACTCCGGTTGGATCTTTTTGGCATTACAGTGACAATCTTGGCATCATCACTCCCACAGTTGTCTGCAATTAACAGTTGCCACATTCAAGCTTCCTCGTGTTCATTAATGTCCAGGTCCTGCCTGACACCCCACCAAGGTGGCAAATGAGGCAGCAGAACAGGTTAGGAGATGTTCTGGAGGAACCTCAGTCACTCCTGTCCCATCATCTCTGGCCATCACAATTTTCTTTCTAGACTGAATGCCTTTTCCCCTTGCTCTGGTTTTCTCTGACAGCACTGTTAGTGCCATCAGAAATAACAGCAGTAGGTCAGACAGCAAGGTCATTCTGGCACCTTTTTACACCCTGATTAACACGGCTGTGAGGGTACCAGCATTTCCCTGTGTTTCAGTCTAAATATTTAGCACCTTCAGATGGAGATTAAAAGTCTAAATCTACAAAGACAACCCCAACAGGGCAAGAGGTTGCCATTCTGATTCACTGTGAACACCAATAAAGGGAAAAAGCAGAACCTGATCCAATATCACATGCAAAGTACAGGAGTAGCTCCAATGACACAAGAGAACAGACCAGGGAAATCCATGCAGAAGTGCATTCCAGACACAAGAGGTTTCAAGGGTGGTTTCCATTCTTGTCCATTACCTGAGGTACCACTTTAGTCCCAACCAGCCCAGAGGAGAAATGGAAGAGGGATCATCCAGTCAACAGACTGGTGGTCTGGCTCAGCTAATCCCTCCCCAGCCCAGTGGAAGCTTCATGTTAAACACAGAATTGCTTCAGTTCTTCACTGGATCATCTTGACTCACTGACAACTGAATAATTCATAACAACCAGGAGCAAAGTCCCAGAATCTCTGAGATCAGAAGGGTGCTCCGTAGATCATCCAGCACAAACGTCCTGCTCAGAGCAGGGTCACAGAGGGCAGGCGGCTCAGGATCATGTCCAGTCAGGTTGTGAGTGCCTCTCCAAGGGTAGAAATACTACTACTGCTCTGGACAGCCTGTTCCCATGTCTGACCACCCTCTCAGTGAGGTTTTCCTTATATTTAAATAAAATTTTCTGCATTTCAGTTTGTGTCCTTTGACAGGATCCTCCTCTGAGCCTTCCCTTTTCTAGACCAAACAACTCCAGCGGTCTCAGCCTCTCCTCACACACTAAATACTCCCACCCCTCAATCTTGACCCTGCCTTTAACTCATTCCTCTATGTCCACATCTCTTGTACACTGGGGAGCCAGCACTGGACACAGCACCTCAGATTTGGCTCACCAGTGCTGAATGGAGGGGAAGGATCACCCTCTCCCCTGCCAGCACTGCTCTGCCTAAAGCAGCCCAGGCTGTCAGGTGCCCGCTCTGCAATGAGGGCACATGGCTGGCTCTTGGACAGCCTGGTGTCCATCAGGGCCCCCAAGTCCGTCCTGTGCACAGCTGCTGCAGCTGGGAAGCACCCAGCCTGTACCAGTACCTGGGGATGTTCCTCCCCAAGGACAGGACTTCATACTTCCCCTTGTTGAAGTGCATCAGGCTCTTGTCGGCCCATTTCTCCAGCCTGTCCAGATCCCTCTGGATGACAGCACAACCCTCTAACGTATCAGCCACTCCTCCCAGTTTTGGGTTGCTTTCAGCAGAAGGATACTGACTAATGTTAAAGTACTTACATAAAAAGAGAGAATATTATTTTCTCACAGTTTTCACCAAATATATGATCTTGTATGATCCCACAAAGCTGTACCTGAAGCTTGGAAATGTGTTTGAAAAAACTTCACATGTGCATGACCAGCTCATAGCTTAAAGACCTCAGATCCAACAGCCAATCTCCTGCATCCATGTTGGAAAAGGGAGAGTCCTACAGAGAGACAATGAGAAGCATCCTATCCAGTCATTCCTTCCTTCTTTTATTTCACTGGTTAATTAAAATTACATAATTAAAAACTAGCAGCTGCAACTCAGAGAGGCC
The DNA here is from genome assembly GCF_020740725.1 of Corvus hawaiiensis. Taxonomy (NCBI): domain Eukaryota; kingdom Metazoa; phylum Chordata; class Aves; order Passeriformes; family Corvidae; genus Corvus; species Corvus hawaiiensis. The sequence goes on along the minus strand of NC_063223.1, from coordinate 17,998,512 downwards.
AACGTCCTCTATGGATGACTCACCCTCTTGTGGGGGTTTTCTTGGGATGTGTTTCTGAGGAAATGAAAACACACTGGTGTCTTTCCCTCTGCTTTGTTACAGAACACACATTGTTTTCCTGCTTAGATGCTGGTATGCATCTCTGTGCATCCTCTCTGTGTCAGGCTACAGGGGCTGCCTGTTTTTTGGGATCACATGCACGGTGGGAGTCCAAAGGAACTCAAAGGGGTGTCATATCACACCTGCCTCTGTCACTGGCATGGCAGAACTGAGAAGGATGAAAATACCCATGAGACAGAGAGAGACTGAAATGAGTGAGGCAGAGAAATGAATGAAAGCACTGCCCTGGACAAAAAGAGGCCACATGGTGCCATGGCCAAGGAATGACAGCCAAGTGACAGCTGAGTTTTAGTGGAGGACCACTGGGCACACCCAACACTGGGCTTTGTGAGACCGTGAGAAACTGAAATAAGGAAGTCAAGGTGTCCCAATTCTTCCCCTTTTTTCTCTAGATGCTGGGATTTCAGAGCTTTTCCCTGTTGGAAGGAGCTGTCTGCCCTGGAGGTTCTCCTGCACTCTGGCACAGCTTTTGATGTGCATCAGGCTGAGTCCTGGTGTCTCAGAGCTGACTCAGGCTTGGCCCACTGAGCTTTGCATGCCGGCCATGAAAGGAGCTGATCCCCCACTGCTGGCAGATGCTGAGCTTTTCTGATGTTCCATATTTTTAAGTGCTTTTGGGACTTCTGCTCTAAAATGCTTCCCTTTAATTTCCATTTAATTTCCTTAAAATTGTCACTGGAGCTGGTGATATCTCTGACGTGTGTCAAAAGCATCCTTTTCTCTGCTGCCTCTTTCTCCCCCACTATGCAGTACATATAAAGATTTAAAAAAAGATTTTCGGCTCAGCACTTCACTACCTCCTCCACACTTTCTTGAGCATTCAGCCTCTTTTATTTTTTTAATTTAAAAACCCTAACATAGTGCACCCAGTTGAACACATAATTGTTTCAAGAAGAGTCTCCCCAGAGAATTATATAATCTCAACCTGTCTCCTTTAGGCAGCGTATAATCATGCAATCTACTGGCTCTTTGTTTCTCTTCTTTCTTCTTCCTCTCTCTCTTTCTTTTTTTACCTCCCCAATACTTGTAATAAGCTTTCCACCTTGTCTAGACATTTCTGGCACACGCTGCATTTACCTCATCTTCAGCTGCTGCAGCAGGGAGATGCAGTGGTTCCCCTCCTTCCACAGCTACACCCTGGATCTCAACACCCCCCACCTGACAAGTCCTTATTCCAGCTGCTCCTCTGCCAGTGCTGTTTCTACCCCTTGTAGAAAGTTGCGTATTTCCAGCTGCGTATTTCATCTTGTGGAGGGATTTTTTTTTTTTTTATGTTGCAACTGTTATCTGATTAGGGTGAAGGTTCCCTTTTAATGGGAAAATACTTGCAGTTACCAAAACTGGCCAGGTTTGATGAAGGATACTCTTACTGGTAGTTTGAAATACTGCTGCAGCTCTCAGTGGGAATTCTGGGGGAACCTCTGGTCAGCTGCAGTTGCCATGGTGCTGCACTGCTTCACACCTTCAAACTTCCCATTATGAGTCCTGGGCAGCAGGCTAGCACTGGAAAAGCTCCATTTTCCATAGGCAAAAGGCCCTGTCTCCCCAGCCCCAGTTTGAGTAAGTCCAGGCCTTCAGCTCATGCTAAGACAGAAATAAAGTTTTCTTGGAGTTTGGCAGGAAGCTCCTCCCCAGTGCACTGCTTCCACAGGGGCACAGAGAGCAGAAACCAAAATTATTTGCAATCGTGTATTTGAAATGTGTAAACAAAATTACCCTGGAGTGAGTTCACGTCCCTTCAGATCTTGCTTTCGCCAACAATCTAGCAAATATGTTCCCTGGCAAGAATGTTTGCTGAGACAATGGATCACATTTTTCAGCCCTTTGTTCAAAGTAACATTGAAATATGTAGTGGTGAGTATTTACCTCTCCAACCTGATCATCAGAGCTACCCTCATCCACTTGGAGATTAGGAACATACCACATACCTGATGTGTCCAAACATCGAAACTTTGAATCCAAGCAACAGGTTTGAAGATTGTGTTTGCACACCCTGAAAAGTCCCAAGTGCCTGCACCAACAATCACCTTACAGAGCAACTGCAAAGCCCCGGGGCACTCCAGGTAGGTGAAGGAAGGAGGAAATAGCTTGAAACTGATAGAGTTCCATCCAGGTTCCCTCACAGGTAATATGTGCCACAACTACACAGGCACTTGTCGTATTTTTGAACTTTCTCGGGCCAGCTGACCTAAGAGTTCCTACATTTCCTCCCAACCTGCTTCTTCCTGGCTTTCCAGGCTCTTGTTCCACCAGAAACAAATTATCACCACTAACACTGAGACACATTTAAAGCATCACATCCAGTTCCTTCCTGACTTTCTCACATTACCCCGGTCTGACTGGTGTTGATGTTACTCTCTCCAAGATTTGGGAAGGGATTGACTGTATTTTGAGGACTCTCATATTCCCAAGCACATAAACAAGATCCATGGGCACCTTACAGCTTAACTTCATTCTGGTCCCTGAATGGAAATGAGCCTGTATTTGAGTACCTACCTGGGGTGCTGACCAGGCTGCCCTTGCTGCCAAAAACAAAAAGTCCCAATCCCAAGCACTTTCCTGTACCCAGCACCAGAGCCCTGGCTGACAAAGGTAGACCCACTCACACTTTCCACCCACACAGATCCTCAGCTCCACCTCACAGCTCTGCCTGATCCCATGAAAAGCAGGGAGGTTCTCTTTTCTGGTCCAATCTGTGGAACAGGGCTACCACATCCCAAAGCCATTGGGTGAGGCAGATCTACTGTGCGAAGTTCTGGGCCCCACAATTTAAGAAGAATTGTGCAGATCCTTGAATGTGTCCAGAGGAGGGCAACAGAGCTGGTGAAAGGGCTGAAGGAATTGCCTGTGCAGAGCAGCTCAGGACTCTGGGTTTGCCCAATTTGGAGAAAAAGAGGATGGGGGGTGACCTCATTGCTCCCTGCAGCTTCCAGAGGAAAGTGCTGATCTCCCTGGTATTCAGTGCTAGGACACGTAGGAATGGTTCAAAGCTGCATCAGGGGAGGTTTAGACTGGGCATTGGGCAGCATTTCTTTACTGAGTCAAACACTGAAACATGATTCCCAGTGGACAGTTCCCCAAGACTGTCAGTGTTTAAGAGGCATTTGGACAATGCATGTAACACACTTTAACTTTTGGTCAGCCCTGGATCAGTCAGGCCGTTGGACTGCACAATCACTGTAGGTCCCTTCCAAATGAAATAGTCTATTCTATTCTACCATGTGTTTCCTAATTTAGCTAGCCACTGACACTTTCAACCCACACCCAAATTTGCATGGCAGCCTCTGCAATATTAGTAACAATCCCAAGTATCCCAAATGTATATGCAAGAAATCTAAAAGCAATGGTTAGTTTCTTTTTCAAACATATATTTTCTTTTTCTATTTCTCTTTGAATTTCAGAACATTCAAGGACTGCATTTACCAGACTGTTTCAGGAACTGCCATGTGCTGCTGAAAAGAGATATTTCCTTGATCCAAGACCTTGGTTTTCAATGAAACTCAGTGTGATGTTGCAACAGACTGCTGTAACACTGATACATATCTCATTTGCAGCACTTGTACAGAAATGAATCATTCCTAGATAATGATTTGTGGGATTCTGAAGTAGCTGTGAGAGAACAGCAGGCTGCACTTCTACATCTGTCACGCCACTTCCAGGTGACACCAGCAATGTGCTCTGCTCCACAAGGTGCAGAGCTGAGTACACCAGACAGCCCCAGGAGCCAGGAGAGCTGCCCTCTTGGCTTTCCCATTGATTCATTCACCACTTCCCAGAAAGTCACCGGAAATGATTCATTTTATCCCTCACAGAATGGACTGTGAGGGTCACTCCTTGAGGGGAGCAGCAGTTCTCTGTGACCTGTGGCTGGGACTCACAACAAATACCATCCCATTATTCCTTGTTAGCTGTGTTGTTGTCATGGCAGGACCACAACACGGACAACAGCGAAGCAAACTTCTCCAATTCCATACGAGGGTGGTAAAGGGAAACTAACTAAAGCCCTTATCCCCATTTAGATACCATAGCGAAGTCACAGAGCAGCAAAACAATATGAATTCCTGGTGCTGATCTTTCTTTTGGTAAACATCAGCTGGAATTTATGTTTAAGGCTGGAGGATCTCCATTTGCTCCATACTTTGGTAAAATATCTGTGAGGGAACTTTCACTGGATCCCTCCCCTCTCATCCCAGGTAGAAAGCCAGGCTTGTACCTCAGTAAATCCCCAGTGTTACAGCTGCATCCTTCCATGGGGCTCAGCAGGCGCTGCTCTGCGATGAACAGAACAGAGAGTGTGAACTCAGCCATAGCAGGACCCAGAAACTCTGGAGACTTGAAGCAAGATGTGGATGAGACAATCAAGGGAAGCACCAGTCTGTGTGAGGAGAGGATCAAACCCCACATGGTTTAACATGACCTGCTGTGCTATCCATGACGATCATTTGCTGCTACCAGTCCACCTGCAATGGCCAGGGCCATGATGTCTGGCAGCAATGCCATAGGCCACTACTGTGCCTTAGGAAATGGTTTCATTTCCTAACATTGCTCTGTGTGAATGTTTCTTCTCCATTGGCAGCACCAACCCACCAGAACATTAATGAGAAACTAACAAAGAGAGCCAGCCTAATGCAAAACAGTAATGAAGATTAATCTCTCCCCAGAGTAGAAGCTGACAGAGACCTAGTGCACTGCAATGGCATTTGGAGGGTCAAAAGTGGGTCAATGAAAGCTAATTAATAGCAATTCTCTCTCTTATTCTTAATTACAGAGTGGTGTGTAGGGATTTCAAATAAGCTGCTTGTTCCATTCTAGACACTGAATTCCCAAACTGGGAACCACAAACCATGCAGGAATTTGATGGCATATCTGGGCATAGGTCTCTCAGCTGGGAAACAAGCAGAGCCAGGAGACTGGGCAGGCTGGGCTTCATCCCCTGATAGCAACCAGAAGTCTTCATTTTGGAAGATGCATTGGATGACTTTGTGTAACACAGCATAGGACCTCAGTAAGGTCCTGCCTACTTCCTAGGGCAACAAGTGGTTCCTGAGCAGGAATTTCAGGTCAGGCTGTGGTTTCTCCTCAACAATAAGCTCCTGGCACCCTCCAGCAGCCTTTGGAGCCAGTAATCCTTCAGTACAATTCCCTAATGCACAGCCTATCACCAAGGGAGGTTAGATTTGTACGTGGCTTCCAGGCATGGCCTTCACAAGTCTGTCAGAGGGTCTCATCAAGGGCTGTCACCTACAGAGACATTATTATTGGACTGAAAAGCTCCTGAACAAACATAGTAGCAGCACAGGAAGACCTTGCAACTCTGGGGAGCCTTGCCATTTGGGAATTTGACTGAGTTCCCAAGCCTGTTTCTCACTTCTACTGTGACCTTACCTCACTTCAACTCCCTCACCTTGATTCCTGGCCCACCAGAACTGTATGAAAACACTTTGGTTGCAGACAGTGCAGCATCCCAGGTAATTCTCCTGCCTCTGCTGCTTGTGTGTCTGCGCTGCCTCGTGCAACAGCCTTTGCCAGGCCTTCAAGACATGACCACCACACCCACGTGAGGAAGATGCTTCCATTCCTCCTTTGCTTGCCCTGGGCGAACCCACATAAGAGGGAAAAATAGCCAACAATTCCCCAGGACCATTCTGTGCTGAGAGGTTGAACTGGAGAAGAAAGCACCAAGCTTGGCTGCTCTAGATGAGCCATAAAGCGGCACTTAGGATTCCTGTCTTGCCTGGCTAGGGCCCAAGTGGAAGCAAATCCTCTGCAGGCAGAGCTGTCCTGCCAGCTCCGTGATCTCACAGAGGGAAAACACGTTGAGGCTAAAGAAAAATCAATGACTTTGCACATGTCTTTGCAAGGCTGCATTCAGAGAGGTGACTGGCACTGAAATTGCCCTACTTACCACAAAAAGCAGTGACAGTGCCACCACCACAGTAGGGGACAGACAGAGTCCAGGCCTTGTTTCAGCCCTTGTGTTCTAATTGGAGCAGGCTGTGCTGCCAGCAAGAAAACAGGATCCTTTACAAGATCAGAGCTACATCCCCCACTATGCTTTCAAAGGTATGACAGCTGCATTTAACTCTTGTCTTGCTGACATCCACAGCACCAGTCCATGCACACTGCCCATGGGAACACAGAAGTGAAGGGGGAGGAAATCAATAGACTGCAGAGATTCCCAGTTGTCAAAAATAGGTTAGAAACTGTTATACTGTTAATAGTAGTATTGTTAAATAGTTAATAATTGTTATGTTAATAATGCATGTACTGTTAAAAGGTTTGGTTATTATATTATAAAAGGGGTACTGTGTTACACCTAAATAAAGTGCACCCCCCCCCCCCCAAGCAACGAGCCAGCCTGGACGAAACCCTTAAGAACCAATCAGCGCCTTAACCTTCATGCAAATGAAGGATCCAAACAGAGACCAATCCAAAGGGACAAAAAACAGTATAAAAAGGGAGCATCCAGGTCAGTGAGGCGTGCTGCTCGACCTTGAACGGGAACATCCCTGCTCTGAAGAAGAAGATCCAGCACCAGCTCTGCAGCACCCACACTCGTCGCTGTCTGGGAGCCCTCCTGCTCTGCTTCCCCGGCCCATTGGCGTGCGCTCTACCCACGGACCCCTATGCTTTAGGCCACATAATAAAAGCTGAAATCACTTTAGAACCGGGAGTGTGTTCCTTTTTTTCACACAGTGGTCCTACACTCAGGGACACCACAGCACCTCTGCTGGAACATCAGCGTCTGGGTGAGCATCTCACCTTTGAGAAACGTGCAGCTTTACTGCTGGGTAAACAAGAGTCACCTCACACATCAGCACAGCAAACAGAAACCATCCTGAGCCTATCTGACCTCTCACATGGTGAGCATCTTAAGTCCTGCTCCAGCATGAGCAGAGGACTGAAGTGGGCATTATCGGGGGCTGGTTCAGGCTATAGGTCTGTGTCTAGAGGCAATCTGTGCCTCTTGCTAGGAATGTGCTGCCCCAGCACTCAGGGGACACACTGCTCTCTTAAATTTAAATATTTAATTAAAGTTACTTAGGTATTCTGCTAAACTGAGTATTTAAAGGAAGTACATACCCACCTCCCACTGATAGCAGAAGGACTTAGGCACCTAATTCTGATGGGCTCCTTTGAAAACCCTGGGCTTCAATGCTCAAAGGTCTGCTCTGAATAGATAGATCATTGCCCATATCATGTTTGTGCTCATAAATGACTGGCAGTAGAGCTACCTTACACTGATTCACCTTCTTCTGACTCACAGTCATTTATTTGCACTATTTCCAGCACTAGGTATTGAGACAATGATACATGTTTTCCATACGTTCACAAGAGAATTCATACACACCACAAATGCATAACTTCATGTCCAGCCATGCCAGGCTCCCCTAACTTCTCTGCCAAATAAAACCAAACAGATTTGTTCTGAGCTGTAGGCATACTGAACCAAGTCTAAGAAAACATTATTCCAGAGAAAACCTTTTTCCCCATTTTAAGGCAAATTCCAGCAATGTGAAAGCTGTCAGGCTCAAAGACAAAGCATTTCCTCTTTACTACAGAACCAGTCTCTCCTGGCTGGTCTTGGCTTGTGCCTCCACACTGTGAAGGAGGGAATGCTGAGAGGGCTGAAAAAGCCCTCCTGGCTCTATGGTGCTTTTCTAGTTTTGGGTTTACAACTGCCCAGCAGCTGGTGCCAGCCATGACACAGCTGTGCCCCAGCACAGACCATCAAACCCAGCAAGGTCCACATGAGCCCTGTCCAGCTGTGACATGATGCTCTGAGCCCTTCAGTTCCTTCTGGTGCTGTCCAAACTTCAGCCTGGTGACCTAAGCCCCCAGAGCCCAGGAGGGGTCACTTTCCTCTAATTCTTTGCTGCTTCTGCAGGGATGTCCAGCCAAATAAAAACCAGCAGAGGATTGGTTTCAGCTTCTAAATCCAATTGCCAACTTAGGTGTATTTCTAGACTTGTGTTAGGCAGTGGAGGGACCCCAAGGCCACTGGAATTGCAGGATAGTGGCATATAGCAGCCAAGGTACTGGGACAGTAGCAAACTTGGCTACATTTACACTAAAGCATTTATCTCAGGATACATCACACCGTGTCTGACCACTTCCTGAGATGAACCAATGGAGATAAAATTGCCAGAGCAATGTCCTTGGATTTAGCTGAGTGCAGAGTTAGGGAAACTCCTCCCAGAGCCTGACTCTGATTCACTCTTCAAACTCTGAATCACTTGGTTTTAGCTCAGCCACCAACTCCAGCTAAGAGCAAAATGACCATGTGTAGTTCCCCCAGGGAAACACTTGCCAGCTGCCTTCCCACAAGAGAGGAACTGAGATTGCTCCAGCTGTGCCGGCTCTGCAGGCACTGTGTGGGAAGCAGTGGGTGGCAGGGGCAAAGAACAGACAGCCCCAGGACAGGATGGCTTTTTGGGGTTTAATTTGGTTTTTTACAGGCTAAAGGGAGACCCTTAGACTCAGTGAAATTCAAGGGGATGTGAGCTCTGCATTGTTAATCCTTAGAACAGCCAGTTTAACTGGGAAAGGAAGGAGGGTTTGGTGTTAAGCAGATCACTCTTCCTTGAGCAATGGCAGCGGAAAGCTGGGCAGGGGTAAGTCCCATACTAGTCCAAGCCAGGATCAGATCAGGACCGTAAAGTGGTTCAGCTCAAGACAAGCTCTGTCAAAGCTGTTCCACGAGTGCTTCATCTACAGCTCCTGCTGTCTCGCATTTTCATCAGTCCTTACAAGCAATTGGATGGTCACAGCTGGGAGCTGAAGAGAAGCTGCTTAAAAATCTCCAAGCCCCAGCTTTGGGTGCGCTGAAGACAAGCCATGCCTGGGTGGAATGATTCACTGAAGCCATAAATGTCTTTTCAGCAGCACACGCAGGCAGTGTGGTCTGCTTGCTGCTGTCGTGTTGTAGGAGTATGGGAGCATCTCACAGCTTCCTGGCTGGCTTCCAGCTAGAGCCCTATAATCTATTCTAACATCACAGATTCACTTTGGAGATTTTCACTAGCTGAGTTCTGCTAGGGGAATGCAATGTGGCCACCAACCTGACAGGAAGATCAAGTCAACCCTGTTTATTGAGGGTTGGTCTGGACGACCCCCACTAAGGATCTTGTGGATTTCACCTATGGAGCTGAAACAAGTCTGCTTTGCCTTTAAAAAGGGGGCAGTGCTAAACAGACTAATGTTATGATCCACTTGCATGCCAGAGACTCAGCTCCTTTAAAAATTAGGACCATTAGAAAAGACTCTGCAAAATAGCTTTTTGTCACGTTAAAAACTGAACACTAAGCCAGGCTCAAAGAACATAAGGGGAAATCGTGCCATGCCTGTCCCAGCTCTTCTGTCAGGTAACCAGGGAGACTGCACTGCTGAGCAGGGACGGTGATGGTGTGAGGATGGGATGGAAACAGTGCCTTTAGCAGCTCTCAGAAATGTGGTCAGCACTGCAGCTCCTTGGAGAGGCTCAGCAGAGAGGCCAAGGCTTGAAGCTCTGTGGCAGAGTCGGTGCTGACCTCTCCATGGACTCCTCTCAGCTGTCAGGCCCTGATCAAAGCAGGTCACAGCAATGAAAGGAGGACAGAGGTGGGCCCATGATTCCTGACCAAGCTCTGACTTTATTGCCAAGACCCAAAAACCACCTGGTTGTCTCACAGGACTGCACCATCCCTGTGCTGAGGCTGAACCCTGGCTCTCTGCTCCGCTCCATTCATCACTCTCTACCCACCAACCCTTGCTGCTCTTCTGCTAAAAAAATCCATGACCTGAGAAAGTTTGTGCCCCTGCTACATCCCACAGAGGGACAGCCCATGGCCAGACATGGCTGTGTGTGTGGGGGGGTGACCTTGGCTTCCCACTGTTCTGCACCTGGTGCTGCAATAATAAACACACCCCAAACCACTGCTGAGCGCTCTGATGGGTGCATAAATCAGACCACTTCTGATCTATGGCTCAGGCTAAGGTGAGCCACAGCTCACAGGAAGCTGTTCTCAAGGTGGTTTGAAACTCTCTGCCTTCATTTACTCAGCCTTCTAGGGGTCATTACATGAGATCTGTGAGGGGCAACAAATGCTTGTAAGATGTATAATTTAATGGAATAAATAACAATTAGTGAAATGTGAGGGTAAGTATTAAACTGATTAAAAGCTATCCAAGCTGAAGAGAATTAAAAATAAGTGAAACCCAGCTACAAGCCTAATGAACGATTGCTTCACAATTGTTCCTAAATCATCTTAAAAAAAAAAAAAAACAACACTTTTAAAAGTACAGATTTCTTTTTTTAAAATAAAAATGTTAAGAAAAAGGAAATCGAATAGGGCCTTGTAAGGATTCATTTAACTCTACATGGAAAATAACTCTGAGCTCCTACTTCCCTCCAGTATGGATTGTAAGAAATCCCCAATCACTTTTTTGCCCATTTAAGCAGGTTCTCTCTCCCTGTGCCTCCTGGACTCTGTGTGCTCTTCCAGCATTAAGGACAGCCAAATGCAATTTAGCCAGATTCACACCTTTCACTCCATAATCTGCGATCTCTGCGTCAGCCTTCTGTGTGGGGAAGGAGGGCCACAAAAGGTCAAATGCACCATTTGGTAACAGACTCTCCCTTTTCTGGGCTTCCTTCAGCTTTTTGTTCTCCTCACAGTGGCATCTCCCAGCCCTGAGACCCCATCTACACTGTGAGCACATGGCACCTCTTGGTCAGGACATGGCTGGAGCTCCTTGTAGGCACAGACGCCTCCGTTTAGCACAAATCCAGTTTTAAATGCAAAAAAAACCCCGAAAAACCAGCAGCCCATCAAGGTAGCAGACTGTGTGATGGATATTAGCCATGCACTTAAGCGTCCTGCTGAATCAGGGCCATGGCCTATCGATTATGACGCTACATTAATGACGTAATTTTCTCAGAAATGATGATGGAGTCTGGATCTTGCCCAAGGTTTTCCAACACATACAGCAACAACAGTCCCAACAACAGCCCGTGGATCTGCCCCAGGGCCCCTGGCCTGACAACACATCTTTACATGCCCTGTGGGTCCAGCACGGTGGGTCTGTAGGGTTGGCAGCACCTTGTTTTGCTAGGGGCAGATCTGAGCAGGGGAAATTTGTGTTGATTGCTGGTGGACTGTGCGGAGGTTTATAGCTGGGCCTGTTGTGGGTTAACCCAGCAGGCAGCTGAGCACCACACAGCTTCTCACTCACTCCCCCCACAGTGGGATGGGGGAAAGAATTAGGGGAAAAAAAAGCCATTCCCCCGTTGTTGTCACTACATGCTCTTGTAAATATTGCCTCTCCATCTTTCTTATTATCAAGATTATTCTCCTTCTAATTCCAAAGCACAACACCATACAAGCTACTAGGAAGAAAATGAGCTCTCCCCCAGCTGAAACCAGGACACGAACCACTAAATGTGACCTAATTAATAAAAATTAATTAGCTGGCATTAATCAAGTAAAATCCGTTAGCAATCACTCTAAGAGCTGTACAGAAAGGTTACAAAGGAAAGTCTATTCAAGATCCAAACTACAGCTCTGGCCCCATCCCCACTGCCTATATTTAATAACACCAATGCCTTAACATTCCAGGCCAGTTCCCTGCACGGAGTGAATCTCCAGACTGTAGAGTTTGGTGCCCGCCAAGCACCAGGCATGGCTCTGCCCTCACTTTTCCAGGCAGATCTGTGGACAGAAGGAGCAGCCATCACTCAGAGGATGCCGTTTTTCACCACAGTTCCCAGCTGCAAAGGGCTGATCCAAACTAGAGGCATGGCCAGCTTGCTGTGTGGTCCCTATCCTTGCATCTCTTTGGCCAGCCCCAGGAATGTACAGAGCCAGGACATACAAATCTCATCTCCTTCATCCTGAGCACCATCATACACCGCTAACAGGGTTTGTGGCCTTTTCATGTTCCCGCAGCAGTGCTGCAAGGTGCAAGCCTGTAGTTACAGCACCTCATCCTGACCTGGTCCTGGGAAGCTGCACTCTGTGTGTTGGTGAACCTGTCCTGAAGCACCTGAGTCATACACTGCTGCATCTACTCAAAGTACAGAGGATTTTCCCTCTCCTCCCTCTTGCATCTTCACCCCAAATTTTAAAGCCACACAGCCTTCTGTCACTCACCCACCCACACGAGCGCGTTGCCGGGGTGGGGTTTCATTTGCAACGACTGCAATCTTGCCCACTTTCCCCAGGAGCAGTATGGATTTCCCCAGGAATTAACGCCAGAGATCCAGGCACCTGGATAGACACAGCAGGGTGCCAATCGTGCCCTTGTCGGAAGCACCCGGCTTCCCCATTCACATCCTGCTGCCCTGAATTAAAGCTGGTTCACGCCCAGCTGCATTCGCAGGGCAGCTCTCAAGTCAATGATGCAGGAGAGCAGTCGGGTGTGACTTCGAAGGAGGGGAGAATGTGCTTCCAGCTTTTCCATAACAGTTAATCATTAACACCTTTCATGGTCACAGAAGGTGCTGGCCTCCTTACAAGCTCCCCTTATCAGCCATAATTATTTCCTGATCGGCTCTCGCCTGACTACCTGGCAGACTTATGCACAACACCCCTGAATCACCTGACTGCATTGATTGCCCTATATTCCAAGCCAAATGGGTCTCTGCTGTGTCAGCTGCAATATTTACAGCACTACAGTTATTTCTCCCTTCCCATGCCCAAACATTAAAGTTGTTCTGCCCCCCACCCTGCCCTTTACACCATCCCTATTTCTGTGACAAAGCAAAACCGAGCAGTCATCTAAACACCTCAGCACTCCTTTCTCCTCTTCTTCCCCAAAAGCAACAGCTCCTCTTGCATACAGCCCAGGGGGATACTGCTGCTATCTCCCTAAGTCCACTTTAAGTTTTCAACCATTTTAATTCCATGGATATTGCCTCAATACCTAAAAGAATACATTTCTATTTAAACTTCTGTCTTTTTTAAAATTTTCTGACAAAGTAGCTCACCTCCATAGAGGAGAGACATGTAAATCCAAGGGATAGATGTGAATGTGTCACCCACATGGTGTGTTATCTGCCTCGGGAGGAGGGTTCAGAGTCACTAACTTAACTCTGCTACTGAATAAAAATGGATAGAGTACCCTGACCAGCAAGGTTGGTCTGAACAAATGCAGCCCTATACGAGTGGAATAGTGGAAATTGCCAGGAGTGGGAAGATGGCTTGTATTTAGGTAAATAAAAGAAACTTACTTAAATAAAAGCAAAAACTGGAAATGGAGCTCTTACTACAGCTCTGATGAACAAACTTACTCTCAGTGAAGAAGCAGCTGTGTAGTCTATACGTAGCACATGCCCATGTAACACACATGCTGCCCAAGAGTTTCATATCAAAACACATACCAAAGGGAACAGAGGTCTCCAGGCAAAAAGGGGAAGAGTGGACCAATGAGAACATGGTAATTCATGATCAAAGTCGTTTTCTCAGTGAGACAGTACCATCAAAATGGAATAAAAATGCAGGAAATGGGGATTTAATCTTCACTGCCTACGTTTAGGAAAAAACCTTTTTAGGGAAATTCAAAACCACAAAAGGAGCAGGGGATGTACGCAGAATAATCCCAGGGCCAGATTACATCGCTGGTACAGCCCCAGTGCCTGACACATGGCTGTTCCACACCCAGGTGTCAACAAGGCCGCTCTGAAACACTTGCAATCTACGGCTCAAACCAATGCTTCCTCTTCCTTCCTAGCACAGCAGCCATGTAAACCAGCCAGGAGCTCAGGGAGTTCTCAAATATGACCAAGAATTTGGGAATTCTTTGGTCGGCTTGTCTTGATTGCTGGAGTCAGGCAACTTCCAAGGCTGACCAAGCAGATGTGCTGCATGCTCCAAGAGCTTAAACAATACACTGGCAAAGTATAAAATCAGAACTGTTCTAAGCTTACCTGCACTTGCAGTTCTCCACTCTGTGAGCACACGGTGCTTCCTGCGGCTCACAGTCATCCATTATTTTGCTTGGGGTTGCTGCTGGTAGTGCTTTAGAAGTTCCAGCTTGGGGCTCAGGAATGGTCACAAACACATGTAGGATCTCAAAGGATCACTGAAAGGCCGAAGCAAAGGAAGGTAAAGCCTTCCTTTTTCAAAGCCACCATGAGAAAATGATCCTGTGGTTCACCTAAGTCATGACTTGAGGGAGGGGAATGTCTCACAGCCTCTCTTAGCAAGGATAGACAAGGTATAGAGAAGAACAGACTGACCAGTGATTGTGCATCCTGCGCAGCTCCTTTCTCCATGTGGGAGGATGCCTCAGCTCAGACAAGAGGCGGCACAGGGAGGAGACCCAGGTCTGTAGAGATAAAAAGGGAAGAAAGGTGATTAAAGCAAAAGTGTTCAGTATTTCTCAGAAATACCCACCTCCCCACCCCCACAAAAAAACCAAAACCAACAACAACAACAACAAAACAAAACAACAACAACAAAAAAAAAAAAAAAAAAAAAAAAAAAAAAACCACGAACCAAACCACCAGACCAAAACCCAAATCTAAAGCCACTGCAATTACAGGATGCACCAACAAACATCAGGATGCTGATGCCAACAGATGTGACCATGGGCCTGATGTTATGCCAGAGGATGGATCATACTACAAAGAGTTTCTCTCTTACACTCCTAAACACGCTACTGGTTCCAGCCAGGGAGCAGATAAGGGTTAAGGTGAGTCTCTGGCCAGAGCCAGTACAGATGTTCCAGTGATCATGGTCTCACTGCTGGCTCACAAGCTGAGAGGTGATCTTGGAAAACAATCTACATTTCACCACAAGCAACACTCAGACATACAACTCCTGGAAACCGCTCATTTGATTCCTTGCAACCTTTTATTTCAGGCTTTCTTTCTGTTGCTTTCTTTTGGCTTTTTTTTTTTTTCAGCATTAAAAATACACCTGATTTTAACTTCCTGTGAAATACACCGCAATAAGCAGCTCTGCAAGTATATGTCAGCTGTCTGTCCACAAATAATCCCAAAGTCCCCCTTTACTGCTGCCTGTTTGTGTGCCCTGACCTTTAACTAAAGAGGTCTCTTCTAGAGCGAGCCTGGAGCTCATTCCCCACGGTGCACTCAGTCTCGGCCTCTCTGCCAAGACAGCCAACACCAGTAGCTATTATGGAAGTCACTCGCTGTGACCTGATGTCCCATCCATGGGGCACACAAGTCAAACCACTCCTGCAAGACCCACCGGAGCAGGGGAGCCACCAGGGAGCAGCACGGGGCTCACTTTCCACTTCTGGCTCTTTCATATACGGACACCACAGCTTGACCTGACCACTGAACTACCTAACGCAACAAGCCCTCTGTAATCAGCAGCCGTGGAGATTAATAGCACCATTCTTTCCATTTTCACGGCAGTTTGAGAGACTTTAATCAAATCTGATGAGGGACAATGTAGCCAGCGATGAATTTATGCATGAAGCACGTTACCTGCACTGCAGTTATGCCTTGTGCCAATGCTCCTACGAGTCTGCTACCAGAGAAGCTTAAACAACTTCTAAGGATACCTTGGCACTACCAGACCATGCAGGGCAAGTTATGGCTGTGTATTCTGAGTTGCTCTGTTCTTTTACTGCAGTTCACCTCCCTGCTTAATTGGCATAGATGGTGTTGGACCTTCTCCTGTAAAAGATCTAAAAAGGATGCTACTTCTGTGGTTTTCAGAGGATTTCTGTGGAAAGTTCTACCTCAAGACAGAGTTAGGACCCTGACCTTTAGCAAATACCTGTATCTTCCTGTTCAGAGCTTACTGAGCTGTTTGGGACACATTCCCAGTGCTGCAGTTCCTGGTTCACTGCAGGCGTAGGTGGGAGTTTGCTGGCTTTTCCCAGCCTGGAGCCTGTGCCCGCCAGCCCCGGGGCATGCAAGGCCCTTCACCCCCATCAAGCTTCATCTTGCCTATCCACTGCTCAGCCTTGTTTAACCACAGTGAGGGCAGCAGACAGTTGTTTGCTGCCTTCTGAGAAACATTTCACAGACCTGGAAAAGGTTTGTCACTCTATTTTTCTGAAGGAGGTTTTGGCTCTCAGGTAAGTTTTCTTTCCTAAAATCTAAGTCACATATACAACCCCCACAAGAAATCCCACAGTAGGGATGTATGAAAAATTGGATTTTGGTTAGCAAAACCTGTTCTCACACACACTCCTACCACCAAAAGTCCTGAGATGTCCTGATGGAAATAGCTGGGTTTGGAACACACTCTCCTACCAGAAAGCCCCAGCTTCCAATCACAAAAAAAAAAAAAAAAAAAAAGGCTTCTGAGTTGCTTTATGTTCTGAACCAAGCCAAGAGACAGGGCTGGTGACTGAATCACAGCAGAGTGCAGCTCACAGACCAATGCAAATCTCTGCCCTCTGCTCACACGGATGCCCCAAAGACACTTGCAGGCGTTCCCTCCTCCCATCTGCCGGAGCTGCGGTTCCCGAGCTGCGCCCTGTGCTGAGCTGCCAGGGCCACTCGCTCCCCGGAGGGGATCCCCACTACCGGCACGGACAGATGCCATCAGTCACATCCATTCCCTGTGGCACAGCCAGGCTGTCAGCCCCGGTGACAGCTCTGCCGTGACGGCTCTCGCAGCCAGTGCCCGGAGCACAGCCAGCGCTGCTGAGTGCGGACAGAGGGCTGGGCCTGCCTTTGCACCTCCACAGTCACAGTGGTCACTTTCTTATGAGTAAAGAGCTTTCACTCCATCTTCGAGGCCTGTTTTTTCCATTTCCCCATGTTTGGCTTTTTCTTTTCATGTAAAAACCAACCCATCTTTACTACTAACTATATATGAGTTCACATGCAAAGCCCTGGGACTACAGCTCCCAGAGGAGAGCACTGGAAGGCAAAAACAGGGGAACAAACTGTATTAATATGATTTCTCTTTTGCACAGGGGCTCCACCCTCTCTTTCAAGACCATGCATTCAGTTAATGAGAAACAGGGTATTCCCACCCCTCGTGCACAATCCCCTTTTTATTTCATACACAGTGAGGAATTAAGACATGAGACATTTTCAACCGCTTCCCACAAGAGCTGTCTCTAGCTTTGGCTTTGATAATCCAGCTTGACTGATCTTTCCCTGGCAGTGGCACTGGCGTCAGTAGCCAAAGTGATGGATGAGCTTTACAGCTCAAACAGCCTTCGGGATAGCTGGTTGAAGAGAAGTGCCTAAAACCAGCAATTTATGCTTTCTCACGTTCCTAAGCCACAGGATGTTCATGGAGACCTTTTTTCTTTACTGGTGGCTTGAAACAGGAGCAAAATAAAAAGGGTGAGACTCTCAAGTAGCTGTGCTGCACCCATTGCTGGAGAAGAGTGAATTATATGACTGGGAGGCAGTGGTGGCTGCCCAAATTTTACATCATCCCAAATTCCTGATGACATTGGCTCATACACTGCTTCCTAGTTTCTCTCCTTTATCTGAATTTTAACTCCAGCTCTCCTGGGCCAGGTGTGACAGGAGTGAATGGTGTTGTCTGTAGGCAGAAAATGAAGGTAGGAGACACAAGAAGAAAAATAGCTCAGCTGCCACCAAAGACAGAGCGGCATCAGTGCAGTCTCTGTGCATCCTGGAAAGATGAACACGAGTAATTTTAGGCAGTTAGAGACATCGCAGTTGTCAGGCCACAGTTTCAGATAAACTCATATTCTGCTAAATCTCTCCCAAGTTATCTCTGCCATCAGAGGATCTGTGATCACTTGGGTAATGTAACAAGGGCTGAAACGTTAAATGCAGTCAGATCGA
This sequence comes from Corvus hawaiiensis, assembly GCF_020740725.1. NCBI lineage: Eukaryota > Metazoa > Chordata > Aves > Passeriformes > Corvidae > Corvus > Corvus hawaiiensis. The sequence continues at coordinate 17,980,655 of NC_063223.1, read as the reverse complement.
TAGGCCCCATTAAGATGCTCATCACAAGCTACTAAAAACCTACTGATTTATGGCTACCAGCAGGAAAGTTTCCTTACAGGCAGTTATATTTTTCTTCTTCAGCTTTCAGAGCTGCTTTTGTAGAGGTTTCACTGTTTAAGCACTTAGAGCTTAATGAATACTCAGACAATTGTCTGATGTTAAGCTCCCTGGATGCCAGCGATGACTGAGGTTGAAGATAACTCAGAAAAGAGCCCAACAGCAAACAGCAAGCACCAAGGCTCCTACTGATAAGCACAATTGCTTGGTGCCCTTCAGAGCTTAAATTTGTGACCAAGTTACCACAAAATGAATGCAAATGCACTTCAGATGACCTCAGCAACTTGCTGTGTATATATACAGTCTTAACCCTTTTCAAAGACAGAGGGATCCAGATGACACAGGCATGCATGGACATAAACAGCAGCAAACATAGGGCAGAGCCAAGCTGAACACAGCCCCAAACACCCTTCAAAGTCAGAAATAGGAAAAAAAATTGTTTATTTGCTTCTTCCACACTGACACTGTGTCCAGGGCAGGAACTGAGAGGGTAGTCCAAGATGTTTCTGTCAGACATAAACATAACATGTATTTAACATCTTGGAGGTATAAACCTGTGTTGGCTCTCCTGAAGGTTCACAACCAGGAGATTCTGAGCACAAGCAGACAGCAAAACTGAGCTGTCTCAACACCTGAGAAATGTTGGGACTGATACATGGCTGTGTTTCATCAAGGAATGTGACATCCAACCTACTGTCCCATTATAAAAGCAGCAGGACTACGTTTTTAGGAAGATGACAGTTTCAACATTCTTTGTACTTGAGGACTTTCCCAGCTATCACACAACCACAGAGTAAACAGATGCACCAGGGTGAATTCGGGTGAAGAGTGACTCAGGATTTCTGAGGCATCATCAAGTGCAAACAAGACCTTTGAGATCAATTACTGGCTGCTTAAAGTGAAACAGAACTGACAGATGCACTCAGTGTCACAGGGCAGACACCTTTTTCTCTTCAGAGGTGATTTTTCCTGGAGATCAGACCTATGAAAGTCGCAACTTCACAGAAACGATCTGCAGCCATTTCCTCATAACACATAAGGAAGGCAACTCCTCTACGTGGTCAGTCCACATGCCCCATTACCTCAGGGAATTGTCCTGTTTCAACCAGGAGAGAAGCCACCAACATGCTGAGTTCCTACAAATTTTGAGAAAACTGGGGGACAAACAGAAGTCTCTGCTGTTGTCCTGCTAAGGGAAGGACTGATAAACTGAGCTCTCCCTGGACACCAGTGAGCACCCAGAAGGATGTGTTAGAAAGCAGATCTGACTCCCAGCGCTGCTTGTGACACTGCTGGCTTCTCCTTCCATTGCTCTGCGATGCTCCCTGATGTTCTGCAAGCATCTGAGATCCTGTCTTGTAGGACACTTCCTGTCCTGACCCCTTGTGCCAGCCTTGCTGGGCTTGGCCTTTAAAGATACTCTGCCTTTACCCAGAGCTTGGGGGCAGCTCTGGATTCATAGTACAGAGTCTGCGGTTTTCCTCTCAGAAGCAGCAGCAGTTCCTGAAAACCTCAACTGGTTTTCAAAGAGGACTTTTCCTCCTCATTGCTTGCAGTGTCTGAAACCCTCTCAAGTCAATTTGTTCTTGTAAATGTTTAGGGACCCCTCCAGCTGCCTAGAGTGCTCTGGGCTCTCATCTGCAGGATCCCTTTGGAGCAGGTCTGGAGGATACCCAGCTAACCAGCCACTTCCCTGACACACTGGGGGATTTGATTCAAAGCCTGACTGGGCAGGAAGCTGAGTCCTGATTTCGACAGGCCTGCAGAACTACTCATCGCTGCACTAGCCAGAGAAATTCTTAAACCTTTGCTCACAGTGAGTGGCAGCTGACACTCCTAATATCACAGAGAAGGAAGGAGGGGGATGGAAAAATGTCTGCCTCTCAGCTCTCACTGAGGCTTTAGAATGAGAGCTTTCCTCAGCGGGGGCTGGTTCTTCTCCAACTTTCTACATTGTTCCTTTGAGGCATCCTGCTCTTAGATCCCTTTGAAAACAAGGTACAGGTAGTTTAAGTGGGTAAGTTATAGTCTTCCCTAGGCAACTAAGAAAACTGCAGACAATCCAAGTGAGAATCCTTCCCATATCTATTATGAAATGACCCTGACAGACTGGAAACACTGAAGCAGCCTAACAGTAGGATAGTGTCCCAGCACAGTATCAAAGCCTTTAAAACAGAAGTTCCCCAGATTTTCCAGTGCTCCCTTGTTGTTCAAAGACTCCCACTCCATCAAAGCTCAAACTGTTGCAGGACCAACAGATCACGTGAGAGGCATCAGAGGATTATTAATTTGAAAAAAATGGGTGGAAAGTGTGTCAAGCACGCCCAATCTTTGAACTGGGTACTTTAGAAGATCATTGCAAAATAAAACACAACTGCACATTCATTTCTCTTTAGGAAGAACATATTGCACAAAGCCACAAAAGCTACATGACCTTCATGTGAAGGAGAACAGAAAGACCAATCTTCACTCATTGCAAATTGACTTGGAAAAGCAACAAAGCAATGCCAGTTTCCACCAGCTGACGATACGACCAAATGTCTGCGGTGCTCAGAAGATGAAACTGTAAGGCCTATTCATTTCAAACCCTTCTGGGCATATGTTAATCAGGGAGAAATTTCTTTCTAGAGATCATTATGGTGCAAATAGAAGTCTGTGATTTTGGCCTATTATGAAGGTTGTGCCTTCCTCTAAAACATGAAGTGGAGGGTGACATCTATTAACTGCATCTGGCTGCAGAAAATCCCACAGTCTGTGCTTCTGACTGGTGGCTTGCATTTATCTGCAATATCATCTTTATTGTGTTCTCTCCAAATCCCTGTCCAGAAGACAGGCCAAGAGCAGAACAAATGTTTTTGCCATTGACAAGAGGGATCCATGCCTTGCCCCCATTCCGGCATCTCATGGGAGAGATACAACTCAGTGCCTCTGAACTGAAGGTTGCTGTTAATGCGCCCTTAAAGGATAATGGCACTGGCCATCTGCCTAGAGGCCACAGCACAGGCAGGGCTTTGTTTAGGATCATTCCTTCCAAAAGTGAAAGAGGATGCTCTGTATTTTCTACAGTGACACAGAAATCTGAAAGTGGAACTTTATCTTTGTAGAAAAGCCCCACTGCTCCTTTTTGTAGCATCAAAGGAACAAATGGTGAGCATCCCTACCATCCCAGGCTGTACCACTGACGTGTCTAAAACACCCCCAAACTTAGTGGCATCACCACTGAAGCCATATCCAGTATTTTCCACTCTAAGACAATTACAGGATTTTGTATTGGTGACACTAATGCTGGTCTAATATTCATGGAAAGAGAAATGAAGATATCAAAAAAACATCTATGACCAGTATTCAACTACCTAGAAGCCAACAAACACCAAAAAAACAGCAACAAAAAAAACCCCTCCAAACCACCCCCCCAAAAAACCCACAAACCAACCCACCAAAAAACAAATAAAAAAAGAACCCACAAAAAATCCATCTACATGAATGCCTGCTAGATCTCTCACTTGCTCTGGAAAAACTCTTGGCAAGAAAATAGCACTGGCCTGACCCCATAAAATTGCACATGAGAGAATTCTGCTAGCCTCCAGCTTTGATAAGGAAATTGCAAGGAGATATTTTGCAACCAGAATTCCCCACACACAAACATTCAGCACGGGATAGTCATAACATCAGTAGGAAACAGATTTGTAAAGTTTTCTATTAATAAAAGTAGCCAGTACATTTCCTCACACTTATAGCAGCACTGAGCCCAGTGGCACAGAGACCCTCCTATCCCCAGTTTTTAGGCGAGCTGAATGCCAAGGCAGGCTATTCTGATATTGGACTGAAAAGTCAACTTTGTTGCTTCTAGCTTTGAGTCTGCTCATGTCCATCAGCTCCACAAGAGTCATTCCCAATTTACTCCTTTTTCTTTAGTTTACAAGTTAATTAGCAGCAGACTGAAAGAAGAAAAGGCTGTTACTGTGGATACAGAGATGCTGAACTTCCCAAACTCCAGCAGAGAGAGGGCAGCAAATTTGTAGTTAACCTTGACTCCCACACCTGCATGAGAGCACTGGGTGCTCTTATATAGAACAACACTGACACAACCTGCACTGCCCGAAGGATCTCAACAGCCATGTCCCAGCAGCTGTGCACACTCCTCAGGGGTCAGAGCACCCCAGGGAGGCTCTTTTCGTGTTTGCACAGCAGGGACAGCAGGGAAGCAGCCATTAAACCCCCAACTGCACCTCCAGAGGTATAAGCTGTAGCACATAGTGCATCCATGGTCTAGAAGGCTGTTGTAAGGCACAAACAGTAAATTACAGGTGGCAGAGTGAGAAAGGTGTGAAGCTGGGAAGGCTCCACAAAACACAGTGGTGGAGAACAGACCCCTGAAGAGCTGTGAAGTGCAGATCTGGCTACAAGTAGCACTAACTAGCACGTACCTAGATTATACGTCAAAAGCCTTCATATGCTCAAGGAGGAATGTCAAGACCAGGCACAGAGTTCACAGCAGCTAAACCCTTCCACCTCTGAGTCCGTGGGCTCTGCCCAAAGGGGCTGAACTCAGATACCACTGAAGTGAAAGGCAGAAGAAGGCTTGGCTGGGTGGATACCATGTGGACAGCTTAACCCCTGGGCAGGGGACAGCAAGAGCTGCAGCTAGAAGCACTCTACAAAAGAAGCCTTTTACAGTGGCCTCCCAGCTCTCCCGGCCTTCAGCAAGGCTGTGAGCCCAGGAGCCACCAGCCTGAGTCACATTCACATCTGGCCTCTCTGCTCACCAGGACTGACCTTGGGTTTTAAGTCATCACACCTTGAAAGTAACCTCTTCACCAAGGCAACCCATCTGAATTCCAAAAGACGACACAAAAAGAAGATGGATCAGAAAAAGGTGGCAGGCATGAAAGAAAGGGGAAAAAAGATGAACAAAGAGAAGAAAGGGAAATATGGAACAGAGCAATCTTCTACTCTTCATTCATGTCATGTTCTGGCACACTTCAGAGCTTTCCTCTCTGCAGCCCCCACATTGATGCAGACAGCACAGAAGTCAGGTGCCTGGGCACAAGCACTGGAGCAAAGTCTGACACTGAGTGTCCTGCAGCCATCCCCATCCTGCCTGCCCTCCTCTTCTACACAACCTGGTCAGGGGGCAGGGGCTCTGATGCCCACTATAATTAAGTCCTGCTCTTATTTTCTCCCTAGGAACTGTCATAATTAAGTCAATGAATTATGGATGTGTTACTTAACTGAGACTATGAACCAGCTTGTAAAGAATTCACTGAAAGGCTAGGTCTTGCATTACAAAAAGGAATGTGACATTCAAGAGCAGTATCATCAGCAGCATGGCAGGGTCATGCCTGCACTCCTGGGTTCTCCAAGCCTACAGATTTCTTTGAGCATCAGAAGAAATGACAGGATCAGACCTAGGGCGTTAGTTCATCCTTCCTCATTAGGTCATTGAAAACTCTCTGTGTGCCCAGAAGTCTCACTATTTACAACATTGCTCCAAGCAGATGCTTTGGATGGGTGGGAGCTCCACACACATGCTAAAAAAACAAGGCTATGGAGAGGTTCCTCTGAAGACCATGCTCGGTGCTAGGACAGCAATGACTGACACAGAGACAGGACATGTCCCAGCTGAATTTTCTCAGAGCATCTGCACAGAAGGATGCTATGGAAAGATAACAAATCACATCTGCCAGGTAATACTTAAAAATGCTATTTCCCATACAGTCATCACCGTGAAGTGCCAGGGAAATGGGGTCTTCAAATAAAACAGTTCCCAGACAGAATCTGTCCGAGACAGTACAACACATTTACTTTTAGATGTTTTTTTTAAATTTAATAACATTCAGTAACTGAATAGAGTCAGAGATTAATCATCACACAGATCCTGTTAACATAAGATGATTATTAAAGGATAAACCACAAAGCTACCTTCATTTGGACACAGCTCTTCTTCTCATCTACTTTCAGATTAATATTGAGCTACAACTTTTTTCATATCAGAGAGCACTGTATCCTTCTCTCTCTCTAAATATCACTGATCTATCTAGAATAGAGAATAGAGCATAACTGATACTCATGTTTGAAGTCTCAGGTTACAAACTCAGTTCCCTCCCTCTTTCTGAAGTTAGCTCTGCCAGTAAAACTCTTGTTGGGCTAGACTGTGTCCTTTGGAGTTCCACAGCAGGACAACAGTCTATCCAGTGTGAGCAAGGGTGGTGTGGTGTATCCCATAGTCTTCCTCCCATTTTCTCCAGACAATCTCCAGAAGGCATTCAGTTGCTAACAAACAGATTGTGACTCACTGAGACATTCAAAATTACGCTCCTGTAATTTCCATCTTTACTTCACTCATTCAAAGCCTGTTATGGCTTGCCCAGCTTCTGTTTGGCAAATCCTCACTAGCTGTCCTCATATGGCAGTAGAGTGTGTTTGAGCATCAGCTTGAAATAAGATCTAGCCAGGACAGTGTTAGAACAGACTGGTTTCTTTAGGTGGTGAAAAGCAAAATGAAGCAAGAACATGAAATGTCACTGTCTCCTCAATATCAGTAACATAAAGAAATGAAAAGCAACAGCACAAGCCCAGAAAAGCGAGGAGAAAGAAGAGCCCCAAGTCACCACAAGTGACCACATCAGTGCACTATCAAAAGCACCCTACAGAGATACTTGCTGTAAAGTCCCCAAAGTGCGGGATGCAGTCCCTGCTCTGCCCAGCTGGGAATGGGAAGGACCCACCCAAGAGGCTGCCTGAGCTGGGCAGTGGCTCTGGGACCAAATGTGCCACAAGTGAAACTTAACATCCCAGTTTTTATTCCGCATGTTTTGATATTTACACTCCAAGAACATCAGCCGGTCACCCAGGAGGATGCCACAGGGCCTGGATCGTCTTTCCTAAAACACAAACTGCTTCCAGCCAGCAGAAGGACTGGACAGGCATTGCTAGGGCTGGTTGGGAGCTAAGACACTGCTAAGATACGGCAATTCTTCAGTGTCTACTCTGCTACTCATACTGTTATTGATCACAATATTTGAATATGGGGCTTTTTAAGAAGAGACCTTTTTGGTTTTAAGGACTACGGTATTCAGAGAAAATATTTAAGATGTTTTATTAATTCTTTCCTCCCAGCTGATTACAGGGCTCTGCCTGAAGTTCTGTTCATGCTTTGCTACCACGCCTGACATGGAAGCTTTCCCAGCTTCACGCAGTAGCTTTCACTGGACAGTGCAGCCAGAGAAAAACAATGTATTTCACTTTCCCTGTAGTAACACCAATCCTAATTGCCATTTTAGAGCTGACATGACTGACTTCAGCCAGGCAGCCATTGCTGATTCCTGGCTCTGGCTCCAAGCAGTCCTGCAGAAACTTTATTACCTCACTACCCAGCTTTCCTCTCCACATCAGTGCCCCAGGAGAGCCTTACTTTGAGGATCATAGTCCTAAAACTCCTTGCAGATACTCCTCTCAGTTGACACGCTCTGGAGGATTACTGAGTCTACAGGCAGAAGAAACAGAGCAGAAACCAAAATGGTGCTAAAATACCTGGTCTCAAAGAAATAAGTACCCCAGAAGTTATTTGGGGAACAAAGATTTCGGTTCATGCTGAAAATACTAAAGAAATTATTTTAACCAAATAACTGCGTTTTAAAGGAATCTTTGTGGAACTGAAACAGACCAGATAACAACATGCTCAGCTTAATTTGAATTTTCTAGGACTCTCATGAGTTGTATTCTTAGGGAAAGGCAGTCTGTGGATCTGCTTGGTTTTCTTTGTCCTGCAGGTTCCCAGAAGAACATCACCTAAATGTCTGAGGGTCTTGGCATTTAGAATTATAGAAACCTACAGTATTCCGAGTTGTAAGGGACCCAAAAGGATCATTGAGTCCGACTCCCTCATCTGCACTGGATACCCCAACAATCCCACCCTGTGCCTGAGAGCATTATCCAAATGCTCCTTGAACTCTGACAGGCTTGGTGCTGTGACCATTGCCCAACCACCCTCTGGGGGAAGAACATTTTTCCTAATATTCAACTTAAACCTCCCCTGACACGGCTTCATACCATTCCCTCGGCTAATTTCAGCATTTTCAACAGCACAGCTTATCTGCCTGGTTTCCTAACCTAAATGGCATTCATGAAGCAGGTTCTCTAACATCCGTTTGCAATTTCGAGAGTAAACACACCAGAAGCTGCTAAATGTTCCCTCTCTCCCTATCACACACTCTCAGCTATATTCACATTACAGAAAATGCTGTGTTTACATAACATCTACTTTGGGTTACAGATTGCATTACCATGCTCCTGGTACAGCCTGCCCAGGACCTTTCAGCATCCAGCTCTGTTCTCTTTGGCACATAACTTGGCTAAGTTTTAGCTCCTTGTGTTGCAATTTTCCATAACAGGCAACTACCTCAAGCTGGATTTTTAAGCCATTTCTAATCTTACATCCAAGAAAATAGATGTTTTTTACAGCCTAAACCCCTCTCCCATGCCACCTAAACCAGACAACCATTTCAGTGAGAAACACTCCCACCTGTATGTTTGGGAACAAGGTTTGTGATTTGAGAGCACTCTGAGGTTTGCCTGAGGCACACAGCTGTAACAGGTTGCCATTTTCCTTGCTTTTCTTATTCCTCTTGTTGCATATTTTAAGTTTTTGCTTCTCTACATGAGATAGAAAAGAGGAAATATAACCCATTCCAACGATTACTGGGCAAAGTTTGGGAATTTTGCAAAGGACTGAACCAGTTCTGAAGAACTTTAAAATGCTCCATATATTGGCATTACCTCCTTCTCATGGAGCTGTACCTCTAATGGAGAGGAATCATACAATGGTTTGGGTTGGAGGTGACCTTCAAAAATCATCCACTCCAACCCTCCTGCCATAGGCAGGGTTATCTTTCACTAGATCAGGTTGCTCAAAGCCTCAGATAAGTAAATAAATCTAATAAATCAATTGATTAACTGAACCTTTTCTATATGGTTATACACTGCTCTGCAGATGCACCTCAAGTCTTGTTTTTAACAGTGCCAACTCTGCATTGCCTTACTCAATGGAATTTTATTAAAAAGGAGAAAAGAAAGACACCCCCTGTACACTCTAGGAGTTGGTAATACTCATTTTAAGTTGTGACCTGAGATCTGAACTTCGATATACAGAGGATATTCACCTTTTAAGCTACAGTTTCTAGTTCCCTGCTTACAACTCATTCTTTAATGCAAATACAATTTGATGGTATCTGGTGCATAAATCAGTGATGTGGCTAAAGTCTCAGTCAACTCTTCTCAGAATAAATGTTGCCATTTAGAATGTGGCAATCAAGCTTGTAAAGGGAAGGAAAGAAATGTCACTTGCAACCCAAGTGGTTCTGTTAACAAGCTGGGTTTCTGCTTCAGGTTTTTGTCTGATAAAACCACTTATCTGACGGTATGAAAGGTCATAAGTAGTTGTTGGAACAGTGGAAAGTCCACAGAAGGCTTTTTTGCCATCCTGCAACTTTTGTTTAAACTTTTAAGTGAATCATTATTTCAGTTCCTGGAGCTGAGTCATTTCATCTGCCTGGCACACGAACACGCACAGAGCACTCTGCACTGCGGAGCAGGCACAGGGTGAGCGAACCACCTCGATCTTACAGGAGCCTTTCCCTGCATGTGGAAACACAATGAGCTGCTCCACTCATCTCAAGATGTTTTTGTGTGAGGATGCAGAACTCTGGGTGACAGCACTACATTCCTCATCAAAGCTCACCCAGCAGATCCCAGGACAAAACCTCAAGCCTTCTCCTTGGTCCCACTGTGCAGACGGAGCCTCAGAGAGCGACCCTGCATAAAATGTGTTGCTGCAAGGAGAAGGGTTTAGATATGGCCAACAACTGTCAAAGGCATGGAGGTTCAGTACCAGCCTTTTGTACTAAAATCATCTGCCTGTGGCACATCTGTGAACATCCTTTTATAGAGGCCAAGTAATTAATTCATGAAAAGAGGTATCAACTCTGAATTTTCTTCTACAACTGCCTCAGTATGGTATGCACATGCCATTTGTTGAAATATCATAAGACCTTGTAAACCACAAGCATTACTAAAATATTTTTTCCCACTCACACTCCCTCCTCCTTCTTTATATCAAGTCTATGTAAAACCTTTTACTAAAAATCCAGATTCTCCCACTGAAACCAAGTGCTACTTGTCTGGAAATAGACCTTCTCTGTGCCTCAAAAAGCACCCAGAGCAGATGGCCAGAGCCAAGACATGCTGGTATCACAATCTCACACTGTCTCTCCCCTTACACATCAGAAGAATGGTCAGAGGGAAACATTAACTATTACAGACTTCTTTACTGAAGAGACCAACATCTGGCTGAAGCAGAGAACAGGACAATTCATGTCGGTATTGGGGATGTCAAATGGAATCTGAGTTCATATCTCCTAAATGCTCAACTTCAGTGCCAGGCCAGGGCAAAAGAGAGCAGAAAACACTGTTCAGGAGAGCTGTCCAGAAACAGGGATCCACATGAACAGGAAAACCTGCACGTCTTCTCTAAAGGACTGGGGGTGAAAGGTCCTTTCAAAAGTCTGGGGGCTGCAGCCCTCATTTCAGTGGATACAGGACTGCTTGCATCAAGCTTTATTTTTACAGAGCGTGAATCATTTCTCACTCAGTGAGAATCACTGGGATCATTCTGCTGTCGGTATCTCTGACACCAGCAATGCTAAAAATACAAAAAGCTCCAAAGTCAACCATGTGCTGTCAGTTCTGAACCTGGTTGCTGCATTGCTTGCATCTACTGACAAAGAGCAGGAGCAGGTGCTGACACCTTTCAGATCAGTCTGTTTAAGAGTGCAGGACTGGGCCCACTGTCAAAAAACCCACCTCCTTCTCCATTTATCCCCAACAGTAAATATTTGACTTCTCCTCCTGGTCTGACGAACAATGGCAGCCTATAATTACAGCTAATACCATACAGGCTGCTGTGCTGTCACTCACTTTTGCTCTCAGCCATGCTTGAGAACTGAAGGACCATACAGTTCCCTTCATGGCACTAAATTACCTGCACAGCTCACACCCTGCTCAAGAAGTCACACTGTCATGACTCCTTTCCCTCTGAAAAGGATGACGTGAACCAGAAAGCAGCAAAAGAACCTTTTCTAAAACCCCTTTCCCATTTTATATTTTAATCTACAATGACGCCTCAAAAATGTATGTTATCCAACTTTGTCTACCAAATCACAGCTAGAGAGCAAGCCAGTAGTGAGTCCTTCATTTTAATTGATTATGTACATCATCTTTAACATCCACCCCCCCCGGAAGAAAAATTATCTTGCAACATATGAAGATAGCTGTGCTAATTACAATTTCAGTTGCCATGAAACAGTCTGCAAATGTGGTCCCTCCCATCGTGTTATAAACAAGGTCTTGGGGTGTGGTTTGCTTAACAAGAAGGAATATCTGCAGCTTAACTAACTCCATGTTTTAATGTATAGTGGGATTGGGCAACCACATGCCAAGAGCTGTTACAGAGGCCAGAACTGGATTTTGCACCAACTTAGACAAATTCACAGAGAAAAAGTCCATCAGACATAGCGTCTGGTTGTCAAAACTATTAAATGGCTGGCTGATGGAAAAAGTGTGTTCATGGCAGAATTGCTCTGACCCAGCCTCTTCCTGGATCTGATTGCACAGCTGGAATTTGGGAGATAGGCTTTGGTCTCACCTCCTTTGGTCACTGTAACATGCCAGCTGGAAGTTGGGTTTCCTACCAGGTTTGATCTAGCAGCAGACTGATGGGATGGCCTGTTCTTTTTCATCCTCACTTCCATAATAAGTGCTTTGTCTAGGGCAAATGGTAAAAAAGGAAAAGCTCTTTGTAGTGCTATTGGATCTGCTTTGAAACAGCCATAGCTGGGTTGAACATGGAGGTTCTGAGCCCACGTTTTGTCTGGTTCACACAAGATAATATTTCATTCAGTGGCACGGGAATCTCATTTCCCTTGTCATAGTTGCTCTTTTGTGTCTTATCTCTAACTAGGTGATAAGTTGATATCACAGAATCATAAAACAGCTTGAGTTGGAAGCAACCTTTTAAAGGTTATCTACTCCAACCCCCAGGCCGTGGGCAGAGACATCTTCTGCTATCCCATGTTGCTCCAAGCCCTGTCCAACCTGGCCTTGGACACTCCCAGGGATGGGGCAGCCACAACTTCTCTGGGCAACCTGTGCCAGGGCCTCCCCACCCTCATTGTAAAAACCCTCTTGAAATACATTCTTCAAATATTTGAACATATAGGGGCACTCTTGGCATATTAACAGGAGTTTTGATACCCAGCGAATTTCAGCTTGGTGTCATCTATAAGAGGAATCTGTCTTGCATCAAGAAATGAAGGCAGGGCAGAACATGTGTCCCTCAGAAGACAAAGTACCTGATCCTGCCAGTATTTTCACTTACCCAACAAAGCAATGGAAAGAAAGAAATGGCCTCAAATCTATTATTGCTATGCCACACTTCTTCCACATGGAAAAGGGGGCTTCTCTTCACTGTGCACCAAGCCTGGCTTCCAGAAGAGAACGCAGCAAAGAGTTGCTAGCACAGTAATGGCTAATACTGGGCAAATAATGCAAAACTATTTCGTTCAACTCTGATCTAAACGGGTTTTTTTTGTTCTTTTCACAGAACAGATTTGGAGAGTTAACACTCAAGCTGACCCAAAACATTGCCGTGGTTCATTAGCAAATTAGAGTTTTAAACCCAACTATTCCTACAGCAGTAACAGCAGGGCAGGATATGCCGAGAAGTGTAAAAGAAAATGCTGCCTGGACTGCTGAGATTGTTGGCCAGACCTAGAGGGCTCTGGTACCCCTGTTGCCATTTGTGCTGATGCACACAGGTTTTGTGGCAGAACTTTGTTCAGTGGAGATAAACCAGGTGCTCTCTTTGCACAGCATTCAAGCTCCTGAGTGCATTGCCCTTCTTTTTGTCCCTTGTCTTTGTAAAGATTTATATAATAAATTTTGTTGGATCACTCCCACACTGCAATAATTGTGAAATCCCTGTGTGTTTGGCAAGACACAACAGAGAGACCACTGCAAAGGGCCTGCCATATATTTTGTCCAATGCCCCATATACCATAAACAGAGTTTATTCCAGTGTAACTCTGCCAAGCCCAAGAGAGTTTCATTTTGGAGGAACTTTTCCAACAAGTCTCAGCTCGGCAAGGAAAAGAAAAAAAAACCAGAAAATTATCCTTCCTTGACACCTAGAGAAAAAAAAAACCCAAACACGTGGCTCAAGGCCAATACAGGGCTCTCCCAACCTTGGAGCTGAACACTAAAATACTTTTAAAACAACTCTTTGGTTTCTGTATTTCTCCATCATCTTCCAGGCACGCAATAAAGCAATAAAATGGAAGGACTGTGCATACAAGTGCTACAGGCTTCTCCTTACATCCATCCTTCATAGCCATTTGCTTCCTCCTCCCCACACACCCTTTCAAAGATAAAATCCTACCTTCAAAGCTACCTCTTTAAACCATCACCAACAGCCTTATTGATTTTGGTTTTTTCTAGACAAATCCTCAGTTTGCAATCCACTGAGGTGTCTGATCCAAGCTGGGTTAGGTACCCTGAAGGAAAGATAAGACTTCCAGTGCCTCTTTTCCCCTTGTCCTGAGACAGTGCACGAGTACAGGCTGCGAGGGTGCTGGGGTCTGTGATGCTGTAATTACCTTAGAGCTTGATCCTAAGACACAAAAACTCGCTCCACAAACACAGGATGATTACAGAACCATAGAATGGGGCTAAAAGGGATACTAAAGGTCATTTAATTCCACCTTCCACTAGAGCAGTTTAGTAAGTGAACAGCCAGAGCTGTGCCACGTACCTTTGGCAGGTGTTACACGAGATGAACTCACATCCCAAACACCTGGCTGCCATCCATTTTGGTTGCAAGAAAAGGGCTGATGTTTCCTAAACCCCACTTTCTTGCCAAGTGCAGGCTGCTCCTGCTCCAGGGACAGCCTTGGCAAAGCCATGAGCCCTCAGAGCCATCAGTGCTGAAGCATACAGGGACCACAGGCAGCTGGGAATTGCATGCTGCTGTTCCTATGGGATTTAGCCATCTGTGTACTTATAGCAGTCAGTTCTGAATTTATAGGAAGGGTGGAAATACAGTCCCACTTTAGCAGCAGCATCTCCTAGAACAGGGTTTTAAGAAAGACTTTACTACTAGATCCTGAATTCATTCAACTCAGCACAACCCATTGACACCAGCAGAGGGTCAGTTCACACCAGCTGGGGATGGACCAATTTCCATTAAACTTGCAACACTCTGGGACTGCATTTGAACGGGGCCGATTGTGCCCAAACTACTAAGTGCTTCTAGAAGGCTGATGGACTGTTGTTACTGATTGGGATGATGCGGTTGCCAACAGAGAGGCTGCACAGAGCATTTCAAAGCTCAGTTTTGTTGCAATACTAAGCTGCATTGTCCTGTAAAAGCCTCTGCAAAATGTTGTGATCAGAGCTTTGTTAAAGTTGGAATCAGTGTCCCCCTAGAAATGCTGCCAGAAATTACTCTACGTGGCTTTCTTAGGTAGGTCTCACTGTTTTTGTCTTCACTTGCTATTGCTTGAGACTGACTTTTCTCCTCTAAATTTTATAGCTTGTTTGTAACCCTCTAATCCCTCTTGCAGTCTCCTTAACACCCTTCGCCCTCCACCACCTCCTCATGGAAAGGACAGACCTCTGACACAGACCACAAACACCCAAGCTCAGCTTGCCCCCCCTCAGCACCTCTGGTGTCTGAGGACTGCTGGCACAGAGCATGCCATAGGCCATGTCTGTCACACTTAGGAATTATCTCCTCGCAGTTTCATTATTAAAAGTAGAAAAAGCTTATTTTATGCTTTCCTGAGATTTTCTAGGGGGCTGATTCTTTGCCCTTGTCCCTAAAGAACAGGAGTGCAGTTGGGATTGCCTTGAGGCTGACACTAGAAGAAGGTATGTAACAATACAGACTTACATTATGTTCCTTCTTATGGAATCCCCCCGGCCATTTACAAACTGCACAAGCCTAACAAAACAAGAAAATAAAACATGAAAACATGCTAATTGGAATATTTACCATTAGCATTTCAGTGCCTAGGTACTTCCCACTGATAGTCTGCAGTATAAACCGGTGGAATCAGGCCAGTGCTACAAAAGCAAACATTGCTTTTAACCTTGCAGTCAAATGACAAGGAAATGGGAGGAGAGTGAGCCAAGCCTCCCCTGGTGCAATCAGGTGCAAAGCCATTCAGGCAGTGGCTTCACACCTGTTTACAAAGTCCAGTGCTCTGACCCAGCTCCTAAGCATGCATCAAACCAGCCTCAGTTTGTGGAAAAGTGGAGCAATGACCCAGTCAGTCCCTGAGGCTCAGAGAAATTTGACCCTCCCTAATTCTGTGGGAAACAGGCTTCCAGCTGGGTCCACCAGCTGCCAGCTTTCTACACAGTCTTGGGCACTGTCAACTGGTGCGATGCCTTAACTAAGCTGGATGGAGAGATCTCAGAGATATTGCTTATCACATGAATACACCAAATCTCATCCTCTATTAAGGAACCTTTTGCTATAATGCAAACAGGTCCCTGCTCCCAACAGGGAGCAGTTACAGTGCAGTCCTTCACCCAAGCAGGAACAACAAAAGAAGGGATGTAGATAATCTTTGTGGAAAACACATCATTCAAAAAGTACTGACTGCTGGAGCATGAGGCCACTGCTCCCACTGGCATTCCCCTGTGCACCTTGATGAATCCTCTCTCTTGCTCAGGCATAGAAAAAGCTGCTGTGAAAATAACATTCTAGAACACAGTAGATCAGTTGGCACTGAAAAATGTTTGTATTCAATTGTTCTTCAGTTCTGTTAGCCTTTTGGCCATCTTCCTAAATTTGACAGCAACGTCTGTCATGTAAAATCAATTCTGGATTTTTTTTAATATGTCTTTATATGAGCACTCTGCTTTTTAAAAGGCAGAAGGCTGATGAGAGCAGGGAAACAAGGGACTTACGGATCCCAGTGGAGTTACAGAGAAAGATGTTGGCAAGTGCCTCCTCTGCTGTTGTTACAGCAGTGTTGTTGTAGCCACAGTGACCCAAGGATGATTAACTATTTAACACCTCCCTAAATTTTATCAGCTTCTATTTGAGACCTGAAAAAGATCTCCAAGGCCACATCTCATCAGCTTTATCTCAGATGTAGCAGCTGATTTATTCTCAGATATTCTTCCCAGAAAGCTTGTCTTGTTGGCACTATTAGAGACAGGCCTCTGTTTCCCTATTTTCAACATCTTGCATTTTACAGAAAAGTTTTAGCAGACATAAACCCCAGGACAACTCCTCACAAACAGTTACACAACTGGAACAGCAGACAACGAGGGCAAGGAGCTTCCAACTGGAGTGTAACCGCACAGGTCCCACACTTGAGCCTGTGTCCAGGGCCAGGACAGCACCTCCAACAGGAACAAGGTGTTTGCCAGTGCTGGCTCCCCTGCTCCTGCACCCAAACATCTGAAATTTCAATATAAGACCAGGGAATGGGGATCATGTCATTAAATGAGAATCCCAGTTTCCATTCATGTGGCTAGAAAGAAAAAGGGAAAAACTCCTTATAAGCACATTTTTGACTGCCAGAGGCTTTCAGCTCCACAGGTCTCAATTAACAGCTGTCCAGCAGAGACACCAGTTTGCTCTGGTTTCTGACTGAGCTGTGCATACAAAGGTGTCAAAGCTCTGCCTCAAAGCTGCTCGTGGGGAAGGGGAGGGCAGACACAGACAGTGGGACAAATGTGGAGCCTGCCCTGCTCCATCCCAGCTCAGAAGCCATTCAGAAGGCCTTGAGGAGATTACTCCTTTAGGCAGGGGTGAATTTTAGATATCATTCTTTGATACCACAGACACATACACCACCAGCTTCTGTCACTGTCAGTAGAAGGCAATGTCAGGCCTCTGCAGACAGCCCTGTGACCTTCTCTTTAAAGATTTGTCAGCTTTACTCCATAACACGGATATCAGCCAGCTTTTAAAAACAGCCTCCAAGTGCACAGGCGTGAGCCTGCTCACAGGTACCCTGATTAAGCCAAGAACAGAATTCATTCCTTATTACTAGTAGGGGAAAGAGAACAAAAATGAAGCTGCCATAAATAAACCAAAGTAAAGGCCAACTTCTGCCCTCAGCTGTAGGTGAGCTGGAAGGGGTCATTCAGGGAAGACAACATAACTGAGTCTGCGGAATGATGCCAGGATGGAGATGCATACCTGCCTCTGCCTCCCCCAGCACCACCAGCAAGGCAAATTCTGCTTATTTCTTATGTAAGCAGATGGACTCTGGACTAGGCTGCAGTCAAACAGGGACAGCCTCAGCCAGTCTAGACACATCTGTGCCAGTGGCACAGGAGCTTGGCTGGATACCCATAAGCAGGGTGGCTGCGGTGGCTCAGGGGAGTGTGGAAAAAGTAATTTTGGGTGAGTAATTTTTCAACAAGAGGGTATAATCTGCGCCAGGTGCTCTGCTGACATAGGAAGGCAGAGCTCCCTAGATGCCAGTGCCTGTGATAACCAGTGGCTGGCTGGTAATGGTTTGGATCTCAATGGCTTTAACCACATCAGCATGTGCCGCAGGCTGGGGCAAGACGGCCTGAGGTTCCCCAGCTTCTCAGACATGGTGAAGGGAAGCCAGAAGGGAAAGCCTGATGCAGTATACACATGAAACAGTGAATGAATTTATTAAAGAAGCCCCCCTTGTGACAGTGTCTTTCTCTTCATAAGGTTTCATTGCATAGCTGTTCTCCCTTTTGGTTTGTCAGCCTTCTTTTCTCCTCTGTATTAAAATTGAAATGTTCAAACCCTGCAGCTGATTCAGATGAGAGGACTATAACCACTGGATATATACTCTGCACCTAAACACAGCACAGCCTTGCAACATCATCTTTTAGGAAACAACATTGCCAAAACACATGGCCAATTTAGGCCATGTTGGAATAACCCATCCTTCATTTTGCTCCTCCAGGCACGGGTGTACTTCTGTACCCTTCCCTCCTTGATGATTTACATCTCACATAAACCTGGCCTGGCCCTTAGGTGCTCCAAAACATGAGCCAACAGAGGAGTGGAGTTGACTTTAATCCACCTTGGTGCCTTCACTAGTCCAGAACTATGATAGGCTGTACCTATCTCAGCACAACCGAGACTGTGCTGTTTCTCACAGAAAACAAAGTGAATTACACCAGCAGCAACAATGGGCTAGGAGCAGGAGCAAAATCTGGGCTTCCAGGGAAAGCTCCTAGAAGTTTGTTCTGAGGGGACTCTGTCCTTTCTCTCACCATCTATTTATTCAGCCAGGATTTATTCAGCCGCATTGTAAGGGAGAGTCACCCCTTACATCTCACTCATTTTCGTAAGAGTTCAAGTTCGCTACAGCTGAAGGGAGTTGTGCAAACGGATCCTGTTAAACTGTAACCAGTCATCGGATGTGCCAGTTAATTATCTACTTTGAAGCTTGTCCCTTTTGATAATAATTTTCCATGGTTGCAGAATTAAAGCTTAACTGGTCATTGGCTTCAAAAATGACCTTGTCTGACAGGGAATGTGGAAGAGGAAACAACAGTAACATGACCTTCTTGTGTAAATTCTAGATGTGGACAGAGGGGAGAAAAATACTGCTGGCAGCTTCCAATTGACTCAGTGATTTATCTCAACCAGTCTGTAACCTCCCCCTGCTCATCTCCAGGCATGAAAGAAACACCAGCTCCTGCCTCCAGGAGCTGCAGGGCAGTGTCAGAGAGAGCCCTACCTACAGGGCTTATTAGACAGGAGAGATGCACTTGGAAAGCACAGGAGCATTACAACCTGTGCACCTGACTGGTGAGCTGCCTGCTCCCTTCCTGCAGTACTGGCCAGTCTTGAGGAAACATGATGGAAACATAATAAGTATTTAAAAATCCAGACTACAGGCAGGGGAGTTTCTGAGCAGATGCCAAGTGTGACAATCCACTATCAGTAGGCACAAGTAAGGCATTAAAACCAGTCCAGTTCCACTGGACTCATAACTTAGAGCAGTAAAATTGTGTTACACTCCAGTATCACATCCAGAACTATTTTAGCCCTTTAAGTCCATTATAAGATGGAAATGAATCCTAAATTTTCCTAGGCAGACAACCAACAGTAAAAAGCAAAGGGCAAGGACAAGACAAACATCACCAGATGTGATGATATGTTACAAAGCCCACGCCAGACTTCTCCCAGCAGCCAGCACTCACTCAGACAAGATGCTGGGGAGTCAGGGCTGCTCACACACATGGTTACTACAACAATTTTTGGAAAGGGGCAAGAGGGAACATAATTCATTACCAGATTTAAGGAAACTTAGTCACACAGTAATGAGGGTAAGTGACCGGACAGATTGTCAAAGAAGGAAAAGCTCTTAGCATGAGTCCTCTCTCTTCAAAAGCACCTTGCTTAAGATTTACAAACCCACTTTGCTGACTAGGAGTGAAATTTAAGCTTAAAATCCTTGAAAACATTACTCAGTCCAATGTGATGATAAATCAATGAGGTGAAGAAACATCCGTTCATTTACATAATTTTTTAGTTACCCGAGATAAAGTGGAATTTGTGTTGTTCTAAAGCACTGGGAGAGTTAAATGTCTAAGGGAATACTTCAGTAATAATAACTTATTTTTAAAAGATTTTGGATCAAACAACACTGGAACCAGAGATTTCCAGAACTCCTCACAAATGAAGACCTCACCAGCCAAAGGGCCCCTTGTTTCCCTGCTTGTGCCCACTGGTGGTCTTGGTTTCGCTGGACAGCTGCAATGTGCAGGCTTGGAAGAAACTCCCTGGCAGAGCTGCTGAACTGAAGCCTCCAAGCTTCCTTGGTGCTCTGCTTCAAGCCAGCTTCCCTGGCTAAATTGCCCAAGAACTGGAAACTTGGTCTCTGCAGATCCACTCAGCTATTTTGCCCAGAAAAATGGACCTCAGGACACCCACTCAGTAAGATCTTGCTGTTTTGGAGATTGCCTAGGAGGAAACTTAGAGCTGCACTTTGGATACTGCAAAAATTCAGAGCCTGAAACACCTTCCTCTCAGTGGCCTTAGTTTGATGGGAAATACACCACCCAGCTCCAATGACTTGCAGATACAGCTTGAGATCACACAAGGAGAAAACCCCCAGTAAAAAGGAAGATGGGACTCTTGGAAGGGTCCTGCACTGGGAGGCATTGAGTGCTTATTGTTGTACAGTGGGAAAATTCTGCAGTGCCACGAAGAGCACAAAGATGCTGTTTATATCCACTGGCTGGTTTCAGCGAGCTATTTTGTACTAAATTTCCCTGCTGATCCAGCTGCATTGTGATAGCAGGTGTCTGCTAGCATCTATCACATGCTATTGCATTTTTCCCTTCCACCTTCAGGTGTAAAGAACACAATGCATCACTGCACAATAGGAGAGGAAGAAGACGCTGCCTAATTTCCCATAGGATGCAATATTTATCCTGTAAGTGCGGATTAACTGAATAACTTGCTAGATTTGTGTCAAGGCTTGTAAGGAGTGGTGACTAATCCTAGCTAGTGGGGATTAACAATGTTTGCTGTGGGAAATGTGCCAGACTTTTCAATTATATCATGTCTTACAAACAGACTGCAATGGTTCTACATGAATACAACTGCGTTCTTGCCACAGCACAGTGATAACAGCATACGTCCTTTCTAGTTTTTTAATGCCACAGACTAGAGCAAGCCTCAGCAAGAACATCACCTGGATGGACAGCAGTACAAGAGCCTGCTCCTCTTTTAAAGTAGGGCAAAAGGAGGAGGAGGATCAGGTGTGCAGTTAGAAAGCCCTAAAGTTACACCTTAAGAAGCTATGGTTGAGTGTGCACCACCTGTGTTACCCTCACAGGATAACACACACATATTCACACACTTCCCAGAAGAAGGGAGCCCTGGAAAGCCACAGATGGCTGTCTGGAGAAGTGGTGTTGAAGACTCAGGCTCCAAGCAGCACCCAAGGCCACTCTCAGTGGTGGAAAATTACATTACTAGAGCCCTGATCATCAGCAAGGGAAAAAGCAGAAAGAAATCCAAGAGGTCCAGCTGGCAACACAAGCATCCCACTGTGTTCTTACCCAGAAACACCTCCCCATGAAGTGTGTTCTGAAAGGTACAGCTCACTCAGCTTTTCCTTTCGCTGCCTCAGCTTAATAGGGAGACACAAGGCTCCTCATGCTCCTCATGGTACAGAAAAAGGTCTGAGGTGTGGCACTCAAAGCAGGTTGAAGGGATACACCCCATCCTGACCACTCCAGCTCACTTCCACATACCCATAGCCAGACCAAGGGTTTGACTCAACACCAGTTTGCATCTTCCGCTTGGCTTGAAAAATTTCTGGATATCACAGAATCATTCAGGTTGGAAAAGGCCTCTGAGATCGTGTCCAACCTATGACCAAACTCCTCAATGTCAAGCACACCATGGCACTGAGTGCCACAGCCAGCCTGTCCTTAAACACCTCCAGGGACAGTGACTCCACATCTCCCTGGGCAGCCCATTCCAACATCTAACCATTCTTTCTGTGAAGAAATTCTTGCTAATATCCAACATGGTGCAGTTTAAGACTACCTCCTCTCACCCTGCCGCCAGTGACCAGGCAGAAGAGGCCAATTCCCAGCTGGCTACAACTTTCTGTCAGTAGCTGTGCAGAATGGCAAGGTCACCCCTGAGCCTCCTTTTCTCCAGGCTAAACATCCTCAGCTCCCCCAGTTGCTCCTCACAAGACTTGTACTCCAGACCCTTCACCAGCTCTACTGGCCTTCTCTGGACATGCTCCAGACCCTCAATGTCCTCCTGAACTGAGGGGCCCAGAACTGGACACAGGACTCGAGGTGCAGCCTCACCAGTGCTGAGTACAGAGGAAGGATCACTTCCCTAGTCCTGCTGGCCACATTCCGATACATCTATGAAGCAAACCAAAATGAATACAAAAATAAAGCAAACTACAGAGGCTCAACTTGTCAGTATTGCCTCTCCCATTCTCTGACCTGACAGAGTTCAATTCTCAGGACCAAACTACTTGTCTTCTGAGTATAACCCTCCTGCCAGTGAGCCTTCATTCAGACTCAGCCATGGGAGCTTTATGCTTTGCACAAGACAAAATCCCCTTTCTGTGCTCCTCCTGGAGCTCTCCTAACAAGCCACATATTAACACTGATTTCTCCCACAAGTATCAGTAGTTATTACCACTTAATAGTGTTCCAGCGTGCTTGGGAGTAACAATAGCACCGAGGTAATTAGAGGAAAAGGAACATCTTCTTATGAGTAAGGCATGCACAGCTGAACAGAGTGTTTTGCAATAGCATGACTGCCCAGTGACAGCTGTTCCAGCACACCTGAGATGGCCTACTCATTTTTCAGATTGGTGACAGATTGTCCCCCGTGACTGCACCCACCTCCACAAGGACTTGGCAAGAAAAGCAGCGAAACCCATCATGAAACAGCCCACAGTCACCCGGCAAGGCCCTTCTGTGTCATCAGAGATGTTTAGATCCAGATTCTGCATCTAAACACAGAGAAGGGTCTTGAGCCTCACCTAGCAATGCTTTCACCAGCTAACTACAGGGAAAAGCACTACCACACCCTCATTTTTAAAGTATTTCCAGCTGAAGTATTTAATTTCTGGTTTATTAGTTTAGCTGTAGCTATTTGTGAAACAAACAAAAGCTGCAAGCAAAGGGGAGCTTAGGCCTCACACATGTTTTTTCTGGCTATTGTACATCACCGGTCCAATGTGGACAGACACCATCACCCCATTTTGTAGTCAGGAGAGCAGGGGGACAGGGAAGGGAAGAGAAGGGAAGGACAGGGTGTCTCACAGGCAGACCTGCTGCTCTGTCAAGCCACACTCAACCAAAAGCCTGGCATGGTGAGACTCTCCTTGCTCATCCATGGACAACTTACTATAAGCAGAGACAAGTTTCTCCTGTTTGTAAACAGTTATTCAAGCAACAAAGTTAAACACTTCCATTTATTTCTTGTTCCCACATCCTTACAATCTTACAAGTCCTCCTTGTGATTTTTCAGCTAGCTCTGAAACTTGCTGGGAGCTCCAGGAAGCTTCTCTCTTTTCAGTAGGGAGGTCCCCAGGGACACCTACGCCAAGACCAAAACTGAAGCACGGTGTAGAGCAGGGCTTAAGCTGCTGCATTCCCCAGACCTACCAGCTTGGGATCTCCATTTGCCGGGCTGCACCCAGCAGCTGGGCTGGGCAAGAAAGCTTAAACCTGAGGTGGGAATAAGGCAGCAGCAGTTGTAGGGGAGTAGATGGGAAGGGCAGGGAGACCAGAGGTGGGTAAGGCTTGGGGTAGAGGGGAAGGTGATGACAGTGAGACCCTATTCCAAAAATATTGGGCTTTGCTGCTCCAGATCCTCCAGCAAAACGTGGAACAGGAAACCTACTGTCAGCCTGAGCAAAAGCTTTGGTCATCTCCAGGCTGCTTCAAACAGCTGCTCCCACAGCATTTGGATGTCCTGTCTCCACCTGCCCCCTCCTGCCTTCCCTGTGCTGAGCATTATGTTAATGAATCATGCACCAACCTCCTTCCTTGATTTATTTGCCAAAAAAAGATTTGTGTGGGGTGGCAATTAAAGAAGTAGACTGTGATATTCATCAGCTTGTGTGCCTCTGAACCTGACCACATCCTGGAGCAGCAACTCCTCACAGGTGTTCAGATACTGTGGTAATAAGCGTTTGGACAAAGAAAATACACCATCAAAAACAAGAGTTGGGAGAAAAAAGAGGAGACTCCTCAGAGAAAAGGAAAGAAAGAATATAGGTTGAGGAGTTCAATTTGCCACATTTTTTTGATCAACCTTCAGAGATTTCAGTCCAATGCAAGACTGTAATGAAAATGTTAGAGAGGATAATATTTTACAGATATAAATTGTATTCTTCAAGCAAATCAGTATGCATACTACACAAAAATATTTTAAATCATTGTCTACTAAACCCCATACTCTCCTGGAAGCAACAACAAAAAAATGTGCTCATATTCTTTGTTTAACTCACTTCCTTATGTAAGGTCCATGTTTTCTTCTAACACAGTGGTAGGAGAGTTGTGAAATACAAATAGCTTCTCTTTTTACTCTTCAGAATTATGTACAATATTGACTGCTCCCACTCACTCAGATTATCTATATTTTGTAAACAGCAAGCACACTTTAAAAGTGCAGATTTTTTCCAAGGCCTTCTCAATTCTGCTGATGTAAAACTTCGCACTGATCTATTAAAATTGCTTTTACATCCAAGTACCTTCCAACAGGCTGTACCCCTTTCCATGCTTTCTAATGTGTACTTTTCACCACTGTTACAAAACTACAAAACCCAGACCTACTACACCACATTTCTGACCAAGATTTGTTTGAGAATATCTGACTGGTGGTGACCCAAACGCTCCCTAAACCTCAGCTCTTTCCTTGTTTTCCATGCTTGATGCTCTAACCATGCTGGCACTTCTTGTCCAGAAAGATAAGAGCTGTAAACTTGGTGAACATTCCTATGGGGTTGGTTGCACACTTGCCTTTCTAGTATTTAGATAAACATTTTAGCAACATCAGATATTGTTTGGAACTCTGGTTCTGTACACTGTGAACATTATCTAAAAGTACTTTCCTAAAAACTCCACATGAAATGTTTGTGCCTTTCAGGTCCTCATTAAACACCTCATTTCCCAAAGTATTGATTTTGAGTAATGTCTTAGTGCAAGGACTTCTCTGCTGCTTCTACTCAGTCACAATCATCATCATCAGTGGAGTGTTCAGCTTCTCAGGGAAGAACTGAATGACTTTTTTTGGCACTAGAAGGGTTAACAACTGACAGGATATTTTTAAGTCAGCTATGTCAATTATTCTGTCAATGTTTCAACTTTTCCACTGTCTTGGGAGTTCAGTGCTGCTTTTGTTGCTTTTCCACACTAATGTTCCAAGCCCTCTTGAGCAACATCCTCCCTCCCCCAACCTCCCATTTGTTCAGCTTTTTAAGAAACCCTTTGCACTTGTGAATGTAACCTATGCCAGAAATATTAACTGTAGGTTTTATAGCTGTATAAAATCTGGCATAAATATCACAACTCAGTCTTAACTACCAAATATTTGCAACATACCTTTAGTGTCAATGGTTACACTATTTAAAATATGAGCGGGCTGGTGGTGGCACAACATTTCCCCATTTGAAGAGAAATTTAATAGATTTCCTTGGACTACAGATGCTTTGGAGAAATTAGTATTTGAAATTTGGGCTGTCCAACTGGACTGTTTCTTAATTACAACAAAGAACAGGCAGTTTCTGTCAGCTGAGACTACCAAGAATAGAGTTGCTCCCTTCATCATTGCTTTGATAAGCAGATGGCCTCGGCCATTTGTTCATTGTGGAGCTGGAAATGGAGCTGGTTCAATGCAAGACATGGCAGAAATTAGTTACAGGCAACAGGTTGGCCCTGACTCCTGTCGCGTGCTAGGAAGTGGCACCTCTAGAACAGGAGAGGTCAGGAAAAGGATTCTTTGTTTTGGGGTTGATGCTTCTTCACTGCATTACACAGTATAAAGGTGTAAGATGATGCTGATCCTGTCACACCTTTGCCTAAAAGGATTCCTTCCTTCTTTCATTCTGATTTAGTATTGGGCTCCTCACTACAAGAAGGACATTGTGGATCTGGAGTGTGCCCAGAGAAGAGCAATGAAGCTGATGAAGGATCTAAAGGAAAAGTCCTGCAAAGAA
This sequence comes from Corvus hawaiiensis, assembly GCF_020740725.1. Classification (NCBI taxonomy): domain Eukaryota; kingdom Metazoa; phylum Chordata; class Aves; order Passeriformes; family Corvidae; genus Corvus; species Corvus hawaiiensis. The sequence goes on along the minus strand of NC_063223.1, from coordinate 17,954,790 downwards.
CAGCTGAGGGAGCTTGTGGAGGGGCTTGGCCTGGAGGAAAGGAGGCTGGGGGGGACTTTATCACCTTCCACAACTCCCTGAATCTCTGCTCCCAGGTAACAAGAGACAGGACAAGAGGAAATGGCATCAAGTACTGCATACTTGCAGCTGATCCGTGTTAACATCACTGCACAGATTAAGCACCTGAAACATCTTGGATGGTTTTTCCTTATGGACACCATCCCAGTGAAAAGATGGCAAAGAGTACAAAGAATATAAGGACATTTCTGCAGGTATCAGAAGCACCCAGCTGAAAAAATCATGAGTGGGGCACTGGAATAATGGATAATGTTTACATGATAGATGTACTAAGGATGCTCTTCCTAAAGGCAACTTTCAAGCAAAAGGAGTATGCTGTCAAAAATGTTAAAGACTACAGCTCTAAGGAGTAAGATTTCAACACCTGCCCTGGTTATTTAAGGATATATTTTCTTAGTTTGTATCCAACCATGTGTTGTTGTTCTTTTTAAGATGACACCCTTCAGAGAAGGCAAGTGAATTACTCAGAGGCAGGTCCTGACCAGTCCCACTGAGCACAAGCAGGCACAGGGGATGGAGGGAAAGTCACCTGGCTGCTTTTTGGATGGGAAAGCATCATCCTGGTAGCCTTAGAAACAAAGACCATAAGCACAGCTTGCAACCACTTGGCCCCAGGCTATTCCTTGCCCTTCTTTGAGCACAGCAGGGCTGGGTGCGGGCAGTGCTGAGCAGAGATCCCACAGAAGAACATGAGCTCTTCGGGATGTGGTGTCTGACTCAACAAGGCAGAATGCAGGCAGCACTGGGGCACTGCGCTGGTTTAGGGACTAGGACTTGGAAATAGTTTAACACACAGAGCCCAAATCAGAGTCATCACCAAAGACTTTGCGGCTGCTCTTGGCAAAAGACCTACTCCCAGTGATTTGGTGATAGGCAAATGCTGCTGTTTGTACTTCCAGAGCTTAGTCACTTTGGTAATTTAAGCAAGTAGTAAGCAATCTTCACTTCCTGTCCTGATAAACCATTCAAAACAACATCACCTGGTTTATCAGCACTGCCTCAGAGAACACCATTCCAATTGAGAGATAAAGCTTGTGTGCTTTGATATCATTTCTTCAGTGACCCCTTTGAATCTGAAGTGCTATTGAAGTGCAGGATCTTATCTGTGCATGGTCACAAACATATTGGCTTTGTAGCAGGCTTTGCCCAACATCATGCCAACCCTCCCAGCCTTGCTTCCTCTGTTGTACCCTGTTCCAGAGGGACAGAGCAGATCCTACTTTGCTTACCAACTACAAGCCATATAAATAGCTGAGAGCTTCATTTGCAATCTGAATTTGCATATATCTGATAACAGCATGTAAAGCAAGCTTACAAGAAAAAGAGAAAAAAGATCAATTTTTACCTTATTAGGTGGGACTGAGTCTCCACAAAGTGGCTGTGGGATAGAAAAGGGTATCCCTGCACAAAAACTCATTTGTCCTTCCCTGACCTGTGAGTCGCCACTGTCACCAATCTCACACCCTGATGCCTCCAAACCCAAGGTAGTTGCAGTGTTGTACTGACCAGCTTCTCTCCATTAAATATTCAAACAGGCCCGTAACTCCCAGTCTCAGTAGCCTGGGGATAAGTCTGATTTTAAAAGAACAACCTCCAAGCTGGGAAGAAAAGTTGCTGTTCTCTTTTAGTTGGTGTAGGGGAGAAGGGAGGAAGAGAGAAAACTTTCACTTACTTCCTGTAAGTGAAGCCTTCAGCCTTATCTTCAACCTTTAAAACATTCTCTTCAAGGCAGAAATACTACAGCCAGTGTGTCCAAAGAACTTTGCTTCTATCATGACCAGTCAAGTCCAACCAAAATGTCTTTCAACTTCATGCTGGATTGGGCCCTTAAACTGAGCAGATCAAGGCAATGGCCACCAACAGAACAAACTAAGAGGTCATTATTGTTGCTGAGTTATAAGCAAATGCCATGATTTGGAAGAGCACTAGTGTTAACAGCTTAGTTATGCTATAAAAACCACCAAAAAATACTTTTACTTAAAATTCCTGCACACTGATACTGATTAGAACAGCCTTTAGATCATGGCCCTATTTCCTGTGAGCATATATAAATTTATATAGAAGACCCTTGCCGTGATTCCCTGAATGTTTATATCAAAGTGATTAGGTAAGCACTGACTTTTCAGAAGAATCCAATGACAAACAAGGCCAAATGCCAAATATTTAGGAAACAGGGGTATTTAGAAATGAGATTACAACATCAATGTCAGAAATATCTAGAGTTGGAAAAGAATCAGGTAAATTGCAACATCAATTCTATCCAGTAACCCTTCCTCTCCAAACTCACTTTGATGTTCTAGTCAAATATTTCAGACTGCAGATCAAACCCAGGTCTGGTTTTGGTGGAAGTGTTTTTACATAGAATTTCAGGAGTCAAGGACTTGGGGTTTTGCATTGAGGCCAGTAATCAGGCTGTCAAAAGAATAACCATCACTGCTGTAGAGCAGGGGCTCCCTTTCCTAGCACTGCCAGAAAGATTGAACTAGTGCTTAAACTGCACATATATATATATATATACACTCCCCAAATGCAGATTCCTGGTGCCTGTGTGTGCTTTCAAGCACCCACATCAGTCAGTACAGCAAGTTCCTACACCTGTGGCTCAGAAAAAATTGATTTGCACTAGAGAAAAAGTTAGACGGTGGCAGCTTTACAGCTTCTTCCAACCGGAAGCAGGAGTTGCTTTGCCAGGAAGCTCTTCTTTCTGCAAGTAGAGCTTTCTTCGTTGGGTACTACAAAAATAAAAGTACTAAAAATGTAGAACTTGGACATAAACCTTCAAAGGATAGCACTGTCTCATGGGGCAGTCACTACCCCAAACCACGCACACAGCCAGGAACATTGTGTGGCTTTACCCGGATCTCCTCAAGGAGCACAGCTCAGGAGGTGACCGTGATTCCACAGGTGGCTCTGACTGTCTGAGCCTTGGTGCTTGCAATTGTTGCAGGGCATTGGAGAGCAAAACTTGCACCAATTTTGCCATTAAATGGCAATACCCCATGACTGAATACCTTAAGGGCTGAGGGGACCTCAAGGGACTAGTACTTGACTTCTGTGAGGGCTGGAAAACCCACCAGGAATGTTTCATTTCCATGAGGTTCCTGTCACAGCAAAAGAGCCTAAATTGGACAAAAGTTAATAAATAAATTGATTGTTCAAGGTACAGGGATGGAATGGTAGAATTGAGGCCTGGAAAAAGCAGGTTTGGTCTGCTTGGAAGACAGGATACAGCCTTGGGGGGTTACCACAGTGCATACAGGTCTAGTATTCCCAAAGTATACCAGAGCTATCCTGCAGGGATTTCCTCATCTTGAGATCCTACACTGCAGCGTGTGACAGCCCACTCGTGGATTCTCTGCAGCACATCCCAGGCTCTGCTCTGGAAAACCAAGGACATATAGGAAAAGAAAAAAAATGTCACTTCTTCAGTTCTCCTACACTGTTGCAGACAGACCATTTGCAGAGCTTCTCTCACAGAGGAGTTAACTCCCTCATGCAGCACATCTCCTGTCACTCACCCTGAAAAACAGGCAGCAGAAACAGAAGATAATGACTGTGTGAAAGGGTACAAAACACCAGGGTCAAGAAGGGGAGTGGGAGGGCTGAGGAGCAGGGATTCATAGCCAAGGGCTCTGCTCATGTCATGGATTCACCCTGGGGCTTTGAACAACGCACTTGGCTCCTGTCCCTGGCTAAGGTCAGGTAGAACCCTTCATATAACCTGTGCCAGAAGCAAAACACTTAAAAGAAAGTAAGGGAGAGGTGCTTTAAGACAAGCCAACACCATCTCCAAGCTACAGAGAACCTCAGATGAATGGAGTTCTATCTCTGCATACACTTAACTATCTCAGTTGGTCCTAAGATAAACAGCATGAAGAATAAATAACTTTATGGCAAGAGATCAAACAGGACAAGACAGTCAAACTGCTTCCCTCTCCAACCCTGCTAATTCTGTTTCAGGCTGCCTCCAACCACAAGTCCCTTCTTCTGAAGGTGATTTTGGGGGAGTGAAAGAATGTAGGTGGAACAGGAGTTCTGAGAGAAAAGAGGAGTCACAGGCCTCATGGGATGTCTCTTGGAGATGGCTCATTAATCATGGACCACTTTAAATTCTTTCTGTCTCAACTCCTTTCTTTTGGTAAAATATATTGATGGAACAAGCTTTTACAGCAGTGCAGCAGGAAGAGAGCACATGCTGCAAGCCACTGATGTCAAATATAATCCATTGGAAGCAAGGCAGACTTCTCTTCATGGGGAAGAAAAGCTGGCCTAGCCCAGGCCAGGTGAGACTGGAAGAGTCACATCCTGGCTGTAGAATGGGAAAGCAGACAAGGACTTCATGCAGGCCAGGACTGAGCAGTGAAATCAGTCAGAGGTCAGGAAAAGCAGTACCCATGAGCAGGGTGAGGGTGGTGTTCCCAGGACAGCCTGTTTTACAGCTTCCAAGCACAGATCCAGTGCACTTCTCTGCACAATACAACCTCACCTCCATTTCAGGCTCTTCTTCCTCTCTCACTCTCTGCCCACAGCACAAGGGGCAGCACTGCCTGTGAGCTGCCATGGGCAAGCAAGAGAAATAATCCGAGCATCTCCCCAGGCTGCTTGGTCTGAGCAAGGAACTGTCTTCTTTCAGGATTGAACAGGGGCTCCAGCTGTTCCCCAAGAATTAGGGGATGAGCTCTGGCCATGTCAGTTTGTCAATGGCCTCATCTTTCTCCTCATGCAGGACCTCTCACTTCCTATACTCTCTCTAGTCAGCAGCAAGGCAGAACATGAGGAGGTGGATTCAGCCCCCAAAAGCCAAAGCTGAGGGCAAGCACTGTGGGCCAAGGGAGAACATGTCCCCAGCACAGTTAAATGCTGAAGACCAGGTGATGGGAACCTGCCAGGAAAAGGCTTCTGCTCCTTTCCCCCTCAGAGAGCAATAGTGATAGCCTGATTTGACTGCAGGAAGCTCCTGCTTAAAATAGCTATTCCATAGCTGCCACAAAGTATTTTCTTTATAAAATATCGGGTGGAAGTAGATGGTAGCAAAATTGAGGAGAGAAAGAAGAAACCTCACAAAATACTTAAAGGCTCTGACCAGTCTCCAGTGAGAGGGAACAGTCCATGTTACTAAATCAAGTTCAGTCTGCCAATATTTTTGGTGTTCTGGTTCTTTAAATGGATAAATTGTGAAAATTTGTAATCATAGAGCAGTGATTTAAGAGACAGAGTTACAGAGACTCTCCCAACCCAGTCAGACGTCTGTGTGGTCTAGAGCAGAAAACTTTGCTGGGAAAAGGCAGAGGTTTCTGGCCAGGCTGTGGGGCTCAGCAACACCCTCCCCAAGCCGAGGGGAGCACAGCACAGCTGTGGCTGTCGGGATGGCTTTGTTTCCTACCCATGCTCAGAGCATGCATTGAGATGAGAGATGTTTATTAATATCATCATATGAAATAAATTGTATGAACTTATTAAGACAAACTGGAGTCCACTCCTGACATGGTCTTTAATTCTGAAACCAATATTTATCTCTGTGTGACAGAAAAGGAAAGATTGGTGGACTGCAATAAAAAACAAACGAAGGTTCAGGACAAATTCCATTTCCCTGTAGACCAGTTACAGTGAAGATACCAAGAGCCTGGTGAGTATGCAAGGAAAAGTGGAGAAAAGTGACAGACATAACACAGGAAGTTCGGAGCATCCCATCCTGTTCTCAGCTACTCCAAAGGAGAGGAAACAAACTGTTTTGCACATCCTGCTGTGTTACACTGTTGACAGAGCCCCTCTTACTTGCTTTAACAACAAGCCACTGTATCACCAATCCCTCCTAATCTGTCCATGCCCTCTCTCAGGATGGGCCACCTGGGAAGACTGTCAGAAGTAAAAGCAGAAATGGACAAGATACATTTGCAACCTTTTGCCTTGTGAACCCTCGTGCCTCGGGGAACAGCAAGAGTTTTGCCTTTTGGCTTCAGAAGCATGCGGGTTTAATACAGATAGCAGCTAAGTAGGCAGGGACACATTCCCAAATTGTTAAAGTTTTTTTCAGGTTTTTTGCAATGAGCTCCAGGACAGCTCCTGCACAGTGGCAGCAGCAGTTCTGGCAATGGCAATGTCATTTAAGCCACACATTATTGCAGGCTGGCAGGGAGAGAACAGTACCAGTGGGAAGTCAGGCCCGGAGAGATGGGAAGCCTTTAGACTTGTGGCAGTCTCAGGCCGGGAACATTATCTCTCTCAAGATGCACTTGAAACCATTGAGTACAGGGCTGAAGGAAGCAGACAAGGGACATAAGCAAGAATGAGGTGAGAATCTACTCAAACTCTGCCATGACTCCCCAGACGTCTGTATTTTTGGCCTGTCAGTGTGTCTGCAATGAGGACAGAAGCAAAGAAAAGTCCTTTCCCATCATTTAAGTTCATCTGTCCACTCAGCCTGGGTCCCAGGCCAGATGTGGCCAGGTTTGCAGACCCCATGTGAACGGGTCAGTCACCATGGAGCAAAGGGAGGCTCATGCCTACAACTGACAGTCACAGTCCATAACCAACTGACTCATGTGCTCCTGTTCCATAATACAACCTGTCTGCTCCACATCATGTGGAAAATCTGGGGATGACTGGGCAAAGCCTTCACACACCGAGTGACTCACACGCACACACTGCCTGTGCTGCTCTGAATTTTCTCAAGCCCTCATATCCTCGGAAACTGGTGAAAAGGCTTGTTCCAAACGTTCAAGAGACAAGGTTGAAACATGCTAGTGCAAATCTGGCCTATACAATGGATCCATTACATTCAACAGGAGTCTTTTCTCTGGCTTCAGCAAGCTGATTATCAAGCCAAAGTTTAGGAAAAGGGAGAGATCATCACCAACTTCTTGAATTCATAGAGTTTAGAGCTGCTTTGATCTATCCATGCTCCCTGATGCTAAAAAGGACAGGACAGCAGCCATAAAACACATTTATGTTTTCAGGAAAGTGCAGCATGTCACACAATCACAACTATTGAGTGTTTAAAAGGCCACTTAAGCAGTGTGGTAGTGGGTTAAATCATGTAACAAAACAAACCCTTCCTGGAGTTTGCTGGTGCTCAGCACAGTCTTGGAAACTGCCTCCAGCACCTGAGACAGGTGGGAAAGCACATCCATGTAACACAGCTGTTCACAGTACCCATGCCAAGGGCTGTGTGTCCTTCCAGCTCCTGTTTGTCCCCTGTGTGACTCAAGGCAGCTACATACTCTTCACCTAACCCAATGGCACCAGGGCTGCACTCACAGGGCTGCCCGTACTCCCCTCCCTGCTCTGGCCAACATGCCACCAGTGGCGCAGGACAGACCTCAGTGCAGCACTGAAAAGGAGCTGGAAGTAGCCAGACACACAAAGGCTTGACCTTTTCCTCTTATTTGATTGCCATTTTTTCCAGGAACTTGTTAAAACTGCAAATAAAAGTTTCATTCAAATGGATTTTTGTGCCAAAATGAGACTGGGGGGGTGGGGGGGCAAAAAATATAAAAGCTCTTCTTCATAAAAAAAAAAGGAAACATATGTCCAAGACTTTAAACTTGTTTTTACAACTACTTACAGAACAGGAAATTCATTAAATCGGATCCTTTCACACAAAGGTCTCAATTTCAACAAAATTTTCTAATGAAAACACTTTCATGGAAATATTTGTGGCCAACTTGCATTTTATTCTATTCCTAGGACATGCACCTTATGGGTCTGGAAACAAGATCATAACTGTAAAGGGAGCAGGCAAATTTTTCACTTCAGTGAGCAACAGTTTTGCTTAAGGACCTTCCACTCAACAATTGGAAATGGTCTAATTCACATTTTATTTCTGGTGGCAAAGATATCTAAAACTTCATGGGGAAAAAAACCTTGACTATACCTCTGCCTCCCCAGCTTCAGAACAGAGTTTAGGCATGATTTCACCACTCAAACAAACCCCAGTCCTGTCAATATCCAGTCTCTGGAGTTATTAGCCATTCCCTGTTGCTACGGGCCTTCTTTGCAAGTGAGACTGGTTAACCAACAGCTGCAGGTCTCTTTCCTCTTCAACACCCTCGCAACTTCTTTGTCCTCACCAGCATCTGAAGGAGCCAGCACATACACAGACATCATGATCAAATTCATGTCAGGCAAGAAGGACAAAGTCACAGACACAAGAAGATGGGATTATCTGCTTGGCTGCTGCTTGCTCTGTAGAAGTTACAAAGTCCGGGAGAGTAAAATTTCTACTGAACTTGCATTTTCTGTGATGTAACTCTCTTAAATGATTTAGAGGAGGAAAAAATCCAGAACTGCAGACCTGCTGCTGACAAAATGCCATGTAAACTGTGCCACTTGTGACTAGGCCTGTCACAGTCCACTAACATACTGAGGACTGGAGGCTCTTGTTCAGCAAATAGATCAAGCACGTGCCTGTTTCAACAGGGGTAATGCCCCTCAGGGAAGCTCTGAGACCCAACTCTTCCTTTGCATGGTCACCTGCCCAGGAACTTCACCTTCTCTGCATTCCAGGTGTCTCAGAAACAGAACAGAATTCTTCTCTCTCAAGAGGCACCAGCAAGAAGGAGCCAAGATGCATCCCAAGAGGCTCAGGGGAAACTGAGCTGCTCCACCTCTTCCCTCCTGGCTGCGTCTGCCACACCTGGCACAGGGCTGTGTCCAAGCAGGAGCTGTAGACAAGTCACACTCCTGCTGTTAACAGCTCAGTAGGATGGAAAGAGTTCAAAATAATCAGTCAGCACTCGTGTGCAAGCTATTCTTGGGTACCAGATTCCTGTTGCTTCAATTCTCCATTTCCACACTGCATCCCAGGCTCAGAACTTGGTGAAGCTCAGTTCCACTCAGGATGCACAGCCTGGATTGCATCTGTACTGGATGCAGAGGGCTTGGTCATTGCTGAGTTTTCCAGGTCAGGGATGGAGAATGAATTTTCTGACCCACTTCTCACCAGAAACCCTGGCACCCCCAGGATTTCTTTTGACATTTCCTCCCTTTGCTCTCTGCTTCAGGACAGCAGGACCCTGAAACCTTGCCCTAAAGGCAAGCAAGTGCTTTGTGCCATCCTTGTTCTTCCTTTCCTCATGTCCTGTTAGATCTAACTGGAAAAAAGGGGTTGGGGACCTCCTTTTCTAAGGATGAAGCAAAGCATTCAACTGAAATGGCAGAGTGAACAAGAGTCTTGAGGAGACCAAAGGGACAAGTATTCCCATTCAACTAAACTGGAGTGACAATCAAGGGGACCTCCAGTTTCCCTTTAATGGGACACAGCCTTGTGAACTCAGTGATGGTACCATACAGCTAAAAAAGGCTTGTTCAAATGCTGCAAAAATTATTCTTGAATTCACTGAAAAATTCCAAAAGTCCAGAAATCTTGATACAAAATAAAAACTAAAATATGGTGAAAAAATCCATTCATATTCTTCTCCTTCAGGTGTTTTTCCGAATCTTAGAGAGGATAAAACACTAGGGAAAAAATTGAAATGTATCCACACAATTACTAATCCATGGATTTCTCAGCTGCTCAGTCTAAAACTTGCACAGCCACACTTTCTAGGAACACACATCAGAACTTAAAGCAGCAAGAGCTTAACACAATCCAAAGTGCAAACCGCATGCAAGATCCATTTGTAAAACTAATCTATTCTAGAAATTTTTGCCAGGGCTGTAATTGTCATGGAGTTGTGTAGACACATGTTTGTTTTAAATACATTAGCAGGCAAAAGGCATAGGAACACATTCTGCAATGGGGAAGGAAGGGGATCATTTGCCCAGGTAGTAATTGTTTTGTTCACTGATAAATATTCTCAAGGCAAAAATAATTTTTTTTTTTCTACTAGAAAGAGAGAAGGAGCTGCTGCAGCACAGTGTGACTGAGCTGACCAAGAAACCAGATCTGCTCTGAGTGAGTCCCACAGAACAGGCTCTCAGAAAAACAGGAAGCTTCCACATTTGAACTTTTGGAAACCCTCATGTCTTTAGCAGTAGGGATACACCAGCAAACACACAGGCCATGATGTCATTCCTCCAGAGCTGGTCCCCCAGGTCCCTGCAGTATTTATCCCAGCAGACAGCCCCACATCCCTGACAACTGAAGTCCTTCCACAGCTCATAAATCCTCCAAGCACCTTGGTCCTGCCCCAGGTGTAGGCTGAGCGTGGCAGGGTGGTGACTGTGCTTTGGGTGTGCTTTGGGAAGAGCGTGGTAACATCAGGCTGGCGCTGACCCAGCTGCCAAGTCACCAGGACAGCTCCCTGCCAATGCTAGCCCTGAGGACTCATTTCCCCACCAACTACTTCTGCAATGCTTGGGCTCCTCACTGTTTACGTTAAGCCCCAGCCATTTCTGTTAATCCAGAGAAGGCGTGGAAGACGACTTCAAATATCGTGTTCATCAGCACAGGCTTGGCAACAGCTTCTCTTCAACTCCCTGCCTGGCACAAGCCTCCTCTTATCTGTAGTACCCTGGCAAACAAGGCTCTGCTGGCTCTCCCAGGCTGGCCTTTGCCTCCACCACCTACCTCTGTTTATGTTACTTTCCCAACACACTTGCAAATATGATAAAGGTTAATCTGGTACAAAAGGTAAATAGGGTTACACAAAGCTGGATTTAGCAATTTAGTTTTATTGGCCACTAAGGCAGGCAATTCTTCGATGCAGGTAATGAGGAGATAGTCAAGCCAGATAAAGGATCCCTGCAATATAAACATCCTCCCAAAAGCCTGCTCCCTGCTTGCATAAGCACTGTAATCATGAAAGCAATTCTTAATGGAGCCACTTGGCAGAGGCCCTGGCACAGCAAGCTGTGAGCCTCTCCCCAGCTCATGGACCAGCTCCAAGAGCCTGTTACTACAGCCCGCAGCAGGCAGGAGGAGGGGCAAGAGGGGGCCGAGACAAAGCTGGCTCCAGTCTGCAACCAGTGGCACTGGGGCAGGGCCAGGTCTCCTCTAACATGTCACCTGTATGGTTTGGAGCAGGCCAGTTATGGCCCTGTGCTCAGCTCTGCATCTGTAGATCGAAATGGATGATTTCCCCTTTGTGCCCCATCTTTTATAGGTAAACCCTTGCAATGAATGCTGTTCCTTACATACAGATAAGGGCTTCTGGCTGGAAGTGTTATTGTCACTCAGAAACATGCAGTATTATTTCTGTGAATAGGTGACTAATTCTTCCTGACCTTTCCATATCTGTTCTTTACCTTAGAGAAGGAAAACCAAAACAAACCAAGATCTGTGTTTCCTGGCATCCTGCTCTCTTTCACCTCTCTGCACCAAAACCTATGACAATCCACAAAGCTGAACAGGAAACTTTTTGCACGTCACATCTTATGCTGCTTGGCTTTGTTTTCTCCTTGGCTATCAAATTAAGGATGGCCCCCAAGGAGCACAGAAGTGCCAGACCTGCCTTTTCTCTCAGCAGAGATCACCAGTGTCTCACACTTTCCTCCTGCACAGCTTCCCGAGAGGTGATGGCTTGGGCACTGCTCAGCAGGACACCACCCTCAGTGGGCTCACTCTGCTGCTCAGCTCTGCCTTCCTGGCAGTGCCACAACAAACACACTGCAGGCAGGGGGAAGATTCAGGAGAGTCTCTGTCCCAACATCTTCCATGAGAAGTAAAAAAGAAAGTGAAGCTTACTTCACCCCAAAAGTCCCAAACTGCAGGACAGGTTTAACAGTCACTTGCTCCCCATGACGTGGTTTCTCACCCAGGCAAAAGGGGCCTCATGCCCACAACAAACAGGGCACATTTGCCAGCTGCAGCACTGAATCAGGACCTAGGCATCCACTCAGATATCCATTATGCTCATTTCCAGTGCCATACATTAAGAATTTCTCCTTGCCTGAACTCATTCAGATTTCAGCACACATCCTCATCACATTGACGTAGGAATTTTCCCTATCCTACACCCTCTACATTACAGCTGACCAGTTACCATATTAGGAATAACTATTGGGAAGTATTAGTCTAGAACCAGCGAGTTTTGGTCTAACAGACTAGATAGACTCAAAGGTTTAGCCTAATGGACTAGAGCTCATTTTCTAGTCTACAGCTTGCCACTGGCAAACTTCAACTGGGTGACTGCCCTTTGAATGCCTTTTCTGCCCTCTGTGAAACTCAGATGTACTTCTGCAAAGTGCTCCAGGACCTATGAATAGAAAGTGCTGCATAGCAGTTTGGGGTCGTTATGCAGAGCAGGACCCACAGTGCTCTGCATAACTGACCATTCACCAGCTGTACCAGAGAGTCCCGGAGTGATACATTGGCCAACTAGGAATTATCTCCAGCTGGCAGGCAGAATGCATTTAGACTGACAGTGCTTCTAGACTTTAAGGGTTTTTTCAATAGTCAGGTTAACACTGACCTTTTGCAGAAGTATAAAACATACCTGTAAGGATTATGGACCTTTTCTGAAGCTCGATCTCAAGCCTCCTGAAGGTAATACACCTGTTCGCATCAACATTAATAAACTATCCAGCAAGAGCAGCTGAATCCAGTAGCCCCACTGGCACAATAAAGACAACTCTCTGCAAATATAGGACTGGAACCGAAGGAAGGCTGCAATTTTATTTTCCATTTCTGCCAAAAAAACTCACTATCTCCATTAGCATCCATGTCCAAGCTAGGACACCAGGAAGGCAGTTGTTTCAATTTACATACTCCAAGGATTTATTAGATGAGGTGATCACACAGGTATCCTCATGGCACAAAACCTACTCAAATGTCCTTGTTTTCCTCATTCCCTGTTTTGCAACCCACCTTCAAATGACCCCATGTCACAGGCTGTGAACAAGCAGTTCTTTCTTCACTGAAGATAAGAGAAAGGCTGCCCAGCTGCCAGCACCTTGAGCTTTGGTTTGGGTCTTCTTTGCTTTTTTATTTTGGAACCAGCCATTTGGCTTCAGTATCTTGATACATGCTAAAGTGGAGTTACTAAAGACAGGCAATTTCAGTTTTGGGTTTTGAGACAAATCTGTGATTCTTCTATACTTAATCAGCATTTTAAAATACAGCTTTCTTTCCTATTCCTTATACCTGGAAATTCTTTGATGACCTATGAGCTTGCCTTACCCAACTTTTCAACTTCAAGTCTTATTACTCACCACCTTTGACTACAGAAAACACAACCCTGGCTGAAGTTACACTCATTTTACAGTTTCAGGACCAGAGATGGTTTAGACTGATTAGTCTCCACAGGCATTTAGGAAGCAATGTTAACATTTTGGGGTTTTTTTAAAATCAAATGATCTGTTTCTCTAGGTGGTATAAAATAATACTTGACATAAGAAAAACCTTATCATGTGTTACTTAACTGAGTGAGCAAAGGAGCAGCACAGGCATTCTTGTGAGAGATCAAATAACAAGTGTTCTTCTGCTGATAATAAAGGCTAACTTAAGCCACCACAACTAATTCAGAGTGCAGGCTTGACACTTGTTTATCTGGACAAACAATTATGAAATGTTCTTTTGTCCCTGTGAGTACTGCGTAGGCAAGTGTCATTACTTTCTGGGTTACTTTAAAGGGCCACTGCTTAGGTACCTATTCACTGCTCAGGAAATAAGAGATGCCTTGAGCAGACTGACCAAGCCCAAGGACCCTTCTGTCTCCCTTGATGGGACCGACTCCAATCTGACCCAGTTGTAGGTTTGGGGTGTGATTTCCCAGAAGTGGCAGGGTGTAGCAAGTAAATAATGTTTTCCCGAGGCATTTAGATCCCTAATGGCAAATTGTGATCAGGTACACAGAAACCCTGAGTGGATTTTAAAAACAAACTTGGGAGTCTAAACAATTTAAACACTTCGGTAATTTTTATGTGTATTTCTGAACTGGGACTTTACAACAATCTGTAGTTTTTGTCATTTAGAAATTACTGGTAACAACAGACCACCATGTAACATTCTAGACCAGCTGTACACAGATGCAATGGCCCCCTCAGCATCTAGCCTGGTGCAAATGATTGTGTCCCCTTTTCTGGGAAGGGGAAAACGTGCTTTCAAGACCCCCACCCCAGGCATCAAACTGAACCGTGTGACTGCAGTCATGGAGCCAAGGGCAAAGGCTCCCAGGCAGCAAAAGCCCAGCACATTTCCCTGCTGTTTCAAGCTGAAGGTGCCCTATATGCACAATTGCATGGCCCAGGGTGGCTCGGCTCTGGTCACAATCTCTGCTGAGCTTCTCAGAAGGAACAAGTTCCCAGGGTAATGCCTTAACAGGGACAAGGAAAGAAAAATCCAAAGCCAGCACAAAATGGCATCTTACCAGTTTTTCTGGGAAGCCAGAGCAGAGAAGCCATGTTGTTACATCCTTCATGATGTGGTTGTGGGAATACCATTACTTACACCCCACATCTCCTACAGTGCCCTCCCATAGAGATCTCTCTTTCAGTCACTGATGAGATAAGGAAGCATTTGAAATTTATTTTGTAAATGAGAACTTGTATATTTAAATCAACAGAGCTGGTCAAATACAGCAGTGACTTACAAAACCCCTGCAATACTTGTGCATGGAAAAACTTTATCTGACTGTTCCCGTGCTGCTAACTCATATCCTTGCTCCCAAACAAAACACTCCTGGCTGACATTGTGCACTTCACCTTTTTCTAACACAAAAGGAGAAAAGAGACCTGCTAATGAGGAGATTCAAGAGCACAGGCTTTGCCAGAAAACAAGGCTGATTAAAGCTCTCAGAGAAGCACCAGGACAACAAAGTATCACAGACGGCTTCAGCCACAACCTCTAAAACTGCTAATTGCCAGCAGATGACAAGGATACCAAGGGCTTACCAAGGATTCCAAAAACAATTTTACAAATTCACAGGAAAGCCTATTGGAAACTATTAAGCACAGGACACATCTCCACTGGAGAGCACATCCCAGAAGGAAGCATCACCAATTCTCTTGGTTTATGCTCTGTGGCCACTGTCAAGAGCCAGTACCCAGCCAATGTATCTGTGCCAGGTTAATATACCCACAAACAAATTTCTTGATACTATCAACCAGGCATTAAATGTATTTTTTAAGGTTTATGCCAGTTCACAGCAACTCAGAAATCAACTTTATACCTTTTTACCCTTTTGTGTGTGTGTGTCTGTTTTGCATGGTGGGAAAAATTAACCACACAAGGTCAAGTTAAGCCAAATTTAAGGGCACCTCCATATCAAACCAAAATATCTATGGAGATACTTCTCCCAAGGCAGGCAATTTATTGTAGCTGTTCTTACCATTAGCAAAGTGGAAGGTGATGAAGAAATGCCCTTCACTTTAGATACACATCTCACCATAAATAGACTGCCTAATTAAACCACTTGTTTTTAAAGAGGAACTAGAGAGATTTGGCTTGTTCATAAAAACAAACCAGCCACAATTAGAGTTCTGAGACTCAGTATTGTCAGGACAACCTGCCAGCTTTTCCCACCAAGCTCAGCTCCTTGTACAGCAGGTGGCCCCAGCAATGGCGGCTTCAGTACTGCTGGTAGTTGCAACCACCACTGAGACCTCACCCAGGGCCAGTGGACTTAGCCAGGCAACATCCCTCTCTTTATTGCTGAACAGTGCAGCTGCATAATCATGGTGATCCATTAAAATAATAAACTCCACATCATAAAAATGTTAAGCACTCACTCTAAGCTGGTAGAAGTACAATAGCTTCTTTCCCTGTTAAATGACATCCTGATAAAGATTTATGTCACGTACAACATTTTCAGGAGCACAACACTATTCAAGGTGACTGTCCTGCAGGTTTTTGATCACCATAATCTTATTTTTGAGCAGGCAGTGCTGGTACAGATTGAGAAACAAGCAATAAGGCCTTATCACATAAATTAGCTCTCTTCAAGGCAGCACTACTGTTGATAAGATGTCTCATGATAGCGTGTCATGCAGAGGGACGAGAAAAGCAAGTGACTACGTGGAACCCAGAGTGTAAGAGGGAGCAGGGCCCAGCTCCAAGAGCTGCCATGGATCTGTGAACTGCTGGAAAAGGCTCTACCTGGGGAAACCAGATAGCTCACATGAGCCACTGGGACATGAAAGCTCCACACAGAGTGGCAATTTCATCTTTTCAGCTGAGGCCATCTCCCAGCAGGGAGATGAAATAGGGCACCACAAGGAAGAACAGAGGGCAAAACCAATGCAGTTGGAGATAAAGCCTCTAATCACAACAGGAACACCCACCCAACAACGCAAAACCATACAGCTGTACTGCTATAGCAAGCCTGCTTTGCTGATCTTTCACATCTACAGCTCAGTCCTTTCTGCTGAGCCCATGAAGTCAAAGTTCAGCTTCACATTTCCCTCCACTGGCTGCTTTCTGATGGCTGAGGCTCATTAGGCAAATGAGCATGTGCCAGCTGCACTGCTGCTACACAACTGGCTGGGCCCCAAAATTGCAAGGTAGAGGCACCAAGAAACTAACAGGACCTCACAGGCTATAAACCAAAATATCTTGTACTTGAGTGCAGACTGATGTCCTCTCTTGTAAGGGAGAGCTGAAGATTCACAGAAATATGCTGATGATGCACAGAAATAGCCTTGTCATCACACCCACCTTCATGAATGTCCTTTCATACCAGGGAGCCAGAGGCCACACTTTGAGGCTTTTTGGTAGCCCAGGCCACCGATGGAAACCCAAGAGCCCGGGCCATGATGGGCACACACGCTCAGCCCCACTGCCCACATGGCTGGTGGCCTGTGATGCAGTGGCAGGAAGGGTGCTTGTGCTTCCCTGAACTGGAGCCTGTGGTCACTCTCCCTTCCCTCCTCCTTCTAAGCTTTATCACATCTCTCTGCCCTGAGTTCCTGGCAGTGCCATGCTATGAACAGGATGAGCCATATCTTTTGCAACAGGACTGGCTCACCCTCCTCTCAGGGTCATTGGTCCCTTCACTCATCATATTATCGACATGACACACGTTTTTTTCGCCTTCCTGCTGTTTATTGCTGGGAATTGGTTTGATCAGGACCAGTGAATCATGAACCCAGCAATAAAAAAAAAGTCACAAAGCCAAGAGACTCAAATCTCACAGCACTTGTAGCTTTCCTGTGTGAAAGGAGACGTGAGTTTTAACCTCCCCTTGAAATGAAATTGCTGCTAACAGCCCATGCTGGAGGGCAGTGGGATCAGCAAAATACACCTGGAAGTCCAAGGTGCAGAGGTCTACAGCACTGCAACCTATCCTAGCTAACAATGTCGTAAGCAAGCTGTTAGAAGTGGAAACAGGAGGAATGGCCATTTTTTACCCACATTTCGAAACTGAATCAATATTTGATCCTTCACCTCTCCTCAAAAGACTAAGTGCAATATTCAGAAAGGATACACACTACACAACATGTTTGGAGGGGAAAAAACCCAAACCACAAACAAAACAAGAAACCAGCAAGAGCACCAAGCAAAGCAGTAGTAAATGTGGTAACAAACCCACCTCCCTCCTGCATCTCAGCCCAATAAAACTTTTGGTGTGACTTGTCACCACCGAGCTCTTTTTTAATTTGAGTGTTTTTACAGTTTCTGTTTACCTGGGACCACAGCTGGCTGCTGTATCAAACTGAAAGCCATCCTTGCAACATGCCTGAGAAGCTTTGCCTTTGGCATGATATAGCTGACATTAGATTTACTGCAGCTGCAGCAGCACAGAGTATAAATCTGCTTCTTGGTGGCTGCAGACTCTGCCCAGATCCCCTCAGACTGCAGGAAGTCTTACACTGGCCTGACAGTTCGTTTCAGCAGCCATTTCTCCAGGGCATGGCATTAATATATCTTCATTGTTAGTCAAATACACACAGGCCAGGAAAGATCCTCTCCCATAAAATCACAAGCCTAAGTCAAAGATAGAAAAGGCTTTTGTGCCCATAGAAACTGCACTTTTGGGATGCCTAACCCACCCCAAAAGACTTTTAAAACATCAAAGGGCTAAGAGCAGAAAGCTCAGAAGAAGAGACTGCATTCTATAACCCGTTCTGTTGGCCGCCTCCAAGCACAATGCTTTTAACAAAGCAAAAACAAACAGCAGAGCAATGGATTTCACTGCTGGTATTAACACTGAATGGAACTTTGCTTTCCTAATAGTTTGACAGGCGAATCCATGGCAAAGTGTGGCCACTGGCCAGCCCCAGTGGGGAGTACTGGGAAGCAGAACTTTCCCAACCCCTGCAGATATCATCTGCAGCCTGAGGCATCCAATTCGATTACCCTTATCTGAACCTGCATGCTATTTGTATCCAGAGTTGCTTGGATGCAGAAATCACGTTTATGACTTCCCATAATACTGGATTCCACTAAGCTCGAGGCTCTGAAGAGGCATTTCAGACACTTATTCCAAGCTCCTTAGCAATGTGAAGAAACATTTGTCAGCCTAAATCTCAGCACATTGACTTGATGTGATCCCTTTTCTGTGCAAACTTTTTTTGAATGAGGCCATTTCTGATTCTCGGTCTTCCACCAGGACTATTAACTTTTTCTTGGAGCTGTAGCTGATGGAGCCATGTTGTTATGTAAAAGTAACAGCTATCACTGCTGCACAGAGGGTCACTTAACAAATGGACCCTGAAGTCTCAAACACCAGAATGGAAATGGAAATTTCTCTTCATTTATTCAAACTATTGTTTTCACAAAGGATATTCTAAGGGTGGAAAAGTGCTGACCTATGATTTGCCAGACACCTGAACCAGGCAGCACTTGAAAAGCCTGGAGAACAGGGAAAAGGCTAAAATCTAGAGCTCCAGCAGCCAACAGGATGAGGTCCGACGCCACAAAGATGACACAAAGGCTGACCTCAAGTCCAAATTCAAATGGAAATTAATGGGAATTCAGGTTTCTTTAATGCGAGGATAGACACTCAGGAAGAGGTACAGCAGTTAACATCTCAACTACCACAGCAAATGAGTTATCTACATCTCGTAATATAGAGAAAAACAAATACCTGAAAAGCAAGAGATAGAGGTTAGCGACAACAGAATCAGACTTCTCAAGCATTGCTTTTACCAGACAAACACTGCACAAAACAGAGACTGTAAATTCATTTCCTGTGGATTGTCTCAGGTTAGACAGCACACCAGCATGACTGTGGATTAAAACAAAAACAAAGCCCCTAAGTCTATCCACATCACCTCCCACATTTCTCCATTTCCGGGACTCTCATAGGCCAGCAAGCAGAGAACTCTTGCTAGACCCACTACTTTTAGCTCAGTGTTTTTGTAACCCTCTTCTTGAAAACAGTTGATTAAATATTGCTGTCATAAATTCAGCCTAGTAACAGCTGAGACAGATTTACAGGGGATGTGTTTTTTTTATGACTATCTATTATTCATGGTGTGTTAGCCCTTACAATGTGTTTAGCCAAGGAAAAAAAAAGATAAGATATCCTCTGGTTGATTATTGACAGATTCTTGGCAGCTTGTGTCCCCGGGACTGCCTGGTCACAAATAAAATTAATCCAGCCTCTAGAAGCACTGATTCGATAACTTGGCTATGTCAGACTGGAAAATGATATGGACTGAAGAGGACAGGGGCAATCACTTGTAACAAACACTGTATTTTTGTCTCTTAACTCTCAGGCACAAGTTTGTCAGAGGGGCTAAGCTGTCAGCCCCAGGAGTGTGCAGTAAATGCTGCCCCAGAAACAGCCTGACCTGATTCCTTCCTCCTCAGGAAAGCAATGTCTGCTCTGAAGGTACCAGTGTCATGTGCAGGAGGATTTCAGGTGACAAGTGTGTATCCCAGGAGCTGTGTCAGGTGTCAGTTAATCACAAACATCCTTGCAGGACATGGACAAGGAGCCAATCTCCCCACAGCCCAGAGAACACCACTGCTAACACACACTGCTCTGGCTGCCCTGTCAGCTACATGGGCATGTTCACCTGAGCCATGAACAGTAGAGATCAGTGCCTGGCTGGTGTGATTTACACCACGCCAGACTTCAGGAGACACAGATATCAACTGCAAAGCCACTAGACAGAACAAACGTCATGACTCAACTGCAGGCTGTTCAATATTTTGGTGTCCCCAGAAACATCAGAAGACCCTAAGACATGACACTGAACTGTGTTTCTGTTCAGCAGCTGAAACCTGCTTTCTTCCCAAGTTTTGTCTTGTGAGCTTCCCTAGTTTTGAACAGGAACAGCTTCCAAGGAACAGGGGAAACTGCCAGTAGCATTCCTGACACCAGCTTATCTGGCCAGTACCATCCTGAAAAAAGAGGTGACAGAGATGAGTTACATCCCCACTTCATTCACACACATAGAGTTGCCATCAAAGCACCATCCATAGGTTTTTACCTTGCCTCTATCCTACAGAGTTCAGATGTTGCTCAGGAATGACACCCCTGTTGCACTTTAAGCATCTACAAGGCCTGATCCCAAAACTACTGTATGCAGGGACTGTGTCTTTCAGAGGCTGAATTTCCCAAAAGAGGAAAGCTTGGGGAGAAATCTGCAGAAATGTGGTGTGTTGAGCAGAGACACCAACACCCACAGAAGACTGCCCTCAACCACCTTGAATGTGCTGTGAATTCTCTCCCAGGAGAGGTTCACCCCCCACTCTCACAATCAACGAAAACCCTGCTGAGCACATCCCAGTGTGGTCCTCTCACTGGAATTTGACTGTCCAGGTTCTTTGCACACCTCCATCTCCCCTCAGTTTGGTTTGCTGCAGTCGCCTCCAAGCCACCACTGCTCGTGTGGGCGTATAAGCACCAGGACAAGCTTTACAGAAGTAATTTCTTTAAAATGAGGCATTTGTATTCTGCTCTGAGCTGAGGATCTCTGCCAGCAACACAAGCAACAGATTTTTTTCGGTCAGCTGGGCAGGCTCCTTCTGTTGGGAATTACAAGAGCTGATTTCAAGCTGGGTTTATTTCAATCTTGGTCAAGTCACTCCATCCCTCCAGAGCTTTTCTTTTCAGACTCACTTGTCTGCTGTTGACTATTAGATAAAGATGAACCTAGGCCAATTAAATAGCAGCTCTTTTAATTAGCTTTTTCTTCTCAGCAATCACGGGAAATACTGTTTGCTTGCACAGCAGATATAACAACATCCAAGGTGAATGTGTTTTATTATTGATCTTGCACAGTTCATCGTGCTCACAGTTCCCTCACTCAGAAATGGCAAGACAATCAGAGACTGGAGACAGCTTCTCAGCAGAGCCTGCCTTCTGGTTATAACCTGAAGTGTTGTTTTAACTCATCATTTGTTTGCTCTGCCTGTTGGCTAAGTACCTGACCCCACCCCTCCCTATGACTTCTTCCTTTGGTTGACTCCATGCATGACTTGACTTCTAAACTGCAAGAGGTCACCTGACACACAGGTCAGTCAAACATTAACTCTGCAAGCACCCTGGTGTCACCAGGACACCAGCTGCTCATACATCCTGGCTCATGAGTCACCAAGGTAGGTCATCCCACCCAGCAACTCAGGTCCTGCCCTGCGAACTGCTCTCACTGCTCCATTAGCAGGAGCCATGTGCCTTCGGGAGAAAGAAAAGAGAAACTATCAGCTACCTGCTCGTCACTCCAGTGAACACGTTCTAAGCAGCCTCCTGCCACTAGTAGAGAAACTTGAATCCCCCCCTCCCTAAATATTTAATAACGACCCTGAAAGATTGGTTTCTGTTTGTATGTCTTTACCAGGCATTAGTGACCAAAGCCTGAACTTAAACAACAGATACCTTACTACAGTCAGCACTATTGCCATCATGAGGGCTGTGTGGCCTCCAGAGATACCCGCAGGATGCCCTGACCTCGGAGCAGTGCTTGAGCTCAGAAGACAGGAGTCTGCCCCTGCCCATGCCTGCCCGGGACAGCCAAACACACAGGAGAAAAGCTGGAGCCAGGGCAGCCCCAGAAAGCACAGCCCGACAGCCAGATCTGGGCAGAAGAGCTGCGACCGTCAACGAGCTGGTTACATGAAATAAAGCCCAGATTGTGCATGGGAGGGAGAGACTCATCATCCTCACTCCTGCTAAGACCTTCTGAAGGTGCTAATTGCTCTCTCTAGGAAACCACATTCCCCAAACTCCAGTTATTTCAAGACACGTGAGGTTCAGCTCTGTTTTATCTCTGCTTGCGATAGCAGGTGGGTGAAACTACAGCAAGGAAAGGATAAAACCAGAGAAGGTCTTGTGTTGTGTGACGGAGGCAGTGACGCATATCAAACAGAAAACTTCAAAGGCTCTTATCCAGCTCAGAGCTAGGCGATGATGTGTCTCCTCAGAGAAAGCCGATAGCCTTGAGAGACAAAGGGCCCCCTGAGAGCCAGGAACGCGCTGCGCCTCCCCGCCTGCCTTCATTAAAGCTTTGGGCCAGTTCCCAAAGAGCCGAGTCTCGGCTGAGGCTGCTGCCAGAGGGGTAGATAAGAGCACAGAAAAGCTGCATCTGCAAACCCCTTCCTGCCACTCCCCCTCCCCGGGCCTGCCTGTTGCACCAGCACATTAACCTTTTGTGCTTCCCATCCTTGGTTTCTTCTTCCCATATCTGTTTTCTACCATCACCACAACCCCCAGATACAGAGGCTGCACCGAAGCACAGCAGCTTCATTTCGGGCTTTGGACACCATTCAGAAAGCACCACTGTGCCAGTCTCAGCCTTGGTTTCATCCAGGACATGCAAACCCAACGAGCACAGCTTGGAGAGAAGGCACAGGTGGCCCCAGGGCAGGGCCAGCTTCAGGCAGAGACCTGTGAAATAATCACACAAGAGTCATGCTGCAAATTCAGACAGGAAGGAGGGAGATGTATCAGATCCCACCAGAGCCCTAGGGAGGACTTGGACAGGCAGGCTGTTCTTACTCATCCTGTAATTCTTCTGAGAATTTCCTTTGCTTCCCATTGCACTATTATCACTGCCACATCTTCAAGTATCTTAACCTGTGTCTCAGAAAACCTTCCCTTTTATAATCACCAGGATTTTAAAATAATTTATCCATTTGTCTTTATCAATATCATGACCAAGGAGGTTTTGGAACTGTGATTTGGCCTGGAATGGGGACAGGGTAGCAAAGAGTCAATACAGTAAAAGATGAGAAAATAAACAACCACCTGTATCTTGCCCAGAGTTTCCATGGGAAACATACCATTTTGTATTGCTGGATCCTTTGCAGCCCAGGGTAGTAAGGATACACACCAACGAAATTCTGGGTGACAAGTTTTGACCTTAAACTTGCATCAGCATGGGCAGATTACGAAAGAGGCAGCTATGACGTCTGCCCAGGTCACCCTTCCTCATCACCCTCTCACCAGGGAGCACTTCTCCCTCAGGCACACACAGAGGTGTCACGAAGACCCAGCACTGCTGGCAGACAAAACAGAGGCACAACGTTTGGGCTCTGGCAAAGTCTCACACAGATGTGGGGCATTCCCTACCCAGCCCACACCCCTGACACCCAGTGGCATCACACTTCAGCAACTTCAGGCTCTGCTCCTCATCTGTGTCTGGAGACTTTCTTTCATTTGGAGGCAGCAGCTTGGTGAAAACTTGAGTGGCTTAAACTAAGTCTTGTGACAGAGACTGACAATGTTCTGATGCCTCATGGGACCATGTTGCTTGTGACCTCTGCTTTCCTACCTGAACCAGAGCTGCCAACAGACTCAGAGTGGTTCCCCATTGAGAGGATTTAAATGGAAAAGGGGCAGGGTTAGATATTAGGAAGAAATTCTTCCCTGTGAGGGTGGTGAGGGACAGGCACAGGTTGTCCAGAGAAGCTGTGGATGCCCCATCCCTGGAAGTGTCCAAGGCCAGGCTGGATGGGGCTCTGAGCAACCTGGGATAGTGGAAGGTGTCCCTGCCCATAGCAGGGTGTTGGAACAAGATGGTCTTTAAGGTGCCTTTCAACCCAAACCATTCTACAATTCTGTGATCTCCAAGCACAGCTACAGGAGGTGGCTTTCTCCTCTTCCTGCGTTTTGGAAACAGTATTTCAAAGAAAGCTGCCTAAAGCAGCCAAACCAGCAAGCTCCCCTCATTAAAAGGGAACTGCAGCTCTACCAGATACAGCTGCCATACCCCTGGCAAGCACTGCCTGCGGCCAGTGCCAGCACTAAGCTCCTGGTAATTAACATTACTAGACAGGTCACACCTCTGATGCATTTTACAGCAGGCAGAGAAGGATAACTGCCCAAAGTCCAGGTGCTTTGGGATTTACAAGGAGTCACCCTAGAAAGCCAGGTTACTCTGGATGCTGAGTTTTACATGTAAAAGAGACCAGCTATTCTCTATGGGGTTATCTATGAGCCCTTTCCATTAATTGCTTCGTTAGTGTCTTGCAGAGAGAGTTCTGGGCACACGGGCAGTAAAACCTAAGAAATGCACCCTGCTGGCAGGTGGAATTGCTGGCCAGAATCTGCTCACTTTGCATTTGCTTCCAAACTTGAAGCTGTGCCCTAAAGAAACCACAAAGCAATCATTCTTCAAAGAGAACCTCAACAGGGGGACAGGATTGGTTTGGCTTTCCTTGTTGCTTTCCAGAGCCCCAGAAAAGAGAGGATATTATTTGTCTATGGAAATCTCATATGCAGAGTTACATCTGCAGAAGATAATAAAGAGAACATTGACGATAGAAAATCCAAGAAATAGCTCCGAGAACTGTGTGTTCATGGGAAAAACTACTATTTTTTTTTTTTTTTTTGTAAACACATTTAGGGAACATAAAAATGCAAAGAATCAGGTTACATTATGGATATGTGATTGCCCAGCTTATTTTACACACATGCAACCCTCAGCCTTTCAAGTTGCAGCTCAAATTCTGCAGTGGTCTCCAAAAAACTGAGAAACTTCCAAGTCTGAAGGAATCCTGGCTTTTGCTCTTGTGGCCAGCTGAGACCCTCGACAAGCTTTTCTGACCAGTTAATACAGCAGTTTAAAATTAACACGGAAGCAACTCAGTAGTTTTGATGGAACCTGACAAGCTGGCACAAGAATAGATTGGTGAGTGGGTTTTTAAACTTTAAGTCTGAGGATTTCTTTGAATCCAAAATGAAAGCAAAAATGCCATGGTTGTAAAATCCCGTAAGATGTTTTGAAATTATTTGAAGGGCTCCTTATAAGCTAAAGACTTTGAGTTTCTCAGAATCTGAATTTCTATCTCTTTCTCATGGTAACAGTCAGGTTCTGGGCATGATAATTGAGAAAAAGTGGATTCCAGTTCTTAAAGACAATACCCACAGCAGAAAAAGATGGTGCAATCCAGGTGTCCAGTTTTTTGAAAAATCAGGCTAATTTTTTTTTAAAGTATGTAGGACCTGGACACAGGGCTTGAAAGGTTGAAAGGGAGAATAGCACAGCAAAGAAAAAGGGACTTCCATCTCTCTGTTCAGATGCAGCCCAGCCCCAGGTTCTTGTAGTAAGTGCTCACAACACTAATTTTTAAAAGTCCATTTTACGTATTTTGGAGAAAAAGCAGAAACGAAAGCAATGTGAACTATTAGGGAAAACCAGCAGGAAGGGGAAAGGACGATGAATTCTTGGTGCAAGGCTTAACATCTTATGCAGCAAGGAAACTGCTCAGAGGAACACAAGTCAATTGTATAAGAGACAGTTTCACCCACTCAGCTCAAGGTGATTTTGAAGCACAAAAAATGCACCAGTGGAACACAGCATTGCCTATATTTCTGCTCAAAGGAGCAAATGTTCAGCCAGAGGAGTATTCAAACAGAGTGAATGGCTGCCAAGGCACAAGTTAGATGGGTACCCAAAATAAAAATGCCTGCAAAGTGCATGTTTGAAAGCAGGCCTGTTTCTGAGAGACACCATAAGATGCAAGAAGTACTTTGACAACAGCAGTTTACCAGGGCAATCTGCTAGAAGCACTAGGTGAGTTAAAAGAAGAAGTGACTTCAGAATTATTGCACTGAATGTAGTCAATACACACAGTAGAGAGAATTCAGCTCTGCACCTCTCCTAGAAATTATGTATTTTGATTTTTCCATGCCAGGTCCCCCTTACTTGTATCCACTCATTGTCCCAGCACAAAGGCATCCATCTGAATGAGGATCTTATAAATCCTTCAGATTTTCGTAGGGTTTTTTTTGTTGTTCTTTGCCATTGCTTTGTTTTTAAATATTCTGTTAAAAATTGTTTGCTTACATTGCAACCTCTTCATATTTGGCATTTCTGCCAACACCAACAGGGAAATGATGAAGAAAGGGCTTTGCTATTAGAGAATAGGGAAAGGATTCAAGTCCAGTTACTGGCTGTCCTAGAGGAGCCCTTTTTGAGGCAAATCAACTTGACAAGGATTTTCAAAGTACTCCACATTTCAGAAATAGATCAATGACCAATATAAAACCAATATCGTCAGGAACCTGAAACCAGTATTTGTTATTTATAGGAACACTACACCTCACCATCTATCAGCCCCCAAAGTACTTGCAGACTGCATCTTGCCCATCTTGCCTCCTTGGGGAGGTGGCTTTAGGAGCACCCTTGGTATCAAGGGGATCATTTTACCATGATTACACATTAATTTTTAGCAATTTCCTGCAGCTTATGGCTTCACACTTCACAAACATCCCTCAAAGGCAAAACTGAATTCTACCATCTTTGTGCAAGGCCAAAATCCAAAGCGGCATCTACAGGATATGAAGATGACTGAAATGCAAACTCTTGTTCCTACTGAGGACACTCCAAGAGATGCAACAAAACTGTCAGACATCCCTTCAAAAGGAGAAACAAAGCCCTCCAAACAAGGAGCCAGTACAGCATCATATGGAAATCAGCAGTCACCACTCACCATGATGACACAACTCATCATCTAATGGACAAGGCAAAGACAGCAGAGCTAAACGAGGAACAATGAATGCTCTTCACATCAGGCAGAGACATGGCAACAGACTTGGGAGGCCTGTTTCCCATCACACCCCACATGACAGACCTTATATTAATCCTTTCCATTTAAGAAGGGAGGTGAAAAGGTGCACTTTCACTCCAATGCAGAGTTAGAGAGGGGGAAGCTCACAGCCCCTCCTGCTCTCTCCACCCCAGTTCCTTCACCTGACTGTAAGGTGTGCAAATGTCACAATGCACTGGCTTTTTGCTCTAGCCACTTCAGCCAGATGATATTCCTGCTGTCTGTGGCTCTGGACCTGTGAGCAGCATTTTCTTGGTGAGGCTTTTAAGGCATCTCCTGCTGCACAGTCCTATTTACCTTATATTCCTTGTGTTCTGACACGGGCCCGACTTGTGCACACAACTGGCTCCTTTTAGCCGTGGTGCATTTAGAGTGATCATTCCATGCTGTCCCTGGGTGTTAGTTTAGCAAACACAGTGTGTTTGTCACTTAGCCACAGCACAGATCACAGCACACTGCTCACACTCTTTCCTTTCAGATGGGGAGATGCAAGCCTTGCCAGGAAGCCAACAGAGGGTGCTGGGCAGACAAGAGCTGCAGGGACAGGTTGCACCCCAGTCCCTTGGCAGGTCTGGAGACTCTCCCTTTAGAATGTCTGAAAAATGCTTGCAGCTCCATCATGAAATAAAACAAAAACCACTTCAAAACCAGCAACTGCATTGGAGCAGGTGGATAGTGAGCCGGATGGGATGCCCTCCCACAACAATTTGTGAGGTTTTAAATATCTCCTCTCAGAGAAACTAAAAGTCAAAAAAATCTCACAATTTCCCCAGAAATAAGAACGCTGGGGGAGGAAAAGAGGAAGAGAACATTTTGTTTCTATTCATTTTCAGGAATTCCATTTCAGTTCCAACATTTTTTTTAACCTTCAATTAATGCTAGCTATCAAAATGAAGCAGCATTTGGACCTAAAAACATTGAAACTTTGCCATTTAGAAAAGGTCAAACAGTTTTCAAAACATTTTCGTCCAATATTTTTCAGCAACTGAAATTCATCAAAACCAACATTTTCCCACAAAATCATTCTGTCTCAGACAATTGGCATTTTCTGAGGCATGATGCTCCTCAGGGGATCTCCTTGCCAGCCCAAGGAGCTGCTCCTTCCCTTTTGCCACCAGCTGCCCCCTTCAGCAGGCAGCTCCTTCTGTCCTGTCAGACCTTGGTAACACACCCAGGCCCCAGCTCAGGAGATCAAGTCAATCAAAGTCCAACAGCAGGCCTGGATATGCACATCCACAGGACTCATTAAATGCCTCCCTATCTCAATGTTTTATCTGCCTTTTGTATCTGTTTCATCACTCAAAAAGCAGTCACCAGGCAGAGGAGTAAGAAGAGGTCTCTCCCAGAAACCTGCAAATCCCAAACACCTGCTTACCCTGGGATGGGATTCAGTGACAAATGACTGTAAATCGGGGAAGCTGCACAGCAAGGACTTCATTGCAGCTACAGAAGGTACTTCCACGGGTTGTGAGCAGAGTTATAGAGAGCCTGGCACACAGTTGCTTCTGCT
Organism: Corvus hawaiiensis; assembly: GCF_020740725.1. Classification (NCBI taxonomy): domain Eukaryota; kingdom Metazoa; phylum Chordata; class Aves; order Passeriformes; family Corvidae; genus Corvus; species Corvus hawaiiensis. The sequence continues at coordinate 17,926,381 of NC_063223.1, read as the reverse complement.
CTGGCTCCATGTTAAGAGGTGTCTGGCTCACAGTCAACCCCATCTTTGCATAGGCAGACAAGCTCAGGTTTGTCTGTGCTCATCTGTGTAGACATGAGTAACATGCTGGGGCCAAAGTCACAGTCTGGTCCATAAACAATCTCCATCAGAGCACAGCAAACCACATCAATTAAAGGAGAAGAGACTGAAGCCTTCACCAGGAACTTACTGAGGGCTGAGTCAACAGGAATGCAGACATACACCTGTCCTGCCAGTGTTGGCTGGCATGGGAAGCAGGAATAGCACCAACCAACAGCCACAGACTTCCCCAAAACTATACAGGACTATTAAAATTAGAAGGCCATATTCTCTTCTCTACACACACTGTCTCTCCCCAACCCAAGCCATTTAGAAAACCAGAGCAGTACTAAAAGAGCACCTTCACATTTCAGTAGAAACAGAACAACATTCCCTCCCTGAAACTATCAGGGATCTGGGGCTGCAAATTCAGCTCTCTACACCTGTCCCTCTGTAATACAAGCTGCTTCCAAAAATCCTCTTACAAACACAGTCCTGAGGAGCTATTACAAGTGAGCAGGGCTGGGAACTCGCAGGGTCATCACCTACTCATTGATACACAGACCCAGAGCACTGTCCCCAGTTAAAGCAGCCTCGAGTTAAGCCTTGTTCTCCAGATCTGGAGCCTCCTTGCCAGACATCTACAAAAGAACTGGCTGTGGAAGGCCTTTGAACTGTGCCACTCACCACTGCCTGTAGGTGGGAAAAGTGTTGTGCAAGGAAGGTTTTCATCAAGGACCTATTTCCAGTAAATCCAGCTCTAACATAGAATGCCAGAGGGATTTCTCTCTCACACAGAACACTGGACTCCTCACAGCACTCCAGCCAGAGAGCTGAAAAGGGCCATGGCACAGAGCCCTCCCTTACAGTACCACCATGGTGGCCTCAGCTCCAAGGGGGATACAAGCACATACAGCTTGCTTTCAACCTGGAAAGAGAATAGAAGCCAGCCCTGCAAGGACCCGGAGTGATGGGAGCCAGGGCAGCAGATGGGAGCGAGAATCTGGACAACACCAAGGTCACTTCTGTTTCCTTCAGCAAAATCCCAAATATGTGGCTCAAGCCCCCCAAAAATCAGGTGCAGAACCAAGTGCACAGGTTGTATCATCACCGCCCTGTGCTTCAAGTGGGTGGTTCATATTACTGAGCAAACAACTGCTGCATCTAGTACAGGATGGGTATACCATGCTCTTGCAGAAAAATCACAATTTTTCTATGACTTGAAAAATTAATCTTAGGGCTTTTTCAAGTTTCCAGGTCCTCCTTGAAGAGAGGTCCAATTCTCAAATCTAAGTCCAAATGGTGAAGGGCTCCAAAAAGGACATCAATCCTTTATTCCACTTCAGAGACCGGGGTTTTTTCTGCTCACATACTCCCTGCAGAAATAACATTGCCCATGTTCCTACACAAGTCCTCAGGAAGCTCCAGAGCAATTAAGGGGGAAAGAATCAAGGCCTTCTTGTAATAGATATATAGCAGAACTATCAAACAACTTTGTGGGGTTTCCACTGAAGCAAGAGCTGCTTAAGCATTTTTCAACTAAAAAATATGTGGCAAACATTTACCTATGGCCTTAGTTTCAGTTTCTTGAATGCTTCTAACCATGTAAGTCTTTAAGCAGCACAGAACAATGCTCCAAATCTAAGCTACAGGTTGGATTTAGAGAAAAAAGCACCAAGCTTTTCTAATACAAAGAATGGCCAGAACACCATTTCCAAAATCTGTGTTTCTACCAGAAGTGACTGACCCTCTTGTACACCTGATCTGTCACATGCTGGTGTTCTTCTACCACTCCTGAGTGTTTAGTAGCCACCTTAAAGAAGGGCACAAGAGTTATTCAGTCCCAATTCTTCCTTATGTACTTTTTCCCCCAAGATCTGCAGGTCACCAGTATGAGCAAGAGCTGGTTACTTCACATCCCTCTTCCCCTACAACCCAACGAGCTGTTTTGGATCATGTTTCTGCCTCAGCAAAAGTAACAACAATTCTCTTCCCAATTCCAGCAAGTCCATGAAGAGGCAGAGCTGGGTGCAAGTCCACAGCACAGGGATGCTGGAAGCAGAGCAGGCAGCATTGGGCCAGTCTGACCCTGCCTGGCCCTGGCCAAGACTACTGGCCTTGGTTTGCTTGCAAACCACAGGTAGAACAGAGAGGCAGTGAGAGGGGAAAGAATTAATTTGGAAGAGCTCTTGGCTCCTGCATCTGCACCTTATGCTTGACAGGATGAGGCTGGACAGAGAGAATGACTGTGTTTATTCAGCATGTTTACACAGACTCTCTCTCTTCCCGAGAAACATTCAATATGTGATGCCACCCAAAAGTACCTGGCACCTGGAGAAATACTGGGCTGGGCTGACACTCAGCTGCTCCTGCACTGGATGGACACCAGTGTTTGTAGAGGTGGTACTGGCCAGCTGCCTGGCACAGGGCAGCTGCAGAGAGAGGATTTATTTCTCCTCAGACTTAGCCCTTTTTGTTACTGCTGGGCCATGTTTTCCTCCCACCTGCTCAGGTAAGGAAGGTAAAAGGAAACTGTGACAAAATGAATTTTTAAGAATTCTACAAAAGAATTACCCAGTCTTCTCCTCTCTTCCTGGTCAAATTCTCCTTCCTGGGAGGAATTTTGGGAAAGTCATTGAGTCGGTTGGGGGGTTTTTTAGCAAATTTACACCTGAAGCATCCTGGAGGAAAAGGTTATTCCAGTTCTGAGATGCAAAATGTCATTTAACTGCTTTGCTTTGACCCCCATACACACAAGGGAGACCAGAATACTGCACAACCAACATCCAAACAGTTTTGTAGGAACTGCAGAGCCTCAGAAAAGGCAGGGATTTTGTGACACTGACAGCATTTTACTCAAGCCTGTTTTATCTGTGGGACCTCTATCAAGTCTCATTCCTTGCAAACACCAGGGCATGCCAGTGCAAACTGTTTGCTGAGGAGGTAAGAGTCTCCATTCAAGGAGGTGTTACTGCTGGGAAGCTGAAAAAAGTGGTTTCTGTTGAAGTCCTGCTTCTCCTCCAGCACTTGTCCCATGCGGACAGTTTAGCTCTGCTGCATTAAAAAGACACCCAAAAATCAGGGTGAGGAGTGCCTGGGCTGAAGGCCAAAGTCAGCTTTGGGGGGAGGGCAACTGGGAGCTGATTAGATGAACATTAGTAACAGCTCCATCATCTTGGACATTCCCTAGTCATGCATTGCCCAACCAAGCACAACTGGCCTTGGAAACCAGGAAGAAGTGAAAGGATAAAGGCAATGGCACAGGGCCAGCTGCAGCCTCTAGACATGGGAAGATGACCTGAGCCATCTACTCAAAAGTTGTATCTACTGGTTGTTGAATAATGGACCCCGTACCACCAGAGCAGCACCTCTGGTACCAAACGGTGCTGGTCGTTTCTGTGCCTTGGACCACGGGCCAAACAAGAGACAGACCCACTCAGCTCCACTCTTTTGCCAGGTACATCTCAGAAATTGTCACAAATTTACACCCACTGCATCAAAGGCTCTGAAAATTCCAAACTTCTGCAGCTATCGGAAGTTCATTTCATTAAAAAAACTTCATATATATTTAACAGGGTACAAGTGAGAATGCTCCTTCCCATATGGCAGGAGGAGGTTTTCCAATGCACAAACTATTCCTAGGAAGTTATAAAGCCAAATACAGATTTCCTGGAAGAAAATGTACAGCTCAAAATTAGTATGTGCAGAACAGGCCCCACACAAACACACATTACTGAGCACTGCAGACAGCAAACCCTCCTGGCTGGGCAGCAAGCTGGAGCCCTGATGGCCAAAATGCTTGTCCAGCTCTGCTCCTTTCAAGCAGAGCAGCCTTGACAAGCATTTGTCTCTGTTTCCTCACCAGTTACAAGCTGTTTGGGACTGGGCTGAATCAGACAGATTGGGAGGTGAAATTGCCACATCTGGTCTTGGAGGCAGCCTTTGACTTCTGGCCCCATGGCTGGGTTTTATTAGAGCACTAAAAAGGTACAAACAGGACAAGATAACTCCAAATAGAGAAAAGGCAGGCATGTCACATGAGGCAAATCAAGTTAAAAGCTCAAAAGTAAATCCCTTTGCCTGTGTCTAATGCCTCCTGGGAAGAATTCTGCTCTCTGGTTTTTTCCAACAGTTTTTGGTGAGCTCCTAAGCAACACAAACCCTACAGCCTTTTCACCTGTCCTCTGCAGCTTCGTGGCCAGTCTACACCCCACAGCCAAGAGGCTTTCCAGTGTCTGGGAGGCTGCAGGTACATAATTTGGCTCCCACACTCTTAGGCAGCCCAGCATTCACTGACATTTCTGGGAGAGCAGCAGTCTAGGACTCAGTGCTGTCAGAAGCTCAAATGAGTGTGTTCTCATCCGAGATCACCACCTACAGTGGAGGGGTGGGCTCCCTCACATTCTGGGGAATTTGGACGACAAAAGGGATGTAGGATTGGAGAGGGCTTTTCCCCATCCTCGGAGTTGTGATCCACAGCTGGGCTCCAGGATTGCAGCACCAAGGCTTTGACCCGTTGTCCTACACAGCAGCACTACTTGAGGAAGCTCACAGCTTAGTCAGCAAGTGATGCTGGGGTACAGCCTGTCAGGAATTCCCCAAGGAGATTTCTCAGAGGGCTGATTCACCGAGGTCTAATCCAGCTACGGGAACAGAACAGCTTCAGCAATCTCCCAGTTTAACATTTTGGGAGGGGGAGGCATCTTGGAACAGGCCAGAACTGTTCTTGTTTTAGAAGGTTTGGGTACCTTATGTGCCTTTTCTGCTGCTGCCAACCAGTTTGGATTTTTTTGTCAATTACCAGGAAACACAAAATTACAATAAAACTCACTGCAGTTTGGGAGGAAGATACTGAAAATCAAAATCTTGAAACAATCTTACATCATGAGAAAATTTCCTCTTCACTTCAAATTCATCCCTCTGATCCAAAAATGGAGATGAGACTGCATGAACATTTGTAACTCCCAGAGAGACTGACTCTTTCCAGCAAAGTCTACAGGCATGGGCTGAAACATGTAATGACAGAAGACAGGACAAAGGATATGAAAGTAAGGAAATAAGGGTCTGGATTTTCTAAGCAGTTGTTTATGTTGGTAAAGTCCAAATTAAATTGGACTGCTCCCAGACCAACATTTTGGGTTGAAGATGAGACACTGGGTCAGAGTCTAGTCAAAGGTTTGATCTCTTTGAGCAGTTTGCTGGTGGCACGTGTTAGAACAAGGGAACAGCCTCAGGGCTGCTCTAACTTCATGCGGTCACTGTGGTCTGGACTAAGGGATTAGGACAACACAAAGCCAGGCTTCACCCCAATGGAAGTAGTGTTCAAGGAGAAGCAATTCCAGTCTGCATCATCAGCAGGAGGAACAATGGTGCAACAGCCTCTCTCTCCCCAGCTTCTCTCTGCAGGGCAGATAAAGTCAGCCTTAAAAATTCCCACAGGAGGTTTAATGGCCTGATTACACTGGAAGGTCTGGCTTTTGTGGCTTCAATTTCCAAACAGGTCCAGCCTTCACCAGCAGCAGCTGATTTCCTAAGGAGTTCAGTGCCCTGCATAGCAGGAAATAACACTGAGGCAGCTGTAGGAAGACAAGGAGAGTGGAAGGGAAAGAGAGAGACCACTGAAGCAGCTCAACCTTTCTCAAATTATACTGAGGATAAAAGAAAGGGAGCACGAAGCAATCTGAAAATCAACACAGATAGAAAAAAGGATGTTTCTGCCAGTAAAATCTCTGGCAGAGTCCTGTTTCTCTGCCACAGATTTCTTGTATGCTCCAGGCAAACTATTATTATTATTTTGCTTCTGTGCAGTCTCAGCCCAGTGAGACAGGGGCATAACTACATTACTTGTGGAGGAGACAATCTCCATCCCAGTACAAACCAGATAGGCTGTGGCATTGCTAGGGAGCAGGCACCTCGACACCCCTCACACATCCAGTGTCACCCTGCAGAAACCATTCAGCTGTGATTTCTGACCCACTGCACATTTTTCTCATCCAGCAAAACTGCTGATTAGGAAAGTAAATGTGGATAGCCTGGGTGAAAGCTCCTAACTTCACACCAGGCTGTTGTAAAGACAGAGGAAAATAAACACAGAAGGTACAACTGGAATATGATACTTCAGTTTGATAGTTATCTAGAGCTACCTGCACTAGGTAACTCTTTCCAGGGACACTGTGCTCCTTCTGGCCCACAGCTGTCACACACTGAGCCTCCTTCACCCCACTAGCACAGGCATTTCAGAGACCCACAGCCTTGTGGATTTGTGCCTGTCCACAAGAGGCAGTTCTGTCTACTAGTGTGAATAACTTGAACTCTCAAGGAGGCAGAGGAAAAACAACTCGGGTAGCTTTCTGTCCCTTTCTCAGAACTGCTGAGGGAAGTACTTCCAAGTATACCAGCTAAGGAATTACCCCAAAACATCTCTGTGAGACTCAAGGGAAATGTGTACTAGAGAGCTGCTTTTAAGAAGAAAATACACATGGAAAGTTCTGTGCTCAGAGCAATGAGCTTGGTTGAGTCCTGCCAATCCCCTAAAACCAATGCTCTGCTTACTGCTAGCAGGTTTTCTCCCTTTTTATGGAAAAAAAATAAGGGTTAGCAAGCTATGGAAAAGTTCCCAGATGATGAGGGTCAAGGGGAGATATTTGTCAGCAGGGACACCAAAACAACTTGAGTTTCTATTTGTTTGCTTGTTTTAAACAGGTTAGTTCTGCATAAGATCAGTAAATAAAAAACCTACATCCACCATCCCATAAATTGCAATAAGCTAATTAAGTCATAATATTTGTGATTCAATATACACTATGCGAAGGGAAACATTAATGAATTTTACATAACAAGCAAGCAAAGAACATGACTTGTCAGATAGCCTCAGAAATTCATTAAACAGTCCTTTAAGAGAAGTGGCTCAAGTGTGGCGCACTAAAATGATAATAAAACCTATTAAGGAGCCTGTTTAATTAAGCACATGCTTGCTGGCACATCTGACACTTATACAAGGTGTTAGTGTTAGGACAAGTAAAGTCCTTCTTTTGCTGCACAGCCAAGGAGATTGTAGACAAGGCTATTCTTAAAACACAAAGATAACTCTGTGACTAAGCAGCCAAATACCACACTGTGGAAAAATCCATACAGGCACTAAGGGAATGGTGCATCTTTTCTGTAAAGGCCTAGATGAGCCTTGTGTGTGCTCCAAAACAGCTGAGTGACACTGAGTTTGACTCAGAGTCACGCCACAGATATCTGTGATATCCCAGAGGAGGATGGAAACCGCTCATGCTGGGCTGCTCAAAGGAACTCATAGAACACCAGCAAACCCCAAGGGGGTGGTCCAAGGAGGGTGCTCCTTGCACCCATGTAGAAGGGACTGAGAAGCAGGGAGACCTTGTGCCTCCCTAGGGCACATTGTAGTCCTGCTCTGCATCTTCGTTTTCTCTCCTGCTCATGTTGCATGAACTGCAATGCACTGAACCCTGTGCAATATCCAGGATTTATCATTTTAACAGACATGCTAAGGGTGGCTCTCACACGGATCTGTTACACAGTGATGCCTGTGAGGAACAAACTGCCTGGCAGCACAGAACACCCATCGCTCACTCCCTCAGAGCCACGACAGGGACAGAACTCTAAATGTGTTCCAGTCAAACCACCCACGTGCTCCACATGCTCTGCAAACAAAATACCATTTTATATTCACCAGAAACATTTCTCTTCCTGTCTTGTCCTTCTCCTGCTGCTTCTCTTTGTTGTTGATCATTACGTACAGAACACACATCTTAGTTTATTACAAGCTATTGCTTAATCATCATCTCACCAGTACTTTGGAGAAGTTTTACTGCAACTGACCCACCAACACTGAAATCTATACAATATTCTCAGAATACACTGTAATTTATCCTTGAAACAAGGCAGTTGAGCCAGCAGACCCAGGAGCTTCAATTAAAATCAGTCTGATCCCACCTCCTGCCCACGGGCACAACGAGTCATCATCTGTCAGCTAAATCCACTTGTGTTGGAGGTAGTCCCCTTATTTGCTTGTTTGGAAGCTATGAACTTGGTTTAATTCCTGCATGTTCATTTAAGAGTTGGACTCAATGATCCCTGTGGGTCCCTTCCATCTCAGAACATTCTGTGAATTCTTTGAAGCTCCCTCATGCTGCTGAGCTTCCTGGTCAACACCTTTGGCTGCAGGGTTTTCACACGGGTTTAACAGATCTCAGTGCTATAAGCAGATTCCAGTAACAGCCTATGCTTCTCTCCTGCTTGGCCCTGTTCTAGTCCTCTTGGATTTTAGTACATGAGTCTGGGACTCCTGAGTAAGCAATTCCCCTGCTGACCTGGGCAGCCACTTAGTACCATCCTCTACCATCCCAGTTTCTTTGTAGGCAGCACTTTACTGGGAGAGTACCAGAAGCTACCTGTGAAAATAATTAATTTCCCTTCCTCAAATCTTTCTCACAGGGCAAGTTTTCTCAGCTTTCAATTCCTGCCTTTTGAAAACTCCAGCTCCCTTACAGCTTATCCAGATGACACCTGTGTCTCCACAGTTTTTCCCAATCCTACAGACCTGTGCATCCTGCAAGCAAAGAGCTCCATAAGTAACAGGCTGGGATCCAGCCATTAGTGCTATGTTTGGGCAGGAGCTTGCACAGCATTCCCTGTGCCATGTCGTCTGTCTCTCCAACATCCAACACTGCTCTAGGCAAGCCTACCTACATGAACTGACACTGTAGAATTTCCTGAAGCACTTCAAACAAAAGCATGGTCAGAGAAGCTTCCCATTAACCTGTGCAGGCACTCAAGAACAGAAGGCCAGGAACAACAGGTCTATTACTTGAACAACCTGGGCAAGAAGTCAAGAGGCAAGCACCAAAGAGGTGAAATTGCACCTGAAGTAGGGCTGAGAGCTGGAGGGGAAGGCAGAGCTCTTTCCTCATATACAGGTAAAATAACCAGTGAATAAAATCCAAATCACTGGTTCATTCTCAATCTCCTTTAACTCAGGAGCTCTCAGGGCTTTGCTGCTTCCAAACAGCACCCAGCAAAACACCACATGCCCTGAGGCACATCTCAATGCATTACTCACCAAGTTCTCAGTAAAAATATTCTTGAGAGGTGCTTTCACAGTTTAGCCACAGCCTCTAGGGACACACACAGGGCCACAGATTCAAACTGTTTCGTTTTTATCAGTCTGAGACTTAAAAAAAAATAATAATAGTAGAAACCTACCACATGCATGAGAAGTGAGACTTGTTCTCCCTTCTTTCCCCTCCCATGCTTGCAAAGTGACCAAGCTTCCCAAGGCAAAGAAACTCCAAACCTGTTCCAGCAGGACAGCTCTAACTTAATTTCAGAGAGCTTCCTCTCCTGCTCCCCAAGCCCCAAATCAGACGTAACGATCCCCACCTGCCAGGGCAATCTGTGGATCCCTGCCTGGCATAGACCAATCAGCCCTTGTGGCCCCTCCTTGCACCAGGTGGCCAAGGCCACAAAATCATCTGTCTGTTTGCCAGGCTTTATTTCAAGCACAGCTTTATCACCAGGTCTGTGTTTTTCTGCAACAGAGCAACACAAGAAACAAAGAAGAGGGTGGAAAGTCTGAATACAGCAGTGCTGACAGAATCACTGCATTTCAAAAGCCTTTATAAATGGTTATCTACAAACCTGAGGGCTACCCTATTCGTAGGCATTTCAGACAACCCTGTTTAGATGTACCTGGGTTTAGGGTCACCACGAAGGAGAGCAGGGGAAACCTGACCCTCCCTATAATTCCTGAAAGCACACATGGCATGCTTTATTCTCCTGGCATTTACAGCCAAGAGAGAGCTGCTGGGAGGCAATCCCTGGCAATGAAAGGTGGAGGTGTCCGGGATTTTGCAAAGCAGCTCAGCTCAGTCACCCATGCCTTGTCCTCTTCTTGGCTGCTGGGCTGGCAAAGCCAGGCATAGTCATTGCTTGGCCTCACACCTTCTAAGCCATCTGCTGTCACTGTTTCTCCCTGGTCTCTGTTCTGAAAGGACGGCAAAATTCTGTGCGGTGGTTTTTAAAACTAGAGTGTAGGTGCAGTCTGAGAGCAACCCCAGGCTAACCCCACTCAGCCGAGGGGTAAAATTTTTATAATAGTGACAGTAGCTGGCAAGAAGAAAAGTCCAGATGAGGTCAGCCTAAGAGCTTCGGGAAACCTATTTTCCAAACATTAATTGCCATCTTCCTTGAACACAGTACCTTAAGGGCTCCTCCAGGGATTCTGGTCTTTATTTCAGTACAGTCTACTCATCAGGCAAGTCATCAAAAAGTCCTGAAAGTCCAGAGGATTCCCGAGTCACAGTTCACTGCATTATCAGAACTCTCCATCTTTTCATCACCCACACTGATGCAAAGTTAATTGAATAATGAAAGCAATTCAAATTACCACAGCTTGTTCCTATCTCTGCTTTCAGTTTCCTCCTGATGAGGCTGATTGAGGAATGTCTCACCTGTCTCCTGGTGCCAAACTTCAGGCCAAGAAGGAATTTGCCCTGGAAGACATCGTCCAGGAGAGCTGCATTTCACCCTTTCCTCTCCAGTGTTCAAGTGCTGAGCTTTCCAGGACAGCGGGATGGGTTTTTCCTCCAGCACTCTCGGCCCTGAGTGCTCTGCATTTCTCTTGCTCTCCTTTGTGTTGCAAAATTGCTCTTTCAGACTTTTTTGATCTAAAGATTTTAAGGTAACCAAAGTACCTTGCGGAAGAGGCAGCTCACAATGAAGCATTTTTCTCCCTTTTCCACCAGTTCACTAAGAGCACAAGTCCATCAAAGTGACTTTGGGCTGCAAGCCCCTGCTCAGCAGAGCTGGCAAAACACATTTTAGAAACCAAAATTCATATGTTCTGTGCTTTTCACCACTTGAATCATAGGGGAAGAAAAAAAAATCTTTCATGTACTGATGATCCAGGGACAGAAAAGCAGCTCTGCATGGTGGATGTTTTCCAGAGCCAACGTCCCAAGCTCATAGGAGTTGTAGTTTAACCTAAGTTTTCCCTGAAACTCTCTTAACATAATTCAGTAGTACAATTATCTCTGAGTGTGTTATCATGAGCGATGCGCTCAGTGATGCTTTTTGGCTATTTGGGCTATATTTATTAATGTTGAGCTCTTGTAGAGTTTTAGGGCTAGACAGTCTTCTAATGACAAAGAAAAATCTAGCAGTTAGCTTCTCTGGTTTTGGACCTAGAGGCAGGGTGATGTGCCATGCAGCAACACCTTCTGGATTTAACACCCCCTATTGTCTAGAAGCCCAGATCTAGCAAAAATACAATTGTCATTTTCAATTGAACAGTCAGCATTACAATGAAAATTACTTCCTAGCACATTCATTGAGTAAGAAACAACAAAATGTCACTCCAGAACTTGTGCACTTGTGTGTTTCTAATTAATTCTGACAGAGCTAGTTGGGCTTCAAAGGCGGAAATCTGTTTGGTTCTCAGAGCAAGGAACTCTTTGGCAAAGGCGCTACCACTGAGGCCAGGATCAGGTACTGGCAATTGCACTGGACACATTGACCTAGGCTGGTTTATCTCGGGTCTGGGTAGAGAAACAGGGCCCTCGGGTGCTTCTGAGGCACACATGGCAATGGAATATCTCAGAACAGAGGGAAAAGTAGAGATAAAAGGTGATATACAGAAGCAAAGCCATTCTGATAAAAGCTACAGGGGGAAAAAACCATAACCTGAACAATTTGCATTCCAAACAGTACAGCTTTAAGAGATGAAAACCACATCTCACTTCCCAAAACTCTTGATGAAAAGAAAACAAACGCAGTGAAAAAAAATGCAGGGGGAATTTTGATACTGCATCATACTTATCCAAGTCTGGTACATAGATAAGACTGCTTTGGTCTTTCACAATAACCGAACTACAATCTTTCCCCATAAACCCTCAGAAACATGGTTTCTTGCCAGTGATAAATCTTATCCCTATTTGTACCTTTTTGACCCTGTTTTCCATGCCCCCACAATGGTATTTCACTAGGAAAATACTCTATAGGCTGCTAAAGAGCAGTGTCTCCCCATGACCAAAGCACCAACCATAATCCCCAAGACATTTTGCCCGCTTTCCCCACACCAAAACTTCAGTCCATTTATCTCTTCTTGTGTAATGAAACACAATCAATCAAAGCTCCCTCTCTTCCTCCTGTGGGTGATGGTTTGGGAATCTGATTTCCATTTCAATAGTTTCCCTGAACTTACACAATGCCAAAAGGGAGCATTTCAATCATCTACTCAGCCTTTCAACAGGTACAAATTTCTTGTGGGACAGAGGGAAATGAAGGATTAAAAGGTCTATTAGCACATCTTGTTCAGCATCACAGGAAGTGGTGGGTAGTTCCTCCCCACCCAGGAGGGACCAGAGAAATCAATTATTATGGAACAGCTTGTATTTTATAAGTGTTTTCTCTTGTGATGACACCATGGACAGACCAGGCTGTAGGAACAAGTCTTGACAGAGGAGTTCTGCAGTGCCTGATGAGCTGGAAACACCAGGACAGCTCCAATGCCTTCCCCGCATTAGAAACTTAGGTAAGATAGGGATAGTTTTAGGATCTTATTTATAATCAGGGCAGGGATATGTTACTTTAAATTTGACTTAGGCAGAATAGTTACATTAACAATATAGACAACATTTAAGATCTCTGAAGGAAGAAATTGCTACACAAAGTGAAAGAAAAAAAGCAGACTAAGTTTAAAAGCAGTTTTACAATAATTAAGTCACACAACCCCCATTATCTGGGTAAGTGAATTATGTTTCTGCAGGGATCACAGGAACATTTTCTTCAGCTTTGATTCCAATTGTTCGTATCTCCCCTGTTTCAGATGTCCAGTTTAATCCAGCCCTGAACTTTGAGCAACACAACACTCTTCTGTGACTGTGTGGAAAAACCAACTTTTTTTCTGTAACAGTAAAACTCTTCAGCCCTGATTTGTCTCCACAATAGCTAGAAAAGCTTCAAAGGAACCCTGTGTGAATTATTACTTTGACAAGGACTGATCTGTAGGTTCTATGTGTAGAATACTTGCAGGACCTACGTAGAACACCCAATAAAGCTCCTCTGGGCTATAGCTGGGCTGCTGGGTCACCAAATCCCTTCATTTGGGAAGAAGCAAGAGCAAGGGCTCCCAGTGACAAGAGTTGTCCCACTTTACCCTTCAGTGACAAATGGGGATCTCCAAAACCTCATGGACATCTCCCAGCCATCCCCAGAGCACCCCTTATACTCCACCCTCTGAAGTACATAGCACGTGTGGGAGGCTTTTACTATAAATCTCTGAAGGCTGGCAAGAGCTTGCAACCTTCAATATCTGCAATCACAGGTGAATTTAGGAGCCTATCAGAAAAAAAGGAAAAATAGGTTTTATTTGCCATCAGCTTGAGACAAGCTCAGCAAGGAAAAAGAGGGGAGCAGGAGGGATTAGCACAACCCAGTGCTAAATTATGGATACACACCACAGGTGAAAAGAGGTTTCTTGCACTGCAAGCCCCATGCAGAGCCCTCTGGGGGGGCCAGTCCAATCTGTACAGCTCTCTCCATCCCCCTGAGACAGCAACAGCCGGCAGGAGCTGCCATACTCGGCTAAATGCCTCGGCATTTCCCAGCCCTTTGGGAGGAAACAAACGGCCTCGTCCGGAACACCAAGTGAGCAGGGTGATGTGGCAGTGCCTCTCCAAGGAAACCTCTGCTGCCTCCCTTGAGACACTGCCCTAGGGCAGGAGGTACAGCTTTGCTTAGCTGGGCCTGGCCTCCCATGGGGCAAGGCTGCAGCAATTCAATTTACACATTTTACAGCCTTATCAGTGAGGAGGCTTCACTTTCACAGGTGGGCTCTTGCCATGGCACATTTCCTCCCCTGGGGCTGCTCCCCACCCTGTCCCTCCTTTTCCACCCCTGCTTCCTCAGCATTTTCTCCCCTCCCTTCTCATAAAACTTAGTTATCTAACCTGAGCATTTTTCTTCCTTTAGTCTGGTTCTTACTCTCAGAGGAGCCATTTCCTCCTGTCTGTTGTTGATTGTTATTATTTCTGCTCTGTAAATGCATCTATCATGATCTTTTCTTCCAAGGCATGAGCAGTCACAAGTTCCTCATATTTTTCAGGGAACCTGTTTAGCAAGGATTCCGCAAAAGAATAGTTTCTCTTCTTGTCCTGGAAGGTTGCAAGCATCACAGTACAAGGCAGCTTGGTGATTGCAGCAGAAAACACTAGAACTATTAGCAGCTTAAAAAGAAAACAAGAAACAAACCCCCAAGTCCCCAAACATCTTTTCCTGAGGCTGGACAGAAGCTCCTGCCTGGCCAGCCTGCTGAGTTGAGAAACACATCACATCCCATGGCTGGAATGCTAATTAATTTTGCAACTAATGAGCTGGTGATAACACATTTACCACACTGGAGATATGAAGGAAGGCACAGCTTTGATGCATAGTGTCACCTTCCCCAGTAGGCAGACAGGATATCCCCAAGGCCACATACTCTTGTTGTGCTGTGCTGGTAGTTAAGGAAGTGTTTCACACCAAGATGAGTTTTTCCAAAGAATCACCTCTCCATAGAGACCTCTCAAGGGTCAGGGATCAGGAAGGGCTGGCAGGATGAGGAGTCGAGAATAACTCAGGAGGACAGGGCTCCCCCATCCCACAGGACATAAGCGAGACCTGCAGCCAAGTCTGGGGATGGCAGCCAGGGCCGACTCAGAGCCCAGATCATTTGTATGATAGAGCAGATCAAGGCAGGAGCTCAAATGCAGGTCAGTCAGCTCCAGTGACAGTACCACGGTCAGACACAGTCTAGTGGCCACCAGGCAAGTCTGACTCCAAACTGGGAGGTCACTCCATGGATCAGGGTCCCAATGCGAGGCCTGTGGCCAGGCACAGGCATGGCTGTATGGAGTGGTGCATCTACACCACAGCTCAGAGAGCAGTGGAAAGTCATGGACTGAGTTTAAATGGAGCCCCTGAGCCCATGGGCAGGGCAGTAGCTGGAGGCCCATGACAGGTTTGTCAGGCTAATTACACTCAGGGCCCTGACACTTCATCTCCACAGCCCTGGCCAGTATCATGGCCAGACACTAAGAGAGATGGCCGCACAGCCCATGACATCAGCACCAGTGTTCATACCATGTAGCCCAGAGCTTGCAGATGGATTTTGCCACTGTCCCCTTTAGGTGAAAACTCCACACCCTTCACAACAGGCATAAATGCCTCTTGACATCCTCCTTAAGAAATAAGAGGGATGATATTCCGTCTTACAGAGCAGCCTGTGTCTGAGGCATTGCAAGAAGGTGAAGCAATTACCAGGAACTGCTTTTCCTCCCCACATGCTGATGTGCCTTGGGGCAGGGAAAAGCAGCTGCAGGAGCAGCAGGGCACCTCCCAGCCCATCAGCACAGCAGCACGGAGGCAAAGACAAACAAAGATGCAGGAAGTGATTATACCTTCCAACAACAGAGCTGCGAGGCTGAGTAAGCAATTGGTGATTTGAGCTGGCGCTAAGCATGGAGCTTTCATTAGAGACAAACAACCTAAACCCAACAACACAACGGTGTTTGTTCGTATCAGTGAGGGAAGTTAAATAACCTACTCCAGTGGATACTGCAAAAGTGGAACTTCTGGGATAAGAGTGACAGTAGCATTAGAGAGGCTAGAAACTGGCCAGGACACAACTGGCACACACACACAGACACCCTCCTCATTCAAGAGGAGAAGTTCAGTGTTCCAGGAGCATCATGGAATGCTCCTTTCCGGGTGACATTTAACTCAGTCTTCAGACACCAGACAAGAACACACACTGCAATAACTGGAGATGTCCAATAATCCAAACCAGAAAAAGCTTTCCATTCTGTTGCTGAGCTGTATCCCTGCCATGGTACTCTCTGACCCCGGGTCAGAACATACAAGCTTACAATCAGAAAGATTTAATGAAAAGCATGCAACAGCCAGAGATCCTGCTGCCAGGGGAGGAGGGGGAGAGAAAGAGAGAAAAAATACATCAAATGGCTTATAAAGAAAGAAGTATGTGCACTTCCCAGCAGAGGATACAGTCTTTTAAGCCATCCCACTTGGGGGAGCTTCCCCTAACTCTGAGACTTCCTTGAAGGCAAAAGATAAACAGATCATGGGGCCAATATAGGGGCTGTGCAGCTGCACAAGTCTCTTAGAAGGTCCCTTTTATATTGCCTTGGCTTGTTCTTCAAGCTCAGAGGGAAGGTTAAGTTGAAGTCACCTGCTCTCTGATTCCCTGTGCACGCACTTGAGCCGTCGCAAAGGGAGAGGCAGGTTCTGCCAGGGACAAGATTTATGCACTTAATCCTTTTGAAGTGAAAAATAAAGGGAAAAGCCCTGCAGTTCTGCTTTCAGAAAAACAGCTCTGGGAATATGCATTTCCTCGTCACAAGTTCCACATAGACATGACATTTAACAGTCCTCAAAAATCCCTCTGAGGAGCTGTCAGGCTTGCTGATACCAATATGTGGAAAGCAGAGAGTCTGGCTTCCCATTCTGAGAAAACCAACAGCCAGCACTGCTCCTTTGGGTTGGTTGTGCTCAAGAGCAAATGGGACAAAGAGACATTCCCACACCTTCCAACACAGAGCTTCTTTTTCATCACCAGTTCCTACCCCAGCCCAGTCCAGCTCTTGCCCAACTCTCTCAATCCATCACCTATCCATTTACAGGCAGCTGAAATTTTTCAAGAAAATACAGCTGGCCAAAGATTACACTTCCAAAGTTCCACCATAGTGCCTCCCCCCCTAGATCTCCCTGTTGCCTTCTGGCCCCTCTTGTGCCTTACTCCTCCCCAAAAGTCCTCATTCCTCAGGGGATACTTCCCTGAGCAAGCTGAGACCTTCCCATTTACTGCTTATATGATCAGGGAGGGCATTAAGGAAATAATCACTGAGACTGCAGATAATTTAGGAATACCCTTTCTAAGGAGATCAGTCATCCTTGGGATGTTCTAGGAAGCTCTAGTTGTGCTGATGCTTCTTTTGCAGGACTAAAAAAATTAATAATATTGTCTCCAGGTTTAAGTGTCTCAGAACTCCTACAGCAACCATAGGAGTCCACAGCAAGGATCCACCCAGTCCACCACTGTGTCCAACATAAACTATGAGCTGACACCTAGGAAAGAGGAAAGAGGAAGAATAGGTTAAAAACACATGGTACTTCCTCTTCAAACATGAATTATTTACTTAGCTTTCAATGATTTTCAGCTGTAGAGATGTTTTTCTAGCCTTAGAGGGTTTGTCTATTCAGTGATCCCTAACAATCTTGGTTTCAAACACTATTGTCTTCCTTTGAACACAAGAATACACCTTGCACCCACAACACCCTCTGATGAGAAGTTCTCTGGGTCTCCTAGCTGGTCCAACCAGAACCAGCTCCCACCATTTGTTTGAAATCTGCCCACATTTGCTGGCCTCCAGTTCTTGCATGGGAAAAGGTAGGAACAGACAGTTCCTATCCATTTGCTTCATGCACCTCCAGATTTTGTAGGTCTCTGTTACCTTTCCCCTCAAATCATTCATTTTCCAGGCAGAAGTATCCCAGAATGCTCCATTGCTTCTTTTATGGGAGTTTCCACATCGAGACTCAGAAGGTCACCCGCAGCAGAATGGGACAGGCTATGGTGCTTTCCCACTTTTGGAGTGTCATGTTCTTCAGAAGTGAATTTGACTTGTGCTTCCACAAGGCTTTTACAGAAAAGAAAGAAAACACAGACAAACATTCCTTTTTTACACTCACTTTTCCTTCACTTGAAATCAAAGGGAATATTTTGAAAGCAGAACAACTTCTCTTCTAAAAGCACAAAGATCCCCTTCTCAGAAGAGCCAAACAGAAGATCATGACTCAGACACGGGGCTTTAACTTCCTCATCCTATGACTCAAACCTTTGACCTCCAGCATTCTCTGCTTCTCTGAGGGTGTCATAGATCTGCCTGATCTCCAGTCTGTTGGATTGATCTCCAAGACCCACGGCACTTCCCAAATACCATTTGGTCAACTCAACAGCACTCAGAAGCAGAACCTTGGAATTTGAAAGTTTGACCTTGCAATTGTGACTTTTTTTTTTTTTTTTTACACATAAGATATTTGGAATGGGTAATGACTGGTGGAGAAGGTGCTGTGTTTAGAGAATAGAGCCATCAAAACCTTCCCAGCTGTCCATGGACTTCAGGGACCCCTCCCATCCAGGGCAGGCCAGAGGGATTTCCTGGCTAATGTCAGATAAGGAAAGATTTCTGCTGAATAGCTGCACGTTAAGATGTATTTTATAATCCCCTGGTTAGCCCAGAGGAATTCACTGGCTGTCGAGAGGATCAACACATCCATAGTGCTGGGATGCTTTGGTATTAAATGACAGCTTTGGCATCGCCCTTAAGTTCAGCAAGTCAAAGGAAATAGTTGCAGGTTGTTTTATTTACTGAGCACCAACTAGGTAATAGGATTATAGACATGTAAAATCAAATTTTTAAAAACTACAAATGAACATTCAGAGTAATTTGAAGGTGTCTCACGTTTTATAAAAGTATTCAGCAAACGAAATCTTGATTAGAAAACCAGTTTAACACAGTCCTTTGCAGTAAGGATGTTTTTGTGGTACAGGGCGGTCCAGACTTCCTTTCACAGCCAGTGGGCATTCCAGGATCACAAGGATTAAAAACCACTAAATTCCCAAATCTCAGGTCAAATCAAGAAAGAGCTTCGGACCTTCCAGTCACTAGTTCAGTCTGTTCTACATCCTTCAGAAACATCAGTGCCCCTTGCAGTTCTCCCAGGCCCAGGCAGTGAATGCAGCAAGGTTCCCACTGCCCAGGGCCTCAGCTGAGCTCAGAGTTAACCTCTGACCATGACCCTTCTCTCCCACCTGGTAGAACAGCTCCCAGTGGGTGCTCTTGTTTCCAGTAAGAACCAGATGATTCTCCAGCTCTGACATTCCCAGTCTGGTCTGGAGACACAAATTCACACAGGCAAGGCTGAAAATCAGTGAGGAAGCTCTCCAGATGAAAGCCTGTGCAGCCAAAAGGAAATCACATTATGCATTATGATGGCATTGGGGACTTTATTAAAAACAAAATAAGCAAACAAAAGGAGCAGCAGTGGAAGGAGAAGCTTCTGGCCATACTGCCACCAGAGGAAATGCTCAGCAAGCCTTGACCTCAGCATGAAGGCTTTTCAAAGACCAGTCCCTGTTTCACATTGGGCATGAACTGCCACTCGACATTATACAGAGGTAGCAAGGCATTTAACCTGTTGTAACCTTGATTGCCATCCACCAGCTCAGAGCAATGTGTTAGGAAAGCAGCATTAAGGAGAAGGAAACTGGGATTGCTGCAGAATAGCAATATTTACACTAAAGAGTACCAAGTGCCTTTAAAATTACAATTTTTACATTTCTAGATATAAAGAAGGCAGCAGGAATAATCATATTGGTCTCCTGCATTAAAATGTTCTTAGACTTCATCTGACGTCCCAAATTTCTTCTGGCTGAGATAACAAGACATGGATTCTTCAGAGGCTTGGAGAGACAGAACCACCACAGTATCCCTTGGTAATTGGTGCCAAAAATTATTTAACTGTTGCTATTTAGTCACTATTAAAACCATATACCTTATTTTTTTAGCTTACATTTATCTAAGTTTAATTTCTAACTTCTGGATCACATTACACTTTCATCTGTTTTTCATCCACACACAGGCATCACTTTACCCAATGAAATTCACCCCTGTGTTTTAGGCTGACACAGCAAATGACACTCAACAGTTTTGGTCAGGAAGGAAAGGATCCTGCATCCTGCTGCATGTGAAAGGGTGCCACTGAATTCAGACAACCAAGTTGAAAGGTGACATCTGCTTTGTCACTAAGGCTTGCTTAGAGCAATAAGGACGATCATCATCCCCCCAGATGTTACTGGAGCTTTCTGAAGGGGTGGCCTGAAGCAGCCAGTCAACAAGGCTGGCAGCAGTTGACTACTTTTAGCATTGCTGTTGAATTACTGCCGTCATCAACTAAAGTTATATGGGAGTCCAATGAAAGACAACAAGTGCCATCAAAGTTGCAGAGAAAGTTTTGTAACCATTCTCAGAGGGGAGACGTGGGCAGGGGTGAGGACATGCACCCCCAACAGCTCTGCAGGATGTGGCTGTGCTGCCATCCACGACCCTGACCCTGCTGCTGTTACTGCTGTGCTTGAGAAACAACGGCAAATCTACCCCTTACCTCAGAATCTGGGCCAGCCTTGAACAGTGGCTGACTTCTCCAGCTGAAAGGTCTCCTGTCCCATGACACAGGCTCTCTGGAGGCTGATGCAGGGCACAGCACAGCCAGCTGTAAACAAACCCTAAATGGAGAATTTTGGGAATGTAAGTTAGGGTCCCATGGGTCAGGCAAGGGCCTAGAGAGGCAGAAAAGGAGAACCCAGCTCTCTTTTTGAGCTGTGGCACTGGCATCCATCTCCAGGACAGTGATGTTGTTCACAATCACAGTGGGAAAACATATTTGTAGCAGCAACACTCTGAACAGTCTGTCCCCCCCGCCCAGTAATGACACAATGGAGGAAGCAGCTGGTGCAGCCAAGCAGCACCAATTAGCATTATCTTAACACTCTGGGCTGTAAATTGTGTCAGAGCTGTTTTCTGTGTAGTTCAGTCATTCCCTTCATGAGGGCATGAGAGCCTGGGGCAGGGGAGCACAGATAACCCTGGCCAGGACCTGCCCAGAAGGCCCCTGCAGCTCCATACCAGATCCCTGAAGCAGCAGCTCTGCAGCAGATCCTTGGACACCAGCAATGGATTGCTACAGTCTTAGAAAAATAGATGCCAGGCTTTGCTCTCCCAGTCACAGCCTTGACAAAAGCCACGTGGGCAAGATGAGTCTTGGCAAAGAGGACAAGTCTGAGTGTTGAGATTAGAAGTTTCCCCACTCTGGGCCAGTGGAGAGACAAAGAGCAAAGGCGAACCAGCCCTCTACATTTAACTGCGTGGTTAGACCAAAGAAATCTATTTGCCTCATGTCTGTTGTCAAGATGTGGAGAATTTTTTCCATAAGAGAACTGACAGTGGGATATGCATGTGAGATATAGGGATCAGGTCACTCTCTTTCACTGTGCTGATTAGTCTGCCCCAAATGACATTTTTTATTTTTAATTCCAGGTACTTCTTAGCGTATGAGAGGTTCCAGACAGGACTGATGCTTGGACAGCTGGGACTCACCCCCGCAGCTCAGAGCCAGGACAAAGCCAGTCCTCCAGGTAGACTGTGCGTCACAGCCTAGGAAAATTCCTGCTTACCCTTGTGCCTGAGGCATGTGCACACACACGTCCCAGATCCAGCTGCAAAGCAAACCTGCTCTAGTTTGGAGTTAGTAGGCACAGGAAAAAGGCTGAAACCTGACTCCTAACCTCCAGCACTGATTGGGCCCAAGTGTTCCCTTTTCCATGCCTTGAGACTTTCTCTCCCCGCTCTCCCACATGCACCCCCTCAGTCACAGGATCACCAAGTGTATTCACCAACTAATCTAAATAAGCACCCCATGTTTCCCAGCCTAGCAGGACAGAAAACCTGTCTGACAGTTGAAGTTCCTGCAAGAAGCATGATGAGGTGCTAAGAAAATAATTGTGCTTACAAATTCTTTGGGCTGAAACAGCTGCTGCTGTAGCTGGATGGGTTTTTGGCTGGCAGTCAGCTCTCCCTACAAGGCATCTCTACAAGACACTCCATTTACTTCCTGTTCCCTAGCAAGTCCCTACAGGAAAGCAAAGAAACTGGGATTAAACATATATGACAGAGCCCAGCCAAGACACACAATCTGAATTCCCAGACAAAGTGCAAGACAAATATAAGCATCACAGAGGAACAAACGTAATATGGGCTTAAGTCTTGCATGAGCCCTCTGTAAATGTGATCTAACAGCAGGCTGCACCTTCCAGCCTGGCAGATTCCATAAATGCAAGGTCTGCAACACATGAGAACTCACAAAGAGAGACACAAGGAGTCAGTGTTTTAGAAGGAGGCTTTAGGGATTCACCATAAACTTGAAGGACATCGAACCCCTACACTCAAATGGTGGTTGGTGCGCTGACATAAAATGAATGGGTCCTCTGAGTCCCAACCCAGTTCTGCAGAACTGGAGCTACAGGGCTCCAGGGCTTTGATTGGGAAGAGAAGAAATTAGAAACAAAAAACTTGTCTGAATTGTCCTCTCCCTGTCTGTCTGAGACAGGCACCCAGTGGCCTCTAACACCATAAGAGCACCTGATGTCTGACATTATCAGTGTACCTCCAGCTGTACTACAGATGAGTCAACAGCAGGTTAAAGAAGGAATAAAGGAGTGAAGCAACACTGCCCAGCCACAGCCAACCTTATATTCTTGGTTTTCCCAAAATAGTTTTCTGGGGTCCCAGCACAATACTCCAAACACTAGATTTCCTTCATAAGATTAACAAATCTAAAGGCTGCCCTCCACCCTTGAAGGATTTAACATAACACCTACTAGTAAAACCCTCAGGTGTGAAAACCTTAAGTATTTAAGTTGCATGTGATTCTTCACAGGTTTCTCCTCTGCTCAGGAGGAGCCTGAGACTTGAGGTACCGAGCAGACACACCATGTCCCACTCCCCACAGGGGAAATCCCACTGAATCCGGCAGCATTGTCAGCCCAGCAGGAAGCATAAGTCTCACAGGAAAGGCTATTCTAGTGATGTTTCCAGGATGGTTTTCCAGATCAGACACATTTTGGAATCAAAGCCAAGGCGGAGCTGGCCAGCACCACCAAAATGGTGGCTAAGTAGAAAATCTCCCCAGTGGTAGAAAGAATAGAGGGTAGACACTTCTTCTGAAGTTTCAATTACTCATGAAAGCAATGGGAAGTTTTCCTCTCTCCCTAAAACATTGTACTTGTTTTGGCAGTGGGTTGAAAGAATCCTCTCCCCATCATACAGGCGTATTTCCTTACTAATGAAGTGAAAAAGTTTACAAAAACTGAAAAGGAAAAAAAAATTCTGCCACCAGAGTAATGATTTTTAACAAGTATTTTTAGTATTCACCATGAATAGGGAATATCAAAGCAACCAAGTCCTCTTGATACTGTTGATACTTTTTCAGGAAGCAACCAGCAGTGCCACAGGGACATTTTCTGTCATGCTGGCAGTGAGCTGCAGACGGCAGCTCAACAAACTCCATTCAAGGGCTTTGTTGAGCTGGGGTCTAAGCAAGGAAATGCTAAAGGAAGCCTGGAGCCAGAGCACTTCCCATGAGACAGTGAATCAAGACCTTCCTCCTCCTGTGAGTCAGTGTCACAGGAGAAAAATTGCAGAGGCTTCTGGCTGGCTGGAGCTGCAGCCATGGCACTACAGCAGACTGGCTCCTCCGGATGTACAGAGAGGGGATGGAAGCTGGACCAGAGACCTGCTGGGGAGGGCTTGTGTTGCACCTGCTTCTGCTCCAAAGCCTGGCTAGCATCAGTCGTGCTGAGAAGAGATCAAAGGGGTAGCAGGCACCTCTGGCCTGTGCTTCATGCACAAAAGTGGAAGAGAATAAGAAAGAACACCTCAGAAGACTCAGAGGAAAGTACAAGGGATGAGAAACACATGGGTCACAAAGAACATGCAAAGTGCACAAAAACCATGCAATTACCTGCTGCAGAAAAGACAGCAGGATCATCTCATTTCACAGATCCCTTGAGAAAAAGCAGCCTTTCTGCCACTCCATCCTGCTTCAGAGGCTTTCCTCCATGCCTCTCCTTAGCCTCCTGACTGATTTTCTCCACCCAGCTCTCCCCCGTCTATGAGCAGAGCAGCGGCACTACTGAGGAGCACAACAGCTTGTGTGCTTCTGGGAAGCCTACATTCCTCTCTAGTCACTAAAACAGCCCAAACCAACAAGAAATGGTGACTTCATGAGAGAAAACAAGAGCAGGGAGAAAGGAAGATGGTTTATAAAGCCAGCCAAATATTAGAAAGTAAAGTCATTGCATTCACATATAACACAAAGCCTCCGGTTCAGTGTGACCACATCAGAGCCTGTGAGGATTACTAACAGACTCTGCCTGGGTTTGCTGCCCACACCCATTCAGCAAAGGGTACCCACAGCTAAGAGAACACGTGTCTTCCTCTTGCTTACTTATTTGGAGCTCTTGTTTGGAAACTCAGCCTCGGAAAACTAAGAGCAGCTATTTCCAAATACTTCTTAGGTGGTTATTCACACACTTGCAATATTCCATAAGCATTTGTCATTGCTGATTATCTTAGCAAGCATTGTTTGCAAAGCAGAAGTGAAGAAATGGTGCAAGGACAAGCAGTTCCCATCCCATCTTAAAGCAGGCCCCACTTTTGTGTAGCATGGCTGAAGCACGTGGAAAACCTCTTCCTAAAAAGTTCCAGGGACAGACACCACAAGCTCTCCTCTGATTGAAGAGACAATCTACCTCTCACTTCCTAATCCTATACTACTTAAAGCCTTCTCTCTCCTAAGTTTCATGTTGTATCAGACATAACAGCCTGCCTAAAAAATGGCGATGTGATGAAACATCAGAAGGAAAAAAGCATGAGTGCAAGGAAACCCTGCAATTTCAATCCACCTCATGCTGTCAGCCTGAAGAACAAGAGGTGAAACCCCAGCTCTGGTGAGAACAACAGGAGTGTGGCAAACAATTTTTAAGAGCTGCTTCAGGTACTGTGCTGAGGAGGTGCTGCAATCTCCACCCCAGGATGGAGAGAGCACAAACTGAATTTAAAAATCCATGGAAAGTAAAATGGTGAAGGACCGTAAATTAAGTTTTCATCAATTCCCACTGCAGGGTCAGCTTCTCTGAATAGCCCTCCAACATAGGAGACACTCCTTGTTTTCCTCTTTCACTTCAGGAGTTTCTCTCCAGCTATGAGCTACTCACTCGTGTGCTTTCTCCAGAGCATCTCATCAGTGGCAAACAGTGCTGCATGGATCCTGCTGGAAAGCGTCATCTCCACTTCGTCTGTCACCAGGGAGACTCCTGTAAACTGCAGAACTTCAGGGATCCCAGGGTCCCACCAGTGAAGAGAAGAAGGGGCACCAGGATTGAGTAAACCAGAGTGACTGACTTAATCTAACAGCTGCCAGAAGAGCCAGCCTCAATCCCACTGTTACTCTGTGCTCTGGTGATGTTTCCAGCACTGGAGATAGCCCCATGAGCCAAATTCAGTTCACTGAACTAACAGAAAATTAACAGTACAAAAAACCACTGCAGCAATGATGAGCTCAGTCACCTGCCCTGGCTGCATCCACCCTGTGCACGTGAGATTGTTGCAATGAGTGCCCAAACCAGGTATTCTGAGCTGAAGGGGCACTGGACACTTATTCTGTTAAGAAACTCATTTTGTGCACACTGAACTGACTTTGCTGGGCTTGCGTGCCACTAATCCACCAAAAGGCCATGGGACAGTCAATAATTCTCTGCAGCTTTTCCCAACTTTCCCCTTATTTATTTTAACATCTTTTTGTGATTTAGAACTATCTCTTCCTATCTGTGCACGCCTCACACAAGAAGATCCCATCTCTGACGGGAGGGCTTTGCACATCATGACAAACAGCAGCAGCAAAGCCCTGCCCTCCACTGAAAAGTCCCATCTCTGTGTATGAGTGGCCACTCCAACCTCACTGCTGGCTGAAGAGGTTTTCTACCTCCCACAAGACATAAGCAACAGGATCTGTGCAAGTCACACTCCCTTCGAGGCAAAAGCAGCAGCAGGGAAGGCCCTTGGACACTCCTTACAAGGAAGTGGAACATTCTCTCGCTTACGCACCGGGAACAACCGTAGCCACCCTAAAGGGTGGGGGCAGAGATAGGACTGTGAGGCAGCACAAGGAGATAAGGGAGAAAACCAAGAAATACGTGGATTCATTGTATTTTTCAGGCTTGAGTTCCTAGAAGAGATTTCTTTCTCTGGTCTTCAGCAGCGTGAAACATCCTTCAGATGACAGCAGCATTTCCAACACCCTACAGCACTTGGAGAGAGTTGGCAGAGCAAGTCCTGGCTACTTCCAACCAGGCACCTCTGGCTCCTTGGCTGCCTCGCTGCCTGTCCCATCTGATCACAAGAGAGATGGATAATTCATTTAGTTTTACAGAAAACTGTTAATTCACAGGGAAACATATGAAACTCTGCAAAACCCCAAGTAATTGTGGCAATAAAAAGCCTGAGGGTTGCAAACTGTCAACTCTTTTGAAGCAGCCATTTTAAACCACACTTGATGATTTCAGTTGACAAGATTACTTGGAGATGATATACTGCCACTTGAACAAAAGCAAAATTTGAGGTGAAATCACTCAAAAGGATTCAAAAGGACAGCAGGGAGGTGTTTCTACTGGTGCATCTGCAAAGGCAACTAAAAGAAGTGACGGAAAGCCACAGAAAGTATCAGTCCCTGCTCCCACCAGTCCTCCCAAAAACTCACAGAGAGATAGAAGTCACACCTCTTGGCTCCCAAACCACTGTTGATCCATTAGGCCCTACTGTCCCTGGCCTCTGGATGAAAAGCATTTCTAGGTAAAAATAAGGAGAGTAGGTCTTCCTTACATTTCCAAGTTAAAATGAGGAAGGCAGGCCAAGGGCCTTGTCACAGCTGCCAGTCACCACAGTATTACATCAGCCACAATGCTACAATTCCAAAGACAGGCTAGCATGAAAGTTAAAAAAGGAGGCTGAATCAAACCTGAGATACTCCCAAAAGATACCCTGAAGCTTAATTAAAAAAAAAAAGAAAAAGAAGTGCTCTACTCCTTTCTGTAGTTATTTTTAATCTGGGGTGGACTGTGTCGTCCTGGAACTGAGTCAAATGAAAAGTAGACATTCAAAGCACTTTACTCTCCCCCTGCTGCCCCTCTGCTCCGTGTCAGTCATCACTTCTGGGTCTGTAAAAGCTTAGTGGGATTTGCACAGGGCCAGGCAAATCAGGCTCCTCCATTTACTGCTATACAACAAATATATTCCAGTAACAGGCAGTTCTCCTGCCAATGCCGTCTGTTTTCCAACTCATTTCATTTTCTTTAGTGACTTTATTTCAGACAAGTGGATAACCAGAACCTTGGGTGTGCTCCATATGTGGATTCTGCCTCTCAGCAGTGCCAGTTAATTCTTTGCAGAAATCCTGCTCATGTAGGATGCAGGTACAAAATCTCTCCTCCCCATGCCGGACCCAGTTCATTTGCTCCTGTTTCCGCTCCCTTTTCACCATCAGTCAGCCCACAAAGCACTGCCTGCTTCTCTGCCCGAGGCTTTCCCCAGCTGCCTCCCTGCCTTTCCTGCCAGGCTCTTGCCAAGGAAACCTGTCCACACCTATGCAGGCTGGGGCCGTGCCTTTGTTTTGGGCAGTGACGTGTGCTTGGGGTGGAGGTCACCATTGTTTCTGCTCCCTGATTCCACAAAGGAGTGTTCATAATTTCTTACAACTGCAGTAAACGAAGAGTGGCAGCTATACCAAGCCTATAACATCAGACATCATTGCTTTTCCTCTTACCTGCCAAAAAGAGGGGTTCTTTCTTTCTTTCACCATGGGAAGGTGCCTGAGGTTGCGATGTCGTGTAGGCAGAAGAACTTTAATGGGCTTTCTCTCAAATATGTGGACATTTTGATGCACAGATAGAGTCACCCTGCCCTGAACCTAAGGCCTAAGAACTCTTGGGGCTGTTTGGATCAGAAATCAGAGCTGGGGACCCTCCCTCACATACCATCATGTCTCCCCTCACAAAGAAGGGATGCAGTGGGTAATGCAGCTGCCATCTCCGGTCTTCAAGCAAAGCAGTTTGACACTGCTAACAGAAAAGTACAACTGTGCTGTGGAAAGCAGATGCATTTTCACAAAAAATAAGTACCTTTCATTGAGCCTATAAAAGGTATTTCTTGCAGAGAAATTGTACAAGAGTCAGTTAGAAAACCTCTAATTTGTACCCAACTCTTAAAGTACTCTCTGACTTGTGTGCAATCACACGCCAAACTTTGGCTTCTTTGAGCATCATATAAAGAAAAAAACACAGTAGAAAACATCTCCCATACCCCTTCCCTGCCTTGTGTAGCATGAAGGTTATGTACAAGAACTAAAACATCAGAGCCAGAAGCCTTAATATGCAGAAAATAATCTCATTTTTCATATTCAGTGCAACATTAAAACCATCCTCCCAAAACTCAGCTGTGCCAAGGCTTGTGAGCTTAGAGTGAAATTATCCCCAACAGAAGAGTTGCACTGCCCCAGCAAAAAATAAGGAGCAGTGGAAAACAGAAACAAAATTACAAAATTCACAAGTGGTGAAAAGTAAAAGGAGGTGGTTTAGACACATCCCATCTTGATATGCAATGTTTCAGTAACCAGGGTGAGGAAATTGGTTTTCCTTTTAAGGAAGGGTGGGCCAGATCCTTGGCTGGAATAAATCAGTGCTGCCCTGCTGAAATGAATGGACTATTGCTCATTCACAGCAGCTCGGGGTCTGGCACATGGTTTTCTCCTGACAGTATCACAGTAATATAATTCTAAATTAAAATCACGTGGAGATGTTGTTTTGATAAAATGTTGTTAAATACTAAATACACCGAATGTGAACTGAACTAAAATGAACCTAATTATGAGAAAGAGCAAAGGGAATGCCTCTCTGTTGTAATATGGACTCGGAGGGTAGAAAGAATTACAGGACAATTTGATGAAATCCCTTGAAGCATTCTCACTGACTAATTAGTCTCTACATTCTGGAAGGTTTCAGGGTTTAACACATTTCCTTATGCTCACTAAGAGCTCACTGTAGTTCCTGCAGCCAAGAGCACCAGGGATGCAGAGCACAGCTGGACCAGCTGGCAGAGAGGTGACTGTAATGGTGATCCCCTCACTAGCCTCAACAGCACAGGCGGCCCAGAGGGGCCCGCTGGGCTTGCAGCTGGTGAGTCCTGCACAGCATCTCGCTGCCAACTGAACTGCTGCAACCAGCTGAGAGAAACTAAAGGATCTTCTTCAGCTGCAGACATGGAAGCAGCACCCTGGGAACCCCTTGAGCATCACAGCAACCAGACAGGGGAGACATTGCAATCACTTGTGCAACTCTGTCTCGTTTAGTCACAAGGTGGATGTGAGCAGGACTATTGCAACCACACCAAGCAGGGAGTGATGGATTTCTCACAGAGCACCCCGGGCACTTTCCTCCCAGTTGATGCTCTCCCTCCTAGATCCGTCCTCGCAGCCATGGCAGCGACATGACAGTGACCCACCATGCCCTGTCTAGCCAAACCCCAGTTCCCCCTGATCCCAAGCAACCAGGCTTCTCAGCCTCTTTCAGGATCAGCCAGGAAGATGCTAATTCCCTGCTGAAGTGGGAGGCAGTCTTTATTATGTTTCAGGCCTGAGAAATCTCACCAGTGCACTGAGAACCACAGGGCTCCTTCCTAATTACACAGCAGAGCACCACATGATTCATGTCAGCAGCTCCCCGGCCCGCTCAGCTCCGTCCTGGCTGGTGTGACACAACAATCCTGAGTGGAAGTGATTAGCAGGTGGCAACCAGGGCCGCCCGCTCGGCAGCACCATTACCAAACACGGCGCCCGAAGAGCCGCAGCCGGGGCCCTGCTGAACCACTGCTCCCTGCATTGCAACATCAGAAGTTGCACTTTAAAACCTTTAAAACCCATCGCCTGGGCTGCTCTCGGATTTCCCAATGAAGGCTGGAGGAAGATGGAGAGCCCGGGCTGAGTACTATATAGATGCATTTTTAAATTCCATGGGGAGGCTGGAAAATTAGAACTAGCTCTAGGGCCCCTTTTGTTTTTCCCTTCCCTCCTCTCTTTCCTTTTGGTCTGATTAACTTTGGTGACTGGCTTGCACAATTTTATCAAGTTGGGCCTGATGAATCATTCATCTCCAGCAAGCAACGGTGAGAGATTGCAGGCCAGGCAGGGTCTCTGTTGCAGTAACCAAAAACAGCAAAAAAACCACCCCCACCAAGAGACAGGGAATGGGGGCAGGGAAAAATGAGACAGTGGGCCAACAGCACTCATGGACAGCTTTCCGATGTCTGGTCTCAGACAACTAGCAGCACATTCATTTGTAAGCCTGCCAGACCTCCTAGGAAACCTAGAAGGCTGCTGTTATTTATAAAGCTAGATGTAGTTATTCTGCCTGTGTGCAAGACTAGCTCATTATATTTATAGGTACCTGTCCCATTCACCTACTTCTGGGCCCTCATTCCCATAAATCCACGCGGCTGGCAGGATCTGCCTCCAAACGCTGAGATACCTCTCCTTTCCAGGCAGGGCCATTTGGAAGTGTCTGTCACCACTGCAGGGCTCAGCAGCATGTACATGTAAATATACACCTGAAAGCCCCACATTTCTGTCAACACACTGGAAGACAGATTCAAGAATTTGTCTTCCACGTGGAGAGCACCAGATTTTACATTTCATTTGTAAAAAGCTCCCAGTAAATCTTAACCACTAAAGTTTGATTTAATGATGGTTTAAAACTGTCAGCTGGCTTCAGTAGAGAAGACATACAAGCCAGTCCCATCAGTTCTGGCAGCCTGGAATCCCAGCCCTCTTAGCAAAAATAAAATCAGCCCTCCTAGCTTTTATGCCTGAACCTCAAACAATCTTCCCGTAATTCCAACTTGGAGCTCATCTGGTCAGGCATGAACAGCTTTGCAAACAGTGAAGCTGGGGCTGTGGGCAAGCAAAGGCAGCTCCCTACAAGTTGCACTGGGGAAAGGAAAAGCAAGAGATTTGGCCTTTCTAGTTTGTGGATGTTCACACAGCAACACAAGAGACCTTTTCTATTTTGAAGGTGAAAGACTTTTCAACAAAAAAAGTAAAAATGGCACAGACAGCTGTCTGTCACATCTCACTTTTGAGATCAGCTGGGCTCACTTCTGCCAACCAGAAGCCTTGCCCAAATGTAGATACAGAAACTGAGGCAAAGTGCTACTTCCAGTTGCCCATACATTCAGAAACTTTCAAGAAGAACCATGTTCTACCAGTCTCAATCCCAGATTTCTTAGGTGCTTCAATTTGTGCCATCATTTTGGGCTAGCAGCTGCTAAATCAGATCTAAACCCTCATGCAATTTGTCCAGGCTTGGCTCCCTCAAGCAGGCACACAACCACAGCAAGAAGCGTTTTGGCTCTCTGTAAGCCTCAACACTGGGCAGGTCTTGAGAGGGGTCTCAAAGAGCCACCTCAGAGGAAGAAACACAATCCAAAGGCAGATACCATTTTCCCTGCTTAATCTCTTGGAATAATTCCCTCTCTCTCAGTCACGAATTAAAAGTCATCCAGAGAAAAATATCTGCCCTTGTGTAATGTATTTCAGGGATTGATTATATAACATTTGATGTGGCATAAGTTCAAACCCTTAAAAAACCCTCAAAAAGACAAGAACCAAGGAAAAAGTAAAGGTGTTCCCTCATCTTAGAGCATACCCATATCCCACATGTCTATCCAAGAAGAGCCAACACTCCAAAACTGAGAGCGAAAGAGGCTGAGATCTTGGGGCTGGATCTGGAGGTAAGAATTTTCGCATCTTAGTTCCAGTGTCTGACTCACTGCTGGAGTGAGCAGGTGTCTCTCTACAAGAGGTAGCCACAAACATTTTAACCCAAATTTATATTTCTCTATTAAAGTTGTCATCTACATAATGTAGCATTGACTAATAATCATCTCAAAAGATTCCCAACCAATTCTCCTAGGAACATAAACAATACAGCTTTGGGTTAAGGGTGTGAAAGAGATGAAGCAAAGCTGACTCAAGCTGCTTCCAGTGGCTAAGCCAAGTGAAATACAATAAATACAGAGCAAACCTGATTTTTCCCTTGCTGCTGCACCCAATATTTGCAAGCAGTTACACTGGCTGCAGAAGTTAAACACACAGGAAAATATCAAGATACTTTGTGCGTTATTTGCACATCTAGTTATGAAATTCAGGTCATAAAGTGAAAGAAAACTAGATTTTTAAAACAATTTTGTGCTTTAAGATGCCCATTGCAGGGATAAATGAAAACAAATAAATACATTGAGGTTCTTTTCTCTGTGGACTTCCATCTCAGATGATCATTTGTACCCCTCTAGGATTAACAGCAGCTCACAGTTCCCTCCTCTGATCATCATAGATTTTACTTCATCACTTCTACCTTATAATCCATAACTAGGGATGATTTATAGCATGTTCTTTAAAAACCCTCCAGTCTCATTGTAAGGCAGTGAGGAATCCATGTTCTCTGGCAGGCTAAGGCCACAATCAGTCGACCTCAGAGGAATGAAATGCCACCAAGTGTCCTGGGAGAATGCAATGACAAAAGCACCTCTGGGAAAGGATGAAGAAAAAAAATTCCATGGAGAGTTTATTTTGTTAACATAACCTGACCATGTCCCAGGTGCCTTAGAGGATACCTGAGGACTTCTCTAGCAAAAGACATGTAGGAGTCAGCTGACTGGTAACAAGGTGGGTACTGTGCACTCACAGCCCAGAGCTCAGATTTCATTAAGGTAAATTAAATAGTAACCTATAGCCACCATTACCTGAAAGCTGACCAGTGACCATGGTTCAGCTCCTAGAAAACAGCCATACCTGCCGCAGCTCAGCAGCATATCAAGCCTGGAAGCTAAGCAGCCCCTCCATCCAAGAGCTCCTTACTCTCAGTATGAACACACACGATCTACACTGATGTGTGGAAGCTTCCCTGGGTCTGTATTTGGGGGACACAGGACCCTTTGGACCTCTAGGTTGCCCTGGACTTCTGCTCCCATGCTTTTAGGGAGCTGGAGACTGGGCTACAGCAAACACCAGACATCGAGTGCCTCTGCAGGTCACCACCCCATCTCTAGATCTTCTCTGGTGTGGCAAACGCCAACTCCCTGTCTGCAAAGCAAGCACAGATTTTACGAGAATCCTCCTTCAAGGGGAAAGCACCTTCTCTCCCCACTACCCCCATCCCTGAAGCAACACTAAACAGCCTCCTCTGCTAATGTTGGTGCAGCAGGGTTGGTTTTGCAGGAGGACTTTTAACATCATCACCACCAGGACACCTTATTTTTCAGTTCTGAAGGGCTTCAAGAAGAGACACCTCAAAAAAAAAAAAAAAAAAAAGGGCTGGAATGGAGTTCACTCCCAAAGTAAAACTAAAACACCAAACACTTCCATTTCTGGAGTCTGGGGAAGAGACAAAAGAGTTTCTCTATCAGGGTCTCAGAAACAGAGCTGAGCAATGGATGACAGAGTAGCTCTCCAAGCCGTTTGGGGAATATCCCACAGAGTCTGAAAGCAGCATTACAATGCTGTTTTGCAACTGGGAGAAGAATCACAGTATGATCCAGTAATCAAGGAAAGGAATCAGATTCATAGAATATTTTTTTAACCCATAATAAATTATAGTTTCCTAAACTTTATTGTGGTCACAAAGTCAGAACAAAATTTGATAAAAAAATACAACTATTGTGCACAGAAAATCTTGAAAAATGTCACTAAATACTCAGGGGAGAAACAGTGAGTGCCTTTTTAATGAAAACCAAGCCTGTGGATTGCTGGTTTCTGAAAGCAGTTTGGTAAATGGTTTTGTTTTCCAATAAGCAAAACAAATACTGGAATGGGACCATAGTCCTTTCTCTTCTCTTGCTCCAAACCTCCCCATTTTTCAAAGTGGAATAAAGGATGTCTCTCCTCCGATTTTAAAACCAGTAAATTGTTTCCAAATGTACTGTGAGCCAGAAGGGAGATAGGGCAGTAGAGGAAGGTTGAGAGACCCTGATGTATCCTGGGGATTGCAATGAATGGACAAGAAAAAGCAAAAGCAAAACCTGCTCCTGACAAACTAGATTGGGAAAGTGCCTGGAGATGGGGCTTATCATGCCCCAACTTGAAACTCCCCAAGCAAAGCACACACCCATGTCTCTACATGAAAGCAATGAGATGGGAAGGAAGCACAGTTAGGGTTTGGTGCTGCTCAAGCCCCATGCAATTACAGGCAAGAGTAAACACCTTATTCAAGGATGAGCAATCATCCCTCAAGGGAAAACCCTGGAGCTTCCAGCCCTCCCAGGAAAGTCGCAAATGAGTACAGGAAACAAGTGGGGACTTGCACAAAGGGAATGAGCTAAACCTCACTGCCCATGAGTGAGGACCTGAACAGACAGGTCCATGCGCTCCAGCACTGGGCACAGATTTCAGAACAAACACGTGGGAAGCTGTGCCGTCACTGAACCTTTCATTTCTGAAGCTCCAAGATTATTTAATCTTTCTTCCTAATACAGCAACTGCCATAAAAACTCCAGTTTGGCAAGAGCACCTAATTCAGTGCTCCTGACGAGAGTCTTTCCTCCATGGCAGAATAGCTGGGAGCATGAAGCTGGGAGCAGATTTGCTCCTTATAAAGGCAGGGGATGCTCAAACTGTACCCAGCTCTCATCAGCCCTCCCTTAACACACCTACATGCCCATTACACAGGCTTCAACATCTCCCAAACAACTCGTGGCTTGAATAGTGTTTAAATCCATTTTTCGCTTTCAGGGCCATCCACTTAGTACAGCCAAGTTTACAACCTTGCAGATGCCATTTCCCATTCATAAGGGCCCAACAAGGCATGAGACGTACAGTGTCTGATCCAAGAAACTCATACTCTGAAGACTTACTCACTGGTAGCTATTGAGAACACCTCTGCAGAGCTGTGGGGGCTCCCAGGAGATGAGCATATGTGCTCCTCTGTAGTCACATCCCTGCCACCATCCCACACAACGAGGCAACTCTCAGCAGGCTCAGAAGTCTTTCTTCTGTGGAGGAAGAGGTGGTGGTATGAAGTCAGCTGCAGAACTGTTCCTCACAGATGTAGGGGATCCTGAAAATATACCCAAACTCTGCTCAACCCTCCCTTAACATACCTACATACCCTCACACAAGCTTCAATGGACACCTCAAAAACAGAGACAGGTAACACATGTCAGCACAAAACATCTAGGTACCAAATGCCTGAGGAAAAGTCTAATGAACTCCTTCACTGGGCTCAGGAGGGGACAAGTGACAGCTCATTTGTTGCCATAAGTACTTGTTCGTCAGATGCCAGGGCCAGTCAATGTGAGCTAATTAATCTCCCTGAAAAAAATGGAACCATCTGGCTGTACAGCAACCACTCTTCCTGCCTGGGCTCCCAAGCCCACATGGCAGATCGTGGAGAGACCGTATCAAACAAGGAAGCATGGCAAAGACATATTCTTTGCTACTGTCACACAGCCCAGGTAGCCACCTGGGAGGGCCAGGCAGCCACCCAGCCTGCAGACATTTCCCTCCTCTGCCCACTGTCCTGCTGCATGGGAAGAGCCTCCCTCGCCCAGACACAGAGCTGGCAGCCAGGTGCCCTCGTGCCATGGGAGTCTGGGCCAGGAGGCCAGAGCAGGCACTTTCCAGCACAGCAACAGGAGCTGCTGCCTGAGGGTCAGCAGGATTATGCAGCTCTGGTCACAAAGAGCAGGGCTGAGAGTTCCAACACCAACAGGGGCAGCCCAGCTGCCTCCAGCCTACCTACTCCTATTGATTTTGTCTGTGAGCACTGACTTCTATTCACCTGCTGGTTTCCTGGCCTCTTGGGAAGGAGGAAGAAGGAGTTTCCTGCTCTGGGGGGCCACAGTTTGGCAGAAGTACCTGCAGCCTTCACAGCCCTGGCCATCACAAGTCCTTGGCTTTGCCTCTGTATGGCCAAAGTCACATCCAATCCCCAAGGCAAGGTGCCAGGATCAGGCTCACAATGATGACAGATAATTACCAATAATCACTCGAGCTGCTCCCCACCTCCCACCACTGCTATGAGCAGGAAAACCAGTGGAGGAAACAAGACCTTCCTGGCAATGCCCCAGCTAACTTGAATCAGCAACAAGTTTTGAAAGACATGCAGACTGGTGGCTACTGAGGGAGACCTTCAGAAATGCCACTGCTTCCCTTGCATTGCTGCATATGTCCACTATACAAAATATTCACATGTTCACATAAACAACATAAACAACATTCAGGGAAGTAACGAGACAAGCAAACCCTTAGTTCACTCCTAACATGGCGTTTGGTGAAGGCTTTTCCCTCACTAACCAAAGTGCAGCCCATTACCAAAGCAGGAGCAGAGTTTATTGATTTTTCTTCATTACAATTGATGGCAAAACCAAAGTGAGGGTACTAAGAAACCAACACATGTAAACTATAAAAATTCCCTGAAGACCACAAATCTCCATGAAACTCCATGAAAATCTGATAGGATAACTAGAGCTGCAGCACACTTCTCCCACATCAGCTGCCTGGACAGCCTCATCATGTATGGTTTGCAAGGTTTTCCCCCAAAACAGGGTGTTTCAGTTTTTAGCAAAGGACAGAGTAAAACTCAGCTCAAGGTAGGTAGAAACAGGCAGAGCTTTATTTCAAGCATGTCCCAGTTGCTCAGAGAACTAGAAAAAGGGAGGAGGTGAAAAAAAGGCTTTGTGGTTAATTATGAGTATGCTAACATGGTGAGAAATAAGGCAGTGAGGATGGCAGAGATAATTACCCTATGAGCTGCATTTCCCTTTTGGATGGGAGATAATGAGACATCCTGTGCTATGCAGAGGAGTCTCCTAGCAGAGGAAACCAAAGGGCAAGCAAGGTGCAACTGCAGAAACCCACTGTCTCCTCACCAGTGCTGGCAAACAGGGTCAAGCATTTCTAGCAAAGGGGGAACAGAAAAAAATTAACCAGCTCTGGGCAACCAAAGTAATTTTCCCTTCTCCTTGGGCACTCCTGAGGATCCCCACCCTGGGTAGCTGACCCAGGTTTCCACAGATGTGTCCTGCTTGGCAGGGACCTTGGCTCACGGAGAGGTACAGAAGGGACAAGTGCACTCTATTCACTTCTTGAAACCTGGGCAGGCAGAAACGAGCTACTTGGGCTGGGAAGTTCCAGAAGGCTGCAGGGAAATGCATGGAATAGCACAAAGCTGTTTGAAAAGAGCCACAGCACAGCAGCCTGCAGCCAGGCACAGATTATGCTAAATCCCTTGGTTTCAGTGAGCCAGGCACTACTCCATACCTGCCCCCTCCAAGAGAAGACTGACTTTTCAGTACTCAAGCCCCCAGGAGAACTTCCAAGTGCTGCAGCCTTGTAAGGTTTCCAAAGTATTCAGCTGCCCAGGGAAAAGGCTCAATGTGAGAACAGTAAAATAAACCTCCAAAACTATGTGAGCAAAATCATCATCGGGTACATGGTTACTCCAGGCAGTGAGGATGGAGGCGCCTCCTTTTGCTCAGAGATGGAGACAGAAAGCTTTGCTGGTGTGTTGCTTTGCAAGTCCGAGTTAGTCCTGGATCTGACAGGGCAGTGGGATGGAGTTTCCTCTTGTTTATTTACATCTTGAGTCCACCTCGGTACCTGTTCCCCAGGAGCTCCTTTGCTGATCACGAAAAGTTTCAGTTAATGACGCTATTTTAAGCACCCACTGCTGGGAGAAGCCAAACCTTTTAACAAAGCCTCCTCGACACTGTAACGAGCACATTATTGCTGAGGGGGAGGAAAGAAAAAAGCTGGGGGTGAGCCAGTATCTAGGTCAGCATCAATCTCTCTCTGTCACCTACAGTCTTGTTTTATGGGAAGCATGTGGATAATAAATGGTGATTACGGAAAGTGAAGGGGAAGAGGCAATCCTGAGAAATTTATAGATCGGAGAGAATTCACATTAATAGCAGATAATACAGAGCTGCAAAACTGTTATAAAAAAGGCATTAGAAAAAGCTCTGTAATTGGGGTTATTAGACACAACTACATCAGGGCTTTTTTTTTTCCATTCTGGGTACATGTCACAGTGATGTATGTCACTTTTGATCGTGATAATAACAGTAAAATATCCATGTTAAAGCCAAGTACATTAACTTCTATATTGGTGTAATTTACTGCGTTATGAATTCCCATCATTCAGGAGCCAGACAAAATGCTCTCCTTATGATGTCGATAACCGTGCACACATTTTACAGGAAGAAGTGTTTCTTTAAATATCTATCACATGTTAACGAATCCTTTTAACTTTCCATTACTCTTGTCAGAAAAGACAGGGAGCAGGAGAAAGGGGTAAGCTATTCACATTGCTAACATACATCATCAGCTGGATTTGCCATTGCCCCGTGTCTGTCTCATGCACAGCTGCTTTTCCAGCTAAACATGTAAGAGATTAGTTTGCTACATGGGAAGGGTCAGAATGGACTGGAAAGTAGCTATTATTTTTTTTTAAATACATATGCATCAATATGATATTGAAGGAAACCTTAGGCATCACTCACTTGCCAACAAAAATAACAAAGGATTCTCCTGATTTACAAGTGCGGTTCAATAACAGGAAGGTGGAGAACCTGTCTCTCAAAGTTGAAGGGATCCTGCTCTGGTGCTTAGAGTCATGAACAGAACAAGCCAAACATCAATCCTTTTCTGTCTGCTCTCCACTGCAGAAGCCAAATGACTGCTGAAGGACCCACAAACCTGGTCATCCACAGGCTGTAACTAGAAATCACAGTGTCATCAACAACACAAGTGCTAGGTGAGGATTGGGCTCCCTGAGGAAGCAGGGAGGAGGCTGCTGATGGCTGAGCCTTTGGCTCCAGTCACTGGAGAGCTACAATCTACTCTCAGGCTGCCTCCCCAAGCACCTCCGCACCCTGGGGCAAGTCACGCCTTTGACTGCTCCTTCCAAAAAGTGAATGCCTCCAGCTAAGGGCTGTGATTGTATGGGGACAAGCACAATGAAGCCTCGAGGGACTGCAGCAAGAATCCTTCCTGCTTCAAGATGAACAGTGTGGAGCTGCAAAGCAAACCAAACTACCCATACCAAGGGCAAAAGCATTCTTAGAGGATCTACTTCAAAACTGCATGGAAGAGGACTTGATACCAGTGTGATATCAAAAATGGGGTGGGCATTCAAGGGGTGAGCTAGAGCAAGTTTTAATGCTTTCAAAAAAACCACACGAGAAAATTTTCCTTCTTCCTGCAGCACAGAGCACATATGCAATACAAAGCAATCACCCCCAGTTACTCTAAGCCAAGAGCCCCTGTCCATAACAGCAATAAGACCTCACAGCTCCCTCCAGCCACTGTATTCCTGAGGGGCAAGGGGTTTGTAGGGCTCTGAACGTGAAGGTAAGCTCTGCTCACACTCAGTTTGGCTCATGAAATCAATCAGTTTACTTTCAGGATCAGGCACTGAGAAATGCAGTCAGCTCCCCCAAGCTGCACTTTCAAATTGCAAATTACAGAATAGCTTCAATGTTAAGAAAGAATTAAATGACTCCGGCTTGTTTCCAAAACAAAACACTGCAGTGTGGCATTACTGAACATCATCCCACCCAAATGGAATTCGATACTTCATTCAAGCCCAAACATTTTGCTTCCACATGTGCAGCTGATTAATTGAGGATTCAACCATTCATGCCCTACTACTATGTGCTGGTCTGGGGTTTTAGGGGTTTTCTCTCTTAACAGTAACTGCATTTGACCAAAGGGACTCACCTACACACATACAAAAGGCTTTAGCTGGTGCTTTGGAAGTGAGACAAGGCAAACAGGGGAATTCTCTCCTTCCTTCACCTCTGAGCTAGATGAGCTCATACCTCCTGAAGACCCTGCCTTTCTTTCCTTGTTCCTCATTTTGTGAGCCACACTGCTCTGCCCACTCCGTGCAGACCAGACAGTTCCTTCTCTAAAAGGCAGGGAGGTCTCTTTGTGTTATCCACCCTTGCACCCAGCCTACCCACAGATACCTGCCACCTCCCTGCCCTCTACTGTTGCTTTCACAATGGCTTGTCTGCTGAGAAAATATTTACTTTGCATTTGAGAAAAGGTCATTGACTGGTGGTTTAAACCACTCTCCCCTGAGACAACAGGAATGGGAGTCAGACTCTAAAAGAGAAAATCAGCCTCGAGTCTTTTTCCTCCTCCCTTGTTTCCTCCCACATCCCATTCAGATGGCATAAAAAGGCTGTCAGTGGCTCCAAGCTCAAAAAAAGGAGGACATATTTCATGTCCTTCATGAAATCTACCTCCATTGGTCCCTTGTTCAGCAGGAAGCAGGGCTTGCCCTAATTAAAACCAAGGTGGGTAACAAAACAGAAAGATTCATTTCCTGTAGCACCACGGGGCTGGCAGGAGCAGTTCCCTGTCCTCAGTATTCTTTCTGAGGACAGTCCTTCAAGTAGACACATTGACTGGAGCAGGAACCAGTTGCATTTGACTCTCCTTGCCTTTGAAATACACTTTGCCAGGTGTGTTCCTCATCCCCAGCAGCAGAAGCAGAGACACAAGAGCACATCAGGTGCACCACAGTGCTGCAGCACAGCAGG
Source organism: Corvus hawaiiensis (assembly GCF_020740725.1). Lineage (NCBI taxonomy): Eukaryota > Metazoa > Chordata > Aves > Passeriformes > Corvidae > Corvus > Corvus hawaiiensis. The sequence goes on along the minus strand of NC_063223.1, from coordinate 17,885,978 downwards.
AGATGTGGGACATGAAACAAATCTGGCAGCAGAACACCCGGTCAGAGGAAGCAATGCACTTTCCTGTGCACAACACAGTGGTTTGTATCAATGTCAAGTTCACTTTTTACCAGGAACTTGGAGGTTCCTATGTGGTTTATGTATACAAAGAACAGAAGGGTATAAACACTCTATAATTTCAATGAAAAAAGTCTCTCCCACTCAAATGAAAGGAACAATAAAGTTAACAAACACTATAATTACAATCCCAGAGTACACATCTGTCTGTACAAAATATCCCGCAGTACGGTGACCAGCCACACAGAAAACCTGTGTCCTGCAAATGAAACTGCCTGAGTATCACCAAGCCTAATTCAAAGGCCATTAAACAGAATGCGAACCTGGATGTTGGTTTCAGGAGCTTTGGACCAATCCACTCCAGCACATGAAAAGTTTCACCATTCCTCTCCTTGCATCTGTCCATTCAGAGCAGCAACAGCTGTTTAACACGGAGCAGTGGTTAAAAGAGTAAACGTATCAGGGAGGAAGGTGACTGAAAGAATATATGCTTGGGGAAAAGACTAGGAGGAGAGAAGTGGAATTTTAACAAGGATGAAGATTGCTGGTATATAGATCCCATGCTGTAACAGCACAGATTCAGCTTGTGCGGCTCTTCCTGCCTTAAACCCCAAAGATGAGGTTTCACAAGATGGTTGGTTCAAACTAAGACCTCATTTCACTTCACCCTGGATCCTGTCCCCTGCCCCCCAAAGCAGAGCCTCCCTCTTCCCCTGGGCCAGCTGCAACATTGGTCTAATCCCCTGGGGAACTGCTCCATCTCAAAAAGACAGGAGCAAATAAGCTGTCAGGGAAATAAGTAGTCATAGCTTTCTGCTGAGTGTGAGCAAAGCAATTCCACTTTAGTGGTAGGTGAGTAAACAAGTTGTTTGCTTTTTGCAAGGTAAAGCAGAGTTCTGCAGAAAGCACCAAACTTCTTTCATTCACCTCTGGAATCATCCATCCTCCCTGCTGCTCACAGAGGGTTTTGCACGAACACACACTTAAGGAGGGGTTACTATAGATAACAATCTGCACTTCATACACAAACAAAATAAATTGTAGCTGTGTTAGGACTTCAAATCACTTTGACACCTTCATGATCACCCAACATGACATTTCAGGCAGGTCATATTCCCTGCCCAGTGCTTGTCAGTTCCTCTCTCCTTCCAAGAGGCTCCCAGTCACCAATTCCTTTCTGTAGAGCACTTCCTAGCACCTCAGGGGGACCACACCACTGCCTGGCAAGGCTCCCACCATGTTTTGTTTGCAGCCAGCTCAGTAGTACAGGAGAAGGATGAAAAGGTGGGGTCACTTTATCCCTTGGCCTGCAAGACAAAATGGTCAGGGAGTGCAGACAAAGGGCAGACGGGGAAGTTGCCATAATTAAAATTCTGAGAAAACAGAGTTGCCACTACAATAATTTATTGCAAGGTAGAGCCCCCTTAGACAGTTGTCTCTGGGCTATAAGAGCACATGGACACAGGAAGGGAAGTACTTGGCCCTTGCTTTGCTTCAGTTCCCTAATCCAGCACAAATGCATTTGGGGATTTATAGGTTTTTGGAAGCTTCCAGCAAAGCTCAGGGCCCGTTCCTTGGGTTATTGTTTTCCCATCTGTTTCTCTTCATTTTATTCCATCACAGAGGCCCCATCGTGGGACACAAGAATGTGACCGGAACAATAGGCAGAACTTGCAGCCTCCAGGACTGCAGTGAGGGCAGAGCCGCCATTGCAGGATGGGAGCCAGCGGCTTCTATATTTAGCCCTTTCTTGTTCATTCCAGATCACATTCTAACCACGGACTCAAGAAGTCAGGAGGCTTTCACCAGAGCACTGTCCCTGAGCACTGCACATCCAGCAGGGCCCCCTGAACATAAACCATTCATTTCCCTTCTAATAAATGCCAACAGGAAGACTTCCTGCTCCCCCCCCCCCCCCCCCCCCCTTTCCAAATCCCTAGTTTGACAGACTTATTTTCTTCATATAAGCAAGCTAAACAAAACCATCTCCTCTGCAAGGCTGGCGGCCTTGGAGCAGCCCCAGGACTCCAGAGCTTGGACAGCATGGCACTGCCTGTCAGAGCAGGGCCCTGGGAAGAGGCAGAAATGGGTGAGCTCTTTTTCCCCCATGTCTGAGCCTGTGTTAAACTCACCAAACCCCAGACACTTGCCCAAGCCCACACCCCAACACCTGATGGCAGGGCAGGTGAGGGACAACCAGTTCTGAGTACCCATCTGGCCTCAATCACCACCACAGCACCTGTATACACCTCTCAGACTCAGACAAGAGGGGTCTGCTGAGCAAAAGCTCAGGTGTTATTGCAAAGTCAGCCCACCACGTCCCAAGCCACCTCTCTATCCCTTTGAAGGCCCTGCAGGAAGCCCAGCTGACAGTAGCACCGACCATGATGTCATTTAGCACTTACCTGAATTACATTATCTAGTGAGGGGATCCCATAGAGGAAAACCTGTCATGTTTCCAGAAATACTTACCTAAAAGCTGTGTCGCTTGAAAAAAGCTTGGCTATGGACAAGTTCTCTTTCTGCCACTTTCACAAGGGTTGTAGGTTAGGACCACTCTGCACTTTGTCTCTCCAGTCCTACCAAAGTTCTATCAAAGGCTGCTGGTGCCCCAGTGAGAGGCTTGAGCACACAGGTGGCCTCCTGGGAACCTTGCTGCCATCCATATTATTCCTCCTGTTTACCAATGTGGCTTCACACCCTGCCTTTTCTCCTGTTGGCATTCCTACCACTACCAGTTCCCCATTCCTTCTAAAAGCACTGTAAGAGGTTGTATGGAGAAGGCTGAAGCTGGATGGGATCAAGAACAGAGTTGGTTTTCACTTTAATGTCTGTCCCTGGAAAATTAGTGGTACCTAGCAGTGCCCAAGCACAGATGGAGAAATTACATCTTCTGGTCATATCAGAAACCATGCTACTAATTTACTTTGTAGCCTCAAACTCGTGGCAGGTTAAATTTCCCTCCCTGAGGTATTTGCTTCTGAGGGCCGCTCTGAAGTAGGGGTGCCTGACAAGTGTTTGGAGAGACCTGGACAAAACCAGCATAGTTAGGAGGCTGAGCAGACTGTCTTTCTGCAGCTTAGGATCCACTGAACACCTTTGCACTGCCAGCACTGGCCTGTCAGCTGTCTTCATCTGCCACACAAAACCCTTCTCCTTTACTTCTTTTGTGTTCTGGAGCCTGGCTTCCCTCTGCTCGTGTGAGGATGCAGTGCCCAGTCAGCTCTCTGAACAACTACCACATGCCAGCAAGCTGTAAATGAGCCCTGTGTGCCCAGCCAGTCTGAAAAGAAGGGAACACTTTCCATCTGGCATTCCTGCAGGTCTTGAGAAGGCAGTTACTGGTCCAAGGTAGACAAGAGAAGGGAGCTGGAGTTTCCAGTGGAAGAAGGTGACAGAGAGGAGCACCAGCAGCACTCGAGGCTTTGCTTGGCCCACAAAAGCACTGAACAAAAAAAACCCCATGTTGCTCCATTTTGCAGCCAAAACTTTCCCTTTTATCTTCCCCTTCCCTCCCAGATGTACCTCCCTGGAACACATGAAATGAAGCTCAGATCCTTTGGAAGCTTTAGCTTTTAACCACAAAGGCTGTGAGTTTTTACCACCCCAAAACCAGAGCTGTTCTCAGGCAGAAGGCCTTAATAGCAAGCAAGGGTACTGCCATGGAGAGAACAGCTCCAGCCAAGGAGAGACAGGGCATGACCTGAGGCACACACAGGTAACAGTGAGTTTCCAGGAGGAAACAGCAGGTCAGGGTAGGACTGGAAAATGACCTGAACCTTTGATAAATCCTACACCACAAGGATGCTTTTCCAGAATATCAAACATTGAATGTACACCACCTTTCTCAGAGCAGGGGCCACGCACAGCCCATCAACTGGATCCAGACTACTTTTACATGCTTCCTTCCCTGTATGACTGAAGCACCCTGAAATCTTGCCCTGCATTTATAACAGGTCTTTATCAGTCTTATAGCAACTTTTAAGTCTCAGAGTTCTTCCTCTCTCCTCATCCTATCTTCCTCCCATCCATTTAGAAGAAATAAGAATAACAAAATTGTTCTCCTGGAAGTCAGATGTAGTCTATCTCCCTGCAGACACAAGCATATACCTTCTTTCAGGGAGCCATAGAACAATTGCAATAATTTCTGGACCCCCCAAAGAGAGAGTCGGGGTCCTCGGCCCTGCTATTCCACCAGCCTCAGACACCCCAAGGAAATCACTTATTTCCCACAAGTGCAGCTGGGCAGCAAGGCCCAGTGGCACAGCCACTTTCCAGCTGGGTGGGAGGCACAAGAAGATAAAGACAAAGATGCAGCAGGGAAGGAGGTGGCTTAGCAGAGCCTCGCAGAGCACAGAGAATAACAAACAGATGTATAATACCAGAAGCTTTAACCAAGTAGAGATTATAACTTTACAGATAAGTGCAATCAATGCATATGCACAAACATTTGTAGTCAACAGTGCAATTCCATCCCCAGCTGAAGGATCCACTGGGTACACATGTTCAAACGTGCACAACATTCACCGCTCAACTAAAACTCCGTTCCCATAAAGCCACACAGACTCCCTTGGGCAGAGGCCAAGCAGTTTAATAAAAAAGTCTATCCAGAGTGAGAACTCTTCAGAGACATTCCACCATCTGGAAAGAGGAGAGGGTCTTACTCTGAGAACTCTTGGAGAGCCCGACCTACTGCGGTTAAATACGTGCCTCATCCAGTGTTAATTCCTGAGGAAGAGCATCACATCATTCCCACCGCCTTGTGCAGCAGGACCTGCAGTGAGCAAATGGGCCTGATTCTGCTCCTCTCTCCAGACAAGAGCATACAGCCAGAGCCCAAGATGGGATGGCAGCTGGCCATTCAGTATTTGCTTTTTAGTGAGGCCAGACTCACAGTATTGCTGATGAAAAACAAAAGCCATTGCTGTTAGTGTGGGCTTCTTCACTTCCTTTTATTATATCCCCACCCATGGCAAGTAAATAAAGCTGCAGTCAGCTTCCTCCAAACACTGGGGCACTGAAGATTGTACAGAGCATCGAGAGGGAGCAGAGCCACAGCCAAGGAGGAGGGCACTAACTCCTTTCACCATTCCCTGAAGAGACTGGGCACTCCCAACAGCAGAAAAAAAGCACTTAGAGCAAAAAAAAAAAAAAATCCAGGACCCTGCTCTCAACAGGCGTTTGATATGCGAGCTGGCCTAGGACAGCAGCGGTCAGAAGAAATTAAGTTGGACATAGGACTTGGCTCCTTCAGAGACCTGCCCCAGGAGGCTGTGTCCTGGTAAAGAATAGCATTTTAGATGGCTCTATAAAGGCTCTGTGAGCCTCTCATGAGGCCTTTCTCCTGGTGGGCTTCCAAGAGCTGAGCTAGGCAGAGGGACCACCCATACGGATGCAATTGCAAGAGAGTGACCTTGGAAAGATACAGCCCAGGAGAAATCAACGCATTCGCTGGGAGCTCTCATCCCATTCCCTTTCTGCCAAGGGACAGAGGCAATGGAGGAGTACAGAAAGTCTCACTTGGCAGAACTCAGCCAGGATCAGAGCTCTGATCCCTGTTCTTTCACTCAAGGCTGGCGTGAGCAAGTCTTGGTACCCTCATCCCTCTTTGCCATGGCAAACCAGAAAGAAACCCACCTTTCTACAGGTGAGAGAAGAGGCCAAACCCCACTGCCTTAAAACTCAGTGCACATCATCAGTCAGCGTCCCTCGAGAGGGGCCCCAGAGGCAGCTCAGGCTTAGGAGGCATCATCCCAGTAGAAAGTTCCAGGAAAAGAGGATGAGAAAAGACAACAGGGCACAGCATACAGCCGTCAGACAGCATACAGCTAGACCCAGGCAGCCAGTGCACCAAGCATTATTCAGCACGAACGAAAAAAAGCTCTTTCCAGCCTCTGCCTCACAGCTGCTCATCTGTATTCCAACGCTTTGACCCCAACAACCCTTCTGGCTGAAAGAAATGGAGGACAACATTTCATCTGCTCCCTCCTATCACTCTCCTGTTCCACCATCCTTAGCCCACTTGCTAGAGAGCTGTTTGCCTCCTTCACAGGGTCACCTCCCTGCAAAAGATGAACCTCTCATCCGGGCACCGAGTTTCCTGGATGTTATCTGACCAGGATGGGCAAGGAGGAAAGAAAGGTCTTTCTCCAGAACACAGAGATGGAATTGGTTGAAACAGCTCCAATCAATTGGGCTGCAGTATCTGAGATGGTATTTTGATTCCAGCCCTACAGCAAGAGACAGCACAAGGCCAGGCGAGGGCAGATTACATGATCCCTCAAAGCCGCCTTTCACTGCAGCACAACATGTCCTCTGTGCTGTTAGAGGGCTTTTTTGGACTGAATGAAATAACACTCCACAGCTCTTGATTCCTACCTCAGGGCAGCAACAGCATCTCTCTTGCCCATCTTTCTCCAGGGAGGAGATTAAATAGCAGAGATGAATCAAAATGCAGTCAATCAGGGCCAGGCAATCTGCCAAAGCAGGAAAAAGGAAGGGAGGGAGCAGAGAAGGTACCTCCATACTGAAGTGACCTGTTTAAATGCTGCTGCTGAACACTGACCTGCTGGATCTCTCCAAGGCTCCAAGAGAAAGGAAGAGAACACAGAAGTGGGAACCTTTCTCCTACCTGGAGGACAGGGACAAGCGCACAACACTTCTCAAGCATCAGCTACACTGGAGGAAAGGGGCAGACTCAGCTGGAGGAGCTGAAGACACAGTACAAGGCTAGTCCAGCCTGGATCTGGCAATGACCTAGAGAGGAGAATGAGAATCAAACATGCACTGCTTCAGGAACTAAAGAAAATGCACCCCTCAGCCCAAGGGATTACACAGCTCTAACGGGCTCTGGTAAGTCGCAGCCCACAAGACCCTCTCTGAGTAGAGGTAAAGTGTCAGGCCTCCAAACCCTCCTGGGCCTTGATGGGTATCTGCACACAGGGCATTTCTACTTTCCAGCAGCAGTCACATAGCTGGAGCCAGCTCCTTTGGCCACAGAAGCTGAGGTTGGAAGCAAGGGAAGTTGCATCAGTGGCTCTCTGTATTTTAGCCACATTAAGCCAAAGACAGCTGGAGTCTGGGAACAATTCACATTGTGCTACCACGTCAGAGTCATGCTCTGAACCAGAGCTCTGCTGTGCCACAGTGCTTTGCACAGACACACAGAGAAGGCTTTCCTCTTCCAACAGCATCTGCTTGCTCTGGGCATCTGGCTAACCTGCAAGCCACAGCAACCACTTGGCAGGAAGAAACTGCCAGCACGACACGAGCAGGCTCAGTTCAGAAAGCACTGCAAAGTCTTGTCAAGAGGGCCTGAAACACTGACCACCACCTCAGAAACCCTGTGCCATCAGGGTGCGAGGCCAGGGGGCACAGAGTTCTCAGAAACAGATTGTTCACAGTATCACCCACATCTTCAAGGCAGCAGCAGGTAAGCCACAGCAGGAGGGGAGATGGGAAAGCAAACAGAGAAGCACCAGAAACTCTGGCGGAAGGATAGAAAAACCACACCAAGAATGGAGAAGCAAGCTGTGGTCTCTGAAAGACGTACTCGCACTCACACACAGGCAGTTTCTTGGACTGTTTATCAAGTTCAGGAAGGAAGAGGGATCAGTCTGCCAGAGAGATCAGAGATGCTGGGGCTGTCATATGATGCTCCCTCTAAGAAACAAAACCCACAGAGTGTGCATACACAGACAGAGAGGAAGCTACAAGGAGAGCCTTAAAAACAGCAGAGGAAACACTAACCCCACCCCAGAAGTCCTACCTTTAACTAACCCCCCCTCCCAAAAGCTAAAGAAAAACACAGCCAAACTTGCATTATTTTTTGTACTCCCCTGTCTCCTCCTGCCCTTTCAACACAGCATTTGGACAAATAATTTCTTAGCCTGGCTATGTCAAGGACAGGGGGTTCTGCCCAGTCCCAAGTCTCTGCTAAGGGTGCTCAGCTGCATTTGGAAAAAACACTTGCTATGCAAGAGCACAGACATGCCAAATAATCCTTTCTTGTTCCCAGGAGCTTTGAGTCCAGCTTGTATAAAAATCAGTAGAGTCAATAAAGCTACTGGCTGTGGACCCAGCTATAAATGAAAGGTTTGGCCAGCAAAATGATTGTACCCTGGGCTAGGCAAGAGTTTGCCTCCTACCCTGTCAGTAAAGCCCTTTGCAAACTCCTCATAGAACTCTACTCCATTTACAGCCACTGCAGAGCAAGGGAAGACAACCCTCAGTGGGTGAGGAGGACATTGGGGCATGGCTAAGACTCCCATGGTTGCAAATGCAGGGACACCCAGGCAGGGGGGCCAGAGTGGGAGACACATCACAAGAGCCATACAGCATCAGATGCTCTCCTGCTCCGGTTTTCAGCCACTCACACATGAAGCCCAGATGGTTTCCAAAGTGAGGGAGAAGGGTGTGCTGCTTACACAAGCAATGCCATATTTCAGTAAATATCATATGCCATCCAGACATTCTGGACTGGATCCAATTTCCGTTAGGCTTTGCTCAACTGGGGACCTGGCTCCTCCGGCAGACAGCAAACTCCATTCGTGCTAATGCATGTCTAAGGCAGATCTGTCTCAGGCAGACACACATTTTTACCAGATGATCCTTGTTACACCTGGCATGAAGAGAGGATTTCCAATGTTCAGTCAATCAACCTCTGCTTCCAGCCTCAGCTCAGACAGAAGTGAGTTAACTCTTCCTCACCAGCTCAGTGTAGGAACGTGCAGGCCACAGCAACCTGCTCCTCCCTCTTGCCTCTCTGGGGATCCTCAGAGTCTTCTCAGGTTCCTTTCAGGTGCTTCACCTCAACATCCTGTGGGTACCTGCAGTGCTAGGAAATACCTACTCTATTTGTTTGATAACTATCACAAAAGACACAACACAGCTGGCAGTGCCTGGAGATGAGATGTGAAAGTCTCTTTGTAATGTCAGACAGAAAAGAATATCTTGAGTTCCTTCCTTAGGTCCTTCTCAAATTATAATTATTTAAACTCTAAACTACCGGGGAAGAGCAAAAGTAGGAAGTATTTCAGCAACCCCCCTCTTTAACATGCTAAGTTTAAGGAAATGAGGATGTTCTCCAGTGCATGCATAGTCCCAGGCACAGACTTGTCCTTGATACAAAAGACAATTTAAAAAGAGAATCTCCCTAGTCCTGATTACTTCTTGCTGCACTAGGATGATGCAGTTCTCTGCACAACCTCTGTCTAGCAGCCTATCTGGCTTCAGGATCCTCTACTAGGCAAGGTGAACGAGGTCTCATCCAAGGCATTCTTGCAAGCACTCACCTTTTCAGGACACAGTACTCCAAAGACATGCATCCCTCAACCTGCTAATGAGCAAATGTAACCATGAAAGAACAGCAGCAGGGGGGATCAACAAAACAAGGCAGGAATCATTCCCCCAAAGAACCAGCATATATTTTTTCTGACCAGATTTTCTTTGCCTTCTTCTCTTTCAGAAAGCACAGCACATACTCCAGGCAGCTTTAAAAATCAACTTCCCTTTAAAAATCAAGCAGAACTCTTGAACAGCAGAACAAGCTTGGCAGAGGGACTGTAGATGTCTGGCTCACTGGCAACGATGACAAAAGCAGGGTTCTCCTCCTACAGCCCATATGCACGAGACACACCAGAATGGACAACACCTTTGTAGAAGCCAAACCAGAGACCCGACAGCTTTTTTGGCATTTCTTTTGGACAGTGAAGCCAAAAAATGCACACACTCAGGAGCCAGGATGGCGTGGGTTTAATGGGAAAAACAGCAAGCAAGTTTTATTCCACTCAAGCTCCAAGTTCATTGGGGCTTGCCAGCATTAACACGCTGGTCACTGCACTTGAACTGCAGTGGCTGCGCAGCCATGTCCTCCCCACACACACCAAGGGCCAAAGCAGGAGCTGGGCACTGATAAAGCCACAGCAAATGGCACTGCTGAAGCTGTTCTTGACCTCTTAAGGGGCAAGAGCTTCTCTAGCTCATTTCTTTGCTCTTCTGTGGCTTCCTAGCCCATGGCTGAGAGCCTTTCCTCTCCTCAGGCCTCCCAGACCCTGCGTACGGGATAACCTCTGCCTTCTTCCTGGTGTTGCATCCAAACTCCCAAACAAAAGGAGATGTGTCATTTAGAGTAAAGCCTCAAATAAACTTCTCTCTGGAAGCAAAGGATTTTATTTAAAATACCCAAACCAAATATGTAACATATAAAGCAGTTCTCAAAGATCAGAGCTCCAGGCATGTTAGGCTCAGCCCAGGAGCACAGGCATCTGTGAACCCTGGTTTCAGCTGTTAGACTGCTGACAATACATGACCGTCCTTATAACAAAGAGGAACAAACAAAAAAAGACATTTTAAATCAGCCCAGCTGATGACATATTCCTCAAAAACTCTGACAAGTAGTAACTGTTTTAAAGCACACACATATACCAGCATGGTGCAGGGCACCTCTCCAGTTACTTCCATGGCTTCCTTAGCATGCTGAAAGCTGGTGCTGGCCTTGTTCAGACACTTTGCTCAGTCCTTTTGCAAGCTCTGAGTGTCTGTGTGTGTCTCCCACGACTACTCCTGTGGGACTCATGCTGTAAATCTTGGTATTGCTACAGCAATTTCCCAGTCTAATCACATGCCTTGTTGCATTACCACAGCAGTGATAGCTGGTTGAACCACACACCACATCCTTGCAATTGTTTCTATTACTCACAATTGACTTATTTATTAAATTTCAGCTTGCCAAGCCTTGCCAGGAGATGAGCAAGAACCCTGTCACCCCTCCATGCTGTTGATCAGAGTGGCACAAGGCAGGTGAGTAGGCTGCGAGTCTGAGCTGTGAAACAGTCCCAGCAATTTTTGCAAGTTCATGCTTTCTCCAGCACCCAAGCTCCCTTGCATCTACACACCAGGGCTTGAGTCCTGGGAAGCAAAACCTCAAATTGCAACAGAAATCAGAATGGAAAGTAGATGCAAATGAAGACTGAATTAATCTGAGATTTTAGTGCAGACATGTATTTCCACAGACTTGCTTGTAGCATGGCACCAGGTGCAGTGCCCACACCAACCCTCACTTGCAGATCTACCTAAGAGCCATCCGTAACAGCAAAGTGAAGTGCCTCTGGATGCAAGGAATTCCTCTTGTGGGGGATTTCCTAGCCTTGCAACAAACAGCCTGACAGCTCCTGGCTGCTTCGGAGGCCCAACCCACCATCTTGTGCCTCACAAACAATCCTCCGACAAAAGACTTTGACTCCTTCCTTTCAAAGGGGAACAAACAGAAGGCAAGTTCAGACAAGGCTCATGGCTGCTTGCCCAGCCAGGCCTCAGCTAGTCCTTCATAGTAAATATTTGTTCTTAATTACACTGCCGTTTGCCCCAGGAGCTTGCCTGCAATCTGTAGGAGGGAGGGGGATTATGTTGTTGATAGGTAAATAATAGCTCTTTCATCCAGAGAACCCAGTGCATTTTCCAGAGATGAAAGCCTCCTGAATGCTTTCCCCATAGGTTAGGGTAAGGATTTTAAATCTTTGTCCCACTCAAGGACATGCCAAAAACTCCCACATTCGGTTCAGAGAGAGCAAGCTTGGAGCTCCACTGTGACAGCTCCCTCTCCAGCCTTGCTGTGAGCTGGAGTCAAGTAGGAGAGGCTCAGCTCTGGCAGCGTGGGTTAGGCAGGATCTGGTCAGTCATTGGAATGTGACAGGGGAACAGAGTCTGCTGCCGACCAGCAGCACCCAGCACATGCTGCTCTCCATGGTCTGCTCATCACCCTGAAGCCAGGAACGAACTTCATCCCTCCTGGTCCCCAGGTCCTGCTTCTGCCCAGCACACAGCCATGATGCTTCCTGCCCAGCTCCTGTCTGCAGCGCTCTCAAGGAAGGACAAGGCACTGTCCAAGCGCAGAGCAGCCATGTGAAGCAATCCCACAGACGACATGTGGGAAGCAGCCAGTTCTCACTCTCCACAAAGCCAGCAAGTGTGAGTTTTGATCTTCCGGCACTCAGCTTCCAAAACATCAATTCCAAAACATTTATCAGCAGGACTAAGGGAAACATAAACGAGACAGAAGACCTCTGCTCTGTCTGAGGAGGAAGTGAGAAGTGACTTCCTCCCACCCACCATGAGAAAACCTCTCTGACCTCTGGGAGGCAAGGACTGCAAGCATTCCCTCTCTCAGCCACCAAGCTAATGTCACTGCCAAAGCATCCAGCAGCTCAGAGTCAAGCTAACTTCAACCACACATTACCCATTTCTTCCATAAAGAGGAAGACCAAATAAAAACAGCAACAAAAAAAAAACACCACAGGCAATCAAAATTGCTGTCTAACCATGCTACAGCTCCTACATTCTTAATTCCTTCCCAGTTACCAAGCCCAGCACAGAGCACAGAGGATAAATGCCTGTGAACACCAGAAATGAAAGGAGCCTTCAAAGGCTCTGAACTTTCAGGGGAAAGCCAGACATGCAGAAGTCTGACACTATAAAATTTAAAAATCTAAGATAAACTGCCCTCCTTTCCTCCCACATTCAGCCCATCATTCACAACAGGTTTTTTGCATGTCCCAGCCAGGCAGGAGCAGCTACAGGGCTGATACTGCACTTCTCATGCTCAGGAAAGCAACACAAACCCTCCAGCACCACCTCTGCTCTCTTGCTCTCCTTGTCTTATCATGTACAAGCAGATTTGCCAGGCTCGGATTTGTTCCTCCTTCTAAACATCATCCAGGCCTTTATTTTTCTTTGCTCTAAACTCTGCTTAAAAGAAAAACATATTGTCATTCTCTGCCCCCAGCTGTAAAGGGCTGACCTGAAATCTGTTGCCAGCATGCAATAAATATTTGTACAGTTCCTTTGTAACTTCATTCATCTCTCTCTACTGCAAAACTTGAATCATTTAGCATTTGTCCCCTCTTACCCAAGGGCTTCAAGTTTCTAGACAGAAATTTAATGAAGTGTCTGAAAATCCCCAGTCCAATATCCTCTGTTAACACCCCTGTATTGAGCTGGAGTTTTTCAGCCTGACCCATGTATGAAATAATCTGTGATGAGAGCAGCAGAAAAGAGAAATATTTGCTCTGTGCATCCTCCCCTCTACAGGAATACCCCCACAGCTGGGGGACAGCCAGTCCCAGGCCTCACACCTGGACTTTTACACAAGCCCCAACACCATGAGAGTTCAGACAAATAGTTCATTGGATTATGTCCAGTAAAGGACAGCACTGGAGCTACGGGACCAGAAATGTAACTGGTGTCAAGTCTTTCCTCTGGTATGTTGCTGTGTCCTACCCACCCGAATCTCTTTATTACATCCTTTAGATGTTGACTTTGCTTCCTGCCACTAAATTCGTCAGACAAGCTTCCTTGCTATTATGGTAGTTACAAGGTACATGGTTAGAGGCACATTTTATAGTGTGCCTAAACAAGAAGTTAAACCTATAAATCTATGTAAGAAGCACATTACATTTAGAACAAGAAGTGAGCAAGGAGGGAAGTATTGAAAGGCCACTTTCAAACAATCCTTGTTTATCCCTGACTGAGGCCAAACCTTTAACACAAGTCTGCCAACAAGCCCTAAATCACTTGTAGCCCTAAATCACCTGTAAAAGCAAAAGGCACCTTAAAATTAAAAGCACCAGTAGGTCCGTGTTTCTTGCCCGGAGTCCCACTCCAAAGCTTTCTAAAACTTAATCACCAGCTTACAACCTTGTAAAAGATGAAAAATCTTGGATTTGTGGTTAATATGTACTACTCCTTTTGAAAGGAGAGTGGAGGCAGCCAGGGAGCATAAATACGTTTATATACAAAGGGTTGAAACCTAAAGATAATGTTCCAACAAAACAAATTACTTTCAGTTTAATGTTGTTTGTTTTTTTCATGATTCAGTACAAACTACCATTAAATGCTAGCAGCAAGGAGGAAAGGTGTTTCTTCTAACTCTGCTCTCTAACGTAGAAGAAGAGTACTGCTGAAGAAGCAGAGAACCGGGTTGAACAGATTTCTCATCGAAACCTGTAAGCCTGAAAAGAACTATCAGGCAACAGCAGCTGTTGGTGACTTCTGGAATGAACTCACCTTGAAACCAAAGCAAAAAGCCCAGGCTCTTGATCCTTACAAGTCCCTTGAAATAATGAGAGGAAGGATGCACATATATTTAAGTTAATTCATTCAGAGTCTAGGTACACACCCCCCTACCTTCAGCCATACAGAGCATAAATATTCATAGAGGGAATGGAGCAGGGCGGGGGAGACCAGAAGAAACACTACACAGCTTGTGAGTCACAGCAAGCCATAACAGAGGATTCATTAACTGGATTCAGGTGATCCTATTAGCTTTGCAATTGCTGCACATCAGGCTGCAGAGTAATTAGGGATGCAATTCAGAAAGATTTACCAGAACATTTTTTATTAAAACACAGTGGTTGTTAATCAGCCTGACTAAAGCCTTCAGAGCTATTAGCCTGTTGCACAGAAGTCATAATTACTTCATCCACTGGGGAAGAAGGCATCAAAGAAATTGCCTGGGATCATCTGCAGGTTTAGAGGACCAAAGGAAGACTGAGGAATTTAATGGGACATCTCCCTTTGGCATCACCATGGGTTTTTGATCAAGTTTCCAAGTAGAGCATTTGAGAGGCCATCAGAGAATGTAAGAACATCAAGCCTACACAGGAAGGATTTGCCATCGGAAGTATGCCAAGGCAACACCCAGATGTATTAGTTGACTCAGAGTTACTGTGTAGGTCCTAATTGCTGCCTAAAAGTTTAGTGGTCCCCCTGAATTACATGATCTCTATCTGCTGAGGATGTTTGGCCACCCTGCAGCATCCCAGAGAAGCAGGGCCTGCATTTCCTCTTCCGGAGGCAGAGCATTTTTCAGTGCAGACAGACTCAACCACTCCAGAGAGGGCTGAAGGGCATCTCCTACCAGAGTGGTGAAGCACTGGGTTTCCCAGTGTAGAGCTAGCCATGGAATACCAGGATACATTCCAGCTCCAGTCCCTGACCTCAGTTCCACCAGGTTAAGGCAGGTTTGATTCAGGTAACAGACAGCTGGGCTCAGCTCTGGCCACAGGACTGAGAAAGAATAAAGCATTTGGGCACCTGCTGCCTTGCCCTGCTCTGCTTCACAGACACTACACACACAGCCCTGCATGAGAGCAGGAGGGCAGAGGCACCAACACAGGCCAGACAAGAAATTATTTCCCTCTCCAGTCTCTCAGACCAGACTTGGTGAGTGTAGCACAGGGGCTCTGCGCGTCAGGCTGACCCTCCTCTGCCACCAGCACTGCCCATCCCCTTTCCTAGCCCACTATGCTCAGAGGTTTACTACTAGAACACAGAACATCCTTTCCCAGTTTCACCCCCACCAGAGCAGCTGGCAGGCACACTCCTGCTGGGAGGGACCCAGCAAGTTCCACTGCCCAGCTGATAGACCGTGAGACCACACTGTGATAGCTCCTCTGCAGGGAACCCTGCCAGACCCTCCAAAACCAACACCTTCGCCCATATTAAGCAATATAGTTTATCAACAGTTTAAAGGGAAGCTCAGAAAGGAGAACATTATAAAAAAGCAAGTGGAAATACGTGTGCACACACAGGCTGTGAGGATGCGGAAATAACACTGGGGAAATAACAAGTAGCCAACCCTCACCACAGGCTCTGGGAGGGGGGAGATCTGTGTGTTAACCAGGCACCTTCAGAAGAGATATTTTGACTTTTATGCTCTGCAGAGCCAAGATTCTGATGGGTTCTGCTTTGCCCAAGGTTTCTGAATAACTGCCCCGGTGCCCAGCCTGGGCTTGCACCAGTGGGAATAGTCCAGTGGACCTCTGACAGGGTCTCCCTCAGAAATGTCCTGCTCAGACACACAGCACAGAGAGCATAAAGGAGTTTCTAACCTGTGCAGGCTTTACTTCTGAAGATGACTATTCCATTTTAATAAGTAAGCTAAATTAACATGTTAAATATCTTACTATTCCAAGGGGAGAAGGTAGGGGAGGTTTTGCCAGCTTCCCCTCCTTGAGCACTTCAAACACTTTTGCACATCCGCCCTACAGGAAAGCCTGTACAGTGTCCAAACTTGGGGTAGGCTTTGCATCATTAGCCATGTACAACACCTAGCACAGGACTAATGATGTAATGCAAATAATTAAACATAAAATCATGGTTGGCAGTTGATAGAAGAAGGGAGTTGGTTGGAACAGCTCATAGTGACAGTTTGTTCTTCCTTTGCCCTAATTCAAGTTGCAGAGAGGAAAAGTGCTATCCCGCCTGGTTAGGTCCCAGTGCAGTAGAGGCAAGGACCCCTTCGAACTTCCAGACCAAAGAAATTCCTTGTTGACTGTCTGACCAGCTGCAGGGGATAACTGCCTGGCTCTGGCCTGCTGACATCCCGCTGGAAGGGGTTAAAAAAATATATATATAAAAGATGCTCCAAAGACTTGCAAGTCTTTTCCAAGTAAAGCAATAAAAATAGATCTGATCTTCATAAACCATCAATACTGAGCTTAACTGAACATTTTTCTCCTTTGCAGCTGGACACCAGAGCTAGGTGTACAACTTGGAGCCAAATGCTCATCAAATGATTGAGCTTCTTTGTCAGTTGACAAATAAGCCATGAGCACACTTCAGTTTTGATGACCCTACTCATTGTGTTCAATTACTCAGTTCAAATATATTTCAGCTAAGAGATAATTCACCAATTTTTGGTTGCCCAAATCACATGGTGAGTTCCCAACATAAGATCACATAAATCGCATATTAAATTTGGAATCTAAGTGGAGACAGCCTTAAGGGACTTGCTTTTCTAGACACTGTTTATGGACTACCTAACCACTGGTTTGAGGGACCCTTCCATAGTCACCTTTTAAAATCTAGGCCAGAATTCTCTTTTACTTTAAAATTGAAAGTCATGCAAAGGTTTTCAAATTACAGACTCATTCCAGGGACACTGCTGAGAATAAACTATTAACATTCCCATGAAGCTCTTAAATTTAAAGTGGTGCATACACAGCCGGAAGCCCTCCGAGCTGTTTTCCTTTGAACCCTCCTGAGTTGTTTTTTTCCCTGAAGTCTTCATTGAGATTTACTGGACATAAATAAAAAAGTTAAACATTTCCTTTTCTGGTACATCACATCAATTGATATTTGACTCATGGACCTTCCAGGCCTAGAAGGTTTTGCATGTCTCCAAAATGAAGCTTTTTTTGGTATGTTTTCCTGTTTATGCTTTCATTGTGTTGCAGTTGTAGTTTGCTTTTTTTGTTTCCATGCACAGCAAGAAGCAATTTCAAGTAACAAATCAGAGATTCCTGTAAATTTTCCTCTACTTGGGGAAGGTAGACAGGACGTTTATGGGGCAGAGGAATAATAAAAAAAACAGAATAAGGGTTACAAAGATGAAAAGTAAACAGGCTAAGCAGCTTCTTAAAAAATCCTTTGCACAGAAGACACCTGTCTTCCAGCAGGCACAGGAGAAGCAGTGACATGAAACAGCAAGAGGGACATACTGAGACCCAACAGCAGCTCAAGAGTTTGTGAAAAGCCATTGGCTTTTATCAGAAAGGCACGCCAACAGCAGAACCACCCGTTCCTCTCCGTCCGTGTCTGCAGGAAACTTGATAAAAACCTTCACCAAAATATAAATAAGGAGTCAGGACTTGCCAGCTTGTTATTTTTTCTGACAGCCGCGCCACAGGGGTGCTGATTGGGCTCACATCCCTGCTGACTGGGCCACTAGAGATAATGGAGGGCAAAAGTGGTGCCCACTCTAAACTGGCTCTCACTGCTTATTCTGGAGCCACACACCTGAAGTCTTGTTTAGAGCCAGAAAGGAGGAAGACAGACAGACTGGAGGCAGGCTGTGCTCTCCATTCAAAGCTTTGCTCTGCTCACCAGGAGCATCTGAATGCAGGCAATTGAAAGTGGCTGTCCGCTTTTTGGCATTGTTTGTTGCTTTGTATTCTTGTCCACAGTCACTGGTAATGGAGCACACAGCAAAACTCCCCACTTTTCCACTCTGTTCTTCCAAACAGCAGTTCACCCAAGCCCCAACACTGGCTGCTCAGCCAGGAAAGGCCTCCGCTTTCAGGAAACTGATTACTTCCACCAAAGCTGCCTTAGTAGCAAGTTTAGTGAATGAAGAATGCCCTAAGGAGAAAGGAGACAAGTGAGAGTTTGGCACAGAGCATCCACCCCGCCCTGCACACTGAACACCTGTCCCTCCCAGTGCTGTGAAGAGCATTTACCAGGGCTGCCCCAGAGCTGGACCTGGAAGTCAGCCTGTCCTCAAACCCCATCCCCAAGATCTTCCTGTGTGCTCCCCACCTCCTCCTGACCAAGCCTTCTCTTCTTCAGGGCTTCCCACAGGGCAGGATGCTGCATTTCTCCAGGGAACACCTTCTCAGGTTAGGATCAGGATTCCAGGAGTTGGGTACTCTGGCCTGACACCTTACTCTGATGCTCAGAGGAGGCCTTGGAGAAGAAGGCTTGGACCATGAGGTCACGGTTTGTTAAAAGCTCAGAGCTCAATCTTCCTGCTGGTGGCTTGGTCCAGAGTCTGTTCATAGCCAGTGGAGGACATCCCTTTCCATCTGTCCCCTGCCTGGCTGAGCACCCTGTAGCTGGTATGTTCCTTCCACAGCCAGC
Source organism: Corvus hawaiiensis (assembly GCF_020740725.1). Classification (NCBI taxonomy): domain Eukaryota; kingdom Metazoa; phylum Chordata; class Aves; order Passeriformes; family Corvidae; genus Corvus; species Corvus hawaiiensis. Next base: position 17,867,285 of record NC_063223.1, on the reverse strand, counting down.
AGCACAGGGACTCCCCTTCCTGTAGCCGACCAGATCCCAACAGCACACACAAAACAAGAGTTTTTGAATCTTCTTTCTGCAGCAAGCCTCAACTCTCACTCCAGTTCTTCCACCTTCCTGAAATCCAGTGCCACACCAGGTGACTCAGGGCTCTGCAGGAATGTAGCAGCTCTTCACTGCAGGGTATCCATCATGTGTAAGGGGAGAAATACCACACAGCAGCACCTGGCCAGCAAAGCATCAACATTCCAACAACCACACTGCAGAAGAACTGAGGGAGAAAACCAACGACAAGGGCAGGCTTTGAGCTGTGAGAAGGAGTGGAGCACCTGACAAGGACTGACAGCAAGGTGCAGTGAACTCAGTGACCAGGCACAGCATTTCAGCAGTGACCATGGAGAGCCACAGCTGATGTTTCCAGACCTGACTGGCGACCAGGCAGGATTAAAGCGCCACTTACATAATTACAAGGTTAATAGATGTTACAAGCACGTTACCAGGTGTCGTGACTTGCTGGAAGCACATCCCAGAAGATAGCAGAAGCAATTATACTCTGTTCACTATCCAGCTGCATCAACCACCTGTAGGCACTACTTAGCAACCCTTTATAAAAGGAAACTTCGCACAAAGATGATCTGCTGTGCCCACACCACTGTATATGTCCTCTGAGCCAGCCCTGCTCCCTGACAGAGTTTATCTTAAACAGAGCCCAAGAAAGAAAACCAAACCAGCCATCAGAGTCAAACTGTGCACTGTCTGTAATGAAGTAGAACCCTTGGATGACATAACCTGCCACCGTGAAGAGAAAACAACAGAGCCAGCCACCTGGGGAAGGAATGGGAATTCACATGGTAGAACATGGTTGTTCTACTGACTTTCAGGCAAAAATCAATTATCCTGGGAGGGCCAGAAACAATAGCAAGTGGGAAATTAAGATACAGATGGCATATCAATAGCTAAAAGGCCTTGTCCTGCTCATACAGGAAGCATGGGACAGGGAACTACTGTATCACTTGTCTTAGGCCAAGCTTTGCACGATCTCCTGTCCAAGCTGACTACCCAAAAGAGACTGGAAGTTTCCAGGAAGCAGCAGGGGTTTGTACATCACTGTAGCTTCACAAACCTGGTCCAAGGCAAGGCCTGTAAAGCTTCTGAGGGAAGAAGCAGTGATCAGCCCAAAGCTGGCCAACAAATAAAACACCAACACCACCATGCACCTGTGAGCAGGACACAGAGAGTGAAAAGCCAAACGAGTCCAAACCCGCAAGGGCATTACGGCATTTTTCAGGAACTTGCAACACCACCTGCAGGGTGGGGATGAGCAACCAGTGTCCACACCTTGTTGCATTGTAGTCATTCACATGGGATCATGCTGGAACACCTGCTGAACATGAATACGCAGTTAGGGACCCTCACACCCCCCACCAAGGCAGTTCACTTCTCACAAACAGGCACCGGCTCTCACCCTGCTTGCGAACGAAACGCACAGAGGCATCACAGGCTCTGTGTGCGGTGCCGTGATGTGGGCAGGACGGGCAGGAGGCAGCTCTTCAGTTTAACAGGCTGTCTAAAAAGGTTCATGAAAGCAACTGTCCATAGAGAACTCCCCACCACAAACAGCTTCAGCACACTCCACCCAGCCCACATGAAAGGTGGCCATGAGGGACAGGCCAAGCCTCTGACTGGTCCAGGTTCCGGCTGTGGGTCGAGGTAGGGGAGAGAAACACCCCACCCCAATAACCCACTTACACTAGAAGAAAAGATCTGTGGGTTTCTGCATTTTCAGCAATGCCATGCAACTTTAACTACTCAATGGGTATATTAGCATGTCTGCTTTGGGAAAAAAATCACACAGCCCTTTTCTTCTCCTTATTTAGTGTCTTATTCAAATAAAACCTGGGAAATTAAACACTCCATCCATGCACTGCAGCTTGAATCAGTATACAAATGACAAAAAATTGCTTTTTAAAACACCTTTCCCTGTCTTTTTTCTCAGGTTACTCCTCCTCTGGCAACACAAAGCAGAATCTGTCTCTTCCCCTCTGCTGAAGCTGACATCAAACAGCAACTTCATCACATCATAAGTCAGAATTCAGGCTACTCCTGGAAAAAGATGATCCTTTCCTAACTAAATGCTAAAGCTCTCCTGACATTTCTCTTCCTATTGTCTGTATCCAACCCTGTATTTATAAGATTAACCTCAAATTAGGACAGTTTCCTCATTCTTTCTTCACTCTTACTACAGCCTGGCTCCTGGGAATCTGATCCTATCTTCCACAGAGGTTCCTCCCTGTTGATAGGAAATACCTAGTGTTTGTGGACAGGAAGCGCCAACAGAGGATAATGAGGATTAAGAGAGAGTCCTTGTTAGGATTTATCACCACAGCACATCAGGAGACTCAGTGGGCCATTTGATCAACAGGAACATTAGGAACTGTCTCACACTCCCACACAGTGTCTCGCCCCACTGTGGCGTGTGTTAAAGTAGCACACGAGGGCTTTGAGGGCAGGATGAGTCGGCCTGACCCATCCACATCATCCAGTTCTCCTTAACCAGAAGCACAGCACTTAAGGAGTGATGGGAGAGGACAGGTCAAACAAAGCAAATCCTTTTGGAGTTGGTTTCCTGCCCAAACGTTCCTCAGAGGAGACAAGAGGCGGGTCTGTTTTCCCAGGCAATGGCTTTCCATCACATAAGAATTCTGTCTGTTTCAGAGTGACTGCTGCTGGTGAAGAACAAGATGTTTCTGTTGGTACAAAGACCTTCTCGTTGCTTGGGCTGTTTGCAATGTCCATCTGATATCAGATGTACAACAGCCTCAGGAGTCTTCTCCTCCAGCCATGCCCTTCAGCAGCTCTCTTTACTAAGAGAGCACAGTATCTCCAACCTCCACAAAAGCTCTTCACACACACAATCACAATGTGCCATACAGCTTATTCCAGGACAGCATTTTTTTTGAAAAGCAGAGGAATCACAGCCACTAACTATTGTTGGATCAAGCTTCATCCTGCCTTCTTGTCCTGTCTTCTATGGTACTTAACAGCAGGGAAGAGTGTAAGAACAGGCCATGCAGCTATGCAGCATGTAACTGTGTTACATTACTAATGCTTGCCCAGGCTCCAGCTCTTTGGAGATGTGGGATTTTCTCAACAAGATACTGTGAATTGGTATTTAAAAGCACTCAATGGATTTTCCTTGCATTAGTTACTCTAATGCCCCCCAAGCCCCCAAACTGTGTTGTTCACCATAGATTCATACAATGCATTTATTCAGTTTGTTCTTGGCTCTTTTTCTAGAGGCTCTTTGGGGATTTTTTGACCATACTCAGAATCAAGCCTTGCTTCCATAGCACAGTTCTTTGTGCTTCTGAGATCTCTCTCCCTTGTGACATTATCCCATTTTGAGATGGATTGCTTTGCTTTTCTCAGCATCATATGCTACAACTCCACCACTCCATATTGCAAGAACTTCCTACAGCTATTCAGAGCAGCTTTTGGGTTTTGCTACTCTGCATAGTCAACAGAAAACTTCATCTGCCACTTATTCCTCTTTTTCATTAACAGACACATTCAACAGTTTTGGCTCTTCACAGGCCCTTGTTGTATCTGACTGATGCCAATTCTCCACTGGGAAAGCTGGCCCCTCACCTCTCTGCCTTTGTTTCTCATCTTTTGGTTTATTATTTACTCATTAGAGACCCCCCCCCGATGAGATATCCAAAAGCCCTGAGAGCAGAATAGGGCCTCTGGCTGGCCATGGTCCAGCCATCCATGAAAAAGACCTATTTTCCCATCTGATCTCTCAGCCCAACTCCTCATCTTCCAGGCTTCAATAATGTTCTCCAGGAAGGCTCCCAGTTGTGTCAGTGAGGAAAGGAGAACAGCTGCAGCCCAGGCACAGCGCAGTCCTTAACGCCGGGACCCACAGAAGGCAATGGAGCAGCCAGGCAAGGAGGTTGAGCTCCTCTGGCTGAACACCCTCGACTGCTGAGCTCAGCCTAAGCCAGACCACTGCAAGAAATTTCTGGAGTTCAATTTCTTTTTCCTGGGGGGAACTTGAACTGGTCCCCACAGAAACACCACCAGCACTTCCTCCTGCAATGCCCTGGGGCAGCCACAAAGAGAAGGGTCATTAGTTAGCAACCAAACTTGCTCCCAAAGCCTGGAAAACAGCTGGAGAGAAAAAAAAGTGTGGCTCTTCCTATTATCCCTTTCACTGGATACTATTCCTTAACCCATGGAGGCGAACAGAGTGCAGACTTTTCTTCCTAGTGACAATCTCCCATCCTGCTACCCATCCCCATCCCCAGCTCCTCCCCAGATTGTCCCTCTGGATTTCAGCCTTCAATTGCCAGCCACACCATGCTTTTGCAAAGGGCCCCTTCAGCCTCCTCCATCCCAGAGCTCCCTTTGTTCCAGCATCCAGAGAACAAGCCTCAGGAAAGGCACCTTCCTCTTCTTTCAGAGGGAGAGGCCGATTGCTTCAGATAATGGCATTAAGTGAACAAGTCGGACTCTGAGCAGCAAGGTTAGTTCCCACAAAGACTGGGTAGTAATGAGAGCAGTTAAAGACAGGTAATGAGTGGGTGGCACCTGTCAGCTTCATAACATAGATTATAATTTGTTTATTACTCTTGCTGCTGCTTTCGCTGCTGTTGGAATGCAATTAATTAATAGCACCGATGAGTCCTGCCGAGTATCTGTCATCCCTGACCTACAAACATCCCTGGGCTGCCACTGCACAAGCAGTAGCACTGGACATGTGGTGGCATCACAGGGACAGTAGGAAGGATCCCACAGGTCAGGGAGAAAAATTAAGAACTTCATAAACAAACCCAAATGCTTCCCCACAAGGAACAGGCTCACAGAAATTCTGGAGGTTCAAGAACCATCATCCAGAGTTTTGTTGACTGGAAACTGTATCTCAAGGAAAGCACTGATTCTGTATCATGAGTGCACACTGGCAAACTGCAGCTTCAAATGTGACTGACTTTGTTTTATTAAAAATACCAACCTTTGTAAGCCTTGCTTCATGCAGACACACTTCATGCACTTCTCTCCACCTTTACCAGATTTAAAACTAGACTGCAAATTTCTCTAAGTTGCCTGAGCAGCTGCAACAGAGGAAAGTAACAAGCTGGCTGCTCTGGGCTTCTTCAGATAGAGGGTTTTTGCAGATCAGGCATTTATTTGAACCCCCATCAGCGTGGCATCCCTCAACACCAGCACCCTCACCATGTCCTGCTGCAGGACTCACAGGATGGAGGCAGCCAGGGTGAATTGAGAACCTCAGCTTCAGTAACTTTCAGTAACAACTCTCCTCCCCTCCCCAAACCACTTAAATCCTTCCCTTTGCAAAGAAAAACACACTCCAGGGACATAAATAAAAACCAGTGGTGAACTTCAGCACTGAACTGCACTATCAGTGCATGTTTGGGCACAAGCTAATGCCCACTGAAGTCAGCAGAAGTTTGGAAAGACAAAACACCTCCCACACAAAGGAGAGACAGAGGAAGCAGTCAGAGCTGCCAGGCAGATAAGCTGCCTGTCAGAACAGGCTTGGACTGTCCTAGCAGGAAGATGTTGTCCAATGAGAGGGAAAGCTATTTGGGGAATGAATGAATAGTGAAGCTTCTTGTTTAAAAAAAAAAAAAAAAAAAAAAAAACCAACAAAAAAAATCCCAACCAAAAACCCAAACAAAAAAAACCCACAAGACTTTCCCAAACATTTCTCACTCTCAGCTTTCTGCCAAGAGGATGTAAGGCCAAGACATGCAGGAGCCTGCCTGAACCTCTAGCACAGGATCACTCAAAGACAACAGCTGGAATGGGCAGAGGGAAGGTGAAGAATGGCAGAAAGGACATGGAGATGGAGCTGACAGCAGAGCAGATCCTTGTTCTGTCAGAGGAGGGGGCAGCTTTCTGCAGGCTCAGCACCCTGAATCCAGTTAAATTCTCCTTCAGCATCTCACTTTGCAGAGCTCTGAGAGGATCCTGCTTGGCTCTTGGGGCTGTGATCCTGCCTGGACCACTGCCTGCTCGAAGCAGCAGGGAGTCAGCCACCCAGGGAGAGGAAATGGCAAATTTAGAGTAAGACCCAAACAAACTGCATCACCAGAGCAGGGCTGTAAATCTTTCACCAGGTACTGAGCACTTCACTGCCAGGATAAATGCATGGGAAAATGATGGGTTCAATTCAGAGCCACATTGGCAAAAGGAAGGAGAGTGCTAATCCCTCTAACTGCACTCCCTCATACATAATTCAGTTCAAAATCTCCCATATAGAGAAATGCTGTGCTTTTAGGATGCAATCAAACCTCAGAGCTCAGCTTCTCCTGGCACAGGGCTTTCACTAATGCCATATCAGTGACCAGGGTCTCGCCAACGCACCAGTCTGCTCCCTCCCATTTTTTGCAGGGCTTATCACAACAATTCACCTCCCAAAGGAAAGCAAGGCAAAACCACAAGTCAAACCGGAGCAGTCCTTTACAAGAAAAGGAAAGAAAAGAGAAGAAAAAGACAACACAGACCAGAAACAAAGAGGAAATTTCATAAAAGCAAAACCCCAAATCATGAAGAATCTGCCCCTGGGGCAGGGATGGGAGATGAGAAGAGCAGAATGCCTGATTGCAGAGACTTTCAAAATAAAGCAGTGAAAAACCCAGCAAATGGCTTTACATAAGCCAGATGTTTCTCTAGGGAAAGAAAGTAGGAAAATAAATAAATCTGTCTGGATTCCCCTTTCTCCCCAGACTTGGGTCCCTCACCAGATATTTCTTAGAGCCCTACATGCTCTTGGATTGCTTGTACCACTGAGCAGCACAGAAGTAACACATACATCCCCACAGCACAGCTGGTCTCCATTTCCAACATGTCCCAACGTCTCTGAGAGGAATCCAGGGCTCCTTTCTCCTACAGAGGGACCCCAGCTTTGCAGGAGCCACTGCCACGTGAGATCACCTCAACTCCCAACCATCTGAAGAAACAGGAGGCAGAGGAGAAACCAGGGAAAGGAAATAAGGATAAAGCAGAACAAGAGCAATTTCAGTTATGTGCACAATCAGAAAGGAGGAAGAAAGGCCAGCAAAGCACTGGGGGTCTCACCTTGCACCAGGCAGAGGAGGAGGGTCTGCACTGCTCCAGCACCAAGGGGTCCACACAGCCCATGGAGGCTGGGTCCCAGCAGTCCAGGGCCACCCAGCCAACCCAGGCAGCTGCTCCTGCTGCAGGATTCATTCCCAACCCATAATTAAACCCCAACCATTGATAGAGTCACCAAAGCTGAACCACAGCTTCCACCCTGACCCAGCTCCCACCCCAAACCCAGGATGGCAGCACAGCGGAGCAGAGCACCAGGAAGGTGAAACCTGCAATTCCTTCATGAGCAGCTCCCAGTCTCTGACAGCGGCTGCCGCCTCCATCGCAGGCTGAGGGATTTGGCTGGTTCGGAGCCTTCCTCCCCGGACTCTTCATCCTCTGCAGGACCCAGCCACTGTGATGGCCACAAGCCTCTCAGGCCTTCCCACACCACTAGTTGGGGTCCCCCCAGGTGGCACCTGAGGTGTCACAGCAGCTGGTGGGGAGGCAGGACCCCAAGTGGCTGCCACTGCCCACACTGGGGACAGCTGTCCTGAGGCCAGACACTGATCGCTTCCCGCCTCGCGGTTTCCCGCCTCATGTTCTCCCGCCTCACGGCTCTCCCGCCTCACGGTTTCCCACCTCACGTTCTCCCGCCTCACGGTTTCCCACCTCACGGTTCTCCCGCCTCACGGGTCCCCTGCCTCACGGGTCTCCCTCCTCACGGGTCTCCCGCCAATTTGCGGTGGTTCCCACACAGAAGCCACACAAGTGGCTGCTGGACCTTGAGCGTGGCCCCCAGAGAACAGCCGCATTTGGTGCTGAGACACGTGTGGCAGCTGGGAGCCCGGACCTGTCAGTGACACAGCAAGAGGCCAGAGGACAAAGGCAGTAGAGAGAGGAACTATGCAGTTTGAATAAAGGAACTCGCAGGAACAGGACGTGGAGGCTGGATGGGACTCCCAGAAGCTGCTGTCCCTGGTGAACAATCCCTCACACACCCTCTCACCCCAAATTACACTTAGCCAGCCAGCACTCCACAATGAAGAGACAGATTTGAGGAAGCACAGGAGCAAATGGCACAAAATCCAGAAGAAAGCCCATTTTCACACACATTCAGAGCAGCCTAGAGCATGACTATCACAGCCTGTGCCAGTAAAAACAGGGATGTGTTTATTAGCTGAACTATTTGTGTGCCTTTACAACACTGCAAATAGCCTGATTTCCTCACATAAAGGATAAAACAAGAATGTAACAGCCCACAAATAACCTGGTTACCTTGGAAATGTGAGCACCCAAACTCAGATGGTAGCAGGAAGCGTCTGCTTTTCCACGTGCGTCTCTGGGTGTCGCAACAGCAGGCAAGCGCAGAGCTGCAAAGGTTGACTTGCATCACGCTCAGGATGTGTTTGATGCCACACCAAGGGAAGGGTAGACACAAGCAAGGGGAAAAAAGTTACAAGCAACCACAAAGACCCTTCCCTGAGCTTGTGTCCTGCTCACAGGGCTCCTGATGCTGGCCTTCCCAGTGGGGAATTGCAGAAGATTAGCTTTGTGCTTTTGCCATGACTTGAAATGGAGGGAGAAATTTTTTGAAAGCACCTGGCACCTGTAGTCCCAGTAACGGTTCAAATGAGTTAAGATAAAGTCATCCACTGGGGAAAAAAAAAAAAGATAAATTCCCACTCATATCACCTGAGGGCTTGGTCATCACGTGTGAAACCCCAGGGACAGGAGATCTCTGTGCCCAGGCAGATCACCTGGTTTTGTAGAGTAGAACACCACAGAGCATCTTACAAACAGCTTGTCTGGAATCAATGGGTTAACTGAGGAGCTTCTCCCTGCTGCATGTGGGAAGCTGTATCTCCTTGCCAAATTCCACTGCTCTGAACATAACCAGCTTTCTCACTCAGCCTCTGCTCCTACGCTCAGCTAGTGCTCGTGCCTGCCTCTGCAAGGGAGTGTAGACAGACCCCACGCTCTCTTTTCCCTCTGTAACTATTTCTCCAGCACTGCTCTCCTTGCCTGATGTCAGTTCTCTTCTGCTCACTGAATTACAGGACATCAGGTCTCCAAGGAAACCCATCCGAGATTTGTAAAACACTGATGGCTGAAGACCAGCCAGGCTGGCTGCTCCTTGCTGTTGAGGCCAGGAAGCTTGGAAAAAGCTCCTCTAGGTCCTGCTTGCAGGTGGCAGGATGATTTTTCAGACTCCTTCCTTTGGCAACAGGGCTTTTGAGTGCCACAGTGCCAGGACACTCACAGCATGACCCAGGATCAGGTCCCTGAGGAGCAGCCTGGTGGCTCCCTGCACACCAGCTCTTCCTCCAAGGCCACGGCAAACAGCAGCTGCGCTGCTCCAGACAGCCACAACTCAGCTATCACACAAATGTGCTTACAATGCTAACTGCTTATATCCTGCTCCACACCTTAGCAGAAAATCCTAAGAGGAAACTAGATGGAAGCAAATATAGCCATACCCCCAACAAGCTGTTCTGCACTCCTTCAGTGCACAGCCAGCCTCCAGCACGGTTTCCTATCTTCCTCAAGAGCTACTCTACCATGTAATTACAGGGGAAAACCTAACGGCCTTCTTTTCCCTGCATACCAGGTACATTTTCGTTTGTTTAGCCACAAACAAGCCTCTAAATCAATATATAGATTCCCATCATGGAGTCCAGGAGTAAACAAACTCATGCACACACTCCCTTGGCTCCTGCTTCAGCCTCTATCTCTCCCCTCTGCACCCACCAGCCTGAGCTGCTTCTGGAATAAAACTGTCTTTGGTGCTCAGACCCTAGGATTAGAACAAGATGACACATACACTTACTCTGAGGATCTGAACAATTGAACAGTCATTTAATTTCTTGCCATTCAGGTTAAAACAAGGAATGCTTGGGGGAACCCACTCCTGCTCAGTCCTGCCCAGCTACAAGCAGAGTCGTGGGGAGCCACAGCTCCCTTAGCTAGGCTACACTTTGATGTTTAGAGCCACCTTTCACCCTAAAGCATCCTCATCAGCCCCTCCAGATTTCCCACGAACCATCCAGGGAAGCACAGAGGGACACAGCACAGCCCAAGTGCAACACACACCACACCCCCTTCCCCCAGAGATGCAGGAGGGGGCTCCTGCTCTCTGGGGACCCTGGGAGAACTCATCAGGTGGCTGCCCACAAGCCCCTGACTTCTTGCTTTCCAACCAAAATAAAGCCTGCTAACACAACAGTTGTGGGCAAGGCCTTGCCATGCCTTTGTAGGCCGTGCTTAAGCAGCAAACAAAAGTGTCTTTCGTTTATCTATTTATTTTTGGCACAGAGGAACGGCTGGGGTCAAAGCCAGTCCCATTCTCAAGCTGTTCTTTGTTCTCCAGTTTATCCAATACCCCCAATCCCTCTCCTCGCCCTCCCACCTCCCCCTCTCCATTTTACCACAGGTCTTAAAAATTAAGCTGTGCATGAAACCAAACACCACACTTGAACACGGACCAGCAAATGCTCTCCATGGTCACAGAAGGATCCTAATTGACCATAAAAAATGGATAAGAGCAGTGTGCCCTTATATGGGCAGAGGCTAGACAAGCATCTGACACAAACATCATTTTTAAAGAAAAAATAATATTTATTTGCAATATAAACAAAGTCCCAATATTGGATCAGTATATATAGGGTCACTAATTTTCCTTCATAACTCAGAAAGCAGAACCATTCCTCACTAACAAGCTCTCATTTGTACTAATCAGAAGATGCATCTTATTTTTTTCCTTTAAAGAATAAAGACCACTAACAGCACAGGAAGCCTTTACAAACCAGCTTAGCTGTAATGCAATACAGATGCACTGTCAAAAAATCCCTGAAAAAATAAATTCCTCCATGAGGTAAGATGCAATTAGGATATTCTCAATTTTCTCACTCACAACCGTACGCCCACTCTCCCTTCCAATGACCCACGATCCCAACATTGTGGCAAACAAAACCCAACAAACAAACAAAAAACAACCAGAAAACAAGAAACAGAAGCTCATTCCAACATTCTGATAACATCTTTAACAAAAACAACAGTTTCAGGATGTGACAGCGTCAAACATTCCTCCAGATGGAGACTTTTTTTTATTATTTTTTCTTTTTCTTGAAAAAAGTACAAAAAACTGGATATTTAGAAAAAAATCCGTGGCTTTTTTTTTTTTTTTTTCAGTTACATGAGAGTTAAAGTGGACAGGGAGGGGGGAGAAAGGAGGGACTACATTGCAGCCAATAAAGAAATCTCCAAATCCGTTCTGCCCTCCTCCCAGAAATTATTACCACTTCCTCCCCTCCCAGCCTGGTAAAAGGAGTTTGCCAAACACTAGCCAGAAATACATACAAGTCTTCTCAGAATAGAAGGCACAGCATAAAGTTATTCGAAAGAGGAAGAAAAAAAATCAGAACCTCTGCTGAAAGCTCCAATCATCTCAGAATTTGCCAGTTAATATATATATTCATATATATATATATATATATAAAAATTCTCTGTTACAATGCTCTCCTCATTTCCACACCTCTTCACTCCCCTCACACGCTCCGTGCGTGACGATTGAGTCCTGTCCCGCCACACAATCCTCGCTCTGCTCCAGGTGCTCGCTGCCTTTCCCCTCCACCCCGCACACGTGGGAAAGAATCCAGTGTGCACAAGAAACGCCAGCATCGCAACTACCTTCTGGACTCAGGAAGCTGGAATGGTTTCGGGCCAGCTGGATGACGTTAAGTCAGTCAACAGGCAGCAGAGAATGAAGCCGGGCTCAGTCATGCTTCTACCAGCTCTGGAGGCTACAAGAGTTTTACCTCTGGCAATAGCAAACTGTTTTTGGCAGGGGTGGCATTAAAAAAAAGCTTGCGGCTTAGTCACCTTGGCTGAATCAGTGCAGAGTTTGTGATTGTGAGTGCAGGAGTGGTGAAGGGGTTGCGTTCAAGCCCAACTGGCCTTCACACATAACAAAGCTTCCTACCAGATGCTAACAACAACAACAGCAGCATGTATCTCTCTCTGGAGTACCCAGTAATATGCCAGGACATACCAAGGCTTCACAAAGTGTGCAAAATGCATTTGGTCAATATAAACATTTGATTAAAAAAAATAATAAATGATCAAACAAGAAACAGAATAGAATACTGGTTTTGCAACCTCGTCTGTACAAACAGTCAAGAACTTACATACTTAAAAAGAGTTTGAACCCAAAGCTCGAGTAAGATCTACCTTTTCTTATTCTTTTTTAAAATCAAAAAAAGTAAACTTGGGTTTTAAAACAGTCTTGGCCCAACACCTTTTGTTCAAGGTTTCCAAGTGCATAAATCTCCTCATTTTCCACAGCAAGCTAACCCCCGGTAGCTCTTCACACGTGTGCGTGTTCTGACAGTCCCAATGCACCCAGGAAAGCGGTTATTGCCTGTGACAGCTGCGTTCGAAACGCTGTAACATCGCTCGTGTTAAATAACCCCCTGTAAAAACACTACCTCTTCAAACCACTTGGATCAGGATACTAGTGAGCGGCATTAGCCTTCGTAAAGCAGCAATCAGGCACCTCTACCCAGAGAAGCTACTCATCTCAGAGCTGCCTGGCAAGACAGATATTTTCGTAAGAGTTGAAATACTCAAGAGAAGCGATTCGATGCTCAAGTTCCCGACCAGGCAGCGTCCTCTTCATGTGGACTCCAGAGTGCTCAGCTGGAACAGGTTGTGGTTGGTGGGGGTGGTGAAGTAGAGCTGTTCACTGGGCGAGCGGTTGTCACAGGGGCTGTTGAGTCCCAGAGTCCTCTCAAAGTCCAGGAGTTGGCCCATGAAGTTAAAGTTTGGGGAAATGTTGGATTTTTTCCTTTTCACAAAGTCATAGGCATCGTTCAGGGACAAGTTGAGTTTTTGCATCAAGTAGGCGACAGTGACTGTTACAGACCGGCTGATGCCAGCGAGGCAGTGAACAAGGATCCCACACTTCTTGGAACGGGCCTCATCTGAAACAAGACAAGGGGAAGGGGGAGTCTATTATTCTGCACCAAAAACACGTGGCTTTGGAGCAGGGCCAGGTGGCAGCTGCGAGCTCCTAGCACGACAACTGCCAGAACTGGATCCCCTGTCCCTAGTGACACCATCCCATGTTCCTCTGACACCCACATCTCTCTCCACAGGGCTCCTGAGATATTCCCACTGCATGGCAAAGCTGTACATCCCCAGCAAGGGCAATCATCTCACATGCTTGAGAGGTATGAATCAAGTCTAGCAACACATCCCTTGCCTCGGGATCATCAGTACCCTCTACTCAGAGAGCTGGAGTAACGCACAGGAGGCAGATGGAGCTGGAGACAACAGCTCCAGGGAGATGCTGGTGGTTGGGCACAGCACACCCACCTCAACACCAACTAAACCAGGGAAGGCTGTGCACTCAGGGCAAGGCTGCAGCCCAGCAGCACATGAGTTACTCTCTTCTCCTGTTCTTGTCCTCCTTCCACTAGAAAGTTACATGAATGCAGTCAATGCCAATTTAAGCAGAGTCTGAAGTGCAGGAACTTTCCTTATTGTGAAATTGTTCTTTAGGATCGACAGAAATGCACTTCACTACAAACAAATGCTTGTGTTGGAGGAGACTCTCAGGATGAATGGTAGCGGGAAGCAGGAATGCAGGCTGGACCGAAAAATGGCGAGAGAACAGCGGCAAAATTTCCCCTCCCTTGCCACCGACTGAAAAGCACACACACACTCATTGTCTCTTGCGCAGCCGGAACAGCGTGATCCCTTTATGAATTGACATCTCAGTGCTGAAAGAGGGACACGCCACTGAGAGCACTGAATGCACGCAAGTACCCAGCGCTGCTTTTACTTCTGGGCAGCCTTATTTGAAGTCAGTCGTTTGACTGAGAGCTTGGTGGGGAGCGAAAAGGTGGCAGGAGAAAGAGGATCCTCGGGCAAAGCCTGAGGTAAGAGACACTCTGGCACCGTAAGTGCAGGGAAGGGCAAAGAAGATGCAGGCAAAACAAAAATCCAGACCCAAGCTGCAACAGGTTTTCTGCCCAGCCTCAAAAACCAGGCAAGAATTTCCAGTAGGGTGGGCAATCACCACCCAGTGTACCCAGCCCTCCCCCCAGGCTCTCCCATTCAACATTTTTCCAGACATTTTTGCCTTTCATCTGACCTGCACAGCATTTCTTGGTGTTTGGTTTTAGAGTGAGGTAATCCTCCATTTCCTGTCATTAACTGGAAAGCACAAGCTCGGTGTTCACAGAGACATCGGCTGACTGGAGCAGACAGATCCCAAATGCCACATGTCAGCAGGGACACTGTGCCTCACCCCTGACGTTTAACACCGTGCTCATGCAGGAAGTACAGACGGGACATCAGACAGGTCCCTGTTGCCACACTGAAGCGGCGGCTTCTGACCACAGTTGTGTTACTAGAGGGCAGAAGCTGGGGGCAAAGGAGAGCATGTGAGAACCATGGTTTCTGACAGCTCAAGAGCAGCCAAGGATCCACCACTGCTCTGCCCCGTTTCAGGCCTTACAGCACAGCAAGCGGCAAGCCATGGGGTGTGAAACGGGCAACACCAAAAGGGGCTGCACAGGCTTCAGTCTGCAGGTAAAGGTCCCCCTCTCCTTTACCTATACAAGTGTTTTTAATCAAACATGAAGCCATAGGACTTTTAATAGTTAACGGTGATATTACTGCCTATGCCATTCACCCCCATAAAACAGAGCTGATTAGGCTAATGACTATCATAAGCAAACAGCACAGGTCAAGCTGGAAGTGTACATCCCTGTTCAGCCCAATATATGCTTCCCACAGAATAAGAAGCAATTCTCAAAGTCAAGGCTGGCCTGAGAGAAGAGATCTTCCTTCCTTAACCCCACCACCACCAGCCAAAACTGTCGCAGGGGCTGTCTGTAGAGCAGTTTTTCCATCCAAACTCTGCAGTGTAATTATAATCACTAACTCATTGTGTTGACACTTACCTTAGAAGTATCCATACAAGAAGTTAGTTATGCTAGGGTGACTTACAGCAGGATCCCAACTAGACTAGCAAATCCCCTTGGGAAAAGAAAACGCACACACTCCCTGATTCTAACCACATTTGGGGCTAAGGAATTGCTGGCACCAGTCACACTAATGCAGCTCCCATCAACATTTCCGAGCAGAGCAGTCAAAGGAGCTCCCCACTGCCTGGGTTCAGCTATTTCACACCAGTGCAAATCCCCACACAAGGGCGAGAGGCAGCGGGGCCAGTCCGACCACTTGCAGGTAACTCAGCTGAGGTGCTGCAAGAAGGCTGAATTTTGGAAAGGGAGGCTTCCCTGAACCCAGCCAGGGTGACGTGCACCAGATGTGCCACCTCACAGCATGACACCCGGCTGCTAAGCTGATGCTGTGCCCCAGAGAGGTGAGGCTGGAGACAGCAGCAGCCCTGGGAAGCGGCACACCACATTCCCAAGCGGTGAGTATGAAAGGAGATGTTCTGCCAACTACCTACCAATGAAAGCAATGGCCTCGGGAAAGAACTGCGAGAGATTCTGGCTCCAGTGATCTGAGATGGGGATCTGCTTGTACTTGAACTCTCCGTCATGCTCAAACATGTTTGGCAGGTTAGGAGTCACATTCAGGATGTATTTAATGCCATATTTGCCCAGGACGTCCAAGTTGGTCGAATCTTTGGCACAGCCCAGGTACAGGTAAGGTAGGATCTGGACCGGAAAGGCAGGCTGATTGTTAGGGATGGGGCTCCCGTCCGACTCCGTGGCACTGCTGGGTTCCCTGTCGGATTCGCCATCCGAGCAGTCGGAACTTATCCGCAGCCCTCCCAGGCCAAGGACTGATGCTGGGGGAGAGTTGCTGGGTGAGGAGCTGTCAAGGTTTGTCTCGCAGTGCTCAGAATATTCAGTCTGAAACTTGTTAAAGCCACCTGGGAAGAGGGAAAGGAGAGAGGGAAGGGGAGAGGCAGAGAGAAAGAAAAAGGATTATTCTTCAGAATGGGAAATCCTTCTACCTGTGAATATATGTATGTTACTCAAAGTCTTTACCAGCAAAAAGTTGGCATCCCTTCAACTTCACACCAAGAAAAGCATCTCCCTGCTCCCTCATCTTCCCTGGGCAGACTGATACTGAGCAAACAGGTCCCAGGAGACCAGAGAGTGGTTCTTACAAAGTTCAATATTGCTAGTGAAAAATAGGAGCCAAATCTCAACCACAAAAGAAAGAAACACTCACAAATAAAATCAATGTCAAGACACAATCTCGCCTTGTTAGCTTCTCAAAAGTATGGGTCTGGGGCAGTTTAGGCAAGAGCTATTATGCCACTTAGACAAATACAAAAGTATCTGTGTCTGAAAAGACAGATCAAGGGCAACCACCACATACTCACCCCAGGCACTAAAACCCAACGAAATAATTCATCTCTAAGCAGGAAAAAAGACCCTAAGTTTTGCCACAGAGTGATCCTCACAACTAGCAAATCACTGCAAATAGGTTTTGCAACAGAGCAGTGTCACAGGTTTGTTCTTCACCCAAACCACAGCAGGAGTGCAAAGGGATGGGACCCTTCACGTCTGCCCCTAAGTCTTTCTCTCCAGCTCTTCAGCTCAGCAGCTTGGGACAGGGAAGCAAAAACCCCACCGATCTACCTTCTCTCCAGGCAGTATTAAAGTGGAGCTCAGCCATCGGGATCTGACACTGACAAATGGTTTAATTAGAAAGGGCTCCTGGAAACTTCGTTAGTGGGTTCAGCGGTTGTGGCGGGGTCACTGAGCAGGACAGACAGCTCCCTGCCACATCCATTCATGAAAAAGGCTCGTCCTCGCCCTCCTCCTCCCCCCGCGCCGCCAGACAGCGCCGAGGAGCCATTTTGGAATTTTAATTGGAAACATTTCCCACCGAGGCTCCCGGAAAAAGGCAGAGAAAGGGGCTCAGCTCCTCCCCTGCCCATCGGGGAGAGCTTAGAACTAACTTAAAAGCCGCTCCGTCCTGCGCGGGATGAGGACGACGGGGAGAGAAGCGGGAATGCTAAGCGAGGGAGCAACGGAGCCCATGGGGAAACCCCACACCGGGATGGGATGATGGGATGGGAGACTCGCCCACGGGCAGGGATCGGAGGGTCGAGGGGGGAATGGGATCAACCCCTGTGCTGGCTCCCCACCATGTTTTCGAAGGAGGCGTGTGCGGGCTGCGCAGCGCTAGCGGCTGGTCCCCAAATACCTGCCTGTCCCCCTGCCACCCCACCCCGCTACCAGGGCTTCCCCGGCTCCCCACAAAAGGTCTATCAAGGAACAGCCGTGTTTTTTAAAGAGCCGCAAGTGGCAACTTTCTTGACCGTTCTCCCCCAAACACGCTCCCCCGCTCTCCTGTTATTCCTGCCTCAAACCCGCCACCCAGCGACCGGACTGGGAGCATTGGGAGGATGGGAAAGGTCCCAGCAGCCCAGCTATGGGCTCTGCTCAACCCGCTGTGATCTTTCAAAACGGCAAAAAACACCCCAAAAACCAAAGCCCCCAAAGCACCCGCGGCCTTCACAGAGGGGCGTGTGCGGGGTGCGGGGCTCGGCTCCCCCGCAGCGCAGCTCCCCATCACCCTGCCCCGGGGGAGCAGCCGAGCTGCGCCCTCCCAGACCCGCTGCACTGCCTGGCAAAGGGGGAGGAAAACCCAAGCGCTTGCTTTTTGGTTGTGGAGGGAGGTAAAATAAAAATATGGGAGGGCTCTCCTGTCCCCCAGAATCCGGCCATCCCTTCCGGACGGGCTGGAGAGGAGCCTGGCGCCGGCGCGGGGAACCCTGCAAGGCTCCCTCCAGGGAGCGGAGGTGAGAGGCGCCCGGCGCTGCCCAGCCGGGGTCGGCTCGGGATGGGGCAGCGCTGGAGGGGCCGCGCCGGCAGCGGTGCTGGGGGGCTCCTCCCGCCGCTACCGGGGGAGGCGACGCAGGAAGAAGCGGGGCGCTCCCGGCCGCTTCCAGCCTGCGACCATTTTGTGCGGGAGGATTAAAGCGGGATGGGGAGGAGGGGGAAAAAAATATAGAGAAAAATAAAAATAAATCAGGCAGAGGGGATGAGGGAAGGAAGCAAAACAAGCCAGCCACCTCCGTCCGGCCAGGGGATGGGCACTCCGGGGATGCAGCGGCCGGCCAGGGGCTGCGCAGGGGGACACGGACATAGGCTGCGGGAGCGGGACGGGGCTGGAGAGAAGGCGAGGGGCACCTCACCTTTCAGGTAATAGGCTTTGCAGCCGTCATCGCGCAGCTTCTGGAGCAGGAGCCCCAGGACGGAGGTGGCGGCACCGCTGTCCTGCCAGTCGGCGGTGGCCTCGTCGTAGAGCAGCACGGTGTCGGCCTTGCAGCGCTTAACGAAGCGCTCCTTGTCCTCGTGGTTGGGGATGATGGAGCGGATGGGCAGGTTGCCCTTCTTGAGGCGGCGCAGCATGAGCCCGGGGATGGCCAGGTTGATGGCCGTCTCGATGTGCGAGCTCTCGAAAAGCTCGTGGGGGCGGCAGTCGAGCAGCAGCAGCGAGCGGCCGCCGCCCGACTCCAGCTCCTCCTGCAGCCACTCCGCGCTCTTGCACGGCATCGCCGCAGCCATGGGCGCCCGCGGGGAGCTCCCCCAGACCTGCGTTTTCATGGGGCTCGGCAGCGGCGGCCGCCAGCGCCCGGCCCGCCGGCCACCCACGCGGCGTCCGGACGCGGCCCCGCTCCGCTGGGTCGGTCTTGCGCTGCGCCGGACGCGGCTCCGCTCGGCACGGCCGTGGGTACGCGGTGTTCTGCGGCCCGGAGCGCGGCGGCCCCCGCTCTGCCCTACGCGCTGCGCCCCATCCCGGCGGCCTCAATTAAAGCGAGGCTTCGCCGGCGGCTCGGCGTGTCATGCCTCGGGAGGCGGGGCGGCGGCGGGGCCGAGCGGCTCAGCCCCGCCCGGCGCGGCGCGGCGCGGAGCGGCCGGAGCGGCACCGCGCACACGCACCCAGCGCCGGCCCCGCCCCCCCGCGCGGCCCCGCCCCCCGCGGCCCCGCAGCCAATGAAGCGCGGCGGAGGGAGCGGGGCAGCCCCGCACGGGCAGGGGCGGGGCCGCGGCGGGGGCAGAGCGCGGGAAGGGCCGCGGGAGCCGCGGGAGCCGCGGAGCCGGGCACGCCCCGCCCCGCCCCGCCCCGCCCCGCCGGGGCTGCCCCCGCAGCCCTCCCCCGGACCCCGCGCTGAAGTGTAATAGAAAGGTCAGGCAGCGAAGTGACCCGGTCCACGGGCCGGCGGGTGTGGAGGCCCGCGTGGGTTTTGAGTGGGTCGTGCCCAGCCCCGTTTGGTCTTTGACAGGAACTCACAGTTCCAAAATAAAATCGACTGAGACTCATTAAGCCTCCGCATTCCCTTTCGTTCTCAGAATGAGCTACAACATAGATGTTTTTATCTGTGCATCCTTGTTTATTTTTAGAGTATCTTCCCTGATGGTATCCACTACTATAAATACAAACCTTTTGTGCTGCAACATTAACATTTCAAGACAGGAATGTAACTGGAGGCACCCTTTGGTTTTCTTCCATCTTTTACATTCCCTTTCATGTGAATCAGTCCTCTGGTACCAGAAGTTTTCCATGCCTCACACAAACTGTTCCTATTACAAAATAGATTTGATCTTTCTCTTTTTAATGAGCAGGATGACATTAAAAACGTGGTTCCGTATGAGCCACTTCTACTGCAATCTATTTTCACCATGCAGGCAGTCAAACATTGGTGGATTGCTCAGAGAGGTTGTGCAATCTCCATCCTCACTCATTTTCAAGCTCCAACTCAATACATCCCCAGGTAACCTGGCCTGACCCCAGGGATGACCCAGCTTTCAACCAGAGGTTTGACTGGAGCTCTTCTGTGGTCCCTTCTCACATGGGTTATCCTACAAGCCCTTGCTCTCCTAATTCCTTGTGAGTATGACTGGGAACCATTCCCTCTCCACAGTCTGGGACAGATGAGCAATTCCATTCTTTTCTCCCTAACTTCTCATCTCTTTAGCCTCTTAATATAAACTTTGTCAGCACACTCTGTTTTGAAGGGAAGAGGCAGGGTCTGTTTCACCAGCAGATTCCCAGGCTCAGCCACCTGACTAGGTCTCCTCAGGTTTTTTTCCCAAATGGCTGAATTTCAAGAACTGGGCTGTAATTGTGTAACAGGAAAGATATTGCTCCTGAAACACTCCCCCACATGCAAACAAACACGTGCACACACAGAGGCTTAGTTGTAATGTTGTTGAAAACTGTGCTGTTCAAATGACATTGTCTCTAGGCAAAACTTCAAATTGATTAGTATTTGAAGATACTTCTCTTCTGGTCAAAATCTGCTTTTCTGAAAGCCAAGATCTACTACTGAAACCATTACAGAGCCACTGTCTCCTCGGTGGTCTTTTTTTATACCGTCAACACATAAAATATCCCAAGAGAGCTGCATTCCTGTGTCTTTAGTACAAAAGCAGCACTCGGATGTGCAGGGGTCCCTGCCTCCTTTTAGTCTAATTCCTAAGGCTGGATACTAATGAAAATACCGACTTAAGACAGCATTTGAGCACATGCTTAACTTTGAGCACAACGAGCATCTCATTGCAAAACACTCCATGATTTCAGCGGGAGTGCGCTCTGAACCATTCATGGATTTCATTGGCATCAGCAAAATAAATGTCTTGTTCTACATCGCTTTTTTTGTGACTCAAGTGTGCCCAAGAAAGCGGAACAGCAGAAGCTGTCCACTTCCCCTTGCCCAGTTTATTTTTACCACTGGTTGCTGTGGGAAGCTATTGTGATTCAGTGTGGCAGTAGGAAGTTCCTAACACTGCTCTTTGCAGCAGAGGATGTTGAGGTTCTTATGCAAGCCACAGGCACAGTGAAAATAGCTGACCTTTCAGAATGTTTATCGAAGCACCTTCAGTACACAAGGGGAACAGCAGCGGCTTGTGCAAAGAACTAAAATCTGGGTCTAAAGTCGCTGTTGTGCTGAAAACACCCCAGAAATCTTTACACGGATCCTTTTTGGTGCTGGGAGGGAGGCAGGTGTAGCCGCCAGCGTGTGGTCCTGTGAAACCAGAAGAGAAACGTTTCACCTCCGTTCTGCGGTCGCATCAGCAACCACATAAGTTTCGGGACAGGCTCCGGACGCGTCACCTGCAGAGACAAGACCAAATTTCGCCCTGAGAAGGGTCAAAGCAAAATAGTGTCACTTAACAGCAGGGTGACATCCTCTGCCTGCCCAGCCAGGACCTGAGGGACACTGCAAGAGCTTCCCCTTGCTTCTGCCTGCTCCTGGCTCCCTGGGGTAGGGGTCATTCCTGTGAGCGCGCCTGGATCCGGCGGGCAGGGCGGGCACGGGCGCGGACAGGGGCAGCGGTCGGTGCCAGCCCGTCTCCGTGCTGCCCTCTGGAGTCAGCCGCTCCAAAGTGCGCCTCCTGCCAGGCTCCGGGGACTGACGTCCAGGCGGGTGCCTCCCGTCAGAGAAAAAATCCCTGCTCTGCAGAGAGCTGTGGGCATTCCCCCAAATCCCTGCCACGGAGAAGGCACCTCGACCCCACAAGGTTGCCTTAGACATGGCTTGCAGGCTGGGGCCAGGACAGGGTGTGCCAACCCCTCCTTCAGCCCAGCACGGCTGGCAGGGGCTCAGGGATGGTGGTGGTGTTCATCTCCTCCCGTATGAGGCTTTGCTGACAGGCAGAAGATCAACACATGTCCAGAAATGGGCAGCTTCCAGCTCGGCTCCCAAAAGCCCCAAGTGCTTGTGACAAGGACAGCACAAAGTAATAACCACTCTACATGCGGATTCATAAAATCATAGAATATCCTGCGTTGGAAAGGACCCACAGGGATCACTGAGCCCAGCTTTGTCCTGCACGGGACCATCCCAAGAATCCCACCATGTGCCTGAGAGCATTGTCCAAACCCTTCTTGAACCCCAGCAGGTTTGGTGCCATGACCACTGCCCTGGAGAGCCTGGGGCTTGCCATCATCCCCACACCACCCTACCAGATCTGATCCCGGGTTTCTAATATGGGTTGTGTGCACCTCTCTGGCTGTTTTTCTGCTTTCTCTCCTCCAACAGTCCTTCTCCTTGATGCCCAGTGCAGTGGCCAGGCAGCTTCCCCGTGCCCACAGCCCCATCTTGCTGGCTTGGCTTCAGAGTGCTTTTTTCTTCATCTGTCCCCATCTCCTGTGACGCCGGTGCAGATGCCATCTCAGGTTCCTCATTCCATCACCACCACCTCTCTTCTCCCAGATTCTCTGGCTGCAGAGCCCACAGGCTGTTTTGGTGTTTTAGAAACAAAGTCCATGAGTCCTGGCAGAACACAAGGTAAGTGCACTGTTAGCAGATGTCTGCCCAAAACCCACTCCAGCCCCTGGCAGCCCCTGCAGAAGCATCGCTCCCAAGAACGTGACAGACCCTACTTTGAGCCAAGGGGGGAGGCAAGATGTGAGTAAAGGGCAGAAGGTGTCACACCCCAATGGGATACATGGTACTACCTACAGCTTAGGGGACGCAGGGGTGCCTAAGGATTTGAAGAGTAAAGCAAATTAGAAGCTGGTCAGAAGTTAATATGTATTTTCTTAAAAATGAATCTCTGAAAAGCTTTTTCCTTTTTCACATGAACTTTCTCCACAACATTTCACCCCAAAAGATTTTCCTTCCAGTCTCTCCCCCAACAAATCTGGACTGCAGCAGCTAAACTGTCGTAGAACTTACCTTCTCACCGCTCATCAGCTGTTTGCTACATCTAATAAGAGGTATCAGGTATGATTGGTGGCACAGATACCAATCCATAAAGCTGTTGAGCTCCTTCTAGAAGGAGTCTTCACCTGTCTCAGGTGCCTGTGGTCAAATATCCATCAGTACCAAGAGAGGAAGCACCTTCCTGGACTGGCAGCTCAAAGCAGTGTTTTGTGAGCAGGATTTCAGCTGGGAATTTGCTCAGGTAACCTGGGCCCCCAGGCCAGCTTCTGTTTTGCTCTGTGATGTTGAGTGAAATCACAGTTTTCTGTACTGCACTCTTCCCATCTGTAGAATGGGGCTGATACCTCCCATCACCTTTGCAAGCGTTTGGGTGCTAAGGAACCAGGCAGGTGGGCTGGTGTGATGTTAACATCCTCTTGCAGTGCTGAATTTCTGGGACTGAATCACTTTTTCCTGTCTTTAAAAAAAAATTTTAAAAAAGGCTTTTTATTTAACTTCAGCTTCCCTTCCTAATTATTTAATGTAGTAGGAGTTATTTTGTCAGGAAAGGGCACTTGTTGATGGTTTATCCCATGTTTCATTAATGCATGTAAGAGGTTAACTCCTGGTAGAGAAACAGATGCATGGTTTTAACAGGGGAAAAAAAAAAAGCCCCAATTTTACTTTCTACTCCTGCACTAATTTGTGACTATTTTTATCAATGTTAACACTGAGCCAGGGTAAAAATACTCCCTAGAAAGTTTAGAATTTACATTTGTCTTCATATATATTCAGCAGAAATCCAGCTCCCCAGCCTCCGCACTGCCTAATCTGGACTCATTAACTTCACCCGCCCCCGAGAAAAATGTCAGATGACTTTGGCCTGGCGAAGCCCTTCACCCACAAACGCTCAGCAGGGGGGTCCAAGTCTCCTGTCTGCAGCAAACCATCCCCGTGGAGCATCAGCTCTGGCCCTGCAGGCATCCAGCTCAGCCATGGGAACAGATTCACCCTTCCTAACACAGCCCTGCCTCAGGGCAAAGTCTCCATTGCTGGGCTCCATCCCACGAGGATGCTGAGTCCTGGAAGCATCTTCCACACGGCAAGGCAGATGGATGGGGGCTGGGGAAGAAGCACCACAAGGAGAAACCTTTGTGAAGCATCTCGTGAAGCACAAGGCAGCCACAAGCACATGGAACTGGCCTTGCCAGGTCCTGGGATGGTGCCATTTTTCTTCCATTAAATGGACATAACATTTGACTCTCTGAGATGCATTTTTGCTGCACAGCTGGAGATTTTCATGTCAATGTGTCAGTGAACTCTGCTCTAAACACCACAAAATTGTTCTCTGGCAGGCTCCTGCAGAAGAAGCAAACCATCCCCTCCTGTGCAAAAGCCAGAAGGCACAAGCAGTGTCTGAGCAGCCCGGGGCTGTTACCACCTCATAATGGTCACAGCAGCCCAGAGGGACTGAGGCTGGAGTTCCCTCTGAGGAGCATCCAGTCCATCTCATGTCTCACAGCAGCATCTCTTAGGGCAAGTACTGCACCTACTATTGGGTATCCCAGTATCTCCAAGGATGGAGACTCCACACCTTCTCCAGGCAAGCTGGTGCAGTATTTGACCACCCTCACAGTGGAAAAGTGAACTGACGCGTCCTGTGCTTCAATTTGTTCCCGTTACCCTCACTGGCCACCCAGGAAGAGTCTGGCTCCACTTTCAGGATCTGAGGAAACCCCTGCATTTTTATGGAAAGGGATGTGTTCTCTATGAAACCCAGGAGATTTCGAAAGGGGGCTCATGTTTAAGCAGGAGCCAAGAACCCAGAGGCTCCACCAGCAAGGGAAGGCAGCTCCAATCTAATTAAACTGGGAAAACATCCTTAAGCAACACTATTTCCTTTCTTCCTTGCCTCACTTCCTGGGCTCCAGGCTCCTTCCAGAGGAAGAACTGGAGAATATTTAAGATTATTTATCCTTTTAGCAGTGAGTTTTAAATGAGGAGGTCTGGAAGCCGTGTGTAACCTCCCTTAGAAAATCCCCTCCGCCCCTGCAGAGGACCAGAGGAGAGGAAAGCTCCAATGCTCCCCTTGGCATGAGACCCTCCAGAGTCTGTCACTGCAGTGATGGAGTAGGCCAGGATATTTATGGGACTTAAGAAGCCAATAACATCTACTCTCAAGCCAGTCTCAGGCATGTGTTGGACACAGCCTGCACAATGAGGAGTTCAATACAGACCTCCGTATCCCATTGATAAGCATTCATCCTTTTGTGTGCCAGAAAAGCCCTTCCTCCTTAGAGAAGAGTCAAGCAAGAGAGGGATGGCCCCAGACATGGAGTGCAGGAGCTGTTGATGCTATCTGAGCCCTGGCCCTTGGCTCTGCTCGGCTCCATCGCCTCCCTGGCCCCGCAGATCCGGCACCTGGCCCGCCCCACGCACCCGTCAGTTCCTCAGCAGCTTCTCTAAGCAGACGGGCTGTTTGCAAGAAGCAATTTCCTGCAGAGGAAGATTTTTTTTCCAAGGAGCCTAAGTGGGGAGCTTCCTGGTGCAGGCTTTTCACAGGAAACCATTGTGAAAGCAGCTTTGCCACCCACCAGGAAGGACTGTCCCTGAGCAGGCTGCACCCAGCTCTGTGTCCCCAACCCAGCTTCCCAGTACATGCCCAGGGGGTGACTTCTGTGCCCCTCACCCATCTCCCCCAAGCTGCTGCTGGGATGCTGACTTGGAGACGGGGAAGCAGCCGGACGGTGAAGATCTGGACTGGGTGCAGGCAGTGCAGAGCCTCCCAGGGAAGGTCCTGCATGGCTTCTCCAGTGCCCAGCATGTCCCTCTGGTGAGAGAAGGTGTGGGAGAAGGTGAGAGAAGCTGAGAGAAGACATAAGACTTCACCAAACTTTGGCTCACCAGCTTTTGCATTCTCCATCTTCACTATGCTGCTGGGTCTGATTTCAAGCAGGGCCACCAACTACCAGGACAGGCTTCTCCCCACATGGAGCTGGGTGGTCACTGCTCCTCAGCCTGCTTCTGGGAGGCACCTGGGTTTCTGGGTGCTCCTCTGAAATGCAAACCTGCCAGGACTTCTTCCCACTGCTGCAAGGGTGGGGCCACCCAGCTGAGTCCTACCATGGTGGAGCCAGGGCAGTCCCAGTGGCTTTAGTAGAGCTGCCTGGGATTTACACCAGAGCACGTCAGAGGCAGCCTCAGCACTGTGGCAGTGCCTCGCAGCCCTGGCTATCAGTGAAACCCCAGAATGCACCAGTTAAACCCTCAGCCAACACAGACACTGGGGCAGCAGGTTGCACTGTGCTGCTGCTTCTCACCATGGGTGGCTTTAAAGTCAATTATTGTTCATATCCTTTTATTCCAATGAGCTGTGTGTAGGTCTCCCAGCCACTGCATGTTCCCCACAGTGCTGCTTTTCATTCAGGGAATTGGTCTGGTTTGGGTGTATTTGGTGGCTATGGGTGGACAGGTAGCTCGGGCTCCTGCCCTATTTTGAGCTTTCACCACCTGTGCTGTGGCAGCACTGCTCCCACATGGAGAAGTTCTGCTGTACATCTGTGAAGATGCTCTAGTGCCAGAGGTTTTTTCCTTGCATCAAATTCTCTGGTTTTGCAACCCCTCACTGCAATTAAAATAAAACTGAACAACTCCCAGGAAGCCATTTCTGTGAAGCATTTCAGGAGCAAGGGGCCGGTTCCTCTTTCAGAGCATCAAAAAACAAGTTCTATTTTCCTCCCAGTGTTAGCAATATTCAGCTGAGCCTTGCTCTTTTTCCCCCCAAAAAAGTTTAGTTTCCAGGAAACAGGACTTTATTTTGAACACAAAGAATCTCTTTGGCCAGCTTGACACTCCTGGGTATACTCACAAATTTGGATACACATATATGACCTACAAGAACATGACCCAGTATAGTGGGAACTGAACCAGGTCTCAGGGAACAGTCTGGTCACTTCCCAACCCACCAGTGGCTTAATTGTGTGATCCTGGGCAGGTCCCTTCCCTCTGTCCGTGTCCTGCTTCCCAAGCCTTGAAATGGGGTTTAAGTTGCTTCATGCAGTACTTCACTGGACCTCAGAGTTGGCAAGAAGTATCTGAAACACTCACAAGATGCCAATCCAGTTTCCGCCAATGGCAGCAGTGCTAGGTCAGAACAGATGGATCAAAACCTCCTTCCTCCTTCTCCCTTGGCCTGCTGGCAATGCTCTTCTTAATCCAGCCCATGATGATGTTGGCTGGGAGAAAGCCCCACTGGCTCACAGTCAGCTTGTTGTCCACCAGGACCTCCCAGGTCTTTACCTGTAAAGTTGTTTTCCAGCTGGCTGGCCCCCAGTTGTAGTGGTGAGTGGGGTTATTCCTCCTTGGGGGGAGGAGTTCCTATTCCCCTTGTCGGACTTCATAAAGCTCCTCTTTGCTCATTGAGGTCCTTGTGAATGGCACCCTGGAACATGCAAAGCCAGGGGAGCAGGGAGAGCTCACAGCATTTAATAGCTCAAGTGGTGGATCTGGGAGAAAAGGATGGATTGGAGATACACATCACTTCCCTTCTGACCACTGCCCACACCAGAGCGGGGACACCGGCCTGGGCACAGCCAGGGCACAGGGAAAGGGGGATCCTGGTGCCATCTCAGCACACACCGTGCCTGCCTGTCACTGTTCCTTCACTCGCCATCTGACAAAGTGAGGAAGCAGCACTCAGGGGAAGAGGTGACCGGGCAAATTTAAGCAAAGACATCCCAGGGAATGAGTCACCAGCTCTGCATAAGAAACCAGACTCCGCTCTGGAGGGAGAAGGGCAGCAGGAAAGAGGAACACTCCTAGGAGACAGCTGCAGGATGATTAAAAGGCCTTCACTTGGACCTTGCATTGGAGACCCCCCTGCCATGGCAGCAGAGTGTGACAGCAGAGCCCTGGGTGTGCCCACAGAGCAGCTGCTGCCCACGGGGACGTGGCGCTGGGAGCTCAGCGCCTCAGGGAGGCTGCTCCCAGGAGCAGGAGAAATCACCTACCTAACCCAAGCTTTTCTCAGGAAAGGCTTGGCTCTGGTGGTGACATTTCTCATGGGAAATGTTATTTCCTTGAAAACCTCGGGTATGCAGGTGAACTCAAAGCTTTTAGCACAGTGGCACCAGACACACTGAGCTGGTTGAGTCAGAAGGTAATTTCCAATACATGTAAGGCAACTTCCAAGGACCAGAGTGCTTCATCGCCATGTTTTCCCGGTGAGAGCTTCAGTTGTTTTGCTTCTAAGAATCAGCCTTTTGTTTACTGTTTTAGCTTATTTCCTCATGGAGAGCCTTTCATTTACTCCCCAGCATTACCTGTAGCTTTTAATCTGAGCAGGTGAAGGAGGTGGAAGAGGAACAGCTCTTCAGCAGCGGGGCCAGTGTGCCAGGAATGGTACTTTTTTTTAAAGCTGTTCATAAAGATAACGAGAGATGAAAAGGTTGAGTCAGGAGCGGCATCTTCTCTAGTTGGAAAGCACGAAACACAAGAGCACTGCTGTCTCTTCTGCTGGGGCCCTGGCATTTGGGATGTTATTGCTCCCAGGGTTTGCCCTATGGAGCAGATGCCCCAGAAGGGCAGCCAAGGTGGACGGGTGGATGGCAGAGAACCTGCCAAGGGATTCACACCCATCCTAGAGGGGCTGCAAGGCCTCAAAGAGAGAAGAAAATCTGCCTGGAGAAAAAAATCTCAGAGCCCAGACTTGTTGGGTGAAAGGTGTTGGAAATGCAAATTGTTAATTTAAAGAACTGTGCCAGGAACCAGGGGTGCCAGGCTGAGCTGCTATCTGCTGCATCAGCTGCGAGCCTGGCTCGGGGTTTCAAAATAAAATTAGACTTGCAGTATATGTCTTTAAATATTTAAATTACTTTCAGTAATTCATATGGTGACATTTAAACAAAGTACACCAAGCAAACGGCTCCCAGTGCTAAAAGGAAATGTTTGCAGGTAATAATATTTAATTTAAAAGGGAACAGCTGATATCAAGGCAGAATCTTAATGCTGAATTCAACCTACATTTCGCTCTCAACCAAGCAGGGAAAAATAAATCCCCAGGCCTGCAAATGGTTAAACATGCAGAGTGGTGTGATCGAAGTGCTGGCCCCAGACACCCTAAAGAGCTGTGAATTATGTGGGTGCTCAAATAATTGCAGGATCGGGGCTGCTGTGCAGAGCAGCTTTGTGGGCTCCCAGAGGCGGGGATAAGCAGCTTCATGCTGGGAGGTGAGGACCACGGGGGCTTGGTGATGCCAACCCCTCCTGCCACACTCACCTGCCCTCCCACATCCTTCCTGGGCCCTTTGCTGTGAGTCTGTTCCAGAACTAAAGGGAAAATCCAACCTGAGTGCAAAAAAGCAAAACTCAATGAAGTCAACTCACACACAGGCGGCTTCGCCGTGGTGCTGCTGGCCAATTTGGAGAGCTTAGCTGGGTCTGTTACATCAGTCACACTGGATTTCATAACATCAGACATTTCAATGAGGGTGACTCATTCTCTCTTGAAGTGTATTGTATGTATGAGCAAAGATGATTAACTTTTGCTGAATGGTATGATTTCTCGGATGGGAACTGCTATTAATTAGGAGCGGATCTCAGATGTTCACAAACCCTGTTTTCATGGCCTACTTTGTATATTTTTCTCCATTATACTTGTTTTTTTAGCTCAGGATAAATATTAAAGTGCTCTTCCCTGCTATCTGGCACTAAAGCAGCCAGATGTCCAGCAAAGGCATCTGACTTTCATAGTCAGGCACGGCCCAGGGTTCAGTTCCTGTGGCCAAGCTGCAGCTACTTGCCCTAAAAAGCTCAGTTTTCACATTAAAAGCAAACAAAACAAAATAAAAGGGAGCTTCCAGCCAGCACAAGTGCAGCAGATAAAGTACCAAGGGAGGTAAAATAAGCACAAGTGGCTCAGAATGTAAAATCCAAAGAATTATCTTTTGTCATCCTCCCCTCAAATTTTCTTTATCCAAAGAAAATTGGGGGCTTATGCTAAGCTTGTGCTTCTGGCTGTTGAGGGTTGAGTTTTGGGGGTCAACAACACCAAGGGTCCTTAGGATAAAGAGTTTGCCAGGTTCAAGGAGGAAAATACCCTTTCATCTGTACTGGCTGCAAAGCTGGACAATTGACCAGGATAAGGCTCAGGGTGCTCAGTGGCTTCGACCACATCTGCAGCATCCAGCACTGTGGTCCTGCAGGAAGTGCCTGGAGACATTAAGACCAGCCAGCTTGGAAAAGCCAAAGGAGGCAGGCATGGGATGGAGTTGTCCTTCCCCACCCCAGGCAGTGCTGGGGGGATGCCAAGGAGAAGCCAGGCTGAAGCTGGGGACTCAACAGGTCAGTGTTTAACAGCCAGGCTATTCGGTGGTATCCTGCCACCACCTCATGATTCCCAGCATCTCCATCGGGATGACAAGGTCCCCTCCCAGATCCAGCCTATCAGCTCCCTCTGGTCCTATCCCATGGCACTGGCAGCGAGCAACACAACATCCCACAGAGCCAACCATCCCACCCTGCTGCAGCTCCATTGCTGTAAAACAGTCCTGGGAACAGACAAACTGTGGTCAGTCCCTCTGCCTGGCCAGCAGGAGCTGGAGGAAGTGTCCTGTTCTTGGTTCCTGGTGAGACACCACCGTGAAAGTCAACTGGGACTTCCAGAGAGGGAAAGGAAGGGTCACGGCTCAGCCTCGTATTCTACCAGCAAGGATGAGGTCCATGTGATTTGCCCAGTACCCCATCCCCATGCCCCCTGCAGCACTTACAGCACTCCTCAAATGTCAGGCAGGGACTGTGGGCAGCAGTTATGCAAACAAAGGTCACTGGCTCCGTGCTTTTCCCTTCCATCAGCTGAGGCTGCTCGAAGGGCACAGGCTGGAGAGCTGGTCCTGCTCCACAGCAGGCAGCAATGAGGAGCGTGAGCAAACACAAGAGAAGCAATTGTTTGTAGTTAATCGAGACAAGAAGAGATGATTTTTTTGATTAAAACTCAGGGCTGGGCATTTCAGCACAAATGGGGGGTGAGCAGTGAAAGTGCCCATGTGAGTGGCCAGCTCTACCCTGTGGGGGTTTGGAAACTTTGGGGGCAGTGACTTGCTCTCCTCCACTCCTCCCGCTTGTCACCAGGCAGTGGGCAGAGGCAGCCAGTTTGGGGTGGCCTGCCCTGGCTCAGGCACTGCACCCAGGCTGGTGGCAGCAGACCTGGAAGCACCTGCTGCCCAAGCTTCCCTGTAAGCACTGCAGCTCCCAGGCTGGCTCTCGAGAAGCTGGGAGTTGTGGGAGCTTCTCCTTCCAGACTCAACGGTGAGGAATGTGCATTCGAAATAGAGATAGGGCTGGTTTCACTTCTCCTGCACACCAAATCCAACCATGAGTCTCTTTGAGATAAAGTGGCACCTAGGGGTAGGAAATCCCCACAATTTGCCTAAATTTTGCACCTGTAAAATGCCACTGGCAGATCAAAGTGTGCCTGTATGATTCAGGCACAAGTCTGGGATGTGTGAGCCACTGCCCAAACTCCAGGCATGCAACAAAGGCTGAGCCGCGCAACACCAAGGGTTTCCTTGGAGACTGACGCAGAAGGGGCTTCTCCTCCAGAAGCATTTTCTCCCTGCCTTACCAGGCAAAGCAACACCCTAAATCCCATCCCTACCAGGAGAGCCAGCAGGGCTTCACTGCGCCACTGGAGGAAGGGGCAGTGCTGAGAGCCTGGAGGGGGGTTTTCCTCACCTCCGGGTAGCTTTCCTGTTGCGCAACTCACTCGTGCTTCTAAAAATGTTTGCTGAAGCAACAGTCTCTAAGGCGATTTCCATAACAATGGGCGCAGAAGAACGATCCATGCTGCTGGAGTGATTTGCTCGCTCACACGCTGGCTGAGGACAGGGCACACCGCAACTCCAGCGGTGAGATGTTCGTGTGAATGAGAGAAAAAGAGTATTTGAACTGCTCTCAGCAGCTGCTGGAAAGCTCCCCAGAGGCCCTGCTGTCCATGGCCCGGCCGAGGGGCACGGGCAGGGCTCTCTGCCTTGCCCCGGGGCATTGCCAGACCGCTGGACTCTGCAGGCACAAAAACACCCACAGCAAAGGTACAAAACCACAGAAAATGCTTCCACACCTTTGCCACTGGTGCGTCGCCTCTGCCCGGCAAACACGCACCGCGGCACGCACCCGCAGAGGGGCATCACCAGGCAGCAGCAGCAGCTTCACCCTGCCATCAGCCTAAGCTCCTGCTTCATCGAGGCCCCCGTCCTTAAAAGGCCCTGAGTTACACAAAGCCCCCACGTGTTTCTCTTTTATCTCACTATTCTGGGTGCTCAGCCCCAGCCAAAACCAACCAGGTTTGCTCCTTCCCCACATCTTTTCCAGCTGACCCGTTAAAATCAACACTCAGCCGCTGCCTCCAGTTTGAATCGCTCATATCCTGCCATTACAGCTTTGTTTAAATCCGTGCAGAGCTCAACCTGTTGTCAGACAGACACTAATTTGTGTGTTTCTAATTATTTGTTTCCATCTTAAAACCTGTTTTTCAGCAGATTGCAGCTTTATTTTAATACATACTTGGCTAGAGCTTGATACACTGGTTGCCAGTAACCTAGACACAAATGGAATTGCATTGCACAGGGGGAGCAGGGAGAGAAAAGAGACTGAGCTAAACTGAATTAAGAGCCTGTTCATAGAAACGAATTAAGCAAAACTGTGAAACAAGCAGCAGTGTTGCATTGCAGAAGACTGTTTCTATATTCTTGCTTCTAGCTCTCCAAATAAGATGAACCTCTGCGTTCACAAAAGGGCATTTGAAACATCTCCTTACACAAACACTTTGACCATGTTTTTTTTATGTGATTAAAGCTCTTAAACTTAGGGTTAATCCTTTTTATACTCACATGGTTGGTGTTGAAAATTAGCTCATCAGTGGGTGACCAAACCAGGATCAATCTCCAACTGCTTTCCCAGGATGTGAATGCAGACAGTCAGGCACTGTCCCTCAGCCCCTTCAGTCAAGCAACACCAACAGCCTTTGCCTCCTCCAGGAGCAGGCTGGGCCCTTTGTTTCTGGGTCATTTTCACAAAAGTCGTCAGAGGGCAGGAGAAGTAGTTGAGGTGCTGCTCTGAGGCAGCTGACACTGCTGTGGCACACCAGGCAGCACAACCAGTGAGTGCTCTGGGACCTGCCTTGCTTCATTCTCTCTCTGTAGCTCTTTCTCCTGTGCTGAGGATCTTGGGGTCTCTGATCTAAAATGCAGTTAAGGAGACTGAGGCAATTAAACAAAAAGAAAACCATATGTTATTTGCTGGCAAATACTGACTTTTTAGTGAAGGTCATGTTCTGCACAGCCCTGACTGAAGCTGCTTACAACAGTCTCACCTTTGGCTTCTCCTCTCCAGCTCCCTGCCTTTCCCTGGGTGTGGGAAAACCCAGCAAGAGCACCCCACAGACAAGAAAGCTTCAGTCCCCCCCACCTCAGGGATTGTGAGTTGCCCACCAGGACAACAGGAGCCACATGAGGAGTGGCAGTGTGCATCCAGCAGCACGTTGTCTCCCCAGCATGGCCTGACCTCTGGTTGTCTCCACAGTCGGCCACAGAGGGAGAGTGAAATCCCTGAGCAGCTCTTTCCAGCAGTGAACACACTCCAGAGACATTGATTTCTCTGCAGGCTTTTTGTCAGCAGACAAAGGGGCTCAAAAAGCTGATGCAGCTGGTGGGGTGTGAGGGTGTACTTCCCAGGAAGGACCAACTGCCAGAGGGAATCAGGTTTTCTGTTGTCAACAAAGTGGCCTAGGACTTTGGAGGAGACACTAGGCTGAGGGCACAGCCCAGAGCACTTGGTCCATCTTGCTCCTGGTGTGCAGAGGTCCAGCTGGGAGGCTGACAGGGTACATCATCTCCAGATGAACGCCAGTGACCTCCTCCCTCTGGCAGATCTTGGATTCTGTGGGATACATGGCCCAAAGCACTCATTCCATCAGTGCCAAGCAGCATGGAAGTCACCTGGGAAAAGGCCTTTGTCAGGCCAGATTTTGGGGGTGGCCTCCTGGTTTGGTCCTTGCTGAGGAGCATCTCATCCAAACATACCTACCTCCACCTGCAAACTGAGCCAGTGAGGATGGAGAGGGTCCATCACCTCCTTGCAGTCCTTTCCTATTTCCACCCAAAGACATTTTTGGTGAGCTTCTACTCCTTTTTTTATGCTAAAAAGGAAAGAAAAGAGGAAGACACGCACTTGATGTTAAGGAAATCTAACAGAGCGTGCAGCAATCCAACTGCTCAGACACATATGCCTCCTTCCTTCTGCTCCGTACCAGCGAGGCTGTGCCATATTTAGATCTGGCTCCATCTCTCACAAACTTGACCAACTGTTCCTCCACAGTGTCATCTTTGCTTGTTTACCCCCAAACTGTTCACTGAAATCTTCAATTCAGTGAGGGAGAAATAATAATAATAATTTTTAAAAAAAGGTTTTATTTTTAATGATATTTTTAATGACAGGAAAAGCACTAAATGCCAAGAAAGGCAGATCGTTACAGTGGTGGGTAAAGAGGTCAAAAGATCCCTTGGTGAGTCATCATCTCCATCAGGGACCTCCCGTGTGAGAAGGCAGATGTGTTTCCTAGAAATTGCTGTGCTGTGGCCGGGCCAGCCCCACGCTGGCTGCCAGGGCAGCATCCGGCCGCCCGAGTCATTGGCCCTGGGATGCTTCCTCAAGTGTGTGCTCCCACAGCAGGGGCCCTGGCATGCTCCCACAAATGTGTGCTCCCACAGGAGCGGCCCTGGGATGCTCCCACAAGTGTGTGCTCCCACAGGAGCGGCAGGTTCTGTGACCACACATGAAGGCAGGCACAGAGCTGTGGCCATGCTGGGGTTGCCTGGGTGTAACTCTTCCAAGGAGCTGCACTGTTCAGAGCACTGGGCATCTGCAAAGGGGTAACGGCCTCCCCGAGGGAAAGGCTGAAAGTACAGCTTTGTTGCAAGTAGGAAACATGGGAAAGAGCAGAGAGCATTTCCCTACCTTCCTCATTGTGCCAAACCATGGCAAGTTCACCCCAGTGTTTGGGCCTCAGCATCAGGACAGGAGTCAGGCAGAGCTGGTCTTGCTCCACACTTTCAGCCATGATTGTATCACAGATGAGGCAGAGGTGAGCCCTTGTCCTCCTGCACACAGTGAGGAGCCTTGGAGACTTCTCACTGAACAACCACACCTCTTCCTGGCTCGCCTTTGATGTCAAGACACTGCTGTCTACTGGAGGGCCTGGTGACAGCCTGCCCTGCAGTCTTGCAGGATGCTGCAGCCCTGCACCCCCCACACCAGCCATGGGCCTTGTGTACAAAACTTTCTCACACTCGAGGCAGATCTTACGGAGTTAAGAGCATTTTCTTGGCTTGCTGTGCTGGTGGAAGAGCGACTTACAGCAGAGCAGATGGATAAAATTCTAATTTGGGTTTCACATGATTTATATAAATAGGCTTAGACGAGGTTGCACAGAGATGGTGCAGTCATCTGCCAGCCTTGCTCTGTTTACCTCGAGACCCTCTCCTCCCCCTGTTAATGAGCACCCCAGCGGTGCCTCGTGCGCTGGCAGTAACGAGTCACCTCAGCCGTGTCACCTCCTGCCAACGCCACAGCCCCGGGCTGCGCTCCCATCGGGGCAAAGCAGCCTCCTGCCACCCCACCTGGCCAGGCACGGCTTTTATGCTCATCCCTCAAACCCAGAGACAAATTGTCAAGGAGCACACCAGAGTCACAACTCCCGTGGCTGGCTCAAGAGACTGGGGGAGCGTATGGACCATGCTGCTTCCTACCCAGGGGAGTGGGAACCAGAACGGGGCTCCTCCAGCCCCCACTCACTCACAGGACACCAAGTTCTGTCAGGGCCTCTCCCCAAGGGTGGGTGGCTCAGAGTGAAGGGACACCAGTGACCCCACAGCCACCTTCATGAAAATGACCCAGTAACTCCCCCTCCTCTCCGCTAGCGCATCACCAAGGAGCCTTCACCACATCCTGATGAAAATCATCAAGCACAACTTTGTTGGGTTTAGTTAGAAACCCCTGCCTCATCTCCACTGCTCCTCTGTCCCTCAAAGGGTGACATGAGCTGGTGCTGCTCCTAAGAAGGGGCTTGTGACAAACAGGTGAAGGTCTGGCTCCTGTGAGGCTCCAGCATGCATCTGCTGAACATCTCCATCCCACGTGTATTGTCTCCTAGGAATCAAATGTGACGTGACCCCAGCAGAAAAAAACATAGAAAACTAAGCTACTGGTTTCTTTCTGTGGTCACCAGAAGCTGGATATGTGACAGCTACATCTTCCCAGTGTCAGATACAGTTCAGGGGTCACTCACGCCTGGTGCAAGGGACAGGGGCAGGGCTCTGCTTTTAGCACACATTGACCCCCAGATATCCCAAGGTCTGAGATGCAGGGGTGATCAAATAAAAAATGCCAAGTCTGGGCTGAAATGGGAAGTGGGACACAGGTTTCTCCAGTTCAAAGGCCAAAAGCCAGACTGCCAAACAGAATGACACCTCTCCCTGTGGGCCCAAGTACCCCAATCCAACGCTTTGTCATGTAACACCTCTGAGTGCCTTTGGCTCTGGCAAAATGATTATTATCACAAAGCAGATGCATAGTTTGAGGTAGAAAATGATGGAAACATCATTTAACTAGCCCAGAGTTTGTCTGCCTGCATCCTCATTTTTACAACCTGATTTTCTACAGAAACAAGGTTTACACAGCCACACCACCCCTGCACCCCTCCTCTCCGACTCTCCTTCTTTTTGGACACTTTCAGCCACATGGTATGGGGGCTCCCAGTTATTATGGAATGTAAGCTTTGTGAGGTTTGGTGGCTGATGAGAAGGTGATGGTGTGTGTTTAGCATTTACTGGCCAGGGAAAGCTCATGCACGTCCTTTACTCCACAACACAAACCCATCGGAAACCAGGCTTTGCTGGTTTCCGCCACTCGTGGAACAAGTTGTATTATTTGTATAATTGTATCCTAGGAGCCCTCATTTCTGTCCTGCATAGTCCCTGGCATGAGCAGTATTTTCCATGGTCAGCCTGGAAGGAGGGAGCAGACTTTAACCCCCTCAGTGCAAAGAGCAGATTCCTACATCAGGTTATTCTCATGCAACCCGCCCTATGAGGAAAAAAGCCCTCCTAGGACCAAGGCACATGCAGAGAAATCTCAATGCCAGCAAGGGGTTGCCTCTAGGAGAGGTGCAGGTGGATTGAGAGCAGCTGGGGACACTCCTGGGGGGCTGCTTGAGCCTTTGCAGCTCCTGCAGCCAGTACCTTGCTCAAATCCCACCTTCAGCCTGGCCACTGCCAAAACTCTCTGATTCAGCATCCCTTTCCAGACATGAATCATAAACCAGCTCTTCAGCAGCTGGGATAAGGCACAGGTCACCAAACAAAGTAAGAAAAAGAGATTTGTCAAGGGCCAGAGCGGATAAGCCCCTGTGGTTTGACAGTTTCCCTGCTTGTGCATCTCTGCTGGAGGAGCAAAGTGATGTCATGCTGGCAGTTGGAAATACTTCTGCCCAAGGAGATGCAAGCAGAGCCAGCTCTCTGCTCTGGGCCACCATGGAAGGTAACAGGAGCTCCATCGGGCACCTCTGGCTTGAGATGGGCGGGCCAAGGCTTTGCAGAAGTGACACATGGCTTGGAGCCTTTTGGGATCTGAGTCTGGTACATGCTGAAGGACCCCAAGTGGAGAAGGGGAGGTCTTTGGGGACATCACGGCCATCCCAGAGCACAGCCCCCCCTAGTCCTTGTTGTCCAAGTTCATCACTGAGGTCCTCAGCCAGCCTGAGCCACATCAACCACCATTCCCACCCCTACTTGTTCCTGTTGTCTGAGATCCACCCCTAATTATGGGCAGCAGAGAGAAGAAAGGAAGCACAGAAAAGCTAGAGATTCACATCAAAAAGTGGGGGGATGCTGGGGACACCAGCAATTCCTGAGAGTGCCACAAATGTCCTGCAGATGAGGGCTAGGAGAGATGTAAGGAAGGGGACCAGGTGGTCCATGGAGCCCCCCACCATCAGCACCTCCAAGGGCTCAGAGCCACGCTGGGCTCTTTGTAGTGTGGGTTGTGACGTGTGTGGGCCTAAAAAGCTGGACCATAAAACTTCCGTTGAGCTTGGAGGGTCAGTTTGTGCTGCCATGGGAAAGAAGAACAAGTGGCAGGTTCAGGGCACTGCCAGCAGTTGGGCAGAGTGTTCCTGCATTTCCCAGTGCCCACAAGAGTGGCAGATGAGAAACACGTCAGGCGGAAAATATTTGGGGTTTTCTTCTAATAGCTGCTGCCTCTGTGCTGAGGACATGCAAAAAAAAGGGCTGGATCTTCTGTCAAAACCATTTCCCACTACTGCAAAGTTTTTAAACAAAACCCAAAGCATTCCAAAAGAGACTGGGGAAGACACCCAGAAATCAGAGAAAATAACTTAGGGTTGAAAAGGTTTCAGAACTGGATGATTTAATTGTTTCTGGATTTCATTTAAGCCTTCATTTTTCTAAAGTTTTTAAAAAGCACATACTTAGTAGTAATGGCAAAGATATTTCCTTGGAGAAGTGTGAGTAGCTTGTAGACGCAATGTTTGAAAAATGATAAAAAATAATAAAACTTTGCTAACTCCCTAGAGCAAAGAATAAAAATCACATTTGTCTAGGAATATACTTACACCAGCAGGATTTCACTAGCATGTGAACGAGGAGTTGGTATGGCCTCAGTCTCTGAGGCTTTCCCAGTGTCTTAGCAATGAAGTGACATTATTTCAGTCCCAAGTAGTAGAATTTCTTACACATTCCAACAAATATCCCGTCATCAAGCTGGAAGCTTTGACGAACAGGACAGCTGATTCCTGCCACAGATCACAAACCACTGCTTCCCCCCGTGAGTCAACGCTAAACACGGATTTCAGTGTGAACCATTAAGCACAAATCCAGCCTCGATCCATGCCAGCAGAAAACCTTGGATGAAGCATCTACTGAAGCCCCTTCCAGGAGCGGGGACTTTCCTGAGCTGGGTGCTCAGGTCACTGCCTCTTCCTTGGAACACAAGGGCATCCAAGCCTGGGTTATTTCAGTCTCATGTGGAGTGAAGTCACCACCACTTCAGCCACTGGTCCCCATTCACAACTCTCGTTCATTCACTCCAGAGCATTCCCATGGCCAGATGTTTATCACTCTCGTGTCACCCTCCAACTATTTTGCAGGGGTGGTAGGAGTGGCTTTTGGAAGACATTTGAGTATACACACAAATACAGGCTTGGGCTGCTGTGTGTTTGGACAAATAAATAAGTGCAACTAATCAGTAGAAATGTTTTTATGTTAGCTATGACTGGGAAGAGAGTATCCCAGCCCTGCCAGATAAAAAATCCCCGTGGGGATTTCTAAGTGCACCCAAAACCAGCTGGACAAAGACCTTGCTTGTTCACCCCATGGATTTGTGTGGGAGAAGAATTTAAAAAATATAGGAAGCTTTTAAAAAATAAAACTAAGCAAACAAAATAAGCCCTCTGCCCCTTACCTCCACACAGCCTGAATGGCTGGAAGAAGAACATGGCTGTGTGTGTTGGGCAACACAGCACTGAGCCAGGTCTCTCCAGCGCTGAGCTGGACAGGCAGCAACGATGGAGATGGTTGCTCCTGCAGCTCCCAGCACCCAGACCCAGCAGCTTCTGTCCAAAACAACCACTCATATACATGTATTCAAAAATACCTGGGTTTTTACCCCATTTATAACACACCTTGGAAGGTCGGCCTGTCTGGGAGTGCTTTTCCTGGCCTCGTGGCACGGCAGCAGCAGGCAAGCAGCAGTTCTAGTACAACATCAGTAGTAATGTCCTACCCCAGATAGAACTGTCCCAGACCCACTTACCTTGATGCTCAAAAGAGATGCTGGCAGGACCTGGTGTTCCTGCTGGTGTTCCTGCTGGTTACAGGCAATGATGAACTGTTTCCATATCAGGAGATAGTTTTGAGAAGGCAAATGACAAATCAGCAGCTGCTGCGTGGTGATGGCTCAAAGGGAGCAAGGTGGGCTTGTTTTGGAGGCAGGACCTGTACAGGGGAGGCAAAGCACAGCTGGAGCATCCACTGCCACCCTAAGTACTCAGAGATCACTGCAGCACCCAGGAAGCCAGATCCCACCCCTGCGCAGGGCAGCCCATCCTGCTGAGGTCAGTAGGGCAGATGTGCTCAACACCTGGCAGCAGGTCCTAGCCCTGATCCCTCTGAAACCAGCAGCTAAAGCTCCCATTTAACATCAATGGAGACAGGATTTGGCCTGGATCTTAACTAAACCCATGACCATCAATGGCTTTGCCTGGGGTTTAATTCCCTGGATTAAGGGGAATTTGCCCCGCAGTCACTCAGGGAGCCCCAGCTCCCTGGGCAGAGCTCAGCACCCACATCTCACCACCGTTCCACCACGGCCAACGAGAGCAAACCAACCCCAGGGCCCTGGGTTTTAAACAAACAAACAGCAAAAAGAGAAAGAAAAAGAAAAAAAGAAGAGCATTTATTTCCCCCGCAGCTGTGCTCTCCCGGACAGAGGATTTCTGTGGCAGGACAATGCCGCTTTATGCGGCGAGGTTAAGTTTCAGTTACTTGAAACTATCAGCTCTTGTGTTCGAATCATCTTATTACCTCCACAATCAAACAAGGCTTCCCCATGGGCAAGGATTCGGTCATGCTGTTTAAAATGGACACAAAGGTCAAGCAGGGCTGGATTTAAAGTGATCTAATGGGAGCTTTGGGAAGGGGAATACAGCCAGCATGGTATTCATCCTGTTGGGAGAGGCAGGTCCTGTGTGCTGAGCACCATTTGTAAGAAAGAGGAACCCAAAGTCAAGCTCTAGAGTTGGGGTTTTGGTTCCCAAATGTCCCCTCTGAGAGCAGTTTACAACCATCTAGCATCAGTCTTGGTCCTCTCCAAAGTACTTAAGGTATCTTCAGACCCAGTGTGACATCTCCAGTAGAGTTCCACTTTATCTTTCTTCAAGCAAACCCAGTGCTCTCTTGGCTGTTGCCTCTCCCACCAGCAGTTTGGGGAGGGCAGCACCTCTTCTAATTATCTATCCAAATGCTCTCCATGACCCAAGTGGAAAGAAACAGCCCTGGATCACATCAGTTGCAGTTAGGCCCAGCTTGTGAAGTTACTCAATATTTGGGCACATCCCACAGTCAGCAGCACAAAACATGTGATGAAGCCAATGTGCGTTTCAGGGCTGCAAAGCTAAAGAGAGCAGATGCTAAAGCCTGAGTGGTGCTTCTGAGCTGAGACTGCAGGGAGGCAGTCAGAGCACAGGGAAGCACATGCTGAACGTCACCTGGGGAGGCCATGGCTGACCGAGTGTTTGCATTTGTCCCCAAGCAGAGGACAGGGATTTACAGACCGCCCAGTGTGAGGGGAAACATCCCTCACATTGCACAGGTGTGGAAAGCAACATGCAGTGGAACAGGAGGAAAACAACTTGCCTGCATCTCCTTTGCTCATACCAGAACTGCTGCTCCTTCAGCCAAAACCTGGATCCCTGTCAGCCCCTGTACCACTGCAGCTTGGCATGGAGCAGGCAGCAAGCCTGGGAGCTGTGCTTGGAGCTGCTCCAGCTCTGCACAAGGCTCCAAGGGAAAAATGTGGCTTCCATGTTCTGATCCACCCCCTTGCCCAGAGGTAAGATATGTCACTGAGGAGCTGCAGAATGAAGATGTGTGTGGGGTCTCCCCTGCAACCAGCTTGCTACCCTGCAGTCTTGACTACCAAAGGAAAAGATGTTGCATTACTAGACCCAGTGCACAGCTCCAGCTCCCAGGAATTAATGCCCTGGGAAGGGAAGGTGGGGGAGCAACACAGCATTCCCTGGGGATGCACATGAGCAGGGAGCTGCGTGGAGCCGTCTTCTGGGGTGCGTACAGCAATGCACTAAGGAAGCTCCCAAAACCACAAGGCCTTTCAAACTAAAAGCCTTTTTTCTCCCACTCAGCTTCCTTCCCAGTTCCTTGGGATCTCAGTCCAGGGGAAGGAGGAAGCACAAATGCAAAGGAGTTAAGCAGAATCTTTCAGAAAAAGTGGCATGAACCATTCACCAAAGCAGGACCAGCCCTGTGTCCCAGATCCACACACCTCTTCCTCCATCTCCCTTAGGTCCTGTCCTTACAGGCACCAGCTGAGCTTGCTGGCTGGCTCCTCATGCGAGGTGACATCCTGACCTTGCCAGGCAAGCCCCAAACACTCTGCAACATGGAGCAGAAGCTCAGCTAAGCCTTCTGCACGAGCCAGCTCTGCCTGTCCCTCAGGGGCACCAGCCAAGAGCTAGAGTCACTGGTCAGGTGCTCAGGGGATGGTCTAGACACAATCAACATTTCATATGCAGATTTCATACCTTCCATCTTCAAGTAGCTCCTAAGTAGCTTGATTTAATGATCCCACACGTTTCCACCCAAGCCGCAGGCTATGGGGAAATTTGCACAGGTGTGGCAGTGTTTCACTGCACAGCAAGACAGAACAGCTTCCCAGAGCTTCCCGAGTGCTCTGGATGCTCCCTCTGCATCAGCCTCTGCTCGAGATGCTCCACGTGCAGCCAACTCGAGCCTGGGCACCTCTGAACTCACCAACACTGGGAGAGGGGCTGGCACAAATCAGAGTGCTGAGGCTGGGCACTGCTTCATCTGGTACTTGCCATCACATGGTCACCCAGGGCGTGAAAAGGCACAGGGTGAGCTAAATCCCGCAATTATTTAATATAATTAACCACAGGATTGAAATGGGCCCATTACCAAGGAGATAGGCTGATAGAAATCTTCCCTGCTCTTCTTTGACCACTAACCCGAACACAGGAAAGGCTTTGCCGTATCTTCCCAATGAGGGAGTGGAGAGGAGTAGGTCCTGCTTTTTGTTTTGCTTGTGTCTAATTAATATTATTTTCAGAGATTATTGATCCTGACTTCAAAGAGAAGCCATGTCTCATCTTGGGCTCTGGCACTGCAGGATGCCAGCATGACCC
Source organism: Corvus hawaiiensis (assembly GCF_020740725.1). Taxonomy (NCBI): domain Eukaryota; kingdom Metazoa; phylum Chordata; class Aves; order Passeriformes; family Corvidae; genus Corvus; species Corvus hawaiiensis. The sequence goes on along the minus strand of NC_063223.1, from coordinate 17,824,545 downwards.
CACATTTCCAGACAGGTGTTCACACTGGTTTGGATCAAAGCAAGGGAGACAGCTGCCTTCCACATCCCCATCAACCACTTCCCAGGGCTGTGGCCAGCACCCTTCCAATGGGGAAAGTGAAATTAATTCATTAATTGCTTCCATCCTTTGGTGTTTCATGTTTTCAGCTTACAAGAACCATTCATTCTGCATTTCTACACCTTCCCAATACAAAACAGACCATTTTAAAGCATTTTTGGTCTCCAGCAGAGATCTTTTCAATGAACCTCCTTCTCGCTCTTGCAAAAGCAAAAAGGGTCCTCCCTGGACAATACACAGTGGATGGGCTCCCTTGCATGCAGCCCTTGCACCAGGGCTGGAGTGTTTCTGCAGTGCTCTTCTGAGGCAATGGTGGGGTGCAGGGATATCCCACAGCATGCTGAGGCTTGGGCTTTTTCACCAGCAATCAATTCAGCCCATGAAAGTTGTGCTGCATTAGTAGATCCCCCCCTTGTGCTTCAGGTGCAGCTGGAGAACATCACTATGACTGTAAATGGGGAAACCCTCCCCTCACAGGACTGTGGCGTTCAGTAACAGCCATACTGGGTTCATAGCCAAATAGCCAGTTCCCTCCTTTCACCTCCTCCAGAGCCAGCCAAACCCACCACTGTGACCCACAAGCCAAAACACACCTTGAGGCTCTCGGGGCTTTGAGCAGAGCCACCAAAAGCACATTATCATCCCTGGCTGGCCCCTCGCAGAATGGCATCACCTCAGTGTTTGCAAACACTGCCTGCATTGGGGTGTGAGGATGAAGACATCACTGGCAGTGCTTCTCCTGGGCTCCCTTCCAGCAGCCCTCGCTGCGAGGAGGGGTGACCAATTCCCGGAGCGGCTCCGTGAAGTCATCCTCTCCTGACAGGCCTTCTCCTCCCTGACATCATCAGCTGGGCAAAGCAGGCACAACAGCGGTCCCCTGCTGCGGGATTTGCTCCCAGAGGCACCCGAAGGGAAGCCTGGCTGCTCACAGAGCACACCCAAATGAGGGAACTGCCATGGAGCAGCAGCCCTCCAGGACTCCTGTTCAGTGAGCTGGGTGACACTGGTGGGAAAAGGCTCAGGAAAAGCAGGACAGAAACAACTCACCCAGCTCAGTCTGTCTCGATGAACCTGGCTTGGGAGCACCCTCATGCTGCAGATAACCAGGAGTCCATGGGCTCAGCAAAGCCTCTGCCTACCCCAGGGACAAGATCCTGGAGCAGAGACTGACGTGGTCCAGAGCAGGAATGCATGTGGATGTAAAAACCTTCATTTAAATGAGAGAAACAAGGCGTTAGTGATGAACATCTTCCAGAGGGGTTCCAACAGGAAAGGAGGCATGCACCCCTCACTGCAGCAAGGATTTCTCCTCCAGCCCCTTTGGTGTCCAGCACAACACCCAGGCAGAGAGGGCAAGGAGCTGCCCTAGGGGGTACCGGGAGCCCAGGCTGCTGACCCTGGAGTGGGGCATCCCTCAGAGCCAGAGAAAGCAGCTGGGAGTAGCTCCCAATTTAACAGGAGTGGGGGCTGAGCTCCTGTGTTGGAAGTATTTAAAGATTTTCTGGGCTGGCATCTTCACCTCCTCATCCACCCCAGCAGCACCCGCCATGGTTTTACCCAAAGAGAGTCCCAGTATAGCTCACCCTGCAGTGCTGGGGCTGCATCCTGCCCTTCCAAAAGCTTTTCTCTGCTCAGGATGCCCCTGCCAACACACCCACAAACACTCACCTTCTGCCCCAGTTTCCAAATCAAATGTTTTAATTTAAGGCTGGATGAATTATTTCAAGTGGGGGGAAAAAATGACAGGCAGAAACTGGAATTTCTCTGCCTTTTTCCAAAAACTAGCATGAACCATTTCTTTACTCTTTAAAGTTCTTAAGAGATTAACCAGAAAATTAAAAACATTTGGTCTTTTCATTACTTCTTCCATTTTTTCCTCCCATTTTTCTGCTGCGACAAAAAGCAAAAGAAGAAGAGACTATTGAAACCACTGAAAATCATTTACAAAAGGGAAGAAGCTTTCATTTCTCAACTACAACACAAGCAAGATTTTTAGTCTTTTTTATCATCTTCACTTTCTACCTTCTTACTCCTAGAATTTAGCAGAACAGGAAGATATCTTAAAAAGATTCAGGGAAAAAAAAAGCTCGATTCCAGAGATTCTGGCTTCTCGTGCCCAAGAGAAGTTGCCAAAACTTACTGATACTTGAAGACAATATACTAGCACAGGAACAGCGATGGTGGTGGAAATAGCCAGGAATTGATTTGAAATTAATTTGGTTTGATGGTGTTTGTACTATTTTGTGTTCACTTTCATGCCATTGGGGTTCAGTAAGAGGCTGCAGCCTTTTTGGGGCTCAAAACTCCCAACCAGAGATAGTAACATTTCTCCAGGCTGGGGACAGCAGCAAAGCCACACACAGCTGCTGTGAAGCTGCATGGCTGGGGTTTGCTCATTTGACTTCCAAACACAGTGCAATTTGAGAATAAGCTTCCCCTGACCAATCTCCATGACCAAGTCCGAGATAATCGTGGATCTCTTGACGGCAGCTCTGCCAGCAAGAGAGGATGCACTCAGGAACGGCTGGATCTGTCCTGAATGCTGGGAGTCAGCTGCCTGCAGTTTGTTCTGATGGCCAAGGGACACCAGCTTGGGAATGAGGTGTCCTTGCATGTCCCAGAGTGACAGAAAGAAAACATATCACATGAAGCTTGTGTGTAGCTCAACGTGCTTTAGAGGTGCTCTTTAAGGGGCCTACAAGCTCTTGCAAATCAAATGCACCTAAATACCAAACGGATTTCAACCTAATTCCAGAGGTAACACCACCTACTCACATGCCAAAGCAGGGAGCAGACGGCTTGCTAATTAACGTGTCTCCTTCATGAATATTGCACTTCCCGAGGAGGAATTTGGTGCTCAAGCAAGAGGCTGCTGAATTCGAGCCAAGCTGGGCTGAGCAGCAGGGATGTTCGAAACTGCTGAGATCCCTCTGGCAGGGCTGGTGCTAAAGCCAGCCCCTGGTTTTCACACCCACTGGGTGAGTCAGTGGGTGCTACCCCGGTACCACCTCCAAAACACACACTCAGCCCACAGACACATCTTGGGGGACACAGCAGAGGTGCTGGCAGGGACAGAAAGGGGAAACACAAAACCACAGGATGTTTGTGGTCCTGAACCTCTGTGACATTTGACAATACCTTGGGCCTGACCTTTTTAATCTCACAACCAAACCCTTCCCTAGAACCTTCTGGGAGCTTCCTTGGGCTGCAATACCCACCCCTGCACTGCCCTAATTTCTGTTGTATGCAGCCACCTGGGCAGTGTCCAACAGTCCCATCCACACACAGTTGTCACACAGCCCAGGGAAGGGCTAAGCACAGCCCCACACTCTGTGCTGGAAAAAGCCAGCTTTGCCAGCCTGATTGGAGCCAATTCAGGCAGGTTTCCCTTGGTCAGGGCTTTCAAGGCTCTCCCATGATGAGGTATTACCTTGGTCTCTATTTGTTTCCCCTGGCAGCCTCCTCTGATGTTACCCCATGAGACTGAGCAAGGAGACACCACAGCAACCTCACTGAGATACATGTGGCATTCTCAGAATGCAGCAAGTTTCCTTGGTGTCCTCCCCACAGCAGCATCCCCGCTCTCACTTCAGCACAGCTCAGGTGCCTGGTCCTCCAAAACCCACATGGTGCCTAAATCCTGTTGATCTTGTGCATGGTTAGATACTGAAGTAGAAATTGCGCTCCTAAGCCCCCCCAGGAATCTCACTTTACGAGTTGTACTTGAACCGGACAAGGAAAGCCAGGTCTGACCACATTAAAAGGGTTCCTGCTTTTTTAACCAAACTGCTGGAACTGTCGTGCTGGGGTCAAAGGACTCATCATTTCAGATCCCTGCAAACCCAGCTACTGTGCTGACAGTGCTGGAGAGCAACCAACCAACAGCCCCAACAACATCAACCAACACCAGTGACCTACAACAGTCCTATCCTGGCCTCATTTGCAAGAGACTTCCAGAGGTACCAAATGGACCCCTTTGGACTACACCCCATCTCCAGAGGAGATCATCACTGGCCAAGCCGAGACAGTCCTGCCCAGCCCTTGCTCTTAAGAGATCAAATTCAAGGGCTGTGTGGGAGCTCTCCCCCCAGCCTGGCTGTTGGCATTCAGCCCATGACAAACAGCAATCCTAGCACCAGGCTCCAAGCTGAGACTGGATCCCACAGTGTTAAAGCTATTTCTGACAAAATACACAGCCCATGTTATCACCCCATGGGACAAGGAGACTTCAGAGACCTGTGCTGTAGCCCTTTCTGGACAACCATCCTTTAAATTTAGCTCCTACTACATGTGTGCATGAAATCTGCTTGGCAGAGCAAAAAAACATCCCAGAAAATTCACTCAATCTTTATTAGCATCTCCAGGATTGCACAAACAGCCTCCCTAGCCACTGGAAAGTCTGCCTTTACCCAGCCAAAATGTTTCTTTGCAAGTCATTTGAGCTCTTACCTCAGAAAACTCCTTTCCTGCCCGCACACACAGCAAAGGAGCTGTAATCTGACTTTATTATGGTCACGCACGTGCTGTTGCCATGGAAATGGACACGATGCTACTGGGTCTGACTGCAGCATGACCAGGCACAGCCAGGGGCCACAGCCAGGATCCTTGAGGCAGTGCTGCTGGAGAATCTCCCTTGGCCAGCTTGCTAAAAAATTCCCCAACCAACAGCAGTAAAACCCTTCAGACCAGGAACCCTGGGGTAGCACCAATGGCAAGTACACCAGAGACCACTGGAGACCACTTGACACTTATGGTGGTAGCAATGCAGCTCCTGCTTTGTCACACAAAGTGTGCTTACAAACACACCTGCTCCATCAGCTCCACTGAAAGTTACTAAGCCAAGGGAAAAACATCTCCAAATGTTTCTTGTTCTTCAGGTAACTATGCTCAAGGACTTGGTCTCTTCAGTCGTTTGGCCAGTCAAGTCAGCCCTGTGCAGGTGTGACATCGGCCACCACAAGAAGACAGAAAGTCCTGGCAGTGAAAAGCAGGACAGATCCCAGCATGATGCACCATCCTCAGACTTGAACCTGCAAGGTGCAGCCCCTCAGGAAAGTAACAGCAGCCTTGGTGATGGGGTTATTTCCACAGAGCCTGGAGGACAAGCTTAAGTTGTGATAATAACAGAGGCTGTACATTCCTGGAGAAGCCATCCTCTCTTAAGAATGATGGAAACCATCATTGCCAGGGGAAGCAGAGTTTAAACCATGGCTTGCCAAGGGCTGCCTGCCAGGGAAGGATGGGTCTACATACGCCCCTGATTCTTCTTCTAACCTCCTGGCATCCCTCACAATTGCTGCTGGAAACAGGAGATGCTTCCAGTTGGACACACAAAGGCTGTACTTATCTCCTCCTTCAGGTCTGTGCTCAAGCCCTGGGCTGGGCAGGGCTGGGGACAAGTCCAAATACAAGGCTCAGGCTGTGCCAAAAGGGACCACACTCAATCCTGCAGCAGCCTGCCCCAGGGGGCAGGATGGAGGACGCTGTCCTCAAGTCCTGTGAGTTTGGGACTTACCAGCATGTCAAGCAGAAAGGGCTCCATGTTCAAGGCCAGGCTGCACAGGGGCTTTGAGGCAAGCTCATCTAGTGAAAGGTGTCCCTGCCCATGGCAAGGAGCTGGAACTCAATGATCTTTAAGGTCCATTCTAACCCAAACCATTCTATGGCCCTATGATGATGCAGATTGCGAAGGAAAGCAGAATAAAAACTTGATTCACTGAAGACAGAGAGAGGACAAAGCTTCGCCTGTCACATGTGGGACCTGATGAAGCAAAAATGCTCCTCTAAGGCCCAAGGAAAGGCATCACAGCACCAACCTGCCCACTGATGTCCAACTGCTCCATCACAGGGTGTGTGGGGAGTGCCAGCGCTCCAGACCCCTCAGCCTCGAGCAGCCATGGAAATGTCAGGGGTGCACCCAGTGCCGCGTCACCCAGGTTCAGCTCTTCGTGTGGGCAGGAGGGCTTTCAGCATCCTGCCATGCTGGAGCCAGCGTGAGCTATCTCCCAGGCTGGTGTTGGCAGGTAGGAGCCATGGCAAAGGGAGATCCTACATCAAGCACATGGCTCTGTGCTGCACCTGGAGCTGCCAGCTCGCATGGCTGAGCTCCCTGCTCACAATTACACATCTGCCCCTTCCTCTGGCCCTTTCATCATCCCAGACATGCAATACCAACCAAACCTGGCAACAGCCTCTCATTTACCTTCCCAAGGGTTGAAAGAACCTGGCCAATATTTATAGCAGCAAATCAAGCCAGTAGTGCACTGGTTGCTTTGAGAAAAAAGAGCTGAGGCTTTTCTGAGTCCAGGATTATTTACTATTCATCAGTTTGGGTTCCAGCTTCCCCCATTCATTTTTATGTGTTGTTTTTCCTAAAATATGGATTTTAGTTTATGATGAGGTTTTACTTAAGGATTAAAAAGGAAGACACAGAAAGGCAAAACAGGAGAAAGGAAAACAGGATGATAAAAAAAAGGCATTCTGTAAAAACAACAAAATTTTCAGCGAACAAAAATTACCCTCGCAGAAACCAGCAACGGCCAGGACATCAACAAAAGTGACAGTGCACATTTTTTATGAATTACTTTATATCAATTACTCAATGGATCAAGAACCCACTCTGGGAGGGCTGGAGCAGGCAGGAGGGGCAGGAAAAGGTACTTGGCTGATGCAAGGCTCCTGCTCAGAGCACCTTGCTCTCCTGTCAGCCACCTGGAGCACATCTGACACAGCCAGCTGACCACAGGGCCGTGAGAAAAGGATGGGATCTGCAACTGAGTTACCACATCTATTTTCTCCAGGGCTTGCCCAGGAGTGAGTCATGCCAAGAGGAGGCTTTGAGCAGGGTCTGGACCTGGGCAGATAAAAGCAGTGTTATTTGTGTATGTTTGCTTGAATCAGCCAGAGAGGAAAGTGCACAACACATCAATTCTGTAAAATAAATACGGCACCGTAGAGGCTTACCCGGGAGAGATGTCCTGGGAAATGTTCTCCTTCATTCATCACCTGCCCAGGGAGGAGAAACCACAAAGAAAGAACCAGCCATGGCCAGAGGAGAGATGCCAAGGCACAGGACACCCTGTGCCCACCCAAGCGCTGTGGGGGTGGCTGGGGCAGACAGTGCCCGGAACTACACAGGGCTGGGAGTGAAATGATGGGATCAGATCTTTCTGGGATCGTTCCTCCTGGGTCTTTACCCTTTTCCCTTACAGAAAGGCACCCCAGAGCAGAACAAAACTCCTGTCTCGGAGGTGGGAGAAAAAGGGATGATCCCTTCCCCAGCACCAAAAGCAAGGCAGAACTGACTACAGTTACATCCTGCTTGGCACAAGGCTGCAGTGGGCACATGGTCCCTTCCCCCTGCACCAGGGACCCAATGCTGTGGGGTCAGGGTAAGAATTACCCACAGCTGAACAAGGACACTCTCCTACAGTGCTGCCAAGCCCTGAATAGGGAGGGGAAACAACCAGGGGAGCTCCTTCCTGAGCAGAGTCTTTTGGGAGAGCCATCATAAGAGCTCTAATGCAGTCAGGCAGGCATTTCCCATTTCCCTGGTTACTCCAGCCATGAATGCTCTCTCCCCTGAGTTACAGGTATTCTCCACTGCTGCAGGATCACGTCAGGACAAGCTCTGCAGTCCCCAGGGCTTGAGCAAGTGCAAGTCAGACAGGCAGAGCCTGAGTGTGTCTCTTCCATGCCAAGGGGAGGGAGAGACAGCAAGAACCACTTAAATGAGGAAAAACAAGTTCACAGAAGAGGTACTGCTTCATGGAACCAAATCCGCCACAAAAATCCAAACCCAATACCAGGATGTTGGTGGGAAGAAGGCTACAGAGCAGGCTTAGGATGGAAGACCAGGAAGGGGGAGAGAGCAGCACCTGCAGTAGAGACCATGGCTGGAAAGAGAAGAACCAGGCTCAGGAAGACACCAGGAAAGGCAAGAGACACCTCCACAGCAAGAAACAGATGGCCCAAATGACAGGCAGGTCCTTGCACGTCACGTCAGGCACCCTGGGTAAACATTCACTGCTGACATTTCACACCTACACAAGGCTGCATCATCACATCTCAACACCCAGAAGGGGAGACAACATCCTCACTGCACTTGTCCCCAGTGCCAGGTCCTCCAGCCCAGAGCTCCGGAATTAGACTTCAGGTCTGTTCCCTGGAGAGTCTAAACAGAAGGTCTGGAGTCCAGTTCAACTGGTTTGTTGCTCTGAAGAGCTGCTATGCCTGAGATATCTTTGCTCTGGAGGTCTCCAATTTATTTGGTCACTTTTCCCTTGCTGCTTGGTCCAGGGCAAGGATTTGCAAGGATTTTCCAGGGACACAAAAGTCCCTGAATTCTCCTTGATTTCCTCACCAACCCAAGGGTCACAGCAGCCTTCCAAGGCTTGTGGTAAAGGGCCACATCACCTGGAAGGGGACACCATGAACATCAATGAGTCATTCTGTCATCCAAGGCCAGAGGGGAAGCCAAGCAGGTAACATCACAGCAAGATCTTGCCAAGCCAGGGTGTGTGATTTAGGGAGCCTTTTCCTTCCTGACATCTTTGAAATTAGCTCTGATGTCCTAATGCCTCGATCATTCAAGAGTTTATCTTCCCCCATCTTCACAAGCTTCAACACAGGACAAACTGAGCAGCTTCTTACTTGACTGAAAAAATGCTGAATAAAACAAGATGAGTAGGATTTAGGAGCTGGGAAAAATGGATTCAGATCTTGCTGGAAGCAAGAGGAAGTTGCACTTGGATGCAATTCCAAGAGAGTGCTTTGAGCACAGGGGAGCAGCAAAAATCTCAGCACTGCCCTGACCAAAGCCAGGCTAAATCTGTGAAAGGCTCAGGGGTAAAGGAAGTGACATTTTTCTGCAAATTTGCTATTCACCCCTATCTTTCACCCAACTTCGCTCACAGCAAGTCAGTAGATGCTGGCTGGCAGCAAATGCCACCTTGCTGATGTTTCAGAATGACTCCCACTGAAGCGCTAAACTGACTCCCACAATTTCCACCTTTGGTAAAGAAAATTTTCCCCAATGCTACCCAATAAGAATTCTATTATATTTCAATAATAGCAAGAAAATAATAACCACTTGTCCTTTGGAAGGCTACAAACAACTAAGCAATAAGAAACAAGCAATTTCAAACAGGACAATAAATTTTCTCTCTGTCATAAAAAAAAAGTTGTCATTTTTTTTCCCTCAAAGACCCCAGAGGTCTCTAAATGTTAATGAAAACCAGAAAATTGCTGCTTGATTCCTCCTCCACAACACAACTCTGAGTCTATGGAAACATCTATGGCATCTATGTAACAGAGAAAAGAAATCAGAATTACCTCTAAAAGAGCAATGAAGCTCCAAGTCCCTGATAACTGACTGTGGCCATTACCCCTTATACCTGCATTGCAAAATTTATGCTAAGGGCAATTAAACCTCCCCCCGCCCAAACATTTTGATCAGATCTGGACGCTGCTGGAAAACAAAGGCACTTTTTATGGGAAAAGATTCACAATTGTTTTTCCATCCACACATGTCAAAACTGGGGGGGAAATTAGGAAAGACAACCAATCAGAGAATGGAATAGTGTAATTATTTCCACCAAGGTACTTGTCCATCCTTGCCCAGTGACTGTGTACCCTGGCAGGCTCACAACCCACCTGGACAGAGCGAAAGTTTCACACTTCAAACACTTCCTTAACACCTGCAACAGGTATGACACATTTCCAAGAGCTGTCAGCTCTACCCCAGCTCTCAAGCACCTCAAGGCAGTCAGCACTTCTTCTAGACCCACCTCAGTTCCTGATGGAGGGTACATAACCATGGCACACTCAGCACTGCTTCCAGTGACATCAGCTCCTTCAGCTTGGGAGCCAAGAAGGCGTTTTATTGACCTGGGTCATAAGATTTAATAACTGCTAGACCTCTGAAACAGCCCACACAAAATGAGCTTGTGCAGAAACATTGGATGGGCTTTGGGAAGAGCAGACATCTGCCCTGGACTGAGGACATCCTTGCTGCAGTGAAACACAGCTCCTTCAACGAGAGTTTACACCAGTTAAGTGTTTCCTAGCAGTGCAGACATTCTATTCCAGAAAACTGGGGTGAAGTTGGAGGGCCACACTCCCTTCCCTTCATTCACCATATTGAGTGCCATTTTCAGCTCCACAACATGAAACCTCACTCTCTAGGGCAGTACAGAGACCTGAGGCATGGGATCCAGGGGAAGCAAATAGTTGAAGTCAGCGAACGCAGAGGCTTTCCACAAGCAGCATGCAACCAAGACAAGTTATTGCAAGCTTCCTTTCATAGCCAGGCATCTGCTGCTCACCCAGCCACACCACAGCAACCACCTGGTAAACTCACTTCTACCTGTAAGCTTTTGTTGCAGAAGGCACAACTGAGAGCATTTAGATAAGAGATGGCATTTAAGATATGAGAAGGTATGATAATCTCCTGATTATGCCTCCCATGCAGCCTAATCTGTCCCCACAATCTGCACAGAGACCACCAAAGCACTGTTCCCACACTGCTGGATGACCCACGGACCCCCAGGCAGGATCCAAGGAGCACTGGGTGATGAAGGGCAGATGAAGTGCACACAGCTTGGCCAACCTCATCTGCCTTTGATCTGCAGCTTATTGTCTTGGCATGGTTTAGGGAGCTAATCCTCCCCTGAGGCTGGGAGAGGACACTGACCTCCCCAGCTTCCTTCAGCTGCACAGCCCCACACAGCGATGGGGTGGGGGGAACTGAGCCGCCTGGGGGCAGGTCAAGCTCACAAGCTCAGGGGAAGTGTTGAGCACACCCAAACTGTGTGGATTTTGTCTGAAATCCTTCTACTCCACAGCAGCCAGCCTAAGCAGCGGGAGCCTCTCCTCCTGGGTCCTTCCCCTGCCTGTTGCAGCAGCCTCTCCTCATGTCCCAAGCCACCCCGGGCAACGGTAAAAGTGCGGGTGTCACCCCAAACGCATTAGAGAAAGATCTAACACTGCCTGAGCAACCCACTTTGTGCAATGCAGGTGTAACACAACCCACCAGGGCAGATCCCATCCAGCACAGGCTTATCTCATCAGCACAAGCTCCGTGGGTCAGGCTTGAGAGGTGATTTCACACTGCACATTATCCCAGCGGTGAGAGGCTGGGAAGGGAAATTTAAGTTTGTGATTTGCATGTGAAGCCCACCACCAGGGAAACCAGTCTCAAAGTGGTGGCAATAGCCTGCTCCACACCTGATGCTTGAGGAAAGATATGGTTGTCAGGAACTGCAAATCCTATTAGGAAATTCTGAGCATATTCAGGGTGAGCCAAGAAAATGGACTTGAAGCAGGGACACACTCTCGGTCACTCAGGCACAACACAATAGGGAGAAAGGCCTTTTATCAGGAGATGCAGTCTGCAGGGAAGAAAAAAGGAGAGAGGGATCCCTCCCTTCTCAGAGGTCTCCAGCGAACCTAACAGGCAGCATGAAACCCTCAGGAGACAAAGAGAAAAAAGTAAGACACAAAATCCTAGTGTAGAAAGCAGCCTGTGAAGAGTCAGCAAGGGAGGAGGTTTGGTGTGGGAGACAAGAAAGCTTCTTGAGAAAGATCTCGAGAGATGAGCCGTGAGATGCACAGGAAATGAAACAGCACCCAGAGCCCTGCACCTGGGTTGTCACCCAACCAAACACATTTCAACACAGCCATGAGCTATTTCCTCACAGACACTGGTGAGGGATGCAGGCAACTGTGAGGACCTGTCTTTAGGATGCTGTTCTGCAATCTCCTGATAGACTGGTTCACCCTCAGCAGCCTGTTTTGACTGACATTTCCACCTCTTGGACTGTAACAACAGAGGGGAGAACATCACCGCAGTGCGGTTTCTTGTAGCATTCCACACCAGCAGGTCTTTCATCAGGAACTCTGGTACCACTTAGTTTTGACTTCCACACTTCCTTTGGTACCACTTAGCTTTGACTTCCACACTTCCTTTGGTACCACTTAGCTTTCACTTCCTTTCATAGAAATATTATCCCTATCTATGGAGAAACAGGCCTCTCAAGGTCTCCAGGGCCGACTCACCAGCTCCAGCTCAGGACAGGGAGTCCAGAGCCAAACCAAACTTTCGCTGCAACACCACATCCCTATCCAGCGCCCAAACTCTGGGGCACCTTCCAGTAGGCAAAGCCACTAGTGTCCCACGGGACAGCCAAAAGAAACAGAAACACGGGTGCTGATCTTGGCACAGCCGCTACAGCTGCAAAGCTGAGCTGCACACAGGCTGCAACACCCAGCTGAGACAGTGGCAGAACAGCTGGATGCTCCAGCCACGCTGTACTCCCACTGCCAGCAGCACCCAGCCAGCTTCAGCTACACCTGCCTCGCCATGGCCCAGCTGGACATCACAGCACAACCACCTGCAGGCAAGTGCCACGGTCTGACACAAGTCACTCCACCTTCCAGTGAGTCAGGATCCCTGTCCACGAAGAGTGGTCAGCGTATGACCTCTCCTATCTCACAGGTCTCCAGCAAAGATCCCAAGGATGCCTTTGCCATGCTGGGATTACAAGACATCCCATCTGTGTGACAGCTTCCATCAGACAGGAGAGCAGGGAAACCTTCCAGCAGGGGTGCAGTGGGGCTCCAGGAAGGATTATCAGCTGGAGAAAAGGACTGTTTCCAGCACTGTCCCAGACTCTTGGATGTAGTTTGACTCACACACATACCAGCACACACAAGCGGTGCATGTTTTTCCCTCCAGCCCTGTGTTGTCTCACAGCACTGGCCCTGAAATCCTTTTGAAAGGGGCTTTGAAAAACCCTCCAACCAGCACCTCAGCTGTGGGGCCTGCAGAAGCCCGTGGCTGCCAGGGTGTGATGAGAAACACGGTGCACACAGTTCTCAGTCAGGCCAGGCTTCTTGAGAGGCTACAGGAAAGCAGAAGCAAACAAAAACCAGAGTGGACCCATAGCCCCTGCTGAGCTTTTCAGGGGGCTGCAGCCATGTTTTTCCTCTTAAATTTTTCCATTGCTTTCCTTAGCATTCCTGACATGTTTTCCTGGCTTTACCTGGCTGTCATGCTAGAGGGTGATGAGAGGTTTCCAAGGGCATGTCATCACTCTGAGCCAGAGTCTATAGCATCTGATGGACTTCATCCCTACATGAGAACAAAGACCACAAAATTAAACACAACCCCACACAAAGCCTCCTGGAAAAACCATCTTCCACAGTTTGCACCACCAGCCCATCTGTTTTTCAGATGTGACAGGACCCATTTGACCACCAGCTGCAGGGACTACATGCAACATATCCTGCAAGGTCACAAGGCAGCTTTATATCCAGCCAGGACGAAAATTCAAGCAAAGAAAAGCCTTAGGAAAAAGGAAAAACAGCGTTGTGACTGAGAGGAAAGGAGGCATTAGAGCCTCTCCAGCACAACAGTCCTGTAAATGATTGCAAAGATGCTGTGTTGAGTCAAGAACAGTTTCACTGCTGTGTCTCTGCACTCACGTGTTTTACATTTGGACACCTCATCAGAGCTGATAACCTTGGAAGGGGCCCCCTGAGCTATCTGGCCCCAACTCCAGCTCTGAGCAATCTTCACATAGGTACCTGATCTCCCCTCCAGTGAGGCAAAGCTCCCAGGCAGCCAGCTGGGACTTCACTACTCAATCTGTGCAATTGGGAAGGCAGAGGGTTAAATCCCTTCCAAAACCCCTTTTGTTCAGCCCCAGGGGCTCGTTTTAACTAACCTCGGGGATTTCAGTGGAGTTATTAGTCAAAGTGGTGCAGATAGATGTGGATGGATTATAGCAGCACTGCTAAGTTTGCCAAGGAACTGACTTCAGATGAACTGATGCAAATGTTCTTAAGAACAGTTTCCATGCAGCTTAAGAGTGAGCAACAGCAAGAAAGGAAAATACCTTAATTAAAATAGTTAAATCACATAAAGTTTCTCACTGGATGAAAACAAAGATTGCTTAGCAGAAAAAAGGCAAAGGGATCCTAAGAAGAGGAGTGGCTAACACAGGGTAGTTCCGTACATTCCAAAAGCCATAGCTCATCAAAGGCCCTGGGGTGATTCATGTCTTGGGGAAAGCAGAAATACCTGGGAAGGAGGTGGAGCCAGATCCAGCATCTCCCTGGTGGGCAGGAAAGTCTCATCAGTCTGTGAAGGCAGGAGGGTTTCAGGAGGATGGAGGCAGGTTACTGGTTGCCACAGGAGAGGTAAGTATGCCACACACCAGGAATAAAGCTCCTGCAGAGGCTGGGGGAAGATACTTGCAGTGAGCGGCGTTTGGTCCAGGGTGGTGGGAAGCTGATGAAGGGTAACAAGGGGACCCAGGACATTAAATAAATTCTGGATAAGAATCAGTCATGCTCTTAAAGAGGTTTCTGCCAAGGCCACAGCATGCACTTTCTCCTGGTCTTGGTGGCTGCACTGCCTTGCCACTCACTGCAGACAGACAGACACACTGGCTCCAACCATGGTGCCAGAGTCACAGTCCCTTTGTCACTCACAGCCTTGAGCTCCCTGAACATCTCAGATACCGCAGGGTCCATTTCACGTCGGTCTTGAAGACAGGGAAAGCCTTTTCCAGTGTCTGCTGGAGATCCACCATTTGGTATTTCAGCACCTCTCCACCTCCAGCAACTTCTTGCAAAGCCTGGGCTCCCAGGACAGGGCCAGAGCAGCTTGCTGCAGGATGAGTGGCAGCTGATCCCGCAGCTCTTTGATCCAGACTGTGAACTGCTGGGGTGGATTAAGGAAAGAGGACTTCAGTTGACCTTCATTAGCTTTCTGCTGCTCCTTTCCCAACTTGTAAATTAGCAAGTATTTGCATCCAAAAGGCAGGTGAGCCAACCCGCTGGGGCCAGGGCAGAGGCACAAGCAGAATGGGGCAAAGGGGCTTTTCATTTAAGTGAGGGAATAAAAAGAATCTACTTTCCTGTCTACCGGGCCAGGCTGGAAAAGCCAGGTAACACAGATGCAACCTGGCTTTCTCCTCTCCTCTGGTGCCATAATGGAGCCTGGCACAGAGCTGGCCAGATGACCACGTGAGATTTCAAAGCTGCCTCCCAACTTCAATAGGTGGGAGAGCAGGAAGGAAAACAGCCCCTCAATCACCACACCAATTTTCATTGCCATTAAATATAATCATCTCTGCTCTCTTTCATCTTCACTTCTCCTGTGAGAGCTGGCAATGAAGGCAGCACACAGTGAGGAGAGGCAGAGTGGGGGAATTGCAGCAAAGAACATAACCTCCAAAATGCTCTGCCCAGCCACAGGCAGGGAGAACAGGGAAACCAACAGGCCCATTGCCATCCAAGGGTGGGAAAAGGGAGCAGACACAGAAATTTGCTCAGCTTTGTTTCTTGCCCTCACCACAGCTGCAATGTCTCCAGAGCACTCTGAGCCTGCTCAACAGCACCAACAACCCCTCTTAAAGGTATCCTAAGAATTTTGAGCATACTCTGCAGCACAGAGCCTGGACCACGCCTCCCATCTCCCACCTGGGCTGGCGAATTTAGTGGTGGCCCACCCTTATTTCTGGCCCTGATTCACTGTGTGACCTGCAGGTACTCAGGCAAGAATTTCTGCTTCTGCCCCCATCACCTGGGCTGCTGTCAAGGTGTTTTCCTGGACAATCCTCTTCTCTCCAGCAAAGACGCCGGGCTGATGGGAAAGGCCATGCCAGCGGGCAGGTTTTCACTTTCGCCTCAGCACACCTTGCGCTCCAGACACTTTGTGGTAAGTGTTCCTTTTTAAGATCTATTGATTTAATAAATAATAGAGTAAAAGAAAGAAACACATCACATAAATACACAGGTCAAATAATCTCTCCCTTAGGAAACAAACAGGAGCTACAAAGAAAAAAATAGCCCAGCAGGCGAGCATTGATCTTTAAGCAGGAGATCAAGTGGCATTAGAGTTATTTGTTAATTAACTTAACAGCATATAGATAGGGCCATATTCAAACAGGTCACCTTGCAGGTCTTGCTCCACAAACAGGAGTCTTGAAGCCTGTCTTTCTCACTCCAGGAGCACTCAGCACTTTCTGCAACACCACAGCTAGCTCTGCCTTGGTTCTACTGACTGAAGTCCACAAGGGACAAGTGCCAAAAGCCAAAATCTTCATCCCTAACTCCTGGAAAAAGCTCCTGGCCTAGGGAACCCAACATGGAATGAGAAACTTTTCCAGCCACAGGTCTGCATCAGAAGACTCTGGCACAGAAATCAACACCTACTGCTCACAGGATGAAAAGAAAAATGTCTTCTGAAGAAACCACAGCCAGAAGAACAAAAGGAAAAGGATATTCCTGGGCTTTCACAGGATGAAAACCATCTCAGTTAACCCTGGTTAGCACAAGGCACCTGCTTCAGCACACGGGCCAAGTGTAACAGGAGACAGGCACAGCCTTTGTGGCATCTACACGTGGCAGAGTGGATTCACACAAGGGGAAAAGCAATGACCCCCTCAGCCCCTGCCCATACCATGCTGCCAGCAGGATCTCCTGGTGCCCAGCATACTCCAAGTGCTCATTTCAGCTGAAACAGGCAGAAGTCCTTCCTCCAGATGGAAGATCTGCACACCTAAGCTCAGCTCTGGCTGTGAAAACGTGAGGAGGGAATCATTGCCAAGAGCAGCCACCCCAGAGGGAAGCGAGGCCATGCAGGAGCTCCATCCAGGCAGCTGCTTAGCTTAACCCTTTCAGTCACCAGATGCAAGAACAGCTACCACCAGTGGCACATGCTCCATGCAGCCACAAGCTCTTGGAGTAAGCAGGATCAGCCTCAGTAGCATTCCCCACCGGCAATTTGCAGAAAAATCCTTGTGCCATGCACTGTATCCTCAGCTTGCCTGGTCTCTGGAAGGCAGCAGTGAGTTATTGGCTGCATGGAAGGTGCCTGCAGGGAGCAGAAACAGCAAGGGAGAACAGAGGTGACAGGTTTTTGGCACTGGGTCACAGCACTGATTCAAGCCTAGCATTTTTGTGACAACAGAATGGTGCGTTTCCAGCTGTATCTCATTATCAGGGAGGGAGGGCTGGAGTGAGTATAAAGAAATCTAAAGGTGGTCACTGGGGAAGACTTCCTTGCAGATGGCAAATTCCTGGCCTCCAGCAGTGGTCACCTGGCCTGTCTCAGCTGCAGCTAAGCAGACAATGACCTGCTGCTGGAACATCCCCAGGTGTTCATGATGCTCATCCCCCACCAGAAACCACCCCACAGCACCTTCTCCCAGCTTGCTGGTTTAACCATGTACCCCTGCCTTTGCTCAGCAGTGATACCAGATAACTTCAAACTCTACCCGAGGCAACAGCCACCACTTGTGCAGTGCAACACAAAGGCTCTCAGCACCCCTTCACCAGCAGCACTGGCTGCTGTGCTGCAAGGAGACAGGGAGAAGGTAAGGGATGCCAGAGACCTGTGCCCTGGAAGCCCATCACTCTCTTCACTGACACCCCACATTCAAATCTCTGACGAGCTCTTCTTTCATGGAACCTGTACCTCGACAGAGGAAGTAATTTACAGACGTCTCCCCTGACAAGGAGAACAGGGGGACTGAAGAGTGATGTCTGCCTGCAGTGACAGTTCTGTTGCAGAGCTACAAATAGATCCCAGCTTTCCCTGAGACACACGTAAAACTTCCTACAGTACACTAAATCCAGGTCAAATACGCAGAGGAGTATCAATAAGAGAATCTTCTTTCCCAGCTTATTTCCTTTCCAAAACTACAGGTCCAGCCACTTGAGAAGCACTTGCAGACCAACCGTTTCCAAAAGCAAGAGAAGAAACACAGCCCTGCTCTCACGTCAGAGTGACAAACCTTTGTAAAACGATTCGCTTCCCTCCCCTCCTACTCACTCGTGTTTCAAAAAACATTTCGTTCAAAAGCAGCTCTTTAAAGAGGTTATATAATAAGTGATTTGTACCACGCGGCTGGCTAGTTTTAGCCCAGCTACTTAGATCATAGTTGGATTTTATTTCCTAGTTAGCTGGTGGACTCATGTCCAGTGACGAGCCTGTGGGCACAGGATGCTCCTGGCCATTGCACTTCCCGGCCAGGAGAGTCAGTACCACAGTGCTCTGCTGTTTCTGCCTATTCAGTAACGAGCTCTGCTGTCACATCTGTCCAATTCCAGCTCCCAGACAGGAAGGAAAGTGGGCAGTGCTTGAAGATTCTTACTTTTTCACAGATCACGGTCATGTTTAACATGCTCCATATTCACAGCAGCCAAAAAGCCATTTGCAGCAGCACCGGGCTCCCCAGGGGCCAATCTCGGCACAAAGAACCCTTGCTGAAAGTTTAGTGAGGTCATATGTCTGGCAAATGTAATGGCAACAAATTAAACTACTTTTTTAAGAACTTGGCTTCCACCCTGCCTTGGAAATCCAAAACAAAATCCTTAACTCTTCGTAGCCTCCCCCTGCACAGAGCTCACCACAAAGGTTTTCAAGGCAGGATTTGTCCTCAAGCAGCGCAGAGGCCATGTCAGCCCAAGGACAAACCACAGGCTGCTCCTCACTTGGCTGCTCCACTGCTCCCCAAGTTAACAGCCTCACAAATGGGACACTGCAGATGTGCCCACATTAAAAAAAAAAGATCATGAGTGTAAAAATGAAAGTGGGTTTAACTCACTCTTACTCTCTCTTCAGTACTCAAAAACTGTGGTGCTCAGTAGATAAAGAAAGCATGGAGCCTCAGGACAAGACAGGCAATAGGATTTGGGCTCCTTAAGATTTTTTTTTTTGAGGTTGTTGCTCAATCTTTAAGCACAAGCATTAAAATGTAAATCTTGTCTTTTCCAAGCCTTGCCTGCCTCTCAAGCAATAGCCAGCCTTCAGAAGTCCTACTCCAGGTAAGAGAGTTGTAAGGGGGAAAATGAAGTTGCTGAGATTTGAAGGGAGATAACACTGTCAGAGTATTTTCAGATTACCTTTCTTGCCACCTAAATCACACAGAGGTTGTTAGATTCCCTCTCCTCCTGACTCTCCACACCCATGCACCCACCCTGGGTTACCTCTAAAACAACAACAACATGGGACAAGAAGTTAAGTCCAGAAAAGCAATTTTCCCGATCTGCTGCTTTTGGTGGGATTAGAGTTACTTTTTTTCCTAGTAGCTCCTATGGGGCTGTTTCAGATTTGTGCTGGTAACAGAGCTGATAATTCAGGGATGCTTTAGTTGTTGCTGAGCAGTGCTTACACAGAGTCAAGGCCTTTTCTGCTTCTCACCCCACCCCAAGAGAGGAGGCTGGGGGACAAGGAGTTGGGAGGGGACAACCAGGACAGCTGAGCCTGACTGATCCAAGGGATATCCCAGACCTCATGGCATCATGCTCAGCATATAAAGCTGGGGAAAGAAAGAGAAAGGGGGGACAATCAGAGCGATGGCATTTATCTTCCCAAGTCATCACTACAGGTGACAGAGCCCTGCTGTCCTGGGGATGGCTGAACACCTGCCTGCCCATGGGAAGTGGTGAATGAATTCCACATTTTACTTTACCTGATCAACTGTCTTTATCTCAGCCCGTAAGTTTTCTCACTTTTACTTTTCTGATTCTCTTCCCCATCCCACTTGGGATGAGTGACTGAGGGGCTGTGTGGAGATTAGATGCCAAATGGGGTTAAAACACAACACCCTACATCCCACTTGTCCTCAGCACTTGAGCACTTCATCTATTTTAGAGGCACAATTACATCTTCCAAATGGATTCACTCAGAACATCCAAAAAGGAAAAGCATCTGTATCAAACATGCCCAAATGTGGACACCTGTAAGCACACATCATATGTGTCAATTGTACTGCCATCCTGTCTAAAAAACCACACACAGATTGCTTCTGTGGTCTCTAAGACATTAGAAACTACACATTAAAAGGATGCAAAGGCTATTTTTAAAGTAAACCCCAGAATCACAGAATATTCTGATTTGGAAGGGACCCACAAGGATCACTGAATTCAACTCTAAAATGAATGGCCCATACACGGATCAAATCCACAACCTTGGCATTATTAGCACCATGCTCTGACCAACTGAGCTTAAAAAATGCCGTTGGAATGCTTAAATTTTCCCCTCCATACCCCAGTCCCAAAGGCCAGTCCACAACACTGAGGATCAAGTGGAAAGTTTAGGCTCTTGCAACTGATTTTTGTCATCGCTTCAGTGGCAGATCAGGGCAGGAACAGCCTTTTTCTAACAGCAAATTGGCCACAGTACCTTTGAGTCCTCTTCTCCCCACCCATCTGCATCACCACACAAGCTCATTTCAATGAAAATGATGTCAGTCTCTCAGCAAAAAGCCACTGAAAGCTTAGAGCAAGAGCACAGAATATCACCACTGAATTGATTCCATTAAGGGAAAGTAATGATTTATCAGACTCAGAGCCTGGAAACACAAAACAAAGTCCGTGGCAGAGCAGAGAGAAACTCATCATCAACCAAGCATGGAAATAAGAAAGCTCTCAGCCTCCCACAAATGAAGGAGTGAAATACTGTGATCATGCCAGCAAGGGGTTCTTAGAGATGTACAAAGAACCAGGAGGGAAGAAGACCAGAAGCTTCTTAGTGCTGGCAGGAAAACACAAGCAGCTCCCACCAGGTGGGATGAAGAGCATTAACACCCCCAAGGTGCTGTCCTGTAACAGCCTGTAACAAAACAGGTGCAACACCAAAAACCATCCCAAAGCCAAACCCACACGGCCTGGCCGTAAAACCAGCTAAACCCCATGTGAAGTAAGGATGCCAGCCCATCCTCAGGTAAGCATCCAGAGTGCCACAACACATGTGGAGATGGAGGCCCTGGAAGCTGTGCAAGGCTGGCAGGTGCTGGTGGCACAAGGTACCACCAAGGGCAGGGACCGAGGCAGCCTCCCTGTCTGCAGAGGTCAGACAGACAGGGGTGAGGAGGGTTACATTAACCCTGAGGTGCTCAAGTTCCTGCAGCTGATTTCTCCAGGAATGTGGGTCAGAGTTTATTGCAAGAAAGGAGACCTCCAGTATGTGTTAGCAGAAGAGGTGTTGGAAACAGGATCTCCCAGAAGTCCAAATTCTTGTGCAGCTACATACTGAACACCTGCTCAAGCCCCAAAAAAGTCAGGAGGAGCGATGACGGGAGGAGGGTGCCAGTGATGAGTTACTCAACTGTGAAAACATCTGCAAAATGACTGAAAATTAAAGGCAGTCCAGTATGAGAAGAAGAGAGTTCCATGATGGAGAAAACATTGCACTGCTTAGTTGCCTTCCTCTCCCTTTGTCCTGCCTTTAATTTAAGAAGCAAAGATGAAGTAAAATCTCCTTGGAAATCACACTGCATCTGACACAGTGGGGCCTTTGTTCCAGCCCCAATAATTTGTTTTTCCTATACTGCACACGGGAGCATGCTTAAATGTATTGGATTTAATCACCTCTGCACAAATATCATCCAGGATCTCAACTGCTGTGTCAGATTTGCCATGTGCGACTCAGCTAAGACAAACCCTTCCAGGTGTCAGTTGCACAAGACCTCACCTGCTCGATATGGTCCTAGACCAGAGGTGAAATACCACTGCCCCAAAGATCCTGAGAGCACTTTGCTTCTCACCTACAGCCAGCACACACCTCAGCAACAAGCCTAATACAGCCTGGGCCAGGCATCTGGCAACTCCAAGATGCTTATACACTTTAAAACTAACTTAGCAGGACCAGAGACAGGAAAGATGTGACCTTCCTGGTTAGTACTCAGTCCACACGCTGGCTGCTGTACCTCTGGAAAGCACAAGAGATCACAATTGTTACCCACACTTACGAATAAAATATTGTTTTTATTTTAGTGATGTAACAAAGCTATTTACAGATACATTAACTATACATTCCAATTGAAAAATAGATTGTGCTCAAAATTGTTAAAGCAAGTCACACACAGTCTGTTAGGAACACAAACAACCTCAAACCTCCCAATGCCTTCAGCTCCTGTCTGATCTCAGGAAATCAGTTCGTTTTGTTCTGAATTATTTTCTGCTGATTCTCAAGACATTCCTTCAGCTTGTCTTCAGTGAGCGTCAGCCTCTGCTCCAGGATGGAAACTGTCTGCAAAACAAAGTGAAAGCTGCTGTTGAGCTGCTCACAAAGACATACTGCACAGTGTACTCTCAGTGCCCAAGAAGATGCTAAATTCACAGGAATATTTCGAGGTATTTCACGGCTGGAACTCCAGTGTCAGCATTTTAGCAGGGCAGAGCCCCACATGACTTCAGAGGGGAGCAGTAAAAGATGGTGGGCACAAAGTTCTCCTGCAGACAACACCAAGCACCCGTTTCAGCACTCGTGCTTTCAGACTGGGCTCTGCATTTCCTTTCCTGGACAAGTTCATGAGGCAGACACTGGAGAGCCACCAGACACATTTCTGCTAATGAGACACACAGATTTTAAACAATTTTTCTCAGTTATGGCTCTGAATTTACCCCTTTGCTTCCAGCTGTTTCCTCCCCTCCCTCAACATCGTGGGTCTGCTGTAATTAAAAAATTCAAAACTTGCTGGACAAGCACCATGAAAGGCAAGAAAACCTTCCCAGCCTAAGACAATGCAGCAGATGGAGGGGAAGAACTCCAAGTGGCAATATCTACCTCAACATAATGCCTGCATTTCTTTGTGTAATCCAGGTACCCTGCAAAAGATTGTTCTCTTTCTCCTCGAGCTGAAGTCATCATGTACAGGATGCACAGGAAGAACATTTTAACCACGTGGCAATAAAAGCTTCTGCTGAAAACCTTTTATTGATCACTCCAAGATAATCAAGGGCCCCAGCTATGCACAACCACTTTCAGCTTCCAGAGATACCAGAACAGCCGATAATGGGTGGTGATGATTTAATGCTTTAATATCCATAAACTTATCAGCAATGATCAATAGCTTCACATTTTGGGCATTTTTACTGCATAAATAACATCCTCTGCTAAAAACAAAGGATGTTCAGAACTTTGGACTTTAATAAAGTAATTCAAATAAACTTGGACAACCGCTGTTTGTATAGCAGTTATACATAGAAAGCCTTTTAATAGCGCATTTCGTAAGCACATCTCTAAGTGCCTGACAAAAGCAAGCAGGTCTCATTATCCCCATTTTACAGCTGGGGAAACGAAAGCACAAAGAGAGGAAATAGCTTGGCTAAGGCCACTTGAGACTAAGAAAAGTCTGCTGTAAAATGATTTGGGGAATGAGACAAGTCATGGGGGAGAAGAGAAAACAGACATAGTAAAAACAACAGCGGGCACTAAGGCAAAGCCATCTTGCAAGACTCTGCATCAACAAATTCAGGAAGGGCTGGAGGTTGTCCAGTGCATCATAATGCACCCTTTTTTCCTCCCTAAACAGAGTTCAAAGCTTATTTCTAATATATTTCTTATTTCTGACCTGTGACAAGGCAGAAGAGCCCTGCTGCAGCAGTAGAAAGCTTCACCTAAAAGAATAAACCCTGCTTTGCCCAAATATTCCGTCGGCTACAGCACCAGCTGCATTTACGTTTTTCCTCCTCTATTTCCATCCCTTTGAGGCACAGGAATTGCAGCACACAGAGAACCAGAAGAAACATTGTGGAGCCAGCAGGTAACATCCCAGGTGCCCCAGAGCCAGAAGGTGCCCTCCCATCTATTCAAAGGAGAGAAGACAATCTTTTTCACATCCAAGCCATGCCATTGCCTAGTGACTGTCTTGGAAACCAGGAATAAAGCTACCAAGGGCAGAACACAGCAGGCTGAATGTCTACCAGGGGTTTACAGCAAAGATCTTATCCTTCAAGCAACCAGAGAATGAAAGCCAGTAGGGATCCCGGCTTTTCTGTTTAAAAAATGAACTAGTAACTCACCACTCCATTAAAAAGAGGGAGAATGAAACATTGCATCAAATTTCCTTTAGACAGATAATCAGCTGAATGAATGTCCCAGTCACACTGCCCTGCCAGAAGCAATGCCCAGATCACTCGTGGTTCCTCTGTTCCATGATTTACTGCCACCATGATCCCATCAATAGGAGTTACTGTTACACACGGCACCATGAGACACAAGTAAAGCAGATTTCACAAAGTGTTGAATTTGTGAGAAAGCTGTAAGGAAAATGTTTATTGGAATGGAAATTGCATGTAAGTAAAAGCAGAAAACTTGCAGTAAGTATTTTTTGGAAACTAAAAGTGGAAAAGTAGCAGTCAGAAATGAAATTCAGGAAGTCCAAAGTAGGAATCAATGACTACAGTCCATTTAGACTTGAATATATGATGAATATAAATAGACAGGGCATCTGACATCCCAGGAAGGTAAGGGTAAGCACAAATACTGCCCAGCTGCTGTAAGTGCTATATTGTAACTTGCACAGAAAAGCTCCTTTATTAGCAGCTGAAAGTTTTACAATATTTCCATGTTGCTATTTACAAAGCAAGTCCTTCTCAGGAGGCAAATGAAACTGCACCTATTCAACTCCTGCATGCTTTTGCTATGGCTTCTCAAAGATAACAAACGAGCAGTTAAGCCAAGGGCAAGAAACACTGTTAGCCAGATTCAGTGAACATTCACTAGAACCAGGTTAGCACTCTGTGGCAGGATCTGGGCTTCCTGGTGCGTCAGGAATACAGTACATGTCTCCATTACACACCAGGGAGTAAATGCTGGATAATTTATTAAAGTCTTGGCTCAAATTGGCAGAAGGATAACAGTTTAGGCTTAAACGAGAAAAAAAATCAAACTATTTTTTAAGGAATATTTCTGACATTACAGTAATATACTGAGCATTACTGTGGGCACCAGAATAGAATACGGGAATTTTTCACAGAAAACTTAAATCACTTCCACCAACACTTCCTGCAACATTTGTCTTCATTTATCTTCAAAGACTCAGCACTGAAAAAACCTGCTCTTCTCTTTGGAAACATTAAAGAGAAACTACGGAGAAATAAAAATTTGCCTCCTATTTACTTATAAGTTCAGGGGAATATTCATTCCCATTCTCCCCCAGGACACCTAAAATGAGGCACCCAGTAGTCACACTTGCTTACCTGATGACAAGCCCCTTATCCGATTCCTCCATGTTATTTTTACTCCCTCAACCCAAATAACAGTGATTTGGGATGCTGTTCCAAGATGCTTTCATCGGTATCTTTTCCTTAGTCCCTCTTAAACATGTTTGATCAAGCAGCAGAGACAGTTAAAAAAACCACTGGCCTCAGGGCTGAAGCTTCTGCAGCAGCCCTGGAGGGGCTTTTGAGGAGGACAGATAAGAGGAACCAGGTGCTAATTGAATGCTGAAAGAAACCAGTTCTACCAGCACCAAAGGAAACCTGAACAGCAGAGACCAGAGCAAGGGAGCAGAGGTCGCCAGCAAGCCTCTGGAGCAGCCAGGGAGCCCCTGCCAGGAGAGATGCAGCCAGCCAGATGGCTGCTATTAGCTAAAGCAGGACTTAACCTGGAGCGGGGGGCAAGGCGGGCAAGGGCACAGCAGGGTGGAATAACTAATGCTCAACTCACCCCGCTAAGGGACACTCTGCAAGGCCAAAGGTGCAGCACAGGGCCTTTCCAGTACGCAGTCACAGTGGCTCCGAGTTAGCCATGCAATAGCACAGGGGACAGAGAACTGCCTGACTGACCACCAGTAATCAGGGAACCCCCCCAAAAAGTATGGACAGGGCAGTTCCTCAGATCAAGTAACAACAGCTTGGCTGAACCTACAAGGGATACGATCCTGCACAGTGACTGTGCCATCGATGAGCTCTTGGCTCTGTGCAGAAAAAATAGGACACTCGCACTTCTATTCTTGTTTATTCATAGCAGAAAATCCCTCTCTCCATTGATCTCAAAGGAGGCAGAAGTAGTTTTCTAGCTTTACTTAAAAAGATCCTCAAACGTTTGCTCCACTGGTTTTTCTAAGCATATGCTAAAAGATTTTGCAGAGCACTAACATATCAAACAGCTCAAGAAAAAACATTACTTCTGCCTCCTCAGATTTTTCTTTCCTATCTGACATCTTAATTTATGAAGACAGCATTTTCTTTTCAATTTATAAAGAAAGTTCACCCACAATGAACACACAAAAAAATGCAGAAGTTTGTAAGTTTCTGTACCCACAGTTTCTCCACTCCACTATGTGCATCAAGGAAGAACTGAGGGATTGATGGTTTTTAAGAGGTCCATTGAAGACTACAGATGGCCCATGGATTTACAGAATGACACTTGTCAAGTTTGACCTGGAGTTGCAGGCTTAAGAGCTCTGCCCTCTGTAACAAGCATGGCCAGTGCTGGTGTATTTTCAAAGATGCCCTGCAGTAACTTCTTATGGTTTTCCCTAAAAGCAGCAATTTCAGAGCCCACTTTATTCCCAAATACAGCCAAGAAATACAAATAAACTGCATCATAAAAATGCTGCCTTAGCATCCAGGTGGTACCCAGGTAAATTAAGCTTGAGAGCCCTTTCTCTGAACTAATGCAATGAGTGAAACAAACTACCACAGGAAGGGTTTGCACGGGGGTAGCCTTACCTACACCTTTTACAGGAGAAAAAAAGCCTTAACTCCTGCCACTAACCACAGTTTACAACTCCAAACTGCAGCTGCACGATTGAAAGGCTGATGGGAGAACTTATGCAGGGAGAGTTGAAGCATAAACCTGTCTGGCAAGAACAGCTTCTCCTCCTCCCATATGGGTTTTGCCCCAACACACTCCACCTCAGCAGCTGCACTCGGGACCCCCAGAGCAGATCCCTGCTCCTACCAAGAACACGTAAAGGGAGCTGGGCTGCCCTCTTTGCAAATTGTAACTTAACAGCTTTGAGATGGCACCCAAGCCAGCTACCAACGTTCTGCATGCTCTGAAAGCATTCTCAGCAAGAGCTGGCAATTTAGACTAAGTGAGGAGGTAAGTCTCATCTCACAGTAGAACCAGGCATGAAGCTTTCACAGCAATTAACACTTTATGTAGCAAACGAATGCCTGCAAGCACCAGCCTTACTCCAGTGGTCAAAGCCTTAACCTCAGAGATCAAATATAATTAAGGTGGGTTTTGGTTTAAAATAAAATGTGGGGTGATTTCTAACAGAAATGATAGTTCCTCATGTGCATCAGACTAAAACAAGATGACATTTTAAATCAGGTCTGTAGCTCCTCACCATCTCAATGGCTTTGAAGGCAAACTCTAAGGTGAATTCTCACAAAGCCTATTTGCATAGAATATTTCACACCAGGCTGAGTTAGTGGGCGAAGATTCAGCACTACCCCTTTCTCTAACTCAACGCCATGAATTTTCCTGGGTTTACTTTGTAACATGCTTCAAATTCCACAAACTTTTATTATTGTTCCTACAACACACTTAGCTTCCATGTGGCTGGACAGGAACATCTTGATCAGTGCTGCTGTACAGCTCTGAGTCATAAAGACCCACAAACCCCACAATGCAGGTGTTGCACATTCATCCAAGGTCACTGTGGGGTCACATGGATCACGAATCCATGACAATGCCTGCAGAAGGACAAAGGCCAGCACTAGCCTGGCCTCATCAGGATCCCCACACAGAGACCTGCTCAAGAAGTTGTGTGGCTAAACAGCCTCTTTGTCTCTTCTCCAGGGCAGGGCATGAGAGCTCATAGTCCCATCCACCTCACTTTCTGCACATACCTGAATTACAGTTTACCAACCCTTTCACTAAATTATAGGAACAACTTTGGTGTAATGCACAAATCTCTTCCTGTGGTACTCAGCACAGCAACAAGTGATCCCTTGCAGTGCTCACTGTGCTTTTCACAGTAGGAAAATCACACAAGCATACCTGAAAATTCCAGTACCATCCAGTATTTGCCACAGCAAGCAGCACGGTCAGTACCAGTACCATAGTGATCCTGGGGCACAGATAAGGTTGTCCTTTGTATTAAATCAATCCCAGCTACAAAGATGAGCCACAGGCTCTGCCA
The DNA here is from genome assembly GCF_020740725.1 of Corvus hawaiiensis. Taxonomy (NCBI): domain Eukaryota; kingdom Metazoa; phylum Chordata; class Aves; order Passeriformes; family Corvidae; genus Corvus; species Corvus hawaiiensis. Next base: position 17,796,565 of record NC_063223.1, on the reverse strand, counting down.
ATTTCATCCACGCAGGGTGGAGATGCAAGGCACATTAAGCCCCTTGCAACTGAGTCTTTCCATTTAAAGCCCTCTGACTAAAAATGTTTCATCACACCTTGCTGTTGCTTTAGTCTTGACAGCTGATCAGCCAAAGCTAAACTGATGGCACTTACATCAGATCCTGCATGTTTCTAGAAGGGAATGGCTGATGGCTTCTGTGCAGTTTCCTTGGTGCAGAGCTCCCAGACCTCTGGGGCTGGGCCAGCACAGCAAAAGGAGTCAGGAGACTTCCAGTTTCACCACAGAATAAAACACAGCCAGTCAGGATGAGCTACAACAAAATGTCCAAGCACACACCATGACAGCAACTGCACAATACAGAGGTGAGAACCCCAAATGACCAGAGTCTTCCCCAAAACCACAAAGACTTCAAAGCCTTCCCATATCCATCCCTTGCCTCTGAGAGGATGCAAATCACTCACCTAAATGGACTCAGCTGCTGGTATCCAATAGCTGAATAACAATATATATTAATCTTCAAAGTCTGCTTGTGAAAACAAATTGTGGCAGGTGTTTAGTATTCCTTCCCATTGAAGGAAAATGGAAGGTGAAGGTCCTGTGAACATCCAAGGAGAGGATCAGCACTTCTGAAGGGCCAGCCTTCAGAGAGTGTCCTGCTAACACAGCAATATCCCTCAGAGCGCATTTAATTTAAGCAATCTTAGAAAGAAGAAAAATGTATTTGCATCAAGATTTTATAACAAGCATATTTTGGAAGTAAATTTCAGGAAAAAAAAGTAGCTCTGCTCAATGACACAGAGGACTGGCAATAAGCAGGGTATTTAATTTGAGTGAGAGATCAAAGCTACTGAATCTCTAAGAGATGGGTCTGACTCATAAGAAATAGCCTCTATGTCCTTTAAATTCAGATTTAAAAACCAAGCTCATCTGACACTCCACAGATTTTTCAGATGAGAACTTCTTTTATTAGTGTTTCAGATTTCAAACCATTTCTCTTAGAATAAAAATTACTTGCAGGTGTTCGCTAGTATATTGGGTCCATCGGTAGTCTGTGGGTGTTCAGGTCTTGAGAGCAACACAGAAACCAAGATATTTGTGCACAGCAAAGGTAGAAGCACTTGGGACATGATCCCCACTCCAGCCAAGTATTTCTTTTTGACTTGTAACTACTTGAAGTCATAAAAGCATATATTGTTCTAAACCAGTTGCTTAATTTACATTCAGTCCCTCTCAAAAGAGAGGACACATTCATCTCTCACCAACACAGGCTTGAGACCACATCTCAAAAAAGGAATAAAAATTTGATTTTACTTGTTTTCATTATTAAGTACTGGACACATTAACATTTTCAGCTTTAATTAAAAAGCAGTTCACTTGTGTCCAAGTTTTTTTTTTATGCTAAAAAAAAAATAATTTAGAAAAATTCTTCTCCCTCCCTCTGCCGGCACTTTTTTCTGGAGTGAAATAATCCTTTAATCTCACATGAGCTAGATTGTCCTTCAATTCAGGCTTTGGATTATTTTACAGACTTATCAAGTCTTCTCCATTTCACTGTGTTGTTTTCTCCCAGCTTCAATGCAAGATTAGTTTGGGGAAGCATATAAAGCCATTTCCTGTGGGTGGATTATTGCAGCTATTTATGAATTTTTACGCTAACCTGATTCTGAACTCCTCATTTGGAGAAGACATCTTCCTTCCCACATAAAACCAGAAGCTTTTGCCTCAGTGCCTGCTGCCCACAGATGAACAGAGTGAACACAACAGCTGGAGGAGTTTGGAGTGAGGACAAGAGTACATTAAACTGGTTGAAGATGATCACTGCAAATACAAGTTTTCCACTGCAGCCAAGACAGTTACTCACAGATGATCTTTTCAGAAGGGCAGTTCAACTGTAAATGCAGAAAACGCACCCGAACCAAGCAAATCTTTGATATCTGCTACATTTTTGTTTCAGCCAAAACACACCTTTCTGTGCCAGGTTTATCCAAGAGAGAAAGTCACCTTGTTTTCCCCTTAAATTTAATAATTATCCCAACTCTTCATATAGGCACTGAGATACTGAGATCCAGTCTTCAATAAAAAAAATAAAATTATAAACAGTTTGCATTTTCCTCCTTTTCACATCTCTAAAATGCCAGTAGAGGATTTTTAAACACTGAGACACTGACAAGATAATAAGCTGCAGGAAAGGGAGGAGCAAAGCATCAGTATCACACATTTATTACTCTCATCTTCCTCATTCCTTTGCCAGATGGGAATTGCCTGCTTTCCTACAGAGGGGAACCAGGGTTTCTAAGTAATCCAAAACTACTGGGAACAACTGGCTTATGTCCAGGTCTCAACTTCACTCTTCAAGGCAGCAGAATTATTAAGCATATGCTACTCTTCTGAAAAAGAGCCATGTAAGGCCAAACACAAACCACTTTTAGGAAAAAATATGAAGACCCTGTCAGGTCACATTAGACCACCTGCTTCCAAGTAAAACAAAAGCTATCCTGACAAAGTTTTGGGGAGGAGGAGGAGAAAAAGGTTTCATTGAATCGAAGACCAGTTGAAAGAAAGTTGCCAAAACCTTAAAGAATTAAATCATATCAACAACATAAGAATGAAGCTTAGCAAAGCTTCTATTCACTCTAGTGGTTACTGCTAAATGTGATATACAACAGCCACTGGATTCTTCTGATCCATCTCTCTGATGAGAACAGAAGTGCCCAGCTCAAGGAGCAAATCTGCTCCAGTGTATCCTCCTGTGTGGGGCACACCACCTCCACAGCCTCAGGGATTGGTGACCGGCTGGAAGAGACCTCTGAATTGAACAAAAACAATCTCACTGAATCCAAGCACATGACACCTTATTCCATGTGGAAATCTACTGCCAGCAGAGGGAAGGTACTAATAATTGGTGATGCAGCTTCCAGTGTGGAGCTCAGAACAAAGCTGTGTGCTGGCAAGAGATGACAGCCCACAGCTGATGTCTTACTATCACCTCTTTCAGCAGAAATTGGAAGTATTTTCTCTCCTTCCCACTTCTACATGATACCAGGTTTAAACCTTGAAATGACAGCTACAGAAAAAATATTAGGAAAATAAATTAGGCTTATATCAGCATAATTTCCCAAAGTAGTTTATCACAACTTTAACCTTCCCCACTGCTACTTTACATGATGGTAACAGTATTGCATCTACAACAAGAACAATGAACACAGGAACTCAAGATACCACATGAGAAATAAATCCAAGATCCCATGGAGCTAATAGATTAAATTCCTGAAAAGCCCATGGACGGTTACATCAATACAAGGTTTCTGGAAATAACACATGTCCTTTCCCTTCAACTGGATGGTCCTGCTTATGCCCTTACAGTTCTCTTTAAACAAGCAACACTCAGGATTTTAACAGAACACTAGGTGCATTTTCAGCCCTTCTCCAAGAAGCAAAAATAGTGACACCTGTTATGTGTTATTTATGAAAGCTTCCTGTTGTTTTGAAGAAGCAGTGCTGTCCTCCTTTTTCAACAAGAAGTCAACAGGCCCGAAGCTGACACACACACATTGGTTAGAACCTACTGCCTGCAGTGAGCAGCACCCATTTGTGCTTTGGAAGAAATGCCTTGGAAAGACAACCAACCCCACAGCACCAGGCACTGCTCCCATTTCACTTGGATCTGCGCACACCACAGCTCCTACCAGAGCACACCTAATTGCACGAAGGAGGGGTAACAGCTGGAGCTGCATTCCAGAGCTGCACTGCCTTCTCCTACCAGCCATCAGCACTGGAAAAGCCAAAGTTCAGACATGCAAGCTGATGCCTTCCACATCTGCCTTGCCAGCTGCCCACATCCCTCCTCTTTGAGGTGCCTTCTGCCTTAGTCCAGGAATGAGGAATTCTTCCAGGCTCATTTGCTAATGCTTGTTTGGTGTCGGTTTGTGTCGCCGCTAAATATCAAAACCTTGGCATGAAAACAGCATGTCAGGAACCTGTACAAGTGCATTAAAATGGTTTTAATACAAGATACAACATACACAGAGTAGAACCAATGGGAAATTAAGTACTTCAAAGATGGTAAAAAAGCTACAAAAAAGGTAAAAGGTTGAAGAACACAGTTACTCAAGGCAGCTTTTTAGTTTTTTACTATTTCAAGACTATTTCCAATTTTATCCTATAACTTACTAATTTATTCCTCCCCCACTGATCTCAATTTCTCTTTCTGTTAGGTTTAAAACAACATTTAGAATTTTCTACAGTTACACAATATCTTCAACAGAGATACTTGCATTGCTTATATTTAGGTTAAATCCCACACATACTGTTTACTGCAATATTTGCCTCCTCTAAACACCTATGAAGTTGAAAAGGAGCCATTACACATCCATCATCAGAAATGTGGATGTGATTTACGTGATGAAAGATAACAATCACATTCCAAGCTTACTAGGGAGATGTAAAAACAATATTAAAATATTTTGTGTATACACTGGGTTGCGTTTTACTCACAAGTATGAGGGCCCAGTGTCACACAAGATTTCCCTCCCCTCCTCCAGTGTTCAGTGTTTTAAAGATCACAGCAAAAGTGCTTTTTTGCATTTCTGCCAAGTGAACTTAAATACCTTTTGGGTTTCATCCTACACTATTTTAGACTGCCTGTAGTTGTGGCATGTTTTTTAATCCCTAAATCAGCCTTCAATCTCCTGATGGGCGCTCCAACCCATCATCTTGCACTCCTTGACAAGTACTTTGACAAGTTAACTCTCTCAAGAGCAGAGAGCTAACTCAGACTACTAATCAGTATGTTCAATACCAAGTGTTTAAGACCTACTTGTTCTTACTCAGAAACAATATTTAAAGCTCACAGAAAAGCCCTCCCAACAGATTTTTTCCATCCTACCACCATGGTCTCAGCTACAGGAGACCTCCAATGTTTATCACCCCATGCTTTCTCCCTGATTCTCACATGCCTCAAAAAACCACAATGAAATTCAGGTCCAACTGACCAGAAACAGTATTTCTCCACAATGAGCAAGGAGCAGTTATTTAGTTAATCAAAAAACACTTCTATTCCCAAAATCTTATTAAGTAAACATATTCTGTGATGATCACCATTCATGGCTGGTTCTGTTCAAGCATTGCTTAGTGACTCCAAGAAAGAACTGTTTGTTAATGTTTTAGCAAGGGATTAGTTGTTTGTAGCTGTGGGTGAAAAGCATGTTCCAGCTTTTCCAGAGGCACAGAAGGGCCCAGACTTGTTGATGGGAGAAGAATTCTGCAGAAATTGGACTGTGTAGGTGAAAGCTGGGTGGGGGAAAGGAGCAGGACCTGAACAGAGTTTACCTATAGGCTGTGGTATAACAGGGAAGAGAAGAGAGTCAGATTATTCACCAAAACAGAGTTCTTCTGCCAACCACTCCTTTAGGCATCACCTTAGATAAACCCTGGCTAACAGCACAGTCTATCAGAGCTGGCTCCAGCAGCATCTACTACACTGCAGCATAAAGGAACTGGGGAAGAGCAGGGCCTCAGCTGGAAGTCAGTGTGAAGGAACTGATACAGGTAAGCTGAGAAGCAGATAATGAAAGACTTATCAAAATACTACTAAAAGCAGAGGTTTTGAACTAGCCATATTATTATTCTATGAAACTATTGCAAAACAGTCCCAATTCTTCCAGTCACAGGTACCTTTGTCATTACCAATTAAAAAGCAAACCATACCTGAGTCAGAACATCCAGCTGTCCCATAATATGCTCCAGGGTATTTGCAAGACTGGTCTCCTCCTCTTGCTGCTCATGGGTCCTACCAGAATCCTGAGTTTTTGTTTTCTTATGATGAATGCCACAATCCATTTCTGACTGTTAAAAAAATAAACAGACATAATCTGCTGTTGCAATGCAAACAACTGCACAGGGATTTCTGTTCCATGGAGGGTAAAGGACAGTTTATGCTGGGACAGTCTATGCTATTAAAAACAGGCAAAGGAGAAAAGGAATTGTTCTTGCCACAGCTGGTAAAGGAAAAGCTGCTGACTTGTTTGCCTGCTCCAGGTGGAGAGTGGTTTTGCTGTTTTCTGGGGGGGGGGGGGGGGGGGGAGGTTATGTGTGCTTTTGTTTGTTTTTAAACTACCACCAGGAAAGGCAAACCTTAGATAAAAATCTTGAAGCAATCCTGCAAGGCTCAAGTTTTCTATGTGCAAAGAACTTTGGTGTGCTCTTGTGGCACATAGGCACAGACTACAGGTAAATGAAGACTTACTGGAGCTGCTTAAGGAAGCACTACATCCCAATGACAGGAATTAAGTAAGCTACCCCAGAGGAGTCTCATTATTTCACTCCAACAGTAAAGTTAAAGCCTCTCTCCATGTTTGGTAGTTGAAAGAAGGCAAAGACATTGTACCATAGTTAAATTCAGCAGAAGCAAGAAGTTCCAATATGCACTGGAACTGTTTTGATTTAGTAATTTTAATTTTGTTTATATCTTGAACTGGTTTTCCTCCCCAACGAGATTAAGAACAAGTTTACTTTGAAGTTTCAACTGTTTTAGTTATGCAAGCTTGAATATTGCATTCAGAATAAATTAAGTTTGAAAAACACAAATAGATCTCTACTAAAGAACTTATTCTTGTTTCCTTTTCTTTCAAAACGGTATCTTTCTTGTAGAACAAACACTATTTGCATTGTTTATCTGCATTATTGCCAGTAGAAGCAGTTCAGAGAAGTTTAACTAAAGGAGGTAGCCAACTGGTTAAGCAACCGCAGACTTCAGTTTCTCAATTTACACTAATGGACAAGATTTGAATCGCAAGCCAAGATCACAGCTCTCAAAACGTACTTCTCTGTGGCCCAATGCCTGGCGCAGCTCCATCCCATGCACTTATTACTCACATAAAGTTTACAAACCAACAAAGCGGCAAGGAATTCTGACAGATTGAAAAACAGTCTCTAAAAATTCTTCCACATGTACTTTTTCTAGTAGAAATGAAGATTTGCCTCTGTCTCTTCTCTCCTGTGCAACAGCAGGAATGCATTTCTCACCAGCACAGAAATGATCTACCTGTTCCTCTCTGTATTTGAGGCCAGATGTGTGCAGATGTGCAACTAAACTGCAACAAGGCCTTAGACCAGCTCACATAACTTTAACCACCAAACTGTTCAGTACATCACGAAGATACATACACGCGTACAAAAAATTATATATATATTTTAAAAATATACACAAAACCCCTTGTGCTGCGGGGAGCCACTGACTGAGGCCACAGAAAGGCTCCCAAGGCTGAGATCCAGCTCAACACACAGGCAAAATATGCAGTAAGTAGTACAAGGAGCAGAAATATGAGTACCTAGGGAAGGTGGAGACTGGAAGGGGTGAGGAAAAGAAAAGGAACAAAGAGGCTGCAGCAGCAGCAGCTTTGACAGGAGAATGCCTTGCTGCTGGCCACTAATTGCTAGTAGGAGCTGACCATCCTTTCAGACCCTGCCAATCAAACCATCCTCCTCCAGCCAAGCTTCACATGGCCAGTTTTGCATAAGGAGCAGGAAAGAAGGGAAAGGTTTAAATGACACATAGAGCCACTGCTCCACAGGGATCACTGTGCTCCACCACAGGCCAGGGATGCAGCTGGGTATCAGGTGGTACCAGCCACACCAGCCTCTGCTAATTTCCTTCCTCCCACCTGCTTGAATAATTTGTATTATCTACAAGCCCTCAGCCAACAGAGCCCACACTTCAGGTCACACAGATCTGCCTCAGCATGGGAGCCACGCTCCAGCTACTCCTGTGCTGCAGGGAGCCCAAGAGCCACACATTGCTCACCGATGCAGTGACTTTATCAACTAAAATATGTTCTTGCAGAGATGAGATCAATCCAGTTTTAAAAACCTGCTATTTGCTGCTTAAATTTAAAAGTGAAAACAAACAAAAACCACAAACCACTGCTTTTCAATGGGTAACTAGCATGAAAAAACATTTTCTTTCTATTTTAAGGCTGACTAGCTTATGTTGATAATGTAACTTCAGGCCAGTCAATCATGGCACAGCAGAAATTTGAGTGAGCTAACACTGCATACAACCTGCACTTAAAAACCCCAAATAATGATGAGCTATCCTCTTCAAAACCCATTAGAACAAGCTGACTCACAGAGCAGAAAAATGACTGTACCAACAGATTTTCTCCATCTATCTTTACAGCATATGTCAGACAGCTTTTCATAAAAAGCTTCGGGGGTTTGAACCCAGAGTCTATATTCTCTTTGCTACAGTTCACAAAGTTTAGGAGTCTGGCAAGGGCAATACTGCAGAGATGGTCCCACACTGATGCTTTAGGGGTCAGATGGTCCCTCATCATGTCAAGCTGAAGCCAGAGCTGTCAGATGCCACATTCTGCTGCTCACCTCACAGGCTACATACCACCCCCACAAAAAGCCAAGTAATCTACCTCCAGTAAGGCCATGGGGGCTCCTGAAGGCAACAGCCCCAAGAATAGAAATATATCTACATTTAAAAACAGAAGCATGACAACATGGCATACTGTCCCATTTCAAACACCACAGCTGCTTGAAAGGCTCCTTACTGCTCACCATCATCAAGATAACACATAGCTACAGCCTCCAGCAATGAGGGTCTGAGTTAGTGCCTCTGTCTAAACCAGGGACACAGCCAGCCAGGAAATAAACACTGTGACAGTGGGTCACAGCAGTGACTTCCAAAAAGGAGGCTTCCAACTGACCAAGTTCTTTGACTATTCGGTTCTAGGAAGTGTGTACCCAGCTGAGGAAGAACCAAATTGCCTCCACGCTGAAACATTATCAAATGCTGTAAAAGCAGACTAAATCAGCTGCTGTTCCCAAGAATGAACAAGAAAACCCTTAGAGACCAAACTACAGACACCCTTCTCCTATGACAATCTATATCATGTGGTGAGCCAGCCACCAGGGATTTAAATTCTAACAGATTTAGAAAAACATCACAAAAATACATAATTGTGTCAGTTTCAGTACCAATGACCATCATAATTACAGGCAGAGACACCTGTGCTCTCATCTGACTCACCTGTGGGTAAAGTGCCAGCTGAATCCTGGGGACAGGCACCAGAAACAATGGCACTGCTGCAGAGGTTTAATTCATTTCAGAGTTCAAGTGCGCGATTTATTTGGCACAACCAAACAAATGTCTTTGCCATTAAATATCTTATTACAACATCTGCGTATTAAGCACTGGGAGTAGAGCAAGGAGCAGCTGAACATTAAAGGAAGAAGAGATGAGCAGTTTCAGAATACAATACAGCTCTCAGTGACAAAAGGAAAACAGAAGTGATTTATTTATAGCAACCACTTAAAGACAGCACAAGGCAACTACTTGGGGGAAGGGGAAAATTAATCAGCCTTCATTCCAGAGGTCTCTTACTGAGCCTCTTATGAAAATTGTTCTGGCTAAACAGCATCCTGGCCATAATTACAGTGCTGATCAGGGGGTGGGGGGCAGGTATGAGCTACACAACACATGTGCAGCCATTGCAAACTGCAAGAGACGACTAAAAAATGCCGTTTTACTTCTTAAATGGTGATCCTCAGGAGACATATTGATACAAACCACCTACCTCAGTTCTACACCTACTAATAAAATGTAGGATTCTTATAATTCAGTCCAAAGGAAATATTTCTTTTCCCTTCTCCTCACCTCTCTCTACTGGATGGGAAGAACTGAATGGTGTGAAGGGGGTAGGTTCAGCTCCACCTTTAAGTCCCTTTCAGTTAATTAACACAGTGTATTTACTCTTTTGAGGGTTTTGTGATTTGGTGAGGTTTTTTTTAAGACAGTATGATGCTGCCAAGAATTAATTTTCAAGTATCTAGAAAGACAGCACACCCCTTAAGCAACACATACATCCAATGTGTTCAGTTCAACACAGATCTTCAATATATTAAAATTCCCTAGAGCAATCAAATTCACTATCTTAGCTGAAAAAATTCCCCTAAAAACCCCCAAAGGTGGCGTACACAGTTCATCTGGACCCTAATTCTACTAATCCAAAGAAGAGAGAAATATCTTTAAAAGTCTGTTCTGAGGAGTCATTTTCACCACAGGTAAAGAGATACTTTAAATGTGCTCCAGAGGAGCAACAGTGACATCCAGTGGAAGCATGTCAGCTTCAAGGTAAGCTCCACAGGAAGGTCAGATGGAGTACACCATGCTAGATGGGAGGGCTCATGAAAAGCTGAGACGTAACCTCAGTTTTCCCTGCTGCACACAAAATATCATTGACTGAGCACGAGCACATTTCTCTGGTCTGGAAAAGCATCCCCTCTTCAAGGCAGCACTGAAATTTCTGGAGCAATCACATTCTTCAAAACTTGCATTACTCTACATCTACTGTCCAGACCAGCATAGGGTAACAACTCAATTTAGAATACAAGTTAAATTAGCTTTGTGAAACAATGTATATGAGCATTTATCCGTGCTCAACTCTTATGTCAGAATTCAAACTGTAATAATGAAGGGAATTTGGGAGGGAGAGAAAGAAAGGGGAAGGGAAGTGAAAAGAACATTACTTACCTTTTATTTTTGCTTCAGACAAAAGGTATGTTGGGTTTGATGCAATTATTTACGCAGAACCCTCCTCCCTATTGGTGTTAATAAAAGCCAGTAAAATTTGGCAGCTCTACTGTAACAGCCATGTTTCACCATAGGCTAATAAATATTAACCTTCTGATAAACTCAGGAAGAAATAAGAGTTACTAGGGACATCTCAAACCCATTTAAATCCCAAGGCACTCTTGTGCCAAAGCCTAAGTGAAGCACTGGCAGAAGGAGGCGGATGAAGCAGGCTTGTGTATTTTAAGTCATACAGCATCAGAGCATCCAGCTCTGCTGACCAAAATGCCCGGGAGGACAGGAACAGGGAAGAGTTAGTGGCCAGCTAAGGTACTCAAAAATGTACAAAACAGCCTGTCCATACAGAAAAGGAAGGACTAGGACTGAAATTTGGATTTGCTTGCAGAAACACCAGTATCCTATCTCTGCAAGTGGACCCTGTCTGGCAATCTCCAGACAAGAGATGGTCCTCACCAGAAGGGAAAAGCTGTTCCACTCCCATGTTTCAGTGACCTTGCTCTGTGGTTCACTGTCTGTTGGTCCAGTCTACTTACCCCTATAGGCTGTAAGTGTCACTTTTAAACCAGGACAGACAGTAGTACCCTCAGTTTCAAGGCAACACTGAAGACAAATGGGAGTTTGGCACATATTGCATTTCCAAAAACACAAATGGTATTCATGTGAAGAGCAAAATGAGAAATAGTAATGCCAGACATTGAAAGCCCAGTGACAGAAGAAACTTAATGACTACCAATTCTTAAAAAAAAATAAAGCAAGTCTACATTTCTTGAGAAGGAAAAGCTCAGGGTGGCCTTCAACATTTTAGATTTGTGTTTCCTGCTTGGCTTAGGCCTTTTATCTCCCTTAACCAATTTTCCCCTCCCATCAGCCCTAGAGTTTCTTTAGGAAACAGGAAGAGGTCTTCCAGAATTCAGTATGGAATAATTAAGCTTTGTTGCACAGGTGATGCTCAACTGTCTAACATTGCTCCTGGAGAGTAAGAACAATAAAAATTTCAAAGGAATGCTCTTACGTGGAAACAAGCCATGATAGGAACAAAAACGTAAGTATGAAAACCATTGGTAAGAAATGTCACCAAGAATTGAACTACTTCTTTCTGGTCCTGTTTTTTGGAGAAAAACTCCCAAGAAAAGGCAGCCAAACATCGGAAAAAAGTGTTTATTCTCAACCTTGGGTTGTCCAGCTACAGGTTCTTTTACACCAAAAGCATCAGCCTCCAAGGCAAGACAAACAGTGATCTCCTGAAGTGGGAACAATAGCTTCCAGCTCATTCCCTTCATCAGAATAAATTGCCTTTTTCCACTGAATTGAGTAAATATACCCCGTGTAACATACAAATCTTGTGCATGCCTACTTTGTTACTTATATACATGTATAAAAATGCATGCCATGTATATGTAAATGCAGACACAGACACGCACTTGTTATTACTCTTGAAGTTTGAATTTTAGCAGAAAAGTTTGAGATCTTAGAAACTTTTAAAGCTTAAGCTAATTTCATCCATCTTCAAGCTGGCACAGAACTGCAACTTGAAAAAAAACTTTAAAATCTTGCCTCCATCTCATTTCTTTGAATTATGAGTCAAGCATTAAAACAAGCCACATACAGCAGCAACCTAAGTGGGAGAATTTACATTAATTAGCCTGAGATGCTGAACTTAAAAGGCAATTTTTATTCTGACCAATAATGACTTGTCAGGACTTGCCTTATTGTTCCAGAGTCTAAGAACAAATCTATTCACTGTAAGATGACAGAAATTAAAAGCTGATCCTCTTATTTCTGCAAGAAATCCTGTCAAACCAGAACACAAGGGAAAACAGTTGTAGCAGCACAGCTGCTCCCATCCACTACCAGGCAAAGCTCTTGCAGGTTGCTGCAGTCATTCAGAGCCCCTTGGAAAGCCAAGCTGAGGGGGCTGCCTCTTCCTCTCTCTCACGTCCTTCGCCAAGACACTTGTCCTGTCTCTCCATGCCCTTGTCCAAACACCCTCTCCAGCTCTTCTTGTAGTAGGTACCAGAAGGGGCTCTAAGGTCTCCCTGAAGTCTTCTCCAGGCTAAACAATCCCAACTCTCTCAGTCTGTCTCCACAGCAGAGGTACTCCAGCCCTCTGATCATCCTCATAGCCTCTTCTGGACCCACCCCAACAGGTACACATTTTTGTCATGCTGGGGCCCCAGAGCTGAAGGCAGCACTGCAGGTGGGGTCTCACCTGAGCAGAGCAGAGGGGCAGAATTAACTCCCTCAACCTGCTGCCCATGGGGCTTTGGATGCAGCCCAAGACACGTTTGGCCTTCTGGGCTGCAAGTGACCCACTGCTAGGTCATGTCAAGCTTCTTGTCAACCAGCATCCTCAAGTCTTTCTCTTCAGGGCTGCTCTCAATCTCTTTTTCTCTGTTCCTGTTGAACATCTGTCCCCTCACAAAACAATCACAAGACCACACCTCAAAACAGGCTTGGGTAAGTGGGCTTCTTTCAATAAAAGGAGAGGCAGCTATGGGTAACCACCTGCAACCCCCCTGCTTGGGAAGGATGTACAGTAGAGTTCCCATGATCAATCAGAGCAAGACTCCAGCTCATCCCTACGAAGTTTCCGCTTAGACAGTCAAGTAGGATAGAGAACAGTGGAAACATCTGGAGTACTCATCACACTGTTGTTCTTTTAAGTAAATAATCTACCTACCTATTCCAGGAGGAAGGCAATTGTGCACCAGACTAAAGCTTCCTAGAGTGGGAATCCTCCGAAAAGTAAGGTGACAGTAGATCAGGAAAAATAATCACTTTGCAGACTACATCCTCGCTGTAGGCTGAAGGCTGGATCCCTGCTCTTGAATACAGGATGCCTTCCTTACAATGCTTAAAATTAAATAAACAGAAGGGGGTGGAGAAGGTGCAAACAAAAACCCACGTTCACATCCCATCGCAAAGAGCTGCAGCTCTATGCAATGAAACTGATTCCCAGGAAGGAATTTCTCAACAAGTAAAAAAAAAAGGTATAACAGGATTTGTAAGCATTAACAAGTGCCAGAATTAGATAGTTACCAATTTGGAAGCCAAAAGGTCAAAAAAAGAGGCACATCTGGCCTATGAGTAATTCAGAAGGAATTTGTTTACACAAGGACAGGCTGACAGGATGAACTGCTGCAGTCAGCACGAGACCATGGGCTGAGCACAGGAGGCACCCGAGGTCACCACACAAACCCAACCAGCAAAGGAGAGAGGTGGAGTCAGCTCTGGACATTCAGTTATGGACCTCAGAAAACTTTATGATCAGATCACGTTTTCTGGAATTTGCCTCCAATCCTATCCCACAGGACTATTTTGGAAAATTTACCCTTGAAGAAATAAGCACAGCCCAAGGCCTGGAGAAAGCTCTAAACCCAGCAGTGTCAAAAGAGCCTAAATGTCCATCTTAGCCGAAAGACACATTTGAAGTGTCACAGGCTACTTGTTTCAAAGTCCTTTCTGCTGAAGTTCTGCTCTTACCAAGCCTCTCTTTGTGAAGGTGAGCTATGCTTACAAATCTGGTATCTCCACAAGTGAGTGCCATTTAACTTCATAGGAGCTAAGGCTATGTAAGACGTTTGTGCTCCTGAATTTCACAAGAGCTGAAAGACTTCTTGGCAAGAGAATGTCAGAGGACAGTTCTCACTTCTGCCCATGTCTCCCAAATTGCCCCACTAAGGGATTACCTCTTTTTGAGTCTGTCTGCACATCCACTTATGTGAGCAGGTCTCAGAATCCTACCAGGAGCTGAAAATTTAACTTTTCATATATTCATATATTCAAGTTCTGTGGTTGCAGAATTTACAGCTGCAGTGACAGGAGAAACATTTCTCCATCACCTGTAAGCTTGTGTTCTGCTGTAGCTCTTACCTCTTGCCAGGATACTCCTAGTTTGAGATAAGCAGACCACACACACAGCCTGTGCATTTCACTGCCTTTTGGGCTGAAGCCCTCACGCCTCCAGTTGAAGACAGCTTTGCTTCTGAGGTACCTCAGCACAAGCAAGTTTTAAGGTATTTTTCATTAGAAAGCCATGTGTAGAGGCTGAGGCTAAAGTCTCCTCATCAGCCTCCTCCTTTGCAAAGTAATATTTCACACAGAGTTACAACATGCCTGCAGAAGGTTTATGTTTAAACCTGAGCAAAAAATCTCTATACCAATGCATATTTCCTATTTTCCATAATATTTCACAGAAAAACTGTTTACCCACTTAGCTTATACTACAATGCTTTTATTCACAATTTTCAGTGTTTAGATAAACACCCAAGCACTTTCTAACCATCCACGTGACATCAACCATTCAGCATTGCTGTGACATTTGACCAAGCACAGCCTTCCCAGAATTAGCCAACAGCAGCAAATCTGTCCCATAATAAAACAAGTGTTCATGCACACTCATGTCAGCTGTAACCACACATGCAAAGCTTTCCTTGTACTTGTAAAAAAAAATAATCCACCACCAAACCCCCAAAATAAAACACATTATCTGCCCTCTCTGGAAAAAATAGATCATATGAGGAACGTTTTCACAACTTATCAGAACAGTGAACACGTCCTCTGATCTGATCCTGCACAACTCTTCACCCAGACAGACCCAAATGCTTACAGTTACTGACCCCAGACAAGCGTAAGAGCCTGTATTTTTGAAATCACATGCAAAATCCATACCTCTCATTCTGATTTTCCTTTAGGTCCTCACCACTTAATACTGCAGCATAGAATATGAATTTACCCTTTAGATTCTAGATCAAAGCAAGCACACTCACAGGATCAAGGCACAGGACTGCAAGACTTCATTTCTTCTCATCAGCTTCCCACCGCACACACCAGGAGTGCTTGCCCTGAACTTTGGGTTTCAAGGTGATTATGCAACACTTTAAAGTAACAATTGTTAGCCTATAATTTAAGAGCAAGCATCTACTGCAGAGGTACTACTTCTGATCTAACATTTACAGTCTCATATCTATGCTAACACACTTAGAATTCACTTCTGACAGCTTTAGTGGCTTATCACGCTTTTACATCTACGCTTTTACACCATAGTCATGACTGCAACTCCTGCCCATGGTGTCCTTCTCTTTCATTTGCATTAGTCCTTGCACAGATCAGTTCTACTTTCAAAGCAAGCTGCATCACCCAAGCCTCCTATATTTACAGAAAACACAAGCAGGTGGGCAGAGCAACTTTGAAGTTCATGTCTATTGTTACAAACACGTCCAATACCCTGATTCATACCGAACTTGACCCAACTGCCTGAGAAACCAGCATCTTCTAAAGCCTCCAGTCTCCCTCTGCCTATGGAAGTGAAAATTGGTTTGGAGCGAGTTTGTTTTCAAGCTCACCAACCTTGACAATTTTTCATGACTCTTATGCCACAGCTTATTTAGGATTGTTTTTTCTTCCTATTCAACTTGATGACAAACTAGTTTTGATGTCTGTATTCAGTTATTCTTTCTTGCATGTTAGTCAGCTTCTCTCCATGAGAAACCAGATACTGCACTGAGTGGTTTTACACAGCCACTGTTTTCATTAATATCTGTGCTTTCACAATGCTTAACAAAAAAATTATACAGCTACACAGCATTATAAGCTCTCCTTGGAAAAATATTCTCATGGACCTAAGGGTGAAAACAGGTTCAAGATGTGTCAAGAATAGTGTTCATGTATTTTAGGGGTACCAAAACCAAATAATAACCTCTATGTCTATTTTAAATGTAATTAAATCCTGAAATGTCTGCAAAATCTCAGGATTATTCAATAGGCAGAATCCTGGCACACTAACACAGCAGTAGAGAAAGAAGGAGTAGGTTCACTTTTCATTGAAGGAAAAGGTGACCTTGGCATGAAATCAAGATCTGCAGGTGGGAGCTTCAAGTCTGAATTTGACAGGAAAAATAACTATCTCAACTACCCAAAACCCACCAAAATAAGCAATTCACTATTAAAAAAGCAAGCATTTGGCTCTAAAAAAGAAAGAAATTAAAATACAGTGAAATTTAAGTCTTGCAGTGAGTTGTAGGAGCAATGGTACTCTTAAAGAGCCCAGTATGATGTATTTCTAAAAGATACAAGACATGACATTCAGTTGAAAGGCAAGAGGAGACTGACATGAGTGTACAAGTTACTATGGAGCCAAGATTTTCATGCTCAGGTTATACTTAAAATAGCAAACGAAGCCATTTTCAGAGATATCAGTTTCTTTTTAACAGCAAAGAACATTTCAGATCAATTCTAAATTTAATCTTAACCTAGGGTATTCAAAACAAGCTCTCAGAAGACATTATTTATTCCTCTCCTCATAACTTTAGCAATTTTAATTTAATTTAATTTAATCCAAGGATATAGTACTAGCTATATTTTGCAGCTCCCATGCTGCATGCCCAAGCCAAAGCTTGCATTTGGGTGGCAGTTCAAAAAAACTCCTTTGAAGTAATTTAGGACCCCAAACCAAAGCATGTTTCTGCTGCATGATTGAGCATGGATTCACTTCTCCCTCTGCAAATACACAGCACCTGGTCCAAACCAACACATTACACCTCAGAATACAAAGTGCCCTGTTTCCTACAGGCTCAGAGCACCAGAAGAGCAAACCCTTGTCAGCCACCAGCACATGACACACATTTGCCTGTCAGTAGCACACAAACAGCTGGTCCCAGCAGCATCCCTTGGATGTTTGGCCAGGTAAACCCTCTTCCACAGGGCAATAGTTTTTGTTGGAGGGATAGATGTTCAGGGTGGTTAGTCATTGCTCTATGGATTTGTTCAGCAGCTCCCTTCAATGGACATCTTAAGAGGTTTTATAATGAAGAACTAAGTTTTAGAAGAGCTCAGGCATTTTATTCCTTTCTTTAAATTACTACTGGATAATATGCTCTGGCAATAACAGCAGCACAGGAGAGGGTGAATTTACCATCACCTCCCATTAGCTGACACCTTGTCTACATTATTTATTATTTAAGCCATTCATTGGCATGTTACAAACCAAAAGAGGTATTTTTTTCCCAGAAAGGATTTGCCTCTGCTGCATTTCAGCCCAGTATTACACTGTGCCATATTTTAAATTAAAACAGATAGAGTTCAAAGCTAGACCAGTTCAACAGGCTAATAAACAAAGAGGTCATTGGACTGATAGTTTCATAGCCTGCATAACTTTAGAGTTAGAACACAGGAGGGGAGGAAAAGGAAGAAGTCAGATTTAGCCAAAACCAGCCAAGGATCAATAAACACTTTCACCTCCTCCTTCCTTATGTGACTGCTTCCTCCCATGCTCTCCCACTAACCCAGCACTAACCAACCTCTGGTTTTGTTTGCTTTCTTTACACAGCACTCCACATAGTAGGGCATCAGGCTTAGAGCTGCAGACTCAAATCTTGTCCATCCCAAAACATTACGGCTATTCCAGTATCTCCAGCAATGGACTGAAGTCATATGAAATAAAAACACCACTGTATTTGAGAGATAACGTAACATCAGTACCCCAGTAAAGATCTAAACTGATATGGTCAAAGACACTGCCTCAGAGCAAGAGATGTTGGCTAAAAGTTTACCCTTCAGCTGGGGTAATGCCACTTATGCACAGACCCCACAGTTCACAAGGAGCCTTTCAGCTTACAGCTCATGCTGAACAAGACTAACCAAAAACCAGCTATGGTAATAACATACAGCAGAATCCTGTTAAGTGCACCCAAATGTATCAAAAATATCCAGAGACTGACAAGACAAAACAAAGATGTTTCAATGAATCATCACAAAAATTACAGCTTGTACGGGCAGTAGCTTTAAAGGGTCACTTTTGTAACAGCAAACATCAGTTCCACTTAGATCAGTGCATCACTGAATTACTCAGTTGCTGGATTTATCCTCAGGTACAGTCAGAACTCAGAGGTCTCAACACATGATTCAGGGAACAGATATGAACTAATGTCTCCAGGTATTTAGGAAAGAAGCTCCAGTACAATATGTCACCTATTTGTCATGTGTGACACCTACACACAGCAATATTTTTTTGTCTTTGCTGACTGTCAGTGAAAAGGTATTGTGAATTCTATTTTCAGGACTGACACCAGCCTGAAGGATTCATATCAGCTAGCAAAGCCAACTTCAAATGTTGCTCTTTTTTTTTCAACATCTGCTTTTTTTTGTGAACTATCATTCATGTCATTATGAACCACACATTGTTAAACAGGGGTTGTTACTAAAAAACCACATCTATACATGCACTAAGTTTATCTTCCTTTTAAGATCATTATATATCATTACCCTATGAAGTAAGTACAGTTAAACAAAAACAAATAATACAAGGTTAGTTAAAAAACAGGTATCTTGCAGCTCAAATAAATAGCAGGGAAAGATTCAGTCACTGAGTCACACACTCTCAAGCTGCACAAAGTGTACTGAAAAGGAACTCTCCGCAATTACTGGTCTCTGACCTACCCCAGTGCCATGGGTCACATCCACACTGCTGCCATATTTCTGGGGTTTCACTGCATCACCATAATCAGCTGCATCAAAGTTAGTCTTCCACACCATCACCTGCAGAAGAAAGTTAACTCCATTAAAATTTTCTATCTAAGTTTGCTTATAGGTCAATTTTTTCAACCCTTCAGAGAAAAGTCAGCAGATCCACACAAAGTTTCCCTAGAAGAGCTTTGCCATTGCTTAGATTAAGGATGTTGTCTGTAAATATGCTACTGAATACAGACCCAGCTCAACTGAGTTCTCAATGGATAAGTGACCTCTTTCAACATCCTTTGGGTCAAGAACATCATTAAACCAGAATGACCAAGAGAACTTCAAAGCAACACAAAGAATACACCATTAAACCACAAATATTTTAAAATACCATGCTCAGCATTATGACATTTATCAGCCACACTCCAACCAACCAGTCACTCATTTATCATGAGACTCATTCAGAGGAAAAGGAGAGTTAGTACTAAGACCAGCATTAGAGATCTTAAGCTAGTTTGTCAGCTGGACATCAAACTTAAATCCCACCTATAGGCCTCTGCTCTGCATAACCCAGTACTGATTTCAGAAAAGAGGCCTCTAACACATAAATCACTTCAACATATAAAGAGGAAATCTAGGGATTAAACCCCTTAGCAGTGACTCTACAAGTCTAAAAAAGTAAAGAGCAATCCAATCAACGATTTCAGAGGTCTAAAAGACACCCAAGAAACAAAACAGTTCATTTGGTTATCAAAAAGAGCATTCATTTTTCATTTACAAATTTTCATCACTGCTTTGCATGAAATAAAAGCAATTTTCTTTCACAGTTGCATGGTTAACCAACAAGGCCATTCCATTGTGCAACAGGGGAAAAAGTGATGTTCTTAGTGAATAGACAAATCTGTCTCTTCACAGCTAGCAAAGGTGCTGTTAAAGATGGGCATTGCCACCTGGTCCAACCTGGGGATTAAGAGCAATGCAACACAGCTCATTGAGGAATGATGACAGAAAAGTGGATCCTTACTCAGACCACTGCTTTGGGCTGAAGTCTGTCAGTGTCTTCAGCAGGGCAACTCACACTGTGTTAAAACCAGGACATATTTGCAGCACAGGCTTGTGCAACGGGCCTGTTTGCAGTTTGGTAATTGAGTGTGAGTTTCTTGGAAGGCTACATGTCTTAAATTACCACCAAAAAATTGGGTTTGACCTCCAGAGATGTTGTTAACACAACAGCAAGTCACTTCAGCATGGTCCAGACATACAGGGTACACTTTTGCTTTTCCCATTGACAACAGAGCAGCAGCTTTTAAAGAAATGTGAATCTGGATTATAACTCAGAAAGGAATCAGATACCTGTTCATCAGAACCTCCAGAAGCAAAGAAGTCTCCATCTCTTGAAAACGCTACACAGGTGGCTGGTCCCTGCAAACACATTTAAAAGATAGGTTTAAAAGAAGATAAAAGGAAACAAAGTTTTACAAAGTTCCATTCATTACAGGTATTTATCATTTGACATCAGCAATCTAAAGGCAAAATTTGAAAAGCTCTTACCTGTCAGGTAAATGGGCCACAATTAACATGCTAAGCTTGTGGCACTTACCATTTCCCACACTTTTGAGTGTTTAAGACACCCACTTTTCAATATCCATGGCACAGACAGGAACAAACCGATTTTTACAGGACCAGGCTTTTTCTTTTTCCCCTCAAACATTCCCTCTTCACTATAGAATTAGAAATTTCTAAAACTCCTGTTCACTTATTAAAAGTGTTGAAATTATGAGGGTTTTTTATAGTAGGCTGGCTTAAACTGCTTTTCTCTTAGTAGTCTGATAAGAGAGATGCCAGAGTTAATGCATCCAGGATCACCTCTGCACAGCACTTGCATTTTGAAGAAGCCTCATGCTTACAGCAGTCAGTTCTGAGAGACTTTAAATGTTTCTGAGTGCTACAGCACACCTTCCACACCACACATCTACTTTAGTGTGTTTTCAACCTTCCTGCAAGCACACAGGAGGATGCACATGGGAAGGCTGAGGCAGGCACTCCAAGCTGGAACTAGAGATGAGGAATTGTTACGTGTGTTCGAGCCCAGGCACAACAGACAAACTGTTCTGCTCAGAGTAAACAGCTGAGCACCCAGATCGTGGAGTTTTGTGTCAGCTGCTGAACACATTCCTCTGCAGACTGCTCACCAACACGGACAGAGCTCAGAATGAGAACTTCCAGAAGCTGCCTATGGAGCTGACAGGCTGGGGAGGGTTGGGAGGAAACACCAAAATCAAACACCAAAAACTCAACCAGAAAAGCCACAACCACCACCAAAAAACTCCACCACATGACCATACACCTCCTGACAGAAGCAGTTACCCTCTTTCAAGTAAGATCATGTATCTCAGAAGGCAATTAAGAAGCTTCTCCTCACCCTGTATCAAGTTGGAAGGAGACACAATTCTGAGTCCACATCTTCCCAACGGACATCACATAGAAACCTCACATCCTTTCTTTGCCTCCTTCATAAAAGTGAACTCAACATAATAAATCCTGAAGATAGACAAATACCCAAAGATTGCATCTGAGATAAGCACCCAGCTCTCACTGCAACCTGTGCCCCAAAGTCCTGTGGGCTTCCAACATGCTGGCACAAGGTTATGCCAGCAAAACCAGAGCCTTGCTGTGCTCACTCCCAGTGTGAAGAGTTTTAACATCCTTCAAACACATTAAGGTATTTCCATATTATCATTCCACATGCAGTGATTTCAAAATGTTTTGAGGCCTTCTCATAGCAACACCTCACTAGAGAGAACTTGCCAGGAATGATCCAGCAGCAGCAATTCCAAACCGCACGCGCAGTCAGTGGTGTGACTAAGCTCGTTCACCTGACACAGCAATAACTAGGGTAGATATTTCAGACCAAAGACACTGCCATCAATCAGCTGCGACAAAGTGTGCCTCTCCCTTTATTCCCACCCACCTACCCCGGTGTTCAGCTCTCTAATCACATGTCAGGAGTGGAGGCTCTAAAAAAAAAATGCAAAAGCAAAAGACAAATAAGCAGTAAGAAAGGGCAGAAACAACTCCACAGCCAGAAAATTGCAGTGGTGAATATTGCTCCAAGATAACAGAGGTGAGCATACAGAAGCTGCTCTTGGACTATAATAAACCAGTCAGAGTTAGGAGAGCAGAAAAAATATTAAGACAAAGTGTTCAGGAAAAAGCACAAGTAGGGAACACTGGAAAGGAGCAGTGTTTCCTAAAAATATTTCTATCAGTGTAAATATTTCAGTGTATTTAGACAAAATCTAGTGCAACACAAATCACATCAAAACAGGCAATGAACTGACTCCAAAGTCATGGCATTCTGAAGGGAAAAAAAGTTCAACAGAACATATTCTTCCTGAAATAGAAAATTATATCAAAGGCCAAAAGTGCCTTTATAAATTGAAAGAAAGGGAACAAACAAGTCAACGGACGCAACATCCTCTACAGATTTGTTGACATAAATTAAGCGAAAAGTACTCTTGCTACATACACTTACAGAACTCTTCCAAGAAACAACAGGTTTGCTATAGCAACATACAAATAAGAGTTTGCCAAATACCCCTGCAATTTAATATTAACACACCAAACAAAAATAAAAAGCTACACTTGCCAGTTATTAGACACAGCCTAACTTCCATTTGTTCCAGGTAAGCACAGCAGAAATCCAACAGATTTCAGATGAAGTTCTGGATAACAGGCATGAGATTGGAGACTGAAGAATTCAGATTTTCATTTTCCCCCCTCTTTTAACTTACTGCTTGCATTAAAAGTATCAAAAAGTAGCAGTTACATATTCATCTATAGAAGTAGCAGAGTGAATTTTAAGCTTATTTCCCACATAACTAGAACTTGTGGGATGCAGCAACCTTCTACGGGATCACTCAGCTCCTCTTTCTGTACCAGGATCAAATAGCTTTCTGTTAGTATTTCCTGGAGGTTCAGAATTTCCAGTCTGCACCCCTATTGTCCAGGGTGTTCCACACAAGCTGCTAGCACCAATCCCCAAACTCCTGCAGCTTCTTGCCTTAGACTAGACAGCAAGCTGCAGGAAGAAGGGGTTGGGCAATGACATACACCAAGTTAGTGGTAAGAAACATTTCTATTTAATCCTCAGCGGGTCAACATGAGGACTGCCAAGTTTTTGTGAACGTCCAGTAGCGTTTGAAATTTTAACAGCAGCTTAGGTGACACTGGGAGAGCTGCAGAAGTTTTGAAGAAAAGTGCAGAAGAAAGCAACAAGTCATCCGCTGAAATTGTGGAGTGAGAAGAACATGGTCACTAATCAATATTCAGCTCATCTTCAAGAGTACCAGGCAAGGTAGAAGCAAGTCCCAGAGAGCCTTGAAAAGGACAAATAGCTCAAACACTGGATGGAGCAAAGCAACCATAAAGAAAAAGGAACCCATACAGAAGGAATGGTAACAGCATCAAACCTCACTGTTTGCAGCAGCATTCCCAGTGAACAAGATTCAGTCAAGGCCAGATATGCATGGCATGGCAGCTGAAACACCAGGTGACAGCCCATTTCTAGCTGTGTATGTAGGTGAGAAAGGTGAGACCCAGCACACTACATAATTTATGTGCAGAGATAGAGATTACACCTTCTCCCTGTTTTCCCACTTCCTACAAAGGAGGTTTGTGACCGAGAGGCCTTTACTGCCCTAGCATTTCACAGCTTGATCAGCTTAAACAAAACATTATGTTTGGCCTTCAAAATAGATGTTCAAACCATTCTGAATGACTTGAATGCGTTAAGTGCCAAGAGAGGCGGGATCTGAAGCCAGGACACAGATTACACCACCAAGTGACTGGCAGGATGCTAATAGCACCAGTAACAACTGACACAGGGGTGACATAAGACAACAGGAATAGCATCCCTGAACACAAAGCTTTCAACGGTAGAGCTAAAAATAGATTTCTCTGAAAGAAACACTTAGAGAAAGGCCGAGAGTTTAGTCTGGAGAAATATGACTGGAGCCCAGAATCACACCTGCACACAGCAGATGAATGTGTACCATGCATAAATAATGAGTGGACAATCACAGAGAAATCCTTCTTGAACACCCTTTCCTTCTCCCAGAGCTGCTGGGGACAGAAGGCACATCACTTCAACAACAACGGGGCCAACACCAACAGGCAAGTCAAGAGAGGCCAGACTTTCAGGCTTCAGCTAGGAACAGAGCTAACATTTTGGCTTCAGCATAAGAGAAGAAACAAGAGCCAGGTTGGAGAAGGTCCAGGAATAAACCAGAGAAGAGTAGTTTAATGATACACTGTCTGCACTATGAAAGGAGAGGCAGCGTAGAAGGAAGCTGCAGAGACAAGTGGGGTCAAGGATGCCAGTAGATTTTTATTTTTTTTTGTTTCAGTCCTGCAAGAAACTAATGCATAGTAGAGAAAAGCCAGGTAAGAGAGCAAGGGAAATGCTAAAAGATGGAAGAAGGCATATCTAGAAGATGCAAATAGTTGAATTAAAGGAGAGCTTCCTCTTCCACTGCCACAAAAGGAGATGTAGAAGTGGGAGCCTCAGTACATTCAGCCAAACTCTCCAGGAACAGACTAACTAGTGCAAAGAGAAACAGGAGACATGAGAGGAGACAAGGCCTGAGAAGCAAATCCAGCAGCAACGAGTACACTGGGATCCCAGCCCTGGCATCATCACCAGCTCCAGGCATGAAAGAACTAATAACAAACAGAGCAGTCATTGCCACTGTTGACAGTGCTTTCAGCTCTTCATGCATGGGAGAAGAGGGCAAGTCACATAGGAAAGGGAAAAGGGAAGGGAACCAAGGAGAAAAGCACAGGGAACAGAGATGACAACAGAGATGTTTTCAGGTGGAATACCTCTGACAAGAAGTCACAAGGATTCTCAGTCCACTGGGATTTGAAAAATTCCCGAGCAAGACTGTCATGCTTGCACCCTCCTTCACGAGGGAGTAAGGGCTACAACTAACATAAGGAAAGTTTATACTGGCATCTTACAGCTGAATCATCAGCAGCTTTAACTCCTGAAAGCTTCAGTCTATAAAAATACAAGGCAAAGACAGAGAACTCCTATTTCCTTTCAAGACTCAGAAATGCTAGCCTAAAGTCAGTTGCTTGTTGTTTGCAACACACATTTCTTTCTTTTTTGACTTCTGTGTAGCCCTGAGATGTCCTCACACTCTTCAAAGAGGACCAGGCCTGCACAGATGTTTAATCCCACCTAGGCAGAGCTGGCAGCTGACCATAAAGGAGCACATTTGTTTCCTATGCACCTGCTCAGGAGACGTGACTCATTAGTCAGTGAGCAAAGCAGGGAGCATTCATGTTGCCCAAGTAGGTAGAATGTAGCTACTTCACAGTTCAAGTCAAGGTTGCTTCAAGACTTGTAACTTTGCATTTTCTGTCTTCCTATTCATGAACACAACCATGAGATGTTTTCTAAATATTTACTGAGAACTTCATTCCACTGAGGAAGTCAGTCTGGAAATGCTCTAAACCACTCCAAAGGGCAGACAAGCACCATGTACATACCTGCTCTCCTCTAGCAACTCTCTTGGGGTGGCTTAGGGGCCTCAAAACATTCTGTTCTTCAACAGTGATTCAGTACTAGAGGTGGATTTACATACCAAGCCAGTGTCTCATCTGTATGGAATTAGATAAGAGCACTTCACAGCTTGAAGCACTCCAGAACCAAAATATGCAGCACAATACAGAATGATATTTTGCAGCTGCAAGATGTCAGCTCCAAGCTGCAAACTTCTGTCTCTAATGATCCTTCTGCTACAAGGGGCCAGCTACATTTCAATTAAAGACAGCAATGTAAACTTGGCCAACCTCCCCATGTAAACTACAGCTAATCAGCTGCTAACAAATTCCCGGCACTCCAGCAGTTGCGTCAAAGTATGCCTAAAGGACCTTAAGGTTTTTTTTCCTTCAAGTGTCCACTTGCATGCAGCCTTCCCAGAACAATGTAACAGTAGCCAGCTGTCAAAGTAGGAACAAAGTGTCAACCAGAATGTTCAACCACACGAAGTCAGAGCTCAAGAACATCTTCAGAACAGGCTGTCCATCTGGTGACCAATCTGCAGCACTTGCTTAAAAAGGCAAATCTACTTAATGACCAAAAAAGTCCACACCACTTTGTTTTTAGCCACTTGGGGATACCGGCACAAATCACAGTGATAACAAAGGGGACAAAAAAGTCCCTTGATATTAAGTAGCCTGGATTTATCTACGAGCAAAACAAGGCGGAGGAGCAGCCAGTGCAGGAATCCACCCCAGTGGATCCACCCCTGGTGACAGCAGAGCCTGTAGCCACGGACAGCTGCTTCCTGTGAATGAAGCACAGGTTGCCTTATGCTTTGAGCAGAAAAGCAAGGCAACTGTTCAATCAGTTGGTAAAAGAACCAACCCACAACGATACAGCACATGCCAGACAGAGAAGGCCAGGCAGGGCTATACCAGGACTGGTTCCACAGCTATCTCAGTGCAATCCCTTAAAGACAACCAGAAAGCTCTACCAGCCACTTCAATACTTGTTTCCAAACTGAAGGAACTGTAAACGCCACAACAGCAGCTACTCTTCAGCTGTGCCAGTGGCAAAGCTTTTCCAAGGCCAGTTAGATGCCCAGGAGAAAGAGGCAGACACTGTTTTACTGATCTGAAGGAGCAGGGAGGAAAAACAAGGAGCTTTAATTCTACATTTGAATAGATGATCCCCCAACTGTTCTGTAAAAGCCTCAAGTTAAGTACAGCATTAGCCTAAAGGGACTTTCTGTTGCTAATTCTGAAGATCTCCATCACCATAATCAGTTTTGGACTCTCATTCAATGCTAAACTTTTTTTGTGCTACTGCAGTCACTGAGGCACAGCTAGCAGCTCAGATAGGAGAAAAACAGAAAGCAGGTTCAGCCTTCTGCTGAACCATAACCAGGCACATCCCTTCCTGAGGGAAGGGGGAAAAGTGTAAAGATTCCCCATTCTTCCAACACCCTTTTCCAGGAAGCTACTTCCCAAGAACTCACTGGGCAGATTAACACAACAGACAAATATGAAAACAAGATTAAGGCAACAGAAGCTTTGCAGCCCATATCTGATAGGAGTATCCACTTAGTCCAGTTTTCCAAGTAAGAAAAGTTTTATACAGCTGAGGCTGACATGTTAGGTTAACCAGCATTTGTTATCTCCTCCCTATTCTTTTAGCAGTTGAACCCTTTGGTCAGTTTTAATCAAAGCTCTACTTCATGGAAGATTTAAGCACAAGGTTTTCCTATGTTTTCCATTAATATTACAAAAAAAGAAAATTTTATTAATGTATAGCAAAAGAGAAGTTACAGAAGAAACTTGACCTTTTTAGAAATCAAACAAGGCAGTCACTAAACAAAGCCACAAGAAGCCAGAATTATCAGTTTTACAGCTTACACAGATACCATTATTGCCCACAACCATCCCCACCATCTCCAAAAGCTTAAGGCTGTGGTTTTCCCCTGACAGTTTTTATGCTTTAAAACTCAGCCCCCACTTTAAAAGAGACACAAGTGGGTTAAGAATTTCTGTTCTCTTTGTCCCTTCAGAAAGGGAACCCTTAAGGCAGGCCTGCTTTTTCACACCCCACTCTGCATGGACAATGAAATTAGTCTATTTATCTTCATTGAAGATTTAGAAAGAGAGCTCCAAGCATTCATAAAATTAACCTTACAAGCAACACATCCAGCAGCATAATACTAATAGGCCAATCAGTTAAACTTAACCAACCAGCACCATTTGTCACCTTCAATTTTATGATTCAGTCCATTAACAAGATGTTCCCAAATCAAATCCCAAAATAGATTTCCTCTATTTTATTGCTACTGTTCTTGAATCTCCTGCCAGGTGAACAGCATTTATCTTCAAAACACCTATGTCAAGGGGCCAAGTGTTATTTGCAGCTCTCTAGAGAGGGAGGGAGACAGAGCTGCACTAGAGAGTTGCTGACAAGGTCAGTCAGAGCCTAGGGTGCTGCTCTGAGTTTCTTCTGTCTTAGACTACTCGATATTGGAGCTCACTTTTAGTCTTGCTTTCTCATTCTCTCCATTGCTGCCTTACCTGCTTCCCTTCAAAACAGTGACGACCTCAAAAATTACTAGCATCATAATTTTACACAAGGAAGTTTTCAAGCAATTTTTGGCGCTGAAGAATGAAAGCCTCGAGCACGGATTTGCTCAGTTTATTATGAGTTTGTACATTACTCTAAAAAAGGCTTTGCCTCACCTGGTGACCATGCAGAGTATAGAGGAGTCTTCCTTCTAGCAAGTCCAGAATCTTAAGAGTTGAATCATTGGAAGCAGTAACCAGATAGTTTCCAGAGGGGTGAAAGGAAAGACTGTTGACCACAGAGCTGTGCACTAAGGATGGAAAAAAAAAAGTTTAATAGTCACCAAGAACAGTGTACATAAGCCCAAGGCAAAAGTATAAAATAAAGCACAAGCACATTCCAATTTTCTGTTATAAAATTTAACAGGAAAATTATCATGGGGGAAACATTCCACAAAAGCTCTTCAAAGCACTAGAGAACAATAACAGTAACTCAATTCTTGTAAAAATAGGCACTACTTTACTGAAAGGAAAAAGGAAGCTTTGCCAATTACTCTGGGAGATTTAACACTACAAAAGCTTCCAGTATAGTCCCAAAATGTACTGTATGTGCAAGTGAACTACAGGATTCTGGGAGAGTGCTGGACATTGATACACTTTACTACTGTGGAGATGCTGGTCTCACTCCCAAGTCATTCTAGATTAAAATTTGTATGTTAGGACACTGAGAAGACTGAAATTACAGTGGAAGAGACTCAGAATTGACATTGCACAGCTTCTTTTGGTTTACTATCTGACTCTAGCCAAGACTGGGCTTAAGAGAAACTAGGAAATAAGAGCAACTTGAAAATGGTCCAGTATAACCATTATTTCCTCAGACATCCTATTTGTCTCACCAAACATTTAAAGCAAATATAAATAGACCAACTATCAAGAGTGTGAACTTGCAAAAAAGCCATTTTCCCTGCATGAAGATGAAGCCCAAGATATATTTTGAAAAAAGCTGAAGAAAACGTTCTAGGAAAAAAGTCAAACTTCATTGAAGTTCACTGTAACATTAAACATTTAACACATGACTTTTTTCCCTCCCCGAACTTTTACAGAACAGGCTATTGAACATATTTATTTATGAGAACACGCAGTACCTCACATATGCCCAGCTTTCTGAGCGTATGTGACATTACAGAATATTAATATTATGCCTGAGGAGGGATTTAACCATCCAATTATTCTTAATTATACTATATGCCCTCCAAATGTTCTGGTATCTCAAATCTACTACTTTTGACACATCACACCCAACTAAATTTATGTTCCGTTGAGAATCTACTGTGCATTTTAAATCCATACTGCATGTTAAAAAAACCCCTTAAAATACCATTTAAAATACATTAGAACCAAATATTATTTTTTCCATATGTAGATTTGAGGCAGATAGCTGAAATAACCTTGCTCAATTGTAAAACAGAATACCTCTACTTTTGAAACTTTCAGGAACATTAAATACCTCAGCTAAGTTCTGAAAACGACTCCTCTTGACCCAAACTATTAAAAAACACAGAAGAAAGCCTTAACACAGGTAACATATTCTTGTTGGTGAATACTGCCTCTATCACACAGCTAGATGTTCCTCTACCCCCAGCCCCGTATTATACTATGTATTAAAGTAGAAAAAAGTCTCTGTGGAGTTCTTTCTTATGGAAGAGTGATAAATCTCTTTCTCCCTTGAAAATCTTATTCTGAGTGATCTGTAATATTCCTCACCCCCATAGTGTCTATATTCAGATAAATGCAAATGTATCTTGTCAACTAAGGAAAGTCCTGAAAGGAATCACATCAGAAATAGACAAGGTTAGTAATATACCACATCTTGCAAGTTCCAGGCCATAAATAAGGTACTTCCAGCTTCACAAAACAACCTTTCCATAATGGAAAAAAATCACACAGACTGTAGCTGCGTAAGCAGCCGCAGGTTCTGTGCCCAAGGACTTCCTGGCTCTTGTAAACTCAGAGAAAAGTTCATCTCTACTGCCAAAGCAGCTCATACCTCCCACAAGACCACTCATAACACCTCTCCAGAAAACATGCCAACACATCCTGCCACCTCACTTGATTTCATGTTGTAAACAATAAATCCAGTGCAGCACAAGGTGGCATCTCCCAGTGACTTGTTGGTACAAGGCCACACTTCTGCCAGCCAAGCCCTAGCAAAAGAAGAGCCTGTTAAGGGACTTATACTGGGGGTTAATATCTAAAATTGAGTCCTCCCAGCCTGCACAGAACTGTCCCAAGCCTCACAACACTTCTTTTATGTAACTACAAACCTTAGTAACCACCAGTGAGAAAATAAATTAGGATGGACTTGACACAGCCACAGTCTCTACTGAACAGATAACCACCACCAGCCCCATCCAAACTGGATGAAAGTACCAACTATTCTTTTTAAACAGGAATGAAAAAAACAGGTTAGAGCTGTTTTCAAAGACCTGCTACAGAGGTGTCCCACACAAAACTTTGGACAGGGAAAAAATGTCAGGCAAGAAACATTGGCCATTTTTGTAGGGGCTGTACAAAATCTGCTGTACAAAAGAGTCAGTGCCAAGCAGAAGACCGAATAAAGCATCTGTGTGTTCTCCTGTACAGTAAACGTGACGAGAGCAGACTTTGCTTGGCTCAAAGAAAAACACACCATACAAAAGGTTTCGCAGCTTGCTCTCTATTTCCAACTTTCATTTATAAATGTCACAGTTGGAACAAGTGCTGGCAACAAGAGCAACACTGCTAAAAGACTAATCGATGCTGGAAACCAGCCCAACTTTAAGACCCAAGAGCCCAAGGCAGGGCTACTCATCTATTAACTCCTCCATGCAACTCCTTGCTTAAAATGGATTCCCTGGAAATCGGGCAGCATCAGCACGTTCTGAAGGCACAGATGCCATCTAGTGGGACAGCACGGGCAGCCTCACAGGGAAGGCACAAAACGAAATCAGATTTAGCCAGAAGGAGGTGGGTATAAACCCTCAGAAGGGCAGGACTTATAAACACATCTCCAAGACATGTTACAAACACATCAGCTTGTGGCCACAGGTGCATGAAGTGACTGCAAAAAGCCACCGTTACAATTTAAGGTTTCTTCAGCTATTATTACTATTTTTAGTTCAAAGTTTAATACACAGTAGCTGTTAAAAATAACACTCACCCCAGGAAATTATTGCTTCCATACCACGGGTGTCACACTAAAATGCCATTCAGTAAGGGTGGGATACCAGGGAAATATGTCATTCCAAGACAAAAAATAAACCTGGCAGCCACATTAGATTTGGACAATTTAATAGCAGTAAGTGGAAAGCAGGAAGAGATGACTTTTGAGCCAAGTTCTACTGGAAACATGCACTGCAGATCTTGCCACCATTGAAAAGCTGATAAAGCAGGTTAAAGGACAATCTGACACTGCCCAAGTATCTAAAAACACTACTGATTTTAGCAACAAGACTTCAGGAAGGCGTTTCCAAGTTTTGATATGGGCCACAAGTTAACAATACTTATTACACAAACTGCACGCTCAATACTGACGAATTGGAACAACAGTCGTCAAAAAGTTTGACTTCTATTAGATTTTGTTAACTATCAGAGAACTGGGAGTGACTGTGATCCAGAAGAATCTGAAGAAGCTGAGTGAAGCTGTGAGGCTGTCACAGCAGGAACCCACAATAGCTGATGCTGAGGGCAGAAAGAACACACCAAGCTCCAGCCCCATGTCTCTGATCTGTTTTACAGGCATGCCAGAAGCAGTTCCTCAGGGAAAGTTATAAATTAAGTTTAATAAGCTTAATAACCAACACTGGAAACAACGCTTGAGAATGTATTGATTTTAAAATATCACAGCCTTAAAAACTGCTAGTAGCAAAGAAAAGCCACATTTAGGCTGAAGAAACTAATGCACAGAATAGGTCAACCAATCTCAAAGAAGCTGGCAGGGATGGGAAAGCCCCCTTTTCCTATCCAGATCTACCAAACACCAGCACTAATCAGTGGGACAAGAACAGGTAATGGGAGGAGAGGCCATTTGGCATCATCAAAGCTAATTATGGAAGCTGAAAAACAGAGTCCAGAAAAGGAACTATAAACACGGATCATAGTATAGAATTGCAATTGATTGATTTTGACTTTCCTTTTTTTGTTAACTTTTCCTAATTTTTTATAAAAAAACCTCACATTTTGATTTGCTGGAATACAGCTGACTCCTCCTATAGGCTTATTCAGAGGCAAAGGCTTTTTATTGCACACCACCTTCTCAAGAACAGTGAGAAATGGCATCACAGCTGAGACCCATGCCCACCTGCAACATGGGACAGCTTCAGAATTAGCTCTGGAGCTAACACAAAGCAGAGCACGACATCTGGTGAAGAAAGGCTTCTGCTGGCAGTGCCTTTTTTGAAAAGCAGCAGCTGATGGAGGAAAAATCCTTGGACTTCAGAGCAATTCGCACCAATACATGGAAATGTTCAACTTTGTAAGCTCTGAACTTGCCTTGGTAATGCTGAAGGAGTCTGTTCATCCTGATGTCCCACAGCTTCACTGTGCTGTCCGTACTCCCCGCAGCAATGCAGTTACCAGTGGGGTGGAAATCCACGTGGTTCACAAACCTGTCAGTGGCAATCAAACCCAACTGCTTACGTTCAGCTCTTGCTAAAGATGAAAAAAGCCTTTTCAACCACATCACGACTCATTGAACATTAAGGAAAGGAGATAACCCGAACATTTATTTTGCTGAATTTCTCGTAAGACTTTACTTCTAACCCCAGGCAGACTGCAGGCTCCTACCTAAGCACACCATCTTCAGTAGTTCACACTGCAGGTGTAGGAGCTGTAGACACAAACCTCCTGAAATCTGATGGATCCAACTGTCACAACAGCATTTTCAAGTGTTCATTTAATGTTTGCATAATATATGTCTTCTATTAAATTAACATTATTTCCAGAGTGATGTGTACAAGACTGAACAGAGATTTTTCTTCTGTTAACTAATTTTAAGATGGAACTTAGTGAATTTGTGCCTGAAATCATACGTTGCCACTTGGAAAGTAGCAAGGCTGAGGCCAAATTTCTTTCTGGACCTGAATCCAATCAATTTTCAGTTTGAACACATAAGTACAATAAAAGCTTCTGAACCTTCAAGGAAAGATATCTTGTAACTCCTCACCAAACAAACTGGATAAAATTAATTATCTTTTGAGAATTCTTGTAACAAGTACTGAAAAAGTTGAGATATTTCAATAGGTTGTTTGGACAAGACACATACTTAAGGGCACTGAAAAAAATAATGTGGTCTGAGTTTGTCTTAATATCATTGTATATTACCTAGAAAGAACGTAACATTGCACTAGAAATTCAGTGCACCAAGGAATTAGGGAGATTCCAGCCTCAGTTCTCTGAGGACTTGTTTTATGTTTCTGGGTAAATTATCTTTTGGTATGGCTCAGCATCCCAAATTTAACACCTTTTTTCTGAATGCAAAGTGGGGTTTTTCAATAACCTCGTTATTTAAAAACATGAAGATGAATCAAAGCATCCAAGTGCCATTCTGTCAGTAGACTTTTGCACTTTTAATTTATGTCAACTCAGAGCAAAATAAAAGAAGAAATAAGGAATTTAAGCATCTCCAAAAATAAATAAGAACAAAGAAACTGAGGCTTGATGTGCTGGACAGTTACTGAAATATAACCCTCAGAGTTCTAACCTTGAGCAGTCACAGAAGCCAAGGCAATTCTGGCTTGGGCCCTCACACTGGCTACTTTTGTAAGAGGTGCTAATGGTTTTTTAATCAGTTTTAGGATTGCTAGGACAGGGACCTCTGAACCTCACAAACCAGGTGTAAATTCCTCAGGCAACCCCACTTCAGACATCACCACCAGGTACTTACCCCCCATGCTCACAGAAGGAGTAGATGCACTCTCTGCTGGTTTTGTCCCACAGCTTGACAGTTTTATCATCACTGGCTGACACTATCAATCGTCCATCAGGAGAGAATCTAAGGTAAGAGTTACAGCAAATAAGAAATGTCCCCAAACGAAAGGAGTATGGGGTCGACTGAATTTGGCTGACTCTCAAAGCATGTTGGTAAACACACCTCGCTTTTCAAGAAGTCACAGAGGCATCAGTGAGACTGAAAATCCAAACACTAAGTTGTGGGGAAAAGAAAGCAAGCCCGAAGTACTCAAACTATCCCTAACTCCACAAGCATATGAAATAACCCTCAGCAAAGTCTTGAGTCTGACTTAAGATCTTATGTCCTACTTGTTTCAATTGAAGTGTACCTCAAGTTGTTTCTCTGCCCTGATTCAAAACAATTCCTGCCTTTGCCACAGAGTTCAGAGCAACACAGTTACTCACAAGAAAACAGCTACAGCAGTCTTCACCATTGCAGTGCAGGAGAATATATTAAGCTCCCATCTCAAAATCTCATATACATGACAGATCCAGACCTCTCTTCAGAGGCATACACATTACAGAATCGGGACTTGAGTCCCTAACTACAGATCATCAGACATACTGGAAACATCCTTTCTGCTCTTCTGTGGGTATCTGTAGTGCTACCAGCCACTGCCACCACATTCCAGAACTGTAATGAACTTTACACCTACAGAGGAACCATGGCTTTATCCTAGATACACATACACATAAATAACTCCTCAAAACCAAACCTGAAACAGTTATCAGGAAATAACGCTATTATCATGGCAGCACTTACAACATTCAGGAGGTAGCTACAGGTGATCATTTTAACTAGAGGCATTGCAAGTCTAAAGAAACTAAGCTGAAATAACAGTAGAAACCTCTCCTTTTTTCCTATTAGCAACTTCAAGATACAGAATTCTCCTCACCAGGTAAAAAGCAAAACACAGAGCAGAAAAGCCTCTGTTTGACAGAGTTCACTGGAGAAACACAAAGTGGGTGCAGACTATTACTCAAAGGATCTCTCTGCAGGTCAGCAATATATTTCATTCAAGAGACACACTTGAATCACCCTGAACAGAAATGTGTTGCACCAGACCATGACACTGAGCCTCTGCTTTGAGGGATAAATCCCTGTCTCTGTTTGTCAGAGAGCCGTACTCACCTGGCACAGCGAACCCAGTTGATGTGCTGACTCAGTGAGAACAGAAACTTCTGCCTGTGAACCGTCCACACTTTGACTGTTTTGTCATCAGAAGCTGTAACTAAGGACTGGCCATCGCTGGAGAAATGAACACTTCTCACAGTTGCTGTGTGAGCCTTGAACACAGTCGATTCTCCTTTGCTA
The DNA here is from genome assembly GCF_020740725.1 of Corvus hawaiiensis. Lineage (NCBI taxonomy): Eukaryota > Metazoa > Chordata > Aves > Passeriformes > Corvidae > Corvus > Corvus hawaiiensis. The sequence continues at coordinate 17,761,109 of NC_063223.1, read as the reverse complement.
CACAAAAGGGAAGAGCTCTTTAAAATTGCACAACAGGGCAGCAAAGACATTCTGTACTTGAAAACACAAAGCTGCCATATGGTGAGCAGTGCTAGGAACCCCCACTTCTATGGGAACTCTATGTGATCGCACTGGGATAAAAACATTGATCAACCCCAAACTTGCTCATGCTTCATGAGCTATAGAAAACACACAGCTAAAACCAGTTGTTCCAGTTCCATACTGGAGGCCAATCCAACAGGAAACAAGCCATATAGGTTGTGTCCTATACAGGGGCAAAAAATGCTACTGCTAATTTGTGCAGCCATTTAAAACACTTACAAAAATATCAACATAAAAGAAGACACCGAGGTTCTGTACTGTTGCCAGGTCCTTTGCTGCAAGGCAGGCAAGGAGAGAGGTGTTTTCACAGCTCACCTGGAGAGAGCCAAGCAGGCAACAACCTCACAACTGCTCCTGTAAAGGCCCATGCTCCAGCTGGACAACTCCAATGCCATGTTAGACAAGAAATAACACAACTGAATTCAGCACACCTGATGCTGTACAACTGTGAGCAAACTGCCATTAACTCAGCCAGGCAAGACAATTCAAATGTGTTCATTTTTCTTTACACATCATTTCCAAATAAATGCAAGATGCATTTTTCTGGCAAATAAACACAAGGGGTATTTAGAGATCCAGAGCACGGCGTATTTAGAGATCCAACAGATTTATGGAGCTCTTGGTCCAAAATCTGTCTCCAGCACGTACTGTACCACCAGGAGGTCCATATTGACAGATTGAAGAGAAGACAAAGACACAGTGGTTCTTCTTTCCCTCAGGCAGATCCCTGTCCCATAGCCAGAGAACTGCTACAAAGAAGGAGAAATCCCAAGCCATAATTAAACACACAGAGAGGCAGAAGGGAATAGGTACTCACGCGTTAGTGATCCACAAACGGACTGTTTTGTCTCTAGAGCCTGAAGCCACCAAGTGACCAGAAGGTGAGAAATGGACACACAAAACTGCATCTTTGTGGCCCACAAAGCGATAGGCTCTCATCTGAGGCTTCATACTCCAGATCATCAGGTATGAATCCATCGAGCCACTTGCTGAAACAGAAAAGGAAAAACAAAACCACACAAAACCAAACTTGCATTAGTTCTCCTCCAATTACACTAAAGCTACATTTCACACTCAGTTCACCATCACAGCTTGCAGAAGTCTCAATAAATTGCCCTTGAAGCTTCACCAGTCTATCGCAAGCTGTGTATTTCATTATTTTCACGCATATAATTTCATCAGTAATTCAAACAAAATAAGGCCAGCCATGCATTACTTTGGACTGACAATTTACTTCCAAGAGTCCAGCCATGCAACAGCTGAGGAGGCAGAAGCCATACAGGTTGCAAATCTTCCACACACTCAGGAAACGAAGGTTATCTCATCACTTTCTTATTGGGAAGCAGAGGCAGGTATCAGCTGCAGCAAGTTAAATGTCACTACAGATTAAGCAGAGAAGACCAGTGAGTTGGTGACTTAAAAGCACCCAGGCTACACCTCCCTCCAACACCTCTCTCTTGTGGCAAAACACTGGTCAAAGTCAGCTCAGAAGCTCTTCACAACATATTAAAAACACAAGCTTGCAAGGAGAGTGGAGTAGCGTTCAATTTGCTGTCAGCAGGAAGCTCCAGCAGGACCTTTTGCTGTTGCAGAGCTCAGTACCTCCACTGCTCCCTCCATCTAACTAAGGGAAAGCAGCTCTTTCTTTATCCTCTGGCCATCAAAACACAGACAATTTACCCAATTGTTTCTTATTGGGACTGAAGTCCACACTAGTGACAGCATCTCTGTGGCCTTTGAAGTGTCTCTCCAGGGATGGATCTTCCTAAAAGACAAAAATGTTCAGACACTACAGATTTAAGAACCATCTTTGCACAATAAAATAATTTTATTTCTACAGCAAGTGAACCAAGCCACATATTCACCTCACAAAAACAAGGTAGAGGCAAGAACTGTTGTGCAGGCAACTGCACAACACAAAACACAGATTTCACACATACCATAAATTTTAAAAGAGGTAAATTATCCAAGCTGTTATTAGCTTGGATCTTGGGTGACTGCACAAATTCCTCACGCATTTTTACAACACACTGCTGGCACAGAGACTCTAAGCTGGCTATAGAACAGATAAGCCATGTCCATAGCACCTGAGTAGGCAGCCAAGCTCAGCTTTCCTCTGACAGCTGTTCATCTCAGCTCAGGTGTAGCCAAGAGGCAACTATTTACACAGAAGAGACAAACTGGCAAGATTTAACACACCTGTTGAAACAGGCAGGAGGAATGAGAACTGCAGCAAAACAGACTGACACACAACCCTTCCCACAGCACCTTGCTGCAAAGGCCAAAAAAAGCCTGAGGTCAGGCAAAAAGGACAAGCAAAGACCCGAGAGAACCATTACAAGAGGCTTTAAGACTTGAAAATTGGCCAGAGTTCAGGCCAGGCTGATCAGCTTTCAATCCCTGCTCTCACATACACTGCCCCTGCCTCCCTGGCAATCCCCACCACAGCCTTCTCCCACTCAGGACCTGACCAGAGCCCCCTGCTCAGACAAGCACCCACCTCCAGAACAGGGCAGCTCTCCCCCCTCAACACCCAGCACCAGCCCTCCGCAGATCCAGAACCCCTCCAACAGCCTAGAGGTGCTGCTCCCCACAAACAGAAGCCAACCCCAGCTGCAACAGCACCCCAGACCCAGGGCCACCAGCAGCATTAAGCTCCCCAAGCCCTCCTGCATGATGCCACCCCACAGCAGCACTGCATCCCCCCTAAACCCAGCACTGCCTCCCACCGCCACCCCGGCCTCAGAGCCCCCCACAGCACCGGACACGCCCGGGCCGCCACCAGCCCTGCCTTCCCCTTCCACTCTTCCCTGCACCGTCACAACCGCCCCGGCTCGGACACAACGGCCCAAGGGCTGTCACCGCCGCCACCCCCGCTCAGCGGCAGTCCCCCCGGCATTCCGGGAAGCCCAGGCCCCGCAGTAGCGGCCTCACACAGGCTGTTCCGAGCCGGCCCGGCCGCCCCTCACCTGGCAGAGGGCGGCCATGACGCCCCGCGGCCGCCGTTCGGTTCCCGCGCCGCGCGCGCCCCGTAGCAACGGCCCCGCCCTGCGAGGGGCGGGCAGGGGCGGGCCGCGCCTGAGGGGCCGCCGTGGCGGGCTGGGGGCGGGCGCGAGCCTCAGGCCTGTGAAACGAGTCCGTGCCGGGGGGGCTGGTTCCTCTGAGCACAGCCGGCCCCTCACAGGGGGCTCAGGAAGTCGGGGAGAGCCCCCTCCGGCGCTGTTATTCCGACAGGGTTGCTACCGCTCCCTGGGTAGTCCGTTCAGTGCCCAGCCACCCGACTCCTGTCCCTTTGCCTCACTCCTGCTCTGGGGCTGATGGAGGCGATCCCCGAGTCTCAGCCAGGGGAGCACCACAAGCCCGTGCTCTCTAGGGCTAAGAACCCGGGCTGGTCACTTCCAAGAAGTGGTTCAGCTGGCGGCAGATCAGTTGCTTCTGCTTGGTCTGCAGGACCAAATAGGAACTCAGCCTGGGGTTGTGCAAAGAGCACAGGACAACTGAGAAAGGTTTATTCTTCCAATGGTTTAATACCAACTCAAATCTATTTCTCCCAACTCTATTCAGCTCTATCTAAGAACAGCGCTAGTAATTAGACGCTATGGACTGGCTGCTGACTGCTCTCCAGCAGGTGCCTGTGTAAAGCCCAGATCTGCTTCTCCATGAAGCTTGGGTTGACCATCTGGGCTTCTAAAGGGGTCGTTCATCCATCTCTTCTGGGTCTGGGCCCCTTCCTTTAAGGACACCTCTCCTCTTGCACGTTTCCAGCAGCCGGGGATGTGCTGTGTTGAAGCTGGGGTTATAGTAGTAGAGGATCTAAGACAGGCAAAGGAGAAGAGTTAGTTGCCACCATCCCAAGACTGGAAAGCCCCAAGTTACTCCAAAGTGCAGCAGAGGATCATGGGCTCTGAGGGCCATATAGAACCTAAAGCTCAGGCTAAAGCATGTGATGGTTGTGTTCAGTCATCACCACCCCTGGGGGTTTGCCTCCTGAGAGCAGAGCAGTGTAGGAGTTTCAAAAGCGTAACAACTGCTTTTGAAAACGAAATATCACTATTTTTCAGCAGCTTCAGTGCATATGTGAGCAGGCAGGTAATTCTATTGGTCCTTGGATGCATCTGCTTGGTATGGGGCAGGTGCCACAGGAAGGTTTCAGATTTGGTACAGCAAGACACAGAGCAAAGACATTCACAGAAATCAGATTATGCTGAGTTTGTCTGTCCCTTAAACAGGTTCCAACTCAGCAGATCTCACCAAAATGTATCTTATCTGCATTTCTACTAGTCAGAAAGGCTCACTCAAACCTGCCTCAGCACAGTCTGAAAAGAAAATGAAAACCAGACTGCTCACTCCCATCCCCATCCCTTCTATCACAGAATCACACAGTTTTGGGTTGGAACAGATCTTAAAGATCATCAAGTCCCAACCCTGCTGCCTTGGGCAGGGATGCCACTCATTATCCCAGGTTGCTCAGAGCCCCATCCAGCCTGGCCTTGAACACTTCAAGGGATGGGGCATCCACAGCTTCTCTGGGCAACCTGTGCCAGAGCCTCACCACACTCACAGGGAAAGATTTCTTCCTCACATCTAATCTAAACCTGGTCTCTTTCACTATACAACCACTCTTTCACTGTTCCTTGTCCTGTCACTCTCTGCCCATATGAAAAATCCCTCTCCCTCATTTTTATAAGCCCTCTTATAAAAAGTGGCTTCTTTTCAACCTGCAAATGGCCCTCTGTGGCAAGGCCTTATTTGCTGGGAAGGTCCCTCTCCCCCCCCAGACTATCACAAGTGTTGGTTGCTGTGCAGAACAGCTGCTGTACCTGGCTGTGAGCAGAAGCTGCTGCTTCCTCTGATAGGAATTCGGGCAGGGAGGCAGATCTTTGGATATCCCGCTGCATTTTGGTGAATCCATACGCGTTCAGCTGTCGCATGAAACTTTTAATTTTCTGTGTGTGGAAGACCTGTTGTCCTTCCCTGCCCAGCACCTCCGCTTCAAAGAGATCTTTGTTGATGGCCACACATTTTCCACCCTCACTCCACCAAATGGACTGAAACTGGTCACTTTCCAGCATTTTCCAAAGCTTCTGTGGAAAGCGCAGGGATGAGAACTCTCGCTCCGTAGCCATCGCCCTGGACAGCTTGGCTGTGTCCCGCCAGCTGGCAGGCAAAGGCCAACTGGCACCAACAGACTGCAGGTTCCAATGGAATGTTCTGCCACATCACTGTGGTGCCTGTGCTGTGGCATGGGGACATTGCAGGTGACATCTCAGTACTGCCCTGGCAGGGGGAGCAGCCCAAGGAAAAACTGCTGAAGGGAACTTGTTGCTTCTCCCTCCCAGAGCCACCAGCAGTGGGAGTCCAGGGCCCAGCAGTGCCCACAGAGCTGTCCTGAAGGGCTGTGAGCAAAGAGAGGCCTGGGCCATGTCTGGCTGCACCCAGGAGTGGTTCCCCAGGGAGGAGCAGGGATGGCTGCAGCCTTGGGGCATTCCAGGGCCCTGTTTGGGAAGCTTTCCAGCTGAGCCCCTCTGACACCTGCGGGATGGTGGCTCCCTGGACCACTGCAATGCAGAAGCAGCAGCTCTGGCATGGAGAATCCTTTTCCTGACATCTCCTGCCCCAAAGCAGCAGAGATTCCTTGACGTCAACCCATTGTACTTGCAAACTTCTTGAATGGGATTGCACTTTTTAATTTTTATCTAGTGGGTTTAAAACCAGCTGGGAGGGAGGGACCAGGGGACACACTTGCTTCGTTTCTGGCAGGAGACCCAAAAGCAGGAGACCCTCTCCATACATGAATGACCCAGCAATCAGGGGCTGGGGGAACAAAGCTCAAGCCCTTGCTCAAGCCATCCAGTCAAGAGATGTTCTGGTTCACTTGATCTGAATCACTCCTGCTTTGTTCATAAATGCAGAGCCATGAACACAATCCCATGAATTTGTCTTCCCAGGGAAGCCATCCATCCTTCTCCCTGCTCTGCCATCCCACAGAAGACAGGCTGCTGGTTAAGGGGTGTTTGTGTGCCTGAAAAGCTCTGCATTCCCCCCTGCCCTTTGAGGTACTGTGTCTGAAGAGATACATTCCTCCCTCAGACATGGCCTTTCTGCCCACACAGCTATGGATTTTGGATCTGGAAATCTGAAGCGGTTTCCAGCATGGCCTGACCTGTTCCTCATTAAATTCTTTGGCATTTGAGTATTAACTTTTCTTCCTCTGCACTGAAGTAAAAAAAGAAGATATACATGATGCTAAATATGCCCAAGGTCTGAAAGAATCTTGTACAATCCATTTCAGAGAATTAAAAAACCAGAAACATGTTGTGATTGCACTCCCACTTATAAAAGCAGGAAATGGGAACATTTGCTTTAATTGAAGGATTCTGCCACCCAAAAAAACACCCCAAGTTGCCTTCTAGATAATACACTGGCAGCATCTATGGTGGCCATGGATGGTTACTTTGCTTACCAAGTTCTCGGCCCTGGGGTGCCACTGCATAACACCAATAGCCAGAGGTGACAGCAGATCATTGTCGAGACACTCTCACCTGTGGGAGTTCAGAGCAAATGTCAAAAGAAAACAAATTAAATTCATGTCAAGGGGCAAAAAGGGGCCCTTGGGAGCAACAAGCACACATTGAGTCCAGTGGTGGAGTGGACAGAGTCTTGAATAACCCAGTTCAGCCATTTAAACATCTTTGTGGCATTGTCTGGCCCGGGTTTGGGCAGGACGGGATTTTTCCAATCCCTCAGAAACGGTGGCCCTGGGAGCCAGCCCCCTCCTGACGCCCAGCCAGGGAGGAGGACCTCAGGCCATGCGCTGTCACCTCGGTGTCACCGCGGCTGGAGGGACTCCTGCCGTCCTTCCGATGGCCACCGGGGGGCAGGCTGGGGCCGCAAACAGCCTCCCTGGGACGGCGAGGGAAAAACGAGCCGGAAACCGGGATGAGATGCAGCACGGCTTCGGTAGGGATTAATCAAGCCAATCTGGGCAGCTTCTTTGTGAAGAGTACCGTAACTCTGGGCGATAAAAGCCCTGAGCTTGCCTCTCTCAAATGCCACTTCCGAGCTTGCAACTAGGCTTTATCTAGTAATTCTCAGCAAGTCTTTCCCTGGTCTTATTTGTATCACGGTGAATCAGAAAGAGACCAGAAGCCCCAGGATCTCCCCCTTCTGTCACATCGACAGAACCTTGCACTGCCAGCCCTGCCAAGGCTCTGATCCCTGCACGACGCAAAGCAACAAAAGCTGTTGCAGAGCATCAGACACACCCAGAATTCAGGTGAGTTGTTCTTGCATGAAATTACAGTTAACCTTTGACTTCAAGCCCAATCCACAAAGCGCTGAATTTCTCTTTAGAGTGAGTGGGTCTAAGTTTAGCAACTACACTTAATGTTTACCAATCCTATAGTGCAAACCCCAGTTCTCACGTGTCCTGTTAATACTTAAACTGCTGAGCATACCAGTCTCTACACACACCTTTGCAGTTCTAAGAATATTCCGAGGGACAGCGTGCAAAGCTTCAGAAAGCCAGCATGAGACTCTTTTTGAAAAAGCTGAGGTTCTCAACAAGACCAGTGGTGGGAAGAAGTATTTTGTTATCTACAAAGGAAGCTCCAAGAGACATGGAGTTGGTGTAAGCAATGCACACAAGCTAAAATGGAACCAGCGCCTACCTCCAGGTCTCTCAGTTGCTAGCAGAACTCAGAACAAGGTCATGCTATCTCCATGATCACCATGATCCCAGCATGGGTCCTTCACAGCTGTTTTGTGTCCCATCCAGTATATCCCAGAGATGGAGGCAGTGGCCCTGGGCAACCAACCCTGCAATGCTTTGGTGTAGGTCGAAATGACCATCTGCAATGTGACAGCCACCCTGGTATTGGCATTTTACATCCAGCAAGCACAGCAGGGACTTAGGCAGCCCAAGCACACAGCTACAAGGAGCCAAAGAATGTAGATGAAGATTGATACCACAGAGTTGTTATCCAACCTCTTTTGCTGCTGCTGCAGACAGTTTGGACACTGCAGAAGGGACCAGATCCACCAAGCAACTCAGCTGATGACAATGACGTGGTCCCTTTGCTTCCGTGGGGAGAGGCCACTTTACATCAGCTGCTTTACATCAGCTGAAGATGTAGCTTGCTGCCGCATCAGTTATTTTTTCTCTTACTAATTACTTTGTCCTCCCCTGTGTGCCAAACCTGTTTATTTATAGCCCACATTCTTTTTTCTCCCACCTGCCTTTGTGCTTATTGCCCTTCCCTACAGAGTTAAGAAAAAGACAGGAGAAAAAAAACCCTTTTTCTCAAGTAAGTCCTGACCTAAATGCAAATCTGTTCAAGCAAATTCAGAGGGCTTTGATGCTACATAAGAAGAGAAAGGGAAGAGGAGCAGCCTCTGCTGCTATCAGAACAGATCTTTACTGCTGCATAACAACCAGGCAATGAAGCAAAAGCCACGGGAGTTTAAAGAGGAAGCTCAGCCAAAGGTCACCTGGCTGCCCCAGGTGCTTGTTATCAGAGCCTTGAAAAGAGGGAGGAAAGTGACATAAGCTGATTATAGCAACAACAGGAAACAGCTGACAGGGCTGGGGGAGCCCTCTCCTCAGCATTCAGCATGCAGAGGGTCTTTGCTGTTGTAAAGTGAAAGGGGCTGCAAAGCCTGGGCTCTGGAGCTGCTCAGGACACCAAGGGAAAATACTTCTGCTTCAGATCTGAAGCATCTGCCAGGCAGAGAGTCAGAAAGCACCATGTTAATTGCAATACTCTGTTTTATTTTCTGCCCAGTCTGTGCAGTGGATTTGTACTACTTTCACTGCTCATCCATGTAGCTGAAGTGCTGAAGGGAAGGGTGACAAGGGGACACACATGCTGGAGCACCGGAGGAATGCACTGCTACTCTCTGTGAAGCAATACAGTTCTTCAGCCATCCAAGAGAGAGGGAGTAAAGGGAGCTCATGCATGCCTACAGTTTCCATAACTAGCCTAAAGGAGGAGAAGGATTCAGGAGTGAGAAAACCTGGCAAGCTGGATCCAGCCAGAACACCATCAGCAGCTTTCTCGGCATCTACAAAGTTGTCTCTGACCACTTAAATTGGTTCCAGTGTCTTAAGCCACTATAGGATCTTAAAAATCTGTTACAGGAATGTAGATCAAACCTGCCGTTAAAATGTCTCCAGCACAGATAGCCCAGCTGTGCTGATCTTGCTGACCAAGGACAGGTGGCTGCTTTCAGTCCCTGAACTTTCTCTGCTAGTGCGTGCAGGATTGAGCAGAGTTCAGACTGTGCTGAACTCACAATTGCATCAATCCAGAGCCCAAAGTGCACAGAAACTGGTGCTAGGAAAACGCTAGCTGAATTCACAGGAGTGAAGCTGAGATCTTTGGGACATGGAATTCGTCACTCATGGGGCACATGTCCTGTGCCCACACCCAGCAGGGGCATTGCCACACAGACCCTGGTGCTGGGGCAGGCCTGGCCAGGGCAGGTAATGCTGCATGGGCCAGCACCACCCACCTACAAAGCAGGTCCGTATTAGCAGTGCCATGGAAGCATGTCCCAGTATTCATCTCTCTCCATGGGGCTGCTTTCCAAACAACATTGATCACTGGGCTGGATCACATTTGGCCTTGACTTTTAAGCTTCTAGTCTTATGGAAAAGTTCTTTGTTCCAGAATATCCCAAATCTGGCCCCCCACTCTGTGGATTAGAGGAGGGTATCAGTCAACCCCTGCTGAAGAGTATCAAGTGTCCATGCAAAGTGTCACATGGGAAAAACTAAAAGGATGAACACTCATCCTCAGAAAGAAGCTTCTGGCTTCCTTTCTGTCCAGTGCCAACAGGAGCTCAGCCTTTGCTGCATCTCTTGGTGCTATTAAGACATTGCCACGTTTGTGCTGGGACATCTGTCTTGCCAAGGCCACTAAAGGACAAGTGGGACATTAAACCCACAGAACTATACAAGAAGTGAGTTTTCCACTGTTCAAATAGGACAGGACAACCAGAAAGGTTTACTGTTCAAACAGTTTATTATCACCTCTATTAGGCTGTGTCTATTAGACTTTATATCCATACTGTGCTCCAGGAGGCTCTGGAAGCATGGGAGCAGCTGCTGGTGGAGATGGATGGGCTTCAGCAGACACCTGCATGTCTGACCATCTAGGCTTCTAGAGGGGCCTTTCATCCAACCCTGCTGCATCCAGGGCTCTCTGTTTGAGGGCAGCTCTCCTCTTACATGTTCCCAGCAGCCAGGGATATGCTCTGTTGAAGCTGGGGTTATAGTAGTAGAGGATCTAGAACAAGGAGAAGAGTTAGTTGCTACTATTCCAAGACTGGAAAAACCCAAGCTACAAGAACTAGGACTCTGAATTTCAAAAGAGGAGCATGGTTAAGGAAAAGGACTCTGAGGGCTGTATGGAACCTAAAGCATTATGTGACCATTGTGTTCAGCCATCACCACAACTGAGGATTTGCTGTCCTGGGGGGCAAGGCAGAACAACTACTTTCAAAAGCTAAATATCACTATTTCTCTGCAGCTTCAAGGCAGATGTGAGCAGGCAGGTGATCCCATGATCCTTGGATGCATCTGCTTGGCATGGGGCAGGCGCCACAGGAAGGTTTCAGATTTGGTAGGAGATGGAGCAAAGACATTCAGAGAAATCAGATTACACTGAATCTGTCTGTCACTTTAATGGGTTCAAACTCAGCAGATCACACCAAAATGTATCCTATCAGCATTTCTACTAGTCAGAAAGACTCACTCAAACCTGCCTCAGCACAGCCTGAAAAGGAAATGAAAGCCACTTGCTCCCATCCCCATCTCCTCTATGGCAAGGCCTTATTTGCTGTGAAGGTCCCTCTCCCCCCCCCCCAGACTATCACAAGTGTTGGTTGCTGTGCAGAACAGCTGCTGTACCTGGCTGTGAGCAGAAGCTGCTGCTTCCTCTGATAGGAATTCGGGCAGGGAGGCAGATCTTTGGATATCCCGCTGCACTTTGGTGAATCCATAGAGGTTCAGCTGGCGAATAACACTCCTGATGTGCTGTGTGTTAAAAACCCGCTGATGAACTCCCCTGCCCAGCACCTCCACTTTGAAGAGATCTTTGTTGATGGCCACACATTTTCCACCCTCACTCCACCAAATGGACTGAAACTGGTCACTTTCCAGCATTTTCCAAAGCTTCTGTGGAAAGCAAAGGGGCAAGAATCGATTGTCTTTGCCTGTGCTCTCACTGGAAACAGAAGGAGCTCGTTTGGTCTTGTGTCTGTCACTGCCAGGCTGGACATCCCTCTCCTCCTCCATCGCTTGTATGGCAGTGCTACAGGGCACAATTTCCCCCTGTCCTGGAAGGCCAGGAGAAGCCATGTCAGCCCACTGCCCCAGTGCATCTGGAGCAGAAAGGGGTGGTGGTTCTGTGGGAATCAGCTTGCTTTTCTATTCTCACAGGTGGACTGAAGCTTCCCTCATTGGCCAGCACCCTGCACAGCCATACCTCGTTCTCCCAGTCAATGGGCAAAAGACAACTGGCCATGGCTGACTGTGGGTTCCAATAAATGTTCTGCCATGGCACTGTGGTGCCGGTGCTGTGGGGACATCGCAGGTGACATCTCCGTGATAGTTGGCAGTGGTGCCCTGGCAGGGGGAGCAGCCCGAGGAAAAACTGCTGAAGGGAACTTGTTGCTTCTCCCTCCCAGAGCCACCAGCAGTGGGAGTCCAGGGCCCAGCAGTGCCCACACAGCTGTCCTGAAGGGCTGTGAGCAAAGAGAGGCCTGGGCCATGTCTGGCTGCACCCAGGAGTGGTTCCCCAGGGAGGAGCAGGGATGGCTGCAGCCTTGGGGCATTCCAGGGCCCTGTTTGGGAAGCTTTCCAGCTGAGCCCCTCTGACACCTGCAGAATGTCCTTGTGGATATCAGGGAGAGAGGCCAGCTGAGGGGACCAGTCCAAGGGACTGCACTAGACTGCACAGGGGGAAGGTGGGAAAGCCCAGCCCTTTTGCCAAAGGTGGAGGCCAGCCAGGGCCTGGCTGCTGGGTGGTGGTGACAGAGATGAGGCATTCCAGACATTCTCCAGCGTGGCTGGGAAGTGTGGGAGCAGCTGTGTGTCAAGGTGTACAGGGTCTGCATATGCAGGGACACATGTTAGGGATTAGCTGCATTACCATGTCAAGTACAGGCTTTCTGTGAGCAGACACCTGTGTGTCCTGTGCAGAAGCTGGTGTGAACACCTCCTCCTCCATGTCAGCAGCAGTTCCCTGGACAGGCGAAAGATCTTGGCAGCTTCCTGAGGGGCAGCTTTCCTCCAGCTCCTCATCTAGGCACAATGCAGCTGGGGCTCTTCTTTTGTGGCCCACTCTTGGCTTGTAGCCTTCCAACACCTGAGGATGGTCCATCTCAAAGTTGAGGCTATAAGAGAATCACAGAAGCTAGAAAGTGCAGAGGAGGAGAGTTAGTCGTAACCAGTTCAAGCCTGAAAACCAAAAATACACGAGAACTGAGACTTTAGTCTTAGCCAAAAGCCAAACCTGGGTATTGAAGAGGACAGTTAGGGGAGTTTGAAACCTCAAGCTTGGGCTGGCTCAGATGTTACAATAAGGTTTTGTGAAGTGATAACCAGCCGTGGGTTTTCACCTGAGCAAGTCCACAGAGCTGTCCTGAACTGCTGTGGGCAAGGAGAGGCCTGGGCTGCGTTCAGCTGCACCCAGGAGTGGTTCCCCAAAGAGCAGCAGGGACAGCTGCAGCCTGGGACATGCCAGTGCCCCGTTTGGAAACCTTTCCAGCTGCACCCCTCTGACACCTGCAGATACACCCTGACAGTCTGCACCGTCTGTGATTCACTGGAGAAACACCTTACAAGCTCCCTGGTAACAAACTAGCCTTTCAATGGGCTATGAAAAGTTCTGCCAAGCAAGGGGAAAGTGTTTTCCTTGTTGAAACACATTGCAGCAAGCCTTTGTGTCGAGTAAACACTTCATGCCGACAGAATCAATGCAAACAACCTGTCTTGGCACCCAGTTCTGAGCCGCTGCTCGCCTCTCTCTTGCAGCCCAGTGTGAGGCAGTTTGGCTGCAGCATTCTGTGGTCTCTGTGAGAGAGGAGGCTATTTCTGAGGTGACAGAGACGCAGCAGACGGCTGAGAGCCCAGAACAACCCCTGAGCTCACCTTGTTAGCACTGCCAGGTTGCTGTTCTCTAACAATCTGTTCTATGCACCGGCTAAGTTTGGAAAGAGTGCTAAAAGCAGGCTTGTCATGGTCATGCCAATGAATGAAGAGCTTGTCAACAGAGGGAGAGTCACCAGCAGCACAAGGGAAAGGTATAAACATGACTATATTTCCTCTGTAGAATGGTTTATATTTAGGTGTGAATCCTTCAAACTGCTGCAACAGAGCTTTAATACTGTATTAAGAGCTGGGAAATGGGAAGAGCAGAGGATATTTCACTGTCTAGCTCCAGTCTTTTGCAAATGGATGTGAATCCTTCATTCAAAACACAGATTCAACAAGCCAGTTCCTAACATGTTCTGACGTTTAAAAAGTGCCCCTATTCAGCTTTTGACTTCAGCTTTATCTCCAGAAAGTCCTCAGCAATTTAGGCTTACTCCAAGGGGAAAGCTCACCATACATTCACAGAAGACAAGGAACATCAACATGCAATTGTTGGCAGCAGGGCAAACCCTCTGGGGTGAAGAGCCAGCACCCAGTGATCACAGCACCACCTCTCCCAACTCAGCCTTCAGGAAGTGACTTGTTGCAGTTTTTTTCCTGTAGAAAAAAGTAGAAAGGGGAAGAAAGGTGCTGGTTGTCACAGGAAGATGGACAAGTCAAAAACAAAAAGGGAGGTGCTACAGCTGCAGGGAGTTTGGGATGTGCTGCTTTGAGTTATCCTGAGGTATAGGAAAAGCCTGTAGGTGTAGGAGTCTCCTGCAACACCTCAGGCCTTCTCAGAAGAATTTATTTCCCACTGCAAGTCACCCAGCTCTGCATGTCTTCGTCAGGTTTACTCCCTCTTGGAGAGCAGACACATTCCTCTGCCTCCACCTTTCAGCTCAATGCCAGGCCTACAATGTGTCTGATAGATAAACCAAGTGCTGGCAAGACCAAGCACATTCTTGTCTAGCACCATACCTTGACCACTGATGAGTTCTTTTTTCATCATCTCCTGGAGATCTGGGAAGCAGCTGGAACCACTATCCATGGGAGGAAGGGACAGCATCTCAGGCATTTCAAAAATAGAAAGATCAGAAAGGGTAGGCTTGAACCAAGTGAGGCAGACAAAGCCCATAACCCCTGCCAGGAGGATGAGCAATGCAAACAGTGCATGCCTGTATCTGAAGGAGAGATTTTCCCCAGTCACAGCAGAGCAATATGTTTTAAGTAGCCGGCTTTTGCTCCTCTGTTTTGTTTACTCTTCCAAAGACAAAACCAAAAGTGATGCCATGCCCCACTTTATTAAGTGCAGAAGGAAGCATCTGGGAAGGGCGGCAAAACATGACAAAGTCCAGACCAGCCTAAACAAAAACACGCACAAACCCTCCTGCTCAGCCAGCTGAATATGTAGATATTTATCTATTTACAGCCTGCTACCACAGCTGAATGGAAAATACCTGCTGGGCTTCAGGATGCTCCAAGCAGCCAGGAGGAGAACAGGGGGAATATCACACTCAGCTGCTCCTCAGGGGTGGCTTGGTCCCTTGAATAACTGCTGCAGCACAAAAGGACCAGACCCTCAGCTGGTGGGAGCAGACCTCACAGCCTCTGCCATAGCTGCATTTGTGCTGGCTCCACTTCAAGGGCTGTATGGCTACTGCCCAGTTGTCAAGCTCCTGGCAACTTTTAGCCTGTGCCAAGTAGAAGCTGAGGAGCAGAATGAGGAAGTGATCTACTGAAACTTGTTCTGTGTGAGGGACTTCCCCAGGGAACTAGCACAAGAAAGATATTTCCTGCCCAGGAAAGTGCTACGCTAAACCTGGAGAATGCCCAAGCACTGGTTCAAGCTGGCTGATCTGATCACAGAAGCCAGTACCTCTGCCAAGTACATGCACTGGCTGAACGCTGTTATAATTAGAGCTGAGGTGCCAGGCCAGTTGTTTCTAACTCCTGTTATTTTTATTATGTATCTTTCAGTATTTGGTGTTAATCTGAAGAGGGATGGTGTCCAGTTTCAGGGGGTAGGAGAACTTCATGTTAAGAACATCCAGTTTTGTTTTCCTAGTTAAGCAGAGTGGTCCTCATTGCAAACCTAGGAGCACCAAAAAGGTCCTAACTATAAGGCAAAGGGGAAGGACGTCACTTGCTAAATCAACTTATTGAACAATTAGGGCTGGGAGCATTTAGTTCTGTCAAATTGCCCCAAAGGTGATTATTCTAATCAGCAAACATTTATTAGAAATTGCAGAGGTACGGTCAAGGACCAGCAGAGGAAGGGATCGGCTATTTCATCTGCAACTATCCTGACCTTCAGGGAAAAATCTCTCTAGCACAACATGGTTGCCATAAATACTTACACCATGACAAAAGATGTCAGAAATGCAAACTGTTGACATTACAGGATACTCAGCCAAAGCAAAACCGTATGGCTTTCAAACCGTAAGTTTAAAGACCAGCAAGTTTTAGGACAGTGTGGTATGCTATTCTAGAGTTTAGAGGGCAGGAAAGTGCAGCTGACATTGAACAAAAACATACTCTTTTCTTTTGAGGAAGTTCATTTCCAAATGACACAGAACTGTTTAACTCATTGCCATGTTTCAGATCTAAACTAAGCAAGTTCATAAAAGTTCATCAAGGAAGAATGAGTTCACCAGAACTTTTATTCTTTTAATGCTTAACACTTATTTTTTTAAATTCCTGGTCTATATCCTCTGGCTCAGGGGATTGCCAGGAGCACAGTGCACAACAGCATCTTCGTTCAGAGTCTGCTGCTAGCTGGATGGACATTTGCTCTGACTCACTTGTCACATACAGTCAGCCAAGACTGAAGTATTCAAGGCTCAGTGTTGTTTGTGCAAAACAAAGCCTTGCTTGGCAGTGTGGGATTTCACAGGCTCGTTTTTCAGTGTCTTCTCAAAGCGTTCAGTTCCTCCTTCTGTCTCTTGTGAGCCTGAAAAGACAGGCCACCATCCCCAAAGAGGGCAGACACAGGGCTGCTCCGCTTCTTGTGTGCAAAGTATTACAACACCGTGCAAGCAAATGATCTAACCTCGCATGAAAAGACATCTTAGATAAATCCCATGCATGGGATTAATCACACTGGTGTTGCAATCATTGGTGTCATGGATAAAAATGACCCAAAGAACAGGAGGACGACAATTTTCCATCATGGCTTATTTACTCTAATTATAAACAAAGACTCCCAGCTCTCTTAAGCTAGGCCAAACAACTAGTACCTGTCTGTGGCCTGTTTTCTTAGCTGAGGACTATGCTAGAGTGGATTTTCTGCCACACATCTGGAGTGGGCTGCCTTGATCTTACAACTTCAACCAAACAGCAAAAGCATCATTTTACTCATACTGCTAAATATATGTTTCTTGCATATATGTTACAGAAACAATTCCTTGCTACTATAAAGAGGTACCCTCATCTCACCTCCAGACGTCATGATTATAAGGTAAAGGTTCCAACCCCACCATAAGCTCTTGTTCAGTGTGGTACCAAATGCTGCCCTTGAGCTGAGCTGTGGTCTCTGCTGTGCTGGTGACACCAGCACTCGCAACGAGGTTCTGGGCTTAGACTGTGAAGAGGAAGCTTTAGCATTAAAAAATAAAATCATGAGTAACCACATTAAATTGTTTTAAGTTGAACATATCTTTTATGCAACCCCTGTCCTTCCCAAGTGAAATGCAGCTGTATGCATGTGGTGCTCTTACAGCTTTTGACCTAATGCTTTTATGCAGTAAGGGAGGTAGAAAGATGATACAAAGCCCAGACATGGTAAAACACCTCTGCAGCGGGAAAATCAAACCCTCTACATAGTAAAAGCAGGTAGAGAGTCAGGTCTTTGGGCTCAAGCAATTGGTCAAGCAGACAACCTGAGATATCTCTATGGTTTTCGTAGGAATGGGTGACTACTCACACAGATTTTGCAACTGCTTTGCCCTCTGCTCTGCAAACACAGCCTGATGTCCAAACAGCAGTGTCTGTAACAGCCTGGCTCTGCATTGATGTCATTTGAGTGCACTTTGTAAATAAACAAATGGTGATTCACAAGTGACAGGCTTGGAGAAACCCAGGGCAGGGGTTATAGCACAGGTTAAGTCATCACCTTCTCGTCTGTCCAGACACACAGTGCAGAATGGCTGCAGCAGGGTAACTCCACAGTGGCAGCAACCCTGGCTGCCAAGGCCAAACCCTCGCTCCGACAGCTCAGTGACATTTGGCCTAACTGGCAACAGCGGCCCTGGCCTGGCAGGATATCCCCCAAAGGTGGACATTCACGCTATATCCTTACCCAAAAGCACCTCTCCCCCCAGCCCTGCATGTGCCATCTACCCTCCAGATTGCTACACTGAATTAGCACTGGGCAAGTGAAAAAAGTAGAGAAGAGATAGATAGAATTTAATGTTTAACCTTTCCCTGCCTTACACTACTGGCAAATAGCTGCAGGCAATCCAGAAATTTTTTTCCACTCATTTAGTTTCTACTTGGTGAGCAACTCTGTTTCCTCTGCCGTGCAAAGAGTTCCATCAACAGCAGACCTAAGGAAGCCAGGTTCCTCATGGATTTAGTGTTTGGATAATTAGTTTCTGGTTTGATTTTTTTCCTCATGGCTGCCACGGTTCAAGTTTGCTACAGCCTGTTTCTTGGTCAGTGGATTGCAAGGTCTCCATCCGCTGGCTTTGTGGTTTCAGAGATCCCTGAGGAACCTTTAAAAGCTTGACTGTTCTTTGAGATTTTCACTGAACTGAAGCGTGGCCACCATGATCAAAGCTGCTGGCAGGCAGTCAGCACAAACACAGCACAACTGTGTGCTCTCATGCGGTTCAGCTTAAACAAATGGAAAAGGAAGCCAATAGCAAATCATATCCATAGCCTAGCAAAAATCCTTTAAAACACAAGAGAATTGCAAAACCAAATCTGAAAAGGCACCGAATCAGAAAATTCTTGTTTGTAGGCTCATCTCCTCAATTCTTAGAGATGTAGCCTGAACCTCCAAACCAAAGCACTTGAACAGCCATGATCTAGTGACTGGATCTTCAGCCCTGAATACTCAGAGTGTAGGGAAGCTCTTCAGTCCGAGTCTCCTTCTCCTATCACCAACAGTAGCCAGCCACAACTGCCTGGCATAAACGCTCCTGTCACAAGAGGAGAGTCGGTCCTTTATCCTTGCAGCCCATCACCGTGCAGGACTGCCTGGTACTGCTGAAGAAGCTGGACATAAATGGATGGCTGATTCATGCTGGGACACTGGGCTATTTTCTTGTCCCCCCAGCACGATCTCACCCAGCACAAGAGAGCTGTGAAACCAGTTCCCTGCATGGTCCCACTCCACTGGGCTGAGCAACCAGAGACGTCAGAGGCTTACGTGGAGGCTGTGATCCTTAAGGCTTTGTCTGGTTGTAATTAAACCACCTCCTAGGGAGGGTGTCCTGCCTGCTTTACCCAGCAGCGTCTGGGCAAGGCTGTGCAGGGACAGAGACAGGGCCTGCAAGGGCCTACTTTGCAGGCTGCAGCAAGAGCAGAGGCATGCTATGACCACCACATTGAGGTTCCAGTGACCTCATCCTGCCTCAACCTGCATCCAGAGGTCCACAGTCATCTCCAAATCCTTCTTTGCTTGCCCAGCAGGGCCCAGCTGTGCTCCTCACTCACTCTTGCCCGGGGCAGGCCAGGTCTGTATTGGGGCCACTGCACCACCCCAAAGGTGGAAGCCAAGACCTGAGCACTGGCAGGCTGGGGGTGTGCAGGAAAGAACAACCCCAGCTTGCAGAGCCCACTGCAACACAAATAGCCAAGGGTGATTTATTTCTTCAAGCACCCTTTATTTTGAGATTAATTCAAATTAAAAGTTGTTTCATTCATAGGATAACTGAAGCTTGCAAGACAAGTAACTGGGGGCGCAACTACTTGCTAGCAGCCCAAATCATTATTCAAGACTCAGGCTGGTGTTTACTTTAAAGACCTTCCATGTTCCAGTACAGCTCACCCACTGCCCACAAGTTTGACAAGATCTGAGGCTAATAACCGTTAAACTGTTGCTCCTGGTTTGGGCAAAAACCTACATTGAACAATATCAAGACTTATCTTGATATTAGCAAAGCAAAGTTGAGCAAATGGGAGACGTGCTCTTGCAACAGAAAGCTGTGCAGAGCCCCAGACCAGGCAGAGTGCTGTCAAGGCCTCCATGCCTAGGGGTCAAGTCCAAGGACCACCTAACCTCATCTCTTATCCAGACCAACACCACACAATTCCCAAAGAGGTGCAAGAACCTCAGACTGCCTGCACAGGTCCTGATCTGGCCTCCAGCATCTCAGGACTGGTTTATGTCTGGACGGTAACACCCAAGATTCCCTCAGGAAAGCATCACTCTTCATTCCAACACCAGGTTGCCTTGCTTCCCATTTAAGAACCTGAGCTGGACCCTCCATCTTGCTAAATTTATGGTCTCACCAACTTCTAAAGACAATGAGACACACACAAGTCAACTTAGTTAACCAGTGGCTAAAAGGATTTTCTCACAGCCCAATCATCCTTTAGTTAAGTTCCACAATTTCATGGCAACAAGCCCAAGATAGGCTGGAGATGTTGGGAACAGGAGGTTCTTCCCAGCTACCACACAATACATATTTTTCCTGGGTGGTTATTTGTTGCCACCAATCATGCTGAGAACAGCACTGTTCCCTGCGGCACAGTAAATTAAATTTATAATAAAACCAAAACGAGAAAAAATAGGGCAGCCTCGACAAGATCTGCTTGACTCACCCCTGCTGCTGTGTTTAATATTGTTGTAGAATTGCTCCATGCAGGGAGCAATTTAGAAAAAGTTTGATGAGGAAAAGCTTGTGATGAGGAAAGCTCATCTGCTTTCCTTTAGAGCAGCTGCCTGCCCAGGACAGATGCACTTGTCATGTATGTGGAGATGGCTCATGCATACTAAAGGAGCAACTCATTCAATAACCACACATTTATGAGACAGTTTCTAATCAAACCCTTCCTCCAAGCACAGATAACAAGCCATCCTCAACACTCTCACCACAAGTACATGACAGCTCCAGCACTCTGCTGTCTCCAGCACACAGCAGCCTCATTGTGCAAGGACCCACCAAGCCAGTGTGACAATCCCAGCCTCAGGGCACCCATCCCCTGCTAACTCAGAAAATCTTGTGCTAGGAATGTACCCTAATCCTATATCTTGACTGAGACTTCCAAGCTGTGTGCAGTACACTGGCAGATCACATGGCAGTGCCTCCAGCTAAGACACATGCCTGCTGCCTGCTTCCTTAGTGCTCTGTTCCATGTGCTTTCACAAAGCACAGGAGATGTCCTGTTACTGCAGGTGAAAAGATGTCGTTCTGTTCAAAATTTCATTGCTGTATTGCTTCCTGCATTGACTGCTCCAGACTACCGTGGTGTGATGAGACAAGGACTGCCTACCCTTGGGTTAGAGAGTGGGAGAGCTGGGATCTGCAGAGAGCTCTTCAAATATTAAATAGAAACCACCAAGATCAAGACACTGAAGAGGAAGGACAGTCCAGTCCCAGGCCAATATGCTTTATCAAGCCAGCACAGCAGATGCTGGTACAAAGCAAGGAGCAAAGGCTGCAGGAGCCTGTATCTGAAACAGAGTGAGCAGCTCTGCAAGAACCTGTAATCTGGGCAAAAGTCACTGCACCTTCAAGCACAGGAGCCTCCTGCAGCTGGAGAGGCTTCAAACGCTCCGCTTTAGGCTAGGTGAATGGGGAGGGGATCCAGCAAGGCACATGCAGACAGAGCCCTCTGCTCACTGCACAACCCACCTCCACATACACCTTTTCATCACCAAAAATGCAGCATACTGAAATCTCATTTTACAATTACGAGATTGTGTTGCCTCACCTTGATTATGAGTGAAGCCTTTGAGTGATTTTAGCTTCTCCTGTCAAGCCTGGCTGTCTCAAAAACATGGTGTTTCTACATGTTTTGAAGGGAAAGAGAAATGCCTTAGTGAGCAGGGAGAGAGGGGAGCTACATTCCTGCTCCTGCCAAGAGCTGCAGCTCTCACCTGCCTGCTGGCTGGCCAGCAAGCACAAACACACACACACTTTCTCAAGTGAGAATTAGCCAAGGCACAGGGTGTCTCCCACCAAGCTGATATTTAGTAGGTGATTTGGGAGAGAAGCGAGCATAGTGAGGGATATTAAGATTTACTGCATAAGAGGAAAGAACGAGTGAAGTTGGACCTCACCAGACCTTTTGTGCACAGAGCAACTTGTCCCTTGCTTAGGTTACAGTCAGGAGTTTATGCTAAGGGCTTTCTCTTTTCTCAGTGGGTATCACAAGGTGTCAGCTCTGCTACAAGCACAGTGG
The DNA here is from genome assembly GCF_020740725.1 of Corvus hawaiiensis. Lineage (NCBI taxonomy): Eukaryota > Metazoa > Chordata > Aves > Passeriformes > Corvidae > Corvus > Corvus hawaiiensis. The sequence continues at coordinate 17,739,514 of NC_063223.1, read as the reverse complement.
AGCAGCCCCAGGGTAATGGCACCGGCACAACACTGAGATGAACTTTGGTTGAGGTCCCAGTTTTACTTTTGGTATCCAAAGGCATTTGCTTGCTCTGTGTCCCCTTTTCACCCCGGTGGGACAGCTGTCTCCCAGCAGGGACTGCTCCTCCAGCAACACGGCACCACTCTCTGCTGTGCACACACATGACCAAGGTTAAGACCAGCAGAAACCTCCTCCTCTTTACCAAAACCAAGCCCAAGAAAGTCAGTAAAGGACAAACAACCCCCAACCACTCAAGTTCCTGTTGCCTACCTCAATGCACTGTTTCCCCCATCACAGAGCACACTGTGCTTGCTTTCAGGGTATCACACATCCCTACAGCCACAGAGCTTCCCCTCTCCAGCTGCTCTGCCCAGGGGGGGTGGAAGAACAGGCCATGCTGCCTGCTGCTTCCCCCAGGAAATCTTTCCTTGCTTTTGCAGAAAGAACTGCTCCATGGAGGATTCATGCTAGATTTCTCCTACTTTTCAAGTTGTTTTTCTTTTCCGGTTGATGCTGACCTACATAATAAGCAGGTCACTGGAACACGAGAGATGTTTTTCAAGGCAGAGGAGGAAAGCCAGGCAGCTCCCCCTCCACGGAGGCTTCTGAGGACAAAGTGCTGCTTCCCTGGGGTCCTACTCCACAGCCTCCTTCATGGTCCTCTATCCAAAACCAGCAGGAGCTGCTGAGATCCCACTGGGGATAGGGTCAGACCCTGAGCAGAACATCAGGGTGGTAAAGCTGCATGGGGGGCTGAGGGGAGCTTCGGGAACACAAACCTTCCTCACCTGAACAGTACACAGGCCGTGTGCAGTCCCTGTGCACGAGGCTGGGAGCTCATGCAATGGCCTGGCTGCGTGGGACTCAATCCAGTGGGCAAGGCAAACGCTCACCAAATGAGCAGCAACCGGAGGGAGGAAGAGAGCAAGAAGATCCCTGTGGTGCAAACCTCTCCCCAGCTGAAGGAAGGATTGGGCTGTAGCAGGTCTGCAGAGCACAGGTATACAGGACTGAGACATTGCCAGCTGGAACACTGCTCTACCTGAAAATCTGGCAGGTGAAAAGCAGGGTTAGAAGAGCTTGAACTCAATTTGCTTCTCATGCTCTAGTCATCATTGCTGCTTCTTTATGGGGAGCATCCCTAAAGGCTTGCTACAATAAAGCACAAACTACAAATGAGAAAGATTTGAGTAGCCAAGAGAAGAGAGGCCCCAGGATAACCTTTCAGTATCCATATGGTTTCAGGTATGGCAGCATGGAACTGGAATGTCTCAGGATGTTGTCTCCAGCACCATCCTCCCTCATCTTGCAGCTGATCTCTCCCCGCTCCCAAACAGGAGACAACCCTGGGAAAGGTGTGTGTCAGCATATCTAATCCCCACACCAACTGTAGGGATTAGATATGCACTGCAAGCAGGAAGCAGCGAGTTACCTACCCAGGTACAGCAGGGATCAATTAGAGAAATTAATGTAATGTGATCCTGCCTGGGGCTCAGAGGCCGTCCCAGAAGGATACACAGAGCAAGTAACCAGAGCAGGACAGGGTAAGAAGCTCTCTCAAACAGCCTGATGGCTCAGAGAGTTCCAGTGACAATAATGCAAGTCTGGTAACTAGGTCACAGTTATGATCCTTAATTAATCCTGAAGAGACCCCATCTGCCATAGGGAACATGACTGATAAGGTGGCTCATTAAGCACAGAAGCAGGCCGGGGTAATGCCAGGCCCCAACCAAGCAGCAGCTACTTTGTCCAGCCTGCTCCCTGCCAAGCTTTTAGCCAGCAGAGACACCAGGCTCTCCTCATCTCCCCTGAGGAAGCCACAGCAGCCCAGAGCCTGTTCACAAGCCCCTGCCCAAACCACACTGACATAATCCATGACACAGGAGAGAGATTGAAAACGGACCAGGGCAGGCAGACATGAGGCTTCAGCAGAGGAGCTGTACCAAATCCTGATGGACAGCTGAACCCTGGCTCCCTGGGCTGTGCTTCACCTGCAGCCCTGCTTTTCTCCCCTGTGTGTCCCTGCACTGGATGGGGTGTGCTATCCCAAGCCACTTCTTCCCACCATTCCTCTGGGAGGAGCTAAGAGGTACCAGCTTCTCTGCTTGCGCTGCCTCAGCTGGCACAGAGGCAGTCACAGCCCTGGGAGCTGCAAAGGGGCATCAAGGCCAGTGGAGAAAAGGGCCTGACACTGCAGCTGGTGCTAGCAGAGGTCACATGCTGGCAAAGCCAGGTTGTTCACTTGGCAGAAAGGGCTGGCCCTGACCATGACAGTGGAGAGCCCATCTGCCAGCAGGGAGCAGAGACTGACTGAGGGCGAGGGCATGGACGGCTGGCACTTGGGACAGCAGTCTAGGTAAATGTCATCTGCCCTGGCCTCTACAGCTGGTTGTGTTTTGCTTCTACACATGATCCATATAAATGTCTTGATCTGCTTAAATCCACTGGTGACAGCGAGATAAGCCAAGATAATGCTGATTGAGTTTTCAAGGCCTGCTGCTGCTACCTGAGCAATTAGAAAGCAGCCACTGTCAGCAAAACCAGCAACACCTAACAGGGCTTCTGAGGACTCAGCACAGAGCAGGAGCATTAAAAATAGTTGTTTCAAAGGAGAGATGGGTGACTAATAAGCCCCACACTGACAACTGTTGGGAGATGGGGACAGCTTAGTATTAAAGCCATGTCTACAAGGACCCTTATTAAGGTGTCACTTTACTCACTGCCACCCCCAAAGGCATTGTATTCCCCAACATGCACAACTGACAGCACACCAGGGAACAGACACAATTAAACCAGGGCAAGTAGAAAGGAGAAATGCTGACAAGTAAATATAAAACAGTATTTTTACCCAAGGAAACTTTGAAAAGCAGAGCAATCAAATTCACAGTATATGCACCATCACTGTAGACATGCACTGTTCTCCCTCATCCAAGTGCAGCTGGGTGAGGGACTGCACTACCGTGAGATCACTCCATGAAAACTGGGTCACTGGCTATCAAACCCAAGAGACAGAGCCAGGACTTTGGGAAGGATGCACTGAAACCACTTCTTCCAATTAAAATATGAGCTTAGGAAGCATCTCTAGTTTATTTGCTCTTGTAATTAGAGCTTTAAATTTCAATTACTTGCTCAAAATCTCATTGTTCTTCATGGTAAATAACCCTGACAGGGTTTTTACTGTGGAGGAGACAGGCAGTTTTGGGAACAAAGCTGAAATAAATGCAGGAAAGATTAGCACCTTTCCAAGACAGAAGTACAGAGAGCACAGGCCTCACAGAGCAATCCATGGTCTCAAAGGCTCACAAGTAAACTCAGAGCCTGACCCCATCACTCACCCCCCAAACAACAGCACAGCTGTTTGCTGTGCCAAGCACCAGCCTCGTCTCTCCCTCTTCCAATCAAAGTGCAAGGCCAGGTGCTACACAAACCCTGATTTCAGCACTAGAGAGCACAACGATCCAGACGGTTTGCACATCTTCACTTGTTAGAGTTGTTGGCTCCTGTTTTGTGGTTGAAATGGTGGCTGTCCTCTTCTCAGGCACTCCACCCTCCACTACAGTGGCTCATTCCTGCTGCAGGTTGGAGAGGATGAACAACTGCTCCATATCAGAGCCTGGCCTAGTAAGTGTGCATTGCCCAGCATGGCATCTCTCCCCAAAATTACTTCTTCCAAGATATTGTTGCCTCACAAAATTCAGCTTGGCAAAAAACCCCTACCTCACACCCACCTGGACACAGATATTGCTCAACACACTCCATCAGAGGCAGAAGAATTAACCTTTAAGTAGTGAATGGGCTGTGGAAAAACATTGCAAACCAACCACCCCTCTACTTGTTTAACACCGCAGTAATACATTACCTGTGCTGTACTGGCAGACTTCAAAGTGCCAAAGAACAGAAATACAAACTGCCATCAGGGCTTTTGGGGAAACAGTTCAGGCACTGCCAGCAAGAGCCTTGTGCAGTGGAGCTAATTGGAAAGTTTGCTGGTGCTACTGATGGCTGGAGAGCCAGTTATGCTTTGCCCCGAGTTCCCTCTCCACACAGAGCCACCACATCTCACTCACAGGGCTCAGTACTTCCTCCCTGTGTGATCAGTCATCCTTACCAGTGCCTAGAGGGGGTGTCTCATAACAGGCCACCTGGAGTAACAGCGAATTATTTTTAGTTTGTATTAATTAATGCATTACTAAATTTCACAGTGAAAACACAATGCATCTTTTTGAGAACATGAATTCTGAATTGCTTTTTTAAGTTAAACTTTGAAGCAGACACTTCTCAAGACTAGAGGTCTTTAAAAAAAAGATAAGGAAGTACAAAACTAAATCATCACAACTACACTCCAGTTTTCCTAAAAGCTTGTGGGATGTCTGCAGGAATTTTTGGGCTGCAAGTCTGAAGAGACTAGATTATCTAATGTATATAAAAGCTCCATAAGATTATCAGAGCTCTCTATAAAACCACAGCACACAGGTTAATCACATGGTCCATCACTAGTGCTAAGCCAGCAAAAACCCTCCACTCTCCCTTGGTCTGCTCTTACAGTCAGTGTGACATGAGAAACCAGGCACAGAAGTATAGAGAATGACTTAACCTCAGGTTTGTATTTTTGCCATTTCAGTCTTAATGTCTCAGCTGATCCCTCTCAACCTTTTTTTTGTGTTACGTAACGTTTGCACTTCCACCTCTTTCTAGGACATTCCCTAGAATCAGTTTTGATCTTCTTTGCCCAGGGCTGGGACAAGATGCATTTCCAAGAGAGAGCACATGCATCTCCCCTGATTCAGCAGAAAGATTCCTGAAAAGAAGAACTTAAAAGCTCTGAGTTCTTTACCACATCTCCTAGAGACACAAGAGCAACATATTTTCCCACCATTACCATCACCCCAAGCCAACACGACACAACTAGGTTTGCTCAGCACACCAAGCCAGAGACAGCTCACTCCTTTGAGGCCTCTAGTCCCATAGATCTCAGCTAGAATGACGTTCAAAGCAGCTGCAAAACCATCAGGTCTAATAAACCAACGCATACAAGGCTGCCAGCAAGGTCACAGTACCCCAAGAAATCTCCCAGTCCAGCTGTCCTGGCATCCTCACTCGCACTCCTCCTGGTACTGCCTGTGCTGCTTGGCAGGCAGAGTGGCCCAGGAGCCTTGGAAGTAGAGCCCAGAGCTTTGCATGACTGAGGCTGTTTGTAAGACAGTGCACACAGAGCACTTGGCAGCTTTTGGGAGAGTTCACTACAAAAGCAAACAAGGAATGGAAGCCTTGTATACTCCAATAATCTCAATAAGTCACAGCGTTTCTCTGATCTGCAGCTTTCAAGTTCAGATTTGGAGATACGATGTGCTAATTTCCTCCCTTAATATTTCAGCACAAGGCCCCTTCTTCCCTAGAGCTGACACTCTTCTCATTTTAATACCTTATCACTGCCCTCTAGCTTTATCTGTAATCTTCAGTGCACAAGGAGGAATAGTATGTCTTGCGCCTCACAGGTTAAGCAACAAGAGCTATTGCAAAACAGCACAGCAAACCCCCTGGGCAGAATGCACACTGGGAGGTGGAAGCGTTTGGAGTTGGACCCCAAGAAGGCTGTAAGCTCATCCTTCCACCTTTCTGGTATGCGCACAGGCTGTGGTATTACACAGACTCTTCCACTCACAGGAGAGGGTTTGGCTCTGTGAGGTTTTATATCCCCTGTCACCACACTATTTTCATGTCTGGAACACCTCTACTTAAATGTGAGGCACCTTTCTGCTCTACTGCTTGGCCACTTCATCTCAACCCTTTGGATTACTTCCTTCAAGGAGCTAATTCTGACTGTACAACTATAGCGTCTAGTATTAACTATAACAACTAATTATAAAACTATAAAGTTTCCCTGGCCACTGATAAAACAATCAAAACTGCTTTACATTTTACTCTGTTACTGCTTGCTTTCTCCAAGATAGTTCTTAAAACTGTCTCACAACCAGCAATATCTAATGCTATGGAATAACTGGAAAAGGAGGAAAGCCACCCAGGTAAGAGAGTTCTGTTGCCTCACTGGGTACTCATTCATGGGATAACACCTACACAGAAACACCCAGCTTGGCTCTAGTCAGGAGCAGGATTTTTCCCCCTTCTCATGTCATCAGCAGGATTTCATTCTGAAATGCTACTCCTTACTTCACTGAATTTCACTGATCTTTGCAGAAGAAATTACATTACCAGATGTATAAAAGAAGAACAAGCCTTTGCTGAAACAAACCACAACAACGAGCCTTACTAGTAGGTGTACTATGACTATTAGGACTTCACTGGATGCCTTTATCCCTTCTCCCAGGCTGAAAAGGCAATCTTACTTGTATTGCTACACCTGCTACAGGCTGCAGGGAATAGTACTGATTAAAAACTGCCTAGTGAGGGAATCTTCATTTTGACAAACAAAACAACATCCATTTATACAAAGGATTTAACTTACTGTATCAAACTGAGCCTGCAGTGACTGGGGAGAAGTGAGGGCACTTTTATTATGCTACTGCCTTCTCAGGTGTCCATGGCAGGCCCATGGGACAGGTAGACAAGTCAGAGACAGGATTTTTGGTTGTGATTTAACCCCAGTAAACACCAAATCCCCACACAGCCCCTCCTCAGTCACCCCTTTTTGTCAGACGGGGGAGCTAATCAGAAGGGTGAAAGTGTAAAATCTTGTGAGTTGAGATAAAGTCAGTTCAATAACTAAAAAAGAGGACAAAAGCAACAGAGAGAAAACAAATGATGCAAAAGAAAACAATTGCTTACCACCAACTGACTGATGTCTTGCCAGTCCCTGAGCTATGACAGCCCCAGCCAACCTCCACCCTCCCAGTTTAACTGCTGAGTTTGATGTCATATGGTGTGGAATATCCCTCTGCTCAATTGGGGTTGTTCCCTTCCAATTTCTTGTGCACCCCCAGCCTACTTGCTGGCAGGGCAGTGTAAGAGACAGAAAAGCCCTTGACACTGCACAAGCACTGTCCAGCAATGACTAAAACATCCCTCTGTTATCATTGCTGTTTTCATCAGAAACCCAAAGCACAGACTATATAAACTGCTCTAAAGAAAACTAACTCTACCCCAGCCAAACCCAGCACATTTTTAGAGGACAAGAGGGAGAGAACAAGGTATGCTCCTTGATTTCTAGCAATCTTCTGCCTGACAGAAAACTCCTCACATTGACATTGCTTTAAGGGAGAGAGCCCATAGGCTCCAGCACAGCATTTTTCACTGCTGTAGGTTGGTTTCTTGTTTTCAAGGACTTGGAAAATCCCCCTTCTGCTTTGACTTCCACCTTCCTGCCAAAGCCCACAGTATGAGCAGCACTAGGGGCTCTCACTAGAGATACCTGGTGTAGCGAAGATGCTTTACTGCATGAGCATGCCTTGAGCATCTTTATGAACCTAAAGCATTTAAATTCAAAGAGGAGACACAAACTTCTCTCTTCTGACAGCTGTCCTTCCTATACAGAGAGGAGCAGACTACCTACATAAATCCTTTCTGGAAACCCCAGTTCCAGATTGCTATAGAGAGCTCTGACTAAAGAGCTAAGTCTTTTCTCCACCCTCTCACACCTTCAATACAAGAAGCACTCGAATTCACATTTTCTAAGGTATTTCTGCTCTCTGTTGAGTAGACTTCAAGCTCCTAAACTGAATGTAGAAGGTGCTGTCTCTACCTGAGTACCTAATGAGGAGAAATGAGGGCTGAGATATGCAAGAAAAATGACAGGCTGAATAACTTCAATAACCATAACTAAAAATATACTGGTTGGGGTCCACTGGTTCTTTCTAAGAGAAGGAGGAAAACTGTGTGAGAGAGGAGGAAATGAGGGTGTGGAGGCAAGTCATGGCAAGTGCAGCAAAGCTCACAGTAGCTGGAAGGATTAGTGTATCATTTCCTGCTGTGTGCTGCACAAAGCAAGACAAACTCAACAATGCAAGATGGAAAAAAATACTATTGTGTGATTTTCCACATCTGAAGCAACTGGAGAGACATCAAGGAGATATTCTGGACTTAGGATAAGCCACTGCTGGATGTGTCAGTCAGCTGGGCTATAGACTGCAGCAGCACTGTGGGGTGGTGCCCTTCAGTGGGACAGCAAGGTACCTTGTATGAGGGTGGCAACAGCTTCTGCTGTCCGGACTCATGAGCCTGACTCATGCCCCTGTGATGGGACTTTGTCAGGAAACCAAACTCCTCTGCATCAGTGGGCAGCTCCTGGGGCCTGGCAGACAGGAGAAGTGTCCTGACTCAACAGCCTTGTGAGAGCCCACCCACAGTCCATGAATTTTAAGAGATCCGTTACAGTAGGGAACACAACAACTCACACTTGTTTGTACGAGATGGGTACGGATCCATGTAGCCCATGTCAGTGAGACAGGGCTGCTGCTCAGTCACTCTGCAACACGAGCCTCAGCATCCAGCAGCTCCTCCAGCTTGCTCAAATTCTCTGCTTCTTAGAGGGTCCTAGAAAGAAATGAGATTTCCTGTTCTGTCATGTAAAGAAGACACTGGCTCTAAATCAGGAAACATGTTAAAGAAATTGAGCATGGGAAGAACTGTCACTATGCAGCTGCTATCACAAGCCTCCAATTTTGCCTTAAAAGGTAAATAAACTAAATCTTCTCTAAGAACTGCTGGTCTCAGGACCGGAGGTGGAAGTTCCCAGATCTAAGCCTGGAATCTGAGTCTGGACTAAATCCAGATGTCAGGATCACACCCACTCCCTTGGAAAATTCAGGTCTCAATATAGACAGGGGTTTGTGTGTGGGGAGGGGGAATTGTTTTTCTGTCTTGCCCTCTCTGACACTGACTGGATGGGAAAAAATTAGGAATATGCACAGCCCTGACTTCAGAAGTGGGCAAAAGGGATTAGATGTTGCTAATTATGGCGTTGTTATAGGCTTTCATTTGAACGGGCCGAATGCAGAGGGGCTCTGACCCTTGCTTTTCTGCTGAGTGTCTAAATGCTTTCTTCAAAGCATGAAATTCATGAAAATCCTATGAAAGGAGCTACCTGCAGACAAATGCAAGGGCAGATGAATGCTACAAACCTGTGAATCAAGTTCTGTTTCCAGGAATATTGGGCTTGAAAGAAGAGGGATGGAAATATTCAAGGTAACTTACACTTGACCCTGCATGGTAAACCAATAACACAGAAAGAGAGCATCTTCACCAGCAACTCTTCATTGACATCAGCAGACATCAACTTGATCTTGTGGCAGGGAATTTTTCCCCATTTTAATTTCTATATGGAAAGCACATTCTGTGGCTTCTCACCCACCTCCCAAACTGCTGGAATTTAACCTTGTTTTCCATTAACCTTTACTTAGCTAAGAAACTGACGAATCATCAGAACAGAATGGGCTTTAGCAAACTAAAATCAGCAGAGGCTCTCAGGATAGCGGAGAGTCTTCCCTTCTCTTCCTCTGCCACTGCAACACACAGGCCTTTCAGGCAGATTGAGCTTCCTCTGCTGAATCCATCTGGTCTCAGGGACCAGCTCCAAAGGCTGCTCCAATACACAGGTACACCAAGGAACTACCCACTTTCTGACCTAAATTTTGTCAGGGCCAGCTGAATTTGTTCTCACACCAGTGCTATCCCCTGTGCTTAAACCCTTTTCCTCCTTTATTCCATGTTACTCTGCCCCTTCCGTACTCTCAAGCAGCCATTCCTTCTCCCCTGCCCTGTGCACCTGCTGCCTCTCTCCAGTCTAAGCCTGCTTTTTCTCTCAGGATGGGCTTCCTGTTCCCTCCGGAACGGCCACTGGCCCTGCTGCACTGTCCTCCTCCTGCACTGTGGCAAAAAGCATTTGTGTGGCACCTCACATCAGTTTCTCCTGAGCCCTGTAGGATGGCAGTAATACATTGCCACAATTAACATCCTTAAACACCGTTTAATTAATCCACTGAAGCCCTAAGAAATTTTAATTAACGGCAGCTTTATTAGTATTTACTTCACCTTCAACACGTAAGCTCTGGCAGCATTTCCCAAGGGAGGGCACGGGCAGAGCAGTTGACAAAGACACCCTTTCCCGACTTTTCCCTGCTCTGTTGCTCCCAGGGCTCACAGCCAGCTCTGTGCACTGACAAGGACACGTTCCTTCAGCAGCCCTACAAGATGAGGGTCAAGTTAATGTCGTTCTGTTGCTCTGCGCAATTCCTGTCATGCACAAGGTTAAACAAATTCACCCAAACCAAGCTTTAAAAGAAGTGTTATTGCAGTGTTTGATTAACAGCACAGATTGGAGGGGAGTCTGACAGGAAAGCGGAGAGTTCTGCTCCATTCAGAGATCTCCAGATCATAGCCAAGGTCACCATGTCTCAGCTGCCAGCCTTGAATGATGTTTGTGTAAAAAGCAGATGCTCTTCAGGCTTCACATGCGCTTCTGAATACAAACCCATAGTCTCTGAATTCCAGCAACCAAGCAGACTCCTGTACTTCAATCCCTCAGCCCTACAAAATGGCAAGATGCTGCTGTTCAGATTACCAGGATAAAGAAGGATTATGAGATTTCTGAGGGATCTAACCTGCTGTGGCAGGTGTCCAGGCAGACGAGCTCTGCAGCCTCTTGCAGCACATTTGTGCTCATTTGCACAACACCTTTCTCTGGTGTCTCTTACAACAAAACACATGTTCACTCCGGGCTAAGTATCATGGACAATTAATAAGGCAAAAATAGGAGGAGAAAGAAAAATACTCTCAACATACTATAAATCAAGCATATGGGACTTGATTTCTGTTGCTAAAACTGCAATTAACCCCAGGAGCACTGGAGTGGTCCCTTAGGCCCAGACACATTAACTGTGCTCTAAGGACACTTGTCAGGTATCCACGTTAGAATGCTGTGATGCTCCCTCAATTTTTAGAGTAACTGATGTGATACAAAACTTCAGGGTAGGGAGTCAAATGCTGATGTTCCAGGGAACAGGCACAGCAGTAATCTGAAACACAGATCAGGTGTCTTTAAACTTCAAGTACTAATTAACTATTATTTTGATAAATACTTGAGGTATGTAACACTAGCCAAAACCCAGTTGTGGGGGAAAATAATTCGAAACACTATCCTGGTATTACCAAATGACCAGGATTCCTGCTATCTTAACTGCTATAGAGGCTGAGGTCAAATACCACTGCCCTACTTTAATCATTTATCTACAGAACAAATTAAAACTACATGTACCTGGTTTAATGATGCTAATGATGCATTACACTGACAAATACTGAGTTAAGATCTTAGCACTGAGATTTCTTACATGATACTGTGTTCAATTTCTAATAAGCAAGAAGTGAACTGTGCTTAAAACACACCTACTAAAGCCTACTAAAACCCAGATCCCACACCCTGCCTTGTAAAGCTCCAGCTAACTTCTTCAGGGTTTTGTAAGTAGTACATGAGGGCAGAACTCTGTCCCATTTCCTACCTCAGAGCTTAGTAACACACTGGAGCTGACACCAAATCTGACATTTGCCTATAAGGCTTTCCTTCTGATCAACTTACTCAGATCCTGAAGTTTACATACTGCATGCAGCATCCTCAAAGCAAGTCAGTGCTGAATACAGGAGGGTCAAGCAAATACCTTTCTGGTTTGTCCCCCTGCCCTCTGAAAGAGGATTTGTCTAAAGATTAATTTGCAGCAACTAAATGCTAACCAATAATTTTAGAAGTGTTTTTTACAGCCAAACTTGTGTTCAGCAGCCACAGTCCTACACAGGCTTTGTATTTCTCTAATCACTCTACATGAGCACCTTCTAGTAACTACACAATGTGACTTCATGCAAAGCAACAGTCAAGTAACAGCGACCTTTACAAAAGCTCTCCTCCAAGCTCCACACCTGTTACAAAACCCACTTCTACCCCAAAGTGCCCAAAACGGCTCTTGGCTCTCTACCCAAATCCTGCCTTCCGTGAAATTGTTTCACAAGATGAGGGAAAAAATGTGTTGTCATTTTTCCTTCTCCATTCTTTCCATACTTGAGCAGTCAGTGCTTACAGGAAGTCGCGCTACCGTGGTTTGAATGGCCACACACATTAGGAGAACTCCTTTTACCATTACCACCCCCCCCCCCCCCACACCCCAAAATACTCTTTTCAGCAAATAAGCTTTAATGTCCATTGCAAACCAGAGGGTGAAGGGTTCCATTTTACTTCTTGCTGTTGTTCTTTCCTTCAAAACCTGGCAAAAACGCAATGGTGGAAGTCTGAGCATCACCGACAGAGAAGCTGTTAGATTCATATCAGCTGTAGGAAAAGTGAGAGGAGTTCAGGATCCCACCACCACCTCCTGAGCCCCCGGGCAGGAGCTCTGCAGGGAGTCAGAGGTGCATTTAGGAAGATGACACCAGACGCGTCCGAGCAGCGCTGGATTTCCCCCACGCAGCTGACTCAGAGCTCGCCTCTTCCCACGAACAGGCGCGCTGGCGTGACCCCCAATCTCCTGTCCTGGAGGCAAGGGACTCCAAAACTTCTGGGAAGCAAGCACTGCACAGCCTGGGGCTCCGGGGAAACCCAGAGCAGCGCTTCCCGTGCGGACCATGCCCACACAGCCCCCGCTCAGAGCCGGCTGCCCCCTTCCCCTCACAGACCCCCGGCAGCTACCCAAGCCCCCTCCGTGCCCTCACAGCACCGCGGGAGCAGCTCAGCCGCCCCCACACCCTCCCAGCGCCTCCATTCCCCCAAGGCGTCCACACCCACTCCAGCCCCTCACGACCCCCGGGACTTTCTCCCTGTCCTCGGAACTCCTCCAGTCCCTCATGACCCCCAGGGTTCTCTCCCTATCCTCGGAACGCCTCCAGCCCCTCACGACCCCCGGAGGTCTCTCCATACCCTCAGGACGCCTCCAGCCCCTCACACCACCCCTCAACAGCCTAGAGCCGCTGGGTGCCGGCTCCCGGTCCCTCCCCGCGCCTGCGCAGCCCCACCGCGCCTGCGCCGCGCCCCCGGGACTATAAAGGCGGCAGTGCGAGAACACATCCCGGTGTCGCCTCCCCGTCGCCGGTGTCACTTTGCCGTCACCTCCGGTGTCCCGTCCGGCAGCAAGGATGGAGGCGGTGGTGCGGCGCTGCCCGTTCCTGGCCCGTGTGTCCCAGGCGTTCCTGCAGAAGGCCGGGCCGTCGCTGCTGCTGTACGCCCAGCACTGCCCTCGCATGATGGAGGCGGCCCCGGCGGCCGCCCGCGCCCTCGCCACGTCCGCCGCCCGCGGGCAGCAGGCGGAGGAGGAGACCCCCGCGGGCCGCCGCGGTGAGTACGGCCGGGGGAGCGAGCCGAGGGTCACACGCGGCCCCCCTGAAGGGGAAAAAAATAGCACAGACATGGGATGTCACAGGAGGAAACTTCTGGAATAGGCAGCGCTGAGGCAGGGGTTGCTTAATCCTTGAAATGTCCGCGGTAATGAAATTTGTGACCGTGGCACGAATCAGGGACCGGCCTGTTGGGGCGTCCAGCGGCGAGCCCCGGGTGGGGATCCGGGATCCTGGAGCTCGGAGTGGTGTTTCTCGTGGTGCAGTGGCCCCTTCACGCCACTCGGGAACATTCCTTGGGAATTGTTCCCCAGGCACTCAGGGGAAGGAGCTGAGGCTTGCAGCAGAGGAAGCTGCATGGCTGAAAAATCTCTGAACTCCTCGAAAAAAAAAAAAAAAAAATCACAAGATCACAGTTAGGTTAGGAAAGATCTCTGAGGTCGAGTCCAACCTATGACTGAACGCCACCATGTCAAATAAACCATGGCAGTTAGCGCCACATCCAGTCCTTTCTTAAATATTCCCTTGGGAGTGAAAGAGAGATATTTTTACCCCTCAGAGGGTACAGTGCTAGATCTAGCATTTTAAATCAGATGTCCCTTGGGTGTTACTGAGATTTTGTGCTTGTATAATTAAAATGTGACTGCTCAGTTAAATAGTTCTGAATGGATCCTGCTAAATTAATTGCAAAAGTAGTGGATTGAAGAGTTTAAGTCAGTGTATTAAAATGATGAAGCTGAAATGTTTTCCCTTCACTGCCCCCATTTCAGAGGCCAAAAATGTCAAAGAGGTGGCCCAGCAGCATGCAGATGGAACCCAGCCTCCTGCTGGCCACCCACCTGCCAGCACTAGCCAGAGTACAGCTACCAAATGCCCATTCCTGGCAGCTCAGATGAATCACAAGAACAGCAACGTTTTCTGCAAAGCCAGCCTGGAACTGCAGGAGGATGTGCAGGAAATGCAGGCGGACAGGAAAGGTATGTTCTGTGTGCACTGAGGCAGTGATTCCTCCTGAGAGCTTCTGGTGCCTGACTTGGCTCTGGAGTGTGCCAGGCCTGACATGCTCAGGGCCTGCACCACTGAAATGATGCAGCTGGGATTATGGGAGACTGCAGGGAAAAGCTGCTGGAGAATGTAGGTGTTAATGACATACCTGTGACATTGTGCAGGGTTTCCCTGGGTGATCTTGAAGTGGGAATACCGTGAGCTGTATTTTGATGTGCTGGCTGGCTCTAGATGTGTGAGTCAAGCTGTTACACTTGCACCCAAGCAGATGCTTGGATCTGAAGAGAGCTTTGCCAGCATGCTGGTTTAGACAAAGGTTTTATACCCAAAGATGGAGAAAAGTGTCGAGACACCAGGCAAGTACCAGCACAAATCCAAGCTTGAAAGCAGGCAAATGGTTTTGGGGTGGGTTTTTTGTGTTTATGGAACTAAAGGGTGTTGGCTGGCTCGCAGTGGTAGTGCGGAAGGGCTGTCCTTCAAAGGAAGGAACTTTTCAGCAGTATCAGTAAAGCCCTGCTGCCTGTCTCAGGAGGCTTATTTTACTTTTCTGTTTGCCTTCTGTGGCATAGTTTTTAAAAAAATAAACCTGTGCTAACAGAACAAAAAGGAAGCAGCTGACTAGAACTCTGCCTTCAGTTAGGCGTGTACCAGTCCTTTCAGATAAATGCTGTAGCTGTATAGTGTGGTTCTCTGAGTCATTATGAACCAAATATGTTGTAAGGAAATTGCCTGTTGTATTGTGATTGATTAGCAAGACTAATCCTTCTGTCTTGTCCAATGCAAATTTGTAAGCAAATAAAACAGTTGATCGTAGCAGGATCAACATGGGGTTTTGGGCATGTCCTTCCTAAAGATTGAAGTGTTGGTTTAACTTAAAATGTTTGCTCTCCTGAATTCAACTTACTTCACTTTGTTTTAAACCAAACAAACTCACTGGAATTTATTACAATGTCTGTAGGTACAGAATTTGCCAAAATACCAACTACTTCCACAGTGAGAAAGATTGAGACTGAGGGACAAGAGCAGAGTGACCTGCTCAAGAAGTTTAAGGATATTATGCTGAAGCAAAGACCGGAAAGTGTCTCTCATCTGCTTCAGGATAACTTGCCAAAATGTAAGAATGTCTGGCAAAACCCCCCCAGGCCTGGTCTGTTGTGATTATTTCCTGTGCGCTGAAGTCTGTCTCCTTTCAGCTGTATCCACCTTCCAGTATGATCAGTTCTTTGAGAAAAAGATAGATGAGAAGAAGAAGGATCACACCTACCGAGTGTTCAAGACCGTGAACCGGAAGGCGCAGATCTTCCCCATGGCAGACGACTACACTGATTCCCTGATCACCAAGAAGGAGGTGTCTGTCTGGTGCAGCAATGACTACCTGGGCATGAGCCGGCACCCTCGTGTCTGTGGAGCAGTTATGTGAGTAGTGCCATGTTCTTAAGAGGTGTTTTCAAGCTGTATTTTGTGGGAAGGCTTCTGAAGAATCGATTTCTGTGCTGTGGTACATAAGTTGCTTCTGATGTGATTCTTGGTGTGCAGTTAAGATTACACTCATCTCTTGAGCTGGGGTGGGTCGCTTAGTGTTGAGATCCAGGGCTGCACCGTATGCATTGGTCACTGATTGTGCTCCTTGGACCTTCCTTAGAAGCCCCCAGATGTTACCAGATAAACTGGATATTGTATTGCAGCTGTACTTGGTCACTGATTTCTGACCTCACTGGACTCCTGAGTCTGCAGGTGGCTCAAAGATCCAACAGCTGCTTTTTGCTGACTGTTCTTTTTTAGAACAGTCCTGATTATGTACTAGAATGTTTTCAGCAACGATCCTTTATTCTTCTATGCTAATGCCTCTCTTGGGCCCTCTTTAGGGAAACACTGAAACAACATGGTGCTGGAGCAGGAGGCACAAGAAACATATCAGGAACAAGTAAATTTCATGTCGACTTGGAAAAAGAACTAGCTGATCTTCATGGAAAAGATGCAGCACTGTTGTTCTCATCTTGCTTTGTAGCCAATGACTCCACTCTCTTCACTCTAGCTAAAATGCTGCCAGGTGAGATGTCAAACTGCCCCTCTGTTGCCACAAAAACACAGCCTTGCCCCAAGCTGTTGGGAGTATGTTTTGCAAATAGCTGTCCAAAGTGAGGATTCATCCTAATCCATCAGCAGAGTATGGTTAGATACTTTTAATATAATATTCAAGTTATGTTCAACACAAATCACAGTATCAGCCTACTGAGATTGAGATCTATGAGCCAGGAACTGCTGGAGGAATTAGACAAGCAGAGTCTTCTGTTCTTGCATTTAAAGTCTACCTGGAAATGAGACAGTGGATCTTCACTGTCCTCCCCCTGGAGGGGGTGAACTTCTCTCTCGCTTCAGAAGTTAGGGGAGTTAGATAACTATTTTCTCAACCTCTCATTTGTGTTAGTTTGAACGCCTAAAATAAACCTTAAATACTATTCTTGCTTCATGATCTGTAACTTGCTCTTCTGATCAAGAGCAAGCATTACTTTCAAGAACAAGCTACCCTTGTTTCCCGAACTCTTCCTATACATAATGCAATGCTAGGAATCAGTTAATGCTTTCTATACTTAAAATGTGACTGGGCTGTTTCCTCAGGTTGTGAGATCTACTCTGATTCTGGAAACCATGCCTCCATGATCCAGGGGATCCGTAACAGTAGGGTGCCAAAACACATATTTCGCCATAATGATGTCAACCATCTTCGAGAGCTATTGAAAAAGTCCGATCCATCCACCCCTAAAATTGTTGCATTTGAAACTGTTCACTCAATGGATGGTAAGTGAACATCAAAGCCTCCTCTCTGCTTCTAGTGCAGTTAGTCCTCAAATCATCTGGTTTAGGTCTCAATGTGTACAGTGCTATAAGGGTTGTTATGGGGTACTTCTGGGGTTTATCCAGTCATGCAGAAAATCCTAAACTGCCAGTCACTGCTTTGGTTCCCAGGTGCCGTTTGTCCTCTGGAAGAGCTGTGTGACGTGGCCCATGAGCACGGGGCCATCACCTTTGTGGATGAAGTGCATGCTGTGGGGCTGTATGGAGCCCGAGGAGGTGGGATAGGAGACCGGGATGGGATCATGCACAAGATGGACATCATCTCTGGAACGCTTGGTATGCACAGCCTGGCACTTCTGCAGGAGCTGAGGCAGCAAAGCTGCTGAGCAGCCAAATTAAATGGGTTAGCTCAAAAGCAGTCTAGTCAAATGAACTTGTTAAGGGCTGCTGGGGCCTAGGATTTTTCAAAAAGCACAAGGGATTTAAGTGTGCCCCACAGTTTGAAAAGCTTCTGTTAAGCTACTTACACTGCCTTACAAATAGTTAAGGTAGCTTTGTTTGGGGTTTTTCTTT
The DNA here is from genome assembly GCF_020740725.1 of Corvus hawaiiensis. Lineage (NCBI taxonomy): Eukaryota > Metazoa > Chordata > Aves > Passeriformes > Corvidae > Corvus > Corvus hawaiiensis. The sequence goes on along the minus strand of NC_063223.1, from coordinate 17,721,853 downwards.
AAGCAAGCTAGCAAAAAGTCCTCCAGTAGCATGTTATACAACTCAAGAAGAAATTCAGGTGAGAATGCTAGTAGAGCAGTTCTCTATATTTAGTAGTACTTAGTTCCTTTATGTGAAATGGAGTGCTCCTAATCTAGAAACCTGAGATGGGGAGTTATGTAAAGAGATTTGGCAAGTACTGAAGCAACTGCTATTATCTGAGTAGAATGCAGGCTCAGGAGTAAGTTTACTGCTGCAAACTGGAAGGTTGTTTAAACAGCTTTCAAAACATAAATAAAACTGACTAGGAAAGTTCGTGCCTTTGGAACTTAAAGTCTTGGGTTACAGCCTAATAGGAGCAGAAGCATTCACCAGACACCCTAGTTCTGTCTGTGGCTATGTTCTGCACTCTGAACATTTGGAAAGGAGGGCTGGTATCAACTGCACAATTACACTAACAGCCTTCTGTGCTCCTTAGGAGCATGGGCTATTTCTAGCATCTCTGAAACAGATTATTTTAAATCTGCTGAGAGACTTAGTGTTGATCACTTGGGGTCACTATTGAAGTCCCTGCTTGATGATTGGGCTTGTAAGGTCTTCCCCAAAATCAAAACTTGAGTATTTGAGAGAGGCATAAACCGTGCTTGCTGTGCAGTAACTAGATCCATGTTACCAAGATTGGCTTAGAAACAAAGCTGTCCCATGTGCTGAGTAAATACAAGATTATGGGGGGAGGGGGGGGGGGGGGGGGTTGTTACATGCCATGACCACATTAAGTGTGCAGCCAAAATAACCCATTCCTCCCAGTGAAAAGCCCCAATACTTCACGCATTTCCAATAGGTGGAAAGAACCAGCCCAGTTACCTTTTTCTTTTCTTTTTTTTTTTTTTTTTCCTTCAGGCAAAGCATTTGGCTGTGTGGGAGGCTACATCTCCAGCACCAGTTCTCTGATTGACACGGTTCGCTCGTACGCCGCCGGGTTCATTTTCACCACGTCCCTGCCCCCCATGCTGCTGGCGGGGGCCCTGGAGTCCGTGCGGACGCTGAAGAGCGCCGAGGGGCAGCTGCTGAGGCGCCAGCACCAGCGCAACGTCAAGCTCATGAGGCAGATGCTGATGGATGCGGGGCTGCCCGTGGTGCACTGCCCCAGCCACATCATTCCCATAAGGGTGAGCACTTAGGGTGCTGTTAGCACAGGGCTGTGGTGCTCATTTTACTGTCCATGAGCACATTGCACCGTCAGGTATTAGTTGCTGCCTTCACAAAGTTCAGACTCATCCTGTTGTTCAGCAGCGATGTGCCTGGAGTCTGGCTGAAGCCGGGTGTAAATATAAAATAGAGGGAGAAAGTGTGTGAAACCCACAGTCTAACAGTGTACAGAGAATAAGGAAACTGCTGACAAGCTAGTAAAAAGATTTGGGGTATAAACAGCTACCTGCCTAGGCTGCAGCAGTGATCTTGTGCCCAGAATACTCTGCAATGCATACTTTTAACCTTTCTTTCTGACATACATGTTACCAGCCCCATTGGATTCCTATGGCTTGCTAAGTTGGGCTGACAGTTTTACCAACTCTCATCTTTTGGTTGATCTTGTAACTTAAGATTTTGAACTTCAGGTTGCAGATGCTGCTAAGAATACAGAGATCTGTGACAAGCTGATGAGCCAGCACAGCATCTATGTCCAAGCCATCAACTACCCGACGGTTCCCCGTGGAGAGGAGCTGCTCCGAATCGCCCCTACACCTCACCACACCCCTCAGATGATGAGTTATTTTATTGGTGAGTGGACCCCTGCATCAGTGCAGTGAAGATACTGCCTGTCTGTGCAGTCTTTGTACTGAAGATGAGACTGGGAAGCACTTAAGTTTTAGATGTCATGAGCTGGACAGTGTCTTTCCACTGCTGCAGCACATCCTGCACGCTTCCCTGCTTGGAATGTGACAGGTGAAGGGCAGTGCACTGTGATGTGGAACAGAGGGTGCAAGGCCAGTGCAGACCTACACCCAGCCAGGGCTCTGCTCATGCATTGTCCAAACCAATCTTCACATGTTATGTGGATCCCAAAGAACTCTGCTGTCCTCAGCTGAGCTGTTAGCTTACCTTAAACATGGATCTGTCCAGAGAAGGTAGATCCTTCTTGATCCTGTCAGGAGAGGTGGTAGGAGGATAGCTACGACTTAGTTGCAGCCATTGTTTCAAGAGGTAGATTGTGTCAGAGTGAAATCCTATTATCCCTGCTCACTTGTTAGGAGAATAAATATGCTGACACTTCTGCTTCTCTAAAGCAATCCAGTCTTAAGCTTTGATCTTGATAAACTTTTCTTAACAGAAAAACTCCTGGCTACATGGAATGATGTTGGTCTGGAGCTGAAACCACACTCCTCAGCCGAATGCAACTTCTGTAGACGACCGCTGCATTTTGAAGTGATGAGTGAACGAGAACGAGCCTACTTCAGTGGCATGAGCAAACTAGTATCTGTCAGTGCATGAGAGTAACAGTGTTAGGTGTTGTCTAGCTCTAGTATCCAGTCAGTAGCATTTTTTAATTGCTCAAGTATTTTAATTGTAGCTGAAACACTATGCTCTGAAAATAAATTTCTAGAGCCATGATGCCCAGTTGTGTTTGTGTGCTTCTCTGTGTCCCATCCATAACTGGAACTGAAGTGTCAGGGGCTGGGAGGGCATTTGCTGGAATAAAACTGCTCTACAGCTTAATGTCCTTCAGCTGAACTACTACCTGTCCAATGACTATACCCAAAGAACTTCTGTAGTGCTTCCTGCATGGGATTTATTTATTATGAAAAGAGAAAATAGCTTCTGTGGGGCATCTCCCTGAAAGCCTTTGAAAACATGCACATGTAGTACTACATGCCCACTAAAACTTAAGCCCCTTAAAAACGTTGTATAAGCAGCTTGCCTCCATGTTGTGGGAGGCAGGCATTTAAATGGGTTCTGCTGGATGTTCCTCCTTTGTAGTTTTGTGCGCAAGCATTCCCCTTCTGGCATTTGCTACTCTGAGGGAGAAGGTGCTAATGGGGTTAATTAAGTGGAATTTTCTGACTACCTGACAGAAAAGCAAGGTGGTGGTGTGGCAGGGCTGGAGAAGGAAGGCGTGTTCACCACTCCAGGTGGTCAATGCAGGTTGGCTCTGGCTGCCTCTGTCTCTGCAGGTCTGTATGAGCTGCTGTTCAGTGCACTCAGACCTAGATTGGTGTAAAAACGGTCAGCAAGCAATTTAATAGTTCAGGTCTCTGAGAACTCATTGTCGGAGAGCATCACTACTCCCTTTGCAGCCCTTCTGAAACCGTAGGCCTGTTAACACCCAATTGCCATCTTATTTCATGTTTTGGTGAAAATAGCAAAGGCCTGCTTTGAACAGGGGGAGGTTATTCTGTGGGTAAGCACATGGACTTGGAGGTCAGTATTGGTGTGAAGTCAAGCAGAGCACTGAGCTGCTCCTTGCATGTGCAGGCAAGTCCAAGAATGGCTCCAGTGGCTTCCACAAGCCCCTGAATAGCCACTCTGTCCCAGGGACTCTTGTTTTCTGGCTGTAAGGAGCCACGCTGGCACTTCCCCCTGCTGTCACACTCACATGTGTGCTGTGAGGCTCCCTCCCACTAGGGATCCATTATATCACAAATAGCCACGTGTTGGGGAGATAGAATCCCAAATTAAAGCAAAATCATCAGCTCCATCAGCTGGAAGTCACCAGTTGCTTAAGCATTTACTGAAGCACCCTGCTATTCTCAGAAGAGTTCTTATAAAACATTTGGCTTCCCAAGCAGTCAAGCTACTTTTAAAAAGCCCTTGTCCAGCCCACCAAGGGGCTGCTGCTGCCTCTGCCACGTGCAGGTGTTCTGGAGAAGGGAGGATGTGACACATCTGTCCTTGCCATGAACAATTTGTGGCCCAAGACTCAATGAATATGCATCTGTCGCAGAGCTCTTCTCATTATCTTCTAGGTTATATTACTACATTAACTGGAGACATGAAGTAAAAAGCCACAGCTCCTCCATCAGCCTCTCCCTAGGACCTTGTCCCCAGCACCACAACGTGCCAACAATGTCATGGCACACTCTGGCAACAATCAGTAAACAGCTGTAAGCAATCAGTGTGTGGGGGAGATAACAACATGTTGACTCACATATGGCCATGTTCTGACAGTACCAGGTCACTTGCATTTCTGGTTTTTTTTTCACTGAAAACTTTCAGAATTGGCCCAGTCCATTTTACAAACCAGTTAATAAACCCAGTTTTTCTTCCTAGTTTTTATAAAAGCAACTCAACACTTTGTACTACCAAGAAGAAATAAGACATAGAAAGGTACCAGCTATCAGAAATCTCCAAAGTTCCTCCTCCAAATCAATCACAGGAGAGAACCAAACCCCAGGATTCAAACCTAGCAACCTCTGAAATGACAGGAACACGAATAACCTCAGCACGTGGCAGTCAGTACCTCCACACCTCTTAACTTCAGCTGTGACAAATTACCTTTAGCAGTGGTGTTGGCAAGCAAGAGTGTGAAAGGAGAACCAGGGCACAGCAAGGGGCCAGCAGATGTCTATCACTTAACTGCAAAAGAAAGATTAATCCAATGGCACATTGAAAGGATAAATTCTCCTCAATGAAAAAGACAAAGAAATAAAAAATAAACACATATTGTTTCCCAGCAAATAAAAATTGAATGGGGTGTTGCATAACTAGGGATACGTTATGTAAACTTTAGTTTGGTTCCTGGAAAAAAATAATAGAGGAAGTAATCAGTAAAATATATTTAAAGCCAGACAATGGCAGTGACAGAGTGAGGAAGCAAGAATTCAGCCATAAAGCCATGGCTAACATTTGTCTGGGGCAAAATAATTCATCTAGTTAAACGTTGCATAGCCCTAAACTCATACCCTCCTCCATTTCCCAACCTATTTACACAACGGAGAAACCCCAGGTTGCTACAGGAGCAGCAAAACCATTCCAAGTGCAAGCAGGAGCACGTGTTCCCCATTGCTGGGAGGAGGCTGCAGGGGGGTCCTCTTCCCACCACGGCCAGGGGCATTATTAACACCACCAAATTCACCACTCTGGTGTCCCATTTTGCACCCATTTATTTTGGGACACATCCCTTGCACTGCACCCTGGCCTGCTGCCAGCAGCTGGGATGGGGGAATGTGTGTGTGAGCTCACCCCAAACCACTGTTGTTGGGGCACACACTGGCTCAAGGCACCAAAAGCCTAATGCAAGGCAGCCCCTGGCCCAGAGCTGCTAGCACAGCACCAGCACGGCTGGACTTCTGGTTATTTAGGATGTTCTGTGCCCCAGCCACCCTCCAGCTTGATCCCAAACCCTCATCATCCCCAGGTTAGGTTAGGCACCCTCCTCTCCACCCAGACCCCCAGTCTTGCACAGTCCCAAGGGAGCTGATCCCAGATATCCTTACCCCCACAGGTAAATAGCCTTACACTCCCTGCTACTCCTACCTGCTTCCTGCCATTCCCCAAGGGTTGTGGGCAGGGCACAGAGCTCTCGAGAGGACAAGGGCTCATCTCCCTTTCCCACAGACACCTGAGGCTTCACAGCCCAGGTGCCAGCTGACTCTCAATTCAAACATTCAGCTTACAAACAGGTGTAGATCTTTTGCAGCCCCTCTGCTTCAGCTCTCACAGGAGTGGAAGCCAAAGGAGTTAGTTCCTCTGAGATTTTGACTTTTCCCACCTGGGAACCCCATAAGGAAAACCATCATGGTCCTATCATTTACCCTGCAGCTCATTTGCTGTGGAGTCCATGAACCTTTGAGTCTTAAAAAACCTGAGCACTCGGGCTGGCTGTGTGGGTGTTCAGACACAGCCCCCTGCAGCTGCCCCTTTTCTATTTGAAGCAGGTGCCCTGCGGTGGCACAAATCACTGCTGACCAAATGTGGGTTTCCCAAGCATTGCCTCAAAGCCCAGATGCCCAGCAATGCAGCAGCCGAGACTTTTAGCTCAAACCTTAAAGAGAAGCTGGGACAGGAAAGGAGGGCAGGAGATGGAAAGAGATGGGGAACATGAGATAGGATGTGAGGGGACGGGTGACAACAGAATAGGAAGGGATGGAAGATGGAGAATGGGCTGGAGGACAGGATAGGACACTGAATGGGATGGGATGGGATGGGACAGCAGACAGGATGAGATAGGATGAGAAGGAAAGGGTGCCCAGCCTCTGGGCTGCTCCTGGCCATCTGTCTCATGACCATGCATCATGGTCCTTTGGCACAGGGGCTGTCACCTGGAATGGCTGCACTGGCAGGGAGTGGGACAGGTGGGAAAAGGGCACAGCCCTCACTCCCCCTCAATACTTGGGCAAGTTAAAAATTACCGAGCACAGAAGGGGAGCAAGATCCGGAGGAGAAGGGTGACTCAGCTCGTCAAATGACTCTGGTGGCGTCAGCCTGGCTTATTAGCATTTATATACAGAGGGAGCTCTCCTGCGCTGAGGCTGTTTCCCGCACAGAGGCATCTTCCCCCCTTCTCCTCCTCCATGTCAAAGGGAAGATGATTCAGGGTTGGTTTCTTTGCATTAAACTTTTTTTTTTTAAAAACGTTTTACAGCCGGCTTCGCAGATCTTCTATCTCATCCTGGGCACAGAGGGTAAAGCTGAGACACAGCAATGCCCTGACCTGGATGAGGAGTGGGAGGATTGGGAGCCTGGGATGCAGGCAGACCCCATTGCGTTCCTGATTCTCCTCTTGGCTCTGCATCCTTCTGCTTTCCCATCCCATGGCCAGGCAGGAATTCACTCCAGGCAAGAGAACAGCCCCAGAAGCAGCTTTGCAACCTTGCAAAATCATCACCAGCAATTAAAACAAGGAAAGCTGGGCTGAGCAGGGATGCTGCCTCCTGCAGCCGGCTCTAGCTCTGGGCATTGCTGGAGTGCAAAAATCTCTGCCAGGCATTAAACGGTTGTGCCAGACCCCTGGATTGCAGTGTGGATGTCCTTCAAGGTGGTGAGGGCTGGACTGAGCCAGGGCAGGCGGGCTGTGAGAGTTGCTGGCTCCTGGCTCACCATGTCCAAGCAATTTGCTTTGCAGCTCTGGAATCCACAGCTGCTAAATGACCAAACACGGGGAACCCAGGGGGTCTCCAAAGAGCATCAGACTGTTTTAAAAATACTTTATTCTTTAGAAAATACAGCGTTCAGTACAGTGTGCTCTGCTCCCCCCAGCTTCAACCCCCTGACTCCGCCGAGGCCAAGGCAACATCGGCACGTTCACCGCCACAGCTGGACAGCAGAGGGCAGTTTCACTGACCCCTTTTCCATCCTCTCAGGGAGGCAGGTGGCTCTCGAGCCCTCGCTGGTACCCAGCAGCAAGGTGCTCTCCCCCCAAGCCCCCAGTGCAGCCCAAATCACAGTGCCAAGCTCAGACCATGGAGCTGACGATGGTCCTTGGTGGCTGGGGACATCCCCGGGGGCACACAGGGGCTGTCATGCTCCCCCACACAAGGATTTAGGGTAGCCCATGTGATTATTGAGACATGGGGCTGCCCCAGACCAGAGACCCAGCTGAGAACCTGGGGGGTAAGGTAATGGTGGGGGGCTGGGGAATGGGGAGTTGGGGACCAGGGCTCAGGAACCCCTCAGCTCCCATCCTGAACAGGGATAGGGCTGAGTCAGGGCTGTAACAGCTCTTTTTGAGGGGGAAAACCTTACTGGGGCAGTTCAAAAAGGGGATGCAAACATCACCCAAAGGCAGAGTGACCTTTCTCCAGGTCCAGGCTGAGCTCAGGACTCAGTGGGGAACTTCCACCTCCTGCTGCCTGGCTCTCCACAGGGAGAAACTCCCATCCCACAGGAAGCAAAGCCCACCCCACAGGGGGTCCTGCCCACACCCTGAAGGGGTGCGGGATCGCTCCAGGCCTGGGGCAGAGGGGCTGTGCACACCAAGAGCGGGACAGGGGAACAAAGTCTGGAGGCTGGGGGAGCAGGGGAAGAAACTTTTTCTCTTTTCAAACAGGATTCCCCAACCCCCTTCCCTTTGCATAGAGCAGCTTTCAGGTGAGCGTGTCCTTCAGTCACCCAGGGGACACCGAGAGCAGTGGCTGTGACCCTGAGGGGGACAGGAGCAAGGCTGGGGCCATGGCTCTGCTGCTCCCATCCTCCTCCTGCAGCCCCGGGGCTTGCACAAGGACACAGGAAAAGAACACCGACAACCCTGAACCCTCCCCATCGCTCTGCCCCCAGGTGCAACAAGCCATCCAGATGTTTAAAAAAAAGGAATGAAATAGGAAAAAAAAAGGAAAAAAAAAAAAAAAAAAGGCTGAGATGGAGGGAAAGATCCCCAGGTCAGCGGAGAGGAAGGCGGGAAGCGCCGCAGGGATGGTGTCCGTTCGCCGCCGGCCCTGCGGGATCTAACTGTCCTCGCCATTCTCGCCCGGCCCCTTGATCAGCCGCTTCTGTCCCCGCTTGCCCACGGGCCCCTTGGGCTTGGCGAAGGCCTGCTTGAAGGCGTGCTGCTTGGGGTGCACCTCCTCGTACAGGAACTCGGCCGTCAGCTCCGCTCCGTCGTCGATCTCGATCTGCGCCCAGCAACGGGGAACAGGGGCTTAGCGGCTCCCTTGGGATTTGACACCCACCTTTGGGCACCCAACTTCCCCCAAGCTCACCAGAGGGGCTGTACCAAGGCTGCAGCACAGTCCTTTGGCAATGCCCAGCTCCATCACCTCTGGGGGGGGTCACACTCACCTTCTTGGCTATCTCCAGGCAAAACTCCTGCTCCACAGTGTCCAGCAACCGGCTCTTGCAGCTAGAGTAGAGCATGCGCTCCTTGATGCTGCACTTGTACCCAGGCATGGAGTAGATAAAGACTGCAAGAAGAGAGCAGGGCTTGCCCAGGCCCATGGCCAGGGAGCACCAGCTGCATCCCACCCTGCTCCCGACTTTTCCAGCCCCAAGAATCCCAGATAACATCCAGCAACAGAGGGTGAGCCATGCCATCCATCACCGCTCCCAAGTCTCCCATGGTACTCCTGCAACACCAGAGGAAACCAAACTGCCCACACAAATCCTCTGTGGCAGCACCCAGAGACCTGCACTGCACATGGCACCCAAGGGCTTGCCAGCACCCACCACGGGAGGGAACTGACTCAAGGCTCCCTGATGCACCATCCCTATCCCCATCCCTGCTTGCTCCCCATGAGACCAGTGGTCCAGGGAAAACAGGGATTGGCACAGGCTTGAACCAGCCTTTCCCAGTGCCGAGGCTCTCACCAACAGACTCCAGGTAGTCTCCCTCGTGTGAGTGCTTGTACAGGAAGAAGTGGTAGCGAGCAGAGTCCTGGGGGATCCTCTTGGGCAGGTCAGCGATCTCCGTGGGGCTCGTGTGCACCAGATCGATGGTCTCCCGCTCTAGATCCAGCTTCTGATGGACACAGGGGACAGAGAGCAGATGGGAGTGAGAGACAGCAGCAGGAGGTGGGGAGTGGGGCACACAGAAGCCATGTGAGGGACCTACCAGCTGGATGTAGTTGATTTTCTTCTGCTTGAGAGCCTGGATGGCTTGCTGGGCATCCAGCTGCAGGGGGAAGGCCAGGCCCTGCAGCGTCTGGTGCTTGCTCTCCACGCTGATCTCCGTCTTCACCTGGGGATGGAGACCACCTCGAGCGTCAGGACACAGTGGCAAAGGGTGGGGAAGGGAGAAACAGGAAATCCAGCTGGTTCTGCAGCTAAAGGCTTCTCATCCAAGGAGCTGTCTGTCTCCTGTCTCACAGGGACCACAGCATTAAACCACCGAGAGTCAGCCAGCCTCAGGATGGTGGTGCTTGTCACCATCCCACCTCTCCAGGACATCACCCAGCCCCAGCCATGCACCCCCACACCCCCTGCTTCACTCTCAGCAAAGACCAGCTTGAAACATTTCCCAGCGAGTCACTGGCAGGGATGCTGTGACCAACGCTGGCACGTGTCCTCACCGATCATCTCCAACTGCAACCTGTGGGGGACGGGAAGCCCTGAAATCACAGCACTCAGTTGGGCACCCCACCCTCCTCAGTGGGTTTAACTGCAGCAGACAGGCATTCCCTCCAGTGCTGGAGTTGGGGATTGGAGATCCACACCTCTGAAAGATCCCAGCTGCTCTTTTCCCCACAACCCCTACAAGGCAGAGGCCACCGGCTGTATCTCGAGCAAACCCCCTAGTCCAGGAGACTGAACCCCACTTCAAAGAGGGGAGAGAAAGAGATGGCAGAGACATCACATCGCTCCAGGTGCCTCCATCCAGCCGCAGCGGGGGTCCCTGATGGGACTGGGGGGAAGGGGCAGCACGCGGCGGGCACACCATACCTCCTCGGGGTCGGGGTACTCTACCAGCGATGGGCAGCAGCAACAGCCCCCCACCATCTGCCACAGAATACAGGGAGACGGTGTCACCCCGATGGCAGAGGAGCCCCTCCCACCTCAAGACCCCCTCCCAGGGAAACACTCCAGCAACACTATCCCAGGTGCTCTGCAACGAGCGTGGGTTCCTTTCCTTTGGGATCAGTTTTGGGATTTTGGATAGAGGCCAACCTTTACGGTTTTTTTACTTTCTTCACTTCCCTCCCCCTGACAGAGAAAAGGAAGAGAAGTCAAGGCATGCCAAGAGAAACACAAGAGTTGGAGCTGACATCTCAAAACCACTCGGCAGCACCAAAGTGGGTCTCGTTACAGGCTGCCCTTTGTTACAGCAGCCCCACGCAGCACCCACACTCTGGGGGGATGATGGAGCCAGATGCCCGGAGCAGAGCATGCAGGAAAACACTGCCAGAAGAAGGAAAAACCGGGCATCAAGCGGGCAGAGCAGCCTACCATCTCAGTGCTCGAGTCTTGGGAACAGGAATCCTGCGAGCGTGGGGAGAGGAGACACACTGTCAATGGCACCCGGCGCAGGGACAGCAGGGTCTCGTGTGACAGGAGAAGGGGTTGGGGACACACAGATATGCCAGGAGGAGGGAGCTGTGCCACCTCTCTGCTGGAGGACAGGGGAGGCTGATCCCGGTGACGTGGGCAGGGAGAGCAGCAAAAAGCAACACAGGAGATGCCAGTGCTGGGGAGGAGCAGGAGGGAGAGCCTGGGCAGCCCCGAGCCCGAGCATGCAGGGTCTCCACCAACATCCCTGTGCAGAGCCCATCCCTGCCCCATCTCCTCCTGGCTCCCCAGCCAGGGTGGCCCCAACCCAGGGTCTGGAGGAGTTCCAGCACTCGCAGCAATAGCTTTTGGACTATCCTCCACCAAGGAGCATATACAGAAGGTGTGAGAGGAAAAATATGCCCAAGCTTCTATCCATGCTAAGCATCCTGGAGGATGAGCAGGGTGTTAATGTGCAGCTCTTGGGAAAGGGAAATATTGCTCAGGTGCACACAAAGTCCAGCTGACCTCCAGCTCTGCTGTCCTACCATCCCCCAGGGTGCCGAGGCACCAGCAAGGAACTGAGGGCAAGCACCCAGGGATTCAGGACACACACAGGATCACCTGGTCCCACCCTGTGGAGAGGTGCAGCACAAAGACATTACCACAGCCAACACCTCCGGAGCCCCAGCTTTCTCTCCCATAAAGGCAAGGAGACCAGCAGAGTTACATAGAGACCTTAGCTCTGACACAAAGCACACTGAAGTCCAAAACCACCAAGAGATGGGAATTTGTCCCTTATACCTCTGTATTTTCTACTCCTTCCCTTTTCAAAAGCATTAAAAACCAGCTGTCTGAAACACTCCCCAGGGCACAGCCTGGGAGCAGTGCCTGGGACAGCTGAGCATGTGCTACATCCCAGCCTCCCAACCTTGCCAGCAGCAGGCTTCCCTGGGAGGTTATTTGATCTCCTTTTCTTTAGGTTAGGTTATCTCCCCCTCTTTTTCCCTCCTGGCATGGTGCTGACCCTGCCTAAGGAGCATTTCTCTGTCTCACAGCAAAATCCTCATGGGAGGGTTCTGGGGAGGCCTCTGCTCTACCCACCAACACTGCGGGGCAGCTGTGAAGGACACCCCCACCTTTGGCTCCTCTCAGTTCTCCTGCCTCCTCCCCCAGCTCCAAGGCTGCCTTCCTCTTCCCCAAGGGCCCTCCAGTGGGATATGCCCAGCTCCCCCCTGCCCGTGTTTCTGAACCTGCAACGCTTCTACAAAGACTCCCCAGTCGTGGGTGTTGAGCTCAATGCCAAATTCAAAGCTGTTTCTTAGCCCACGGTCTGCTGACAACTATCAGCTCAGTAAAGCTGGCATTTTCCAGCTATTAAAAAAATATATATACATAAAGCAGGTGGCAAATTTCCGTGAGCTCCCACCCAGCTATCAAAAAGGGGGTTGACTCACAACATCACCTCTGTCCATCCAATCCTCAAACCACAGGGAAAGCTTGCCTCATGCAGCCTAAAACCAAAAGGCTGGGCAGCTCCCTGGGGGATGTGCAAACCTGAGTCCTTCCTTGCTCAGTGCCAAAGGCTGTTCTGCTGGCCCTGAAGCTGCTGCCCTGCAGTTCTCACCTGTCCCTTTGGGCCATGTTGCTGCCCTTCTCTTCCCATCCCCTCTCTGCACTCATCTGGTGGCTGAGGAGGATCCCAGGCAGCTTCTGCCTGACCAGAAACACAGCCATGTGTGGGGTTGAAGGCTACAAATCTGTAGTAGATTCCAAGACAAATGGTGTCTTGGAAGGTTGTGAGTCAACAGCATGAGAGGGGAGGGGAGTGGGCCCCAGCAGCAGCTCCAGGCGAGGGGCACAGCAAAACACTTGTGGGACAGTGGCTTTTAAAGAAACCATGTCCCTTGTGTCACTTCTGAAACCCTAAGGGATTGGCTGAACACAGGGGGATGCACATGGTCCTGGACCTTGCAGGGGCCTGGGCAGACACACAGCAGTGCTGAGGTCAGGGCTTGCCCCAGGGCCGATTCCCAGGTCACTGCTGGCCCTCACCACTTGTTCCCACGCACTGGATCTGCTCCCCCAAACTCAGCTGTCATGTGCAAGCACATTGCAGGCCCCCCCAGCCTGTGCAAGGGACCCTGCAAGCTGCAGGCAATGAACAAGGCTGGAGGCATCACTGTACTGAGCAGGGTGCCACAGGTTGTGAGCTGCTCCCACACACCCTCCTTGATCACAGCCCTCTGCTTTGTGGGGCTCCAGAAACTCTCTCAAAACTGCATTTAATGGAAGTCCTGAGATTTCCCACGCTGGGGAGGCCAGAACAGCACCAAGCACCCAAATCATAGCTCCCACTGCCTCCTGCTCCATGTCCAAGGCTGAGCAGCTGCAACACCAACACAGAGACCCCTTAGCACACCCAGCACTTGGCTGCTTCCCACCTTTAAATCCACAGGAAAAAATATATCCATCTTCATCTCTTTCTAAATGTCAGTGACTCTTCCCTCTGGCCTGGGCTGACACAGGGGACCATGTACCCTTAAAATAACCCCCAACAAACCAGACAGCAGCAGCACCTCCAGCCAGCTGCTGCATCTCACAAAGGCGAGGGTGGGAGGGAAGCAGAACGGGGCAGATCAACAAGTATCACAAGCACCACTTACCTGGGCCACACGACCCTGTAAGACACCCTAAAAGCCCCCCAAAACCACTTAATCCTGCAGCACTGGCCAGACAAGGTGATGGTGGCACAGATCACAGAATCAGCTGAGTCAAAAGGGACCCTCAAGGATCATCGAGTCCAGATGTCCCAAGGTGCCAAACAAGCCACAGAACCACCATCAGCACCTCTCTCTTCTCCAAGCATGGGCATCTCCTTGGATCCACCAGAACAAATTCTGCCCAGGCCCTCCAGGCTGGGAGCTGGGATAACTCCACTAAGACCCATCTGGTGGAGACCACCCCTTGGTGGCATCTCCCAAATGTCCCTCAACTTTTCCACCTGCAGACCTGCTTTGACAGGTAGAAACCTCCTGCCTCATCTGTGCCATTAATTAATGCCACGAGGCTGATTGGCTTCACATCTCCCACACATATCCTGATCCATCCATGAGCACCACAGCCTCAGCACAGGTGGAAAAGAGGGATGCTCCTCTAGAGAGGAAGGTGTTCCATGCATCTAAGGGAAATCCCCCCATCCCAAAAAAATACTGCTTCCAGGTGGTCTTCCCACACAGTGAGCCCACCCCCTTTTCTGCCTCAGTGTGTCACAGCACCACAGAGGCTGGCATGAGTGCTGTGAAAGGCCACCAGGGAACAAGGGTGTCACAGCCTTGTGTGCCCCCAGCCCTACCCTGCGTCACTTCAACATCCTTTCCAGCACATAAGCCCCCAAATTTAGGCTAAGATCTGTATTTCTTGGGACAGCATCCCTCATATTTATAGCCATAAAGGAAGTGTATGGGAGAGGATGCTGCTGCACCCCAAAGATAAGCCTGAATTCTTCCTGCCTTCCATATCTTCAAACTCAGCTCTGGCTTTTGCTCCAATACCCACAGGTCAGAGACCTGCCTTCAGCCCCAAACCATCTTCTGACTGTCTGCAGAACGCAGTCCTGAGCTCATGTCCAAGCAAGGGGAAAAAAAGAGAATAGTGTAAATGTCCTAATTTGACTGTGAGGGTGCTCATCCACCTTGAGAAGTGCAGGAATAGTTTAAATGGCAGAGAGCAAAGTAAAAATGAGCTATCCCTTTCAGCTGAATGCTCACTCCCTGCGTTCTTCATCTCTTTGTGCCCAGAGGGTCTCAAGCTCCTCTCCCAGGGCTGCTGGACAGCCACCTCTGCTGGACACCCACCTCTGCTGGACACCCACCTCGTTGATGCGGATCTGCTGGAGCTCCTGCTCAGCTGCGGTCAGTGGGGCCGGGGCAGAGCAGGAGGACACGTGCTTCTGGTAACCACTCAGGGACACGTCCTCCTGCAGACAGAGGCACAGGGCGAGTGTCACGGGTGGCCATCGCTGCAGGGCTGGATGTACCCCCAGCCTTGAGGTCAGCCTGAGCAACCCAGTGAGTCTCGGGCACCCTCCTGACCAGGAGGATCATCCTCAAGGCTCTTGGATGCCTCCATGCAAATCCCACGCTCGGTTTGTCTGTTCTGACCACCCTGCCCCTCCCCAGTCACCCATGGCTGTGGCAGTGGGCTCCTCTGGCTGTTTCATGAAGCACACGAGCATGGAAGTAAGAGGGAAAGGCAGAGCCCATAGCCCAGGAGCAGCAGAGGAACCCTGGAGAAGAGCAAGAATGCTCCCTGGCTTCCACCAGCACCATCAGTCCCAGCAGGACTGATGTCCAGGAGGCCCTGGCTGTGCAGCTCCCTCTGCCCATGGAAGAGAAGGAGAAACCTCCATCCAAGGCAGGGATAACCCCGGCGTGGAGGTAGCTCTCGCTGCTGGAGTGACACTGCCACCACCTGGCACTTCTCCCACTCAGAGTAAAACTCCACATCTTACAGCCTTCCTCCCACCTCTTCCACGCTCTCTGTCACAGACCGCAGCCACGCAGGCAGGAGAAAGTGGCCACCCAGGGAGCAGTGTGGAGGACCAACACCCTGCTGTTCCTCCACCAAACACCAGCATCCCACATCCCACCACCCCCATGCTGAGCTCCAGGCAGGCTGCTGAAGCTCAGGGTCAGACCCAAAAGGCTGCCCAGGACCCACCACTGTACCTTCACTGTGCCAAACATCTCGTCCTTTATGTGCCCCCCGCCAAACTCCTTCTTCACAGTGGCTCTGGTGGCAGCGTACAGCATCTTCAGCCGGACCTGCCAGGACAGGGGTGGCAGTGCTGTCACGGGTGCTCAGTCTCACAGTCACCATCCCACCACAGGCTCTACACACCTCAGCCTCTCCTGGGAGCACCCACCTAGTTTCTAGCTCACTGATTTCTAATGGCAGCATCCCTAGGTAGGGAGCAGCTGGGAAAACCCACCAGCACTATTTCCGGGGCTGCAGCCTTGCCAAGTGCTGCCCACAATCCAACAGTTTATTCCATGCTTTGCTTCCAATCCCTGAGCTCCAGAGCACCATTTCCCACCCACACCTGGGTTAGAGGAGGCACAAATACCACCAGAGCCACTTAAAAGTGACTTTTGCCTTTGGCACTTCTATTGCATCATTCTGCAAAATGCAGGGAAGAGCTTTGGCAAGTGCTCCTGGGCACACTGTGCTCCTGCAGTGAGAGCCTCTGTGGTTTGTTGAAAGATATACATATTTAAAATAGATATTATTATACATCCATGTGCATATGTACATGTACACATGCACAAATATATACATGCATATAAAACTACATATGTATCACCTGTATACATATTTTTATATATGTGACCAGTGCATGTATTAACGTGGCAGTAAATCTATCTAGCCTATAGATCATACAAAATATATACCAAACATATATAGAATTATATATATATACACCTATACATACACACACATGTATGTACATATATATACACACATAAATATGTATATAGAAGACAAGCACACGGGTTAATACATCAGTAAATCTCAGGCCTGTTACAGTGACATGCTCAACAGGATGGCATTTTCCAAGCTGTGCCACTGACATCCTCTAAACCTGCTTCCCATCCAGCCAGCCCTTTTGTGCCCACTCTCCAACAGCTGATTTAGGAGCCAGGCCTGGAGAAGGGCTGGCAGCCACTCTGCATCAGCCTCAAGCAGAGCAGGGCCAGGCTGGAGCCAAATCAGTCAGTGCCAGCTCTTCTTCCAAGCAATGGTCAGAGCCATGGTGGGATGTCTCCATCCTGGTCCCATGGTCCACACCATTCTCCACTCTACATCCCAGCCCCCCCACCTCCTCACTGCAGCACTGCAAAGAGGACAGAGACATAGTCCCAGTGTATCTCTCTGTGTCTTAAAACTCCCCATCCCCACAGCAGTCTCCATTTCTCAACCCAGGCACAGTGACCGAGGCTCACACCGAGGGTGTGAATGCTGCTGCCCAGCCCCAGAGCAAAGTCCCCTTGGCCAGTACCTCCTCCCCCCTGCATGTCCCTGTGCCCAGGCTGGGTGCCAGGGGCAGGAGCTCACCGGGGAGCTGTCAGGGGACCAGGAGATGAAGAGCCACTCGTAGCCCTGGGCGTTCTGGCTGTCCAGGCGGTACAGGACGTAGCAGGGCTGCTGCTCGTCCAGCAAGGGCAGCACCAAGGCGTCGTAGTCGGCGTCCCAGCGCCGGGACAGCTCTTTGTGGGCTCCCAGCACGAGCTGCTCTGCAAGGAGAAGACAGGAAAGGTGGGGTTAGACGAAGGCAAGGCTCACCTTGCAGGACCAGGTGGCAGCTCACTAAGGGTTCACTGCAGCTCCAGCACCAACAACGATGCTGTATTGCAGAAGAACAAATTATGACCTCGAATCACATGCAGGAGTGTACACCCCCAGGGATGGCCCCCCAGGAGAGGCTGTGGGGCTGTGGCTGCTGTGGAGGGCTGGTTTTCTGCCAGCCTCCTGTTAACCATCTCCTCCCCTCCTGTGTTCCTCACCAGCAAGGTCTCCTCCCTTGTGACCACCCAAGGCCTCCTTCCACTCTGCTCCCTCCAGCTCTGCAGTCCCCAGCCATCCCTCTTTGCTCACAGGGGAACACAAGACCTCCTCCATCCCACCTGGACAAGCTCTAGGGGCACTAGAACACCTCACAAGGGACATGAACAACCACCAACATTTTGGGTGCTGAGAAAGTAATGGTCTCAGCAAAATCCAGGATGATGAGCCAAAGCTGCTCTCACTGGGTTCCCTGTAACCTCACAGGGGTCAAAATCAGAGCTGATACCCAGAGCCTGTGTCTGTGGGCACCAGAGATGTCCCACAGTCCCCAGCCTGGAGGAGGACCATGCTGCCAGGAGAGCTGCAGCCTCTGGAAGCAACCTGTGTATTTCACACACATCTCAAGGTATTATTTTCAGCTGCTACACAAGGGGCAGTGGGACTGGGAGCCCTGTGAGCTGGGCACTGCTCAGCTGGGATTTAAACACTGGTGCAGGCATCCTACAGACATGAATCCACACCCTGGCGAAGTGTCACGCCAAGCTTTGGGATGGCTGGGTGGAAAAGTGGTGGTGCTGGCAATACCAGCATAGGTTGCTGGAAAACAGCCTGTATTTTCATTCTATTTGTAGATGCAGAAAGGTCTGGGGGGAGAATACGGGACTCACAACAAGATGTAGGAAAATCTGGAGGTGCCAAAGCAAAAGGTGCTGGGGCCTTGGACAATTGGCACTTGAGGGCATGCTTGGCCTGGCACGTGCCCTGCCAGGACCTCTGCCCACAGCCCTGCTGCCCACTGGGAGCCAGAGAGCCCCTTGGCTGGAGCACAGCTCTCTCCCTCCCAACCCATTCATGTCAGCAGCTCCAAATCCCACGGCAGGAAAGCTTTTAAAGAAAACAGTTGAGGAATGAAGGGTTTGGGAGGAATTGCTCTCACCCCTTGTTCTGACCCAGGCAGGACATTCCCTGTGACAGCAGCGTAGCCCTCCCCTGCCCAGCGCTGCCCTGGCATCTGCCACCACTACTGAATCCAGTCATTTGTGCACGGGTGGCACAAGTTGCTGGTTCAGTAACAAGGACAGCAGAGAACAAGGTGCTGGAAATACTTTACCTTTGGCAAAACTACCTGTTTCGAGAAAGAGAAGCTAAAGACCTCAATGTACCCCTAAAACAAACACAAAGCCCTGTGAATGGATTTGTGCATCACAAAGGCCTGAGATCCTGAAGAAACTGCAGGAATTTCGAAGGGCCAACCCCACTGGCATCTCGAGGGCATCTCTGTCTGCAAAACAAACCAACACCTCTCACACAAAGCCATCAGTGCTGAGTCACCCCAGGCTATTCCCGGGCTGTGACTCAGCCGGACCCCAGCCGTGCTGCCAGGAGCTGGCAGCCTTCAACTTTCCCCTGAGCTCTTTGCAGGTCTGTTCAATCCATTCAGGGACAAATTTTCTTCCTTGGGAAGCGTTAAAAAAGGGAAACTCAGAGCAGACGCCCTTCAGCAGAGTTATACAGCACTGGCTATATCAGGCTCTGTTTGTACCAGGAGCTGCTGCTGGAAAAGCAGAGCTGGGAGTGTTTCTGGCCCTCGAGGTGCCCCCAGCACTCCCTGCCTTGCTCTGAAATTCCTCTGCAAGGCAGCCCTGCTGCAGCTCTCTGGTGGGTGCCAATCTGCAAAACTCAGTGCACAGCATCACCTGTGAGTAAAGAAATGCATCCAAGAGGGAAGTCCACAAAGCCAATCTTGCCCCAAATCCTGCTGACAGTGAGGAACAGAGCATCATCTAAAAGCACACTGGACCACAAGCCGCTCTCGTGCCAGGAAACTGCTGCTGAGCCTTGGGGCACATCCTGCTCCCCTCCTCCCTCCAATCTCAGCTCTTCCCAGTAGCTCTCCAAAGGCAAAATGATCTCAAATTGCTCCCAAAGTGTCGCTCAGTCACAACGGTGGTTTTGGGGATGCCTGGACACAGAGCATCTGCCATAAAGCTCCTTGTACCACCTTCCTCTCCTTTTACTCGCTGTCACCTGCTCCAAAATGCCCCAAGACAATTTCCCCATAGGGCACAAGGTGCTGCAAGCCATCCAGCAGAGAGGGAGGCTCCTGTTCCACATCCCCTGTTCAGGCAGGGCAGCTGGCATGTCCTCCCCAGCCAGCTCTGGACACCTCCCTTCTAGGGTGAGCATCCTTCTGTCTGGCTGTGACATCTGCCTGGCCACTCATTATTGCCCAAAGGTCCTTCTCTGCTGGGTACCAGCAGGCTGATGTCCCCTGTGTGACAGAAAAGTGGTGGCCCTGCTGCTGACGACACATTGGACAGATAAATAAATCCCATTCAGCCAGAGCAGAGATGGCAGGAAATGTTTTCCACTGGGGATAAAAAGTCTCCCTCGCTGGCATCAGCAGGCATAACCCAAAACCAGTGGCACAAGCCCTAAGCATCCCAAGTCCAGGCTTAGGGACATGCACGACTGATCCTAACACAAACCTACAAACCTGATTCCCACTTTTTAACAGCAAAAGAAGCTGCCAGCACAAAATTGTTGTCAAAGACACTCCAAAGAAACAATGTGGATGTTTCATCCCCCAACGATGGGGACCTTGCCAAGGACAAAGCCAACATTGCTGGGCCCTGCTGCAGCTCCACTGATGTGTCCCATGTATTTCAAGCCACACTGCTCTTCTGAGCAGGATGTCATGGCCTCTCCAAAAGTCAGGTGGGTTCCTTATGACCATATCCACCTCAGTGTTTGCACTGGTGGCCCACCCAAGGGAGGTGGTGACAGCAGCTTGGCAGGGCAGTAATATCCCCACTGCTGTGAGAAACAAGTCATTCATATGCAATTGTATGAGGCCGAGGTGATGGAAAACCTACACCAGGGCAGCTCCCCGCCTGCTGGGACCTTCAATCAGTGCTGTGCTCTGCTCACTTGCTTGGCAGATGCAGAGGCCACCCAAAGGCACTGTTCCATGGGACAAACACGGGCAAGGTTGGTGCCAGCCTGCATCCTGGGCTAGGGGCAGCCCCACGGGATGGGATGGGTCTCAGAGTGTGGCATTCCTCACAGGATGCCACTGCGGCCCTGTGCTGGGCCCTGAGCCACAGAGCACCCCCCTGTCCTGAGCATCTCTTTGCCAGGTGTGGGATGACACATCCAAGGAAGAAGATGCTTGGGCATCACCCCCAACAAAGGTCCCAGGGTCCCTGCAGTAGCCTGTCACAGGGATCCCATAATAAAATATCACACAGCAGCAGCAAAAGCCCCCACAGAGCACCGATCCCACGCTGGTATTGCTCTGCTGGCAAAGTCACTGCTACCCACTGGAGCTGCCCTGGGGCTCCAAGAGCTGCTCAACAGCACACCCAAATTTTGGGCTTGTATTTCAAGTCTGGGTTGCCACATGCCCAGAAGCCCCAACAGCATTTTCCTTGAGGTTTCCAAAAACACAAGCTGGCACCGCAGTGGTGAAAAAGAAAGGAGGAGAGGAAACAGAGAATAGACAGAGTGTAAATCAAAGCACTTAAAAATGGGACTTACCGTCCTCAATGATGACCTTGATGAGCCGAACTGAACCATTTCGGGCTTTGGCAAAAAAGTCCCTTAATTCTGTGGTGGCTGAAAGAACCAAAAACATCGTGATCAGATTTAGCAATCAAAGCAGGTGCTGGGTTGCTCAGTGACTGACCAGAAAGGGGACCAATTTGGCAGGATAGAAATTTAGAATTTAAAAAAAAAAAAAAATTAAATCTCTGGTGCCAAAAAAAAAAAGATAATAAAAAATAACAATAATACAAAACCCAAAAAGCTGTGAGAGAAGTGCTGTGTCTCCCTGAGGCATCAGAGTTAAATAGCAGCTGGGAGCACATGTGATCCAGAGAACTTGATACTTGGCCTGGGTGAACATAATCACCCAAATTTAGATGATGGCTTGGCCAGTGCAGGCAGGGAGAGCTCAAGTGACAAGCTGATTTGCTTTACAGAGCGGCAGGGTTGGCATAGCCGGGGTGGCTGGAAGATGTCCTGACAGACTGTGATGTCCTGGGCTTGTGACACACGGCGGGACGCTGCTCCTGAGCAGCTGGGAACCAGCACAACTCCAAACTGGAGATGCTGGTTTGAAGCTGAGCCCGTGGGGAAGGGAAAGGCAACAGCCCCAGGGTTTTGCTCCAGAGCCAGCAGGGCTTAGATTGCAGAAGGCTTTTGGGAAGTGTTTTGGGGAGTGTTTATCGCCACCCTGTTCCCTGAGCACTTCAGCATCCTACCAGGAGGCAACTGGAGGCACTGGATGTTGAAGGAGCAGCCCACAGCCAGCACTGGAGGCTTCATCTGCCCACCCTGGAAGCATCACTGGCACAGAGCTCCCTGTCCCACCCACAACATGCTCCGTGCGAAGGCAAAGCCCAGGAGAAGGGGCTCGGAGGGGCCGACCCCCCTGACAAGGATCAACTCCCTGCCTGGCTCCCCCTAAAGCCCCCTTGGTTACGCACACGAGCCCTTTCCTGGATGCAGCCGTGCAGCAAAGGAGGCCCTGTGAGCTCAAAGCTGTTGTGCTTGTTAAAAATACTCAAGAAACTGGTGTTGCAAAGATCAGAGACCTGGGCAGATGCCCCTCAGCCCACACCAGGATCCATGCTAGGAATCTCCATCAGCAGCCCCCCCATTCCTGGTGCTTTGCTGTGCCAGAACAGCCAGCAGCAGGAAAGAACCTGGAGCCCGAGAGCATCCACAGCTAAGGCACTTGGCAAAGGAAGGCATCCCTACAAGGGCTGTATCCATTCCCTGCAGACCCTCCAGCGCTGGGTGCCACCCTCGGCACAGTCCCAGGAAGAGCGTGGATGCCACCTGGCACCTGTCCAAGGGACATGGGCGGCCACTGACTGTCACTCAGCGGTGCCCTCAGTCCCCTGGAGGCACACCCTGGGCCGGGGCACGGCCGCAGCTCCCCCAGCCCCAAGGGAGAAGGAATCCCTGGGGAGCTCCCAGGGAACTCCTGCCTGTCCCCCACAAGTGACATCTCTGCGATGCATCTGCTCCACCAGCTCAAAGTGTGCCCTGATCAGAGGTCTGGGTGGCTTCCCCTCCCACGGAGAGAAGAGGCACACACGAGGAAGAGCTCCCAAGGCTGGCTCCCTGCAGGCAGCAACTCCCATACAAACCCAAAGATGCCATCCCGACAGGACCCTGTAGGAATGGGTACACAGACACCCCAGCAAAGGCGCATCACTCCTTAATGGCATTTTAGGGGACACAACAGAAGGTTTGCTGGTGTAACCCCATCACAAGCATGCTCCCTCCATCAGCATCAAGGCATGTAGCTCTCCCAGTTCCCAAAGCAGACCTTCACCCTCTCCCAGTGCCAGCCGGGAGCTTACCCTGCTCCTGCTGTGCCCAGCCAAGGATATTCCGATATTTTTAGCCCCTTTCCCCGCTGAGAGCGGCTGTTTCCTTCCGGCAGCATCTGTGGTTATTGCACACACACAAGGCGGGAAGAGCAAGAGAGAAAGAGACACTGATACACCCAGGAAACCTCGTGCAGGAGACAAAAGCTCCTAACAAGCATGAAGTTTCACCAATTCCTATTACACTGCAAAACTGGGAGAGAATAACATGGTTCTTGGATGTTTCTATAGCATCAGCTTCAGGGAAGAAATAGGAAAGCTCTGCAGCACTAACCAGCTTACAAATCCCTCCAGTCCGACCCCATCCTTCCCAGAACCCAAGGGCAGGCAGGGGGTCTGGAAAATCAGGAGTCTGGGCAAATGCAACCCTGTAGCCCACTTGGAAGTGCGAGGAGTGCCCTGAAGAACTGGATCAACAGCCGGTAGTTGAGTGGTTGACAAGTGACAGCCAAGCACTGGGATCTGTGTAGGTACCGAGGGGTTGAAGGGGATGAGGAAAAGCCTGGATGCTGTCGGAGAAGCCGAGCGCACCACAGGAAATACCACAAGGTCTGCCAAGGAGGGAGACTATTTCCAGAGAAGACAGCAGCAAAGCTTTCAAAAAAACCTCAGAGGGGGCTTGCAAGATTTAATTCTGCTGAAATATATATATATATTTTAAAGCAATTTTCATTTAAATAAAAACACCAGAGTGTCTTCAACGTCCTCTTCTGCTCTCACAATGCAGAGCCAAGAGCCAGTGAGGAGGGAGAGGAATAAACCAGGGAAGGTTTGAGCACGAGCTCAGCAACTGCTTCATTACTGCATGATTACGACTTAATTGGCACAACAGACTTGACGAGATGGCTCGCGTGCCTGAAATATTAATGGAGAAGTCCACAGTCAGCTCTGGAAGAAAAGCCAGAGGAGACCTCACCCTGGAGATGGCACCTCATGGCATCCCCTGCCAGGGAGTCTCCAGGACACAACTCAAGGGCTGAAAAACCCATGTGTGGGGAAACCATAAAAACCAAGGGAAAGGGAGGAGCAACAGACCCACACTTCAACTCACCCTCTAGACATGGGTTCCTGGAAAATCCTGGAACAAATAATCCAGAAACAAATCCAAGCTGGGCTACAGCCAGTGTGGATCTACTGAGGCCAAGATACATGAGATCCCTCATGCTTCCTCCAGCAGAGCCACAGACCTGTGGGCTTCAGGGGTCTCAGCTCAGCTTCTAAGTGTCTCCAAGTGTCAAAAGCCAGCTTGGGAACCTGGTGGTGGTGAACCTCCATGGCATGGACACAAAACCACGTGGATAACTCACTCAGGGAGGTACCAGAGGTGGGCTCAAGCAAGGTGTCCTGGGCACCTGTGGTGGGTCCAGGTTTATCCACATGTCCATGAACACTTCTGGCAGCTGCAGTAGTGCTTCCTGCAGCTGTAAGGTGGGAAGCTAGAGGAGATGCAAGTGTGCACCAGAGAAAAATTCACCGTTCTCTCAGGAGACTGGAGAAACGGGCTGGGAAAAAAAGAAATAGGATGAAACTCAATAGGAAGCAAAGTACCATAACTGGGGATAGGACCAGACACAGGGCAGGGTCCAGCAGCTCCAGAGAAGAGAGGTGTGTCACAAGCCAAGTCCAGGTTAGTCACTTCACGTTGCTGCAGGCAAAGTCATTTGTGAAGGCACGAACAAGAGCATGACCACGTTATCTGGTGCTGACAAGGCTGCAGGCACAGCACGAACAGCACACCCAGCCTCAGCATCGTGCAAGAAGCAAGGCACAGCACAGACAGCACCTGTGCCAGAGGGCACGATGTGCAGGAGCCCAAAGGAACCGCAGCTGGTCGGCCCAGGGAAGAGGAGAAAAATTATGAACAGCTTGTACTGGTTTTGCAGCCAGAAACATCAAGACCCACCTTGGTGTTTGGGAAATCTCATTATGAGGGTGACCAAACCCTGGGAAGAACACCATGTCTCTATCCCTGCCCTGAAAAATGGATGCTGCTGCTCGGAATGTTGCTGCTTTGAGGCAGCAGGAGCTCAGTGGCATCTGAGGAACCTTCTGGCCTTTCTACAAGGCAGCCTTGCTGTCGACCCTCCTGGCAGACCTGGTGGGCACACACACCCCCCCATGCCTCCTCAGCCCAAAATCGCCTTCAGCCACCGAGTCGTGCAGCACCTCCCTCTCCCACTTGTTTGTAGGCTGCAGATGAGTTGTCCCCCATTCACGAGCCACCTGCACTTAGCAGCCTGATAACAGCATGTCCCAGGCCCCCTTGCCCCACATAACCTTCCAGCCCAGTGGCACCTGCCACCCATTTGGGATGGAGGGCTGAGCACAGCCAGCTGATGGCACTGGGGCACCCAGGCTGGGCAGCTCACAGTGTGGCAGGGAGGTGATGGTTGCCCAGCAGTGGCCTTCAGATGGCCCTGACCCTGCAGGCAAACTGCCAGAGGAGAACTGGAGCTGGTCGGGGGAGGGCAGGACGCTGCCTCCCCTCTGGCAGCACTGAGCAGGCACAGACCAAAGCCTGAAGCCCTCAGCTCAGGGCAGCCAGATCTTTGCACCTACTGATAGACGTGCTGCTTGTAGCCAGAACAGGCACTGCCCTGTGCTGGGATGTGCCCGTTTGGGTCAGTCCCCAGGAGATTTCAGTGCCGGGCTCGAAGCATCACGCTTGTCTTAAGCTGCTGAACGATGCTGCTTGCAGGTACCACCGCTGTTCCCAAACTGAGCCTTTTTCTGCTGTTTACAGCCCCAATTAGCTTGCAAGGAGCCCGGAGGGGGAGAGAGGCAGCGATGACAGCCGTAGCCACAGCAACGGCCACTCTCTCCCTGGGGATGCCCGGGTGCCAGCGGAGGCGCCTGTGCAATCCCCGGGGAAGCACCGCGGGGACGGGGATGGAGGCGACAGCCACAGCGTCACCCCCCCATGTCCCCTCCTCCAGCCTCTCGCCCACCTGTTGGGGCAGCAACAGGTTTTTGCGTGTTTGACCCTTCCCAATCGCCCCCACACAGTGCCCAGCTCCTGGATCAATAATAAATGCTCCCTGTAACAGATGCCTCTCTCAATACATCGAGTCACCTTGCCCTCCCGACGGGAAACCCGAGCCTCCGGCCATCAATCTTTCATTCCCTGGACGTAATCTTCAACTCGATTCGACTGCAAGTGGCTGCTTCCCTTTCACTGTCCGGGGCACAGCGTGCCTGGGATGCAACGGGGAAACTCAGCCAAAAATCCGGCCACAAACCCAGGCAAAACTTGTCCAAGTTCCAGGGATGATGCTTGGCCAGACAGAAGTCAAGATGCTGATGAATAAAACATGGTTATACCTGCATTACCCACACTTTCCCTGCCCAGACAGCTCTGCCCTGCTCCTGATCTGGGCATCCAAGAAAGGACATAACTGCAACAGGCACAAAATAGCTTTTGCTGCTGCTAAAATTCCTTCCTTTTAGCCTATCCCAGTGTAACTCCTTTACACAGTGCCTGCTCAACACACTTGCTGCAGAGAGCTTTTCTGCTGATGGACACGGATGGCCAGTTTAAGCAGTAAGAGGATTTTATTTCTCACCATGGAAAAAATAAATATATCCTTGCAGGGAATCTTTTCTGAGGAAAAAAGCTACAGATGTCAGAAGAAAATAGAAAGAAGGGAGCGGGGTGGGGGGAGGGAAGGGGAGCAAAAGAGGAGACAAGCAAAGCTTTTCTCCCAATTTTCTGTGGGGCTAGACTGTATTCCTGCAGGATTTCACATGGACAGCTCCTGGTCCTTAGTGCAAGTCCTGCCCAGAGACTTTCAGCCACCTGCCTGACATCAGACATTTGCTTCTGAATACCTGATTTGCCACGTGTGCCCAGGACCTGTCTTGTCTGCACTTGGTCACCTTGGATTGGAGTTATTTGTCCCTTCCCTCGCTCCAGGGCAGGCAGCACTCACCCTGCAGGCAGCATCAGCTGGATCCTGGGGCAAAGTGGTGGTGCAGCACACATGGTCCTTCCTTGCCTGCAGAAGCTGCTGGCTGCTGTTCCTTTTCTGTGCCCAGTAAGGCCACCAGCAGAGCACTGGTTCGTGCATTGGAGGGAGCAGGCACCCAGGGACACACCCTGGCCATGATCTCATTGCATTTCGTCTCTCACTGCGCACCTTCCAAAGGACTTCCTGTATCCCACCACTTTAGGTGCTTGACTTCAAGGGGTTTGACATCTCAGGGCATTTATCTGGTGTTCCACCCATGCTGCCCCTCTGGCCATCCTGACCTGCCATCCACTTAGATATGGGCCATTCCCTGAAGTGGGCATCAACGTCCAAGGTTGCACCAGAAAAGAGCCTGGGTCTGGCTCCTCAAAAATATCCTTGCAGCAGCCCTGTGCCCTCTGTTCCCCATGAATAACAGGGGCCATGGACCAGCCATCCCTTCTCCTTCTCCTCCTTCACTAATGGCACCTTGTGACACGTCCCTGGTTAGGGGGTGCCTCCAGCATTCCAAAGCTGCCTCCAAATTTGTGCATCTAGGCGCCTCAGGAGCCAGTGCTGCCTGCCAGCATAGCCAGAGCAGAGGGGCTGAGGATGTGGTGGATGGGCACAGAAGGTCCTTCTTTCTTCTCACTGAAGAGCTGGGAAGCCACCTGCTTTCCAAGAAGACTTTTGCAGACCCAGCAGCTCCTGGGTCCCACCTCTCTGCTCTTTTTTTACCCATCTGACAGCATTCCTGCCCATGTGCGTCATGGTTATGCTTCTCCTGAAGCAAACATCCATTCCTACCAGATGCTCTCCCAAAGCAAGATCCAGACCTGGGGCAAAGTGGCAGTTCAGCTGTGGATGGGAGCAATGGTCCTCCCCCATCCCCAGATCTTGCCACCTCCCCCAGAAAGAGCAGGTACCAAATTCTATTTTTGGGTTGAAAAAAAATACCTTCTAAGAGACTTTTTCTCTCTACCCAGTGGTCTTGAAAGAGATCCCAGAAGCAACTGAAAGCAGATGACCTCCCATCAGCATCAAAGCCCTGGTTCAGCATCGCCTTCCCAAGGTTCTAAGCTCAGGCAGCAAATGTTGTTCCAATCTAATGCCACTCAGAGCAAAACAGGGACTGCAAAAACACTACACTCCCAGCTGTAGCTAAAAAGCAGGTTTCCAGCCCCATAAAGCCCACAGCACCCTTTGATAGCTTCCAACCGCCTCCCCAGCCTGGCAGTCTCCATGGCAGCCTGGTTTTCTCGCCAGCACCTTCAAGAGAGCTGCCTGGGATACCCAAAAAAATAATAATTGGCCTCTTGCCCCTGCATGAAAGGCTCCAGTCTGATTGCACTCCCTGAACCTGCAGCTCTCATTGCCATTTCTTCCCCTCCACCAAAGCTGGGATGACGTGGGAGTGTCACAGCAGGGGCTGCTCCGGGGGTTCCCCACCACCACGTCACCCTGCTCTCACACAGACCTAGCAGAGCGTCAAGCAAAATCCCTCGCCAGCTTGTCTGCAACCTCCCCTAAGCCAGCCACGGAATCTGATCATAATTCCCCCGGGAGCAGATGTCTTCCTGAAAATACAGGAGAAATGGGAATGAAAAAACCATTAAACACTGGGTGCTCACAAAGGCCCCAGAAACCAGGAAGAGGTGGAAAATCCCTCCTCCTCAGCAAACAACAGACCTCAGTGCCTCAGCAGAGGCGATGAAAGTAGCAGTGGGATTGCTGTTCCTCATTCGATATGGAATCTGCTCTTTGCTGAGCAAACAGAATAATGCGATCACTGTGACGGGGTGGAGCAGACTGAAATATCCCAAACCCATCTCGGGGGAGTTCCCTTAAAGCCTGGAGCACCCCAGTTGTGCCTCGCAGGTGTTGGAAGGGCAGATTTGCCTTCAGAGAGGAAACAGCAGCTTCCCGGAAGAGAGACGGCGCAACAGGGCACGGAGAGAGAGCCCAGAGGTGTCTAAGATGCTGCAACAGCAAGAGCACCCAACAAAAGCTGTTTTCCATGAGCACAGGGAGGTTTTTACACCACCCCCAGCTCAGGGATCTGCTGCCAGGGCAGAGTCATGAGGTTCATCCCCACCCTGCACCACCGCAGCTCGCTGGGGGAAGCCGAGTCCCTTCCCCTTTCCCGCTGACAGGGCACGTCACGTCCTACGGCCACTAGTGCCCCACGGTGACTCCCAGCACTGGCCACAGTTTGCCAAGCAGTGGGCAACCAAGGTCAGCGAAGGTCAGTGCTCTCAGAGAGAGCCGAGCTGGCTCATCTCCCTCCCCACCAGCCGCAGGGTGCCAGGAAGGACAGCACCAGCAGCACAGGAGCAGCTGGGCATGGCCAGTGAGCAACAGGCAGCAGCCTCCTGAGGCACACAGTGCAACAGGCCCTGCCTGCCCAAACCCCATGGGCAGCTCTGCAGGTGCTGGGGTGGGTGCTGGGGTCCATCCTGCTGATTTTTAACTTTTTAAATTATTGTTATATTTTTACAAAACAAGGAAGATTTAATTAGAGCCTGAACTTCAGGATCTCAGCTTAAGCCAGAAGCAATAAACCTGAACCCAAAAGCCATCAACCACCAGCTCTCCTGAGCAAAAGCACGAGAAACATCTAAGCATCATTGCTGGCCACTTCTCAGCTATAGCCCCTCCAGAAGCAACTGGAGGGGAAGGATGTTCTCGACCATGCTCAAGGAACAAGGATGCTCATGCCATGAAGGACCAGCAGGCACAAATTCCCACCCTGGCACAAAGGTGCTAACCAGAGGGAGCTGATGTCCCAGCTCCCCTCCCGGGACACGCTGCGGGGCTGCATTCACACTCGACCGCACAGAGCAGGGCTCCAGGGGCAGCTACTCTCACATCCCTGCTCGCATATTGATTCGGTTACATAAATTATGCAGCACCTCTACTCCTGATTAATATTGCTAATTGAGCTGGCAAGGCGGGGGGCAGGAGGGAAATACCGTGAGGACACACAGTTAGTCATGCACCAAGCACACTCAGAAATGCAAAAGCCATCGTGTCGGGGCGCTGGCTGGGTCCTGCGGGGAGCGGGCGGAGAAATCGGGAAGCAGGAATTTCCTCGGGCTCTCCGCAGCTCCCCTGGGCTGGGGGGCAGCTGGGGCCGAGCATCCCCGTAGGCAAGGGAGCGGTGGCCGGGGCTGCGGCCAGGCAGATGTGCGTGACACATCTGTCCGAGCACGTCGCGGCGGGTGTTGAGCATCAGCCCAGACAAAGGATGCGGGAGAGCCCCGCACCGGCGGCACCCGGGGCCAGACCCCCTCCCGCACCTCCTCCCGGCACCCAAACGCTCCGAGCCTGACTCAGTGTCCCCCTCCCCCGCTACTCGCAGGAAACCTGCCGGCTCTTTCGGGAAGCTTCGTCCTATCGCCCCCATCGCCGCCGCTGTCGCGACACCGCCCGCAGCCCGCCGCGGCGGGGCCGGGGATGCGCGGGGCGCGGCCCCGGGGGTGCCGATGGCGGGGGGCGCAGCGGGGCAGCCCAGCCCGGGGCGGGGGCCGAGCACCGGGGGCAGCCCTCGGGATGGGGCGGGGGGACACGAGCGCTCGGCGGGCGCCGCTCACCGTGGATGCCGGTCTGGTGAGTCATGGCTCCGCTCCGCTCCGCTCGGCTCCGCTCCGCTCCGCCGCGTCCCGGGCAGGAAACGGCTGGGCAGGCAGCACCGCCCGTTCCGGAGCGCGGGGCCGCTCCGCTCCGCGCCGCCCCGGGGCGGGACCGCGGCGGGGCCGGGAGGAGCCGCACCTGCCCCGCCATGTCGGGCGAGTGGCTGCGGCGCTGGCGGCGGGGCGGCCCCGCCGAGCGCCCCGGGGGATCCCCGGCACCGGCACCGGGCCCGCCGCCCCCCGCCCTGCGCTACCGCCGGCCCAAGTTCCTGCCCGGCGGCGGCGAGGAGGCCCCGCGGGGCGGGCGGGCCGTGAGGGGCGCCGGGCCCGAGCGGCCCCTGCCCTGGGGCGCGGGATACGCCGAGTGAGTGAGGCCGGCAGCGGGGCCGCTCCGGGAGGGGCTCCGGGAGAGCCCCGGGGTGGCCGGGCGGGGTTAGGGGCCCTCCCGGGGTGCTGATACCGGGGCGTAGTGCAGGTTTAGGGCGTGTGGAGGGTGCGGGGGAGGCTTGGAGGGCTCCTGGCGAGGTGCCGCTGGTGGTCGCACCCCACCTACCCGCGCTGCGCCCCTCGGCTGCAGCCGCCCCTGCCCGGAGTGGCCGCCCGCAGGCACAGCTCGCCCTCCTGCACCATCCGCGGGCGAGGAGGGAGCGGCTTCCTGCTCCAGAGGAGGTTTGGCGTGGCGGTGAATCCTCCAGCCCCTCTCCTTCCCTGGCGGGGGTGGCGGGGACACCCCTACCCACCCCCTGCCAGCTGCAAGGCGGGCACCAGGACTGTGACAAGTGGCCGGGGCAGCCCCGAGAGCAGCACCGTTCTTAGCAAAGCGTCTTTAAAACAAAGGAAGGGGAAGACCACACTTCTGGAAATCTCTTGGTTTGCTGTTTTAATGGCAGAGGGGATAGATCAGGCAGAACAACTCCAGCCAGGGGCTGTCCCCACGTCCTGGCGAGACCACGTCATGACCCCATGGTCTTGGGATGGCACAGCGTGAAATGCAAGGAGAGCACACTCCCGTCCCGGGACAAGCATTAGCAAGGCTAGAAGGAGAAGCAAGTGTGGTGATTTTGCACTGTGTCAACAAGGAAATGGCACAATCTGGGCTGCTGACAAGCACTGCCTGAGGCCAGGGTGCAGGTCTCTGTGTCCCGAGCTGGGCTTTTCCCTGCTGCACTTAAAGGACTTACTATTGCAGTCACCTGCAAAAAGATCCTTGAGTTTGAAAAGGGAGCAGGGAGCATGGGGCTGGAAAGGAGGGGCAAGGTGCAGCTGTTTGCAGTGACTGCGGGGAGCAGGAGAGGTGTAGTGTGTCCCCACACCTTACCTGGAGTGTTTGCAGGGTTATCAATGCCGAGAAGTCGGAGTTCAATGAGGACCAGGCAGCCTGCTGTCAGATCTCTGTCCGGAGGAGAGAGCCAGGCTTGGAGGAGGATGAGGAATGGCTGATCCTGTGCTCCACGCAGGTATTGCCCCCAGGCAGGCTGTGCTCACCCTGCTGCCAGCCTTTTGCTGCCACACAAGGGCGCAGGTTCAAGAAACACAGGATTACTCCATCAGTCCTGTGCCCACGTGCTGAAACCCTTCCTTGGATGTGTTATGGGGACCCCATGTACCCTGTGGCCAGCCAATACGTAGCTCTGTCTGTAAATGTAATTTCTACTTCCATGGCCCATGACTTGCAGCATTTAAGGTCATCCAAGCCCTTTGTGCCCTCGCCTCTCCTGTCCTCCTGCTTTCAAGGGCTAGTATGTCTTGCCATCACTTGGGGCAGCAGGGTGAGCTGGGCACACAGGATGCTCTCACCAGGCTCTGCCTCACTTCTTGTGAAATGGCCCCATCTCCCCTAACACAGGAACAGCACATGAGGGTGGGTGGTGCCCATGCAGATGCACAGAGCTCAGATGATGGGTCTGGCAGAGCAGCACGTGGGCATCGCTTGAGTTTGAGCTGCCCAGAGATTTACGAGTGGCAGGGAAGGGTAGCTGGGGTGGAAAAGCCAGGCAAAACCCACAGTGGCATCCTGGCTGTGAGCCTGCCATCTGTACAACCTCTTCAGCCCCTGTCTTGTCCCTCTTCTGCACGGCAGTTTCTGACTGGTCACTACTGGGCATTGTTTGATGGCCACGGTGGCCCAGACGCTGCCATCATCGCCTCCAACTATTTGCACTACTGCATCAAGCAGAAGCTGGAGGAGGTTGTGGGAGGCATCACCGAGGCCCAGCCCCCCATGCACCTCAGCGGACGCTGCGTTTGTGACAGTGACCCCCAGTTCGTGGAGGAGAAGCACATCCATGCAGCAGACTTGGTGGTGGGAGCCCTGGAGAATGCCTTCCAGGAATGTGTGAGTACCCCGTGCAGGGCACCAGTCCTGCTGGCCTAGGCAGTCAGTCTGTCCCTCTCTGTGCCCTGGAAGGGCAGGGTCTGCACTTCTGCTGCTCGCTGAGTAGGCTAGAACTTTGGGCCAAACCTTTAAATGTGCTGAGATCATGCTGGATCAGACCCCCGGGTCCCCTCAGAGTTGTATGTTGGCAGTGCTGACCCAGAGCAAGGCTGCAGTAGCTCTGTACAATTGTGTAGGGCAGGAAGGTGGCTACTGTCACACTCATACAGCACGTACAAGTCTGAGCTCTCCCCATCACCCTCCTAAAGCACCCACAGTCCAGGAGCAACAGCTGTGTAGGCTGTACAGAGGCAACACTGTCGCTCTGCTGGTTTTCTGTGGCCCTTCCACAGTCAGTTTTGGTTCTGGATTTCTGCTGGGAGGGATGGGACAGTGTGTAGAAAGCAGCAGCCCAGATCACGTCAGTCTCCAAACTTGTATAAACCAACAGGATGAAGTCATTGGCCAGGAGATGGAAGCTACGAACCAGAAAGGAGGTTGCACTGCTCTGGCTGCCCTTTATTTCCAGGGAAAGCTGTATGTGGCCAATGCTGGGGACAGCAGGTGAGTCATAATAAAAGGGGGAAGTTGCTGGGGATGAGAGCTGAGAATTAAGCGAGGTTTCCAGCATCTTACTGTCCTGGTTTCAGCCGGGACAGAGTTCTAGAGAACACTGTTGAAAACCCACTGATGTTTAAGTTGTGCAGGCACTGCTCAGCAACAGACTCAGGGACTTTTCAGCTTCTCACCCTACCAGCAAAGAGGTTTGGGGGCATAAGAAGCTGGGAGGGGACACAGCTAGGACAGCTGACCCCAAGTGACCCAAGGGATGTTCCAGACCACGTGGCACCATGCTCCGTGTGTGAACTGAGGGGAAAGCTGGCCTGGGGCCACTGCTGGGGAATTGGCTGGGCATCGATCAGTGGGTGGTGAGCAACTGCACTGTGCATCGGTTGTTTTCTATATTCTAATCCTTTTCTCATTATTATTTTCCCTTCCATTTCTGTCCTATTAAACTTTCTCTCAACCCACAGATTTTACTTTCCTTTTTCCCAGTTATCCTCCCCCATCCCACTGGATGTGGGGGGAGTGAATAAGTAGCTGTGGGGTGTTCAGCTGCCTGCCAGGTTAAACCACAGCTCTGATTTAATCCTACAGACAGTAAATGTGCAGCCCAGCCATCCCCCTCCTGCTTTCCAACAGGCACAGGACCTGTTGGAAGAAAGGTGCTCTCATGCCTTCTGGAACGGTTCGGGGATTTCAAGGGATTAGAGCTGCCCAGACCCAGCACTGGGGTGGCAATGCAGCAGTACACTCAGCCTGGCAGGTGTTTAAAAGTGAAGGGTGATTTCCCTCACTTGGCTGTGGCCTCCCATTCCTCTAAGAGTGAGCTCAACCACTGTCAAACCAGGCAAGCACAGTTCTCTGCTGCAACAGTGCAATTGCAATGGAGTTATTTGAAATACAGTGGCCTTTTTTAAAAGTTTTGGGTGCACAGCTATTCTGTGGCACAGCTGAGCGTTGCCTCTTCCCCTTTGTAGGGCAGTTCTTGTCCTGAAGGACAACATTGTGCCCATGAGCAGCGAGTTCACCCCTGAGTCAGAGAGGCAGCGAATCCAGCACTTGGTGAGTGACTCCATCAGACAATCCAGCTGCGAGCATCCCACTGGGTCAGAGAGGGCATGTGGCAAGAGGACCTCCAGCTTTCCTTGAAGGCCACTGTGTGGCCATAATGTCAGCTGACACTAGCCAGGGAGGGCTGGGGTAGAAATTCAGCCAACAGTCTTCAGTATGGGAGATGTTCACGTCCTCATTGGAACATGCTTTCCCAGTTCTGGTCTCCACTCTGCTGCTGGGAGTGCCAGTCCTGAGGCAGAAGCAGCTCTGGTGCCCTACTGCACTGAAGCAGAACCTGAGCATGCTCACCCCTCCATTCCCTCCTCCAGGCTTTCCTTTTCCCCAAGCTTCTGGATGGTGAGTTCACACGCTTTGAGTTTCCACGGAGGTTGAAGGGAGATGATGTGGGCCAGAAAGTCCTGTACCGGGATTACTTCATGGAGGGCTGGTGAGTCCCTTCTGCCTGAGGGTAAGGCTGCAGCACAGGACAGCTTTACCTGCTCATAGCAAAGGGGAGGTGAAGGGAGAAAGGGCACCTGCTGCTGGTGAGAGCAGCAGCACGATGGTAGGGAAGGGTGCTGTGAGCAGCTCCCTCCAACTGAAGGACCAGGGCCCTGGCAGGGTGGTTAGAAAACAGTCAGGATGGTCCTTTTGTCATCCACCGAGGTGGGGCTGGTGCAGGAGTCCCAGCCTGGTGCAGGTACAAGCTGGGGAGGAAGGGGAGAGTGAGGGTCACTTTGCCCTTTCCTCAGTGAGCTGCCTGTGTGTGGGGACACCACAAGGATTCAATCAGAGTCAAAATGCTCTGGCTGGGTTGTACTATCAAGTCAGACAAATCCCAAATCAGCAGTGAATTCTCTGTTCCAGGGGGTACAAGACGGTGGAGAAAGCTGACCTCAAGTATCCTCTCGTCCATGGTCATGGGAAGCAGGTAGCTTAATGCTTTACACACTGGCAAGGCACAGGCAAGTCTGCTGGGGGTCCTCAGTGTCCCTGTCACTCATGTCACACTCTGGGGCACTAGAGCAGACCCGGAGCTCTCGTGTTCTCCAGCACAGCGCAGTCCCACAGCCCAGATACAGCAGCTTCCTTTGCTGCCTGGCTGGTGCAACCCAGAGCCCTCTGGAGCAGAGTCTGCACCCTCCTCCAGAGTACAGCAGAGCAGACAGCAGTCCTGAGGCAGCCTGCCCTTTCCTCATCTCCCCTTGCACACAACAACTCGATTCAGATGAGAACAAACTTCCTCAGCTCCCACTTGGGACTGTCTCCTTTGGCTCTACTGCCTTTCCCACAAACTCTCCTCCTCGAGGAGGGGCTGAGAAATGAGCCTGGAGAGGGAAGGAGGAGGTGGGGAGAAGCAACGACTGCACCCATCCAGCATCTGCCTGCTGGGGTTGAGCAGAAGGCCCCATCACCTCCCCCAGCACTAAACCCCCATGCCACCCCCGTTACAGAGTCAGTGCAAAACCTCCTTTGCCAGGACAAGGGGACACCCCCAAACCAACCCAACTGTCTTTCTTGCCACCTCAAATCAAGAGCAGATGCCACCATGGGCTTCCTGAGGTCTGTAGCATTACCCAGAGCACATGTACTCCAGAGCACACCATGGACCACATGGAGCCATTCACAATCAGGCTGTCTCCACATTCCCATCAGGCCATTCCTTCTGATCACTCCTCCATCTCCAAAGTCTCCAGAGGCTGTTCTGGGTGGTGCCTGGAGAAGGGTCCTAAAGGCAATACATAGATCAGTCAGGACAAGCCACACATCAGCTTTTAAAGGCACCACACCCAGATGTTTCAATCCTGTTTTGCTTTGTTTGTGGCCAGGCTCGCCTGCTGGGGACTCTGGCTGTCTCTCGAGGCCTGGGGGATCATCAACTCAAGGTCATTGACACCAACATTGAAGTCAAACCTTTCCTCTCCTGCATTCCTAAGGTCAGTCACAGCACATGGGAATTGTAGGGTGGAACTAAACAAGCTGCTGCTCTGTATGCAGCTTCTACAGACCTGGCAGGTCTTAGCCTTTCTCCAAGCACCCTGGTCCCAGTGTGTCACCTCTCAGGGGAAGCCTCATCTCCCTGACGCCTCTGCTCCATTGCAGGAGTTGTCACAGATTTACTCCTGTTTTCCAGGTGAATGTATTTGACTTTGCTCTGCATGACATTCAGGAAGATGACGTCCTCATCATGGCAACTGACGGCCTTTGGGATGTTCTGTGCAATGACGATGTCGCCCATGTGGTCAGGAGCTTCCTTGCAGAAAACAAGACAGATCCTCAAAGGTAATACCAGCTTTGTCTTTGTTTTCCCTTCCAAAGACTCTGGTCAGACCTAAAGCAGGCTGAGATCCCACTGCTTCCAGGTCAGCTCTGGCATGACCGCTCTTTTGTGTGACTTTGGAAACTGCTAATCTGTCTCCATCCTGAAGTAACAATTAAAAAGCTGACGTCTTAAAAAACTTTGTTATTTTGACAACATAAAGCCACATCTCAACATTGTTCTTAAGGGGAATAGTTGCTACGTTAACCCAAGCCTTGCATTTTTCTACCCACAGGTTTTCAGAACTGGCCAAGTGCTTGGTATGCAGAGCAAGGGGGAAGAAGAGAGGCCATCAGTGGATGCTGGATGACAGCCACGAGGCATCCTACGATGACATCTCTGTATTTGTCATCCCACTACACAACAGGGAAGAGGACTGACTGCCAGGATGACACACAGCATCTGTGTGTTCTGTTACTGTGGTGCCATTCAGCATCAACCTGAGACTGAGGGATTTCTGCTGCACGTGTACGCTCTCTTCCAGCAAAACCATTTGCAGTGGAACCTGAAATGCACAGCCAGCACTTGGCACAGAATGAACAAGATTAGCTCCTTAAGAACATGCCAGAAAAGCACAGTGGGCAACAAAGCACTCCCCTTTCTCATTGTTGGACCAAAGAGAACCTTTAAAGGGGGCCATATGCAAGCCGAAGGGCACTTCTTCTAAGATCTTTGCGGTACAGTGACACTGAAATCCTTATTTCTACTGATCCCTCTCCCTTTTTAATACTGAACAATAAGGATCGATTGAGATCCAGCCAGTCTGAAGAGCTGGCTTTTAATCAGACTTGAACTAAGCTGAACTGGATGCATAAGCTAAAGCATCTCTCGTATCCATTTGCTGTAACGTGAGATGTGCTAAAACCTGGGAGCTGCTGCCAAGACAGTGTTGGGCACAGCCATGCCAGTGGCATGGGAATGCTGGAGCAGTAGCCCAGACCTCTTGAGACAGTTGCCAGTTGTAGGCAGCACCACCTCAAGCCCAGAGGATGTAGCCAAGTGAAGCTTCACCCTGGTGTACAGGAGCCCCTGTGCAAAGCTTTGTGCCTTACTTAAGAACATTGAAGTGTATTAGTAACACAGTGTACAGACTTCTAACAAATCTTAATCCACACTTGCTGACACTTTTTCTATTCAGGTCATTTCTGACAGCAAAGCAGGTTTTGTAGCAGCAGCACTGATGAGAACCAGGGTGTTTCAGTACATCAGCTGATTCAGCAGAAGAGCTCCAGGTAAAATAAAACTGGTTTGTTGCAATTTGTCTGCAGTGCTGAATCTCAAGCACTTATTCCAGCAGACACACCAGAGTTGTCTTAAACTCTGAGGATCTGCTTCCCAACCTGTTTATTAGCCAGGCAAATACAGGTCTGGACAAGCTCCTCATCTCCCTGAGTCCCCACTTTGGTT
Organism: Corvus hawaiiensis; assembly: GCF_020740725.1. Lineage (NCBI taxonomy): Eukaryota > Metazoa > Chordata > Aves > Passeriformes > Corvidae > Corvus > Corvus hawaiiensis. The sequence continues at coordinate 17,683,757 of NC_063223.1, read as the reverse complement.
TTCATTATTCATTACATAGGTTCCAAGATTCCCTAGAAAAGCAGCCAAACCCCAGTGTGTGTTTAAGTTCCACAAGGATGAAAGTCGAAATAAAAGTACTTTGGTTTTTTTCCCATGCATCTTACTGTGGTGGTATTCCTGCTAGGGATTTTACACAGAGCTGGGCTGGAGAAAAACAGCCCCAGAAAATCACGGGGGAGTTCTTGCTTTTAATTTGTCTTTGCTTGTCACCAGAAGCATTCCCGTACCTGAACTGCCACAAGAGCTTGGTGTCAAAAGATGATTTCCTGCAGTAGGGGGAAATTCCCCCCAGGAATGGGGCAGCCTTCTCAGCTATCTGCTCATGGTTTAAGGAAGGGGTAGAACAAAAACATTTCTCTCCAGCTTCACTTTCCCCCATCCTCTTCAGCTTCACCTGAAAACAATGCAGGGTTTACCCATGTTAATGATGCTGGCTGCTGTCCTCCCTTCAGCAGCTATAACACTGTATTTATATGCATTGACTGTAATAATCCAAGATTCCTGTTACTCAAATCCAACAAGTTATTTTCTCACCTTCTTGCTGAGAAAGAGCTCAGCTCTTGCATCCAGACCACAGGCTGCTGTGGACACCTTTTCACCTAGGGTACCACAGCTCCATAAGTAGCTGTCACAAGGCTTCCCTACCCTGATACATTCATTGGCAAAAAAACCCCCCTCTTCAAATGGGCAATTTATAGAGGGATAACTTCAAAGAATCAGAATTTCCACTACAGAGTTTCTGACTCTTCAAAACAAAGGGAATTTTTAAAAAAAATGGATGAGTTTAACATTCCCCCTCTAAGAAACCAGCAAGTTGTATCCCACTGGACAAATGTAGAAGTTACAGCACTCAAGTGGTATCTCTACAAAATATTTATTGGTCACAGCCACAACATCGAATTCTCCACATATGTAGTATTTTGTGACAAAGCATAATTTGACTTTATGTATTTACACTCACTGGCAGATACCACCGAGGAGTCCAACTCCCTAGAGCAGCTCACAACCACAGAGACCAGTTTCTGAAAGGCTCGCCAGGTTCCTGCCGCTGACCCAAAACCAAGGTGAAGTCTCTTAAAGTGCTAATACAGCCAAGAGGCACTGGAAAAGATACACTGCTGCTTCCAAATTTGTCACTCAATTGCTCCTGCACCCTCCAAAGCAGGGATTGGGGCATGAATCCAGGACCTGGGAGCTTCAAGAAAGTAATAAAAACCTTTCAAGACTGACTTGGAGAATTACACCCGAAATCTCCTACAGCCCAGGCAGACGTGCTCACCCACCACACTGCTTACTCAGAAGTGGGATCTCGAGTCTCACTTCCCCTTATTTTGAAAAAAGGTCTTTATTTCATCCCAAAGAATATGGGGTGGATTTAAATGTCAGATTTGGAGGGGGAATGCTGTTTCCAGCTTGGCCACTGTCAGACCTGGGAAGGCTGTTTTTCATCAGATCTGTTTCTCATTAGCTGGCGGCCCTAAAGAAGACAGGAATTGCAGCCCTGAGACTCCTAGAGAAGCATATAGAAGCTGAAAGCTACAAGTTTTATTCACCTTTCTTGTCCAACTGTCTGAAACACACAGTTCTCAAGTTCCCTGACAAAACTTGGCACATTCCCCTCTTTTAAATCCAGATAGAAAGCACTCCATGCTACACCAACAGAGATGTCTCTGCCTGTGTGGGTGGCAGTGGGCCCTGGGAAGGCACTCAGCTGCCATCCTGAACAGAGCACTAGGGCTCTTGTGCATGAGCCTGAACATTCCTCTTCACTCCAGAAAGCCACTGATGTGCTTGTGTGTCTACCCTCCTAAACCACTCCTCTGCTTCCCTTTTCCTTAAACATTCCATGCCACAACGTACCATGTTTTACATCACTGCAGGCAGAAGAGAGCCGAACAACGACCTCCAGACAAGCGCTCAAACCACATTAACAAAGAGCTTTTATAGAATAAAAAACTTCCAAATGCTTCCCTGTGAAAAGTAACAAGGAATATGGCCAGAGGCTATCTATTCACTTCCTCAGGCAAAAGACTTTAAAAACTTCAAAGATGATTTACTACTGGACGCTGTAGTTTGACTGTTAAAACACACTACAAACCCCAAAAATCTGTATTTTACAAACCACTGCCAACACCAACGAAGGTAAAATAGCACCAAGCAGCCTGAAATACAACACTGCTGAGTTAAAGTGACTGAGGCCCCAGAAAACCACCTCCCTTTGCACGGGGCAGTTTTATTTATAGGCGACGGTGGGACAGCACGGGAAGACGGGGGTGGCATGAACCTCTCATCTGTATCTCCAGAAGCAGGCCTGTGTGGCAGAGGGAAAGCATCTATCACTCTGCTGGAGGATGGCAAACTCCCATGTGGTTAGAAATGCCCCGTGTGGCAGCAGCAGCAGAGATGAGCCACAACCACAGCACAGATGGAGCACCACGGTGTGAGCCTGCCCTGTGTGGGCAGTTTTCCTGCACTGCCACAGGCAGGCGCTGCGACCTGAACAGAACCAGCAGCACAGAAATGCTCAGTGCCCATCCCCAGCTCTTAGCACAGCACCTTTCCATGGACGAGGACTGGGAGGGGATAAAAACAAAAGGCAACAAGGAGCAAAACAGAAACAGCTGTGCTACAAGGCATTTACTTTTCCAGGGAGCCATGATGTGAATTGTATACAGCTGAGATGAACTTTGCTCTAACACAGGAACATCAGGACAACTGACCTAAGGAAAACGCTCCAGCACAGTTTGCCAGTATGGAGTGGCACTAGAGAGCAGAGAGAACATGCCCATTTACTGTCTTGTCACCTTGCCAGCTTTTCGTATTTATGAGCAGGGAAGCACATGTGACTGGGCGAGGGAAAGAACAGACTTCCCAAGCTGTGGCCCAGCACAAACCCAAGTGTGTTTGGAAAGGCAAGAATAATGAACACCACATTTTCGCCAGGCCTGTCCCAGCTTGCTAGTGGATGCATTCCATTGAAGCAGCATTTCAGGGAAAAGAAACTGGAACTGGGCTTGAAGACCAGCCTGCCAGCTTTTCTGTGCTACAAGCTGCTGAGGCAGGAGAGCGTGTCCCTCCCCATCTCTTTGCAGGGGCATTCCTTGGAGAAGGGCCACAGCAAAGCAGTGTCAGCACAGTCATGCCTAAGATTTTTAGAATTCATTTCTGAAGACGCCATCTGAGAAAGGATGCTCTTTTGGAGCTATCACTGGAAACCTGCAGACCAGTAACAAACTGTGTGATGGACTATCCACGTGTCAGTTTTAACAACAGGGGATACAGGTCTAAGCCTGGTGTGGGACAAATTTCATGGAGCTTATTTACAGACCGGGGGGCGGAAAACTGCATCAGTGAAAGTAAACAGCCTAGACACCTCACAATACTGGCCCACATCATATTCTTTTATATCTAAAAGTAAAAAAATATGGCCCATTCCCACTGCCCACCCACCCCATGATATTTACAAGTAAGATCAGCCAAGATGGTACATAAGGAAGATACACAGGCAGACTGTGCTTTCAGTCTCAGTGTGGTTTCTCCGTCTTCCTGCTGACAGACTCCTTTATTGCTTAGGACACTGGCCGGACCTCAGCAGTGCTGTCTGCGCCTCCAGGATGTTGACACAGCAAACAGCAGGGAGGCTTTGGCAACCTCTTGACAGTGGATGAAACCTGTGCAGTTGCACACTAAATCGCCAAATAAAGGATGACAAGATGTATGAGGTACATTCACAGCTACCCACGTGCTTCTGGTGCATGTTCCACTGCAAGAGAATCCAGCATCTGCGCTGAAAACTGTCAGTGTTCACATTTGGCACAGAAGTATTTGCATCTGTGGACTGCAGTGAAACCAGAGATCCCAGACGTTAAAAACATGCACTTACGGAAAGGAACTGCACGTTCCACGTTGGAACATCAATAGCCTTGTGCACTTACAGCAGGAAAACACATAATTACAGCTTTAAAAAATGCCACGAACATTTTGTAGATAAAACAGACTTCACCGCTCTAAGAAATAATACTGTGTCAGTTCCATCTTGGGCTGAAGCCTGCCGGGCATGGACTGGAAGGTAAGAACTTGTAGCATGCTGCTTCTTGAGCGTGCCAGGAGGCCAAGAGGAGCAGTCCCCACAACGGAATGCTGTAGATAAAGGTAAGACATGGAAAATACGCAGGAACAGGAACACAGTCTAGATGTAGGCAATTCCAAAACTATGCTTGCAATGACGTGCTGCTGTTAGCAGTACAGGAGCCATCCAACAGCAGCCGCAGCGTAGGAATTAGTCGTCGATAGTTGGCAACCAGAAGGCCTACAGAGGAGAAAAGAACACATCTTTTCATAGCAGAACACAAATCTCTCCTACAGCACCCCATAGGAGCTGGCACCTTCTGTAAGCACACATGAGAGGCACTGAGACTTCTCAGATTCATCTCTGGAAGGGTCAGCACCTCATGGAGCTCAGAGGAACTTAAAGCCCATTTCCTTACCATATTGGAACATGCGCTAGCAAAAGTCATGAATTTTGGATTGAACTGCAGACAGGTTATAGGACCTGTGTGTTTTCCATCTAGGACAGCCACCTTCATCCCACTTTCCCCATTCCAAACGTGGATCTTCCCATCCTCCGAACCTGAAGGTAAGAGTGGAAAACAAGATATGCAAGATGCACTGGAGAGGTCAGCAGAGGAAATGAAGAGCATTTTTTTCTGTCAGAACTTTAGGAACAGGCAGGTCTCAACTTTGTAACACAACCTTTAGAGTTCTCCAAGTGTCACAAGGTCACGTACAAAACATCAGAGAGTTAACACACCTGTATCCAAACAGCAGGTTTGTACCTTTGCACTGCAGAGACTCAACTACACAACAGGGCAACACTGTTCAGGCAAAGATGTTAACTACTGTCACCCAGTAGAAAAGGAGAGCTGACACCTCCAGCAATGCAGGAGAGACCCTGGCCAACCTGCACCAATGTGCAGAGGCCAAGTGCTGGGGGAAGAGTCATTGTTCACATAAGTTCTCAGTTCAGACACAGGTAAATGTCTCACTCAGTGGGCACAGAATCAAACCAAAGCCTGTACCATGGAAGGTAACCAGATTTCAATGCACTAAGCCAAATACCAGAAGCTTCCCTGGAGATGTCAACTCTCCACATTACTATAATGGGATAAGTTTTTCACTTTAAAATTACGTTTTTCAAACTCTGAGGCTGAGAACTTTACATTTTTGTAATTCAGTTCGGCTTTAGACTCATTTTAAATAGGATTCCTAACAAACATGCAAAGCATTTTCTTCTGCTTCTGTATTTACGCCTGTAGCCTTTCAGGAAAAAAAAATTAAGAAGCACAAGTTGCAACTTAATTGTAGGGAAAAACTGAAGAGGAATAAGTGGTTTGGAACTTCTACTACTGTTTTAATTTGAAAGAGAACAACAGGAAGGTAAATATGTGCAATAAAGTGCTCTCCAGAGACAGACTAAACAAAAAACCCCACCCCTCTTCTCTGCAATCAGGAAGTTCTCAGCCAGAACAAAAGAAAAGAAATTTTGCCAAGATCATCAGTCATCCAGAAAAAACGAGGATCTGGATACCAAATTACCACAAAGTTAAACATATTTGATATATCAGCCACAGAAATAAGAACAAAATTAAAGTTCTAGGAAGGGGCAGCACCACACAGACTCATCTGACTCATGTCCACAGGTCCTGTTGGGCAGCAGGCGACTGAAGTGCTTATTTTGGGGTGCCCAAGGTGCAGCACCAGGCTGTACAAGAGTTTCAAACTGCTTTTTGCCACCTGCTTCCCTCAGGAGTCCATCTGCAGAGGGCCGGGGAATCATACACTGGGAGCCACCAGGGCGATGCCTACAGCTTCTATCAAGGGTTTAAGAAGTTGTTCCACAGACATGGGGGTTTACAAGAGCCACATGAACAAACTGCAGCTGCCCCAGCATGTCACCAGAGCAGGAACACCCCTGGGGGTGGTACAAATGCACCAAGCTACAAGACCAGTCACCCAAGCACAAACAGGTGCTTTGGTCATCAGGAAACGGGATGGCCACAACACAGCCACAAAATGCTTTGAGGAAGCACATGAGGGCATCCTAGCCACAGGGCGAGGACCACTGACAAATTATGTGACAGGTCTTCCCACATTACAACAGTTTCCTGGTTTCTTATCTATTTTGGAACAGCATTTATACATAAGTAAAAACGATAAGACTTATTGCAGGCTCTTTTACATTTCAGTCTAGAGAACACTGAGCAATCTAACAGAACACTGTCAGTGCAAAGAAAGCTTACAGCTGCACTGTATTATTTAAATACATTCTGCTTCCCAACAGACACAGCTTTAGCCCTACATAACACACCTAATTTCAGAGCACTGAAATTTTTGCCAAGAATTATCTTACCTATCATGATGAACTGAGAGTCTGGTGTGAATGATGCCTCCAGCGTGACAGCCTTACTATTGTTATAACCCTATGGCACAAAACAGGAGAATATGTAGTAGAGAGTGTGTCCACAGCAAGCTCACAGCCAAAGGGCACCTGCTCCCCAAACTAACACCAAGTTTTCCAGGAAGTACCACAGGCAGCAGGCTCACCCCAAACGTGTGCAGGACAGCTCCTTTGAAGGCATCAATCAGCCGAATGAAACCGCCGTTCGTCGAGATGAGGATGAGTTTCCCATCATTGCTGAACTTCAGGCCTGTCCACTCACATGTGCGGTCATATTGCATCTTAAATGTAGCAAATGGCCCCTGCAGAGAGAAAGTGGGAAATATAAAGAAGACTCTGCACTGCTGTTAACAAGAATCTGCTTTTAACCTTTAAAAGAAAATCCTTAGCCCTAAGATACCAAAAGACAGTGTCAAGGCAAACAAGTCTCTGCATGTGTAAGTTTCAACAGATGAATCCAGTTTCCAAAGCAAAAAAAGAGTGCAATAGGCTGTTTCAATCCAATAGTTTCACACTCTACCACAATCAACAGCAGAAATTAAATTAAGAAAGGAAGACGTTTTTGAACAAGGCTGCTAAATGAACTTAGAGAAAGAGTTTGAGCCAGTGTAATCATCATCTGAGTTTTGAAAACCACAGACCTAACTATGCTGAGTACTTATTCAGTTCAGCTGCTCATGTCAGTACAGTTTCCTTTGAAATTTTCATCCTTTCTGACACTCCTGGCTCAATCTCTGCCTGTGTTCTTCTGGAATAAGCCGCAAGGAAAGAAAGGCCAAAAACCACACAAAAAAGAGCCTATGTTGGAGTCACTGAGCCAACAGCTGAGCCAGCTGGTGGGCCAGAGAACCCTGAAATAGCAAATGCCTGATGGTGGAAAAACTCAGATATTGGCGACACCACTCTCACCTTTGTGTGAATAAAGGAAAGGCCTTTCCCACAATTTCTTCTGGATGAAATGTAACCTTACACACCCCCAGACCCTGGTTAAGAAAACTACCTCTCCCAGCAGCCTGTGCTGTTGCATATGCGACCTGATCCCCCAACTCTGCCCCTTCCCTCGCTCATTGGTTCCCTTCCCTGGTCCCGCCTTTGTACCGCCCCCATGCCCTCAGATCACTGTAACTCTACCTAAACCTGAGCACGAGCACGCTGGGCCCTCTCTCGCATTGGGTCCCCTCTGCGGAGGATGAAATAAACCTCGTCTGTGGAACGTGCCATGCGGAGAGCGCTCCTTGGCTCCTTATCTCTGGTAATATTGAGCTATCTGGCTTAAGTGTGTGTGTGTGTGTCTCCTCAGCGCTAAACATCTGCGGGGCTGAAAGGAGAAGCTTGCTAGTGGCTATACTGCTGCACCTGAGCGTTTTTGTGCCCAAGACAGTTTTGGGGAACACAGCAGCGATCTCCCTATTGCCCTAACACCACGCACTTCTATATAAGCCTAAACTGGAGTTTGGAGCAGGTTCAAGAGTTAGCACTTTAACACTGGTTAAGAGTGTACCTCAGGATTTGTATCCCTTTCTGTCCATGAGATGTGTGCTTACTGAGAACTCTGTAGATGCCAAGGAGGCACCCCAGACAGTAAGCTCGAGTACACAAATCCAGCCTCTGAGCACTGAGTTTAGATTATTTCTTGCAAGATAAAAGTGTAAGAAGGGAAGTTAGGGTACCTCACCTTGTCGAAAGAGCGGAGATCATAAAGCTTCACCATTTCAGAATTGACTCCAGCAGCAAAAATCAACCCTTCTGGGTCAAAAGAACACACAGGCTTCCCTTGGAGATGCATTAAACCCTAGAAAGAGAAACAGCCAGAATTAACTTGCAAGACTGATGCTCACATTTCTACCACCATCCTTTGAGCCCACTGTGAGCAGGACAGCAGATTAGGGGTGGAACAAATTAATTTCAGTTGTAAATACTGAGGTTTTACAAAGGTTCAGAACTCAGCTTTCTCAACTTCAGGTCACCATACAGAACTTCCAGTTTGCTTCAGTGACAAAGTTTACACCAAAACAAATCAAAACCTCATTCAAGGTGTCATGCACTCCAAAAGTCCCCAGAGAAGGGAGGCTCATATGGCTGTCTTAACAACCATACCAGGGAGCACCACAAAACACTGCTGCTGGGATCAACAGCAATGCTCTACGATTTACGGCTGCACAAGAGAGGAAAAAAAATACTTAGAAAGCAAGGGAATATCGCTGCTGAGCTTTACATGCCTGTTTAATGAAAACTCATACCTGCTGGAAGCCAACAGACCTTACATATTAAAATTGACAGGTTGCTACCAGTGCTTATTTTTAATGTTACCTTTTCCTTAAGTCACATAGTAGAAAACAGTTGACAAAATTTGGTAAAAGCCCACAAAATATTTTAATTTTAATTGTAATTTTCTGTATCCTGACTAGCAGTCTGTGCATGTTAGTCAAGCATTTTTATGAACATACTGTATGCACCTAAACAAGAACACACCTTTGAGTAAATATATGTAATACATTGAACAAGTTTCTGCATTTTTCTTTCTTTCTGCATTCTTCTCTACATAAAGTCTAGAGACTTTACTACTTCTCTTCTTTCCCACGTAGGTCAGTTTTCCCTGTGCTCTCTGTCGATGAGGCAGTGAGCTTAGCCAATGCTAAGGGGCTCTGGTGAGTGGGTCAGCTCTGGTTTCCCGGGAATGGGAATATTTCCAGGTAGTATGGCTGCCATCTCACGGACCAACTGAAAACTACAAGTAACACTTCCTCAACCTGTTTCCCAAACTTGGCTGGATGCAGCTTCCAGTAACAAGTCCTTGTTTTATCATTCTTACACGTTCAGGCATTAGCATAAATCACAGAATTGTTACTGCACTTACAACCCTACCTCATCTGCAGCAACTTGGAGATGAAGATACATCCCAAGGGAAACCTACACACTGGAGTTAAAGGCATACTCCCCCAAAAATAGCAGAATTAAGATCTGCCAGAAAAGGCTTGAAGAAAGATTTCGTAATTTACAAAATGTAAAACATTTTGTAAGAAATTTAACTTTTTTCTTTCTCTTTCATTTACAGTTCCATCATCTGGAATAAGCAAACAGCCCTCTCTTGTTAGCAAAATGGTACCGGGGAGATGGGGAAATAACAGAACACAACACTACGTATCCAGATACCAGGAGAAAACAACTGAGCACCACTAAAGGTGGAGATTCTACTTCCAATCTTTTATTCCTGCCACTGCTGCCAGTTCTGGTATTTTTCTCAGCCCGTACAAGCCTGCTTCCACTAAAACAAGTAAAGTATTCCAGCAAAATAAGTAAACAAAACCAAACAGTGTTCCGTCTTGCTAGCAAGTCAAATCTGCTCATAAACAGTTCTGATGAACAACAGCAGTGATGCAAGGAAGTGCCAGACCATATGGCTGCTGTGTTACTTTAGCTCACCAGTTTCTTAATCAAATTTAATTGCATCAAGGCACCAATTTTAGACACACACTACAAACACTCAGATAAGATGAATTCACAACACAGGAGGGATGCCTGCTCTGAGAGAACACCCTCTGCATAAGGTAGCAGCCTGATGAACAAGCTGATGACACCCAGCCCTTCTCTTGTTTCATCAGCTGCGAGTGTTATTTCTTGCTCTCCCCAGTGCCTCTCCAGCAGAGACACAGGTGAGAGCAAGTGGTGTTACACAATGTGACACACCACACACACTGCACAGAGATTCCTGATCCAGGCTTCTTTGGGAAGGTGTCAACACTGAATCAGCAGCACACACTTCTAGCAGTCTTTTTAGTTTGTTACAAACACACATCCATTTTTTATTCTTCCAACTGAAAATTCAATGCATTGTGCACACGAATTTTATAACCTACCTGGCAATTTGGAGAGCGGAGATCCCAAAGTCGAATAGTTTTATCCAGGGATCCAGAAATAAAAGTATCATCTACTGGAGACATTGAAAGAGCAACCACTCTGCAATACAGAATCCCACATGCATCAGAGACAAACCAAAGACGTGAATGGAGCAACACCCACCCCAACAGCTGTGTACAAACCCATAACTGAACAAAGCAGTAAGTAGCATGAACCAAGTGTAATGGAACTCGAGCTCATTACCATTCTTATTTCAATTTCTCTTGTCCTGTCCCCAAGCCACATCTCACCTTTTTGTGTGCCCCGGGAAATACCGAATGTATTTGTTGTCATGCAGGGAGAGGTATCGGATAGTGTCTGAAACATAAACAAACCATAAGCTTTATTATTCCATGAGCCCAAGGTCATCTGAAAGTGATCACATACTAACTTGCTCCCCAGAGCAACAGTAATCTCATCACAGTGATTAAGTCTGGTCATTTGATTTTAAGTCAGACTTCAGAAGAGAATCAAGTTAGAAACAGACAAAAACCAACTCTGTTCTTAAGCAGAACTGAAAATTAGCCAACAGGAAAAGATACTTCCCACGTTTGGAAGTCATGTTACATTTTAAAAACAACTGTCATGTGATCTAGGCAAGGTAATTTCAAAGGTGCTAAAATTTAAGTAGCAGCAGGTTTTAGTCCATCACTCTCACAAAATGGAGAGTATCAAATTTACAGAGTTTACTCTGCAAATTTACTTTGTATTGCTTTGCAGCATGAATACTGCTCTTTCCTACATACACATTCAGCAAACAAATTTCCAACTAAGCAGTACACACAGGAAATGTACAAATTCTGCACTCAGCTAAAGATAAAAGATAAAACCATAACTTCAAAGCCAGGACAAGACCATTAAAAACTAGCAAATCTCTCTTCTTTTTGTTTAATCTGACAATCAACAGCTTCACACCTTCTCTGCACTTAGAGCAGCTAAGCTCTAAGAAGAGGACAGAGGAGTAATCTAAAGCTTAGTGTACTTCAAGCAACCTTAAACATAAATTGAATAGATGAGAGCAGCAGCACAACATTTCTCAAGTGCCAATTTTATCCTGAGTATAGGTGAACATACCAAGAGTAGCCCACGATTCTGAAGATGCTGTTGAGACTTTCTCCCAAAATTAAAATAAATCCTTCTAAGAGGAAACAATTATTAAACAACCGAAGCCACTTTTCAATCTTTATGTGCAGACGCTGTACTGCTGGAACAAGTCCTGCTGAAGGTCAAGGATACTTTTACTTTTGACTAAGAAGAACATGTGCCAAGAGGATGCAACATGTACTGGGTGTATTGACAGTCAGAGGAGTTACTGTGTTCAGAATGTTTTGAAAGGCTCATTCAGCAAAATTTTCTATCTGTGAAAAAATTATCAAGCTCCCATTTTTGCCTGAGGTTGCTCATCAAGCTGAGGTCAGAGGCCTAAACCACCCTCCAGTATCTGACAAGCAAACTGAAGCTGATGGAACAAGCTGGAAATGTGGTACTGGTGACACACAGTTCTGAAAGGCTCTAAGTGACCTGAGGTGATTATCCAAAATACAAATCCCTAACACCAGTGTCACATCCCACACTGGATAGAACCAACATGCTTCAAACTTCCTGTTAAGACACATCTCTATTTTTTTCCTGCAAGAACTGTCATTACCTGATCTCCGAAGTATCCATGAAGAATTCCATCTTCCTTTGCTAAAGAGGAAGCACTGGGGAATTGTGCTCCTTTGGGATCCTCACTGCTGGCAGTGCTCTGTCCCAGGCAAGGCAGTGGCCTGTACAGTTATCTCCTGTACCGGGTGGTATCATAGACCCTCAAACTGTACAAACTACTACCTCAGCCTGGAATCAGGCAACAGGAACTAAGTCCAGAGGTCTTGAGGAAATCTTCACAACTAGATTGGTAGCAATTCAACACAAAAAATGCTTGGAAACAAGCACCAGCATTCCTATAGCATGTTCCTGAGGTAATTTTCCTTCCCAGTACCTGCAAAACAGGTTAATACAATGCACCTTGCCCATGACCACATGCATTAGGGACTAAACAGTATCTGGAATCCTACAGAACACCCTGTCGGGTTTATTAATCTTACAATTTGTAACAGCAACAAACATTCTCACATTGTATCTTTTTCTTTTCTTCTGATTAAGTGTTTAGCATAATGCTACCCTGCAGCACAAAGACTTAAGTCTTAAGGCTTACCAGTACTTATAAACAAAAACTCAGTACTCAAAATGGCATTAAAAATGCTTCATTAAATTGTTAATTATTAGTTATTGTAAATTAAATAACAGCCAAATAAAAAATGTGACACAAAGTAATTACATAATTAAAAAAATAAGTAGGTTCTGAAACACACTCAAAAGGCATGTGCTTCCTGTGACACTTTTAATCCTTTTACATCATTAAATCCAATTCTGGTGGAGACTTCCCTGTTCCTCTAGTTTCAGGCCCAGCTCGTTCTACTTTAACCTGACTTCCTAACTCTTAACTTCCATCTTCTCTAAATTCACAGTCTTTGAAATTACTTTAGTAGCCCAGCATACATCACAAGGCACCAGCATCTCTACTGTTAAGCTTCATCTCCGCAAAGGAAAAACCAAACCAAGACCTCTATTCCAGAAATTATGAATCTACAGGTACAACGTTAAAAGCTATTTGTAAAGTGCTGCGCTGAGAGACTTGGTCACTGCAGAATTCTCAGACGTTGACTACAACAAACAAAACCAAAATTGAGCTCTGTGACCTCCTCCAGGCTTGGCTGGTGATCTGTTGAGTTACCTGAACCTCCTGCCCTCCCTTCCTCTGCAGCTAAGTTGTGTGTACCAGATAGAGCTGTGGCATTCAGCCCAGATGCTCCTTCCACCTCACTCACACGAAAGAAGTGAAGGTGCAGAGGCTGCCTGACAGCACTGACCCAACACCAACTGAACAGCGCAATGAGGAACCGAGTTTTATCTCCATAACAATGTTTAACCCTCCAGTTATTGCAGCAGCGAACAAACACACGTAAGGATGCTCAAAGGACTAGCACCAAGCTGTGCATCAGTGTTGGACATTAATTTCTTCCTCTGCCTCTGTCTGACAGAGTTCTTACCACTGAAGAGCTGTTATAACTTTTTCCCCAATCTTTAGAGCTAATTATCCAGACATGTAGTGTAAGGAGATTAATATGCTCCACTCCAGTGGATCACTCACCATCTATTTTGTTGGAGCTGTACACGACAGTGTTGGCAGCATGTGTATATCTGATGAGATCCACTCCATACTTCTTACTGTACAGGGTCCTCTTCGGTCTGTCAGGAGGAAGCAGAAATAATTGCACTCTCTGCAACAAAAACCTCGAAACAAAACTCACATCAACAAGGCCTATTCCCATTAAGGCATTACACGGTTGTTTCAAGTAGTCAGATGTTTTTATACAAAAAACCATCTCATACATATACAAAAAAAACATTTTATACAAAAAAAATTTTATTTGATTTTCAAACACGGATATTGGTATTTCTCCAAGACTATCCTTAGGCTTGAAGAATTCCCTGTAGCACCTGCAAAATGCACTTGTCTCCTCCAAAAATTCCTTTTCCTATGATGTCTACTGCAAAAAGAAAAGGAGGAGCTAACATAATGAGCACAGCAAGCAGCACTGCCTCACTGTGCCCTTGCCGATTCAAATCTCCCATTCATCTGCTGCTCATTTTTGATTGAGTATAATTTGTCTTTGTTCTCTGTTACTTCAAAACCTAGAACAGGGTGTCTCATTCACGGGATATTAACCCAACACATCTATATACCAGTCATCTATAAAAGACATAGTAACACAGGGACTTTTCCAAACCACTGCAGAATTCTACTTGTATCCAACCTTAAGGCAAGAAATGCAAATTTAACATTTTGCAACACAATGAAAGACACTCTAGTGAGAGTGAACACAATCTACAGAACTGTGTTTCTGGGGGTCTGGGACGCAGGTGATACACTGCAGTGCTAGAATTTTAAACTGCAGATTAAGTTTAGAAGCAGCTGGCTAATAATGTTGTGAGGGTATCTCACAACAGTGGTACCTGTTTGAGCAGTGCAAGGTCTCCACCACCCTCCTTACCCTTTCATCCCCAACTGAGGGAGCACAAAGGTTTCAGAGCTGGGCAGTCAACCAGCGAGGGTATTGATCAACACCAGAAATACCATCTCTTCCAGGAGCTATTTTTAATCCAGAAATTCGTAACTCTGGTTATTATAGGGGCCCATGAAATATTTTACCCACACGACCAAAGAGGACAGCATGGGAATGGAAACAAACAGCAGGAGCAGTCGAAACCAAGAGAAAAGTTTGTCAGACTACACCCTTAGACGAGCTATTTCTAACATGCTGAACTTTTTCCTTTTTTCACTAGCCTCAACCTGACACACCCAACAAGAGCACAAGTCGTAGACTTTTCATAACATAACAAAAACAGACACTCATTCTTAAAGATTAGTTCTCAAGCAGCAGAAGCCATAGGGCTCTGACTTCAAACAAACTTGCTGGGGACAAGTTCCCACGAAGTGAAAGCCAACACAGCAAGTGCAGTGAAAACCCACACACCACCTGTACCACAGACCAAATCTCAACTGGTTCTTCCCCTGTTCCTCCAGCAGTTCTTTAAATCGTTCTTCAGATGCAAACATGCCACACACTTAAAAAAACACACCTAATTTAAAGTTTGACACACTCTAACATTATGTCTGATACGCTTCCCCACACTGCTTTCTGAAGTTACCTCAGCTATGCTGTTGACCAATCTAGTGGGGATAATACCCAACAACAAACCAAGAAAAAACCCCAATCTCAAAACATACTATATTAGACACTCTCATGCCTAGTTTGGCTTTCCTTTTCTATTACAAGTATAAAACTTAGAAGATCTATTTAGAATAAATTAATATAGACAGAGACAATATCAACACACAGACAAAAGCACATTTACCAAAAAGAAAGAGAGTTCTGTGTTTTAGGAAAGGTGAAGTTTTCATGTAAACTGACACAAACAGAAGTGTGTCACTGCACACAAGACCTGTTGCCAATCAACTACTTCAAACACAAACGAGAAAATTAAGTACTTTTAAACAACAAATCACAATCACTAAACATAATTCCAAGGTCAAGGTTAATCTATCCATCCCACCTACAAACCAAGCAATATCGACAAAGAAAAATACAAGAGCTCAGTCAAATCTGCTACAAAGATGAAACAAAACAGAGGCAAGGTTTGTAATATCATCCATGCCTTGGTTTGAATCAGTGCTGCTATGGGTAAACATCACCCACAACCAGGAATGTGGATGTGCCCAGCAAACACCACAGCTAAGCAGGAGTCCAGATCCATCACTTTATTTATATCAATAATACACAATTGATATGCACTAAAATACAAGCTAAACCTTTGCTAGAGCACCATTCTATCACAGCAGGGTTACCAATGTGCAGCCAGGCTGCTCCCAGCCTCAGGGATTGCTGTACATCCCAACATACAACTGTCCTACAAGTTTTCAGAATCCCTCCTTAAGTCCCAACAGACTCCAGTGAGCCTCTTAGTTATGCTTCCAAGCCAGCCTACTGTGGAGGGATTTGGCGATGTAGGATGGGCTAACAATTTAATAACCATTTATTAATTTTAAATCAATAAATTGTTATAAATACATTTATAACAATTATTTCTTTGAAATAGAAGTGGAATCTTGGGACCAAAATTATTGGATGCTTATGAATAAGCAGTTGCCTAAGCCCAGAACACACATGATAAGGACATAATCTTGTCCTGTCAGTCCTTGGCTGCACAGCACTGTTTCAACTGTCCTGACACTGTTAGAAGCTGAAGCTCACCGAGGTGGGGTTGGCCATACTCTCACAGAGCTGTACAACTCATTCTGGTGCGGCAACACAGCCAACTAGGTGAGGATTCACCTAAAGTACAACCGAACAGCTGCATTTTAATTCTGCCAGCAGAACTGCTCATTAACAGAGGACACACACCAAATTTTCCTTCTTTTAGACAGGGAAAGGCATTAATTTTCTGGCCATTTGATGAAGTAGAGTATCCTACACTGATTCCCAGCAAGCAGGACATTTAACTTCTTCCTGGCCATTATATCCAAGCAGGTGAGAGTTCTAGGCTCTCGCAGCTGTGACTTATAAGGAAAAATAAACCAACTACAAGCCTGAAGCTGCCACAACAATGATCATTCAGACACCTGAGGTTTCATCTTCACACGAATTTCTAGTGACAACGTAATTCAAAGCAAAACTTTCCAGGTTAGAGAACAAGCGTGTCCTGCATCCCCAGTTACCTCTAAAAATCACAGCTACACTTCTAAGCCAGCTGATAGTGCATGAGCAGCTTTCAAATAATTTTAAAATTTTATAACCATCAGAGAACACAGCAGTTACCTTGAAACTACTCTCATTGCCCTGCAGCTCCGCAGTAAAGGACCACTGATCTACATTTAACTTAATTAAAGCAAACCCTCTGACTATAAAGCACATCAGGATTAGATGGAGATTGGAGTGAAAGGGCCAAATGCCTCCCAACCCATCAAACCATTCTTTACAAGTTTAAAGGGGAAGAGCAATCAATACCATCTGCATTAACATCACTCAGCCCTGCTACTACTGTATATAATTAGGATCTGGGATACGATCCACGGCACACTCCATACATACAGAGTTACCTGTTGTTACATAAATAAAAATTAAATATTTTCACGTCACAGTTCATTCTAGCAGGTGGGGAACACCAACAACTTTAATGTGTAAAGCAAGCAAACTAACTAGAAGCTGAAAATAATGTATAAATAGGTGTCCCAGAAAATTAAGAGAATATGCAGGAAGCAATCTTTCCTCCCAGCAAGTACGATGTCTTGGCCTGCTTGGAAAAGCAGGAGGGTTAGGAATACCTGGTTTACTAGAAAATATATACAACACTGACATATCTCTGCCTTGATACTCCCAAGCCATTTCTTTTTCATTCCTGCATTACCTTGTCCTTTTTATTCCCTCTCCCATAATACACATAACTTGCTATCCGTTCACTTTCTGTGTGGCTGTGATGCTTCCCAGTCCTGACTTTACAAAAAAACCCACGGAACACCTCAGAACTACATCTCTACGCCAATAAGCACATGTAAAACTTAAAGTCTGAAGGAATTTAAAGCAGACAAACACACACTTGTACCAACTGAGAAAGATTTTAATGGCATAATGACACCATTTGGCTCAAATTGTTCCAGCTGTCATAGACTTCAAACACCCTTGGCGTAGGTTTCCATCCTCTGAACAGATCTCAAGTGCTCTGCAAATTTCTGGGGATTTATCCGAAAAACAAGACAAGCACCACGTGATCAATAGCAGAAGAAGGATAAAACCAGACAGTTAAATGAGAAACAGAAACACACTCTTAACTCATTACCCTTACATAACAGAAATCAATAAACACCTCGATTGATTACATCTAAACTAAGACAATGTTTGGAGACACACACAAATCACACGTATTTTAACTGTGCTTTAGAGATAAGGACAAAACTCGAGAAAATTATCTAAAACACAGAGGACCACGTTTGCCTGCAGCGATCCAAGACACCACTTAGGAACTGGGTTTTATAGAAAACACCATCAGGTTTTGAGAAGTTATAGTAATATACACCACACCACCTGCACCTTTTGGCTTAAAGCATTTAGCCAAGAAGTTACACTCAAATGAGGCGTTTAAAAGGGCACATCTGCACATTGCTCACAACAATCGCTTCTCTATTAATTAGCGAGACTTAAGCCCAGAGAAGTCAGTTCCACACCTGCAGCAATCCCAAGACCTGGAGATGTGACCAGACCTGAATCCTTTAGGCTTTGCAACTGTTTAGCTCTCACAGAAGTGAACTTTCGCTTACACATAGGAAATTATCACCACTGTCTCCAGCCTACCAAGATAACGAGTACACTCGCAGAGCAGACAAACCCACGCTGCTGCTATCCCTGCCGCTGGGATTCTATTCACAAGCCTACACTAAAAAACAACAGGAGAGAAGCTCAAGCTAAAGCTCACCGGCCAGACCTGCGGGGCCAGGCAGAGCTTGTCCCCAAAGGCCACCGTGGGCAGCCCCCACGGCCCCTCATCCCCCCGTGCCCCAGGCACTGCCCCAGACCCCGAGGGCTGCACCCCCGGCCCCGCCACTCACTTGCCCTCCTGGCAGTCGTAGAGAACGATGGAGTCATCGTCGCTGCTGGAAATGACGGTCTCGCCGTTGGGGCTGAAGTCGAAGCAGTTGATCTTGTCCGAGTTCTCGCGGAAGACCTTGGCCACGCGGAAGCTCCGCAGCACGTTGTCCGTCAGCTTCATCCCGCCCGCCGGGCCGCGCCGAACGAGGGCGGCGGCGGCGCTGAGGGCAGCCGGGCGGGGCTCCGGGCGGTGGCGGGAACGGCCGAGCTAGGCGAGGCGGGGCGGGGCGGGGCGGTGAGAGGCCGCGAGGGGCCGTGGGGGGTGGCGGAGGGCGGCGGGCGCGGCGGGCTCGGCGCGGTCAGGCCGCGGAGAGGCGGCTCCCCCTCATTGTGCCCGCCATCTTGCGGCTCCGGCGGCGCCGCGCGGGGCACCCTGGGAACGGGGTGTTGTGTGGGGAGGGGGAGCGTGCGCATGGGCTGCTGGGACGGGGGAGGGCGGGGTGTCCCGTACCCAGCGGCCATATTGAGTGTGGCAGGAATGGCAGAAAGGCCTGCGCTCTCCTGGCCCGCCGTGGCTGTCAGCGTCTGTCACCATTCCCGCCGCTTCCGGGGCCCGAGGTGGGAAGGGGCGGCGCAGGGCAGGGCTGGGCGGCTGTGGCGGGGTCGGGGTTCATTGCCAGTTCAGTACCCGCCCGCCCGTCCGTGCCTATTGTGGGGTCGGGGGGGGGAGGGTTGAGGGCATGACGTCATCCCGTAGAGCGGGAATGGCTTCGCGCGGCGGGAGCGCGTCACTTCCGGTGCCGGGCTGGGCGGGCGGCCTCGCGTTGCTCTGGGCCGTGAGGGGCCGCGGGAGCCCTGGGACAGTCTCACCTCACGCGGGATATTCCCCATATTGTGTCGATTTAAGGCGGTTTTCGGAGTTTCCAGTGGAAACTAGAGAGAAATGCAGCCGGCTGAACATGAACCCAGACGTGCCCAGGTGGCCAAGAAGGCCAGTGGCATCTGGCCTGTATCAGCAATAGTGTGGCCAGCAGGACCAGGGCAGTGGTTGTCTCACTGTACTGGGCACTGGTGAGGCCACACTTTAGTGCTGTGTCCAGTTCTGGGCCTCTCAATTCAGGAAGGAGATTGAAATACTGGAGCAGGTCCAAAGAAGGGCAACAGAGCTGGGGAAGGGTTTGGAGCACAAGTGACGTGAGGAGCGGCTGAGAGAGCTGGGGGTATTTACCCTGGAGAAAAGGAGGCTCAGGGGTGACCTTTTCGCTCTCTACAACTCCCCAACAGGAGGTTGTAGCTGGGTGGGGGTTGGCCTCCCAGGATGAGAGGATACAGCCTCAAGCTGTGCCAGGAGAGGTTTAGGTTGGACATCAGGAGGAATTTCTTTACAGAAAGGGGGCTTAGACATTGGAATGGGCTGCCCAGGGAGATGGTGGAGTCACTGTCCCTGGAGGTCTTCAAGGAAAGGCTGGATGTGGCACTCGGTGCCATGGTCTGGTTGACACTGTGGTGTTGGGTCGTAGGTTGGACTTGATGTCTCAGGGTTCTTTTCCAAGACAGTTGATTCTGTGGTTCTGTGAAATCATTTATGGGGCACACATGCTGTGCCAGCCTCTCAGCAGAGCCTGGCAGGAACAGCCTCTGGACAGCCCAGGGCAGCCAGGGAGCATCAGTCAGCTCCCCCTCCTTTGAAAATACACTGTGAACACTTTATCACCCTTCCCCTCCTCCTTTCAGTCCAGCTGTTGCACATTTTTATTTCCCAGTATTTTTTTATTCCTCTAAAAGCTTGTTGGCAGTACTACAGGAACATCACAGCTATAGCACCGTGTTCCTACACCACATAAGCTCTCAGGGAGAGGTGGGCAGCACACATTTAAGCCTTTGAGAAGCACACTGTGGCTTTTCAGGCTGCTGCTCCAGTACACACACCTTGGAACTGCTTTTTTCTATCACGAATCCTGATGACACGCTCAGTGTGCAAGTTTTTGTGTATTTCTTACCTTAAAAAGCTGTTCTTGGAGTATAAGAGTTGCTGTGAGAATCTCACCCCACAAAGTTTTCTGCTATTTTACATTTACAACACCAGCAGATCTTCTTGTCATTTTGGTCACCCAGAAACTCAGAATTAAAAGAAAAATAATAAACCGTAGATGCCTTCCTGAACGTTAATTGCATTTCCTTTCACAGTGTCCAGCATAGAGTTTGATTTTGCGTTTGGATCCTGTTGCCCTCCTGTGGTCAAACCTCGGCAAGTCCTGTTAAAGCTCTGCACGTCGTTCAAACAGGCTGAATTATTTTGTGTGCATGTCTGATTTAGTTAAATACTAATTTTCTCAGATTCCTTGCCCTTGCTGTTTGCCTGCTGGAGCTCCCCGTTGCATGTTTAGAGATCTCACACAACTCATCTTTTCACGCTGCGGTGGGACTGGCTCCTCAGAATGAGTTTCCTTTTTAACTTTGAAACAAAGTCAAACTTTCACACCAGAGTCCAGGGATACTCAGAACACACCCTCATTACTCCTGAGGGTCTCGGGGTCAGCTGCCCCTTTGTTAGGCCAGTTCAAAACCCAAAACTGGTTTTTGTGTGGTGAGAGGTTTTAGAAAAGCTCGGAATGTCGTGCCTCCTGCACACTCTAAATTGCAGGATCAAAGCCTGGATTATCTCCTGCAGGCCCGGGAGGTGACTCACCAATAACATCATAAGACAATTTACTTCAAAACACCTACAATACTTAGCTAAGTTTTAGAGTTGTATAACACCGTGGGTTGTTGATTTGATATTTTGTCACTTCCTTTTTATTCTTCTGCCTTTCTTCCTAATCGTTGGAACCTAGTTTGTCAGTTTATACCAAGCTGGAATTTAGCTGGCAGGATAATTGAATCTCCTAGAAAAATGTCATATTAAGTAGGAATTATGGATAATGCCCCTGCAAAATTAGTTAATGGAAAAAATGTTTAATTGCTGCTTGAGTAATATCGATCAAATGCAGTTATTCTACCTATGCATTTCTGTATTAGATACCACTGGAACCTGCACAATACAGGAACTTGTGCTTGCTCAGCAGCAAAAATTCACACTTCTCCCTACGGAGTGTCCTGAGGTTTCTGTGGGCCCTGACCTTGAGTTTATCACGGTTCCTCTGGAAGGTGCCTCCATCAGCAGCTCCCCCAAATTAAGCGCTCTGTGCTACTCTCTGGGTCACTAATGAAGCCGTGGGGTGACACGAACCCCAGCAGAGTCCCTGTTGATTACCAGATGTCAGCTGGACCCCGAGCCACTGCTTTCTGCCCTCTGAGCCCAGTGGTCAGGCTGGTTTCCAGCGGGGCTGGCTGTGATTGCCCAGCCCACCCGCCAGTGTGCTCACAGGAATGATGTCAAAAACCTCAGCAAAGTCCAGGCAGTTCACATCTGCTGCTTTCCACATTCCCCACAGCCTCTTGTCTCAGCCCAGAGGGCAGCTGTAATTGTCATCCTGTGACTGATTAAGATTCCTGGCTCTTTCTCCTCTTATGTTATTTCCAACTGAGGAGCTCATAATTTTCTGCTATTAATCCCAAAGACCATGACCTTGTATTTCGCAGCACTGAATTTCAACCCCTTTCTACTATTCCAGTCCTCAAGGCTCGCAGCTTTTCATCTTCTCTAGAATACTGTGATCCTTCCCTGTATTTTAAATGACTCTCATCTTTGATGGCAAGTTGTCTCAGAATAGAGAGTTTGAGAAATTACAGCATGAAAGGAAGTAGACTTGGCATGGGCTTGGCTTCAGGGTAGTGGTGTTCTGTGTTGAGCTACAGAAGAATTTTTAGTGAAACATTTTTCTTCCTTGCAATTCCCAGTGCATGGGAAAATCATTTCCAAAAGGTATATAGGGAGTGAAGGGAGTGTGACCTAGAAAAACTAGTAAGATGCATATGTCAAATCCAGTTAATTTTTTTTTTTTTGCTAATGATACTGATCTGTATATATAAAATGCTGAACAGAACACTTATCTTCCCTGTGTTTGGCCTTAAGCCACACTTCCCATCAAAGGCAAAGAGACCCTGTTGACACTTTCCTGGTGAGTAAATCAGTCATGAGAGCAACATATTTCTTTTCCAAGCAACATAGAGAAAGCCATGTATTGGAAACTAGGACTCCTGGGTTTCCCAGAGCTCAGCATATTCTTAAAACAAAGGTATCCAGGCTCCATCCTACTTTCTCCTGTGCCTGCCTGGCAAACCCTCTGCTCTCATCATACTGCTGCTGTCCACCCTTATCCTCTTTCCCACTTATGGATGCAGGAGCACTGCAGTGAGTGGGGGCAAAGGGCCTTTCACCCTGTCCCTGCACACCCACTTCATAGCTGCCCATCCTTGCTGCAGACGTTTTCTCTTTTACCAAACGCGAATGAGGCGGTGCAGTAATTTTATGCAAATCCATGTGCAGATTAAAAAATTAATCAAATTCTGAAATTTTCATTTAAAGAGATTAGTCTTGAAAAATCCCCCCTCTAATCCTCCCAGAATAGTCACTTGGAACAAGACTTCACTGGTTTGTTTCCCTCCTGGGTTCAGTGCATCTCCTGGAAAATTTTCTTGTAATGCTTTTGGGACCGTGTGGAGCAGCAAGCTTGGGTTTGAGCAGGGCTCACCAGGCAAATTAAAGTTGATATATCAAATGATAGCGAAGATGTGTCAGTAAGTGGGAACGGGGGAGTTTAAGGCAGTAAAATCTCCACTCCGTTGTACTTGATAGGTAAATTCCCCTGGTGATGCAGGAGAAATGGAAGCAGGGAGCCTTGGTGAGTCTGTCAGTAATTTACATGCCGAGAGGCCAGAAAAAAGTCGTGCAGCAAGAAAAACGAGGAGCAAGAGACACTGCTAAAACTTGCTGTGTCTGGGAGTTTACTACTGTAATCTGTCTTTTAGAGCTTGAGCTCAAAATTATCCTCGAACAATTGGGGTTTGATCCAGTGCCATCTCAAATATTTTCCTAGCCCCTCAGGGATTTTGAAGTTGACCCTGTACAAGGTGGGCCAGCCACCAGTCCTGGAGGAAATCCAGAGGCATCCTGATGGCATTGAAGCTAAAGTAACTTAGATCCCTGAAGTTCTTAGTTAAACCAGACATTCTGGCACAGCATCCTCTGATCTCACAGCACCTGAAAAGCTCAGGATGTGCATGTGGTTGGGTTGGCCTGCAACAAGCTCTATTGCCCCGACTTCAAAAAAAGCCACAAGCCCAAGATGCAAATCCTTGAGCAAACCTCCAACCACAGCACCTGGAATAGCTCAGCTCTGCCCAGTGATGGCAGACTGGTCCCTAGAAAGGAGTATTTTTCTGGCTTTCAAGTACCTGCCATGGAGTGAGGTGCTGGCTCATTTTTCTCACTGCATGGGCGCGGCCAGCTCATTTGTTCACTGTTTTCCTCCCCAGTGTGACTCCAAGTTTATGGCTCGGACACTGCCCTGCTACGTCCATGCTTTTGGTCTCTTGCCACTATCCAATTTACTTGGCAGCTTTACCACATTTCTGCCCCTACTGCTGGATTGTTTCTGTCTCCCTCTGACTTTGGCTCCTTGCCTACAGAATTGCTTTAATTAAAAAGTTGATGAAAGGTAATGCAAACGAGCATTTTGCCTGTATTTTATCACAGTCCAGCTCCTTTCCCTCCCTCTTTCCCAGAGAAGGTGAAAATGAGAAGCTGGGGGTTTGCTGCTTTTTGGTGTGAGAGCTAACAGTGGAAATTTCTACAGGCTTAGGAGGAGCCCTCTGAAGAAAGGGCTTATAATGGTGTGCGTAGATTATAATAAGTGCGTAGATTATTCATCAATGAAAGCTGAGGAAGTTTTCATTTAAAGGGGATTAATCTAAACCCCTTACAATCCTCCAGCTCTCTTTGGAACAGGCAATTCTTAGCATCATTTTCATCCTAAGCTTACTGCGAACTTACAGAAAACTTTTCAAAAGACTGTCTATATCCCAACTCCAAATTATACCAACCAGGGACAAAGGGAAGGTGTGAAACCTGAACCCCACTCCTGCCTATAGCATGTCACCTTATATCCGTGTAGAAGAGGGCTCATTCATCCCTAGGTGATTTTCCTGAGAAACTGGGAAACTAAGATTAGTGCGCGAAGCAATATGAGTCACATCACCAGCCCCTTCTCCCAGCCCAGATTCCTCCCAGCCAGCAGTGGGAAGAGGAAAATGCAGGGATGTGAGGGTGTAATTTCCCCTCATGCAATATGTAGCAGCTAACAGGCAATTACACCACTTCTAAACCCACCATCTGGGGGGGGGAGCCTGAGAGCTGCCATTTGGGTTATTTTTCTTTCCACAACTGCCTGTGTTTTGAGGTGATATTCAGTTCTCTCGATCTTGTTTTTAAAGCCTTAGTAAAATGAGTGGGAGTTTTATTTTTTGCTGATATCTACAGTGGATTTCATAGCACTGATTTATAGCTGTTCCCTGATGACATTTAGTACCCAGTGCCTGAGACTGTATAAATAAATTACATAAAAACAGATTTGTGGTATCATTAGCAGCACCCCCATTCCAAGGGGAGCCTCCAGTGAGCCTGTGTGTCTAATCAGAGCTGACAAGGAGCAGAGTCACACACTGAGACATCCAAAGCACATGGATCTGTGCCAAATTCAGCTCTCTGTTGCATTGGTATAAAGTTGGATAACCTCTGATTGCAAGGGGGTTTTACACTCTGTTTACTCTGCCTTTATACCTGTGCTCTCAGATCAGTGCCAGGCAGTGGACCCAAAAATCCCGAGAAGCAATGGAAAGGCACTTGCTGACTTGCACAGACTCTGGATCAGGCCTCGATGGTTAAAATATAATCTGAGTTCAGAGTGCAGAAAACAGATTACATGCCTGCTATTGTACTGAAATGCTTTCCAGAGTAAGCATTAGCAGTATGTACACAAGTGCCAGATGAATTACGCTGGCATTTAGTTTTTCCAGCTCCAGTAGGAGAGGATTGCTTTTAAAGAACTCACGTCTGCTGTGTCGTGTCTGGAGCTGGAGCTGAACGGGGCTGCCAGGAGGGCACGTGTGACAGGAGCCACGGTTGCAGGTCTGGTTGTGCTCAATTCCCCCGGGCTTCAGGGTCAGCCGTGCACAGAAACATCAAGGCAGAGACAAACCTGTTAAAAACTTTGGGGCTTTATTTTCTTAAACTCCCCAGGCTCCATTTAAGCTTTTTTCTGCAGCCATTCCTGCAAACCCTGTATGGAAGCTCAGATGAGGTGACCTGGGGTGTGATGCACCTCTGCTTTGTAGCACCTTCCTCCGATTGCACTGTGCTGCCAGGTGAATCAGACACCTGCTGGGAGCAGAGATGCTTATCTCGGTGCCTGAGAGGTGCACAGCTGACTTCACTGCGGTCAGCACAGTTACCCTGGCCTTCACTGAAGTGGGGTCAGTGGTTTAAACCGCTGGCAGCATCAGCTGCCGTGAAGTTTAAGAGTCTGGTAACAAAGTGGTCGGAGCACCCTGTCTTTTGTTCTCCTAGCTCCTCGTGGTTGAAAAGCCAGTCTTTCTGACCAGCACCTAAAGGGAGTACAGATAGGTAGTTAATCTGCCTTGGCTTTTGCCTTTAAAATCTGTTCTCCTAAGCATTAAATCGTTTACTGTTAGCCTTGTTCTTAAGGGTCTTTTCCCACTTCAGTGATTCTTGGGGTTCTTTCTCTGACAAACCTTTGATTCTCCATATGGCCTTACCTACAAGTCCCTTGTCCAAAGATTTCAGAATGTGCCCAAGTTTCAGTGCCTTAGAAGGTGCTTGTGTAAGGGGTTTTTCTGTAGATCCTTTGGGTCCCTGCAGCAAAATAAGGCAGATTTAGACTCAGAGGAGCTGTTGAAAAGCTTGTCCAGCTTAATGATTAACACCTTGC
Organism: Corvus hawaiiensis; assembly: GCF_020740725.1. Lineage (NCBI taxonomy): Eukaryota > Metazoa > Chordata > Aves > Passeriformes > Corvidae > Corvus > Corvus hawaiiensis. Next base: position 17,657,307 of record NC_063223.1, on the reverse strand, counting down.
AATGCTATGGGAGTGTCAGGACAAATAGACCTCTGGACTCCTGAGCTCTCCTAAAAGAAGCCCTTGGACAAAACACATCCGCTTACTAGAGAGAGGATTAACTCTCTCAGGTCATTTCAATGGGTCTGTGATCAAGTGTGTCACTTGGACTGCTTCAGCCTCCTGGCATCCTTCCTTAAATGCCATGAGCAGGAGAGATGCAGATCACAAGGATCTTTGATCCTCAGAAACCAGCAGTGAACTTGCTGCCAGTTAACAGAAGGAAGGAGAAATGCTGGGAGGGAATGAATGTGTGTTTGCTGGCAGGGGCTGCCCTTCCTCTGTCAAGACAAGTATCTGCCCTTGAGCAGCTGAGATCTTTTGGTCCATGCACAGATCTGTTGCATATAATGCTAATGCTCTGTGGAGAACAGCTCAAATGGGCTTTCACAGACACAGCTGGCAACTTTACTTGGATATGTAGTCTTATTTGGGCTCTAAATCTGATTTTAATGGATAATGAGGACTAGAAGAGAAAGGTAAATGAAGCCTGGTGTTAATTTGCTGTTTGGTGAGGAAACCTCATTACTGGTCTCTCTGTGGCCACCAGCAGCGAGGGACGAGGCAGCCAGCAAGGCTGTTGTTTCTCCTCAGTCCATGTCTGATGCTGCTGGGACACATGGGGCAATGCACAGCCAGAGGATGAGATCAGCATTTGGCTAGCATTGAGGAAGGGAGTTAATGTAGTGAAAAGCTGTTCCACCCAGATGCCCTGCTCTCTCCGGGACAGAGAGCAGCTTCCACAGTTTGGAAAGGTGTCAAATGCTAAGCAAATAGAAATGATGGCTTGCCAGTGGCAAAGCTACAGTGATGGAGAAGCTGGCTGGCAGAGCTCGCCTTCCCTGCAGGAGGTGATGAGATTGCAGGGGAATCACAAGCTGACAGGTAGTTTGAATGTGACACTGTCCTTCCCTTCATCCTGCCTGGGGAAAAGTTAGAAAATGCTGCTCACATGGCACCTTAATCTAGGGGAAACAGGAGCTAGAGTTCCATGGTTCATGTTTTGACCTCTCTGTTCTTTCTGTGACAGCCCTGTCTCTTCTACTAGCAAAAATGTTCACTCTCCCTTGCAGGTTGGAGGCTGCTGGCTGTCCCAGCCCTCGAGGCCTTGCCAGTGCTGGCAGAGAGTGCACAAGCCCACCCCACAAGGCAGAGTGGCTCAGCCCTGCCAGCCTGTGTACCATGTCTCTCCGCGAGCACGCGCTGTCCCTGTTCCGTGGCGCCGTGGGCACCGTCCGCCCGGCTCCCATGCTGAAGAGGGCTCTGAAGCTCCAGGGAGATGGGTGCCCTCAGCTGCTGGTGAAGGGCCAGGCCTTTCCAGTGAACAGGGATCTGTACCTGGTGGGTTTTGGAAAAGCTGTGCTGGGGATGGCCGCAGCAGCAGAAGAGATCCTGGGAGACCACCTCACTCGGGGCATCATCAATGTGCCGCTAGGGATCCAGGAGAGCCTGCAGCGAGCAGGAATGCAGTAAGGACTGTTTCTGGACAATTCTGGGGAGCAGGAAGGAGGGGTGTAGGCTGCTGGATTTGTCCTCTGTGGGATGTTTCTGAGAACACCTTAAGTCCTTTCCAGCTGTCCTTGTGCTGTTGCCCACCCTGTCAACCCCACCGCTCTCATCTTCAACCACCATCACGTCCCAGTGACACCAGTGACACAGCCCACCTCTCGTGCTGGTAGTGCTGCCTCTCCAGCTATGGGGAACACTCAGCAAAGGCCATCTCCCTGTCCTGGTCACTCACTGTATGCCACTGGTACACCAGGCACCCGCAGGTGACAGCCTGGCTGCCTGTGTGGGTGCACAGATCCGTGGTGTGATTGCCTCTCTTACCTCACCAGGGAGATGCTGCTGAAGCCACACAGCAAAATCCAGGTCATTGAAGGCGCCAAGAACAACCTCCCAGACACAGAGGCTCTGAAGGGAGCAGCTGCCATCCAGGAGCTGGCTGAGGGTCTGACTGCAGATGACCTGCTCCTTGTGCTCATCTCAGGTAGAGTGGGGATCCCAGAGAATGGGATCTGCTGAGGGCCCCCAGCTGCCTGCCCACCCACAGCCGTGCAGCAAGGGAGCACTGTGCTGTGCCAGCCCCTTCAGCATGGACGCTTGCACCTCTGATTTTTCCTCCCTCTTCTGCCATCCTTTCTCCAGGGATGCAGCAAGAGACAGCACAGGGCTTCGGGCTGCTGCAGTGGACACGCCTCCCAGCACTGGAAAGAGGCTGAGCTGCACAGGCTGGGTCCTGCCATTGTGCCACCACAGTGAAGTGGCACCTCTGTGCCCAGCCTGGCAGCTGTTCTCACCTCTTGGCAAGGAGGCACTTTCTTCCTGCCCCCTCCTTACATTTGGGGATGCAGACTTGGAGAAGCAAGCACTTGGTGGACTTGCATGCTCTGAATTTGTGCAGGAGTGTGTGTCTGAAAGCTGAAATTTGGGACTGACCTTTCCCAGGGCTTGGCTCCTTCCCAGCCAATGGAAATGAGGCCTCCAGGTACCACACAGTAAGCTGCCTGCCTTGCAGGAGCAGCCCTGCACACCCCCAGGGCCTGGCTGCTGGCCCCCAGGCTGTCCCCAGATCCAGGGCTGTGTAAGAAGGTGCATCAGAGGGATGCAGTGACATCACCTCATCCTGAGCTCAGTGGGTGTGACAGGGCAAAAGCATGCAGGGGCTGAGAGCAGCTCTGCAGAACTGCCTTGGTCTTCTCTGCTCAGTGTTTATTCCTCTGTGGATGCTGAAGCCTGATCCAGTACAGAGAGAGCAGTGCCATTAGGCAAACACCCAAGTGACTGGAAGCTAGCTATGCTTTCTGGGGATTCCCCTGAGCTTCCTCCTGTCTTTTGGCTACAGGGATCTCCAAGAGACTCCTCAGCCCTTCAGGGAGCTGGTACAGGATCTCCCCGTGGCTGTGACTCCCTATGCATGTGCACTCCCACACAGCAGCCGGTCCCCAACTGCTCCTGCCTCTCAGCTAGATCCCTGGCTATTGACTGAAACGCAGGCATTTGCATTTGTTTTTCTTGCTCATCATGTTTTATTGATGCTGATTTGTCTCAAACCTCTGAGCAGCCTTTGCATTTTGACAGTAGCTTTCAGCTGTACTTCTGTGCGTGTTCACTCTCTGCACAGACCTTGCTCTTTTCTCCTCTGTGTTTTCCATCCATTCCACTTTTCCATTAGAACCTTGCCTTCTTTTCCACATTTCCAATGCCTGCTTGTATCAGACAGAATTCCCATCAGTGAAGCTATCACCCTGGACTCTGGGTGTGCTTTGTCCTTTGCATTACTGTCCCCCCTTTTCTTTCCTCCCAGGCCTAGATGAATGCGGTTCAGCACTTTCCAATCTTGCTGCATCCCTAGCCAGTGTTTTTACACACTATCCTGAATAAATGGAGCCACCAAAGCAGGCAGTGTCCCCATGTGCCCAGCACTGACTGCAGTGTGAGCTGTGGAGGCCGTGCTCCCTGCTCACCCACCCAGGCAGTCATTGAATATCAGTGTGAGGACCCACTTGTAGCCCAGTGCAGAGGTGAGGGTAGTTGCTGTCCCTCTTCTGTCATCCCCACAACACTGCAGGCTTGTGGTGCCCCCATCCAGCCAGGCTCACACTGCCTGGGTGAAGTGTAGCTGGCTGCAGAGAGTGCAGGACAGCAGTAAATAAAACCCATTGGTGAAGATGACTGAATTCTCCAGAGATGTTAGCTTAGGTCCCCAATCACCTCTGCCTTCCCTCCAGACACTGGTGAGGGAAGAGAAAAGGTTCAAGCCTTGCTCTCCTTTGTCCTCCTTTTCCTTCTATCCTGACATCCTTACCATCTCTTCTGCATCCTAGGGGGTGGATCAGCCCTACTGCCTGCTCCCATCCCTCCCATGCTCCTTGAAGAGAAGGAGAAACTCACAAAGCTGTTGGCTTCCCGAGGAGCTGCCATACAGGAGCTGAACATTGTCCGGAAGACTCTGTCCGTGCTGAAGGGTGGAGGGCTGGCCCAGCTGGCACATCCTGCACGGGTAACCAAGGGAAAGCCCCTGCTTGCCCAGAGATCACCCATCTACCCTCAAAATAGAGGTTTAATCAACTTGCAAGGTTTTTCTCTATACTGAGTGAACTCTGCACACTGTTTTGGGGCCCTCTGGCTGAGGTTTCACTAAGGACCGAAACTCTCAGGGAGACAGAGATGGAAGAGTGGGAATTCAGACTTGGGAAACACCAGCCATCCCATCACACCACTCTCTGCAGACCACAGCCCACACCCAGCAGGCACTTCCCAGTGTTGGTGCTTCAGCACAGCACTTTCAAGGCTGACTCTGACCCTTGGCTCCCCTGGGGGCTGTTCTCAGCGTGTGCCATTGCCGAATCCACACTGGGTTGGGCCTGACAAGTGCAGTGTCACAGGCTACATCTTCCAACATGATGGTCCAACTTCAAAGGGGACTGCAAATATGTGGGCTTGAGAAGGGCAAAGTGACACTCACAGGTCCATAAAATAAAAATAGTCACAAACCTACCCTGTTTCCATCTGCTTTGATGTGGGGGTGGCACTCAGATCAGTGCTTATGCCAGGGCTCTTGTGTGGTCACCTGTCTTTGCCTCCTGCAATAATCTGTGGGCATTTCTTTCCACAGGTGGTGAGTCTCATCCTGTCTGACGTGATAGGTGACCCCCTGGACATCATAGCAAGTGGGCCCACTGCTGCCAGCTCCCACAGTGTCCAAGACTGCCTTCAGATACTCACCAAATACAACCTGCTGCACAACCTGCCCAAGTCAGTGGAAACGGTCCTCTCCAGCTCTCCCACCAAGCCCACTGCTCCAGAAAACTACTCCCACGTTTCCAACATCATCCTTGGGTCAAACACACTGGCTTTGGAAGAGGCCAAACACCAGGCCGAGGGCCTGGGCTATGCAGCTCTGGTCCTGAGTGCAGCAGTCCATGGGGAAGTCGGCCGTGTTGCCACGCTGTACTGCCAGCTGATCCAGCTGGTCTGCCTGGGCTTCGCCGGCCTCGGAGACGGGCCCCTGAGTGACGAGCTGAGGGGGAATCTCCTGCAGCTGGCAGCAGAGCTACAGATCCCAGGTTTGGAGCTTGATGAGTTTCTAAAGGCCCTGCGAGGATTAGGGCCTGACAGACCAGTCTGCATCCTGGCCGGTGGAGAAACCACAGTCCAGCTCCAAGGAACCGGCAAGGGAGGGAGAAACCAGGAGCTGGCCCTGCGTGTGGCGCTGGGGCTGCACCGGGCTCAGGCCTGCACAGGAGCCAGCAGCCCCCAAGGGAGGTGTGAGATCCTCTTCCTCAGCGGGGGAACAGACGGGCAGGACGGGCCAACGGAGGCAGCAGGAGCCTTCTGCAGCCCAGGGCTGGTGGCTGAGGCGCTTCAGGAGGGCTTGGATGTGGAGGCCTTTCTCAGGAACAACGACTCCTACACGTTCTTCAGCCACTTCCAAGGTGGGCATCACCTCCTGGTGACAGGCTTGACAGGCACCAATGTCATGGACATCCAGGCCATTTTAATTAGAGCCATGGAGAGATCATGAGAGCTCCCTCTGCAGATATCCAGATGCAGTTAATTAGGAGCAGGAGTATATGAACGCACCAATGCTGCAGACAAATGCAAACTACTTAAATTAGGGCTCACTGTCGAGGCTGCTACTGTCCTTGACAGAAACAATCCACTAATTAGACACGAGTGGATGTCCACAGCAAAAACAAGCACTTTTAATTGGGGGGATCAGAGGAAGGTAAGAGGTCACATTACAGGCAAGGAGACTGGATTTAAGACTTGTGACTGCTTCAACTATAGTTAATTTAAGAGTGTGGGGAAGTTGAGGCTGTGGCATGGTTCCCAGGGAGAGCCCTTGATGCACTGTTGTACTTCCAGTGCTCCCAGCTCAAGAGCAGCTCAGCACTGGGGTTTTAGGGGTTCACTAGAGCAAATTACAGTGACTGAAGGATGTAAAAGCAATAACAGCAAGGCCTGCTCACCTGAGGCATGGAGGTGCTGGGGGAATGTGGTGGGAAGGGGACTCCAGCACCCGCCCCACATGCCAGAACAGTGCCCTACAGCTCTTCCCACACCAGGGTACTGAGGTGACAGAGACCCCAAGCCCAGCAGGATGCACACCTAGGACTGTGGCTAAGAAGCACATTGGCAGAGAGAAGTTCTTGATACTGGCTGGGTGACACAAGCAGTGCACAGTGACAAAGAGGATGACATACCTTCACTGTGCAGTGTAAGGATGGGGACGAATGAAGGGCAGTGACAAGCCAGCCGAGTGGAGTCCTCCTCCAGCTTCCTTCCCTCCACAGGAACATCTTCCCTGCTGGTCCCTGTTGGGAAAGCCTCCGTGCCAGCAGCATGTATGCTATGAGCTTTCATGGTGTTGTTTTCCAGCTGTCTAGAAAACTGTCGTGCATCCAGCCTGAGCCACTGACCTTTCCTCTGCGCTAAGGCAGAAGTCACTGTCATTCTGATTAACTGCTAATTCCACAGAACAAAAGGCAAGGAAACCTTCATGCTCAGCTCTCCTGACCCATGCTGCTGAGCTGATCAAAGGGCAAATCTGCCAGAGCTGTGCTCTGACAGGGAGCTGCTCCCCCCACATGCACGAGGACACAGTGGTTATCACGTTTTTGTCACCTACTGCAGTGTGATATGTGGGAGAGCAGAGATGAGCTTGGTTTCCCAGGACATGGATCTCACAGTGGGGCTGGATTTCAGGAGGGCTTTGCCTGCAGCAACAGGCACACTGATGGTTTGGCTGGATATTCAAAGGACTTCAGCTCAGCAGCCAGTATGACCCAGCACGTCTGACTCCTTTTGAATATCCATCTGTTTGTTACAGAGCCTAAGTGGGAGCTGAGCTCCTTTGAAAATCCAGCTCTAATGTAATAGGACACGCTTGACTCAGACTCTTTCCAGACAGACCGACCTACTCCGTGTGGCTGATCTCATCTCATGACATAAATACACCATTGTGCCACCACCCTGAGTTGTGGTGTCTCACTGAACGGTTGCTCTGCGCCCCACTTCAAGGTGGATCAGAGGGTGGGGTTTTGAGGAGGACGCAAAACCTCCTATTTTGGTTTTGAAGCCAATATCTAACAAGTAGGGATATCAGCAGGACCATCATGGGGCCTGGTGTCGATGCCAGGCTGGCAGCTGGACTGTCTGGGCGACAGCCCAGGCTCAGAGTAAGGCACAACCCTGGGAATTTCAAAACCCCAGTCTTGCCCGGTGGTTTAAACACATCCCCGCATCTCATTTGTCCTCAGAGTCTGAAGGTCTTCTGTAACATGCCTGAACTTGCTCACACTGGCAAACAGCTCCGAGATCTGCTGGGGAAAATCTGCCAAGAGTTATAGAGCTCGCTGTGCCTCTGTAATGTCGGGGGGTGGTTGTGCAGGAGGAGCTGCTTTGTGCCGTGTGTTTTTCTCCGGAGGTCGTTGGCAGGTCGCCTGCTCCATGCCCAGCAGGGCAGCTCCACAGGGGCACTAACACGGGCAGCGATACAGCCAAAAGTCTGGCTGCAGCCAGGATAACTGCCTAAAGCTGGCTCCACAACGTGGGGAATGCTCCCTGGACTATTCTGCTCCAGCAGAATGCAGAGTTTCGGGCTGGGGTGCCTGGTAGAAGGGTCACTTCAGCAGTGCCAGCCTGGGCACACTGCCACGGGCCCACCATAACCCCCGGCCACCGCTCTGCCACATTGCTGAGCACCACCCTGGTCCTTGGAGTTGCTGCTTGTGCTGCCTCCCAGTCAAGTTCAGAGGACCTTGGGCTAGTGCTGGCTGGCTTCTCCTGGGAAATGCCTACCTCAGGTAGCCTGAGCATTGTCCTTGCTTCCTGAATGGTGGCTTTTCATAACAATTAAAGAGTGTGTGTTGGGGAGAAGTCTAATAAAAGGTTTGTTGAAAGGATGGATCTATTTGAAGTACATTTCCCATCTACCTTTGCTTGGCTGCCATACATGGATTTTGTTCTTGTCCTTTCTTTCCTAATGAGGAGATAACAGGCCAGGGGGAGGTTCAGCAAGAACACCCAGGCTACAAAAGTACTTCTCTGATGCTTCTACCTGGATAACTCAAAGCTCCATTTCCAAAGGGCTGTTTGGGTGGACCTTGGGCAGCTTCTGCCTAGGGACAAAAGGAGCGTTGGAGTGTGTGCAGCCCTCACAGACAAAGCATCATCTTATTCCTCTGGATAGCACTCAGCAGGGAATTGTCTGCTATTGCTCCAGCCCAAATCCAGCTCCCTCTGACCTGCGGTCCCTTCACAAAAGGGCAAAAGGCCCCACACATGAGCCAACATACATTTGGGGCACACTGGTCAGGTTTAGGAGGACTTGTGGGATAACACAAATGTTAAGACACGAGAGCATCCTTACCTGCCTGGTAACAATTTGCATCTGGGCTGGCAGGAGCAATGAGTTTCCCATCTCACTCGAGTGAGTCACCACTGCTGAGCAGGGCTTTGCAGCTTGTCTGTGCCGTCCTGGATGGGATATTGGCCTCGTGGGAGTAAAGCCATGCAAATGAAGAAACCAGAGCGTGGCTGTGGTCACACCAAGCAACCCCAGTGTGTGGGCTCTGCTGGGACCAGCTCCGTGCCGCCCTGGCTCTGGGGTGCTTGTGCCTAAGGAGGAAAGTCACAGAGAGAGTGAGGACAATAAGAGCCACTCAGGCTTGACACTCCCAGTCCCTTCCCTTTTTATCAGAAAAGCAAAACTTTCTACACCAGCCAGACTTCAGGAAGAAGGCAGTTGGGTGAAGATGGCCAGCAGCTCCCTGGCCATATCCCTACACATGGGCAGGGGACACTGGGAGGTAAAAACATGCCCAGATGCTGGGTGGGGAGTGGGTGAACAAAGTCTGGGTGTGTTCAGGGTTGATTTGCTCTCCTAAGTGGGCAGCTCGTAGCCAAACAGTGCTAACAGCCAGGAGAAGTAACAGCGTTATTAACAGCACGAGCTTTTGGCAGTAAATTAAAAATCTTGGCTGCCACCCTTGGCTCTGCTCTTGCCTCTTAGAAGACATTAATATCACAGCTCCCCAGCATTCCCATTATCACTTCATTAAGGATCCAATAATGATAAATGTGGATGGTTTTATTTTGCACGGAGGCTGATTAATGGCCAATAATTCACTAGGTGTTAATGGGGCCCTTCTTTATGGAGGCATTGGAAGGGGCTGCCTTTCATCTCCTCCACAAGCCACGGTTTTCACTATTTTTGCCAATGTGACAGATATAACACAAACCTTGAAAGAGCAGCTGAGGCCTCTTGAGAAACCTTGAAGAGCATTGTGCCTGGGGCAGCCCTTGCTGTCGTGGCCATTCCTCAGCATCTTTTTCCTCTTCTTCCTCCTCCCCTGTGCTGCTGGCAGTGCCTGCACCCAGAAGCTGTTGCCCATCTCCCAGGATAGTCAGGGACAAAACCAAAGCAGCAGATTCCCCAGGGTTGAGCCCACCAGCGCAGTCACCACGGCTCTCCACAGCAGATGTGGTGCAGAACCAGGCTCACTCTTTCAAGGGTGTGCAATGCAAGGAGTGGGCTTGTGCTGGCCTCACCCCAAAGCAGCTTGGCACCCCTCACCTGCATCCCAAGAGGGCTGGGGAGCCTGGGATGCAGGACGGAGTCCAGGCTGAGGCCAGCAATCCTCCTCCAGCACCCCAAGGAACAGCTCTGGTGGCTCCTCCGAGGCCGGCTCCCGTGGCACAGGGGCTGCTCTCCGCCGTAGGACCCCGGCGTATTGCACGGCTTCAATCCCTATATGAAGTGGGATGTATAATCACATAGGAATAAAAAGCCATACAAGACGGCAGGCTGCGAGATGCTCTGTGCTGGAGGACGACGGGACAGTCCCTCTGCAGTGGCTGCCACGGCCCCCGCTGGGATGGAGCCGGACCTCAGGGAACCCCCAGGATTCCCCCCAGCCCCTGTACGGGGTCTGTGGGGAGACACAGAAGGCCTGTATCAAGCAGAGAAGAGAGGCGATGTGTCAGCCAGGAGAAAGCTGGGGAGGCCCCAGAGCTGCTGGAGAGGAGCCCCAGGAGATGTCAGCGCTTGCTCCCAGCTCTCCCAGCTTACAAGGGCCTCCCATCCCAACTCCCTGCTGGGAGCTGTGACAAGACTTGCTCTGTGCTACACCCAGACCTCCTCCCCTCTCACAATCCCCATCCTGGAGCATCACCCTGCAGGAGCTCCTCCAGCCTGGGAACACTCTGCTTGTACCACCATCATCCTTCAAGGCTTTACCAGCCCCACCAAGGCAATGGGTACCACAGCCCTCCAGCACCATCACAGACACCTGGTGAAGGGAGGAAAAGGAGCCAGCCTCCTCCCTGTGGAGGTCAGAGCATCCTTCTCCCCATGAACAGGGAGAGGAGGGCCCGGCAGCTGGAGCGAGCGGTTGCGGGGAGCTGTCAGCACCCAGCTGTCAGAGCCCAAATCCCCTGGCAGCCCATTAGGAGCAGCTCCTGGTTGCCTGCAGGAGCTCTTGACAGGGGGCCAGGCACTGGCGTGAACAAGCGTGGATCCTCCACTAAGGAGGTGGATGTGGGTGGAAGGAAACCAGGGAGCTGCTCCTCCAGTGAGTGCTCACGGAGCAGCACTGGCACAACCCCGTGTTCTGGGGTGGGGGTCAACCAGGGCAGGCTCCGCTGGGAGCCCACCCAAGCAGAGCTGGGGATGAAGCCAAGTGGTGGCCAGCAAAAAGGGCTGTTTGTGCCACCTCCTCTCCTCCTGCATTTCTGCTCACATCCCGGCAGCGATTCTGGCATCTGCGGGATGGGAAACCTGGAGCAGTGCCTGGGGCAGCAGGGAACGGTGGTGGGTGCAGGCTCATGCAGTGCAGCCCAGACACAAACTGAGAAGGGAAGAGCTGCTTCTAGCTAAAAAAACCCAAACCGGAACCAACCAACCAACCAGAAAACAAACAAACAAATCCCCCCCCCCCCCAAAAAAAAACCAAAACAACAAAACCCCCCCAACAAAGTAGCAATACCCTCTCGGGTTGCCACACAGCACCAAAAAACTCTTTTTGCTGGCCCAAGACAGTGCAGCCACCAGCTGAGCACCACGGTGTTGTCTTAAGCAGCTCCAGGGCCTGAGCCACCCCAGAGCCATCACTCTGGGCTCCCCTTAAACCAGCAGGAGGAATTTCAAGCCTCAGGGTGCCTTTCCATGCCACAGGGTAGCACTGGGAACATCAACACTCTTCAAAACACTCCCCGAAGCCTTCCTCCACCTCCAGAGTCCGGGTTTCTCCAGGGGCTGGAGCTATGCAGAAGGGTGAACTCTGCATATCATCCCTCGTGGAATGTCCTTACCCACGCTGAAGGGTGGATGGGCAGGAGTCCTGACGCAAGGGTCTCCACATGTCCCCTCCCAGGGCAGTGCAGGCAGGGGGCTGCCAGACCCCCAAGGAAGGGGGAATCCATCCACACAGAAGCTTTGTTCAGTGCAAAACCTGGAGGGTTTGGCTTTCCACATCAGTATTTCCTAGGCTCTCACCCATCTGCTCCAAGAGCTGTGAAGAGGCAAGGGTCAAACCACATCACTGCCACGTTTTGGGAGGATGAGGGGAGACAGCCCCGGCTCTCCCTTAGCCAGGCTGTGCCACGGAATTTGCCAGATTAGGCACGGTGACTCTTTTTAAAGCACAAATACCACAGCTCAAGGGGCTTGACCCGACCAAAATCCCCAGCAAAACCCACACAGGAAGCGAACGGTGCCGGGCATTAGGATGGCAGGGAGGAGACACTCACAACCGGACACGGTGATGGCAGCGCCGGCTCCTCGATCGCTCCTTAACTGCCTCCAAACCAAGTCAGCAATTACGGGATCATCAGCTGATGAATTGTAGGAAAAGATGTGTTTGTGAATCACTGCACCCCGGCTGGGTAAGAACACCACCAGCGCTGTATTTGGGAGCAATTACTCTCCCCGAGCATGTGAATCATTAGGTATAATTACCCTAATAAATAAAAGGAAGATAACTCCAGTCTCTAGCCTAATCTAGAACAAGCGATTTTCGAGGAGAGCTGTATGAAATAAAACCAGGAGCACAAAGCAGAGGGAAAGCACGGGAAGAGGAGAGCTTCAAAACCTGGATGTGCCATTTATCCTTCTCACAGCAACCAGGGCCAGCCGGCAGCAATGGAGTGAGTCTCTCCCACAGCTCCTCACTGGAGTTTGCTGGCAGAGAATTTGCCATAGAGGGCTCAGGTTTGGATGCAGCAGGGTTGTCCCTTCCCAAGGCAGCATCCCACCGGAGCACAACTTCTCTTGGCAAAAGTTTCCCTGCTACAAAAATGCAAACAGGTTAAAAGAAAAACAAACTGATTTATTTTGGGGATGATGGGGGGGCAACGGTTACTCGAGTCTAACAAAACCATTTTGCTTTTCCTCTGGGAAACGCTGGAATGAAAAAAAAAAAAATACTCTAAGCCCACCCCACTCAAAGTTGACATTTTGAAACGAAGCAGCAATTTTCTTCTCCACTTAAAATGTCATCACAGACTTTTGCTGTAAAAAAAAGCAGCTTTCCCTGAGTGACATTTTGAGGGGAAATGTTGACTTAAAACCAGAAGGAAACCCCCAGTCCATGCAATGAAATGTTTCGAGCTGCAGTGAGACTCCTTGGAGGGAAATTGGTATTTTTTGCAGGAAAAAAAACAAAATAAACAAAAAAGCCACATATTTAGTGGTTTGAATTTCCCACGGAACAAACCCATCCTCAAGGAGGCAAGACTTTTGAAAAGGATGGAGCAACATCACTACCCTGTCCTGGAAGAAACAGCATCCCTAATTCTGGGCAAGTTTTCTCAAAAGCCTTGCAAAGCAAAAAAGCCAGCAGTAGTGTGTGTGTTTGTCCTAGCAGGTGCCAGGCAGGTGGTGCTGGCTCTGTCCTGTCCCTGCAAGATGCCAGTGCAGGAGCTGCTCCTGCCCAGCCCAGCAGCGGGGAAGATGCCAAGGCCAGGGGGTGCTGGCACCGGAATGGGGAGCCCTGGTGAGCAATAGCAGGGTTTATCCCACAGCCTTTGAGGGGAGAAATTGGATTTACTCTGTGACTCATGGGAATCCTGCTCATTCCCCAGGGAGAAAGAGGATTGTGGCTCACTCCTTCTCTGGTTGCAAGAGGGGCTGGGCTCTGCCTAGAGATGCTCCATGAGATCAGGCTGGGCCTGTGCTGCCTCTGCCTGGGCTCTCCTGTTAGGTGGGGTTTGACCAGGAACAATCTGTGCTTGGGCTCTCCCTGGGGCCACAGTTATTACTGCCTGGGTTTTGTTTTTTTTAATAAACCTGTAATATGAGAAGCCTGCCCCAGGAGAGCAGAGGGATTATTGGCAAATATCACTTCCCATTTGCCAGGCTCCGAGGGGCTTTAGCCACGTGGATTAGCTAGGAGCAGAGAGAGGGACGCAAACCACCACGATGGGACAGACCAGAACTGAGTCCTTTTAACACAGGGCTGCAGCAAAATCCTGCAGACAAGTATCCTCCAGCCTCCAAAGGAGAGGGCTGGGTGGGAAGGGCTGTGGAATCCTAATTAGCTTTTTGATATTAATGAATTGGCACTGAAGCAAACAAGGCAGCAACAGTGTCTGGCACAGCTCCTGCTGCCACATCCCAGTCCCAGCACTGGGCAGCCCGCACAAGAGGGCTTGGTGGCACAGTCAGGGACATGAGGACCCAAAGAAACCGGGGCAGAGGAGGGGGACATGCCACTGTGGGACAGGAACTGCTATGGGATGATGGCACAGAGAGGATGCAAAGCATGCAGGATGTGAGGGCACACAGGGGACAGGCCATGGTTTCAGTCACCATCACCACAGCTGACACCAGGAGATGCCACCACTTGCCCAGGGCCACCTCCCCTGCCAGGGGCTTTCTGCAAGGCCGAGTCACTTCATCCCCAGGTGAAGCCAGCAGCCCAAGGATGGGGCACCCCATCACCAGCTACACCAACAGGTGCCTGCTGGCTTTGAGCCAGCAGCTGGAGACACAAGATGTGCAAATAAGTCCTTATGCTGGACATCTGTGTCTCAGCCCCTTTTTAAGGGCCCCAAAAGCCTGTGGGGCACCCAGCAGGCAAGCCAAGAGGAGCCACAGGGTGCAGAGCCAGGGGCCCATGCCAGGGGTGCTGGGGGCATTCTGTAATATTAATGAGAACTATTAATTATTAAATGCTGCTGGGCAGGGAGGAGAAGGAGCCTCCCTCTTGCTCAGGAACAGCCAGTGACCAACAACTTCTTGTCTCCAAGGCTGGCAGCTGCTCAGGGAGGCAAAGGAGCTCCCCACACATCACCTCCAGCGCCCTGGGTGCAAACCTGAGAGCCACCCACCAGCAGCTGCTGAATGCACAACCCAGCCACAGTCCCACCACGAGCCACCCCTGAGCTCAGTGTGATGCCAAAAACAAGCAACACAAGCACTTCTGTGCAGAAGCATCACTTCAGGCATAGCCTTTGAATCCAGCTCACCTGTCCCCCTGCCTTTACCAGCGTGCCCAGCAACAAGGCCAGCCTGGGAGAACACAAGTTCTACCCCAATGCCTGAGTAACTGACCTCTACTGATCAGCACAACCCCACTCTCCCCTCTACCGCTTTAACCTCTTATAAACCCTCCTGGAAAGGCAGGAATCACTGTGTGCTGTGCTGAGCCACCAGAAGTTGATTAAGCCCTAATTAATTGCATTAAGGTCAGCCAATGTACTCTGTTAAGGAAGAAAGCCAATAATTAAACTCCACGTGTGGTGTGCTTCTGCCATTAGCTCCCCAGGCTGCAGCGGCGGCGTCAGGCTCGGCGGGGTCACAGCCAGCGCCGCTCGCCAGCACATGGCGGTGGCAGTCGGGGAAATAATTAAGTGCTGGGCATAAAACCATCAGGACTTCGGCGGCCGGGTGACACAACCCACCCAGCAGGGCTGCCGGCAGCTGCCCGGGAGGGCACGAGTGGCGGGGACAGCAGGGTGACACCGGCTGCGTGGGGAGCACCCGCTGCAGGGCACCCTGAGGGGTTTGTGGCCGTGTCCGGCCAGGATGAGCCATTTGCCCGGCAGTGCTGGGGCTGGCGCAGGGAAGCCCTCCGGGCCCCGACAATAGGGTTTTGTGTAGTCCCGACAAGAGCACCTGCCCCGGCGCTGGGAGCCGGCCAGGGCCACCATATGGAGGGGACCAGCCCCTCGCTGTGGCGGTGCCGTCTCGGCGTGGGGCCAGTCTAAGATGGGATGCAAACCCTGGCATGGAGAGGAGTCCCTGAGCCATGCGGGATGGGGCCATGCGAGCCCACCACCATTCCAGCCTGGAAATGTAACCACCAGGTGCAGAGATGACGGACACAAGGTGGGTGTGAGCGTCAGATTGGTCTCGGCCACACCAGCCCCAGGTGTTGCACGGCCTGAGACACCGAGGGTGCTGCAGGGGAGTGCCAGTGGAGCCCAGCCTGGAGGCAAAACCTCGCTTCGCCTTGGGGCTTTGCAGCGGAGCAGGGAATGACAGAACAGGACAGCACGAGGGATGAGGAATGGAGTCCCGCGGCATACGCGGAGAGGAAGGAGCACAGGACATTTGGGGCTCTGCCCTGTCAATCCCTCCCTGGCAGCAAGCTCATTTAAGGCTTTTCTTTGCTCCCAGCTGAAAAAATAAAGGCCAAGGTAATCTGCCTGCCTGTCCCTCTTTGTCTCGGGGATAATAGCAGCCAGCGCAGTGTGGAGCCCCCCAGGGCTTTGCAGATTAGAGCTTTCAGAGATGTCTACGGTGAGTGCCTGGACAAAAACGAGAGGTGGTGGAGCAGAACAGGAGGAAGGGGACCTCACAAGGTCACCCACTCCCTGCCTGCCTAACTGCATCTCCCCTCTCCTTGCCTTGCCACTGGCCAGGTGGGTGATGGGGTGGTGGCCAGAAGATGGGATAGTGGCAGAGTGCTCCTCTGGGCCTCCCAGCTCCGAAGGCTGACCTCACTGAGGGCAGAGTTATGACTGTGTCACAGCAGCTTTTTGGTTTATAATTTACACTTTGACAATTCTGATAATTACACATCTGAACTGGAGAGGGGAGGAAATAGAGACAAAACCATGTAACCTGCCACAGAAACAACAACACTGTGAGCTGCTGCTCCCGTACTCACAATGACTTCTCTGCAAGCTGCCTACAGACCCAAAATGACTGGCTGGAGACATGGGAATCACTGTACAGGGCTGAGCTGCAGCTGGCTTTTTAATAACTCAAAGGGTCAAGACACCAGAGAAAAAAATCCCAAACCAATTCCCCTATTTCTCATGAGTTTTGTCTGGCAGGAGGCGTCCCAGCCCCGGCAACGAATATCCGCTCAGGAATGTCTCATGTCTAAAAGCACACAAAAAAAAGGGGGGGAGGTGGGAGGAAACTCTACTCCCGGCCTTCTTTCCCTGTGGCCGAGTTCAAACGGCTTCGAGAGGGCAGGCAGGGGCAAGCAGGGGCTCGTAGCAGTTGTGCTGGGGCTCAGCAGCGCAGAGGCAGGCAGAAGGCAGAGTGGAGGAAGACGCCATCCATCCCTTGTTCATCCCCCTCCCCGGCTCTCTGCTCCTGCTGTGGATGTCCACGCCAGCCCCAGGATGCGGCCAGGCTCCGGCTCCTGATCGTCCCCTGCTCACCCTCCCTCCTTCCCGTCACCGCACACGTCATTCCTCCAAACACAGCCCATGGAGCTGGCGCGGCCGTACCGACACCGGTGAGCCGGAGGGGCCCGGCCAGCGCTCCCCACGGGGCTCGGTGTCTTCACGTTCCGCTCCAGCTCCGCCCGGGTTTATTTAGCTCATCAAAATCACCGGGTGCCCGAAGCCACAACAGCATCCTCCAAAAACAACTTCCTGGGGACAAGGAAGTGGGCGTTTTGTAGACCCTCGTGTGTGCGTACCCCCCGAAACACCCCGCACGCCTCCTGAGTACTGCCCACCCCGAGCATCACCTCTTCCCTGCCTTTTAGAGCCAGCCTAGAGATGAAGAAGGAACCAGAGAGAGAAGAGGGGAGACAGAGACACCAGACAATAAATCCATGGCTAAACCCGTGGTCCTCAACAGCCCAGCTCCGAGCTCAGCAGACCCCATCGCTGCTCTGCTCCCTCGGGGTGCTCGCACCTTCCCCTGGGCACCCCATCCCCTGGGCGCAGCACCCACGCCGGCTGCCGCCCGGGGTGATCCACAGCATCCCACTGAAATTCTAGCTCCGGCCTCCGTAGCAGATGGAGATAAGGACAGAACTACTCCCTCACTTATAAACAAGGGGCCAGATTCTGCCGCCAGCATCCGGGAGGCGACACCCGAGCCAGCGAGGCCAAACCCAGCCGCAAAGCGGCTCCATGCAGGGATCGCAGCCGGGATCCGGCAGCCTGCCCGCGGAACGGGGAGCGGGAAGCACAGAGCAGTCCTGGCTTCTCCGTTTACCTGGGGCTGGTGCGAATCCCAGCAGCGCAGGAGGAGCCACGCAGAGCAAAGGCGGCTTGGGGAAATGGGATCCCCTCCTGGGGACAGTATGAAAGACACATGCAAAAGGGAAAATAAAAGACCAACCCCCCCCGCCGCCCCCCTCCCGGTCCCGCATCCCAGTCCCTGCTCCAAACAAAGGCAAACCTGGCCATAGCAGCACACACCTGAAACACAAGCCCCTGAGACCCCAAGCCCCCTGAGACCCCCGGCCGGCTGAGGGCCCCCCAGCCCCACGGGGCCGCCGGGGACCAGCACCACACACGGACCTGAGTGACAGAGATGCCCAAACCGAGACACGGGGCCCGTGACCAAAATCATGCTGGGAGAAAAACCCACCCTGGAGAAAGCAGCTCCGTGGAGGTACCTGTGCCAGACCGCCAGTGCCCCCCAGCCGCGGGCCATCCCAACACCGCCCTGCCTGGGAGGTGACAGGTATTTATTGGGGCGAGCGGCTGTCCCCCCGCGCTGGGGACCGCGGCTGGAGGGCGGCAGGGGCTGCCATTGGCTCCCGCGCCACCCGGGCAGCATCGCTCTCCAGGGGCTCGCTCTGCCAGGGCCAACTTTACAAGGGAAGCAATTATTTCTTTTTTTTTTTTTTTTTTTTTTCCCCCCAGCTGAAACAAAGACGAGGGCTCGAGCGAGCGAGAGCACGGAGAAGAAAACAGAAGCGGGGGGGAGAGTGGGCTGGAAAAAAAGCCCACACAAACCCACGGATCTTGAAACAAGAGGGAAGGATAAAAAAGAAATCGGAGGCTGCAGAGGTAGACGTGGAGATGGGAGGATGAAAAATTGCAAAGGGAAGAGGCGGCAGCAGGGAACGGAGCAGGGAGCTCAGCCGTGTCACATGTATCACATCCCCGGAGAGCCACCGGCCACCCCGACAGCCCACCGAGGCCACCCGGGACGATGCAGGGAACCTACAGGGGGGCAGTCTCTCGTGGGCCGGGGCTCTGCGGGGAGAGGAGACAAGGGCTCGGCTCCTCAGGACATGACTCCTGCCTCCCAGAGTGCTCCCCACTCGAGTGGGCTCTCCCCCAGGCTCCCCCGGCCCCACCAAGGTGGCCACAGCAGTGACCGCTGGGGAAATGGGGGGGCCACAACGAGCGGCCGAGGGGTCCCCCGGAGGTGTCCCTTCCCCGGATCCACCTGCCGCCAGGCAGCCGGCGCCCGACCCACGCCCACGCCAGCCCCTGGCACCCCCCGGCCTCGCTCTCCGTGGGCACCCGAGAAACCCCATCACCCCGAGCGGTCCCCAGGACCACCGATCCTCCATCCCGGAGCCTTTCCGCCCCGGCCGGCCAGACAGCCGCCTCCCTCCCGGCAGGATCCAACGCCGGCTCCGGCCCAGCGCCCCCGGGCAGCGGCAGCAGCGGGGACACCCCCGCGCCGGGCTCGCCGCTCCCATCCCCGGGGCCGGTACCGGCCGGGCAGGACCCGGCGCCGCTCCCCGCCGGTGCAGCCGAGCCGAGGCTGGCGCACCTGCCCCGCCGCCCGCTGCCGCCCCGCACCGAGCTCCCCCGGGACTGGCCGCGCTGCCGGTGCCGCTGCCGGTGTCGGTCCTACCTGCGCGGCGCCGCCGTCCCCGTCTGCAGCCGCCGCCGACTCGCGCTGCCGCGGGGGCGGGCAGCGGGAAGGGGGGGCGAGCGCCCCCTCCCCGCCCCCGGCCCTGCCCGGCACCGGCCCCCAGTCCGGCCGGGGCTCCCCGCCCCCTCCGCAGCCTCCCCTGGCCCCCTCGCCCCCCCCCCCCCCCCGCACCGCCCGACATCCCCTCGGGACCCCCCACTCCCGAGGCCGCTCTGAGCACAGGAGGAGCCCGGCCCGGCATGGGGACACAGCCCAGATGTGGGCCTGGCAGGGAGAGGCACAAGGGGCCCGGGACAGGGATGCCCACCCTGGGAGACAGACCAAAACATCTCAGGGAGGATGGAGCACCGTCACCGTCCTCTTTCCCGTGTGCTTCCCACTGAGCAGTGGCAGGTCCAGGGAAGGGGCTGTGACTGTCCCCACACTCAGGGCAATGGGGTGCTGCAGGGGCATGCTGCACTGGTGATGCAGCTCTGGGCCCTGAGGTGCACTCAGGTCCCACAAACCACACACACATGAACACCCCTCCGTGTCCTCCAGCTGGGTACTGCCACCTCTGCCAAATACTCCCAGGCAAGGTGGCTGTCACCCACCATCCTGGGTGATACCAGCTCAGAGGGGACGTCGGCATTGGTGTTGCACCCCATCCACATACACACGTCCCCCTTTGATGCCTCACAGCTGATTTGGCTCCCTTTTCGTATCTGAGGGCTGGCACCAAGGTGGCAGAAAAACCCAAGGGGAAAGCGCAGATGGCACCCAGGCTTGGTCCCATTCATCCCCTGCTCACTCCCAGCCCCACAGTGCTGCTGTGCCAGGAGTGTGGCACAGATGCCAGGCTCTGAGCCATGGTGGCAGAGAGTGGCCTTGGGGCTTGCCCTGGAAAAGGATGGGGACGGCAGTGTGTGGGAGCTGTGTCCCACAGTACCAACCCCCCGGGACAGCTTCGAGCTCCACCTTAGCACCCTGGATTCACTCAAGCTCCCCTGCCCCTCATGTCCCCAGTCCGAACCCATGCCATTCCTCTAGCATTAATTAAGCCATTAATTAATAGATTGGAGATATGGCTCAGAAATGCCCCTCTGGAGCGAGCTGGAAGTGCTGCAATTGGGATCACAGCGATAAGCAGGTTCAAGGAGGAAGAAGATAAGTTAATGCCAGGGCCACTGTTTAATACAGGCGATTCCTCCCCAGGCCGCTTCTGGAGCCCCGTGCACACCGAGCACAGGCCCGCAAAGAAAAGCGGTGCGAGAGATGAGCCGGGTCTCCCGGGAGAGGAGCCAGAGCGGGGAGAGCGGAGCCGCGGCTGCCGCGCCGCACAGAGCCACCTTTCATTACAAAGGGCCGGGAAGCGGCTTGGAGCTGCCAGCAGCACTGACACGATGCAAGAGGGGATTTTTCAGGCTGATACAGCAACAAAGGCAGTTAAATCTAGCCAGGTAAGAGGCTTTCGAGGTTAGCCGGCTGTTCCCACAGCACAGGCTTTCTTTTCTTTTCTTCCTTCTTTTTTTTCTTTTTCTTCTTCCCCCTCCTCCTTTTCTAGGGGGAATTATTTTTGGTAATCCATGTGTTGCTGCTCGTTGGGCGCTGGAGCAGAAGTAAGCAGGTAAGCGGCACTTTTATCCCCAACCCAGCTTCCCACCACGGCCGGGACTCCAGTGAGAGGCTCTGAGCCTCAAAGGGAAGCGGTGAGGCTGGGCCAAGGCAGCTGGAGCGGCACTAAGCTCACAGCAGCTGGGAATTCCTTCTCTTTTTTTGATTGAAATGATGGCAGTGGGGGGCTACCTGGAGAGGAGCAGCTTCCACAACAAGCACCTGCTGCACCAGCGGAGGCTGGGTGCGCTGAGGCAGCACTGGGTGGTTCGGGGTGCTGGCACCCACCTGGAGTCACTCGCTGCCTGGCCCTGCTGGCAGAACAGAGGGGTGCTGGGCCTGGGAAAGCCACCCATGATGCCCAAGTCCATCACCCTGCAAGGAGCCCAGCACCCTGTGCTCCTAGGGCAGGAGGATGCTCCCATCACTGGCTCTGCAGGGAGTCCAGGTGGTTCAGGCATCTCGGTGGGATATTGTGGAGATAGACCAGGATGAAGCCCAGATGCTGGAGCCTGTTGAAGGCCAGGAGGGTGTTTCTGAAAGGGATTTGTGTTCCTGGAGACCTGCATGCCAGCCCCAGTGCTCCCTAGGAAACACCCTGGGCTGCCCTGAGCAACTGTCTTCCCAAAGTCCTGCCAGGTGGAGGATGTGCCAGTCGCCCATGACTCAACACCTCCTCCCAGTGCTTCACATCAGCAGGTGGGATGTGACACGACCCCGGAGGCTGCAATGAGCCGTGCTGGCAGAGGCAGTGCCAGCTCAGTGAGCTGTGCTGCTGTGCAGGGACCCACGGCCCCTCGCCATCCCAGGCTCACAGCCGTGACAGGGGGTGGCCACAACTCATCTCCCTGGTGCAGCTTGTCATCTCGTCCTTCTTCTGGTGGCAGCTCCTCAGACATTGCCCTGCTGAGCCCAGAAGACCCTGTGTTGATCCAGCTGGTGCAATGATGTTGTTGCTCCATTCCCTCACGATGCCTTTGCATCACCCTGGGCCATGTGCCACGATGGTGCCATGCAGTGCCGGCTGCTTCCTGTAGCTTGTGCCCACACCGTGCTCTGCTTAATGGTGCAGCCACCACCACCGAGGTGCCCAGCACCCTGCTCAGGGACCTGAACCCTGCCTTGGTGTGGGGTGAAGGCAGCTGAAAATCCCTCTTTCTTCCCATCCTCCTCCTCTTCTCCCTGCCCAGCCAGCATCCACCACTGCAACAAGATTAAACCAATTGCACCGTTATTTGTTTCATATTTAATAAGGGTTTGAGGAGCAGATCTCCCAGCAAGCCCCTGCTATCAATCAAACCCGCACAGAGTCCCCCTTTGCGCCCGCCTTTCCAAGAAGAAAGAAAACAAAATTGGTCTAATTTATTATTCATTTGTTCATTAAGTCTGTATTAACCAGATATATTATAAAGGAAAACAGGATTACGCGTTTTGATCAGCAAATCCTCTGCTCATGAATATCCATGAGGCTCCCCCCTATCCCAGCACCTCTCCCGTGTGTGGAGCCAGCCGATGGAGGGTGTCAGTGGTGGGTGCTGGCACCGGGCTGTGTCCTGGCACACCACAGGGCTGGAAAGCTGCTCTCAGCTCTCTCTGCTTGCACAGCATTGGGGATCAGCTGTGCCATGCCACAGCGCTCCAGAGCTCGGGCCACCCATGGATGCCCACAGCTGGGAGGGAGAGGCCAAGCCCTGCTGGGTGCAGGGGGCTGTGGGGACATGCTGGGGGACACTGGGGCGATGGGCTCCCCTCCCTTCCTGCCTGGGGCTGAGCAGGAAGCTGAGCAGGTGGTGTTTCCGCGGCGTGAAAAAGCAGCATATGTCCCTGGATCCCTGGCGCGTGGCGGCGCCGGCGATGCCCGCGACTCCCCCGATGCTGCGGGGAGGCACAGAGGGACCCCGAGGTGCCAGTGATGCCCTGCAGGACCAGCACAGAACTGGAGCAGCATGTATCCCTGCTCCCCGGGGCATAGTCCATGAACCCCTTGGTCCATCCTAGGGAGGATGGGACAGGGCAGGATTGGGTCCCAGGATGTGTTGCAGGGACTGGCTGGCACCAGGTCATAAACTCGTGGTGACATTCACCCAGCCAGCAGCACCTCTGGCAGCAGCAGAGTGTGGAGAGCCATGTCCCAGCCCAGCAGGATGGTGGATCCCAGCCCTGCCCAGGAGCTGTTGCATCCTGCAGCAACAGTGGGCATGCACGGAGAAATGCCACATCTGCATGGATGTCCATGCACCCATGCAGTCCAGCCAGACCTGAAAATAGGTTGGTTTAAAAAATGCATCACTTTGAAGTTATGTAAATGAAAGGCAGCGGCAAACAGAGCATGCTGGCAAAAGGGTTTCCAATTTTTTTTCCTCCTCGCCAGCTTCCTCCGGTTAAAATTGGGTTGCAATTCATTAATAAAGGAACAGTTGTACTGAATAAGCTCCCGTGCTTAAATCAGGACAGAGAAGCGTAATTAACCCAGCTCCAGTCTGATGTGATGGAAGAGGAAAATGCTCTTCTGTTTTGGTCCCTTCTCTTAAAAGCCCGCTGCCTTCTCCCGGCCTCTTGGGAACGGAGCTGAGCTTCTTATTTAAAAATGAAGCTCGCAGCCTGACAGAGCGGGTTCATGTATATATATAAAAAAGCTGTCATGATGATATTTTATTCATACCCCTCTTCCCCTTCCCTTTGCTTGGAAAATCCAGGAGCAGCCAGCAGGCAGTGTGGAGAGAGAGAAAGCAAGAATCCCCTTTTAAAAGTAAATTACAGATGCAAGTCACATTAGTTGAAGCCCCACGAGGCGGCAGATTCCTGAGTACCAGGGCTGGCCCCGGCGGCTTGGCCAGCCCAGACCTGGCACACCAGCTTCCCACCCCGAACGCCACCCGTGAGAGGGCAGGAGGGGACAGGCGGGGGGTGGCACCGGCTTTACACCACTGGTCTGTACAAGCTGAAGGTTTGTCCTCACTCCACCTAAATTAAAGCCTAATTAAGGGTCACAAAGGGCTCCCGCTGGCAGGTCCTAGAGGTGGGATTCAGCCCATTGTCCTGGGCTCGATGTGAGGGGCTTCCTTCTCCACCATTATTTCCGGGGCTGAATTTCCACCTTTCCCCGCAGCAGTTTGTCTGGATGAGCCAGACGCTGTCCGGCCACCGTCGAAGTGGCACGTGGCTCTGCATGTTGATGGAGCATCCCTGCGGCTCGGCTCGGCTCTGCCTGGCCGTGCTCCCCCCTTCCTCCACCACCGCTTCCTCACCTGCTGTGAAAAAGAGCTGGCTGATGGCACGGGAAGGCAAACTGTATTTTGGGTGATCTTTGGGTGGGCAAGAGCTGCCCACAACAAGGGTGTTGGATTTGCTGTGCGGGACAGGGAGTCTGGTGAGGCAGAGCAGGGCAGCGCAGTCCATTAAAGCTGGGAGTGCTGCAGGACTGGCTTGATGCGAGAGACAGACGCTGAATTCCACATGGGACCAACCATAGACCCATCAACATCTCCTGTGCTCCTGCTGAAGCTACACCGTGTCACCTGTCGCTCTCCCTGTGTCACCTGGGGTGAGCTGAGGTGAATGCCCTCAGGGACGCAGCCAGCCAGCACCAGCGCTGTGGGAGCGCTCCCACAGCGGGGACGGGCAGGGGCAGCCCTGAGATGGGGACACGCACAAGGACCTCTGCAATGGGGAAGTGCAGCAGTACCCCTGTGCCACAGGGCTGCCCAGTTACCCCCGAGTATGGAGCTGGAGCAGGGGTGGCATTGCTCCATGGCACCACCGCCCCCACTCCCTCAGGGACCTCCCTGCGGACCTTCTCCCTATTTCTTCTGCTTCACTCCCAATGCCTGTCCATGTCCACTCCTTGTAGCTCTACCCCAGGGGATTTTGAGGCTTTATTCATTTTATTAAAACTAACAGGTTGGTTCGCAGAGCACAGGGATGCTGGACCCTGCCAGGAACCCATCACACAGCCCATGAGTGGCTGGGCTGGCACTGCTGGGTACTGGCATGTAGGAACAGGGGCATTGCCAGGGCTCACCCTGCCCTGCCACACACCAGTGAGCCTGGAAATCCTTGGTGGGGCAAACTGAATCCCTGGGGCTGGAGGAGATGTTGGTGAGGGCAGCCAGCCCTTTTGTACCAGAGATGTTTCTGGTGAGGAGAAAAAAAAAGAAAAATCAGTGTTTGTTTCTTTCGGAGAAGATTGCTCTCTGCGCGCTCCTTGTATTTAGTTATTATTAAAGGGTTGTTTTGCTGTCAGTGAAAGCCTGCAATTACAGGCTCTCGCTTTTTTTCCTGGCTGTCACTATTCCCCATGAAAGCATTGCCCACAATTTTAGCATTTCTGCATTTCAATGTAAAGAAAAAGAAATTGAGATTTGGGCTGACGCTTTCCATGTGCGCGCAGCTGATTTCAAACTCCTCTGATTGTCCCCCCGCCAAAAAACATCATTTTGGGGGCTCAGACCAGAGCAGAATGTAGCTGTGCACTAGCAGAGGCTGTTTGGTCTTTACCCTCTTGCGTGTTCAACTCATATCCAGGCAAAAACTTTGCAGGAATCCCATCAGTGCCAACGCTGTGGTCAGGAAACCAGCACCACCTCACCCTGCTCCCATAAGCATGCTGTTCAGAAAAAAATAAACTATTTTCATTGAAGATCCTTATAAATTTCCCTTGGTCAAATAATTCACGGCTGATGGCTGGAAACACACTTTGTGTCCTGTATCTGTCTGTGCCAGCTCCGCACTGTGCCTCCCACACCACAAATCCCTTCCCTGACCTCATGAAACACGGGATATCCCCAGCCAGAACCAGCATCCCTCGTGGAGCCAGGGATGCAGCAGATGGGGCAGACTTGGCTCCGCTGGACCCCAGATCCTCAACATTCCTAGAGGAATTCCCCCAAAGTTAATGGGGACATTTCTCCTCCCTCCAAACCCTCCTCCCCGGCTGTATCACTGCTAATCTAATGTGGCTAATTTTAAACGAAGCTGCCCTCCCTTGACATGCATCTCCCCGTGGCATTGAAATTAAATGTAGGCTGTAATTTGGCATTTGAGAAGCGAAAGGGATGGTGGCCCTAAGGGAAAAGATAACAGCTTGGCTGTTTGTGTTAAATAGCTGTCTGCGAGCTTCAAACTGCAGCCGGAGATTCAGCTCACCGCGGGCAGGCTGCCAGGCCCCGGCCTGCTTTTTGGCTACAGCTCCTTCACAGCAGGAAGCTCAGAGGGGGGATCTCAGCCCCGACCCCCCCACTGCATCTCACAGGGCATCTGCTTGTTCCCCACCCTCTGTGGCTCCTGCTAAAACTGTCTCGCAGGCTCCTTGCTCCAGCGCCGTGGCCACCAGGAAAGCGCCAGGGAGGGATGCACAGCCACGGGGAAGGAGAAGCACAGTCCTTTGGGGCATTCTGAACCCAGCATGGGGCAACACAATCTGGCAGGGGCATCCCAATTCCATGCTGCACCTTGTGTGGTGGTGGCAGCCCATCAGGGACATCCCTGCCAAATGCTGCACCAGTGTGGATTTGCAGCTGGCGATGTTGGGATTTGGCCTCAGCACAGCACAGAGGTCTCTAGATTGGCTCCAGACCCCAGCTCTCCTTGCAGGGGAGAGCTGCCTGCCACCTGAGGACTTGGCTTTAAATAAAAGTCTGCTTTGCTCAAATCCAATGTTTCTCTTGGCCTGAAACAAAAATAAATTCTAATTTCAAGCTTGCTTTTTTTTCTATTTTAATAGATGCTGTTAATAAAAGGGAGACTTCGAGATAGCAATTTCCAGCAGCGGAACATGCCTGTTTTGGGGGCAGTTTGTTTTAAACTGGAAAAATTTGCCGAGGCAGTGGGAATTTGCCTGGGCTCCCAGGTTCCCCCCAGTCACCTGTGCAGGGGACACTGGGGCAGGCAGGGGATGGAAGAGGCAGATGTCCCCGTGGCCAGGGCCAGCTGCAGCACAGGGATGGGGCTCCCCGATGGGATGGTTACCTGGTGTACCCCACAGCCCTTCTCCTTCCCAGCCCACCCACCTCCATCCCTCTGCCCTCCTCCTCCTTACCCGCACCCAGTTACCATTTCCCAGGAGCTGCTCATCCCTCCCAGCCCTTTGTACCGCTTGTCTCCATCCTCCCCTTTGTTTAGCATTTTAATTATTTTAATTACCTTGTTTGCCAGCTTATCGCGGCGCTCAAACCCATCTGTGTGCGCGCGAGCAGACACAGACTTTTATCTGCAGCCCGCCGTCAGCCCCATTAGCATTTTTACTCCGGCTTTGGTGGAGGAAAGGAGAAATTAGCATTTCTGCCTGGGCCGGTGGGGCTGGCACGGTCGTCCCTCGCCTCGCAGGGTCACTTCATTCTTCCCAGAAGAATGGGACTAATTTATCTCTCCCCCCTCCTTGTATCCATTTCAAATGAGAGATTAATATAATGACAAACATGAAGCCCGAGTGGGGGCGATGCCTGAGCCCTGCCATGGGCTTTTCCCTCTCCAGGGAGGCAGGCAGTGGAGTTCAGGTGAGGTGGGTGCTGTCCCCAGGGAGCACCCTTGGGTTGCCAGGAGAAAGGTGTCTTTGGGAAAAAGCTTCTTTCTGTTGAATTTAGATGCCAAAATGCTGCTTGGTAGAGGCAGAGGTCAAAGGCAGGGATGCTGGACCCCACTGAGAGTGGGAGGGGATGGGGACAGGGCCAGGGGCTTCGGGCTGTGGTTAAAAGAGCTGTGCTGCTGCAGTGGCAAGGGCTTTCCAGGTGGGCTGCATGGCTGGAGCACCCCACTCTCCTTTAGGGACAAATGAGAGATTTCACTGCTGGAAACCCTCTCCCAGCATCCTCTTAGCGCTGCTTAAATGCCTCTCCCAAAAAGGCCCAACCACCAATAAATCTGTATCAGCTCACCTTCAAACGCACTTCAGTGCCCTATTTACTCTGCACAACAACAAATTAACAGCCCCAGTTTTGGGAATGGCCGCCAGCCCCCGCAGCAGGGCTCCCCTGAGTGACCCAAGACCCCTTTTTACTGCATCAAAGCATTGCTATAATCCTGCTGTGAGCTGCCTGTGGGGAGGGGGGTGTAGTGACGGCAAGGCTGGGTGAGCAGTGGTCCCCTGGGGAAAGCTGGGTCACCAGGGGTGTTCATGGATACCCAGTTGTGCCATGGTGTGAGCAGGGTGGAAAACATCCCACAGAGTTGGGCTGGGCAGCCAGGAGCTCCACCTCAGACAGGACATCTGTAGGGGCAGGACACCTCATGGAGAAAGAACATCCCGTGGGAGAAGATGTTCTGTGGAAACAGAAACCCTTTTTGGAGAGAGGACATACATCCAGGTCAGCATAACCCCTGGGGACAGGATGTTCCTTAGGCATGGGACAACAATTTAGGACAAGGTGTTCTTTGGGAATAGGACCCCTGCCCATGATAGAACATCCATTGGGAACAGGATCCCCTGTTCCAGGATAAGAATGCCTCTTTGGGACAAGAGTCCCATCCAGGGCAGGATGTGCCTTTGGGACAGAAATCCCCTTAAGGACAGAATGCTCCAGAGGACAGGCCAGGCCCTTTGCTGCCAGGGCAGCAGCCAGGACCCTCAGATCCCCCCCAATATCTGCTTCTAAACCCTCCTTTAAATACTCAACACACTTCAGTGTATAAATAAAGGGTTTCACACCTCTGATTCGAGTCACCAGGAAAAATGGAGCAAATTAACCAAATTCCAGAGCAGAAGAAATCTCCTAAAAGCCTGCACACCTTTCCTGCACACAGCAAAGCCCTTTAAGACCCAGAAAAGGCAATGAAGGCCAATTTGTTGGTCCCGAATCTGTTAAACAAATGAGTCAGAGACAAAAGGATCCATCAGTCCAGACAGTCTTGAGAGAGACTTGCAGGGACATGGGATGGTGTGCAGGGACAGTGACCCCAGCAGCCAGGGACCCACCATGTCTCTGCACCACAGCCTGCCCGGGGAAAGCAACAGGCCAGTGTTTTGCTGAGGTTTGGGCTGCAAAACTTAACAAGGAAGAAATTAGAAAGAGAAACTTCACTAAAATAGCTTTAGAAAATCATCCTACCAAAGGAATGGGACGAAGAACAAAGGAAGGAGGGGGGACCGAACCCAAGGGAAGGTAATACTGGGACATGGCACCGTTCATTGAATCTGCTACAGTGATGAGGAGGAGGGGAAGGAGGAAGGACTGCCCCAGCACAGCTCGGTGCCACTTGCTGGCAAGGCCATTGGTGGCATTGCCGTGTTGGTGGTGGCATTGCCGGGCAGGTGAGAGAAGAGCACCAAGCCCCCAGTGTCCAGCCATGCCATGCTGTGGGAGACAGCCGCTTCCTTCGCAAGCACGTCACTGCTGCTGGAAAGCACGGGAGATTCAATCTATAATTTACAGGCATATCCATCTGGGAAGTGGCTCGACAAGCCTGGGAGAGCAGCACTGCCCTCCTGGCTCCTGCTCTTCTTCTAATTTAAGAATTCTTTACATTGAGGCATGGTATGAATAAGGGCCAGTGACAGGCGCCATCCCCTCCCTCCCTATCCTGTCACTGCCTCCTTGGCTGGCCACAGCAGGTTCTTGCATGCTGCTTTCAGCCTCCCCAGGACACAGTTTGGAGCTGTTGACTCCTGCACCTTTAACACAGATGCTCGGGACAGGCTTTCTTAGGAAGCCCCCAGAGATGCTGCAGCAGCCAGGGCTGGGCTGGATGATGCTGGTTGCTGTGGAAACAGCAAAGCCAGATCCAGGGACCGCAGCATTTTCCCTGCACCTGGTACCAGCTCCTCTCACCTAGTTTGCAGCTGGAGAGCATAGGATGCTGGAGAGCTGTTCTGGTGGCGTTGGGCTGTTCCCAGCCCCAGTCTGCTCCAGTCTCACCTTCCCCAGGGATCAATGGGCTTGCTCCCTCCCACCCTGTGTATGTCATGCACGGGGTGTTTCATTGCATGGGGCTCCCTGGGATGGGACACAGTACTTTGGACCAGGGCCACCACCTCTTCTCCAGCCACCTGGGGGCCAGATCCAGCCATCCCCCCAGGAACTGCATGGCACAGCCTGCCAGCACATCCCAGGAAAGCCTTTTGCACCAGCACCATGACTTCACTCAACCAGTGCACCACCACAGGCTGTCTTAAATGTCACCCAGATCTGCGGGAGGTGGGACACAGTGGGACAAGCCACACAGGGTCCTCCTTAAGTGTAGCCAAACCCTGCCATCGGCCAGGCAGGTGCCGCTGTGTGCCAGGCTGCCACCCATGCCAGGCTCATCCTTGCTCCACTCACAGGCAGCTCAGCTCATTACAGGGATGCCGGGATGATGGAGTATCCTGCCGGAGTAAAGGAAGCCAGGTAAACTTCTCCATCCATCAGGGCCCCCACTTTCTGCCAAGCACATTAGGGGATAATTAAGTAAAAATAGGCCTTCCGACCAGTGTAGCTCATTAAGGGCTAATTAAGTTAATTAGTGCCAGGTGTGGATTGCAGCGCTTGCGCGTGTGGCTGTTGTTTGCTGTAATTGCATTTTCTCAGCAGCTTCCTCCGCCAGGCTGGAGCTCTGCCAACAAGGAAGGGATTCAGTGCCCGCTGTTGGTGCAACACGGGGCAGCTGATGGGCACCCAGCAATGGCACCGCACCAGGGACAGTTAACCCTTCTGTCCCCGTGCCTCCCAGGCGGCTCTCCCACCCCAAAGCCAGGGCCTGACCGTGGGGCAGCATGTGCTCCTCCTGCCTGTACACAGGGGAGGGACAAGAGCCTGTGCCATAGCAGTCCCCAAAAGCAGCCAGGAAGGCAGAGGACAGCCTCCCAGGGACCCAGCATTGAGGCCAAGACTTCTGAAGGTCTGTGAAGGTGAATATGGGCAGGGATGAAGCAGCAAACACAGCCATGTATGCTGGTCATATTGGTGCTGAAAGATGAAAGAGCGATGGTGGAGAAAAGGGTGGAGAGGAAGACAAAAAGGCGAGAAGGAAACATGAGAGGGTGAGGAGAGAGATGCCAGGCTCTGATCTGTGCTTCCCGCACCCGGGAGCAATTAGAGCTGCTCTGCCTGTGCCCTGCAGAGACACTGAAGGGATGAAGATGTGACAAAGACCAGGCTATTTTTTGCTGAGGTTACTGTCACTAATAAATGGAGACTCTCCCTTGACACGTGTTCCTGTTCCTTCCAGCGTCTGGGCATTTGGCATCCTCCTCCAAGCACAGCCTTGCCGGTAGCAGCCTTCGCTTGGAACTGACCCACGTTCCCTCCAGGGAGGCTCGGCTCGTAAACAATTCTGTGAAATACGGCTGAAAGGCTTTGAGGGGATGGAGAGGCTGTGCAGGCACCCCATCCCTCTCCCCATGCCATGAATCAATCCCCAGTAAGGCAGGAGCAAGGCAGAGACCTCCATCCATATCCCGGGATGGAGGCCGGGGAGCACAGCCAGCATTCTGGGGGGCTGCCTTTCCTGCGGCCTCTATCCAATGGGAAGTTCCTGCTGCCTGCACCACTGTGGCAAGCAAGATGGGGAAAAGGGAGCTGAAGGGGAGGCAGGAGGAGAGATGGGTCCTTGCATCCCCACCGTGATCTCTCAGCACCGAGATAATTGCCTGCTGGTGACAGCTGAGGTCAGGCGTGACAGATACCTCGGGAAGAGCTCCCAGCTCCGAGACCTCCCTGCAGCAACCCAGTTCAATACTGGGGCTGAGAGGTAATTTTCCCAACCTCCCCTAGCACAGGCTCTCTCTGGGTGGATCCAGGTTCAGGCGATGATCCTTCCATCATCCTTCAAACAGCACTCAGCCCCCTCAAACAGCTCCACACGTGGGCTGTGATCCCTGGGGAGGGACAGGGAGTAGTAGGGTACCGAGCCCGAAGGCTTGGAGCTCCCATGGGGTGTGGTGAGAGCACCCAGGCAGGACCAGTGCCCACCTGGGAGCCAGTGGGGCGCAGATGGACCTGTCCATGGCCTCTATCCTCCCATGACCAAAGGAGGCTTTTTCACCTTGCTCTCGCTGGTCCTTGCCACCTCATCCTTGCACAGAGCACCAGGCAACCCCACTTCCTCTGCCATGGGAAAAGGGACTGGAGAGGGAGTGTCCTGTAGCCCCCTTGGATGGCCAGGAGGCCAATGAGCACATCCTGGGGCTGGTAATTCATCCTCCCTTCCCTCTGCACTGGGCTCACTGCAGTGGGACTTGGCTCACCTGTCCCCCTGCTGCAGTGCTGAGAGTGGGGCAGAGCACCAGAGCTGAATGTTGGGCATGGAGAGGCCAGGATGAGACGCGTGATGCCACCAACGTGGCCCCTACAGCAGAGAGCATGTGCCCAGGCAGGGAAGGAGGCAGGGAAGCAGGCAGGCAGCGCTCCGAGGAGGCTCTGCAGCACCCTTGGCTCCCCTCTCCCCGGCGCCGGGCGCGAGGCTGACAGGATCATTACAGCCGCTATCTGGGCTCACGGGCTTATCCCTCTCCCTTTCGCCTTTTGCATAATGGATAGGCTGTGAGTAATGGGAAATGGCAGCCCAGCCGCGCTTGCTGGCAGCCCCTTAATGAAGAATATGGAAATCTCATCAGTCCAATCAGGCCAGCAAATGAAACTGCTTTCCCCCGCCGATGTGAGCAGAAGGCTAACGACCCGCGCTCCCCGGCTCCATCCCGCTCCCAGGAAGCCCCCCCTTCCCTTTTCCATGTTGACAAGTGAGCTGTGAACTTCATTTTTTCTGGCAAGCAGAGCCCCAACTCATCTTCCCTGCTCCCCTTCCCCAGGCTTGGGCCAGCAGGTATTCCTGTGGGTCAGCCTTCCGCTTGTTCCTCAAGGGCATCGCGCCCCACTCATGGCGCAGTCATCAGCTGGGTAGCACCACCTGCAGGCGTCACCCATCCCCAGCTCCTGGTCCTCCCTTGTGTCCTCCTGCTGTGCCTGAGCCTCCCAGCATCAGCTTTGCCACAGCTGGAGGTGCAAGTCAGCATCCCACGGTGGGGATGTGGGACACGTGGTCCCCCAGCTGCAGTCACCTGAGACCACTTTGTCCCTGCAAGCACTGAGGTCTGTTGGGCTCATGTCCATAGAATCCCAGCGCAACTGAGCTTCGTGGACTTGTGTCTTCTCCTGCAGTGACACCTGCAAAGAGCTACAGTGTGGAGAAACTACTGTTTCCTCTCTTGTCTCCCTTGTCCATCACCCACAGCCTTGCGCCTGGTATAGAGCACAGCTCCATCTCCACTCACCTCCTGCAGCGTGCACCATCGCCAAGCCAGACCTTCAGTCATGACACCTGCACAGTGACACCTCTAGTTGTGTCAGAATTGGAGCATCTTCCAAGAAACTATACCCCCCAGTCACACAGGGGCCACGCTGCTAGGAGCTGGCACCAGCATGCCCCACTCCAAACATATCCCACTTTGGTGTCATCTGCAAACTTGATGATGTACCTTTTGTCTCCTCCTCCCCATAAGCACTGTCCTGGCCCTGAGCAGCCTGGAAGTGCCTCCAGGTCCCACAGGTTTTGCTGTTGCTCTGGGCTTCTGAGCTGTTGTGTCCATGGAGCTGTGAAGTGCTGTCTGTCAAATTGGCTACCATGGTGGCCTAGAACTTTGACTTGTGTATCTTGGTAAGATGTGTGGCTGAGAAAGCCTGACTTTGTCCCTAGCGGGGCACAAGACACGGTCAGTACTGGGATCTCAGTCCACACTGGGATCTGTACAAGGATGGTCACCTTGGATAAAGACCTGAGGGATGCAGGTTCAGCTCTGCCTTGGACTCACCACACAGGCTGTTTGCCCCAAATCTGCACCAAGACTTCATAGCTGGACTTGCTGTGTCCAAAACGTGGCAAAAATTAGATGTTTGCACAGCAGCTCACACCAGCAGGTCCTGACCTCCATGGCAGCATCCTCTGGCCTTTGCAACAGCTCAGGCAGGGGAGAGCAGCAGCATCCTCCCCTGCATCTGTCTGCTCTGTGGGCAAAGGCAGGAGGCTGGCAGGGAAACTGCCGCTCGCTGGTTTGGGGGAATGTTTAATTACCGGCTTTCACAGCCACTGTGTAGCTCCTAAACTGATGGTGTGCCTCGGCTGTGAATTCACCAGAAGCACCGAGGTGGGCATAGGTTTCAATAAAATCCCCAGCTATGTGTACACCCAGGGCATTCAGCCACGCATAAATACACCCATAGCATATGCTCGTGCTACAGCAGAGGATGCTAACTCAGGGCAGAGGATGCTAACTCAGGGCTGGAGGAAACCATTTGTTTCCATGAGTTATAAGATCATATCTGGAAACACCTCTAACAAGCCAAGATCAGTGCGGCAGCGGAGCTGGTGCTGGTCCCCGGCGCAGGCTGTTTGCACACACCAGTAATGATGTGAACGAGCGGCTGTTCAAGGGGCTGATCAACATCAAACCATTGAAATTAAAGGCTGAGGAGAAGCAGAGCCATAAACATTTATTGCAACACTCTGCGTATCATCAGCTGCTGATTTGGAGGCAGTGGAAATGTGCAGCTGAAATAATAGGATTTATCGGAGTCTGAGATGAACTGTCCTTGATGGATGGTTGTAGAAGGGAAACAATGTGCCATCTCCAGCACAAGGCCATTCCTAAAATACAGCGAGGGGGTGGGGGGGGGGCTGCTGCCTTTATTAACTCTAATCCCTCACCATTTTAGAGCCCACACTAGCCGTCAGACCCAACTGCAGCAGAATGAGGAAGCCAGCTTGAAGATGATGCCCTGGAATATCCCGGAGGACTGGAAATCAGACTTGTGGTCTCTAAAAGCTGAGTGTGTAATTTGCTGGAAAGTTGACACCCTTTCTGCTTCGTCTTGATGCGTTTTCCATTTGTTTGATCCCCTTTACATTTTTATCTCTGTTCTTCAGACAGAAAAAGCAAATCTAGGAATTTCTTCAGCTGCTCTCTCTTTGCTTCCCAATTTTTTTTCTGTTGCTTCGCTGACACAACTCAAGTTCATTAATGACACCGACAGTTTGCCTTTTAAAGCAAACTCCATCTTCTTTCACCCACCAAAGCTATGGAGCCCCACCTCTGGAGGGAAAATACAGCTGCTGTGCTCCCCCCAGCCAGCGGGTTAAGCAGGAACTGATGGCACTCAGAGCTCAGCTGCTGTAATCAAATCGTCTCCTGTCACCTTGAGCACCCTGTAATGCTCCTACATCTAACAGGCTGGGAGGAAGAGAGGGCTGAGAAAAGCAGTATCAGAAGAATGTGGGAAGAGAATAATTTGATAGATTTTTTTAGTTGGTTTTTTTTGTTTTTTTTTTTTTTTTTTTACATTGATCTGAAAATTGAAGTTATGGATTGTTTTTTAAAAGGGAACTTCAGAAAAAATCTCTCTCTCCCTCTCTCTCTCTCTCTCTCTCTTAGAAGTGAACCCAGGGAAATATTTCCATGCAGAAGTCTCTGACTTACAGATCATCCAAGGTGTTTTATGCACATCAAAGTAGCTAATATCTGAAACAGGAGAAAAACCCAACTTGACTTCATCAGATTTACAAACAAGTTAGCTTTGGCTGCATTGAACATCTGCTGCAGGCCCTATGGAGAGGAACTGTCTCGTACCTCTCCTGGGGACTTTTGGGCAAGGCTGGATGCAGAAAGGTTTCTGCTGTGACAAACTGGCTCTAATTTGCCCCCTAAAAAGAGGGGGGCAGCATCACAGCTAACGCCTTGTCAACACTCTGTGACACTGACGGGACAAACCCATCTGGATCAAGGCAAGAGGAAATGCAATGTTGTCACTGTCCCATCTGAGACATCCCTGAGAGCCCCAAATTTAGTGCACCATTCATACTTCATTGGTCTCTATACTAGCCCTCAGCACCAGCATCTCTGATAAAACAAGCCTTGCCAGGAGCCTCTATCTCATTTTTCCTGCTCAAATGGGTTGCAGAAGGGACTTGCTTTTGTTTCCACCAACACAAAGCCGAAAAAAACCCTCCAAGCTACATCCGTATGGGATGTGGGTGGTTGGAGAAAAATGGGTTTCCTGCTGCTTTGT
The DNA here is from genome assembly GCF_020740725.1 of Corvus hawaiiensis. NCBI lineage: Eukaryota > Metazoa > Chordata > Aves > Passeriformes > Corvidae > Corvus > Corvus hawaiiensis. Next base: position 17,621,664 of record NC_063223.1, on the reverse strand, counting down.
ATGTCCTAAAGCCTATTAACTGGGACTCTGTCTCTACCACTTCTTGTTTTGCCTGACAGGTTAAGCCCGCGTTGGCTTGATGAGACATTAGTGGCAGAACTTTTCCTGTGCCAGCCTGACACAATTCCCACTCCCACAGTTCCGATGTCCCAGATTAGCTGCTCTTGAAGGCACCATTTGAAGATGTTGCACCACACCTTCTCACTGAGACCTTGAAGGGATCCTGTAACCCTCTCAAGATTGCATTGAACTATGTAGAAAAAAACCTGGTTTCTTCAGGGTTGATGCAGCAAGTGACGAAGGCGGAGTGGGGGAGCAGGGACACCTGAGCAGAGATTTTCTCCCTGTTCAGCTGCTTTGGGCATTTGGTTTCTTGCTGCCCAAGTTCCTCTATCATCAGCAGTGAGAACCACAGTCCTCATTGCTTCTTGTGGTCCACAAGCAGCTTTCTTCTGCTGCACCTCCTAACAGAGATCTGTTTGTAAGTGCACCTAAGCCTGCTTCCCCATACCTGCTCTGACCTCTTCTCTGTCCCACGACACAGAAACATGAAAAACATGAATGCTAACACTCCTGCAAATGCAAGAAAAGGGACACTTTCAGTGTGGCTTCACATCTTGAGGTTGCTGAGGAGCCATTTTCAGCACTTCAAGTTGAAGTACTTTCAGAAAGGAAAATCAATGCTGAGGCAACCCGCCCAGAAATGAGGGGTCAGCAGGCTGGTGTGAGGGAGGTGCAGGTGACGGAGGAGCAATGGGAGAGTGCCTCCAGTGCGTGATCCCTCATTGTGGCTGAATCACTAACCCCAAACACATAAATCAAACCCAGCTTGGGGATCACACCTGCAGGCACACTCTGTTTGATCCAGGAAGGCTCACTTCAGCCTCTTTTGGAAAGACCTTGCCAAGGCTGGACAATGGGAAGGGCTGCTGTGTGTTGCTGTTAGCATTGACACATTTGCCCCATTATTCATGGCTGGTGTGCATTTTGCTTCCTCTTGGTTCCCAGCCTAGTTTTTCACTGGGTTTTCATGCCTTTGAGGCAAGCAGGACTGAAATGGTGCCAGTCCTTTGTCAAGAGCCAACTGGGCATACCCTGGGCTTCAGTTTTTGCTGGCGACAGTCCCAAGAGAAGCCGTCTTGTGGTCCTCTATCGTCTGTGTCGCCTCTCCTCTCTGCTGTCCAGCTCACTAATCATTTTTTAAATCTATTAGCTGAATTTTAATTTTTTTTAGTGGACATGATGGAAGAGTAAGAGTCTCAAAGACAAGTGTTAGGAAAACTGGTGCCTGGATCTTTTTCCTCCATCCTCTTGCAGCGCCAGCTGAAGTGAAAGGCTATGATGCATGAGCTCACTTTTAATCAGGTAATCCAGCTGGGAGAGAGCAATACCATAACAATCCATTCAGGATTAAAGTAAAGCTTCTGGCAGTGTCTCTCACCATCCATAAGACATTCATTGTCTCTGCTATGAGTTGCAGGCTCTTCTCTGCTGGGCAGAGTCTCCCAGGATGTCCGAGCACTGGGACAGCACCCATAGTAGGAGCCACTCACTTCTCAACTCAACTCATCTACCCACTCAAACAACACCAGCTTGGGCTTTATCTTCTGTTTATGCCCCCAGCAGAACTGAAAAAAACCCAGTGCCCATCCTTCCCAGAATCCCATCTCTTCCCAGGCCTTTGGCTTTGCACAGGTGCTCCGAAAGCAGAGCAGTGTGGGGCAGGGTGAGTAGGAAACACAATTGTGTTGCCAGTAACAGGTCCTCAGAGTCTTCTGCCCAAACTGTGGATTTATTTGACTTCTCCCAAGACACTACAAAGTCTGAAGGCCAGGAAGAGAGTGGTGCTATGGGGTTCTCCTCTGAAATGAGCTACCTGAACCCAGGCACAGTCTGGTCAAGTCAGGCTAGAGTTTCTCCAGGGTGGTTTGGCCGCTGCTGGAGCTGCCAGCTGTGCAGGGGGACAAAAGGAAAGATCTGCTTGCTTTTCCTCCATAAAGGCACCACTTGGTCTGTGTCCACATTGCTTCTTCCCTGAAATGCAGTGCCAGGAAGGTGCTGCTTCTCTCCCAGTCGCTGGCACGAGGAAAGCAAACTGGCTGTCCTTGGCATTTGATATAAGGCTTTCCACAAACACCAGCTAATGGGAATTCCTCAGTGGTGTCCCTGGGAGCTTCAATATTGGATGTCAAGGCAGACTTTTGTCTTCTCAGCAGGCAGCTGGACCTGATGTGCTTAACCCTTTCCAGCCCGAACCAGAGGGTGAAGGACTGAGCATGGCAGGGCCTCAGAGTGGGCTGGGGTCCTGCTCCAGCTGCCTGCTGTGCTTGGCTGCTCCATGCCCCGACCTCAGCTTCACACCACTCCTGCTCCTGCAAACTCAGTGCACATCCAGCTTTGTTTTATTGTCAAGGTGCCTCGGAGCATAGGGATCCAGGAGGATTACTGAATGCCTTGCAACTTGGAGATGGCAGGCACACCGGGCACGCTGAAGGGTTTTGTTTGTGCCTGGTGAGAGCAGCTGTGGGCAGGAGTGGGTGAGTGGGGAAGTTACCAAAAGAGAAATAAGGAAACAAAAGGCAAGTTGGGGCAGGGGGGGTAATGTTTGCATGGGGGAGGGCAGGAATTTCTTTTCTTTGTCGGAAAGTCTAAAGTGCCTTTCTTTAGTGCCTTGGTCGCTGCATGGGGCCTTGGTCAATAACATTCCTCCCTCACCCTGCGGAAGGAGACGGGCCAAGCAAGACATGGCTGAATGAAATTCCTCTCACCTCACCCCGTAAACATCCCAAGAGTCTGGCCCCATTATGGCTGGGTACAAAAGTCTGGGTCCGAGGCCGAACAAAAGGATGGGGAAGAAAGTGCAGGTTGCCAGGGCAACGCTGTCCAGGCTGCCTGGTTTTATCAGCAAGGGGCCTGGGTTTTCTGCCTGAGTTACGGGAATCTGAGGCAATTTATTTCCACCGCAAGACAGAGGCTTTAGAGGGCAGCGTGGTGAGGCTCCGGCTTCGCTTTTGGTGTTCGCAGCAGGGCAGGTGAGGTGGGAGCAGCCGGGTACCCAGAGAGCCAGCAGCATCCTGGGAGGCACGGGGAGCACAGCAACGCCCAGGGAGTCCCCTGCAAAGGTTAACACAGAATGGTGACCCTCCAGGGAGTCTGTCCAATCTGCCCCTTACATGATTTGGGCTCTGTCCCGGCCTCCTCTACAACACATGAAGTCTGCTCGTCCGTCTGTTCAGAGTCCATTCATCTCTCTTGACTGAGGATGGACTTCTCTCTGCTTGGGGACCCCAGTACCCTGGCAGGTTGGATTAAATTGGGGAAAACCGGTTTTTTCAGTAGCCTGACGGAGAGGGTTTTACAGTTTAATTCAGAGAGGCTTTTACAGTTTAATCCAGATGAAGGCTGGTTACTTCTAGGCCTAGTGTTGTCTGCACTAGAGATGATCTGGTCCACTCCCAGAGAGCATCAAAGTTGCCTCTGACAGGCCTGGATTGCAGTGGGAACATCTGGAACCCAGTGCCTGAGGGTCAAAAGAAGCAGGACTGCCAGGTCCCCTGGCACAGCATTTAGCAAAGCTAATGCAAAACCTTAAAGCTACCTGAGCCCGGAGGACTGGATCTGGGATGTGTTGGCCTCACATTGAAAAGGACGAGGTCAGCTATGGGAAATTAAGTTCCAACTGGATAAATATCCTTCCCCACCAGTTTTTGGTGACAAGAGACAGAATACTCCAGAGACCTGGAAGCAGTAAAGACAACATGGGAAACCAAGCTGACACCAATCTTACAAAGGGTGTTACAACACTGGGGAAAGTATCATTCAGGCATCCACTCAGCACAGTAGCTCTATTGGGCAGCAAAGATGTTCATGATGTGGCTCCCTGTCAGTCTGAAGAGGATGATAACGCTGGGTGTAGGGTCAACATGCAAGATAGAGAATGAAAAAAAGCCTGAATGGTATAACAAAATAAGGTACAAAAGTCAGACATGCTGATGTGTTAAAGCCAGGACAAGCAGGCATTTTTGGTTTCCAAACAAACCAAAATACCAAAATGCAGGTGGGATGGCAAGGTTTCCAGAGGCAGAACCTCTTGCAGAAGAGAAAGAACCACACTGAAGGTTGTGAATGTAGTACCCACTCCTTGTTTGTTTCATGTTTTTCCTGTGGGATGTGGGGAGTTTGTAGGATGGGTCAGTAGCATGCAAAGACCTGGAACAAAATTTGCAGGCCAGCTCGGTTAAACAGCTGGAGCAGAACCAGCTCAGCAGGCCATGGAAAGCATTCGGCCGAGACAGCCTGCTCATCTCAATTCATCTAGACAAATTTCTAGACAAATGCGCCAAGCTGTGCTCAATGGAGTGACAGGGAAATTACTAATTAAACTGAAGATGGTGGGATTAGTGGGAAGAAATAGCAGTCGGGTACAGAAGCTGTACCTCTGGACAGAGGCAGTAGCAGGCTAGACAGAGTTCACCACTGGAGTTTCTCTGGAATTGATCCTGGGATTGATCTTGTTTATTCTCTCCATGAATGATGTTGTCATAAGAAGTGGAAGCGCTTAGGTTAAGCCAGCTGATGACGCAGAAGGGAGAGGCATTGTGAATGCAGAGGAGACAGGAGATCAAACAGAAAGCAGCAGACAACCTTGAGCACGGAGACGCAGGAACGAGTTGAAATTCAAGAGCACGAAATGCAAGACTAATCACAGGGTTGGGGTTTTTTGTGCTAGACAGGGAGTGTGTCAGTTGGACATGACTGAGGAGGAGGTGAACTTCGTTGTAGCAGTCATGGGTGATTATGAACCACCAATGAGCTAAAGGCACAAAAAGGCGAACGAGACCCGAGGGGTTTGGGATATTGCCAGTAGAAGCAGGAAATTATTAATAGCATTTGCGAAGTACTGACAAGACCTCATCTAGCATTGGGTAGGAGTCCTGGACAGGTAGGCTGAATTCTTGCCAGAAGCAGTGCAGAAAAATTCTCTGAATATGATCAAGAGACTGGAGATTCTGTTTCACGAATAAAACAAAAGATGGAAGGAGTTATCTTCTCCATTGGTTTGCAAGTGATAGCCAAGCACAGCAGAAAAACTCACAAATTAGAAAGCAAGGATGCTGACAACCCCAGACCCTGTGTCCCTGTGCCTCCCTCCCACCTGAAACTACCTGAGCTCTTGCCCTCCACAGGATCTCTTCTGCAGAGAGACCATTTGCACCCTCCTCCTTCCCCCTCCTCGCCTTCGTGCCTGGAAACTGATCCCCACTTCAACTCTAAACAGGCAAAAAGAAAAGGAAAGCCAGTAGACTGGGTCTTTTGTACAGCAAAGCAGATTAGGGGCCTCCCAGGGACTTGCAGCTTGTAAGAGGGAAGGGCTGGGAGATGGAGGGAGGTAGGGGGGTGGCTCTGCTCTCCTCCACAAACAGTGAAACTCAGACCTGCCTTTGGTCTGCTCCTTGCAAAGTCTTTTTTGTCCCCCTTCCTTCCTGTCCCCCCCCTTCCTGTCCCCCCCCCCCCGCTTGACATTGTGGACCAGCTTTTGGGGGCTAGGATCTTTTCAGTTCCTGCAATGGATTTAATTCCTGAAACGTGTGTCCTGTTCCCCGCTCCCGTGCTGAATCAGGAAAGCATTCACCCAAACAAAAGCCAAATCTCCCTCCTAGGGGCAATCAGGAAAAGGGGTCCCTGCAGTGGTCTCTGGTTTGAAGACAAAAGGTTGCTTGAACTATAGACAAGCGGGTTAGTGCCACCATGGATTATAGAAACAGCTGTGGAAGCAGGGATTAGCCACCACCTGTGTGACAAAGGCTACAGGTCTCCAGTCCCAGGGCCAGCAGAACACATGGCAGAGGCTTTGTGCTACCTGTCTGCCTGAGCTTGACTCTTCAGGTGCTTTCTTTATTCTCAACTTGCCCTCACCAAATGCAAAGTGCTTAGGCTAGGATGAGCCAGACTTGCCTAGACCCAGGTTTGGGCAATCTTGGCCTCTTTTAATTTGAGTTGACTGATTCCCTCTGTCCTACAGCCCAACTCCTCTTTGGCTGTGAGCTGTAGGAAATGACTTGGTGTGGTGAGCACACTAAGGCAGAGCAATGCCTGGGTACAGGGGAAGCACAGACCCTGCCACTGCCACTGGCACTGAGCTGCTCCTCGTGCAGCAGCTTGGTCTGCCATGGGGGACTGGCTTTCTTAAAGCCTCTTGACTTGAAGGGAAGCTGCTACACCTTTTTAAGTGCTCTGTAATGTCCTACTTGTTGGTGTGTCCATGCAGCACCCCATCCCTTTAGCCCTTCTAGGCTCAAGCTTTGTCCTCTGTAAAACAGCCATGGCATAGACCCATCCTCTGGCAGGGGACTTGCAAAGCTAAAATCATTACTAGTTTTGAAACATTCAGCTATTTTAGTGAACTCAACTGAAAAGCTTTTTAGGAGACTAATAATCCTACCTCCCTAGCAGAGATTGAATAATGTGCAGTAAATCCTGCCTCAGGCTTCATGCACTGAACAACACGGTGGAAAAGCCTTGTGAGATTTTTTGCTAACGGTGCAAAGTCTGTCCTCTGTGTGGCATGAAGGAGGGTCCCCCAGAAAATAGCTTAGCTGTGGAATTAACTCTAAATGTGCTGCAACCAGATTGTTTTGGGCAACTTCATGTGTACATGCATGTTTTGTTCTGTAACAGTTGGTTATACAGTCCTTTTTGTCAACAGGTTTTCGAGTTAAACTTTAAACAAAAAACCTCACCAGAAGGGTAATCCAACACTGGAATTGTCTGCCCAGGGAGGTTGTGGGGTCTCCATCCTTGGAGATACTCAAAACCTGATGAGATGTGGTACAAATCAACCTGCTTGAGATGGATCTTCTTTGAGCCAGGCAGTCGGACTACATGGTCTCCAGAGGCTCCTGCCAACTTCAATTGTTCTTTAATTTTTAAAAAGCTGTAGAAGGATGAGTTAGCCTCTAAATTTCAGGACACAAGATTTGCCATGGGAACTGACTATCCAGATGCAAAAGCACTGAGCCTGCAATCCCTTGAGCTGAGGGCAAGGAGACACCCTGCTACCCACAGAGCATGAAAAGCCTTTTCTCTTTGCTTCTTCCATTCAGCCAAGAGAAAAAGACAGTAGTGGGGGCCTGAATTATGGCACTTGTGGGTTCTTCCTGTTGCTGACAATAACGAGGGGCAGCATTAGTTTCCAGGCAACTGATTTGGTGTCTTTCCAAGGGCCTCTGGCAGTGGGGTTTCTCACTGAGGACCCTGGTTTCTTCCCTTCCCTTTGTAAGCATTACACTCTCACCTAAATTGCAGACTCCACTCTCCTGGTTGCAGGTTTTTTGACATCCTTGCCTTTGATTTTCAGATCCTCACAGTTTTTTTTAAACATGGGTTCTCCTCAGGGAAACTCCCAAAGATGGTGGATCTGCAGGTGCAGCAACACCAAGTGAGTGTGGTCGAGATTAAAAGCTGGGCTGGTGAGGGTGGCAGAAGGCACAGAGGTAAGGTACAGCCCCAGAGAACATGAACTTGGTGCTTCAGATTGGGAAACTGGGATCAGCACACAGCTTTGACAGACCTTCATGTCTACAAACCTACAAATGCTACAAAGCCACTCAAAACAGAGCTATCTGAACTTCACCAAGTCCCCACCTTGAATCGTGGTGCTACTGCAGCAGGACCTAAGGCAAGAGACACCCATGATGCTGCTAAATGCCACAGCATATTCCCTGCTAAAAGTGGGGCTGCTTCACTGCTGAGTCTGTGGCTTCTGAAGGAGAATAAAAACACCGGTCTTTACCAGATAAAGCTCAATAAAGCTGGGTAATTCCAAGAACAAAGGAAATTAAATTCTCCAGACTGCACTGTAGAAGTGACCCACAATGTTCTGTGGTCCAAACCCGTGTAGAATTATGATTCTTTTAGGCATAGAGACCTGACTTTTTAGAATGATGGACTTTTTTTCCCTGGAACTTTACTTTTAGTCTTTAAAATGGAAAATTCCAGAAGAGAAGGAGAAATTACAGGTTCCTAGGAACATCAAGGATCAACTGTTTCCTAGCAGAAGGCAAGACAAGAGCCAAAGGCGACCCCAGTACAGGCTCAGCCCTCACTAGTCAGGGCCCTCTTGTGTTACACTCGCAGCCTGGGAAGAGGGGGAACTGGAGCTGGGAATCAGAATGTTCAGATCAACCCCAGGGAAGCAGCAAACATACCATTTCATACAACATGAAATGAGATCTAACAGGGAAGAGGAGAGGGAAGGTGGAGGGGGATCCATTATTCATGAAGGCAACAGTAGTACAACAGAGCTTGCACAGACCCAGGCAGCGCTGGATAAGGTTACTGCAGAAACAAGGGTTGGTAATGGTATGCCAAAGCTCTGCTTCTTGGGTGTAGAAAGCAGAGAGGCATTGAGTCCTTCCTTTTCCTTTCTTTCCCCTTTCTTTCCCTTCCCTTCCTTTCCCAGCACAACACTCTCCTGGGGCATATGACATCAGAAACAAGCTTCCTTGGAAAGCTCTACTCATGGTCTGTTGAGGAAGATTTGGGAAGTTAGAAACCTGTAGAACACAGGAGGAGGGAGAAGCGGACCCCAGAGAGATAGCAGACAAGTGAGATCAAGGTTCTCCACCTCTCACCAAGGCTGATTCTGATTTCCTCAACAGGGAAACCTATCAGGGCTTGGCACTTGTCTCAAATGACAGCACGTGTTTGCTATGGTTCTGTGGTTTCTCACAAAGCAATGGTTTTTTGTTTTGTTTTTTTTTCCAGTTTGCTGCTTTCTCTTTTTTCTCCTTGCAAACAGAGCTGCTGGCTCCTCTCTGGCAGGCTGGCTGTGGGACACCATTTACAGATGGATGGGTGAGCAGGTACCTGTGTAGCGCTGACTGTTGCAACATGGAGGACATATCTCAGCAGTTGTCCTGAGGAATTAAACATCCCTGGATGTTTGGACAGGAAACTGGGCTCTGGCTTTGCACTGCTTGGCTTGGAAATACCCTAAGAGTAAAAAAGAGGGTGAGACACAGAGCTGGGTTGATGTGCAGAGGAAGGGTTGTAGCCCTTATAGCTCTTGATGGCATCACCTGCAGTGGTTTCTGGGGCTACTTAAACTCTGTGTGATGGGCTAACTCTAGTCCTTCTTTCAGGCAACAGTGGTGGCTGTTACCTGCATCACTGTTACTGCTGGAACTCAGTCAGGGGTGTGGGGCAAGGAAGGGATTGTTTCCTGGGCACTTGGTGGTGTGTATATACAACACAGGTGGTGGGTAGCACAAGCAGTGAGGCATTTTGCTTAAACTGGTACGTTCCTGCTCACCTTTTGGTTGATGTGTAGGGGAGAGGCAATGGGGGGACAATTATCTATTAAAAACACAATCAGATGTTGAATGTGAATATGGACTGTGGGCTACTATCCAGGGGGAAAAAATCCACCACTCAGTGCAACGCCTTTGTTTTGCCTTGAACAGAAGCAGATCTGTAATCCTGGAGGTGGTGGAAAATGAACTATTTCCTACCCTGGACAGCTTGCGCAAGGCAGAAATGTGTGCAGGCTTGTGCAGTGAAGGTGATCCCTCCACTCAGCAGCTGAGGAGGCCCTGGGATTGTGACACTCTTGTGTAGGGGCCACTTTGATGGACTAGAACATGTGCTGAATCACACCCTTGTGCAAAAAGAGCTCTTCCTCAGCTGAGGGACGCTTTGCAGGATCAGACTCTGCTGGTGCTGCAGGAAGTGCTGACATCAAATCAGTGCATGTCATTGCCAGGCTGTGCCTGGAGGGATGTATGGCTTGAGCACACTGGCTTGGATCATGTCCCATGTGTAGTACTAGGGCTGCCAGGCACTGCAGCCAGAACACTTAGTGCTCACCTGGAATACATTGCACGATATATTTAGAATGCCTTTTTTTTTAATTTCCCATTGCTTTTAATTGCATTCAGCTATTTTGATATTTCTGCCGGTGGTCGGCCACATGGTTTTGCAAAAAAAAGCCACCATTGAGCAGCGTGTGGGCCTCGTGTCTGCCTGTGAGCCAGGTCCCATCTGGCTGTAATTACTAGCTTCACATCAGCAAAAGAGTGTAATATTTAAATACAAATGTTTGATGTTTGCATAGCAAACCTCAGGATGGAAAGCTCTTGATAATCAGCCTGCAGGGAGGAGGTGGGCTTGCTGCAGGTGAGCACTGAGGTGTGTGGGATGCAGCAAGACTTTGTGGGGTTTTATGGGGATAGAGAGAAGAGCAACACTGAATTCAGAAGCCCTTCATGCCTCGCTCTGGGCAGAAGCTCCACACAGCATTGTAATCCTCAGTCTTAGGCAGATGGGCTATGAGCAGGGCAGATGTGATGCAGGGCAGATGACCCTGCCAGGAATCTCCCATATCCTCGCATTCAGAACATGTGAGGAGGTCACTGAAGCTTGCAAAATGGTAGAAGAGCTCCTGAAATCAATACAGGCTCCCTGCCCTCAGTAGTAGCCATCAGGATGGATAACAACCCTTGTTAGGTTTCAGCAGCTCAGGCACCAGCCGTGCCTGGAGAGCAGGGAGCTGGAGCCAAACTCACAGAAACATGGACAATCTATTGCACCAGCCCCTAAACACTAAGCTTGGGACCACAGCAAGCATTAGCCACTTTGTCTGGCAGAGATAAGATCCAACCCATAGTACCCTTCCAAAGAACCTTCCCCTGCTTGTAGTGAACACAAGTGTGAGATCTCTTGTGTACAGCACTTTGCTTCTCTGCCCTTCAATCCCAGTCCTTTGGGGAAGGAAAACAACAAGCTTGTACTGCACCCTGCTCCAATTGGGACGACAAAGTGAGAAAACGGCTTCATCTGCTCCCAGGCACGTCTGGAAGGTGACAGACACGTGTGCTGCCTGCAGCATCCTCTGTTTAGCATTAAGGTCCAAGCACAACCGTGCACACCCAGCCAAATGAGAGTCCTGGAGCTGCTGCCTGCTGTGCCACCTCCTGTAGGGTACACAGCACCCTTGTTTTGCTCCTGATGGAGAAGAAAAGCCATGCCTGGAGATGGCTTTCGTTCATAATGCCATCACAGGGCTAGCAGCTGGCTCTTCCTGAGCTTGTCCAGACAAGGTTCAACCTGTCACAACTCGTCATTTTATAAGTGCAGGAGGCTAGAGCCTAGGATAACAGGATACTAATAGGATAACAAATGCCTCCTCACTGTCTCAGGGGGTTTGGGGACCTATTCTCTGCAGCTTGCACACCCAAGGTGAGCCAGCCCTACTGTCGTCACTGCCTCCGAGGAGCATTGCTCATCTTGACAAACTTTAAAGCTGCATCCTGACAGACCAAAATAAATCAATCAATAAATAAATCGTCCGTCTCGTCTACTGGATTCTGCAGTTTATTTCCTTGGCGCTGATGAAAAATAGTTGGATGCTTAGTATCTTCATGAGACTAATTATGATAAACAGCCCCATCGCTGCTAATATCCGGACATTAATTCCCAGATGGAGCTGCAGAAAATGTCAGGAATGGAAATGTCAGCTCTCTAAAAGGACCTGGCAGGTATTGAAGTGGGGACTGGAACGTCAGCAGAGGAGGGAGTAGGGGGAGATCTGGGAATTAGCAGGATGTCGGTACACATTTGGAAGCTATAATTCTTCTCACTTGATTGCCCAGTTCCTCCCAGCAATGCCACAACCACAGCTTTCTTTGGATTTTGCTTTCTCTGAGCTCTGCTCCCGGTACCGAAGCAAAAGACTGGCACTCACTAAACACTTTCTTTGGGCAGAAGAAGCTCAGCCTTAAGCTTCAGGAATCTCCTTCCTGCTGGGATTCCCAGAAATGTCACCCTGCTCTGCAGGATGGACACACCAGTAATTGCCTCTACACTGGGTGTGGGGCAGGCAGGCTGACAGGCAACAAAAGGTTACACCCAAACTCTGCTTCCATTCTCCTCTGGGTTTCACATCTGCATCCATATTTACATTGCTACAATTACCAGCTGAATACAAAAATATGACAGAAAATAGCAAAAAACCCACTCTCTTAGGGTTTCTGTTTTGGTTTTGTTTGTTTGTTTGTTTGTGGTTTGTTTGTTTGTTTGTTTGTGGTTTGTTTGTTTCTGGTTTTTTGTTTGCTTTCTACGAGCAGTTTTAAAAAGTTTCTTGTATTTAGGAGGGCTATTTATGGATAATATTCCCTGCCAAGCGAGAAGGTACTTCAATAGTAGATGGACTAGCCAGACAAATGATATGAATGCCCAACTACTGACAACACTGTGTCGATGGCAGGAAGTCAGGCTGGCACCTGGCGCAATAAATCAGCTGATGAACAAGTCCAAGAAAGTCTGTTTTGAAGCCATTTGAAATCAAAAAATGGGTTGTCCTCTCATGGTGCAAAGACATGCACTGGTTTTGCTGCTCTGTTCAGCCTGCTGGCTCAGGCCCTGTTCTGTACAGCATCTGAAACAGTGGTGCTCAGACAATGATCTATTCCAGCTTTTGGCACATGCTTTCCAGTGGAAAAAATCTAAACAGGTTGGGGATTCCTTGATCAGATGCCAGTTGGTTGAGAGAAAGCCTTTTCACAGGAGTCTGTTACTGTTTGTCAGCAAAGGCTGGAATTTTTGCTCAAAGCCAGATCATTTCGACATTTACCTGATGAGAGGAGATTTAAGCTTGAGCCTGATGGGTCTGGTTCAGACCGCAGACTTGAACCAGAACTCTCCAAGCCCCCCAGCAAGTTCTCTTGTGGTAGGGAGCCAAGATGCCTCTGTCTCTCATGAAAAGTTTGAAGTTCCTCTGGAAGCTTCAGGGAAAATTTCCAGCCTTTCTAGAAGCAGGCAAGAAAAGGGGAAGTAGCTGCCCCATATTTGCTGTGGAGCCACAGAGCTCCAAACCCCCTGTGGATATTCTGACAGATAACCTGTCATCTGCATAAAATCTGGCCATTGATCTGTTGGGACTTCTGAGGAATTTAAAGGTCTAGCTCCAGGGGATTTGGGAGCCAGAGGGTGGGATACTTGGGAGCACCTCTGCCACTAACCGTCTCTGGAAACAAAGTCCTTATAAAGTACACATAGGCTCTTTTTGGAAAAATCTCCCAGCTTGCTGGGAACTTGCTGGCTGACAAGCTCTTTCTGTCTGCAGCCCCATGGAGAACATGGCAGCGTTGCATTTGAGGCAGTTCTGGCCAATCCAGCTGAACCAATTGTGTGAAAATGGCTACTGCAAGCTCCTCTGCCCACCGCTGCTGAGCTCTCATCACTTAGGCTTGTTTATTTTCTCCATCCCCACCACTCCCTGCCTGCTCAGGCTTGGCCCTGGTAATCCTCACTGTCATCTTCCTCCTTCTGGAGAGCCCCACACATTTTGTCTGTCTTCCTTGGGGAAGTAACCTCTGCCTGCAAATTCCCTGGGGAAGCCTTCTGGCTGGGTTAATGGTGTGATCCCCAATGTGAGAGAACACGCCCTGGGGAGATGATGTACTGTGGCACAGTGGTGGAGACTAACAAGAATGTCACCATCAGAGTCAAAGTCTCATTCGCTTTCTGAAGCAAAAGCTGGCTGGAAAGTACAGAACTTGCAGCTACAAACTGTTCACTGGTCCCAACCTAACCAAATTCAAGGTAACAGCCTTGTGTCAAGAGAGCTTTTGAAAGCAGCAGGAATATAAAGAGAATCTGGCTTGATATCACCTCCCCAGAATCAACCTGCCCCTTCAAGAGAAGTGCTCAGGCAACAAGAAGCCAGACCTTGTCCTGACTCTCCCTGCTTTATGGCTTTCTCATGGCTTTGTGTCTCGGGGTTCAATCTGAGGACTTTGTCAAAAGTACTGGCAGCATTGTCAACGTGTGGTGTTTTACGCTAGATTAATGCTGTATCTTGTGTGTGGGAACACATGTAGGTGTGGAGACAGAGAAATCTAGGGCCTTATTCTCTAGTGGCCTTGTGCTTTAAGGATCATTTACACCTTCAGCAAAATGTGTGTGGGGTGGGTATGGAAACACTGCTAAATCTGATGGGGCCTGCCACCCACAGTAGGGGGTAGGTGCAAGTGATGGAACAAAACAACCGGCACATCATCTCCAAGGTCCACAGAAGCTGGGATTTTTGCTATTTTATTATTCCTCCCATAACTAAGGGAAGGCTGTTCTCTGTAGAAGCGAGTTGTGGTGTGATATATGGTTTCCTGGGCTACTGGATTGGGATAGATGCATGAGAGACAAATGTGTGAAAGTGCAGGGCATGAAAAGTAGCTCCAACAGCTCAGACCAAGTAGGAGAAAAGCTGGGCTCTTCAGTCAGAAAAGAGCCTCAGAGACAGAATGAGCCACTAGCATGTTTAACATATTTCTCCTTTCCAGTGCCAGCTCACACCCTAACATCTACTGAAACCGGTTTAATTCTCATGTCTGGTAGCTGTGTGAAAGGAGAGTTCTCTCCCTCCCTGTGAGTCCAGACTCTGCTAACCTTTGCTCATGCTTTCACTCCAGTCGTGTGACAGGAGACAGGGAGAGTAGTGTATTCCTTCTCCAAAACAGCCTTGCACTAAGAAAAATACTGGGTAAGTCACTGACCAGTGTGTTTCAGCAGGGACTCAGGAACCTCTTCTTGGAGAACTGTTTTCTTGGGAAGTCAGCATCACCTGTAAGTATGGATGAATCTGTGGCCTCAAAAGAGCCCATGGTAGAAAAGGAGCACTAAGAAGAACTGTCAGAAGAAAGACACCACTAAACCTTTTGTGCTGGCCCAGCTGGGGACAGGATCTCAGCTCAGACTGATATAAGAAGGTGAAAGCACAGAGATGGCTTGGCTGTGCCAACCACCACCACTGCCATTTTGGACCTGCCCTTTGCAAGTGGGTACCACATTCCCCTGCCCGGTCTTCCTGGGCTAAAGGAGCACCCATGGAAGCAGAACACACTGCCAGCAAATCCTGCTGCAACACCTGGGAGCAAGTCTCTGGAGAAGCAGAAAGGCCTTTTGAAAGTGGGTCAGGGAATGGATCAGACATGGCAGCACATGGGTGGAGAGCACATGGCTCACACACCTGTCTGCTTTCTGTTCTGGCCTGATGGGTTTGTGAAGGCCCAGACAGTCAAATCAGTGGGGCTTTCACCTCCTGACTTGCTGAAGCATTTTGTGGTAAACTTTGAAAGCCTGGTCAAAAATGAAGCCCAGCTGACCACAGAGAGAGCAAGACCTGCTGTGAATCCCAGCCCATGGCAGGGGGGATGAAGCCAGCATGAAACAGATGCATATTTTTCCCATGCAAAGGGCAACGGGGCTCCACCATTGTTTCCTCTCAATCAGAGAAGCCATCTGGGATGTGACTCCAGGGAACTCCAGCAAGAGCTGTAATTATATCAAACATAATTGAGGCAAGCCAGCACCACTCCTTACTTAAGTAAAGCGATGAGGCCAGCAATATGACAGAGGACGTTCACCTGGGAGTTTCTCCAGCATCCGCTGCTTTCAGTGGGGCTGGGAGCAGCTCAGCCTGGAGTGAAAATCCACCCAGAGACCTCCTTGCTGCGTGGGACTGATCCTGTGAACACCTTGGCAGCAGCTGAGCATTGCTGGGAGGGAGCTTGCTTATCTAGAGAAGCTTGTGCATCCTCTCTGAGGCTCTATCTGTCCCACCTTTCTCTGTCCAAACCTCACATCTCCTTACATGCAAATTTTCAGATGGCACAAATGCCTCACCACCCTTGACTACCAGGCCCTTTGCCCCTGGCAGGTACCCAGGCAGGGAGAGGAGCCAGTGCTCGTGGCCTGGGCTCTTCTGCCTCCCCATGGCATGACCCCATCCTGGTGCCTCTTTGTCTAATTCTCTGCCCACACACAAGGCCATGTGGGCATCCCTTGGGCCAGCTGTGTTGTCCTGCTCCTCTGGCCCTGCATTCTAGGACTTGCACCTCTCCCAGGTGCAGAGCTGGGAAGCAGCAGGACTTACTGTCAGCCTGGACAGGGCCAGCAGGGATTGGGGGTCTCAAAAGAGCTATGAACCAGCCCCTGCCCACCCACGTGCCACAGCTCTCCTCCTGCAGGAGCCTCCACTCATCTCCTGTTTCATCCTTTCCTTCTCCTCCTCTGCCCTTTGTACTCCTTCACAGTAGATCTCTTATCGCTTGGGTTTTTTTCCTCTTTAAATCTTTTCCTCTCTGCTCTTCCACCTCCTTCCTCTCCCCCAAAATAATCCAAACCTGTTCTTCCTCACTCCCCTGCAGGGCTGGCACTGCTTGTCCCTTCCCCACCATTCTCTCTGTGGGGGACCAGCTTGTTGGTCCCTGTTCAACAGGACTCAATGCCTCAGTGCCACTTCTCCTTCTGCAAGGATGACATGTTCTCCAGGGCCAGTAGTCCCCCATCCCCACCCAACATGGTCTTTTAGCTCAAGACCTTCACGAGTACACAAGGTTGACTTAGACAAGCCATCGTGCAGCTCTACATCAGCACCCTCCCCGCCTGCACTGGTTTTGGGGATGGGATGGAGGAAGGATCTGCTGGACCTTCCTGGACAGTGGCCGGCAGGGCTGGCAGTCAGCTGGTGCGGAAGGTGGCACTGGAACAGCAGTTACCCAGCCCCTCGCCTTCCTCGCATGGGGAACGGGGGCTGTCCCCAGTGGCACTCGGTGGCTCCTTGCTGGGATGGCCGAGCACCCGCACCCTGGGGCTGGCAGCCCTGGAAGGCACGGGTTGGTGGTGGCTCGGTGGCAGTGCTCCACAGCGGTAGCCTCTGGTGGCAGCTCTGCGTTGGCCCTAGTATGGTGACTCAGTGGGAGTCACCCACAGGGGAGGCTCTGTGGTGTCCCCGTTGCGGCAACTCAGAGACGCCAGTGGCAACTCCGTGGTGGTGATTCTTAGGTGGCTCCAGGTCTCTGCGACGTCCCTGCGGCAGCAGCTGAAGTGGCACCGGGAGCTTTGCGGTGTCCCTGCGGTGGCTCGGTGGCGGCTCTGGGCGGCACCGGCGGCTCTGCACAGCCCTACGCTGGCAGCTGCACCTTGGGGCAGACCCCGCCTTCCCAGGAGGGCGCTCCCCCCCGGCTCGGGCGTGGCGTTGCCCGGCCCGCGCTGCCCCGCGCCTCCTCCGGACCAGCCCAACGGCCCGCGCAGGGGGGGGAGCCGGAGTCTCCAGCCGGAGCTTTCTGCCCGCCCCTGCTCCCGTGGCAACGCGTGCGGCGTCGGGGCGGACTCGGGTCGCTCGGTGCGTACCGCCCGCAGGCAGGGCCGGGCAGGGCCCCGCCGGCCCCCGGAGCGGGCCTGGGGCTGCGGGCTCCGAGGAGGGGCTCGGGGGCTGCAGCGGGCCCCGCCGGGCTGGGCCGGGAGGGCGGGCGCGCAGGTGGCTCATGAGGGAGTCCCCTCGTGCTTCCAGGACACTGGAGGTGTCGGGCAGGCCAGGATTCCTCGGAGCATTGGGAGCGGGGTGTCCCCGCGGCTGGTGCACGGGCTGGGCGCCGGGAGCTGCTCCTGGCGCTGCCCCATCGCCACACGTCGCACGTTAACAGCCCCTGGGCTGCTCCTCCCGCAGCCGGGGTCTTTCGGAAATGGAACCAACAGCAGCGCTTGTTTGATCCGTGTTGTGCTTCGTAAATGACACCGACGTTGTTGGAGTCGCGGTGCAAATGCTCGGAGGGGTGTCCTGCAGCACCCACCGTGGCTGTAAGCCCAGGCCGTGCCGCCGAGCCCGGGCCGTGCCGAGCAGCGCTGGCCGCCGTCCGCCTGTGCTGCTCCCCCCGGTTCGGGCGGTGCTTGCGTGGTGCTTTCCCGTGGGGAAAAGAATGCACTTAAAAACCCAGAGGAAAATCCATTTTAAACCCTTGCAAATTGTTGGAGGGAATGGGCTGCTATAAAACTCGAAATTACTGTCAACTCGCTTTTTAAGGTAGAAGGGATTTGAAGTACAGGATAATGTTTAAAGCAGTTTGTTGAGAATGCATCACCTTGTCTGAGCTTACCTTGTGTGGCTTAAATTATAGCAAGAAGGAATTTCTGCATGTTGGTGTCCAGATGGTCTAGTAGCTGGGGTTCTGGCTATGCACAGATAAATAGATTTTAGATAAATACTAGATTTCCATCTGCAGTTTTGCTTAGGGGTTAGATGATATTTAAAGTACTATTCTCTTGCTCTGTTGCAATTTTTAGCCATTTTGAACCTGATTTGAAAGAAAAGAGTCCCATTTTGTCAAAGCTTTGCATCAAAGAATTGAAGTAGAGGCAACAGATCAAAAAGCTTGTACCAGACGTTGAGCAAGACATGTGGGAGTTTGACTTTGTGGATGTGTAAAGCCTGGATTTACCGAGAAATTGTAATTATAGTTTTGCCACAATGACACACAGACGCTGTAGCTAATGTTGTGTCAGCAGTGCCATAAGAATATGCTCTCACTTTGAATAGTTCAATTTAGCATAAATAGTACCTGGTATGTCTAGGAAACATGCTTTTCAGGTGTGAGGGAGCATGACTGAACTAATGCACAGATAGGTGTTTCAGCAGTCGGGAAAAGGTTTTAGAGCTGAAGCTGGGACAGCTTGGTGCCCGGCAGATGTTAGCCAGTGAAGAACAGGGAGAGGCTCCCAGGTGTGCAGGGGCCGGGGGGAGAGAAGGGTTACTGAGGAGGGCAGAGAAGCTGCTTTAAGGAAGACATCTCACCTACTTGCAACGAGCTGGACTCCTGTTTCCTCCACCTTTGTACCTCTCCTTGTCAAAGGAAAGCTTCAGTCCTGAGGAAAGTGCTCCAAGTAGGAAGAGATTGAAGGCTGTGAATGTGGCAGGTATCCGGCCTCCTGTCCCGAGCTGGAGTGTGACGGGGCACTGGGCAGTTTCACTGCTCTTCCTTGGGATCCCTCAGACAACCAAGGAATTCTTGAGCAAAAGCTATGTGGTACCATCAGCAAGTGCTGTAGCAGAGCTGGCTGAAAGCTTGAACTGCCATTGTGTGCTCGCTGCAGGATGGAAGGTGTTCTCTCCTGTAAGCCCTGGCAGTCCATGCCAAGCTCTGCTGCCCAGGGATAAGGGTCTAGGGTCACCCCTGGATGGAGGGAGGGGATGACAGCCCTAGGTCTGCATGCTGCTCATTCTTTTGGGGGGTGGAAAGGCTGTTGGCGTTGGAAGCTTGGAAAGAGGGAACTGCTCTGCAGTCAACTCCTTGACTCAGTAGCTAGGCTGAATAAAAGTGAGAGGGTCTCTCTTCTTGTCTTTGAAACCAGCCTGCAGACCATTCCTGAGAGGTGGATGGGACCAGCCAAACCACCTACTAGCTGGAGGCTGGCACTGAAGCGAGCTCGCCACCATGCTCTGGGAAACCTCCCTGCTGGAAAACCCAGACACATCCCAGTAGCTGGGGTGGCAGGAGAGTAGGATTCCCTTTGTGCTTAGCAGCTCTCCCATATCTGCATCAGCTTTAGTGCTCTCAGACAAGCTGTTTTACTGATTTGTTTGGGGAATTGCTGGGAAAACTTTGGATGCTTGGTTTTGTTCTTTATTTTAAGTGGTGTGTGTCAGGTTTTATTGCAGTTGCAAACACAGGACCTCCCCTCTGTGCAGCTGGGAGAACATGATGGATGTTTTTGATCTGGACACTGAGTAGGGGTTTGTTTTATTTTGACATAAGTGCTCAGGAAGGACTTTTACAGAAGTGTGAGTGAGTACACAGAGAGCAAAGTGGCAAAGAATTAGGCCTGCTGTGGGCTGGCTTGGTACACCTTTCCCCAGTCGTGGGAACTTGTCTGTCATGGGCAGCAGCCACATTATTTTGGTTCTAGGCAGAGATTGCCAGTCCTGCTAAACTGGTAGTGGATTCAGTCACTCACCCCTACTACAGGTTCAGATGAACCTTGTGTCCTGGAGCTAACTTCTTTAATTGGATGGGTTTAGGATTCTGGTCCTAAGAGGCAAAAGTACATGTTACCATGTTGGCCCTGCTGCCAAGAAGAGGACGCTCAGGTGACACATCAGGAGAGGCACCACAGGGTCGTTCTGCCTTGCTGCTGTTCTCGGTGCCGGTGCAGCAGGCACGAAAGAGTCCAGCAGTGATTCATCAGGAATCCTTGGATCTTGGCTGATTCCAATCAGTCCTGCTGGGCTGCTAAAATAGATATGGCCAGAGCATAAAATAGCTAATAAAAACAAAATCCTCCATGGAAAATTCATTCTTCAGGGTGTGAGGTTCCAGTTGCCATGCCAAAGCAAAGCTGAGAGGAGAGAGATTTGAGATTTTCTAGCTTGAGGGAGGGGAGGGGGTATTATTGATCTCATCTCCCAGGTCTTTCCAATCTGTTCGTTTACTCCATTTCACTTAAAAGATTCGCATCATGGTAACCTTGATTTATTATCTGATTTCTTTTTTGATTCAACCTCTCAAAATTGTGCACTGGCTTGAACCTGCAGTAATAAACCAGCACAGTTATTCCCTCTTATCTCCGGCATGCATGTAATGCTTTCCCTGTTGCCTGTACCCGATTCATTCTCACAGACAGGCAGCAAGGTGAAATTGTGACAAGATTGCCCTCTCTCATCAAGAGTATAGGGCGAGCAGAGTTTTCACTCCATTCAAGAGCAGAGCAGAGAGGACATGGCAGGAAGGGGTTCTGTGGCGTTGTCTGCAGGTCAGGATGAGACTCCAGACAAGTACTGTGCCAGCTGTGGCCTGCAAGACCAGGCAAGGTCTTTGCAGTGCTTAGCTGTGGGAAGCTGGAAGACTCCTACTGCAGAGCTACCAGAAGTAAGAAAGGTCCTAGCAAGGGTTCAGGAGACAAACCACAAGTCAAGTAGGGCTGGATGAGGAGTCTGGGTCTAGCCCTGAGCAGGAATTGATCAGTAAGCTGTATTGGCCTTGGAGTACCTTTGAGAGACACCATGGAGAGCTTTGACTCATAATTTATAGGAATAAGCTACACAGGTATGTGTACATCATTATATCAGTGCATGTGTGCGCAGGCTGGAGGGTTTTGTGTCACTTTAGCTGTTCTAATTAGTTACAATAGACATCTCTGTGTTTAGACAAGCCTAAAATCAAGGGTTGCATTATCCTCCTGCCAGAAGTCTGAGAGCTGTTCTTAACTGGTATCTCTCAGTGCACAAAGGTTTTTGTAAAATAAAGATGTACAGCTGTGATATTTGCCTGGACTTGCATCTCCCAAGGTGGAAGAGCAGAAATTATTTGTGAGCTGAGCAAAAATATCCCCTGCAGGAGGAGAAAGAGGGGAGCTTCTAGCTATATTTTAATATGTGTTAGGTGATGCTTAAATATCTGTTGTGAATTATTTAAATGGAAGAGGCAGACTTAGACCTGGAAGTAGCTGCATTGGTATCCTAGGCTACTCCCACTGGAGTCAAGTGTGACAAGG
The DNA here is from genome assembly GCF_020740725.1 of Corvus hawaiiensis. NCBI lineage: Eukaryota > Metazoa > Chordata > Aves > Passeriformes > Corvidae > Corvus > Corvus hawaiiensis. The sequence continues at coordinate 17,600,340 of NC_063223.1, read as the reverse complement.
TTTTTAAGGGATTTGGGTGCAGCAAAAGTAGTACTTCTTCTGTAGTCCCAGTTCACTCAAATTCTCCTTGCAGCCTTTTGAACGCTGCCACGGATCCGGGAAGCCCCTGCTGCTTAAGGAAAGCAGCTTTTCTTGTGTATGCTGCTGGTCTTCCCACTCCAAACCCCATCTGGAATAATAAAATGGTCTTTCTCCAGAATTAGTGAGCCATTGAGGCAGCCACGTGAGTCTGATGGCCCCCAGGCTGTGAATGCAGTGGTTGGTATCGAATCAGGGGATCGAACCTTCCATGTTACCCACTCATCGTAGCAAGTCAAGGATATCCAGCACTGTGGGAGGGTGTGGAGGCGTGCCAAAGATACAGTGTGTGACAGGCTCAATGTCTTTCCACTCGTAGCAAGCCCAGGGTTACGTCACAGCATTGTTCTCCTGAGAAGATGGAGAAAGCAAGGAAGGAATTGAGGAATTTTCTGAGTAGGAGCCGTCCCAGTACCAGCAATGAGGCTTCTGCTGGTGTCCCTACTCCAAGAACCTCCAGTAGCTCAGGGGTAAGTGAAAAGAGCAGTTCTTTTTCCAGCACTGTCCCAAAAGGGGAAGACTGATGGTACAGCTGGTGTGGACACATATAGGTTTCACCTCAGGTCCTAGCACTTCCTTTGCTCAGACGCCTTTGTGCCTTGACCTTTACAAAGTGAAGCCATGAGGCGTATCTTGGTCAGAGCTGTGCTGCCTTCCTCAGTAGCCAGTGACAGCACTGTCACGATTGCCTGGATTTAGGATGCCAGTACAGCAGGGCAGGCTTGTGGTTGTGACTGCAGGTGATATTTGGTAGTAAAACCCTAATGACTGGCTGCCTAATCAGCCCCCAGTCAACATCTTAAGCTGACATCAGGCCACATGCTGCTGGCAGATCCCCTGCCCCTGTGCACTGGGCTGAACTTTTCAAGTATTTCTGTCTCTGAGCCTTTTCTGACCACTACTCACAGTCTCAGTTGTTCCTAAAGATTTGGTAAAGTCAGTCTTAGAGTCACACTTTCTCTCTGGACTTCTGTGACCCCCACTCACACTGTGTCATGACTGTGCTCTGACACTTCTCTCACATTCCAGGGTGCTTCTGCTGGCCCGCGTGTGTCCCAGTCTTTGGTGAGCCAGGCGGACCTGGAGCAGCACACCCCTAAAGGTAAATACACTGAGGGAACGGGTGGGGCAGGAAACTGGGCTATAACTGTTTAAGGTTGTCTACAGTGGTCATGCTGGGAATTAGGCTGCTGCCTCTGGGTTCATGCTCTGCTTTCATTTTCCTCTCAGTGCTCAGGAACGGTGCTGAGCTGCTTGAATATCCCATGAAAAGTGAATTTCGTTTAGAGGTGCAGCAAAGTGATCTGAGTGGGTGGTAAAACCATTCTTCCTTTTCTCCTGGATATATCCACTTACCCCAGAGTTCAGGGTGGACTGTGCTGGTGCCTGTGGGAGTTCTGGTCCTACTGCCAGGAGAACACTGAATTTGCATGTGTTCTTACTGTGCATGGAGCCAGCAATGTCCCTTTACTGTGAAAATCATAGAATATCCTGAGTTAGAAGGGACCCACAAGGATCATCAAGTTAAACTGCTGGCCCTGCACATGACAACCCCAAAAAATGGGACCTGCCTGTGAGAGCTGTATTTGGGATTTAGGTACCCATAGCCAAAATCACGGTCTTCTCTCATTTATTTATTCTACACCCAGCTGCACCCCAGAGCAGATTGTTCTCTCTAGATGCAAGGGCTCTCTGTGTGTACAGAGCTGCTGGTGCCACCTGCTTACAAGCACTTGTGTCATGGATGCTCAAATATAGGAACAGAGAATGGTTGAAGGTTTGCCAGCACTCTCCTGGCCCCTAGAGCACTCCTGGGGATATGGATCATAGACTGGCAGCGGGTGGGAAGAAACTGTGTGTGTGAGAGGATTTTAGAGAAAGATGGGAACTGTATATACCACCCTCCTGTTCTTAGATGTGACATTTATTTTCATGAGTGAGGACAAATGACTGCTTCCTCAAGTGAATCTTGACAAGCTAGACTCATCTTTAACAAGTGGAGACAGAACTCTATTTATGATCTGCTGCTTCTTCAAGGGGGAAGAAGCCATCAGGTTGGAAATGTAAATGCAAATGAAACACTAAATATTGACATAAATAGTTGATAGTGCACAAAGTGCCATAATGGATGGTGCATGGATTTGGCAACAATGAAGTGACTAAATTGGAACAGCTGTGCTCCTTGACAACAAATACAAATCAGGGCCAGTCTGTAAAGACCCCAAGCAAGAGATGCACATGAGGCTCAAGAGCTGCATTTTAGGGATTCCTCAAAACTATGTTGTGGACCGTGCAAGTGTTTAAGAGCACATTCGTGCCAGGCTAGCTGCCCTTCCTGAGGGAGGGAAATAGAGAAAGTGGAGCCAGTTAGTGGCCATTTCCTTTAGTCTCTAAGCAGACAACATATAGCTACAAGGGTTAAGTCAGGGGCCATTTAAGAAGGACAAGGAATGACCTCTTAGAAGAGCCTTGCTGTACCTAACCATCCTGAAACGTCTGGCTTTAGCATTATTGGCTGCTCTGCACAATTGCTTTTAAATCAAGGGTCACATCCATGACTCCAGAAGCACATGCAATACAGTGAACAATTGGGTTCAAAGCTTGACATTCAAAATACCCAATTACAAATCAGTACCTTAAGTTTCTCCATGATAGAGTGTGAAAGTTCATCAAAGGAAAATCTCTCACTCCACTAAAATCTATTTTTAGTTCAATGCTTAGCTCTGTCTAGGGAATAGTGCTTTTTAAAGCCTGCATGCAATTACTTAATTTAGGTTAAGCTTCAAATTCCCAGTTTGCTGCTGTTCTATTATTTGCAACTTGTTTAGCAATATAAACAGTTTGGTTTATTTATGGGGTAAATGACATGGTTTAATTTCTGCCAGTTATTGGAAATGTATACTTTTTGCTTAGTCCAAATTTCTGTTGAAAACTTCTGGCCAAATGGTGAGATTGTTGGCTGTTTAACTCATTTTTTTCTCACACCATTGCTGATGTGAGTGGGTGGTTTGCTTGAGCAAAAGCTGAGAAGAGAGAGGTTTGTCCCAAGGTGTGAATAGGCACTTCAGCAGACAAAGATGACCTGAGCAACTTCTTTTGCCCTGCAATATTCATAAGCCCTTTATCACCACCTTGACCAAGTTCCTCCCAGCTATGACTGACTCTTGGTCTCAGGGCCCCCCAGAGAGGCAGGGGAATCCCATCCCTTTCCAAGGGTGATGGAAGCTGTGCACTGGAGACAGTAACTTGCCCACTATCATGTAGAGAGTCCATAGCAAAGCTGGGAACAAAACAGAGCTCCTTAGAGCCGGGTCAGTGCCTTGCCCCCTAAAAATCTGCATGACAGTAATCCTCAGTGGAGGTTTCTTCTATGCCATCATTTTGATACTGGAAAACCACAATCACATATTGTAGCAGGGGGAAAAAAGGTCTGTCTTTCTGTTTCTAATTTGATGTCTGCTTGATTTCTCTTATAAATCTAGTGAAGTGACTTCTGCAACCCAGTAGACAGCAGAGTCCTCGTTTGTGTGTGAATGTAAAGCAAAGCGATGCCTGGTGGTTTCAGACATGTGTTTCTCTTTGTCTCTTAGTTACAAAATTGAAGCTGCCTGGGAACTTCAAAAGTCTCCTGGATCAGCAAATGGTTGGACCATCCACTGAGGATGTCACTGAGTCAGATTTCCCTGTACAATCATTTAAGCCCAAAGTGCACATGCCCTTCAAACGGATTCCAGGGCAAAACCCTCGGAAGGTTGAAGAAGAGAGGTGAGTAACCAGAAAATGGCTACAGGCATCATTGTGGAATGGATGCAGCAGGTTAGGGTGTTGGTTTTTGTTTTCAAGACATGACATATCAAAAATCCTTAAGAAAACCTTATCCTTAAAGGCAATGGTCTCCAAAGTGAGGCGTGCACACATTGCAGAGGGTGCAAAAGACAATTCACTGGGATGAGGGAAGAAAATAATGTTTTTAAATAGTGTTTATGTCATCTTTTTGTCATTCTTTTTTTAATTTCTGGTTTTGTGTATGCTCTATAATGGGTATAATATTTTAGTACAGTAGTACACATATATAATTTATAGATTGGAGTAACTGATCATTCTAGGTCACTTCCACTGAATTATTTTGTGCTATAAATGAAGAAATAGACATGGATGCAATGTGTACTAAAAATATTTTTACTGATAGGGGTGCACAGTAAAAAAGTGGAGTCATAGGCATAGGAATGCTTATAGGCACATCAAATGGTTATTTCCCTTCTGATTTAAACCAGGAGGAGACGGCTGTATCTCACCTTTGATATTGCTGAGCTCTTAGCCAGCAAGGGGATAGACTCCAATCAGCTGATGCCAAGGCACTATGACCCTGACAATATTCCACCTATTGAGGAGACAAAAGATTCTGTCTTTCCCATTTATCTCCCATTAAAGGTAAGAGAGCATGTTTGGTACTTGTGATCTGTCTCCTTGCTTATACCACAGGAGGTTTCTAAGGATGGCAGGACACTTAGCCAGTATTGACACAGCAAGCAACAAAACAAGGAAATGCTTTGGAACTGTCTTGGGCTCTGAAGGGTCTCTACAAGACGCTGACCATCTTCTGCAGGGTGCCCCCAACTTTTGTCAGAACTGATAGTCCTTGAGAGTGCTCCTCATTGTCCTTTGTGTGTCCAAAGGGAAGGTGCCTCATGTTTCCTACTGAGCACAGTAGTCAGCAGTATTGCTGCAGGAGACCTTTCCAGGTGTTGGTCTGTTCTCCCCAGGAAAGGGCTGGAAGTACAGATACTGCTGTTTGGGAGAAAACTGTGATTAAAGATCAGCACAGCTTTTGCACCTGGACTGGTTTCTGTATTTTGTAGCCCGTTTAGGAACTGAATTTGAATGTTTTCCTCTCATGAAATTTTTTATTTGGGTGTTTTCTTGTTTCTGGAGTAAAGCTTAATTTCACTCATGTCCTTGCTTTTTAGGTATTTGACAATGATGAATATGACTGTCGAACTCCAGAAGAGTGGATCTCACTAGGACTGGAGCCAGGATCTTCTGATAGAAAGCCAGTGCCTGGAAAAGCACTTTTACCTACAGATGATGTACTTGGACATGGTAAAACTTGAATCAGTTACTGCTCAAGCAGGGCAACACTAACAGTTACAGGCCCTTTCAGCAGAAGGGAACATGTAGATTCTGATGAGTGTAGCTCTGAATAGCAGAAAAGCCATATCTCGTTTTGATCAGGCTCAGGCAGTCAGAGCAAGAGATGAGCAATCTCACTGACTGCCAGTCCTGCTCTGGACTGTTCCCACTTTTTAAAAGTAGCCTTTGCCTTTTGACTTCCCGTCAGCACAGACAAAATTTCTCTTTATTGGTGCATAGCTATCTTCATGGAGTTAGGTACCTTCCACACAGTATGTTCTGCCAGGATTTCACTGCAAGTGCAGGATCAGAAGACAAGTTCAGACTACAGTGAGCATACAAATAGTAAACCTGGGCCAAATTAAGTGATGTGGACATTGTTTTCCTGTCATTTGGAGCCTTCTCAATGAGAAGACATTACTATGTACGGTTGTACTGATGTCCAGCCGTGGCTGCAGCTCATATTAACACATCTGCAATAGCTTTAAAGCATGGGAACTGGCATCTACAGCTCTGGAGCAGCCTCCAGAGGCTTGACTGACTGCAAAACTGAAGCATAAAACATAAGCTCTGTGTATCCTTGGGCAGCCAGCATGTGATGGCTGAGTTCTGCTTGCAGCTGTCCTGGAGAACACCACACCTGATCACTGACTCAACTCCTCAGGTTGAGTGGACAGCATAATGCTGTCCTGACTTGTATCCATATTGGTACCAATATAGATGCATAGCTGTCTGGTGTGTGCAAAAAGTTGGGAATTCTAAGCCGTAAGACCTAAGTTCATTATTTAATTGGTCACAGCAGAAACTATGTGAGATTGACTGAGATTCAAATGAGCAAGTGGATTTGACTGTGGCATCACCACTCTGATCTGGAAAGTCCATTTGCTGTAGCCTCCAGGAGAATGGACTAACCCTGTTTTAATCCTTGGCTCTCTCAGAGGACCCCAAAAGCCAGGACTTGATCTACGAGTGGATTGATGTTGGTGTTCTGGATTATGACAAGGAGACAGAGCTCTACTTGGTCCATAAAACAGACAAGAAAGGTCTGGTGCGTGATGAAGAAGGGAGACCCATCCTCAATGGAGGAATAACTCAAGAAGGTGTGTTTCAAATAAGGTCTTTTGGGAGCTGTCATATAGTCTGAGAGCCAGTTCATTATCCATGCTTTTCCTAGCTGGAGATGGGAAGGACACCAAGAAGTCATTTAAACCCTTTCACTGTTATCACTTGATATGTGTCTGTTTAATTTGTCTGAAAAAAACATCCAGGGAAGAGAACTCCACACCTTAATTTGACACCCTGTTTGAGGTTTTGCCTTTGGAGACACCTTTCCTTTTAATCCATCTCCCATCCTTCTGCCTTTAAGAAAAGTAAAATGTTGGTCTTTCTGGGTCAATGCCATTTTGAAAGGGAATGTGGACAGATTAAAATGAAGTACTGTTCTCTTAAAAGGGAATGCCCCTTATCTCTTGCTGTCCTCAGCTTTGGTCCCTCATTTTGATCTCCTGCACGCAGCCCAATTATCCCGTCTATCGAAAAGCTTCTGTCAGCACTGCAAGCCATTCTGAGGTTTGTTTTCCTTGCAGACTCTTGTAAGCTGTACTTTCCTTTCCCAGGAAGAGCTCCATTGTTGCCGTGTCAGTACTGGGTGCCACGAGTTTGCCTGCAGTTCCTGGCCGAGGATCCCCAGGTGTTTGCGGAGCGCGTGGCCTCTGCCGACAGCACGCGCAAGAAGACGCAGGGGCTGCTCATGTACCACTTGTACGTGGACTGCATGGCCACAGAGGGCGTGGAGAGCATCAGTGAGAAAAGCCTGCAGAGGATGAGGTGCTTGGCTATGCAGACTCCCAAACTGAGGGATGAGATGAGGTAAAGCATCAGGTACCTGTCTGGGGGCTCAGCCTTTGGTCCATAAATGTTGTGGGACTCCATAGGGCTACAAAAGAAGTGTCAGTGGAGGTAGATCTTCAGCAGCCAACTCACAGACCATGGATCTCACCTGCCTTCCATTCTGCACACAAGCACACCACTCTGTTGCCCAGAGTGGCAGCAGAAGTAGGCAGATGGCAGCCCCAGGGACACGTGTGCAGGATGGGTGGTGTGTCAGGGTTCCCAGATAAAGTAGGTTCCGTATGCAGACCCACCAAGCTGTGCTTGCACCTGCAGTTAAGTGGCCTTCAACAGCAAGAAGGTTGACAAAAATGGCATGGCTGACCTTGCTGTCTCCCTGTGCTTTGGAGGAACAGAACATTGCTATACTGATCTGCAGACCACCCATTGTCTCCACAGACCTGGCTATTGTCTGCTGGTGACTCTTCTACCTATTAACAGCTGCTAAAACAAATCAAAAGAAGATCTGCACAGGGGGAGGCAAACAGAACAGGAGATCTCCACCTGGATATAATCGAGTATCTCTTTGTGATGCAGTTCATATCGGGGAGGCATTTTAATGTCCCTGGGCTGATGAATCATGAGCCATTGGTGGTGTTGCTGGGAATCAGCCGTGACTGATTGCCCTGCTCAGAAATAGGAAGGTGTGAAGGCCTGCATGGTCTGCCAGCCCGAACTAGAGAGTAGGAGAGTAATTAGTCTCCCTGAGCAGAAATACAGGGATAAAGAAAAGTACTCTGCCTGCTTGAGGTAAAGGATGATGACTTCCTAAGGCAAACAGAGCAGGGTTTCAGCACTAATGTGAGTGTTCTGGCTGAGGAAATGGACAACAAGAGATGTTCAGAAGGAGGCAAATGGGAGGCCAGCTTGGATAGCCCAACTTTTCCTGAACTGCCAGCTATTTTCTTTAGTTTGTGGTTATTTCTCCTTCCCTCTGTAATGTTTCTCCCCAGTGGAGATGTTGCTTTGAATTGAAAGACACTTAAGAAGGCTACAGTCCCAGTCCTCAATCCCCACTTGCCTCTGTCATTAAAAGTCCAGTTGATACTTTTGCTGGCTGCTTCATTGTCTGCACAAATCTCCTGATGTGTTCAGTGGTAGATGGGCTTCTGGGTTAGCAAATTTGGGAGGGAGGGAGTGAGGGAGGGGTGGAGTTTGCGGTAAAGCTACAGACATACTTGTGCTCAAACACCATGGGTTCTCAGTGTTTCTGTGTCTTGTAACAGCATGTTAGACTATATGAGCAGCCTGGAGAAAGAAGTGAAATTAGAGTATAAACACATCATGAACAGGATCAGCTTTGACAGAATCATTGCTTCCAAACCCCAGATGTTTTCTTATGTCACCCTGCCAGACAAAGAGGAGAAGGAAGCACCAGAGAAAGGTAGGGGTCACAGTGAAGCAGTTTGAATTCAGTGGAGTTACCTCTTGTCTTTGATAGGATTCGTGGTTTGCTGTAGGAACTCTCAGGTTCATGGTCATGATTAGAGCTCGTAAGGGGCAGCAGCAGGAGATTATGTGAGACTTTTGAGCGTGTCTCCTCTTTTTTAGGGTATATTTGCATGTTCATGTTACCTCACTAAAATACATTTGAACTCATCAGCTAAGCTGCAGTAATTCTGCAAGTGTACCCTTAATGGCACCAAATGTTTGGCAGTGTGATTAGCTTAGCACTGTGCTGGGGCTGACTGCCTTGCCTTTGCTGTGCCCAGCTGGCAAATGCCTCAGGTGTGGAAGAGGGCTCAGGCTCTTTTAGAGTCCCAAACAGGAGGAAAATGGCCCCAGTGAAAGACTAGGTGGGGGGAGGCATATTTTGTGGACTTCAATCTTCCAAAGGCTGGAAGGCCTTGAGGTAGTTCACAAGTGGCCTCTCACAGATGAGATGACTCAGCTGTGCCTTGAAGCCTCAGTAGGAAGTTTCTTCAGTTCCAATTTTCTTTCTCATGGAAACTTCATGAGCCAAAGCCTTGGGAAGGTCAGGCACCAAGACAGCACCTCAGCCCCTAATGGGAGGCTGTAGAAGGTCTCTGCTGCAGGGCAGAGACTCCCTCTTTCATCCAGCCCTCTGCTGAAGCTGCTACATGATAAGGCCTATGCATCAGAGCAGAGTCCTTTTCACAAGTGCTTCCCAAAGGGAGCTGTACTCTAAAAACAGAAGCTGGAATGGCTGTTGCAGGCAATGACATTATTTTTTTTTTTTTTTGGTGCTAGGGCTCGTCTCTATCCCAGACTATCCTTTTCGTAAACAACAGAGAGAATTCAACTTTCTCTCACTCCTGACCAGTCCAGAAGTCATCCATCTCCTTGCACAGGTACAGGATGAGTGCAACAAGGCAGCTGTCATGTCTCTGTTTAACACAACCTTAACCAAAACTGTCACTCTGGAGGAATTTGAAAAGATCCAGACCGAGACCTTCACTCAGGTGAGCAGAAGAAGTGTGAGGGGTGACCGCATGGAGCAGCCAGCAGTGCTGTCAGTGTGTATTAGACAGATGCAGCAGCTGCAGATTGATTTTCTGGAAACTGATGAGCTGTCGAAGGAGACATCATGTTTGGGGCAGGGAGGAATTTGCATGTGCCTGTCAAATTTATTGGGGTGTGGGGAGAATGGGCTGAAAGAGTCATAGTCTCCTGGTTAGGATCAGCCAGTGCTGACCATGCTCTTAAGTCATGTGTTAAACAAGTGGCCATAAAGGGCTGCAGCCCCTCTTTCCTCCACCTGGTTTATATGCAGATATGAGTCCTGGTTGGCATTCAAAAGTTTCTCTTTTTTCCCCTTTTATTTCTTTTTCTTTATTTCGCCATCCATCCAGTTGCAAGGCACAAGATCCTTGATTCCCCCTGAAACACTCACGGGGGTAATGTTTTTCTACACTCTGTGTTCTTTATGTACTTAATTAAATTACTCTGCTTGCAATGCCAGCAGATAGAGTAGGACAAAAATTTGCAACTCTGTGGTAATGCCCACCAGAGGATCTTCATGTCCTCTGATTGAGGGCAGCACGTTGCGCCCTGGATGTGGCCACACAGAGTAGGTTGCACACTAAATCAGTGGCAGAGAATGTGCTGGTCCTTCCCAGTCCCATGCTGTTTCAGCTTGGCAGTGTTGTCATCCACTCAGTGACTAAGGTTCTTTTATTACACACAAACAGCAAACTGCCTGTGGAGCAGAAGTGACACTTGGTGGTATTTTTAATAAATTAAAATACTGCAAACTGCTGCTGCCCTTGGCTTCTTCTGCTCTTTCTTCTCACTTGTCAAGAGAAGACAGCATTCTGTCCTTTACATGCTCATCCTACTGTCTACACAACTTTTTGTGAGGGACCCTGACACAGGCAGCTCCAGGGATACTGCTCTATAGAAAAGAGACCAAAAAGGAAACAGTGTGTATAAAACAGAGAATAGAGCACTCCCACTTTTTAATATCAGACTTTCTTTTTGTGGGTCTTTTGTCAGTGAAGGAGATCTATGACCAGGTTCAGATGCCACATGTGTGGGGAAGGGGGTTGAGAGCTACTTTTAGCTACCACAGCTCTGAGACAACAGTTTCCTTTCACAGCAGAGAAAGGTCCAGCAGCCCCAGTTAGCAGCTCACCTTGCCATAATGTTTTCCCATCAGCCCTCGGAGGATTACTCAGCGTGCTTTTTTCTTTGCCCTAGGTTCAGGAATTTCTTAAGGATACTTGGGTCGATACTGTAAAGATTGCGATTAAGAGCAGCCTTAGCAATGCAGGCAAATGGTTTGACCTGGAGCAGAGTGACTGGGATGCCTACCAGAGGTCCAAGCTGTGTAAGCTGATGGAGCGCATCAGATTCATGCTTCAGGACTCTCTGCGGTACCTGGTCCAGAGATCTCTCATCAGCTTCACCCAGTTTGTGCTGGATGCTTGCCAGAGTGTCCTGAATTGCTCAAAGGACATGAAATGGGGAAGTGACATCGCCATCAGTCCCTACATGTAAGAAAGAAAGAAAAATAAGGGATGGAAAGAGCGGAAAAGTATAGTGCTGTTGTCTTTTTAACTGCTGTTTTGCAAGCAAGCTTTGCTCTGTATGGGGGCTTTAAGCTGGGCTGTTTTCCCTAATCCCCCACTTGACAGGTTCACTGGAGTATGGAAGAAGGACAGGGAGCTGGCTGCTCTGTTAGTACAGCTTTCCAGCTGCAGCCCATCAGAACCAAGGTCTGCTGTTTTGATGTACTGTTCTAAAGACCAGCCACCTCCAACATTCTTGCGGGAGCAAATTGTTACTGCTAGATTCTTTCTGGATGCCAGGAGGAAGAATATCAGGAGCATGGCTGCTTAATTTCATTCTTAGATGAAACCTCAGAATTAGAATCTAACCTGGGATCTCTGAAAAATACCAAATATAGGTTAGCACAGTGCCTAAAATTTTATTCCACTGGGTATTGATTTAAGGATTTTTGCTTTTTGTGGTGTTAAAGAAGGAACATTTAGAAATGGAAAGGCAGAAGAAAAGAAAAAAAAAAGCCCTGCCACCCGTGAGGCCTCTTACCTTTAAGGCAGTGGAAGTCTTGACACTGACTTCAGCTGATCCTGAGCCGTGCTGGTCACATGCAAGATTGGGAAAATCTAATATAACTTCCAGAAGGTGCATTTTAGGAGTATATTGGAGATACTGAATGCCTAGTTTGAAGAGCACATGCGATTTTTCTGTAAAGCAGCTCCAGTTCTCAAGATAAGGTTATGACTTTTGGGGATCCTGATATGTCATGGTTGATGGTTCCTTCACCTATGATAGAAAAAGGTTCTCAAAGTCTTTAATGGTAAATTCAGAACACAATGTTTTATATTTTCATCTGCACGAGACAGTCCTCTTATCCTCTGCTTTCCTTTCCTGTCCAGGAGGCATTTTAGTATCAGCACCAGAGCAATACAGTTGTGTATCGTTGTCTCAAAAAGCATCCCTGTTCTTTCTTATCTCTGCCCACCACAGGCCTCAAGGGAATCCACTCTTTGTAACAAACATTAAGCTAGACAGCAGTGGCGTCCTCTACAGCCCCTCTGTGGAGAGCTTTGAGACATCCCTCATTGCTCTGTTCGACAACGGAATCCTGGCGACTCACACTATCCCACAGCTGGAGCAGGTGAACACTTGTGCATCAACAGTGATACAGCTGTGCACGTGTCACTGCATTGCAGCTCAGCACAGACACCCCTGAGCTCGTACTCAGGGAGAGGTGCAGAAGTGGGTACTTGGGAGTTCAGTTAAATTAATCTGGGTACAGCACTGTGCTCATGCAGTTCTGTTCTGATAGGATTTTGTCAGTCTCCCCAGCCTCATAGCTCTTTTGTCTGGTGGTTATTTCTGCTTTTGTGTTGCAGGTTCTGTGGGCACATGGACACTCTGGTTGCCCTGAGTGCATGGTGGCTGGTAAAAGCAGACTCATAAAGGAAATAGTATTGTTTCCAATTCTGTCAGTTTGATGCAGGTCTCTTCTGCATATGCATCCTTCTGTCTGCTACTGTGAAAGCCCTGTCTCCCTAGATCCTCATTCTTTGGGGAGTGGGGCACATAAAACTGATAAAACAATTCCTGACACAATGTAGAAGTGTGGACTGCAGGAGTTCCCAAAGGTGCCACCAGGGATTGCCTTTCCCCTCTCCTGAGGAGGCACAGTTAGCTCTGTTAGTCCTGAAAGACCTCTCTTCTTCCCCTTCCAGTATGTGTTGGAGAACATGGATATCACAGGCACCCACATGCTGGAATCAGTGGGTTTGCAAGAGCCAGAAGTGGAAGAGCTACGGGAGGCTCTGCGCTCTGCCATTCAGAAGACTGGGATCCCACTTGAAGCCTACGGCAAGAAATATGAGAAGTTCTTAGAGATAAATAACAATGACATCAAGTACTTCCTAAAGTAAGTGGCTTCTGACAAAACCCCTGTGACCCCAGTGACAAGCCTTTGTGGAAGCTGTTGTGTGGATGTTCATGAGAGTGTGGGGCCTGTTCTGAGACCACGTGCCTCAGATGAGAGATCAGGCCCCTGTCAGAGGCTGCCTTCAGTCATGGGTGACAGTCCATGCTTTTAGAGGACACTGGTGGTGGCACTGAGAATTTCTTCCTGTCTCTGACAGCAGTCACATTCCTGTCATGCTTGTCAGTATAATTGGAGATATTAATGGCCCTAAAAATGAATCATCCTGTTTGAGAATCCAGTTAGCATATTTGACTCTGACCTCCTTCACATAGTGTCTGCTCAGGCTGATAGCATTCTGTAGAATGTTTTCTTTTGTTTCAACTTCATTGTTTTCACTGCCAAAACTCCTTGCACCTATTCTGTCCTTTAGCCTCTGTTACTTTAATGGACTTCTGTTTAGGTATTATGTTTTCTCCAAACAGTGGGAATGAAGCCCTTTTCTCTTTTCGTATTCCAGCTTAATCAATTTACAAATCCCATCTGACAAAGTCCTGTCTCTCCCCAGAACACACTGAAGTGCCTATCCTCCCCTGAAGTGCCTCCTGATGCTGTCCTGTTTACACCAGTGCTTCTATTTTGTCTCTCCCTCTCTTGTTGCCGTATATCCTCTTTCATCTCTTTTTTCTACTCCTTTTCTGCAGTTAAAATACTTCGTGCTCTTATTCCACTCCACATCTATTGTGTAAATGTATGCCTCATTAATTTCATGTCTTGATCCTTTGAGTGGACACAAACAGCCTGGATGCTCAAATATTCTCAAATATTAAGGTCTACACTGCCATTTTTTTGTCGGTGTTTTAATTTACAGAGACTATCAAGAGCAATTTCCACCTACCCAGGAGGTGATGAAGATAGTAAGCACGTACTTGTCTGAAAAGGAGACCCTGGACCACCTTCTACCTAGTTCTATTATCATTGGCCCCTTTCAAGTCAGGATAGAACATATTAGGCATGATCTGTCTGACAAACACAAAGCACTTGCCACTGCCATGTTGGACATGCTGGCTAAAACCCTCCATTCTCAGGTGCAGAAAGTAAGTTACCTGGTTCAGTGGATTATCTGTCTGTGTCTTGTCTTGTCCTTCTGCTTTTGAAGTTGCTGTGTTTTTGTGAAATGGCCAAAAGGCCGCATTAATGAGGATATTTTAAAGATCTCACTGGGGTGATTATTTAAAATTAAAATTATAGGGGATATATGCAAACTCAACCAAATAAAGTATTAAATATACTTAAGAAATTACATGCCTGAAAGTTGTACCTCATGAGATGAATTCTTCAAGACCTTGCCATCTTACAAAAGTGTGTTGGTGGATTGAAAAGATCTGTCTAGTAGACAACTGGAAAGTCCTTTTGCTTGCTCTGAGGATAACTGGAATATAGGCAATTGCCTCTGCCAGCTGGTTGTCTAAATCTGTTATTATCATCATTTCCACTACATACCTGCAGTACCTCTTCCTCGTTTTTTGGCAGTCTCATTCAGTTTGAGCTCAAATGAGATGGATGGGAAAAGACTGTGAAAAGAAAAACCAGAACAGGGCTGTGTACTCATCACTTAGACCACCTTCAGAATGGGAAGTGGGTGGATCATGGCAGGTTTTCCAGTTTGCCTATTAGCAATTGGTGACTTTTTGATGGTCTTTGCTGGGTCCTGCTGCAGATCTGTGAGGCATATGAAACGGTCAGTGTCAAAATGCATGAGAAACCAAAGAACATCGAGGAGCTGACCGAGCTGCGGGACTGGCTGAAGGGAGTGCCCGAGCAGCTGGCAGTGCAGCAGGTAGGGCAGGCTCTCCTTTGGACAGGGACTTCAAGGGAAGTGAGGAGGAAATTTGTCAATGTAATGTGTGGTGTCTCAGAAGCAGAACTCCATTTTTTTTACTTGCACGTCTTTGCGTGCAATGCCACGAGATTCCTGGCTTTGTATTTTTATAATTCCTAAGATTTGTATTTTTAAATACACATATCACAAATTTAAATATCTTTGCAAAACAAAATAGAAGTTAAAAATCTTGCCTAAAATACTTACATGTGCATTTTGCTGCCTTCATGATCCATTCTGCATTTGTATACTGAACAGCTATCTTCTAAAAATGAATGCTGTTTTCCGGAAAATCTTTCTGTTACCCAGTGCTCAAATTGCTGTTAATATTTTTTTTCTAATAGGACATTTCAGTACCGAGTTATTTCAAAGTTATTTGAAGTGTAAGTCTTTTCCTAGCTGAACAAATGGGGAACAAAGGCATCAAGCTGTAAGCTGACTTGTCTATGCCAATGAGGGAACCTGGAGGATAACCTAAAACACTCGATTTCTGTCCAGCACTTTATCCACTAGGTCACACTTCTTTTCATTCCCATAGAACAGAGGGTGATGATGGCACGATCATTCACAGAACAAGGGGTTGTAAATCCATTCCCACTGTTCACACAGCACAGAAGCAGCCCACATCACATTAAGCTTGTGTGACTAACGCTCTTCAAAGGCACCTCATGAAAATGAGGTGTACCCCAGAGACTTGGAATCAGCATGGTCTAAAGGTGTCTACTTTTTGTCTCTTTCTCTCACCCTGTGCAGCAACTGATTGAGGAAGTCATGGAAGATTACAAGGTCATGGACGACTTCCTTTACAATCTTACTGAAGAAGATTTCACCGACAAGTGAGCACAAGGCATTTCTCCCACCGTCAAAGTGGGACTCTTTGCAGCAATTACCATTCTCAGTGCTTCAGGGGCCATGTGTCTATCAAGGGCTCCTGCAGAACTTCTAAGTGTCTCTCAGGCTATATGAGCACTGAATTCTTGAAATGAAGTTCGTAGACAAGAAGTGTGAGTTCATGCTGCCTTCTGGCCTGGGGCAAGGCAAACTGGTAGCTATTAACCTGTTTAACATAGTAAAGCCCTTTTCTCTGGGTGGTTTTTTTTTTTGGATTTTGGGGTTTTTTTGAGATACTTGCAAGGTCTCAAAGTGTGTGGTTTAGTCTGTGTCTGAAACTAAATGAACACTTCTAAGATAGAAACACTCCCAGGGTTTTCTTAGGACTAGGAAAGAATCTGAACCCTTATTATTACTGCAGTTCTTCTCCAAGCAGCCTCTTAGTTTTGTTATTCAGATTGTGGCCTGACTATGCCCCAATAGCAGTGTCAGCTCACAAACACAGCTACAAGGCTTCTAAAGTTTGCTCAGCCCGGGAAGCACTTTTCTTATGACATGTACTTGGTCCAGCACGTCTGCAACCTGACTGAGTCTCTGCAGAGTGCTCCTGAAACTAGAAACGTGGGGTGCAAGGTGCAAAAACCCCACAGAAGCTGCAGGAAAGCAGCTCAGCCGCAGGCCAGCTTGGAGCAGGCGTGGCTGTATTCCTGCTGCCCAGAGCTGCCACAGGCAGGACCAGTAGGAGATGGCTGCATCCCCAGGTGCTGGGAGGGGTGTGACCTCCAGTGTAATGTGCAAACCTTGTACCTGGCATTGCACACAGGCTGAGGGTCCAAATGGAGGCAGTAATAGGTGGGCTATGGCTGAGCAAGAACTGAGAAACCTGCCTGGGCATGAGCAGCCACTTTGTGCAGCCTCTCCTGGATCTACAATGCTCTCCCAAGGGCACGCTGCAGAATCCTGGGCTTCCCTGCATCTGGGTTATGCTGGCCCCTCACTGCCCTGATTAACAGGAGACTGGCTTTTTTAGTAGCCCTGAAAAGCCATAAGCCAAGAGTCTGACCCCATTTTTTTTTCAGCTCCTTGCAAATACATTCAAAGACAGACATTCCCTCTGGATGCCAACTGTTATTTTGCTGTCTCCTAGCTTTTCAGCAATGTAGTGGATTTGTTCCTTTTAAAAAGGCCCTCCACTTCTCCCCAGCTCTCTCCAGCTGAATAGCCTAGTCACAAGGACTGCATATCAACAAGACAAGCTGGAAAAAAATGTTTTGTTGAAAGCACATGTGTTTCTGTTGTTGTAAAGCTTCCTTGTTTGGTGGGATTTCGCTTTCTCATTCTGTTATTTTCAGCATTTCAAACATATGCTCAAAAAGCTTGTCTCTTTCTCCTATTTTTTTTCCCTGTTTGTTTTCTTGTATCATGTGAATGCAGGTGGACTGCCAGTTACTGGCCAGTGAAAATGTCTATGGACTCAGAGGCCATTCGGCTCCAGCACATTGAGGATGAAGAAAGATTTCGCAAAATGCAGATTTTGGATCAGAAGGCATTTCAAGACAAAATGGATGAAATGCAGGTATTAAGCCCCTGACAATGAACTGTCCATAGAAGGGGGTCTTGAAGCTCTTGTGGTCAGCCAGGTGGGAAACTTTCAGATGAGATTTTACTCAGATGAATTTCAAGGTGAATGTGTTGTTAGACCAAATATTAACACACCCTCCCTTGGTTTTTTGTTGGCTTTTGATTAAGACTTTCCATTTTGTGTGAAAGACAATACTCTGCAGAAATACTCATTTTTCATTGAGAAGGTGTTTATACAGTGTTCCAATTCTTGGTACTCGGGCAACGCTGGCACCTCCTTTTTCTTTCTTGTGTACTCAGTTCCCTGCAGAGCATGTCCTATGA
Organism: Corvus hawaiiensis; assembly: GCF_020740725.1. Classification (NCBI taxonomy): domain Eukaryota; kingdom Metazoa; phylum Chordata; class Aves; order Passeriformes; family Corvidae; genus Corvus; species Corvus hawaiiensis. The sequence continues at coordinate 17,582,752 of NC_063223.1, read as the reverse complement.
TGCGCTGCCATCAAGGGGGAAAATACAGCATTCAGCCATGGAACTCATCTTGTGGGAAAAGACCCTGAAATAATTGCAGAGTTTTGGAACTGAGATACATCTGGTGTCTGCTAAAACAGTCTGAATTTTATTTTTTCCTCAGAAACTCTTAAATTCAAGGGAAAAAAGCCATTTTAGAAAGGTGTAATCATTGACCTAGATTATCTTGGAAACAGGTTCCCAAAATGATAATACCCCAACACTGGATCAAAAAACCCAAGCAAATAAAAACCAAACCCACACAAAATACCAGAACAAAATCCAAACCAAACAAACCAACCCAAGTCACCAAAACAAAACACAAAATTTATTAGAGAAGCTGTAGATATGTGTTGTTAAACAATTTTTGGAAACAAGCTGAGTGACTAGTAGAGCTATCATTTGCACTTTACTGACTCTGTAGCAAATAACAGTATAAATTCAGCATCAAATTTAAGCACAGATTATTGTTCCTATTCCTTGGGGGTTAACTATTGTCACAAAGAAGACAAGCAGCTGGTCATCACATTTGCAGTTTCCTCCACCTGACCAGTGGTTATTGCTCCTCCTCACCACTTTCACCATGGTCTGAACAGAAGTTGAATTGGTTTGGGGGGAGGGGAAATCATGAGCATAAAAATCTTGCCTTTGAATGTAACAAAGAGCACACCAGGAAGCTGAGATCTCTAGAAGCAGCACTCAGCTTCAGAGTCCCAACTTAGGCTGCCTTTTCTCTTCCAGCTGACTGTAGGTGGATTTTCTGTCCAGTCAGACGTTAACCAAGCCCATGAGCTGGCTGACGATGCAAGGGGTGTCCGGAAGAAGCTGAAGGAGCTTCAGGAAATGGCAGTTCTCTACAACAACAGGGAAAGACTCTTTGGCATGAAAGTTAGTGATGTAAGTGTCAGGTCTTGTACCCACAGGACTCTGGTCTTTGTTGGGATTTCTAGGTGGTAGGTAGAGCAAATAATGAGATATAGTTCCTCAGGAAGGAATCCTTCATGCTGTTTTGGTTTATCTGGGGAACTGCTCCTCAGTCCTGTAGAATGACTACACTGCTTCATCACTCCACTGGGCTGCAGAGGAGCTGATCCCAGGTGAACGTGGAAGGATGCTCAGGGTCTGGTATTTCCACTTCTGTGAGAGACTTTGGATACCCACAGTGAGATCTGAGGGATGTTCGTGAGGAGGAATTGGTTGAGGAAGGTCTTGAAGCAGCAGCTAGGATGCATCCATTTCTCTAAGGCTGTTGCTGCAGGTCTATAGGTGTGAATGCAAGTGGTTGCATAGTGAGTGCTGGCAGCTGGCGGGGCTTGGAGCATGGTGTTCTCCTAAGGCAACAGTTTATATAGTTGCAAACACTCATTTTGCTTGTAGCTGCTCAGCTGCCAATGAGTCATTGTCATCCACATCCAGCCAAGTCTGGCCGCAGACCAGAAGTGGAGTTCACATGATGATCCTTTCCTACCCTTCAGTCTGTGATTACTTCTCCTTCCCTGTAAGGAGCCAAGTTCTGATATGATGTGTGGTGTGAGCTTTCACTGATTGTCACACCTATTGTGTGGCCTGTCGGTCAAAATCTCCTCATTCTGCAGGAGAGCTTTGTAGAGGCAAGTGGAGAGTATGCTTCCCATGCCACATGCACGGTGCAGGCACAGTTCCACTGGATGTATGTTGGCCTGAATGTGTCAAGGCCAGCTCTGCTGGTTGCTGTCCCATGGAATACATATTGTTGGCCCTGGAGAAGGTAGTTTGATATATCCTCTTGGAATACGTGTTTTATCATTGCTGGCTTCTGATTCAAAGAAGAGGTGGGCTTTTTTGGCCTTTTGACATGTAAGCTGTCATTTGGAGGTGAATACGCTCGTTGCTTATGTTGTTTTTAATCTCTTTCCAAAGTACAGTGGGCTGTCCAAGATGCTTAAGGAGTTCCAGCCATACTATGATCTCTGGACTACGGTGTCAGACTGGATAAAGTGGAATGAGAGCTGGATGAATGATTCTCTCCTTAAAATTGAGGCAGAGGAGCTAGAAAAGAATGTCAATGACTCTGTTAAGACAATGCAGAGATGTGTGAAGCAGTTCAAGGATTCACCAGGTAGGTGCACAGTCTGGGGAAAGGAAGTTCGTGCACATCAGCATTTTGATGTGAGGAATGTCACAGAGTGCTCTAAACAGGGATTGTCGGGATGTCACGTGTGTATTAGAGACAGCTGGGAAAATGCTAGCAAAGTTATTTTCCACTTTTTTTTTTCCTGAGACTATGATGATTCACATCTAGATACTAGTTAGATGCTTGAAGTACCGGTTTGGCATGGAAACTACCAGGCTGCAAATCCCTTTTATGCCTAATTCCCACTGAAATAAAAGCCACCCTCTGATGCTGCAGTTAGTATTCACTCATATATATATATATATATATATATATATATATATATATATATATATATTGCAATAATCCAGGCTAGTCACAGAGAGTTACTATGTAGCCCACTGGCTAGACATGTGGGCTTGAGCCCTCATGTAAGTCAGGCAGCAAGGGAACTTGAATCTGGGTCTTGCAGGTGCTGTTTTCTTGGCCAGTCTTATTTTCTTTATTGGCCAATGCATTTAATGGAAAGCCAGAAGAGGTCTTGATTTTGTTATGAATAAAATGAAATTGCAAAATCTGGAAATGATCTCTGCAATATAATAACAATTTCCCTTCTTGCCTGAATGTGTATGAAATTTAGATGATTGCACTCAGCCCTTGCAATTCACATGAAGGTCTTTTGACCATTTCTCCTAATAAAGCTGAAATTGAGACTTCAGTTGTAGCTTAACTTGCCATTCCCTGATTCTCAGAGATGTGTTGGTCATTCTTTAAAGCTAATTCTAAAATCTCCTGCCAGATGGCTTAGATTGAAATACATTTTGCTGTGGGTGATTTTTGATTCATCCTTTTTAACTTGAACTTGCTCTTAAACAATGCCATGAATCAGCCCCAATGGAGGAGGTGATGAGTGGATGCATGAGTAACTATGAATCATTATGATAAACAGAAATACTAAGAATACCTGCTTATGTTCATTGCAATATTCTCTGGTACCTGGTAATACATTTGTTTTGTCCTTGAGTCTGATTTGCGTTTGCATATCCACAGCAGGGAGCATGAGGTGGTCACATCCTTTCTTTGAGCAAGCAGTGCAACCATGCAGGGTGCAATAAAAGGAGGCACGTGCTGTAGCCAGATTTTGGAAAGGAAGCAAGTCCCATGTTCTTGACCTACCCGTTGTTTTATTCACAGTAGCAGAAGCTGAAAAAAGGGTAGGATGTGAACAGTGCAGAGACTTTCTAGGATGTCTCCAGAGAAAAACGCCCTTTCCCTCACTTTGTCCTTCCTGTGAGGAAGAAGTACGTTTGTTTCTAGCATGGCTGTAGGCTGGCAGGGCCTGTCCTGCACACTTTCCATTTCCAGAGCTGTCTGGGATCCCAGCCTGCTTCTAGCTCCTTAGTGTCCATCTTCAATTGAGGATGATGGGAGCTGTGGTGTGAGACAACTTTAACTGCAGTCTTGTTAAGGAGTGAATATCTTGAAATGATGACTGGAACTTCTGAAATATTCACTGGCAGATGATCATGCTTCAGTCCATGTCAAGGAGTTAAATTTGTCTGCTTCTCTTCTTCTGGTGAGCTCTAGCCTAAGCCACAATTCTGCTTAGCATGGGCTTGCCTGTAACAGGCTTTTGATAACAGACAGGTCTGCTTCTGGGAGCAGGCTTGAATCCTGGCTTAGTGGCCATATAGAGAGGGCCTTCATATCCTCCTTACTTCAACCAGCATTTCCCGGTGCTCTCTCCTGCTGCTTATCTACCCCATAGCACATGACTACATGCACATCAGGTTTAGACAGCACCTAGAAGTTCCTTAAGGCAACTTCCTCACACAGTGTTATCACTGATGTTGTTCTGTTTTCTCCCTGAAAGACTGCCAGAGTGTCGCCATGGAGTTTCGAGACAAGATGGACGATTTCAAACGATACGTGCCCTTAATTCAAGGGCTGCGCAATCCCGGGATGAGGAGCCGGCACTGGGAGATGCTGTCGAGCCAGATTAAGGCTGATGTCGAGCTGGAACCCAGCATGACATTTGGTCGCTGCTTGGAATTGAACCTGCAGGACCACATGGAGAGTATTCTCAAAGTAGCTGAGACAGCCAGCAAGGAATACGCCATCGAAAGTGTGAGCGGAGAGGGCTTGCTGTGTCTCTGCTTGCTTCTCAAATAGGTTCCTGTTGAGCAGGCAGTCATTGCCTTGGGTGGTGTTCCTGTTGTCCCAGAGCATTAGACACATTATGCAGCACAAATGAAAATGAGGAATGCTGTCCTTACAGAAGGGAGCAATGGCCACACAACTGGGTTGACACCCTAGAAGAACTTATTCTATCTTGTGCAGAATTTCACTTGGGATTAACAGCACTGCTTTATGGTTACCTTGATTCACTGCTTGGGTCTCACTCCTCACTATGGGATTAGTGACTGGTTAAGTTAAAATAAATTGATTTTCTGCACTCTTCCATTCAAATGTTATGTCAGGGGGATTAGCTGTGACTGGAAACAGAGATGGCAAATCCTTTAAACCAGTAAACGTGCAGGGAAAACTTTCTAGCTCTGGAGATTCATAGGTTAGATGGTCTTTCAGCTTCAGTTCATCAGTTCAGATGTGATCTAAGATGGTCTTGACCTTCTGGCAGCTCTTGTTCTCTGAAATCTCAGGCAAGTTCCCAATGGATAGTTCCCCTTTTGACCAAGCTGTCATTAATCATAGTCATTAATAAGCCCTTTGCTGGCAGCCTCTGTGCATCTAGAGCATAAACAGGCCTGGAGGTAAAATTGCCTTTTTTTTCCCTCAAGGTGTTTGTTTCAGCACTGGTGTTGAGGTGTTGAACCTGTGGGCAAGGCAGAGGAAATGTGCTGTTGCTGACTGTGTCATGCATAAAATACACAGCTGCAATTTCCAGTGGAATCTAAGAGCAAAATCTGTCATTTTCTAGAGAGTGGCATTAAGAGAGTTGTGGAAGCTGAGATAACCATTTGCACAGCTTGTATCTGAAAATTAAATTGTTTGTCCCTCTGTTCCAGGCACTCAACAAGGTAGAGAATGAATGGAAATCTGTTGCATTCATTGTGACGCTTTACAAAGACACAAATACCTATATTCTGAAAAGCACCGATGACATTTCTCAGCTCCTAGATGATCATATTGTCCTGGTTCAGAGCATGTCTTTCTCACCCTTCAAGAAACCTTTTGAGGAAAGGATGAACTTGTGGGAAAACAAGCTGAAGATGACACAGGTACTGGTTTTTACCCACCACACACGGGTGGTGAAGGCAGGCAGCTGGGCTGGGCTGCCATGCTTGAACGTGGACTGTGCAGTTGCTGCTAGGGAACTGGAAGGACAGTTATCAAGAGAGTATCAGTCTTTAGTGAAGAATAGGGCCTGTGAAAGCCCTTTGACTCTAGGAAAGTAATGCAGCCCTTTTGCTGCCTATTGTGACATGTTTTGGTGGACCCAGAACTCGCCCATTGCTGTGAATAATGTTGCTGGTCTCTCTAATCATACTGTACTAAGTGGACCTCACAGATTCTTACATACCCTGTGAAATCCACACTAATCTTTCGCATCTCAGTGTAGGAAAGCACATGGAAGACTGCTGTTTAAGCAGAACCTGGCAGACTGTGCCAGCACTTGCTCATCAAACCAGGAACACCCAGCAGGACTCTGACAGCAAAATAGCAGTGCTGCAGGAGAAAAGTTCCAAAACTTTTGGAAAGGGGAGTGCTAGGAAGTTGTTAATTACTTGGAAAGGAAATTCCAGCTCCTGACCCTCTAGGTAGAGTTTTAAAGTGTGGAAGGTCTAAGTGCAGCATCACCTTTTTTTTTTCTTCCTCGTTTTTTTAAACCCGTTCTGGTGCACAGTTTGAATGGTTTTGTTGAACAGGTTCATAACATGGTGTCCTAATACGCTTTTCTTGTTTCCCACTAGGATGTCCTAGAGGAGTGGCTGAACTGTCAGCGCTCTTGGCTCTACTTGGAGCCAATCTTTAGATCAGAGGATATCAAAAGACAGCTCCCAGTGGAAAGCCAGCGCTACAACACCGTGGATAAGGATTGGAGGCATGTCATGAAGAATGCTAATGCAAACCCTGAGGTATGTGCCTTGATGAAAGCCAGTGCAGCTATCTCAAACACCTTGGAGCTGTGCTCACACAAGGATTGTGTCTTTGAGTCATTGTTTTCATAACGGTGTGGACATGAGCAGCACTGTATAAACCATGTAGCCTTGCCCAGGGCATTGTGCTGGGTTTCTTCTCTTGGAACTTGGCTTTTTGTTCTGGTGTCTGAAAGGACAGAGTAGTCACCCTGTAGTGCCTTCCACCCCACCAGGTGCCTCCTCCTCAACACACAGACTCCCTGCCTCCTATGACTTTTGTAACCTGCTGTGGTTGTAATCCATAAGGTAACTCCTTCAACTCCTCCTCAAGACTGACTCTCTGAGTTTTTTAGAACCATTGTTTTTGCCTATTTTTGTGTCCTGGTAGCAGTGCTCTGCTCTCTTCTGTTCTCCAGTCTCTACTTGCCTGGACTCCTTCACCACTTGTGTTCCATATTACAAATGTTGGTATTTAGGGGAACCCAGAAATGTGCTTGTCTCCATAAGGGCTGTTTACCCTCCTTGCCCACAAAGCTTACACCTCTCCAGATCCCTGAGAATTCCTGCAAATGAGTCATTTAAATCCTATCAGTAACATCACTGGGCGACCCAATTATCTCCATTGCCTTATCTCCCACATGCTCAGGATACTGATGCTTCCTCTGGATTACACATTCTGTTTTAGGTGATTTCTTTGTGCCCTGATCCAGAGCTACTGGAGAAGCTGCAAAATTGTAATAAACTACTTGAACTTGTGCAGAAAGGGCTGAGTGAATATCTGGAGACAAAGAGAGCTGCTTTTCCCAGGTAACCCCAAATTTCACTGGGCTAGATCACACTCCCTGGTTCAGAAAATATGAAAGGGGAGGCTCACTGCAGTTCATTCTGCCAAGAAAGAGCAAAACCATCTAAGCTTAGGATTTATTCATGGCCTGCAAACATAAGCCAAGCTGTGCCTTTCAATGCTGCCATCTGATGGGGAGAAAACAGGTGCACACAAGTGTGGTGAGTTAAGGACAGTCTGGTAGCATCGTTGCATATCTGTGCCTCAGGATTTGTGTAGAAAGGGTGGGGTAAAATGAAAGCCTCCAAGTAACTTTGTCTCTAATTCCTGAAGGAAGATTTCTCTTTATTGATACTCATTTAAACCCTCTTTGCTTGCAAGTAACTGACTTCTGCAGAAGGAGAAGTCTGTCTCTGCAGAAAGGGAGATGGCTGGATGGTGGCTGCTCATCTACACAAATACAAAGAGATCAGTGAGCAGTCAGAAGCAGGGTCTTTAGCAAAAGGCTTGTTCCCCATCACACCAGAACTTAGCCCTTGCTGCTGCAATAAACAGAGCCTCCTCATGCCTCCCTCTGTGTTTGTAGGTTCTACTTCCTTTCGGATGATGAGCTGCTGGAAATCCTGTCTCAGACAAAAGACCCCACTGCTGTACAACCTCACCTCCACAAGTGCTTTGAGAACATTGCACGGGTAGGCAAAGCAAGCACATGAGTGGCTTGGCCCACCTTTGGAAAGCTGTGTCATGGGAACTTGGGGGCATTCTGAGGTCTGGAGGAATGTTCACATTCTGCTGTATGGAAATGTATCTCCTGGGAACCTGTAACTGTATGTAGGCATTGCAAGGTGCTGCCTGTCCTGAAGTGGGATTCCAGCAACCTCACGTTAGACATTTCAAAGCCAGGCATCTGCCCATGAACTGGGTACCCTTCATTATCCTTCAGACAGTGGTGGGGAAATAGGCATCTGAAAAGGGTGACTTAGGGAAATCCACTTAGATATACATCCTAGGAGGAGAGGACACTCCCTCTGGAGATGTGTGTCCATCCGACCATGAAGGCCAAGAGAAATAGCTCTGACTTAGCTGTCTACTCACAGGCACCTGGTTAGGATGGAATCCCACTACTGCTGACAGCCCCAGAAGGGGCAAGGATGGAGCAAGCCTGAGTTGAATTAAGTTTCTGCCTTCATCCCTACTTAGGAGCTGGAGTTAACCTGGCTATTTTTCCTCTTTGTTATTCCTAATAGACTTCAGACTCCATAGCTAGTCACAGCTCGAACCACCACAATACTCAGACAGTAAAACCAATCTCCTAGTCATTAGTTTGGAAAAATAGAAAGGAAATTGGACTGGAAACCTGGTGCAAAGCCATTGGAATAAATAAGGGGACTTCCAGTGATATGCTGGGGCATCAAAGAAGCTGTTAAAATTTTACTTTTAAAGCCAGGCACTGTGACATCAAGGGAAATGATTTGAATCTGAAGAATTGAGCGGGAGTCAAGGGTCTGAATCCTAGACAGGCGATGAGAAATGTTCATCCCAGCTATAATTTGATTTGCTTTACTCAATTCACACAAGCGATGCGAATCTCTTGTTTTCATACAATCATTTTCCATTATTTGGAGAGGTCATTTTGCACGTCTGTCGCACACTTTATTATCACTACTGGCAACCAAGTTTGGCACCAGGATTATAATGAGCAAACACTGGTATAGGTTGGCTGTCCCCCAGGGGCAGGAAGGCAGGGATAGAAAGGAAATCCTCCACTCACATCTCCTGTTGTGCTTCTTCCATTAGCTGATGTTCCAGGAAGACCTACAGATCACGCACATGTACTCTGGTGAAGGAGAAGAGGTGAAGCTGTTTACTCCCATCTGTCCCAGTGAGAATGTGGAGGACTGGCTGCTGGAAGTGGAGAAATCCATGAAGGCCAGTGTTCGGGACAACATAGAAAAATCAATTGGTGTTTATCCAGAGGTAAGTTTTATCATAGACTGGCAGGTCTCTGGTGTGTTAGTTCCAGGCTTGCCATAGAGGTCACCAGAGATGGGGCTGATGAACTTGGGATGTATTCTACTAGAATATTCTATTCTATTCCACTTTCAAAATACAGCCTTTCATCCAGTTGTGTGCCTGTAAGTGCAGAATGGGCAGCTGAGCAAGAAGCAAATGGTCCAGCAGAATGCAAACCCTGCACACTCCCTCACAGTTTCCGTGTAGCAGAGAACAACCCTGTATGAATCCATATCTGTTCATCTCTCCAGACTACTTCCTCTTTGTAAGGATCTTCTGCCTCAGCTCTCATGTCTCACACAGTGTGCTAGGGGCTGGTGAAAGTAATCAAGGCACATGAACTGTTGGTTTCAGTCAGTGCATAGGGGATGCATCTTAGTTCTGGTTTCTGTATAAAAGCTATGCTGGTGTAAAATTGAAATTTCTAATCTAGGGAGGAAGAAAGGCTGAAAAAATAAAGAGGTCTTGGATATTTCTGTTACTTTTTTTTTAAATTCAGACTGAAAATTTGAAAATAGGAAAGTTAGAAAAGGCCAGAGGAGGGGAAACATTCTTTTGGGTCTCACAGATTCCTGCTCTTCAGCTGCTACTGGCTATGTGTAACTGGTTACTGCAGGTGGCATACTGGAGAGAAGGTACCTGCTGTACTCCGTGGCCAGAGAACCTGTGCCTGAAGATTTCTTCTCAGCAAGTGGAGGGGGAAAAAAGGGAAAGCCTCTTGCATGAGAATTCTGTGCTTATTTGTTAATCATGCATCTCAGAGGAAGAGGACATAGAAATAAATAAATAAATAAATAAATAAATGTCTCACCACCTTTTTTCCACCCTTTCTCACACCTGTTTTTTTCTATTTTAAGACTCCACGTACCACATGGGTTTTGCAATGGCCTGGCCAAGTGGTCATTGCTGGCTGCCAGATTTTCTGGACAAAGGAAGTGTCTGAAGCTCTGGAAGCTGGAGATTTGTCCAGCAGGCTTTACCCACAGCTGAGTGCTCAGGTATGAAAATGAATGGAAGGGTGAGATTTTGCCAGATGGAGACTTTTCAGTCCTCAGACCTCAGACAGGTTATAAATACAGCCAGGACAATACTGGTGGGGAAACAGAGACACATTCTTGCATAGCACTGTTCAGGTGAAAAAACAGGTTATCTTCTTAATCATTAGGATATTTGTCATAATAAACCTCAAATATACAGGACTGATAATATGATCACCACCTGAACATTATAACAAGGTGAAAGATAACTTCTCCAGGGTTACCCAAGAAGCCAAAGGTGAAGAACTGAAGTGATGGACAGTGGCAGAAACTGCATCCTTCATATCAGTTCTGTGCATGTAATCACACCTGATACCTGAGAGTTATTAGCTCGGGACTTCATGGTGGCTTAACTCTTTCCTTTCACCTGAACATGGTAGTGGTTTAGGCAAAACTCAGCTCTGAGCCAGTCATGAATAGGATTTGCTTTCTGAGCAACCATTTGTACTTCTGACAAGAGAAGAGGCAGAAGTTGCCTGAGCACAGCCTGTCATCTGAGACTTAGCATGCCCTGAGTTTGATTGCATTGTGTTGGTATAGAATGGATTGCTTCAGGGTACTTTCCTTTCCTTCCCCAGCTGGGAGATTTGGTGGCCCTGGTCCGTGGGAGACTGTCCAAGATGCAGCGAGCAGTGTTGTCAGCTCTTATTGTGATCGAGGTCCATGCCAAGGATGTTGCAGCAAAGCTGGTTGAGGAGAATGTAACGAGCATGAACGATTTTGAGTGGATCTCCCAGCTCAGGTTAGAGAGCACAGCTGTTGAACCTCACCTGGCCTCCCTGGCCAGTCTCCATTCTCCTTGCCCATCAGCTGTGTCCATGACAGATGGAAACAGGAGTTTGAGATGGATCTAGTTTTGATGGCATCTTCTTTGGCAATATGGACTAACCCATACAATGACGTTTCACTGTGAAAAGCCATGTTTCCTGCCCAAGGGGTGCAATGCTTGATCCCAGGTCCTGTGAGAACTCCTGTCCACCCTGCTGTGTTACCTTATCCTTTCTGCTCTTGAGAGGGAAATCCCTTAACATGCAGGTCTCCAAACCTGCAGGCTATAATCTCGTGAGCTGCTGTTTTGTCTGCCAGGCAGTGTTTATCTTTCTGATGTCATGTTCACTCATCATTAGATACTACTGGACGAGGGGAGACCTGTACATCAGAGCAGTCAATGCTGAGTTTATCTATGGCTATGAGTATCTGGGGAACACTGGCCGTCTGGTTATCACTCCCCTCACTGACAGGTAAAGACATTGTTTTCTGGGTAATAAATGCACCTTTTTTCCCTTTATTTTTTTTTCTTCTGGATGAACAGGATTAAACCAAGGATCTGACCATGCAGGTCTTACAGCTTAATATATGTAAATAGAATCCATTTGTACAGTAAAGGACTACCTGAGATGAGTGCACAGGAGCACCCTGACATTGGTTGCTACTGTGTTCCTAGTGATCAGTGCTCAGACTGATTGCTTTCACTCTCCTAATTCTGAATGTAGTGCTCTGACTCATATAAAATGCCTACCTGATAGCTAAGGAGCTCTTCTAGAAACCAGAAGGTAGCAGCTAGTACTCTAGAATATGCAGCAGAAATAATAGTTTTACCCTTTTGTAACTGTCCTTTTTCCAGAGAATGAATGTGTAGCCAGTGGCAGAAGGATTTATCCATTCAGGCCTCCATGAATACTAATCAAGGCCACATAGCTCTAACTCCTTTGCAGAATGCTGCATATCTAAGCAGTTTTGTAGAATAATGAATGATGGATTCCTCCTTGTCTCCAGCTGGATAGATCATATGTCTCCTTGCTGAAATCAGTAGTACAAATGCTTTTTTTCATCATCTGGTCTCTTCTTTGTTGTAGGTGTTATCTGACACTTACAGGAGCTCTGCACCTGAAATTTGGAGGAGCACCTGCAGGACCAGCAGGAACAGGCAAAACAGAAACAACAAAAGACCTGGGCAAAGCACTGGCAATCCAAACTGTAGTATTCAACTGCTCTGACCAACTCGACTTCATGGCAATGGGCAAGTTTTTTAAGGGACTAGCCAGGTACAGTGAAATGCTGAGTGTCTTCGTTGAGGAGTGGGTAGGATACTGGGATGCTGCACACTGGGAATTGTTGAGTATATTTCATAGCAGCCCAAAAGAACAAGCCCTAGCAGAAGAACAAAGCCCTAGCAAGGGGGTTACTGAGTTCCAGAATGAGCAAGGTTACAAAATTCCAGCCAGAAAGGAAGGACAGTTGATCCAATTTTAAAAAGAGAGATAAAAGGAGATCTTTGTTCATTTAAGGCAAAATTAAAATGCTTTGAGCTAATCCACAATGCACTAATCCACCTGTGCAAATGTTTGCAGCTTTGGCCTTTATTTTAATATCATCCATGTTGGACTGAGATTCAGCCCACAAGCTGCTTAATCTTAAGAAGAAGAGAATCTGCTGAGAGTATTCAAAATTGAGCAACCAAGAGAGACTGCTCTAAGCCCTGAGGGATCCTCTCAGAGAGGCTTCTCTCTTCTCTACATTTCAAACAGAGCTGGTCCAATTAGTCTGTTGCACACTGGTGAATCTGAATTAGTTACTCTGACAAAAGCTGATATTCTTTTCTCAGATGTTTTTTTTGTAAGTAATTTAACTTATTTCTTAAGCCATGCCTTGTGGGAAGATCACCTTCCTCATATGCATGCTTCCAGCTTTATACACAGTTTTTCAAACTCTGAAAAATGGACTTAAGAGTTACCTAAACTGTACCTGCTACACTTACAGCTCAGGTACAAACCAGGAATTCAACAGGACAACTCTTTAAAGCTCAAATCTATACCATGCAGAATCTGTCCCAAGCTCTAGGATCAGGTACTGCCATGGTCACTCATTGCATGGCCTGGAATGCACAGTCAGGGTGTCCACTGAGCCAGGACACTGTGGCTGTGTCCCTGTTTGCCGTGGGACATCAGGGCCCTTTTGTGTTTGCTTCTAGTCTCTGTTATGCCTACCCAGTATGCGGATATATAATTTCGAGAGCTAGCTGAACTTCTGACTGCAAGTTTGCTCCTGTGTGGTGTTCCTGATTCCCTTCATTGTTCCTTCCTTGCCCAGCTCTGGTGCCTGGGCTTGCTTCGATGAGTTCAACCGCATCGATATCGAGGTGCTGTCTGTGGTGGCCCAGCAGATCACAACCATCCAGAAAGCACAGCAGCAGAGGGTATGTAAGGAACACGGGGATGCAAAGGCAGGCAAAAAAATCTCCACTGGAGCTAGCTCAGGCAAGTCCTTGTCTCTGCACACTCCTTCATGGAGGACAAGCTTCACTGCTCAGGGGTAACTTGAACAGGCATCCTTGAGGAGAGGTTTGAACGATGTCCTAACTGTGGCACATCGTATCAGTCCATTACGCAGTCAACATCCTCAGGGGAATTTTTAACTTCACCCCAGTCTGAGCTGCCAGAGTTGCCCCTACTCTCACAGCCTGAAGTACCTTTCAGCTTGAACTGTAGTGCCAGCAGACTTTGGTGTGAGAGACACTCTGATACAGATCCACTGAGCTGATAAAAATTGGAGGTGTGATAAAGGCAGCCAGTGTTCTGCCATGAGCTGCCCAGCACCAAATTTGTCTAAATGTGTTAACCAAGCTTTGGTGGATTCACAAAATCCAGTATGTGCAGAAAGAAGTATGTTCATGCACACACAGAGTTGCATTGTAAAGTGAATTGTTGTGCATTGTTGGCTTTAATGGAGATTCAGCTGTCAGCCAGTCTAGCAGCCAGCCTCTGCTTTGTTCTCTGGAGGCCCAGAAGGGTTAAGACCTGAACCTCCTTGACTTTGGCTTGGAATTAGAAACTTGCTCTGTGTAAATTCTTCTGCATTACTTTATCCCCCATCTGAAATTACTACCTACACAGCTTTAAAAAGGATTTAGGTTTCTCTTTGCCCTCTTTGCCATGAATTAATGCAGCTCTGATCTCTAGTGCAAAATAAATGGAAAGACATTTGTTTACAGCTGGAGGGATAGAAGTCTGTTCAAGAGTAAAAAACCGAAAAATAATAATTAACCTATAAATAAATCTTCAACAAGCCCAGTTTTTTATACAAGGAAAAATATTGCTGGTAATACTGGGTTCCTGCAGTGGGACCAGATTGAGTCACTGCAGTTGTGGGCAGCTGTGTTTGTGCTTTATAATTTAACAACTAAAAGCCATTGTTCTCCTCTGGGAAAATTTTGCTTCATTATTTAGTTTGCAGGTCAGGCTCTGTTCTTTGAGGATGATCATATTTTTAATTTTCCAGGTGGAAACCTTCATATTTGAAGGCACAGAGATCCCACTGGTGCCATCCTGTGCAGTCTTCATCACGATGAACCCAGGGTATGCTGGGCGCACTGAACTGCCCGATAACCTGAAGGTGAGGAGGGCAGGCTGCACAGACAGAAAGAAGAGGGGCAGTACAGGTGCTGGGTGCTGCCTGGACCCAGCAGTGTGTCTGTGACAAGGGTTAGGGTGTGACACTTTTGGAAAGTCTCAAGGATCACTTTGAGATTGAAACACTTGTGTAAGGAAATGGCACCGTTCAGATTGCAGTCTGCAGGGATGCTGCAGTGAGAGCTGCCAGGCACACTCATGCTGTGTCCTCCAAACAGTCTGGGATGGATACTCAGCCTTTTCAGTTTGCTGGGAAAAAAGCAAGAAATGCCAGTGTTTTGACGTTGTGTTGGATGTGTATGTTCCAGGCTCTCTTTCGTCCTGTGGCTATGATGGTCCCAGATTACTCCATGATTGCTGAGATCTCACTCTACTCCTTTGGGTTTAATGAAGCCAAAGTCCTTGCAAAGAAGATCACCACAACATTCAAACTGTTGTCAGAACAGCTCAGCTCCCAGGTAGATGCCCTAACGTCCATGAATGTTTTTCGAATGTGAGACTTTCTCAGCCTAGGCATGAAGTACCTGGATGGTTTTCTTGGTACCTTGTGATAGCATATCTCAAAAAGGTCACCACACCCTTTCTTCATCTTCCTTCTTTCTTTCTAATTCTCATTTCTGCTCCTGTGGCTGGACTTGGATTCACCTTAAAGAATATTTAGGGTTACAGTGGCAGGACAGTTGAGCCAAACAGCCCTACCTGCTTTTCGTTCTACCTAGGATTTTTCATCATGCACTTATTCACATCTTCCTCATTCGTAGACTGTACTGCTGAAGACTAATTAGTTGTTTGAAGGATCCTGAGAGCAGACTTGAATGAAGGAGGAATTGTTCTGAAAGCATAACTCTCTCATTTTTCTTTTCTCACCTGTTAACTGAGTGCATGCATAAGTTTACTTTTTTAGGTGGTGCTCCTCTATCTGATGACATTGTTTCCTCTGTGCCTTTTTCAGGACCACTATGACTTTGGGATGAGAGCTGTGAAGACTGTCATCTCAACAGCTGGCAATCTCAAAAGAGAGAATCCTGATATGGATGAGGTAAATGTGCTTGTACTTCACACTGCCATGGACTTATGGGGCCTTTTCTGCATCCTCATATGAGAGGAAAGATCTCTGAAGTCCTGAGTCCTTAAATCCTTGCAGGAGCTGATCTGCCTGCGAGCTATTAGGGATGCCAACGTACCCAAATTCCTGCAGGATGACCTCAAGCTCTTCAATGGTATTGTCTCAGATTTATTTCCAAATATCAGAGAAACACCTGTTGATTATGGCATCCTGGAAGAAGCCATCCGCAAATCCTGCATCCAGGCGAATCTGAAGGATGTTGATGGTGAGGAAAAAGGCTCTCCACAAGCTCCCTCTGGACCTGGGCTTTTAGTCCAGCATGCTGTCCTAGGAAAGAGACTGTTCCCAGACCCACTCTACATCATCTTCCTGTACAGGTTTTGTTACGAAGTGCATCCAGCTGTACGAGACCACCGTGGTTCGTCACGGCCTGATGCTGGTGGGACCAACAGGTTCTGGGAAGACAAAGGTATGAGTGAGACAGTTTGCTGGCCCCAGCAAGCCATCACCTACCTAGTGATGCAGAGGGTTAAGTTTCACAGAAGACCCACACTGGCATTTGAAGCTGCTCTCAGATAGAAGTCAGGGCACAAAGATACTGCCTGTTAGTAAAAATTTATAGCCATGGGGAGGTATATTACTGGTTCACTCTTTTGAGCTGTGAGATTAGACTGAGGCTTATTAGTTCTGCTGCAGGTTTCTAAGGCTGAGACGTATTTTGACCTCTCGAGGTGCTTCAGGCCTCTTGCACAGATGATCTAACTTCCTCCTCCACTGCATGCAGAGTGCTTAATTGCTGCGCTTTTATTTCAGCCAGGTATCTCCTTACTATGATATTACGCTTCACTATGTCTCTTTTCTCACTGCCTTTTGAATGCAGTTGCTGTGAGAGCAAGTGGCTTTGTCGTTCTGGAGCCATGGCAGTTAACTCTCTGTCTGTGCTGCTTTTGCAGAGTTATGAAGTCCTGGCAGCTGCAATGACATCACTGAAAGGTCAGCCTGCAGCTAGCGGCGGGAATTACGAAGCAGTCCGCTACTTTGTACTGAATCCCAAATCCATCACAATGGGCCAGCTCTATGGAGAGTTCAACTTGCTAACGCATGAGTGGTAAAGTACAAAACCTTCTTTCCTTTCTTCCAGACAGAAAACACTTTTCTGGTCTTGAGCATCTTCTCTTCAAGGCTGAGAACCGTTTGGGGTGGTGGCATAAAACCAGAAGCGATCAAGTCCTTATCCCCACCAAGCTACAATAGCCAGTCACGGCGATTTAAGCTGACATCCCTCATTGTGTGCTTGGCCTGTCTGCCAGCACATGCCCAGACAGTTCCTGCAGCTCAGCTCACAGCATTAACTGCAGAACAATAATTCAATAGCTGTGGAGCACATGCCTCTGCTCCTAAGATACAGCAGCTTAAAAACATTTGTGTTGCTTCTGAAGAAAAGTGACCTCTGGACTGCGCACTTGAATTGTTCTGTATAAATACTCTGGTATCCTTGAGTGATGAGGAATGACTTTGAGGCATAAAGCGGCATTTCATTCCCGTTGCCAGGGCTCCTGCTTGCTTACATGGTTTGGAAACAAGAACCAATAGCCCACTTGCCCTCTTTACAGCCAGGTGCTACTGCTTATGTTTCCATATGTGACCTGAGGTTGACTTTGCAGCTCGCTTTATCCATAAGCTAGGATGTGAGAAGCAGTGTGACTCTCCCTTTGGCCCTGTCAGCCAGCACTTGTTTCAGGGCAAAGCTAAAGACTGTGTTCTGTAAAATGAGGGAAACTAAATATGTATGAAACTAACTACCTCTAGGAAAAGTGCAAGCAAGTAAACATTACTGATGCCGTGACCAGAACTTCCCAGCTTAGGATCTGGTACATATTTACTGAAGGACATTTTATAGGAGTTCCAGTTAAGCTCAACAGTTTATTTATGACGTGACTCTACCCGAGGGCAGCACACAGGCATGTCAATGTGACAAAAAGAAAAATACAGCAGTCATTAAAATATATTTACAGACAAATCCATCTGTTTTAATCAGCTGGGCCTTAGAACAGACTCTTTTCCCTTGATCTCAGTAACAATACTCTGGAAGTCACTAGTACTAGAAAAATAACAAATAAATATTTAATAGTGGGAGTAGAGTCCAGAGTCTGAATGGAAACTACACTCCAGGTTTCCATGTACAGATTAAATTCTTGTTGTCAACAGCCAGCATTCCTTGTGTCTGCTCTGCTGGTCACCAGCTCCAGTGCCACCCGGGTTCACAGGCAGCAGGGGATGGGGAACTTCAGTTATAAAGAGGGTAGGGTCATGCTCTTTAGCCTGGATTTATCCCTGTAACCTAGAGAAAAAGAGAAAAAGACACACCTCCAGAGAGCAGATAACCTGCCTATGACCTGAACTGGATGCTAGCAAGGCCTCTTTACTCTTCACTGAGGACAGAGATGTTAAAGGGAAGGTTGACATGTTAGTTAAATGACATGAATTCCAGATTCTAATGCCCAAAAAAATTGTTTTGAGGTGTCACTCAGGCTGAGATGTGTCTCAGTAAAAAAAAGAATGAGGTGGACTTTTTTGCAGCTCATGGATAACGGAGACACATGAACCCAGATTAGATTGCCTTTTGTGGTGGGAACTTTGCCATTTATTTCAGCAAAACCAGAACAGGCCAAGCCCTGCCTTCCTCCTGCCTTTCAGGACAGATGGGATCTTTTCCACACTCATCCGTCGGGGAACCGTGGCCACTGACTCCAACAAGAAGTGGTACATGTTTGATGGGCCAGTGGATGCTTTGTGGATTGAGAACATGAACACAGTACTTGATGACAATAAGAAGCTGTGCCTCAGCTCAGGGGAGATCATCAAGATGACAGAGGTAACTCATCCCTCCCGCTTTTGCTGCCTGTTTTCTGTACTCCTTCCTCCCTGCGCTGAAATACATATCAAAACCAAGCAGGTCCTTATCCTTTCTTTTCTTCTATAATTTCCAGAGCATGACCATGATGTTTGAAGTCCAGGATCTGGCTGTTGCTTCCCCTGCCACAGTTTCCCGCTGTGGCATGGTTTACCTGGAACCCAGCATTTTGGGGCTGGAGCCCTTCATTGAATGCGGGCTGAAAAATATGCCAGACATCATGCAGCGCTTCTCACAGAAGCTGGAATCTCTCTTCAAGAGATTCCTCCAGGTGAGCTACCGTTCTATTCCAGCCTTTCCATGTCAGCTTGGATATCAACCAGCCCAGACTTGTCAAGGCCTGGATTTAAATGCCATTGTGGGAACATTTCATACCAGCATAATACCTATCATAGAAACTTCTCTGTGAATTTTGTGGCTTTAATAGAGGTTACTCACTGATCTCTGTAGATGTGACTAAGTCTTATTGGTCATTATAGTTGGTTTTATTTCATTTTAAAATTATCTTCTGGACAAAGCAATCCCTAGTGCAGTTTCATAGCTTACAGTGGAGTACCTCCAGGGAGAAGGTTGTACAAGCAAGTCTTGTTATTTCTACTCTGCTGATAAGCCATTATTTTAATGAAGAACCTGGAGCTGCAAAGGAAAGCTCTGAAGGGAGCAAACCCTTAAACAGCACAGATAGCACAAGATGAACGTAACTGTTGCACAGAACCAAAAGGGAGGCCCAGAGGTTTCTTGGTGTTAAGACTTGAACAAGGGGTTCAGCTTGCTTTTCTCCAGACAAAACAGTAGTACTTGGGATGCAGTTGGAAATGGCAGCATTCTCAGTCACACTCTCCCTGCTAAACATAACATGATGGAGGTGAGCAAGAAGATAAAACCATAGACAGCTGTGCTGGATGGTGACACTAAGCTGTCCCTGCCTGTCTTTCCAGGAGGCCATCGACTTTATACGAAGCTCTGTGAAGGAGGTAATTGCCTCAACAGACAGTAACCTCACAAGGAGCCTCCTCGTGCTCTTGGAATGTTTGTATCAGCCTTTCGTTCCCATTAAGGTAGATTTTGCTACCTCTATCACTGTTACTTGTGCCTGTAACTCTTAAGGACACTAAGTAATGGAAAGGGTTAGTCACCAGAGAGCAAGATGTTGGTGCAGAAAGGTCGTGCTGTAGCTCATCTATGTGGCAGAAGGTAATACAACATCCAGCAAAGCACAAGTAAACCTGGAAGGATTATGCTCTGCCCACTGAAGGAACACAAGATAAGCTCCATGCCTACCAGGCTGGAGGGTAGAGGTTCACTTTTATTTATAGCAGTGGGAATTGGAGAATGAGTGGAAAGCAGAGATCAGAGCTGAGCAGTGATGCACTTCAGATTGCAAGTCCTTTGAGAATTAGCATTGAAGAAGGCTGGGCAATTTTCAAATTAAAAACCTAAGACTAAATTCTTCTCCCAGCTCCTGTTGAGTGATGTTAGTTCAGCAAAGAGAGTCTCTCAAGTACACCAATGAAACAACAAATTTTAATCCACAGAATGTATTAACAAGGCCTGTGAAAAACTGGCTAGAAAAAACTACATAGAAGCTAAATAGAGTTATGAGCAAATTAAGGAGAGTCTGGGGTTTGTGTACCTCAATTACACTTGAGAATTTTTCTTCTGCTTGTCTCTGGTTCTAAGGGATTTAAGACGATTCCCCGGGAGAAGGTTGCTCGTATGGGAGAGCTGATCGAACCTTGGTTTATATTTGCCTTGATCTGGAGTGTGGGCGCTACTGGAGACTCCGCAGGTCGTGAGGCCTTCAGCTCATGGCTCAGGAATAAGATGGCAAAGGAAAGGGTGAGTAAAGGAAAAGCCGATCTTCTCTCGTTATAGAAGAATTAGTAGTGAGGAATGGGGATCAGAGCTGAATGCCTGGAGGCTTTGGATGGACTTCCTCTTGGCATCTGGTATGCCACTTTCTCAAAGGGACCTCTGGAGCTGGAAGTTCTGGGAGAGACCTGAGCCCCCTGGCCTGGGTAGCATCCCATTAGTAAAGTCTTCCTTGAAGTAGTGCATATCCTCCTGAGAATTCAGCTGAGTGGCAGCCAGGTTCACCACAGCTTTATTCTCACAGATCCGGTTACTCTTCCCAGAAGAAGGACTGGTTTATGACTATAAACTGGATGATGCTGGACTTAGCAGTACTGAAGAAGATGTGGATGAGGAAGTAGTTAGAGAGGTAAAATATTTCATTTTTTATTCCAAGCTAGGTAATTTAGGAGGAGGGACCAGGAAGCAACACAGTCCTACAGGATTTGGTAGGATTTTCTCATCAAGGGCAAATAAGAAAGGCCTAAAGGAAGCAAACAAGAATGTTTAAATCAAAATTAAGCTTTTCATT
This sequence comes from Corvus hawaiiensis, assembly GCF_020740725.1. Classification (NCBI taxonomy): domain Eukaryota; kingdom Metazoa; phylum Chordata; class Aves; order Passeriformes; family Corvidae; genus Corvus; species Corvus hawaiiensis. The sequence continues at coordinate 17,561,936 of NC_063223.1, read as the reverse complement.
GAATCAAGAAGGCAGTTTCTTGCCTTCAGAGTTGTGAACCAGATCTTTCAAAGCTGAGCCAAGAGCTGGTCAGTTGAGACCTGAGTGCCCATGTCAGTGCTCAGAAAAGTCAGAGGTGGCACAGGTGTGGCTGCTGGAGGACAGGGAGAAGCTCAGACGGATAGATCTGTCTGTGTTAGAAAGCAGTGAACAACAGCAGAAGAGCTGTGTGCAGCAGAGTCTGGAGTAGCAGCAAGGCAGACAAATATTCCATCTTTTTCACAAGAGACAGCAGTGTAGGGCATGTCAGGGTCATCTTGACTGACAGTCACCAGACTCTGGGCTAAAATGAATTTAAAAAGGAGGGAAAATGCTTCCCCTTCCTGAAGTGAAAGAAAAGAACCCTACATGAGTGTCAGATGCTTAGCAGAAGGTGCCAGTGTGGTCTCAGTGGGAAGGCCACATGGGGTGGTCAGGAATGTAGATTTTCTCCTGTATTCTCCAGCACAGCCCTGGCAGAACCTCTGTCTCATTTGTATGGTGGCCTCTGGGAGGTTCATCTTCAGCTTCCATCTAGCACAAGGGATCCATGTCTTGTACAAGTAGAAAATCTCACGTGCCTCTGAGTGCAACGTGGGCGATGGCACGGAATGGGAAGACAGGATCCCAGATAAGCCCCCTTCAGCCCTCTGCCAGGGGCAGAATTCCTGTTCTTGCAAATACCACAAGTGCTCCATCCCGCTTTGATCCCAATTCTCAGGAGGGAGGGCAGGTGTGTCGCTGCTGGGGCAATAACCTCTAACTCTTGGGCTCTGTCCCTCCCAAAAGTAACGAATCGAACACTCCCAGCATTGCCATACAGAAAGGTAAGGGTGGCAAGACTCAACAGAGGGGCTGGAAACCTGAATTTCTCATCAGAATCCAAGCTATTACACAGGGACTGGTGACAGGGAAAAGAGCAGCAATAGTTTTCCTTTTCCTAGAAGGGATAGATGCAATTGCCCCCTCTAAGCGGACTCCAATCTTTCAGGTGCGCTGGGAGGTGTGGCTGGATGCTGCAGCAAAGTTCACCATGGTTCCAGACACCAACTTCTGTGACATTATTGTGCCCACAATGAACACAGTCCGAATGGCCTATCTGCTGGAGCTGTTGCTCACCAACTATAAGCCAGTATGTGCCCAGCCTTGTCTTCGAATTTTTGATTCAGCCTCTTCCTCTCCCAGTGCAGTCAGAACTTAACAGCTACCTAATACTTTGAGATTGTTTCCCACTCCCACAGATTTGTATTCCTCTGCTCCAATCTGTGTTTAAACACTAGGAGTTATCCATTCAGTCCCCAGGCACCATGGCAGCACCCCAAAGGCATATCAACACTCAGCTGTTCAATCAAAACACAGCAATTGCTAGATAGCCCATCACCATCCCTCTTTACCTGTTTCCTACAGTTCCATTTCATATTTCTCTGGTTGGATTCCATCCACACCAAGAGACGTTGGTGTTGGGCAGCTGACCTTACTGAAGAAGCAAGGCCAACAGTCCTCTCCCAACCTTTAAATGCCTAAAAGAGCAGTAATCTGCATTTCCTCCAGCAAATGTCAGAGTGCTGGGAAACACAGACTGCTTGCCTGTGATTATGCTGCATTGCTGATTGTGCTTCTAGGTTCTCTGCATTGGTCCCACTGGCACAGGGAAAACTCTCACAATTGCAGACAAGCTTTTGAAGAACTTGCCTAACAAATACATCACCCACTTCCTGATGTTTTCAGCACGCACCTCTGCTAACCAAACCCAGGATCTCATCGACAGCAAATTGGATAAGAGGCAAGATTCCTTTCTGTGTGTGCAAGGGCAGTATCCCTGAGCTCAGTGTTTCTATCAACTGGGCTATTTAGTTTCATCCCAAGACCTGAAGGGGCCCTGAGCATGTACAGCTGTGGATAACAAGTACTCCACACAGCACATCTGAGCTGGGATTGTGAGGGCCAATAATAGCTTGTTATAATGGCAGGAAAGTGAGAAGGATTAGTGAGGGTTGGTAAAAGTTGCTCCAATTCTAGTTATTCCAGAAATACTACATTTCACAGCACAGGTGTTTGCAAACCCTGGTGTGGGATCTTTACAGAAAGTGATGAAGGGAGAAAATGTGGCTGCCCACCCGCAGTCCTACTCCCCACAGTAAACAGCTTCCATTTCGCCTCCCTGGTCAGCCGCTGGTTGGAAGTTTCCAACAGGTTCATGGGCTCAAGCTTTGCTTTTATATGCACCCATTTACTCCTTGGCATTTTGCATAAGTAGACAAAATTTCACCCGTGCTTGGAAAGAAGCTTGGAACATCGCTCCAGATCTTTTCCATGCAAAGGCCCTTACAAAGGAGTGTATCAAGTGTAAAAATAGCTGAAACTGTTGACTCAGGAAGCATCCAGAGGAAAAAAAGATGCTTTTGGATCAAGTTAGGAGTACGTTTGCAATAGGAGTTGTCCTGACACTGGTTCTGTCCTTGCAGGCGGAAGGGAGTGTTCGGGCCTCCAGTTGGTCGGTACTTCATCTTTTTTATCGACGACTTGAACATGCCCATGCTGGAGCAGTACGGAGCTCAGCCACCCATCGAGCTGCTGCGGCAGTGGATGGACCACCAGGGCTGGTACGACCGGAAACAGATCGGTATGAGCCAGATCCTGTGCCCAGAGCTCTTGGCAAGAGTTGGCCTGTTAGATACGTGTACCTGCTGTGGAGATTTCTGGCGAGGGTTTTTAGCTACAACTCAGCATTCATTCCTGATTTTGCACTCTCCAAGGTACTTTTAAGAGGCTGGTAGATATTAATTTTGTCTGTGCCATGGGACCTCCTGGAGGGGGAAGGAATCCTGTCACCCCACGCCTCACTCGCCATTTCAACTACCTCTCCTTCACCGAGATGGATGACAGCAGCAAGAAGAAGATCTTCTCCACCATCCTCGGCAGCTGGATGGGTAAGTCCTGCAGAAAACTGCCACCTTCTCCTCATGTTGCAAGTCAACCAGATGATAATGGAGTTTGGAACGGGAGGAATTAATATTGATGATCTGATCAGTGTTGAAAACTGGAACTTGGAGTAGTTGCTTGAAGATGCTTTAGGGAAAGTGTTTTATGAGGCTTAGCAAACAGAGAGCTCATACACTGTTTAGTCTCAGGGCCAAACTCAGCTGGTGCAAATCAGCAAACTTTAGCTTTGGCTTTCACTGTTGCTTATGTTATCCTATAGCCTGGGCCTTTCAAAGAGGATTTTTTTTTGTGATGGACAATGCAGATATTCTTAACCTCAATAGGTTAAGCTGGAACTCATTTTTTTGTCTTTTTCTAGATGGACTCCTAGGAGAAAAAAGTTACAGAAATCCAGTGCGTAAGTAAGAGCAGAAAGATGAGAGAGACTGTGAACAGAACAAGCTGGTGGGCACAGCATGGCACAACTTACCTGTGCTCTCAGCAGGCAGACACTTGCCCAGACAACAGCCTTCTGTGGAAGCAGAGCCTTCTGTTACTCTCCATCTGCTGCAGCCTGTAGACAGCTGAGTAGGGTGGATCTGAGCATGGTGCTACAGCCACCATGAAAAAAGGGTTCATTTGGAGTGAAATGAGTCCTCTTATACTTGACAGGGTGGGAATTTAGGATCATCTTTGCAAATATGCCCTCATCTGCAAATATGCCAGTAGAAAGGAGTGAGAATAGTCAGCTATGGGAGAAGCAAAGCAGAGCTTTCTGAGTGCTTGCAATATTCAGAAGCACCAGTACCTGACTGTGATTTCAGGGGCACACTGAAACATCTAGCTGCAGTTTAGAGAGAAACTAAAGGATTTTTGAAATAATGCAAAACAATGCAAAATGCTGGGGTGTCACAGGGCTCTACTTCTCCAGGAGTGTTTGTAATAAGCTTCATTGGGAGAAAAAAAATAATTATGCTCTAAAACTGGCAGCTGTGTTTAAACCTTGCCAGACTGTTGCATAAGAAATTATTCCTCAGTGGCTTTGCATTTGCTGGGCATAGTAAATTGCAGGGGGTTTAGCTAAGAGGGCACTCACACCTTCTAGCTTAAAAGTAGCTGAGATTTCACTGCAGGAATGCAAGGAGGGAGAAGGAAAATCCGTCTGGAATATTTCAGGTAGGCATCAATTACCTGTCTGGCAGTGCCTCCTCTGTTCCTGGGGGGCATGAAGTCTTCACACCACAGAATCATTGTGAAACATTCTTCCACTCCCAAATTTGATTCACATTAGTTGATAAACCCACTGGCAGCTGTCCACTGCAGTGAGCAGGTGCTTGGTCAGGTCCCTCAGTGTGTCTGCCGAAAAAAGCAGAAGAAAGTGCATTTCTGCCCAAGTCCTAGCCAGCACCTCTGACACTCAGAGCCACCTTCCTGCACTGCAAGGACCTTCTCAGCCCAGAGTCACTATCCTGACATCCTCTCCCACTATTTCTGTCTCTGCAGCAGGAGCAGATGCAGTAAAAGACTTGAATGAGCCCTTAGTAGATGCCACAATCTCCGTGTATTTGACCATCACATCCCAGCTGCTGCCCACGCCAGCAAAGTCACATTACACCTTCAACCTGAGAGACCTCTCAAAGGTGTTCCAGGGCATGCTCATGGCTGAGCCCAGCAAGGTCGAGGTGAGTCCTCCCATCAGCACAGCCCTGCCACCCAGGGCAAGACCAGAAATGTTCTAGTTGAGGCCTCATCCACAGGCCTGAAAACAGGCTTCAATTTCCCTTTGGAGATGCATTTTGATACTGCTCAATGGGTGTGGTGGCCTCCCCTTTGGCTATTGCTTAGTACCAGTAGAAGGCAGACCCCCCTTTCATCACAGGCCTTCCTTGGCGTGGTGAAGCAGGTGAGTGGCCACAGGGAGTCAGTAGGACACAGCCCACCCATTCAGGGCTGGATGGAGCCATGGGGGATCAGACAGGGACCAAGCAGGGGCAGAAGTGTTGTTCTATTACCTGCTTCTGTCAGTGGAGGCTTCTGCCCCTTCAGCTCTCCTGAGGACCTTGCTCTGGCTCCAGCCTGGCCAGTAGAGATTGAATTATCACTGGAAGTACTTAAGGCCCTAAGTACTATAGGTTCTGTGCTATCAACCAAGTAAGAGGATCTTTCATAAAACACACAAGAAAACCGTAAAAATTAAATCAAACTGGGGAAAGATAAAAACAAAGAACATAAAATTTAAATCTCTCGAAGAAAGCCTGACATATGGACAAATAGAGGAGGATAAGCTGAAGCTGTAATGAGCTCTCTGCAAAGCAGCTGTTTTGACAAGAGTTGTTTTTGAGAGGAGAAGGGAAAGCAGCTTCCTCCGCCCAGTTCTTTCTCCGCTCCAGCTGCCTTCTAACAGGAGTGGAGCTGGCCACATGCTGGGCAGGAACCAGCTTTCCTGACAGCAACGCTCATAACACTTCTCTGCTTCTCTCACGGGGGCTGTTTTGCTGGGATTTCCTACCAGAACAAAGAGCACCTGCTGAGATTGTGGTACCATGAGAGCTGCCGAGTGTTCCGTGATCGCTTGGTCAGCGACGAGGACCGGAGCTGGTTTGACAACCTAATGACGAAGAAGATGGAGGAGTTTGGCACCACTTTTAAGGAGGTCATTCCCACGCTGCCAGTTCTGTTTGGAGACTTCATGGAGCCAGGTGCCAATGTCAAAGTATACCAAGCAATCGACAGCCAGGATAAGGTAAGGACCCTGGGAATCGCGTTGTGAACTACGTTCACATCTTCCCGGTCTTCTATAAACAATGGAAAACAGTAATAGTAACAATGGCAGTGTTTTAATTGGAGGTGTCTGAAACCACAAACCCTCCCAGGGGTCTCTTGAGAAATCCTACCCCATATATGAACAGTGGCTGCATGTGTTGTGATGGGCAGTTGAGGTGGAACAAGCTGTCTCTTCATTGCAATCCTGGAGGCAGCCTGCTATGCCAAATCTCCCAAATGAGCCACACATGGGAGAGAAAAGTGAAATTTGCTGGAAAGAAATGGCACATTACCCCCAAACAATACTATTTTTGCCATTAAAGACTTCACAATTGACCTTTACAAGTAATTAATGTTACTGCCAGACTCCCTGTTGGAGAAGATACTGGGAGTACTTGGGTAGTGGTAATTAAGCAAAGGCAATGAGTGGTGCCTTTTGCTCTCATTATCAGAAACAGATGATTATTCTGTCGTCTCTCCTCTTGTGATAGCTGTGTGACAAGGACTGGTAATTAACTGAGCTTTCCAATCCCTTTCACAAAGTAGGTAGGCCTGTCCTCCACCGAGACAGCCAGACTTAGAGGCAGCTGCACAGTCCCCACTGATGCACACAGCACTTAGGCATCTAGGCAGGGATCTCAGCACTGTATGAATTCCAGCTAGTGTTGCTTTCACAGTGAGATTGGTGAGGGGGTAGGATCAAATCCCAGATGTCTTCATGCTTCATCTCCTTCTCTGGCCTGAGGGTGCTGTTGAAGAGAGCCCTGGGAAGGGCAGGAGAAACTGCTTCTGCAGCTATTCCATGTGATGGCTGGACTGGGAGAGGAGTGTGTTACTGTACCCATCTACAGCCAGTGTTGTTTTCTTTCCCGGCACCTGTGCTTTCCAGCCAGGATCCTAACCACAGGATTCAGCAGCAGGCAGTGGTCAGCTATAGAGCAAGGGAGCTAACCCAGAGGGAAGCCTTGGAGCAGTATGGATCAGGCAGCCATAAGCTCTTTTATTTTGAACTACACCCTGCTGTTGCTCAAGGCAAACAGCACTGTTGGGAACAGCAGACTATAGTCACTTGCCTGAGTCAGTTTAAGGTCACCATTGAGCAGCTACTGCCACCACCACTAACTGAATTCAGCCCATCCAGTGGCAGTTCCTTATAGGAGCATGGAGGAGAGCTGCTCCCAGACCCTGTTAAGCACCAGGCTCTGCCCTCCCCTAGTCCTGGCTGTGCCGGCAGACAATAACCCCCCCTCCACACACAATTGATTTTATCTGGTAGCCACAACTGAGCATTTCTACCCACAGCTGAAGCTTGTGATTGAAGACTACCTGGAGGAGTACAATCAAAGCAACACCCCAGAACTGAAGCTTGTGCTTTTCATGGATGCAATACAGCACATCTGCCGAATCAGCCGGATTCTGCGGCAGGCTCCGGGCAATGCTCTTCTCCTGGGTGTTGGGGGAAGTGGGAGACAGTCTCTCACCAGACTGGCATCTCACATGTAAGTAATGCACTCCCACCTATGCATGTAATGTGGAGCAGCTCCATTGGGGCTGCCTTCAGAGAATCTCTTTTTCTGTCCTTCCCACTGCCAGTTACATGTTTTTCTGGCTGCTGACTCCTCAAATGAGTCAAGAGCTAGGACTCAATTAACATGCACATCTGCACTGGGTTTCTAGCTAGCTCTGGTATCTCTGCTTTGTGTAAAACATGTTCCTGGGTTGGTGGCTGTCCTTGGTGCATAAGGACAAGCGTGTGCTCAGGACTCACTGTAGGAGAACAACTTGCTTGAGCCCTTTCCTCTTGAGTACACAACACATACTGGGAATTGACAGAAGAGGGTATTTTAATCTGATGTAACTCCACAGGCTTCTCTTTCCTTTAGGGCAGAAAATGAATGTTTCCAGATTGAACTGTCCAAAAATTACGGCATGACCGAATGGCGAGATGATGTGAGGAAGATCATGATGAAGGCAGGCCTTCAAAGTCTACCCAAGACTTTCCTATTTGTAGACACACAGGTACAGGAGTATTAGCATGGTGGATTCCATCTTAAAAGGAGTTAAAAACACATCTCCAAGCTCAATAAATTCCCCTGCAGAGTATTAAGGAGCTTGACACAAACCAGACACAACTTGTATATTTCTTCAGTAGCCTGTATTCATCATCTTATAAAAGAGCCTCGGGGAAACTGGAGGTGGTGCATTTATTGCTAGAGGGTCTGTAGAGCTGTGTGTGAGTGGGTGGATTTTTCTCTAGCTCAAGGAAGCTCCTTTCAGCTCCATCCAAGGGTTTGGTGGGTACATAGATTTTAGCTGTCTGAAGCTAAGCACTACGTTGGCCACTGATATCAGAAGTCCTAAGTAAAACGATTCTTTTCCTTTTCAAAAATAGAGTAGATTTAGGACCTTACTCCTGCTGGTTCCACAGGATAATGCTGGCTTGTAACTGTAAACTGTAACTTGCTAATGAGTAGGCCAATTTCCACTTCTGGAATCACAGTTATGTTCCCCATAGGCTTTTTTACTGCCTTCATTATCATAGGAACCATTCCCTTGTGGCGAAGCCCTAAGCAGGGAGATGAGCATCAGTCAAATGCTGCTTGTTCCTGCAGCCTTTTCCCTGCAGTGAGAAGCATATGTGGGAGCAAAGGGGCCCAGGAGGGTACATTTAGTCAAGGAGATGGATGCTGTGTATTTCTGATTTAGCAAAGGTGGAGAGGTGAGTGTAGTGCTGGAGGGAGATCGTCCCACAGCCTGTGACACATCCCTACAATTACTCTGTCTCCCACATTGATAAGCTTTATTTTAATAATGAAGAGTTCTGTGCTGGAGGAACGAAGACCCGGAGCAACCAGGTGTCTGAGGTCTCACTGCAGAGGCAGGGAGCAAGAGCCTGAGCTCAGTTGGTCTGTAAGGAGGCACAGAATGGGCAGAAGGAGGTTTGTTCTCAAACACACCCTCCCACACCTGAAATGGCTGAATATGGCTGTTTAATGGGAAGTGCTGGACAAGAATCAGGGTGTGCCTTTCTGGAGTCAAGTGATCACAGAAATGTTTCTTATTACAGAGGCTGAGGGCTGTATTTATGCAGAAATTATCTCCATGGCATGTGAGACATGACTGCCTTCTGACATAAGAAACTGTTTTTTTTTTTTACCTATCATCTACTTAGATTAAAAGTGAATCCTTCCTCGAAGATATCAACAACTTGCTCAACTCTGGTGACATTCCTAACATTTACAATCCTGAGGACCAAGACCAGATCCTGACAGCTATGAAGCCTATTGTTCGAGATCTAGGGCAGCAGCCCACCAAGGCCAATTTGATGGCTGCATACACAGCCCGGGTTCGCAGCAATATCCACATGGTCCTGTGCATGAGGTACACTTCAGGCCTACAGCTCCATGCTTTTAATGTTAATTATTCCCTCCTTATCCTTTGCCTTGCTTCACTGTGTAATGGGATCTTTATTTCCGAGCCCCAGACTTTGGAGGAGGAGAAAGAATAGGAATATGGTTTGCAGAACACCTTCCCCTAGGACTAAATACTTTTTTTTTTTTTAAACACTTTGCTGGTCTCAAGACAAAGTTTGAAATTTTCAAGAGTATGATTATGTGTGATTCAGATGAAACACAAGGTACCTCTTCCTCCCTGCACCACTGAGCCATTTGTTACAGACATATCTTGAATTTGGGGCTCAGTTGCACCATGTTTGCTTATGAATCTAATGCACAGTCCATAAGCAGCTTGCTCCCTTGCAGGAGGGATACCAGAAGGTACAGGGCATTCCCAGTGCAAGAACAAGTAGAAAAATCAGGCCCATGATTCTGGTTTGGTGATGTGATCCCTGCACCCACCTGCTTGAAATAAACTTCAGAGCACATTTATTTCTTATCGCTTAAGTGTTCTCCCTAGGGAGGGACCCATAAACCATCTTAATACTTCCAGAATATCCCGAGGACTGCCAAGGAATGGGCTCAGACGTGTACCTTTGGGCATGCAGCTCACTGCCTGAACTTTCATTCCCCTTTTCCCTCCTTCCCTGGGTGTTATTCCTGTCCCTCTTATTCTGCAAGGCTTCAGGGTGGTTCTGTAGAAGGAAAGCTGTTTTGTCCTTTTATTTGGAGCCAGTTGTAACACATCTCTTCATGCCTCGCCCTCAGCCCCATCGGAGAAGTGTTCCGCGCACGCTTGAGGCAGTTCCCCTCTCTTGTGAACTGCTGTACCATTGACTGGTTCAATGAGTGGCCTGCTGAAGCCCTGCAGAGCGTTGCCTCCTCCTTCCTGAGTGAAATCCCACTTCTTGGTAGCGGTAATGAAGATATCAGCGGGATGGTAGGTGCATCCTCGGGAATAATCTGCTCCCGTCTGTTCAGTGTGCTGTGTCTCTGAATACACCAAGACAATGGATGCAGGGCACACCTTCAAAAGTGTCCTACCCCACAGCAGAAATGTGCCATGGCAGGATCATTCAAATGCAGAACTGCATAGCTTTTGTATGCCTTGAAACAGGCTTGGCCATTTGTCACCCTTCTAGGGCACTAAAGCCCACACACACACATGAGCTCTGCTGTAACTGTACAGTTTGGTTCTTCATAAGCCCCTTTTGCTCTCTCTGGGCATCACATGGATTTGCCTTTCACATGTTCAGTGCTGAGTAAGATTGCTTCTTTCCTTTCTCCTTGTAGATTCAAGTATGTGTAGCAATCCACCAGAGTGTGGCAAAGAAGTGCCAGTTGTTCCTAGCAGAACTGGGCAGACACAATTATATCACTCCCAAAAGCTACCTGGAGTTCCTCAGCATATTCAGTTCCCTCATTGGAAAGAAGCAACAGGAACTGAAGACAGCCAAGAACAGGATGCAAAGTGGCCTGGACAAGGTTTGTCCCTCATACCCAGGAAAGCTTTGAGGCTACCCCTTATGCACTCTGAGCAGTGTATTTATAGCTGCAGAGATGCAGTGAGATGTCCTACACATCCTGTGTAACAGGAAAAAATTCAGGCTAAAGCGAGTGAGAACTATGCCTTCTGCCAGGGCCAGTCTTTCTGAAGGTCTGAGTCTGCAATGGCTCTGAAAGAATAATGAACCCCAGTCTTAGGCGACCACAGACCTCTGTGTAGCTCATCTCTCAGGATGTTCCTTACTGACCTTGTAATTGAAACCCCTCTAACAGAAACATTGTTCTGCTGCCTCATTGAAATGATGCCTAACATGTGCAGGTAGCATTAGGCACTACTGTTTACAAGCTCACCACAGTGTCAGATTGTTGCTTTAGCAGGGACCAGGGCAAGACCTGTGCCTTGCACAGCCCGATGCTCGGCAGGGAGCACCCTCCAGGGCAGCACAGCCCTTTCCTAGGGCTTTCCATGGCTGCTGGCCCTGCTCTTAACTCTGCTTTGCTCCCACAGCTCCTGCGAACAGCAGAGGATGTAGCGAAGATGCAGGAGGAGCTGGAGTCCTCCCGCCCTCTCCTGGCCCAGGCAGCCAAGGACACTGAGGCAACCATAGAACAGATAAAGGTACCGCTGCTGGGCAGCCCTGCACTTTCTGACTCTGATGCTCAGACTGGACTCGACACAGGCTGGAGGGGCCTGGCAGGGATTGTGCAAAATCCTGCTTGATCAGAGGTAAAAACGCCTCAGATTGGCACAGCAGATATTTCTGCAGAGCTGCACTGACAGCAAAAACTGCCTCCTGCTGGGGTCCTGCTCTGCTGCAGGTGAGCACCACTTGTTGCAGAAGCGATGGCTCCCATGCCCCTGTCTGAAACCACCACCCAGGGGTCAGGCAGCCGAGCTCCCAGCTCCCATGCCCTTGCAAGCACAGTCTAGCAACACTAACACAATCCTCAGGTGGGCTGAGCAGCTCTAAGCCAGACTGTTGTTGTTGAACAGGATCATTTCTTCACATCCCATTCCCAGGGAGCTGATCCAGCTGCAGCCTACCCCCCATCACTGTGTGATGATCCCATACCTCAGGGATCATCACACAGTCACTCATGCCACTTCAGAAAAGGGAATTGTTCTGTGTTGGCTGTCACTGCCTTCTCTCCTTGTGTTCCTCCCTGCCCATCTCCTACTGTGGGATGGCCACACTGGGCCAGAGTCAACAGGGACACTAACATCATACAGCTCTGCATGCAGAGGGGAAAGAATCTGCAATCTCCTAAATTTCCACATAGCAGATAAGCAGATATACCTCCTGGTAGTGTTTTAACCCTTGGGGTAGGCAGAAGTGGCAGTTTTAGAAACAAACCCCTAAGCATATCTTCCTATTCCTCCATCTCCCTACAAATTTGCACCCCCCCCCCCCATGCATCCTCTACTCATGCCAATAGGAAGATGGGTAGAGCAGCTAATTCCTGCAAGACTAACATCATCCCAGGCACAGCCAGAGCTGGAGCTTGTGGATGGTTTATACAGGCTGACAAAAACCTTCTCCCAGTATGGTGCAGGAAGGGCATCCCCTGCAGCAGTTAGGTCCCTGAGATCTGCTGGAAGAAGACACACAAGCTGCCAGGACAGCTGTGATCCTTTCCTAGCCAAGTCAAGCTCTGCCTCCAGCATGCTTCTGAGGTTGTCTATGGTGTTGCAGGTGGACACAGCTGTGGCTGAAGAGACAAGAAGTGCTGTGCAGGCTGAGGAGGCAAAGGCCAATGAGAAAGCTCAGAAAGCCCAAGCCATTGCAGATGATGCTCAGAAGGACTTGGATGAAGCCCTCCCAGCCCTGGATGCTGCTCTTGCCAGCCTGAAGAACCTCAACAGAAATGATGTTACAGAGGTAACTGTGTCAAGGGAGAGGGTAGCAAAGCTGGGTCTGGTCAAGGACAGCCTGTCCCTTTGCAGCAATTCCCCTTCAATAGGCTTGCAATGTCCCCAGCCTTTTCCTCCATCCATCCCCCTGGGCTCACTCTGGGCAGCTGCCCATGCAGCTTCTCACCTTCACTCCTTCCGAGGCAAAATGAAGGGCAGAAAGGCAGTAAGGGGCTCCTGGGTGTTTCCAGCATGTCCTGGAGAGGCTGTGGAGGAGGGCTGGCCCCACGTGCCTGTCCATGGGGGTAGGCAGCAGGGACCACCAAGCAACCCCAAGAGCTGACTGCAGCACAGGGACAGAGCTGGCAGCACCCTGAACCTGCAGGCTCTTTGGAAAGGGACCCACCACAGGCAGAGAGGAGGTAGCAGGCTGAATTCAAGGAATGCTGGCTTGAAATAGGCTAGTGAGAGAAAGAAGGGTGATTCTGAGCCTGCAAGCATCACAGCCCATAGCCAAGAGATCACACTCAGTGAGTAGATTTCACCGCACAAGGGACAGGCTTATTGATTGCTCTGCAGTTGTGAGGAACAGACCTTTTTATTCTCCCAAAAACATACAAAACCCCTTTCCCCAGAAAGTGGGGAAAGGCACAGAGAGTGTTGGTCCTCTTGCCCCCAGCACCCATCCTCTTGTCAAGATGGCATGAGAGGTGTCTTGTCTATCCAAGGCTTCCAATGCCACAAGATGCATCAATTTCTTACGCATCATCTAAACCAGCCCCTGGAAACTGTTTAAGGAATAAGTTCCCAGTTTCTTTTAAACCCAGCTGCCAGGTCATGACCCAAGTAACCTGTCACTGGAGCAGAGACCACCAGAGTTCTCTCCCAGTCCAGAATTAAGGACCCAGCCCAACCAAGAGAGGACACCACTACTGTGGCAGGGAGCAAGGATCCCTTTGACCTACTCCTTTCCCCTCACGGGAGGGGAAGGAAGCCGATGCCTGCTTCTCCAGCTCCTCCACCACCTCTCTCAGCCGATCCTCATCGCAGTAAAACTGCACATAAAGGTTGCGCTCTGCCTGCAGGATGGGGTTCTCCAGAGCCCTGTGCTTCACCTCCAAGTCACCCAGGAAGTCTGTCAGCTTTTGGTGGAGGTCGTCCTGCATGATGATCAATTGCTGCATCAGCTTGGTGATCTCCTAAGGGACAGAGCCCAAACTCATGTGAACATGGAGAAATAAAGGGATTTTCCTCAGACCTGTGGAACAGCTCAGCCCCCCAGAAACAAACTAACCACCCAGCTCTGGCCTCCAAACCCTCCCAGTCCAAGGAGCAGAGGTGGCTTACTGGGACACCTTGGCTAAGGCACCCCAATCTCGACACTGAACAGCACATGTGAGACACAGTGAGAATCACCTGTGTCCCATAGCCAGCCACTGCCTCACCGGATGGTTTTTGGGACAAGGCAAGGATCAGGCCAACCTGCCCTCCCTCTGTGGCTGAGAGGCAGCGAGGTCTCCCCCCTGCACCCAGGGAGGATGGCAGAGGGGTGCAGCAGTGCTTCCTTACCGGCGAGGAGAGCTGCAGCTGGTTGGAGCTGTTGTATAGCTGGTGATAGACCACCTCTATGGAGGACTCCAGGGCAGACACCTCGGGTATAGGAGCTTCCAGCTGGGCTTCCAGTGCCTTCTTGTCCTGAACCAGCTGGGAGCACTTGGCTGCCAAGGCCTCGTAGCTGCGGAAGGGCTGCTTCTCCTGAACTTCCCCCATCAGCATGTCCCAGAGCCTGTGAGAGAGGACAGCCAGGCAGAGCTGTGAGTACAGCACCAGGGCTGAGGAAGATCAAGGCTCTGAGGTTGTTGTGCACTGTAAGACTGGGATGCAAGCAGATGTGGGTCAGCAATGAGAAGACAGCCACTCCTGATGAGCGTCCCATGTCATGGAGCTCTGGGAAGAGCACCATAAAGGACCAGGCTGGCTCAAGAGCCAGTGTGTGATTTCTTTTCGACAGACACCAGCACCAGCTACTCCAGAACTGTGTGGGGAAGACTGAGAAGACCCAGTCAATGCAGGGCACCTAGTCCGAGAAAGGTCTTGTTCTAAGCAGCTTGTGCTTTCTTGTGGCCCAGCTCTCCTTCTCCATGGCTGAAGACTTGCCTCTACACTCTCTACCTTAGCATTCTAGAAAAACTTATGTTCTCTGTACTCATTCCACTCTCCAAGCCCGTACTTTGCTTCCTCAGTCCAAGCCAGCCAGAAAGAAGCAGATCTGGGGAATTTCACACCACCATGGAGACACAGTGGCTGCACTGGCAGAAGAGCACTGCTAGTCTATCTGGTAGCTTGGGTGTGCTGCCTGCCTCGGCCATTCCCATGCCACTGCCCCCACATCCAGTTTGTTCTTCGTGCTCAGACCCCCCAGGCCCTTACCGTATAGCAGTGAGGTCCTTGGGGTCTATCCATTTGCGTGGATGACCCATTTGGGAGGACCTGGCACCTCTGAAGTAGTTCTGCTGCTCCTGCAGCCTAGTCTGGGATTTCCTCATGATGGTTTCGATCTTCTCCAACCAAGCAGCCTTCTGTTCCAGCTCCTTTCTCTCCCGTTTCAGCTGGAGCTCCAGCAGATCCAGGCGGCTGTGCTGGCTCGGCAGCCATGCAGCCGCTGCCTCCTGCCTCCTGGCAATGTTCTGGAGGCGAGCAGCCTCCCGGCTGAAGTGCTCATGCAGGATGGGCAGGCGAAAGCGGCGCCGGGCCTCTGCCTTCAGCAGGGGCAGCAGCTGGTGTGTCAGAGTGTGCGTGATGTCGAAGCGCAGGGTGTGCAGCTGCCTCTGGAGCATGGCAGCCTGGCTCCGGAGCTCAGCCTCGACCGCCTGCTGCACAGGGGGACACAAGACAGGCTGGTGACACAAGACAGGCTGGTGACACTGCGCTGCCTGGCTCTGCCGCCCCCTCCCAGCTTGTCAGCTGTGCTCCAGTGGTCAGCAGGAGGGACTGCCTCTGCCGCAGGCAGACCCTGCCACAAAGGATGGTGGAGGAATGGGGGCACTGGCCCTACCTGGTTATCCTCAAGAGCTTCCAGAGTCCTTTGGGCCCACTCCAGTGCAGCACAGGCACCTTCCACTTTTGCTGCCGTGACTATAACCTCCCTCCGGGCACAGATATATGCTGTCTCTATTTGGCCCAGCTCCTTCCAGAAGCTGTCTTGGTCCTCCAGTAGCTCATCTTCATCAGTCCCAAGGCTTTTCGGCATTGATGTTTTTTTGGTGTCCATTCTCTCTGTGAAATCCTGGCTACCATCTCTCTCCTCCTCACTCTCCATGCTCAACACATCTCTCTCATTCCCCACATCCAATAGCAGCTCTGCTTTTGAGCCTTGGGCCAGTATTCCCCAGCTTGCTGGTGCCACCCCCCACGGTGTCTTTGTGCGTTCTTGATAAGGAGCTCCTCTTCTCTCTTGTGGCATTTCACAGTATGAGTCCATCTGTGCCCCAGCCTCCAGCCCTTCCTTCAGGCTTCTCTCTCCCTGTGCACTTGCTTCCCAAGCATCTGGAGCCTGGACACTCTCTGGTAGGACCTGCTGGATGAACCTCTCAAATGCATTGGTGGCCTGTTGTTCTTGCTCCAGGTAAGGGCCGAGATCTATCTGGCACAGCAGTGTTGGCAGCTGGCCCATCCCCACCTGACACTCTGACACCTGCTTTGCAGCCTGGCTGACCTGGCTCAAGACAGCTCTGGTTTTGAAGATCTTTTCTTTCAGGTCCATATGAGCCATCCTCAAGTCCTGCTTCACCACATTCTCCTCCTCCTCCAAATACTTCTGCTCCTGCTGCAGCTTGTCTGTCCAGGCCAGCAGCTTCCTGTACCTCCAGAGCTGACAGTCACGATAGTCCTTCAGCTCCTGAAGCTCCTGCTGCAGGGCCTCTTGAGAGGGCCCCTCATCTGCTATCATGCTTGGGAGCTGCATGACTTGGCAGCACATCCGCAGGGCCTCCTCCAGGGCATCTCCTTCCAAGATGGGTTTGCCTGCAGCCAGCAGGGCCTCATAGGCCTCCACCTCAGCTGGGCTCAGTACATTCTCCTCACCCACCATGCTGCAGAACCACTCGAGGAATTGCTTTGTCTCAGGGCAGTCAAAGAGCCACTCAAAGTCCTTCTCACAGAGGGTGTCTGCGTGGGGGTAGATCAGCCTCAGCGTTGCCATAAAGTCCGCTGCTCTGCTGACAGTGTCCAGTGGGAAGGCCTGGGAATATCCCCAGCTGAACATGGCAAGGATGGTCGAGCACTAGAAGGGATAAAGCAGGAGTCATCCTCAGAGGTTCTGACACCACAGTCATCTCAAGGGTGCTGCAGCAGCACTCCACAAGTGCTGAAGACCAGCTCGTGGGGTGTGGCATTGCTGTGGTGGGGTACAAGACAAACGAGAGCCCATAGAACACGGGGGAAAGCCTGCCCATGCCCCATTTCCATACAGCCTTCTCCCTGGGGCCATACAGATTTAGCTCCTTTGCCGAGATACATTCAGCCCATAGGGACAAACCTATCAGGGTATCACAGCAGGCTCTTTCAGCCTACATTTAGTTTGCTCCATGCCCTTTCTGATAACCAGCTTTCCCTTCAAATGCCTCTGTCCTTCCTGCCTGCGTATTGCATTCTCTAAGCGTCCTACCTCTCGTCCCAGTCTCCGCTGGCCCTGCTGAGGGAGGGATGAGCACCCCATCTCCCAGAGAATCAAGTTAACCCACTGTTTCCATTTGGGTTTTGCAGGTACGAGCCCTGCAGCGGCCTCCCCCTGGTGTGAAGATTGTGATTGAAGCTGTCTGCATTATGCATGGAAAAAAGCCCAAAAAGGTGGCAGGAGAAAAGATAGGCACCAAGGTGGATGATTACTGGGAGCCAGGCAGGGCCCTTCTCCAGGACCCAGTGCAGTTCCTGAACAGCCTGTATGATTATGATAAGGTAAGCAGTGGCAGAAGGAGGCTGTGAGTGGGATAAGGTATTGCCTCACAGACATCCTTCTCACAGCAGTAACAAATTGAGCTCCTTGTGAGCAACACTGAGGATGGGGGTGTATTTGGCCTGCAAGCCCTCATGTCAGTTGGGTGCACTTCATTGCCTTGGGCATTGGGACCCAGACACACAAATCTTCACATTCTGTCCCTCTGCTCTTTTGTGTGGAGGAGCTATGTAGAAGTGGTATGGGAAGGGATTTACCCAACCCCACAGCTGTGGCTCCCAGACCTCAGCGTGCAGCAATTCGATTCCTCTTGCTCCAGTGTGATGCCTTGACCACCCTGTCAGGTCCTGGGATGCTGCTGCCTCTGGGGGAAGCCCTTAGGAGTTGAGTGATGAGCATGCTAGAGATCTGCCTGAGGAGAAGTCTCTTTCTCTCCCACCATTCTTCACAGGACAATATTTCAGACAATGTGATCAAGGCCATCCAGCCCTACATTGACAATGAGGAGTTTCAGCCAGCTGCCATCGCCAAGGTGTCCAAAGCCTGTACCTCCATCTGCCAGTGGGTGCGTGCCATGCACAAGTACCACTTTGTGTCCAAGGTCGTGGAGCCCAAGCGGGTAAGAGACTGTGCGACCCAGTTGCTTTCGGTGTTCAGGAACACAGTACCAGCTGCTCCCTTCTATTGGAGATGCTGGGAATCACCATGTTCTGCAGGTCAGGACGTAACGTCTTTGTCATCCAGGGATTGGATTGACTGAGATATTGAGATATCAGTAGCTAGCACTTATCAGCAAGTGCTTTTATGGAAAACCAGCTCCTGCTCCAAGGTCTCTGGCTTTTGGGAAAGAGCCTGACCACATGCCCAACATACCCACCGTTCCTTGTGCATCTCCCCAGCAAGCCCTGCGGGAGGCAGAGGAGGACCTGCGTGCCACTCAGGTGGTCCTTGATGAAGCCAAGCAACGCCTGAAGGAGGTTGAAGATGGCATTGCCATGCTGCAAGCCAAGTACGAGGCCTGCAAAGCCAATAAGGAGGAGTTGGAGATGAAGTGTGAGCAGTGTCTGCAGCGATTGGCCCGTGCTGATGTGGTAAGGGACAGAGCTGGGTTCTGCCTGCTTATATGAGGCAACTCAATTTCAGACCACGCACCACAGTGGTGAAAACATCCATGACAATCCTAGGCTGAAGCTGCCTGCCCTGATCTCAGCAGCTCAACAGGACTGGAAAGCTAAGCTAGCCAGGCACTGATGTGAAAAGCTGCTGTCCTCCTGTGCACAGCTTCCTCAACTAGTAATAGGTCTCCAGGACAGCTGAGAGCAGCTCAGTAATCCCAGAACTGGGTGCTCAAAGCCAGACACAGAATTCAGAATATGTCAGGGGCCACCCCAACCTCTGGTCACCAAAGTCACCTGCAGCATTACCCAGAGAGCAGCAGGTCCGGGACACAAAGTTAGACCACACAGCAGCTCTCACGTGTGCAACTTATCCCACAGCTCATCAACAGCTTGGCTGATGAGAAGGTGCGCTGGCAGGACACCGTGGAGAGCCTGGATGGCAAGATCAACAACAGCTCTGGGGATGTGCTGGTTGCAGCTGGCTTTGTGGCCTACCTGGGCCCTTTCACAGTAAGTGGGCAGTGCTCAGCACTCAGCTTGCAGCTCTGCTGTCCTGGCCATGGAGAAAGGAATAGGACACAAGGGTGTGAGATCCTTCCAGGATCTCTCTCCACTTGTGCCAAAGGCTGCATAGGGCCCATTTGAATGGGAACAGAAGGGTTTAGATACTCACAACAGACCAGCTGCAACTTAGAGAAAGGCTATGATGGTGTTTCTCGTGGCAGGGAGACTACCGTGCAGCACTGTCCGAGGAGTGGATGAAGGAGCTGGCCAAAAACTACATTCCCCACAGCTGGGATGCAAGCCTCATCAACACCCTTGGAGACCCTGTGGAAATCCGCTCCTGGCAGGCAAGTTGCAAAAAAAAAAAAAAAAAAAAAAAAAACCAAACCAAACAATACTTGAGGGAGAAGGGACCTCGGGTAAAGACTAAAACACTCAGCTCACCACTCACTAGGATCACCTGCACCAAAGGACAAGCCCCAAACCAAGCAGCTGGATAATGACCAAGCACCTCCACACTGCAGAGCTGGAATTGCTGCCAGGCTTGGGCAGCAGCAATGAAGGCATCAGCCTTGACCTGTAAGGCTTGTCCTTTACAGCTCCCAGGCCTAGAGCCTAGCTCTGGCCACAGCCTGCCCAAGCCTGACCCCACAGCACAGTTCCATCCCAGGGCTTGCCACCATCCCCTGTTCACCCACTGGGAGCACTCAGGGGCCAGGGCAGCAAGGGCTTCTCTCTGGTCACCTGTGTGTGCTACCAGATGTCCCAACAACTTTTTCTACCCTGTTAGATTGCTGGTTTACCCAACGATGCCCTGTCTGTGGAGAATGGGGTAATAACCCGATTCTCCCTGCGCTGGACTCACTACATAGACCCACAAGGACAAGCAAACAAGTGGATCAAGAACCTGGTAAGAGCTGTGGGGAGGAAGGCTAGGCATGCCAGGATAGGGGTAACAGCTTTCTGTCAGGAGCTGTGCAGAGCTTTGGGCTCTAGAGCTCCAAAACCCCCACACTGTGCCAGCCCAACCTAGCCAGTACCAGACAGTCTCCACATCCACATTCATCCCAGGTGGGTTTCCCTTCTTGGGCAGGAGGAGCCCCCACGTAAGCAAGCATCAGATTCCCACTCTGGCTCTCCACTAACATTCTGGGAGCCTTCACCTCACAAAACACCACCAACATATCCCATAATGGTTTTCAGGTTTCTAGGACAGGGAGGGATCAGGGTGACACTACCTGGCTGTTGAGCACAGACCCTACTGCCAAAGAGCTGACAACACTGACCACCACATCTTCTCCAGAGACACACTTTACTGCCCTTTTGAAGGATCAGGCAGGAGGCTGAGGCAGCTGCTCCTGTTTTGCTCCCTGAGGGCTTTTCCCACCCACCTGTTCTCACTTTGCAGGCTGTGCCCTGAGTTAGCAGTGTGGGGTTCCAGAGGGGTATGGCTCTGTGAAGGAAATTCTCCCTATTTCCCCACTTTTCTCCTGCCTCATTGAGCTGCCTCTAGTAGCTGCTGATGGGGGATAAACTTGCCAAAATAGCCAAAGTCTAGCTGAGCAAGAAAAGATATTATTTCCGCTGCAACAGGGAGCTAAATCAGTCCAGTGAGAGGTGTACTGTGCACTGGAGCTGGATGTGAAGGTGGCAGGACACCACAGAAACACTGTCCTCCCCTGCTGCCTTTCAGGAGAGAGAGAACAGCCTGGAGGTGGCCAAGCTGAGTGACCGGGACTTCCTCTCCACTCTGGAAAACACCATTACCTTTGGGAAGCCCTTCCTGCTAGAGAATGTCGGCGAGGAGCTGGATCCAGTCCTTGAGCCTGTCCTGCTGAAAGAGGTCCTATGTCTTACCTTGGCAAGGAGAGCAGTGGGTACCTGGCTGAGCTGTAAGGGGCCATCTGGCCAGGGTGCCATGGGGTGTGGTGCATCCATAGGTCTCCGTGGGTGTGGGCAGGCAGAACTCACATGGATGAGTGAGTCCCATGCCTTGGCCAGGGCTCCAGCACTTTGACAGCCTCCTGCACACACTGGTCTTCTGCCAGCAGGCATCTTTGCCTGGGAGGCAGAGCCATGAAATACAACTGCTCTCTTCAGGTTCAGGCCTTCAGTTCTGCAGGAAAGCTTGGAGTTCATCTGTCCTGAGAGCCTTCAGAGCCCAGGGCACAGCAGGATGCCTTCTCTCACAAGGGATAGCCATCCCAGTCTTTCTGTATTTGTCCTTCTCCGGTACAGACCTTCAAACAGCAAGGCAACACCGTGCTGAAGCTGGGGGATACAGTGATCCCCTACCACGATGATTTCAAGATGTACATCACCACCAAGCTGCCCAACCCTCACTACAGCCCTGAGGTCTCCACAAAGCTCACCCTCATCAACTTCACCCTCTCACCCAGGTACCTGCTTTTACCCCATTAGTTGCCCATGCTGCTCAGCCTCAGACTTCCTTGCAGTCCTCAGATCCTCGGGCCTGTTGCCCCCTCACCTGCCACCCTCACTTCCATGGCTTTCGTTGTAGTGGCTTGGAAGACCAACTGTTGGGAGAAGTGGTGGCTGCGGAGCGGCCTGACTTAGAAGAAGATAGAAACCAGCTAATTATTAGCAATGCCCAGATGCGCCAGGAGCTAAAGGAGATAGAAGATCAGATCTTGTATCGGCTCAGCACTTCTGAAGGAAACCCTGTGGATGACTTGGAGCTCATCAAAGTGTTGGAGGCATCCAAGCTGAAGGCAGGAGAGATCCAGGTCAGAGGTGAAAGGTGCTCTCCCCCTGCAGCTGTGCATCCCCTGCCAGCACTCCACTAACCGGGACATCACTTCTGTCCTCCAGGCCAAGGTGGCGGTCGCAGAGCAGACAGAGAAGGACATCAACATCACCCGCATGCAGTACGTGCCTGTGGCTGTCCGCTCGCAGATCCTCTACTTCTGTGTCTCAGACCTGTCCAACGTGGACCCCATGTACCAGTATTCGCTCGAGTGGTTCCTCAACATCTTCCTCTTGGGGATCCGTAACTCCGAGAAAGCAGGTGCCTTCCCAGAACAGCCCCCTCCTGTATCCTCTCCCTCGCCCCACATCTGCACCAGGTCTGCGTGTGAGAGCAGCATCTGTCCTTCCCGGGCAGGGCGTGGGTGTGCCTCTGTGACCAGGAACCCAGAGCTGACGTGGAGAACACCCTCCACTTCCCCTGAGGCACCCACCACCCTTGTCTGGTTGTTGCCTTTTTTTCAGAGGCGCTGACAGAGCGGGTGGAGAACATCAACAACTACATCACCTTCAGTCTCTACTGCAACGTGTGCCGCAGCCTCTTCGAGAAGCACAAGCTCATGTTTGCCTTCCTGGTCAGCGCCCGGATTCTGATGAATGAGGGGCAGATCGATATGGTGAGCAAGTCACCTTAGTCCTTGAAGGGATCCCATCAAGGCAGCTCAAGCACAGCCTGTTCAGCCCCTAGAACTGTGTGCTGGGTGGAAAAGGAGCCTTGTTCCCTGGGGTTAGGGACAGGCTTGACAGCCTGCTGGGCAAACACAGGGCCTCTGTCCTTATTCGGCTTTCAAACTGTTCTCTGTGTCTACATGCAGAGCTGCCTAGCCTGAATCACCTGCAGCTTTTGCCAGCTTGCTGCCAGACTGCTGCAAAGGTTAATGAGTTCGGAGGGAGCAGACAGGGGTTAGCAGAGAGTGGCAGCTGAGCAGTCACTATGTTGTTCTCACCAGACCCTCCAGCTCACTTACTGCTTGACACACACACCTGGCAGGAGAGCAGCCAGAAAGATACTACGGGATTTTAATTGGATATGGCACCACATGCCTTGGGCTCAGGTGTGTAGGCTGTTATCCATGACCAAATTGTGTCCTGTTCCCAGGATGAGTGGCGGTACCTGCTGTCAGGAGGGGCCATAAAGGAGATGAAGGACAACCCAGCTCCAGCCTGGCTGAACGAGAGAGCGTGGGGAGACATCCTGGCCCTGAGCAGCCTGAAGAATTTCTCTGACTTTGACAACGATTTTGCAGCCAACCTTGAAGGGTTCAGGGCCATTTTTGACAGCCACAAGCCTCACAGGCAAGTGTCCCCTGCTTAGCTCTACTGCACATGACATCCCTGGGAGAGCAGGAGGAGCTGATACAGCCACAGTGCCAGCTCTGCTACCGGTGCAGTGCCACACAAGGGAAAGGGTGAGGCACTGCCTTTTTCTCTTCAGGGGTGACCATTGCTTGCCCAAGACAGAGCCACACAATGCCTTATCCTAGCAGTATTTGCTGCTTCCCCAGTGGAAGCAGTTCTGGCTTGCCCACTGGTGGTTTCAGAGCTGCAGACAACAACTTCAGCCAAGGGACTAGAAGGTCCTTGTCCCTTATGAAGCCCTAATGGCTGCCTGCAGGCAACTTGGGTACTTCTTGTGGAGTGTAGGATCTGGCACATCCCCCCAAAATGCACCCAATTTCTTTGCAGAGAGCCTCTGCCTGGGAAGTGGGAAGATGGGCTCGATGCCTTCCAGAAGCTGCTGGTTCTGCGGTGTCTGCGTGGAGACAAGATCACTAACGCCATGCAGGACTTCGTGGTGCTGAACCTGGATCAGCGCTTCATCGAGCCACAGGTAACCAGCCAAGAGCAGGTGCTGGTGGGAGGGGAGCAGGAGGCCTCAAGCTTGTGATAAATGGGCAGTGAGGGTGATGGTGTCCCTCTGCAGCCACAGTGTTCCTCCCACAGCTGGGGAAATACCTGTGCCTTAGACGAGGGATAGCCTTTCTGATGTCCACCAGTTAAACCACACTGGGAGGGGCAGATACTGCAGGTGTACAAGATAAGGGTTCGAATGACAAATGGGAAAGTGGTTCATGCCCTGACCCTAATGCAGCCAGAGGAGAGCTGTATGTGGTCCTCACTGAACGTGTTCCTGACCTTGGCACCCGAGAGGACGCCGGTGCCTTGGAGGGGAGCTGGAGGCCAGGAAGGCTGAGGAGGTGCTGTGTGGTTCCACTACGGGCTCTCCACTCTGACCAACTCTCTATTGCAGACCACTGACCTCTCAGTCGTGTTTAAGGAGTCCACTGCCACCACCCCCCTGGTGTTCGTGCTGTCCCCGGGCACTGACCCCGCTGCCGACCTCTACAAGTTTGCTGAAGAAATGAAGTTCACACAGAAGCTCACTGCCATTTCTCTGGGCCAAGGACAGGTAAGCTGTCAGCGCATACCTGGAACAGCAGTGTCCTGGCACTCGTCAGGACACTCACCAAGCTCCAAGTAGGTCAAACACTTGCAGCGCTGTGAAAACACCCTCGTGCCCCAGGGCCCTTACCAACCTTCTGCTTCTGCCCCCTTGGTGTGGGAGCTGCAGCAGCTCCCACTACAGTGCCCTCTGCCTTCCTGAATCCATCTGCAGTTCTTCCCTTCCCTCCGCCCTTCCTCACAGGCTTGTAAAAGCTGTAAAAGTCCTTTGCTGTGCCATCAAACAGCAAAGATCCAGCTGAGCCATAGGGGCAAAGCCAGGCCATAGCTCAGGACAGTGGTCCTTCCACCCAGCTCCAGGGAGCTGCCTCCCAGTCCAGCTCAGCAGGACACAGCATGCCATGGGACAGGGTCTCTGAGCTCTCTCTCTCTGCCTCTGCAGGGCCCCCGTGCTGAAGCCATGTTGCACAGTGCCATGGAGCAGGGCAACTGGGTCTTCTTCCAGAACTGCCACCTGGCTCCCAGCTGGATGCCCTCACTGGAGAGACTCATCGAGGGCATTGACCCCAGCAAGGTGAGATGTGTTACTGAGCAGGTGCCCACTCTGAGGATAACAGGCAGGA
Organism: Corvus hawaiiensis; assembly: GCF_020740725.1. NCBI lineage: Eukaryota > Metazoa > Chordata > Aves > Passeriformes > Corvidae > Corvus > Corvus hawaiiensis. The sequence continues at coordinate 17,537,112 of NC_063223.1, read as the reverse complement.
GGCTGGAGCCTGGGAGGACCCCAGCTCTAGTTCAGTCCCATCCATAGGTTCCTCACAGAACAGAGGGTCAGTGCAGGAGCTGCAGGGGCTGTGCCTGCACCCTCTGAGCACTTGCTGCCTTCTGGACTTCAGGTGCATCCGGACTTTCGCCTCTGGCTCACCAGTCTACCAAGCAACCACTTCCCTGTGTCCATTCTCCAGAATGGCTCCAAGATGACCATCGAGCCCCCCCGTGGGGTCAAGGCCAACCTGCTCAAGTCCTACATTAGTTTCAGTGATGACTTCTTGAATTCTTGCTCCAAGGTAAGACCCAGATTGTGCTTTGGATTGCTGTCCCCATTCCACGCCTGCTCCACTGTATGCTTTCCACCTGGATGTTGCTCCTCTCCAGGCATAGATCTTCCTCCCCATTAGAGAATGCATGTGCTAGAGAAGGAGGTATTTCTCATAAACTCACACCTGTGAAGAGCAACTTGGAAGTTTTACTTTGAGAAACAGAAACAACACTATTTTGGAAGCCGGGCATAAGGCACTTGCTGCAGCTCTCTTTAAGCCAGAAGTGGGCCATGGCCTTTCCCAGCACAGCAGCCTGACTGAGGTTTCCCCCTCTCCAAGCTCCAGCTGGAACTCCTGAATTGGCACTATTAATCTGCCAGGTCCCAGCAGAACCTGACTCCCTCCAAGGGTGCCTCCTCCCAAGCTGAGCAACTCCTCTCCTTGCTTCCCACAGGTCACAGAGTTTAAATCCTTGTTGCTCTCACTTTGCTTCTTCCATGGGAACATGCTGGAGAGGAGAAAGTTTGGGCCTCTGGGGTTCAACATCCCCTATGAGTTCACAGACGGAGACCTCCGCATCTGCATCAGTCAGCTGCAGATGTTCTTGAATGAATACGCAGAAATTCCCTACAAGGTGAGAGCTGCCCCTCCTGCGAGGGAACAAGCTCACGGTGCAGACATGGATCGGAACCGTGGTGGGGTCTCTTGCAGGTTCTGAAATACACAGCTGGGGAGATCAACTACGGCGGCCGCGTGACCGACGACTGGGACCGGCGCTGCATCATGAGCATTTTGGAGGATTTCTACAAACCTGAGGTTTTAAGTCCTGACTTTTCCTATTCCGAATCAGGTATCTACAAGCAGATCAGTACCTCTTCTGACCTCAATGTAAGTACTCAAGTCACAAATTTCAGCTCATAGATCCAGGGGGATTGTCACAGTGCAAAGGGGATCTCTCCTCCCTGAAACCCACTGCATTTTCAGGTCCCTGGGGGAATATAAGTTTGTAAGAACCTGGGGATCTTTGGCTGCTCTTGCCCTCAGAGTCTGTGTGGATTCCTCTCCAGGGCTACCTCCAATACGTCAAGGGCCTGCCTCTCAACGACAGCCCGGAGCTCTTTGGTTTACACGACAATGCTGACATCACCTTCACTCAGAACGAGACCTTTGCTCTGCTGGGGGCCATTTTGCTGCTGCAGCCCAAGACCATCACGGTGGGAGGCCGCAGCAGGGAAGAGGTGGGTGCCCCAGTCCTGTCGGTGCTCTGGCAGCCAGTGCCCAGTGTGGGCAGTGACCACAAGCACCGGCTCTCAGCAGGTGCCACCCTGCCTGCTGGGTGCCAGCAGTGGCACCGCCATCCCAGCGTTAGCTCTGCCCCTTCTCAGCAGCTATGGGGCTGGATTAGAAGGGTGCTGCCACGTGCTGCCTTCCTTGCAGATCGTGGAGGAGACCTCCAATGACATCCTGGCAAAGCTGCCTGACCCCATGAACCTGCAGGAGGTGATCCAAAAATACCCACTGCTCTACGAAGAATCCATGAACACAGTGCTGGTGCAGGAAGTGATCAGGTAAAACTCCTGTGGGATCACATCCTGCGGAACAGCAGAGAGGTGCAGGCCCCTACTGCCACCCACCTTTGGGGAACCTCAGTACTGAGCACAGCAGTGGGGTTGGCAGTCACACTAACAACTGTGTTGTCCCAGCCAGGACCTTTGGCTGATCCTGTCTCCATCTGCTACAGTCAGCAGCTTAGGGCTGGAGAAGCAGCTGTGAGACCCTGTTGAAGAGGATTGGGGCTGGGGGTTACATGGAGGAGCTTCGCTCTTGTATAAAGATCCACACCCTCTCTGGGCAGGCAATGGGCAATAAACCACTGCAGAGAGTCACTCTGCTCCCTCTGCCCTTTCTCTGTAGGTACAACAAGCTCCTGGAGGAGGTTGCTCAAAGTCTGAAGGATTTGCTGAAAGCTCTCAAGGGTCTGGTTGTGATGTCCTCTCGGCTGGAGCTGATGGCCACCAGTTTGTACAACAACAGTGTTCCTGAAATATGGAATGCCAAGGTACATGCCCCAGCCAGCCCAGCTGCCTGCCAGAGCTCACCCAAACCAGGGGAATGGGTCATCAACTGCCACTGGACTGGGCTGTCTCATGTGGAGCTGGCTCTTGGTCCCCTGACATGGAGATGTCTCCTGCCTAGTGCAGCTCCCAGTTGTTCCCAGCCCCTGGGCTCTGGGCAGCCTCAGCAGCTGAGGCACAAGGTCTGGGCTGTCCTTGGCTGCATTCAGCACCTCCCTCTGTGGGTGCCCCACAGGCCTATCCGTCGCTGAAGCCGTTGGCATCATGGGTGAACGACCTGGTGCAGCGGATTGAATTCCTGCAGAACTGGATCAGCCATGGGATCCCCTCCGTGTTCTGGATCAGTGGGTTCTTCTTCCCCCAGGCCTTCCTCACCGGGACACTGCAGAACTTCGCCAGGAAGTCTGTCATCTCCATCGACACCATTTCATTTAACTTCAAGGTAAGTAAATCAGGTGGAGGCTCTGAATTTATTTGGAATCTCCTGCTAGAAGGCCACAAAGGCCCTGGTCTGCCCAAGAGGTGAAGGCACCAGGCTACACAGCAGCCCATGGCCGCATCATCCTCTTTGTGCTTGGATACACCCACCCACCCACCCTGCCAGACACCTCCCCAAGGCTGGCAGAGGCTTCTGCTTCCAGAGCTGCTCACATCCCCCTCCACCAGCTCTGTCACAGGCTGCCCAACATGATGTGAGCTGCCAAAAAATGCAGCCCAGCCCCTCCAAGAGCTGGGGCAGGGTCTCCTTTGGCAACGCTGGCTTAACTAAGAGCTGCTTAAGAGGTTTTTTGGGGCTGAGCCGCCAGGGACAGGCCTTGAGCAAGGGCCCGACGCCCCTCCCTGGGCAGGTCATGAAGGAGTCGGTGAAGGAGCTGACACACCAGCCCGACGTGGGCTGCTACATCCACGGCTTGTTCCTGGAGGGCGCCCGATGGGACGCGGCTGCGGGTCAGCTGGCAGAGTCACGCCCCAAGGAGCTCTACACGGAGATGGCTGTCATCTGGCTAGTGCCTGTTCCCAACCGCAAGCCTCCAGAATCCGGCTCCTACCTGTGCCCCATCTATAAGACTCTCACTCGAGCAGGTAGGTGCCCTAAAGGCAGATTTCCAGAAGCACGGGAGCTGCAGGAGCAGCTAGGAGGGGCAGCCCGGGAGAGGCAGTAGGGAGTTCCTCCTGCCATACATGGGCACGGAGCAAGGTACTGTTGGCAGTGGCCAGCCAGGGAGAAAAGATTTCTCCTGCTGTGGTTGAGGAGATGGAGCAGGCAGGCACCCTGGCTCTGTAGCAGTGCCCCTCAAGCCCACAAGCCTGTTTCCCCCAGCCCTGCTCAGCCTGTCACCTGGATTAGGGTGGAAACAAGGGCTCATGGATGGGGTCACTTGTCTGGGACTCTCCAGTCTGTGCAGCAGCACCACGCTCTTGCCCTTGCTTCCCCCATTACAGGCACGTTGTCAACAACGGGCCACTCCACCAACTACGTGATTGCTGTGGAGATCCCTACGGACAAGCCAGAGAAGCACTGGATCAAACGTGGCACAGCCTTGATTTGTGCCCTGGACTTTTAGCCAGGAAACACAGCCAGGCAGCCCAGGAACCCACTGCAGCTGAGGGCCTGAGCCGGGCTGCTGCCCCCCTCTCCTCCTGCCCTCCTACTGTTGAGGTGAGTCCTGCCCTGCTCCTGTTGAAGTGTCAATAAATTGAGCCTGGTGTTGTTGTACCATCCCCCCCCAATTACTTCAAATCTCTACACCACAGAGGAGCTGCCAGGAGGGATAACAGGGCGTGGAGCTGCCACATGGTGTTTCCAGCCCCACTGCCCCCCCTCCCCTTCCCTCACACACCTCTTCCCTGGCTGGCCATTACAGGATAGCTTTATTCCTTCAGACAGATCCATTATTTACAGCACTTGATATTAGACACAGCAAGAGACAGAAGGATTTTCTTTCCTTCAACAAATACCAAAAGAACTGTTTCATTCCATAGTCAAGATCTGTACACATATTGAAAAAATTCAGTCCTCTCCTGTGGACTCCTGCCCCAGGACATCTGTGGAAAGCTGTGCTCACCTCTGATACCTCAGATTTCTGCCAGGCTCCTGGGGGCTGGCAGGAGGCAGCGGGCAAGAGGCAGCCAGGCTGCACCAGCAACCTCGTGTTAGCAGGCAGCTAGGGGCGAGCTCCCTCCACTGCTGCCCCCATCCCATCTCCACCACTGCAGCAACCAGCCACCTCTCCCCCTGCCCCGAGGCTGCACCAAGCCACAGCCACACCCTTGGGCCGTGCCCAGCACCACCGAGGCCCCCATATGGACCTGGTCTGTTCATAATTCACGGGGTTTCTCTGGGGACTGGGCCTGGTGCAATGCTGTGTGACCCACAGGCACTGCCAGGGCCACAGAGCTGGTCCTGAGGAGAGCAGCAGGAGGCACAGGCCACCCCAGCACCACCACAGAGGGCTGGGCACAGATGAGCCTCCCCACCCTCATCCAGCACCAGAGCTGCCATGGCCCACTGGGGAGCCAAGCTACACTGGGAAGGTGATGCCATGCCCAGGAGCTCAGCCAGCACTGGGCATTGCAGCGGCGGGTGGGTGCAGAAGCAGCTCTGTCCTGGAGCCACCTTCCTCAGAATGGCCAAAGCCTGGGTTAGGACCAAAAATGAGTTTGGGGAAGGGAGAAGGATAGAAAACACAGACATGAACATCCCAGGGAAGCACAAAGCTGAAGGCCCAGACACAGGAGGACACAAGCCACAGCCAGCTGCGGCCAGCACAACCTCACATGGGCATTGCCAGCGTTCCCACAACGCCAGACCCATCCCCAGCTGGGTGGGCTCTTTCCCTCCTGTCACAGTCCTCAGCCAGGGTGCTGAGACAGAGGCCATGGCATCTGGGTGCTGCCATGGCATGATTAGGCAGCTGAGCACTCCAGACTCCCTTCTGCTGCAGGAACTCCTCCAGACAGGTTCTTGCCTTTCACAGCTCAGGCACAGAGAAAAACCCAATTTCCCTTTGTCCCCAGGCTCCACCTGGGCTGAGGGCTCGTCACTGTGGTCCCTCTTCGTTGGGCAAAGGGTAACATAGATCCAAGTGCCAGTGCCCAAAGCCACAAAGCCCAGCTGCTGTTTCTCAGTCTTGGCTCCCTGGCTACTGGCGCTTGGCTTTGTAGGGGCGGGAGCGTTTCCGGCGGTCCGGCTTCCTCTGCTTGTGCAGGCGGCCGATGCTGACTCCCTGCCGCCGGCGCACGGAGATGTTTTGCTCCACAAGGCTGGCCAGCATGCCTGCAGGGAGAGCACACACACGGGCCTGGAGTGCTGGGATTACCCATGCCAGAGGGCAGCCCTGCCTCTCTCGCTCGAAAGCCATCAGTGGGCACCTCCTGGGACTATAAAAGCAGAGATCTGTGGCTCCCCAGACTGAGCATCACCCTGTGCCTCAGGCCTGGCATAAACAGGGAGCCGGGCAGGGTGAAGCTTCCCAGGCTCACAGCTGCTGCTCCATCATGCTCAGTGCAGCTGCCCCAGCTGAACCCAAACCCTCTGCCCCATGAGCACAGCTCACCTTCCTGGGCCAGCATGGATATGAAGGTACAGATGAACTCATCGTAGTTGTGGGTTCTCCTCTGGTCATCAATCTACAAAGAGACAAATCCACAAATAATCCACAAGCCGGGGGCAGGGAGAAGGGAGAGTTCAAGGTTAACAGGGGACAAAGAACTGGCATGCCTGGCCCAGCCCACAGACTAAGGAGACAAGCAGGAAGGGACCCACCTCCCAGCCTATCCTGGGCCAGGGCACAAGTAGGACTGTCTCCATCCCCGTTCAGATGCTGGCATGTTCCACAAAGGGCAGCTAGGAAGATGTGAGGGTGGGCAGGGAGGCATCTCTGCAGACTCTCCCCTGCCTCCTATCAGTGCTGATGTTCATCCCAGAGCTGTATCACCCTCCCCCAGGATGTCGGGGCTGTGGTCCGCCCCGCTGAGAGCTCTGCCCCGCTGAGCTGTTTGGTAACAGGGAAGGGACTCCTGAATGCTCCTCATCGCCATTCTCAGCTGAACCGCTCTCCCTCCATTTGTGCATAAAGCCACCCCAGAAAAAAGCCTTTGGGCAGCTAAATCAGCAATACAAACAAGCCACCAACACACCTTGAATTTTTTCCTCTTCTCTACCTCCTCCTTCAGGCAGGCCTCGTAGTTTGCAATCTCTGCTTCCACACACTTGAGCAGCGCCAGCAGCTCCTACCAGGATCAAGCAGACCAAACGTGAGCACAGACCCAGCCACAGCCCAGGAGCCAGCAGGGTGAGCTGGCAGGTGTTCCTCTCTGTGCTAGGAAAGGGAGGATCCAAAGGAAAAACACTTGCTGGGGGAAAGCAAGGAGATCAGTTCATTGTAGGGAATTCACTGCGGCCAGCCCCAGGGGAGGTGGGCTCTGCCCCAGCCCCATATACCTGGTTTTAGGACAGGGGGAGGGGCTGCCTGTGTGCCAGAACCACCTCCCCCAGGACCTGCTTCCCCTCAAAAAAGAAATCTGAAGACTTCCCTTTGGAATATCAGTTTCTATCCAGCTCTCCTCCAGGGAGCCCTTGGTGCTGCCTGAGCCTGGTCCTGTCCCCTGGCTAGAGGGCACAGACAGGCTGTGAAACCACCAGCGGGCTGGGGCTTGGGGATGCAGGGTCTCACCAGCCCCTGGCCCAGAGGAGAGCACAGCAGGCTGAACATCTCAGCTGCAGAGACAGGGGCTGCGCCCACTACCAAGGCAAAGGTCCCCGAGATGACGCAAGGCACAAAACCTGCACTGCCCTGTGCCTCGAGGCGCGGCTGCGACGACACGCGAGGGGACAGCGTGCACATGCGGTTCAGTCACTGCCAGCGCTGCTGCACCTCCGGGTGAGCTCCACGCTCCCAGGGCTGTCGCAGCACAAAACTCACCTTGGGAGAATACTTTTCCCCCCCAGGGTGATCACTGGTCCTGCCAAGTCCCACCTTCTCTTTGCTGTCACTGGCCTCACTGCCCTCCTTCTCCTCCAGTTTGATCGCAACTGGGGCCTCTTCACCGGGTTTGATGGAAGAGGGGGAGTTTTTCCCATCTACACACAGGGGAAGGAAGCATTAGGAGCTATCGCAGAGGACTGGCATCCACTCCCAAAATCAAAGGACAACTGTCCTGTCACCCTAGGTGAGATTACCACCCCCTACAAGCTGTAAGGCGCTTACCTGCAGCAGCCAGCGGGCAGAACACGCCGTCCTCAGTGAGGTGCAGCAGCCCGGAGCTGACGATGGGCCCCAGGTCCCTGACAGCCCGGTTGTAGCGCATGCAGTCAACTCGCAGCAGCCCGTCCTCCTCGCCGAACAGCACCTTGGAGATGTGGGAGGTGACAGGGCTGGAGGGGCGCGTGGGGTTGGCCGAGCGGATGGGAGAGCGCAGTGGGGAGTTGAAGGCGCTGCCGATCTCGGAGGCGGTGTCCGTGCTCTCGTTGCTGGGCGTGGGGGAGGGCTGGGAGTGGGTGACCACTGCCACGGCGGCACCCCCGCTGCTCGTCCTGATGGACAGGGGAATGGAAAGATCCTTTTGAGATTCCTTCAGCTTCTCAGCCAGGACATTGATGGTGTTAGGCTGCAGGACAGAGAGCTGGCCATCTGCGGCCCCTGCCACATGCTCTTGCTTCACTTGCCCTTTCCTCTTGAACCTGCCCAGGAACACAGCAGGGAAGGTGAGTAGCTGGTGGAAGGAAGTAGAGGCCCAGCACAGACACTGCCAGCTCTGTGCTCAGCAGTCCAGGCTGCCTGCTGGGATGAAACAAGGTCTGAAACACTTCCAGGTCACCCCCAGTGCCATCAGCTTCTCTTGCAGCACCCGAGCACCACTGAACCACTCAGTCCCAGGGATCCCTACACTGCTGGGAGGCACAGGGTGCTGTGTACCCCCTGCTCTTCTTCCAAAGCACCCTTGCTGTGACTGCAACCTCCTGGCCTTAGCAGCAGTCCAAGCACATTAACAACTGTCACCAGGAGCTGAACTGGCAATTGGCACTGTGAACCAAGGTTCCTCAAAGCCCCAAAGCCTGCTGCCAATACACAGTTACTCTCAGGGCAGCTGAAATTCAGAGTTGGCTGTGAAGAGCTACAGAAGGACTTCACGAAATCCAGTGAGTGAAAAGTAAAAGAGCAGGTGAAGAGATGAACAGAACTATCGGAGAGCTAAGGAAAGAGGTCTGGGAAGTCCTCACTGACGGTTCTGCAAATGTCAGCTCCCGGCCCCCCACCCTCAGGTCAAGCTGTCACCTGATGGCTGAGTTGGTGTTACGAACTTCCTCCTCATCATCATCATCATAGTCATCCTCATCGTCCGAGTACTGCTGGTGCTGTCGGACTGGGACCCGGTTGCGACCCACTCCTGCCGCAAGGTCTTCCTCTTCCTGCAACACACCATTGCTGAAGGCAGGCTGGCAGCAGGGCAAGGAGGAAGAGCCCAGTGGACTCATCCTTGGTCCAGCTTAACACCAGGACTTGTGTCTTTTGAGAGGAAACAGGGACCCTTCCCCATTTTTGCTCAGTTTACCCACATTAAGGTTAACCTCCTTTGTCAGGTCAGTCTTTATTTACGCTCCTCCCTCCCAGCCTGGGTTAGTGCTGGGCCAGGCTGGCTGCAAGGCAGGGCTGGGCTTAGGCCAGCTGACAGCCATGCTCCCACAGAGGTGAGGGACTGGAGGCAAAGAGCTCAGCTTGATTCAGGCGTGCTGCTGGCCTGGCGCTCCAGCCTACCTGCATGGGGGACTTGGCATAGTTGTGGTTATCCAGGAAGGCTGGCAGTCTCTGCACAATGGGGTTGGGGTTTGCTGGAGGGGCCCCATTGATACCGCTCGCTGTCGTCTTTGGCACCGGTTTGGATTTGCTGGGGGGGCTCTGCGTGGCCGGGGGGTGGCCCTGGCTGGTGGGTTCATCAGTGCCATCTGCCACACAAGCACAGCATTCCATTCATCACCAGCACTGTCACCTTTTACTCCATGTCCTCTACCACCTCTTACCCAGGTGAGAGAGGAGCTCTTACACTCCTCCAGACCACCACACCCACCTCCAGCTGTCACTGGTGTCCCCAAGCTCCAGCCCTCCTACTTTGAAGCTTCGCATCCCTCCGACTACCCCCCAGGCACAGAGGCATCACCCACGCCCCAGCACAGTGCACATGGAGCAGGGCTCACAGAAAAGGAAGTGAAGATCACAATGAAACTGTCCAAGCTCCAGGTCAGGCAGCTGTTGTCACCACCACCCTGGGTTCATTCCATGGCAGGCCAGGCTGGCAACACTGCTGGTACAAGGTCCTACCTGGATGGGTGCTCTCTGGAGTCACAGTCTTGCTGCTGGCTGGCTTTGCCTCTTCAGCAGGCTGAGACTCCTGAGACTTCTGGGTCTGGATCAGCTCAGGCTGAGTTACTCGGATAAGCTTGAAAGCAAATGACATAGAAACTGCATGCTGGACCAGCAATGACCCAAACCACATCCTTCCCACTCAAGCACTGCAGAGCTCATGAGGGTGAGCCAACACCAAGTGCCCAGGCACACAACCGACACAGGTGAGTCACCTCCCAGGAGAGCAGCAACAGCCAAGCAGCAAGGCTGGTTATCTCCTCTTCCCACGAGACTTTTCCCAAGACCAAACAAAACCCTCAAAGCCAGGGCCCTGGCAGCACAGGTAGATGCCCTGAAAACAGCCTCTTCCCCTCACCAGGCCTGGGCTGTCCTACCTGCTGCAAGGCCTCCAGCACAGTCTGGCGGTTCATCTTCAGGATGTGCAGTTTGGACTCGTACTTCATCCTCCGGTCAGGCACCACGGCCATCAGGTTGAAGCGGATGTCATGGTACGGCTCCCTGCAGGAAGGGCAGCGGGCCTCAGCCATGGGATTGTGGTGACAGCCCTTATCCCCACCTCCTGCCCGGGTGTTTTAACACCAACACACCCAAGGCTTCTCCCCAAAACCAAGTCAACCTCACAGTGGCTGGTGAAGCAGTGCAAGGTTGCTTCAGCTACCACACAAAACACTCCTCACAGTCACAGGTTGGTTGAGGTGGGAAGGGACCTGTGAGAGTCATCTGCTCCAGCAGTAACACCCAGAGCTGGTCATCCTGACAACATCCAGACAGCTTTTGAATATCTCCAGAGATGGAGATTCCACAACATCTTTGGGCAACCTGTGCCAGTGCTGTCACCCTTACGCCCAAGCATTCAAGAGGCCCAGCTCAAGACCAGAAGCACCAATCCTTCTCCTATGGACTTGAGCTAACGGGGACCTAACCAGGCCACTCTTAACACTGTGCAGCATTTGCAGGGACTCTGCATCGCACAGGGAATGCACCTTCTCCGCATGCTCTGCAGGCAAGAGAAGGCAAGGGGCAGAGCAGAGCGCCTGCACCTCTCTATAGGCAACCTTCTCCACCCCCACTTCCACAACCTGCCACTCAGAAACCATAATACAAATAATCCAGGGCAATATGGCAAGGGGCCAGTGCTTGCCCCATGGCCCAGGACATTACCCTGCAGTGGCCAGGCCAATGCGCTCCATGATCACTCTCCTGGCTTTGTCTGTCCATTCCTCGTCGTCTGCCCACGGCCCTGTGATAACAAGACACAGCTGGACTTAAAGCAGGCCATGCTTAAGTGAACCAAGTACATGAAGTGGGTACCTTACCAAAGGGGTTGACAGACAGAAACCTGGCAGGGATAAATAACTGTCTGAAAGACAGAACTGAGTGGTCAAGTTGTAAGAGAAGGGAGTAACCTGGGCAGCCCACTGGATCTGTTGGGACCTGGTGCCTCAACCAACACACAGTGGTTATGTGGCACAAGGAGAGAGTGAGGAGATAAATTCTCCTTGCTATATGCAGTTATTTCAGAGCTGAAGGACCTCGTGGCCCTGAGCAACTGGGGAGGAAAATGGCAAGGCTGGCAAAACAACAGCAATACATTTAGAAATAACTGCTTTCTAGGCACAGTACCCAGCACACAAGCTCCAAAATGAACTGTCAAAACTCAGGACAAATCTGGGAGCCACTGGAGTGATTCTTCACTAACACCAGTTAACACTAAGAGGCAATGGAAAACAATACATTTGAACACACCAGGGTGCTATTCACCTGTGTCAACAAGCAGGGACAGGTGGGCTCTTACCGTGGTCAATGGGATAGACCTTCAGCCCATCCAGCTCAAAGAGCCGTCCCTTGATGGGGACATAACTGACAAAATGAAAAGCCTCCATGGTCCGCACCGCGCTGATCCCGTTCTGCTTTTCTGGCAAGTGCCGTGGCTCCGGCCTGGGAGGGTGAGAGGTCATGGAGAGTCTGCCTCCTCCTCTGAGAGAGGGAGCTGCAGACACCCCTCACTCACCTGGCATGGCTGTTGTGGGCCTTGGCCAGTTCCGGGGCGTTGCCGATGGCATAGCCTTTGCTCTGCAGCCAACAACAAGAGAGGAGAACAGCTCAGAAGTGACAGGGAACAAACAAAATGCTTCACCCACCACCTTCCCACTCCCTCTGTCCATCTACCCACAGGACCAGGACAGAAACCCTCAGGCACACCCTGTACTCTTCTGAGTTACAGGTAAAGCCCAAGATGCAAAGAGCACACAATTTCTTCTGAATAAATTACAGCTGGAGAAAGACGGACTTCACAATAGGTCTGAAGGGAGGAGAAAAGACTTTTGATTACAGGGAGTAACATGACAGAAGGCTCAGAGCTGTGCCCAGCCTAAAGGGAACCAAGGCTCTGAGCAAGGCAAGGCAGGAACATGAGAGAGAAAAGGCAATCCCGCTGCAGTGTGCAGCCATGGAGGGCATGGAAGGAGCCAGCTCATTAAGAGCATCACCCCAAGAGAGGAGCGAGAGGCAGGGCCACATGTGCCACTCCTGCACAGCCCTGCCTGACCCTGCCCCTACCTCAGGGCTAAAGCCTTTGGTGAAATCCTTCATGCGGCTCAACGTGGGGCCCAGGTCGACATTGTTGCAGTTGAGGAGGACGCTCAGCAGGGCATGGGTGGCACAGGAATTGGGGATGAGCTGGAGAGTAACACAAGGACCAACTTAACCAGCAGGAACAAGGCAGCCTTTCAAAAACTCCTCCGTGCTGACAACAATCAGTTGAAAGCACTGATGCAAGAACCAGCAGTGCTTGTGAGAGCAATGACCTGACCTCAGCTCTCACAGGAAGGAAGGAAGTCAGTATCACTTAGTGAGCCTCACCGTGCCCCATCTGCTCACAGTGCAGGCCACAGTCTCCCAGCCCTCACTGGATTCCCTCCAACCTGGAGCTCAGGGAAGACACTCCCAGGAAAGAGGAGCTGCCCTCATGACCAGCAAGATCAGTGCAGCCTCTCAGTACCACACTGCTTCCCTGAGGTGTCACAGGAGACACCCCACACACACTTTCCCCCCTCCTGGAGCCTACCTGGTGAGCAAAGAACATGTTATTGACAATGTCATCGTCGATCACCGACGTCTCATCCACCAGCGTGGAGACCTTCCGGCGGGAGCGGCGCTCCTCAATCCACTTGAACAGGAAGATGAACCCATACACAGGGCTGCAGAGAGAAAGCAGCAGCTCCAGCACTTTGGACCAACCACACCAGTGGGGCTGCTCTGCCCAGCACCAGAAACCTTCTGTTTCAAACCATGGGCAGAGCAAAGAAAGAGAGGAAAAGCAGAACGACCAGTGCCATCTTTCTGGAGGTGACCATCCCTGCCACAATCCCCCCAGCCCAACATTACTGAGGACACTCCTGCAGTGATGCTCCAGACTCAGCCAACAAGCAAGCTTGAAAACTCTGGGGTTTGACAAGTCTTAAGAGGCTGAAGACAGAGAAATGGGAAATTCCCCTCTGGACACTCACTGACCTGCAGAACAGTGCCTGGCCACTGAATGACCCTCCTTTTACACTTACCTTGGATTCATTCTTGAGAGGAGTTCAGCAATGGCTTTTAAGAAGTGACAGCCTCAAAGCCTTTTCACAGCACCAGGACAGGGAGAAAGCTCACACTGCAAGCACACCACCTCTCCACGGTGAGAGGGAGATGAATCCCTTGAAGTATGTCCCTCACCTGCCCCAAACCTGCTGAAGCCATCACTTACAGCACTGACCTCCATGACAGACAAGCTCACAGGGGCCCCTCTGAATGCCTGGTGATGAGTTCCCAGGCCCACAGACCATTCTGCTTAACAAAACTCACACTCTCAGGCCTCTGACTCACCCTTGGCATTTACTCTGCAGATCATAAATCTCCTCAACCTGCACTCCCTTGACCCCTGCAGACAAAGGAGAGAAGCTGGTGTAAGGCCCACCAGAAAGGACAAGGTAATGTCAGGCATAAAACCGACTTCCCAGGAAAGTTTCTTGGACTTACCAAAATCTTCAACCAGGAGTGTGAAAAGACCTGAAAGGAACAAAACCAACAGGTTACTTCTGGCTGAAGAGAGCAGAGAGAAAATCTGCTGTCATCATCCCCCGAGAGCCCCAGAGGGTCTCAGGCCAAGGTACAGCCAGAAAACCCACAGCAGAGCGGCACCAGGATCACAGAGAGTCCCAGCAGTGGGGCTGTTGACCTCAGAGGTGCTCCAACTCCCTTCACCCTTCCATCCCCAGTGATCATCCTCTTCTTCAAGAGGACCTGAACCAGCTCTTTCCTGCCAGAGCCCAATGCATCCTGACCCACTGCAGGTGACCTGCCAAGTGAGCAGCAGCAGCAGGGAGCACCTAAATGACACACACACGCTTGTAGCCAGAGAGAAAAATGGCTGAAGAGGTCACAGGATATTTTAAAAAAAGATCATTTTGCTCCTGGTTAGTGAAAGCCAGTGAGGGGAAATCCAGATCACAGCAACAGGGCTGCAGGGAACTCCGAGGGCTGAAAGGCTCGTCTTCATCTCCCTGTCTCTTTGGGGGAACCAAATCCAACAGCCTGTCTCCAGTGACTACCAAATGCAGGAGGACATAGCCAGGGATACAGAGACAACAGCAAGAAAACAAGGATTATCAGATACCAGCAACTGAGCAGCAGCTGCCACTATGATGCCAAAGCAAAGGCAGTCAGCCCAATTTTCAGGCAGTCAGTCTGCACATGGAGTTAGCGAGTTCAAGACTGGAATAACAAATCTGCTTTTTTATCTCCCTAATAAAGGCTGCTGAAAGCCTGGGAGGGAGTCCAGGGAATACCAATAAGAAGGATTAAATCCTGAGAAACATCCCTGTAAGCAATGGATTGAAGGACTCTGATGCATGTGGCTCAATTAAGAAGAGCCCAAGGGGCTTCCACACCAAAGTTAAAATTATTAAAACAGGGAGGAAACTCCTGGGAGCAAAAAGTCTTCATTGATTTATCAGAAAACATTGTATTTCTTACAAAATTGCCAGTGAGAAGAAATATGCTGTGGAAATAAGATGCTTCAAACCAGTGGGAGCCTGCTCACTGTGCCAGGCCATTACACCAAACCCCAGCACTTTCCTGGTCCTTTCCAACCCCACTTTGATTTCTGATATATTTCAATCTTTTGTATTACCTCAGCATCTACAAAAGGCACACTCCTGCTACTGACACCTCTCCTGGAACACTCAGACACCCATTCCAAATGATATGGGCTGGCTGGGACACGTTCTGGTGTCCACAAGCACACACAACACTATGCCAGCAGCCGGGATGTCCCCAGGGCTCTCTTCCCCACCCAGCAGCCAGCCCAAACCTGGACCTACCAACCCTTCCTGACCAATAAAACACTCAGAGATTTCAGCACAAGCCCCACAGTAGGAGCCAGTGGGACGATATTCAGCTCATGGGATGTGCTGAAAGCTGAGAGCAGCACACGGGTCACTCCTAATATCTGTCCCAGCTGCCACAGATCCAAAAAACCTGCCTCTGCCCAGACAGATTATCTCCCAAGCAAATAACCTTCCCTCCCAGCTGTGAGAATCCACACCATGTCCTGTGACTTTGGACAGGATGGGAATGATTTCAGCATTTTTCAAGTACCAGTAAAGAGGATAAAGAGCAGCAAAACTGGGGGTGACTGGGACACCGACAGCAGACAGAATCCTTTGCTGAGAAGACAATTGCAGAGGTCAAGTTTCCTCACCCCCAGCCTCAAAAACTCACCGCCCCATCCTAGAGAGCAGCTCCCAGCCTTCCACAGGACAACCCCATTCCACCCTACAGCGACTCACAGGGTTAAAACAACATTCAGACAATGCCCCAGCCAACACCAGCGCTGGCCCTCAAATCCTAACCCGTGGAACAACTCCGGGACTCCGCCACAGACTCCACCTCCAAGGCAGCGGGAAGGAGGCACCTGTGGCCGTCCTGCTGCCGGTTTCTCCATGCCGGGCTCTCCAGCACCTTCCTGCCCTCCTGCACCCTCCTACTCTAGGCCTGCACCCTACATCTCACACCCCAAATTTCACCTGTACATCTCACCCCCCACAAAACTCCGCTTGTACACCGTACACCCCACACCCCCAAAACTTCACCTGCACACCCCACAGCCCCAGCCCCCAAAACTTCACCGCAGCCCCCCCAAACTTCACCTGTACACCTCCCAGCCCCAGCCCCGCCCAAAACTCCATTTATGCACCGCACACCGCAGCCCCCAAAACTCCACTCGTACACCCCACACTCCCAGCCTGCCCCTTGCAGCCTCCCTGACCTGTCCCCCATGTCCCCCCCAGCCCAGGCCCCGCTACCCGTGTGTCCCTCAGAGCCCCCCCGCCGCCCCGACCTGTGCCTCGGCCCTCCCCCAGCCCCGCCCCCTGCGCGGTGCCGCGGCCCCGCTCACCGGGATCGCTCTCCAGCTCCAGCCAGCCCTTATTCATCTTCCCGCGGGCCGGGCCGCGCCGCCATGTCCGGCCCCGACTACGGGATCCGCCGTCGCTCGCCCCTGTGCGTCATCGCCGCGCGCGGTGACGTCACGCGGGCGCGACACGTGGCCACGCACAGGCACGTGGGGCCCGAGGGGCGGGGGCGCCGGGAAGGGCCCGGGAAGGGCGCGGGATTCCCTGGAAAGCGGATCCTCTGAAAAATGCCCGTCTGTTCTTCTTTCTGGCGTGGCGTGTGCAGGGAGCATGGGTGTCGAGAGTGTGTTGCCTCTAAAACAATGGGGTCTGTCACATCTCACTCCTCTGTGTTTTCTGGTGACTTGACTTCCAGCCCCTCCTCTCTGCCTTTCCTCACTGCATGCTGCTACTTCCCGCTATTGTCTAGGGAATTTAGCTAACGGCACATGCTCGTGAGCTTTATGCCTATGATTCTCTAGACATTGTGATACTTGAGTGCTTTTTTAGCTCTGCCCCTGTGCCTTCAAGGAGGCTCTGCTCGCCTCACAGCACTGCTGAGGGTAGAGGCCTCTGCCAGAATTTGCAACATCCAGGACTGTTGGATAGACCCCATCCCTGCCTTGTGATCGTAACAAAGCGTCTGGAAATGTGCACGTTGGGCAGAAGGAATAGCAAGAATAATAATGTGTAATAATAATATGCATCCATCTGGTGGGTTTGGGGTTCTGTCGTCGTTTTGTTTTTCTGTAGGGTTGTTTGGGGTGATGATGATGATGATGATGATGGGGCTCAGGCTCAGCAGCCTGGGCTGCCCTGTTGCTGAGGGGCTGCAGTGAGGGGCTGTGCTGCCCAGCCTCTCCTCCCAAGCAGCTAAAGACAGGATGAGAGGGACACAGTCTCAAGCTGCACCAGGGGAGGATCATGCTGGACATTAGGAAGAATTTCTTTATGGAAAGGGGGCTTAGACATTGGAGTGGGCTGGCCAGGGAGGTGGGGGAGTCACCGTCCCTGGAGGTGTTTAAGGAAAGGCTGGATGTGGCGCTCGGTGCCATGGTGGTGTTGGGTTGTAGGTTGGACTTGATGATCTCAGGGGTCTCTTCCAACCTGATCGATTCTGTGCTTGTGTGTGGAGGTGTGAGAGCTGCTGGCGAGGCTGGGGCCGGGCTGACCTGGCCAGCAGCTCCACTTTTGCCACCTCAGAGGCTGGAAAGCTCCCAGGGCGAGCGTGCGCCTCTACGCTGCGCTTCCTTAGGAAGTGGGATAAAAATAGGAGTGGGACGGGCGGCTGTGCCTGTCCCCCCCCCATGGCTTTGTTCTGTGGCCGTTCCCACACACACCCCGGCCCCCAGCGCTCCCCTCACCCCACTCCTGCCCCCCCTGGGACAGGGCCAAGCCCAGGTAGGGCTCATCCCCCTCTGCAGAGACCCAGGTGCGCGGCGCTGGGTCTGCCCAGGGACGGTGTCTCCTTCCACCCCCCAGGTGCATGAGGGTGTGGTCATAGTTGTTCAGTCTCTGGAAGTTTCTAGGGACGCAGGTTGCCTCAGTTGGCTGCTGATCTGCTGGAAGCCTGCAGAATGCTGTGGGGCAGCCCTGACAAAATCTCTCCTGCTCCAGCCTTAGTGGTAAATCTACCCAGGAGGACCAGGTCCCCAAAAGGGGGCTGGCTGTTTGGGGGACTGTTTGCTCCTGGTCTCTTTTCCTGCTCAATTTGAAGCACTGCTGGCCCTGGTGCCATCTCCAGCTTCTCACAGTTCACCTCAGGGCCAGGTCCCATACACAGCAGAGCCCTCGGGCCCCCTCTTGCTGTGTCCCCCACAATGGGCAGCCCAGCCCCTGCTCTGCAGAGCACAGGCATCGCTCGGAGGCAGAAGGGTGCGGGCGTTCCACACGGGTCAGTGCAGGCACTGCAGAGCTGTTTAATCGGGGCCCTGAGGAATCAGATTCCTGTCTCTCATTTCTGGCTTTGCACCCAGCTCCCTCGTCTCTTGCTGGCTGTTGTTCTCCTGTGCCACTCAGGCCTGCCATTACCCAAATCCACGTGCTTGGCTCCCGCCCAGCCCCATAAATCAGCGCTACCAGCGCTACTCCCCTCCGTGCAGGACATGTCCCAGCCTGCCAGCCCCACCACAGCTCTCCCATCCCAGGAGACACATGGAGTTTGCAGGAGAGGTGGGACAGGGAGCTGGAGAAGGGGGCCAGGACCCCCAACCTGTCTCTGTGGGATGGGGCAGTGCTGTCGAGGGACTTTGCTCCCGGGGAGCCGCTGCTGCAGCAGAAACACAAACACACACACACACACATAGGGAGGAGAGATGATATCAGGACCTGGCTTTGTGTGAGCTATTTAGGGCCTTTTAATTATTATTATTATTTTTCTTTCCCGTTCCTCCAGCTCTGAACAATGCCCGTCCCGGCGGGGCTGCGGTTCACACCATTGTGTGGGGCTGCCCTGCCTCAGGAAGGGGCAGATCTTTATCACCCCAGGCTGACCGTGAGTGAGCTCATGTCGGGTGAGGAAAGCAAGAACACCTCGCTGGCAGCCTGGAGGTGCCCTCCAGGCACCTACTCCCAACCCCTGTGTTTGGGGGAGGCCCTGGCTGCTGGTTTAGTTCCCCCAGGCAGCAGGAGCTCACCCAAACCAGCCACATCCCACCCATGCCCCTGCAGGACCACCAACCAGCAGAAACCACCCCAGCTGTGGTACAGCCCCCCAGACTGTGCTGGGGCTGCCTTCTGCCTGTCCCTGCTCCCACCTGGGCACAGTGACTGCAGTGGCATTAGTGCCTCTCCCAGTGTTTACCCAGGAACAGGTCTAACCTGCCGCAGCCGTTTGCTGTTCTCCCCAACCCTGTCCAGCCCTAACACTGTGGCTGTGAGGCGGACAGAGGAGAAGTGGGGAGCTGCACCCAGGAACAGGCTGGCCCTGCTGAGTGTGTCCCAGTGCCAAGAGAAGGGAGGAAGGAGCCCTGTCCCCCAGGGTATGCCCTGGGTGACACAGCACAGCTGCGGCTCCGCAGGCACAGCGAGTGACAGGGCTCCTCGTGCACACAGAGGCTTTTTGGGATGATGCTGGTTTTGCCCCCATACAAGCAGGCATCATCTTCCCCAGGCTCTGTGCTGGTGTGGAAAGAGCCTGGAGCCATCAACCGCTCCCCACAGCACCACACTCGGCCCCATTATTCACGGAGGGATCCAGCCAGCATCTGGGTGATAGCATGGCCTGGGTGGCACCATGCCACCATGCCCCACCCCACCCAGGGACTACAGCCCCCACCTGCTACGTCACCTGCGAGAGCAAGGAGGGGCCAACGAGTCCCACCTCACCGCCTGTTTGTGAGGTGACCCTGCAGCCACTGAGGGTAACAGGGACCCGTCCATCCACTCCGGCCATGGGGACTAGGCTGGCAGCACTGCAAGCCACCCACCAGGGCAAGATGCCCCTGGGGCCACCAGCAGCACGGGGAGCTGGTACTTGCCTGTGGCTGCCCCACGTCCATTACCCTGCCCTCTCTAAGCGGCCGGTGCTTGCCGGGGCACACGGTTCCTCTCGCTGAGGGGTTTGGCCGTCCGTCCCTTCTTGGCCACGTCCACACCAGCCAGCACCAACTTGGCCTGGGCCAGTTTGCTCTTGCGGTGGTGGGGGCGGCTGCTGCACCAGAGGCGGGCACAGTACTCCTCCACCCGCCGTGGGTTTTGGGAGCTGATGAGGTGCATGATATCCTTGAACCAGGTTTTGGGAGCCTGTGGCACCAGCCAGGGCTCGGGGCAGAGCAGGTGCGGGAGCTCGTCCCCTCGCCCTCGGGGGACGGTGTGTGCCAGCTGCTCGCTGGCGATCACCTCCAGGGCGGTCTTGGACACGGTCCGGGTGAAGCCGTGCTCCAGCGTTTTGCAGTAGTAGGTGCCGGCGTCGTGCCGGTGCAGCTTGCGGAAAAGCAGCCCGTGCTCCGTCTGCAGGATGCGCTCGTCCGTCTTCACCTGTCGGCCACCGCGAGGTTGGGGGTGTCCAGGTCTGGCCCCACACCCCTCCCGTGTGCCCGCAAGGGGAGCAGGTGCAGGGGAGCCTCACCTCATCCCGCTGCTCATCGGGGGGCCTCTGGACAAACCACTGCACGCTGGCCTGCGGGGACCGGGGCACGCACTCCAGGAATGTGCTGTTGTCCTCTGCCCCATAAAGCACCTTCTCCTCAACGCTCTCAAAATCATCCACTGGGGCAAAGACAGGCACAGACTCACAGGGAGGGCAGAGCCAGGCTTCCGCTTGCCCAGGCGTCAGCCCCCCTTGGCCACCGTGTGACTTCATCCCCTTCTCTCCCAGAGGACAGCCCCAGCCCCAGCAGCACCCACCTTCTCTTGGTCTGGTCTATGAGATGGGCAGGTGAGAGTGCCCACATGGAATGGCCACAAGCCCCTCTGTGTGCTAGGGCTGTGGATGTCAGGACATCTTGGGGCACCTGGAGAAGCCCCTCAGCCCTGCAGGCCCCCAGTCTCTCACCGGTCAGGTTCTGGTCCAGACACTGGTGTGCAGGGTGGCTGTGGCGGGCGTCCTGGCGGCGCTGGCGGCGCTTGCTGGAGGGCTGGTAGTGGGTGCAGGCGGTGCCATCCCAGGCGCAGTAGGGATCCCTGGCCAGGCAGCACTCGGCACAACCAGTGCCGTAGGACTCACACTGATGCAGCCGCACCTGGGCCACCCCCAGGCTGGAGCCCACGTAGAGCGTTTGCTGGGGGAACAGCACCAAGGTGGTGATGTTGGAAACCCCCATGGGCTCAGCACCTGGGGGTCCAACCAGGACACCCCAGGGCAAGCACCACACAGCTTTGAGAGGCTAGTGACCACAGCTGGTCACCTGCCTGGTCCCCAGCCCCGTGGCCAAGCCGTGTCTGTACTCACACGCTTGACGGAGATCTCCATCTGGGTGATGGGCACAGGCATCTGTAGGAGAGGGGAGTGGTCATCAGGCTGGCATAATCCTCACCACGGACAGCCCAGCTCTTTCAGAGCCACCAGGGCTTGGCAGAAAATCAGCAATGTTTTGTGGAGGGTGAAAATACCCCCAGCCACCCTCTTCCCTCACGGCCTCAAGACCTTCCAGTGACCAACAACTCAGTGACAGCCCCGAGCCTCCATCCCCACGTGTGTCCCCAACCTGAGCCCACCCCACTGCCCCCTCCCTTACACATGGGGCAGTAAATGTCACCTTAAAAACCTGCAGCTCCTCCAAGATGACTTCCTCAGTTGTGGCTGAGCTCGTCTTCTGCAGGACCACCACCTTCAGCACTGAGCCAGCATCTGGGGGCCGAGGAGGATGGAGGTGTGAGCACCCTGCATCACACAGCCCTGGGAGCCCCAGCTCCGGGGCTCCTTCCTGCACTCTGCTCCTGCTGCTCACCTGTCCCAAGGAAGAGGATGTCGTGCTGCCCGTCCTCAGCCTCCACCCTGTCCACCACGAGCTGGCGCAGCCGGTGGGGCAGGTCAGTGTTCACGAGGAGGGGCCGGCGGTGCCGGGGGTACACAGCCTTGTACATGAGGGGGTGGGCGCGGGCGAAGTGCAGCACCTCGTCGGGGAAGTCCTTGGTGGTGCTGTACTGCCGCCGGGGCTGGTTGGTGGTCTTGCTGGGACACTGAGGGGACAAGAGGGGACCAGCTCAGCCCAGCCACCCCAGCACCCATCCCTCCTTCCCCCTTCATTGCTCCTCAGAGCTGGTTTGGGTCCCTCTCTGCCTTCCAGTTTGGAATCCATCTTTTCCACCCCTTTGCCAGACCTCGGCAAACCACCAGCTGACCTCTCCAGCAGGTGAGAAGATGGGGGATGGCCCCACCACCATCCCAAAAGAGCAGAGGGGACCTGGAGCTCCAGAGAGTCACTCACCACGCCTGGCCGTGGGTAGGGCACCCTGCCCTCGTAGGCACCCCACCGGTGGTGGGGGCTCTCCCGGTGGGCAAAGGGTCCGTTGAAGACCTCCCGGATGTCGGCCATGCGGTACACACAGACAGCAGAGCCCCGGAAAATGTGGCTGAAAGGGGATGGAGAATGGGTTGAGCAGAGCCATGCTTGGCACTGCTGGCAGCGGGAGCACCGACATCCCTGTGCAGACCAGGGGAGTGGCCAGCAACCCTTGGTGACAGTGACAGGGCAGGTCATGGGCAGCTGCAGCTGGATATCCCCAGAGACGAGCTGGACCACTCACCTGACGGTGCTGAAGAGGGCATAGATCTCTGGGCTCTTCCCATCCTTTGTCCTCAGCAAGAAGACATCCTCTGGAAATGAGAGCATGTTTTTTTTCCTGGATTCCAACTAAGTGACCAGCCACCAACTAAGTGACTAGCCCCGGTGCAGTACAGCTCCACGCACCCCTTACCCAGCTCATCAAAGTAGGTGTCGATGCCACCAGGGCCGGGGACAGAGCACACCAGCCGGGCTTTGTTGAAGGTACTCCACTTGTTGACCAGCACTCTCTGGCCACCAGCATCATTCTGCAGGGACAGGGAGCATCAGGGCCACTGCTGTGACTTGATGCATCCCTGTCCCCCGCAGTCCCCACCAGCATCTCACCACGCAGACACGCCCCACACGGCTGACGATGACGTGCTCCTTGCTGTCTGCCTCCACCACCTTCTCGGTGAAGAAGAAATAGGCTTTGTCATTGTCCCGGTCATCGTTGTCTGGGATCAAGTGGGCTGCCACAAATTTGGGATCTACAAGCAAGAGCCAGCCATGTCAGGTGGGGAGAGAGGGCACAGCCACCACCTCCAGACCCCACACCATGCTGGGGCCGGATGCCAGCCAGGAGCACCCCCAGACCTTGCTGCCCTGGTGCCTTTCCCTGCTCTTAGCTGGCACGGGGGATGCTGCACCATGGCCACAGATGCTCTGGCCACCACAAGGTTCGTGGTCCCCGGCACTAGCCCTGCTGGGGGGAATGGAGGGGCAGAGGGAAGCTGTTACCGTTGAGTAAGCGCTGGTCCACCTCTGTGCGCAGGGCAGAGCGGGTCCCCATGCTGCGGAAAACACCGGGATCGCGTCCCAGGAAATCTGCGGTGAGGCCGGCGTACAGCTCCCCACCTGCAAAAACACCCAGCTGGCACAGGGACCATCCCTGGCCCAAACCCCAGAGGCTCCCAGATCGTGAGGAAGACAACCCACCGATGATGGTGCTGGCGAAAGCACGGCTGGGCTCGTGCGGGCACCTGCCCCGGCCACTCTCCACACTGGCGGAGTCCAGGCTGAAGGTGTGCTGGGGAGAGCAGCAGCCAGGTGAGCCCCAGGCTGTGCCTGGGCATGCAGAGGCCAGCTCTGGTCCCTGCCTGACTTGCACCTCACTCAGTGCACCCAAAGGATCATCTGGAAGCAGGATCCACGCTTTTTGAGGCAAGACTGATGCCATGAGGGTCCAAAGGGACCCACCAGCTCCACTGCTCGCCCACCTGCCTAGTCGGAGTCATCACGGTACAGGCAGAGCTCCCGCTGCCCAGGCAGGGCCAGGCTGTGAGGAGGGCTCTGAGGGGTGTTCTGCCATTCCACCCCAGCCAGCTTGATTTATGAGCAGTTAGCTGGGAGAGGAGAAAATGCCACCCCCACCTCAGCCCCTGGCAGGACACCAGCCCCTGGGGACATGTCTGTAAAGGGAATGCCAGGCCAGACAGATGGGAAAGCTGGACAGGGGGCAGCAGAAGGACAAAGGGACTACAGGGAGCTGGTTCCTGACACACCCCCCCACCAGTATTCAGGGTAGAGCAAACTCCACATCCAGCATCCCCACGCAGTCCCAAGGCCCCTCAGGAGAGAGGCAGGCAATGGGGATCTACATCCCAGGGGTGTCCTGCTGGGGATGCTGCCCTACCTCGCCACGGTGCCCCACGTAGACAAAGGTGCACATGGGGTGGAAGGCGCCCGTCCCGCAGGCCAGCAAGTGTGTCCGGTTGTAGGGATGCAGCACACGGACATAGTTGGCACAGTCAGTCTGGGGGGACAGCAGGGGAGAGGAAGGGTCACAGGGTATTGGTGCCTTGCCCACCCCCAGCCCCCTGCCTCTGTCTTGGGCCCTACGACAGTGGGTGAGCCCCAGCCCTGGCTCCCTGCCTCCAGCCCGGTGCCAGGGATCTGGGGTGGCAGCTTGTACCCACTGACAGGGCTTGTATGGACTTCATCTGGGTGGTCCCCAGCCCACTGCAAAAGGACAGGGCTTTTTACTGGTCCTCCTGCTACAAGAGCATCCCAGGGGACTGCTGGGATGACATCCACACGGGATCCAGCTGCCACCTGGGCATCTCCTGCCTGCAGGCACCTGTGCACTCACCCTGTCACACAGCCCACGCTAGCCAGGGGAGCAACGTCACCTGCCCAGCAAGCTCCAAGCCCTGCCCCAAGCCCCTGGCGCCCAGGACGTGACCAGATGCAGGGACATCCTTCCCCGTCATGTTCCTGCTTACGCCAGGGATGAAACAAAAGGAGGAAACAGTGGAGACAGAGACCCACAGGCATCCTGGGCTGCCTCCAGAACAGCCCTGGTTGCTGCTGTCTGGAAGTGTCCCCTTCTCTGGGGGATGACAGCAATGACACCCCCAGGGCTGGAGACCTGCCACCTCTGACTTTGCACATTATCTCCTGGCAGTTCCCACTGGAAAAGGGCTCCCATCCTTCTCCACCATTAGCTTGGCAGCTCCCCCTGGCCACCGCCAGCCCTGCCTGCCCTCCATTGTCCCCTCCACAGCGGGATGCGAGGCCCCTCATCTGCTGGGAACACCGCTGCCGAGCCGCCCCGGGGGTTCCCAGCTTCCTGCTGTTTATTTTCCCTTTGCAAAGAGCCTCTAAAATAGCAAGTGAAAAAAAATATATGTTCAAGGAAAATAAAAAGTTGAGCCTGCCCTGGCTTGGATCTGTCGGTGAGAGCTGGTAAAATAAACACAGAGAGCAGAACAGGGACTCCTGGGAGCAATTTGTCTGGGCCAGGGGAGCCTTGGGGACTTTCGCCCCACCACAGTCCTGCTTCATATCAGGGCAGGGGGACACAAAGAGGGGTAAGGTTTAGGGAACAAGGTCACCAAACCTGAGCCAGTTACAGATTTCCCACCACTGGAGACAGCCAGGATGGGCCAGGCAGTGTTGCTGGGGTCTGGAGCACACCATGGGGATTTTTGTCCCTCCAAGCTTGGGTCCCAAAGCCCAGCTATCCCTGCCTGCTCATGCAGCCACATTGGGACACACTGACCACCACTCTGTGGCCATGGGGCTGAGCAGAGCCACCGAGACAGGATTTCCAGAGCCTGGAGCGAGCCTCTTGCATGGCCAGGATTGGCCACTGACTCCCTGCCTCAGTTTCCCTTGTGCACCAGGATTAAATGTCCCCTGAGCCCCAGGGGGCCATCCCTGGCAGGTGACAACAGCCCAAACATGGGGGGAGCCATCTGGCACAAGGGGACCCCCACATAGGGAGAGACTCACCCCTGGGTCCTTCCCCTTTCGAAAACACTCCTCCGTCTGCCCAGGGCGGGGTGGCCAATGGATCTGGAACACAAAGGGTCTGTTGGAGCAGGGAGGGGGGACAGCAGGGACCCAGCCATGCAAATCCACATCCCCAGGCTGCCAATGGCAAGGGGATGGAGAGAGGGACAGAGAAAGGGACCACAGCTCCGTGGAACCCACCCAGCCCAGGACTCCCACCCTATAATCCCGGGCAGGACCCTTCCTCCTGGGAGATGCGTCCTGGCAGTAATAGCCCACAGCTGGGCTGGATTGGGGTGGTCATGCTGGGGACAGCTGGAGCTGGACTGGAAGGGGGTAGGCCTGTGGGTGGCCTGGGGAAAGGGTGCCCAGGGGACAGCAGGAGTGATGGAGTCCATGTCCCCCACAGCCTTTAGCGGCTCTCAGACCAAGGGCAGCTTGGGTACACAAGCCCTTGACCCCACCGCAGTGACCCAGCACACCGAAGGGCACTTCATTTCCTCCTCCTCTTTCTTCAGCTAGAAACTGCCCAGAGCTGTGTTTGAAAAACAAAAAGTCAAAGTGGAGAGGGTGAAAGAGGAGGGGAGCCACCACCCGCACCATCACTTTGGTCCACCACCTCTCCCACCAAGGAAGCAGGAGAGATCTGGGGGCTTTGCCGGCTGAACCCTGCCACAACTTCTTGCAATGATGGATCCCTTTAGCTCCTTGTCTCTGCAGGCTTTCAGCTGAATATTTGGCCCGTGAAGGGGATGCCCAGATGGTGATGGGCAGCACTCAACCTCCCAATGACAGTTTTTTAGAAGAGTGGGGTCCAAAACAATGCTCAATACCCAGAAATCACTGGTGGGCTGCACCATCAGTCTCTGAGGCTGATGATCGTGACTAATTGCCAGCTAATTGCCCTCCAGACACCACAGCCAGCCTGCCCTTGCCAGGCTCAACAAGTTTATGGAATAATTTTGAGGCACTTCAGATGAGGCCATCCCCAGGGCAGGTCTTGTTTCAGAGTGACTTTGCCTGGCTCAGTTGGGCACTGACAGGTCCACAGCGGCCAGGGTGGGGACAGAGACTCCAGGGTGCTCAGCAGGACCCAGCTCACCTCCTTGGCATCTGCACTGGTCCTGTCCAGGAGCAGGGAGTAGAGCACATCCTTCCCCCCGATGAAGAGCCGGTCGCGATACTCATCCAGGTAGAGGGAGCGGAAACCCAGGAAACCGCGGTGACCAAAGAAGAGGTCGGAGCGGTTGGTGCCTAAAAGCTCTGCCAGGAAGAGATGAAAGCATCAGCAGGAGCCATCCCAGCCCCAAGGGTTCCTCCGAGCTGCTGCTTCTGAGTATCATGCAGTTGTCCTGGAGTCAGCAGAGCCGCTCACAGCCACTCTGGACTGCAGCATGTCGCCATCCCTTCCCAGAGGCACGGACATCCCAGCCTCAACCTGGCTGGAGTGCTCTTCTCCCTGCCAGCCAAGGATTAAGCTGCAGAGCCAACAAGCAGCAAGGTCCCAAGCAGGGTTGCCACCCCCAGCAAGGTTTGGCTGAACCACCCCAGACTCCTGCTGAGGCCGTGCCACCGCGAGCTGGGCTGTGCCATCAGCCCCAGGCTGGGCTCACACAGGGCTGGGATGGTGGCGAGACCGGACATGGCGTGGGCAGAAAGCAAGGCCTGTCCCTGCTGGGTGCCAGCCAAGGACACAATAGCAGGCACACAGCCAGTGCCATGGGGAAACTGCCACACAAAGCCCGCCACTGCCACCACCACCAGAACTCACTGACAGGGACGCTTCCTCCCCAGGCACCTGGAGAGAGACACCAGCATGGGGGTACTGCATCCCTAGGATGGACATCACATCTCAAAGCAACTGGGTCTGACAGTCAAAGCCCCCAGAGCAGGCCCAAGCCTGAATCTCGTGCAATGCCAAGGGGACCCTCACAGTGACGATGAGGCGGGAGCAGTGGCTCGACTGGTTTCCGGTGGGAAATGACTTCCAGGGTCACCAAGCTGGCACAGTGGCGCCCACACAGCTGCCACAGCCGCCAGAGGGAGAGGGCCAGAGGGAATGGCTCAGCTCCATGGGGCTCTGAAAACCCATCCTGACCCCAGGCCAGGCCACTGTGACTGCCAGACGGAGAAGGAGGAGGAGGACAAAGCGCCATTGATGAGCACAGCTCTGTCCCCAAACACCCTCCGGCCCGGAAGACTGCCAGCCACTGCTGCTGACCCCAGGGAAACACCCAGCCCGAGCATCTCCCACATGTCCCCGTGAGAAGGGAGGTGGTGCTGGGACAAGCCCAGTTGGCACAGCTCAGGACACTGGGGTGCCAAGTCCTGCTCTTGCTGGGGGGACATTTGTCACTTCCAGCCAGGAGGTGGCCAGCGATGCAATGCCACATCCTGGTGGGAAATGTGTCTTCTAGGCCCTGCAAGGGAGACAAGGTCCATCCCCAGCAGGGGACAATAGACACCTTCACCCCATCACACACCCCATCCCTGCTCAAGGGCAGTCCCAGTGCCCGAACTGGTGATGCCAGTGGCACAGAGGATACAGCTCCAGTGGCTCCATTCTCATCGGGAAGACCCCTGTGCCTGCAAGCAGAGCTGGCTCCCGGCACTGCTGGCCCCTCCACCCAGTCTGGTACCCTCCTCCCTGTGTCCTCCCAGCATCAGATCCTCCCGTATCACCGGGTACAGCCCAGGAAAATGCTGTCGTCTCCTTCTATTCTTGCCCAGCAATAATATTTTCCCAGCTCAGAACAACATTGGCCAAGTCGTCGGGCTCCTTTTATTGTTTCAGGCAAGGCTTCCCCTTCTCCCTCAGACCTGGCGAATTCCTCCTGTGCCTCGGGTTACACTGGCTCAGGGCGCCTTCCTCTTCACCTCCCCAGGGAACAGCCCCTTGCCATGCCCCATCCATTCCTGGGACACCTTTACCCCAGGGTGGGGCTCCCGCGGGAGCCACCCCACAAGCGGGGGTCCCTCGGGAGGGACAGCAAAGAGCACAGGGCAATGCTTCCACTCCACACAACAGCAAAATGCTCTGTCCCGTCTCACATGAGCCACTGTTGGAAGTCGAAACAAAAGGAAAAAAGTGGCTTGAAGTGTGAGGCTGGGTACATGGCCATCCCTGCACCCACAGCACTGTCCTTGTCACCCCCCAAAGTCACCTCACAGCCACGCAGAGCCCAGGTCGAGGAGCTCTGCAGAAACAGCTTCAGCTCACCACGGGTTTAATTTCCGAGGCTCTAATGTTTTTAATTGAAATTTTCTTTTTTTTTTTTTTTTTTTTCTTCCCCCGGGGAGAAGGCGGTGGCAGAATTTGTTTCATGGGAAATTTCAGTTTCTGTTTCCAATTTGGAAGACGAACGGAATAATCAGCTTAAGGAAAAAAAAAAATCTTCCAAAGGTGGCTCATTCCCTGTGGGAGGCTGAGAGGAGCTTCCACCCCGCCCCGGGGCAGCTCCTCGCACCTGGGAAACGGCCCCGCACGGCTGGACTTTGCGCTGGAGTGGATCAGACACTGAGCCAGACCCTGAGCCTCACGATTCACCTCTGCTGAGACCTCAAATCTCCTCGCTCTGCTGCCAAACCCAACCTGAGGACACCGGATCGCATCACGGGGCAGAGCCATGAGCCATCCCGGACTCTCAGGATAAGGGGGTGGGGGGCACTGCGTGCCTCAGTTTCCCGTTCAACAGAGACGCAGCCCCTGGGGTCACCTGCTGTGCCCCAGGACAGAGCAGGGGATGCAGCCAGACCCGGGAACCCCCAGCCCAGGCAGCAGAGAAGCAAATTTTCCCCTGGCACTGCAGCCCCCGGGGCTCTGGAAGTGCTGGGTTGCCCAGGCCTTTCCCCCTTCTGGGAAGGGGGAAGATACACATTATGTAATTTATGTTAATTTTTTTAGAGCAGGTTCATTGCTTTGAGGCCAGGAGGAGATTGGGGCGCCCCAGGCTCCGTCAAGTTTGGCAGGAGCAGCCCGTGGATTAGGTTGGCAGGGCGGGGGATGCGGCGAGCCAGAGCAGGATCACAAGGAGAGTTTTAATTAAAACCAAGCACTGCCCCCGCAGCCCCCCGAGGGGCCCCGGCACCCCAGCACCCGCACCCCAGCGCCACGGGGCTCGGAGGGTGCAGCCCGGGGACCCACCCACCCAGCCGAGGGCAGGATGCTGAGTGCCCACCACGCCGGGGGACCACCCGCGCACCGCAGCCCCCCCCCAACACACAAGAGAAAGCGTGCCGGGGCCAGAACACCGCCGTGCCTCAGTTTCCCCGCACCCCACGTGGGAGACGATCCCCCAGGGGAAGCAGCGGGGCTGGCGCGGAGCCCGGCGGCACAATCCCTGTCCCAGTCACCCTGCTCCCCTCTTCCTCCTCCTTCTCCTCGGGGGTCCCCACGTCCCGCGTGGGGAGCGGAGAGTGCCGGGCAGCCACCCACCGAAACCCCGGCCCAACCCGAGCCCCCAGCACAATTTGCCCACCAACCGCACCAAAAAAACCCCGTACTCCGGGCGCGGCGCCCGCAGCTGAGGCTCCCCAAGCCCCCAGGGCCCCGGAGGGGGGACCCTGAGGACACCCCTCCGTGGACAGCCCCCCCCGTCCCGCAGCAGGTGCCCCCGGCCCGGCTCACCGCGGTAGGACAGGCGGAGCCGGGGCAGGCTGTGCCCCGCCGCCCAGAGCCAGCACAGCGACAGCGACACCGCCGCGGCCGCCCGCATCCCTCCGCCGCGCCCGCGGTCGCCGGTGGCACCGAGCTTTTATGGGGCCGACATCCGACCGCCCCCGGCCCGCCCCGGCCCGCCCCGGCCCGGCCCCGCCATACCCCGTCCCTGGGCGGCGGGGATGCGCGGGGGGACGGCCCCATCTCCCGGGAGGACCCCGAGAACTCCGCACATCCCCAAAAGTGTCCCCTGCCAGCGGCGCTTTAGCCGTTACTGCAGTTCCCTTCCCAAGAAGTGACCCTGCCAACACCTCTGGCTCTCCCCTGAGGTTGGGGAGCAAGGGAGGGAAGCTGGGGTCCTCCAGCCTCGCACTCCTGAGGTAGGAGAGGGCACACAGACCTGCCCCGCGAGAAGGATGCTCAGCGTGGTGTGATCTCCAAGCACCAGCAAGCACACAGCTGCCAGGTCCCATCTCAGTGCCAGGCAAGCTGGGGACAGCAGGCCAGCTGGGGCAGGGAACTGAGCAGGGTCGAGGGGGGCACAGGGTGCCGCACGTAGCCCTAGCACACCCACAGGGCAGGGGATGTGCTGCTGTCTGCCTGCAAAGGTGCAAAGGTGCCAACACCCTGGGCAAGGACCCCACGGTGCCCACGCCACTCCCATGCCATCCTCCCCCAGGGCTGCGAGGTCAGGGGATGTGGTCGTTTGAGACATCAGAGAATCCACGCCGGCCTCTCTTGGGAGCCTCATCACACAGGCAGGTGTGTCCCACATCCAAAAACCTTGGACTTCCCCCTGCACTGAATGGAGGGGAAGGAGCTGAGGAGCTGGTGGTTTCTCTCTCAGTGCTTCATCACCACCAGCCTCATCTCTTCTCCCAGCCCGGCATGGGGCAGCCTCATTATCCCCAGCCCCCCAAGGGTTCCAGCAGCTTTCTTAATTAAAACAGAGGTCAGGAGGCTGGGAGATCCCTGGCTTCCCCCCAACCTTTTTAATGGAGCAGCTCTGCAAGTCTCCCGAGCAGTGTAAAACCACCCCAATTCGCTCAGTGGGCCCTTGGTTTCCCTAAGGAACAGCATGGCTGGGACAGATCACACACCCTGGGGTGCTGGGGAGCCACACAGAACAAGCAAGGAGGAGATGCAGCTGATGGCAGCTCTGGCAGGTAAGCGGAGCTGCCTGCCCAGACCCGCACACTGCCTGCCCTGACCAGAGGGTCTGCAGGAGCGGCACTGCAGCAGAAGCTCTGGAGAGAGGGAGGGAAGGAGAAGGATGAACCCCAGCACCAGTCCCCTGAGGCTGATCGGGAGCAGAGGCCCCTCAGCATGCCCGGGCAGGATCCTGCCCGCTCTGCTGTCATGCAGGCAATGAGCCCAGGGGAGGAGAAGCACCCCAGCAAACCGCACCGTGCGAGGAAATCGGCAGCACCTGGGCGAGACCCTGCGGGCAGCGCCATCGTGGACAGACAGACAGACAGACAGACTGCTCCGCTCCAGGCTGTGCTTAGCAAGATTTATTGACAGGGAGGGTGGGCAGCACTGGCCCCAGCTCCCCCAGCAAGTGAGCAGGGAGGCAGGACGAGGCATGGGCAGGCAGAGTGGGGCACTGGCCAGCCCCTCACCACCCAGCCAGTGCAGCCAGAGATGGCACAGGGACAGAGGGAGGCACTGAAAACACCAGGAAAGGCTGGAGGCACCTGGGCATGAGGCTCTGCTGGCACTTGGCCAAGGGGGACATAACCCCCTGGGTGTCACCATCAGGCCAGCCCTGAACACAGCCAATGTGGCATGATGCCATCTGCATCCCCAGCACACTAGCAGGTATTTGCTGTGCCCAGCCCCTGCCCCTCTTTTTAAAGCCTTGGCTGTCTCTGCTTGGCACCCCCTTCCTGCCCCTTGCCAGGCACTCAGCCCTCAGCAGGCAGCGGGGGCACTGAAGCCAGGGCAGTCAGGAGGCGGGCGTAGATCTCGATGCCCCGCAGGAAGACTTGCTCATTCAGGAACTCGTTGTGGTCGTGCAGCAGCACTGGGGTGCGGTTCATGGGCGAAAAGCCAATAGCAGGGTGTCCTGCCTGGAGATGGGGAGGCACAGGGTGAGGTCAGAGCTGGCAGGGGCACCACGAGCCCCCCTTCACCTAGACACAGCTCCTGCTTGGGGCTGCAGGTCTGCTGGCATCGCACTCACCGCTCGGATGTAGCGGCTGTCAGTGGCAGCCGGGAAGATCTCGAGCTTGAGCTGCAGCTTCCTGTCAAGTGAGACCCTGTGTCAGCATGGGTGCAGGGCCAGCCAAGTCCCCTGTCCCCCTCATACCCCATGGGCAAAGAGACTGTGCCAGGACATCCCTCAGCCCTGAGGGACACTCAGTCCCATCCCTTTTGGGGGGCAATGGGGAGATGCTTTGGCACATCACAGGGCTCCCCATCCCAGCCTCTGACATGACCCCAGAGACCCCCAGGGACCACCTGGTTTCCACCAGAGGATGTCCCTCCCAGGCTTCCACCCTTCCTGGGGACACTACTTACATGTCCCTACAGACCCCGCTGAAGGCCTTCCACCACGGGTCCGACTCCTCGGTGGATGTGATGTGTTGGTCCATGCATTTCTGACAGAGGGAGAGGGCAGATGAAGGGGCAAGGAGGTGGCACTTGGCAGGGGAGGGACAGGCACGATATGCCCAGGTGGCTGAGACCCCTCACCTGGTGAAACTCATAGGTGACACCATCCCCAGCACCGCGGCACCACGTGGCCACCTGCTCCTCGAAGGCCTGGGGCAGAGAACAGAGGAGGAGTGTGAGCAGGGTATCCTCATCCCACTCTCCTGGGTGGGGCTGGCAAGGTGCCCACCTTCAGGTCCACGGTGGGTGGGATGCGGATGTCGAAGCTGGCGGCCATCTCGGAGGGCACCACGTTGAAGGAGACGCCCCCCTCCAGCATGGTCATGTTGAGCGAGGTGACATCCCCTAGGGTCAGGCTTGAGTCGGACTTGAGCCTTGGGGGATGCAAGGGAGAGTCACTATCTGCCCCCGTGGGGAGGAGTGCTTCCCCACCCTGCCATCATGCAAAACGGGAAACTGAGGCACAGGGCAGCAGCGCCAGATCACAGCCTGGCTTGGGATCCCAAGGACCCCCTTCATGGACTGAACTAAGCCACTGCCATCCCACTGCCCATCTCCTCCTACCTCTGCTTCTCGCTCTCCCTGAAGGCCAGGAAGGAGTTGATGACTTTGTGCTGGGGAGGGAAGGGCAGCGGGTGAGGACCAGCCCCATGGGCAGGGGCCTGGCAGCCCAGGGCAGCACGGGGGGAGCACAGGGTGTACCCCCTCTCTTACCATCTTCTCAGCCGCCGTGTTGCTGATGAAGCGGGACCCATGCCCGGGGCTACCCATGCACTTCACCTTTATCCCTGCAGCAGTAGGCGTAGAGGGAAGGGTGGAGCAGAAAGCCTGGGATAGCACCAGTGCCCCAGTGCCCAGGAGAGCCAGGGACAGGGCAGGGGACACACAGATACTCACACCACGGGCTCCTCTCGCCATAGAAGACACTGAAGGTGTCAGATGGGCTGGCCAGGCCTGTGGTGGACACAGACAGGGGGTCAGTGGGGCATGGGGGTGCCATGATGTGCCCCCTCTGCTCTGTCCTGGCAGCATTTTCCCTCCAGACTGGCACCATGTGGGTCACTGCCCAGGGGAAGGATCCCCTAAGGGGGTCCCTGGAAGCATGTGGGATGCTGGTGCCTGGGGAGTGATGCCAACAGGCAGAGGAGTGTGTGCCAAGAGGAGACACATCCCTGTGCCAGCCCTATCACCACTCACCCTCATCCATGGCAAAGCCCACGTTGAGCACTTTGAACTCAGGGCGCTGCACGAACATCTCCATGCCCTTGTGTCCGCCCACCTCCTCATCTGTGGGGGAAAGCCTGGCATGGAGGAAGGCACTGGGGCATCCCCCAGCCCGCTACCCCCTAGGCCTCCTTCCATGCCAGCTTGGATGCCATCAGCACACCTGATGTCCTCAGACATGGAAACCTCTCCAGCCTTGAGCTAGGGGAGGTTGGAATCTGGAGAGCCTGGTGCCTGGCTGCCACGGGAGACTCCAGAGCACAACCCAGCTGCCAGGCCCTTCTGTACCTCCTGAGAGGGGACAGCCTGGGGACTCACCAGGCACAAAGGTGAGGTGGATGGTGCGGGCAAAAGACTTTCCCTCTGTCTTCAGCCTCCGGATGGCCTCAAGGTACCTGCAAGGGAAGGTAGTGTCTGGTCATCGTGGAGGAGAGGGGCTTGTGTGCTCTCAGCCACCTCAGGGCAGGTCAAGCGGGGGCACCTCTGGTCCCAGGGACCCTGAGGACAGTGGCATCCTGTCCTGCATCACTCAGAGACACCACCAGCACCGTGCCCACCCAGCAGGTGCAGAGCCCTCCACTCACTGGATGGAGACACACTTCATATCCTGGGCACCCCGCGCGTAGATGTTGCCTTGCGAGTCCTTAACTGCCTCGAAGGGTGGGTAGGTCCAGTGCTCCTGCAGGGAACAGCATCCATGATGGCAGAGGGGCACAGAGGGCACCAGCTCCCATCCACCCTGTCCTCCCCTCCGTGCCCTTCCCACCCCTCACCCTGTCCCAGCACCTCAAAGACAGGCACGACGTCGGTGTGGGAGTTGAGGAGGATGGAGCGCAGGCGGGGGTTTGTGCCCTGCCAGGTCAGGATCAGCACCACACGGCCCTGGCACACCTGTGGGACAAAGGTAGGATGTCACCAGGGTCCAGGATGGGGACAGAAAGGCTTGGACCAGCAGGCTGGAGCCAAAAAGCATCAGCTTAGGAAAAGTTTCTGGATGCCACCCGGCCAGTCACCCCTTTCTCCACTGGGAGAGGGAGCAGGCCTGCCTGAACCCGCACAGCCAGCCAGAGCCCGGCTGCAGGTGCCAAACCTGGCTGCAATTCAGAGGAGGGAAGACAAACCCAGCATCTTCCCCTGGTGCCCGGGAGTCTCCCAGGACAGCCAGTGCCCAGCAGGAAGGATGGCCCCAGCCAACGTGACCCTGCCAGGTCCCCAGCTAATCATAGTACAGGCAGCTGCAAAGGTCAGTGGGGAGCAGCCAGAATACTGGCTTAAGGAAGGGCTCAGGTCAGCAGAGGATTACAGGCAGAGGGGATTCACTCCTGTCCAGCTCTGGGTGCAGGCAGAGGAACATCTTGGTCACTAAGGACCCAAACACAGGTGGATAGATGGGTGGACAGACTGGAGGCTGCTCCTCAGCTTGCTCACCTCCACTTTTTGGCAGGCCAAGCCCAGGTCGGTGCCGACACGCTCCAGAAACCGGATGGCCGCATCTGGGGAAGAGTAGGGATGCTCAGAGTTACAGCGGGGTTTCTCATTGCAACCCCCCAGGGACCCCAAGGCTCTGTGGGGTTCCCAGACCAGGGAAAGAGATGACAAGAGAGGGCAGGTGCTGCAGGTCCTGGACACGAGAGGTGGCCATGAGCAGGGAGAGGAGCAGCTCATCACCATCCCTTTGGGGTGAGGACTTGGGAAATATGAATAAAATAAAAATTGAAGGGGGGTAAGTTCAGGGGGAATGTTTCTCCAGTGGAGTTTTGGGAGCTCCTCACCAATAAAATGTACTTTAGTGGGAAGACATAAATGTTAACGAAAGGAGATCACTCATCCCAGAGCCAGGGCAGCATGGAAAAGGAAGCAAGGAGCACGGGACTGGAAGAAGCAAACAGCAGCTCTGAGGGCACTTGAAACGTCCCTGCCCCAGCCAAAGGCACCAGCAGAGATAAGGCACAAAGGAGTTCACTCGTTAAAACCACCATCAAAACAGCCCCAGCACAGGACTTGGGCACCTGGGTCCAAAGATCAGAGCTGCAAAACTGCATTGCCAGATCCCCACATGGCTCCCCATCCTGTCCCCCCATTCTCACCATAGTCAGGTTTAGGGTGGACGGTGTCAATCCTCAGGTACTCCCGGAAAAGCGTAACCGAGGGGTTCTCTGAGGCCCCTGTGCTCTTCCCGGGCTTCCCAGGTGCCATGTCTGGGACCAGGGCTGCAAAGCTCTGGGGAAAGAGCTGCAAGATGGTTAATCACCCACCGGCCCCTCCAAAGTCCGCCCTCACACTCAGTCGTCACAGAAACCGAAGGGAGATGGGGCAAAGGTCTCCCCCATGTGACTCCTGGGACACTGCCACCATGGGAGAAATCCCCCCCACTTGGGTACAGAGCAGGATGGGGTGTGCCTCCCACACTGTCCTGTCTTTCTTCCACCAACACACATGTTCCTGCCCCAAACACAGTGCCAGGACAGGCTGTGATGCCCAGGCAAGGGGTGAAATCCAGGGAAGGGCTAGCTGGGAGGAAAGGGGGGCAACTAGGTGGGGGAATATGAAGAAGGGTAGAGGGGAAGAGGGGTGTGTCAAGTAGGGAGACAGGTAGCTGGGATTAGCCAGGGGTTAGAGGTTTGGGGGAATGCTGGGGGATGCAGGCAGGGAAGGCGGGATGCTGGTGTAAGGGGGTCCAGGTAGGTAGAAGGGAACTACTGCCTGGCTAAGGGGATGAAGGAGAGCTGCAAGGAAAGGCTCTGAGGGTGCTCTGAAATGGAAGTGGTGAAGGGGGATTGAGTGTTAACAGAGGACAGAGGTACTGGGGGACCACATTAGGGTGCCAGGGTACTGTGGGAGCTGTTTGAGGGGTGCTGGAGGAGCAGGAGGATGTGGGGTACTTAGGGGCACATGGGGGTTCAGCAGGAGGGGTGAAGGGGAGCACTGGGGGGTGTATGGGAGCAGGGGCTGCAGAGAGGCTATGAGGGGTGCAGTGGGACTGTGGTTAGGGGTGCAGGGGTGCCGTGGCTGGAGGTGCAAAGGGGCACAGGTCGGGTACAGGGGTACCATGGCTGGCGTGCAGGAAGCGGGCACAGCGGGGTGCAGGGGTACCGCAGCTGGGATGCAGGGACACCACGGTTAGAGTTGTGGGCAGGGCAGGGCAGGGTCCCGCGGGTAGGGCTGCAGGGGTACTGTGGTTAGGGGTACAGGGTGAAGCAGAGGGCAGGCAGGGCACCGTGGTTAGGGCTGCAGCACTTGCGTTATTGGGGTGCAGGCGCAGCACGGGCAGAAGGGCAGAGGGGTGCTGGATACTGTGGTTAGGAGCGCAGGGGGTGCAAGATACCACGGTTAGGGGTGCAGAACGGTGCGGCAAGGGGGTACAAGGGGGTAGACGAGGGGTGCAAGGGGGGGGTGCAGGATACCTTGGCCCGGGCTTGAGGGGGGGGCGAAGGCACCGGAGCACCCACCCGCGGGGTGCCGGGCGCTGCTGCCCGGCCCCGCTGCCCGGCCCCCCGCCGCCCCCGGCCCTACCTCAGCGCTGCCGCCGCCGGCGCTGCCCGCCCGGCCCCGCTCCGCCCGCTCCGCTCCGCTCCGCCCCGCCGGCAGCAGCGGGCAGGAGGCGGGCAGGGGCGGGCAGGGGAGGAGCGGGGGGAGCAGAAGGGGCAGGGTGCACGCAAGGGGCACAGGCCACCCTCCTGGCCCCACACTAGGGGCAGAGGGATGAGGCTGGAGCTCGAGCAGCCCCGCGGCGCTTGGGGACACACGCAGAAAGCAGAGCAGCATCAGTTTATTGGCCTCGTGACAGACGACACCCTGTCCTGCCAGCAAGGGACACCGCCAGTCCCCACCCCCGCCACCCTGGGGGTACCCCAAGAGGGAACAGCACCCCTCATGCCAGCTCTCTGTGTCTCCCAGTCCCTTGGACGCCTTCTGCTTGGCAGGGAGGAGGCAGCGCTCACTTCAGCTGGTGCAGGAAGCCCAGCAGGGCCCGGTGGAAGTCCTCTGGCTTGTCCAGGTAGCAGGCATGGCCAGCACCGGGCAGCACGGCCACACGGTGCTTAGGGAGGTGCTGGAGGTTCTGCAGGGCCTGGGGAGCCAGGCTTGTGTCACGGTCACCATA
Source organism: Corvus hawaiiensis (assembly GCF_020740725.1). Classification (NCBI taxonomy): domain Eukaryota; kingdom Metazoa; phylum Chordata; class Aves; order Passeriformes; family Corvidae; genus Corvus; species Corvus hawaiiensis. Next base: position 17,498,921 of record NC_063223.1, on the reverse strand, counting down.
CAGGATCAGGGTGGGCGTCTTGGTAAGGGGAGAGAGAAAACAAGAGCAGCTGTCAGAGGGGTAAATGGCCACCACGCTCCCCCTGGACTGTCACCGCAGGGGGCTGCAAAGCTGAGGGGAGGCAGGTGCCAGCACCCTCATGAGCTGGGGGACACAGGTCCCCCTCACTCACCCCAAAACAGTGCCACCCTCCACATCACCCTGCAGCCAGCTGGCTCACAAGGCTCACCAATACCCAGGACAGCCCCCAAGAGCCCAACAACCCACCTGGACCCCCTGGTACTGCTCAGCAGTGTAGTCCTTGGTGCCCACAGGTGCAATGGGCACGAAGCCGGCCAGCCGGTCCCCATGTGCCAGGAGGAAGGGCAGGGCAAAGCGGCCGCTCATGGAGGGGCTGACGAGAACAGGCCTCTGCATGCCCAGCTCCTGGAGGACATGGTCCAGGAAAGTCCTCCGGCCTTGTGCCGTCACCACCATCTCCACTGGGGGCGAATCCCCATAGCCTGGTATGGGGAAGAGGGCATAGGGTGGTCAGGGGGCACTGTGCAGCCTGCAATGGTCTCTCCTCACCAGGGTTCAATGGCTTGTCAAAAAATGGACACTTGCTGAAGCCCCAGGGTTGTACAGTCGCAGCCATCAATGGCCCAGGACAGTGACAAATCCCGAGCACACTGCCCCAGGAATCACCAGTAGCCATCCAGAGCCCTCCCTAAAGAGATCCAGAGCCCAGCAGCGACTAAGATGAGGGACTGGAGCTGCCCAAAGTGATCAGCTAAGCACAGTGCCATGGTCCTACCAGGCAGATCTATTGCGACCGCACGGTAGCCTTCTCCAGCGAGCAGTGCCAGCGTGCCCAAGGCCTCCCACGTCTTGGAGGTGAATGCCTGGCCGTGCAGGAAGAGGACATCGGGCCTGCGTGGGGGGAAGACAGGTGGGAAGGGGTCCAGGAAGGCTGCCATGCCTGCAGCGTCCAGCGACCACGGGGGCTGGTGAACACCGACCCCAGGGCCTGCCACCCCCCATGCCGGCGGGCTGACCCACCTCCCGGGGCCGACAGCTGCTGCGGGAGCCTCCCTGTAGAACACGGGGGGCTCTCCCGCAGCCATCCCCGTCCTCACGGTACCGTTGGCCGCGCGCCAACCCCGCTTCCCCTCGTCAGGCCGTGAGCGCCGGGCGGCCGGCAGCAAGAGGTAGAGGAGGAAAGCGAGGAGCGCCCCGAGGAGCAGCAGCCCCAGGCGGCTGCGGGCAAGCAGCATCTCCGCTCCCGCTGGAGAAGGAGAGCGGCAGCGCGGGGCTGCGGGACCCGGCCCCGCTGCTGCGGGGGGACAGGTCCCGGTCCCCGCTGCTCTGCTCGGCCCGGGCCCTGCCCGAGCCCCCGCCCGGCGCTGGCGGCCCCGCTCGGCCCCGGCCCCGCTCGGCCCCGGCCCCGCCGTGCACGGCGCCGCTGAGCCTTCGGGCTCCGTCTGGCGGCAGCCCGCGGCGCCGCAGCCCCGAGGGATGGAGTGGAGCCCTTGCTCGGGGATGGGCTGGGGCTCGGCTAAGCTCGGCAGAGCTCGGCTATGTTCATCAGGGGCTCGGTGGCTCTCGACAGAGCTCGGGCAGGGCTCGGGTTGGGCTCAGTCTGGCTCGGCAGAGCTCGGGTTCTGCTCTACAGCGCTCGACCTGGCTCGGTAGAGTTCGGGTAGGGCTCGCCTTCGCTCGGCAAAGCTCGGCTTCACTCGGCAAAGCTCGGCTTCGCTCGGCAAGACTCGGCTGCGCTCGGTAAAGCTCGCCTTCGCTTGGCGGGGCAGGGCTCGGCTCTGCCCAGTGGTTCCCGGGGCCGCCCCGGACCTTGCGCTCCGTGAGGCGGTGCCGCCGTTCTCTCGCACGCCCCGTCGGTCCTTGGCCCCGGGACGCGGCACCCCCAGTCCCGTGGTGCAGCGGGGAAGAGGCAAGAGGGGGCCGGCCCCGTGCGCGGAGCAGCAGGTAAGGGCTGCAGGCCCGGGAGCCCACCTGGCACATCAGTGACCCCGCTGGTGCCACCACAGTGAAGGTGATGCCGGTGTGACCTCTCATAGCCCTCCTGCCTTCCTGCCACTGCCAGGCCTCAACAGCAGCAGAAGGCCTGTCAGCCCTTCTGTTCCCACCTGTCACCCCACTGAACAGCCCCCCGGCCCTCAGGCATGGCCACCCCGCGGATCACTGAGAGCACCGTCACAGTGCAAGGACAGACCCTCTTCTACCGCCAAGCTGAGCCAGCCCAGGCAGTGCCCAAGCTGACAGTGCTGCTGCTGCATGGCATCCGCTTCTCCTCCGAAACCTGGCTGCAGGTGGGGACGCTCGCCACACTGGCCGAGAACGGCTACCGAGCCGTGGCCATCGACCTGCCGGGTAAGGTGTGGTGAGCACAGCCCTAGAGTCAGGTGGGGTAGTCACCGGTTTGTGGTGCCAGGATGGCAACCCTGGTGTCGTGGTGTGCTGGCTTCTCCCAGTCACTGAGGTGGTGTGGAGCCTGACAGGGCCACTTCTGTCTCCCACGATTCAGGGCTGGGGCGCTCGAAGGATGCCGTCGCGCCAGCGCCCGTGGGCCAGCCAGCACCGGCAGCGTTCCTGAAGGCAGTTTTGGAGGCTCTGGGCCTGGGTCCAGCTGTGGTGATCAGCCCATCGCTCAGTGGCATGTACTCGCTGCCCTTCCTCTTAGAGCACAGCCACCTGTTCAAGGCCTATGTACCTGTGGCACCCATCTGCACTGAGAAATTCACGGCGGAGCAGTATGCCCAAATCAAAGTACGGCCTGGAAGGACACTGGGGAGGTCAGGGAACTGGGAGGGGATGGTGAAGAGGGGACCCTGGTACTGGGGCTGGGCAGGGGAAAGGCCAAGCGGGCCAGAAACCCTGTTGCCACTGGAAAAGGGGAATGTGGTGATGAAGGAATGTAAATGTGAGGTAGTGGGAGGGAAAGAGGGGACAATTGGAGACCCAGGAGTCTGAGCTTCAGTTTCCCTTTGTCATACTGGGTGGGGGAGAAGGGCAAGTGTCTCCCCTCCAGGGTGTCCCTGGCCAGGAGGAGTGAGGGCCTGGGTGACACTTGCAGGCTCAGGGTGCGTTCCCCCTCTGCAGACCCCCACGCTGATCGTGTACGGGGACCAGGACATGGAGCTGGGGCAGACCAGCCTGAACAACCTGCGGCACCTCGCTGAGCACCAGGTGCTGATGCTGCAGGGTGCAGGACACGCCTGCTACCTGGACAAACCCAATGAGTGGCACCATGGACTCCTGGCCTTCCTGCAGCAGCTGAAATGAACAGGATGGGACCTGGGCAGGGGGATGTGGCCAGCCCACCCACCCCTCTGCCTGCACATGCACCCTTGTGCCAACCCAGGTGCTCGGCTGGCACTCACACTGTACTGGCCCACACCAGCACCTACCTCTCTCGAGACCAAATAAAACCCCAGGCTCTGCCACTGCTTTCCTGCCACCTTCATCCTGCTACTTTTCCACCTTTCCCACCTCCTTCCCTCATGCCCGCCTCCATGGCTGCTGTCCCACACAGGTCTGAGGGGTGACAGCAGGGAAGATGCAGCCTCTGAGGGATGGTACATTTGGGACTTGTGGGTGGGTGAGTGCCAGCCTTGCTGGAGCCCACCCATCACTTCTGACAGGACCCCCATGAACCTCAGATGGTGCTGAGGGAGGCCCAGGGCTGTGTTCAGGGACGGGTAGGTCCCTCAAGGTAGTGACAGCCACGTCCCCAGCCTCCTCTTCATCCTCCTCTTCCTCCTCCCACCCCTCCTGGCACACACCCAAGTCCAGGGTAATCCACAGGGGCTTAAAAGGGAACTGCCAGCCCCGGCAGGCTCCTGCCCACGGCAGCATCCACCCAGCACCCTGAGGAGGTGGGGGGCGATTTACCCAACACGAACAGATGAGGAGGCGGGTGGGGAGGCCTGACAGACAGGGGGACAAGACCCCTGCCTGCCACCTGCATCCTCTGCCTTTGGTGCTGCTGCACCGGGCACTCGGGGGCACAGATGGAGCCGGCAGCAGGGTGCCCCCCCAGTGCCCCCCCTTCCCCAAGCTTGCCTGGGCTTTAGCTGCTTACGCCAGGGCACAGGAGGATTTAGTGGGGGAGGTAATGGGGGGGGGGGGGGGGGGCACTTTTCTGTGGGTGCAGGATGCCCATGTGGGGGACACAAGGCAGTGCCAGGGGTGCAGGAGCTGGTCCCTGCCCTGGCAGTACGGCAGGACCCCTGTCTGGAGCATCCCTGTCCCCCCAGATGGCTCAGGTCCCCTGTTGCTGTCCCAACCCCCCCATGCAGGGGTGCCTCCTGCCCTTCCAGGCGCTACCTCACAGCAGCAGCCCGGGGTGCCAGCGGGCCCTGGGGTGCCAGCTGCCCCATCCCTGCCCGCTCCGGTGTCCTTGAGCCCTCGAGCCCTGCCAGCTGATCGGCTTCCAGGAAAAAAACCACGCAATTACAAAGAGGGGCGATGTGTGAGCCAAAGGGAGGGGGGCCGGGGGGGCCAGGAATGTCCCCAGCGGTGGCAGATGGCCTTACCCAGGGTGCATTGTTCCTTTTAGTGTCTCTTATCCGCTGTAATAGGATCCCGGAGGGAGGGATGTGGGAGAGGGGAAGAGCGAGGGGGGCCCCGGCGTGGACCGGGGTGGGGGCCGGGGCTGCCAGCTTGGCCCTGGCCTGTCAAGCGGCTCATTGTTCCTGCCCCGGGTGTCACTGGGCGCCGCCGGGGACAATGTGGCACTGAGCGGGGCGGCCGGCGGTGGAGGGACGAGGCGCACGGAAAGGTACCCGCCAGGCCCCACTCCGCGGGGACCAGAGGGCTTGGGGCGGCCGGGAGGGCGAGCAGAGAGAGGTTTCCCCAGGAACGGGGTGGGGGCTTCCTCCTATCGTCCCCCCCTCCCTTTGCCACCCGAAGGTGCCCCGAAGGACGGGCGGTGCCCAGCTTGGTGGCTGTCCCAATGGCAGGTGGCCTGTGCCCATCACCGGGACCTTTGGCGTCCCTGCCAGCCTGGCTCACCTGGGCGAGAGCACCCCCCTGCCCGCAGACCCCCCACGCGTTGTCTGTGGCAGTGGGGGGACACTCGTGGCCCTGCTGCGTTCCCTCTGTCCCACCGCCAGCCTCGTCCTTCTTCCGCCGGCGGGGTCTTTTGTCCCTGGCGGATTCCTGCTGCCATTCATCCCCGGGGGACTGGGGACCCCGGCCGGCTGCGCGGTCCCTGCCGGCACCGCACACAGCTCCGGATGCCGCGGGCAGGGGTTACAGCGGGGTGCATCCCTCCCCCTCCGCCCCACTTCAGGCTCCCCTGCATCAGGAATGGGAATATTCCCCTTCTTCAGTCTCTCCACCTTTCTCTAGCCCGCGGTAACAGGAGGGTGGAGACGGGGCGTTCAAACCACTCCGGGGGTGCGAGCCATAGCACTTAGGGGGTGCGCCACCCCCACCCCCCACCCCCCCCCCCCCGTTACCCTGATGCAGGAGATGTGCTGTAGCGGTGACGAGTCCTGCCAGCACCTAAAATAGCCGCCCCCCCCCCCCCCCCCGCCATGCCCGCGGACACGGCCCCAGCCCCAACACGGGTGCTTTGTTTCAAAGCTGCTTGGCATCGCCCAGCTCGCCGGGAGCCAGCGGTGCCGCAGCCGCCCACCCGGGCCTGGACACGCAGTAATTGTCCTCCTCCCAGGGGCACTGGCCGCCCACGGCCACCCGGGAACAGGGTCCGGGGGGGCCCTGGGGTGCTCTGGGAAGGGACAGGGTGCAGCGGCATCAGTCAATGGGCATCATGCTGTGGTTTGGTTGGGGTGGTCCCAATCAGGGAGCTTGCCTCAGTTTCCCCTGGGGTTTTGCACATGGGCAGGGGGAAGGAAGGAGGAGAAAGAAGGTGGTTTGCATAGCCTGTGAGATCACCCAGGCCACCTCTGCTCTCCCCACTCCAGCAAGCGTCTGCAAACAGAATCCTATCCTACAGCCATGCTCCACACACCTTGCCGCTTTCCCCTGTACCCATCCAGTTCCTGGCTTTACGTGAGACAGACTGAAGGCAGCTCAGGCAGACACACAGCAGCGGGTCCCTTTTGGGAGTGCAGGGTGCCCGTGGGGTGCCATGGGGCCATGTGAACCTCCCCTGCCAGAGCAGGGCACAGTGCTGCCCCTGCCTCAGTTTCCCCATTTCCCAGCTGTAGGATTTTCAAGCTGCAGATCTGGGGGTGGGGGGCTAGCTGGGGCATCCCCCCTGTCTGAAGACCACCATGTCCCACAGGCTCATCTCGCCCTCCCGCCATGGCATCGCCGGACGGAGCCAGTGGCATGGGCGGCAGTCCTGAGGAGACGGAGCTCAGCATCACCCTGACCCTCCGCATGCTCATGCACGGCAAGGTAATGGCAGGGGGCTCAGTGCCACTGGGGGGGTCAGTGATGCCTGGGGTGAGGGGCCGTGTTGGAGGTCCAGCTCCTCACTATGCCCTGTTTTCTTCCCCTGCTCCCAGTCTCTCCTGGGAATAGCATTCCCAGAAGGATTTCTTTCCCCATCCTAGGCCAGGGAGGGGCACATTCCCATGCCCCAGTGTCACCCAGTGTCCCTAGGGCAAGGTCTGCCTGTTGCCAGGCTGTGGGCAGAGGAGGGATGTGGCAGGCAGGGAGCTGCCTGCTGACAGTGCCTCTCTTGTCTGCCTTTTCAGGAGATCGGCAGCATCATCGGCAAGGTAAGATTTGGGGTCCTGTGTGTTGCCAGCCCTTGGCTCCCCTGGACCTGACCACCCACCCTGTTCCTTTACCTGCAGAAAGGAGAGACTGTTAAGAGGATACGAGAGCAGGTAAGGGCATGCTGATGGGCTGCCAGGTCCTGCTGCCTGTTGGGCCTATACCCGGTGGCTCCCATGTGCCTGGCCCCCTAAATCCCAGGTGGAACCAGGGAAAACAAAGCGGCACCCCAGGGAAAGTTGCCTGGGGCAGGTGGGAAGGGGAAGGCTCAGGCTTGAAGGCATCAATCTTCGCCTATGAGGCTACCCCTGGGAGAAGTAATGAAGCACAGGGCTTGTGACATCCCTAATGGGGTGTGACACTGTCCCCAGAGCAGCGCACGCATCACTATCTCGGAAGGGTCCTGCCCTGAGCGCATCACCACGATCACCGGCTCCACCGATGCCGTCTTCCGCGCTGTCTCCATGATCGCCTTCAAGCTGGAGGAGGTAGACAGCCCTCCTACATCCCCGCCAGGTGCCCCCACACCTGCGGGATCCTGGGGGTCTGACGCTGCAACCCACATCCCTCACAGGACCTGGGAGCAGGGGGCGATGGGGTGTCAGCAGGCAGAGCACCCGTGACCCTGCGCCTCGTCATCCCGGCCAGCCAATGCGGTTCCCTCATCGGCAAGGCGGGAGCTAAGATCCGGGAGATCCGGGAGGTGAGGCTGAGGGCAGCCTGAATGTGGGATCCCCTTCTTCCCCTGGAGGCACAGAGCCCTGGGTGTGGGGGCTGCCACAGTCCCACAGGGGCTGGGGGAGGTGATGCAGGAGAGGGAGCAGCACCCTGCAGGTCCTGCAATGGTCCCTGGGGGCTCAGGAGGGGGACAGGGGAGGTGTGAGGTGCTGAGCCCTGGCAGGGAGTGGTTGGAGGACGCCAGCATCTCTCTTTGCTTCCTGCAGAGCACAGGGGCACAGGTGCAGGTGGCTGGTGACTTGCTGCCCAACTCCACTGAACGGGCTGTCACCGTCTCGGGGGTGCCAGACACCATCATCCAGTGCGTGAGGCAGATCTGCGCTGTCATCCTGGAGGTACCCGCCAAGCCCCATGCCCAGCCCAGGGGGCATCTGCTACCCACCTCCCCCTCCCCAAGGCTTCCCATGCCCATCTGGACCCAAACACCAGGGTCCCCCTGTGTGGAAACCCATAGGAGCACCATGCCTTCATGGTGCTGGGGGCTATGCCCAGCTTGCTGGAGGCATAAAGGGGCAGAGGGTCCTTGGGGCTACAGGGGCATTCAGCTTCATCTCTCATCTCCTCCACCTCCTTCCTTCTGTCTCCAGTCGCCTCCGAAGGGGGCCACCATACCCTACCACCCTGGTCTCTCCCTGGGCACCATCCTGCTCTCTGCCAATCAGGTAAGAGGCCACAGCATCTCCAAGGGCATGAGGTGGCCAGGGGGGCAGCCTCTGACAGCAAGGGGAAACTCTGGTGGGCTCAGGGTAGTCTCTCTGTCCCAGGGGGGAGTGACCTGAGACAATGGTCCCCACCTGGCTCCCCACTGATGCCCCTTTTTTCTCTCCCCAGGGCTTCTCCATGCAGGGCCAGTACAGTGGGGTCTCTCCTGCAGAGGTGAGTCTGTCCCTGTAGCAACAGGGTCTGTGCCCACCAGGATGGGTGCTGCTGGTAATGCCTGTCTTGGGAGGCACTGGGGCACAGGGGACCCTCTGCCATCACCCCTAACACCACCTTCCTCCTCTTTGCACTGCCTGGGCAGGTGACAAAGCTGCAGCAGCTGTCAGGGCATGCGCTTCCCTTTGCCCCCCTGGGCCATGCACCCACCATGATGCCAGGTGAGCATCTCCCATGCTCCCCCCAAGGCTGGGGGTGTGGGTGCCTCTCCTGATCCACTCTGACACCTGGCCCTGATGAAGGGGTTTCCATCCTCTGCACCCTTCCCAGTCCCAGCCCCCCCAGCATGTCTACCTCCCCCCCCAGCACAACCCTCTCATTGTTTTCCTGGGGTCCCTGCACCCACCAGTGGTCCCCAGTCCTGCAGTGAGAGAGCACCAGCACCAAATTATGACTCGTCTATGTCCTGTCCTCCCTGCCTCTCCCCAGGGATCCTCCAGTTTTGTCCCCAGAGCCGCTGACCACCCCAGTATGGGGCTGGGGTAGGGGCACAGAGTTACTGGAGACCTGCCCCCCCCCCATTGCTAACATCCCTGTCTCTCTCTCCAGGTCTGGATGCCAGCTCCCAGAGCAGCTCCCAGGAGTTCCTGGTGCCCAACGACGTATGTATTGGTCTGGGAATGACAAGGGGGACCACAGCTTGTCCCCACCCATGTGTCCCATCCCAGAGGCACTTTGCAGAGGCCAGCACCCACTGGCCCACACAGTGGAGGCTCTGCCAGAGCTTAGGAGCAGGAGGGAGTAACTGGGGCAGAAGAAAAGGGAAACTGAAACACAGGGCAGGGGGAAAGGGTTTGGCCAATGCCAAGGAATGGCCTTGACATGTGGCACAATGCCAGCTAGAGGGACTTGAGTGAGACCAAAAGCAAGGTTTGCCCAAGGAAAGCAGTGACCTGCCCTCCCAGCACCTTCCACAGTTTCACCAACCCTCTGAGGTGTAGGGTGTGTCCGGGTGAACCCCTGGGAGCTCCCTGCTTGGCAAGACTGCTCTGGCTGCTTCTGGCTCACCCCATCCCTGCCCCTTCAGCTCATCGGCTGCATCATCGGCCGGCACGGCAGCAAGATCAGCGAGATCAGGCAGATGTCGGGCGCCCATATCAAGATTGGCAACCAGACCGAGGGCTCCAGTGAGCGGCATGTGACCATCACAGGGACCCCTGTCAGCATCACCCTGGCTCAGTACCTCATCACAGCCTGGTAGGTGTCAGCCTGGGAGGGACTCATGCTGGGTGCTAGTGCGGGGTGGCACTTCTCCAGCACTCCAAGGCAGCTTTTGGAGGATCCCCCCACCACAGCATCCTCAGGAAGGATGAGCGGGGTGGTGCTTTGAGATCCTGCGGCGGTAGGTGCAGGACCCGAGACCCACCAGATTTGAGCCCCAGCTTTTTAATCCTGCTCAGTGGGATACCCAGGATGTGCCATGGAGACATGTGCCAGAAAGGATGGGGCACGTGCTTCCTGCACCCTCACGTGGTGGGAGAACCACTCTGTCACCATGGTACTCACCATCATCCTTCTCTCTTGCTTCCCCAGCTTAGAGACGGCTAAATCTACCTCCCAGGTGCCACCAGGCCCTGGCTCCATGGACCTTGGCATGGGCTTCTCCCAGCCCCTTGCCCCAGGCTCCGGTGCAGCACTTCCCGCCGTTGCCTCAGCCCCCCCAGCCCTGCTGGGCACCCCCTACGCCATCTCCCTCTCCAACTTCATTGGCCTGAAGCCGGTGTCCTTCCTGGCACTGTCCCCATCCTCCATGGCAGGTCCCAATGGCGGCACCACCACTTACACGACCAAGATCTCGGCAGCCAACGGCACCAAGAAAGCTGACCGGCAGAAGTTCTCGCCCTACTGAACCCCACTGGTGGGTGGGTCAGGGGGTCCAGGGTGCTCCTCAGTAGCAAGGACACCTTCCCATCACCCACCCTGACCTCAGCCTCTGCCAGGTGCCCCATGTCCCCCACCCCAGGGAAGGGAAGGGTCTTCCTGGTGGTGATGCCCGCTGGAGGAAGGAGCTGTTTCATTGCCTGCTGCTCGTCCCAGCAGCGCTGTGCCCCCCTCCCTGATTTTCTGCACAGAGACCATGTGTCCTGGTAATGGGTGGGAGCCTATCCCTGCCGGCCTAGGGTCCCTTCTCCCAGTGCCCTGTGCTGGTGTGGGACCCCTGCCTCCTGCTCCTCACCCTGCCTGCCCTGCCATCCTGCTCACGCCCACACTCCATCTGGCACCCAAAAGCCAGGTCCCACTGGATGAGGACTGCCTGGCCTCTCCAGGAGTCCCCCGTCCGCTGGCTCTGGTGGGGGGCCCTTGCTGGGCCACCCTGGGGCAATCGCCTCCCAGCAACCCCATCCAAGAGCCAGTCCCTGCTGGCTTGGAAATGCTGTATATATATGAGTCTATATTTTTTCCTCCTTTGTAACTTATCAATGGTTTAATAAAAAGATAAAATTTACAAGAAAATAACAATAAAAACAAAAATAATAATATTCCCCACCCTGGATAGAGACTTCCCCCAAAGCAGGGGTGGCCCCAGCTCCTGGGTACTTGAGTGGTGGCTGGAAGGGCATCCCTGTGTCTAGGAGGGGATGCTGGCCTTCAGCCCCATCTCTCTGGGGGTCTTCCTGGAGCCCCTCCCTGCCACAGGGAAGTTAGAGAGGCCATAGGGCAGTTTTCCCTCAGGCCTACAGTTACTACTGGAGAAGGGACATCTCCAACCCACCATGCCAACACCATCCCTGGGACCTTTGTGGGTGGGCTGGGGGTGATGTACCCCCACAGCCTTCCCCAAAAGGGTCCAGTCCTCTTTCTAGCACTGGGGACCCCATGAGAGTGTCCCCAAGCCCTTCAAAAGCAATGAGACTGAAGTGGAACAGCAGCTCCTGATCCCGTCTGCCCAGCTGCTGCTGCCCTGGGGCACCCCACGCAGCCACCCCCCACCAGCCTGTGTCACCATGTCCACCCCAGTGTGCCCTTGGCCAGCAGCCCGGTTTGGCTGGCACGTGGCACTGCTGGCTGGGCTTCAGCTGGGCAGCTGTGTCCATAAACAGCCTGGCATGGACCCCCGGACAGCCAGTTCCCCCCCAGGGGGGTGATCACTGCCAGCTAAGGGGGACGGAGGGCACGGCCAGGCATGGCCATGGGCATTGCATGCTGCCATGCCAGCAGGACAAACAGTGACACAGCCAGAGCCAGCCCTGTGAGTGTGTCCTCCTGATCAGTGTTATAGGGAGCAGGAGCTCCTCCACACAGACATTAGTTTTGGGTTAAACAGTCAAGGATGGAGGTCTTCATGCCTGCCATCCAGGCTCAGCAGGGGGCTCGGGGCCCTGGTGTTACTGGTGTTAGTGGCATTAGCTGGAACATTGCTCCTGGGTAGAATGCAAGGGACATCTGCTCTTTCCCACTGGCCAGGAGAGCTCCCAGCAGGGCAGTGGAGATGGAGGTGTCCCTGCCCCTGTGTAGGAGCCCCTTAGCATTCCATGTCTTGAGGAGAGCCCATCCATGGAACTGGGCTGTGCTGGTGGAGCCGGAGACAATTCCAGCCTGCAGAAGAGAGATGTGACTTCCCCAGATCTGCTACCTTCTCCTTGCCTTCTTCCACCACAACCATGGCTGCTACCTTCTCCTTGCCTGTTGGGATCGGGAGCAGGGTGTGAAGGGAAAGAACCAAAATGGAGAAGAGCCACAGAGAAACACAGAGACAAACCATCTTCCAGCACAAGCTCAGAGAAGAGGTAAAACCTGAACAAGGACTTCCCCAAATCCAAGAGATTGGGTCCAAGCAGGTCTGACAGGTCCCTGGCAGGTCTCCTGCCCAGCACAGTGGAACAGAGCCTCCTTCTCAGCTGCTCTCTTCAGGAACTTGACCTGGGGTGGGGAAGCCCGCTGTGGTCTGGTCCAGCCTGTTCCTGGGGCTGGGGCTGATGCAGCTGGTGTGGGTCTCCAGTGTGCAAGTTGCTCTCTGGAGGAACTGCAAGAAGTTTTCCTGAACAGAAGCCTCTGAGATGGAAAGACAGAGCTCCTGACCCAGTGGACGGTTAAGACAGCTGCGCCGGAGCCGGGCCAGCTCCTCACGGATTTGGCGGTTCAGCAACCCGTAGAAGAAAGGATTAATGGCAAAGGAGGAGTAGGCAATCCAGGTGACCACCATCTCCCCATGCCCACCACCCAGAGTGCCAACAGTGACAGAGGAGTGCAAGTGGAAAGCAAAGAAAGGCAGCCAGCAGCACAAGAACTGTCCCACAATGAGGACCAAGGTGAGGATGGCCTTGTTGCTTCCCAGAAGGCGATCTGGGATCAGCCTGGGCAGCATCAGGATCCTGGCAGTGAGGATGGTCACTTGGCTGGCGATGGAATCACATCGGTGTCTGGGTGCAACTGCCTGTGCCGGCACAGGCGCCTGCTGCAGGGATGCAGTCCGGGCCACGCGGTAGATGCTGGAGTAGACAGCAAGGATAATGATGGTGGGCAGAATGAAGCAGGTGATGCTGAAGAGGATCACAAAAACCTTCTTGTGTGCCCCGGGGCTCCAGTAGACTGTGCAGCGGCTGGCGCTGGTGGCCCCATTACCGTGAGGCCACGCCACCAGTGCCAAGACAGTGATGAGAACAGACTTGACCCAAATGAAAATCACTCCAGCCACTGCCAGCCTGATGGTCATCTTGACCTCATACCTCAAGGGGTGGACGATGTAGTAGTACCGCTCCACACTGATGATAGAGATGGTGAGAATGGAGGCACTGATGAAGCAGATATTCAGGAATATCACGGCCTTGCACTCAGCAATGCTGTAGATCACCCTGTTGAAGCAGGAGGAGCTGGAGATGATCCCCAGGGGCATGAGGAAAATGGCTGAGAGGAGATTGACTACACAGAGGTGGCAGACGAAGATGAACTTCCTGAAAAGGGGTGTTTTGAGGATGATGACCATCACCACGATGTTTGCCACCAGGGCGGTGAGGGTGAGCAGGATCATGCAGAAGAGGCCCACCACCTCCTGGGCAATGGAGTGCTTGGGGATGGAGAGCAGCTCTAGGCTGTCCGTGGTGTTTGACCCCGTCTGGCTTGCCATCCCCCTCCAGGGCTAAGCCAGCAGTTCTGGTGCCTGGGCAGCAAGGGCTCTTCTCCTGTGTCCCAGAGAGGGTAACCCCACCACAACCATGGCTGCTACCTTCTCCTTGCCTGTTGGGATCGGGAGCAGGGTGTGAAGGGAAAGAACCAAAATGGAGAAGAGCCACAGAGAAACACAGAGACAACCAGCACACCTCTAAGGTGCTGGAGGAGGGAGAGGTAGCCAGAGAAGTCATAGCACCCTGGCTGTCCCACAGCTGGCACCCAGGCTGTCCACAAGCTGGCCAGGGATAGCATTGCTAGAACCTGTGGGCACCCATGCCAGCCTGACACCCCGTCCCCCTCTCCAATGGCACCAGTATGTCCCAAGGAGGGACAGCACAACTTGCCTGTCCCAACCCTCTTGCTCTGGCCACAGGGGAACCTGGGGTGGATGGGATTCAGCGCACCTTTGCTCCTGGGGAGATGGGTGATGCTCCTCTCCTCACTGGGGTCCCTCTTGCTGGTGTTGCTCCCGCAGCAGAACCGGGGCTGCCGGCCCTGTGTGAGGCCACGCTCCCCCTTCCCCGCTCCCGTCACCCGCTCGTCATCCTGTTTGCCTGCAGCCCGCCAGCTGCGGATGGCACCAGCTGTCACTCCCAGCGCTGCCTGCGCTGCCTGCACCCGTGGCAGTCCCACGGAGACAGCTGCTGGGTCCTAGCAGCCGGCAGGGGCTCAGGAAGGGGGGACCGGGGTCCCTGAGCCCTGTGCCCCCCAAGAATGGCCACCCACTCCACCAGGCCTGGTCCTTCCAGAGGAACAGCTCAGCCCTCAGGTCCCTGGGGTTCAAGGGACACAGCTACAGGCAGGTCTGCAGCAAATCATCTCCACTGGCACATGGATACTCATGGGGCATTGGGGTAACACAGCTGCGAGTTGCCCTTCCCTGGCAGCCTGAGCACCCGAACAAGGGGCACACGTGAGCACAGAGAAGGGCTTGGCATGGGTGCCAGGCTGAGGCAGGACAGCAGGCATGGCACTAGAGGGAGGTCAGGTGTCAGGAACCAGACGGGCACTCACCCTCAGGATGGATGGATTAATTCCTCCATGCCCACGCAGGGCAGCAGATCTGGCTCATCCTCTGTAGCTCTGATGCCACGGGGTGGGCATGAGCCATGTGCCTTGCTAACGTGACAAGAGCAGCTGGCTCTCAAAGACACCAGCTTTCATCTGAAGGCTTTGGCCCCTCCAGAGCCACCCGTGCCATCCCTTCAGCGACCCACTGACACCCTTCCCTATAACACACCTGCCTTGCTGGGCAGGAAAGCGAGAGCACTGCTCGATGCAAGGCACGGTGCTTTTATTCACAGCCAAAGCAAGCTCCGTCCCCATGCCAGCCTGTCCCTCGCCAAGCCCCAGGTGGGGTGGCCGGAGTGTCCAGATCGCTGTGCTCTGGGCTGATGGGTGTCACCAGCTGGTGCTGGCCCAGGGCCACGGTGCTCCCAGGCACCCTCAGAAGTGGAGCTGGACAAGGTAGCGGATCCGGCACTGGCTTTCCTGGTAGATGAGGTACTCGCTCTGGCTGAAGGAGGAGTCCTTGTAGGCAGGCATGGGGATGGGCTTGCCCTGGCACACCAGCACCTTCTTGCCATCCAGCAGCACCTCCTCATCCTGTGCAGGATCTGGGCCAGAAGGCACCCCACCACCACATCAAACCTGAGATCTGGCCTCTCTCCCCCCATGCCCTGTGCCCACCACAGGCCCACAGCTACCACACCGCTCCTGCCCCAGGCTCACCTGGCTCTGTCTGGCCACAGGCCAGGACACTGTCATAGCCAGCAGGTGGCTGACACAGCGTGGGGTCATCGCGGGTGATGCGATAGGGCTTGCCCAGGGCCACCTCCGTCAGGAACATGATGCCAACCTTCTTAGATGTACAGCCCACTGCCATGGGAGAAAGGGATGGGGATGATAGCACCATCCCTGGTGTTCCCATCTGGTTGTGCCCAGGCCATGCTGGGACACAGGGACCAGTCGTGGGCTTGGCATGCCCACAGCTGCCTGGCAGGGGGTATGCAAAGGCAGCCAGGCTCACACAGACCCTGTGGGCATCATGAGCAGCCCTGCCCATCTCAGGACCCTCACCATAGCAGGCTGATTTGCTGTTCTCAGAGGCGAAGTAGATGCCCTTGCCCACGCGCCCGCCCGAGTGGGGCATGATGCGCAGCCCACTCTTCAGGATGGCTGCCACCACTGCCACGTTGGTGCCATGCCAAAGCAGGCGCCGGTGCTCCAGGAGATCATGGGCCTTGAAACGCTCATCCTGGAGAGATGCAGAGCTAAGAGCTCTCCACAGAGGGAGACATGGGTGCCCAGGGGTGGAATACTGCCACCCACCTACCCAGTCCAGCCCCAGTGCCTGGCTGGAGGGGCAGGAGATGGGGTGCCTGTTTGGCCCTGGCCAGCTGGGCTGAATCCCCTCCTGGATGGAGAAGCCCTAAAGCAATCCTGGGGTGCAACCATGGCTTCCCCACTGTGACATGGGGAAAATCACCTTCTCCTCACCTCACCATCTCGGGCCACCTGCCAGATGTTGAGGATGCGGAGTTTGTGCCCAGTCTGCGTCACGTAGGTTTGGATCAGCTGCCAAGGGGGAGGCAAAAAAGCTGTGTCATTCCAGGCAGCCATCCCAGCAATGCCCACGGTCCCCCTGAGACATTAGGAACCTTTGGGGTGCCCACAGGCCTGACATAATTGCTTCCCATTATGGGACACTGTGGCATAAGAAGCACCTGGTATTCCCGGGAAGCCGGGTCCAGCAGGAAAAGCTGGCAGCAGAGCAGGGCGTAATCCTGATCCAGTGGATGAGCGACTTCTTTCTCCTCCTCCTCCTCCTCCTTCACTTTCTGTGCCTGTAGGCTCTGTGCCACCTCAATGTCGGCCAGCACCTGGCAGGGACAGAGCAGGGACATCCTCACCGCCAGTACTGGGCACTGTGCCGGGGGACCAGGGCAAGCCCAGCCTCCTGCCAGCAGCTCCTGCCCCACTGAGAAGGGATGCCACCCACTATGTGCTCTGGCATCTCACCAACAGCATGTCCTTCTTGGCACGCAGCAGGTCAGGGGAGTTGATGGGGGGTGGCCGTGCCCGTCCAAAGTTGTGTGGCACGATGGTGTAGAAGCGTGAGGAGAGCTCCTCCAGGCGTGTGGCCTGGGGGGGCTGCTCCCTCAGCACTGCCTCCAGCTCCTCCAGTGCCTCGAAGCCCCTCGCGATCTGGTGCTTGCTCAGCTTCCCCAAAGGCATCTTCTTCACGTCTACAGGGGAGGACAAGGTGAACCCATCCACCCCACTTGCCCCACAGCTACTTCCAAGAACGTCCAGTATCACTATGGGCAAGTGTGGGCAACCAGCATGAGGTGTCCACAGACCCATCAGGTGCCAGGATATCAGAGGGGATGCTCTAAAATCCATCAGCAACTCTGCTCCGTTCTCCTCACCCCCAGACTGAGCCCACGCCACCCATCAACCCCTTGCCTCCTACCGATATTCATGGTCTGCATGGCATCCCGAAACATGTCACTGCTGAAGATGAGGGATACCAGGTCCTGTGTGGCTCTGTCCAAGGTGCAGGGCAGCACCCGCTGCTTGCAGACCTTGTCCCCATCCACAGCATCCACCTGCAGACACCCCACATCAGCTGCGAGCCTGTGAGAGGCTGTGGGAGCACAGCACCAGCGCTGCCCATCTCTGTGAGGAGAGCCTGGTCCCGGGGCAGCAGAGCAACGGGCAGGTGCTGCCTCCACTTTCCATGGCCACTGCCACCCAGAAGGCCATGTTTCTCATTCAGGATGCCCTCCCATTCCATTTTAACCCATTAGCCCCAAATCTCTGCCTTCAAGCTGTTCCAGCACGCACCCAGACTCCCCTCAAAACCCATCCCATCCTGCTGACCCTCTTGGATGTTGTGGTGTTCAGTGGACCAGGAGTGCGATGAGGACCATCCCACCACAGTGACACCCTGGGTGCCCACAGTACTCACCCTGAGGGCAACCTCCACCTCCTGCCTAGCCCCTGGCTGCACCTCGATGAGCATGTACTTCCCCGGCTGGGCAATGAAGTTCTCCCTTGTTGCCCAGCTGTTCTTGGTCTTCTCCCGAAACTTCTTCTCAAAGTCCTTCTTGGCAGCTTCCAGGGAGGCACAGGGTATGAGCTTGGACTGGCCCACCTCTCCCTAGCAGTGGACAGCAGCGGTCAGGACCTCCCCTGCATCCCTGCTCCACCAGCCCCATGCCAGTGGAAGCAGGCAGGAACCAGGAGGGCTGTGATAGCAGGGCTGTGGGGCAGTGAGCAGGAACATGCTGAGCCACCAGCTCAGGAAGACACCCCAGGACTCCTTGCTGGGCTGTCACACTCATATTCACTGCAGTGACAGGTGCCATGTGCCCCAGCCAGGCTGACCATGTTATGTGGGGGCAAGTCCTTGAAGCCCCCCCATTAAAGGGCTACAGCAGGACAGGTGGTTGCTCGCTTTGGGACCAGGGAAAAAGGATGGGGACCACCAGGTTCACCCTCAGCTTTTGGGGTTCCGAAGGCAGGGTGGGAACAGCTGAGGAGCAGGGGATGAGCAGTGCCAGGGTGGACTCACCACACGGCCCCAGCGGTTCCAGACACTGTAGGCACCATCACACTCAAGGAGCTGGATGATGTAGAACTTGTTGTTGTTGGCACTGATGTTGGTCTGGTTCAGGGTGCAGTCATAGTCCTCATAGACCTATAGCGAGTGACACGGCCTGGGCTGGCACCTGGGCAGTGTTTGGGGAAGGAGAGGGTCCAGAAATGTCCCAGTGGGAACACATGGGGGTCTGCAAGGAAAATTGGGGCTGACCCTGTGTCAATAGGGCAGGGGCCGCTCTGGGACTCCCCCAACCCTCCCACCCACACCCTCCCATCCCTGCCCCTCTGGGTACCTCAGCCCTGCTCTCACCCGGGCGTCCGGTGCCGTGCTCAGGGGGCACAGCCTATCAATGGTGGCAGGGGGCTTCTCCTTGGGAGCAGTTTTCAGGGCTGCCAAGGTGGAGCTCCAGGTGCTGTCCTCCTCTTCCCCTTTTGCCTTCTTTTCCCTGCTGTCTGGCTGCTTCGAGGAGGACGCCTGGCGCTTGGAAGCCATGACTGAGTCCCCACCCCCTGCCGTGGGGTCAGTGCAGCCTTAATCCCCCAGAAAAATCCTTGGAGATAGCAGAGGGAGAGGTGAGAGATGCCGAGCTGCCCTTCCGGGAAAGTCCTGTGGGCTGGGTCCTGCTTTCCCTGTGCCTTCAGCCGACAGCAGGGCTGGAGGAGGGGATGGGACCTCTGCCCACAAACTGTCTGAGTGTTGTCCCTCTGTTCGGAGTGGGTGGAAGAGCCTCTCAGCACCCTTCAGCCCTTGAGGGACCCCAAAGTGGAAAGAGCCCAGTGACGCAGAGCCAAGGAAGAGCACAGGGGAGCTCAGCTGCTTGCACAGCAAACTTGGGTCAGAAGAGCTGGAAGAGGACAAGGGACTGCCAGCCCCCACCTCCCCTCACTAGGAACCCCCAATCCACAGGAGTGTGTCCCCAAGGCTCGCCCAGGTCTGTGCCCCCGAGGCTTTGCAGGAGAGGAAACAACGTGACGACACCCCCCAAACATGCAATGCCACCTCCCCAGTCCCTCTCAGGACCAGTGAAGTGCCTTGATTTGGGCATGGGGGGGCTCAGACAGCCCCCATCTGCTATGCCCCCTGCCAGTCCCAGCTGAAGAGGGGGTGCTGGGGGCAGCAACGGGGACAGAGGTGCAGGGAACAGCCATGTCCTACCTGCTCCCACTGCTCGGGGCTGCCTGCCGAGGAGCTGCCGGGAGCCTTCAAGCTGGTCGGGCAGCCTGCCCAGAGGAGAAACTTTTTCCTTAGGCAGCAGCCACAGATGACAGCGGAAACAGCTGTCACGCCTCCACGTAGCGCATGCACCCCGTGACAGGCCTGCCTGCTGCCTGGCTGCACTGCCTGCTGCTGTACTGCCTGCACTGCCTGTGTGCCTGTACTGCCTGTACTGCCTGCACTGCCTGTACTGCCTGTACTGCCTGTGTGCCTGTGTGCCTGTACTGCCTGTACTGCCTGCACTGCCTGTACTGCCTGTACTGCCTGTGTGCCTGTACTGACTGTACTGCCTGTACTGCCTGTGTGCCTGTACTGCCTGTACTGCCTGTGCTGCCTGTACAGTCTGTACTGCCTGTGTGCCTGTACTGCCTGCACTGCCTGTGTGCCTGTACTGCCTGTACTGCCTGTACTGCCTGCACTGCCTGTGTGCCTGTACTGCCTGTACTGCCTGCACTGCCTGTACAGTCTGTACTGCCTGTACTGCCTGCACTGCCTGTGTGCCTGTACTGCCTGTACTGACTGCACTGCCTGTGTGCCTGTACTGCCTGTACTGCCTGCACTGCCTGTACAGTCTGTACTGCCTGTACTGCCTGTGCTGCCTGTGCTGCCTGTGTGCCTGTACTGCCTGTACAATCCGTACTGCCTGTACTGCCTGTACTGCCTGTACTGCCTGCACTGCCTGTACAGTCTGTACTGCCTGTACTGCCTGTGCTGCCTGTGTGCCTGTACTGCCTGTACTGCCTGTGTGCCTGTACTGACTGTACTGCCTGCACTGCCTGTGTGCCTGTACTGCCTGCGCTGCCTGTGTGCCTGTACTGCCTGCACTGCCTGCGCTGCCTGTACTGACTGTACTGCCTGTACTGCCTGTGTGCCTGTACTGCCTGTACTGTCTGTACTGCCTGTACTGTCTGTACTGCCTGTACTGCCTGTACAGTCTGTACTGCCTGTACTGCCTGTGCTGCCTGTCTGCCTGTACTGCCTGTGTGCCTGTACTGCCTGTACAGACTGCACTGCCTGCACTGCCTGTACAGACTGTACTGCCTGCGCTGCCTGTCTGCCTGTACTGCCTGTGCTGCCTGTGCTGCCTGTGTGCCTGTAACTCCCTGTACCGACTGTACTGCCTGTGCTGCCTGTAACTCCCTGGACCGACTGTACTGCCTGTCTGCCTGTCTGCCTGCACTGCTTGTGCTACCTGTGCTGCCTGTTCTGACTGTACTGCCTTCTGCTACTGCCTGCTCTGCCCAGCAGTCCCTGGATGAGGTGTGACCCTGACACCACCCTGCCCTCCAGCCAGCCCCACTCCGCCACTCTCTGAAACTAAGAAAACTGATTTGAAAGTGTTAAAGATGGCACTGGTTTGTGTGTTAAATGTCTTTTCTTGGGTCCCAAGCAAGCACTCAGGGCTGAAGGTCAGGCAGGGAGGAGGTCCTGACTGCATCCCTGGCATTTGAACGTGGTTTGAAGGGTTCTCAGCAACGTCTGCCTGCTCCTGCCGGCACCGAGGAGTGTGGGTCCGGGCAGGAGTAGTTGTGCAGGAGTGGAGACTGATGCTGGTGCCATGGGAAGGGGGCAGAGTTGCCCTTTGTGCTGGCAACACAGAGAGGACAATGTTGCTGGGGCCAAAGTCTTGGTGGTTTTGTAGCTCATGGGCTTGGCCACGTGAGCCCAAGCAGTGCAGGTCGGGGTACAGCCCCACGTCCTTCCCTGGGGGCAGAAGCAATTCAGTTTTACTGAGGCAGGTGCTCCCCAAAAGGATGGCAGGCCACCACAGCTATTTAGCTATTGACAGGCTGGAGGAGCTGGGGTTGCTCAGTCTGGAGAAGATAAGACTCCATGGGAAGCTTAGAGCCCCTTCCGGTCCCTAAAGGGGCTCCAAGTCGGCGGAGAGGGACTTTGGATGAGGCACGTAGCGATAGGACAAAGGATAATGGCTTTAAACTGACACCAGTTTTAGATTGGACATAAGGAAGAAATGCCCTGTGGCGAGGCACTGGCACACGTTTCACAGAGCAGTTGCGGCTGCCCCATCCCTGGCAGTGTCCAGGGTCAAGCTGGACGGGGGTCTGAGCATCCCGGTCCCATAAGTGAGGGAGGCAGGACCGCACGTTAACAGCGGCAGCGGGCCCCCGCGCCCCCGAACTACATCTCCCGGCGTGCCCTGCGGCGCGCTGCCGCTGCGCCTGCGCCCCGCTTGGAAGCTTCCAGTCGGCGCGCGAGGTGGCCGCTGGGTAGAAGACGGGCGGTCCCCTCGGCGCCATTTTGTGGCGAGGCAGTGAGAGGGGCTGCGCGGGTGTGCTCGGCGTGTGGTGCCGGACAGTGTTGTGCCGGGTGCCTGCGGATCCTGGGCAGCGGCATGGGCTCGGACAAGCGGTGAGCGGTGGCGGGAGGGCGAGGGGAGACGGGAGGAGGCGGGCAGTGGTGGGGGTTGCGGCGGGCGCTTCACTCTCTGAGCTCGGCCCGCTGTGCCCCGCAGGGTGAGCAGGACGGAGCGGAGCGGCCGCTATGGCTCCATCGTGGAGAGGGAGGACCGCGACGAGCGGGAGTCCCGCAGCCGGCGGAGAGATGACTACAAGCGGTCCAGTGAGGAGCGCCGTGGTGACCGCTATGATGACTATCGCGACTACGATAGTCGAGACTACGACAGCCGAGACTACGACAGCCGTGATAGCCGAGACTGCCGTGACTACGACAGTCGGGACTACGATAGTCGAGACAGCCGGGTCTGCCGGGACTACGACAGTCGCGACAGCCGCGATTGCCGAGACTACGATAGCCGAGATTGCCGCGACTACGACAGCCGGGACAGCCGAGACTACGATTGCCGGGACTACGATAGTCGGGATTGTCGAGACTACGACAGTCGCGATAGCCGAGACTATGATAGAGACTACGACAGCCGCGATTACGATAGCCCCGAGGTGAGCGGGGCGGGCGAGCGGGGTCGGGGGCCGGGGCAGGCACTCCGGGCTCTGCGGGGTGGAGGGCACCGGGAGCGCTGCCCGAAGCCGTGGGGCCCAGCCCCGGGCAGCGGCCGGTGTCCGTGCCGCCGTCCGTTCGTGTGGCACTGTGGGGACGCGCTGCAGGGAATCGCGGTGGCTAATCCTGGGCGCTGGCTTCCAGAGGGAGCGGGAGCGCAGGAACAGCGACAAATCAGAGGACGGATACCATTCCGATGGGGACTACGGAGAGCACGACTACAGGAACGATATTAACGATGAAAAAGAAAGCAAGACCATCATGTTGCGTGGGCTCCCCATCACGGTTACAGAGAACGATGTGAGTAGCCGGGCAGGGCTGTGCCTGCCTTGCCCCCGGGCAGGGCTGTGCCGGAGCGGCTGCTGCCATTTTGTTGAGCGCTGCATCATGGTGGCCCGTCTCCAGCACCGTCGCGCTGCCATTTTGAGTCCTGAAAGCATTTAAACTCTCAGTGTTAAGTAACAGAGGTCAGTTCAATGTTAACCAGTCCTTTTCAAACGGAACAGCCCATGAATATTCGTTTTTTCACGCGTGTTTGGATGCTTTCCCTAAGAGTGGATTTTAAACTACCTGCTCTTTCCTGCTTTTCTGTATGGGGGGGAGGAGGCAGATTTTTTTTTGCTGCTTCTCCCCCGTTGCTGGGGGAGGGGAGGGGGACAGAGACAATGAGGTGGCACTCACCAGTTTTTCTGGTCTTTATCGAGGCCAGAACTTGTGACCGATGGGGTCACACACAGTCACCGAGCTCCTTAGCCGAGCACAGCCCTGCACAAAGCTGCTTTGTGTGGGCACAGCTGTGGGAGTCAAAATGGCTGCTGCCGAGCTGACAGAGCAAGTACTGACGAGCTTGGTACTTGCTTGTCTAATTTCTTTAATAAAAAGATGTTGAAGCGTTAAAGTTTTTTTTCTTTATGATAATTTTTTAGGGTTTTTTTCTTGCTGGGTTATTTTGGTTACCAAGCTATAAGCCCACAACTGTTACTTGAGGGGTAAAAGCTGAGCTGTCCCAGTTTGTTTTCGGTCAGACTCTGCCTCTGCCGCCGATGTGTTTATGCATTAATTGCTAGCACAGAGAATACTTTTGCACCATTTCCTACAATGGGTAGTTTTTCCTTTTTTTTTTTTTCTTTTGGTCATTTGTTACCCTCCTGATATTGAGGGTTCCTAATCACAATATATTGCTCTAATATTTTCATGAGTGTTTGAAATCAAGTATAGGTTCCTGCATACAAATGAAACAGCCCAGTCAGACATCGCTTAGAACACTTTAGAACAGTTCTTGTTTCTGAGGTGGTGATATTGTAGCTCTACAGTTGTGCAATTACTGTAACATAATTTATATGAATGTTTAATTCTGGATGCAGCATGTAGATAATGCATTTTGGAAATTACAGTTGAATTCTTAAGTTAACAGTACTTCTGGTTGTGTACACCATTTACTTTTTTTAATACATTTTTTATAAGATAAATCTACTTTCATTGCTGATATTATTCCCAGTCATCATATAAATGGACAGCTTTAGATAAATTGTGATTCTGCTGAGCAGCCCTGTTGCATGTAATGTAGTTTGAATTCTATGAAAGCTGCTGAAAAACCTTTTGTTTTCTGCTCTAGAATTAAAAAATTGGTTAGTGTTTATTTTTCCTCCATGCCCCTCTGCACAGTGACTTATGTTGCCTGTGCTGCAGCCTAAGCAGCTTTGTAACAGCTCAAGAACTGATGTCTCTTCAGCTTTTTCTTTGATGACATGTTCTTCACAAATCTACTTTATCCTGAGAAACCGATGGAGATCTGTGAGAGGATGAGATTCTTAGCATGAGGCTTAGGTATACATTCATCATGGAGCCTTGCAGTGCAGGCTTCTTGTTTTTCATTGCTAGGAGTGAAGGGTATTTAGACATGCAGGGCGAGGGATACCAGCAGAGTTCTTTTTAAAAACTTGGGGTCATGCACAGTCTTTGCCAAATACTGTCCAGATAATCTCAGAACACAAAACCATAGGGATTCAGATTCTGGATGATGCACTGTCCTGAGTGAGGATTACAGTTAGTTTAGCGTGTAGCAAAAGATTATGTGGACTTGGATGCTCATCATTCGCCTGTTGGGTTCTCAGTAAACATTTTCTTTGTCCCTGAGATAGTGTTGAAAACACTGTTTTGTGTATCTCTTGCATGGTACTGCAAGGTAGGTTACTTCTGTGACCTCTGTTATTTCCCACCAAGTTATGAAAATTTTAACTGTTGGATCAAAATCTCCTGCAGATTCGCGAGCTTATTGAGTCCTTTGAAGGTCCTCAGCCTGCAGACGTGAGGCTGATGAAAAGAAAGACAGGTGAGAGCTCTTAATCCAGTTTTTGACATCGCCTTCCTCTTCCCCAGCCCAAAAGAGTATCCAGAATTGTCCCCAAACTGCAAGCACATGCAATAAAAAAACCCAAAAAACCTGAAAGGTTTGCCATGGCTAAGGAATGTGGCTTTTTGGAAGACTTAGATAGCTGGTCAACATGTTAAAAGAAGTCTGTCTACAGGGGGTTTTGTTAACAGGTGTTGGTAAGTAATAATAGTATAAACCCATTTAATAGTATGTAGTCTGTTGCATGGTTACCCTTAAACATGGATTCAAATCGAGTGAAATGTAGCCAGTTAAGGCAGCTTGGTTCCTTGCCATGGCAAAATAACGAGCAGATCCCAGCAGTTGACGTCGCATTTGTAAAGCTGCTTTGTCATGAAGTAATGAAGCAGTTGGAGAGAGATTCGCCTGTTTTAAAGGAACTGACTAACACAAGTATCCCGTCTATATCTGAATGCTGTCTCTAGGTGTAAGCCGTGGTTTCGCCTTCGTGGAGTTTTATCACTTTCAAGATGCTACCAGCTGGATGGAAGCCAATCAGGTTGCTTCACTCACCAAGTCTAGATATTCCTGAAAATGGAACAAGTCTGTACAGTTTAACAAAGAAAAAAAAAAAAAGAAAAAATAGAGGTGGAAGGAGTGGTTTGTTCCATAACAGTGATTTAAAAGAATAAAAGCTTTGTATATATTAAAATTTGTAACATACAAGGTAAAACTAGGAGAAAAAGTTCTACTTTAGTAAAAGGTGCCATTGTTTTAAATGACTTGGTTTCCATTTAATTGGCTCACGAAGATTCGGTTAGTAGTTGTTAGAGAATCCTAGCTTATTTCCACTTAACGTTTCATTCTCTGTTGTCAGAGAAAACACCACATCTCTGTGATACATTGGTATTAACTCTGAAAGAGAAGTGTCAGTTCTTGGCACTAATCTGTTACCCTGGTTTAAGGGGGGGAACTGGCTCTTCTAGAGGAAAAAGCATGTTCATTGCAAATAAATTAGGCAGAGAGTGAGTTCTCACATCTGTTAGGCTCTGTATTTTGGCTTTTTTGTTACTATGCCTTGATAAGGAGCCAAAATGCAGTAAGAATCCTCTGGTTTGTTTTCCCATGAGATTTTCCTGTAGCACTGCAAACAATTTCACTTGCTTTCACTACTTTTTTGAGTATTCATAACCTATTTTAACAACAGAACTTAAAAATACTCTCAAAGTGAGCAAATGCATCAAATCACTGACTTTTCTTGCACCTGAATATTTGATGCAGTGGTCCCATGACAGCATAATTGCTGTTTTTCTGCTCTCTTCATGTTACAATAAAGAAATGGCACTGTAAATAGGATTCATGGCAGTTCCAGCAGATGAAATTTGTCATACACCTTGTGCTGGAATAGTGTTTGGTATGTCCCACGCTCTGGGTGATTTCCCCAGCCAGAGAGCAGCTTTCAAATTCTGTTTTCCTGACATGCTGCTCAGTTAGGGCAGGTGGCTGCAGGGGAAAGACTAATATCAAGAAACGAATGCTGAGCATATTTTCAGAAATTGATTGTTTTAATATATACAAAGCTGTATTGATGCATATTATTGAAGTATATTCAAATTCACTCCATTAACCAGCCACCTTAGTAGTAGGGAAAACATAGCCTGTCCCCAGCAGCCGGGTTGCTGACTGTTAGATGACAGAATGATGTATTGCAGCTATGCCAGCAGCCTTGTTTCTATGTGTGCACATCCAGTGAGTGCTGGGCCCTCCAACCCTCCCTCCTGCCGGTAGGAGCAATGGCTTTGCCCTATTTAGTTGTGCAGAATGTGAGAGCCTTGTTCATGCTACGTGCTAGATCTGTGTCAGACCCTGTTACCGGAAAAGCCACTGGTCCTGACACTGTGGTACCTCTGCAGAAAGCCAACCTGCCATAAAAATGGTTCTGCCATTGCAGTGTCTGGGGTGTGGCCTCTAATACGCACTTCCTCAGATGTGCTTCCACCTGTTTGACCAAAATATGTTGATAGCCATATTTTGAAAGGTCATTCTGCATACCCACGCTTGGCAAAGCGTGAGGCTAAGAGTCAAGGCTTCTTAATAGCTGTAAATTCCTAACTCCTCTGAAGTCAGAGGACGTGCTGAAAGCATTATGAACTTTTCCTACCCCTGGAGAAGCTTCACGTGCAGTCTAGTTACTCATTTTGGAGAGCTCCTGCCTGAATGAAGAACACAAACCTCTTGTGCAGGCTTCCAATTGAACTGATGCAATAGTCAAATGAAACCACTCTTGAGTTACGTTTCCGTTGATGGCACTTGTAATCCAGCCTTCAAGAAGTCTAAGCAGGGTCCCTTTGGGAGGAATTACTGTATTTTCAAGGGGACACTTCTGAAGTGTGCTTGGAAAAGTAAATTCAAATGCGGTTAAAAAGTGTGGGGTGTTTGGAGTAGGGGATGAAGTGAAGCAGTCACCTAAGGACATGTTTAAAAAGTTGCTCAGTGCTATACCAGAAGTGAATAGAAATGTGGGGGCAAAGAGACTCCTAAAAATGTGTTAATCTGAACGCAGCAGATTAGGACTCTGTCTCCTTCGAGACACTTTCTGGTTCCATGTCAGCGTTTAGTGTTTGCCAGCTTTTTCAACACTCCCTGATTCCGTTTATCTTTGCTCCACATCCCATTCTCTTACTGCCCTCGTCCTCCTCTCTGCAGGATTGGATGGGCAGGGTGTAGGTGGCGGTGGTTGTCCTCCACATCCTCCCCATATGTTGTCCATTTAATTCAGGAGCACTGATTCCTCCGAAGGGTGCTCTGCCATGGGAAAATGGACATGTGTGTCTTGATACAGGAATAATTGAAACCATTTTTTTTGCAGAAAAAGCTGGTGATTCAGGGGAAGCAGATTGCAATGCACTACAGCAACCCAAGGCCTAAATTTGAGGACTGGCTCTGCAACAAGGTACAACACGTGTTTTTATGGGAGAGTTTGTCTTGGCTCTAGAGCTCTCCACTTGCTCAGTCGTTGAAAGAAAGTGACACCTGAATCAAACCTGCTCTTGTTCCTCATAAAGTTAAATTATTCTCCAGCATGTGCTCCCTTTTAGCATTGTGCTTCTTGTAGTAGTCACTGTGCCTGGGATTGTAAGCTTAAGACCACACAGTTAACTAACTTGGGATGACTAGGGAGAAAGTAGCTGGGATGTTCTGAAAAGCAGCTGTGGTGCAAATAAGGGTGGCTTTCAATGTTCTGGATTATTCTGGTGGGTTTGGCTTTGTTGTGTTACTTTGTGTGAATGTCTGGGGTTTTTTTGTATACAGCAAATGCAGCGTTATTAAAATTATCCAAGTTCTTACCAGGCTTCTTTTGTTTGTCACAGTGCTGCCTTTACAACTTCAGAAGGAGGCTAAAATGCTTCCGCTGTGGAGCGGACAAATTCGGTACGTTACCATGATCTCTCTTACGTTTGGTTTTGTGGGAAGCTTTCTGGTCTATGTAGGCAGCAGAGTTCTGTATAGGTTCTAGACTGACTTACGAAATACTGAGCTTTAAGTGAACGAGCCATGTCCTGACTGAAATACTTTCTCTTCTTACAAAGATTCAGAACAGGAGGTACCACCTGGAGCAGCAGAAGCCGTTCAGTCTGTGGATTATTACTGTGATAGTAAGTGATCTTTGACTTATTCTAGAATGTGAAATGTAAACATGGGTACTAAAAATCCTTCCCGTACCTCAGCCTCCCAGCTGAAGGACTTGAAACACTCTGCAAAGCCATGGTGTGCACTGCTAATGTCGTACTTTTTCTCCTCAGCCATCATTCTCCGAAACATTGCTCCTCACACAGTAGTGGAATCCATCATGACTGCCTTGTCTCCGTATGCATCTCTGGCAGTCAATAATATTCGTCTTATCAAAGACAAGCAGACTCAGCAGAACAGAGGCTTTGCATTTGTGCAGCTGTCTTCTGCCATGGTGAGGACCTTACTGGTGTTCTGGAGAGAAACAGCTGGTTAACCTCCTTCTCTCACTGCAGCACTTAGAGCCCTGAGCTGTCTGAAGGACTGGCCCCCTTCAAGGAATGTTGGTGTGGATACAGTGTGTTAAAGCTGATGATAGGTAGCTGCAGTTTGAAAGAACGTGGTGGGATGTTGGAAGCACATTGAAAAGCTATTTTTGTAGCAGAGTGCTGTTCTGGATTGCAGCTTAGCTTTGTGCTTGGATTGCAAAAATAATGGTGTGGGGTTGTACTTTGTTGACAGATTGTAAGATCTGGGGCATACGGTGTGGGAGCAGGTGCATGGAATTAGGCTTCTTCCACCTTGAAAAGAGAGGAGGAGGCAGATGTTGCTCTTCTCAGCAGCATCCAGTGGGAGGGTGCAGGGACAAGAGAAAAATATTCTCAAGGATACATAAGGATGGGACAATAGGCAACAGCCATAAATTGAAATACAGGAGATGGTAGTGAGGTACAATAAAAGCCTCCTAAGGTTCAGGGAGGTCTTATGCTGGCATGGGGTCCCTGAAGGGCAGTGAATTTCTGTTCCTGGAGGTAGATGTGACACTGAGGGATGTGGTGTAGTGGTGGACTTGGCAATGCTGGGTTAACAGTTGGACTCGATGGTTTTCAAGATCCTTTCCAGCCTAAATGGTTCCATGAGTCTGTACACCAGACTCGAGCAGCAGTGTGATTTGTTTGGACCTGCTTTAGTCAGCAGAAAGCAGGTGGTTAGATTAACCCAGGTGCGTGATCTCAGTTTTTGCTGATATCCTGTTTGGAGTAATTTGGATCTTGATAAAGCTAAGATTTTTGGAACATATTTAATATGTAGTGACCCAGGGAAATGCTCAGTATTTTCACATGGGCTGTTATAGGTCTCACTGTACTCTTCTGCATGCGTGTAATATGAGGAGATGGAGGTGTTTTTACATCTCTAGCTCTTTTCAGTGGCTGTACATGAAAAGGTGGAATTTGGGGAACTTCTGAATCCCCCTCAGTAAACTGCCTTTCATAATAATGAGTATTTTTTGTTGTAGGATGCTTCTCAACTGCTACAGATTTTACAAAGTCTTCAGCCACCGTTAAAAATTGATGGCAAAACAATTGGTGTTGACTTTGCAAAGAGTGCCAGAAAGTGAGTTGTGATAGCAGTCAATTGCACTTTTGGTTTTTGCTTTTTTTTTATTTACACACCCACCCCTTCCCTTTATATTGGATGGTTTCTTCGTGTCACCCAGACTTGTACTAAGCTGATTCTAACTCCAAAGTTTTGCTTCCCTTAAGTCACTCATGTTGCATGCATCCTGCTCCTCACTGTGTATGAGAAGAGTGAAAGCAGTGTTCCCCACACCCCTGTTTCCAGTCCTCTGAAGATAACACCGTAACTGCTTGTGTGCACAGCACATTTGTTTCCTTGGAGACCTCCTGACTTGTTACTGGCTCTTCAACAATGAACCTGAAGTTCCTTTACTTGCCAAGCAGTGTTTTGGCTCGTTCATTACATCACAAATGTTCTGTAACTGCCAAGAAATCCATGTGTGAGGGGCAGACTCCACCTCCTTGCATGGGAGACACTTGAGAAAAAAGCAGTACTTACTCAGGTGCCTGATTTTTGTGATTGCAGAGACCTGCTTCTTCCAGATGGTAACAGAGTCAGCGCCTTCTCTGTGGCAAGCACAGCCATTGCTGCAGCTCAGTGGTCATCCACTCAGGTATGATTTGGAGACTGTTCCTCATAGTCTTGCTTTCCTGAAAATTAAAATGCAGCCCGTGTAATTGCCCTGCTGGCCCCTTGCTTGATTGAACTGTTTAATCGTAGATCCAGCTATGACACGTCCACTCCACAATCAGTTTGGAGCCTAGGCAGTGGGATGCATGAAATTCTTTAATAAGGTAGTTGAGCTCTCCCTGACAAAAATTACCCTCTTGAATTTCAGCCACAGACTGGAGAGGGCAGCACCCTTGACTACAGCTACCTCCAGTCAGGACAGGATGGATACTCACAGTATGCTCAGGTTAGTAGGAGAGATCGTGCTCTAACCAGTTGTCATAAATTTGGGTATGCAAATTATTCACCTTGTGTTGTCGTTCATTTCCCTTTGCAGTATTCCCAGGATTATCAACAGTACTACCAAAATCAAGGAGGAGTGTTGGACACAGACACAGCTACCATATCAGGTAGTGCTTCCTGCATCTGAGAAGCAGTTGTTTGTAATGATAATTTTGCAGTAGTGATAGTATTTTGCCTCAGCCTTTTATGTTATTTTGCTGTGTAAAAGAAGACTTGGTTCATTTTGCTCTCAGGATGTCTGAATTAGTAGAGAACTGTAACACATTTGTTGAAGTGGAACCTCTTGTGCAAGATTAGAGAGAAGCCTCAGTTTCAGACTATTGACAAAGGCCTTGAACTTATGAGAGCTGTGTAAGCAGCTCTAGCAAATGTTCAGCACTAACAGCTGTAGAGGCCAGGAATTGCTGATTTTGGGAGCAGAATATTGCCTCCTGAAAAGGAAACTACTCCTTGTCTGGGTAGAAGATACCCACTGTGTATATATCTCCTGTTGAACGTTTATTGCCTTGTTTGACTGCTGGAGCTGGAACTAGTAGCTGAAACTATAAACAAAGTAATTTTAGCTCTAGGATGCAGAACTGTTTTACAAATTAGTTGGCTTATGCATTGCTGCTCTCTTTTGGCAGGAGCTCCGGTCACTACCACCACAGCAGCAGTTGTGTCCCAGAGTCCTCAGCTGTATAATCAGCAGACAAACTCACCTGACTCTCCGGTAATTACAGCGCTGATGAGCCCTTGCTTTCAAAGCCTGGGATATGTGGCTTAGTTGTAGCCTTTGCTTTTTAAAGTGGGTGGTACGGCAAAGCTTCTGAGTGTCCATGGGTTAGTCACAGTGCTTGTGCTCATAAGTCACCTGCCGTTTCTTCTCTCTGCTGGTTTTGTTCCTTGCTAAAGGTGAGTGCCAAGCGTGCTGGTGAGGAGGAGTTAGCTGTCGTACGCGTGGGGTGCGCTGCTCACGCCTTGGCTCGCTGTCCTTGTTTTCTTGGTGACAGATTTTCTAATTGAGGTTTGTGGTTTGGGTTTTTTTCAGACACAATCAGCACCACCTACCACTAGCACTCAGGCACAGGCGGCTCCTCCGACTGGCGTGGTGCCTGGAACCAAGTACGGTAAGTGCTCGGGAGCTGCTCTTGGGGACAGGTTTCTGTCACTGTAGCAAGAGAGACTCGGCTTTGGCCAAGTGCTCCATGACCGTGTCATGGTGAAGCTGCTCCTGGAGAGTGTTGGCTGCACGGGCGATTAAGAGCCCTTTACAGACGTGTCTGCCGTCGTGGCTGCTATAATCTCCGAATTTTACCTGAAATGTAGAAAGATACCTGTCTGAATTCGTCTGGAACGACCATGTCCCACACTTTAATTTTTTTACAGCTGTCCCTGATACTTCCACCTACCAATATGATGAATCTTCAGGATATTATTATGATCCTATAACAGGGCTCTACTATGATCCTAATTCCCAGGTAAACACAAGTTCTTCCCACATGTCTTAACTGTTAAGGTCCATTAGTTCCTTATCTCTCATCATACGAGTGACATTTGAAGTGCACGACATACCAAATGTTGCAGATAACTCAGCGCTGTGTGTAGGGCTGGGACTTGATTTCCCTCTGGTATAGCCCTGCATTTTTCTCTCCTTTTCCTTAATTTTCCTCCACGTTTGGCCCATATAGGATTAGCACTTGTCACAGCCACTGTAACTGAGCTATTTCGTTGCGGAGTGCCCAGCAAAGTGCACCCAGCTCTGGGCTCTGGTGGGTCGTCTCTTGGGAGAAGCAAAAGATGCTCCATAGTGCTGTTGGGCAGAACTGCCTGTGTGTGGGGACAGAGGCTTCAGCCACTTTCTGCCTTTTGACTCCTCTGTGGAGTCTGCAAAACTTGTTTGGACTCTACAAAACGCCTTCCCGTGTGGTGCAGTAGTGTGAATCAGCTTGCTTGGGTTCTCCCGTGGACACTGAGCTCCTGTGAGGTGTTTAACTGTCTGCCTATCCTTCCCTCTGGCAGTATTACTACAATGCCTTAACCCAGCAGTACCTGTACTGGGATGGCGAAAAGGAGACCTACATGCCTGCAGCAGAAGGCGTCACGTACCAACAGACGGCTACCACAACCACCACCAAAGAAGTGAAAGAGAAGAAAGAGAAGCCTAAAAGTAAAACAGCCCAACAGGTAACAGAATGGGATCATAACTGGGATAAAGTCTTCTCTGTGGAATGGGATAGTATTTCTCCTTTTTCATGACAAAGGAAATCCTAGGTTATTCAGTGGGGGTGCATGCGTTCAGTTTGCAGGCATTGTGGGGGGCTGAGGAGAGGTGGAGTTGGCAAGGCTGCAGTGCAGAAATAAGCTCTGCATAGGAGGAGTGCTTATGGAATCCTGCCAGGATCAGTGGGAGTATAACTGAGCCGTCACTTAGAGGATTAGCTTGATAAGAAGGGTTTGTACAGTAAAAGCAGCAAGCTGCGTTATCTTTGAACACCATATACAGGGAAACAGCTGCACTACATCCAGTGTCCCGTGGTTTAAAAATAAAAGGTAGTGGGTTGACTTGTTCTGAAGCTGCATGTGAGATTGAGTACATGTCATAAGAGATTGATAGCTTTGAGAGGAGCTGTGTGAGCAAACCACTCTGCATTTCAGATTGCTAAAGACATGGAGCGCTGGGCAAAGAGTTTGAACAAGCAGAAAGAGAACTTCAAGAATAGCTTCCAGCCACTGAGTACCAGGGAGGAGGAGCGGAAGGAGTCAGCAGCTGCAGATGCAGGCTTTGCCCTCTTTGAGAAAAAGGTGAAGGTGCTGGCAGTGGTGTGAGGTGGGGGGTCGTGTGACAGAGCTCCCTGCTCACGGCATTCTTGTCTCATCCAGGGAGCTCTGTCTGAGCGACAGCAGATCCTGCCAGAGGTGTTGAAAAACGGGGATGATGAAAATCCACTAAAGGTGAGTATGGTAGAGGAGCTCCAGCCAATACTTGCTTTCCAACTTGGATTCCCATGGTATTACCTGTAAAAAGTGGTGCTGGTGGTTGCAGTGGTGTGGTACAAGTGCAGTAGGCTGGGTGACTCAGATACACAGAGGACAGCTGTGATTCTTTCTAGCCTCAAGCTCAGTTTGGGTTTTGAGGTTTCTACATAGGCTGTACTTAAAAGTACTGTTTGGCTAGTGGGAGCTGTCTTGCAGCCACTGTGGTATGTATTTCTTTTGAGTTGCAGTGCTGTTGAAGTGTGGGCCCAGTACTTAATAGAACAAGGACCCTTGCAACAGAGGTGGCAGAGAAGGCTGAAATACTGAACTCCTTTGTTTTAGTCTTCACTGCCAAGGCCAGCCGTTAGGAATCCCTGACCCTGGGGAACATGAGTAAAAGAAGTGGTACTGTGAGGGTGACTGAGCACTGGAAAGGTTTCCTAGAGAGGCTGTGGAGTCTCCTTCCCTGGAGATACTCAGAGGTCATCATGACACAGTCCTGAGCAGTATGTGCTAGTGGGGGACCCTGTTTAAGCAGGGAGATTGGACTGGATGACCTGCTGTGGTCCCATCCACCCTCAAGTATTCTGTGATTTCATCCTTAGTAGTGGGAGCATGCTGTTCCTCCTGTGACACACATCTGCAGCCTGTGTTCCCTCTTTGTGCTGTCTGAACTGTGGTGGCACTGTTGCAGTCCCCTTCATGCTGTCTTGCCTTTTCAGCGCGGCCTTGTGGCTGCCTACAGTGGTGACAGCGATAACGATGAGGACTTACTGGAAAGAATGGAGAATGAGGAGGAGAAGCTGACTGACTGGAAGAAGATGGCTTGTCTGCTGTGTAGAAGGCAGTTCCCAAACAAAGATGCTCTTATTCGACACCAACAGCTGTCTGACTTGCACAAGGTAGTTACACTGTGTGGTGAGGAAAATACTTGGTTGTCATAATTCAATGCGTAAAGCAAAGCCACGAGGCATGTTGCTGTATGGAAAACTATTTCTCTTAAAGTGAAAATCTGCAAGTGAATTGTTGCTCTCCCAAAAGTCAGCTACTTAAGAAGAGCTGTTGTGCATTTCATGTTAAAGGGAATCTCTCTCCTTGTTTCAGCAAAACATGGATATCTATAGGAGATCAAAGCTTTCTGAGCAGGAACTTGAAGCCTTGGAGCTGCGTGAGAGAGAGGTCAGTGTTGAGATTGAGCAGATGAGTAGCTAATGGAAAACCTGCACAGGTGATCTGTTGAGCTCTCCTTATCCCGACGCACGTCACTTGAGATAATCCTTGTAAGCCAACCGCTTTTCCAGTCAAGGTTCAGAGCTGCCGTGTTACATGGAGGGAAGTGTCCCATATCCCACAGCTATGGCTTAACAGGGAAGGCTCATTCCATCTTTAGCTCAGGGCTGCCACTAGAAACCTGCGAGTCTCTTCCTGCCCCAGTGCTGGTTCAGATGATGCTCCAGGGACTTGGGTCTGCGGCTCTGCTCTTGGTGGTGTTAGTATTAGTAGGCTGCAGTCTACAGCGTTTATCTGACTCCCATAGCTCAAAGATGAACAAAAGTGTCTTGAAACCCATGCTAACTGTAGTTGCTTTGTGCAGATGAAATACAGAGACAGAGCAGCTGAGAGGCGGGAAAAGTACGGCATCCCTGAGCCCCCGGAGCCCAAGCGCAAGAAGGTCTACGATGCAGGCACAGTGTACGTATCCGAAAGCTCCTCAGCAGCTGCCTCGATGCACCGTGAGCAGTGTGGGTAACTTGTTAACTCAACTCTTCTTCCCACAGCAATTACGAGCAGCCCACCAAAGATGGCCTTGACAACAGTAATATAGGGAACAAGATGCTGCAGGCCATGGGCTGGAGGGAAGGTTCAGGCTTGGGAAGAAAATGCCAGGGCATCACAGCACCCATTGAGGTAAGTGAAGAGGAGTTGTCTCCTTGAGGAGATTTGGTGCCTTTGTTTTTTTTGTTTTTAACCACAAGCACTTGCTGCTGAAGAGCTCTGAAGGAATAAACTGCCAGCCACAGCAAAGCTGCCTCTGTTTATGTTGGCTCCTGCTCATGTTTGTCCCATCGGATGCTGAAGCAGAGGCAGGGCCATGCCTTCCTCCCTTTGGTACTTGACTGCTGAGGTGCTGTGGCCCCAGTCCCTTAGGGGTGGCTGCCCTCCCTCCAGTCACTGCGTTTCCTGGCTTTGCCTGTGCTCCAGGTTGTGCTGTGCAGTCAAAGTGGGGTCAGAGTAGAGTGAAGCCAGTGAGGGTGTGGTGTTAGGTATACTCCAGCCTCTTGCTGTCTGTGGTGGTATTTATGGCTGTAGGGATCCCCAGGGAAGCTTGGGAAACTGGCTGGATTGATGGGATTTCTGATTGTGCCATCATGGTGGTCTGGCCACTCGCTGCAGAGCTGAAGTGTGTCTCTCTTCCCTTGCAGGCCCAAGTACGAATGAGAGGAGCTGGCTTGGGAGCCAAGGGCAGCTCCTACGGTGTCTCCACAGCAGATTCGTACAAAGATGCGGTGCGGAAAGCCATGTTCGCTCGCTTCACAGAGATGGAGTAACTCCTCTGGCCTGCAAAGCACTTCGTTGTTAGCAAGAACTGACTGTTAAACTCGGTAGCCTTGGTGACCTGGCTGTATCCTGGTTTTGGTTTAGAGTTGACCATTTCATTCCCTTGGACGTTGTTCCCTGCTCAGCATGTAACAAACACTTCCATGAGCAGATTGTTTGAACCGACCCAACTTCATGCTGGAGAGCTCCTGGTTTCGACCAAAGGGGGATGGCTGATCTTTGTATGGTCGTGTATATAGTGTAATGTATTCTGTGTTTTAGCCTGTTGTCCAGGTGCTGCTCCTGCCCTCTGGAGCAGCAGCAGGACCTGTTGGCTGTGCTTTCAAACTGTCTCTGCTCTCCTTTTGTTGTATTGTCTGTCTGGGTTTTTTTGAGAATTTTCCTGTACATTTTGTATGATACATCTTTGTATAGACTTTTTGAAGACTTTGATTCTAGTTGCCAATTTGGCTCATTTCCAAATGAAATACATCCAAAAATTACCCTATTTCTGTTTCTCGGTGGGTGAATGAAGAATTAAGTTGCCAGTGCTACTTGTCCTTGCTGTCATTCTGCTTCTTCCTTGATGAGACTTCATCCTGGAGTCTCTGTTCTGTGCAGCTCTTCACTCGCCTCCCTCCTTTCATCCCTGTGCTGTGCGTTGTTCTCAGCATCTTTCTCACAGCTCCAGTGTGGACGGTGGCTGGTGGAGCATCAGATCTCTCTGTAGCCCTTCTTGCTGTAGGAGCAGGAGAGTCTGTGCTTGCCCAGGCCCCCCTGGGTGTTAGGTGCTGGTCCTGTGGTGGGCAGGGGGCTGGCAGGGAGTGGGGTGACGTGTGGCACCTCTGGGAAGGTCTGTGTGCTCCACCTTGGCTTCTGGCACACCTCGATGCTGTGGGGGGCTGTGGCCAGCTGGGTGAGGGGAGGACAGGGTTCACCAGAGGTGTCTGCAGCTGTCCTGTTGGCTGCCTTTCTGTTCCTCTGCCTGTGCTGTGCCTTGTTCACATTCCTCTTCCCAAGAGCCAAGATGAGCAGAGTGGGTCTCAGCCCTGAGCTCTGCCTTTGCTGATGCTGTTGGCTGTGGGTCTTGCTCAGCTTCCACACAAAGCTGAGCCAGCAGTGGGCTTTCCTACTGTCCAGGTGGGCATAGGAAGGGGTAGAATGAAGCAGGGCAGCTTCACTACTCGTGCTTGGGGCAGAGTCCTTCTGGGGGTCAAGGCCAGCACCCTGTGGCTGCTTTTTGGAGTGGGTGGATCCTGCTTTGCAGGCTGCTGCAGCTGTACTTGTGTCCCTATTGCACGGTCAGGCCCCTGCCTGATTTTTTTAGGGGTGCCTGGCTTGGGGTTAGCTTGGGAATCCCCCCCGCCTCTGCCTCAGGACCGGGACTGCAGGGCTTGGGGTCCCTGCTGGAGTCCCCGGGCCGTTCCACCAGGTGGCAGGCGTGGCCCGGCTGTGACAGCTTGTGGAATATTTCATCTATGCAGGACTGCCGAGCGTCGCCGGGGCCCCAGGGCTTCATCCTAGCGTGTGACATTCCCTCTTCGGCTCCACAGAGGAAGCCGAGTGGCTTGAAACAACCTAGAAGTGCTAGCTCCCTGCCGCAGCTTCCCCCGAGGGTGATGGCAGAGAAGGCAGGCCTGGTGCACTGCGACAGTGCCCCGTGTGCCTGCGGCAGCCTCCCCCCACTCCCCTCCCGTGTGTCCCGGCTGGCGACATAGCGAAGTGCTTTGCTGCTCTGGGCTGTAAATGGGGGGTCTGTTTCCCAGCAGGTGGGTTCGAGGGATCGATAAAGTGCATTTGTGTAGCTCAGCTTCTTCCCAGCCCAATCGATCCCTGTCCCAGTGCATCCTCCTGATGAGGGGTGATGCTGCGGGCACGGGGGGAGGGCCTGCAGTGGGCACAGCACGGTGGTCTGTCAGGTTCGCTCCCTCCTTGCTGCAGCAAAATGCTGCCCCAGTGCCAAGAGCTGAGCCAGCCCCAGCTGGTACCTCCTGCAGAGCAGTTGCAGTGGGGAGCCAGCAGCATTCCATGGGGGCACAGGGAGCTGCTTGTGGGGATAACTGCTGGAATGGGGCGCCCAAAGCAGGGTCCTGTGCTGGGGCAAGGCTTTAATGGGGTCCTGGGCTTGCAGCCACCCCCTTTTGGTTAGATGGGTTAAAGCCCCCCTTCCTGGGTTAAGGCACTGCTGCTGGGTGCCCAGGGAACAGGAGAAGCTGGGGGGGTTGCATGCAGCTCCACCACTTCCAGGCATGCCCCTGAACCCCATGCCAAGCGCTGGAGCGGGGCATGGAGGCACCGCTGCCTGCCAGCACCCGCGCCTCCAATTTAGGCAGCACAGCGCGGCTGTTCGTGACTGAATGCACCATGGCCCACAGCCTTCAGAGGGACGTGGTGTCCCTGCTTCCCCGGGGACCGACCTCTGTGGGGGCGGGAGGAGAAGCCGTGGGATGGGGCCAGCCCCAGAAGTGTGCAGTGACGAGGCAGGATCCCCCTCGGAGCAAGGGGGGGAGCTGCCTTGGGCATGGCTTGCAGGGCTGCCAGTGCGCCAATCCCTTTGCAGCTGATCCTGAGCCTGATGCAAGGTGCCCCAAAAAGGTGCCAGGCTGCAGTCAAAGTGCTGGAGGGCTGAAGCTGGTCCCACCAGGAATGCAGAAGGACACAGAATCCTGGAGACAGGCTTGTGTAGCTGGGCAGTGCAGGAGGCGGTGCAGAGCAGTCTCTGGATGGGCAGAGCTTCGCTGCACTCCTATGCTTTTGTTTCCCTATCGCTGAACAGCCACAAGGTTTCTCTGTGGCTGACAATGGAAAAGTAAAGACACTAACCCCCAGAGCACGTGGAGACCCCAGGCTAGGGGTAAAGGGGGGATCCCCAGAGGGACCCTGTGCCCTTTGCCATGGGCAATAGGTACATGAGAGCAGGACTTCAGCCAGGGGCTCCTTCTAGGCACAGGGCAACTGCAGGATGACTTCTAGGGCCTTGGCTCCTACAGGGTTGCAGCTCCCTCCAGCACCTACAATATGCAGCCCCTGTTGCTGTAGTTTTAAAGTTTGGGATTTTTCTGGCTGGCTTTCAGCATTATTAATATTAAAACTCCCAAGCCTGCTATGCCCTGGCTTTGGAGAATTGTGAGCTCCTGCTTGCTAATTTGAGGCGAGGAAACCAGCCAAATCATCAGTGTGAACAGCTTTCCTCCTGAGTATTCCTTAATTGCTGGAGTTACCAACCCATGACAGAGCTCGGCATTCTGCATGGCCAGCCCCAGGCCTGCCTTGCTCTCTTGCACGGTCACTGAAATGCCGCTGGCAGGTAGGAACACATCCTTGTGCCACTGGTTGGGGCTGCCAGAGGCCCCAGGACTCTGTGTGGATTGGGTTGGCCTTCCTGCATTCCCCCTGCCAAAAAGCCTCCCAAGCCCAGCAGGACAGGCGTGGAGAGAACTGTGACTTGGGACCACCTTGGCTGTGCACATGCTGAGTGCTGGCCAAAGCCAGGCACCCACAGCTCCACAGCGTTTGGATCCTGATGCCAAAAGGGGATCTGAAGTGGGAGGTGGTGTTTGCTGCCATGGGAGAGCCTGGGGCGGGGGGCACAGGCAACGTGTGTGAGGTTATGCACCTGTGTGTGCTCATGCTCCCTCCTGTGCCATTCCCCACTGCCACTGGGGATTTAACAAGGCTGCTTCCCCTTCTCTTCCCCACCATCTTGGTCCATCCTCTCCTGATCCACTAAATCTGTCCTAACTGGAATTGCCCTGGAACAGCTGTCCTTATTTTACCCAACTGCCCCACAGCCACGTGGCTCTGGCTTCAGCCGTGGGGCTGTGGTGGGAGAATGGGCAGGGCACGGGTGCAGCATCCTGCCAGCATACCATGGGTACCGCTGTGGCACCCTGGCAGCGTGGCTGTTTGGGATGCTCAAAGAGCAGGAAGAGGACAGCTGAGGGGACGGGTGTTGGCACCTTGCTCCAGGCGCTCAGTTATACCAGCACCCTCTCCTGCCCCTTGGCATGGAACCCCTGTGGCCCTGGACCAGTGGCCATGTCATCCTGGACATCCTTCCTCCCCAGCCCCACAGTACCAGGGTGGGTGAGGAAGGGGAGGTGTGTCCCTTACGCCGTGGCTGCTCTACTTAGATGCTGCTTTGACTGAGAGCCCGGTTCTGGCTTGGGAACTGCATGGGCCAGGTTTCTCTGCTGGGGCAGAAAAAAAAGATGGTTTTAATTGACTCGCCATCTGCAGCAACGTGGACACAATTTGCAGCCCTGGAGGATGGAGTGGAGGGGGGCTCTGTTGTTGTTGGAAGAAAACAAAAACAGATGGGGGCTGGGATCCTGGGGCCTGGGACCTGTGGCTACATCCAGCATGCTCACACTCTCCTGGGCCCTTGGGCATCTTCCAACGCCAGGCTCTCCCAGGGGAGATGCTCCAGCCTTGCAGAAATGCTGGAACAGGCAGATTTGGAGGGTAAAGAAACGGTTTTCCCAGCAGAGACTCTTCCCTGCCTCCGGCAGTGAGCCGTCGATCACCAGCCAGGCAGCCCCGCGCTGGGCTGGAGGCTGCGCAGAGCCCGGGGCAGTGGAGCCAAGCCCGGGGGGGAGAGGACCGAGGGGGTTGGGCGGTGGGACCGAGGGGCTGGGGGCAGGCCAGTGTCAGCCTTGCTGCAGGCAGGGCCCTGGGGTTCCAGGGAGTGAGCCAGAGCCTGGCGATGGGGAAAACCTGAGCCCCCGTGGGGCATCCACAGGCCCCTGGCCCCACAGAACCCGGCGGGGTGAGCAGCTCAAGCCCTTTGCCTGGTATGGGAGTGGGGCAGGGGAACAGCTCACCATCTCCGCCGGGAGGGACTTGGATAGGAGACGATTTCATGTCAAAAACGTTTTCACAGGAATTTGTCACCACCTACAAAAATCTCTTTACCTCCACCCCTTTTTTTCCCCTTTAGCAGTAACCAGACCCGAGGGGTGCGTGCATGCAGGTGCACTTGAGAAACAGAGACTGGGGCTTTTTTGCTCCAGTTCCTAAGAAAAATTTATTTGGTGCTTGTTCCCCTCCTCCAAAGCCTGGTTTGGGGAGAGAAACTGCTTCCTGCATCACGAAAATCCAGGCAAGAGAGGGACTCCATTTTTCCCAGAACATCCCTCTGCGGTCCTCTCAGGACCCTGTCCTGGGCACCCCAAAGCATCTGTCGTCTCTGGAAGCTGCTCAAAACCCACCGCCCCCCAGCCCCATCCGTCTCCCCGGCGGGATGTGCCCGCAGCATCATTAGCGCTCGTCTAGTCGCCGCCGCGGCGGTTTGAACCTATTTGAAATGCACTTGAAAAGGGTGGATTTGATGGGAGGAATGTGACGGGTTTTTGTTCTCCGAGCCCCCCGGTTGAAGCTCTGCGTAATGAAGAGCTGTGACTTTCACTCGGGTTATTTTGGGATGGACTACTTTTTTTTCCGAGCTGGTGGAAGACCATCAAAGCGGCGCTTTGAAAAATGTCCCAGTGTATAAATAACTCTGCTGAGAGCAGAATAACGCGGGCTCCCGCGCGCGGCGCGCCGAGGCAGACGGCATCTGCCGTGCGACGTTGCATTATAAAAAGGAATTATTCATCCCTTCCTCTAATTAACTGGGTACAGCTCACCCGCGCAGGAGCGATGGCCCAGCATGGGGAGCACTCCCGGCCATGCCAGCAGAGTGGATGCTGCTCCCGGGGTCCCTCCATGTGTCCCCCCAGGCCCGCACGCCTCCCAGCACTGGCAGCGGGTGGGAGCAGCAGGCTGGTGCTGCCCTGCCATGGTGGAACAACGGGGTGGGCGAGCTGGTGTGGGAAAACCCGAATGTCTGCAGGACTCGCTGTCGCTAGAAAACACCTGATCTGCTGCCTCGGTATCCCGCCCACCGAAATCCAAGCAAAGGGAGCAGGATGGGGGGCGAGTCCATGGTACCCTGCTAGCTCACAGCTTCCAAGGCTGTGTTTTTTGGTGCCTTTGGGTCTTGCTGGGGGCTGTGAGTGTTGCATGGGGCATCCCCTGAGAAACAGCCACAGGAGCCATATGGATCTGACAGAGACTCAGAGATTCACAGTTCAGTCACACCCAAGGGTGGGTTTTCAGGAGATACTGGAGGGATAGCACCAGCAAAGGGAGCCCCGTGTCCCCCACGCCAGAGGGAAGTGGCCATGGTGGCAGCAGCCAGGCAGGCTCAACACCGCGGCTGTGCCCTGGCAAGGACACAGTGCTTGGGACCTCCCGGGAGGGAGACTAATTTTAGGAGTGCTCCGGAGGGGCTATTTTGGACCCTTTGCTCTGTGTGAGTCACCTGCTATTTTTCAACCCCACTGTGGCTATTTCCGTGTCAGAGTGATTTACACGGACTGGGACAATGCTGCTGGCACTCGCCTGGGGTCTTGGAGCCCAAAGCCATGCTGGGTGCACAACCCACTCCCCAAACAGAGTGCAGAGAGGTCCCGAGGCTGCCTGCTGGGGCTCCCAGCAACTCCTGCAGTGCCAGGGATGCTTACAGCAGGGTGGACCTACCTGGAGCCCATCCCATCACCCTGCCACCTTCTCAGAGGACTGCATGGTTGGGCTTGGAGCTTCTCAGTCCTCTTCCTCCATTGTTTCCTGGGAGAGATGGATGGGGAGAGGTTGGAAATGGTGGTGGGGTAGTGATGCAGCTGGTGGCTATGGGGAGAGAGACATCTCTGTGTTGAGTGCTCGGGGCTAAATATCCCTGCTCCCCAGCACCCTGGGCTCCTCCCTCCCCAAAACCTGCTGCTTCGGAGCCCGCCAGGCAAAAACCTGGCTGTTTCGGGGTTGTCAGAGCAACGTGATGCACCTTTCAGTTACCACGGCAACCTCAGCGAGAAGTTTTTAAAATTCAGGCAAGGTAATTTCTCCTCGCACTGCGATTTCGTTATCGCTTGGCTTGCCATTCCCCAGGGAAGCGGCGTCCTGCCTCGCTCCTCCGCCAGCAAGGTGGGATCTCGGAGATAAGAAATGCAGAGCTGTGAGGAGGGGGAGTGAGCGGGTGCTCTCCCTGCACCCCGTTAACAGGTCTGGCCCCAGAGACGTGGGCTGGTAATTAATGAGCAGGGGGGGGGGCCGCAAGTGATGAGCAACCTGATCTTAGGGAGAGCAGAGAGATGGGCAGGAGGAGGAATGAAGGCAAGGGTGGATGGTGAGGTGGGTTGACAGGGCAGAAGAAGGAGCTGATGAAGGCAAGGGTTGATGGCTGGTGGATAGATGGGGGATCAGAAGAGATGAAGACAAGGATAGATGGTGGGGTGGATGCCCGGGTGAGTCATGACAGGGTACCCTGCTAGCACCCTGCTATGCCTGTATGGGTGGGTGGATGGATATCTCCAGCTACCAGCCAGATGATGGACAAAGAAACCATCCTGGGGTGGGTCACAGGCCCTGTGTAACCCCTGGCTGTTACAGACTCTACAGCAGTTCGCACTGCTGCCCCATCATTTCTTCCCGTAGGGAGTAGAGCTGCTGTTCTCTATCATCCCTTCATCTCCCAGCCCTCAACACACCGTAGGTCTCTCTTGTGCTGCCCCAGACCCTGTAGGAGTAGGAAGGGGATCCTGTAGCATTGGCAAAGCCTTGACAACCTTGTCCAACCCAGCCCCCCTCCTACTCACCCCAGTCCAGAGGAGAAACCCAGGACTAATATTGTGGTTTGGAGGGTCAGTGAAGCCATAGGGTTGAAGGTCCGCTTTGTGAAGGGAGGGAGAGGCCGGTGCAAACACAGG
The DNA here is from genome assembly GCF_020740725.1 of Corvus hawaiiensis. NCBI lineage: Eukaryota > Metazoa > Chordata > Aves > Passeriformes > Corvidae > Corvus > Corvus hawaiiensis. Next base: position 17,455,012 of record NC_063223.1, on the reverse strand, counting down.
GCTGCTTGTTCTCTGCCTGCACTGCCCCATGGGCTGCATGGCTGCCGAGGAGCACACGGGCCTGAGGAGCACGCTGGCCCCAGCCCATATGTTGTTTATCATGAAGAGCTAACAAGCTTAATTCAGGATGTGTCTGTGATAAGGTTATCAACTCGTAAACACTCAGGTGCCCCTGACAGGAGCCCAGCAGTTACTGACTGAGCCCCTCATCAAGGAGCGGAGCCAATCTGCTCAGGAGGATGCTCACTCCGGTTCATTCTGCCTGCGGCACGGGTGACTGGGGCAGGGCACGCAGGGCTGCGCTGATGGGAGGCAGGAGGCTAAAGGCAGAGGGCTGGATTCTGCTCCAGCTGGATCCCTTCCTGCCTTCAGGACAGGCTCTTGCTCCACCATTAGGTTTCCGAGTGAACACCTACTGGAAGGAACAGAACAACACATTCCCAGCCCTCCAGATGGAGATGCCCATAGGAACAGCCAGGTTCCAAGGGGGGATCTATGGACACGTCTTGTGAGGACATGGCCCCTCAGGGAGAGGCATGGCCAGCAAGAGAGCCGAAGAGGGAGGCGGAGTGTGGGAGCTCCTGGCTACGAAGGTGGTGAAGGCTCCTTTCCAGCTCTCTGAGTTTCTCTAGCGAGAATCTGACAGCCCTGAGCAAGGCTCCCCGTCCTTGTGGGCTGTTGGCACAGTCTCACCATGCTGCTGGGAGCCGGCTGTTCCGTCCCCTCTGCTGCATGTTCACTCTAGAACCTAATGGTGGGAGCTGAGGGGGCAGCTTGACAGCCAGCGCATCGTCACGCTGTGCGAGTGTGCATCAGCAGGGACGTCTTCCAGGTGGAAGGTGCTGTGGACATGATGCAAACAGGGCTGTAGACAAGCCACCAGCTCCAGGGCTTGGTATCCATTGCCAGCCCTATCCTGCAAGGTCTGGCAGAATCATTCCTCCATGCAGGCAACAGCAATTCCCACTCCCTGGCTGCTTTTGCTAATGGAGCTGGCCCTGGGCGAGGGCTGCAGTACGTGGGATGCTCATCTTCAGCCATCTTTCCCGGGGACTCAGGCTGTCACTGTCCCCTGCGGGGGTTGCCATCAGCCCGGGGGGACAAGGCAGCTTCTTGTCACCTGTACCTGCTGCAGTGTCTTCCTTAATGACGAGCTCCACTCGTCTGTCCTCTCAATCAACTCTGCTGTGCCGGCTCATTAGGCTGCGCACGCTGAGCAACGCTGCAGCAGAAGGGATGCTGCAGTCTCACGGGCGTGCAGTGCCCGCTCAGAGGTGCACAGAGAGGTCTCTGTGTCTCCCCACAGACGCACTGGCCCCTGCTCACACACATGTGCTGGCACAGTACACATGTGTGCCTGGACACTGCTGACCGCGTGTGTTCCAGCGACACCCGCACCGCCCACCGCCCGCTCCCCCGCTCTGCCCGCTGACTGCAGCAACTGAAGGCAGTGGAAAGTTTTGCCGGGAAAGCGCGTGGAGCGGCTGTCTCTGGACTGGGGCTTTGCCAGGGTCCATCCCAGCTATGCCCACCCTGAGCCGAGGAGCCGGCAGCGGGGTGCGTGGGGCAGGATGCTGCCTCGGGCGTCTCGCTGCCCCCCCTCCAGCCGGAGGACGTGCGGGCAGAGCGGCCACGTCTCGCACATCGGCCCTGCCCGCGGGCTCTTGGCCTCCGTCCGGGAGGGCAGCAGGTGACGGAAAGCGAGCCCCGGCCTGGAAGGGGATGAAAGGCGGCTCGCAGCTGCGGACACCCGACGCCACCTGCCCGGGCGCGCGGGAAGGATCCGGGATGTCCTTGCTCCCACGGGCAGATCGCCATCCGGCGGAGGCGGTGAGGGCTCTCCGAACACTGAGTGCCCATCAGGCAGCAGAGGAGCCGGGTGGTTCCACCAGCTCCTGGGGCCCCAGATGAGCTGTGGCTGGGAATCCCAGAGCCGCCACGTCCTAACCCATGGAACGGGGAGAGGCAACCCCCACCGTGCCTCAGTTTACCCTCTGCCAAACGCCTCCCCTCCCTCATGTCTCCTCTGGGGAGGAGAGGTGGATGCCTGGGCCGTGGGAGGAGGGGGGAAGTCTGTCCAGACAGCCCCCCAGCCGGGAGGTACTCTGCTCCCTCCCTGCAGCCGAGCACCACCAGGATGCTTTCCTGAGAGCAGCCATGCCCCAAGCTCCCTGCTGCCCGGCGGGGCCATCTTCGTCGCCACGGGGTAAATCCGAGCTCTAGGGAAGGCTGAGGAATTTCTATCCTGGCCACCTGGGGCTCACCCCGTCCCGCTCCGGCAGCCCTTTCCCCTCCGTCAGCGCCTGCCATGTGTGTCCCGCTGCCGCCGCCTCCTCCTGCCTAATCCCCCGCTCCATAAATCACACCCCCCCCCTGCCCCGACCTGCCCTGCGGGTCTGGGGTCTGCCAGCTTGTTTGAAGTAGCCAAGGCATCCTCTGAATGGGTTGCCCCCAGCCCTCCAAGCCACGAAGCCCCCCCCCAGCTCAAGCAGCACTATCGGGAGCACCCTGTGTCGGTGTCTCCCCACTTCAGTGGCAGCAGCAGCAGCAACTCTGTCACCTCTCTGTTTCTCACACCTCCATCCCAGGGCGCCAGTAAATCCCCTGACCCGCAGCTGCCCTGGAAATTTTTCCTACTGTCTGTCTCCTGCCTTCTCAACAATTTTGACTCCACGGTAGATTCCCCCGGCTCTTAGTGTCCCATCCTGCTGCGTTGCAGCAGCCCAGCCCCTCTCCTGCCTGCCTCCTCCCTCTCAGCGCCCGCCCTCAGCCCTGCAGGACGCCCAAGGATCGGTCCTGGCTGGGAGTCCTGGCTCCGGCATCCCGCTGCCGGGTCACCATCTCCGGAGGGGAGCCCGCGGCTGGTCATTACCCCCACGCCGAGACATCCTGCTGCAACATTCCCGTGCTTGAGGGGGAGAGGAAGGGGGGCGGGAAGAAATAGTAAGCCAGTTTTGAAGTCTGTCACCTTCCTGCAAAGCTGGACGAGTTTTAAGATTGCAATCCCGGGAGCTGGGAAATGTGTTTTCTCTGAATTTGTGGCGGGTTTGTAGCTCAGGTGAACGCTCCCGGCTCTGGGTGATTCATCCCAATTTAATTTCCCAGCTGGCTTTGGCACCGCTCGGTGCCTCTCAACCCCTGACAGCACCTCCCCAAAACATCGAGCACCCGGGGTGTTTTTCTCCTCCATCCGTTCTGTGGTTGGAGCGGGATATTGGGTACATCACATCCTTCCTTCTCCACGGCCGCCCACCTCCCTCCCACGCTCCAGCCTGGAGCTGCCGGGCTGCCCCCGGCTGCTTTGATCCCTGCCCCGCGGGGTCATCCCCCCGCGGGGTGCCTGGACATCCCGCCCCCGCCTGATGGGCATCCCTGGGTATCTCCCAGCTCCCTGGGAAGCAACCGGGACAGATGGATCTGTGTCTGGCCCCTTCGCTGAGTGTTGTGTCACACCAAGTCCTGAGCAGGCTCTACCTTCAAACTTTGCTGCCTCCCAAGTATGCCCTCAGCACACTGGGGGCAAAGCCCCGACCCTCAGCCTGAGCAAAGGGGACCTTCTGGGGCAGGACCCCTCCCAAAAGGTGGTGGGGAGCACCTGCATTCCCCTTCAGTGGCTTTTCCAGCCCGGCCTGGCGCTAACCTTTGGTGCAGCAGCAGCTCCCCCCACCCGCCCTCCCTGGTGGGTTGCATATTTTTAGCTGACAAAGACAAGGGGGAAAAAAAAAAAAAGAGAGAGAGAGAGAGAAGAGAAACAAAGAGGAAAAAGGCTCCTTTTTTTGTGGGGTTTTGAAAAAAATGGAAATTACCCTGCAGAGGAGGGGAGAAGGGCCAGGGGGTTTCAAAGCATCTTCTTCTCCCTTGAAGTGATACGGAGAAGATGCTCCAGGCCATGTGGCCTTTAGTGGCTTTGAAGTTCAGGCGGCAGCTGGGGAGGGACGTGGTGAAGGGCAAGGCAGGGAGACAGCTTCCCACAAGGCACGTGCCGGCATCCGCGTCGGCATCGGCTGCCTGGGCCTCCCTTGACCCTCGGCTGGAGCCTGACCTTGGAGAGGTGGTAGCCCCCCAGCAAGGAGCCAGCCCTGGGGCGATGGAGCTGTGGAAGTGCTGGGAAGTGGTCCCGGGTGCAGGGAGCGATGGGATTCAGATCCTGCATCCCCTTCTTGTTGCGCCTGCCGGTTGCCACGGCGACCCGGGAGCAGGAGCATCATTTCCACGGGATTTTGCTGGGAAAGGGAGAGGCAGGTTGTGCTTCTGGGAGAAGGGTGGGGAGTCAGGATGGGGCTCTCCCAATTCCCTCAGTCTCCATAGAGAACCCTTCCACCAGTATTCCCACCACAAACCCAGTCTGGACTGGGCTGACCATCCTTCCTCCACCCCAGCGGGATATTGGCGTTGGCTGGGCCATGCCAGGCTGTGACTGTCCATTCATCTGTCCTTGCTGGAATGAGGCAGCCACCATTGGACACATCCCAGCGAAGGATCTTGGAGCTGAGCAATGGCTGAGTCACAAAGCCAAAAATCCTCTCCATGCCTGGTGCTCTTTTATCCCTGTGAGCTGAGCCAGCTCCCGGACCAACTTCTTTGGGAGGACCCACGTGCATGGACGTGTCCCAGTTTCTTCCAGCCCTTGAGCCATTCCAGCTGCCTCTGTCCTGTCCTTTCCAGCTCCTCTGTGCACACCAATGCCCACAGCTGTACCACTGACCCACTTACGTGGCACACCGGCACGTCAGGGCTGTGCCACAGAGCTGCTGGCCCCCACCCTCTGCCCACATTGACTTCCCATGTCATGAAAGCCCCTGGACACCTCAGAAAACTGGGAAGTTATCTTAAAACCATTGAGTTGTTCAATTGTCCTTTTCACACAGACAACATCGAGCATTTCCCTATATTTGTGGGGGCTGGAAATGGCTCCAGACAGCAGTGAAGGGCAGTCCAGAGACTCTGGACGCTGACTGATGCAGCCCTTGCCCTGAAGATAATGTTCCTTCTGGCCCAGTGGCTTGGCTCCTGGTGCCACCTCCTGCATGGCCACTTCAGCCATAGGACAGTGATCCCAGTCATGACCCCAGCCTCTCCCTAAAACAGGAAAAGGATCTTGTTGCCTCCCAAGATTCTGGTATTCATAAATTTGGTGTGCACGGGGATGTGTTGGAGGGAACACAGTCACATGGTGACACATCCCTACCACCTTGTGCACACCCCTGTGCCCCAGTGTCCCTCAACACCAGCCTGCTGGGCACAGGGAACTGCATGAGGTGCCCAGAGCGTGCCATGGCAAAGTGGGGGCATTGGCACTGGCTCCCTGGGACCCACAGCCACCAGTCCAGGTCTGTTTTCCATTGGCACAGCTCCTGCCCATTTCCATGGCGGCATGTGGGGTGACACAGATGGGGTCCCACACCCTGCTGTGGTCCCACGTGCATGTGAGCCAGAGGGCACCAGGAGTCCTCAATCCCCGCCAGGCATGGGCACCACAATGCTCCTGCTGCTGCAGAACCCAGGCCTGTGCTGGTGGGGCCAGGCTGAAGGATGGGTGAGATGGGGCCGGCTTCACACAAAGGCAGGTGATGGCTTCACACAAAGGCAGGTGATGGCTTCTTTCTCTGGAGCACGGAGAGCTGCAAGGATGGCTGACCTCAGCACTGCAGCTAGGAATGGGCATCCCACTTGTCCCTCTGGCTCAGAAACCATCATGGGGGCAGAGCAGGATGGGTCCCCATGGTCAGGTTTGGTGCAGGCAGCACCAGCCATCCCCTGCCCATGGTCCTGGGCAGGGCTGATGTGTCGGCACTGTCATTCCACACCTCCTGGATTGCAGCTGGGAAGTGAAAAGCCTCAGTCCTGGGGGCAGTGCTGACTTCAGCAGTTCCCATTTCAGGAGTCTCAGCCCCTCCCAGCCCCACGTCCACCAGTACATCACACTGCAGACACTACCAGGGCACTCATCTCCCCTCCCTCACGATCCCCTGTTGTGCCTGGGGACCCCCAGCAGGACCTGACCCCACCTTTCCAGGCGCCTATCGACCGCCAAGCGCCTCACTGCCATCAGCAGAAGCAGCTCTTCAAACGCCTTTGCCGTCGGCGCTGGGCTGGACATCGATCCGTCACCACCGCTCATGTCCTCACTGCACCCCTTTCCTGGCAGAGCTCCGGCCGGGCTGTCCCTGCCCGAGAGACTGCTCTTCCCAGTGTCTGTCCTGCCCACGGTCCCTCAGCCCCCTGCCCCGTGGCCCTGCTGCCAGCTGCTGCTGCCCTCCTGCCTCAGTTTCCCCACCAGCAGAGCACAGGGCTTGGTGACCCTGCGGGCAGCACCACCTCAGCACCCGGGCTGGGGGCAGCTCTGCCAGGTGCAGGGCACACCTGGATGGCCAAATCTGCTCATAACAGGCTCAGTTTATCCCCGTGTCACCCTCGACACGCCCACTGGGTGCCTCTGCTTGTCCTCTCGCCTCACCGGGACCTCACTCTGCCCCTCTGGGTCAGACCCTCTGCTGCTGCCAGGGGACCCACGGGGGCACCCGCTCCGGCACAACCCCCCGTTGGCTTTCCCAGCTCGTCACGGTGCAAGGCGGAGGAGATGACATCCCTGCTCCTGCCAAGACAAACACGGCGCCTTCCAAACACGCAGGGCTTGGCAAGCCCACGCCTCGGCCATCGATCACCGAGCCCGCCGTGCTCCAGCCCACGACAGCCCATCCGCGGAGCAGAGCAGGGGAGAAACAGCGGGGGGCTTGGGGAGGGTCTCAGCAACCCCCCCCGCGCCTCTCCCAGCACTGCCAGCTGAAGGGTGGAGCATCCACGTTCGTGCCCTGCCTGGGTCTGGGGGCTTGCCCTGGGCTCCTCGTGCCCACAGGGTGCTGGGCAATGTCGGGGAGTCGGTTCCCACTCCTTGGCATGCAGAGAGTGCCCGGGGCAGGGACAGCTCGTCCCTGGGGTGGCTGTGCCGAAGGGTGCCCTGCGGCTGCTGGCTTAGCCCCAGGCAGAAAGTTGGCCAGAGCCAGCTCCAGGCTCTTACAATAATAAACCGCGCTCAGGCAAGCATTTGTCACTGGGCTGGAGCGGGAAAGGACCAGATATCCCAAACATCTGGGGGAGGGAGCGTGGGAGGCAGAGGGCAATCAGGGAGGTCCTGGAGGGGCCAGAGAGGGTCTGTCCTCTCCACAGTGTCCTAGGATGGTGGCAGCAGAGCGTGGCATCACCACGTCAGCCCTTCCAGAGGGCTTAATTCAGCCTGGAGGGACAAATCCTGCTCCTCCCTCGCATCCCATCCCCTGCAGCGGTTCCTGAGCTGGGAGCTGCTCAGGTTTCCGTGCGAAGCTGGTGTTTCTGAGAGCTGTAGCGGGGGGGTACAGGCAGCTGGTGGGGACTGGGGGATGGAGGCTGTTCCCGTGGCATTACCAGGCTAAGCCAGACTGGAAGCGGAGTCTGTGGCACTGCTGTCTCCGTGCACCGGGGTGTACGGACCTCAGCAGCCACCCCGGGGGGAATCCCAGGGCCACTGTGCCCTCCTGCCCCCTTTACTGGCCCACGTCTGCAGGGGAGATCTGCAGCTGGAGCTCTCCCCGAGCCTGGGGCACCCCCCAGCATTGCTTCCTACAGCGGGGGGGGGAAGGGCAGAGGGCTGCGATGGGTCAGGGGAGGCCCAGCCCCTCACCTCTCACCCCTCTGCCTCCCCTCCAGCCCTCGCACCATCCCTGCCCTGCAGTACAGCTCCTCTCTTCCCCCACCCTGCATCCACCATTCCCTGCAACCCCCTGCCTGTATCCCCCAGACCCTGCATCCCCTTGCACTTCCCAGCCCCGGCTCCCAGCTCTCCTGCGCTGCCCACTCGGTGGGTGCCCAGGATGGTGCCAGGCTGCGGGCACCCTGGGGCCCTGGGTGGCCATCCTCGCTGCCCAGCCGGCCCTGGGGGCCCTGGCAGGACGGGGGTCGCTCCTGGGAGTCAAACCCGCGGCGGGCAGCGAGGGGCAGATGCCGCTTCCTGCTGCTGCGGGACGAGGAGCGGGGCAGCAGAGGGTTAAGCAGCGTCTGGCGGCGGGAAGGGGACCGGGAGGAGGGGGGAGATGGAGGAGTTTGTTTAATAGCTGGAGACAAGCTATGCAGCTGTGCAGGTCGGACGGGCCCTGCAGCCCCCGGCCCCCACCACCCCCTCCCCGGCCATGCCCGGGCAGGCCCACAGCAGGCAGGAAGGCAATGCGGGCAGCAGGCAGGAGGGCAGGCAGGCTGGCACGGGGCTGGCAGCCGGGGAGCCTCAGCAGGGTTATAAAAAGCAGGAATGCTTCTCCCAGAGCAGGACACGGCAGGCGATGCCTGCCAGCCCGGCAGGGGATGGCAGCAGCGCCCGGGAGGTGACACCGAGGGCACCTGGGGTGCTGGGGGACACTTTGGTACTGGGGCACGGCCCAAAGGGCTGAGCAGGTCCTCAGGTCCTTGCAGGCTCCCTGGGGTGCGTGGCAGTGGGCTGGTCCCCAGTCAGAGGGGCCACCAAATCTGGTGCAGGCATCTCTGCGCTGCTTCGCTGCCAGCACTGCCCAGCTCCCTCCCGGCACCGTCGGACTCCCTGGGAATACCCACCCTGATGCCCGCTGGCATCCCCAGGCTGGGGCAGGCAAGACGGGGACCCCTGGCCCCGAGGAGGAGGCGTGAGACGACAGGCAGGTGGGGGACAGATGGCCAGAGCATGAAGCTGGCACGGGCTGAGCCGAGGCATCCGAGAGCTGCCGGGGGGCCTCTGGCACCGCCACGCAGCAGGGCCAGGAAGGAGAGGGGACAGGCTGGGAATGGGGGGAATGGACACAGAAACAGGGATGAGGACAAGGATAGGGATGAGAATGGAAATTGGGACAGGAAAAGGGATGGGAATGGGGACAGCACTGGGGATGGGAATGAGGACAGGAATTGTGGTGAGGACAGGAAAAGGGACAAAGCTGGGAATGAGGACAGGGATACGGATGGGAATGGGGACAGGAAAAGGGACAGAAATGAGAATGGGAACAGGTATAGGGATGAGAATGGGGCGAGGGGATTGAGATAAAGATGGGGATGGGGACAGGAATTGGGGCAGGAACAGGAATGAAGACAGGGATAGGGTGCTGGGTAGGTGACGAGTATCCACCCCAGGCCCGAGGAGGAAAAAAGCAGCTTGCAGGAGCTGGAACAGGCAGGCAGTCACCCTCAACCATGGCATGGATGTGGCCACGTCAGCATTTCCCATCCCCGGTGTTGGGGGAAGAGCTCCTGGAGAGGGGAAGGGTCCGAGGGTCAATGCACGAACAGAGGATGCAGTGACCCACCCCTCACAGAGGCTTGGAAGTGTAAAGAAGCTGGGGGCCAATTAACCTCACTGGCTAATTAGGACAGGAAGCCACAGGCTTAAACTGCAGCAGGGGAGAAGGAAGTTACGGGAAGGCTGATTTATAACTGCGGGGACTTGGGAGAGCTAATGGCTCAGTTCTGGGTTAATGATACACCGGGAGGTCCAGGACCCTTTCCGTGCCAGCAAGCCATGGATCATGGGGATGAGAGGGGATAGTGGGGACCCAGCTGCTCCTTTGGGGGTCTCCAGGACACCCACACCTGTTCTGGGGGCCAGGTCTTGGGGGGGTGGCCTGGGGCAGGGCTGGGCACTCCCTCTCCTGCCTGGCATCACCCCAACGCAGCTTGAGGGAGCAGCTGCAGCCCCCCCAGCGTCAGGCAGGTAGTGGAGGGGAGCTGAGAGCAGCCTCTGGCTGTGGCTGCCCCAGTTTTATTCGCTGCCAAATGTGTGTCACCACCCCCAGAACTGAAACCGGAGGCTGCACCGGAGCCCAGTGGCCCTGGAGTGCCTGGGGGGGCCTGGTGACCTGCCACCACCACAGCCCGGTGTGCTGATTTGCGGACACAGGGGACAAGGTGCCCCAAAGCATCGCCCAGCTCACCAGCTGCCAGGAGAGAAAGTGAGACTGGAAATTCAGGACAGCCTTTGTGTTTGGACCAGATCACGAGAGACTGGGGCTCCGAGGGGAAAATAAAACCTCTCCTTAGAAATTCTTTTATCCCAGGGAGCTCCCGCGTATCGTGTTTCGGGCCATTTATTTGTGCTGCTGGCTGAGGCCATTGCTGCTGCCCTCCCGCACACAGAGCGGCTGGTGATGAGAATCCGGCGACAAACTCCTCATTTTTCAGAGGAAGACAGAGGAGATGTATGAGGGTGAAGGACGGCGCCAACTTATTTCTGTGGAGCCATCCCTGGGAAAAGAAGAGGCAGCAGGGGGCAGATCACAGTGGGGCTGGGGGCAGACACCCTCTCTGCCCCCTTCTCAAGCACCAGCAGTGCCTGGGTGTCAGGGTGACCCTGCCTGGGTGGAAACCCTGCCTTGTAAACCTTCCCTTCTTCCCGTGGGGTAACTGGGGGAATGGAGGGGCACTGGGACAGGGCAGGGGTCTGTGCTCAGGGGAGGGATTTTTCCAGTGGCAATGTCTGCTTGTGGGTGGCTACTGCTCTCCATTCCCTGGACCTTGTGCCAGGATGCCTTGTCTCCCCCTGCCCTGCTCCTGCCCAGGGAGCCTGGCTCAGAGAAACATGATGGGTCTTAGATCAGGGCACCTTCCCCTCCAGCACCCCTTGTTGTGGTTTTTCAGTGTCCTTAACTGCTTGTTACCCCATTTGGGAGCAGGTTAAAAGGAGAGGCTGAAAATCTGTGGACGGGACCTCTGACGCCAAGGAGGAACGTCCTGTTGGGATTGGGGGGCATGGGGCCAAGCTCTGTGGTGCTTGCAGGGGGTTGGACCCATATCTGGGTGAGGAAGCCCTGGCAGAGGCTGCCAGCTTGGCAGAAACGGAGCAGGGGAACTGAAACACGCGCCTGGCATTTGGGGGACTCCAAGGTGTCCCCTTCAGGCAGGAAGGACCAGAGCAGAGCCACGGAGCTCAATTGCACAGCACCTGCCAGTGATTGCCTTGGGTGTGCAGTGGGACGGTGCTGGGCAGGGATCACCGGTGCAGGGGGAGAATGGTCCCAGAAAGGGATACCCAGGAACCAGCAGATCCTGGAGCAGAGGGATGCCAGAGCACGCGTACTGAGCTGGGATCACCCAGGTGCCAACAGGTCCCAGGGCCGCGGGATGCAGGGGTGCAACCAGAGCGGGCAGGGGTCACCTGCCTGCCCTGGGTTGAGGGCCGGGGGTCACCAGCGGGGGTACCCGGGGTGGGGGCGGCAGAATGAGCAAGGTGGGGCCAGGGACGGCGCCCCACTCGCAGCATTTGGAGATGCCGTTTGTGGGAGACGGTTTCTCACCAGAGCCGGAGCTCTCACAAAGCCGCCGACTCGCCGGGGCTCGGCTCCCCGCAGACCCCGCCGCCCCAGGCCGCCCCCCGCCGCGGCAGACAAAGGAGGGACGGCACGTATTTATCCGCCTCCTTCCCGGGACCGGCTGGTGGGCTGCGGAGGTGCGGCGAGCCACCGGCGGGCTGGCACGGCACGGCGGGGCAGCGCCTGCACCCCGCAACAAAGGGCCGGAGCCGGAGGTGAGCGGCGGGGGCGGCGCCGGGGCTCGAACCTGCGGCCCGGGGCGGTGGGCGTGGCCGGGGGCGGGTCTATGCAAACGACGCCCCCCGCGGCGGGCCCGCAACGGGGCCCAGTGGGGGCCGGGCCCCGCCCGGTGCCCGCCCCGCCCCGCCCGGCGCTCACGGGCCGGGGCCGCGGCGGCAGTCGCGGCCGAGAGATGGCGGGGGGCCGCGGGACCCCGGCGCGGCGCTGAGCCCCGCCGCCCTCCTCACCGGGACCCCCGCGGAGGTAAGAGCGGCGGCGGGCGGCGGAGCGGGTGCCCGGCGCGGGGGGCGCCCCGGGAAAACTTTCCGCCGCTCGGAACTCGCGCGTGTGGGTCCCCCCCGCCGCAACTTGCCGGTGAAGTGGGCAGGTGGGGCGGGGGCTGGTGCCGGCGGTGCGGTGCTGGGACCCCAGCCCCGAGCTGGCGGCGGCACCGGGTGCTTTGGAGACCCCCGCTCCCCGCCTCGCAGCGGGGCTGTACCGAGGTGGGGGGACCCTGTCGGTCCCCCTGCTCCCGGGAGCCGCGGCTGGGCAGGCGCGCCCCGGTCCCGCTCGGGGCGGGGGGACTGTCGCAGGGGACGGGGGCTGGCAGGGAGCTCCCGGGGCATGGGGTTGCGGCAGGGCTCGGCGGCGATCGAGTGCCCGGGGAGGGGGTGCCGGGGGACACACACACGCCGGAGAACGCCCGGCACCCTGGAGCAGGCTGCCGGAGCCCGCCCCGGTGGGACGCCGAACCCCGATGAGACGCCGAGCCCCGGCAGGACCCCGCGCCCCGGCGGGCTGGGGGTGCGCGGAGAACGCCCGGGCGGGGGGCGCAGGGGACAGCCGGCGCTCCCTGGGGACAGGCCAGGCGTACCAGAGCGCAAAGTTGTGCAAAGTTATTTCCCGGGTGCGCGGGGCCGCGGTGGACATTTAGCGTTATTATATTATGTTATGTTCTTTTTTCCCCCTATTTTTCCCCCCTTCCCACTGATGGCATCGCGCGCCGTGGCCGGAGGTGGGCCAGGCTCCCCTCCCACTGCCTATCCTGCCTCTATTGCTTTTCCCTCCCAAAATGTTTCCTGCTTTCTCCCGAGGCCACGGGGAGCAGGCGTGCAGGCAGCCCTACCCCTGAGTCCCCCCGGGGTACTCCCGAGGCATCCCCTCAGCCCTCTTTGGGGGTTCGATCCCCAAAAGGAGCCCCTGTTCCAGACGAGAAAACCTTTCCCTAATTGCTTGGGCTCGGCGGAGCTGGGTTGACCAGCCCGGGGAAGGGGGGATGAAGCCGAGCGGGATTTTGATCTTCCTGCGGCAGCACAAGCAATGGCCAAACTTTAATTGCTAAAAAACCCCTCCAAGCCCAGACAGCCCGAGGGCTGGAGGGCAGGAATGTGGCCGCTCTCCCCTGGAGTTCTCAGTTTCCCCGGAGTGCAGATGACCCTGGAAATGGAGATTTCCTGGCCAAGGTGCACTCCAGCGGCCCGTTTCCCTTTTTGCTTCCTTGGAATTTGCCTTTCCCAGCCGGGTCTGGGTGCCCCCCACTCACCGCCGGCCCTTTCCCCTCTCCTCGCCCTGCGCTTGCTGCGTTCCCCTCCTCTCCCTCTTTTCCTTTGTTTGCCATCTCGCTCCCTGTCTCTGACGCGTACGCCGCTCCATCCAAATGCAATAGTAGGATTTGCCAGAATTATTTCCTAAAGCTGCCGGGGAGAGGGGGGAGGTTTGGATGGAGGGGGGTTATTTAACTGCAACCAACTGGAGTTTTGGCTGGTGGAGGAATTGGGGGTGCAGGCTGTCCCGGCCTGGCGCTGATGGGAAGGGCAGAGCCTGGGAATGGGTGGGAGAAGGGGGAAGGCAGCCTGAAAAGGGATCGAACACCAGTACAATGGAACAGAGCTGGGTGTGCTTAGGGGCAGAGGAGCAAACTGAAATATTTACTGACCCCAAAGGCAAGAAGGAGAAAAAAACCCGCAGCCCCAGGGAGCAGCGGTGCCACCACACTCGGGGTCTTGCCCTGCGGCTGGTGACATTGCTGCTGCCCTTGCCCTGCTCGGGGCTGGGGCTGGTGGTGTGGGTACTGTGCACTGCAGGAGAGGCCAGCCAGACCACCCGGGTGGGGTGCGGGATTGCCCCCCTTGCAGCTCAGCATCAATTTCCGGGGTGCCCCAAAGGATTCCCGGCCATCCGTCCCGCTCCTTGGGTGTGCCTGTGCCCTGTGAGGCTGTGTGGTGGCAGCTGGCAGAGCCCCGGAGGGCATGCCTTCATGAGGGTGTCACGCTGGGGACCCCAATTCCCACAGAACTGACCCCCTTTGGCCGGGCTGGCTGGACACTCCCCGCATGCCTGAGCCCAGCCGGGTACCGTGGCACAGTGCGTCCCACCCAGGCACGCCGCTCCCTGGGGACATGAGGGGCTTCCCACCGCGGGCCTCCTCCCAAATCCTGCCTGAAGCACTCTGGAGACCCCCAGGAGGGTGCTGCCTCGGGAGAGGGGCCTGACCCAGAGGACGGTGCGTCCAGGAGGGGCAGTGGGGTGCGCGGGGGGCACTGTGCACTGTGCTGTGCCGGGGTGCGTGTGTGGCTTGCTGGAGGCAGCTTGGCGGACTCTGCTCAGTGCCGGAGCCCCAGGGAGTCCAGCTGCCTGGCACACAGGCAGGGCTTTTTTTTTTTTTTCCCTCTTCTTTTTCTTCCTCTTTTATTTATGAAAAAAAAAATCCCTTTTTTTTTTTTTTTTTTTTTTGTACGTTCTTGGAATAATGAAGTCCAGATTTCCTTCATGTTGGAAAGATTTGATCCCAGCTCTGCTTGCTGTGGCTTTGCTGGGGGCTGGGAGGAGAGGTGGGGAGGCGAGGGTTGGCAGTGGGACCCCTCTGGGTGCTGGGGCAGGGGGAGCCAGCCCAGAGGGGGGCTGGGGATGCTGCAGCTGAGGGGAGGTGTGAGGAGGGATGGAGGGATGCTCCTCACCTGGCCAAGGCTCGCTGTCTGGGGTGGAGGAGGGTGCTGCAGCAGCTCTGCCACGCTTGCCTCGCCCTGTGTGCTTGGCTGGGCACCCAAGGAGGTGAGGCTGTGGCCCCCCGATTCGTGCCCCCCGCCCCCCAGTCTGCAGAGTGGAGTTCAGCCTCCCGGGGCTGGCTTCCAGTCCTCCCCAGAGGATGCTGCGTGCCAGCGGGTGATGGAGAGCAGGATGTGGGGTTTGTACCCCTCGGGGGGGTGGCGGGTGCAGCGAACTGACATCCCTCCCACGTGTGCCCTCCTTGGCAGGCTCGGCTCCCCCAGACTCCCCTCGATCTCGGCGCCAAGGCGCGTGCCCACCATGCCCGTGGTCGGTGTCCTCCTCTGGGCCACCCTGCTGACTCTGGGCTGGCGGGCTGCCCATCCCAAGGACCACAGCTTCGCTACCCCCAGGGTCCAGCTCTCCTTCAAAGGTAAGAGTCTGGTTGTTGGAGTGGGGGCAGGGTGGGACCCCAAGATGGAGGAAACCACGGGCACCCCAGTTCAGGCTCCTCCTCCTCCTCCTCGCTCGGGGGGGCATCAGCAATCTGCACCCTCAGAAATCCCCATGGGAATCCATATTCAGGTGTGGCTGAGCTCCCAGTCTGCACCAGCAGACGCAGTCTTGGGGGGCTGGTAGCCTGCTTAGTCCCCCCAGTATGCTTCCTGTTGTGGGTGGGTGGCTCCCTCCATCTGGCAGAGCTGGGTGCTGAGGTGCAGGAAGCCCCTCCGGCAGCACCCCGATTCCAGACAGCAGCTTGACGCCGCCCCGACCCCCCCAGCTGGTATTAACGCCTGGGAGCTGGCAGGGAGCCGGGAGAGGCAGGAGGGGAGGGTGCTGGGTGGGGGGGAAGGGGCTTAACCCTTTCGTACCGGGGCTGTTTAGCCCACCCAGCCACTCTAGGAGCTGTGGGGGGACCCCTGGGTCAGCTTTGGGGTGCCCATAGGTGGAGGGGTTTGTCCTGAGCTCCTGTTTCGAGGCTGCTGAGCAGGGCAGTCTGGGGCTGATGAGGCAGGTCCAAGGGCTGCAAACCTTGAGGAGCGGAACGGAAATTGTCCCTGCTGGGCGCTTGCCTGCTTGGTTGTGTGTCAGGAGGTGACAGACATGAGGAGTCTCATGTCTGCCTCCCCTTGGGGTCCGTGGGAGAGCTGGGCTGTGCTGCCTGTGCTGTCCCACCGTGGCTTTGCCCTCTGGTCGCCTACTGAACCTGCAAGCCCACGGACGTGGGGGCAGAACTGATGGTGAGCACAGCAGAGGCAGGCAGGAGGGGCCGGGGGGCTGACAGCAAACGCAGTAGAGAAGCAGCAGCAGCCACGGGTGTTACAGGCTGGTCTTGACAGAAAAAATGGCTGGTATGAAGAGTCTGGGGACAAGTCCAGGCTGGAAAGCAGTGAGCAAGTTCCTCCCCAGAGGCAGGCGCCACTTTCCTCTCCAAACAGCGTTTTTGGAGGGTTTTGGGGGCTGCTGGAGCACTTCAGCTGCTGTATGGATTCTTCCCCACCCTGGCTTAAAACACCTTTTCCTCACAGCTGTGGGGAGCGGAGGCTCCAGTAAGGTCCCACCTGGACCCGCTGCCCACGGCTATGGCGTGCACTAGGAGTGAGATTAATTCTGGATAGGCATGGTTAAGCTTGCTGTGCCACAGGTTTGGGGCTGGTTTGGGGTTGGTTTTTTTTGGCCCCAGCTGGTTGGGGCAATGGTTCCTGGCTGTGCTCAGGATCTCCAGTTGTCCTCCCTCCTGCCTGAGGTGGTGTGGAGGGGCTCCCCCTGCCCTCGCTGCCTAGAGAGGGGATTTGCGGTGGGAGGAGGGCTGATTTGCACTGGCACATGGAGAAGAAATGCCAGTGGTGTGCTGGATCCAAGCACATCGGGATAGGGAGGGTTGCCACTCGCCTCTTTCCTGCCTGCAGTCTGACAAGGGTGGCAGTGGTGAATTTTCCCGGGGTCTTCCTCGAGGGCCAGCTAGGGGCCACACACCAAACTGCTGGTGAGCAGCTTCCTGAGCTGATAATCTGCCCACAGCCTCCCTGAAGCCATAGGACCATGAGTGACAGTGACAGTGGCACTTCATGGATGGTCCAGCCCCTTCTCTTGCCTGGACAGGCAGGGATAATACCCAAAAGCCCAGCCCCAAATCCCCCAGTGCAGCTGCAGACAGTGGGGTTGAGTGTGATCTGTCTGGGCTGGGGGACACTGGTGTGATGAGTTGGGCTGGACTCTGCTGTCAGGGATGGCTGTGGTGCCACAGGGGACCAGGTGGCCGTTTGTGCAGCCACAGCTGCTGGGGTTGGGGTGCGGGTCTCCACCACAGCATCCTTCTGGCTAAAGCATCCCGGTGCCAGGGTGGGATCAAGGTGGCCTTGTGGCCAGGGTGCTGGGGAAGGAGCCACCATGTCCCCAAGTGTGTCCCCCGGCGCCTTGCCTGGCCAGGCCTGGAGCCCTGCCAGCTGCGGGAGCGTCTCTGGGTTTGTTTGCCTTTGCTCGTTATCGCGCGCCAGAGGTTTGTCGCAGCTCCCCGGGGCCTGCGTCATCCTCTACGGAGCCCCGGCGTCTCTGAGTGCATTAAAAAAATTACATCCATAAAATACTGAAGTGATAGGAAAGGGGTGGGAACTGAGCTGTGCCCTGGTGCAGGGTGATGGGCCGGCCAGGGTCAGTCCTCCTCCCATCCCGTCACCCCTGTGGTCTCTTTACGTCTGTCCTCCTCTCAAGGCTTTCCTGTCCGTGTGTCGGCAGGAGGAAGGTGACCAGCATGGAAAGAACAGTGCTGGGAGCGGCTCCGGCACAGCTCCCTTTTGCCAACAGCTCTTCCCAGATCCCAGCCCAGTGCCGGCCAGAAATAGGGTGGATATTTTTAATCATCTCCGTGCTAACAATTCACTCGCTCCCCACACTGCTGTACACATCCTGCAGCCCCCTCTCCTCTGGGCCTTCCTCCGGGCCGGGGGCTCGGGCACCAGAGAGGCTGGCCCATTCCCCACGAGGATGCAGGAGGTGATGATGATGATGATGATAGTGATTCATCCCTCCGTGTCCTGCTCCCCGTCCAGCGTGGGAAAAGCATGCGGGAAGGAAGGGTGGGCTCTCGCCCCGCATCACGGCGGGAAGCCCTCGAGGTCAGGGCTCTCCATGGGGCTTCCAAACGAGAGCTGCTCCCCACAGTGAGGGGAACAGCCATGCTGGCACCTCTCGGAAAAGCTGTGGCTGAGGTCCAGCCGGGGGCAGCCCTGGCAGGGAGGGGCTGGGTGAGAGGCAGGGCAGTTCCTGCAGGGGAAAAAAATTACTTTAAAAAGAATGAATCAAGCGTGGAGTCTCCTCTGGGCTCCACTGCCAGCCCCCTGCGTGGCCTGCCCCTGCCTGCCTTGTGCCTCAGTTTCCTTTCCCACCCCGCTGGCATCTCTGCTGGTGGCCAGGGGATATCAGCACACTTGATCCGGGCCAGGGGGTGGCAGATGGCTGGAGAGGAGCCTGGACGGGGGACCATGTCCCGGGGGCCGCCCAGGCACCCTCCTAAGCTGCTGCAGCTGTGGGCACTGCTTGGTGACAGCAGGATGGGATAAACACAGGGGGGTACAGGACGTGCAAGCAGGGCCAAGGGCTTAGGGGCAGCCAGTGCTGGGAACGTGCTGGGAGCACTGGCACTGTTGGTCCCCACCCTGGCATGAGTGCCCCATGCTGCTCCTCAGACCCTGTAAAGGTCAGGGGGATGCCATAGTCCCCTTTCCCGTGCGCTGGGGGCGGGGACATGGGGCTGAACCCTGTGACCCCTAAGAGGATTTCCTTGGCTGGGACAGTGGGGGGCTGCGGCAGGGCCCCTCCACCCGCTGGGACCGGCTGCTGCTGGGGCTGAGCTCCCTGGCTCCGGCTGTGAAGCTCTATAATCTCCTTAAACCCTCCCCCCCCAAAAAAACCCTGTGCGATTTCAGCCCCCCCAAGTCTATATTTAATAAGCTAGTTATCACTCAAATTAACAATGCTTCTTATGGAACAGCATGGCCCTTCCCGGGGTCCTGGCACGGGTGTTCTCCCCACTCCAGTGCTGCTTGGGCACAGAGCAAAGGGCCTGGAGCAGCCACAGTTTCCACCCGGCACCGTGCCTTCCCCTCAGGGCTGCGGAAGGAAATAATGTCCAAAAATCAAACAAAAAAGCCCAAAGAGCAGTGGGTTGGGGCACCGCAGCTCAGCACTCTGCTTTTGGGGTGATTAAAGTCCTTCTTTCTGAAGCCAGGCTCGTTCCTGAAGGGGATTTCATGTTGCTGGAGCATCCCCTGACCCAGCCAAGGGCCTGGTCACCACTGCGGAGTGATGCTCGGTGGGAACAGGGTCCCCCCTGCCAGCGCTGCTGGATGTTGGGGCACATCCACCCATCAGCGCTTGGGGCGGGCTGGCCGGGGGATGAATCAGCGGTTTCCGCTGAAAAAATGTGGGTTTTCTGTTTTTTTTTTTTTTTTTGGCTTGCGCCCAACCGGCCGGGCTGTGATGGCTGCAGGGAGCACCTGGCCGGCACTTCTTTCATCCCGAGGGATTTGACCCGGGCGGCTGCAGCACCTGTCCCCTGCCGGCACGGGGCGATGCTCCAGGGGGGCTGGAGATGATCGGGGGTGGAAGGCAGCAAGCGGGAACAGGAGTCATTTCATCTCCCAAGCCCCTGCAAGGCAGCTTCGGTTTCCTCCCACCTGTGAATCGGTTAAATGGGAAAAGAGCTTGGCTGGGGGCCACGGAAACTCTCTTATTACATGTAATTAGCTTAATTACATCATAAATAACCCATCAAGGGGTAGCGGAGTGACGCTCAAACAAATAAGCAATTCTGCTTTCATCGGACGACCCACCCAGCTCTTTGATCAGCCCCAATAACAACAAATGCTTTAACCACGAGAGGGGACGCATCCAGCCCCCTATCCCTCTCCTGGCATTGCTCCCCATCCTGCCCCTCTGACGCGTACCCAAAAAGCTGCATCTCAAATTTCAAGTAGGGGAAAAAATGAGTAGGGAACATAATCAGAATTTGGGGCACGCTTCTAAATTTGTGGGATAAAACGCTGCAGGATGGAGATGGGATTTATCCCTGCTGTGCCAGGCTCCCTTGGGATCAGTGCTGGGCTTCTCCATCGGCATTTAAAGTGAATTCATTCTCCCCCATGCAAAGAAAGGGCTCCCGAAAGGCGCTGGCTCCGCCAGCCGGGGGGGGGCGGGGGGGCGGGAGTGCGGTTATTGAATATAAACACGCCGTGTAATTTACATGCTAATTATGTTGAATGCGCTACAAGCCCATAATTAGAATCTAATTAGGTGAGAGTGCCTGTAATTGGTTTTGGGGAATGCAGTGATGGTGCACCTGGGGAGGTGACCCGCTCGGGTCGTAATGGCATTAACTCTTCGTGCTGGTGCCCTGGTGATGTTTGGGGGTGTCGGGAGGATTTGGGGGGCTGGGGTGGAGTGAGGAATCCCTCGGGGTGCTCGGTTTATCGAGAACCCCCAAAATCTCTCTCTGGCTTTGGAGATCAGCACTGGTCTCCGTGCCAATGGGTGTTAAATAGGGACCACTCACCCCTGCCCGATGGGGGCCAGTGGTGACAGCCAGCAAGGGTGGCACTGTGGACAGCTGCCGAAGTTGGGAATGCAGCCCGAAATTGGCATTGCAGGGGGAATTTGGCTTTGCAGAGCATGCAGTCGGGCGGGGGTGCCGTGGGTAGAGCAGGGCATCGCGCCTTGTTGTCAGCCCTGGGGCTCCTGGCCGCCGGCATCACTCGAGGGCGCGGGGTAATTACAGCTCAACGCCCAAGGACACAAAACGATTGCGGGCAGGAGAGTCCCAGGGGGCTCGGTGGGGGCTCCGCGGAATGTTGTGAGGCGACGGTCCCCAGGGAGGCCACCCTGGCTGTGATGCCGAGCGGCTCCTGGCTCCGGTGCTCGGCAATTAAATTAGGATTAGGCTCCCGGCCAGCCGGGGAAGCTTTGCCGGTGCCGGGATTGGCAATGGCGATGCCGGGGGGAATATGCTCGTTGGGGCGCATCGGCTAATGAGCCGGCTTCTCCAGCCCGGCTGGGGCCCCTGCCCCGCTCCATCCCCAGAGACACCCCATGGCTGCTGGGGGAGGGTTTGGGGGCACGGTGACACTGGGGGCTTAGGCAGTGCGATGGAGGTTTGGGAGGTCAGAGGTTGTGGCAGGGTCTTGCCCGCCCCGCCATCCTCTTTGGAGAGGGCGTTACGGGGCAGTGGGTCCGTCACCGCCCTGCTTTGGGAGTGCCCCCTCTGATCGCTGGGCCGTGGGGGGCTGAATGGAGCCCCCGGCGGGGGGCCAAGGCCCTTTGTGCTACTGGTCCTGTCCCCTGCCAAGCCCTGGAGACGCCCATCCTAATGGATGTGGGATATTTGGGGCTGTCACTGACATGGAACCCTCCACCACCAGTGTCCTGGAGCTCCAGGATCCCGGGGCTGTTGGTGCTGGCATCCCCAGGCTGGGCAGGGATGGCAGATGAAGGATTGTCCTGGCATGGGGGCTCCTGTCCAGTTGAAGTGCCATCCCTTTCTCTGCCTGCTCCAGGTGTCTCTGTCCTGGGTGGGAAGCCTGGGCACACGACTCCATCATTGGCAGCCGTGGACGAGCTCTTCTGCTGTGCCTGTGCCACCCACTGCCAGAGCCACCCTGCCCTCTCCTGGCTCCCGAGCTCGGTCCCCACCGACACCAGCATGGCACTGAGGGAAGCACCAGCACGCACACACGGTGTGGGGCACACACCCGCACACACACGGGGTATGGGCCCGTGGGGCAGCGTCAGGACATGGGACAGGCAGGGACCAGACCCAGTGTGCCACGGCACAGGCGGGGATTGCTGCAGGACAGGCTGGGACGCCATGGGTGGCATGTGAGCCAGCACCAGCAACAGGGAGCATCTGGAGCCCAGATGGGCCAGGCAGGAGGAGGAGCCTGCTGTGGGTGGGTGGGTGAGCGGCCCCCCGGCCCCCCATCCGTGGCACTGTTCCAGTGCACCTCTGCCATGGCCCCCTGCCTGCAGCCCAAACTCCAGCCCTTCCACATGCCCACGGTGCTCGTCCTGTCTGTCCAGCCCGGGCAGAGGGGCAGGCCCCAGGCCGGGGGCGGTTCCTGTCCCCACAGCCTGCTCCCACGGTTCTGTGTGTGAGCACTGGCCTCACTGCCATGGCCCAGCGGGTCCAGCAGCTGTGCTGGTGCCCCACTGCGGGACTGGGGAGCACCGCTGCCAGCCGGGGAACAGAGGGGGTGCCCTGGATGGGGAAGGGACCCTGGTGGCACCTGTGGGACATTCCAGTGCCTCATGCGGCCGGGAGGTCAAGGAGATCTGCAGGCACTTGGCCTCCCGTTGGGAATGGCAGCTGGCTGCTGGAGCCCTGCCCGGTGCTGCCTGGAAGCCGGTGTGATGCTTCCTGACACTGACCTGCGGGACCCTGCTCCGCCCCTCCCCGGGAAGGGGGGTCCCCAGAGCTGCTCCCAGTGCCTGCACAGGGCACCCCTCTGCAGGGAGGGACAAACTCCACAGGGTGAGGGTGCTCTTTGTATCAGTGTATCATGGGTGTGGCATCCCATGGCTGTTGGTGGCATCCAAAGAGGATGACAACTCTGAAGAATATGGCATCTGGGGCAGATGGCATCCCATGAGGGTGACATCCAGTGGCTGAGGGTGGCATCTGATGGTTGGTTGTGGCATCCAAAGAGGGTGACACCTTTTAAAAGAGTGGCATCTCCAAAGGAGTTGGCTTCAGAGGCACATGGCATCACGTGGAGGTGGCATCCAATGGCTGTTGGTGGCACCTTAAGAGAGCAGCACCTTCAAAAGGAAGCATATGGGGAAGATGACGTCCCATGGGGGTGGCATCCAGGGCAGATGTCATCCCATGGAGGTGGCATCTGATATTTGGGGGCGGTATGCAAAGAGGGTGACACCTCCAAGGGGAATGGCACCTCCAAAGAGTGGCATCTCCAAAAGGTGGTGGCCTCCAGGGCAGATTGTATCCTGCTGGGGCGGGGTGCTCTGTTTTACTCCTGCCCTGGCCCCTGCCGCGTGGTTGTTGGCACCGGCCCACATCATCTGCAGCACTTCTGCCTTCCATCTGGCTGCCTCATTGCACTTGTGAATATTCATGACCCTCATTATCCTCTTTCACTCCTTGCTCCCACACTTAGGCTAAAAATAACTTTCCAAGGGGGATGGGGTGTGGGGGGCGGGAGGCTCATCCCCTCCCCTGGAGCTGGTTCCTTGGGGTCCCAGCTCCCCCATCCTAGGAGCCAGAGGCTTGGCTGGAACATGGGGTCACAGTGCAGGAGAGGGATGATGCTGGAGATTTTGGGAGCTGTGCTCTCTGGGCTGGGGTGGCAGAGAGCCCCTGCCTCCTGCCCCATCTCAGTGGCAACTTCCACTCCCTGCTGGATCTCCTGAGCACAGGTCCTGATGATTTCTCTCCTGCCCACTCTTGGTTGTCCCAACTGGCCACGAGCTTCTCTGTCATTGTCCCATGTCCTGCATAGAGGTGGCAGTATCATGGTGCTCATGGAGTGGAAAGTGGGGCACCAAGGGACTGGAAGGCGGTGAGCACCTCTTCTCATGGGGTGTCCTCCAGCTGGGCCCCGTCTTCCCTCAGGGATGACCCTGAAGACAGGAAGTCCCTAGGGTACTGACCCTTTCCTCTTTCCCCTTGTAGAGCTGAAGGCAACAGGCACAGCACACTTCTTCAACTTCCTCCTCAACTCCAGTGACTACCGCATCCTGCTGAAGGACGAGGACCACGACCGCATGTATGTGGGCAGCAAGGACTATGTCCTCTCGCTGGACCTCCACGACATCAACCGCGAGCCCCTCATCGTAAGCTGCCAGCACGGGGCAGGGGGGAGCGGGTGGAAGGGGGTAATTGGGCACTTTGGGGGCCTTTTGGATGCCAGGGCGAGAGCTCCATGGGCATAACTGGTGCTGGTGGGGCAGTGGTGGGGCCACGTGGGAGTCCTGCTCTGCCCTGGGTTGGTGTTTCCACAGATCCATTGGCCCGCGTCCCAGCAGAGGATCGAGGAGTGCATCCTGTCAGGCAAGAACAGCAATGTGAGTAGCTACCATGAACCCCCTTCTGGCAGTGGAGTGGGGCTGGTGGCTGGCACTGGAGGGGGGTTCATGTCCCCGTGTCCTACCCTGGAAAAACCCTCCCCCAGCATGAACAGACATGTCAAGATGGGGTGGCACTCCAGGGTGTCGCAGTGTCCTGTCACCTATTCTGTTCCAGCCAGGCAGGTCCTGGAGAGCTTCCCGTGCAAGTAGGAGGCCAAGCTCCCCATGCTGCTTCCTCTTACCAGCCAGAGCTGGGCCCTCCAGCTTGCCAGCTCGTGGCCCATGCCAACCCCTGATCCGGGCTGTCCAATGACCCACTCCATCCCATACCCACACCAACATGGCCTAATCACAATCTACAGCCCCCGTGCTTGGGTTGACACGTTCTCCTCTGCTTCCCAGGGGGAGTGCGGCAACTTCATCCGCCTGATCCAGCCCTGGAACCGGACACACCTCTACGTGTGTGGCACTGGCGCCTACAACCCCATCTGTGCCTTTGTCAACCGCGGGCGCAAAGCCCAGGTGAGGGGTGGGAGGGACGGGGGTACTGAGTGGTGCCTGGCACCGTGGTGCTGGCACAGCCAGCTGGGGACTGTGGTGGGGTGGGTGCTTGGCTCGGCTCTGCTCTGCTGGCTGGTGGGAGGGGTTGGGGGGCTGAGGGTTGGGGCAAGGGCAGGCTGGGGGCGACCATGGCTAATGGTGTTGTGCTGCTGAGCGGGGCCAAGCCATCTCCACAGACCAAGCACTTCTCCTTATGCTGGAACTTGGCTGTACTCCGATGGCAGCTTCCACACAACGTGCCTTCCCACCCTGCTGGCTGCAGCCACTGCTGGATCTCCGCTGGGACAAGGGACCCGTCAACCCAGCTTCCCACTGCCAGGCTGCTGAGCCCCTCACTGTGGATTCCAAGGATGCTTGGCACCATGCCAGCAGCAGTGCTGCACAGGGAGAACCCTGCAGAGATTGTGGCAGCACGTGTGGCTGTGTCAGGAACAGCTCCGGATGGATGTCACCCAGTGCCAAGGACCACAACATGCAGTGAGAGGGTGGCATCAAAGCTGCATGCCACCCGGCAGGATGTGTGGCAGACAGAGAAGCATTTTCAAGACAGCCCTTGGAGGGAGCCAGTCTCTGCAAGTAGCAGCATGTGTATCCCAGGGGTCCCAAGCCCTGTGAGGTGTCTGTCCCCTCCACACTGGGGTGACAGGTCCCAGGCTGTGTCTTCTCCTGAGGTTGGAGAGGGAGTTACCAGCTCAAACAGAGGGAGGATCACGTCGCTGGATATAAAGGACAGATGTCTGCCTCAGAGCCCCCAAGCCTGGCACGGGCACTGAGAGAGGTGGATGCTACTCAGACCAGTCCAAATTGGGATTGGACTGGGACTGGAGATCAGCAGCATATGAGGAGGACCAAGGGTGCTAGTGCATTTGAGGACAGCACTAGCTGTCCAGCAGAGCCAGTGGCAGTGTGGAAGCGTTCCAGTGACCCCATGGTGCTGATACCTTTGATGCTGAGGCATTGTTCATCAGCACAGGAGGAACAAGGTGGCAGGTGCCGTTTTGAGCCCCCAGGTATGAGCCCTGCCTGGCTGGCTGTGGGCAGCCATCTCTTCACTCTCTCTACCCCATGCTAGGGCACCCCAGTTCTGTGGGAGAGAGCAGAATCCATCCTGGAGAAGCTCCTGCTGGAGGCCAGCCCAGCCTGGAGCATCAAGGAACCCAGGGGGACAGCAGTGCTGCTGCTCAATGGGCATCCATCACCCCAGCTCTTGGGGTCCCCTACTCACCCCTGCCCTGGGGGTCCTTCCCCTGCCGGCGCTAACTCTCTGCCCTGCTCCTTTTCCCCAGGGGTTTCCGCCGAGCCAGCCGGGAGGCCGGGAAAGCAGATCCACCGACAGCCCCCTCAGCCCGAGACCAGCACAGAGCAAGGTGGGAACCGGTGTGGGAGCCCGCCGCAGCCGTGCCCACCTCTCCCCAGGGGCACGCCAGAGCCGCGGGCTCCTTCGTCCCACTGGCATGCTTCCGACCCCTGGGCCGGGCGCCCCGTGCCATGGGCATCCCCGCCATCCCCTTCCCTCTCAGCACAGCATCTCCCGGCCACCGGCCTGGCGTCGGCTTTCCTTCTCTCACTAACTCTTTCCTCCTGGTCCATGTAGGATCCCCCCCGTGGGGGACACTGTCAGGGATGGTGGCTTTCCACCCACCGCTGACTTTGCCTGACTCCAGACTTGCTGTGTCCCTTGGAAGTGACACAAGGAAGTGACCATGTGTCAGCAGAGCCACAGGGCTTGGGATGATTCAGGGGAGGATGCCAAAGTGATGTGCAAGAAGGTGTTTGGGTAGGGCCCACAGAAGCATTACTGAGCAGCTGTTTCGCCTTGCCCCAAGAGGGACTTGTGTCATCCTGGCAGGCAAGTGCCCTCAGGGAGGTGACAGCATCCCCAGCTTCTGGGAACACCCCAGTGTGCAGCAGATGCAGTGTGCACCCTGACAGTGTCACCCCCGAGCCTCTCCCCTCCGGACTAACATGGGTCAGTGCATGGGCTGGGGAGCATGGGGGACATGGGCACCCCGGTGCAGCCTGGGGCTCCCCCAGCCCCTCAGGTGGTTGGGGGCAAAGGGTGATGCTTGGCAGTGAGCATCTCTTCGACTGCGGGCAGCTCCTGCTGCCAATTTCCCAGTGCCAGCTGGGAAAACACTCTTGCCATTTTAGCCCCCTCAGGTCACCCCAGTTCCTCTGTCCCTGCTGGGGAGAGGGTGTGTGTCCTAGCAGGAGCTCCCTGGGGGCTGCCAGCACGTGCTTCCCAGCAGCTCCGGTGCATTTCAAGGTGCATTAGCCGATCAGCAGTGCCAGCACCACAATGGCTTCCATGTTGCCTGACCAGGAGGGTGAGATGTGCAGCCAGTGCCAGGGCTATGCTGGAGAGAGAGAGGTTGTCCATGTGAGGCGTTTGCCCACCTCAGGAGCAGGGCCAGCGTTGGGCAGAGGCGTTTGTGATGGTGATGGTGGCACAGACAGCGCAGCGATGCAGATGGTGAAACGTGGCTGTGCCCGTCTCTGGGCCCACATGCTCCAGGAGGAGCTGGTGTGAACAAACTCTCCAATGTGAAATGCCCGTGGTGAGATCCCAGCCCCTCATCCCCTCCTGTTCTTCCCAGAGCCAGTCCTCTGGCAGGACCCTCCTGGCCTCTCAATGAGGCGTGGCTGTCACCATGTCCACCACTCATGTGCCAAAGCCAGGGCACAGGGCCAGTGGGCATCTGCCTGATTTGGTTGCTCAAGGTTCCCCCCATGCCCAGGCTCCCCATGGATGCTCCTGTGCTGCTGCTTTGTCTCAGCTGAGGGTGGTCCCTCTGCCAGGGTGAGGGGTGATCTGGCTGGGCCAGCCTGTCCCTGTGTGCCCCTAGCCAGCACTGGCAGAGGATTTTGAGTGTGTCTCCAGAGGCAGTGTGGGTCTCACTCCTGGCTGGGAATGTGTGGTGGTGCCAGGGGGAAGGCAGAAGTGACAGTGGGAAGGCATCCCATGGAGCAGACACAGCATCTCACCGTGTGAAGAAAAGCACTGGAAAATGGCCCCTGGCGAGAGAAGTACAGTGGGTCCAGCAGCCGAGCTGTGCTGAGCTGTGCCGAGCTGTGCCGCAGGCCAAACCCTGCCTGCTGAAGCTGCTGGACTGTGTGACCTTGCTGGGCAAGCGGCGATCTGCAGCACAGCCAGCTGGAGTGAAGAGGCAGTCAGAGGGGGATGTTGTCCCAGACCTGGGAGATGGATGCCCCACTTCAGCCTGGTGGCTCAGCCAAGTCTCCAAGTGGTGGAGGGCATGGAGAAGCACCCAGCATTTTTGGAGGAGTCACTCACAGGAGCTTCAGCTTCTCAGGAGACCTGCAGACCCCTTGTGTGGTCCATCCGCATCTGTCCTCGCTGCTGTGTGCCATCCTGGAGCAGGCTGCCTCTCCTGCTGGGCTTTGGGAGCTGTCACATGAATGGAGGGGTGAAGGTCTAACCAGCTGCTCTATTTGCTTCCTTCTCCAGGATTACATCTTCTACCTGGAGCCAGACAAGCTGGAGTCGGGCAAGGGGAAGTGTTCCTACGACCCCAAAGTAGACACCGTCTCTGCATTAATAAGTGAGTCCTGTGGCTCCCTGGTGCCAGGGCTTCCTGCGCTGGGCAGAGGGAATATGCAGGTGGGATGGAGCAGCTGCTCCCACCAGGAGCAGGGTTCCTGCTCTGCTACCCTTACCTGCTCCAGCTGGCCAGGCACCTGGCTCAGCTGAGGTGGGGATTGTGGTAACAGAGCAGTGCCAACCTCCAGAACCCTCTGGAATGGTCACAGGCAGTGGGTCTGGGTTACCTGGTGGCTACCAGCCAGGTCTGGGGCTGGCAGTTGAAGAAGGTGGGTGGATGGGATGAGGTGGGGGTTCCTGGCTGACCTCTGCTCTCTGCAGATGAAGAGCTTTATGCTGGCGTCTACATCGACTTCATGGGCACGGACGCAGCCATCTTCCGCACCATGGGCAAGCAGACGGCCATGAGGACAGACCAGTACAACTCTCGCTGGCTCAACGGTGAGTTCAGGTGTCACTGGCCCAGGTGCCCTGGGGACCCCTTGGCTCCAGCCCTAGAGATGAGACCTGGCATGTGGTCCTGCATCCTTGTGCCAGGACAGAGACAGCAGCCAGCCTGGGCAGGTGGGTGGGTGAGTGGGTGGGTGGACGGATGGAGAGATAGACAGAAGATGTATTGGTGGATGATGGATGAATGGATGATTGGTGATGGATGGATGGATGGATGGATGGATGGATGGATGGATGGATGGATGGATGGATGGATGGATGGAAGAATTGATGATGGATGGATGGATCATGGAGGATGCATGGATGGAGGATGGATGGATGGATGAATTGATGATGGATGGATGGATGGATGGATGGATGGATGGATGGATGGATGGATGGATGGATGTGCAGGCACAAGAGCAGGGATAGCTGTGTGGGGCAGTGACAGACATGCCTGGAGCTTTGCTGGACGGTGGGAGCAGACAGCTGGTGAGAGATGGGGCTGGCTCTGCTGGTGTCTGTGCATGGGATTCTGCAGCGCTGAGATGTCAACCGTGTTGCCTGCAGTCGGTGACCCCAAACATTCGTCCTGCCCCCCTCGGAGCACCCTGCCTATGGGGCAGCAGCTGAGTAAACAGAGCAGAGCAGATGGGATGATCCTGCCGGGCCGGGGAGCCAGCGGGGTGGTAACCCGAAGAGGGGGAGCTGTCAGCGCAGGCTGGACACCGGCTGATGGATGGCAGGGAGAAGCTTCCTGAGAAGCTTTCATGCTGTGTGCTTCCTTCCTGGGGGGAAGACTGGTTCCCACCACCTTGCTCATAGAGCTGATGTATCCCTTCAACCTGTGGACCTCAAGGATGCTCCCAGGGACCTCAGGGATGCTTCAAGCCTCTCCTGGTGCACTAGGGATCAGAAGAGACAGCCAGTTCCTCAGATGCAGCTCTTGCCCTGTGACCACAGCATTGCTTTTCCAGGAGTGGGGTGATGGTGCAGCAGAGGGGGGCTCAGCATCCTGCTGTGGATGGGTGCACAGCAGCCATGGAGCAGGGGTGCCGCTGGGCTGATGGTGCCGTGCTGTGCTGTGCCATTCCAGACCCAGCCTTCGTCCGTGCCCAGCTCATCCCTGACAGCAGCGAGAGGAATGATGACAAGCTCTACTTCTTCTTCCGAGAGAAGTCGGCTGATGCCCCACTGAGTCCCGGGGTCTATTCGCGCATCGGGCGCATCTGCCTGGTGGGTGTGGCAGAGGACAGGCAGGGAAGCAGGCAGGGGGACAGGCAGGGCTGAGCACAGGGGTCTCACTGTTGCAGAATGACGACGGGGGCCACTGCTGCCTTGTGAACAAGTGGAGCACCTTCCTGAAGGCCCGGCTCGTCTGCTCTGTGCCGGGACCCGACGGAATTGAAACGCACTTTGACGAGCTCCGTGAGTGTGCGAGGAGAGGGATGGGAGCCTTCTCTACCCCTGCAGGCTTGGGGGGCACCCTGGGCAGAGCTGGGGACCCCCTTGCTGCCCCCTGCCTCTTGCTCTTCCATGGGTAACTGCTCTCCCTGTACCCCCGGTGTCCCTGCCCACCTTCCCTATGGTGACACCTCCATCTTTCTGTCCCAAGAGGACGTCTTCATCCAGCAGACTCAGGACACCAAGAACCCTGTTATCTACGCTGTGTTCTCTGCTTCGGGGTGAGTGCTGACCCTCCTGGCATGGTGCAGCAGAGGAGGGGGTCCCAGCTGGGTGGGTGTCCTGGCAGTGCCATGACAAAGGTTGGCAGCAGGTCCTTCCCCCCAGGTCGGTCTTCAAGGGCTCTGCTGTGTGTGTCTACTCGATGGCTGACATCCGCATGGTCTTCAACGGGCCCTTTGCCCACAAGGAGGGACCCAACTACCAGTGGATGCCCTACACAGGGAAAATGCCCTACCCCCGTCCGGGCACTGTAAGTATCCCCCAGGCACCACAGGGAGGGGAGCCAGAGCCTGCCAGGCAGCTGGCACCCTCAGAGCTGTGCTGGGGTACCGACTCACCGAGCACTGGTGACGTTTGTGCCACAGTGCCCCGGGGGGACCTTCACCCCATCCATGAAGTCGACCAAGGACTACCCTGACGAAGTGATCAACTTCATGCGCGCGCACCCGCTGATGTACCACGCCGTGTACCCCACGCACCGCCAGCCGCTGGTGGTCCGCACCAACGTCAACTACCGCTTCACCACCGTGGCCGTGGACCAGGTGGACGCGGCAGACGGGCGCTATGAGGTGCTTTTCCTGGGCACAGGTACCCACGCCGCGCACCGCGGGGAATGCAGCATGCTCCGGCGCGGCCCCGGAGGGCGCGGGCACCACCAGGGCTGGCCAGAGCACGGTGCCCTCCACCGCTAGAGCGGGGTGAGGGGCTGAGACTGCCCCCCCCCCGAGATCCCCGCCCCTCCTCGAGAGTCCAGACTGTTCTTTCCCTGTCCCGATGCCGTCCCACAGGCACTACTGTCCTGCCTGGTCCTTCCCTTAGCTCAGCTCCTATCCCTGAAGCTGCCAGTCCAGCATGATACTTCCCATCCTAGGGATTCTACCATCCAGCCTCATCCTTTCCTGACCCTAGCACCCATCCAATTTGCTTCCTATTTCCCATGCTAACCCGTCATCATCCAGCCCTGTGCCTTTCCTGTCCAGTTGCCCATTCTACAGGCACTGACATCCAGCCCTGTCCTTCCCAGACCTCAGTGCCCATCCTGGGGACACTATCATCCAGGCCAGTGCTTTCTCTACTCTTAATGGGCACCTCAGAGCCCCCGTGATCCATCCTGGTCCTTGTCTTGCCCTGTTGCCTGTCCCCATGCTGCCCTGGGTGGTGGCAGTCTCTAGGCACAGGGAGTGACCTGAGCTGGCACACTGCACCCCTGAGCTGGCACACAGCTACCTGCCACAGCAGGAGAGAGATGGGGATGGGCTTCGGGGATCCTTCCTCCCCGCAGCCTCAGCAGGGACCCCCTTCCCAGGCAGGGAGGGCACGGTGCCCAGGGGTAGTGCTGAGCACCTGGGCACTATGATGTCTTGCAGATCGGGGCACTGTGCAGAAGGTCATCGTGCTCCCCCGGGATGACATGGAGACAGAGGAGCTCATGCTGGAGGAGATTGAAGTGTTCAAGGTAAGGGCTGGCATGTCCTCTACTCTGCTGAGTGTTCTTGACCCAGCCAACCAGCCCCTTGGGACACCAGCCAGCCCCTTGAGACATCTTGGCCAGCTCTGGAGGGACTCCAGGCATTGGTCCTCCTGCCTGCTGCCCACTCGCGTCTTCCCCTGCCTGCTCCGCCTGCTCCAGCTGCCTGTGGGGGGTTTGGGGTGCTCACCCCAGGACTGTAGTGTCAGTCCAAGCAGTCACCCCTCCATCTTCTTCATTCCTCCCCTCATCTAGGTGCCAGCACCCATCAAGACGATGACCATCTCTTCCAAGAGGGTGAGTCAGAGCCCGTGGCAGGGGGCTGGGTGGGGAGATCCCATCACAGGCCCAGCTGTGGCATTGCCCAGCTTCATCACAGCACCTTCCGGAACAGGAGGCACATGGAGGCCCTAGCGCAGTGGGGATGAGGTAGCATCTCACCCTGTCCTCTTTGTCCCCAACAGCAACAGCTGTATGTGTCCTCGGCCGTAGGCGTGACCCACCTGGCCCTGCACCGCTGTGACGTGTACGGGGAAGCCTGTGCTGACTGCTGCCTGGCCCGGGATCCGTACTGCGCCTGGGATGGCAGCGCCTGCACCCGCTACTCCGCCTCCTCCAAGAGGTACAGGGCGGGCTGGGGAGAGGGTCAGGGAGTGACCCCCCAGCCCCAGGCTCCCCCTTTCACCTCCCACTTCCCCACAGGCGGAGCCGGCGGCAGGACGTCCGGCATGGCAACCCCATCCGGCAGTGCCGCGGCTACAACTCCAATGGTGAGTGGGGTCTGGGGCAAGGCCCTGCAGCGTGGGGCAGCTGGGAGGGGAGGCTGAGGGCACCCGCCGGGAGGTGGGGACATGGGGATTCTCTGGTGGGTTGATGGTTTGTATGGGAAGATACACAGATGAATGGGTGGATGAGTGGATAGATTGGAGAGGAAGATGAACATAGATGAGTGGATACATTGGGGATAAGAACAAGCACAGATGAATGGATTGGTTCATGGATGGATGGGCAGATGGATACATTGGACAGTAGGATGAACATGGATGGATAGATGGATACACTGGGGATGGAATATGGGTGGATAGATGGATGTGTTGGGGAGGAGATTGAACAGATTTGGATGGATAGATGGATGGATGGATGGATGGATGGACGGACACCCACCCTTGGAGACAGGGTGGGCAGGGGAGCAGTGCAGTGGGAAGGGGGTGACCTGGCTGCCCATGGCCCCCTGCAGCCAACAAGAACACGGTGGAGGCCGTGCAGTACGGGGTGGAGGGCAGCACAGCCTTCCTGGAGTGCCAGCCCCGCTCGCCCCAGGCCAGCATCAAGTGGCTGCTGCAGAAGGACAACAGCGACCGGCGGAAAGAGGTAGGGCAGGGCAGTGCTCCGGGGGTGCCGGGGGTGCCGGGCGCCAGCCGGCTGAGCCGTGCCCCCTCTCGCCCCCAGCTGCGGGTGGAGGGCCGGGTGCTGCGCACGGAGCAGGGCTTGCTGCTGCGCGCCCTCCAGCTCAGCGACAGCGGCCTCTACTCCTGCACCGCCACCGAGAACAACTTCAAGCACACGGTGACCAAGGTGCAGCTCCGCGTCCTCAGCAGCCGCGCTGTCCACGCCGTGCTGGTGCAGGCGGAGACCCCTCCTGGCCTGCCGGGTGCCCCCACTCCCCGCTACCAGGACCTGCTGCAGCTCCTCAGCCAGCCCGAAATGGGACTCCTGGACCAGTACTGCCAGGGCTACTGGCGGCACACAGCCGCCAGCCCCCCGCAGCCGCTGGCTGGCCTCAAAGCCAAGGAGCAGCAGGACCAGAAGAAGCCTCGAAACCGCCGGAATCACCAGCCAGAGACCTATGGGCATACATGAAACCATCATCAGGGACTTTGCTAGCACAGTGGTCTATTTTTCCCCCCTTTTAATATTAAAAATATCTATAAATAAATATATATATATATATACATCCACGCACACACACACGCAGACACGCGCGCTCCCCCCTCCCACGGGAGGTGGTATTTATTTGTAGGTTGTACATAGTCAACCTGGGGTGGTCCTACCCCCACCTCCCACCCCCAGGGAGGAGCAGGGACGCCTGGGGAGGAACAGGGACCCCCGAGGTGGCTTCAGTCACCATCACTGTCTTCCCCCCTGCCAAGGACCCCCAGATCCATGCAGGGACCACAGGTCACTACAGCCACTGTCCCCACAGCTGGGGCATGATACCATGCTGGGGGATGGAGGTCCTGGTGTGGGAGGGGATGATGCCCTGGGGAGTGCAAGGGAGGTGAGGTGGGGAGGGGAGACAGGGAGGGGAGGCAGCAGCAGACGAGGTCTGCCCACGGCAAGCTGGGCGTGGCCATCATAGCTTTGTGCCTCAGTTTCCCCACAGGGTTATGGAGGAGCAAGCGCTTTCTGTGGGGAAGCTGCAGACCACCAGGCAAGCTGAGGAGGAGGGGGCTGTGGGGTGAGGGTACACGGCTCTGTCACCTCACCAGGGGCTTGGCAGGGGAGAGATGGGACCTTAAGGTAGGACCGAGGTGTTCAGGCAACAGTGGGGGCTTGGCCCCAGGGTCTTTGGGTGGAGAAGGGAAGGAGAAGGGGCCGTGCTGATGTGAAACCTCGAGCAGCTGCTGGTGCTTGGTGACAGTGGCACCCAGGGGTGTTTGGGGCACCCAGCCCATCAGTCGCCCCCTTGGGGCACCCCGCTGGGTGTGGGGGGTTGTAAAGAGTGTACATGGGAAACACAGGGGTGACCAGGGCTAAGTAAGTGCTCCCTGCTGCAGCCGGGGGCACTCCCAAATAAACACTGGCTTTGGGACAGAGGCGGGCGCTTGCGTGTGCTCTGTAGGGGATGGACCTGGCCCCCACCACATAATCCCCTGAGCCCTGCCAGGGCTCCCCTGGGGGAGCCCTGGGCCACTGGTGCTGGGGGACAGGGCAGGGGCTGTGGGGAGGTGGCGGTAGTGGGTGGTACTGCTGGGTGTTGGGGTACACTGTGCTGGGCTGGTGGCTGGCCGCCAGCACCGGGTGTTGCTGAAGGCACTGGGAGCACTCAGAGTCCAGTACTGGGGGCACGGGAAAGTACTGGAGCACTAGGAAATGGTACTGGGAGCTGGTACGTGGTGGTACTGGGGGCATGGAGCAGGGAGAGACTTTACAGAGGGCACTGAGGGTGGTAGTGGATGACACTGAAAGCACTTTGGTTGGTATGGGCACGGTACCAAGCTCCTCTGAGTAGTTCCTGGAGGCACTGGGGTCAGTGCTGAAAGGCCCTGGGGGTAGTACTGGGAACACTGGAGGTTGGTACTGGGCAGTACTGGGAGCACCAGGAGAAGTACTGAGGCATTAGTATTTGGTAGTAGGAGCTGGTACTTGGTACTGGTAGCACTGGTAGGGTACTGGTAATAGTTCTATAGGGGTGGCTGGGGTTGTAGTGGGCAGTGCTGGGCTGTACCGGGGCACTCTGTTCAGTATTGGGGTATAGGAGGGGGTACTGGGCTGCTCTGGGCAGTCTTGAGAGGCACTGGTGTGAGCACTGGAGGTGCTGAGGCTGTGCTGGGGTCAGTACTGGGTGCACTGGTGGGGTGCAGAGCAGAGCAGAGCAGCAGCAGTGCAGAGCTGTACTGGGGGTGGTGCGATGCTGTGCTGGGGGTGGTGCAATGCTGTACTGGGGGCACTGGGCTGTACCGGAGGGTGCTGGGCTGTATTGGTGTGGTGCAAGGCTGTACCAGGGGTGCTCAGGGCTGTACTGGGAGCCTTGGGCTGTACTGGGGTTGTGCAGGGCTGTACTGGGAGCACTGGGCTATAGTGGGGGTTTTCAGGGCCATACTGGGGGCACTGTCCTGTACTGGGAGCACTGGGCTGTACTGGGAGCTGCACTGGGCTGTACTGGGAGCACTGGGCGGTACTGGGAGCTGCATTGGGCTGTACTGGGAGCACTGGGCTGTACTGGGAGCTGCACTGGGCTGTACTGGGAGCACTGGGCTGTACTGGGAGCTGCACTGGGCTGTACTGGGAGCACTGGGCGGTACTGGGAGCTGCACTGGGCTGTACTGGGAGCACTGGGCTGTACCGGGAGCACTGGGCTGTACTGGGAGTACTGGGCTGTACTGGGAGCTGCACTGGGCTGTACTGGGAGCACTGGACTATACTGGGAGCACTGGGCTGTACTGGGAGCTGCGCTGGGCTGTACCGGGGACACTGGGCTGTACTGGGAGCACTGGGCTGTACTGGGAGCTGCGCTGGGCTGTACCGGGAGCACTGGGCTGTACTGGGAGCACTGGGCTGTACTGGGAGCTGCGCTGGGCGCTTCCGCCCTCTGGCGGCCGAGCGAGGCGCTGCAGGAGAGCCGCGGAGAGGGGAGGGGAGCGCTGGGGACAGATGGGGGGACACAGCGGCACTGGGGACAGATGGGGGGACACAGCGGCACTGGGCTGTACTGGGGTCACTGGGGGAGTCCTGGCAAGGCCTGGAGCCACCGGAGGTGGGGAGACACTGCGGTGTCCGTGGGGATACTCAGTTTTGCTGGGGTGGCCACGATGGCAGTGGGGGGCACTGGGGACATAGGAGGGGGGCACTGGGAAGGCACACTGAGGGACCCAGAGCCACTGTGGGGGGCTCACTGCGGTTGGGCTGCTAACACAGAGGTGGCACTGCAGTGTCCCTGGACGTTGGGCAGGGTTTTTTTGGACTGGGGGGGACATGGCCCCCACGCAGGAATGGGAATTGCTTGGGGACACTGGGGTTTCTTCTGTAGTCACTGGGGAGTGTTACTGGGAGGGCTTTGGAAACCTTGGGGAGGGTATGCGGGTGTCCCTGAGGACATTGTGCAGGTGTTGCTGGAAGGCCTGGGGACGCTGCGGAGGTTACACTGAGCTGGCATGGTGGCACTGGGAGTGCACTGGTGGGTGCCTGGGTGCACTAAGAAGTGAACCCGGGAGGCATGGGGACATTAGTGGAGGGTTCTGGAAGGGTTCCTGGAGACACAGGGTGTGGTGACTGAGGCTGACCTTCTATCACTGTGGGGAGTGCCCCTGGGGACACTGGGATGGCTTACTGGGGTGGGACAGTGGGCACTGGTCCAGAGCAGGGTGGATGACCAGAAGAGATGGGGACAAAGGGGACATTTACTCCCACTGTGACCAGACCCCAGCAGACACACCATCCCAGTCCCCAGTTCCAAACCCCTGGGGTCCACAGCAGAGCTGGAGCTGGGTAGGGGTCCCACATCCTCAGGGTGGCCAGGTCACTGCCCTAGCCCCAGGGTGGAGGCAAAGCCGGGGGCTGGTCGGGCTGGGCCCCCTCGGCAGAAGCGCTGACACCGGGAACCACGGGATTGCTGAGCTCAGCCCGCTGCAGATTGAAGGGGGTTTATCGGGGGGGGGCAGCTTAAGCCCCGGGTGCTGAGCGCAGCCCCCCGGAAGGCGGCTCCCCGTGACCTTGGCCCCGTCCTTGTGGCACACCGGGTGGACGGTGGTGGCGGTGGCCGCGGCAGGCACCGGGAGCGAGCGCTGGAGGCGGCGGGGGGCTGGAGCTCGTTGCCCGTCTTGGTGCTGACCTCCAAGGAGCGAGTGGTGAAGCACAGGGCCGCGGGGCTGAGGATGGGAGCCGGGGCCAGTGCCGAGGAGAAGCATTCCCGAGAGCTGGAGAAGAAGCTCAAGGAAGATGCTGAGAAGGATGCCAGGACGGTCAAGCTGCTGCTGCTGGGTAAGGGGGAGACAATACCCTGGGGGACGTACCTATCCTTTGTGCATCTTACCCTAGCAGCCCACCCAGTCCACCCCTGGACCCTACCAGCACCCCTCAACCCAACCAGCACCCCTCAACCCAACCAGCACACCCCACAGCTGCCCCCAAACCCAACCAGCCAATCCAGCATTCCCTTGGCCCTTGGATGGACCCCCAAACCCAAGCAGCCCACCCTCACAGTTCACTCAACACTCCCCTGATTCACCCAGGACCCTTAAAACCAAGCAGCCCACCCCAACATCACCCCCATTCTCAGGCAGCCCTAAACCCTACCTCCCCATCTCAAGAGCCCACCCAATATTTCCCTGGTGCCTCCAGCACCTTTAAACCAAACCAGCACAACCCAGGAGTGCCCCCAACAGCCTCCCATTCCCAGGCATCCCTAAAAACAACCAACCCCTCCCCAATAAACCACCCAAAGTTTCCCTGACCCCACTCTAAACCCAACCAGTCCAACATTCCCCAGGCCCCTGCTCCTAAGCACCCCTAAACCCAGTCAGCCCACTCTAGCAGTCCTCTGAACCCCATAGCACTGCTGAAACCAACCACTCACCCCCGAAAGCCCACCCAATGTTTTCCTCTCTCCCTCAGCACCCCAAACCCAATCAGCCACCCCAACAGCCCCCCCATTCCCAGGATCCCCTAAGCTAGCTCATCACAACTTGCTCAACACCCCCTACCAGGCACCCCAAATGCAACAGACCAGCTCAACAAGGAGATGAGATCCTAAGATCCTAAGATCCACCCTAAGATCCCCTGGTTTCCATGTATCCCTGGACCCAACCAGCCCACCTAATATCCCCCCACTCCCAGGACCCCCAACCCCAACCAACCTATCTTAAGAGCCTTCACCAACACTACCTACCAGCACCCCACCCCGTCAGCACCCCTGCCCCACCCTCCTAGAGACCCCCATGCAGCCTATACCATCACCCTGTGTCTGTCCCTAAAGCCCCCTTGTCCTATGTGTCCCTCCCAGTCCTTCCCAGTCCCCCAGTGGTGCCTGAGGACTGGGGTGTCGTGTATGTGGTGGGGCCATGGGTGACATCAGTGTCCTCACAGTCTGGCCCATGACACATCCACAGGTTTGGGGCATTGTGTGGTGGGTGGTGGGGTTGCAATGCCACCATGTCCCCAACCCCTCCCTTGGGCTCCTGACAGTGTCCCTGGCTGATCCGCTGCAGATCCCATTAGACGCAGCAGCTCAGCCTTACCTTAATGCCACTGGCACCACTGTTAATGCCACTGGTAATCCCCCTGCACACCCTGAGCTGTGGACCTGGCAAAATCCACTGTGCCCGCAGCCATGTCAGGCACCAGGATTCCCAGTGGGCCAGCACGGGGCCCAGCTGGGAGTGCCCAAGGCATGGGCACCACTGTGACCCGTGTTTTGTCCCCTCAGGAGCAGGGGAGTCCGGGAAGAGCACCATCGTCAAGCAGATGAAGTAAGTGCCAAGGGGGGGTCACTGGAAGGTGTCTGTCCCACGCTGCAGCCATGGGGTGCCCCATCCCACTGCGCCTGACTCCACCCCATGCCACAGCCGTGGGGTGCATCCATCGTGTGGCTCAGCTCCATGGCACCCAGCTCAGCCCCATGCCTGTGATCTTCCCCGGCCAGGATCATCCACCAGGACGGTTACTCGCTGGAGGAATGCCTGGAGTTCATCGCCATCATCTACAGCAACACACTCCAGTCCATGCTGGCCATCGTGCGGGCCATGACCACCCTCAGCATCCAGTACGGGGACACGGCTCGCCAGGTGAGGAGCATTCCCTGTTGGGCAGGGGTTCTCCCCAGCCCCCAGGCCCCACTGAACCCCTCTCCCTTGTAGGATGATGCCCGTAAGCTGCTGCACCTCTCGGACACCATCGAGGAAGGGACCATGCCCAAGGAGATGTCAGAAATCATCGGGCGGCTCTGGAAGGACTCGGGCATCCAAGCCTGCTTCGACCGCGCCTCCGAGTACCAGCTCAATGACTCTGCGGGCTAGTACGTGGGGTCGGGGAGTACGGGTGGAGGAGGCATCAGGGGGGTTCCAACCCATGTCTCATGCCCACCACGTGCCTGGCCAGCTACCTGTCAGACCTGGAGCGCCTGGTGACCCCCGGCTACGTCCCCACAGAACAGGACGTGCTGCGTTCCCGTGTCAAGACAACCGGCATCATCGAGACCCAGTTCTCCTTCAAAGACCTCAATTTCAGGTGGGGGCCAGGCCCCCAGGGAGGGCTGGTGCCAGGGGCTGGGCAGGGAGTGGGGGATGCTGACCCTCCCTTGTCC
The DNA here is from genome assembly GCF_020740725.1 of Corvus hawaiiensis. Classification (NCBI taxonomy): domain Eukaryota; kingdom Metazoa; phylum Chordata; class Aves; order Passeriformes; family Corvidae; genus Corvus; species Corvus hawaiiensis. The sequence continues at coordinate 17,415,713 of NC_063223.1, read as the reverse complement.
TGCCCAGGATGTTCGATGTGGGCGGACAGCGCTCAGAGCGAAAGAAGTGGATCCACTGCTTTGAGGGGGTGACCTGCATCATCTTCATCGCGGCCCTCAGCGCCTACGACATGGTCCTGGTGGAGGATGATGAAGTGGTGAGGAAGGCTCACCACCTCACACCCTCTCTGCTTTGTCCCCATCATGATGTGGGCATCACCATGGGGCTGTGTCCGTCCACAGAACCGCATGCACGAGAGCCTGCACCTCTTCAACAGCATCTGCAACCACCGCTACTTCGCCACCACTTCCATCGTCCTCTTCCTCAACAAGAAGGACGTCTTCCTGGAGAAGATCAAGAAGGCCCATCTCAGCATCTGCTTCCCCGACTATGATGGTGAGTGCGGCAGTGACTGGTGGTAGTGGGGTGCTGGTGGAGGGTCGGGTGCCACCACCTCGCAGGAGTCCCCCACCAGGTGTCCTCAGCATCCCATGCAAGTGGTGCCACATGAGCCTTGCTGAGGGACCACGCAAGGTTTGCCCACCCGAGGGAGCACTGGGTGATGCTGGGCCCGCACCCTGGGGGGAGACACCATCCTGGGAGGGGACCCCCGCTCACTGCCACCAGGTCCCAACACCTACGACGATGCGGGCAACTACATCAAGCTGCAGTTCCTGGAGCTGAACATGCGGCGGGACGTGAAGGAGATCTACTCCCACATGACCTGCGCCACCGATACCGAGAACGTCAAGTTCGTCTTCGACGCCGTCACTGACATCATCATCAAGGAGAACCTCAAGGACTGCGGGCTGTTCTGAGCCCCAGCCCTGCACCCCCTCTCCTGGGGCCCAGCCCCGCTGCTGCTCCCATCCCACCTCCACAACCATCTCCTCTTGTCCCAAACCCCCAGGATTTGACCTGCTCAGCTCCAAAGCCACACCTGGTGAAGAGGGGAGGGGCGTGAGAAGGACACAATCTCACTCCCACTCCCCACCAACTCTCCCACCAGTCAGCACTGTGGGGGCCCCAGTTCTGCTGGGCATCTTCGGGGCTCGAGGTCCTGCGGGTACCTGGGCGACCCTGGATGCTACAGGGCGCTGGATACTTTTGGGTGCTGCAGGTCCCTGGGTAGCCCTCAGAGCTGTGGGGTACTGGGGTTCCCTTGGGTGCTGAGGGTCCTTGAGTACCCCTTGCAGAAGAGGGGTGTTTGGGGGTCCTGGGTGTCCCTAGGTACTTGAGGGATCCTGGGGTGTCCCTGGGTTCCCTTTAGAGCTGAGAGGTGCTGGGGGTCCCCAGATGACCCTTGGCACGGGGGAAACTGGGGGGTTTCTGGGTGCCCCTTGGTGCTGGGAGTCCCTGGTACCCCTTGGAGCTGAGAGGTGCTGGGGGGTCCTGGGTGCCCTCTGAAGCTGGGGGTGCTGGGCTACAGGTCACTGGCTGTTCCTGGGCACTGGGGGTCCCCCAGGGACTGTGTGATACTGGGGCTCCCTCGGTGCCACCATCCTGGCACTGCAGAGCCAGGGGATGATCATGTGTTTGTTCCCCCCCAACCCACAGCCCCTCGGGGTGGGGCTCAGCCCTGCAGCAGCATCCAGGCTACACCCCCCAGGGTCCCACCACTGCCCTCACCTCCCACAACCCCAGGGGGATGTCAGCCTAATTTGTGACCCTCTCCCACCCTCGGGGACGACCCCAGCCCTCCCATAGAGGTGAAGCCCCCCTGCCCACTCCCATGTCACACAGGGCGTTTCGGTATATGTAATTTTTCTCTTTCTTTTTTCCTTTCTACATTTTATTATTTCAAACCATGTGAACAATTCGGTAAAACATCCTGTGGGAAAAGCGAGGCCGCAGGCACCGGCTGGAGGGTCCCCCCTGGGCTGGGGGGGACAGCGGGGGCCGCTCTGTACAGCGGGCTCTGCTCTGTACAGCGGGCTCTCCTCGCCCAACGCAACAGCTAGCCCTAAAAACTAGGCTTAGAAAGAGGGGGGGGATAGAGGCAGTGGGCAGCACCCCCTGCCCACCCTCCTGCCTGAGCTGCCTGTCGGGATGGGGGCAGCGAGGCGGGGTGGGGTGCAGACCCTCCCCCCCAAGGCACGCGGTTGGGGGGTGGGCTGGCCACGGAGGATGCCGCCACCACGTAGCACTTGATGCTTTTAAATAGTTTGGTAAAAAGGTTTCTTTAAAAGGTAACCTGGCCCCAACTGGTGTGGTGTGTTTTTTTTTTTGCATGGTTTTGGGTTTGGTTTTGTTGTTGTGTTTTTTTTTTTTTCTTTTTTTCTTTCTTCTTTCTTTTCTGGTTTACTAAAAGGAATGTCATCGGTCGTGTTTGTGGCTGGATGGGCATCCCCAAGGTGTGCCCCCCGTGCCACCAACACTTGCAATGTAAACAGTGAGAGCGCCAGGGCTCGGAGTGAATGAAGTGGGGGCTGGAACGGTTCAGGGGGTACAAACCAAGATTAAAACCTTGTCTTCCCTGGAAGGGCGACGCCGGCGAGGAGGAGGACAAAAGGTGGGGAGCAAGCTCGTGCAGCAGGGGGTACATCGGCCCTGCCACCGTGCTGGCACTCAAAAAGTCTCTTTATGGGGTGGGGGCGGAGGGATGAATCCGAAGAGAAGCAGGAGTGGGAGATGGCGTGGTCCTTCCTTTGCAGCTCCTAGGGGAGAGAGGTTGTGAGCAGGGGAGGGCCGGGGGACAGGGCAGCCTGCAGCTGGCAGGCTGTGCCCAGCCCATCCCTGGAGGATGGTCTATGACCATCCCATTAGGGGAGCCACCACTGAGACCACCACCCACCTGGGCAGCGCTGCCCTCAGAAGAGACCACAGTCCTTCAGGTTGTTTTTGATGATGACGTCAGTGACGGCATCAAAGACGAACTGCACGTTCTTGGTGTCCGTGGCACAGGTGAAGTGGGTGTAGATCTCCTTGGTGTCCTTTCGTTTGTTCAGGTCCTCAAACTTGCTCTGGATGTAGCTGGCTGCCTCATCGTACTTGTTGGCCCCTGGGGAAGAAGAGACACTGGGCTGCCCCACAGTTGCCCACAGCCGTCAAAGGGTTTGGGCTTGGCTCGGCCCTGCACAGCCAGTCCTGTTGCCAAATTGAGGCTCCAGAGGCAGAGTGAGCTTCAGATAACCTCCCTCAGGGCAGCTGCCCCTCGTGTTGTGTCCCCCCCACATCTCCCATCTCCCAGGGCACCCCAAACACCACCACACCCCAGTTGCTGCCCCAACCTTGGGCACAGGGGAGACACCATCTCTGTCCCCAGCACCTCCTGCTACCCTGCCTGGGGCAAGACACCGCCCACTGCCCCTGCCAGGAGGGCAGGGGGCACTAAGAGTCCCAGTGGTACCTGTGTACTCGGGGAAGCAGATGGTGAGGGAGCTGTGCACAATCTTCTCCTCAAAGAGGTCCTTCTTGTTGAGGAAGAGGATGATGGACGTGTCTGTGAACCACTTGTTATTGCAGATGCTGTCGAACAGCTTCATGCTCTCATGCATCCGGTTCTGGCAGGGGAGATGGCAGCATGAGCCAGGCAGGGACCCTCAGGCAGCACCCACCCCACTGCTCCCCACGCTCCTGCCTGCCTGGGCAGGGGATGTCAATGGCCTGCAAGGCTTGGGCCACACTGGCCAGGGCACTGGTGGCCACCAGAGAAGGGGCTGCTCCCTCAGCCCCCCAAGGAGGGGACAGCTCATAGCGCTGGTTCCATCCCCAGGACTCACCATCTCCTCATCTTCAGCCAGCACCAGGTCATAGGCACTCAGGGCCACACAGAAAATGATGGCTGTCACCCCCTCGAAGCAGTGGATCCACTTCTTCCGTTCCGAGCGCTGGCCACCCACGTCGAACATCCTGCGGCAGGGAGGCGATGCGGGGATGGATGGCAGCTCCCGGCCCCACTGCCCTCACCCCATTCCCTGCCTCAGTGTTCCCAGCTGCCTGGAGCAGCAGCAGCACTGGTGCAGGCACAGCACAGTGCCTCTGCCCCAGGGATTTTGCCAGTACTGAGGATCTGCCCCTGTTCCCGTTGCCAGGACAGTGTCCAGGCTCATTTCCCAGCCGAAGCAAATCCCTGACGTGAGCTGGGGCAGGATCAGGCCACCTTTCCCAGGGGGTGTCAGTGTCATTTTCCCAAGAGACCTGCTCCAGAGCAGGCACAGCAGGGCTTTGCCAGAGACCTTGGCCCAAGAGGAGCCAAGTGCCTGTGGGCTCAGCAGGATTGCGGCACCACGACAGCGCAGGGATGATCCCGATGCACCATCTGTGCAGCAGAGGATGCCCTGCCTCCACGGAGAAGAGCCCAGCAGTAGCATTCCACATCCACTGCCATGTCCACTGCCAACTGCCTGGCTGGTGGGAAGGCTTCCCCACCGGGACATGCTGCATCCCCCTCGGACCACCCCCACTGCCACGCGCTGCCCTGGCAATGTGCGACCTAGTGTCTCCATCCCACCAGGGTGGCATCGGGGTCCCTGAGAGCCCCCCACATTCAGAGAGGACCCCATCAGATCTTTCTGACATCAGCTCTGTTGCCATGGGACTAAATCCCCCGGGATGTGGACAATGGCAGCTTTTTGCCTCGGAAACCGGAGCCCTGATTATTTCCTGTGGGCTTTCAGTGGAAAGCAACCACGGGGTGCCAACAGGCAGCAGGGCCAGGGCCTGACCCTGAGACCCCAGCTCCTGCCCAGAGCTCTTCCTGTGGCGGAAGCAGCGTCACGGCAGCGGGAGGAGGGATGCCTTCCCCCGTCCCCTCCTCCCCAGAGCCTGGATCCACCCACTGAGCTCTGTGAAGTGTTTTTGAGGCTGTTCCAGCTATTTCAGCGGTTTCCGCTCTCTGAGGCAGCAGTTCCCACCATGAGCAAACCAGGAGGTGGGGGGAACTCAGTGCATGCAGTGTGCACCCACAATCCAACCCAGCACGGGGAGGAAGGGTTCTTTTTGCTCTCAAAAAGGCAAAAGGGAAAGGGGTCAGACATACTTGAAGTGCAGGTCCTTAAAGGTGAAGTGGGTTTCCACAATGCCTGTGGTCTTCACCCTGGTGCGCAGCACATCCTGCTGGGTGGGGATGTAGTCAGCACGGGCTATCCTCTCCAGGTCATTCAGGTAGCTGGGGACAAAGAGGTGATGTGGGAGCTGGACCGTGGGGCACGACCCACCCAGATTCCAAGGGACATCCCCACACTGGCCCAGGGTCCCCTGTCCATCTCCCAGCATTGTTCATTCAGGGTGGGCAGTGCCAAGCTGGAATGCACAGCAGGGGCACCATGTGCACCGTGGGGTCACCCCATGTCCCTGCCGGACACAGGCAGGGCAGGACACCAGTGGCCAGGATGACACGGGACACACACGAGCGAGGGACTGGGGAGCAGTGTGCTGGCACTGGGAGCCAGGCAGAGGATGCAGCCGGGGCCGGGGGGCTCGCCCCGTTCCCTTGGCCGTTTGCACGGGGGGGAAATGGCAAGAGGAAAATATTCAGTGCTATGGCAACCAGCCGCAGTGCCGGCAGAAACAATCAATGGCGCCGTGCCATTTATAGTCAAAAACACAAAGGGACGGCGTCCTGGGAGGAAGCAGGAGGCGGGAGGCCAGAGAGACAGGGAGCAGTGCCGTGGGGGGCTGCAGCCATCCCGAGCCCCTCCATGGAGCACTGCCTGCCCTGCTGCCCACAGGGTCCCGGCAGAGGTGGCGGACGGGTCCCCAGTGTGCAACACCCACCAGGACTGATGAGGGCTGCCAGGGGGATCAAGGCAGGTCTTGATTCCTCCAGCTCACATTGTTTTAATTGGGTTACTACAAACGGGCTCCTTTAAGCAAATTAGGCTTGTCTTAATTAAGGCATTTGTGGCCCTGTAATCTGGTGAAAGCCAGATTACAGCCCGTGAGGCCATAGGGATCCTTGGCTCCAACTGTAGCACGGCCACTCGCCAGCACCTGGGAAACCCTGCAGCATGTCAGGGCAGGGCCAGAGCTGGAGGTGCCCCAGGACCCTGCTGTGGGTGTGAGGGTGGGGAACCTGCACGTTACTGCCGCAGAGCAGCTCAAAAACAGCCGGAAACACACACGGCGTCTGGCTGACAAAAAACAGGAAGTGCCACAGCAGGGCCCTGTGCAGCACCACAGGCTCTTGGACATTGCATCAAGCCCCGGGGTGCTGGTGAGCGCCACCCGGGCACCCTAAACTCGTGGAACCCCAAGAGGCAGAGAAGGAAGAGGATGGGGGCTGCTGTGCTGCAGAGAGCTGGGGCACAGGTGGGCTATGTCCTGGGCAGGACACAGGGCTCCTCATCCCCAGGCTGTCCTGTTCCAGCAGCACCGTGGGCACATCACCATCCCTGTGAGATGGGCAACGGATTGGCCACTATGCAGGCAACTCCACAGGGCTGGCAAAAGGCTGGAGCGACAGCTTGAAGGTGCTCCTAATTAATGGTTGTCCAACCCCCCACCATGTGCTAAATGCTCCATAACGGCACTGACAGCGACAGGCAATTGGCAGACACTGTGCAGATACACCTGCTCCAAGTGTGTGTGTGAGCTGCCTGGCACCTGCCGGGTGTCCTGAGCTCCCAAACCAGCACCCGCTGCCACAGAAATGCCAGCGCTGGCTGCAGAGTTATGGGGCTGAGCAGACAGGGGCTGGGGAAGGTGGGGGTGTGTGCCTGTGAGGAGGAAGTGAAAGCTGCGGGTGCTGGGGGAAAGAGCTGACAGGAGCTTCTCCAGGTTTGGTGCTTGCCAGGAGCTTTCCTACAATCTCTTCCCCACAGTGACCTCAGTGCAAAAGAGGGACCCGACTGTGCCACGCATGGGGGATGGCTGGGGAAACCACTTGCCCTGGGACGGCAGCGAGTCCCAAGCATGCAGGATCCTAGGCAAGGCCATGCTTGGTGGGGTGTTCTTGGCACACCATGATCTCCTTCCACATTGCTTTGACATGAGGGGGCTGGGTGGAGAGGGTAGGAGGGCACTGTGCAAACTGAACACAGACTCAGCTGTGTCACCCTCTCCAGCAATGGTACATTAGGCAGATTAATTTATTTATTAATCTCTTCAAGGATAAACCCAACCAGATGCAGCAATTTATCTACTTAGACACCAATTTGCTGGGTAATGCACGAGCGTAATGCCAAATCTTTCTGTATAGAAACAGTTAAAAAGAAAAAGAAAAGCTTCTTGAGCATCCTACTCATCCTCTTCAGACCTAAGTGTCCCCAAGGCTTTCCTTGGGAATTTTTCTTGCCTCGATGGCCCATAAAGGGTGATGAGGATGGGCAGGACCCTGGCTATGCTCATGAGTGGGGAGCCAGTGGAGAGCATCTCCTGGAGAAGGGCAGTGGGGACAGGGCAGTGGAAGGAGGGGGATGTCCCAGTGCCCCCCCTCCCAGGGTACACAGCACCCTGCCAGAGAAGGAAACAGCTTTCGAAACATCCGCCTTCCCAGTTCCGCTCCGGCTCAGCCTCAGCACCATGCGGGAAGTGGCAGCACCAGCCCCTAAGCCTGGTGATGGTGAACAGCAGCCCCTGGGGGGGTTTTCTGCTGCTTGATAAGAGCACCGTGGCTCACAGGGCTCAGCTGAGCTGGGGCAGAGGAGGGGGTACTCACTAGGCAGCAGAGTCGTTCAGCTGGTACTCCCGGGAGCGGTTGAAACAAGCCTGGACCCCATTGTCAGCCCACAGCCTCCGGATGACGTTGGCCAGGTCCTCCGGCATGACGCCCTGCTCCTCAGCAGTGGAGGAGAGTGCAAACAGCTGTCGAGCATCATCCTGCAGGGATAAAACAGCTTCAGCATTGGCATGGACTTACCAAAGCTCACTCTGCCCCAAAGGACCTGATGGGAGCCCACTGGGGAACAGCAGGGCTTGAGCTGAGCCACCTTTAACCCTAGTCCAGTTTTGGGCACATCTGTTTTAGCCCCCAAGAACCCCCATCCCTGCCAGGCACAGTGGGAGCAAGAGGGCACCCACCGCTCTGGAGGAGTCTCCAAAGTCAATCTGCAGGTTCCCCATCGCCTTGATGATAGCCATGATGGACTGGATGGTGTTGCTGTAGACCACAGCTTTATACTGCCGGCACTCCTCCTCTGAGTAGCCATCCTCATGGATGATCCTGGGGCAGGGAAGAGACACAGGCAAGGTCAGACCTTTGTGGGGTACCCCAGGGTGCTGCTCCCCACCCGTGCTCTGTGGCAACACCAATGGGGAGCTTTCCCTGTCAGCCACTGTTTTTGGAGCCTGTGGCTGAAGCCTGAGCAGTGTCAGCCACAGTGACAGTGCAGGGACCACTCACTTCATCTGTTTGACGATGGTGCTCTTCCCAGACTCACCAGCACCTATGGAGAAATGAGAAGGGGTGAGGTCTTGTCCAAAGCCAGGAACCCCTACCCTACTGGGACACCCCCCCAGCCCACAGAAGGAATGCAGCAGGTGCCTCAGCCATGGGAGAAGCAGCATTGGCCAGAGCAGATGACTGGATGACCACTGGAAACATCAGGACCAAGAAAGAGGGAACAAAAGGAGCCTGGAGGGCCCTCGCAGTAGATCCCAAGGGAAGAAATGACACCTGCTCTGGGCCAGGAAAACGGCATCAACACACTAACATCTTCCCCACAGTCCTAGCATGTGACTAGGCAATCCTGGCTTTGGCTGAACCTGGGGACTCCCCATGACAAGGGGGCCAAGATCTGTCCATGACCTGCCATCCCATCTCCAGGCAGAACCTGAACGTAGCTGCCGCATCCCACATCCCCTCTGTTCTGGGGGACAATGGAGCACCAGCCCTGCTGCATATCCGCAGCTGGAGCCAGCAGAGGCCAGGATGCAGGGATGCTTGTGCCACAAGGTACAGGCAGGGAACTCAGGAAGAAGTTGCCACCTCCACCAGCCAGCTCAAGTGATCCCAGCGGGCTCAGCCGCCCCCAGGCTGGTTCTTAAATAGCAAGCACTTCCCAGCCTGCCGGGTCCTGTGCCCTAACCTGCTGCGGAGGTGGCTGCTAGCAGGGAAAGCCAATGGCTTTTGGGGTCGTTTTGTTTCTCAGCATCGAAACGCAGGGTTCTGTGAGTTCAGTGAGACAGACAGGGTGCCTAAGGTTCTCCTTCCTCCACCCTGTCCCCCCTAGGGACATCACTCCACGCAGGCAACGTGCAGCTCGGCCCAGCCCTCCCTCCACAGGCTGGGGCAGGGAAGAAGCAAAGTCACCCCGGCTGCAAGAAAGGGGAAGCCAAAAGGGGAAGCTGAAAGGGGCAGTGCATGTCCCTTGTCTCCTCTGTGCAGGGAGTGTCACGAGATGGATGAGTGCCTGGCTGATCTTGTGCCAGGACCCCCAGCAGGATGAGGCCCCTTTGGCTGGGTCCCTGCCTCCAGGTGCAAATCCCAGACGATCTCCCAAGCTAAATCCATCCCTGCATCCTCTCACAGCCCTTTTTGCAGGTCCCCCCAGGTCTGCCCTTGGCCACGGAGCTGCCTTTACAGGAGGCTCCAGGCAGACCTGTGCCAGCATGGCTACAGAGGGGGCAGAGATTACAGAGGAGGTTAAAAAAAATTAAGAAAAAAAAAAGCAGATTATGCTAAAATTAACTGGGAAAAACAGGGCCCATCATGCCAGCTGAGACATGGCAGCAGGGAACAAACTCCTGCTCATGTCCCCAGCCTGAACACCACTTAGGTGACAGGTATGCACCCCCAGGGACATCACTGTGGGCAGTGCTCAGGCCATACTGAGGCTATAGAGATCCTGTATTTATCACCACGAGCACTCTGCTCCACAGTTCCCATGCTGTACGTGCCAAGGGAGGGGCTCTGCTCAGCTCAGAGGTCACTGTTCAGCACAGCAGGGGCTCTCTGACCCATCCTCCCCTGGCACCCTCAGGATGCTGACGCGGCACCCGGCGCAGCCCAGTGCTCGTGGTCAGTGCTGGCAACTCCTGCCTGGAGCTGGGAGCAGGGGGGAAGGACTCGGCATAGCCCTTCATTTTTTCCATTAAATACCTCTGGTTTCTAACACCATCCCATACCGCTGGGTCCAGTGACCAGAGCCAGCGGCATTCACCCAATCCTTCCTCAGCGGGTGCCTGGACAGGGAAACTGAGGCACGTGGCAAGCAAGAACCCGGCTTATCAGCATCCTTGAGGTGAGGTGCCAGACAGCTGTCCCTGGCTCCTCCCCTGTCTGACCCTGCCTGACATTTTCTCCCTGCCAGGAGGGAACAACCCCGCCAGGGCCTCCTGCCTTCCCCCAGCAGGGTGACAATCACAGGGTGACCATCACCGAGGATGGCTATTTCCTTGCAAACTTCCCCCACATCTCCCGGCTCCTTCCTTGCTCCCTGAGGAAAGCAGCCATGTTCCAAGTCGGCACCTCTGCCTGCCACCAGGAGCTTGCCCAGCACAAGAGATTGAACACTTGCAGTGAGCAGGAATTTGAATCGGAATTAACAGCCCTCCGTCCCCACGCAGGGGACCCTCCCCAGCCCCCTCGATGAGTGCGGCAGAGGGGAAGGGTTTCCAATCCCCGGAAAACCCCAGCTGCCGCCCATTCAGCCCCAAAACAATTCCTGGGCCGGATGCCAACCGCCAGCTTCCACCCTCCAGCCCAGCCCAGGCAGGACAAGGCAGTGTCAGAGGAGCTCTGGACCCCTGTGCCGGCACTGGGGGGGGATGGAGACCCCCCCCACCATGGGCTGACCCCACGGCTGCGTTTCCTCCAGCCCTGCCTCTCTGCAGACAGTGCTTGTTCCCAGGGCAGCGCCTGGCAAAAACAGGAGGAGAGCTCTCTCTCGGGCTCATTTCCTCCTTTTTTTGTTAAAAATAATCTTCAAAAATTTAAAATAAGCAAGCAGCTGCTTGGCTCCAGAACTCCCTGCTAATCCACTGGCAAAAACTTTATTGAGCCAACATATATATTTTGCAGCCCATGATTTACGATGCTTTCTGGGCAGCAGATATTTAGTGCAATACATGTGCATAGTTCTGGGCAGCACATATGTAATCCCTGTATTTTAGGAGCTGGCCACAGGTTTCAGGTCCACCTCACCCCGCATCACCGTGAGGGGATTTTCCATTTTTCCACACAGCACCATTCTTTCAAATATTCAGGCATAGATGGAAGCAATGCATAGCTGGAAAATTTTCATTATGGGGGAAAAGCTGGAATTCAATCTGCCAGCAGGTCCAGAGCCATCCCCATCCCCAGCACCCGGAGGCCCATCCCCTGCTGCTGTCCCGGCAAGCTTTCCCAGCCTGGCAAACAGCAGCTATTACTTGAGCATGGATTTACAGATGGGTTTTAGCTCTGGACAAACCCACCAATCCATTTCCTCGCAGGACAGATGGATGGCAAGACAGAGGGATGGCTGCAGAGCCCACCCTTCTCAGCACCTGTGGGGTCCCCACCATCAAACGGGACTGACAAAGGGGTGTGTTAAAAGCAGAGTTACCCTAAAGACTCAAAAACTTAAAACAAAAAAAGATTCCCCTCGACATTTTCCTTCCTACCCAAAATAGACGGAAAATTGCTGTAAAAATAATCACATTTTTTTAAAACCCCACAGTGACATAGGGCGTTTTTCCCAAGGGCCATCCCATTCCAGCAAAGGGCTGGCCGCTTCCCAGAAGGAGCCTGTGCATCGCTGGCTGGTGGAATGCCACGTCCTCAGGCAGGACCTCAAAAAATTGGGGGGTGAAGACCCCCTGTCCAAGGCAGCTGATAGAGATGCAAAAGAAACACCCACAAAAATAAATAAAATAGAAATAAATTGGCAGCAGGAAGGATGCTCAGGGCACACAGGGAGGAGGTGGGCTGGCAATGGTTTCCCAGGGGGAGCATGGAAAATGCACCCCTGTTGCCAACAAGGACCGCCGGTGTTCACAAGCTGGACAAAACTATCCTTGTGCTGGGCTTTTTCCAGGAATCCTGAAACTTTGCTGCTCTGTTTCTGCCCCTGCCATGGACAGAGCATGGTCCCTCTCCCCCCCACCACTGCTAGCACATGCCCCCAGGCCTGGGTGCCATTATCCTGTCCATCCCGTCCTGACGGGATGGGGGCTCACCCTCTGGCACAGCCAGGATGCTGCCGGCACCCCAATCTGCCCGGCTGGGTTCTCCACCAGCGGGATGGAGAATTACTCAGCTCCCCCAGCTCCGGTGATTCAACCAGTCTCCGGCCCGGAAACCCGCGCTCCGGCCTGGAGCAGGAAACCCGGTGGCTGCGGAAAGGCTAGGCCAGCCCTGGTTACAGCAACAGCATTTGGGGACACCCTGATCCTGGCCCCAGGTAGGCTCAGACCATGGGACACCTTCTTCCATAAAGCTACATATATATATATATAGTTGCAGCAATATATATATATATGTGTGTGTGTGTGTATGTATGTGTGCTTTTTGATACGTATAAATCAATGTATATATTGCTTCATACAAAAAAGTAAGATGCATATATATATACACACACAAAATTTAAAATATAAAATGCATTTCTAATGTACATATGTAAAGGTATATGTTAAACATATCCACATAAGCCTGCTGTTTTCCCTGAGCAAAGCCTAAGTGTTCATCTTGGAGCAGAGGGCAGCTGCCAGCCCCTAGGGCATCATCAGTGGGTGACTGTAGTGACCCATCCCATCCTAACCCATCCCAAGCCCATACACCAGCTCCAGGGGGCTCGATGTCAGATCCCTCTGGATCTAACAGCACTGAGTTCCTCCCTGGTCCCCCCACTGTGACACCTCCCAGCCCACGGCAAAAAACAGCACTGGGGCTCTCAGTGTCCCCACTGAAGGGAGGATTCAACCCCCTCCAACACCCAGGGCTGAGGAAGGAGTGGGGACAGAAACAACCCCCAAGACAGGACAAAGCACAGCAAAGTAGGCAGCTCACACAGAACCCAGGGCAGTGCTGGGGCCACGCAACCTCTGAAAGTCACAGCTGGTCCCTCCCTTCCTCTATTTTTATGCAAGCCCAAAAAAAAAAATAGCTGCTTCCGAGCCCTACCCGGCCACAGTCTGTCCCAGGCAGGATCTGGTACAGGCAGCTCCTGCGTGACGTACCCTGGTGCCACCACCCCAGCGAGGGCAGTGTCCTCATCCCAGGGTCTGCACCTACAGCAAACCCCTGGAGATCAACGTAATCAACCCAGCAGCACCTTCCCCACCTCTAACAACTGAGAAATCCTTTACTTTCCTAATCCTCCAAAGATAAGGAATAAGGGGCTTTGAGCACAGTGATCGCTTGCCTGCTGCCAACGCTGCATCCCCCTGGGAGCATCCCAGTTCCCACAGGCAAGGAGGTGGGTTGGTCAGAACACTGCTGCCCAGCAGAAACAGCCAGTGACTGTAGGGCTTTGTGTCCTGGTGATGGCGAAGAGCCAAGAGTGGCACCAGGAGCTGTTGGAACTATGGGGCAGATGCTCCAGATTTGGAGCTTTCGGGTGTCAGTGGTGGCTCCTGGCCTCTCCCAGCACCAAAACCGTGGGAGACTTCTGGTTTCCAGTGGCAGGGAGGGGAACATTCTTTGTTTGAGGGATATTGCTTCATCTGAGTCTTCTCCCCATCAGAGACTGAAGCTTCAAACTATCCAGCCCACACTCAGTTTGCCAGAGCTGGCAAACAGCAGAGGAAAACCTGCAGGCACCCACAGGTGCCACAGCAGGAGCGGTGCTGTGCCCATGCCTGCAGAGCCATGTGCCACTGGGGGTCCTGCCTGCCCCCACTGCACTGGCAGCGTGTCCATCCCTCTGCAGCTCACCCACCACGGCAGAGGAAAGGTAGGAGGCAGCTCACGGCCACATACAGAGCACAGCACAGATCTGAGGCAGCTGCAGCAGTCAGCCCCAAGCCCTCCGTGCTCCGATGCTCCCGATGCCATCACCACACACCGAGACCGGTGACTTCCACTCACACCGTGCCCTGCCTGACTGCGGTACCCCAGCTCCAAAGCTCGGCTGTGGGACACCACAAGTTGCCAGCAAAAAATGATGCCATGCTTGGAAGAGGCATCTCCTCTTCATGCCACAGGTTGATGCAGCACAAAGGGTGAAGCCGTTTTTCTCTTTAGTTTTTCCCTCCCTTTTCCTGGAGGAGGCGGGAGGGCTGCAGCCCTCATGGAGGACCCTGGAGCTCTGTCTTGCTGAGAGGGACGAGGAGCTGTGGTGCTCATCGAAAAGCACGTGAAGCCTCAGGTCCCCTCAAAGCTTCCCCTGACCATGGGGAAAAAAAATAAGCCATAGGAAGGGTGAACAGCAGGGAGGTGGGAGCACCCCCCATCACTGTGGTCCCACCTCACAGAGGGGACATGTCACAAGCAGCAGCCCCCAGGGGGGCAGTGCTGGCCCCACCTGCCCAGCTGCTCCCTGCTGGCTCGGGAGGATTTTCCGGCCGTGGCTCGGCTCGGAAATGGGCAGCACTGACCCAGGGCTCTGGTGCTATTGACACCTGAACAGCTGCACAGGGAAGAAATTTTTTTTTTAAATGTACAAGAAGGGCCATTTTGCTCTATTTTTGGCTTTAGAAAGCAGCTGAGATCAGAAATGCCGCTCGTAAACACCGGCCCCAGCAGAAGGGAGCACGGACGTCCTCTTCCTCCTCCTGCCTCCACTTCAGGACAGAGCAAGAGCCGGGAAAGGGCTGTCAGCCAGTCAGCCTACACCACGATCCTTGTCCCCCAGCGAGCCCCCAGCTGCTCCCCCATGATGCTCAGCACCAAATGGATGGGCCCCCCCAACCTGGGCACCCAGAGCTGACAGCACCAGGGTGACACTGCCTGGACAGTCCTGGATGGTCCCAGGAGCCTCCCGAGGCTGGAGGTGCCAAACCCCCTCAGCCAGCTACATCCTCATTACCTCCCACCAGGCAGTGGTCTGAGAGGAACAGAGCCAGCAGCAAGGCCAGCACAGGAACAGCTCACGGCAAAGAGCTACCACGTGCTTCTCCACCCTTCTCCACCATCCCACAAATCCCATGGGGTTTCACTCCCCTCACTCTCCCCTCCACAGAAAAAAGCAGGGCAGTGAGTTTGCCCAACCATCGAGCCCCCCAGACGGCACAGACTCCCTCCCAATATCCCCAAGATGGGTTTTGCTGCCAGCACTGCTCCTGCCAAGTCAAAGAAAATCAAAATAAAATAAAACGAAAAAAGCAACGCACTCTGATAAAGGAGCGTTTTGAGGCGTTAATTACGTATTTCTCAAGGCAGGCAGGGGTTGAGCAAATAAAGGCCTGCCGGATTTCAGCGTGACTTCCTGCTGCTGGCAGCTTCCTCTGCAGACAGCAGATGAGCCCAAAGACATTTTCTGTCGGGGATCCCTCTGCCCGTCCCACTGCCCCACGGTGCCATGGGAGCCTCGCACCTGGAGTGAGGCTCTCCCTGGGAATTTCGTAAAGGGAATAAAAAGCCCAACTGGGAGTCATTAAGAGAAATAATAAATTAAAATAACGAAGTGGCTGCCTTGCCCGCAGGCACAGGGCAGGGCTGTGAACGCCCATGGGAGCATCACCAGGGTGCTTTGAAGAGCGCAAGCGGCCCGTTATCGGAACCAAAATCAAGTGGCCGTGGGGCAGAGAGCCCGTGGGCTGTGGGGGGCCCTGCCCATGGCAGGCAGTGGCCCAAGCCCCCCAGACCCCCACGGAGAGGGAAGGGTAACAGAGAGGCTTGGGCCTGTCCCAGTGCTCCAGTGGGGAAGGCATGGGGCAGTAGGTGTCTGTCAGCCCTGTTGCCTCCACCACAGCCGGAGGCCAGAGTGAGAGGAGCCCATGGAGGAGCCCAGGGATGCTGGGCAGGTGGAACAGGGTGCCCGAGCTTGCAGGACCGTTGCTAGGGGGAGGGAGGGGGGCATCCAATACAAGGGTGGGGATGACCCCACCTGTGTCCCAAAGGGATATGCCCAGGCTGGACACTGACCGGTTGGGAGGACAGTACCACAATGGGAATCCCACAGCCCAGGATGGGGTGGCACCTGCTCCTGAGGAGCACCCAAGGCTTGCTGCAGGGCCAGCACCCCACTGCCACGGGGATCCCCAAAGCCTAGAATGGGGCTGGCATCCTGCTCGCAGAGGGGGGGGGAAAGAACACCATTATGGAGGGCATCCCCAGGGTCTGCTGTGGGTACAGTGCTCCACTCCTGGGGGAAGCCAGGATGGGGTCAACACCCCACTCCTGGGGGGCAGGAGACACTGGGAGCTGGAATGAGGTCAACATCCCATTCCTGGGGGCGAGCCGTGGGAGCTGGGATGGGATCAGTAACCCACTTCTGGAGGGAATCCCTGGGATCTCGGATTGGATCAACACCTCACTCCTGGGGGGGATCCCTGGGACCTGGGATGGGATCAACACCCCACTCCCGGGGGGATGCCTGGAACCTGGGATGGGGTCAACACCCGAGTCCTGGGGGGGAAATCCCAAGGCCTGCTGCCCCATTCACCGGGGGAGGGGGGGGGGGGGGGGGGGAAAACCCGGAAGCCTGGGGCGGGGCAGGCCCCTCGCTCCCGGGGACATCCCCGGGGCCCGAGATGGAGCCGACAGCTCACTGTGGGGAGAACCCGAAGCCTGGGCTGGGGCCAGCATCTCACTCATGGGGGATCCCCGGGGCGGGGCACTCCCGGCGCTGGTACCCAGAATCGCCTCGGGGCTGCCCGGGGCGGAGGCGGCGAGGCCGCCCGGTTCCGGCAGGGCCGGGCCGAGCCGGGTGAGGAAGCCAAGATGGGGGGCCCGGGGGTGGGGCCCGGGGGGTCTTACCCAGCAGCAGCAGCTTCACCTCCCGCGCCGCCTTCTCGCCGTCCTCCCGCAGGTTCTTGTCGATCATGCGGGAGCGCTCGGCAGCCGCCTTGTCCTCGGCGCTCACGGTGCAGCCCATGGCGGCGGCGGCGGCGGCGGCGGCGGCTGCTGCGCGCGCCCGCGGCTCTGCCGGCCCGGCCCGGCCCGCCCCGACAGGCCCCGCCCTGCGCGCCCGGGGGCGGGGCTAACGGGGCGGGGCTAACGGGGCGGGGCTAACGGGGCGGGGCCAATGGGGCGGGGCGATGTGGGCGGGGCTTAGCGGCCGGCGGCTCTCGCTGGCGACGCGCGGGCCCTCAGGCGGTGGCGCCGGGTAACGGCGGGGGAGGGGCGACAGCCGGTGTGTGAGGGGACGGGAATGGGGAGAGGGATGCGGTGTATCCCGGGATGGAAATGTGGGTGGGACACGGTGTATCCCGGGACAGGCGGGCTCCGGCCGCGGTGTGCCCTGGGACAGACATGGGGAGGGAGATGGAGTCTGGGTGTTGCGCTTTGGGTCTGGGATCCTTTGAGTGCAGAGCGGTGGGTGCAGCCCTGGGAGCAGTGGTTTGCGTGATGCTGTGTTTCAGGGCTACCTTCTGCGGAGCCGCGGTGTCACAGGGTGGTGGCTCGGACCTTGGGGGTCTCTCACCCCTCAGGGTCCCATGTCTCCTGCCTGGCGGGTGCCAGGGCTGGGCGTGCCTGTGACCAGGGATGGGCCAGGATGGGACTGGGCAGAATGGGGTATCTCCAGGTCTCTCCCAGGACAGGGGGTCCCTCAGGCACTTGCCCCATCCCCCAGCTCCCAGGGCTGCTCCCTTAGGAGCTAGACCCCCCCCCCACTACCTGAGGAGGGGGGCCAGGTGTGCCCACTGACCCACAGGGCTGGTCCATGCCCAGGTAGCCACTCTCACTCCATGCTAGCCCCACAGCAGTACCTCATGCCTGCGCAGGCCCTGCAGCCACCGCACACACCCCCACGAGCACCAGCTGAGCAGGGTGAGGGCAGCCAGGGATGCTTTTAACTCAGAATGCCAGGGGAAGGGATACAGCATCCCCCGTGGGGTCTGCAGGCCTGTGCCCGTGGGCCTGGTGTGGCGGGAGCAGGGCTGTTCCCGTGGGAGCGGGCTGCCGTGCTAATAAGGCTTTGCTAACGAGCTGGCACTGAGCCCAGAGCTGGGGCCAGCAGAGGGGAGTGAGGGGCCAGGGCTGGGGGGGCTCACCCCCACTCCACACTGCCATGGGCGAGGGCTGGGGGGGCTGGCCCTGAGGGCACTGGGGCCCTGGCACCAGGCAGAAGATGCCCCAGCGCCGCTTCCCTGGAGTCCTGCTCCCACAGCAGCTCCACTCTCCAGGGATACTACTGCCATGGCAGTCCCACTTACTGGGGTTCCTGCTCCCACATATCCCACTCCTCAGGAGTCCCACTCCCTGGAGTCCTGTTCACACATGTCCCACTCCTCAGGGCCTTGCTCCCACGTGTGTTCCTGGGGATCTTGCTCTCACAGGTGTCCTGCTCCCCAGGGATCCCACTCCCTAGGGGTCCTGTTTCCCCAGGGTCTAACTCCCACAGGGGCCCTGCTCCCATGGGGGTCCCTGCACATCCATGTCCATGTGTCTGTGCTGTCCTGCTGTATGTCCATGCTGTCTGTCCTGCTGTTCATCGTGTGCACTAACCCTGCACATCCGAGTCCGTATGTCCCTGCTGTCCTCACGCACCTCTGTGCACCCATGTGCCGCTCGTCTGTCTGTCTGTGCCACCTCAGGATGCTGTGTGTCAGGTGCCAGCCTGCGTGCTAGCTCCTTGCCTGCCCCAGTGACGCCCGAGACCTGGGCACATTCACATCTTTATTCTCACCTCTGGCCTCCCGCCACCACCAGCATCACCCCCACCGATAATGTCCAAGTGGCCCTGGGGCAGCCAGGCTGGAGACAGGAACACTGGGGCCACACTGCAGCCGGCAATCCCGGGGCGATGGCGAGGGTCCGTGGCGGTGCCCCCCCATATGATATGTACATTATACAGAGCTACCCAGAGCAACACAACACGTTAAAAAAGATCTACTCTTATGTACAGTATTTATAAAAAGCATCCCAGCCTCCACCACCCCATAAAAAAATACGTCTCTTATGTACTTTGCCGCAGGACAGACCCCCCAGCCCCGTGCTGCCCACCCTGCCAGGCTGCCCTCCCTACTGGGAAGGGAGGCAGTGGGTGGGAGAGCCGCTCTCTGGGTTTTGGCATGGTTTGGGGTGTCCCAGCGGCAGGGATGGATAGATGGATGGGTGGATGGATGGGTGAGGGCTGTGGGGGTCTGGGTGCTGGCCCAGGGTGCAAGGCGAGCAGGGACAGCTTGAGTTGCTGAGGTGCCCATCACCCTGGCATCTGGGCATGCAGACAAGGGGTGCCTCCAGAGCCCCGAGCTTGCCCGCAGTGAGTACTGCCCCCAGCCTCCCCCAAATCCCCTTCATGCCCCTCAGATGCACCAGGCCCCCAGCAGCCGAGCCGCAGCGTGGGCAGGATGCCAGTGGACACAAAGCCAATGGCATGCATGCCACCTCCCTGGAGCGATGAGGCCGGTCCCCAAACATGGCCGAGGGGTCAGCAGGGTCCCATCCGCAGGCACCAGGTGTCGTTCCCCTGGCAGGCTCAGGAGCAGCGGGCCGGGTACTACCAGCCACAGTGTCAGGATCACGCTTGCCCGCAGGGGACCAGGGTGCCCCCGTGATGCCAGGGCAGTGGGTGGCATCTCTTTGGGGACAGGGGGATGGCAGGGGAGAGGTGGATGGCTTGGGCATAGGTGCTGTCACAGGTCCGACCGCCCTGCTGGATTCCAGCCCCCACGGACACTGTTCATCAGGCTCTCAATGCTATCGGGGGGGGCCAGGAAAGTGCCCCAGTCCTCAGTCCCCATGGCAGGCAGTGCCCTGCGCCCCTGGCAGTGCCTGCTGCTGGCGGCTCTTGGGGTGCAGAAGAGCTCCACCTGACAGCCAGCTCTGGGTGAGGTAGGGCAGTATTATTCTCCCCATTTTACAGATGGGGAAACTGAGGCGCAGAGCAGGGAGGGTGCCCGCTGGAGTGGCTCGGGGTCACAGGGCCTGCCCCGGGCTCACTGCCCCATCCCGGACAGGGGTTGAGAAATCCCCATGCCTGCCATGGCTCATGCCCCCTCACCATCACCACAGGTGATGGGCAGCAACAGCGGAAGTCCCCAGGGAATCCTGGTGGGGCTGCAGCATGGGGGCTGAGCCTGGGGCTGGCTCTCCCTGGGGCACCGGGTGGGTGGGGGGGAGGTTGGCGTGGGCACCCAGTAGTGGCTAGTGGCTGCCGCTGCTCTTCCCCCCACCCGTGGCCCAGTCGATGATGATGAAGCTCAAGCTCATGATCATGAAGACCACCCCGAGGAGGGCGAAGCAGGCAGCCTGTGGGGACAAGGAAGGGGCTCAGGGATGGCCAGGGCAACAGGGTTCCCAGCCAGCCTCAGAACCCTGTCCCTGTCCCCATCCTTGTACCCCCTGCCCATGCTTACCAATATTTTGGGGGCGGAGCGCAGCGGCTCCTTGTCCTTGGGCATGATGCGGATGTAGAAGATGGCAGGGAAGATGAAGATGAGGCAGGGAGCAGAGGTGGCACCTGGAGCAGACAGGGACAGAGTGGGCAGGGGCCTCCCACCCTGCAGCTCAGCCCTGCCAGCCCCACTGCCAGGACAGGTCCTGTCACCCCCACCCCCTCCTTGCCCCCCCCAGTCCTGGCAAAGCCTTCCAGGAACCCAGGGACGCGGTGTGCTGGCACTGTCCCCACACCCCTGGCACCGAGCTGAGTGCTGAACGGGGGGAGCCTGGCTGGGGGGATCAAGGCAAACATGCAGGGGAAGAGCAAATGCCAGCACTGCACTGTGGGAACCAACCTGCCAGGACAGGGATGGGATGGGGGACCCACACAACCACCTGGTCCTGGCACAGTGAGAAGGGGAAACTGAGGCACGGGAGGGTCAGTCAAAGTTGAGCACCAGTCAGGACAGGGGCTGGCATGCTGCTGCAACACCCCATGCCCAAGGGGGGACAGGGGCAGGGTGCTGCCACCCACCAATCAAGCCGAAGATGCCGAGAATGGATGGGGCAAAGATGACCAGGAGGTTGATGAAGGTCAGCAGGATCACGGCAATGGCGATGTGGCGGATCCAGCTGAAGTCTTTACCTTGGAACAGCATCTGTTGGATGGCCCGGCGCACCTGGGGACAGGGACAGGGTATCACACTCCATCCATGGAGCCAGGAGCCATACCTGGTCCTGCTGGCTGCCATCACCCCTACCCCTACTCCAGCCCTGTCCCTGCGGCCCTGCAGGTCACCATCACCCCTTTCCCTTCCTAAGCTCTGACCCTGATGCCCCACTGGTCCCTGTCACCCCTTCACAGCCTTGTCCCTGTGGCCCTGCCTGTCCCCAACACCCCTGCCTCTGCCCCAGCATGTCCTGTTCCCCAATCCCTGTCTTCATCACTGCCTCAATTTCCCTTCTCAAAGCCTGGTGCTGAAGCCACCTGGCATTTCTGTGGGGCCACTCACCGGGAAGAGGACAATGGGGACGGTGAGGGTGACAGCCGTCAGCACAGCCACACGCACACACAGGATGAGCACATCAAAGGGATCCACCTTGTTGTACGTGTGCAGCAGCTCCGACTCCACACGGCCTGTGAACACCATCAAGGAGCCCCTGGGTGAGCCCCAGCACCATCACCCCGTGGCACAGATGTGCCAGCCCCAGCCCTCTCCCCCAAGGGCTCACCGTAAAACGTGAGGTAGCCAAAGAGGGCAGCCAAGAAGTACATGAGGTACATGACCATGATGGAGATGTTGGAGATGCACTGCATCTTCTTCTTGGAAGGGCTGCAGGACACGGTGGGCTCAGCACAGCCACGTGGCACCCACTGACACCCAGCACCCGCCCAGTGAGGAGGGGTGATGCCAGAGCACTCTGGGGTGTGTGGGGGTTGTGTGGAGAGGGGCTGTGTCCCCCTTCCTGGGCAGGGTGTTGTGTTGAATCACCCACCACCTTCCAGCCACCCACCCTCTCTGGGTCACAGCACCCACATCCCAGGGGTCACACCACCCCACCTGGATCATGGCACCCACCTCCCCGGGGTCATACCACCCCACCACCCATTCTGAGTTGCATCATACACCTCCCAGGGGTGATAGCACCTACCACCAACCAACCACTCACCATCTACCCTGGGCCATAATGTTCACCTCCCAGGGGTGATAGCACCCACCCCAGGTTGTATCACCCACCTCCTGAGACTGGTATCACCCATCCCAGGTCCTATCAGCCACCACCCACCCAGGGTGATATCACCCACCTCCCCATGATGCCCTGGCGCAGGTCCCACACACGGATGGCACTGCCTTTGGGTGGGCACCAGACAAAGCCCACCCCTCCCCATGGGTGCCCCCACCCAGGACTCACTCCTTCAGCTCGGTGTAGATGGGCAGGACCTCGGGGTGGCAGACGAAGGCGAAGGCCATGATGGGGATGGTGTACGCTGTCTGTGCGAGAGGAGGACAACTGACTGCTGGGGGCCAAGTGGCAGCTGCTGCCAGCACCAGGACCACCTGTCTGCATGGGCTGCATGGGCTGGGGGCTCACCCAGAGCCTCAGGGGTGCATCCCAGGTCCTTACCTGCGAGTTCAGGGTGAAAAAGCTGGGTGTGCAGGTGTCCTGCTCGGGGGCCTGGAGAACTGTGTAGCCATTCTCGTAGTCACTAGTGCTGACAGTGGAGTTGTTGAGGATGCCCGTGAGGTTCCCCTCCGGTTCTGGAAGTGGGCAGGGGATCTGGAACTTCTTGTAGATGACCTGGGGTGGGGGGGACATGGGGACAGTCAGCTCTTGGTGCCCCCAACTCCCAGCACACGCTGCCCAAACCAGCACCATGCCCAGCAGGAGAGTGACCCTGCCAGGACCCCTCTATGGGACACCCTTTGCCAGTGCTGCCCTGTGGCGATGCTGCCCTCCCCAGTCTGTCCCTGTGGGGGTGGGCAGTGGGACAGAGCAAGACAGCAGCACGTGGAGGGGCCACATGTGCTGTTGCCCCCCCAGCACCTTCCCCCTCTCTCTTTCCACAACATTCGGTTCCTTCAGCCGAAAATAACCCAGCAGCTTGACAGCCCTGCCACGGCGTCTCTGCAGCCCCGAGCGCCCGCTGTCCCTGCTGCCTCTGCTGTCCCCACAGCAACCAGCCCAGCCTCACACCCCGGCAGGAGGGATGCTTGGCACCCCAAGGCACCAGCACGTGCCAGCGGGTGCTCACCGAGATGAGGAAGAAGACCATACAGCTGAGGGAGAAGCCGCTGGCGTAGCCAAGGTAGCCTGGGAAGGGAGGAGAGTGGCCGGTGGGTGCGGGTGGGACCCTCGCACTGGCTAAGTGTCCCCTTCTTGCCCAGCACATCCAGGCTGGCACCATCACCCTGCGGGAGACCCAGGGTGCCAGACCCCTGTGCCACGGGTGGCATCTCCCTGACTTACCCAGCTGCTTCATGAGGGCCAGGGGCAGGATAATGGTGACAGAAACCAGGATCACCAGGTAGTTCCCATTCAGGTACCAGTCCCTGGAAGCAGAAGGCCTGCTCACCACCCCGCTCTGCTGGGGCACAGGGGGCAGAGGCAGCCACTGGGGGGGCTGTCTGCCATTCCTAGGGACCCTTAGGCTGGCAAATCCCAGGGGCACTGGTGTCTCCTGAGGCTGGCATTCCTGCTCTGCCAACACCCCTGGGGACCCCTGAGATGGCATCCTTGGGGACCCCTGAGGCCAGCATCCCTGGAGGCCCTTGAGCTAGGGTTCTGCCTACCCCCACAGTGGTGCACCCCCAAGGGCTAGAGCTGCTAGTGGGGATGTGGGCATGAGGTAGGGGGACCTATACCCAACCAGTCCCCCACCCCACAGCCCCAGGTTCTGCTCAAGGAGGAAAGCCTGATCCCAAGGGGATGTGAGGAGCAGGGATTGGAAGTTCAGCTCGGTTTAATCTCACCCAGGGGCTTATTCAGCACTGACAGTTATCAAAAATAGTAGTGGCTTAATGATAGTAAATCCCTGCCACAGGCTGCACAGCTGGAGCCAGAGCCCCGGCGCCTGCCCGGGGAAGGCACGCAGGCAGCGTGGGCAGGAGGCACTCACGTGGTCTTCTCCTCCAGGTTCAGGAAGGTCTGGATGACCAGAGGCACCTCAGATTTGACGATGTACAGGTAACTGGACATGGCTGCAGGGCAGAATGAGGTCGTGCTGCACTGGTGTTCTCTGGTCCCATCCCCTGTCCCCAGCCCCGACGGGTTCCCCCAGTGCCATGCTCACCTCCGATGTTCTGCAGCGTGATGGCGATGGCCGCAGCCAGCTTCCCCGGCGTGCCGAAGGCTCGGTAGCCCAGCTGCTCGTAGGCGCGAATGCCTGTGGGACGGGGAGCAATGGTGGGTGAGAGTCGGGATGGGACCCCCTGGCACGGCCCTGCTGAGGATTTGGCACTCACCCACAATGCCCGAGGACTTGAGCAGCAGGTGGATGGAGTAGCTGGAGAGCAGGGCCACCGCTGTGAGGAGGAAGCTGCAGGAGGAGAGCACAGTTACCAGCGGGTCACAGCACAGGGCTCAGACATGGCTGTGGGGTAAACCCCATGCAGCCATGCTCTGCCTGTGGGCACCTGTCCTGTAGGACACCAGGCCCTTGCCTCAGCACCAGCTGGGTGCTCATGGGGCAGTTGGGCTGCAGCATGTGGGGACTCTGTCCATGTCTCCGCACCCAAGAGGAGCCATCACTCATGTCCTTCAAGCCACTTTTGGAAATCTGACTTTGTAGTAAGGAAGGCAAACCTTCACCCTCCTCCTCATCCCCCCTAGTGGGGCACAGCACTCAGCAGAGCAGGCAGGCTTATGCCAGCAATGGGCATTGCTCAGCCAGCAGGACACTGGTCCCTGCATCACTCTAAGTCAGAGACTTCTTTCTTGCCTGCACCCACCAATCCCCTTGGAGGAGCCCCCCACACCCGGACCCTCACCGTGTCCCCATGGCACTCACAGGAAGAGGATGATGCCAGTGTTGGCCATGGCATAGGCCAGCCCCAGAATGCCGCTGCCCATGATGGCATTGCTCAGATTGAAGACGGACATCCCAAAAGACGTCTTCCCTTCGAACTGTTCACAGGACACAACGGGGAGGGGATGCACCAGTCACACTGGGAGCTTGCCTCATTCCACCCCCACCACCGTGCCCATGCTGCTACTTACATCAGTGAAGTGTGTCTGCTTCTTCTCGGCACCGTGGGGCAGGAACTCCTCCATCTCCGCCACGCCAGTCTGGTTCTCCTCAAATCTGTCCGTGGAGGAAGGGGAGTGAAGGCAAAGCAGAGACAGGGACCATCAACACTGGTATCTCAAGGGCAGGGAGCAGCTCAGAGGACCCCCCCAAATCCCTGGGGCCCCTACCTGTCACCTGCCAGCGAGGGGACAGTGGAGGCAGTGAGTGCAGTCGTGTGTTTCCCATTGGGCACCAGCTCCACCATCTCGGCCTGGAGGGGCACGTCCGTCGTATCCATGATTGGGAGACAGCTGGGCTTGCTATGGGCTCTACTCAGGCTCTGCAAGAGGGAGGCAACAGAGGTCCAGCTCTGGGCAGGAGCATGGGAGGGGCTGGCCTGAAGTCTTACAAGTCCTGCCTCCACCAGGGACACTGGAGTTGGGCTCAGCACCAGCGCTGGTGGCACTGCAGGGACAGGCACCCGGGGATGAGAGGGTCCCCGAGCCGGCATCACCATGGCTGTTCTTCTCCCTTCTGCCCGCTCAGCACACGGTGTCCCACGGAACTCAGCCCCAGCTCCAATACCCCACCAGAGTATTGGAGTACTAACGTGGGATTGACTCCTCACCCAGCCAGGCATCCCACAGCCTACCCCATTCCCTTGCTCACAGCACAGCACTGCCCAGCCCCAGAGACCCCTCCACACCGCCTGCCCACCTCCACGCCCCTGCCCACCTCCACTCCCCTGCCCGCAGCTCTCGGCTCCATGACTCACTTTCCCCTCCTGGAGACGGGTGCCAGCAGGCGAGTGGGGGTGTTTGGGAGGGCGGCTGAGGACGGGGTGGGGAGCTCAGGGACCCCCCAGCCACTCTTATGTAAAGCCCGTGGTGCTGCCCGGCGCGAAGGGCTCACCCACATCCCGCCGCCGCCGGGGTGCCAAGGCGGGGGGCTCGGGGGCACGTCAGGGCTGGACAAACGGAGCAGGAAAGAGCGCGGGGCCGGGAGACAGCTCCTTGGCAGGGGAAGGCGGCCGGGCTGCCGAGCGCGGGACGCCTTGGCACGCCGCACAAAGCCGCCTCTGTGCGAGCCCCGGCCCTCCCCGCCCCGCTGGGAAACGGCACAGGGTGGCTTTCTGGGGCAGGCTGGCAGCCGGGGCAGGGTCCCGCCACCCCCCACTGCCCCAGGGGGCTGGGGTCCTGTCCGGCTGGCCAGGGGGCTCCACAGTGGGGCTAGGTCCAGCCAAGGGCCGGTGCCACCCGGCTGGAGGTTAGGGCGGGCCGGGATGCAATGCCGTCCCCAGCCCCGGAGGACGCTGCTGCCCCCCCACCCCTGGGGCCGCCATGGGGTGAGCAGGGGACATGCCCATCTTTATGCTCCCAAGGGATTGGTGGCCCCAGAGATCAGAGGAGCCTTTCCACAGCACGGTCAGGTCCAGCAGTCCTCCTTGCACGCAAGGGAAGGATGACACGGCAGGGTGTGGGTGCCAGCACCTCCGGTCTCCTGAGCTGCTGCCCTGCTTGTCCCTGCCCATCCAGGCCGCAAAGACGACCTGGCAGGGTCATTCCAGGCCACACACTGGCTGCTGGCACTGTCAGGGGGGCCGAGCCCCGAAGGCTGGCCCAGGGTGGTGAACACACATTTGGGCCCCCCTGCCTGCAGCACCCAGCCGGGTGGGGAAACTGAGGCAGGACACAGGCCAGCAGGGACCAGAATGAGAAGGCTCAGCCATGTGGGGGACAAGAGGGAAGCGCAGGGCGGGCTCTGGGTGATGATTTATCCCCTCCACTAGGCCTCCGCTTGGGATGGGTCCAGGCATGAACAAGGCTGCCAGCACGTCCAAAAGCCACCGTTAACTCTGCGCCTTCCCACCACCACAGGCAGGCATCGCTGAACCCACCACTCGCCCAGTATGGGATTGAGGGGGGGTACCAGATCCGTGATGTTCCATCACCTCCCTAAGCCCCCCAGTGCCACTGGGCTGCCTGCGGGCAGGGCTTCACCGCATCCCACTGGTGGCAGGCAGGAGCTGCCCACTCCCCTGCCCGCTCCCCCACGGGCGCCAGGAAGGCTGGGCACTCTCGTCTGCAGCCCCTTTCTTCTCCCAGGTTATAATTACACCTCTCTGGGCAGCTCAGGAAATACCAACTTCTTCCCCCAAGCGTCTCTCGGAATAGCAAGCGGCACAGCCGAACTCATTCAGCATGCACCGGGTTTCATGCTGCCACCCAGACGCTTCCTCCTGCCGGGCAGCCCTGGCACAGCCTTGGCACAGCCCTGGCACAGGCCCAGCACCACTCACTGCCACTTCCCCAGTTGGCCCTGGCCTTTGCCCCTCTGCCAGGGTCTGCTGGTGGCAGTGGCCAGGGCAAGGGGGGAGATGAAAGAGGAGGGAGCACGAGACGCTTCGATCAGGCAGTGTGAGCCCTGCCTGCTGCTGTTTGCCTTGCGATAAGGCAGAACAACAAATACAGAGTGACGGGTGGCCCTGGAAGGGTGGCTTGATTCCCCTCCAGGCTGGGGCTGGTGGGTTCACCGTCTCCCTGAGTGCCCACCTTAGCTGGGAACCCTCTGCTCTGGGCAAAGAGCATCTCCTCAGGGATCTCCAGTGCCACCATGCAGACGGGATGCTGCCATCTTCACTGCCATGTTGGGTAGCCCATGCGCTGCCTGGCATCGTCTGATCGCCAGCCCCAGTGCCCACTCGCCCAGCCTGACGGCATGGGCCTGGCCACGTGCGTGGGCACAGAACCCCCCCGCTGTGGCACCCAGGGCCGCGTTCCCGGGGGTGCTGAGCAAGCTGCATCGATTTCCCGGCATGTGCCTCTCCGCTGCCTGCCAGGCTCTGGGACACAAGGACAGCAACAGCCCTCCTGCAGCCAGACCTCCCACCTCTCCCAGGCTGTTCTGGCTGTCCCAGAGCTTCGTGACACCCCACCAACACTACGGTGTGGCCAGGCAGCCTGAACCGGGCCCTGGTGCTGTCCCGCAGCCGTGCAGATGGAACACAGAGCCGGATGTGTGGGACGGCACGTCCCATCCCGCCGGCCACGTCTGCGCTTCAGGGGAGGCCACGTTTGGTCTCGCACACTGCATCCCGGCCAGCACAGACGCCTGCCTGCCCTCGCTGGGATGGGGACACGTGTGTGGGGCGGCAGGGCTCCCAGATCCCTGCCCTACCCCGGCAGACAGGCAGACCTGGACTCACCCCGGCCCCCTGCCAGCCTTCCTCGGGGACCAAGGTACTGTGGTGAGGGTTCAGTCCTGGAAGGGACTGCATCCCTCTCTCTGCCTCTCATCCCACTTCCACACAGACTTTATTTAAAAGGTGGAAAATCCCAGCTGGGAGCGCAGCACAGGCAGGAGCGGGGGGCTGGGCAGGGGAGCTCTGTCGGCAGTGCCAGCAGATATGTTGGATGGGAGGTTCATTGCACGTGGCAACGTGGCCAGGAGGATGTGAACCACCCTGGGCAAGCCAGGCTCCTGCCCTGTGCCAGTTCCCGCAGTCAAGCCCTGGCCCGGCACAGTCCCCACCAGCGCACGCGGTGCCGGTGGGAGTACGGCACACATGGGGACAGCCACCAGTGTCTGCCAGCCGTGCCTGTGCCAGGCAGTGCCAGCCCAGGGGGCCGTGACCCACCGTGTCCCCACAGCCCACAGCACCCATCTGTGAGCACCCACTGCTCTCACCCGTGGGGAGCAAAGGCACGGGGTCTCCTTGGCAGAAGGTGAGTGCTCCCCCAGGCCGGGGACCCCCAGAGGGCAGAGACTCCCTGCCCATCTCCTCTCCCTTGCAGATGAATCCTCGATAATCCGGCCCAGCTGGGGCCATGGGACTATTCCGGGTGGTAATCCGGCTTTAGCGCCAAGCCTGCCGCAGCTGCCGGCCTGCGTGCTGCCAGCCAGGTATCCCGCTGCTGCCGGTGTGTGCCAGGGGGACGGCAGCCCCCCCGCCCCTGCCCGCCTGCCCAGGTGGCTCTTCGGGTTTCAGCAGAGCTGGGCAGACAGGTCTCATATTCCCTGAGGCTGTGCTGATGACCGAGCCCTGCCAGAGAGATGGGCAGCTTGGGCAAGTGGGCAGGGGTGCCAGTTGTGTCCCCCCACTGCCTTCAGCCCCAGCCGTGGGGTTACCCCCAGCACTGCTGCTGGGCCCAGGGTGACCCCAACCTGGGGTCCCTGGTCAGCCCCTGGCACTTCTGTGGGCACAGAGGTGTGTGGGCACAGCTGGGCAACAGCCCAAACCTGGGTGGTCCCTGGGCAATCCCTCCCCAGGGAAATTGACCCCAGCAGGGCACACAGCAGAAAACACCCCCCTCTCCTTGCCCTCCACAGAGAACCCCCCTCCATGGCTGCCCTGGGAGCGAGGTCTGCCCTTCCCCTGAAGCACACACAGCCATAGCTTTCCCCCCAACCTGCCTTCCCAAAATTAGCACCTCAAACCTGGTTTTAACCCATGGTGCTCCACCCTCCACCTCCCAGCTAAGCAAAGGTAGTGTCAGGGTGCCACCTCCCCCAGAGGAAGTGAGGACCCAAAGGGGCAAATCCAGCCATTCAGGGGATTCACCTCACCTTTGGAGGTGTCTGGCCATGGGCATGGGAACTCCAGCAGCTGTGGGAAAGGACAGCTGGACACCTGCCTGGTGCCTGGCTGGAGAAACGTCTGGGTAGCCCTGCTCTAGACCTTCCCTAAAGAGATCTGCTGGAGATTCTCTTGAGATGGCTCCACCAGAGATCCTCAGGAGATGACAGCCCCACCCGATGGTCATGCCAGCCAGCCCCACTCATGCCCCCAGCACAAGCTGGGTAGAGTAAGCACTGCTCCTGGGCTCACCTCACCCCTTTCAGCCCCAAATACCCCACCATGGCTCAGCCTCAGGTCAGGCGATTCCCCTGGTGCTCCAGCCAGGGCAGGATTGGCAGTGGCAAGTAGGAACAAGTGGCTCTGGGAGCTGCTGTCTTGGCTAGCAGGGCTCTGGCAGCACCAACACCTGCCTGGGCACTTCTGGCCATCTCTGCCGGACCGTGTGGGCAGCGGTGTCCATCCAGGGTCTTACCTCTAAGAGCACAAGTGGCACCCATGTCCTGGGGGACAGCTTTGCCTGGGCCTGGGAATGTGCCTTCATGCAGAACATGCCAACGGCTGAGTTGGCCCATGGCCACTGACCTGCAGCAATGGACGTGCCAGGGTCTGGGCTACACTAGGGAGGGGAAAGACGGTTCAGGGAAGGGGGTGGTGGACCCAAACACTATGGTGGGGCCATGGAGAGGGTTTTCCAGTGCCAGAGCCATGGTGCAGCTCAGCCACGGCATCACCTGCCAGGCACACACCCCAGGATGGGGCCACGCTGCAGGTATCAGCCATCACCATCCTGCCACATCCTCCAACATCCAAGCGCAAGTACTGAGGCAAGCCGCGAAGAGCAATGGGGAAGCGGAGGCCAGGCAAGGGGAGTCATGTTCAGCACTGGGACAGCCCAGGCTGTTGCTGTCACCTGCCAGCTTGAGTCCATGTGGTACAAGGTCAGGTGGCAGAGGAAGCTGGCAGCATGGGGATGGGGACAGGGTGGGCACATCACAAGGCCGATGGCACCCAGTGTGGTTCTTGGGGAGGCTGGGTGACACCAGCTTGAGCACAAAGCATCTCAGGCAGTGCTAGGCTGTATGATGGGTTCTGCTTTAAACTTCAAACACTGCCCGCCAGGAACGCAGGGCCACCCAGGGAAGACGGTGGCACAGGTTGTGGCACTGCAGAGACTGGTGGGCAGGTAGTGCCTGGGAAAGATCACGTCAGGTTTTCTACCACACCTCTGGAGTTGTGTTTTGCCTTGGAAGCAAGACACTTTCCAGCAGTTCACACTCCCCAAAACACACCTGGCCTTAGTAGGATGACACGGAGGCATCAACAGCAAAAACTCCAAGCTGCCAATTGCTGCTGGCAGTGCCAGGGACACCAGGAGGAGGGACTGGCCTCAGCCACAGCCCCGCGTGCCTCCCGCACCCCCAGCACAGCCCCCTGTACCAATCAGGAGCCATGATTTGCCCAAGCCCCATGGCACCACTGCTGCACCCAGCCATGCCACTCTCACCATTGGACCAGCCTGACATTTGCTCCACGGGGAATGCAGGACTGGGCTGGCTGTGCCCCGCTGGCATGGGGGACCCAGCCAGTCCCAGACCTGCGTCAGCGCCTGGGGAGGCACGCAGCGGCTGAGACCCACGCGGCGAGGAGAGCCGGGGACACGGGGGGTCCGTCCTGTCCCCGACCCGCCTCTGTTTTCTCAAGGGTTGCACTTCCAAAGGAGCCCGTGGGATCCCGCTCCTTCCCGCATCCCCATGCGCCAAGGAAAATAGGCTCTGCCGTGCTTGTTTGTTTGCCGTGGCCGCGGCCCCGGCATGTGATTACAGCTGCAGCACGGCCGGGTGCTGTGGGGCCCTTTGCCCCTCAGCCAGGGTCCCCTGCAGTGCCAGCACCTCCATGCCACCCCCGGGGGGGATGGGGTGTCCCACTGCCCCTTAGCATCCCTGGCCACCAGAAACAAGGCACACCAGCACTCTGTTCTGGGAGACAGGGCAGTGTTGAGAGGCACAGACAACTTTCTCTGGGGTACCCCCATGAAGCCACAGGGACCAGGCAGGTCTAACACCTAACAGCTTGGGCCTGGTCCAAACACCAGTGGAAAATTCCCTGTCTCCTCCGCATCGGCTCAACACAGCCATGCCCTCTGCAGCCAGCCAAGGCTCTGCTTCCCTGCCATCCCACCTGTTGGGGACTTGCCAGGTCCCCTGTCTCACCGTGCCACCGCAGAGCCAGCCAGCTTGGGGACCCCAAGTCCAGCAATCACCTGCTGTGGTTCAGCTTCCCTTGGGGAAGATTTCTCTCCAGTGGGACGTTCACAGCTGACACAGCAGAGAGGGCCACCATGCTGGCTGGCATAGGACACGCGTGGCCGACAGGAACGCAATGTGCTGCCTGGCTTTCCACGCTGCTGTCCCAGGCAGCCAGGTTCTATAAATACCACAGCCGACGGAATCACCGCATGCAGGTCCAAGGCAGCCCCAGAATGCCCATGACGGCCGGCATCACTCTCCCTGCCCGTGCCCCCTGCTCCGGCACCCCGACACCCTGACACCCGATCCTGGCCACAGCCGCTTCCAGCCTTCAGAAACATATGTCATTCCCACTGGCGATTAAAAATTAAAGCAGAAAAAAGGGAAAGTAAAAGGAGTTTGGGGGTTACTGTCACTACAGTATCAGCGGAATTATGCACGCCAAAGCCCCCAACACCGCGGTCCGGGCAGGGGCAGTGTCAGGGCGCTGGGGTACCAGGCGGCACGGCAGGGCTCTGCCTCCCCCTGCACTCGCGGGATCTGTCACCCACCCGTGGGAAGGTACCAGCCGCTGGGGAGGGAAGTGGCAGAAGTACAGCAAAGGAAACAGCTCCGGGGCGCTGCCACCTGCCAGAGCTGCCGGGCCCCGGAGCCTCTCCGGTGCTGCCCGGCGCCGGCAGCAGAAGGAGGAAACGGAGGAGGAAACGGAGCAGGAGAGACAGCCGGGCTGTGGGGTAAAGCGGGGCCGACGAAAGGAGATGGGTCGGAAGGACTGAGTGGGGTGCGGAGGAGAATTAGGGAAGGTGAGGGGTCCGAGCGCCCGGCAGCCTCCAACCACGGAGCTTCACAGAGGACAAGGCAGCGAACCTCGGGGTGCGAGCAGCAGGGGAGACCGGAGAGACCTACCTGCCCCCTCTCCGCGGTGCCTCTGCTGCGGGCTGGGGCAAGCAGCCCCCGGTGGCCGGTGCCGCGGATTAGAGACTATCCTGCGACCGTAATCCCGGCGGAGCCGGAGATTAAACCGGACCCGAGCCCGCCCCCAGCGCGGAGGCTCCCAATCTCCTCTCCGCCGGGGCACAGGAGGAGCGCTGGGGAGCGGGTGGAGCGACCGCCCTGCATCGACAGACCCCTGCCCCGCCCCGCCCCGCCCCGCCCCGCTCCGCTCAGCTCCGGCGGGACCACCGCCCCTCTGGCACAGCCGCCCACTGGGCATCGCCGTCCCACTGGGCATCAGTGTCCCAATGGGCATCACCTCCCGCACGGGAATAACCTCCCCCCCACCAGCCATCATCCCCCACTGGGCATCAGTGTCCAGGCAGCGCTGCCCCACCTGGAACAGGTCCTCACCAAGCATCCCCAACGCACCACACACAGCGACCGCACCAGGTATCGGTGCCCCTCTAGGCATGGTCTCTATATTGGGCATCCCCACCCCGCCAGGTATTGACAGCCCACCGGGCATGCCTACCTAGAGCAGCTGAGGCTCCTGCATGAGGCTGGTGGCTGCTTCCAAAGAAGCAGGGCTGGGGTAATCGCTCTAATCTAACCTGAAGGGCTAAATCCAGTATGTGCTGAGTGTGGGCACTGGGTTTCCCCCCCTCTTAGACAGGGACAGGTCACTCAGCAGCACTTCTCTGGCCGGATTCTCTCCCCAGCCTGGGGAGCTCAGGCTGCTCCCATGTTAAACCAGCCCAGCTGGCTGCCCTGCTCATGGTGCCTGCTGCCCTCACAGTACTCGCCCCAGCATCTCAGCAAACAGGGAGCAAACAATCCATGTGGAATCATCCCAACAGGATGCAGAGCGGCTGGGACAGGCCAGCCCCCTCCTCCAGTCTCCATCGAACCTCCCTACTTGAGCTAAAAGATGTCTTTTTTCATGAAGACACACAAAAGTGCCCCAAAGAGGAAATTTCTTCTCCCAAGTGCATCCCGCATGCTTCAGGGAGAGCCATGAGCTCTGGTGAATCACCACTCATGTCCCCAAAGATTCCCTGTCCTTTTCCAAGGTCTGTCACCCCTAAACAACCTCCGGCTCCTCTGTCCTGCCCGACATTTACTTCAGAGGAAAATTCTGAGGGTCCACGCTTGGGAGTCCACCCACCTCCCACGCTGAGCTGCAAACCCAGCCCAGCTGCTGTGCATTGGCAGAATGGCTCCACACGCTGCTGGAAGGTTTTATTTGTGTTATGCATATCTCTCATAAATCCTTGCGAAGCCTTGGGCAGCCTGGGATGAAAGCAGCTTTGCCAGCCAACAGTGAGCGTCGCCATCGGGAGCAGAGGCAGAAAACGTCCCCTCGCAGCAGCGGCACCCTCTCGCCTGGACATCGAGGGATGTTAAATATTCAGTGGCAGCGCTGCCCTCACGCTCCCGGCAATCCCGCGGCTCCTGTTACTGCCGCTCTCCTTTGGCTGCAGACATACATCCATTAACTAATTTCTAATAACAGCAGCATGCGTAAGTGCTGAACCAGCGCTGGCTGGCACGCCGGGGGAGTGGAGGCAGCCAGGTTTGGCAGTGTGACGGGGGAGCCAGAGGCACCCAGAGGATGGGCATGGCTGGCCTCAAACCATCCGCTTAACCCTTTCCCTGCTCTGGTGAAAGCGGGCGCAGCCACGTGGCACCTGTGGAGAGACGTCCCGGGACGGGCAGCAACGCGGCTCACTCACCAGGGCTGTAAAAGGCGGCCAAGAGCTTCCGCCCTGTGAGCAAACACAGCACGGGTGCTGTGTGGGGACAGGCAGTGTGGCCGCATGGCATGGGGTGCAGCGGGGTAGCATGCTGGAGGACCTGTGGGAAGTGACTTGGAGGCTGTCTGCTCCTTCCCAGCCTCCAAATGCCCTTCTCCTTGTATTGGCACAAACGCAGCCGTGTCTACTTTTTACTGTGCCCTCTCTTGTCTGGTATGTGACGCCCCTCTCCAGTGTTCCCACTTTCCGGGTGGGCAGAGGACATGGGCTCCACCGTGCCAAACTGAAGCTTTGCAGAAAATCAAAGCAGTGAGGAGAAGAGGAAAAGAGAGCGAAGATGTCCCCAAAACCTCCCAAAGCCTGTCCCAGCATCCCGCAGTGGGCACACAGTAGCTGCAGGCTCGTGCAGCCGAGCTGGAGACATAGTGAGGAGCCATGAGAGGGGTGGGCAAAGACCCTGCTCTCGAGCCCCTGAGCCCTCTGGTCAACAGTGCTTCCTCAGGCAGCTCCAGCCAGTCTCCCCAGTGGCTCTGGTGGTGTCAGGGCTCCAGTGGATTGCAAAATTGCAGTCGTGTGGTTTTCTCCAGCTGGCTGGAAAGTTTGACGCTGGATTCCCGTATGTGAGGAGCCTTCAGGGGAGCACGGCACAGCACGGCTCATCCCGCCAGCAGCATCCTGCCTCACCAATGGCAGGGAGCCGAGTGCCGTGCCAGAGCCCTCGTCCTCAGCACACCTCTGTGGGGTTTGCCTTCTCACCATTCCCCCCAGCCAAAAGCTGTCCTGTTTCTTATCCTTCAGCTGTGCTTCGAGACTGAAGATTTAAGTGAACCCATAAAACCCCTCAGCCTCAAACATCCCAGCACGGACAAGGCCAGCCCAGGACCCAGGCACAAAGCAGTGGGTGCCATGTATGGCTGGGGCACGCTCTCCTTGTCACGCTCAGCTTCCTCCCCCGGCCCCTGAGCCGCTGCCTGCTGCTGCCTGCCTCTGCCCGCTGCTCCCAGAGCCCAGATGGCAGGAAGATAGGGCAGAGATAATGGTTAGATTTGCAGCCCAAGCAGTGTTCCCACCGCCACCACCGTGACCTCTCGAGCGAGAAGTCTCCTGGAGATTGCCCTTTCCAGGAAGATTCCAGTGGGTGCCTCCAGTGCCCATCACACATAGGGGCCAGCACACAGAGGGGCTCCAAGACCCCCACTGCTGTCTTGACCCCATAACCATGAAGTGAGTGAGGCACAAAAGGAATGCTGATTGTAAAGAGCAGAGGGATGCCTGTGGCCAGCAGCATGGGCTGGGTGGACTCCAGAGTGACACCCGAGGCCACGTCCAGGGCTGGAGCCTTCCTCCCCCCCACCCTCCCTCCACAGAAGCACCCCGGTGCTGGTGGCTTGTGCCTGGACATGGAGGTGGCGGGGAGCAGCTGGTGGCCCGTTCCCTCGCCCTTGACCGCAGCCTCCCTCGCGGCACATGCTGTCATGTGGCAGGGCACAACAACAACACGGGCTAATTGGTTAATGTGATTTCAAAACATGATTTGCAATTATAACTCACCAGAGAGCATTCAATGATCCCGCACATCGGAGAGTGGGTTTTTCTCCTTCGTTTGTTCCTGGAACCTCGAAACCAATTAACTTTACAGAAACCAGAAGCAAAGCGCTGCCCAGCAGACCTGAAGGGTGGGTTATCTCTGCCTCAATCACCTCTGTGCCAAGCCACAAGCTGGGAACCAAGGACTGGAGGACATTGGATAACCCTGATGCTTCTCCCTGCACCACTGAGGGGTTTGGAGGGACCTACACAGGCTCCCCCAGCTCCAACCCAGCAAGCACCATGGCTGCTTGGGAGCACTTGAGGGCAGGAGGATGCTCTGAGCCCTAAGATGTGGGAATAAACTGTTCCTGTTGGCATAGGGAGACTGTCCCTTCAGTCCTCTCCAGAGGTGCTGGCACCTCCTGGCAGCCTGCTCATCTCTGCCACCCAGGCAGGACAGCCATGTCTCCACTGTCCCCACTGGCAGCACCCACAGCCCCACCAGGGCCAGGAGCTTTGTTTCTGTGGGCTGACCATCCTGCAGCAAAAGCTTAAATGCCATTAAGGTAATTAAGCAAGGACTTAGCAAGGACTGTAATGCCTTTAAACGCAACTCAAATGACTTTCAAGCCAAACAAACCCAAGTAGCCATGATGCTCCTGAAACATGCAGCACCCAGTGCCCAGCTCCCCTGAGTCTTGGCTTGTTTCTCCAGTGTCCCCAGCTGCTGGGCTCTGTTGCTCCCCACATCCCACTGGAAAGCCAGGCATGTAGCCAGCAGTATTTTTACTCTTGGGTGGGCAAAGAGATGTTGGGTGCCATCAGCTGCTGGAGGGATGATCTGGCAACTATCCCTCAGGATGGTGATGCAGCTCCACTCTGCTGGGGGACCTCTGCTCACAGGACCTGAGTCTCTCTGGGCTGGGAGCTGCCTTCCATCAGCTCCCCAAGCCTCGGGGTCCTCCATCCCACAGGGAGCTCGGCATTCCACACTGCAGCCACCCAGGCTTCCTGAGGACAGGCAGGGAGCTCAGGCAGCTGCCAGAACCTCTGAGGAGGCACAAGGCGATGCCAGCAGTGCAGCATGAGGCAGTGGAAGGAAATGTGGGGCAGTGTTGAGGGGTCTCCAGTCCCTGGGGAGGGGGCTCTCCTGTTCATCTCCAAGCTTCCTGCAAGCTGTCAGGGAGCGTGGAGTCGGCTGGGAGGCCCCCAGGGGATGCCAGGCATAATGCCCAGGGCCTGGGCAGCAGGGTGGCAGATGGCTGGGGAGCTGGGGACCAGGGAGCAGGGGAGGACCGGGGACACCTTTCAGCCCAGACAACTGTAGCATCCTTGTTTAGAGTTATTTATAACTGGGCCAAAAACGGAGATGTGGCCACAGCTGTGTCCCTCCTCTCCCCGGGGCGCTGTGGTCAGTCCAGAGCTGACCAAGGAGCAGATATGGTCCCTGCAGTCCCCGTGAAAGGGCAGTCTGCTCCAGCTCCCTACGGAGGCACCCATAAGGCTGTCCTGAACCTCCACACTGGGGGGTGTGACTGTCACTCCCAGGGCCAGCCAGTCCACCACAGGCTCCTGTCGGGTGTGATCCAGCCATGAGGAGGAGAGAGGATAAAGGCCCTTTCATGGCCCATCAGGGAAAAGGATTCAGTGAGAGAAGCACAGAAGGACGTGCTGCTGCTCAGGACTGAGGCTGCCATGTCCCCCAGCCCTGTGGGGGGATGTGGGGTGCCCGCCCCAACCAGGGGGCAGCTGGGGAGTGCCGGGTGCTGAGTGTCAGTGGGCACCTCTGGGTCCCTGCTGGCATCACCCAGCCTTGTGTTTGGGTGGACTAAACCTGGTGCTGTTTCAGGCTGGGCAGGGCTGGCATGGTGGCCCTCTCCAGGGTTGGGAAAGCCCTGGGGCAGCTGCCCCTCTCCCTCCCCTCCGAGCTGGCCGACAATTGGCTGCCCGAAGGACGCCGGCCTTGATCCGCATCGCTGGCCGTCCCCAGGGCCGAGCAAACAGAGAGGAAAACAGCCCCAGCCGGCTCCTGCCATTGCCGGCGTGCAGCCAGCCCCCGGCACCCCCAGTGCTCCTGTCCCTGGGACCTCTGCACCGCTCTGCCTGGTGCTGCCAGGGGGATAATGGTACTGACCCACCTGCGCCGCAGCCAGGAGTGAGTCCAGGGGCTGCAGGGGCTGAGCCGGGAGGAGGAAACAGAAACCAGGATAAGCACCCACCGTGCTGGCAGAGGGACTGCCGCAATGGGGGAAGCGAGGCATGGCCAGCGTGGCACTGAGACCACTGGTCCTGGGTGTGGGGTCATCCCTCCTTGCCCAGTCCAAGGGTCAGCTCGCCCAATTCAGCGCTGTTTGCCGTGGGGCTGGGCCAGTCCCTGGGTCTGTGGGCCGGCCAGGGCCAGCCAGTTGGTGGCAGGAGGCCAGCACAAGCCCGGGGCACGTGCCATGACCTTGCCTAGCCGCCTCACATGTTTCCTTCACAGCCCAGTTCCCTGAAACCTTCCCCCACCAGTAGAGCATGGTGCTTCACAGAAATCCCCCCGGCACCCTTTCCAGAGCTCCCCTGTCGGAGAGGCACCCCAGTCCCACCAGATGCCAGGGGGATACCAGAGGCCAACTCCAGTCCCACCCCCTCTCGGCACATCCCACACCACTCAAAGTCCTACCACCTGCTCCGTGGCACTCCTGGGATGCCCACCCTGCCTGTGAGCAGCGGGACCCACCTGCCACCAGCACTGGGCTCAGTGGGTTGCAGCAAGCACAGATGAGGGCTGGGATGGGTATGGGGAATGCCATCACCAGCATCAGTGGCCACCGTGGCACAATGGTGACACAATGGTGACACAGTGGTGACACCATACCAGGAATGGGGATACAGGCCCCCAGCTGCCCTGCCGGCACTACAGCTGTCCCTGCGAAGGTCAGGCCGTGGGTGCCAGGCCACGGGCGGCTGCTCCAGCTCCGCCGGTTCTGCCCAGAGCGCTGCCCGCTCTCGCTGTGCCGCCGGCAAGGTCAGCGCGGCGCTACGGCAGCACCGGCCCCCGCCATCCCCCGCCGCCGGCCAGCCGCTCCCGGTTCCCACCGGCTGGAGGGACGGGCATGGTTTTGGTGACCCCACACCACCCACGCGGGACATGGCCGTCCCGTGACTCTGTGGGCTGGCGATGGCCCTGCCCGGGAGCACCGGGGAGCGCGGGGGGACCGGCGGCGAGCGCGGGGGGAGCGGCACGGCCGGACCGGTGCCCGACCGCCCTCTGCCGGCAGCCGGCGGCACAGCCGCGCCCTGCCCGCCCCCTGCCCGCTGCCCGCCCCCTGCCCGCCCCCTGCCCGCCCCCTGCCCGCCCCCTGCCCGCCCCCTGCCCGCCCCCTGCCCGCCCCCTGCCCGCTGCCCGCCCCCTGCCCGCCCCCTGCCCGCCCCCTGCCCGCCCCCTGACCGCCCCCTGCCCACCCCCTGACCGCCCCCTGCCCACCCCCTGACCGCCCCCTGACCGCCCCCTGACCGCCCCCTGCCCGCCCCCTGACCGCCCCCTGCCCGCCCCCTGCCCGCCCCCTGCCCACCCTCTGCCCGCTGCCCGCTGCCCACCCCCTGCCCGCCCCCTGCCCACCCCCTGACCGCCCCCTGCCCCCTGCCCGCTGCCCGCCCCCTGCCCGCTGCCCGCCCCCTGCCCACCCCCTGACCGCCCCCTGCCCGCTGCCCGCCCCCTGCCCGCCCCCTGCCCGCCCCCGACCACCCCCTGACCCCTCCCCGCTGCCCGCCCCCTGCCCGCCCCCTGCCCGCCCCCGACCACCCCCTGACCCCTCCCCGCTGCCCGCCCCCTGCCCGCCCCCTGACCACCCCCGACCACCCCCTGACCCCTCCCCGCTGCCCGCCCCCTGCCCGCCCCCTGACCACCCCCTGACCACCCCCTGACCGCCCCCTGACCGCCCCCTGACTGCTCCCCGCCCCCTGACCGCTGCCCGCCCCCTGCCCGCCCCCTGCCCGCCCACTGCCCACACTCCCTCCCCCGTGCCTGCACCCAGCCTGGCCCCACTGGGGCTTCCCCAGCACTCAGTGCCTTGTCACACCCATATCACTCCAGCCCACGTCCCCCCAGATCTGTGTCCCAGCAAGCCCTCTCCTCCAGCTTGCACCCCAGAACTCTGCCTGCCCCTGTGTGGGACAGCCCCAGTCTCCTTCAGTCTATCCCATGGGAAATGGTGGCCACGCTGCCTGGCACCTCTCCATTGGAGGTCACCTGTTTCCCGAGGCCTGTGTCCACCCCAGTGCTTTCCATGGAGCTCAACACGGTGAGGTGCCCTGGGGCTTCCCACGGCACCACATGGCACAGCACAGTGACCCACTGTCAGTTCTGGGACAACATGCTAAGAGCCCAGCTCTGTGGCAGCACTGACATCCCAGGATCATGCGTTCCAGCCCCTCTCCACCTGCACGGTCACAGCTGCCAGGATTGAGGCTGGGGCCTGGCACAGTACTGGCAGAGTCCCTGGCTGTCCTGAGCCCACCCCACGGCAGGAGTGGCTCAGCTGGTGCCGGCTGCCTGAGCACGGATCCTCATGGCTGGATGCTCTGCAGCCTCTGGCACAGCCATGTCAGCACCTGGCCACTGTCACAGAAGAAAAACACATTCCCTTGCCTCCAGATGGAATTTCCTGTTCTGTTTTTTTTATTACAGTGGTGCCCATTGCCTCCCATGCACTGCTGAACAGAGCCTGGCTCCCTTGGCTGTCTCACCTCATGCCCTCTTGGAGGGCAGACGGGCTGAGATCATCCTCTCTCCCTCCGGCAATGGGCTTGTGCCCAGCCCAGCCCAGCACGCTGCCCACTCTGTTCCGTCCAGCCAGCACTGTTCACCCCAGTGTGTCCGGCCACAAGATGGACTTTCCTTCTCCCTCCTGCCCCGGCTGAGTGGCTCTTATCGCGATAGAGCCACTAAATCCCCATTTCCCAGGATGCCGGGAAGGCAACAGGAGTCATGCGGCTCAAACCGCCCCAGCCCAGCCGAGAACTTGTTACACATTTACCCCACATTAATGAGGAGTCACCGGCTGCTCGGCCTTCGGACCGCGGGGATGCTCCGCAGGCAGCCACCCGGCCCCACGGCAGCTATGGGGGTACCATGGGGTGAGTCCCCCCAGAACGGGCACCACGGCAGCAGCCACATCCCCTTCCTCCCCCTCCAGCCCTGCTGGGCTGGGCTTTGCAGGAGCAGATGAGGCACTGAGACGGTGATAAGTGCCTTCACCCTGGCACTCCTCCAAGGCAGGAACAGGACCAAGCAGGCAGGAACGGGTGCTTGGGGACATCGGGATGTACCGCGGCTGTGATCAGGGATCCTAGGCTTGCTGGCACCTCTCCTCACTTTCCAGTGCAGGCAGAGGGGGTGGCAGCACCCCAGAAAGCCCTGGGGTCCCGAGGGGCTGTTCCCAAGCAGCCAACCAGGTCGTTGGGTGCAGAGGGAGGACACACGACACAGTTGCCTTTTGTTGGTGCCGGCCCCGGGAGCAGGGACCGGGGCTTTGCATCCCCTCCCTCCACCCCCGCCGCTGGCGGGACTGGCGCCCAGCACCGGGGATTTGGGGTTTAAAGAGCAGGCGGCAGCCAGAGCCCCAGCTTACCCGCCGGGCAAGGAGGCAGGCGAGCTCCGGCAGAGCCCACGCACCACAGCAGGTGAGATGGTGGATTTGGGGCACCGGGCTGGCCCACTGAGGGGGGCCATGGGGTTGGGGGACTGGGACTATGGAGCTCCGTGGGGAGCAGTGAGGTCCCTGCTTCCCCTCGGTGGGTACTGGGTGCCAGCGGGCTCGGACATGGTCCTGAGAGGGAAGTGAAGGCGTCACTGGGCATGTACCACCTCCTTGTTCCTGTCA
Source organism: Corvus hawaiiensis (assembly GCF_020740725.1). Taxonomy (NCBI): domain Eukaryota; kingdom Metazoa; phylum Chordata; class Aves; order Passeriformes; family Corvidae; genus Corvus; species Corvus hawaiiensis. The sequence goes on along the minus strand of NC_063223.1, from coordinate 17,373,802 downwards.
CCCCACAACTGAGCAGGAACCAGCAGCCCTGTCCCAGTGGGGGTGGCAGGGGTGAGCACCACCATGCTGGGAAGTTTCCCAAGCAATGCTCCTTCCCTGGGCACGGGTTTATGAGAAGGGGGGGCTCACCTGGTGGCCTCCCACCTGCTGCTCCTTCACAGTACTCACTGGCTCGGTCAAGGCAGGGTTTGTCCTGGCCAGCACCTGGGCGAGCTCCAAGGCAATCGGGAAAGGGGGTATCCTGAGGCTGGGCACGGGGCTGGGCAGGAGCGGGAGCTGGGCCAGCAGACAAGGCCCCATTGTGCCGTGCCGGGGCCGCTGGCTCGGCCATCAATAGCCCCATTATGCTCGGCGGCGGCCCCCGCAGCCTTCCCAGCCGGCACAGCCCCCCGGGAGCACCGTGGGAGGCGATCTGAAGTGGCTGTTGTGTTGGGGGGCCGGGGTGAGAGGAGAAGGGTGAGAGAAGAGGGTGCCAGCACTCTTCCACCACGGCCTGGCTGGGTGCTGCTGGGTGCCATGGAATGCTGTGCTCCCTGGTGCCACCAGCTTTGGGGGCAAGATGCCCAAGATGGGGAGCAGGAGGGCTCGGGGGGGCAGCTGGACACTCCTGTCCTCACTTCCCCACCCTCACCATCCCACCAGACATTGCCTGTGCCCAAGGTGGCCATGGCTGTACTGCTTTGGCCCGGGGCAAGTGGGCAACGAGGGGCTGACATCAGCCCTGGGTGTGGATGCAGCCAGGCCAGCAGGAGAAGATGAATGGATCCGCGTTCTTCCCAAAGAGACACACCCTGGCTAAAATTACTGACCCCATGGCAGGGACACCAGCCTATTTTTAAAGCCTAAGGAGCTGGATGCCGCTGGTTGGTGTGGCACAGGGCAGGGCCGAAGGGACATGGGCAGGGCAGCAGGCAGGGGGGCTCAGCCAGCATCTCCCGCTGCCCTCCTGCTGGGGTGGGGAGAGGGCTTCGATGGTGGCAGAAAACTTGGGTGTCCTGCTCCCGCCCCACGTATGGTTTTGAGGAGCTTCAGTGGTTTTCAGTGCAAGGCACATGGCCCCTCTGCCTGTCGCAGAGCCTGGCTGCTGGCAGACACGAAGCCAAGGGCAAGTGGTCACCTTGGGTCAGGAGGATAGGATCCTGTAAGACCAGGATCCCTCCCTTTCCCTTTGCAAAAAGCCATTGTCCTGCACCTGGGGGATGGACATCCCCCCCTTCATCATCACCCCAAAGGTTCACCATGTACCCCATGGCTCGGTCCCACAGAAGGGACACACGATGGCAGCACCCCAGATATGCTCAGGCACTAGGGTGCACACAACACCCCCACCCCCTGGGCAGCCCAGATCAGGCCGGCACAGGGTTGGGACAATTAAAAGGGGATTAGCTGGGCTACACCAGCATGGTGCTGCCAGGAGCCGGTACCTAATCCCGGCTGGAATGCTCTGGGGCCACAGGGGTCCCTGATGCTGGGGTCTCGCACCAGAGTGCTGTGTTGGGGGGTGGACACAGGGTCGGGGTGCATGTATCCACAGACAGGGTGTGAGCCTAGAGCTGGTGTCCCCTGTGACTTCGCCACCATGCTGTGCTACAAGGATGCAGCTGTCTCAGGCACGTTTGCTTGCTGCCAGACAAGCCCTCACACTTGGGATGCCATGGGCTCTGTCGCCTGCCTGGCACATCCTTCCCCTGCACCAGGAATGTGGCAGCCTCACAAGGCCTGATGCCATCCTATGGCCCAACACTATGTGCCACAGATGGACTCCCAAAGAAGTCCTAAAGCCACATCTTTAGTGCCATCACAAACCACCAACAGCTTTTTGGGGTTTCCAGATCCAGGGGATACTAGTTTGAGCAGTGTATCCCTGTGTCCAGGTCATGGGTGTAGGCTGGGGTGGGGATGCCTCACTCCTCCCCTGCTGACAAGTTGGCAGTGTCACTGGCAGTGCTAGCAAAGGCCACCCTGCTGCACAAGCCCGTCTCTTGGCTGGGGAGCAGTGCCGTGCCAAGCCCATGTGTCATAGAGATGCTTATGGCACCGGGTGTCATGACGCAGCTCACCTTGACCCTTGGGTTTTGCATGTCCTCAGCCATGATGGCTCCACCAGAGGCATGGGGGACCACCCTGTAGCACCCTTGGGGGAGTCACCCCGCAGGTCCCCACGGAATCACCAGAGCAAGGTACCATTCCCGTTTGGGGTGCAGGATTTGTACCCATCCTGAGGGCTGGTGGATGCCCATCCCAGCCCTTGTCCCTCCATGCAGGGTATCCAGCAGCCAGTGGTTCTGGTCCCCCATTTGATGGCATGGATACATCCCATGCCCTGCTGCCTCAGCCGGCGCAGGAGGTGCAGGAGCGTTGGCCGCTGCCTGCTGCCGCGCCGCCCCCGGAGCCCTGCGGGGTGCAGAGGAGCCGTTTCCTACCGCAAACACTGCTGGGGGCTCGGGCGCTGCCGGCAGAGCTACACACGCTTACCGGAGCCGGAACCGCCAGGGGAGATTTGGCCGAGGCAGCGATCCCTGGGTGCGGATCTGCCAGCGGCAGGGGCGGGATCAAAGAGCGAAAGCGCCAGCACCTGCTGGTGCCGTTGGCAGTGACACCCCCGCGCTGGCAGGGAGCCAGGCCACCGGCACCTGGCTGTGAAGCCTTCCGCGGGCTGGCAGAGAGTGCAGGGATGAGGACGGGATGCTAGTGGCGATGCCCATTCGAGATGGGGACTGTCATCATGCCAGTGCCCAGTGGCTCTGGTGCTTGCCCAGAGCACCCGGTGGGGCAGGAAGGGGTGGCCGGCGGCCGACGTGGCGCATCCCTCCCGCGCCGTTTTTTCCGGGATGGAAGCCCGGCCCTTCTGACGCTTGATGGTTTCTCCAGGCGGAGCCGCTGCCAGCAAGGTCCCCGCAGGGCTCCAGGGCTGGGGTGATGGTGACGTCACCTGGACACCTCGCCACGCTTGCTGGGAGTGGCAGCAGTTGGAAAAGTCCCAGCTGGGTGAAGGGAAACTGAGGCACTGTGCTGGAATAGCACAGGAAAGTGCCCACTGTGCAGGGCTGGGCACGACATCCCTGTCCCCACCATCTCAGCCTGCCGTCCTGGGACGGTAAGCACAGGGACGCCATGCCCAGCCGTGTGGGGGCCACCCAGCCCAAAGTCCTGTTGGTGCCTGGACAAAGTCTTACAGCAGAGTAACCCCTGCCGTACCGGTGCCAGCTCCTCTGCTGCCCCACCCGTCTCTTTGCTGTCTCTGTCCCCTTTGCTGCCCACAAAGCTGGGTTGGGCTGGGCTGGCTGCCACTCAGCACTGTGGCACAGCCAGGAGAAGAACGAGTGGTGGTGCTGGAACAGAGCCTGCCAACATGCCAGAGTACCAGGGCTGGCAGCACGAGGGTTACTGGCAGTGGGACAGAAGGGCATTGCCCGGGCACCCTGCCTGGCACAGCTTCTGCCTACTGCTGGCCTGCCTGCACGGCTCTGGCTTCCTGCTGAACTCACTGCCTGCCTGTGCCAGCTGCCTGCCTGCACCTGCCCTGCCTGCCCTGCTGCTGGCCCGTCCGCACTCGCTGCCAGCCCACCTGCACTCGCTGCCGGCTGGCACCCACTGCCTGCACCTGCCCGCACCCACTTCTGCCCGCACTCCTGCCTCCCCACTCACCCTGCACCTGCCTGCAGTCTGCTGCCTGCACCCCTGCCTGCCTGCAGCTCTGCCTCCCCGCTGATTCTGGACCTGCCTTCCTGGACTCCTGCACCCGCAGGTATGGACAGTCGGGGGCACGGGGAGAACAAGGCAGGTGTGGCCCCCAAGGCAGCTCGTGTTCCCCCCGCTCCGAGCCCTGCCCGCCGAGGCACGCGTGGCCCCGCTGCCGGCACCACTCGGCACTTGCTATTCTTGGCAGCGGCAGCTGGAAAATGGGAGGCAGCGGAGGAATTTTGTTTGCTCGGGGCTGGGCTCAGGCCAGACATCTGGGCTGCAGCTGAGCGGGGCGCGGGACCGGCCCCCCGTACCCCCGGTACGTCCCCGGCATCCCCCGGCACGGCCCCCACACCCGGGCAGGCAAGTGCCTGTCCCGGGGAGGAGGTAGCCCCGCCACCACTGGTGTGCTGAGCCACACGTGTGCTGAGCGTGGCATCCTCAGCTCTGCCCCGGGGGCAGCGGGTGTCACCGTGGGTATCCCCGTGAGTGTCACCCCGGTGCCAGCACGGCTGTGTGTGTGTTTGTGTGAGTGTCCGTGGGTGCTCGCCTGTGTGCCTGTGTATGTGTGAGGGTGCCCGCGTGTCTGCTGTGAATGTGTGTCCGCACACACGTGTGCGTGTCCCTGTGCGCGCCCCCGGCCCCGCCCCGCCCCGCCCCGCGGGGCCGCCCCGCTCCCTCCCGGCGGACGCGGCGGGCGGGGCCGGGCCGGGCCGAGCCGAGCCGGGACACAGGTGGGTGCCGGGGGTCGGGGAGCCAGCAGGGTACGCGGGTGGCCGGAGAGTGTCCCAGGATGGGGTCTCTGCGCTGCCGTCTGGGGGGGCTGCCCGTGCTGGTACCGTGGGGCTCGCGGCGGGGTTCGTGTCCCCTCTGGCACCGGAGGGCTGGCATCGGGGTTGGCACGGGGAGTTTCGCGGGCTAGATCCTCCAGGGTTGGCACCGAGGGTCTGTGGTGCTGCCGCTGCTGCTTGCCCCCCATCCGGCCCCCCGTGCCAGCCGGGTCAGAGCCACGCGGGTCCGCGCCCGGGGGTCAGCCCTGGCCGCTCGGCGAGTGCGGGGAAACGGGAGGCCCCCGGTGCCCCGGCACGGCCCTGGCTGGCGGCAGCCGTCGGGGCTGCCAGAGCCCGGCGGGTCCCGCGCCTCATCCCGGCGCCTCTGTAAATGCCATTAGCGCTGACCGCCTTCGTGCCGGGACACCGGGCAGCCAGACCCGGCACTGCGCCCAGCCAGGCCCTGCCTGCTGCCTGCCCCGGGCTCATCTCCACCGGCCAGCCTGGAGGGTGCTGCCCTGCCCGCAGGAGCCCCAGTCTATGCCATGTATATGTGACCCTCCAGGGCAGCATCCACCAGCTCCCAGCTCATGCAGGGCAGCAGAGCCTCGGGGATTGCACCGATCCCCGGGTCTGTGGTGGGGCTTTGGTTGTCACTGGTGTCCTGGTGAGGCCCACAGGGGCTGATGACCGGCATAGCTCAGTTTGTGCCTTGCACAAGGCACTGCAGCATGGCCAGCGGGGCAAGGTGGGATCTCTGTTCTGGCACAGTGCCCTGATAACCATCACCTCCCGGTCCTCAGGGGAGAGCGTGCTGCTGCCAGAGCCGGAGGAGCACTTCCCCACCTTGTGGTGGGCACCCGTCAGAGTGGTGGACACACCGGCATGGGCCCCTCTGAGTATTGTGGGCATTCACTTAGCCAGAGCCCCCCAAACCCTGCTCCCATTTGTATGGTGGTACAAGAAAGGCCAGGGGCTAACGGTGGGGCTGTAGCAGTGGGGGAAACTGAGGCATGGGACCCCATGACTACCATTAGGGACAGCTTGCCCAGTGCTCAGGAGCCCACTGACTATCCAGGGTGCCCTATCTGGTTGTCACTACTTGTCCTTGTCCCCATTCCTATAGGACAGCTCTGTGCTTGCAGGCAGGAATGGGCAGAGCCCAGCACCCTCCTGCTGATGGGCTCGGACAGGCATGGGCAGGGCTGGATGCTGCTTGGCTGGGCTGCCTCAGTTTCCCCATGGGCAGGAGCAGGAGGGCTGTTCTCGAAGCCCATTAGGTTTTGGGGCTGGATTAATGGGGGCCTAAAGACAGGGAGGGATGTGACTGGCTCGTGTCCCCTCCTACTGCCAGGTCGAGCCCAATGGGAGATCCCCTCATGCCGTGCCTGGAGTTGCCCTATGCCGATGGTCAGGGCTCTCCAGACACCGTCGGCAGCATCGGGGAGGGATCGCGGTCTGGGGGCTGTGGGGAGGGCGCTGTAACCCGAGCTGAGGTCTTGTTTCTCTGCCCCAGCCGCGGCGCCACCAGCCAGACCCCGGCCATGAGCCGCACGCTGCTCCTGCTCCTGCTCCTGCTGCGCGGCCTCGCCGCCGGCCGCCCCCCACCCGCTGCCACCCCCCGCCTCAAGCTGTCCTTCCCCGGTGAGCATGGGACACGGGCAGGGTGGGGGGGCCTGGGGTCAGGTGTGGGTGCACTGGTTACGTGCCAGCAGCACCCAGCATCGTCCCGAGGGCCGGGAGTATCCTGGGGGGCAGCGTGGTGGGAAGGGTGCAAAACCCCAGCACCGGCACGTCCCCAGCACTGCTGCCGCCCTCCCCGCGGGCTGTCAGGTGTTGGTACTGCCTGCCATGTTCCTTACCTGATGCCAGCCCCCCCAGGGCCACCTGCCTGCCCTTGGAGCCATGCCTGTGCTTGGGACCTCACTCCCAGCCCCCGGCATGTGCCGGCTCAGGTGCCCCTATCCCTGTGTGCACCACGGTGGCACTCCCTAGCCACAGCTGTGCCATACCTGGTGGGAATGTCGTGCCAGCCAGAGAGCTGGTGCCATGTCCCGGCTGGCCGCTCCTTGGGCTCCAGCACGGCGCAGGGGGCTTTGTCCGGCAGCAGGTCTCAGCAAGAGCTCTCCTCCCAGCCTGACAAAGGGCTGTTTGTTCCCGCCACGGTGAGATTAGCTCCGCGGGGCAGGGAATGGCCACTTCTCCCCTGCTGCCTGAGCGGGGGGAGCAGTGCAGAGATGGGTGCCGAGGGGCATGGGAATCGATGCTGGGTGGTTTGGGGATGAGTCTCAGGGGACATAAGGATGGGTGTGGGGCTGGATGGGGATGAGTGCTGGGCCGGCAAGGGCTTGGTGAACCTGGTCAAGCCAGTGGGACAGGTTTGGGGGAGGGGATGGCATGGCAGGGGGCCGTGGCCTGATCCAGGCTGCCTTGGAGCATGTGTCCAGGGCAGTGGAGATGGACAGGTAGTGGCGGGGCCGGGCTGAGCAGTGCCAGTTGGTCCCGGCAGAGCTGCGGGCTCGCCATGGGCTGCGCCTCTTCTCGCTGGAGCGCTCCTGCTGCTACGAGGCCCTGCTGCTGGACGAGGAGCGTGGCCGTCTCTTCGTGGGTGCCAAGAACCACCTCCTCTCTTTGGCCCTGGATGACATCAGCCAGCGGGACAGGAAGGTAACAGGGCAGGGGCAGACATGCTGGCAGGGCAGTCCCGGGTGCACCAGGTGCTGTGAGCATCCCCTTTTCCACCCGCAGATCTACTGGCCAGCTCCTGTGGAGTGGAGGGAAGAATGCAACTGGGCCGGCAAGGACATCACTGTGAGTGATGGGGCGTGTTGTGGGATGCCAGGGCTGTACCAGGGGTCTGCCCCAGCACCACCTCACCCTTCATTCCCTGCATCCCCAGGCTGAATGCATGAACTTTGTGAAGATCCTGCACCCCTACAACCGCACCCACCTGTACGCCTGTGGCACTGGTGCCTTCCACCCAGTCTGTGCCTTCGTCGAGGCTGGCCAGCATGCAGAAGTGAGCCTCCCCTGGCACCACCACAGCCCCCCGCTGCTGCCACCTGCCCACCTCCCATCCTTACCCCTCTCCAGGAGCCTGTTTTCAAGCTGGACTCCCACCACACTGAGGATGGCAAGGGGAAGAGCCCGTATGACCCCCGGCATACAGCTGCCTCTGTCCTTGTGGGTAAGGGAATGCTGAGCCCGGTACCGGGTGCAGTGTGGCACAGGGGTGCCGGGGGGTCCCCTATAACGCTTCCCTCGGTGCCTGCCAGGCGAGGAGCTCTACTCTGGGGTAGCCACCGATCTGATGGGCCGTGACTTTACCATCTTCCGCAGCCTGGGCCGGCGTCCCTCCATCCGCACGGAGCAGCATGACTCTCGCTGGCTCAATGGTCAGTGCTGGGGGCTGGGAGGGTTGGGGTGGGGGGAAATGGTGCTGGCATCCTGGCACGGCAGTGCTGCTGCCTGGAAGCATCAGGGCAATGACTCCTTCAGGCTCAGATGTACCCTATCCTTCACTGTCTCCAGAGGGTGACTTCAGGGGGTCCTGTGTCCCCTCCAGACCCCCGATGTCTGGTGGAGTCCCATCCACACTCTGCCTCTGCCTTGCAGCTGGGCAGGGTTGGTTCTGCACCCTCCCCTGGGACCCCGACAGGTGCTCCAGGGTCCCTGGGGAGCAGAGCTAGTGGAGGCATTGGAAGCATCACCCCTCTATCCCCAGAGCCCAAGTTCGTGGCCGTTTTTTGGGTGCCAGAGAGTGAGGACCCCGATGACGACAAGATCTACTTCTTCTTCCGTGAAACAGCGGTTGAACGGCAGCAGGGGCTGGGCAAAACCAGCTTCGCCCGCATCGGCCAAATCTGCCGGGTGAGAGCATCCACGGGCAGGTGGGCTGGGAACCCGGGTGCCCAGGTGCCACCTGCTGCTGCTGACACTGGTGTCTTCCTTTTCCTGGCAGAACGACATGGGTGGGCAGCGTAGCCTGGTGAACAAGTGGACGACATTCCTGAAGGCTCGGCTCATCTGCGCCGTGCCAGGACCCGACGGGGCAGACACCCACTTTGATGAGCTCCGTGAGTAAATGGGGATGTGACCCCCCAGTGTAGCTGTGGGCAAAACTGGCAGCACTGATTCCTTCCCTGCTTGCAGGGGACGTTTTCCTGCTGCAGACAAGAGACAAGCGAAACCCTCTGGTCTATGCCATCTTCTCCACCTCCAGGTCAAGCCCCCTCCCCAGTAACCTGCACATACCCAGTGGTGCCCCCCTTGCCCCCTCACATATTTCCCCTCTCTCTCCCACCAGCTCTGTTTTCCAAGGCTCAGCTGTCTGTGTCTACACCATGGCCGACATCCGCCGGGCTTTCCTGGGCCCCTTTGCACACAAGGAAGGGCCCAACTACCAGTGGGTGTCATACCAGGGGCGTGTGCCATACCCCCGCCCAGGCATGGTACGTGGTGTAGGGGCATCCCAGCTGGTGCCACCAGTGGGATGCCACTACCTGGAGTTGGGGGCAGGGGGTGTGATACCCTGCTTAGCCAGTGCTGTCTCCCTGCAGTGCCCCAGCAAAACCTTCGGCACCTTCGGCTCCACCAAGGACTTCCCAGACGAGGTGATCCAGTTTGCCCGTCACCACCCGCTGATGTACAACCCTGTCTTGCCCCATGGCCAACGCCCCCTCTTCCTGCAAGCCGCCGTGCCCTACACTTTCACCCGCATTGCTGTGGATCGTGTCACCGCTGCTGATGGCCACTACGATGTCCTCTTCATTGGCACAGGCATGTGGTGATGCCAGGGATGGGGCAGTGAGGGAGAGCAGGGGGATGCTGGGGCTGGGACCTGTGGCCTCATCCCTCCCTGCCTGCAGATGTGGGCACAGTGCTGAAGGTGGTCTCAGTGCCCAAGGAGAGCTGGCACCGCATGGAGCCGCTGCTGCTGGAGGAGCTGCAGGTCTTCCAGGTGAGGGTCAGGGCTCCACATCCCACCAGTCAGACTTCCCTGCAGCACCCTGTGTGCTGTCCATGCTCTGGGTTGTGCCAGGGCACTCCAGCTGCCAGGATGTGGGAGCCAGTAGGCTGCATGCCCAGGTTCCCCCCATGCACCCTTAACTCCTGCCCATGCTCTGTCCACAGGATGCCTCCCCCATCACCAGCCTGCAGCTTTCCTCCAAGCGGGTAAGGGAGGACCCCTGGGCATTCCTGTGTCCACCATGGCTCTGCCTAGCCCCATGCCACAGCATGGAGGTACTCAGCTCTGCTCTTCCCCCAGCATCAGCTCTACGCTGGCTCCACCACAGCGCTGGCCCAGCTGCCCCTGCACCGCTGCAGTGCCTACGGCAAAGCCTGTGCCGAGTGCTGCCTAGCCCGGGACCCGTATTGTGCCTGGGATGGCAACACCTGCACCCGCTATGTGCCCAACACCAAGAGGTAGGTGACATGCCATGGTGCAGTGCTGGGGCAGCCAGCCAGCCCCGAGGCCATGGTGAGGAGCACAGGTCACGGCGCTGCAGCCCCTGCTCCTCCACCACCTTCCCACAGGCGTTTCCGCCGGCAGGATGTCCGCAACGGTGACCCCAACGTGCTTTGCTCTGAAGGTGAGCTGGGACCCAGCCAGAGTCTGGGGACCACCCCTGCCACGGTGGGGGGCTGACAGCCAGGCTGTGTCCCCGCAGATCCCGGGCGAGACAGCGCGCCCCAGAAGCAGCTCTATGGGGTGGAGGGAAGCACTGTCTTCCTGGAGTGCATCCCCAAATCCCTGCAAGCCCGCGTTCTCTGGACATACCAGCGCACCCTGAACGATCCCCAGCGAGAGGTAGGCTCCCCCTGGCCAGGTGCCGCCGGTGGGACTGTGCCGTGCCGTGCCGTGCCGAGCTGACCGCCCATCCCCACGGGTGCTGCAGGTGCAGATGGACGAGCGGGTGGTGCGGACGGAGCGGGGTGTCCTGCTGCGCAGCGTGCAGCGCGCCGACGCCGGCCTCTACCTCTGCCACGCCACCGAGCACGGCTTCACCCAGCCCCTGCTGCGGCTCTCTCTGGAGGTGATCGGCGCCTGGCAGGCCACGGGCGCGGCGCCTGCCGGAGACCCCCAGCTCGCCGCCGGGGTCCCCGGCCGCAAGGTCTGGTACCGGGACTTCCTCCAGCTGGTGGAGCGCCCACCGCTGGGAGCCACGGACAAGGTCTGCCAGAGGCTCTGGAGCCGGGGAAGACCCCCGCCACCGCCCCGCACTGCCGCCGGCCCCCCCGGCCGCGGGCAGGGCGAGGAGCCGCGCAGGGCCCGCCGCCGGCGCACCCACGAGGGGCCGCGGGCCGAGCGGGGCCCCCGCAGCGCATCCCCCTGGTGACCCGGGGGTCGGCCCCGGGCGCCGGGCTCTGCCTAGGAGCGGGGCCGCAGGTGGGGCACAGCCTCGGCCGCCCTGCCGGCAGCGCTGCGTGGGCAGTGGCGGGGGGCTGCAGCTCCGGGGCCGCAGGAGGGCAGCCGGGCTGAGCAGCCCCCCGAGGGGCTGCCGAGTGCCCTTGCCACCGGCTCCAACACCGGTGGGGACCCAGCCGGCTGCCGGCATCGCAGAGTCACCGAAATATTTATTAACGACTGTTACGATGAATGTAAACCTGCAGGGCCAGGCAGTGCCCCCTCAGCGTGGCACTGCGGGAGGATGGCGCAGCAGGGTCACTCTCGGGTCCCAAAAGGGCTACAGGCAGGAGTGGGAGCACGGACAGGCAGGACAGGCACTGGTGGGACACAGGGGCCCAGCAGGAGGAGGGGGGCACAAAGGGGAGATGTGGGGGGGTGTAAAGGTGGCACCCACCGCCCTGGGTGTAGAACAGTGGCACAGGGGACCTTGTACTAATTGAGCACAATAAAGCAGATTCAGCCGCCCAGGGTCCCGCATCTGACCCAGAGCCCCAGGAAGCACTCGGGGGGCAGCCCAGTGCCCCACAACGTGGACCCCTTCTGGCACTGCAAGCCTAGAGGAGTCGGATGTTCGGCAGCACTGGAGGGCTGAAGGGAGACAAGACCTGCAGGGACATTGCCAAGGTTGATAGGTTTCCCCCAGGCTTCCAGCTCCCCGTGCGTTCAGCTCCACTGACTTCTGGAAGATGAAAACCAAAACTTACCCAGTGCCAAGCGGCAGCAATTAAAGCAGTGACCGAAGGTGACCTCAGAATCTGCTGCCTCCTGCTGTCTGCGGTGGCATCAGGACTGGCCACATCCCAAAGCTCTGGTGACACCATGCCACCAGTACAAACCATGTCCCAGCACTGGCTGCACCCCAGCCCTGACACTTGAGCCCCCAGTGTGGGCACAGGCAGGCACTGGTGCAGGCAGGAGCAGGCAGAGAAAGGAGCTGATTTTTTCTCCTGAGGTCCAGCTGGCAGCAGGCTGGCATCCCTGACGCCACCAGGCACCCTGGGCACAGGGAGCACTGCTTTACTGCACCTGTGTCCCTGTGCCATCCCAGCATCTTGTGGTATTGAGGTCCCCCCTCATCCCAAAGGGTTGGTGACCCCAACCCCTTGACCATCCCATGTGACACCTGGCACTGTCCCCAACAGAGCAAGCAGCACAAGGATCTACCAAATATTTATTTCCAGCATCACAGGGGGGTACACAGGGGCATGGGCTCGTGCTGAGGGCAATGCTCAGGAGGGCAAGCAGGCAGGGAACTAGGGGTGCTGGGGGCCTGCACCCCCCCGGAGCCGCAGGAGCATGTAGATTGTGGTCATGGGCTTGACATCGTAGTGTGCCAGCGTGTGCCGGTCCTCCAGCTCGCTGGAGCCATAGGTCAGGCGTTGCTCATTCGCAGAAGGCCCCTGGCGGGCCTGGATCTGCTCCTTCAGCTGTCGGACAGTGTCAGTGGGCAGCACCGTGTAGGTGGTGGTCCGATTCTTATCATCCTTGACAAAGATCTCCATCGTCTGGGGCTCAGTCTGGAGCAGCACCAGCGTGGTGTTGTAGAAGATGCCATGCATGGCCAGGGTCTCGGAGTCCTGGAGGATGATGTTGCTCCTGCCTGACTCCTGCTGCGCCAGGCGCTGGCTGTATAACGGGATGCCCCAATTCTGCTGGATCATTTCCTTCAGCTGCCTGATGGTGGTGTAGGGGCTGACTAGCTTCTTCAGTTTGGTGCCCGACAGCTGTACCACCTCAATGGTCACGGACCGGGCTGGCTGCAGGGACAGGAGAGCGGGTTGGCAAAGACAGCAGGGGCAGGGGTGGGGGACCGTGATGCTCACAGGCTCAGGCAGCCTTACCTGCACATCCCAGGGCTGGACATTTTCAAGACAGGGCAGTGAGCGGCAGTAGAAGGCAGCTGCATGCGCCATCAAGTTCCAGTTCTTGTTTTGGCCCAGGATCCCCGTGGGGTCAGCAGGGTCCAGGATGACAGGGCTGCAAACACAGAGAGTGGGCATTGGTGTCAGCCCTGGGCAGTGCCATGGGGTCAGTGGGCGCAGTCCTACAGGGCACGGTCCTCACCGGGGACTGCACAGCAACGCCTTGACATGGTTACCAATCTCTCTGTGCTGGAGCGAGTAGTACTTCTCCCAGTAGATGCAGATCTCCTGGTGCCGGCACAGCAGTTCCAGCACTGTGCGGAAGCCCTGAGCCATGACAAAGGACTCGCAGGAGCCTGTGGCCTCCTCCCAGGCATAGATGGTCAGCAGCTCCAGGGCATACTTAGGGGGCAGGTGCGCATTGGGGTACTGTGGATTCAGCAGCTGGGGAGAAGACAGAGATGGGGGTGAGAGCTGGCTGGGAGGGGTGTCTAGTGGGAACTGGGAAAGCTGGGCAGCCCCTCACCTCCTTGTACCAGTACTTGACCAGGCGCAGGAGGTTCTTCAGCTTGGCGGGGTGACGCTTCACAAACATCTTCTGCAGCTCAGTGAAGCAGGGGGAAAACTCTCCGGGCTGGCTGGAGGCACGCAGGAGCCTCACGTACACTTCTGCATTCGGTGGGGCATCCTCAGTCACCTGCCCTGTGGGGTGAGAAGGAGGGTGAGAGCCATCCCAGCACTGACAGCACTGCCTGTCCCTGTGCCAGTCTGCAGCTCTTACCCAAAGCATCATAGGCAGGCAGGATGTCCATATCAATGGACTCTCCAGTCGCCTTGGAGGTCAGAGTAAGGCTGAGGGAGCGCGGTGTGTTGTCAGGACCCTTGTACTTGGGTTTGCTGATGTACACATTGAACTGCAAGCTCTCCCTGCAGGCCTTCAGCCTTTTCATGATCAAATCCAGGATAAACTTTCTGTTCTTCTTCTGCTCCTGGTAGCTGTGTAAGCAGCTGAGGAAGAGCACCACATCCGCATCAGAGTTTTTCTTCAGAGCTGTGCCCTTTCCTGCTGAGCCACCCTGCAGAGAGAGACCCTGCTTGTTCAGCACCGCTGCTGGCACCAGGATCAGCTGCCACCACTCCTGGAGCTGGCAAGGGAAACTGAGGCAGGGCAGGAGCTGGAGCATGGGACAGTGGGAAGGATGGCAGCAGGGGTGTCAGCTGGCCCCCAAGCTGGGCAGCACTCACCTTGACGGTCTTTTGGACGTGGATTTCATCCCCAAAGCAGTTCCTCTTCAGGAATTCACAGATTTGCCCCACTGCCTCCTTCACCTGCATGGAGAAAGCTGTGCTGGGCTGCAGGGTCTCCGCGATCCAGCCATCCAGGTTCCTGATGGTTACTGTTCGCAGTCCGTTCGTGGATGCCACCTCGTCCACATCCATGCTGACAGCTGTGCCACTCCCGTTGCCCTTTTCTGACTTGCTACCTCCTACCTCTACTCCTGCCTGCAACACTCTGCGCAGCCTGCTGCTGTCTGCAGCAGCATTTAAACCTTCCCGGGCCACCGCCCCTGTGCGTCACCGCTGGGAACTTAAGGTGGCCCCGAGTCGTTCCCACGGACCCCTCGGGTGTCTCCGGTGCCACCACTGCGGGGGCTGGGAAGGGGACAGGAGTGGCTGCGCGGCACCCTGGCATCTAGCTCGGGTGGTGGTGGCAGGGAGACAGCTGCCTGCAGGCTGGCTCTGGGGTGCTGGGGACCTCGTAGCCCAGGTGCCTGCGGTGACACAGGGTCTCCCCTGGGTGCCCTGCTGGACAAAGGCAGAGCCCCACCGCAGGGATCCGGCACCAGTTCCATGCTGGCGGCTCAAGTGTCCGGGCTGGGGCACAGCCACTGCTGGGACATGGCTCATGCTGTGGCATGGGGTCAGCAGGGGCAATGGGATGTGGCCAGTGCCACCAGCTACCCTCGTGACACCACGGGCAATAGAATGGGGCTGTCACCAGTGTCAGCAAATGCCCTGGCATCACTGTAGGCAATGAGATGCAGACATAGCCAGTGTCACCGAGGGTCCTGGTGTCAACCCCATCAGTGGGACACGGCTGATGCCAGCATCACCAGGGAGGCTGATGCCCTCCCTTGCAGTGGGATGCAGCCGGTGCCAGGATCAGCAGAGCCCCCGGTGCCCCTTGATCCCGGGCGCAGGAAGCAGCAGGTAGTACGGGTAGGATGATGCTGCCCGTGCTACCTTAAGCTGGGAGTTTCAGTTTCTCTTCCTGACGCAATTTCGGTTTCTGACTCTGCCAAGCTGGAAACGAAAGTGGAAAGGAGCCCGCGACTGCCCTTCTGCCCAAATAAACTGGGAAGAGCCAAATAACAGAAACTCACACCCGTGATCTCGGGGCAGGGTCAGGCACTGCCAGGAGGATGGGCAGGGGCTGTAGGCAGAGGGGGAGTGTGCTCCTGGGAGCAGAGACTGGCAAGAATGGGAAGAGGAACAAGATAGGGAATAGGGGCAGGAGCAAAAAGGGACAGAGTCAGCACATGGGCAGGAGACAGGCAGAGGCTGGGGAGAGGAGGGAGGGAGGGGCAGGGACAGGGACAGGGACAAGGATGGGTCAGGGAAAGGTCAGCAGCAGGGGCAGGGATATGAGTAAGATGGAGATAGGGTCCAGCTGGGGTCAGGCACAACGATAGGGGTACAGATAGGGCAGAGGAGAGATGGGCAGGGACAGGGATATAATCAGGAGCAGGGACAAGGACAAAAGTAGAGATAGTGGCGGCAGCAGCAAATGGCCAGGTCAGGGATATGGGCAGGAGCGGGGATAGGTGTCCCCTTAGTGTTGGGTGACAACAAGGCAGGAATACAGGCAGGGATATTAGGAAGAGAGGCAGGGAGAGGACTAGCAATGGGGACAGGGTTACAGGCAGGGGCAGAGCTGTGGGCAGGGACAGGTGTCATGAGCATTTCACACCTGGCCCATGCAGCCTGAGGAGCAAGACCAGGACACCAAGATGAGCATGAAAGTAGATATCCTTTATTCACACCCAGGGGTTGTCCCAGCCAAATCGAAGCACCCCAAATGTGGTTCACATGTGGCTCTCGCACCCTTCAAGTGCTGGGGTACAGCAGGGCTCCACCAATTCCCTGCTGTCCCCATGGCTTTGCAAAGCCAGTGCAGTTCTATGGCGCTGGCATCCCTCTTTCCTCGTTCTGGATTCAGTCTCACTACCTCAAGGGGTACTTATCTGTGAGGCCAGATGATGGGAGGGTCTCAGGGAGGTCTTATCTCTTCTCTTTTCTCTTGTCTTCTCTTCTCTTGTCTTCTCTTCTCTTCTCTTCTCTTGTCTTCTCTTCTCTTCTCTTCTCTTCTCTTCTCTTCTCTTCTCTTCATCTTCCTGCCAACCCAGCCATAGCTACGCAGTATACAATGTAACAGGGGGTGTATAGATCTTAATAAAGGCCATACCATACTAGGAAGAGTAATTGGTACATTACTTAGGGAAGGAGATTTTCCTAATGAGATGCAGGCAGAGGCAGGGACTGAAGAAGGGATACGGGCAGGGATAGTAAGGAGCCAGGGGTGAAGACAGAGCCAGGATAGGGAGAGGGGCAGGGATGTGCAGAAAACCACGTTAGGAAAAGCCAGTGTCCATAAAGGAGACAGGAGCCCTGCAACTTTATTCGAATAGAGGGAGACAGTCCACTGGGCTATACCCCTATCGGGTTTCTCTCTCGGGGTTTCAGACGACGCAGACTCCTTTTATCCTAAACTCCCGGCTGCATGTTGCCCTCTTCCTTTCCCCATTGGCTGAGGCCCTAGGAAGGTACAGCCTTCTCGAACCGCCTACCGCACGTTCCGCCCTTGAACCTGTCATTTTCCCCTGAAGTTCCGAAGTTTAGCCTGAGTTCTGCATTAGGCTTTGTGCGGACCCACTTGTCTACTACCCCAAAGTTCAGGAGTCCAGACTGTCTGGGTTCTGTACCAAACCTGTGTGGCTTGAGGTTGGTAGAGACACTAAGACCCATTTCAAAGACATTAACACCCGTTTCTCCTAAAGACCCGCACCCATCGAATTGTTTGTAAAGATACCAGTACACATCTTTACTATCAGGGACCAGGCATGAAGACAGCGCCTGGACAGAGAGAGGGTCAGGGCACGGACACGGGCACGGGCACGGACACGGGCACGGACACAAACACGGACACGGGCACGGACACGGACACGGGCACGGGCACGGACACGGGGCTCGCGCGCGTCCGGCGGCGCACGCGCAGATGGCGGGGGGCGCTCCCAGGGGGCCGCGCGGCGGGGGCGGGGCGGGGGCCGGGCCCTCCCGGCGGGGGCGGGGCGCGGGGCCCGCGCGTGCCGGCCATGCCGCGCTCCCGCCGCGCCGCGCGCCGTGAGTGGAAAGGGGGGGGGGGGACCCGCGGGAGGGGACCGGGGTGGGGGGGGACACACCGGGGCCGCGTGTGACATGGGCGGGGTGACAGCGCCGAGGTGACAGCGCCGGGCTCACACGAGTCTGCTCCGCACCCCCGCAGGCGGCACCGGCAGCGCCCGGGCGAGCTCGCCCGGTAGCGAGGAGGAGGCCGGCAGCGAGGTGCTGAGCCACTGCAGCAGTGCCAGTGAGAGCGTCAGCCCCGCCGACGAGGGACCAGGTGAGCCACGCGGACCCCACGGTGACCCCCACGTGGGTCGCGGTGACCCCCACACGCGGGCTCCCCGGCTTCACGTGGTGCCGCCCGCGCAGGGAGCGAGGCGGCGAGTGAGCAAGGCCAGGAGGAGGAGGTAGAGGACAGGCTGAAAGAGCACATGGACAACCTCCTGGACAAGAGGTGAGGAGCGGCTGTCACCGCCGTGGGTGCTCCTGGCACGCTGCCCGCCCCTGCCAGCACTGCCAGCCAGGGGCAGGGACGTGCCCCGTCCCGGGACACCCCAGCCCGTGACGTCCCGCGGTCTCCCGTAGCGCCAAGGCGCGGCAGGCGGCACTGCAGAGCCTGCGCCTGGCCCTGTCCTCCAAAACCCTGTCCGAGTTCCTGCTGGAGCGCCGCCTCACGCTCACCGACTCCCTGGAGAAGTGTCTCAAGAAAGGTCAGGGTACGGGCGGGCGGCGGCGGCGGCGGCGGGGCCGGTGACCCGTGTCCGAAGGACGTCTCTCGTGCTGCCCACAGGTAAAGGCGAGGAGCAGGCGCTGGCGGGCACTGTCCTCACCCTCCTCTGCCTCCAGATGGGCTCTGGCCCGGAGGGAGAAGAGGTGTTCCGCAGCCTGAAGCCCCTGCTCGTCAGCGTCCTGACAGACAGCACAGCCAGCCCCAGCGCCCGGCAGAGCGTAAGGCCTGGCCCCTTTCCTCCTGGGGACATCTCCGTGGTGGGGAGAACCCAGGCAATACCTTTGGGGGCCCCCGCACTCCCAGGAGGGCAACAGAATTGGGTGCTATGGAGTGTGGTGGCACAAAGCAGGGGCAGCCCAACCCGGCTGTCCCTTGGCTGGGTGCTGGATCAGACCCAGCATGATCCACCGGGGCCTGATCTGACTGCGTTTCCCTCACTTCTCTTGCCAGTGTGCCACAGCCCTGGGCATGTGCTGCTATATTGCTGCTGCTGACCTCGAGGTAACTGTGCCTGGGTGTCGTCCGTACCCCTGCAGGAGGGCACCCAGGGGTTGCCGTGCCACCTGCCCTCAGCCCGCAGTGCCAGGGCAGCCTGGAGCTGAGCTGGGGTAGGGGTACAGGGACATCAGTGACAGCCCAGGCCCCTTCCCTGGGCAGTGTGGAGCTGAGCTGGGAGGAGGCCTGCGTTGCAGAGATGGGGTGTTGTGGGTGGAGTAGCCTCTCCTGCCCCAAGGGACTCCTGGCACCCCTTGGCATGGTGGGTTGCCTTTGGTCCCCAGTGCACAGCTCACCATGGCATCTTCATGGCAGCTGTGGTCTGACTGGCAGGTTTCTCTCCTCCAGGACCTGGTTTCATGCCTGTCCTGCTTGGAGGGCATCTTTAGCCCCCCCAGCACAGGCGAAGGGGGCTCAGCACCTGCTCAGCATGGGCCTCTGCACTGCAGCGCGCTCCAGTCATGGTCCCTGCTCCTCACCATCTGCCCCCCCTCCCACCTCAGGAGCATTTTGGACAAGTGAGTGGGGTGTGGGGTGAGTGGAGGCTGGTGTGGGGCAGCCAGCTGTGGAGCAGGGAGCCCCTGGGGCAGTGCTTGGCTTCCCTGACTGCCCTCGTGCCTGCCTGTCCCAGTCGCTGGCTGCAGCTGCCCCCACTGCTGACCAGCAGCAGCGTTGCCCTGCGCATCCTGGCCGGGGAAACCATTGCGCTGCTCTTCGAGCTGGCCCAGGACCTGGAGGTAAGGGGGGGGTGCTGTGGCACTGGAGCAGTGGGTGAGCAGTAACCAGGCAGCAGGGAGGGAGCTGCTTGACACCCTGCCCATGCCCCAGCCGAGCTGGCATTGACTGGTGTCACCAGCAGGCACCCAGGCAGAGGGGCTGGCCCCAGTGATCCCCCAGCCCTGTCCTGGCCATGGCAGTGGGCAGTGCCATGGACTTCCCTCTAAATCCCCTGCTTTTTGGCAGGAGGACTTGTGCCACCAAGATACAGAGTTCCTGTGTGCCCAACTCAAGGTCCTGGCTACTGAGAGCAACAAGTACCGAGCCAAGACAGACCGACGGAAGCAGCGATCCATCTTCCGGGATATCCTGCGTTTCATTGAGGTACTGGAGCCTGGTGCTGCCCTGCCACTGTGTGGCTGCTTCCCAGCTGCCTGGCCATTCCTCTCTGTGGAGAGCCAGGGGCCACATAGGTCTAGTGCCCAGATTATTGCTGATGTCCCTCTCTCTGCTCAGACTGGGGAATACCAGGAGGAGACCATCCGATTTGGCCTGGAGTGCATGTACCTGGACAGCTGGGCCCGCCAGCGCACCTACCAAGCCTTTAAGGAGTTGCTGGGCTCCGGCATCCGCCACCACCTCCAGGTAGGGGCTGGGCAGATGCACCAGGGAGTGCTGAGCTGGTGCTGGTGGGTGTTGACAAACCCCTACTCCCACAGAACAATGAGCTGCTACGGGAGATCTTCGGCCTTGGGCCCCCCTTGGTGCTGGATGCGGCTGCTCTGAAAGCCAGCAAGGTCTCCCGCTTTGAGAAGGTGGGTGCCACCTCCCAGATTTGTGCCCACAGTCCCCTCCTCTGCCACCATGGGCTCCAGCTGAGTGCCTGAGTGTGGTGGGCAATGGGGGGGCTGGCAGAGGGGCATCTCTAACCTATCTCTCCTTCCCTGTCCTTCCAGCACCTCTACAACTCAGCTGCCTTCAAAGCCCGCACGAAAGCCCGGAGCCGCGTGCGCGACAAGCGGGCAGATGTGCTGTGATGGGCAGAGGGGGGCAGAGCCCCCAGCCCACCTGGACTGCAGACCCAGCACTGTGAGGGGCAGGTGCCCCCAGCCCTCGGGCTTTTATTCATGTACAGCAGAGTATTTAACGCCTGGAGCTGCCCCGCTGGGGGCTGCCCCCTCTTTTATTTTTTTAACCAAAAATTAGGAAGGATAAAAGAAGAGCAGGGGGAGGTGCTGCCATGTGCCTGCTCTGTGGCTGGGGATCCATGTGGCACAGTGGGAGGGGGTCTCACCCAAGCTCCTGCAGCCCCTTTCAGAGGCAGGGCTTGTGTACCCCCTCCCCAGTCCTGCAGGGGCACCAGGGTGGCCTGGCACAGCCTGAAGGTTGGGTGGGAGGGCAGAGCCGTGCAGGGCTGCGGAGCAGCTGGTCATGGTGTCTGTGCTTGTGGCAGGCGTGTTCTCCCTGCCCTGCCATGCTGGGTACAGCCCCTGCCTCCCCAGCCAGCCTGGCACCAGCGATGGTGGCAGAGCGGTGTGGAGTGGCGAGCTCTGCCCAGCCCTGCCAGCTGCCCACTCTCAGCCCTTTTCCAGCCAAATGCTTTTATATGAAATAGTAATCTTGTGGGAAATGAATCATGGGAGGGGGGCCACTGCCCAGGTGGGCATGGGCCATGCCAGTTGGCAATGCCTGCCACCCTGGGAATGTTATCTATCATGGTGATTTTCTAAGACTTTGATTGTAAGAGGTAATTAAAAGGCTAATTGAAGTATGCCTTCTGCCGTGTTAAGAGGAAGGGCTGTCACTGGGATGGATGCAGGTCCTTACAGCCCACTCCCTTTCTCTCATAGTCTGGGACAGGGGCCGGGATTGCCCCTGTGCCCCGATGGGCAATGCTGCCAGGTCTCAGTGGGTGAGGCTGCCCGCTCCCCCCTCCTGCCCTTCGGTGCCCCTTCCTGTGGTGGCCCGGAGCCCGTGGTGGGGCCAGGGGCAGCTCAGCGGTGCCCGCCAGGCTGGGCACTGGCGTTGAGGCGAGCCCAGAGCTGCCTGCTGGCTGTCCGCAGCTGGTGCACGGCGTCCTCCTGGCTCTCCAGCCACTGGGCCAGCGCCCGCACCGACTGGCTCTGCAGGACTGCGGGAAGAGGATGGGGACATGCTGGAGGTAGGCAGCCTGGCCCCCCACAGTTCCCCGTCTCCCCACCCTGCCCAGTGCCACGTACCACTCAGGTAGATGGCCAGTGTGGCCAGGACCAGGCTCGACAGTGCCAGGAGCGCCAGCAGGGCCAGCAGCAGGGGGTGGCCAGGGCCGAGGCAGGGGCAGGGGCTGGCGGGGGGCACGGGGCGCAGGGTGGGCAGGAGCTGCGGGGGCACCGGGGATACGGGCCGAGGTGGCGGCCGGCGCAGGCTGCTGGAGGGAGCCGGGCCGTTGCCTGCAGGCAGGGGAGAGAAGGGGTCAGAGCCTGGCCACGGGCACAGCCGGGGCTAGCACAGCCCCCCTGCAGTGCTCTCACCCTCTGTGCCCTTGTGGCCGCCCGAGGCCCAGTGCAGGTCGCTGATGGACTCCACGGGGCGCAGGCTGATGGCTCCGGACTCGCTGTTGTCAGGATCCCCTGGCTCTGCCGGCACGGCACCCTCGGCCCTTCCCATGCTGTCTGCTGGAGCGGAGGCAAAGGGTCAGCCCGTGCCCTGCCCACAGCCCTACCTGCCGCGGGCACCCCTGTGGGACCAGAACCCTGCAAGGGGGATCCAGCCTTGGCAGCCCGGTGCTGCACCAGGGCGGGCAGCCAAGGCTGGTGTTCCCTTGGCACAGCCCTGCAGCCACAGTGGGCAAGCACTGGCTGTGCCCTCCTGGCCCCACCGCTGTCATCGGAGCAGTCAGCGGGTGCCTGGTGGCCACGATCCCGGAGCCTTGTTAGTGGGACTGGAATCTGGCCCTGGCTTGGGGGCAGGAATGTGCCACCCCCCAGCCAGGATAGCCCAGGCACTGTGGGACCGGCTGGGCCTCCAAGGGCCAGCTGGAAGCTGGTGGGCAGGTGCAGGGCAGTGCCAGTGTGTGGTGTGGCCTGGCTCGCCCCGCAGGTACTCTGCTGCTTGGGGGTGCACAGATGGAGATGTGGGGTGTATGCTGTGCCACGGGGGCCTGGTGCCCATTGCCTTAGTGGGCACGTCACACAGGACTGAGGGGGCTTTTTGGAAGTAGGCATTGCTCCAGCACTGTTTTGGGAAGCAACCATGCCTGCACTGGGGTAGAGGGAAAAGATTATTTCCTAGGTGTTTGTGTATTTTTGAGCAGTGGGCAGGGCCCACGCACTGTGCCCTTGGCAGAGCAGGGCAGGCTGGCACCGTGCCCACTCCCAATCCCTCCCGGGGTCAGTGGCGTGTCACAGGGCAGCGTGGCGCCGTGCTGCTGCTGTCCTGACTGTGTGTCACCCATGGGGCTGGCAGGCGTCAGGGCATGGGGGCCTCAGCTGGTACCCAGGGTCCCCTCAGACCTTCCCCATGGCCCTACCCTTGGCCGGGGGCTGCCCCATAGGTACCCACATCACCCCTGCACCCACTTCCCCCTGGTGGGGGGCACAGCTCGTCGCGTACAGTTGGTGCAGGGGGCTCTGCCAGCACGCTGCCTGCATCCTCCCCAAACCCTGCTGCCCTACACCTGCAGCCCTCCAGGACCCCCTTCTTCCCTGGGCAGGCATCTCTGCCCACAGCCCCCATGGCAGAGGGCACCATCTGTCTACTCCTTCCATCCCAGCCCCACAGTCTCATGCCGCCCGATGTTCCCTGGGGTGCCAGGGCCCCCACCAGCCCCAGGCCCACTCCCCAGTGTACCTTCTGCAGCTTCCCTAGGCATGGCTCCCTGTGCCCAGGCAGTGTGAGCGGGCAGTGAGGTAGTGCAGGGCCCCCAGGAGCTGGGCACTGGGTTCCCGGTGCGCCAACTGCGCCGCTTAAAATAGGACAGTGAGAAACACAGTTGGGGGGCGATAAAAATAGCTGTGGGGAGGGGGGCCTGGTAGCATGGTCAGGGCTGCTGGCAGCACAGTGGCAGTGGCAAAGGGACAGCAGGTTGTGGCAGTGCCCCATACCCCCTTTCCCAGGATAAAGGGGCTGTCAGCTCATGAGATCAGGACAGAGCCCGTGCAGGAAAACTGAGGCACTGTTGGACTCATCCAGAGCCAAACTGGGGTCTGTGCTGCTTCTCAGCAACAATGGCAACTGTGCCCAGCCTGGGGGCACCACAGAGTCCCCCAGCTTTGCCCGCAAAGAGCACGCCAGCCGTGCCAGGAGAATTTATTTAATAAAGTTAATCAGACCATAGGAAGTGCCAGCAGCAGCACTGCTGATGTAGGGGACCATGGCAGTCCCCGCCCTTGGTCACCAGCCCCACGTGCCCTGTGGCAGGCAGGTGTCAGAAGATGCAAGATCCTTGTGCCCATAGAGGCTGTGAGCATGGGTGGGCACCTGGCAGGAGGTGGCAGGGCTGAGCCGGACCCGCTGGGCACAGCCTTCACCTGCCCAGCCGCGGTAGCAGTGGCAGCGGAAAGCAGCCGGCGAGCCGGCACCGGGGCCGAGGTGCAGGAGGCTGCCCAGGTCGTGGGGCTGCCGGCGCACGCAGCGCCCGTGTCCGTGGCACTGCCCATAGCTGCATTCCCGGGCTGCTGCCGTCACGTTGGCCACGTAGGGTCCCAGGGTGGACACGAGGTAGTGGCGCAGGCTGGCACAGCTTTCCTGGGGAGGAAGCACCAGTGAGAACCCACCCTGGCACTGGAGACCCTCTGGCGAGCCCTCCCTGGTGGGCACAGGGGATGTGGCCATCCCGAACATCCCATGCCACCTCCTGCTGCCCACTGCCTCCAGTGCAGCGAGGGGCCATACTCACAGCTGAGCGGGAGTAGGACATGTCTCCCCAGAGCACAAGTCCAGCCGCTCCCAGTGCCGCGCTCTCCCCGATGGTGTGCACCAGGTCAGCCTGCCGGGAACAGAGACGTGACCGGGCTGGGGGACACAGCCTCTGTCCCTGTGCCAACCAGAACCCTCCATCACACCCACAGCCAGCTCCAGCCTCGCAGTGCTTACCAGGTGCAGGAACCGGGACGAGCGGCGGTAGGAGAGGCGGGAGTAGGCGACCACAGGCAGCAGGCCGTCAGCCCCGAAGGCGGCCACGCGCAGGGCCTCGCGCAGCCGGTGGTGCACGTAGCGGTGGCGCAGGGCAGGTGGCAGCGCCGGCGGCAGGTAAATGCTGGGGTAGAGGGCGGAGGAGGCGGCCCAGAGCCAGCCCAGATGGTTGTTACGCTGCACCTCCGCCGGCTGGCACTGCCCGGTGTAGTTTGCCTCCTTGGCCCAGTTGCTGTTGAGGCAGTCAGGAAAGCGGTAGAAACCCCAGAGCCCTCCCGGGCGCAGGGCTCGGCCCACCAGAAGTGTCTCCTCCATTAGAGCCTGTGCCGCCTGCTCAAATTCCAACTGGGCCAGTCGGAGCTGCTGCCGTGCCGGCAGGATGCCGTGCTGCTGCCGCACCCACTGCTCCGAGGCTGTCCGGTACATCTTTTTGGCCCCCCAGTTTTGGGCCCAGAGGGGCCTCCACTCCTCCCAGTCCACCACGGCCAAGCCATGGAAATCAGGTCGCAGGAGGAGGTGGATGTCCTCAGCCACCCTGTCGAGGTGGGCACCAAGAGGGACACGCTGAGGGATGCCCCCATTGTGGGGGACACCCTGCTGCGACAGGTAGGGGTACAGCCCAAACTTGTTCTTGTAGAAGATGGTGATGTTCTGGCCGGCAAAGTGGCCACCCTGGTTCTCCACGATGCCGTAGTCACTGAGGGGCAGCCCCACGCCAAAGCGGTGCTGGCAGCGGCCAGAGGGGATGTTCCACACCACGGCAAAGGGCTGGCCGCCTGCCAGGGGCTCGGGTGCTGGGCTCTCCTCACTGGCTGTGCCCAGTGCCAGGCAGGCCCACAGTGCCAGCACCAGCACCATCCCACCTCAGCAGCTGCCTGTGGGGCCGGCACCCTGCGAGGAAAGGAGAGCTGTGGGGGTGAGGCTGTGAGATGCACTGGGCACCCCAGCAATGCAGGCACTGCCACCCGAGCACATGGTGGGCTAGGATGGGCCACAGGGGCTGGGCTGCCCTGCAGGGATGTGCTGCCCACCCCAAAACTGGACAGGACTTGGTTACACTTGGGGGTTTCAGACCCCTCCTGCTTCAGCACTGCCAGCATTACCTCTGCCTGCTGCTCTCTGGTGCTGAGCTCCTCCTTGCACCACCACAGCCATGACACAGCTCTGAAGTGGCACTGCAAGCCACTGACCCTGGTGCCTGAGTTTCCCAGCTGGCTCCCAGTCCTGCCTGAAGTGGGGGCACCGTGACTCCCTGATCCCCGTTTCAGCACAGTGCCTAGCCAGGCTGGGTGACCTATTAAAAGACTGAGTCCCCCAAGAGATACGGTGGGACCAAAGGGGCAGCTCTGTCCCTCACAGCCCAGGCAGGGCCAGAGGGGTCTGGTGCCCCTGCCCAGTGCTGGCCAGCTGCCCAGAATGAGGGGATTAGGCAGGGAATGGGCCCAGGGGCCGCGTGATGCAGTAAGGGCAGTGCTAATCCCTCGTTGTGAGGCCGGACGCTCTCTCTGACCTTCCCGTTCCCATGCCTCTGGCCCTCACTGATGCCAGCTGCCTTAGGGGGATTTGGCCCCCCTTGCCATGCAGTGCAGGGGACCCGACCCTGCAGCCCCACCACCATGCCCTACTCCCCCAGTGCCCCCCCAGCCAGCCTGTGCCTCAGTTTCCCCAGGCTGCTCAGTGAGGACAGCTGTGGCCATGCTGGAGACCACCACACGCCGTCAGCCCCAGCTGCCCCACAGCACATCCCGAGTGGAGGAGACACTGGTGGGACTGGGAAGCACTCCTGGGGACTAGTGCCGACCCCACAGCCTGGGGTGGGCCTGGCTCCCCACCATGCTGGTGGTTGCAGAGCCCCAGCCAGGCGAGCTGGGGGCAAGGTGGGAGCAGAGGCAGCATGCCCAGGTAGGGCAGGGTATGGGAACCACTTCCCTGCCAGCACCACCCCCAGCAATGGGATCAGGGTGAACCAGGGAGGCTGGGGAGCTGGTGCCAGCCCTGAAGAATGGCAGGCAGTCAGGCAGTGCCGCGGCGGGCAGCTCCCACCCGCACTGCTTTTAATCACTGGCTCAGTGGGGCCACAGCCCCTCAGATGTCCTTCTTCATCCAGAAGATGGGGAGCCCTTTGGCATCACGGTGTGGGGTTTCCAGGAGGCTCTGCTTGCTGCTCTCAGCCAGGACACCCCTCGCCCAGATCACAGTCGGTGGGGGAGGTGGTGGGGGGACAGTGAGGGGTGGGAGGGGAAGCGGAGGAGCAGCGGGTACCCGTGGCCTGGTGGTGGTAGCAGTGGCAGCCCCAGAAGGGGTAGAGAAGAGCCGCAGCACCTCAGAGGATATAGCAGGGCTGAGAAAGGCCACGCTCTGCACCGGCTCACCCAGGACAAAACCCAGGTGGGCATAGAAATGCTGCTTGTCATGGGTGGTGAGGTGCAGGCAGCGAAAGCCCCGGGCCCGGGCCCACTGCTCGGTGGCCTCCATCAGCCGCCGCCCATAGCCCTGGCCCCGCAGCGCCCGGGCCACCACCACGCTCTCCACAAAAAGGTCATGGGGACGGGCGACCACGCGGGAGAGTCGGGCATGGCCCACAAGCTCGCAGGGCCCCTCCCGGGCAGCAGGGGTCTCGCTGGGGCCCCGGCTCCGCAGCAGCAGCAGGCAGGCAGGAAAGGCGTCCGAGGAGCGCTGGAGCGTGTGAAGCCGCGACGCCCGGCTCTTCCCCCACTCCTCGCCCAGCAGCTTGGCACAGGCTTCCAGGAGCTCCGGCCTCTGGTGCAAGGGAACCAAGCTGAGCTCCTCCGACACGGAGCCCATTCTTCTCACTGACAGGAAACCAAGCAGGTCACAGCTTAGAGGCAGTAGGGCACAGACCATGCGTGTGTTCCCCCCAGCCCGCCACTGGCCCCAGCACAGGCGCATTCCCCAGTAGCATAGCCAGATGAGTTCATGGAAGTTCGGCGGGTCCAAGGTCAAATGACAGATTCATGGCAGGGAAGTGGCACATGGTGCCAGCTCCGGGAATTCATGCCATGAGATCTGCAGGAAGGTCTGGCACTGCCAAACCAGCAGAGTGGCAGGAGGCACAGTGCTGGCCTTGCCTCCTCCCCAGCCCCTGCCACTAGCTCCTGCCACCTTGGCACCTGTCAGACCAGCTAGCTCATCACACGTGTGCTCAGTGTTGGGGTTCTGAGGAGCAGAGGGGTCAGAAAACCCCTATCCTACAGCGTGCTGTGGGGTCCCCTCTCTCAGCCTGGCAGTTCCCCTTGCGAAGGAGAAGCCGCAGGCAGAAGGCAGGAGGAACCACCATGCCAGTTTATTAACTACGATTGAGCAAACTGCCCCACTTCCCCTCTGGGGGTTGGGGAGAGCCTGAGCCTGTCCTCCCACACCCTAGGGTGCCCCCCAAAGTCATCCCCCTAGCTCCAAGACTCCTGACTCACAGCCCAGCCTGCACTGTCCCCTTCAAAGGCCAGACCCCACCAGCACTCCTGAGTGGGTGATGGTTTCCTTCTATCTGCCCAGCAAAGCCATACCAGGACTCCAACAGCACCTGCCTGCCACCCACCCTGCCTGCACTCACCCTGCCTTCACTCACTCTCCCTGTGCTCACCCTGCTCGCACTCACCCTGCTCAGTCACCCTGCTCAGTCACTCTGCTCACACCCACCCTGCTCACACTCACCCTGCCGCTGCTGCCGGCTCCCTCGCCCTGGGTGCCAGTGCAGCAGGAAGCAGCCCAGGCTCATGACCAACCACAGCGCCTGGTTCTGCTTCCCCGATGTGAATGACACGTCTGTCCAGGGCCCCGCCACTTCCCACGCTGCAACCCCACACTGAGCACTCACCCTGCCTGAAGACCGATTGCTCCAAACCACACAGCACCCACACGTGGTGCAGAAACCGAAACGGCATCACCCAGCTGATTGCTGCTCCCACCTCATGGCTGCACCTCCCGAACACAGGTACCCACCCCACCACTGACCATCACCGACCCAATACTCACCTCATTACTGACCTGTTGTTAACCTGCCATTGACCCCATCTCTGACCCCACCACTGACCCATCACTGATCCATCACTGACCCCATCAATGGCCCCCTCACCAACCCATCATTGACCCTATCACTGACCCATCTTTGACCCACCATTGACCCCAGCATTGACCCATCACTGGCCCATCATCGATCCCATCACTGACCCCATCATTGATCCCACCACCGACCCCTCTCCCTGCCCTTCTCCCCTTCGCACTCCCCGGCCCCAGCGCGGTCCCGCCCGTACCGTTCCCGTCCCCGCCGCCGCCGTCACTTCCCCCGCCCCGCCCCGCCCGGCCCCGCCCCGCGCCGCGCCCTCTGCCGGCCGGAGGACGCACCATCCGCGCCCCCGGAGCTGCCCGCCCCGCTCCGGGCTGCTCCCCAATTCCCGCAAGGACTCACCGAGCCTTGGCCGTGGCAGGACGGCGGCACACCCTACCCTGGCCTGCCCAGCCCTCCGCAGGGTCTCCAGTCCCAGGGACACCAAGCCCTGCTGGGCAGACCTGCACTGCCGCAGCTCCGCTCCCTTCTGGAGCAGGGCTGTCCAAGGCTGTTTTGAGGATGTCCCATCTTCATGCCCTCCCCTCCTCTACAAGCAGTGGGACACTGTGCGGGAGCTCTCCATCCGTCTCTTTCAAGTCGTGATGCCTACGGAGAGCACCACAAAGAAGGTGATGAAGAAGGAGGTGCCGGACAGCCTGCTGCCGCTGCTCTTTCACTTGCATGACCAGGACACGGGTGAGGCCAAGGTGGGATTCCCAACCTGGCCAGCCCTTTGGGCAGTGCAGTTTGGACCCTTCAGATGTGTCCCCATGAGCTCTATCTTGCTCAGTTCCTAGGCAGAGCTCCCCTCCCTGACCACAGCTGCCTTTCTGCTCCTGCTGCCCGGATGGATGGGGAGGTGGGTTCGTTGTTCACCCAGCTCCTTCCACACTGCCCCTGGCATGGGTTCTTGCAGCCTCAGAGACTGAGCGACAGCTCCACAACAGCCTGGGGCCACCAAGACCAAAACTTCGTAGCCCTGACAGGCTTCCAGCCAGAGAGGGTGGCTCCTCTCGTCATGCTCTGGGGTGCTGAGCCTGGGGGCAGCTTCACTCCCCAGCTGGTACATCCACTTGCACTGGCTGGGACAGGCTCTCCCTAAGCCTTTTTCCTTACGGAGACCAGTGCAGGGCTTTCCCACTGTCCTTCCCTGACTCCCGCTGTGCCAAAGAGAAAATAGATTGTTTGCGCATAATAAAATTCTGCACAAAAGCAGATTTTAGCTCTTTAGAGCATCACCTGTCCCAGACAGAGACACTACCCAGCATGGTCAAGGACAGGTCCCTGGGACTCCACAAAGGACATGGGACGGGACCAGAGGCCATGCCCGACAGTGGGGTCTGGTTAAGGGTCCCTGAAGAGCAGAACGAGTTGATCATAATTTCGGAAGCAGCGACCCATCCACTGTCCCCGTCACCACGGGGGGCTGCCCGCTGTGAGACTGGGCCCGAAGGGCCATGGAGGGCAGAGGAGGCAGCGCTGGGGACCCTGCCCTCTGACAACCGGTCCCGGCATGCGGGTCCCCGGCACGAGTGGCCGGTCCCTGCGGCAGGGACGCCCCTGCTCGCTCCGGGGCACCGGGACCGGAGGTGCGAGGAGCGACCGACACCCGGGGCTGGGGCTACGGGCCGAGGGGCGGGGCGGGAGCGTGACGTCACACCGAGTGACAGCGCGGCCGCCGGGCGGAGGCGGGGCAGGGCGCGCTTCCGGAACCGGGAGGCGGCGCCGCAGGGCCAATAGGAGGCGGGATCCTGCCGCCAACAGCCAATAGGCGCTGTCGGGGGCGTGGCCTGAGCCCGGCGGCCGGCGGGGGGGCGCACGTGCGGCGGCAGCATGGCGGCGGCGGCGGCGGCGGGCGGCCGGAGGGCCAAGGCCCCGCGCGGGGCGGCGGCACGGCGGCGTCCGCGGTCGGCGGTAAGAGCCGGGCCCGGCCGGGTTCGGAGGGAGGCGAGGAAGGGCTACCCTGGCGGGGTCGCCGCCGTGGCGCTTTCGCTGCGCCCGTCCCGTCTCGTCCCGTCTATCGCCTCATTTTGCTCCGCAGGCACCGGGCGCCGATGGGAGACGGTGGGCGACGGCCGGTCGGCCCGCCGACGAGGAAGTGTCTAGCGATTCTGAGACAGAGAGGTAAAGGCTGCGCTCGGGGAGTGCCGGTACCGTAGCGGGGTGCCGATACCGGGAGATGCCTGTATCGGAGCGGGGTGCCGATACCGGGAGATGCCTGTACCGGAGCGGGGTGCCGATACCGGGAGATGCCTGTACCGGAGCGGGGTGCCGATACCGGGAGATGCCTGTATCGGGGCGAGGTGTCTGACCGGAGGGGGTGCCGGTACCTGCGGGATGCCGGTACCGATGTGTGGAAGGACCGATGCTCACGCACACGTGTCCCTGCAGCCCGTTGTTGGGGCGGCGGCGGCGAGAAGCAGCGGCGGCGGAGGAGGAGGTGGACGAGACGCCGCAGGAGAAGAAGCTGCGCTTGGCCAAGCAGTACCTGGAGGAGCTCCGCCAGCTCGGTGAGTCCCGCCCGGCGCCGGTGCCCCGGCGGGGCGGCCCCGGGCGCTGAGCCCGACCCTGATGCACTGTCCCGCCGCAGAGGAGGAGCGGGCGGAGGAGGAAGAGGAACTCGAGCCGGCGGATCTCATCGGCGACCGGCTGAAGGAGGACGTGGTGAGCGGGGGGGCGAGTGCGGCCCCTCGGTCCCGGTGACGGCAGCGGGCTGTCCCCTTCCCGCGGGACCGGGGCTGAGGCCACCTCTGCTGAGCCTCCCGCTTCTTCCCCAGTTGGAGCAGAAAGGCCGGCTGCAGCGCCAGGTCGCCAAAGATGTAAGTGCCCAGTGCTGGGGGTGCCGGACTGCAAGTGCCGGCTTTGGGGACGCTAAGGCATGGCCAGCACCCTGCGGCCCTTCTCCCTGCTGCCGGCACCCTGGAGGAGGCAGGGTGCTGTGCTGGGGTACTCCCATGCCTGGGAAAGGGTCCTGGGCAGCCCAGCTCACATCCTCCTGTTGCTGCAGGTACGGCCTCCAGATCCAGCCAGGATCCGTGTGCTGCGGGGACACCAGCTGCCTGTTACCTGCCTGGTCATCTCTCCTGATGACAAATTCATTTTTTCTGCTTCCAAGGATGGCTCTCTAATCAAATGCAAGTGTTTACCTGGGGCTCTGACTGGCTGTTCCCCAGCCCAAACCCTGCAGGGACTCAGGTGTCCACTGAGGTGGCTTGGCCCTTGGCTATTCTTGGATTGTGCATAATTCCAGGCTCTGTGGGAGGCTCATTGGCACTTTTGGGTGTGGTGGGAGGCTCCCAGAGGGTGACTGCAATGCCTTTCCTGCAGGGGAGGTGGATAGTGGGAAGAAGCTGTGCATGGTGCCAGGGGGGAAGAAAGGCACAGAGGAGCGGCACATGGGGCATGCATCCCATGTCCTTTGCATGGCCATTTCGTCGGATGGCAAGTACCTGGTATGAGGACAGGGGGTGGAGAGGTGGCCATGGGGAGTGTTCTCCTGGGGTCCTGGGGGTAGGGTCTCATGCCCAGATGTGCCTTACCAGGTTAAAGCAGCCCCTACCCCTTGCTGGGTCAAGAATGGGTGCCTAGAACACCCAAAACCCATGGAGTGGGAGTGGAGGCAGGGGTGGGCTATGGGTCTCCAAGGTGCAGGTCTCAGGCATCCCCTGCTGTGTGCCAGGCTACGGGAGACAGGAACAAGCTGATCATGATCTGGGATGCAGCCACCTGCAAGCGCCTGCACATCTTCACAGGGCACCGTGACGCTGTCTCGGTGAGTTGGGGGCACTGGGCACGATGCCTGTGGGGCCAGGCAGCTGTGTCCTCCTTGGCATCCCTCACTGCTGTGCCGTGTCTGTCCATCTGTCCCCAGGGCCTGTCCTTCCGAAAGGGCACACACCAGTTGTACAGCGCTTCCCATGACCGCTGCGTCAAGGTGTGGGATGTGGCAGAGAATGCATACGTGGAGACCCTGTAAGACCTGGGGGAATCCCAATCACCCAAGGGGTGCGCCAGCAGCCGTGAGGAGATGAGGGGGCAGAGGGTCATGCTTGCCACAGCTCTTTGTCATCTCCTTCTCCAGGTTCGGACACCAGGACGTCATCACAGGGCTGGACAGCCTGAGCCGGGAGTGCTGTGTGACAGCGGGGGGACGGGATGGCACCGTGCGGCTCTGGAAGATCCCTGAGGAATCACAGCTTGTGTTTTCTGGGCATCAGTATGTCTGGGGTGCAAGAGGGGACTGTGGGCAGGCATGTCCAGCTGGGGCAGCAGTGTGTGGCAGGAGCACCCTGGGGATGCTGATGCCCCGGTGAGCCCTTGTCCCCTAAGCAGGATCCCAAAGCACACTTGTAACTCTGGCAGTTGCTTCCCTTCACAGGGGCTCCATTGACTGTATCCAGCTCATCAACGAGGAGCACATGGTGTCTGGTGCTGATGATGGGTGAGCACAGCGCCGGGGTGGTGCCTGGGGCAGGCAGGATGCCCCCTCAGCCCCCTCATCCCTCACGTTCCCCGCAGGTCTTTAGCCCTGTGGGGGCTGACAAAGAAGAAGCCGCTGGCGCTGGCTCGGCAGGCGCACGGGGAGCAGGACGCCCAGGGCCTGCAGCAGCCATACTGGATCTCGGCAGTGGCTGCCCTGCGCAACAGTGACCTCCTGGCAACAGGTGTGTGGCACCTTCTTCTGGCAGCTTGTGGGGGAAGTGTGTCCTGCTCCCATCCCTGGGCTGGGCTCTGTGACAGTCTCCTCTCTGTGCCCCAGGGTCCCACAGCGGCAGCTTGAAGCTCTGGAAGTGTGGTGAGGGATTTCGGAAGCTGGAGCACCTCTTAGACATCCCCTTGGTATGGATGGATGGGCAGGTTGGGAATTCTGGGGCTGGGCTGGAGGGTCTCTCAGCAGGGGCTCCCCTTCTTGAGCAGCAGGAGAAGCCTGTGGGAGTTCCTCACCCTGCTCTGTCCCTTCACCCTGCCCTGTCCCCTCCAGGTGGGTTTTGTCAACAGCCTCAAGTTCTCAGCAGCTGGTGACTTCCTGGTGGCTGGCATTGGGCAGGAACACCGGTACTGTCCCCCCTCCCTGGTGCTGCCTGGGGGTGCAGCTTCCCCCTCTTCTGGGTCTTGTTGGAGGGTGACCCCCCATCTCATCCACAGGCTCGGGCGGTGGTGGAGAATCAAAGAAGCCAAAAACAGCATCTGCATCATCCCCCTGAAGCAGAACACAACAGCTTCTAGCCCTGAATCACCTGGCAGCTCCTAGCCCCCTGTCCCTGGAGCCACTGGAGCAGGTCATTGTGCCCTGGAGCAGTGCCCCACATCCTTGGTGCAGCCACCACCCTGAGGTCGGTCGGATGAGAGTGGGGATTGTCACATGGCCCCTGATCCTGCTGGCCCCTGTGTCTTGAAGTGGCTTTGCCCTCTGCGAGGGTCTGTCCCCTTCTCTCAGGTTTGGCTGTACCTGAGCTCTGGAACAATCCATTTTGTAAAAAAAAAAACAAACACCAAAACCACTTTATTTACATAAATTACAAAAAAAAAAAAAAAAATCACACTCTTGTTCACAGAAAAAGTCTACTCTTAAAAACTTGGTTGGGCTCAAATACCTTGGTCCTGTTACTTGCCCTGAGCCTCCAACAGCCCCCCTAGGCTCTGCAGGGGCTGGGGTCAGCGGGCATTTGTCCACCTCTGCTCCTGCCCTGTCTCCCACAAAGGGATGAGAAGCGCCACACACAGTGAGGGAAGCAATGGGGGGCTTGGGCCCAGCCCAGCCACGCTCGGTGGCTCTCCTGAGGCCGAAACCAGGAGGGAAACGTGAACCTGCAAAGCACTAGGGACAGGGTGACGTGGTCCAAGGCTTGGCACAGGAGATGATGGGAAAGTGGTGTGGGCGATGGGGTGAGGGCAGCTCCATGTGTGGCACCACAGCGAGGGAGCGGGAGGTGCAGCGTGGATTGGCGCAAGCAAAAAGCAAGAGGTGGAACGTGGCTCGGCGAGAGGGAGTCGAGTTGTGCGCCGGGGCTGGGGGCGACAGGCAGGGGATGTGCTCCGGGGCTGGCTGCAGGTGGTGGTGGGTCTGCACCAGGGCTCAGTGCAAGGGACAAGGAGAGAGTGTTTGTGCCGCAGCTCAGTGCGAGGTCCGTGCGATGTGCACTATGGCTCAGTGCAAGGGATGGGGGGCATTCACCGTGGCTCAGTGCAGGGGGTGTGGGTGCACAATGGCTCAGTGCAGGTGATGCAGAGGGACGTGTGCCATGGCTCAGTGCAGGGTGTGGAGGACAGGGTACATGTAACGTGGCTCAGTGCAAGGGAAGGGTGACACGTACCATGACCCAACATGTGGGATGTGTAGCTCGTGCTGGAGCAGGGACTGAGCCTCCCGGCTGCATCTGGCACCTCAGTGGGCCATGCTGCGGGCACTGCTCTCCCTGGGGAAGCGGTGGGGGTGCCACGTGGCAGCACCACAGCCTGGCCCCCCATCCTTCACAAGGATGACGTCGTGGAGTCCACCACCTCGCGGCCATTGCACACCGTGGGCACGTACGGCGAGGCTGAGCCTGGACAGGAAGGCAGCAGTCAGGGCTGGGTTGGGGTCTGGCAGCAGCACCCCCCAGCATCCCATGGCAGCAGTGCTCAGAGAGCTGGGGTGGAGAGTGCCCAGGATGGCCGTGTCCCCATGGGTGCCCAGGATGGCCATATTCTCTGGGGCTGAAGTGGAGAGTGCCTGGGGTAGTGACAGGCACCTGGGGGCAGCTGAATCCCCTGGGCTGAGGTGGAGAGTGGCCCTGTCCCCTCAGAGCAATGACAGGCCCCCAGGAGCAGTGCCCCTCTGGCAGCTGTGCTGTCCTGGGAGATGAGGCATTGGGACAGAGGACAGCGAAGAGCCTGAGGGACAGGGAAGAGGACTGGGGACACCACATCCTCCATACCCCCCATTTCCCACTGTGCCGTACCCCACACCCCACTCTTCTGCAGGAACCATGCCAGGTGTGCCCACACACACCCCTCACCAGGAAAGGGGTGCTGTCCCCCAGCCCATCTCCAGCCCCAGCGTGCTCACCATGGGACTGGCTGGAGCTGGCTGCTGCCACACTGAACCGAGCGGTGCCCACGCGGTGACTGGCCACGTTCTTCTGCGGCTGGAAGAGTATGATGTGCAGCTTGGGGGTGAAGAGGCAGCCGAGGACCACGGTGCCGCTGAGGCTCACCGAGATGCACATGGTCGTGGTCTGGACCTGGAGACAGGGGTGGGCATCAGGTGCTCCACCCATCAGCCCTCTGCCCCGAGCAGGGCAGGATGAAGCCCGTACTGTGGCACTGGCCAGCCCCACTGGGCACAGGCTGCACCCTGCAGGGACATCCCACCCCACACCACATCCCTCTGTCAGGGTCATCCCCCAAGAGACCCATGGGCAGAGCATGGACACTGCCCTGATGGGGACAAGTTGCCCCCGCAAAGCAGGTGCACCCTGAGCAGCAACCCCAGCCCTGCCTGTGTGCTGCTTTGTGGCACTGCCCGGGGCCAGAGCCTGCACTCCCCCATCCCGGTGCCCACTCCCTCTGGGGGTGCAGGTCCTCTCTGGAAGCCCCTGACTGCCCCCACCAGCTCCTCAAGACCCATCAAGAATGTGTTTGGTTGTCCGTGCCAGGGGGCTTGAGGTGCTGCAGGTGCTGCAGGGCACCCTGTGCTCCCCAGTTCCTGGCACTGCTCAGCAGCCCGGGAACCAGGCTGGCCCTGAGGCTGGCATTCCTGCCCTGGGGTGTGGTGTCTGGATGAGCCAGGGGCTGTCTCATGCTTTCGTGTCACCAGGCTGAAGGATGGCTGTCATTCCTCCATGGTCTGGCTATGGGGGATCTCTGGAGTTCTCAGGGCCGTTTCCCATCCTCACCCTAGCAAGGGAGGGAGTGGGGCAGCTCCTCTCTCCAGGACTCATTGCCCCATCAGCCACAGCCCTTCAGGACCCTTCACTTGGTCCTGAATTACCCAGTGCAGAGGTGACCATCACCAGGTGTGTGGATGAAGACTCTTCCCCATGCCCACGCATCTCCTAATCATGGACCCTGCATGGCCCAAATCTCCAGGACCATTTAGATCAAGCCCTGTCAGAGCCCCCTCACAGCTCAGGCTCTTACACGGTAGTCGCTGGAGGTCACGTAGAAGATGGGCAGGAAGGCCAGCCAGATGATGCAGGTTGTGTACATGGTGAACCCAATGAACTTGGCCTCGTTGAAGTTTTCGGGACATTTCCGTGTCTTGAAGGCGTAGACCGTGCAGAGGACAATCAAGAGGACATTGTAGGTGAGAGAAATGAGCATGTTGGAGTCACGGTTGTTGCACTTGAGGGTGACAATGTACCTCTTGTCAGGCTCAGTCTCCTTGCCTGTGCCAGGGGTCTCCACCAGCAGCCAGATGATGACAATGATCAGCTGGCAAGAGATGAGGGCCATGCAGATGACCACCTGTGATGTTGGGCTTATGAACCGGGGGCGCTGGACCCCCTCCTTCACTCCACTGAAGATCCTGGCGATGCGATTCGTCTTGGTCAAGAGGGCTGAGTAGCAGACAGCGAAGGACGTGCCCAGCCCCAGGCGCCGGAGCGTGCACACCCCGGTGGAGGGCTTCGCGATGAAGATGAAGGTCATGCTGTAGCACATGAGGACCCCGGTCAGGAGAATGTAGCACAGCTCTCGTCCAGAGGCCTTCACGATGGGAGTGTCATTGTTCTTCACGAAGACTCCGATAACGAAGAGAGTGGAGATAAAACCCAGGCAAGAGATGGTGACGGGACCAATGGCCCAGACATCTTTCCAGCGGATGTACTCTTGGGGCAGCTCGTAGCAGCCATTCAGGGTCTCGTTGGGCCAGTAACCAAGACCACAGTCCATGCAGGTGAACTCATCCAGCAGGTACTCGTAGGGCTGGCAGGGGATGCAGATCCAGCAGCAAATGTCCCCAGGCTGCATGCTCTTGATCTCATTCTTCTTGCAGGGGT
Source organism: Corvus hawaiiensis (assembly GCF_020740725.1). Lineage (NCBI taxonomy): Eukaryota > Metazoa > Chordata > Aves > Passeriformes > Corvidae > Corvus > Corvus hawaiiensis. The sequence goes on along the minus strand of NC_063223.1, from coordinate 17,336,590 downwards.
CGCTGCACTGGGACACGGGAATGGAGGTCTCAGCCCAGGGGATGAGGCTGGTGTCGAGGATGAGCCCCTCTGCCCAGTAGCCCACTTTCTGGTACCGATACCGCCCGTCCACGTAGTGGTAGTTGAAGATGTTGTAGCGCCCGATCCCATCGCCGTAGCGGTCAAATCGAACAACGCTCTCGGTGTCCTCTGGCCTGAATGGAGCTGCAGGGAGGAGAAGGGCAGACAGTCACCGCCTCGGGGCAGGAGAACACTCACTCCAGGCCTGGAGGCAGGTCTCATCCAAGGGTCATATCCCACCATGGCCACAGGTAGATGTCCAACCTGTTTCCTGCCTTCACTCCCATCCTTGCTGCCTATGTACATGTTAGGAGCAGGAAAGCAAAGGTGGAGAACTCCATCCTCACCTGCCTGAGAGCCCATCAGCCCCACCCAGCTCTGCAGGGACAGAGGGGGACTGTGCAGCCTCCACGGCTCTCAGTGACACCTGGTAGCTGAGACACCCTCAGCCCAAGTGACATATGACATGCTTCTTCTTCACCCCAACCTACATGGGTCCCTGATCATGGGTCCCTCCAGTTTAATCCCTGAAATGTGAGTAAATCGTGATGCTTGCAAGGACCCATGTTCTCAAGGGTCCCTTGTGGGGCTGGTCCCACCCAGCTGTAGCAGGATGGAGTTGGAGACCAGCTTTTCCACACCTTTCCACCGGGTACAGAAGGCCTGGATTGCCTCCCAAGGATGATGGTGGGCTGTTGGCACCTCAGGACAACCACAGCCCTGGGCATGGGCAGGCTGGAGGAATTGGAGGGTCTTGGGTCAAATTTGGGCCTCCTTCTTTCCTATCCTCCACCCATCCCTTTCCAGTTTGTCAGCCAAACCCATCTCCATTTTGGACTCACCATCAAAATTAACATTGAGTATAAAGTCCTTGTAAAACCTCTTGCCATTGACAGGCTTCATGGCATCACAGAGCTTGGTGGAGTTGGGGCACAATGTCCGGTGCATGTTGTGAAGAGAGTGAGCCATGGCATAGACTGCATTGACCACGAACGTGATCTTGGACTCTGGCTCAAACTTGCCTGTCTTGAGGGAGTACCGGCTACAGTCCTGCGTGTGGAAGCTGCACCTAAACTTCTGCTCCCAAAACTCCCGAAACCAGGGATTTCGGCTGTTATTGTAGGGGTGCAGGTCACGGAAGTAGGAAGCAAACTCCTTAATGGGGTAGGCTGCCAGCTCGATGGTGATGGCTCCCTCTGCCACTGCTTCGCTCCCAGCCACCACGCTCTCCAGGGCTCCCCACCCATCACTGGCCACCCACATGAAGGACACATTGGCTCTCTGGGCAGCCGCCAGCAGCTCCCGGGCGTCTTCACTTCGGGTGAACAGCACGACCACTCTGGCATTGGGCTTCTGCAGCAGAGCCCGAACCACTCCGTCATAGGTCTTCTTGTTCATGGAGCGCCCCACCTTCTCCGAGGTGGCGATGCAGATGTTGCGCATGCGGGCTTCTTGCTCAAAGGCCTCGATCCCCGTCTCCCCGTAGTCGCCCTCCGAGGCCACGGTGGAGACGTAGGTCCAGTTGAAGAAGCGAAGGATCTCTGCCATGGCTTTGGCTTGGTAGAAGTCTGGCGGGACAGTGCGGGCGAAGTAGTCGTAGCGGGACTTGTCACTGAGCTTGGCACTGGTGGAGGCATAGCTGATCTGTGGGATCTGGAAGAGCCGCAGCAGGTTGGCCACCTGCATGGAGGAGGAGAGGTCAGTGTCTGAAGAGGTGGCCAGCAAGGGACGTTCCTATGGGGGGACCCCCGCCCAACACCCAGTGTTGCACGATGCTCCCAAGCACAACCACTGGGCTGATGAGCAACCCATCCCAACCTGGAGCATCCTGATCTGTGGAGGGAATGGAGAAGAAGAGTGGATGGCACATTCACAGAGTGCCTCAGCCCTCAGACATGCTCATTTATCTTTTTTTTTTTTCGGTAGTATTTCAAGTGCTTCCCTCTGAATTTCAGGGCCAGGGAGCGGACAAAAACAGAAAGTCTGCCATAGGTGACCTGTGGGAGATGCTTGATGGCAAGAAGAAAGTCAGGATGCCTGACAGCCCCACAGCACAGGGGGAAAGGATTCTGGGGGTTGGGAGCAGGGGCAGAGTTACCCCACCAGGCTGGGGGATGCTGCAGAGCTGGGTCAGGGGACCGGTTCCTGCACATCCCGCATCGGGAGCTCCAGAGGGACTGGCACCTTCCAGCCCCTCAGCAGAATCCCTCGTTAGCTTCAAAGGGGAAAAAAGCCCCACTAATGAGGCTGTTAAAACCCAGGCTCTGGGGGCAGTAAGGGGGCCTCGGGTGTGCTGGCAGGGCTGCCAAGCCTGCCCACATCTCACTGCTCCCCAGGCAGCAGACGTGGCTTAATTAACATGGACAAATGATCTTGTCAACAAAGTCCCCTAATGGCAGAAGAAGGCCCCTGAGCACAGTGATACTGCTGCCTGTCCTCACCACTCATGGGAGCTGCCAGCCTGCCATGTCCCCCCAGTGACCCTTGTGCTCCCCAGCCTGCCCACATTCTGCCCCTGCTGACACCTACCCGCCCGGGGTTGGGACATGAGGACACCCTGGTTCCCGGCAAGGGAAGGGACAAGTGCCCAGGCTGGGCTGGGATGCTGCCTCCTTCACGCAGTCCCAGCCTCTTCCACCCCATAGCTGGGGGATGCAGGGGCTCCAGGGACCAGGAAATGCAGTCTGACACATGCTGGGGACTTATTAAATTTCAGCAAGCATGTGGCCCACTGGCCACCCCCGAGACTCAGCTGGTCCTACTGGCTGCCTGCATCCTAGGAGATGCTCTTCTCCCTGCTGGAAGCAGCCTCTGGGTCCACAGAGCTGTGGTTTTGGGGACTGAGATGCACCCCACGCAGGGTGACAGCCAGGTCTGAAGTTTGCGGTGCCTGTTCCTGTGGGATCACTGGGGACACAGGGACACTCGTCCTCTGAGCCCACCCTGCTCCAGCCAGGCAGCCCTGTGGCTGAGCCCCTCAGAGGTGCATGTCCCTTGCAGCACCTCATGGGCTGCAGTTTTGGGGGGGCAGGGGGGACAGTGCCCCCTCACACCGGTCAGCTCTGCTCTGCCTGTCACAGTCCAGACATGAGCTGGGCTGAGGAGCTGCACTCCCCGCCTTGACCCCAGGAGAGGAATCAACACCTGTCCCCAAGTGAGGCTTGGCTCCTACGGCTTATGGAGTGTTGGGGGACTCTCTCAGCCCCCAAGGGGACCCTGGGCACATCCCCTACAATCACAGAGAGATGGCTCGCTCAGGTGCCCGCCTGGCATTCCCTTCCCACTGGAGAAAGGGGCCGAGCATCACCGTGAGGGATGAGTGAGCTTTCCTGTGCCACGCTGGCAATGGTATCACTGCACAGCTGCCAAGGTTTTATCCCCTTCCCCCATTTCTGCCAAACCCCCAGCCCCACCTGAGCCCCTCTTGCCTGGGCGGTACCTGGATGGAAACATCACTGTAGGAGCCTCCAATGACGCCGGTGATGGCAGTGGGAACATCATCATGGACAGCGTAGGAGCCGTCGGGGCAGATGTGCTCGGAACCGTCCACCCTGGTAAGGGAGGCACGGACGAAGTCAAGGGACTGCTCTAGGGCGTAGGTGTCCTTGGAACAGGTGTCGAGGATGTGAGCACCCAGCTTCACCCCCGGCAGGATGCTCCCGTCCTTGTTGATCTCGTCCAGGGCGAAGAGCATGGCCTCCAGGCGCTGGATGCCCCGGTGCTCATTGATCTTGCCGCAGTCTTCACTCCCCACTCCTTTCTCGTGGACAGGGAAGAGGCCCCCAATCACCAGGTCCCCATCCATGCTGATCTCCTTCTTGCCAGCCATGCCGTGCCCAGCAGCCAGACAGGTGGCCAGGTGCATCAGCCCCAGCCAGGCGGCCAAGGGGACCGCCATGGGGTGTGCTGGTGCTGGCCGGGGGACCCACACCACCCCGTGTCACCCGCTGCCACCCGTCAAGGCGAGGGCAGGCAGTCCCCAGGCATTGGGTGGTGGGGGGTGGCACGGCGTGGTGTGGATGGGAGGGAGGTCGTGCCACCCCGGCAGAGCCCTCGGCACCTGGAAAAGCAAAGGGAAAAGCTGCTGGGGCTGCGGGATGCAAGGCACGTCAGGGACAGGGGCAGTCAGTGTTGCACGGGAGAGCAAGGGCATGAGCCTGTCTGTGCCCCCCACCCAGGGTGCCCCTAGGAAGAAGTCCCCTGCAGAAAGGCAAGGTGAGCAGATGCAATAGCTCCCACAGTGACCCAGAGCCCCCAGGACACACACAAGTGACACAGACCCCAGGGGACAAGGAGGGGCACAGAGACTGCCCACAGCATTTGCAGGGATGCACTGGCATAGGGGCGGGCACAGAGCTGGCCCCTCTGGCAGCACCGGGCAGAACAGCCTGCAGGGGGACGGCTTGACAGCCCTAAAATATCATGGAGGGGGAAAGAGCCAGGGATGTCGCCTGGCATAGGGAGGCCGGGCTGGGCAGATAGAGCCAAGGCCGGCTCCAAGCCGAGCCCCCGACCCACGCAGCAGCATCAGGGGTGCTGACAGATCCCAACCTCCAGCCAAGAGCACTGCCAAAAGCAGCCAGCCACGAGCCCACCGTGCCCACAGCACCCAGTGCCCACAACATTCAAACCCCCATCCCGTAGCCATGGAGCCCACCCACCCTGCTGCTGCCCCCAGGGCTGTCCGTGGCACCGGGGCTGGAGCAGGGACTTGCCACTGGCTTCACCCTCATACAGCAACGCGCAGGGCTCTGGCAGTCGCGGTGCTTCAGAGTCTGTTCTCTCACCACCGCCCCTTCCTTCCCTGTATACTAAATTCAGAGATTTCAGTAAAAGTAAGAGCCAGGTTTGCTGACTCCCTCTGCAGAAAGCAAGGAGGCGCGGGGGAATCAAAGGCTTTTGCAGCAGGCAGGCCTTGTTTTGGCAGAAGATGCAGTCCCCTCCGAGATTGGTTGTCTTTTCCCAAATCACGGGAGAGATTTGTTTCCCATTTGAAGCTGACTGCTGAAATCCCACAGGGCTGGCATTTCAGGGGCCATGGGAGAAGGAGACCCCTTAGCAGTCCAGAAGCCTCGGGCTGCTCTGGAACAGGAAACTGCAAATGCTGTGGCAGGACCGTGGCTCTTCCACAGCCCAGCAGTGCTCGTGGAGGCACAGAGGGTGGGAGGGGGATGCCAGAGAGTGCTGGCCCCCCTGCAGTTCCCTGCAGCCAGTACTGAGGCTACTGTCCCTGAGCAGGAGGAGAGGACACCTTGATGCCCCCATGCTGCTCCCAGACAGCTCCAGCTCATGATGACTGTGCTGGAGGAGCCCTCCAGCAAGCAGCTGGAGCTGGCAGTGATGCCCAGGGGGATGCGGGCAGCAGTGTGGCACAGAGCACGATGGGGTGGGGTGGGTAGGGTGACACATGCTGATCTCCTCCTCTTCCTCCATGCCCCTAAGTGCCTGTCCTCAGGTGCTGTCTGCTGCTGCTGAGTCCCCACCTGTCTCAGGGCATCTCCTACCTGACCTCACAGTGTGAAGGAATTTGGAGATGAGAGAAGGAAGGGTCCCTGCCTTATTTCAGGAATCAATGCTTCTAAGAGACCCGGGGTTTCCCCAAGCAGGAAGGAGGCCACAGGCACATGGATTATTGATGGAGCCCATCAGCAGCAGGCTGAGCCTGGCACGGGGGTCCGGTGGCACTGGGAACCCGAGTCCATGCAGTTCAGCTCTTTTAGGGCGGCTGACAGGACCCACAGATGAAAGGCACCTTCAGGCCAAGCTCCTCTGAAGGGCAAACCATCACCCACCCGGCCGCGAGCCGCGATGGACAGTGAGCAGGGCTGCCTCCATTCCCGCAGCTGCTCAGCTCGACTGGCGTAGTCGGGGGGATGACAGCCCGCGGAAACCCCTGGAGAACATTTGGGGAAGTGGAACACCGGGGAGGGCAGAGCCAAGTCCAGCCCGACGGCCACGGTACGGCAGGAAGCTCCCGCCAGCTGCGGGCAGCCTCTCCTCCCGGGCGCATCGTGAGTGGGGTGGGTGAGAAGGGGTCGTGTCTCCTCCGTGCCCTGAGCACTTCCCACGCCCTGCCAGGAGCCCTGACCCCTCCGGCACCAGCACCCCGGGGGTGTGTGACACCTGGGGCGTGTGCGAGAGCGGCAGTGCTGCGGGGGCGCAGGGGCAGTGTCACCTCCCGCGGAGGTCCCAGAGGTCCCACCGCCACCGAGCTCTGCCAGGAGCCCCCACCTCTCCCCTGCACAAGGGCTGCCAGCCCCGGTGCCTCGCGGGGCCGAGGCGCCTCCCCGGGGCGCTCCCCCGCCGCCGCGGCCGCCCCACATCCCGTCCCGAACGCGCCCCGAGATCCGGCTGCCCCGGCACACCCAGAGCTCCCGTCAAAGCCCCGGCTCTCCCCGGCCCGGGCAGCCTGACGGGAGACCCGGGGGAACAGCAGGGGCGGGGGTCTGTCCCTGCCGGGCCGGGCGGTGACCCCGCTTCCCTGCCCCGGTGCCGGCGGGCAGCCCCGGCTGGGGGCTGCGGCGGCGGGTCCCGCTGAGTGCCCACTACGGGGCTCGGGGCTGCCGGGACACCGGGGGGACGAGGACCCCCCCAAGCCGTTCTCCCGGAGCCCCGCGTCCTGAGCCGGGCAAGGGGGAGCGGCGGGAGCGGCCCCGGTGCCACCCTGACCGCCCGCATCCCCGGCGCCTCCGGTGCCCGTGCCGGTGCCGGTACCCGTGCGCGTACTCTGCTCTCGTCCCGCAGCTCCAGGAGCCCCGGCACGGGGCACTGGTCGCCGAGCCCCGCCGTGGCGCGGCCCCGACGGCTGCGGGGGATCGGCGGTCTCCGTGCCGCTCCACCGCCGGCGCCGGGGCTCTGGAGACAAGCGAAGCGCCGCCGAGGCACGGCGCGAACCGAGGTCACGGCGATGGGAGCGCCGGGGTGGGACCGCAGCCCTTACCTGGGCCCGGCGGACTGTGCCGGGAGCCGGTGCCGGTGCCGCGGCTGTCTCGGAGCTGCGGCTGCCACCGCCTCCCGCCGCCGCCTCTGACACTCCGCCAGCCCCAGCAGAGCGGAGCCGCTCCGCCCCCCGCCCGGCCCGGCCCCGGCCCCCGCCCCGGTCCGGCCCCGGTCCGGCACGGCCCGGTGGGCAGCGGCACCCCTGGGGCCGCCCCGACTGCCCCGCGCTCGCTCCGGCACCGGCTGAGCCGGGCAGGGCACCGCTGGGGCTGGGGCAAAGCCGGGGGCAGATAGCCAGGTGCAGGCAGGGAACGGGCAGGACATGGGCAGGAAAGGCAGGAACGGGCAGGACATGACAGAGAAGGCAGAAAACAGGCAAGACACAGCCAGATCCAGGGAAGGGATGGCCAGACTGAGCCCGAGCATCGGCAGGATGTAAGCAGGACGTGGCCAGGCAAGGCAGGACACAAGCAAGGCATGGTCAGATCCAGGCTGGGCAGGGGCAGGACGCAGCCAGAGCAGGCAGGGCCTGCTCTGCACCGTGGCAGAACTGGCAGGGCACAGCTCAGCACCTGCTCCCCTGGCCCCACAGCCCCCAGCTCATTCCTAGCCCAGTGAGAGGGGTCCCAGCCCCAGCTCAAGCTCCACAGCCACAAACTGGTGCCCCAGGGTTTGTTCCCCCCTTGCCTGGCCTGCTCCCCACTCCCCAGGTCCTTGGGAGGAGTCCAGGAGCCCAGCATTACCCCACTGCCCATCTGCATTCCACGCAGCCCCCGGCACTCACCAGCAGCCCAAGCACCAAGCTGGGGAAGGCTTTGGACCATCCAAAAATGGAGGCACTGGTAGGGTTACGTTCCAGATCTCCACCACTTGCCCAAACTCTTTCTAGAGCCATTCGGCTGCCCAGGATCCCACGGCATTGCATCCCCAGAGCTCCGTCACTCAGAGACAGGAACGGGACAGGGGATAACACAGGGGACAGGGGTGCTTCTGGGGCACTGCCCTGAGTAACCACCTCACCACCGTGTGCCTCAGTTTCCCCCCTGCCAGCTGCTGCACTTGCAGGCTGAGGGTTAAGGGCACTGCAGTGAGTCAGACTCACTCTGCTGGGCTCCCTTCCTCCCCGGCAATCCTGGATTGGGGAGGGATAACTCGGAACGTCCGTGGCAAGGTCCCCCCAGGAGTCCTGAGCAGCAGGACCCCAGATCCCCCCCTGCCCATCTCCTTTCAAGATTGTTAGCACAGACAGAGTGGGGCACTGGGGAGAGGAGGGTGCCTGGGCTGGGGGACCTCATCACCGTGGGCCGGGGTGGACACGGCTGAGGAGGACTGGAGATGTCTTGTGCCAAGGGATGCTGGCACAGCCGTGGTCCTGCTTCCCCCCAGCAGAGGGGTGCTGGCTCACACACACCTAGGCACTGGCTGCATCATCCTTGCTGCTGCTCCAGCGCTGTGGACAGCAGGAGAATGATGGCAAAGCCCCCTGGTCCCCAACTTCCGTGGGGTTAGGGGACAAGCACCGTCAGGATCCGCTGCCTGGCTCCAAGCCCCCGGGAGCCTCAGCCAAGCATAAATATTTCAGGGGGCTTGGCAGTTTTGTAATAACCAGCAACAAAGATAAACACTGGGAAGAGCAATATTTTTCCATGTGGGCTGGAGGAGTTTAATATTTTATCACTCAGAGCACAAAATATTTATGAACAATCTCATGTCAATCACTGGCTGAGGACTAATCATGACCTTTCCAAGCCAGGGAGGACACATTTCCACCACGAAAAGACACTCAGATCTCTCCTGCCCCTGGAACCCCCACCCCAAGTCCCAGGTTTGGGCTGCCACATTTGACCACCAGGAAACAACCCCTGGGCTCCTGGAGGTACCAAGGACACTCAGCAGGTGCTTTGGCACCTGGCATTGCCCTGTGGAACCATGGCCATGATGTCCAGACTGCTCCCTTGTCCCAAGCTGAGACACAGGGAACTGGGACCAGCATAGGCAGCCCTCCCTGCCTGCATTCCACAGCAGCAGGATGGATAGATGGGATGTCAGGAAGGCACAGTGCAAGCAGGCTGGTGTCCCCTGCTACAGGAGGAGGCCCAGCAGCAGCCCAAGGACCTGGCTTTATACTGGTTTTACTCTCCACAGGTTCCCAGGAGGAGCAGGGATGCCACCTCCCTCCAGCTCTGCCCAGCTCAGCACGGCAGCCGGGACCCTTCCTTCCCCACTTCCCCCGCAGCTTGCACAAGCTGGGGACAGACCCCGTGCCCTGCTGGGCTGCCCAGGCCAGGAGATAGCCTGAGCAGCAGGGATGTGGAGCCCCTGAGCTCAGTCAAGGGCTGTGGGGACAGCTCCCATCCACAGCCCACTCCCCACCCTGGGGCAGGACAGTGCAGCCGGCCAGAGGACAAGTCAGCAACGCACCAGCCACCACTGAGGAAAAGCATCCACTTTATTACAGACCCCAAAGCACCTGTGGCAGTGCCAGGAGGACCACATTTACACAGGATGTTTCCATTGTTCAGCAAGGGGAAGAGAAGAGAGGAACAAACCCAACCGACCCAACTCACAGCTCTTTGGTGCTAGAAAACGTGGTGGTGCAGCAGAGAGAAGCTGTGGGTGAGAGGGGCACCAGCAGAGACCAGAGGGGACATCTCTGACATCCACCACCATCCCGGGACACCTGAAAGGAATCTGCGACATGCCTGGACACACACAAATGGCAAATGCATTTCACTGCCCCTCCAGCCTGCACCTACCCTGCGCCACAGAAATCCCCCCCACCTCCCAGCACCCCCAAAAACAGTCAAACACCCTTTCTGCAAAGAGGGAGAGCAGGTCCTGAGGGGAATCAGCGACCAAAATCTCTTGGCTGGAGAGGAAGGAGGTGGGAAAGGCAACTGGTTCCCAATAACTCAGACCCCGGTGGGAGGTGAGGCAGCCAGGTCTCTCTTCACTCTTCTCCTCTCTCAGCAGCAATGGGCTCCTTGGTCCACTTGTCTGTGACCTCCTGGTTGCCCGTGTAGCCCACATCAGGCAGCAGGCCCGGGGCTCCCTCCCCATCCCCGGCGACCTCCAGGTCCAGCTCCTCGAAGGAGGAGCCGCTGGCTCCCGACTCGCTGTAGCTGTGCTCGCTGCGGTTGTCCGCCTCCTCCCGGCCACGGCTTGCTGGGAAGGGCAGCAGGATGGAGGTGGCCACCGAGGTGTCTCTGCTGTCAGTTGTGGCCTCCATGCTGATGGAGCTCGTCTCACTCATGGTGTCGACCCCTGGGAAGAGAGAGAAGGGGAAGGAGTGAATGCTATGGGAAGAAGGAGGCAATGGGGATGGAGTGCCACAGCCTTCGAAGCCACCAGAAGTCACAGTGGAGACCAGCTCCTACCTCTTGTCACTTCCTATGTCTTTGACACATGACCAGGCCAACAATGAGCTGAGCTCAAACTGCTCCCCGAAATCAGGAACCCCCAAGTCAGCACAAACAACCACCAGCTTCCAGCCATGCCCTGACCTCCTGGCCGCACCCTGCCCCCACAGCTGCTCTCTGTGCACACACCAAGGACCTGGCAAGCCCCTCCTTAGGGAGAATGCATGCCTGTCTCTGGCATGGCACCAGGAATGAGACAAAGAGCAGGAAGGACACTGTGCCGTGAGGGTGATGTGGAGCTGCAGCATTGTTGAAGCACCCAAGGGGATGATGACACAAGGGCAAATCTTCACATGTGCTTCTGTCAGAGGCAGATGTGTATGCCCAGCCTCATGCCAGGGCATCCTGGTGCCTTCAGCACCTAACAGCCTGCTCCTGCTCCTTCTGTGGCTCCCCCACAGCCAGCAGCTCTGGCAGCAGTGTGAAGATAGGCAGGGCAGCAGCAGAGAGGTCTCGGGATCCCAGAGGATAGGGGGAGCCTTCCCAGTTCACTCTGTGCTTCTCCACATGGCCTGGCTGCCAGCCACATCCCATTTCATGACCAAGCCCCCAGAGGCTGCCCATGGCTGCCAAGTGGACCCCTTGGTCCACCTGCCCCTCCTCAGATCCCTGCCTCATTAGCTCAATCGACAACACAATTAACGAGTCGACAAGGAGAGGAACGTGTCAGACTGAGACCAGCAGCTCAGTGCTGTTGCCAGAGCAACCAGCCAGGAGATAAAACCCTCCTGTTAAACATTAATCATTGTTAATTATGACATCACAGATCCACGTGGTTAATTATGACATCACAGCTCCACATTGTTAATTACAATACGTCAGCAAACAATGGGCAGGCTCTTCCATCCCGGCCCTCCCCGCCTCAATCTTCTCCCGGCCTGCCTTGTATCAGTGGGAAGTGAGCGCCAGGCTCTGTCATTTCCCAGCACCTCCACCCGTGCTGGGCTGGATGCCCCTGCTGAGGATCATGCCCCACACCAGGAGGGAAACCAGGAGGAGCCCCACTCAGCAGCAGCACTCCTGGACGACTGGGGCTTGCCACCAACAGGGCTGGGAAGTGACAGATGGGAGCCTCCCTGTGGTCATCACCATCCAAGATGGGAGAGGAGAGCCCTCTCCTCCACACTGTCTCCTGCTGGTGCAGCTCCATCCTCAGCTGCTGGCAAGGGACTGCCTTGGGCTTCCACAGGCATTTCCAGCCTCCTACAGCTCCTGCAGCCAGGGTGCCCAAGGCTGGGCTGCTTGCTCTCCTCCAGCTGTGTGCCAGCCACTGATCTCCTGAAGGAGACTCACCAATGAGGGAACTTTCCTTCCAAACATCCTTAAATCCTTTTTCTCTGTGCTGTTTTTCTTCCCGGCCTGGGCAGCTGCCAGCAGAACTGCTTGTAAATGGCAGTCCTCTGCCTCCTGAGCAGCATCATCCCACGGTCCTGCCGGCTGAGTGACGGCTGTTCCGAGAGGACCGAACAGTGGTAGCAGGATGAGGGGTAGCCAGAAAAGATCCACAGACACGCTGCACCCACTGCTTCATCCCACCTGGGTGGCATATTGGCTTCATCCTGGAAAGGAACCTGAGCCTCCACCCTCTCATCTTGGCAACCCTTTTAGCAGCTGGCACGAGCTGAGCCCTCGGCCGCTCCCCAGGCGATGCCAGGTGACCCCTCCCATGGAAAGGAGAAAAGAACCACTGCCCACTAACACGCAGTGCCTTTGCTGCAGCATCAAGGAGCACCTCGACACGGAAACTACATTTACTCTAAGTTAAAAAGGATGTTCTGCACGCTGCAGTGAGGCGCTCGCTGAAGGGGACAGCAGCCACTGAGTGGGCAGCAGAAAGGTGGGAGATGCTGTCCCACCTGACAGGAGCTCAGCAGGGCAGTGGGTCAGCAGGGAGCCTCTGGGAAGATGGAGAGTTGTGGGGGATGAAGGGGAGCGTGCAGACCCTGAGCCTTGAAGACAACTTAGGGTTTGCAAAGTCTTTAGTGGTGATCTCAAAACAAGAAATAATCTGATTTGGCCAAATTGGTGGCCTGAGGTGACATGGACACGTTCCCACCATGGCTTTATGACAGCTCATATCACACATGGTCATCTTGCGTCCCTCTAAGACCTGAGGGGACAGGAATGACACCAAGCCCCCCAAGCAGTGCCCTGCCTGCTCAGGCACCCCTCCCCTGACATGCCAGGGAATGTTTCAGCTCCGAAGCTGTCATGTAACTCCATGACACAAAGCAAAGAAGCTCCTGAGGAGAGGAGCAGCAGCTAAGGAAGAAGAAGACAGGGATGAAGCTGACCTACACGCTGCTCCAAGCCACCACTGCGGGAAAGCACTGCTGTCCTCACTCTCATAGCCACCTTCCTCTCCCTTGCTCCAAGGGCAACAATAAATTGAGTCCTGTTTCCCTTCAGCCAGGCACTTTGTCACTGCTCTGTCACCTCTGATCATGTTCGAGCAGCCTCAGCTGGCAAATTTGCCCATTTCAGCAGCCTCTCTCTCCTCTGCACAGCCAAAGGCTGGCTCTGGCATGGCCACTCAGCCTGGCCAGCATAAATGTCTGGGGTGGGCAGAGCTGCTGCTGCCAGGGACCCTGCGTGCTCAGCTCTGACAAGGGAATGTGGCTGTCCTAACACAGCCCAAGGAGGCCAGGAAGGCAGTGCAAGGGGCTCCAAGAGGACGACCAAAGCCCCGTGGGAGGGCAAGCAGGGATTCAGCTCTCATCTCCCAGGCACAGCCTTCCAGCAGCTGTTACACTCACTTGTCCATCCTTCCCCACACACCCATGAACCACTGCCCATTCCTTGCATCCATCTTCCCAAGGCTGGTCCTTACACCAGGAACCAGTCTAACACCCTGATCCAGCATGGCTTTTCCCTCTGGAACATACTGAGGTAGCAGCCATCCTGTTGAAACTCCCCCTTGACCTTGCTTCCCCAAGGACAGTACAGCCATCCCACTGCACCTTCACTCAGTAGGAACATGGAACCCAGAAGTTTTCATCCGGGAAACAGAGGCACAGTCGGGGGTGAAGCCATGCCAGGGTGCTGAGGAGTCCCCCAAAGGCCAGGGCCTCCTAGGAAGAAGGGATATCAAGCAGTCAACTCCAAGAGACCAGCCAGGGATGGGTGCAACGGGAACCACTGACCCCACACTGCCAGTGGTGGGGAGCTGGCTCCCCCAGACAGTTCAGCCCTGTGCCATACCAGGTACTGGCATTCCCAAATCCAGAATTAGGGAGGGCTCTCCTCCTGCCTCGCTCACACTGATGCCTCAGCAGAGCTCCACTCCTGGTGCTCCTGGGCCCTTTCCTTCCCCTTGTTCCATCAAATAGTCATCACCTTTAAATACAGTGTGCTGCCAGGGGGCACAGCTCCTCTGTCATTGCTGAAGCTCACACACAAGCCATCAGGAGAGGGGCTGAGGCCCTTCCCAGGATGTAGAGGCAGGCAGGAACAGGCAGGGCTGTTTGGAGGATGGAAGCAAGCACAGATAAGGCAGGACACACCAGGAAAGCTGCCCCTCTGTGGCACTGGGGCTCAGCGCGTGGTGCCATCAGTTGTACCTGAATGCTGTGGGACAGACTCTGCTGCAGGAAAATGAGCACCTGAGATTCTGGGCACAGCCACGTGCTCGGGAACCATCTGTGTTCATGCCAGCGAGGCTGCTTTTGTTTGCTTTCACCTTCCACGCGCAGCAGCGGGGTCACGCTGCAGAGCGCGCTGCCGGGAGGGGGCCGGGAGCGAGGGCCCGCTGAACGCCAAGCCGATGCCAAAGCCCCAGAAAACAATTAAGTACAAAACAACTAATTGTGATTGACACTGGCCCCCTGGAGACCCATCAGCCGCCTTCCTAAAATGCTTCCTGTCTTTCCCATGACCCTGACGATGGCGAAGAAGGGATGGAATCGGTGCAGAGGCAGCCACAGCCCGCAGCCCCTTCCTTGTGTGTTGAGTGTGTACATCCTCAGCAGAGCTGCAGCAGAAGGCAGAGACCCTGGAGCATGTCCCACAGCCTTTGTGGCCACTGGCTTCGCTCACAGCCACAGGCACCCCGCACTTCACAGGGTGAGCTCAGGAGCAAGGACAGCAGATGACAGCCTAAATGGAGAGATGTGCTCCAAGGTCAGGAGGCTCGAGAAAACAAATCCAAGCTTTTCTTACACTTCCAAGTCGCTCGGTACCGTCTGGCACCAGCCACAACAACAGGTGAGGAGAAACGGCAACACCTTCCACTTGGAACTTCTCAAGTCTTTAATTCAAGGAAAGCATAATCCAGCTGCTGGTGGGGAGTTTCATGAGCTGTGATCAACCAGTGCTGTGTTCACACAGAGCGTTAACTCAACACGATGCCCGCTCTGAAATCACACTCTATGCTCTTATCTCAGTATTTTGGGAGGGGGAAAGAGGGGGCTTCTTCTGCTGCCACATCAGGACTGACACCCCAAACCTTCTGTACACAGAGCATCCTCAGCTGCCTTTGGGAGAGGAAATGGGGCTCAGCACCTTCCCAGTCCACTCACCCATTGAGGCAACAGAGTATCAAAGCCCTACACCTGGATTTGTGCAGCTCAGGCACAGGCGGAGGAGCTGACAACCACCATCAGGGACCACCACCCTCCCCACTCTCCCAGGAGCACTGTCTGAACCTCCATCAGGGCAGGACCACTTGAAACATCCCCTCAAAGCTGAGAAGGATCAAGAAATAACCCAAATCCATGCAACTGGGGTTGAGGGGGGATCACGCTGACAGACAGATGGGGACATTGCTGTGCCCATCCTCCAGTCAGCAGAGGAAAGCTTGAAAACTGTCACAGACATCCTGGGATCTCCTGGGTCATCAAGATCTCATGTCCATCATGCCCATTGAAGGGGCTGTGACTAACTGGAGCTTGCTTCTTGAGGGACTGCCTAGGGAAGAAGGATAAAAAGATGGGAAAAGAGGTTTCTCTTTCTCCAACTCAAAGGTGATTGCACAGATCCCAGCACACAAAATCATTGGGAACGGACGACCAGTCTCATTCCATAAGGTGGAATCTTCTTGGGACCACCAAAGCCCTCAGGCAGGAGCTGCGCAAGCCACCCAGAGGCTTGCCACATCCTCAGCCCGCTCCAACAGCCAGAGCAAGGATGTGACACCTCATCAGATGTGGTTCTGCCACTGTGCCCAGCAGTGACAATCACAGTGCAACATCCAAGCCCAACTCTTTAGTCTTGCAGGCAGGGCCAACCTCACAGTTATTATTATTTTAAGTCGGGTTTATGCAGACTCAGCAGATGGCACTGCATCAGATTGTGCTGACAAAAGCTCATCTATGTGCCTGGAAGGGGAGGGGTGGTGGAGGAGCTGGCCCAGAGCTGTTGCAGGGGAGCCCGGCCCAGGGTGAGAAAGTCCAACGTCATTTGCTTTCTAAAACTGGGAAGACCTTCCTAGCCCTTCTTCCCGCTGGGCAGGGGAGTCCCCCACTGCAGGCATGCTGGCAGGGGCGTCCCAGGGAAAGCACCGAGACAGCTCGGGCACAGGGCAGTGGCTGCTCCAAGCATCCCTGGCTGTGCTGCGGGATCATGCACCCCCTGAGCAGGGCAGAAAGGAGCACACGCAGCTACTGAAGACACCACCCCAAACTGCTTTTGCTTCCGTGGATCCTGCCATCCCTCTCCAAAACCAAGGGGCGACCACAGGAAGATGTCAGAGCGAGGGGGGCTTTGGGGCACCTCTGGCCAAGCCGGGCTGGTGCCCCCAGCAGCCACCCTGACACAAGGCAGACAGAGAGGAGAAGAGCTGAGTGAGCACCGTGCAAACACGGGACCTGGAAGTGCTGGGAAACAGCTCCAATTAGACTCTTCACTGCAGTGCTAAATGGACAGAGCTCCCAGAAAGCAATTCCCAGGCTTGCTTTTATGCGATTAAGAATTAAAGCGACCCAAACCTGAAGATGTGTTAAAGCAAATGACCCGACTGCCCGGGAGGCGAGCACAGCCCTCATGGCTTTTTCATGCCCATTACACAAGCGTGAGCAACCTGTGGGGCAGGGGGAGGCAGTTGCCCCTGCCAGCAGCTGGCTCGGATGTGCTGTCCAGTGCCCAGGAATGCTTGGATAGCCAGCTCCCACATCTCGCAGGCATGGGAGCATGTGGGCTGGTGAAGGCAACTAGCATTTTGGGTTACTATAGCACTGCTGTTCTGCGCCTACAGCCATTGTGGTCCCTTCCTGTATGAATACATTCAGGCTCCAACAAATCTTGCTGAGCAGATGCTCTCAGGCAACTCCACCACCAGCTACAGCAACCTGGTATTTAAGCTCTTTGCAATCCCAGTATGTAACAGATGAAGATGAGATCAAGGAAGATGTATATGACAAAGAGAAAAACAAGCCCAGCTGCAACTAAAAGCTGTGAGATCCAGCTCTGCACTGACAACAGTGGGCCAGTGGCTCAGTGGCAGCTTGGCCCTTGTACCAAAACTGCAAGGGTTCCTGGGTGCTCCCTGAGGCATGGCATGGCATCTCAGGGACAAGACCCTTGGGGATCAGCCCAGGGCGAGAAGAAGAGGTGTGCTGAGACTCAGTGGCTGGGCACCAGGTGGGCACAGGCCAGTCTCTGTCTGCTCAGGCAGCAGGACTGGGGACACCAGGACCCCACTTCTGTGAGGGCTGATGCCAATCCAAGATGGGAGCCTGTGCACAAGCCACGGATACCTGTGATGTCTGTCTGGGCGTCCTCGGCCACAGCTGCAGCAGCCCTGCTCTTCCTCTCCAGTTCTTTCATTTCAGGCACGTAGAAGTCCCCTTGGCGGGCGAGGGGACACACGAAGTAGATGCGGTCCTGCTTGTAGATCTCGATCCGGGGGTGGGCACACAGCTTCCTCTCCTGGAAGACACAAAGTAGCCATGGGCAGGGATGTGCCCTCGCCCCCCGTCCCAGCAGCCCCCCACCACATTGACCTTCCCACCCGGCCAGGTCAGACTGGCCCTCTTTGCCCAGAGGCATGGAGGCCTAGTGAGGAGCAGAGGGTCCCAAAAATCACTGTGCTGATTTCCCTGCCACACCAGCCCCACATTCCAGGGCAGGCAGGTTTGGCCCTGGGGGTAAGCAGCCAGTTGGCTCCAGGAGGAGATGCTGAATACCCCCCCAGCTCAGCCTTGGTTTTGATGTGCTCATTTTGGGCTGGAGCGAGGGGCTTTGGGGACCCAGGCAGCTGCTTCACACAGACCTGCCAGATCTCTGGTTCCTCCCGGCAGCACGGCCCCACGAGCAGCACGGCCCCACGAGCAGGCGTAGCACTTCTCTGATAATTAATATAATCCAGAGCCGACAGCTCAAGCAGCTCCTTTCAGAACGTGAGGGCAGGGGGAGTGGGAGGTGCATCCCTGGCATTTCAGACAAGTCCCACTCCTCCTTTTCCTCACCCCACCTCCCCCTGGCAGTGCTCTTCAAGACCTCAGACCCCCAGCCTGTCAGGGACCCAGGACAGGGGCATGTCCCCCGGACCGTGCAGCCCACGCTGAGCCGGGGCTGTGGGGACTCTCGGGGTGCCGAGGCCGGGCCGAGGAGCAGCTGGACCCCTCTTGCCACCCCCTCCTCACCCGCCCGCCCGCCAGCTGCTCGTTGGCAGAGGGGGCGGCTGATTACAAGCCGGGTGAGAAAGGAGAGTGTCTCTTCAGCGGGTTTTCTTTTTCTTTCTTTCCCCTTTGCAAATCACTGACAGCTTTTATTTAACCCTGCAACCACCTTGATTATCTTCCTCCTTCTTCTCCTCCTCCTCCTTCTTCTCCTCCTCCTCCTCCTCCCTGCCCCAGCTATTCTCTTCCTCCTTCTTGCCCTGATTATCCTCTTCTTCTTCCCTAACCCAGTGATCTTCCTCCCTGCCTCAGCTATTCTCCTCTGTCATGGCCTGCTGTTGTGGCTTATTTGCACATTCTCCAGCAGGGTCCCCATCCTTCTGGGGCTCTCTGTAGCCAGAGCTGGCCCCACACCAAGAATGAGCTCTAAGGACACATCAATCATGACCTTACAAAAGCCTGACCCCCTTCTGCCCTGGAGATGGACTAACGTGATTTAAGAATCATTTATTTCCCAGACAAATGCTTGCACCAGGCAGGATCCACAACAGACGTGAGCCAACAGTGACCCTCTCCCCTGGCAGTTGGACCACCTGGAGAGCCACCTCCATGCTGCCAGGATGCTGCACAAGAAATACAGGCAGAAATCCCACATGAGCAGTTTTTGGGTCCATTTTCCCGGGAAAACTTGCAGCATCTGGCAATGCAGAGGCCCAGTTTGCAGAGACATGACCCCAGCAGAAGCTTCACCTATCCCATCCCAATTCCTTCCAGCCTGGCTTTCAGCAGTCCCTCCTCCAGCCGAGGAGGAACCACATTCCCTATCCCAGTGCTGCAGGGATACGCAGGGACGCAGGCGGGCTTCCGAGGCGCTTGGAGTTTGGAGTTCCCACTCGCAGGCAGGTGAAACACTGAGGCCTGCAGATCAAAACTGTATTAAATAAAAACAAGCTGGGTTGTTTTTAGCAGCAGAGCAGAGGCGGCTCATATCACTCCTGCTTTTTCAGCAACAACGCAGACAAGAGCCCGCCCCGCCGCTCTGCCCCTTGCTCTACCAACCACCAGCCCATCCGCCAACCTCCAGCTCGGCTCGTTATTTTAGGTTACTGCAACACACAGCAGAGATGGGTATCTCCAGGATTTGCAGGGTTTTTTTGGATAAATCCAGCTGGCCCTCCACTACTTCATGCAGACAAGGACAACTCAAAGGATCTTAGAGCAAAGAGACCTTCATTAACTTCCTGTGAGGTCCTAAATCCTCAGGGCTCCAGTCTGGTCTCCAAGACATCCCAAGCCCATCCTGAGGTTCCAAAAGAGTGGATCTGGGACGTGCCCTCTCCCTACAATCTACTCTAGGCTGCTACAACTTCCAATTACACAGACATAGTAGTGACATCCCCAAAACACAAACAACACCCCCTTCACCCATACAAAATGTGGGAATCTTGTCTTTTTAAGGAATAAAAATGCACACCTGAGTGAAGAGCAGGACTGGCTCTTGAGCCAAATGCTACTTCACAGTCAAGATTATCCTGTAAGAGAGACAAGGATGTTCCACCCTGCCAGGGTGGGAAGCAGCTCTGTGTCCCTGAAGCCAGAAGTGCCTAGGTGTCCAGCAGCCAAAGCCCATGGCTGGGGACCAGGTCGGTGGGACCACGCTGAAGTAGCTGGACACTCACTGTCAATACCCTCATTAGGGACAGCTACAGTACTTGATTTCTTCTCAATTCATCCAGGGCTTTTCCCAAGATGAAATGGAGGGAAACCAGAACCTGGGGGTGCTAATTTATGTCTATACAAATTAAGCTGGAAGCCAGGCTTGTGAGCTGGCCTCTGCTTCTGCGCTTCTTCCCAGAGACACCCAGCCTCTGGCAGGGCTGCTGCAGAGCTCAGCACTGGCAGGTGGGCTCAAGACAGGACAATATCCCCAAGAAGGAGCAAGGAGGTTGCAGCTGGGAATGCTGTCCCATCCAGCCTGGGACAAAGGGATGAGGCTGCATAAAGCTTGAGAAATGGGCAGAGGCAATGAGGTGGGGAGCCATGACAACAGAAATGGGTAAGGGGATCATCCAAAGGGGGTGGGAGATCAGCACTGTGATCATACCAAAGCAGATTAGGAAGCAAGCAGAGGCCAGGCAAGAATAGTGCAGCAAAAAGCAACCAAGAGGCTGGTGACACAGTGAATTTGGGATTATCCCAGTGGAGAGGAACACTGCAATGAAAAGAAACAACCCAGAGAGACTGGAGAGCGGAGTCCAAAGGCAAAGGTGTGGGAAGAGAGCAAATAAGCAAAGGCTCAACAACATGGCAAAACAACAGAGAGGCTCAACAGGCAGTGCTGCACTGCCACTGAGGAGGGAGCCCCTGCCTGGGTGTGCCGCCAAGCCAACAGATGGAGCAGCAAGGGGAACGTGGAGTGTGCAAGGCAGAGCCCTCCAGTCAAATCCAATGCAGTCTCACACAGGCGGAGGAGCTCAGCGAGAGGTGAACAGTGGGACACTGTCAGTGTCAGGCTGCTGGCTGTGACAACAGGACCAGTAAGTGGGGCAGGGAAGGGGACTCGTCCCTTTGCAAGGTCGTGCAGTGCCACCTCCCTCCTCAGCCTCCGCCAGGAGCTCTCCCTTCCTATGGCCAGCAAACATGGGGGCAGCAGCGCAGCGTGCAGGGCTGATTTCTATCCAGGAGCCTCCTCTGGGCACCTGAAACAGAGGATTCATTGCACATAATCCACACAGCCCATCGAGACACACAAATACATCCAGAGTCCCCAAGTTCAGTCCCGACAGGAACAGCAGCTCCAGCATACTCCTGCTACATTAGACCCACTGCTTCCCATGAAGCCAACTCCTTCTCAGCCCATCTGAGGAACGTGGTGGGCTGCTTCTCACCACCTTCTCGGGAGCAAGGCATTATGTAAGGGAAGACTCTTGCACTCCTCTTTCCCAGATGGAACAGCACCTCGCCCAGTCTTTAACCTCGGGTTCCAAATCCCCTACCACCACGTAGTGACTGCAGGATTTCCTCCATGTTGCTCTCATCCTAGAGAGGAATGGAGCATCCCCTAGCCTTGTGCATCAGAAAGGACAACAGGATTATGCAACAACCAGCATTTCGGGAGACCTTCCCCAGCAGCAGGAGATGCCACCTACTTGTCAGCACAAATTCCCCTCTCCCTACTTGTCCGTAAGGTCACAATGTCTGTCCATGATATGGCTTGGGCACAGCCTCCCAGGAGGAAGATGCCCCCACTTTCCTGGGTGAGCACAAGAGCAGTCCCAGGGCTACAGAGGACATGACAAAGTGTCTGAGACATGACCTGCAGTCATTAAAATCCCAGCAGAATTGTGCAAAGGCAGAAGGAGGTGGCAGGGGGCTCATGTCCCTCACCATGGCCCTCAGCACCTGCTGGGAAGCAGAATGTGAGCTGGGATGCTGCAGGGACTGGCTTTGTCACTCTCTCAGGTTCATCTGCTCAGGAATTCAAATGTCACCAAGTGGATCTGCTTCATCTCCCACTGCTGCAAGAATTCACCTTGTTAGGAGACCACAAATGAGCCTTGTGGATGCTCTCTGGATCCTCACCATGCATGGGCATGCTGGCAATCAGGCTCCAGCTGAACCCAGAACACTTCTAGGGTCGCCAGGAAGGCAGTGCGGAGGCAGCTGCTGTCCTCACCCCACTTCACCCCACAAGCTCCCTGTCACCCTTGACTCCTTACTGGGACCTCCTGGCATGGCTCACAAGGTGATGGTTAAGCCACACCAGCCCGCTGAGTCCCTACTTCAGGACTGACACTGTAGGAGCAGCTGGGCAGAGGTTTTTCATGCCACCACCAAGCTTCCTGCTGGAGCAGAGCTGGAAGCTGAGCTGTTCATGCTGCCCAGCAGCTCCTGGCTCCACTGCAGAGATGTCCACTTTGTACTCCAGCCACCTGTGTGCCATAGGAACAGAGCCATTGCTTGTGCCCATCCCTACCAGCACACCATCTGCCTGCAACACGTGAAAAACGTGCCTATAAATCCCATCCAGCCCTGGAAAAGTCACAGGGAGCAAGCAACTGGTCACCCAATAGATGCAAACCCTCTTCTCCCTTAGGGGAATCAGGCAGCCCTGAGTTGCCCTCCCCGCCACCAGCCAGGGATGAACCCTCCAGGGATCTGCCTGTGGGCACAGCCGAAAAGCTGGGACAGGCTGGAGCCACTGGGAAAGCCAACAGTGCAGGGTCCAGCCTAAGCATCGACTGCTCTCTGCACAGTGCCAATTGAGAGAACAACTTCCCAGAGGGGCCAATGGACATGTGGCCCAAGTCTGGCCAGCAGGGCCCAGACTCAAGGAGAAGCTGTGGGTTGTTAACAGGGATTGTCTCGACATCAGTTTGGCACAATGTGCCTGCAGCTGCCGCTCACCCCTGCTCTTACTGTGACAGGATGTGCTGCTGCCATCGCAGGGATGCCAAAGGGTGTCAGGCACATGGAGCTGGCTCCATCCACATCCTGCTGTGACGCTGGACCAACGCCAACCACATGAGGAGTTTTTCCATAGGCAGTTGGGGTCAGTCCCTTCCATTTATTACGCTGCCACACCTGAAGAAGGAATAGATGGAGGGTGCGAACGCAGAGGGGACTTGTGACCATCACTGGGGATTGCTGCCTCTGGGGGGGCTCACCAGCATCCCCCCAGCCAGCCAGGGCATCACCACAGCCTCACTGCCAAGAGCCTGGGGCTGCTCTGGGTAGTGCCAGCAAGTCAGCTGGCACCTGGCACAGTGCGGGAAGACCTCCGGGCGACCCACCAGCCCTGTCCTCACATGCCAGCAACTCCTGCCTGCTCAGACAACACAACTCCCCCACATCTTCCTTCCAGCTGGAGGCATCCGTCCTCTCCATCTCTCAATGATGGGGTCAGACGCTTCAGTCCCAGGGATTTTAAAGGAACAACAAAACTGCGGGGAGCTGAACGGCCCTAAATCGGTTGCTAAAATTAAAAGCTGAAACTGAGCCACCAGCTAGGACTGGGGGGAGCATGCTGTGTGCTACATCCTCCTCGCTTCCTCACACACTCCACGCTCGGTGTGTCATCCCCACTTATCTTAGAACACGGGCGCTAGGTAGTCCTCAGAGGCTTTGCAATTCAGTTTGCACAGCACCCAGCGCCCTTCGGCATTCTCCCAGTTCAGCCACGAGACAGACTCCTTGCTGGGCCACCCCTCTGTCCCCGGCTCAGACTGGGAATGTCCTTGTTTCCATTCCTCTTTGCTCAGACAGCAGCTTGAGGTTAAACACCACTTCAAATCACCCATCTGAGCTGATAAAAGCAAAAAAAAAGAGGCAGCCCTTCCTCCCAGGGCCAAGCATCTCCTGGGCTGCACTAGAAGTGGCGTGGACAGCAGCCTGAGGGCAATGTTGCCCCTCAGCTCTGCTCTTGTAAGACCCCACCTGAAATATTGCCTCCAGCTGTGGAGTCCCCAGCATGAGACAGTCATGGACATGTCAGAGTAGATCCAGAGACCACGGAAACAGTCCAAGGGCTGGAACAACTCTGCTACGGAGACAGGCTGAGAAAGTTAGGGTTATCCAGCCTGGAGAGGAGAAGGCTTTGAGGAGCCCTAAAGTGTGCTTATAAGAGATGGAGACTTTACCGGGGCTTGTAGTGACAGGGCAAGGGACAGTGGTTTTAAAGCAAAAGCCAGAAGGTTAGATTGGACATATGGAACAAATACCTTGTCCTGAAGGTCGTTAGGCACTGGAACACGCTGCCCAGAGAAGCTCTGGATGTCCCATCACTGGACATAGCCAGGTGTTCAAGGTCAGGCTGGATGGGGCTTTAAGCACCCTGCTCTAGTGAAAGATGTCCCTGCCCACAGCAGGGGGGCTGGACTGCATGGCCTTTAAAGGCCCCCTCCAAACCGAGCCCTGATTCTGGTCCTCCCTGCTAAGCCACAGCCTAACAATGGGAGACAGGGATGAAGCCTGGGTGCCCAGGGCTGCCCAATGAGGGGCAGAAGTCAGCCAGAGGCTGGGGAAGAGCCATCAGCCCAAGAGACAGCTGGGCAGAAGGGAAGACAGATTGCTGGAAGGAGAGGCAGGCAGACATGCTTTACACCAGTAATACCTCAAGCATCAAGGAAAGCCCAACATCTCAGCTTGCAGCTCCAGCAGGGTGCACATGGAGCCGGGCAGGCCCAGCCTTCCAGGGCGACAGCACCCGGAGCCAGCTCCAGCACACGGCACAGCCACCAGCACTGGGCTGCCAAGGGCTGTGGAACAGCTGCTGCTTCCCAGGCTGGAGAAACTCACATTTCAGAGGTGGTAAGACTGCTCCCACGCACGTGCACTTTACTTTCAAATCCTCTGGGGTGCGAGGTGTTTCAGAAACAGAAGGTGATATTATTGCAATCAAGAAAAGGCTGTTTCCGTCAGCCAGCGGGAAAAACGAGTGGCACCACCAGCACTACGGCAGCGGAAAGCAAAGTCTCGCCAAAGGATAACAAATCCTCCAGGTAGCAGAATACTGAGCCTGGCAATTAGCACCTCCAACGTCATCAGCATCCCTGCCTGCCCTCGGCTCACTTCCCCTTCCCACGGCAGGCCCCCGTGCTGCCTGCAACCAGGACACACCGCCCTGCTGACGTGGCAGTGCCATGGCTTAAGGACAGACAGGAGAAAACCACCCCCGAGATCCTCTCCGCAGCAGTGAGAGGGAGTGGGAGTGCGTTTGGACCGTGGGAGCCGTGAAACACCGGGCTTGATAGGTGGGAGAGTTTTTCATTTTCACCTCAGCGAAGGCAGCCCGCCATGCAATTTACACCTTGCCCGCCCGCGCTTCCCGGGCCGAATCACCCAGCTGCTCCCATGGCTCCTCCGGGGCAGGAGCTGCGGAGTGGCAGCTGCCAGGCACGGACAAACTGCGAGGTAAAGGAATGAGCCCGGGGGTGTTGGTGGGTTCAGGAGATCCCAGCGCCCTGAGAGAGCTGGCAGGGACCAGGCACAGGCTCCCACGTCATGGCTGGCAGCTGCTGTCAGAGTCATGAACACTTTTCTCCTCCCTGGGATGGAGATTCCATCCTGTCCTCCAGCAAAAGGGAATAAGCTCCAGCCCTTCCTCGCTGCAGGCCCTGACACACTCTTGGACTTTCTCCTCTTTCAGCACCCACTTGAGCTGCAAGAGAAATCCTCCAGCACACAAAGGAGCATCCATCAGCTTCAGATATGAACCAGGTAGCAAGTCCCAGCGAGATAAAACCTTTCAGAAAGGAGCTGCGGGGGGCAGTCAGAGCCCCCAGCATGGGGGTAGGACAAGCCTGACAAAACTGCCAGCCTAGACATGCTCAGGTACATTAGTCCATGTGCTTCCAGGGATGTATCATACTGCCCCCAACTACGGGAATGTCACCTGCAGAATAAAGAGCAGATGGTGCAAACAAACACAATTCATGGGGCTTGGGTCCCCCCTGGTGTTACAGTTATTTGGCAGTAATTAGTCCTGGAACAGAGAGTTTCAGAAGTAAAGGAAACTTTTGCATTAAAAAAGATTAATTTTCCTAAAGACTCAGTGCTTTCCACTCTCAAGTTCTGCCTTGCTCCTGTATCCACCATGGATAAGCAAAGCCAGCTGGGGAGATGGTACTCACCAGCTTCCCAGAGCTCCACTATATGTTCTCATACTCTGCCTCCTACCCGACCCCACCACATCCCATTTTCTTCTCCTCCTTCCCCATCACAACCACACATGAGTTCCCTGAAGGGGACTTTGGTTTTAACCATTCTGAAAGCTCAAACACCGGATTTGCATCATAAAACAAGAAATCTGTGTAAATCCACATAATCTCTCCTCTCCTGAGGAATCGGTCCTGGGTTCCTGTCCCAGTTCATAGGAACTCCACACAGTGGGAGCACACAGGTCAACAGCTGCACACGAAAGGAGGCAGATGAGACTGTGGCAGAGGAGGACCACAGCTGGAGAGGGCTGCCTCTGCTGCAGAGAGCAGATCTCCAGGGACCAACGCTCTCCTCCCAGCCCTCACAGGCTGCTTCTTCAGCATTAATCACAATGCTGAAGGGGTTGATGCAATGATCTCTGCCATCACGGATGACTGGAACAATGCTAAATCGCTTTGCCTGCTCTGTTGCCTTGGCAAGGCTGCCAGGAGCAGCAGCTGTGGCAATTTCTCTGTCTCTTGTCAAGGCAGGGCCTTTCAGGAAAGGGATCATCATCCAAGATCATCTCCTGTTGTCTTGCCTCAGCAAGGCAGCCCACTGCACTGCAGCCTCCCACCCTACATGGGACACCACACAGGTAAAAAGAGCCTCTTTAAAACTTGTGTCTTTGTCATGTTGCTCACAGGGAGAGTAAGTCCTAACCTAGAGTGACCTGCTCTGCCCTGCCACAAGACTTGTGGTGACAGATCTTCCATGGATAACTTGGAGATCTCCTCATCCAGGTGGACATTCCCAACCCACCTTGATGGCTTTTTCTCTTGGGCCACCATTCACTTGAGTACTTGCCCTTCTGCAACAGGAACGTCCAGACAAGCTGTAAGCTTGTGGTTCACAGCCTTCTCACACATGTCCTCACCCACAATGAGTCCTGTCATGAAATCCTCTTGCAGAGGAGTCAAAGCAACAGAAATGGAGCAGGAGCAGCAGTGCCTGGTGCCCACAGCACATGGGGGCTCTCAGTCTCCTGAGCCAAGGTCTGAACTGCCCCTTCCAAACCTCAACCCTTTCCTTTTGCTCTATGGATTGCAGGCATCTCTAGTTGTTCTTCCACAGCCTGTCAGTCACCAGGACAAACTCAGGACATGTGTCACATTAATGGCCCCAGGAGGAAAATGGAGGAGTGGAATAAATACCCTCCCCGTCCCTTCCTACCTCCTTGAACAACCTTGTCTTTCTGCAACGCCCCCAGTTCCCAGGCTTCATGGAATATATTTCACGATGAGCTAAGCTCAGCCTCACACCATCCCTTCACAGCTGAGAAAGCCAAAAAGGGAAGCTGAAGAACCTAACCTTGCTGAACTTGCACAGATAAAGCCACCAGCAGCCCAGGGCAAAGCCGCGATGCAACCGCCTGATTCCCAGACAAAATAGTCCTTCCCTTCCCACCCACAGGGACTTACTGTCAGGCTTATTGGCCTCATTTGGAAGGCAAGGAAGATCCAAAGAGGAAGATCAAGTGGGTTTCAGCCTGGTTTGCTGAGGAGGAATAGGGAAGATGATCATGACATCCATAAGCACATCTCAAATAAAACACGTTGGCAAATCTGATGTCAGAAAGCAAGTTTCCAGGACAGGAGGATCTTTCAAGCTATCAGCTAAGTGCAGCCAACAGTGGAGAAAGATTGTTTGAGCTCCTGCTCAGGGAAACCCTGAGCTCAGGCTTGACTTGGGTGACAGGGATCCCAACCAGGCTCTCTGCTGTAGGACAGACACCCCTGAGCCACTGGTCACCTTTGCTCACTGCTCCTCCTGCTCCTTCTTCCCTTGCCCCAGGGACAGATATCCCCATGTTTTAAAAGCAAGCCAGGGTCCGGGACAAGTTCCTTCCTGAATGTTTATAAAAGAACAAGAGGCATTTCCCCACGGGCCTCCAGAAAGCCAGCTTCAAACCTCGACATCCAAGAGCTTGCATCTCTCTTCCCCAAAAAGCTGACAAAGGGCAAAGAGCCAACCTCACCCTGCGGGATGACAATTCCTCCCGGTGAGCTCGGCTAATGAAGCCCCTGGAGCCCGCAGCCACCGGCGGTAACGACTCGCCCGAGGAAATCCCAGCGCACACAAACAGCGCTGGCGGGCACACAGCAAAGGCACAGCTGGGCGGGCTGCCTGCAATGCGGGAGGAGCTGGGAATGCAGGGGAGGCGAGCAGGGGCTAAGGGAGGCGAAGGGAGGCACTGGGCAGATCCGTCAGGGCCAGCTCCAGGTGTCCCCGAGCCGCGACTCGCCACTTCAGCGGCCGCACGTGCCCGCACCTCTCCATCGGCCCTGCTGCGGGCGGGCACGGCGAGGCGAGGCGAGGCTGCCTTTCCTCTGCAGCTCCCACTTCTCCTCCTCCCCGGCCCACCAGGGGCCCGGCACAGGTCCCAGGTGGCTCATTACCTTGGTCTGGAGAGCAGAGCGCCTGCTGAGTGTGCCGGGCGTGCGGGGAGCCAGTGGCTGGCGCTGCCAGCAGGGACACAAGCCGAGTGCCTCCAAAGCCGGGCTCTTCTGCCGGCAACCGAGGCAGCAGGGGAGGGCAGCAGCTGCTTTCACCGACCTTTGCAGTCTGGCAAATGCTCCTCTGCCAACAAAGGATCGTGAGTTTGACTGTGCAGATCAATCAAGAGGAGAAATCAAAGCAGTTAGGCAAGGACAGACCCAGCCTGACTCTGCCCTTCCACAAGGATCCCATATGTTCCCAGATGTGCTCCATGAGCCGGTAATGCTCCAGAGATGCATCACACCATTCAGCTTTCCAGATCTTTCCCTCCTGGGGAGCCAACTCCCCATCTGCACCACTGCTCTGCTCTCCCAGGCACCCCAAACCATACACAGCTCTGTGCAACACCATTGACCTCAGCACATCAGCCAAAGCTGCAGCCACCAGAGCTGCCCCAGATCCTCATTAGTGCCCTGAGACCTGGAGGTCATCCCTCCTCCTCCCAGTGCTGATGTCCCCCTCAGACTCTGGGTACCTGGAGGATGGGGAGGGCTTTGGGGGAGCATATCTACACCTCTGCCCCCATCTGCCCTTCCCCAAGCTGCCACAGCTTGCCACGGGCAGGAAGTGTACTCTGCCTGCTGCAGCGCTGTCCCAGAAAGGCTGCTGGGTCTTGGATAGCAAGAGGGGAGGAATTTGGACACTGGCCCTCTGCCCCAGGACACAGCAGAAAGCCAGAGATGTGCCAATGCTATGGGTCCCAAAGTAGGTCCCACCAGGAGACACGGCTTTGCAGGGGAACAGGTGGGAGATGAAGGCAGTGGCTTCTTGGGGTGGCAGGACCTGGGCAGAACAAATGAACTTTGAACTTGGCACCTAGAGGTGCGTGTGAGAGAGGAGGAGGAAGATGCAGGAACAGAGAGGAGTCGATGGTTGTGCTCCTCCGCTGTGAGCCCACAACATCTGGCAGCCCCTGAAGCCACTTCTGCTTTGCTCATTCCTGAACTGCTCGGCAGAGAAGTTCCTGAGCAAGTCTTTCTCCACACTGACCTCTTGATAAGCTTTTGCCAATTCACGGTCTGGTTACTGAATCGCTGGGAGGACCTTACCCCAAGCTGTGAATCCACACAGCGTGAAGAGCAGAGCAGCTGGCCCCAGCAGATGACAGATATCTACCTTCCTGCATGTCAAGGACCTGCCATCAGCTCCAGGCAGAAATAAACCCCAGAGTAAATGAGAGTAACCGGCGATCCAGTAGCAGGGAAAAAATGCAGGTGTCCACAATGGGAATGAGGACATGGTTTCTGTCCCTGCAGCCTTTCCAGAGTGCCTTACAACCTTATGGAGTGGGAACAGAGCCCATCAGCAAATGCATGAAGCCAACAGGCAGCTGCAGAGAGGGCCACTCTGTCATCAGCTATGGCACATTCTCTTCATCCCCCAGGGCCATGACACCCCTTCAGGTTCCCTTTGAAAGGCAATAGCCCCCAGTGCCGTGCTGGGACTGGGGCTCCCAGACCAACCATTCTCCCAGCTGCCTTAGAGTTCCATCTTTGACCTTCAAGCAGCACCTTTGCCTTAGAGTCCATCTCACAGAGCCGTGAAGGGAAAGAGACACTGTAGCAACTTTAAATGTACCAGGAGATTTTTCTGGTTGGTGGTGTGTGGAATGGGGGAACAGAAGCAGAAATTTCCAGGGGTCCTGTGATGCAAATGTGCCCATCCACAAGTTATCACTGTGATAAGCAGCCAGAGCCAGGAATGCAGAGCAGTTACTAACTTGCTCTCCCCACTGTACTCAGCTCTGCCACCCCTCTTCATCCCTTCGGGGTTGTTATAATTCCTCACATTAGCAGAAGATGCAGGTAAAACCATCTGTCTGTGAGTGAGCACCTGGTGGTCATTGTACAAGCCGCCAAAAAAAAAAATCATCCCAATTACTCCACAGTGACAGAAAGTCCCAGGCATCCTTCTGCTCTGAGCCTTTGAAATGTAAAGCCTCACTGTTTGGTGTCATTTAATTTGGAGCTCAGCCTCAGATCAGCAGAGCCTCACTGAGCTTTAGGAGGAAGCAGCCATGCAAAACACACATGTGCAAAATTCAGATGTCAGTGGCCTGGAAGACAAGCATACCCCAAGCCTCACCAGTGACTCCATTTTGTGGCTCCAGTGTCTCTCTTTTGCCATCCCAGTGCCAGAGGAGGCCGATTCTGTCTCAAAAGCTGTATGGAGACTCAGCTCCAAATCAGTCCTAGTTTCTCTCTGGTACCCAGGAGAGGTGACCTCCCATCATCATCTCCCCTCTTAGGAAGGTTTGTTCCTCTCCTCCATGCTGGAAGCACATCCTTTTAGGACTGCAGACCCAGCCTAGCAGACCTGGCAGGGCAAAGGCATCCTACCTAAGGGAGAGCTTATCTACAACAAATCCAGCAGAAATGCATCTGCTCAAGCCAGGCATGAGCCTCTGCCTCCTCACACTCACCACAGCATTGAGGAGCCCACGAAAGGTGAATGTTGGGTGGGCTGGGGTTGGACTAAAGGCACTGGTCCATCAGCTGCTGATCTACTCTTGAGGGTAATGGGTACCTTCCATCTCTTACCAACACTGGGCATTGCACTAAATCCTGAGAGAAATCAGCTCAAGGGTGACAGAGGACAAGCACTGGCTCGTGCTCCCCAGGGAGCTTGGCCCCCTCTGCCCACTGTGGTCTGACAGCAGGGGAACAAACACCTGTCCTTGCTGCCATGCAATTGGAGAGGTGCCAGATGACCCACCCAGAACACTGGACATGAAGGTGAAGAGAACTGCCATGATCTGTCACTCACTCGGGATGGAGCAGGGGAAGCAGTACAGGAAGCTTGGACATCCCTGCCATGCTGCAGACCTCTATCAGCTGCCTCAGGGCAGTTATAGTCTGGAGCAACCCCTTCCAGCTTCAGGCGTGAGTGGTGGAGTTACAAACTGCCAACATTTGTGTTACAGGCTCTGATTTTCCCTGGTATGGCTGAAGCACAGGCTGGAATAAGCTGCCACATGCTGGGGAAAAAAAAGGCACAAAAGGACTCCTGGAGCTGAGGGTTCACAGGCACCCCCCCCAAAAGACTGCAAGCCAATAATTAAGCATAGCTCAACCTTCCTCTTTCAAGGAGCTCATAGACCAGTTTGCAAGCTGCTCTGGAGCCCTGCAACAGCTGAGGCAGCTGGATACCATGAAGATTAACCCAGTCCTGGCAAATCCAGACGAGTTCAGAAGGCCAGGATTTGGCAGCCTGTTGGGACAACCCAAGTTGTCCTGACAATAAACAGCCAGTGGGTGTTTGCTCCTCAAAGCAGGATGGGATGTACTGGCTGTATGTAGGTCTGAACTGAACCACTGCACCTCTCCATACCCTGCACCCACTCCCCAAAGGTTGTGAGTCCCCCTACAGGTCCAGGCGGAGCAACAGCCACCAGGCAACAGCACAAAGAGAGGAAAAGCAAAGCTGAGCTCATGAAAGCCTCCCCAAGATGTGAGCAGCTCCACAGACCTCCACACCTGTCATGGTCATGAGGCTCTGGACGCCTCCAGCCTGCTGCCTCTGCCCAGGGCCACCAGCACACAGCAGCATCAACTCCAACAGCATCCACAGGGCAGCAGCTGCTGCAGGCGGGCAGACAAGACACAGGTTTGTGTGTATCTCCCTGTCAAACAAAGAGACCCCAAGAGACTTTCAGTGTGACCCTTTCCTTCAGAGCAAACAGCTGGGCTCAGCCACCTCACTGGTGCCCCAGCCACCGGTGCAGCCCCAAAGCTGTGCCTTGCCTACGGCACACACGCTCTAGGCATGAGGAGGAGCAAGAACTGATGTTGTTCTTTCGTCCCTGTGATCCGATCACCACCCAACCTCGTGATTCATCCATCCATATTTTGACTCGGTGCAGAAGAGAAATGTTTTCACTCTCCTGCCCTCCTCAAAGCAGGGCCTTTCCTACCATTTTTTACATAACTAGAATCGAGAAAGTGCAAGTTAGTCACAGCACAATGGTCCCTTTTCTGGAGGTAAAAATGCCGCTGCTTTCAAATGTATTATCTGCCTGCTCCACAGGTTTCAAAGTGGGAGCTTCACAGCCAGGGAAACTGGGCCAACAGCATTTGTTGGAAAAGAGCAATATTTCTGTGAAGCTGTTCCGCATTTGATTGGGTTAATTTTGCTGTTTCTTAAGCCTGGCACAGCTGGCAAGGTCTGGCTCAGAGGGCTATGGGGAAGAACCTGTCCAGACAAAACTCATTAAGACCCAGCTAAATAATCACAGAGAGGCAGATCAATCTCATCCTTGAGTTAATTGACTAGCTGTCAAGAAGGGAAGACCCCAAGGTTCAGGACACTGTCGCTGCTGGAAAGAGCTGGACACGTCTCCAATGCCTGACAAAGAAAACCTTTTGAACTGACTGCATCCTCTGGGATTCTCTATAAATACATCTGGGGAGAGCATATGAATAGATCAAGTCGATAAAGAGATCTGACAGAAAAGTACTGTAGTATTTTACTCTCCCCCCTTGCCCAAGGCAAACCATTTCAGTTCTTTCTCTTCCTTGGACACCCATATGAAAGATCCCCGGCTTCTCCCGTGATCATTAATCCTCACTGCAAAGGAGAGGGGGAAGCAAACCTTTTGTCTGAGAAGATTCATCTCTGTGATAATTTTGCAAGGGTGAGCAAGTCATTACAAGGCTGCTCTCCCAGCTTTCCAAAGCAGCAGCTCAGGAGGGTGAGGTGGCTTCCTACTCCCTCCTGGGACGAAAATGCCCCCAACCAGGACCACTGATTGACAGCCAACACTGGTCCAGGCTTTTGGTTGTTGGGCCATCAGGGATGCCCACACAGTTTGGCATGCATAGGAGGGCAGGCACTTGAAGTTCACTCTTCTTCCAGGAGCTGCCTTTGGAAACGCTCCTGAAAAAGGAGCTGGGATGGCAATAGGATCAAAATGCTGGATGTCACAGGAAAGCACCCATTGAGGCAGAGACCTGGGGCTGAGCTGCCAGATGGAGCAGCCTCGCCAGGGATGTGATGGAAGCCCCATCACCACAGGCTTTCAAGATGTAATTGGGTGCTAGATAACCACGCTCCCTTTCCCATGAATGGTTGTACCAGACTCTCTTTCCAGGTCCCTTCCAACCTGGCCTGTTCCCATTTTGTAATCAGTTAGAACTGGGAGGCCAAGTGGCAGGAGCCTGCATCCCACAGCAGCTGCTTCCCTGGAACCAGGACTCTCCTGCCTGCTGCTGGGACAGACTCTTGCACAGAGTCAACAAGAAGTTGAGGAAAACCCGGGTAATTTCACACATGCTACAAGCTGCAGAGGCAGGGAAGGAGCCTTTTAACTACCAAAGCTCAAATTTGGTCAGCAAACCTTTCCTGCTCAAAGCAGCAATGCTGTCAGAGCTGCAGTTTTACACTTGCCCCTGTGCAATAGCTGAATAGCAGAGCCAAAACAGAAGCTGCACAGTTTGCTTGCAAGAGGAAAGGTGTGTGCAGGCACAAGGCAGCAGAACTGCAGGAATGGCACCAGCACAGGCTGGGAAACCAGCACACACTGACTGGTGCACACTGGCGTGCCTGGCACAGGTCAGTCTTGTCAGCACTGAACACGAAGCACGGCCAGTGCGAATTCACCGCCCACCTGCAAGGACCAGGGAGAAGTTGACAGCAGAGGAGTAGTGGCCTGGGGCTGCCACATTCCTCTGGGGAAACAGGGAAGTGGGGATGCCTGCTGCGAGTGGCAGGAGACGTGACGCAGAGCTCCCCGTATGTTCCATCAGCTGCGCGGGAGGAGCGCGTTCCCTGCAGACACAGGTTAAACGGACCCGTTCCGCTGACCGAGCCCACCCCGCTCCCAAGGTCCCCACGGCGCTGAACGACATTGCCCACCACATTCCCTTCCACCTGGCTCAGCTCCCAGCCTGACGTCGTGGGCATCCTGCCCTCCCCACGCTGAAGGCGAGGTCATTCTCGCTTGCAGGACTGAAACATCTTTGGATGGTTTTGTCGCTAAAAATATTTAGTTACTAAAAGTCGCTGTGAATGCACGAGCTGATGTGATGTGACATCCAGCTGGGGGGTGCCAACCAGCAGTGAGCGGGCGGCCTCGCTGCAGAGAGCCCACTGAAAACCAGCTGTCAGTGCAGGTCAGCGAGAGATGAACGTGCCCGCAAAGGCACGGACACCTCGGGGTCCCTCTCTGCTTCCTGCCGCTGCATGTCACTTTTTGGACAGGCTCGAGCTGGAGCACCACGGTGCCCACGCCTGCTCCTCCTGCCCAGCCCAAGATCCAGAGCTTCACTGGCTCCTGGCAGAGAGCACACACCAGCCAAGGGCGTTCTCTGGTGCTTGTCCTCAACATCAACCAGGCTGGTGGACAACCAGGAATGGTCCATGAACAGTGCACGAGCTACAAGTGACATGACCTACAGCCCAGCTTTTCCTGGACTCTGTATCCTTACTCCAAATGCCTGACAGCCCAAGGCCCATTGGCCTGTCAACCTATCAACTCTGGTCTCGTCCTTGCCATCAACACAAGATGGACACATCAAATCCTCTATGACTCTCTAGGACTTTTTTCCCCCCTGTTATTATTTCATGTGTGAGGATCACTTACCAGCAGTGTCAGGTAACCTCCTGTCTTCTTGGGAACCCTACAGACCTACACTCAAGAGCACATGGGCTTAAACTGAAGGTCATCCCACCCAGCCAGGCAGCTGAGCCACCACCCCTATCCCCAGCACCCTCCCACAGTCACACTGGGGCATGGGAAGAAGGCATGAGAAAGATTGAGGGCTGCAGAAAGACA
Source organism: Corvus hawaiiensis (assembly GCF_020740725.1). Taxonomy (NCBI): domain Eukaryota; kingdom Metazoa; phylum Chordata; class Aves; order Passeriformes; family Corvidae; genus Corvus; species Corvus hawaiiensis. The sequence continues at coordinate 17,301,647 of NC_063223.1, read as the reverse complement.
CTGGCATATTCTGCAGGGTGACCCATTGATGCAAAGAGGAAGAACATAAACTGGATGAGTCTTGCCAGACCCACATGATGAGACACTGAGGGCAGCAAAGTCCCAGGTTAGTGGTGATACGTTCTGGATAGAGGTATCCTGCTCCTCCTTCTCTCTAGAGAGATGGACATATGGCTTTGAGTGGCCCTGGCTCAGCACAGGCTCCACCTCAGGCAGTAGTCTTCAGCCTCTGGTCCACAGAGCTTGCAGAAGAGCAAAGGAGTTCATAAGGAAAAATGAAGCTGTGACTCAAGAACACAGGACTAGACATCTGTTAGTAATTCCTAGACCTCTGGAGGAAAATTCAGGCAGGAGTTGATTGGCTGAAGCTGCCACTGTGATCAGCTCTCACACACGTGCAGACTGAAGCCTGAGCTGCTCACACACGACAAGCTGGCATTTAAAAATGCTTCATGCATAGAGCCTGAAATAAATAAACTAAATCATCCAGGAGAAAGAATTTAAGTGGAAAAACATCCCAATAATTGAGCCATTTTTGCAAATGTTTTATCTGCTCCCAACCCCCAACCCCAGCCTCCCAACACAGCAAAGCAAAAGGATGGCCTTTAAAACACAAACCACCTGGGATGGGAACATAGATCCACAGACCTTCATTTAAAACAGCTGGGAGAAAAGGATTTTCAACAGATCTGAGCAAAGGCAGCAGGCTCAGCAGCATAGCCAGGAGAGCCAGAGGGGAAAGATGAGTGCAGCCTCACAAGGGCACTGAGGCTCAGCTGCCATAAAGAACCACTTAGGCTCCCAGCTGCCCCCAGACAGAAAGGCATCCACGTTACAGAGCTGTTTGGGACACTAGGTAGGGGAGCAGAGTCTGAAGGATGGCACACATCCCAGATAGGTCAGCCAGGGAAAACCTCAGCAGCACCAGTGAGAAGGGAGGAGTGTTCACTGAGTATTTCTGTACTGAATTTGGGACAAAGTCAGACGACGTGGGCAGAGCATGCGGGTGAAATGTTTGCTCTTCCACGGCAAGATAAAATACATGGCTCACAGGCCCATTTTAACATGCTGAAGTCCCTGCTGACAAGCTGTCCACATGTCAAAGGGTGATCTCTGGCCAGCTGGAGATACTAAAACATCCCAGGAGAGACAGCAGCCTGTACCTGCCAACATTCAGTGGGTAAATAGCTGACTTGAACAAGCACAGACTGGCCAGGCGAAGACAGCCAAGGCAAAGTATACGGATGGCTGCAACTGGGCCAGATCACCAGGAAGCAAAGGAGATCAGCATAATTAATGCCAACCACTCGTTTACAGCTGTCAGATCCTGTTGGCAAATACGATTTATTTTTGTGGGGAGGGCGGGCTTGACTGATAAAACAAACCAGCACTCGTGCCATTCAATCAAGCTCAGAGAAGACGTAGGACTTGGCATCATTTCCCATCTTTAATCGAGGAACTACAACTCCATCAAAGGGCAGAGGCACATGTTTGAAGTTGCTATTAGCTGGCTCAGAACAAACCCAGGACTGGGGGTCTGTGGCAGGGGACAAGATCTCCACCAGAGATTCATGTGCCACAGCAGTATGACCATTGCTGAAATAAAGCATCTGTTTGAGCTACTGACAAGTCACAGAACTTTCTAAGTACAAAACAGGTCCAAACAAGAAACCAGAAATTAAGGCCAGAAAATATGGAAAGCACTAGAAAACACGGCAACTTTTCAAGCTTTGTATATTTAGCTTAGCAAAGAGAGAGGCCAGAGGTGACCTCATCCTAAACTGCCATAGCTGACAAGGGAGCAAAGCCTGCTCCAAGCTAATGGCCCAAGGAATAACACATTTCCCTGGCTGTAAACAGGAACAAGCCATGTCTTTCTAGCACCTTGTGGAGCTCCTTTTATGGAGAGCTGAGGTGTGGAGGAACACGACAGCGTCTGTCAGGCAGGAGCCAACCTGATAGTCTCCCAAATCTTTCCTAGCATCACTCAGCCACTGCTGCCTGAGATCTGCACTGCAAAGGGATGATTCACAAGCCCATGGAAGTGAGATACTTGTGATTACAGAGCCCAGGGGGAGGAAAAAAACTGGGAGTTTTGCTGAAGTTGAAGGACACCTTTACAAGACCATCTAAAGACATAAAACCCCAGTTTTCCAAGTTAGGCAGAGTCAGAGCTTGAGGTCAGTCAGCTGGTGCTCTGGAGGGTGCAAGGCAGCCAGGATGTTACTGGCATCCCTCCACTTCCACATCCTCCTTGGATGAAGAGAGCACAAAATTGACCCAAAAAACCCACAGAAAGAGGACAGGTTGAACGAGGCACTTCTAGGGCTGCAGTGGGAGACACCTGGCAGCTCTGCCTTGGATGCAATTAGCCACCTCTTCAGCTGCCAGAGGAGATCAACAGCCAGGAGGTCTAAGCCCACCCACCCAGCAGTGCCCACTAGATGCCAGAAAGGATGCAGAGAGATGCAGGGACACACAGCCCACCACAGAAAGCCCAGTATACCTAAACCAGAAGAAACACTCCTTGAAATGGCAGGAGGGGAATAACCCACTCCCAGAGCTGTCAGAAAGGGTCCCCGCCAGAGAAGAGCTTTCTCCTTTGCTCCCAGGAGTTGGGAGTGCCAGGTCTGACAGGCAGCTGTGTTGTGGGCCAGGAATGCACATCCCAGGAAAGCAGGGCACACCTGCCTGGAGGCAGGGAGAAGCAACATCAGAGGTTATTAGGGAAGAAATGCTTTTAAGGGACACTAAATAACCCCAGCCTATGCCTTAAATAACCCATGTTCAGAGTAATGAGCCAGCAGCCTCTCCTGGGCTCCTCAGAAGGTGATTCTAGACAGTAAGTCACTGCCAGCCTGCCATCCCTGGGGAAGGATGTCCTCTTACCTGCCAAGGATGGCTGCAGCCATTTCCCCACAGCTCCCAAAAGCCATGCCTGCACCCAGAGTCTCAGGGAAATGCCAGCTCCTGAGCTCACAAGAGCCGGGGGGGCAAAGATGTATGCTGCAAGGACAGCCTGAACATGAGACCTCCTGCTCCATGCCAGCCCACCTCCCTTCCACCCTTAATGAAAGGAGACTCATTATTATTAAAAGAATTCTCTTTGAAAATTATTGTTCAAAATTTGTTTTTAACTTTTCCTGTCCCTCCAAAGCAGCAGCAGACTGGGAAATACAAAGTCAAGACTGCTGAAAGCCAGCACCACTGCACCCTCACTGCTTGGGAAACATGAGCCACAAGCATTCCTGGTTAACTTCTGCACAGCACCAGCAAGCCCAGAGGGAGCCACACATCTCATCCACATCCACCAACCTTCAGGACTAGATGTCCCCAAGCTAACCTCATGGGAAGCCGTGGGAAGGCTTCTTTCAACTCTGCCCCAGACTTCCCCACCACCTCTCACTGTCCTCTTTCCTCAGCTGGACCCCAAACCCTCAGCTCCTTTGCCCTACACGCCCACCTCCAGTCCCCTTCTCCTCCCATTCCTCTTCTCTATTTTTCAGCCTCTCCAAAGCTTTCTCTGCCCTCCCTCCCCACCTTGCAACCCTCTTTGGCCTCCTTCAGCTTCCTCTCCATCTCCTGCTCTCCCACAACTTCTTTCTAGGACTAGGCAGCCATGTCATCCTCCCCCCACTTCCTCTAATTCCCTCTCTCCATGGGAGCCAGCATTTCAACCCTGCCACTGAGTCCCCCTTTCATGCCTCATGGCTTTTGCCATCCCACCTGCTGGGATGGGAGACCTGTGGGGGACCTGCTCTTGGCAGGCCTGACCCCCAGCTCTCATTAACAGCACCCTTCCCAAAGCAGGCACACAGGAAATAAATAAATAAATAAATAAATAAATAAAGCAAATCTGTCTCGCTACTCTCTCGGGTTGCTTAAGGGAGTTGGGCTCTGGGGGTGGGATGAAGGATGCTATTTGGAGAAGCTGTCTCCATGGCAACCCCCATTCCCACCACCGAGCGGGCACAGGTCACCTGTTTCCATGAAAGTTTCCCCCTTCCCTCCCAATCCCTCCACCCCAGGAAATGCCAGAACAGCCGCAGGGGTGCAGACAGTCCAGTCCGAGGGAGAAGCAGCAACGACACGAGAGAAGCAGCAGGGATGCTGCTGGCACGGCTGCAAACAGCCTCCCAAGTCCCCTGTGAAGAAAGAGACTCACACTGAGAAAGGCAGGGCATCCCCCGCAGTGCAGTGTGCAGGGAGCAGCAGCACCCACTCCCCTCTGCCCCACCTGGCATGGCAAATCCACCCTCTCCCTGCCTGTGTCCCCACGGTCATTGCCAGATGGGCAGGGGGGCCCTGCTCTGCTGCAGGACATTTGGACAGACGCAGGCACCCTGACCCACGTGCTGCTGGGACTGGGGCAGAGATCAAAATGTGTCCCCTCCCTCTGCACGTGGCTGTGGGCGCTGCACTTCCGTTTGATTTCAGTTATTTTAATTCGAAATCGGCCGCTCCCATTAAACACTCCCAGGTGCTCCCAGAATGACCCATGGTTCCCTTTTTAGCTCTAACAACTCCATCTCTCATGCGACAGATGCGCTGCCGGGACCTTTCCCCAACTCAGGCAACGTCAGCCCGGTGTCTCCGAGCGCTCCCGCGGCCAACCTGATGCTCCCGCCCGCGCCAGCCCCCTCTGTGCACGCCCGCGCGTCCGCCACAGGGCTGGCAGCAGCGCCCGATGCCCCCGCAGCAAAACAGCCGGCACAGCTCCAGGAGGAGACACAGAGGATGGAGTGAGAGGATGAGAACAGGGAACTGCTTCTGCTCTCCAGATCGGGGGGAAGCAGCAGTGGTGGTGTCACCTACTGCCAGTGTTAATGCATCTTCCACCAGTAGCAGCGGGCAGCTCCCTGTGGCTGGGGTGGACAAGAGGGTCAGCAAAGAGGCCCCAGCTGAAGTTCCAGGATTGGCACCCAGGCAGCCATCCTGCAGCACAGCGCAGGCTGGAGGGATTCACACGGTTCCTCCACAAGGCTGGGAGTTTCGCCAGGAAAAGCAAGTTTATAAATAGTGTGTTTCAACACGAACCAACGAAAGCGTCAGAACTCGACAGTCAGATAAGCTAAGGGCTGAGCACCGGCCCCTCCACAGCATCCGCCCCCACTGGGAAGGACAGTCCCTTCCCTCCATCATCCAGCTGGCTGGGACCTTCCTTGCTCTCTGGAAAGCCTGCATCTGGAGGTATCTGTGTCAGATATGCCGCTTAGGAACACCCTTGCCACGGCTGCTCTGGTTGCCAGAGCAAGGCAGCAGAGCTGGCTTCAAAAAGACCACAAGCAGCAGGGGTGGCCACTCAGGGGCAAGGGCAAACACAGCAAACAGCAGCCAGCTGCCAGCCAGGGCCAAGAGCAGCAAATTTCAATGTATTGCTTGAAAAGAAGTTTTCATAAGCCCACAGGCCAGAAAGTTTCTAACTTCTCCTCCTGTCCCTGAAGAAGACAGCTGCCCCACCGGTGAGGCTGGCACTCAAAACAGAAGTTCCATGACACGAAGCATTACACTGAAGGGCCCATACCTGCCAGATCCTAACAACAAGAAAGAGACTCAAGGGGAAAATCAGCTTTTATCTCTGCTTTAAGGAGAAAAGCAGCAAGTTATTAGATGAGAACTTGCTTCTCGTAAACACAAAACAGCAGAAAAGACACCCCTCTGCCCACCAAGCGAATGGAAGGACATCCCTGCTGGGGAACTACCTGCCAGATTGCAAAAGGAAGAGATCTTGATGGTGGTGCCCAAGGGAAGGCATCAAGAGATGACATGTCAGAGCAGCCCCATCAGCTGTCAGAAAGAGAAGCCTCTGACAGCCCACTGAACACATGCAACGCTCCTCACACCACACTCGCTAACCTTGATGTAAGTGTCAAGGGCTGGGTGGACACGGTTGACTGCCAGATGGATGGAGAGCGGCGTAGTGAACGGGAAGGTGGCCATGACCACGTGGCTGGGAGCAGGGAAGCTGAAGATCTTAAAGCCATACTTCTGGAACCGTTGGATCTGCTCTTCCGATGGCTTTGCGTCTCCCTCGCTCAGGATGCGGCCTATGGCGAAGCGGCACTTCTCTGGAGACACCTGATTGAAGGGGACAGACAGACAGACAGGGTCAGAAGAAGAGAGAGGCTTGAAACTGGCCAAAACCTCAATCTGCTGAGCATGGAGGCAGGAGATGGCCATAAAACAGTAAAAGCAATGGCCCAGCATGATTGGGCACACCAAGGCAGGTGCCTAGTCCTAACCCAGGCTGATCCAGGCCTAAATCATCTACACTCCTCCCAGCCTAAATGCACAGCCCAGTGGGGAAGGTGCTGCTCCTCTCCTTGGAGGGTAGAGGGACTTGCAGCAGAGAAGCTAAACCCCACCAAGCAGCTCATTCAAACATGTCACAGGTGACAGTCACTGCAGGAAATGTCTCCTGATCCTGCGTCAGAGACCCCACTGTCACCAAGTGGTCACTGCCATCCCCTTTTGCTGGACACCCCTGCAAATCATGGAGGGGGCTTAGAGATGGGATCACAGCTTGCCTGGTTTGCCTCCACCCCACCCCCGAGGAAGTCACCTGGCAGCCATGTGCACATGCCACCAAGCAGCATGGGCCACTGGCACTAAGCTGGAGAGAAATCCAGAGGCTGCTGGGTCCTTCCAAAGTAGGCACACTCAGTATGGTAGTTTTGGGGTGGGGAAACTGAGGCAGGTAAGACTTGCATGCAGTCACCCAGCTGTTTGTAGTAACACAAAGAGAAAAACATTCACTTCTATCCTGAACCCCAACAACATACAAAACCTAAAAGATGCTCTCCTTACAAATTTGAGGATGCCTCCCATGGGTTGCAGGGCTCTCAGCCCAGCAAGTGGGGTGCTCAAACCCCTGCTACCAGCACAATGAAGGCCCACGGGACTCCAGCCATCTCCACACCAAAGCTGACCCAGGCCAAAACTTTGATTTCTAGTTTTTAACAGAATCCCACCACTCGAGTTCAAGCTTACCCACAGCCCTGGGCAGGAATGTGGGAGGGGGCAGGACAACCCAGCCACTTTCCCTGATACAACCTAAAGGCACAAAGGTGTCACAAAACTCTCACAGGGACGATGTGAAGCAGAGAGAGGATGCACCAAGGCCAGCGTTTTACTGGTTCCCATGCCCATGCAACGCCACAAGGGGATCTGTGCTCCCTTATCTCATCCCTAACTTTGCTGCACTAAAGCTCACCAAAGCTGCCTCCTGCAGTGTAACTTCTCTCTCCACACTCCTTGCCCTGCCTTTCCCTTAAACACTTTTTGATGTCGCACGGCGGGACCGTTCCGGAAGGGGAACACAAGCAGCTGTAAATGGAAGGAAGAAAGCAGCCTGTGGAGCAGCATCCATCAGGCTGGGGACACGTCTCATGGCTCGCTCTTGCCCTCCTGCGCTGCAAGAGGGAGCTGCACACAGGCCTGTGCCCAGCATCCATCACTGCTCCGGGCAGGAAAGGAGAAGCAGATCCACCCCAAAGACAGCAAGAGGCAGCCGTAAATGGCATCCCTGGGAAAAGAGCCAGATGAAACAAGGAGATATGGAAATCTCGATTAAATTCCTTTAAACATTCAATCTCCATTTATGTCCTGAGCAAAGACAGTTCAACCCCAGCCCCAGAGCAACTGTTGGAAGGACTGGAGCGGGCAGCAATGCTAGGCCAGGAATGTTTGCTTCCTCCCTCCTCCTTTCCTTTTCACAGCAAGTAGCCCCACAAGGGCAAAGCCCACGTCAAGGGAAAGAGGGAGGGAGGGAAGGAAGGACAGAAGGAGGGAAGGAAGGAATGCTCCACTTAAAACTAATTTTTCCCTAACAGATTTGTCTTTTCCAGTAGGCAGGTGCTGATCAAAGCCTCTGTTCCCCCAAGCATCCTGACAGAGCAGTTCTGGAAATTATTACTTAACCTATCCAGCAGCTTTGCCGATTGGAGGAAAAGACATTTCTGCATTCACAGAGCATTTTGGCCTTATCTATCCAACACTTGAGCACGGGCTGGTTGCTGAGCACACAGACTGCAGGCAAAAGGCCCTGGCATGTGCCCACAGCTATACATGAGCAGGAGCTTGGCTGCAGCTGAGCACAAACCCACCCGCCACATTCAGTCCTTACTGAGGAGTTATTTTTGTTCCTGCCAGAGGTGGGAAAAGGAGGGACAAGTCCTCTGGGCTGCTAAATATTAAAGAAAAAGGAAAAAGAAAAAAAAAGTAGTTGAAATTAATATTAATCTTGTCCATTAAAACACATAAAATATTGCTGGCAGGGGTTTGGCAGAACTTGAGGAGCATCCTTGTGTGAATGTTGGAGAGCCAAGAGTCAGCAGGGAGCCCCAGGGACGCTGGTGGCAGCAGCTGCCCTGAGGCCTGGCATGACCCTGAGGCAGCCCACATGCTCCAGGCCATGGGGCTCCCCCCAGCCCCACTCCCAGCCGAGAGTAGCACATGGCTGCTGCTCTCCAGCTCAGCATTTCCATCCTCTCTCCTAGCCAGAGCTTCCTTTGACCATGAGTCCACCAGCACAGTAATTGCCACATGGCACTGGCTGGTCACCAGCCCCTTCCTGCCCCAGTTTTGGGGGCACCAAGCTCCCCAGGAGCCATGGCTGGGGGTGGCTGGCTGGCCAGAGCCCTCCAGCACTCTGCCAGCGACACTGTGGGACATAGCCAGCACGCTCTGCTGCCTGATGACAAAAGGTCTATTTTTGGAGACAAATCAACATCCGTCGCAAGTGGCCAGCTCTGGGAGGGGCAGCTCTGCCAGAAGGTGCTTCACCAAGGTCAGGAGAGCACTGAGAATGAGGAGGAAGAGGAGGAGGTCATCTCTTCCTCTCAGGGGAAAGGCAGCCTGGGTGACCGATCCCACCCCACAGAACCTCCAGGAATGAGGAGCCAGCAGTGCACACCATCTCCCATGCCAGCATGGTTCAGTGGATATGAGCACACAGGGTGCCCCACGGGATGCTGGGGTGCTCTGCACCTGAGCCAGCACGTCAGGTATGAGCGTTGCAGTCTCCAGCCAAGAAACCAAGCCACAGCTGGCCCTTTCTTCACCTGCCCAGAGGCAAGAGAACCATCTGCCCCAAACACATTTTCACTCCCAGCACCCTGCCTGGCCTGACCTGCCTGTTGATGACATGTGGATCTCTGTTGGAACCACTTCAGGAGCCACAGATCAGCCCGTGGAAGGTCCCACCAGCACCCCAGCTGCTCCAGCAGACCAGGTCTGACACTGTGCTTGTGGATGGCAGGCGAGGGGGGGCTCCTGTTACTATGCAGAGCTGCAGGCACTGCAGCTACATCCTGCACAGCCCCCCTGGATCCCAGCCACCACAGTGACTACAGAGACAGAAGGCTCAGGCCAATGTCACCTGCTCAATGTCATGAGCAAAGGCAACCCTTCCAGAGAAGGGCAAGGTCTGTGGGGCTGCCTGACAAGCCCTGGAGGGCAGGTTAGGCTCTTGCCACAAGGAGGAACAGCTGGCTTCCAAAACCCTGGCTGGCCACCAGAGACAAGGCCTGCAGCCCCACTGCCTTCTCCAGCCCCAGGGTGAAGGCAGAGATGCAGCAGCTACAGGAAGAGGAGAAAAAGAGACAAGATCTGAAAGGGGAGGCAGTTTGACTCTGTACTGACAGCCCAAATTTTCAGGTTCACGTGGAGTTACTCCTTCCTAGCCTCACCTGGTGCTACCAGGGAAAGCATTCCCTGTGCCAGCCAGGGCAGGAGTTACCACAAATATCCTTATCAGTATCTGTGGGCCTCAGCAGTACAGGCTTCTACTAGCCCAGGCTTCGGCAAACAAAGAGCCAAGGCACAACACCCTTGACACAATGGCAGCTGAAAGGCGGCAGGGCAACCGCAGGCACACGCACACCACACCCCTGGAGCAGGACAGCACTGGGAATGGACACTGAGCCCTTCCCACAGCACTGACTGCCTGCTCTGCGTCCGGAGACCACGGCAGAACAAGCAGCAGCATCAGGACTCTCAGCTCCAGGTGAGGAGCTCAACTCAAGGACACAAATTAGTGGCAGTGAAATGGCCGCTCTGACCACGTGAGTCCTGGCACCCCCAGGCGCTCTCCATGGCTCCTGCTCCAAACATGACACTTCCTCCAGACAAAAGTGTCCAAGCATGCCTAGTCAAACCCTGCCTCTGCCCAGCTCACCCTAAGGAGAGAAGTCATCTTTGCCATCATTCTTCCCAGGCCAAGAGGCACCATAGTGTCTTCTCTGCCTCCCATGATCCAGGTAAGTAGACACAAGTCAGGGCATCACAGGATGTAAGGACACAAGGTGGCTGAGCACACCAGGCTGCACTGTGCACTGCCAAGCTCAGTGCTTTCTCACCTCCAGTATCTTCCTGTCACAGCTCACTCAGCACTATGTTTTCATGGACAAGTTCTTCCCGCAAAGCAGGTCCAATCCTTGGGAGTACCATCTTGCAATCAATGAAACAAGGTTTCTAAAACAGGACCAGCCACCCTCAGAGCAGAAGAACTGGGTGAGGGCTACCAGCCCAAGCACTGTGCCCTGCACCAGCCCCCAATACACGTGCCCAAGCACACATGCACAGCTGCTGGCCATTCTGTTGTCCCTCCTCCCCACAGATTCCTCCACGGTCACACTAGCTACTGCAGAATTACCAGGGAGCCAGGCTGTCTGCCCCAGACAAATGCCCACATGCCATTATTTGGATACCCCAGAGTCACCCGGCATCAGCAGCCAGGTTCCACCCCCCCAACAAGTTCTGATGCACTTTTGTTTGTTCCTTGCCTTTAACTGTTCCCATGGAGTACTGGGCTCTGGCTGGCAGCCATCAGGCAGCGTGCTTTCTGCTCACCTCTCAGCCTGAGGAGCATCATGGAGCAACTGTTTCATCAGACAGGAGCCCTCAGCACGCAGCACCTGAGGTTTCAGTAAGAACTCTCAGGGGATGGAAGAACTACAGGGAAGCTCAGAAACACATGAGAGCACTAGAAACGAGAGAAGGAGTATGGATGAGAACAGACCAAGCTGAAGAGACCACCTGCTTTCAACCACAGAGCTTCAAGTCCAGAAGGAGCCTTGGCTGCACTTCCAGGGAACATGCTAAGGAATGCCTCACCTTCGGGTCCTGAACACTGGCTTCTGTTCCATAGCCAGATCTGTTATCCTGCTGATACCCTGTTCAGCAGAGGATATCAGAAGATACCAAGCTTTGCTCACCCAATGCCTTTCAATCAGGATTATGCAAAATCTCATCTGCTTTCAGGTGCCTTTCCCACAGAGGATCCTCTGTAGATCTGGGAGACCTTGTGAACCCCAGTGCTCACCTACAGAGGATGGGCTGCACGTGCCTGAAACACAATTAGGGAGCACCCCGAGCCGGGAACCCGGGTGCTGACCATGAGAGCGTGCTGGCCTCGCTGGGCACACCTTACCGTGTGAGGGTTGTCATAGTAGACACCGATGGAGCAGAGCTTCGAGGAGATGCTGCAGCCATCCGTGAAGAGCTGCCCGGATTCTCCATATGGGCCCACCCTGAACTTGTAGGCCAGTGTCATGTTGCCGACAGGGGGGGAGCCAGCACTCACAACCACCTCGGTGAAGAGCCCCGAGTAGACGACGAAACCGAAGATGGTCAGCAGCAGCAGCACGACCAGCACCACGATCAGCCCCAGCAGCACCCAGTCAGTCATGATGGACTCCTGGTGCACCATGGCTCCTGAGGCACTGGCAGCAAGAGCAGAGAAGAAAAAGACAGGCAGTCAAGCGATCTCTCGGGCAAAGAACTGCTCTCTAAAGTGATTTATTTGCAGCTAAATGCACTCTCTTCTCTCTTCCAATTCTTCTTATGTGTGAAGCTTAATAGAGTGGAAACCCCCCAGAAGCCTCCTGCATATTAGTCCCACATTGCATCAGCCTGTTCCAATTGGTCACCAGGTACAAATCATATTGCTTCAACGCCACTTGGGAATGAGGTGGTTTTGAAGGGAGGACAGAGAGGCATCACCTCCATCTCCTCAAAACTGTTCAAATCCAGTTCTGCAGCCAGGGGAGACCAAAAGCCACCCTGGGAGCCTGCATCATGCAACAGATAACAGATACACAGCAACTGGGCTAAGGATCAGGGAACCATAATAAAATAATTTATCATTTATAGATATCAGGCCCACTGTAACCAGGGCAGCCCCTTTGTCAATAAATCTAGAAGCCCAGACATTCCTGCAATGACCCAAATCAGGACCATACCAGTTCAGATCCAGATCCAAGCACCCAGAGAGGCTCAGAAGAAGCTGAAGACCCAGCTAGAAAAAGCATTCCCAACACACTCAGGTACAATGAATTACTGGTATTCCTTTTAGATGTCTTTTTTTAAACTAAAAGAGTTTTTACAACTTCAACAAAGGCTTCCTGTTTTGTTTGGCATCTTTTCTCTTGCGCTCACTGTGGGACACAGCAGCCTGGTGAATACCTCCTGCTTGTTTTCACCCACCAAGTGCAACCACTCTGGGGAGTTGCAACCCAAACCATTTCAGGAGAGTTGTTTGTGTTTTACACTCCCTTGAAACACAGCTCTGGTCACAGGGAGTGGTTGCGATGCCCCCCTGGGACTTTCACAGAAGGTAGGTTTGGAAGTGAGCGTCGAAGTAAACAGTCCACCTTTACCTCTGTGTGTTAGTAACACACTTTGTCCACAAAGAGTCGTTCACCGAGGCTGCTGCTTGTTCACTCAGCTTTACAAGAGAAAAGCCACATCCTGGTAGGAAGCGCAGGCGGCTCCGCTCTGCTCAAACCCAGCAGGCAGAGATACGGCATAACCAAGCCCTGCTGAGCCCAAACCGGGGGCCACGCTCCTGGGCTGGGCACCATCTCACACCATGACCCCACTCACCTGAAAAACCAGCTCAGCCCAGAAATGCTTCAAGACATCTGATCCACAGGGGTGCGGGATCTGTGGCGCTGCAGCAGGAAAAAATAAGTATCATTGCTTCCTCTCAAACTCACGGGGCCAAAAGCAGCAAAACAGCTGCGGCAGAGCAGCCGAAAGGCGCCCGGTCACCTCGGACCTGCTCCCCAGAGGAGCGGTATCCCGAGGAGGACCTCGGGACCACGCAGGCCAAGATTTCTTCCCAAAACTCTGTGGCTGAATGCACAGGCACCAAGAAACATGGAAATGGGAAAGGAACGGTGAAAGAGGACGATGTCCTGCCTCTGCTGGTGTGTCCCAGCCTGGCCGTCCCCGGGGACACCTGAGCCGCCCCGGAGCTGCTCCCGGGTGCCCTGGAAGCCGAGAGCTCCCGGAGGGATACACCTGTCCCCGCAGCGCCTCGGCTCCTCCCTGTAACCAACACAGACCCGCACTTCCAATCACGGCTCCGGTGAATTCCCCCGAGCTGCCAGCCCCACGCCCAGCCCCAGGGCCCTGATGGCAGCCGCCCCAGAGAGCAGGTTATTTTTGGCTGTTCTTCACAGTTCCCGTGGCTCGTTCCCCGCCGGCACTTGCAGGCACTGCCGGTTCCCCCCAGCCCTCCCCACGGGCCGGGGATGTCACCTCCCCTTTCCGGCCGGGATGTCGACCCTCCCGGTGCCCGTGCCCGGCGGAGGGTGGGAGTCTGCCCCGAACGGCCCCGCAGCCCCGGGTCCCGCCTGCCCAAAGGCAGCGCCCTTCGCACCGGCACCGGTGCAGCCCCCGCCACGGGCGTGCCCCCCGCCGGAGCGCTGCGGGACCCGGCCGGCGCCCTCCGGCTCCAAGCAGGCCGCGGCCTGGGGGGACCGGATTGGCGCGGCACTGCCTGCCGGGCCCCGCAGATCCCCGCAGAGCCGCCCCCGCCGCGGTGCCGGGCGGGGTCCCCGGGCACCCCCCGCGCTCTCACCGGGACTCCCGGTGCGGCCGGCCCGGAGCGATCCCGGCGCCGCCCCGCCCCGCCCCGCCGCCAGGGGGCGGCTGCGCGCCGGGCCTGGGGGCGGGGCCGGCGGGGTGGGCGGGGCGCGGGGCCGCGGCGGCGGCGGCGGGGCTGGGGCGGGGCTCCCCAAGGGCCGCGCTTCCCTGCGGGGGCCGCGGCAGCGCCCCGGGGGAGCGCGCCCCCTGGCGGACGGGCGTCGGCAGGGCCCGGCCTCCGGGCGTGCACGGGTTCGAGTCCCCCCGGAGGCTCCACGGGGCTCCGCACAGCTGCCGGCTGATTCCCGACCCTTCCCAGAGCCTCCCCGGTTGCCCAGCCCTGCCCTCAGCAGGAGGGCTGTGGATGCAGGGTTCCCAGACCCCTGCAGCAAGGCGGGGGACTCTCCTCTCCCCTCCCAGCCCGCGCACCCTCCAGGTCACTGCTGGTCCTGAACGCTGAACAGCGCCGTGTCCTACAGCCTGCTGGGCTGCGGCATCCCGGCACGTATCCCGGCACGTATCCCTGGTGGCTGAGCCTCTGGTGAATGGGCCCCTTCCCTCGGGCGCTGGACAAGCAGGTGCCACCCTGAGCGTCACGGCCCTGACCACTCGGCCTGGCCTGGCCGGTTGGGGCAGTGGGCAGAGCTGCTCTGCAGCACCCGAGCCCTTCCCAACAAACCCAGAGAGCGTTTTGAGCAGCTGCTCGCAGGTTCCATCTCCGGGGCTGTTGCAACCTGGCAGAAACATCTTGGCTTCTGCCTGTGTTCAGCCTTTCCCACCGCCCAGCTGGAAGGAAAACCAGCAAGACATCTCAGACAGCACTGCCCAACAAGGGGAGCACCAGGTGAGCCAAGAAGCAGCCTTCACACTTCCCTGAACTTTCTTCAGCCTCTTCAACCCTCTTAGCAGGGAAAGTTTGCTCTACCTTTGTTCATGAGTCACCTCCAGATGTAGCAACAAGGAGCAGTGGAGTTTGCTGCTGCCCCTCCTGCTGTGGTTTCACACCCATTTCCCTACATCCCAACCCCCTTCACCGGGGTTGGGTTTTTTGTTTGCAGAGGGAGCCCAGCCACTGCTTTTCACCAATGTGATCATTTATGAACAGCAGTGTGAAATACTACAATACATCAGTACTTGCCTTTCTTCAGCAGCTTCCTAGTGAGGATCTTGAGCTTTCCATAAACTGGAATTAGTTAAACCTCAGAGGCCCTCCTTATATTTGGCATTATAACTCTTTTGCAGCTGGAAGAAAATATTCCAGCTTGGTTACGTGTCTCGCCTGGAGCCATGCAGTAAATCACTGGTAAGAAGAGGAATAGAACTCAAAAGCCCTGCAGCTGCCAGCTCTGACCATCAGACACTTCTCCTTCCTCCGGCCCTAAAGTTCTTTAAATCTGCACACATTTAGTACATAACACATCTATTTCTCCATTACAACATCAAGTACTAAAGTTTGGGTCTCATTTAACAGCTCCATGCCTTCACTCTGAAGCAGCACATTGGGAAGAGGTGAGGCAGAAGGATGTAAAATGTGCTCTCCAGCAGGGCCCTGTGTGTCAAGGTATGGTAGGCACAGATTTGTGTGAGCCTGCCATACATTTCTAACAGGGGATGCAGATCAGCCCATTCTCATTTGAATTCTCCCAAAGTGGCAGTCAGAAGTGGAGGTGGGTTGTGAGCAGAAGCAGAAGGTGTGGGTGAGCTGCCCCACCTCTCAAGCTCCAGCCAACATTTTTTCATCAACTTTAGCCTCTCTATAGAGGGACCCCAGCTTCATCCCAGAATTAGCAGGCAGAAATGATGCTCAACAAGGAAGTCACCTCATCTCACTCCCCCAATACTCCACATTGTCTCAGCAGGGTACCTGTGCTGGGATATTCATCTCAGCCCAGTCCTTGGCTTCCCAGTTCTGCTCACACCTGCTGGACCCTCCATCCTCTGCTCCAAGACAAGACACTTCGTTGTCCTTCCTCTCTCAGTTGCTTTTACCTGCTGGACAAGGTGAGCAGAGCTTTGCAAAGGTCACTTCAGGTGCCCAGTAAGCAAATAGATGTGATAAGGATACTGATCACCTTGGGAACATGGCAAAACACAAACGGCTCTGACTAACTCTGCATGGAAATACCCTCCCCTAGAGGGGCAGGCAAGAGGCCAGAACAGATCACATGGCCCTGGGGAATTTCCATCAGCACAGACACAGATGGGCTCCACTCCCAAGTCCTTCCTGCCTGCCCATAACAGGAACTCTGCATTACTGTTGATGAACCAAGACCAGCACTTGGTCACTTGAAACCCAGGGAGACAATCAGCTGTGGGAAAAACTGGAAGGAAGGCAGCACAGGCACATGGAAATGCTCATCTGGTAGGTCCTCTCCAGAGGAAAGACACTGTAGAGGGCAGGCACTGTGCTGGCAGAGGGCAGGACTGGGCTGTCTGTGTGGACAGAGTGAGGGCACAAAGGGCTATTTGGATGCTGCTTGGTCCGGTAAGCTGGGACCAGGCCGTGGCTCATTTAAGTCAGTAAGGTTTTGGCCACTGGCCTCCCTAAGCACAGGGTTAGTGGTGCTGGGAGCAGGAAGCTTTCTGGGAATCATTCACAAAGGCTACACATGACAGCACAGGTTTACCCCGCCGCACAACGGATTCCACTTCTCAGCACCCAGTGCTGACACATACACTTTTAATATTTGCCAATGTGGAGCCTCTTGTAGGATTGATACATTTTCTAAACCATTCTTAATTTGTTGCAATGCAGCTGCTGTTGATAGGAAAACCTCAAGATGAGACCAGGAAGGGCTCACATACAACCTGGCATCCCACAAGGGCCAGGCCTGTGAAAGCCTGCAAACAGCATGAGGAACTTGGCAGCACTTCAGCCCTTGACCTTTTGGTACCTCTGCTAACACGAAAGAGGAGATGCACTGAAGGAATAATTATTGATCCATTGGTTTGCCCTCAGATTTAAATTAATTTCCCACTGCAGGACAGGAATGTTTCTTTCTCATGACAGGAATAAAAATTTCAGTGTTACAGAGTAAGAAAAGACATGTACACCTTTTCAGACAACCTTAAAAGTGTTAAGAAATTAAGCAAATTATTCTTATGGTTAACTGTCTATTTAGGTCACAAGTGCTAAACAGCAAACTACTTTCCCCCATGATCTATTAGCAAAAATGGTCTCATAATTAAATGCAGTTTTTAAGTTAAGAAAGAACTTTTCAGACAGACACAATCTTCCCTACCTTCTGCCTTTGGAAACCAGAAGGATCAAGTTTAGATTCTCACCTTGTGTTCAGATCCCAGTCCTGAACCACACAAACCTGGGAGTTGTAGGATCCAGTGGCTAAAACAAAACTAGCCACCAAACCAAAGAGAATGGATGGCAGTGACAGGCAAAACACTCAGTTATGCCAAGACATGGAGTGGCAGGACAATTACTTCTGTCACAGGGAATTTCCATGGATACTACAAGCAAACTTCCATACAGTTGTGGAAGAAAAACTTTTGTAGGTTGTAGCCTATGAGTTCCTCTTTTTGCTATCAAAGCCCTAAACATCAGATTGGAATTCTGCACCTCTGATTATCAGCTATTTAGCAAGATACTGAGGTGGTTTTTATTTAACAAATTGCAATGGAGCTTTCATCTCTTCCTTTCAAATGTCACATCACCTCTGGTAGCTACTGTGAATGACAAGCAGTCATTCAGACTCCCCTCCCCAAGGCCAGCAACTAAATTTGTACATTGCTTTGATTTTCTGTGAATAAAAGATCACTTACAAGCCTGAAGAGATGCATTATTCATCTTTGAACTCCCCTGAAAATAATTTAAAGCTGTTTATAGCTCCAGTCACTTGGAACTTGGGTACGCAACCTTTGACTCATGACCAAACAGGTCTGGCCAAATTCCTCCCTTGGTGCCAGGCAGGGACCAGTGCTCCAGAAGGATGTTCTTACATTGCTAGCAATGCTTCTCACAGACACCTGTGTTTGATCCAGAGGACAGTATCTCCCTTTGCCCATGCTGGGAATATTTGTACCTCTTACTGCAGTGTATCACGCACACACACAAAGCATGGAGCTATCCACTCCTTTTCCTGGTGAAAAATGTATTTTATAGGGACATTTGCATTGAAATATTCTCTTATTTCTCCTCCTGTGGCATGCCTTCAACTTGCATTGCCTTAGCAGCAACTGTGTACTTCCTTCTTTACCCTGAGGATTATCTTCCATTGTCTTCGAGCTACAAAAGAATACATACCAACAAACCAGGCCTTCCTGTCTTTTTTTTTTTTAACCTCTCTCTTGTACACGAAGTCTAGATTAAGTTTAGGTTGTTTTCTTGCTGAAAACACGAGATAGTTTACCCAGAGTATTTTTCCATTTTCCATCTAGACAGAACCAAGACGGGAATCAGGAACACACCACGCTCCGTCTCCCTGGGTTTGCAAACTGTGCTTGCAAAAAGTGCTGGGTTTAATGTGGATTTGTCAACAAGCTCATTCTCTACAGCAACTGACAATTTAGACTGTCTTCCAGAATTTTAATGAGGGATCCCCTAACAGGCTTCAGAGATCTCAGCAGGATTTTAAGAGCCTTACACGATGTCATTCTAACCAGAGTCTGACGCTCCACAAAGCAAAGCAGCCCAGTGGTAATGACACCAACAGAGTTTTCATGTCAATGGCTCTCCTTTAGTTTTACAAGAGTGACTGCAAAAGGAACAACAAGCAGGAACATTTGTTTCAACCTTAATTGCTAGCTCCAAAACCAGAAAATTAATTTCTTATAGCCATGTTGTACTCATGTTTTTAATGCACATGTATAAAGAGTGCTTTTAAAAACCTCTCTGGCAGCTCTCTAAAGAGTTACCATTGCAACAACAACTCCAAATTTAAAGTCAAAAGATATTTTTGGTTTAAGATTTTCATCTCCTTCCTGGCAAAAAACTGCCTTGCAAAAATACTTCATGAGACTCTTCTAACTACAGAACATCTGTGGGGAGCTGCTGTAAATCTGAGGAGGGGGAGGGCTTCCAAAAGGACTTTTAGAAACCCTGATTATTTATACTCTCATATTTCCCTTTCTTTTCATATTACCTCATGTTGTAGTGGACACACCATTCATAATAAAAGCTATTAAACACAGGTGATTTCTGACATTATTCCACCTCTATGTGACTTCCTTTCTCTCCTCCAAGTGTCATGGCCATCAGCTCAACTTTGCATATTTTGGAGTTTTTTTTGTTTTTGCAGGTAAATCAATTTCCCAAGATTTTAGAAGTTTATGAAGCAGTTCTGTCCTGCTACAAGTCAAGGATCAGTCAGCCACGTCCAGAGCAACCCTTACAGAATCACTTTGAGAGAGCAGGAGGGTCTCCAGCCTTGGGATACGGCCTTACTAAGTAAATTAAAAGGAGGTACTCAGCTGTAGCAGCTAACTCAGAGCCATCCACCACACGTCACACCCAGTTTGCTCCCCCTTGCCAGCACATTTCCCCTACATTTTCCTCTGTTTATTCCAGTACCAGCAAAGGTCCTATTTTTGTAAAGAAATGCAACACTGTGCAGAGGCTGGGGAGGGCCAGTCACACACATCCCACAAGGGCTTGTGCCAAAACTCAGAAGCCCAAAAGCAAGCCTTTTTCCCATTTAATTATGAAACCTCTGCTCCTCGCATACACGAGAGGAAGTTTTATGCCTCTGCAGTGTTTGCTCCTGTACTTTTTGCCTCTTGTCCAAAAAAAAAAAAAAGGAAAAAAAACCCCAACATGAAAGGACAGCATCAAGTCTGTCACTGAGAAAAGCCGTATTTTCCAGATAGATACAACCCTTTGCTGGGTTACTGAGGTTAAAATATTGTTTTAAAAAACTCTGCATGAAATTGAGAGATTAAATCCCAAGTTTATGCCTTGGTTTTCCCTTGGGAGGTTTTTGTGCAACTCTACATTAGTCTGAGCTGAGCTACCTGGAACACTTGGTCCAAGTGATCAATTTTAAACTCTTCTCAAATTGAAGAGTCTGTCAAGGCTCTTTGTACAGTCCTCACATTTCAGTATGAACAATTTTAGAGGAAAATGTCCAGAAATTGTCATTCTGAGTTGCAAAAGCTTTGAATCAACAAATATTTCAGTGTGTCAGGGACAGTTCTCTGGCAAATTTGAGTGTTATTTTTCCTGGAATAAGTGATCAAGTGAGCTGATGTGAGTCAGTCTCTGCTGTACACGACACACAAGGCTTGCCATTAGTCCAGACCAGATCAGAACATTAACACTTAGCTGGTGCTGGTGCATTGACCGAGGCAGAGGAAAGGCTGCTGGTTTCTAGCACCAGTTCCTGGGGGAAAGAAGAATTTGGGATTGGAGGACTGACTGGGGCTGGGAAGAGATTCCATTTCATACAGCATTTGGTATTACCTCCACATTTAGCCTTGTCTGAGTAACAATCCATCTTTCTTGGGCACAAAGCAACACACCAAACCCAGAACCACAACAAAGACAGTGCGTGCTCCTAAATCATCAGTTCAGGGTCTCACTACAATTTAAAATGAAGTCATCTGACAGGGATTATCTCTGTGGCTTGAGAAATAAATGACAATACCCTGGGTGGGAAGACATGCTTTTAATCTTTGTCACCTAACTGCTGCCAGAGGACAAGCATGGTGGAAACCAGTCCCCAAACATGTAACACAGACACCACATTTTCTCACTCCCCCTTTTCCAACAGCCAACGAATGAACGCATGTGACTCGCAGAAACTGGGGCTGAGCCACATTTCTGAAGGCAGAAAGACTGCATAAAGACAGCTCCAGCATGAAGGAGAAAAAGATCTTTGTGGCAAACTGAATTTAGCAACGTCACTGGGAGCTTCTGACTCAGCCCTGTTCTGCCCAGCTGCGCACTCCAACCACCACCACTCCACATACCTGCCAAACCAGCCCCCTTCAGCCCACTTGGAGCTCTGCCACCAGCAGCTGGACAGAAGATGACTGGTGCAGTTGTAAAGCAACATCTAATGAAGAAATTCTTTTTATTTCAGGGTTGTAATTAAGCCATACGTCGCAACACTGCCACTGACTGAGGCAGGAAGGCTGCTGATGGGTTGTAGCAGGAGAAACAGCAGATAGAATCAGGTTGTTATTCCACTTCAGACCAGTACACGTTGGCTTGAGTCAACCTCAGACCAGTTTAATGTAGCTGTTTCCTTGCCTGTTTCTGCTGCCTGGCAGGCCTCCCAGATAAAAGGGCTGCTTGCATTGCTGTGGCACAGAGGAGGGTGCTCTGGCTCTGGACACTGGCAGGAAGGTGTTGTCCAGTTTTCCAGGGACTCTGGTACAACAGAGGGGGACACTGCTACAGCAACAAAAGCTGCAAGATCCCGCTGCCAAATGTTCCACCTCCAAACAGCTTCTCAGGCACACTGCTCCCACCATCCCTGCAGACTGGTGACTGTGGTTTTCACTGTACAGGGACACAAACACTTCATACATCCACTTAAAGCAGAAGATTTAAGCACTTCCAAATTAGCTCCATCTCCTGTAAGTCAAGCTGAACATGTCCCTTCAGTGGGCTGCCCAGACAGCTTAGGCTGCTCCCAGGGGGGCACCTCTGCCTGCTGAGCAGCTCAACGCTGAGCTGACAGCTCCCTCCTCTGACAGAAAGGACTAAAAGCGGCCTAAAAAGTCTGTCCGAGTGTCCCTTGGAGCAGGGGACTTGAATAACCGAGGGATATCATGCATTTTCTCCCATTTTTTGCATGCAGGCAGGGAAAGTCTCCAGAACAGCTTCCCGGTGCTAGAGGACCCCGAAGCCAAACGCCAGCAGCGATATTGAAACTTCAGTTCTCATCCTGCCTTGCTGCAGCTGATTGGGGGAGCCTTACACAGCAGCAGGGCCTGGCCAGGACTTCCTTCCCCTTCCAGCTCTGTCAGCACACGCCAGGTGTCCTGCTGTGGTCCTTCTGTGCTTTGGCTTCTCCAGGATGCAGCAGGAGACAGCAGGAAGGCAGCAGAGCACAGGCAGTGTCCTGCTCAGGCAAGACTGCAGGCTCCTGTAGGTCACTGGCAGGTCTGGGTCTGTCCGTCCTTCCCACTCAGTTTCACACTGAGGGGGAACCCACTGGTGCTTCCCTTCTGACTGTGAGGAAAATATTTGATTTACTGAGCATTTAACGGCAGGATGAAATCCCATATGAAAACTTAGTCCCAGAGGGCAGTTATCCCTGATGTGCTCCCTCTGCTAACAAGGCAGCCTAGGATACTAGTAGAGTGTTGCATGTGCTGAATGTCTGTATCCCATGCTTAAGGCCAAGGGGTTTTTTGCTGGTTCTTGAAACAAAACTGGAAAAGAGGAGCACGGGCACTTCACAGAAAAAAACAATTTTGACATTCAAGTAAAATGTTGGGGAATTTTAATTGTTTCAGGATCAAGTTACATCAATATGTTCTCTTCAATTTACCCTTTAAAACTAAAAGGGAAAGGGGTATTATTTCACTTTTATTTCTAGCACAATTCACTAGAGCTCTTCCAAATATTTCTAAGTTCAGAGAAGAGGAAGAAAACAATCTCAAAGTGCCCCCAAAGAGTTTAATATTAAATGCCTTACTGTACAATTGAAATCTTCTATTCCCTTTCTATTCTATATTCTGTTGTTCTAAAAAGCATTAATATTTGTCTAATAGAGTTATTTCTGATTCCTACTAAACATCTCTGAATTTTCTCTGTTCTGCTCCATTTACAAACTCAAAGTTCTGGAATAATTTTGTTTTGAGCATAAACTGAACTTCACAGGTCTTGCTTGCTGCCTGTTAATCAAACTACATTTTTCCAATCGGGTTTTTAATTCAATTAAGTGTCTCTGAGCATACCACAAAGTACACTTACTGCCATTGCATTTTCTTGCCACAGCAGCTACTGCTCACTTAAAGCCAGCAAAATGCCATGTACAAGCTTAAAGCAAAGCTGCTGTGTTGGTGTGAAATAAACGAAATAATTCAGCTTTCAACTGAGACACAAGCTGAAAGAATTGTGTCAAAAAATAAATTACTTGCAACAATATAATAGTGAAATATAGGAAAGGTTTTCAGAACTGCAGGAGGAGCTGCTTGTGCCCTATTTGTGGAAGACAGGAAAGGTGGGTCACCCTAGGATTAAGGGATGAGCTTGTGCAAGTCACTGCAGTCTGGAGCTGTCGTGCCCAAGAGCCAGCCAGGCCCTCTGAGAAGTACAGCCTCCTGGATACACACGCCCAGGTAAGAATGCAAGATAAACTTTCAGGCAGTAAATTACATTCACCTCAGGAGACCAGGAGGAACCCACACTTGGACAGGGAACACAGACCACAGAGTTTTCTAAGGGCTTTGCTGTAGGATTTTAAGGAGTGCTTGCTGCACCCATGGAGGCAGAGGATAAGCTTGGAGACCCAGAGTTCTTGGAAGATCGGTGTTCTGCTGAGCCTCAAGGCTTTCCAACCAGGGGTTTTCCCAGAAGGAATACAGAGCTGCTTTCTCCTCCTGCAGTCCTGCAACAGGGAAGCCTGACCAATGCCACCTTGGAGGTGCCTGTGCCCCACACAAACCCATGCCTAGGTCAGACACTTCAGCTGCACTGATCTGGGGCTCATAGGCATCCTTTCTCCAACCACAGCTAAGAGCCTGCATTACACTGGAGGCCAGCAACTTTTTGGAGCTTCTGCTCCTCCTCTGCACATCACAGGCTTTGGATTTCCCTCTCTCTGTCAACAGGCAGTTCTCTCTTCCGTGAAAATCCTATCCAGAGCACAGGAATTCTCCCTTTCATCAGGGCTGTCATGACAGGAACCCGTCAAAGCACCCGTGAGCCCAGCTGCAAACTACCACCCATAGACAAACACAAGTGAGTTAATTGCTACAGCAACAGGGAAGGAGGAGGCTCAAGGACTGGCTTTCAAGGTGACCACTTCATTTAGGACTTCAGACAGGTGACTTGCCCTTCAGGATTCTTTGTCTGTGAGGCAGATCAAAAACTAACTTCATCAAGGCCTGCACTTGGCCTAAATGTGGTGTAGACTAGGCAGGGAGGAAGAGTGATGGCCTAAATGGAAGAAATAGATCTCCTTTTGGTTTGGACTCTGCTGGTTTTACTTTTTTTTTTTTTATATTGGCACCAGTGGGAGAGTTCCCATTTGCTTAATTAGGCCACATATGAGGAAACAGGAATGACACTTGGCATGTTTGGCTTGACCTGCTAATTTTCATCCTTTATGAATCTGAACTGCCTGGGTTCAGATAGAGTTCTTGACACTAGGAGCTGGATATCCAAATCAGCTGGGAGGGGTAAGTTGCTGGGGATTTTGGGGGGTTTTTTTGCTGGTTTTTTTGTTGTTGTTTTTTTTTTTTTTTAACAGCAGACACAAACCCACATTTTTATTGTGGTAGACAGATGCTTAACACTGCTCAGCTTATAGCTCTAGAACAAAGACAACATTGACATCATGTTTGGTTGGCAAACATTTCTAGATATTATTCCCAGCTCCTGACAAGACTTTAAAAAGCAAATTATAATGCAATTAACTAATGGTAAGTTATGGAAGGATTCTTACTAAATCATGTCAATGCTGTGGTGTTTGAAGGCAGCTCTCAGTTTCCTGGCACAGAAACTGCATTTACTCTTCAGTCAAGTGTACAGCTTGACCAAAAATATAACCCATGGTACATTCCCTAAGGGGAAAAAAAAAAGCAGCTACTGTTTCCTATTGTTTCTTCTCTGTTCTTGGTTTTTTTTCCTGATAGCTGTAAACACACTTGAAAGACTGTCTGACTTGAGTGGAATTGATTGCAAAAGGTATCTCTGCAATAAAAATGTCTGCAAAAGATATTCAGGGGTGTTTTAGCTGTTCATGGCACTCAGTTAATAAACCATTTTCCCCCTGTATGGGCCCTTATCTTGGCAAAAAATAAATTAATGGGAAGAGGAGGGAGGGACGGACTTATGTTTATGACCAAACCAATTGTTCCTGAATACATTGCTTTAATTCATAAATAAAGTCTCCACATGTCATGTGAGAAGAGCTGCACTTCTGCAGCACCTTCTCACCCTTGAAGGGGAAAACCTGCTGGGGTCCTGGCCATTGTGAAAATCAGGATGAAGACTGTTTTGAACAATAACACACACAAGACAAGAGAAGGTAGCAAGTTCACACTACACTTTCAGAAGGTGTGGTTTACAGAGAGAGACTGGGGATCCTCATTGCTGGCAGTAGGGCTTGTTGGCTACCCTGATTAAAATCAGTTTTGAATCCATTAAAGGCTACTTATCCACCAAATTGGGAAAAACCAGCTCCTGAAGTACTTTCATTAACATCATACCCAAATAGTGCCCACCTGAGAGAGCAGGACCTGGGGCCACAGACCCATCCAAATTGAGTGCTCTCCCCTGGGCAAGGAGCTACTGCTAAGAAAAGGAAGCACACACACACTGTGATCAAAACACCTGACAGTGTTTTGTAAACAAAGGCCAAATTTCCCAATGGATCATGAAAAAAAAAAAAAGTAGTAGGCCACAAGGATCTCTATCAAACAGTAATAAAAAAAAACTATGAAAAGAACCTATGGCCTAGAAATAACCGATTTCTGGTTCAAGCCCCACCAAGCTGGTGCCCAAACCACAGGTAATTTCCCTATGGACTTCAGGCAAATGAACTTCTGTCTCAGCATCAGAGGTGGAGGTGTACTGGTCAGCCACAGAATAAACTATCATGGGCCTCTGACTGTGCACACTGTCAGTGATCCATCAAGAACTGGTACCAAGCTGTAAAAACAATTTACCAGTTAGAATCAAATGTCTGCTTGATTAAGTCACCTTCCTTGCAATGCAGAGCAAGCCAGTCCCAGGGACTTGCTTACTGAGAGGGGCTTAGCAGCTGGCACCAGAGCAGTCCATGAAAAGGTCAGGTTAAAGTTAGCTGGCAACACAAGAGTTGTCAAATGAGGGAATGGGGATGGGGAGAAACACTTAAAATCACACACTGGAACAGCACCAGTTTCTCTTGGAGTGCCCAGGTTAAACAAGCCATCCCCAAATGCCAGCTAAAGGCTGCTGTGCCTGTTCCCAAGGGAACCCTGAGGGACAGCATGGGCTGTTTCTCATCAACCCTCTCCATACTACACTCCCTTTGCAGTGATGCCCCCCTGGGTCCCCTGAGGCCCCCCTGTTGAAACTTCTCAGGTGGGCAAGGAAGGAAACAATGATAGAGGAGTACCCTTCCTCCAAGGTACACTGCATCAACCACAGGGCTCTGCATCCTGGGATGAGGGCAATCCTTGCCATTAAGCTCATCACAGAAATGCTCAGGAGATGCTGTCAGTGAGTCCAACCCTTCCAGCCCCTGCCCTGTGCTGCCTGTGAGCCCCCCAGCCTCCTCCAGCTCCAATAGCTCTGCTCAGTGCCTGCTAGGAGCAGAGCTCACCTGCTCCACTGGAATAAACAGGCCCACAGACAAACAGGGCACTTTAACACCACTGTCCCCACCCGCCAGCCACCTTTAACAGAATCAATTAGGTTGTAAAAGACCTGAGATAATCAAATCCAACCTATGACCAAACTCCTCAATGTCAAGCACACCATGGCACTGAGTGCCACAGCCAGCCTGTCCTTAAACACCTCCAGGGACAGTGACTCCACATCTCCCTGGGCAGCCCATTCCAACATCTAACCATTCTGTGAAGAAATTCTTGCTAATATCCAACATGGTGCAGTTTAAGACTACCTCCTCTCACCCTGCCGCCAGTGACCAGGCAGAAGAGGCCAATTCCCACCCGGCTACAACTTTCTGTCAGTAGCTGTGCAGAGTGGCAAGGTCACCCCTGAGCCTCCTTTTCTCCAGGCTAAACATCCTCAGCTGCTCCTCACAGGACTTGCACTCCAGACCCTTCATTAGCTTCACTGCCCCTCTCTGGACCCACTCCAGCACCGCAACGCCCCTCCTGAACTGAGGGGCCCAGAACCAGGCACAGGACCCAAGGCATAACTCTACCAGAAGAAAGGAGGAACTGAACTGCCTAAAGGCAAACGGGGCATCACGATCCAAGTTCCCACCACAGTCACCTTTCCCCCATTTAGTACAGAGGGGCCGTGCCCGGCATCGATAGCTCCCCAAGGGGTAGGCACTGATGGGGCCGCAGGGAACCCAGCAGCTCCCGGCCGAGCCAGCAGAAAGCGCCCCAGAAGAGGCGGAGGCACAAACACCAACCCCACAGCACAGCCCCGCCGCTCCCAGCCCGCGCGGCGTAAATAGCACCGCCGCTTTTATAGCGGCCCTTCCCGGCAGCCCCCGCGCGCGGCCGCGCCGATTGGCCGCGGGGCGGGCGGCCGCGCGCGGCCGGGCGGGGCGGCTCAGGAGCGCGCCGCGCGCGGGGCTGGGAGCGCGCACGGCCCGCCCCGCCCCGCCCGTTTCCGCCGCCGCCGCCGCTCGCGCTCGGGCCTGTGGAGCAGGAGGCGGCGGGAGCCGGACCAGCGCAGGCCGCAGGTACCGGGGGGGCTCCCTACCGATCGGGGGGCGCGGGGGGGCGGATCGCCGGCTTCTCTTCTTCCCTTCCCCCTTCCCGCCGCCGTCGCCGGGTGGGGCCCGCCCGCCCCCACCGGGAGCCCGCGGCCTGCGGGCGGGGGCGGCCGGGCCCGACCGGGCCTCTCGCCGCCACCGCCGCGCACGAAAGGGGAGGGCTGGTGGGGGGCGGCCCCTCTGCGAGTTCCCGGGGCCGGTAACGGAGCCTTTTCCGGGCCGCGGGAGCGGGGGAGGGGAGGGAGGGGCGCGGCCCCGGGGCTCCCCCGCGGGAGCCGCCCGCGCCCCGCCCGGGACCCGGTGCCGCCGCCCGGCCGTGGGCGGTGCGGAGGGAGGCGGAGGCGGCGCTGCCCCCAGGGCCCTCGCGGTGACACGGGCGGCACCGGGGGTGCCCCGGTGAGTGGCAGCCTGTTGTGTGACGTCACCCCCGCCGGGGCCGCGCCCCGCCCGCACCGGGGGTCGCAGCCGGGGGTCGTCCCGGGCTCTCCGCGGCACACGGGGCCGTGCCGGGGCGCGTCCGGAGGGGTTGCCAGGGGTTTGTGCGCCGCTGAACTTTTAGCTTGGGGAGGAATCGGCCTTTGGGGCGAAACTGGAAAGTTTGGGCGCTGTTCTTTTGGTGGGGCGGCTGCTGCAGGCCGGGGAAACGCCGGGGGTGGTTTGACACGACCGGAGTCCTGTGCCCCGACAGCCTTACCTGGGCTGAGAACTGCCCGGTGTTAAACTACCCCTGCATAAACCTTTCCTGCCAGGAAACCCATTCCTTTGAGGGCGAGAGGAACCTCCAGACTACTTCAGTTGTGTTTGGGTTTTAAGAGTAAGACCCAAAGACTTCTCCTAGAGGTTTGCAGAGTTAGTTATTATGGACACTCAGGATGAAGTATTGTTCTCAGCCGAATGATACTATAACTACTTTGATATCCCTTTAAGAGGTGTCTGGAATGGGGGTTTGTTTGTTTTTAGTTGCTGCCTCATATCCAGCTTTTGTTTCTCTCCTGGTACAGTTCACCTGTTTGTTGCAGGGAAGCCTTCATGAGCAGTGGTTCCCACCCACCATTTCTCTGTGTGATACAGGATTTGGAGAAAATTAAACCCTAAGACCTTTCTGGGGAATGTTAAGTTTGTTGTTGCTTTTTTTTTCCCCCAGAGCTTAGCCTAAGTGTCAATTCTGCCATCTGTGTGACTTCGAAATGGTGAACTTCTCCTAGAAGCAAACTTCTGTTAATCTTTTTATCTCAGAAATCTCAAAAGTTAATTTTAAGTGCCCTAAATGTTGTTTGTGACCCAAAATATAGATTCTCTGATGGCTTTATTTGGGGATTTTTTCCCAGTATGGAAATATGAAGTCTTTCCCTCCCTGAAAAGATGGTTTGTGAGAATATTTGCTTTCTGTTGAAGGCTCTTCTGGTACATGTGTGCCTTCCTCCTGTCCTGTTCTGGCCTTACCCAGGTCTCCAGCCACACAGCACTGGCATTTCTCGTTCAAATATACAGAGTCTAATTCTGGCACTGATTTGGACCGAGGCTGCATGTTTAAAAAAAGAAAAACATTAGCCTTATTTCACTTTAATTAGTTCACTGGAATGTTTAACAGCATATTCACCATAAATCTTTGACATAAATTAATTTGAATGGGTGATGTATATCATTTAACACTAGACTACATGGGGTTTTTTAAAATAATTTTTCAAGACATGAATGCACCTTCATACAAGGGGCAAAATAAATTCTGTCACGGCAGAGCTCAGCTGAGCAGCTCTCATGTTATCCCTCCTCATTCACCAAGCTCACGCTCTGGCCGAGTGCCACAGCAGCCGAGCGCCAGAGGCAGGGAGTTCTCTGAGCCAGGAATTGACAGTAAAAACATCCTAAATGATCTTAACCGCCACCAGGATGTAGGACTGGTGATGGCTCTTCAGATAAGCAAATTCCAAATGGAAACGTTTTGGAGGGGTCCTGGAAGTATCATCATCTTTCCTCATTTTTCTTACAGTAACTCTTGGTTTTTCTGGTTTTTACACTTAATCTTTTTCTCTCAATGTATTTACATTGCCCAGAACCCTGTGGGCTCTTCTTCACACCATGTCTGTGGTCTGCTCTGCCCTAGACATTTCTGACCTTGGCTGCCTTTTCATTAGCCAGTTGTACCTTCTCAGTTTCTCTCATATTTTATTCCTTGCTGCTGTGGTATCCTCAGGTTCTTTCCAAGCCTCCACTCAGACACCATCTTTTGCCTTTAATACTAAATCTCATCTCTCTCATGTTCTGCTGTGTTGCCTTACAATGTGTCTTTAAATGCAGTTTGAACTAACGTGGAGGAGAAGTGTAATGGGTGAGTTTGAGGAAGTTAGCATGTTGATAAAGCACAACCAGTGTGCCCTTGAAATATTAAATTAATCCACGATGAGCTTGTCCTAGTAAAACACATAATAGGGGTGAAACTCTGTAATACAGAACAGTGCAGTGCAAAATAAATGCACCAAATGACAGCTGACCTTCATTCCCAGTGTACAGCTAAGCACCTGCACACACCTGAATGCATGGTGAAAATCCTCTGCTCCTCGCCTCTTGGTGTAATTCCTCTCCTGCTATAAATAGTGGGTAGCTAAATAGAAAGAGGTAGTTGCTTATTCCTTTTCAGTTAATCTCAAAAATAAGCAAAAATATCCCAAAATACTGTCTGTGGTACACTGGTTAAGTTACTGCTGCTTTTACAGTAACTACTGTTTGGTGTCTGGGTGCCTTCTGGTCTTGATGGGATTTCTGTTACCACTCATTCTGAACTGTGAATATAGTACCAAAAGCTAATTGGAGTTGGTAGAGTGACACTGCCCTGTCCATCCTCTTTTCTGTCCTTTTCCTATCACCATATCTTCATTTGGGAAGGACATTTGAGACTATCAAAGTTGAACTAAGATATCTATAGACCACCTTTTAATTAAGATATTTGCCATCCACACAACTAACAGCCAGTCCATCCTAACTGAATCATCTAATTAAACTAATCAGAAAGTTTGCTTTCTCTGACCACCCTTCATGACCAAGGTCCCTTGTAAAAGGAACAGATGGAGAGTTACAAGTATACCCAGTAAAATTGGGCAGTACACCAAATATGAGGTTTTGCTTCCTCAGGCTCTGACAGTTGTGGGTTTTCTGCTTGCTTTTTTATTGTTGTTTTTTAATCAGAAACAGGGCTCAATTCAGTCTCTTGCTCAGTTAATTAGCAGTGCTTTGCAACCATAAATAGTTCTGTCTCACCTGGCCTGAACTGTCACATTTGGAGCAGGTCGCTGGTGTGGATGTGTACAAAGGGATTCCTCCTCCTCGTCTTCGCAGTTGTAAGGAAGGTTGTCTTTATATGTGTCAGTGGTTTGAAAGAACTAGCAGCTGTCCAAGTACCAGTTCTCTCTGTTTGCATTCTTTGCTAGCATTTCATTTTTCTTATATTTTACACCTGGTGGCTCTTTGTTCTTCACCTCCTGTCTGCTCTGTTGAAATTGTGGGAAGTGAGAAGGCCGTCTCACAGTGGGATCTTGACTGGGTGCTGACCAAGTGAATTGGCTCATTTTTTGAACCTCAGTCCAAGAGCTGTTTGGAAAGGCTGGGTTCCATGTAAACCACAGCAGAACTAGGCTTCTGCACTTGAAATTGAAAATGTTGTTGGGAGGATTTTAAATTATACTGTGGAATGTTGACAGATGAGAATGAGCATGCAGTTTGGGATAAAGAAAGTGTTAGAAATAAGAATACAGCCTTTCAGAAAGTTTAAGTCATGAAGCTGACCAGAAAAGTAAATAAGAACGTGAACTCTGGCAAGTTAAATGAAAAATACAAGGACCTGCCCGAGAGACTCTGAGAAACATCATACTAATAGCAAGAAAAAAAAATTTCCAAGTTCATCAGAAACAAGAAAGGTGCTGGATTTTGGAGAGCCAATAGATGAAGAAGTGAAAGAAATATTTGGTGATGAAGCCGTGAGTAGAAAGTTAGATGACTTATGTGCATTCCTGTTTCCCATGGAGGAGTCCAGGAGTCCAAAGAGGGTCCCTGTGCCAGATATTCTCTTTATTGAGAACAGGACTCATTGGAAGATTTGTCTCTGCTTGAATTGTCAGCAAAGTAATTCATAGAGCAAAGTGATAAATAGAGTTACGAGGTGCCAAGACCAGATGGTGCTTGCCCAGGGGTTCCAAAGGAAATTTGGGCCTGAAATGACCAAATTACTAATTACGCTGTGTAACTTCTCAATATCTTGAAGCCAGAGAAATAGAAGAGGATTTACATGGTAGCAGTTCTTAAAGATAGTTCAGCAGGATATCACAGTTCAGTGCCTTTTTAAAAAATAAAAGACAAAAAAAAGCTAACCAGCTGGACTAACAACTTAGAGTAGCAGAAAGCCAGTGTGGCTTTTGCAGAGGAAATGGTGCAGCTCATATCTGCTGGAGGTTTTGAATGACTTGAGAAGCACAGAGAAGGGAGGTTTGGGACAAGAGAAGAAGAGGGATCTCTGTTATACCTCTACTGTTCAGCATATTCATAAATGATCTGGTGAGAAAGGTGTTAAGGAGGAAGGGAAGAAAAGACAAGAGCTGATTAGGAGGAATTGCAGCATGTCCTTCTGACACTGAATTACAGGCAGCAAAATGCCAAATGAAATTTGTTCCAGATAAATACAAAGAAGGGGGTAATCTTTGTTTATGCACTGATGGTGTTAAAGTTAATTATTGCCACTTAAAAGGAAGCTTGCCATAATTCAGTGAAAATGGAAGTTTAGTGTTCAACAGTGATCATACGAGTTTGTATGAGGGGCTTTGGGAAAGGGATAAAAAAAGGAAAACAGAGGAATAGCATCATGGCTCTTTAGTCCTCAACACACTGTTTACAGTGGGTTGGCACAAAGAAAGATGTGCTTTGAGATACATTGCAACTGGAAAAGCAAAGATGAGGCTGAAAAGAGTGATCAGAGATAAGGAATGGATTCCATACAAGGGGTGCTTAAAAAGATTTGAACTCTTTCTCTTGGCAAAGACATGACCAAGCACAGTCTGGTCTAGATCAAAAGTGATGGTGCCTCTCCCTCAGTCTGCACTGAGACCGCAGAATGCAGCACCACAGAGTGCTTTGAATGACAACGATTTATGTGGCTTCAGAACCAAACAGATGAAATCACAGGAGAGAACACTGTCAAGTGAGCTGTTGGGCACAAAGAATGAAAAAAAAATAATTACCCCCAAGCTGGCAACTGAGAAAATACACTTGCAGAGGTGTCAATGCATTTGCTCCTTCTTTTACTCCGAGACACCTGCATGTGTCAGGCAGTGTTGGGCTTGCTTGGTGTTTGATCTGAAGCAGTGCACTTTCTGGTGGGAGGAGAGGAGGAAGGAACACAGGTGAGTGTCAGTTGTGGGTACAAGAAGATGGTTGTCTGGAAAAGTTAGTGTTAGTTTTTCTTGTCCATATGTGTTTTACTGCCAGTGCCTGAAGACAAAGCCACCTCATCCAAGCAGAAGCCTGCCTTGCTCAGTGTGAGGTGCCCCACATCCCATCTGACATGCAGGAGGTATCTGGGAAGAGAGGACACCAAGAAAAATCTGGCCCAAATGCACAGTGGTTTGCAGATTACACACACATGGAAATCCAAAGATCTACTATAATTACCTCAATATTAAGCCCTAATCTCATTTTGTGCAAAGTAATCTTGGGACTCGGTATTGCTTAAGAGAAGTACTCTCGTAAGTCGTTGTGCCTACAGATAGCAAAGATGTAGTCAGTGGGAGAAAACGCACAAGAGTGTTCTGTGAGGGCCAAGGACAGCAATGGCAGCCACAGATCCTGAGGACAAAATCCTGCTTTCTGCCCCCAAAATCCAAACTTTGCCTTCAGCCTTGGAGAGGGACTTGTCATGGTAGAGGAAGACAAGGGAGAAATGCTCGAATTAGTCTTCTTCCCTGGGTTCTGAAATGGTGTTCATTTACTAATTATATAGCAATAGGGAGGTGAACAGTATAGGGGTGAACTTTGCAGGTAGTTGATCAGGAGCACCCTGCTAAGTTTGGTGTTAACAAAACAGGATGCATGATGACAGTGTTAAGACAGAGTTTTGCTCACACATATTGCTGGTTTAGTTTTTAAAAATTTTGACTTAAACATGCTTTAAAAAGATCTTTCAGGAACCTTCTTTTGCAGTATTTTTCTCCTACCAAGTGTTGAATCTGAATTAAATAACCTGGCTTGGAAGGGAAATGAAGGCATCTGTTTTGTTCACTCTTAAAAAACTGTGCAGGAAAGCCTTACAGAGGAAATAAGAGAAAAGCAGTAACTGAACATAGAAAATAGAAAACAGAGGCTCAAAATCATGTAAAGTAACTGGGAGGAAAAAGGAGCTCAAATGACTGTGAAATTATGGGTCTAAAAAGTTGAAATATGGTGAGGCCTTGCCATGTGTCCTGCTGGGAGGCCTGCCTGCCTTTGCTCTCGAGCTGGCTCATCCCCTGTACGCTTGTCCTTGTTTCAGGCCCCAGCTTTGCTCACCTCTCCTTAGGGTCTGAGAGAAGCATCCAGTTATTTTCTTCTGTGGTTGCGTCTCTTCCAGACAGTCCTTTTTCCAGTTCTCCTATGGTTGTTCCTCATGTGGTCACTGTTGTGTAGTTTAATCATCCATGTACCCTGCTCTGAGTCATTTCCAGTTCATTTATAGCCTTTTGACATGGGGAGGATCACAGCTGCACACATCAGAAGATGCAGTCATGCGATGGATTCCGACATCGTCGTAATGGTTTCTGGTTTGTTCCTTTTCCCCTAGTTCTTAATATTGGAATCTTTAAAATTGTAGCACTTCGGAGTATTGTGCTGGTATTTTAAAGGAATTAACTATATAACCTTTAAATACTGTCCTTGAGTGGCAGTGATCAGCTCCCAGTCCATCATTTCATATAGGAAGTGGAATCTGGTTTTTACGTTGCATATCACTTCACATTTTTCTCTTTCAAATTTTATTGCCAAGGCACAGAGCCTGTTAAAGTTCTGAAATCCATCACAGTTAGCCCTTGCCTTTATTACCTCTACATCTTGACATCATCAGTAAATTTTGTTGTATAGCTATTTTTCTTCGCTTTTTCAGGTCATTTATGAATGTTGAGCTGTGCAGGTTCCACGGGTGTTTTTCTGAGAGTGCTGAGCATTTCCTTCTGCCTAGTTTCCTATCTTTTGGCAGTTATTTACCTATACATAGGGAACTTCTGTGTAATCAGGTATTTTGATTATCTCATTAAGTTAAAAAAAAAAAAAGGTTGAATGATATTGCACACCTAATCTGCCCAGACTTGGTAATTGACACCTCTGTTTTGATACATATCTTAGCTCTGAAGATCTCTGGCCTGAAAATGGAAAGGGTTTATGTAATTTTTTTTCCAGAAAGCTCTTTATGTAGTGCAGCAGTTTGAGTTTGAAAGAATGCTAATATGCAGTAATAATGAAGAGAAGTAGGACACTCTTAATGATTATAATCCCATCAGACTAAGACATCAATCCCAGGTACAATAATGGAATAAGTAACAAAGCGTTCAGGAAGGAATTAAGGCAGTGTCACTCAGCCTGGACTGGGGGATATAGAAACAAGTGGTGTTAATTGTTTTAGTTTGATTCTTAAGTGCAAGTGTTCATCTTAGCCTTCAGTTAGCACTTGACAGTAATTGCATGTCATTTTCAGTGAGAAACTAAGCCAGAACAAAATCAATATGGTTCATATTAAATTTAGTAGAAAGAGGGTAGCTGTAAAAGGCAAGTAGAGGCTCAAGTGAGTCTGTGTGTAGTGAGTTGAAGGAGTTGGACTCTTGGGCTGTTTCTTAGCGGTCACCTGGAAGAAATGCGAAATGCCAGCAATGGGAAGTTTTCAGAGGCTGAAGAAGTGAGGAAGTGACAAGAAAAACCTCATCATAATGCAGAAAATGTAACTGACTGCTGGAGTGAGGAGCATGGTATGGGATTCTCTGTTATTCCTATTTTGAAGTCAAGATGGTCTGCACTTGAGTTAATGCACAGGGTGAAAACTACTGGGGAATGACCAAGCTGTGGCTTGTTTGCACTTGAAACGCAGCTGAGGGTGTGGTTCTCTGATACTGTGTGGATGGATTTAAGGCTCCTGCTCGTAGAGCTGTGCTGCAGCAGCCCTGGGGCATTTGGAGCTGTGATGGACAATATGGGATGGAAAGGTCCACAGTGCTGTGCTGCTGGCTCTTAAGGGCCCTCCTGCCTGACGCGCTTCGCCGTGACACCTCTACTACTTCGTTACTCCTTATGCCAGGAATAGACAGTCACTACTGTCAAAGGTGTAGAGGTAATTTAAAAAAAAAACCAACCAACCAGCTCTGTGTTAGGATGCTTCAGTCTGGAAAGGTTGTTAGTGAGGAGCAGGAAAAGGGTGAGTGGAAGCAAATTGTTCACTCCCTTTCCATTTTGGAGTTAGGAGGCAGTAAAAGAAACTAATAGGGACAATCTTGAATTTGAAGGAAGTGGCTTTACACAATGTGTAATTAAATTGTGGGAACTCCCTCCAACAGGATGTTGTGTGTGCTGGAAGTTTACATGGGTTCAAAGGGAGTCTGGACAAGCTCATGGAGGAGAAATCTATTTGAGGTTACCAAATTCATGGGAACCACATCTGACCTAGGGAGCTCCTGAGCTGAAGGCTGGCAAGCATGCAGGGGGAAGCTTCTTGTTCATTTTTCCTCTTCTCCCGTAGCACAAGAATCCCCAGTCCTGAGCTTGTCCAGAATGCCAGGCACTAAGGTGGAGAGACCCAACTCCTAAGTCAATGTACCTATTTCCGTGTGCGTAGACCTGTAGTTACAGGTGGTCTGTGAGTCTCTAGGTGTAAGTTTAGGTGCAGGAACAAGTTGGTCCAGTGGTCAGTGTCTGTACTGGAGCTGCTTGTGGGACACAGTGCTGGGTGTAGAGGGTTGCACAGGTCATGGTTTGGGTGTTTTAACAAAAGATAGTTTATGTGTTCCTGGGAGCACTTGGCAGTGCTGAGGCATCATTCCTGTAAAGGCATGGGCAGGTGCTCTGTACAGGGAAGGAGAGCAAAGCAAAGCGTTTTGCTCTTTCCTGCGGTGGTTAAAAATCAAGCAAATTTATTAGAATCCAAAACAATTTTCTTCTCTGAGAGGAAGATGAATTGTGTGTTGTCATACCGGATTTTTCCTGAAGAGGAAAGCAAGGGCAAAGACTGTAATTTGATAGGATGAATCCTACTTTGAGACTTCACGTGATATCTCGGATTAGACATACTGTGTCCGCATGACACTCAACACAGATCTAGTGCTGACGGCTGATTCAGGTTTCCTCCAAAACATTGCACTGGCAGGCTTTACACTGCATGAGGAATCTTCTGCCCCATCACAGCCATTGCAGAGACAGCATAAACAACACACTGTGTCCTTAACGAAGATGCACTGTATGCCCATGCCTATTAAACACCTATTGTGTACTTTTGGATAACTCTTAATGACTGTAAAAAATTCATCAGTCATTAAGGGTTCACTGGGGCTGGCAACCAATGTTGCTAAGACCTGATGCAGTTAAGCTGACCCTGTTCCCAGTTCTGGTGATGTGGTACAAAGAGGCTTGAGCTGGTTATTTGTGGAGTTAGCTGAGACCTGGGGAGGTTTATTAGCTGGGGGTGAACACAGCTACGCTGCCCCTGATTTAAAGCTGGCTCTGGAAATGTAGAGCTCTGTTTGCAAGGCACTTTTTCCAAACTAGTAAAACATGCCAGACTTGAGCCTGGTTGACACAGACTGAATGAACTGTTATCAGAAAGCTGAACACACAGCTTGCCCTGTCCAAAGACCTTCCCAAAGGACCTGTGTTCAGTGTTTAATCCTGTTGGATACTATGCTGACCTTCTGTGTCAGTTTTTCAATTGTACTTCAGTCTTGCAACAGAAAATTTCCATTTTCTCTGTGGATTAAATTTAACGTGCAACATCAGTAGCCTGCCCTATGCTTTGCCAGCTTTGGAACTTTTTTAAAGTGTTAGATTTCATATGTAACCCTCCCAAAAAACCCCAGCAGATAGCTTTTTCTCACCAACTGCTCCCACATAGTGCTGAAGTTAGAAATAGGTCTATTTTGCAGTACTGTCAAACTGCTTTATGTATTGGCTGCAGTAAGGAATATAAATATAACTATTTCTCAAAGGCCTTGTTAGCAACACTTTAAATAATGTGGCTTTTTGGTGCATGAGTGCAAGTGTCCACAAGCAAACTTGCACAGAATTAAGAAGATCTCAATCATTACAGTGAAATGTGTTGACTGTCCCCTTGATAGAGGTGACCACATTCGCGTTTTTAGTGTTTTTATTTCAGTGGTTTGGAATTGAACTGAGCTTCCACCCCAATAATGCTTGATTTGAGGTCATTTATGGTGTCAAGAAGGCAGATGACTCTGAGCTCACAGTGTGTCTGGTTTTACTGTCAGTGTGGCTGTACAGATCAGTTCAGATAATAAGTAAGTGGTCACTTGCAGCATGTTTTGGGGTATGTACTTCTTCCAGGATCCTTTAGGAACCCTGTAGCAGAAACATGGGTTGTATCTGACTCCTTTATGTGATTGAATCACGTTTTTCCTTAATTTTTTTCTTACTTTTCTTTCAGTTCCAAGGCTGTTGGCCTCCCAGTTTGTAGCTTCTCTAAGAGGTGAATTGGGGTCATAATTTCTCTTACTTCACAGCTATTGCTGTGTAAGAGCAGGGCCATCCTGTGTTGGTCATGTGGGGAAAAATGGCATGATAGCACACACTGGCTTACATGTGCTGAAGGAAGCTGATTTAAGGTAGCAGGATTAGCATTTCAGCAGCAAGCTGCAGTATTTCTGATATTGTTTATCACTAATGAGAAGTGAGCAGCGAAAAAGGATTACAGAATGTATAGTTGCTGGCATTTTCCATTGGGACTTTGGAGGAGGAGGAGGTTGAGATGCTTGCCTGCTGTTGGGAGATGTGGGAATCCTGGATTCTGTTCTAGAGGAGTGGTTACATCCTTCTGCCATTCTCCTCCAGGCCTGTTTGCCTGACCCCTCCCCATTCTCTGGTCATAGTCTTTGGACCGCTTCACCCACTCAGATGCTCTGTGTTCAGTCTCTTTCTTCACTGGCTGTATGCAGCTGCCCTAAAATCAGACCTGTTTGCTTCAGGGCTGATCAGACTCCAAATTGCTCTGCTAGTTCTCAGTTTTGATGCCAGATCTTGCTAGATGGCCAGAAGGCAACTGTGGGAAAAGCCTGCTCATCCCCTCTGCATCCCTGGAGTCTTTGGGAAAACTCTTTTCTTCCTCCCCCTCAGACTTGAACAAAAGTCTATTTTAAGGGTAAATGCAGGTACTGAGGCAGAGGCAGTTGAGGGACTGGGACAAAGTCAATTCTCCCCTGTGGTAGGTAGAGGGCAGGGCCTCACTGGTCAGGTTGGAGGACACTTGAGCAGGGTTTCTTCTTCTGGTCCTTTAGCCTGGCTCTTGTTCCTTCTGCTGCCCAGGGCAGGGCTGACTGAATGAGGGGGAAATGAAGCAAGTGAGAAGAGTGCCAGGCTGTAATTCACTCAGCAGCAAACTGCTTCAGTGCTGTCTAGAGGAGTCAGCAGCAAGGCAGTCCTTCTAAGAATTCAAAACCTTTACCTTCCAACATTTTGGTTTTAAGGACTTCAAAGATGAGGTGGGAAAGTATTTAAAGGATGTTCCCCCCCACACCCCCAGCATCCTTACTGCATGCTGAGCTGCTTCTGAACTGCTTCTGCTGAGTTCTTGCTGACATGCAATAATCCAGAATTTATTTTTTTTTTACAAAATTCTGCATTTTGCATCCTTACTGCATGCTGAACTGCTTCTGAACTGCTTCTGCTGAGTTCTTGCTGACATGCAATAATCCAGAATTTTTTTTTTTTTTACAAAATTCTGCATTTTGCAAAGGAGCTGCCTGTATAGCATAGAAGGCAACATAAAGTTACTAGTAGTTAATTGGTAATTGAAATTAAATATAGTTGTGATACCTTTGTGATGGTAAAGGGCTGTTTCTTCCATCAATTACCTTCTCCAGGATGAGATCCAGAGTGAGACAGACAAACCTGGCATGTTTGTTGCCAGCCTGTCCAACTTCAGAATGTCAACAGTGTGTCCACAATCCTCACTCATGCTGTGTGGCCTTGGGACCTGCAGGAGAGGAGGCACTGGAAAACTTGTTCCCTGGAAAAATAAATAGCATGCTGAAGAGGCAAATTCCCTTGCAGTAAACAGTAATACTTGGGGGGAGTATGTTTAAAACACGAGAAAAAATATTTTCCCCATTTCTAATTCTTCCAGAGTATTTGGTGGATTCCCTTAACAAGCAGGGCTTGGAGCCTTGGAGCGTCACCGCACTTAGAAACAGCAGCCTCCTGTAACAAGGGTATTAGGGTGGCAACTCTGCAAACAGGAGCTCCTTGTGTTGTAACCTCCTGTGATGTTAGTGGGATTGAGTAAATGATGTCTAAAGCCCCTGTAATACCTGTGAAAGACACTGGCCTAGGCTGAGGAAATGTCATAATTGAATCTCTTCCATTCGGATGAGTCACTTGAGTCGTGTTGTGAGAGTTTCCACTTTGAATCTAGCAGACTAGCTGGTTTTGAGAATCCTATAAATGCAAAGGTGGGAGGAGTGGTTCGTTTAAGAGTGGGGAAAATTGCAGATCTGTTGCCTTGCTGCAGAAGACAGCACAGATTCTCCTAGAAGATCACTGCAGCCATTCTGCTACACTAACTGGGATAAAATGTTTCTTGCTCAGTGTTCTGCATGCATCATCAGTGATGCAGTTCCAGCAGCTTTCTGGATTTATTGGACTCTCCCTGCTCTATGCACTGTGTAAAAGGATGAATGTGTAGTACTTGTGTTCAGTTACAGTGAGGTAGTAGTACTTGGATTTGGTCTGCTTGTTATACCCTCTCAAGTAGTTCATAGAGGTTTTTTAGCTCTAAATGTAGACGTGTACTCACTGATGAAAAGCTGTTCTGCAGCAAATACTAAATTGTGTGTAATGTGCATCTTAAATGAAACTCTTTAGGCCAGAAAAGTGCTTTGATTCCCACATACTGCTGGTACAAATTTGATGTATTTCCATGTTTCAGAATACTTAGGAAAACCAGAGCATGTCAGAATGCAGCAGAAAGACCTGACTGCTGTGAATGCTGTTAGTGTTGTCCTTGTGACACACGCCACTAAGATGTAACTCCATTCTAACAAGCCATTTTTTCTCTATTGTGCTACCAAGATGTTGCTTTTCTGGATCTTTGCCAGACCTGACAACCCCTTACAGCTGCCCACTGGAGAGGAATGTATTTATTTTAGCTAAAAATAACTAGGTGAACGATGCTGGTCTGTACACGGAATCCTCTAAATTAGGAAATTCAGGGAATTCCTAAATTAGGAAGTGTTCAAAGTTAGATGAGGCTTTGAGCAACCTGGTCTAGTGGAAGGTGTCCCTGCCCATGGCAGGGGGTTGGAAGGATGTGGTCTTGAAGGTCCCTTCCAATCCAAACCATTCTGTGGTTCCTTGATAATGATAAGTAGAAAGAAGTGGTTGTGATGTTTGGTAACTTTCTTCCGAGGTGGATGGAGGCGTCTTATCTAATGATCAGAGCTGACATCCTGAGGCGTCTATATCTACCCAGCGTTTATAATCTGGGCTGCTTCTGAAAATTGGAGATTTTAAGTGGTGATCTTTGCATCCTGAATTGAGTTTTGTACAACACGCTTGTTCTAGAAGGAATTGTTCTGTGGTAATGCTGCAAAAGGTGAAACTAAAGTAAAAAATATGAGGATGCCATGGGTCCTCATATCCATCCAAAAAAATGATCATGTGGTTGATGCTTTTTGTGACAGTCCAGAAGGATCCTCTAGAAGCTGGTGATGAGGGAATTGTAATTACCTAGGTTTTCAGTGTACTAGATGGAAGGGACAGTTTGGCAGGTTTGATGTGTCCTGGTGACTGTCCTGCACAGAACTCTGAGCAGGAGAGCCTCCTGGGGCGGGTCCTGAGCAGTGGGAAGGAAGTGGTTGAGCACACGCTGCTGAAGGGCATCTTGTGTCCAAATGATGTCAACACATTTCAGGAAGCATTCAGGCAGAGAGTTTCATGATGGGCTTTTCTCAGGAAAAAGATACTGAGGAGATTAAATAAAGCTCCTGAAATAATTTTTATACACATCCATAAAATTTTCAAGCTTTTTTAGGGAAGGATTTGTAGAAAGGTCTACATTAAATGATGTGTTTGGAGGTGTTTTTACACAATTGTTGTTTCTTTGTAGACCTTAGACATAGGTGTGCAGAGGGCCAAAGCATAAAGTTTAACTGGCAAGGAACACTTAAAAAATAATCTGAGAGATGGAAGTATTTAGAGGAAGATAAAGGAAGAGTTGATCTGATAATCCATTGAAAAATACAGTTATCCGTAGGTGATGCCCAAAGGTCACCTACCCTGGGTGCTATTGCAGGTAACTCAAGGCTGGGCCAGTCCCAGCCACTAGCACAGAAGGGAGAAGGAGGGAGGATAGCAAGGAAAGACAGATTATCCCATTCCGGCAGCCGCCCACTGTGTCTCCAGGGCAGTTTCATCAATGGCCTAGATAATTATCTGGGAATCATTACTATTAAACTTGCATCTGACAGACTATGATTAAGCTGGAGGGCA
This sequence comes from Corvus hawaiiensis, assembly GCF_020740725.1. Lineage (NCBI taxonomy): Eukaryota > Metazoa > Chordata > Aves > Passeriformes > Corvidae > Corvus > Corvus hawaiiensis. The sequence continues at coordinate 17,259,534 of NC_063223.1, read as the reverse complement.
GAGCTAGAACCTGAAGGTAGAATAAAACATCAGTCAGCGTAAGGATAAATAAAAGCCTGGCAATGGATATTCAGCTGTGTGAAGAGAGAACTACTCACTGTACAGCCATCAGAATGAAAAAAAGGCTGTGAACTATCAGGAATTAAAAGCTGACTGTATCAACAGTGTTGTGTTCTGGGGAGGGGAAGAAGAAAGAAAAAGACTCACAATTCCAGACTGGTGTTTAAGCAGCAGGGTATCTCAGAAGATCAATGAAATTAATCCTTCAGCTTTGGGCACTGTTCATAGAGCCCTAGGAGAAATACTGGATTCAGCTTTTGGGCTCCAGGCTTTGGTAAATTTGTGCCAACTGGACTCTGCCCAGAAGGGAGCAATGGGAAAATGTAGGAAATATGATTTACAGAGAAGGCTTGAATAAACTGGCATTGTTTTGCCTGAAGACTAAATGAAGGCATATATTCTCAACTGCGCTGGGGAAAGGGAATAATCCATTTCCTTATGGCCACGACAAACAGCATAAACAGTAATGGGCTTATATTACATCAAAGAAGGGTGAGGGTAGACATTAAGGGAAGTTCTCTCATAGTAAGTATTGTGGAGCACAAGAGTAGATGACTTCAGAGGTTTTGTAGGACTTGAAGGGCAGATTAGCCAAAGCTGACATTAAATAGAAGTAACAAGTAGTTGATCTTGACTTGGTGCAGAGGACAGATCATTACCAGTTCTGTAAAATTCAAGTACTACCATTGCTAGAAAGTATTCAAAACCATCTAAAACTATAGAAAGAAAACTTCTATACAGCTTGGATCATTAAAAACCTTCCACAAATGTAAAAATTACCCCAAGTCCCTACGATAAATAACTTTAACTTGTGTACATACATATTTACAAGGTTAAAGAAACTCACTTTGGAGATGGACTTGGATCACTTGAGCAGAGGTGTCTGACAAGGCTGTCCTTGACCCTTGCTGCTTGGTGGGTTGAAGTGGTTCTTCTCTGTACCTGGAGCAGAAGTGCAGATTCTCTGTAATATCCACTGCTTCTTCACCACCTCACAGTACCAAAGTCTGCTTTTAGATGGTAGTTTTACCTTTTTACTTAATTTCATGAGGCAAGAGAAGAGGTGAAAAGGATAAAATATTTTTGCTGTGTCCTTTAAATCTCTCCTGTGCTTCTTTGAGGCCTTCTCCCCTTGCCAGCAGCCCTGGTCATCCTTGTAGAACTTTGTTCTGGATTTGTCATGGCAAAAATTAACTCACAGGGTGCTCCCTCTGTGGTATTTTGGTCATGCAGTCATAGGTATTGTGGTGGCGTTGCTGTTTGCTCCATTTCCAGGAAGCTTCATGGGATGACTAAGTGGCTTCCCCTGGAGTGCCTTTATGTTATGGAGAAGAAAGTCGTTATGGTTCTGTCCTCATTGTACTCCCTCGTAGCCAGGTCACTCCCTAAATCTTTTGCTTGTTCCTGCATTGGTCACAAATAAATGCCTGGAGAAAAGAAAGAAGAGAGCAGGCACATATATAATGCTGGTTTTGTTTGCTTTGCCAGATCCAAAACAACCATCTCCTTCGGCCCCACCCTGACTCCAGGCTTTCCCTAAACCTTTTCAAGCTTTTGTACTGTCTTTTTGAGTGGAGAGATGCTTTTGAGCAGGTCACGGATTTGTGTGGTCCTGATACAGATCAATACATTGCTCAGCAGAGATCTGTGAGGAGCACCATGGGCGTCTCCACTTCTAAGTACCCCCTTTACTTACTGCAAACTGACAGCAGGCTCTATTAACCTGGTAGTGGTGATGCCCAGGAAAGTGGATTGAGGAGTGAGATGTGTATTGCCAAAATCCTTTGCAGAGTGGTGGTTGTAATCTGAGCAACTGGTTACCTTAAGGTCCTTCTGTTGGTGCTCCTCGGTCCAGCTGACTGGCATTTTGTTGTTAAGACAGCTCAATGTGATAGGAAAATGTTACTGCCCTTAAATTGAAGCATCTTGTATACCATTACCTGGAATACACTTCTGAGAGGGTACCCTGGGACAGTGCTGCTAATTTACTCGTTATCTCGGGGTGCTCCTATCTCAGCCTTCAGAACAGATCAATAAATCTGGGCTAAACCAGGCCCATCTCCTCTCCTCTCTATTATTCTTGCACGTAGTGGGCTCACCAGTGTGTTGATTAGTGCTGGGGTGTGTTTTTTGTTAAAAGGATGGGAATCTGAACTCACCCAAGTTCAGATATGTCTGTCTCTCCAATGGACATGTAGAATCAGTTTAAAAGGTCAATTTAAAAGCGTTTATTAATTATTAGCATCTCGGTTAAAAGCTGTAGCAGTTGAATTAACAATTTGTCGTTTTGTTTTTCAGCTATGGCAGCCATTCGAAAAAAGCTGGTTATAGTGGGAGATGGTGCCTGTGGAAAGACCTGTCTGCTGATTGTATTTAGCAAAGACCAGTTCCCTGAAGTGTATGTTCCCACTGTCTTTGAAAATTATGTAGCAGATATTGAAGTGGATGGAAAGCAGGTATGTGAACCCTTCTCTAAGAGCCAGAATGAGCTGGTGTTTGTTCAGAATAGCATGGAAATCTCTACACTTCTTCAGTATGTGGTTAGCACATGTGCTTAGTGCTTATGTTGTAAATATATTTTTAAATATTAGGTATGTTTATGTGGAAAAAAATACTGGCCTTGCTAGAACGTGCTCATATCCAGTGTCTGTTTAACAAGGTGCTTCTAACCTTACACAAGCTGAGGTTCTAAAAGCCATGCAGTCAGTCCGAGTAGAATGTTGCAGCAGCTGGGAGCGGGTGGAGCAATGCAAATATGCTGAGGGCATGGGGCTACTGGCCTTTGGAACAGAGTTCCTGTTTTGATAGGGACCTGGTATTGTAATTAACAAAGACTAATTCCTGGAGAGTTTTTTTTTTTCATACCCATTCCTGGCAACATGCAGCATCCTTCTGAGAACAGATGACAGACAGGTTGATCAAGGGGGTTGATTTTTGTAGTGTACATCACCATCATCTGTCTTGCTTGTCTGAAGGAACACAGTTCTTAGCAGCCAAGCGTAGCCACAGCTCACTGAGCTTCATCTTTAGTTTGTACTTCAGTAAATTAATCATTAAAATACTTCATTTTAATTTTAGTAAGTTTGAAAGTCAGTTTTTAATCAGTGGGACTCTTGAGTCCTTTTGTTTACCAGACGTGCCAGACGCCTGCTCCAAGGGGCAGCTGTAGGTGCTGATCCCTGGGTAGGTTGCCTTCTGCACTTCTGTCAGCAGCGTGCTGGGTGATGTGCAAAATTGTCACTTTCCAGGATACTGCAGAAGCACACAAATCAGGAACTTTGCACCCTGAAAGCTCAGCTATTTACAAACCCTGTCAGACAGCCATGGCCTGTGTCTGTTTGGGTACTGTAACCACACAGAGCTGACTCTGCCATGGGAATGCAGGTCAAGCATGTGGCAGGTTTTGGTGCTGAGGGTGCTCAACTTCCCTGTTTTGTCCCTGGCTATGACATTGCCTTTACTCTGGGCTCAGGTACAGCCAAGACATTTTTCAGTCCATTCTAGTTCAGATGCAGTGACTGATAGATGGAAATCGCTCACTTTCAATCCTGACTGGAGAAAAAGAGGGTTTTGAGCTAGTTTTGGACTTGATGTTAAATTTGATTTCCTGCTGTTGCAGGGATGGGTTATTTGTGGATTTAGTAATGATAGTTCATGCTTTTTGAGTCTAAAAAGAGCTTTTCTCTCCCATAATGTGAATCATTAAAAAAAAATTTACTTTTAGACTAATATTAGGACATGTTTTTTCCCCAAGTAACAGGTTCTACAATTTCTATATTGTATCTTAGACTCTAAGGACTATTGTTTGAAATATGCATGATATCCATTTCTCTCTCTTGTCACCAAGTCAAACTTCCTCATTCCCTTCTGCCTGAATCTCTGCGTCTCTGAATGAGTGAACAAGGAGTCATGCCCTATCAGCTATATGCAGCCAGTACCTAAAGAAAAATAGCATGAGCAGCTTGAGCAGTATCAGCTGATTTTATTTTTGTAACTACAGGATATATTTTACCCAAGCTCTTGGTCTTCAGAAAATTTGATTACAAAAGTTTGTAGGAGAGCCATACTTAAGCCTCTTCTGTTTGACAGCCACTTACCTCTGTCTTCCTAGAAAAGCATTACCAGAAATGTCCAGAAGTCATACAAAGACAAAGACGTGGTAGGAGATGTGTTTTCTAGGCGCTGGTTCCAGTGTCATGTGACAGAACCATCAACAGACATCTCTTCAAAAACATGAACATTTGCCACAGAATTCACATTTGCAACTGCAGAGGTGACTCTGAGAGAAGGAGTATTTCTGACTGAAATACAGAAGATTATTTTTGTATATGTGTGCAACTTACGGCTTTGTCTCTTCACAATTTAAACAGTTGCATTGCACGCGCAGGCTCGTGTTTGGGTTCCAGTTCTGCCCATCTGTCTTTATCTGAGCTGCTGTGGACTTTTTTCCTGGGATTTTTGAATGTAAGAGTTTAAAGAAGAAGGAACCCACTCCAATGTGAAGGCAGACTCATCAGAGAATCTCAAGCAAGAGTATACCTAAAGAGCTTGATGACAGTTTTGAAAGTTCTTTGTTTTAAATGTTGGCTGTTCCTTCTACAGTTTTAAACAATCTTATTGGGGTGTTCTCCCCTACCTCCAGCAAAAGTAGAAATACCGAGAACATTAAGTACTTTACTTCCTTCTTAGTAACAAGAAGCTTTACACACAAATCAGTTTGGTTAAATTTGTGCACAAATAAGAACAATCTTGACCTTTCTTAGTCACTACAGGTTCCAGCTATGAACCCATTGAAAATGTGCATAATCCTAAAAAGCATATATCTAGTCCACTTTCAGTGAAAACTGGTGTTTCTGGGATGCTTGTCAGAGAGTTTCCCAGCCCTTTGGAGCTGATTCCCTTCAATTCTTCTGTCTTTTCTGCTGGTAGCTTTTATGTCCTTTTAGAGAATTGACAGTGGTCATAGGTATAAAGAAAAGACTCATAAGCAGCAATAAGTTAATTTTTGGAGTTACAGAATGTAAAATTCCTAATAGTTCTCCTGTCACAGGAGAACATGTAGTCTCCTCCTTTTGAGTGGTATTGACTGAAATATTTTATTCACTCCTGTTGAGTTCCTGGCTGCTGAATCAGAACTTTCCTGGTGATCTGACTGACTCCTTATCTTCATTTTTCAGGTTGAGTTGGCTTTGTGGGATACAGCAGGACAGGAAGACTACGATCGACTTAGACCGCTTTCTTATCCAGATACTGATGTTATACTTATGTGTTTTTCAATTGATAGTCCTGATAGTTTAGGTAAGTAGATCTCTAACTGAGTCAGAACCACTTCTGTGTATCAATATATTCCCCTTGGAAGTTGCACTGTAGAATATATTTTCCCTTGGGAGCTTTCCTAGTTTCAGAATTGGTGCTGGTTTGAGTGTGTAGTTTTCAGACATTAAGGAATTCTCCAGCAACGCTGAGCATCACGAGAGCTGCAGCAGCACTCTGTGTTTGCCCAGATTGTAAAAATTCTCTTCCCTCTCCTCCCTTCCTGTTCAGCAGTATCTGAGCGCCAGGGCCCCTGGGAGCGGTGAACTGCTTTTCAGGTGTGCAGCATCTAGAGGCCAGCACACCTGAGCCCTCCAGGTGCAGCTGCAGAATTGATGGTTTGGCTGTAGTGCAAAAACTGGCTTCAAAATCCTTGTCTAAGTTGTTCTTTCAAGCAAGAAAATATGCCATAATACATAATAGCGAATGTCTCTTCAAAAGCTGAATGGAATTTCATGAAGATAAAAAGGGGATATGCAGCCTGCAGGTACATCCACTGGTGAATCTCAAATGTCTAAGAGCTTATGAAAGCACAGCCAGATGTTTTAGGCTGTTCAGCACTTCCTGCTGTATAGAATTTGTCAAGGTTTTGCTTTCAAAAGCCCTCAAGTCCTCCTTTCACTAAAAAAATAAAGTCATGTAGGGATGTGAGGAGGAGTTTTCTGGTGTACGAGAACAAATTCATTTGCTGCATGTAGGGAGAAATGGAAGATTGAAAATTACTTACCCCCAGCCTTTGTTTCTGTGTATCTGTAATTAATGTGTTGAATGTTTCTGCTACAGTAAGGGGAGAGCTATGGGGGGTTGTTTTGTGTTGCTTTATAAGAACAAGTGAGGCTAAAACTTAGGCTTCAGTGTTGTGCCCATCTCTAGCTTCTGGAGATAAATAAAATGTTTCTCTTGAAGCAAAATATTCCATAAGTTTCTACTCCAGAATTCTGTATGCTGTTCTTCGAAGTCCCTTATGCTAACTCTTGTCAGGTAGCTGCTGAGAGAAGCCAAGATGTTATATGTCCTTCAGCCTTCAAATTACCACAGACAGGCTTTCCTTTTTTGGTAACACCAGAACAGGTCTATTTACTTCCTTCTGAAGAGTAGAGAAAAGGGCATCAGTGTGGATTATCAATCTATGACGACTCAGGCAGCATGTAAAAGCTTTAAAATAAAACTCTCTCCAGAAGTGGGTTTTTGTACAGTTATGCCTCTATTTATTTTTTTCAGAAAACATCCCAGAGAAGTGGACCCCAGAGGTGAAGCATTTCTGCCCCAACGTGCCTATCATCTTGGTAGGAAACAAGAAGGACCTGAGGAATGACGAGCACACAAGACGAGAGCTGGCCAAAATGAAGCAGGCAAGTTCAGTTCCCTTCAGAGTCTTAAAATAAATGGCAGAAGTGTGTGGTGGTTGTAGCAGAGCATTAAACAGGCACCCACAGCTGGCTGCTGGTTTCTGTGGGCTGTGTGATCAACACTAACCCATGGCAGACACCAGGGAGTATCTATTGCCTTTAACTGAGTGGGGGGTTCTCGTATTTAGCGGTTTAGTTCTAGAAAAAGGCATCCTCAGCCATGCAAATGGCTGTATTGGGTTACTTACAGTCAGCTTCTCTCACTGCTGGAGAGATGGATCCCTGAGGTACAAAGGAATTGATGAGGAGACATGAGCACATCAGTGCACACACTCCGGAGCTGTTTTCTGTTTGGTGTGTTCAGGATGTGACAGCAAACACTTTCATTGGTGGGTGTTCTGGGGTAATAACCACAGGTGCTGTTGCTCATTCCTGAGCATATCACCAGGTTTCATTTTCTGCTTGAGCCTGAAACCCCCAGCTTGGCTATGGGACTGCAGATGCTCTGCTCTGTCCCGGAAGTTTTGCACCTGTAGCATAAACATTGGGGGGTTTTGTACAAAGACTGAGGCATTGACTTGGGGATTTGTTCATAGGCTTTTTTGCAATGGTAGCAAAGAATTGCATAAATATTTCATCAGAAATAAGCAATCACTTGCTCAAGTTTCAAAAAGTCTTGCAGCTTTCAAGCTCAGAGATACCAAAAAACTGATCGTGTCCTCTGGCATTGCATTTTTAACTAACCAATTCATTACATGCACTTAATCCAGAAATTCCTTTGCATTTGTTGGGAAGCTGGGTGGGAAGGGGAAGAGCGGTGTGGGTTTGGGCTGTTCTCACCTGTTGCTTTTGTGCTGTTCCAGGAGCCTGTCAAACCCGAGGAAGGCCGGGATATGGCAAACCGCATTGGTGCATTCGGGTACATGGAGTGTTCGGCAAAGACCAAAGACGGTGTGAGGGAGGTGTTTGAAATGGCCACTAGAGCTGCTTTGCAAGCCCGGCGTGGCAAGAAAAAGTCCGGGTGCCTTCTCTTATAAAGCGTGGCCAGAGGAAGATGGCCAAAGCAGCACCCTGCACTTGAGTAATTTTGAAGTGCTGTTTATTAATCTTAGTGTATGATTACTGGCCTTTTTCATTATCTATAATTTACTTAAGAGATTTAAAAATCGAGTCATCTTGCTACCAGTATTTAGAAGCCAACCATGATTTTTATAACAATCTGCATCAAATTCATCTGTGCACCCAAGGTTAACCTCAACATTCCTCTAACAAACCTTTTCTGCACTCACAGGATATGCCAGGCGCTAATTGAAGACAATTCTCTATCTTCTTTCTTCTCTCTAGAAAGAGAAAAAGCTGTCAACACAGAGGATTGGTCTGTAACTACTTTATAACTAACGTCCTATTCTAATTGAGTACAACCGTTACATGGCTGTATGGAATCGAGCGTAGCTTCAGTGCTATCACATTTAGGAAGATCTGATTTTCATGGCTTGGTGTAAAACATTAGTTCGAAAATGTGATCACTCTGAAATGACCAAGTCCCATTCAGCTAAGGAAAAGTGAGGGTTCTGTGGTTTCATGTTAGTTACCTTTTAGTTACTGTGTAATTAGTGCCAGTTTAAATGTATGTTACCAAAAATAAATCTATTTACCCCAGCTTAGATGTAGTATTTTTTGTATAATTGGATTTCCTAATACTGTTACTTGTAACCTCTGCGTTAAGGTGTTCTGGGTTTTTTAAGAAACTGTATTTGAAAATAAAGTCCGATGGAAAGCAGCTGATCCTCTTCCCCTGTTCATTTGTAAGAGTCTGACCCATTTGAATGATTTGAGTGGTCTGCACACCCAGGAGGAGTTTTTTCCATGACGTGCTGTAGGGATGAGTAAAGACAGCCTGCTCACACTCAAAGCTTCTGAACTGTTCAGTTGCCTTAAATTCATTGCTGGACCCAGTTTCAAAACTTCAAAAAAAAAAGAAAGAAACTTTTTGTGTAAGTTTGGTTACCATGTAGTGATCAGACTCCTAACCTGTGAACTTCTTGCTGTTCTGCAGCCAACTAAACTCTTTCTGTATTTTCATTTTTCCAAGAACTAATAGAATAAAGGCAGTTTTCTAAGCTCCCTGTATCCTGGTGTCTGTATTCCTCACTCTGGGTTTTTGTCCCAGCGTCTGACAGCCTGAATCAGAAATACCATTTTTGATAAAGCTGAGAGAGAATTCACTGAGCAGTTGCAAGTGCTTTAATACTTATTTTAATTTCCCAGCAAGGGATACCTGTCTGCTGCTCGTGGTGATTTTCAAACACTGCAGCAGAGCAGAGGTGCAGTATCCCACCTGGCCCCTGCAGGGAGCGGCAAAGCTTCCCAGGAGCTTTTGATACTCAGACGAGATGAGGGTGCATGAGTTGAGTTGGATTTGTCAGTCCTGAACATGGGACTAGAGGAGCAGGAGGAGGCTGTGTAGGAGGAAGGGAGGAGCAGATGCAGTGTTGCTGAGGGAGCACGTGATGGTTTGCAGCAGCCGGGCTGCGCTGGAGCAGCGGCAGAGGTTGCATGGGGCAGGGTGTTTGCCATGGCATTCCATGAGGGATGCCTTCAAGCCCTGCAGCACGGGCTGGGCTCGAGGTGTGAGCCCTGTGCTGCACCCATGCTGGAGAGCAGATCGTGCTGCTCCTGGGGAGGAAAGGCCAGGAACAGCAGTGGGCATCGCCATGCTCATGCTGGTATTCACAGCAGCTGCTGCCGAGCTGAGGGCCTCTGGGCTGGGCTGGGCAGGAGGGAGTCCAGTTGCTGATGACAATCCATGTCTGAGCACCTGGCTGCATCCCATAATGGTCTACAAAACACCCCTGTCACTTTTTCTTTTTTTGGACAATTCCTGATTGCTTTTCCTGCAGCAAAGGAGAAGCAGACCCAGTCATAGGAGTGCCCTGGTCTGGTCCTTGTCCTTCCTCTTCAGCCACAGACATCCAGAGTGAAATGTCTGACAAGCCCAGTGCTGTCACCCGCCCCACCCTTCCCTCCTTCCTCTCCTGGGTGCTTGGCCTCCCCCTGCAGGGTGACTGGGTTGAGCAGAGCAGGAAGTTCTCAGCTGCAGCTGTGGGGCTGCCTGGGAGCATTTCATTTGCTGGCCTGTTGACAAGTTTAGTTGCTCATTTGCGGTTCCCTTCTTTGGGGGGGGCGTTGCAGTTGAGCAAATCTGGGGGTTTTCAGTCTTGCAGGGATGTGTAGTTGCAGTTTGCTATGGCCACAGTTACAGAACAGCTCTTGTACAGGGGTTTGGAGTCAGGTTGGCTGTTCCTCAAAGCCTGTGGCTGTGTATCTGCTGCTGTTCCTCAACCCAGCAGTGACTGTTATCCCATTTAGTGACTCTGAGCTTTTGCTGACCTACACCATCAACTCAGTTATCAGTCCTCAGCTTTCCTGCCTTCGAGGGCTGTCAGCCTGGCTCTCTCTGGGTTCCTGCCACATCTGTCACCTCTGGAAGCTACATTTGCTCTGGATGAAACTGAGTTGAGGACACAGATGGCCAGACCTGACCTGGAAAATGAAAGCTCAGCACTAATGGAGAGTGATCCAGGCAGGCAAGGAGCTGTGGAAGAGGCAGGGGAAAAGTTAGGAGCCAAGTGCCAGCCCCCAGGGCAGGGGAGGGAGTTCAGTACCAGGAGTGGGAACATGATGTAAGCAGGAGGCCAGAAGGTGTGGGTTTGTGGCCTTTGTGATTACTCTCTGCTGCTGCTGTTAAACAGCAATTTTTTGACCTTGTAGGGCAACTGTCACTTGTCACACACCTCAGAAGGGGTCCCCTGAACCCATCTAGTCCTCCTGGAGCTTCTGGCACTCCTCTGGATTCTGTGCAGGCTGCACAGGATGTGTCCAGGCACAGGCCATAGCTCTGAGCTAACAAGGAAGTTCATTCCGTGCCTTAAAACTCGCTCATCAAGGAAGGGAAAGCCCTAACCTGTGCTTCTCTGGAAAGAGCTGGGCCCCAGAAGTAAACTCCCCTACTCAGAGTAATTCCCTGGGACCAGACAGAGGACTGAAGGTGCCAGTCTGAGGTCGAAAGTGGCAGTAGAGATGTGGCCCCGCCCTAGAGGTCACCCTGAAGGGAAATTCCTCTTCTTCAGGATCTGTGGCTCGCGGTGCCCGGGGGTGGGTGAGGAGGAGTCTGTGTCGACTGTAACCGTCGATTAATTCAAGAGCAAACATGGATCATGTGCCTCATGACATCAGCCGCTTTCCAGCTCTGATCTCCTGCCATCACTGCTGCAACACACTGCAAGTCCCCAAAGATGCGAGATAATCAGGAAAGTCCCCAAAACTTGCCACGGCCAGGAACTGGAACTATTCCAGTTCCCGGTCATGGGGGCAGGTGCCAAGAGTGGCCCAAAGCAACCCCCCCAGAGATCCTGCAGTCACCTGAGCACCCGGAGCAGAGAGGCAGCATTATGTGGTGCCTCTTAGTGACAGCTGGCATTTCGTGACAAGTCCCTGCTCCCAAGCATGAAAGAGAGCAGACAGCAAGGGGGGGTCTGAGCGCATCCCCCCGCGCGGGGGCCCAGGCTGCCTTGGCTGGGGGCCAGGGCTGATAAGCAGCTGTCTGACCTTGGGCTGTTGTGAATGGAGCTCACTTGGCGCAGATGCTGGCAGGAGCCTCAGCAGGGGCTCCCTGCTTACCCTTGGGAGCTGCACTGGAACTGAGGCCCTGGCTCTTTGTTCTTGCCGGGCTGTGCTGCTGCACAGTTCCTCCTGGTCCAACCCATGGACATGGCCACAAGGCCTGACCCCGACCTGCCTCTTCACAGGGCGCTCTGGGGGAGGGTAGAGGTTCACAAAGACCGGTGGAGGGACAGCTGGGCCACTTGGTGTGAGTACAAGAAACAGCCCAGTTCACTTAGGGCTGCCTTGAATCTGTAGGGAAAAGAGCAGTCAATACTGCATGATGTAACACTCCTGAAAACAGACTGAAGCAGTTAGGGAAGAAATGGAAAAGTCAAGGATGGGGAAAAGCAACCCCTGAAGTTGAAGAAGGAGCCTCCTTCTCTTTATCTAGTGAGGATATACCAAGCTGTAACCCTGTGTGTAGACTTCACCAGCCTCAAAGAGGTGGGAAAATTAACTATTGGAGTCTGAAGAAGGGAATTTGTTGCCCCTCTTTCTTGTGCCATTCCCGTTCCTCTTCCTGATGCACAAACTGAAGGCGTTTCTCTCCCCAAAGCCATGCTCGGCGGCAGTGGTGTCCTCGGAGGATGCTGCAGCCTTGGTGCCACACTGTGCCACCCCTGGACGCGGGTGGCCGTGTCACTACGAAGGCTGGAACTCCTGGGACCACTCTTGTGTTTTACTGCTTTTCCACAGTGTTTCTGAGGATCCGCGATACTTCCCTGTTAGCCAGGGATTTTAAAACCACCCCGCTCTGCGCATTTCACTGATCAAAGCCCCCCGAGCCCTTCAGAGCCGGCCCGGGCCGACTCTCCGCGCCCCGCCAAACGCGGGGCAGTGCTCGGCAGCGAGGGGCGGTGGGGCGGGGCGGGGTCGGGGGCGGCTCCCGGCGGGTCGGGGCGGGGTCGGGGGCGGCTCCCGGCGGGTCGGGGCGGGCGGGGCGCGGCGGCGGCGGGAGTGGGGCCGCGCTCCCGGCAGTGCGCACCATGGCGGCGGCGGCGGCGGGCGGGCGTGCGGCGGGGCTGGCGGGGCTGGCGGCGCGGCCGCTGGGCGCGGCGGAGCCGCTGTCGCTGGGCTCGCTGCGGGGCAAGGTGCTGCTGGTGGTCAATGTGGCGTCGCTCTGAGGCACGACCACGCGCGACTTCCTGCAGCTCAACGAGCTGCAGCAGCGCTACGGCCCCCGCGGGCTCCAGGTCCTCGGCTTCCCCTGCAACCAGTTCGGTCACCAGGTAGGGCGGGCGGCGGGCCCTGGGAGCGGGGCTGGGGAGCGGGGAGGAGCCGCCCACCCCGGCCGGTGTCTCACCGGCCGCGCTCGGGGCGGGTTTGCTTTTGTTTCCTTAGGAAAATGCCACCAACGATGAGATCCTTCCCATGCTCGAGTTTGTTCGTCCTGGCAACGGGTACAAGCCCAATTTCATCATGTTCGAGAAGTGTGAGGTGAACGGGAAGAACGCGCACCCCCTCTTCACCTTCCTGAAAGAGGCGCTGCCCTTCCCGCACGACGATCCCTCCTCGCTGATGACCAACCCGCAGTACATCATCTGGTCCCCGGTCTGCCGCAACGACATCGCCTGGAACTTCGAGAAGTTCCTCATTGGCCCCGACGGCGTGCCCTTCAAACGCTACAGCCGGCGTTTCGAAACCATCAAGATCCAGGACGACATTGAGTTGCTTCTGCAGAAGGTTCCCTAGAAAGTTCTCTGCCCTTTCCCCTTGCTGTGTACCTGCCTGTTTTTCTCGCAGGGAGCTGCTGCTCTGGCAGAAATCCCAATGTCTCATGCAGGTTTTGCTTATGATGGTGCATCTTCCAAATCCTTGAAGTGTGCTTGATGTTTTCAAAAGTTGCATGGGAATGTTTGGGAAGCTATGCTGGGGCAAGCAGCTGTGATTCTCTGAATAAAAAAATGTGTACTTTCTTTAAGGCTGTGGCGTGGTAAATCTGGGTGAGTTGGGTAAAACATGGTGGGTGTGTTACCTGTTTGTCAGCCCATGTGGGTGCTCACAGGGGCAGACTTGGAGCACTTGAGCACGGCCGAGCAGTCAGGCTGAACTAAACCAGGGGCATGGGCTCTGCAGGCTGTGAATCAGTACCGTGTCCTGCCCCACGTGTAACAAGCCTGGCAGAGGGGGAGGGCACCAGGGAACAGACAGACCTTGCCCCACTGCTCACTGGACCTCCCTTAAGGCTTCCCTGCAGAGGGAACATGCTGGCACATGGCCAGGGGATGATTTTACACTGGCTGATGAATTCCCAGCGTGGCTACCAGCAACAGGCCACAACAGGCTGATAACTGCTGGGGCAGGGAGATGAGTGATCCTGCAGCCTGGGGGGACCTAGACCAGGAGCAGCACCCACTGTCCCTCCCCTTGTCCCAGAGGCACTGCCCCCTCACTGGCTCTACCCCATTTTGCATCAGTGGTGGCCCAACACAGATCCTCACATGCTTGCCCAGTCCTCCATGAGACCTGAAGCACCTTTGTGCATCCCCAGCACCTCACGATGCAGGGAATCATGTGACAAAACAGTTCATCCATGTTCCCAGTGCAATACCACCCCATGCAACCACTTGGCCTACAGAAGCTGTGCCTCAGAGTGTCCTTGTTGCCCTTTGGGCACAGGAATTGTATATGACACTCCCAAGTGCACGTATGCCCGGAAATATTTCCTTTTTCTTTTCACTTCTTCCCTGACAGTTCTTTGACTCCTCCCAACCATGGAGCTGAGAATTACTTCATGAGAGGTTGCTACAATTGGACCCGATGATCTTAGAGGTCTTTCCCAATCTTAATGATTCTATGATTCAATAATAATTCTGACATATTGTCCCTGCTCAGCAATCCTGGTTTTACAGACTACTGCTAAATGGCTAGAATTAGGATTGGTTTCCCGTGGGAAATCATGAGCCTGTGCCAAATTTCACCTGCAGTCCTTCTGCCCAGTAGCTCAGCTCCTTCTACAGGAAAATTTTCACTCCTTAAATGGCTCCGTGAGCACATTTTCATTACAAGCCACTCCTCACAAGATCTTGTAGCACTGAGTATAAACTTGGTGTGGACTAACCTATAAATGTGGTTAGGACTGAGGAGTCCTAATCCAGACTAGAAACTTGGGCTCTCCAAGGGAAGGCATAATGCTTTCAAGCATTAGTGCACTGTTTTCACAATAAAAACACTCAGGATTTGAGGGTTTGGTGCTTTTTTTTTTTCTTGCTTAGAGCTTTTCACTTCACAAATTCACAGTTGCCTTGTTACTGTACCTATGTCCAAGGATCCCTCAAGGTTGAGGAGAGACTGGGTAAATCCCCCAGCCAGCACCACCCCGCTTGCTGCTACCCCTGAGTCATCGAGCTTTGAACTCAGATTGCACAATCCTCACCGGGGTATTTCTTAAATCCCAGCACAGCTTCATAGAAAAAAACAGGATGTTTTCATCAGCTATTTAAGCTTTGCAGCAGACGATGCATGGTGTAAGGGATTATTTTTTCAGTTAGGTCTACTTCCCTCATTAATGCAGGATGTTGAAATAGGTGGAGAGTACAGGGGATCATGAGCAGCAGGAACTCAGGGCACTGAAAAATCTTTCTCAATGTGAGCTGTGGCACTTCCTCATTCCTGACTCACCAAACTTGAGCCGTTTGAGAGGGGCCTTCTTTGTTCCCAACCAGTCTCTGGCTCAGGCCAAGCCCGACAGCTACAGGGAGCAGACCCCAACACCTGCTGCTGTTCCACCCTGCCAAAAAGGGTCTCTGACCAAGCCTGCTGGTCAGAAATGCACCTTGCACTGTGCATATTCTGTGCCTATGGCCAAAGGATTTATTTACCTTCTGGCTGCTGGGGCTGTGCTAGCAGAAAAACAAAGCAACAGCTCCAGAACAGCTCCAACCGTGCCAGAAGCAGTACAGTGACATGATTCCAGGGCAAAAATGAGCCACGCCAGCAGGGAAACGAACAATCCCAGTGTAAGCACACCAGCAGGAACTCTGCAGTGTGACTGAAAGCTGCCCAGCCTTGTTATTCTCAATCTCGTTTCAGCATACCCTGGAGCAGCTGGCTCTGGGGTCCAGGGGGCTGTGGCACAGAGGGCACAGTCTGGGGCTCTCTGGCAGTGACAGGGATGGTGGAGCACGGCCCCCACACAGGATCTCACACCTAAACCTTGGCTGCTGTCGTGGTGAGAGGAGGTGAACGTTTCACCACAGGCAGCAGCTCTGTGCTGAGGGGAGACATGAAGAATCCCAGGCGATTCCTCAGGGATTATAAACCAGCCCAGCTCTATTTCTGTAATTTCAGAGAGAAACAGACTGACTCAGAGGGAAACCTTAAAATAAATAGCACAACTGGTTGCTTCTGTGGCTTGAGGAAGTTGTCCTTTCATCATGTCCCGTCTGTCACATCTAAACTCCTACACTATTTTTTCCTACCTCTACACTTTAATTGCAAACACTTAATCCCTCTGTTAGTGTTCCTGTTTTGCCATTCTTCTGCACATCAAAGTTTCATATATTCTCTCTTTCCTAGAAAGTGTTTGTCCCCTACTTCTCCCCCCTCCCAGTGATTTATTTCCTTCCCCCTTTAGCTGCTGATTGTTGATAGCTGCCAACTTCTTAAATATTTAAACAAGTTCAAATATTTGAAGCTGCCAGGAGTGTTAACTAGTTCCAAGGAAAATTATCCTTCCTGGCCCTATCTCCCTCTCCCAGATTCCCTAGAGTTCTGCCCACAAAACTCTGGGCTATCTGCTGAAATCCTGTCTGATGAGATGTGGTGTTCAGATGTGTCTACTCAACAGAAGTGCCATCATCCTGAGTCTGAGACCTTTCTTACTCAGCCCGTTCAAGGTTCTTTCAGCTATTTAAATTCCCTTTCTCCTCGGCAGCTTTCAGTCACTGTGTTTGACCATTGCCATCATCAGGCGGGTGGGGAACACCTGCCTCCAGCCCTGTGGTACTTGAGGGTGTTTTGCTTCTGTCAGTGCCACTTTCACACTCATCAGGATGAGCTGGAGATCAGGGCAGGAAGTCAAGGGCTGAAAGGAAAGTGCTTGAGGAGACAGGAGAACACAGACACCTCTGTCTACAGTGAAACTGCAGCAATGTAATTTCCTTGTACTGAATCAGAAAGGCCTGAATTAAAGCATTTAATTGTTTACCACACTTTCTATGAGGAGTCAGTAATTCATTAGCTGAGTGAGGTCAGCCACACAAACACTATCTCAGAATAGCTGACTCATTTTAAAAACACACCCAGCCTTGCCATAATAGGGTGTGTTAGAGCCCGAAGGGGCCCTGCCCTCTGAGAAAAACTGAAGTAACAACACTCAACTCTTACTGGAAGGAGAAAATGGTCCTTTCAATGTTAACTGAATGGACTTGCCCTGCTGTCAGGAAGATAAAAGGCTTTTATCATGCTACCCTGGTTGCTGCGGCAGTGCCAGGCTGGCAGAGCCCACCTGCCCACGCTGCTCCCAGAACGCTCCTGGCACAGGCAGTCACAGCACCCCCACATCAGCCCTGCCTGTTTTTCACCTAGGGTGAAGGGATTTCTTTGGTGCATCCGTTTAAGGCAGGTTTTTAAAATTCTTCCCAAGTCCCCACCCTTCTCAAGGATAGGGTGCCTGAACAGCACAGGCCAGGCTACTCGAGGGATCAGTGCTTAAATCTCCTTGAGCAGTTCTCTCCTGAGACAATTCCCAAACTGCTGAGCACTCCCCAGTCGGTCACACAGACCCGTTTTCCTGTTTATTCCCGTAACAATTCGAAGTCCAACGCCCTGACTGGTTACTCCGTGTGAGAAAATGGAGCGTCTAAAACAGAAACCACAGTCCAACCAAATGGTTCTGCCACATGTTTTGTCAGACACTGCCCCGGGAGAGAGAAAAAGAAAATCTTTATGAAGAACTAAATGTTTCAGCTTGGGTTCAATCTTCACCGAGCCATAACTCAGGGAGGAGAATCTAGGTGAGAAAGTGAAGTACACGATGTCTGGAGCCTAGAATAGTGGGCTGGCACCAGCCACCCTGAGCAAGTTTGGGGAAAGCTGGGCTGGTGCTGCTACAGAGGCAGAAGGGAGCAGAGCGTTCGCAGAAGTGTTTGTATTTGAGAACTTAAAGAGGCCGACCCGGGAGCCTCTCGACCACGAAGCCCCCTCGTCCATCCCCGCGGGGGTGAGTCCTGCTGCTCCCCGGGCTCTTGCCGCGGCCCCCGTGAGGACGCTCAGGGGGCAGCTCCTACATCCCCCAAGGGCCCTCGCGCTGCCGCCGCAAGATGGCGGCCGCCGCCATGACGCGCGCGGCCCCACCCACCCCGTCACGGAGCGCGCGCGGGCGGGGCGGGTCCGGTCCCTCCCACTCGCCCAGCGCGTGCCCGCCCGCGCGCCCGCGCGCGCTCCGACCTCCGCCCGCGCCGGGTCTCGCGCACGGACATGGCGGCGGCCGCGGCCGGCGGCGAACGGGCCCGGCCGGACCCGGCGGAGCAGCGGGCGGAGCTGGGGCCGCTCCTGGCCACGGCCCTCCGGCCCGGCGAGTCCTGGTGAGCACACCCGCGCCTCCTCCCCTCCCTCCCCGTCCCCCTCCCCTGCGGGCGGCGGGGCCTGCGGGCCGGGCCGGGCCGCGCCGCCGCTGAGGGGCCGCGCCGGGCGGTGCCGTGTGTTGCAGGTACCTGGTGGAGAGCCGGTGGTTCAAACAGTGGAAGAAGTATGTGGGCTTCGACAGCTGGGACATGTTCGGCGCGGGCGATCCCAACCTCTTCCCGGGCCCCGTCGACAACGCGGGCCTGTTCCCGGGGCCCATCGACAACTCGGGCCTGTTCGGCGGTGAGTGCTGCGGGCAGCGGGGCCGCCGCTCGGGCTCGGCTGCGGAACTTCCCCGCGCTGCTTTCGCTTTCGAAGCCGAGCGCTGCAGAGGGCACGCACCGCCCCGCTCTGTGCGCGAGGGGACCGGCCGGGCTCTGCCTGCCCTGGGAGCGCCGGTGTTTCTTGGTGTCCTGGCAGTACATGTGTGGGTCTGGAAAAGAAAACGCGCTGTTTGATGCCTTGCTGTCTTCCGTCTGTCTCCGTTTTAGATCCAGAAAGTCAGAGTTTAAAAGAACACCTCATTGATGAGCTGGATTACGTGTTGGTGCCCACCGAAGCCTGGAACAAACTAGTAGCGTGGTACGGCTGCATAGACGGGCAGCAGCCTATTGTGAGGAAAGTAAGTATGGCTGAATCAACTTCTCCTCATCCTGGCTTCAGCTTTTGATCTCCATCAAACTTAGATGGTTGATTTTGCCAGATGCCAGTTAAGGCAAGGTTCTCAGCAGCTCTTTGGAGATAATAACTTGAGGCCTTTTTGCCTTGTCTGAAAGAACAACTTGCCTGTATTTCAGCTGAAATACCTGAATGTTGAGGTGTTCTGAGTTAATGGTTTATTTGGGGGAAGAACCCTGAACCTTGTTCTGGTTGTGATTCTTTGGACCAGTACAGTTCTTTTATATTGCATGGAATAGTTTGTACTTTGTTGTCATGTGTAAGTTGTTAGTCAAACTTGTAGATCTTCCAGGACAGAATTGGTCTTTTAGTAAAGATGGATTAGGGACTTCCTCTAGAGTCTAAGGTGATTCTTGTTTTCTCTTCCAAAACTGTGTGATTCTAAAATCTTTATTAAGAGGTGGGTATGTGGTTTTGTCCTGTAAGTCATATTTTTGGTTGACAAATGCAGTCGTATATGCATTCTGGGTATATAACCTGTTCTGGAAGGTGAAATTGGCAAGTTGCTTGGTTTTTTTTTTTTTTTTTCCTGGAAATGTGCATAGGTAAAAGATTTTTTATTTTTATTTTAGTCTTAGGTTTTTGCACTGACTAAATAGAGCCGTGCCAGTCTGTGGAGCCCATTAAAAGACTGATCGCTACACCAAGTGTTGATACAATGTTCAGAATTAACATCACTTATGTTTAAGTAGCACTATGCTGTAAGTAAGGGTTACTCCAAGGTGTGCAAGACCTAGGAAAGTGTGTCACCAGAAGGGACGTAAGATCAGGAAGTGCTTATCAGTGGCACTGGAATGTTGTTGTTTGGTGTGGGCTAGAAATTATATGTAGTAAGAAATTCTGACGTCTTCAGGACTGTTGAGTGAACCCAGGATCACCAGGTGACCTCAGGTTCACTCAGCTGAGTAGACAGAACTCCCATGGAAGCAAGAAGTAGGGAAGGAGAAAATAATTACAGCATGTAAAGGAGATGTGGTTTTAGAGAAACGTGTAACTTCTTGAGGAGTTGCAAGTCTGCACTGAGAGGGAGGATTGGTACTGTTACGATCACTGCCTCTCCAAGTGAGGAAGCTTTCCTTCATGAACTGCCTAACTGCTTTCACAAAACCTGGCATGTTATTGCACACTCCCTTTTCTGAAAAATTGGAAAGTTGGCAAGAGATTTGGGAGCTGTTGGGGAAACGCTTGGGCTTAACTGCATGAGCCTTCTTTTTGTGGGATGTCTGGTGCTGCTTTCAGTGCTGTAATAACCAAGGGGGTAGAGCTTAGAGCTTGTGCTGGTTTACAGCCCTAACATGTCAAGTTATTCTGGGTCCAGTTAAGTGTAAATTTTTAAAGTTTTGAATTACTATGAAACTGTCAGTCTCTCCTGTTAACCTGGTAACTGAAGGGAGTTTTAATATTTAAGAAGATGCTAAAATATAGCAGAGTAGTAGGTTTGTGGGATGTAACAGCCTCTTACAAAAATCCAGAGTGGGTCAGTGAGACATAGAAGCTGCAGTACTGCACTTGAGTAGAATGTGGGCAGTATCTGGTTACAGTATTCCCCAGATAGCATTAAAAGTCAAGCACTTAAACTTGTGGTCCTTGAATGTTCTAAGCCTTTTCCTAAAGATGGTTCAACTGTAATTCTTACATTAAAATATCCATAAAAGTAGGATCTGGGAAGCAATTTTCAGGCATCTTTATAGCTTTAAAAGATATTTCTTCCATCTCTGTGTCAGATGATCAGAGCCAAGTACAGGAGGATTAGATGAGATTTATTTGTTGTTCAGGTTTCTTTTGATAGTCTCAAAACATGTTTTTGGGCAGTCATCTATAGAGTCCCACTGGAAGTGTATTAATGTGCTTCCTCAGCGGCTGAGTTATGCTGAAATTGCTGTCCAATGGCATGACTTGAGTTGTACTTGGGCAAAGAACAAGGAAGCTGGTCAGATGCTGTTTAAAAGACATCTGCAGGTGATTAGAGTCTCCATTCCTCCATCCTAACGGACACAATGATCTGATCAGGAACTTCTTGGAAAGAGTTCTTTGATTTCTGAATATGGTTCTTATTTGTTTCTAACTACAGAATACTGGAGAACAGGAAGTCATGTTTAGTGACATTTATTCTGAAAAATAAATGGAAAACTTTTGATTTGGTTTCTTTGCTTTCTTAAAAAGAAGTCTGCTCTGCCTGTCAAGAAGCTGTTTAAACAGGGAACTTTACTTTCCATTGTAACAGCAAAGTACTGAAGATCTTCCCGAACGTGTTTGTGAATTATTTACCTTTAAAGCACCTTGCATATCTAATACAACCTTCTAAAAGCAACAATCCTCAGAAGATGGAAGCATAATTTAGTGGAATTGTCACTATAAGTCTAGGTCTTAATTCTTTGTTTGTTTCTAAAGCTGGGTAGTTTTTTCTGTAAAATGTTAGGTGTAGATCATACCAAGTCTGGTGTCACATGAATAAAATGGGATATTTCAGTTGGAACGGACTTAATCATCTGGTACAACTGCCTAACCAATTCAGGTCTGACTGAAAGTTAAAGCAAATTAAGGGCATTGTCCAAGTGCCTCTCAAACTCTGTTACTCTTAAAAATTATACCAGCTTTTTCAATGAAATGTGGTCTCAATTTCAGTGGCTTAGTAGCTGCCAAGAACTCTGGAGAGGATTGAGGTGTGGGTTTTCTTTTTTTTTCTTACTCCTTCTGTTACATTGCGGTTGTCTCATAACTGGCCTGTGAAATGTGCTTTTCTTTCTGGCATAATGTGTTTTAGGGTCTGTAGGTGATGAGTGGTGTCTAGTCTTAGGGAAACCTTTCAATAAAAATATGCTGGAAGCTAATGGCATGGGTAAATATACCTATTGGAATATTCTCTCAAATGCAAAATTGATTTGAAAAGTACTCTGAAATAAAGCAGTGTCATCAAAACAACTTCAGAGGTACTTTTCTGTTCTTGCTAGGAGAGAGTAATGAGACACATTCTGTGTACCATGCAGAAAAATAATGCTTTGGTTTGCTTTCTTCTGATAGAAGAGATTTTGCTCCGGTGTTCCAGCCTGGTTTCCTTCTTTATATAAAACTTAGCCAAAGACTAGAGGCAAAAGGTAATTTTTTTCTAGAATGCTTTGTGTGATCAAATATTTTTCATGAGTAGTTAGCTGACACTGTCAGTTCAACTGTGATGATGGATCTTTGGAACTTTGCACTGTGGAAGGAAAGCACTGGGAAACAAAACTCCCCGAACAAGCTGGTGCCTGAATCTAGGAGTGAGTTCGTGTTCAGTTTGTGGCTTGCCTTGCAATACTGCAAAAGGCTCACAGTATTTAGAACTGTGTACTTTGGAGAACTGCTCAGTATTGCAGCTCTGTGTTGCTTTGTTCCCTGTGTGCAGGTGGTGGAGTATGGGCTGTTTGTGAAGCACTATAAGGTTGAGGTTTATCTCCTGGAGCTGAAACTGTGTGAGAGCAGCGATCCCAACAATGTCATCAGCTGCCACTTCAGCAAGGCAGATACTGTTGGTAAGTAGTTCTCTGATAGATAAAGCTGTGCTCTGTGGGTGTCTCAAGACGTAATCTGTGCCCTCCAGAACCTCCAGACTGGAGTAAACCTGACTTTTCTCTCTCTCTCATTGCTATATTTTTCACATGTAAAAATGCTGAATGTCAGCTGTCCTGTATCTACATCACTAAACTGAAATGGGCAACTTGACAGTAATAACTGAAAACTTGAACCTGTGTTTTCAAATGAACAGAAGTTGGCCTTTGGGCAGAAAGTTCTCAAAAGTGTATTGCATGTTATTGATTTGAGGGCTTGACAGCCTAATACATGATTGAAAACAGAAGTTTTTCATTCTTTCAGACTTCATATTAGACAAACTGTATGAACAATTGTAACTTCCATAGTATGTTTTCTGCTTGAACGATCTTGAAGGATAAGTGATGTACCTCCTTGCTAAAGGAGTTCAGTGTTTTTTCAAAAGTACTCGTGTTTTAGGAATTCTGGTGTTTTTATTTTTTCCTCAACAGCTACCATCGAGAAAGAAATGAGAAAACTATTTAATATCCCAGCTGAGAAGGAAACCAGGCTATGGAACAGGTATATGAGTAACACTTATGAGCAGCTCAGCAAGCTGGATAGCACAGTGCAAGATGCAGGGCTCTATCAGGGTCAGGTAAGGGACATAACTTTTTCTCTCTCTCTCTTTTTTTTTTTTTTTTTTTTGGTCTCGTGTAGTGCTTTTGCTGATGTGTATTTTTTTTCACTTGCCTTTATGTACTTCGAGCAAACATTGACAATGGGATTTGCTAATGCTTTTGCAAAATGTCTAACAGACTTGCAGTTACCTTTATTACCTGCACTCTCTTTCAGGTTGTTTTAATAGAAGTGAAAAATGAAGATGGCACGTGGCCTGGACAGCACTGCCTGGCAAAGTAAGCAAGCATGTTCTAAAGGTTTCTGTTATTTTGTGCAGCTTGTTTGCTAGGCTTTAGTGACCACATGTTCTCTGTGGAAGCCTGGTTATCACTGGCCGTTGTGGCTTGCTTTGTTCTGGTTATTTTCAGGGAGAGAAAATCTCAAATATAAATATTCTTCAGTGGTTCTGCTGCTGGTTTCTTTTCTTAGCAAGAGTCTGTGTTTTAAAGCCTGTTTCAAACAGGTTGTATGAGGATTAAATAGCTTCAGGTTTCTGTAGTGCTTAGGAGACGAAAGTGCTATTTGCATTGAACTAGTCTGCTTAAAAAGCTACCTCTGCACAGTTAAACAAATAACCTGTCTTTTGCTGTTGTAGAACAAAAGGGATCTCGGAGTGTGTTTCCAAACCTGCCAGTAGTGAATGCTCAGAGTTCTGGTAGTTCCCCCTTGAAAAGGGTGTAGAAATAGCTGACCAACCCCCTCCCCCCACCAAGAGACAATTATAGAAGCCTGTAAATATGACACAGATTCTCTCAGTGCCGTCTGATTTAGAGAAGAGATGGGTAATTGCAGGGCTTAGTGAAATATTGTGTGTATAGAGTGAATGGTGTAGAATGGTAGTTGCTTGTTCATATCAAGTCCTACTGTAGAAAATAGAATTTGATGACTTTACCTGTCTGATGGCCCACTCAGTTCCATCCCAGGGGCCATCAGACTTGATATTGATAAAGAAAATGCTTTTCTGTACAATACAGTTAACTTACAGAACTTGCTGCCAAGTGCTCTCATTTGAAATCAAGATGCACTAGTGTTAAACTTGAAGAATTGATCAGATAGATCAGTGGAACCTATTTCGAAGCAGTACTTTGAGAGATCACACTGTGTAAATGAATCAGGAAAATGCCCGTGGGATTACAGAGAACTTTCTGTAGGAGTATCATGTGAGAAGCAGCTAAACATTCATATCATGTACCTGGTTGACAGTCAGTATGGAAGAAGCAGCTGTGCAAGACCAGTCATAACCTTTTGTTTCCACATGAAGCAAAGCTGAAAAGGAGCTGTGTAGCATTCTCAGGCCTCAGGGTTGTCCTTTGTCAGCAGCTAGTCTTGATATGTAAAGGCTTTGATTTAACTTCTAGTGATACATAAATGAAAGGGGTTATTGGTATGCAGATTAATATTTTCTAATGACATAAAAATATTTATTTACTATAACATGAAACTTGTGCAATTGTTTGACTTGGTGCTGATAATGGTGGCTGAAAGAATTGTGTTAAGTGATACATACAGGATTATCTGTTCTTTTGTACTTTGTATTGTGCTTTATCCTATCTTAGGTAAACTTCTGCTTCAGTGGTCTATTTCTCAGCTGCGGAAAATACATGGGGAACTTAAATATTTGGAGTTTTTTTTCTGGACTGCATCACTTTAAATACTGAAAGCTTATGAGAGAGTTTTACCTGAATTTAGAGTTTTGATGACATACACCAAACAGGATATAGAGCTCTCTGCTGTTGATAGAGAAATGGTGAACACCTGCCTCACTGCCCAAGTGCCAGAAGAGGTTGTGGAAAGCTGGGAGTTCATATCCTTCCTACTCACAGAGTGTGTGTGCAAATGGGGCGGGTGGGTTCTGTGTCATCAGGATTTTTCCCCTCCACTTGCTGCTTGTCAGAGGCACTGGCCCCCTACCAGAGGAAATAGCTTTTCCACTGGTTTGGCAGCCGTCCTTGTGTTTCCCCAGCCATCAATCTGGCTGACATTTTACAGGAAAAATGCTCTAAAACTCCACAGCAGTCCTTGGGTGGTATGTTCAACCTATGCTTGGCCACTGCTGTTTGTTAGTTTGCTGCTCCCTAAAGAACAAATTACTTTCTTCTTACTGTAGTTTGAAACTGCTTTTACTTCTAGACAAGGTTTCAGAAGAGAGGTTGGATTATATTCATTCTAGGAATTTCAAAATTAGAGGCATACTTTGTTTCTGAAGCAAGATTTTATCAATGACTGCAGAACTTAGTACTCTTGTTACTTACAAGACTCCCAAAATAAAGTCCTGAGATAGCAGAATTCCATTTCAGCCCTAGCACACTTTTTTTTTAATCTTGGATATAGTTTTCTTAGCAAAAGCAAACAAGAAGTTATGTTAGATCTTTAAAAATGACACCTTTTCCATCAGGTATTGTATTTGAAAACTGGAGTGAAGCTGTATTTAGCATCTGCCTGGTAGCTATCTCTCTCCCATTGCGATATGCAGCACTAAAATACCTTTTGGTTCTTCGGTTGGAGCTAGAATTTTCCTGCTGTTTCCTCTTCCAGCTCCTCTGTTTACTCATGGCACTGTGTGCTGACACTGTGTGATTTCAGAGGACTCCTTCAGCAACTGGGCTAAATATTTTGTGTGCAGTTGTCTTGGGGTGACTTTATGATGTGTATCCCATATCGCTGCCCTATGCCCAGAAATTAAATTTTGTGCCTTTCTATGCCTTTAAACTGAACCTGAGAGGGGGAAGGAAAAACTGAGTAAAACTTTTTCAAAGCAGTTTGCAGCTTGTTCAAGGTCACACAGAGATAGAGACTTTTTTTCAGCTGCGGCAGGAGAGCGAGAGGGAAGGGAAGCGCCCAGTTTGCTTTTCCTTTCCAGCCAGCTTTCGGCAGTTTTTTCCCCCAGCTCCTTTTCCTCTGGAGAGTTGAACTTTTGTTTTCCTGGGACTTCATTTTTTTCCTTTTCTCCTGCTGGACTGTTTCAACATCAGAATACATTGGGAGGACTTTCTACCGAGGCCTTGGCCCTGGAGGTGGGCCCACCACCCCGTCCCAGCTCCAAGGAGGGGGAGAGAGAGATCTATGGAAGGACTCTGAAATTTTCCCAGGTTTCTCTCAGCAGATCAAGAGGTTTTATTATTTAGCATCATTATTCCTTTTCCTGTGTGTTTGTTAAATAAATAGTTTTTATCTCTTTCACTTTCCTGCGAGGAAGATTTATTTTTTCCTGAACCTGGTGTGGGAGGGATGGTTATAGCCTGCCTTCTCTCAGGGGATATATTTCTAGATTTGGCCAAACCGGCACAAATGTAGCGGCGCCCAACTGCGTGGCTCGAAGGAAAGTGAAAAGCCTGTGCTAATTACATTTTGGTTTGAATTTACTTACTCTGTGCTGGGGTAAAATAGTCACCATGTTGGTTGAGTTCATAATGTTTCTCTGGCTTGATGTACTCATGTCTTTCTGGTCCGTAGACTTGTTTAAGGTACTAGTGCCTTTCTGGTCCCTAGGCCTATTTGCCTATCTGCAAGCCGGTCTGATCTTATCCTTGATAAGGAATTTTTGCAGAGCAGAGGCACGAATTTGGATTTCTATTTTGCTGTGCTCAGTGATAATGATTTATAAGAAGTTGACAGAGGTACAGGCAGCTGTTTGAAGTGTGTATGATATGTGGTTTCTCCGTCCTAACCCCAGTCCTAGCTTCAGTAGCCTGTTTTGGGAATTTATTAGTAATTGCACCCAGATTGTTAGAAGAGGAGGAGATGGGGTTTCCCTTCCCTTTAAATTTGATAGGTTATCTTTTGAGAATACCATCCAGGGGAAATTGAACAAAGACATCATCCTCCTGGTATTTAATCTGGTAATCTTCCTCTATATGATTCGCAGCTTCTCTAGAAAAAGAGCTCACATTTCCAGGGTGACTGCCAAGACACCTGACCCAGCGGTGGAAAATCCTGAGTGGTGTGGGGAATGGGAAGATATGGGCCAAATCCTGAAGAAATTCTCTGACCCAGTGGTTTGCAATTTCTCCCCTGAACAAGTTCAGAAACCAGCTGAGGTGGCAAAATATCTGAAAGAGAAATACAATGACAATTCTAATAAGAAAAAGCTCATTACAATATGTTGGGCTTTGGCATATGCCTATCGCACGCTGCAGCAGGTAAAGGTAGAGGGGCAGGAAGATGAATCAGCAAAGCCTGCAGACACCCCAGTCACTCAGACTGCAGCCAAACCAGACAGCCAGCCCAAACCAGATGGAGGGTCTAAGCCATTGACAGTGGCTCCTGTCACGAGAAAAAAGCACACAACCAAAACTGATTGCCCAGCGAAAGATGATGATGATGATGCAGGGGAAGGAACCTCAAAGCCATCAACTGACTCAGGCACAGAAACCATTACTGAGTCCATGTCCATAAAGCACAGCTTAAGAAAGGACTGCACCCGAAGGTCTGATGAATCCATAATAAGTTGGATGGTCCGTATTTGGGATGCTGCAGGTGATGATGTAATGCTGGATGGTGCTGAAGTGAGGCATTTGGGATCCCTGTCACGTGAGCCAGTTATCGACCAAACGATGATAAGGGGGGCTGACTCTGCCAGTCTCTGGAGACGGGTCTTGAATGGTGCAAGGGATAGATATCTGTGTGAAGATGATCTCTATATGCAGCAAACCCAGTGGAAGACCATTGAACAAGGGATCCAGTGCCTGAGAGAACTAGGGGTGGTAGAGATTGTCTTCACAGATGACCCAGGATTGAGGAGTCCAGACCGGGTCAGAGTTAGTCCATTCATGTGGCGAAAACTCACGCGACTTGGGCCACAAGAATACGCTTCTGCTATAGCAATAATGAAACCGAACTACGCTGCGAGTGAGACCGTGCAGGATATGGCAGTAAAGCTCCGAGCATATGCAGATTCCGTGCATGGCCCAACACATGCAAGAGTCTCAGCTGTGGAAACACGTATGCAGAAACTGGAAGATAAGATAGAGAACATGCACCAGGAACTCAAGGAGGAGATCAAAGAGGGCCTTCTCCAAATCTTGGCAGTACAGAGCAGAGATTCTGATACCAAACGTGGACGCTCCCAAGAGAGAAGGTACATCCCACGAAGTGAGCTGTGGGATTTCCTGTGTGACAGTGGGGAAAACATGAGGAAGTGGGGTGGACAGTCTACTTCTGCTCTGGCAGCACGAGTGCATGAATTGAAGGAGCGCAAGTCTCAGAAAGGAAGTTCTACCAAAAAGGAAGTAGCTCCAGTTGCCTGTAGCCAAACTGCCGGAAATGATGGAAAAGACGATGACATGTCCGATTCCCATGAAGGAACCTCTAAGGTGCAGGCTCAGGGAAAGAAGGATAACCAGGCATAGAGGGGCCCTGCCTCTAGCCAGGTAGAGGCCAGGAAAAACTGTTTTTTGGACTGTGTGGATTCGTTGGCCTGGTACATCAGAACCACAGAAATATGATGCCTTGGTTGACACTGGTGCACAGTGTACAATAATCCCATTGCAACATGTGGGGGTAGAATCTGTTTCTATTGCTGGTGTAACAGGTGGATCACAAAATTTGACCTTGGTGGAAGCTGAGGTGAGCCTGACCGGACATGAGTGGAAGAGACATCTCATTGTGACTGGCCCAGAGGCCCCGTGCATTTTGGGCATAGACTTCCTCTGGAGCGGGTATTTCAGACCCAAAGGGACTCAAGTGGGCTTTTGGAATAGCTGCTGTGGAGACAGAGGGCATTAAGCAATTGGACACTCTGCCTGGACTATCAGAGAGCCCATCTGTTTGGAAGAACAAAGAGTACCAATTGCTACCTCGACAGTGCATCGCCGACAGTACCAGACAACTCAAGATGCTGTGATTCCTATCCACAGGATGATCCGTGACCTAAAGAGCCAAGGGGTGGTCAGCAAGACCCACTCACCCTTCAGTAGTCCCATTTGGCCTGTGCGCAAGTCTGACGGGGAATGGAGATTGACTGTGGACTATCGTGCCTTGAATGAAGTGACTCCACCATTGAGTGCAGCTGTGCCGGACATGTTGGAGCTCCAGTATGAGCTGGAGTCCAAAGCAGCGAAGTGGTACGCCACTATTGACATTGCTAATGCATTTTTTTCCATTCCTCTGGCAGCAGAGTGCAGGCCTCAGTTTGCCTTCACCTGGAGGGGCGTGCAGTACACCTGGAACCGACTGCCCCAGGGGTGGAAGCACAGTCCCACCATCTGCCATGGACTGATCCAGACTGCACTAGAAAAGGGTGAGGCTCCAGAACATCTGCAGTACATTGACGACATCGTGTGGGGGAGCACCACAACAGAAGTGTTTGAGAAAGGGGAGAAAGTTATCTGGATTCTCCTGGAAGCTGGATTCGCCATCAAGAAGAGCAAAGTCAAGGGACCTGCCTGAGAGATCCAGTTCCTGGGAGTGAAACGGCAAGACGGATGGTGTCAGATTCCCACTGAGGTCGTCAATAAGATCACAGCAATGTCTCCACCAACCAACAAAACGCAAGCTTTCCTAGGTGCCATAGGTTTTTGGAGAATGCACATTCCCGAGTATAGCCAGATTGTGAGCCCAGTCCCCCCAGGGAGTCCTCTTTACCCGGTTACCTGCAAGAGAAACGATTTCTTTTGGGGCCCTGAACAGTGACAAGCCTTTGCCCAAATCAAGCAGGAAATCGCTCACACCGTAGCCCTTGGCCCAGTCAGGACAGGACCAGAAGTGAAGAATGTGCTCTACTCTGCAGCCGGGAGCCATGGCCTGTCCTGGAGCCTTTGGCAGAGGGTGTCTGGTGAGACTCGAGGTCGACCACTGGGATTCTGGAGCCAAAGCTACAGAGGATCTGAAGCCAACTACACCCCAACAGAGAAGGAAATCTTGGCAGCCTATGAAGGAATCCAAGCCGCCTCAGAGGTAATTGGAACTGAGGCACAACTCCTCCTGGCACCCCGAGTACCAGTGCTGGGGTGGATGTTGAAAGCAAAGGTTCCCTCTACCCACCATGCCACCAATACCACATGGAGTAAATGGATTGCTCTCATCACACAGCATGCCTGTATCGGAAAACTGAATCACCCTGGGATTTTGGAAATAATCACAAATTGGCCTGAAGGTGAAAACTTTGGTCTCAGTGATGAAGAAGAACAAGAACAAGTGACACGTGCTGAAGAAGCTCCACTGTACAACCAACTGCCATCAAACGACACACGCTACGCTCTTTTCACTGACGGTTCTTGTTGCATCGTAGGGATGAAACAAAAGTAGAAAGCAGCCGTATGGAGTCCCACACGACGGGTTGCAGAAGCTACTGAAGGAGAAGGTGGATCAAGCCAGCTTGCTGAACTCAAAGCTGTTCAACTAGCTCTGGACATTGCTGAAAGAGAGAAGTGGCCAAAGCTATACCTCTACACTGATTCAGGGATGGTAGCCAGTGCTCTATGGGGATGGCTGGAAAAGTGGGAAAAAGCTAATTGGAAGCATAGGGGAAAACCAGTCTGGACTGCTGAAGAGTGGAAAGACATCGCTGCCCGAGTAAGAAAGCCAGCTGTGAAAGTCTGCCATGTAGATGCCCATGTCCCCAAGAGTAGGGTTAATGAGGAGCACCAAAACAACAAGCAGGTAGATCAGGCTGCAAAGATAGAAGTGTCACAGATAGACTTAGATTGGAAACATAAAGGAGAGTTGTTCCTAGCTTGATGGGCTCATGATGCCTCAGGTCATCAGGGCAGAGATGCCACCTATAAGTGGGCACGAGATCAAGGGGTGGATCTAACTGTGGACAGTATCTCCCAGGTTATCCATGATTGTGAGACATGTGCTGCGATCAAGCAGGCCAAGCGGGTGAAGCCCCTGTGGTATGGTGGGCGATGGTCCAAATACGAGTATGGGGAGACCTGGCAGATTGATTACATCACACTGCCTCAAACCCTCCAAGGCAGGCGCTGTGTGCTCACAATGGTAGAAGCCACCACAGGATGGCTGGAGACCTGTGAGGGATTGGTTACGTGAAAAGGGACATAGAGATTCGGGATATACAGATTCTTTGCAGCTTACTGATCTGAGAAGCTGGCTACGTGAGAACGGTCACATAGGCCCTTGCAGCTAGCTGAGCAAGGTCTCATAAGACAATGCACCACACATCCTGTGTAACCACTGAAGTTACAGAATATTACATGTATCTTGTTCAATAATTGAACCACCATTGAGTCTTACTGCTGAACTATGGGTTTATTTGCAGAGCCAGCAAGGTTAGGTTTTGGCAGTATAAACAATAGACATCTGTGGTTAGAAGGCCAGGGAAAAAAGCAGAACTGCTGACCACGAAAGGGGGACTAAGGAGGGGTTTAGAATCAGCTTAGTCGACGTGAACCACTTAGAATGCGCCATTACGAATATGCATAAAGCCTATTATTGTTAGTATATAAGGAGTTCTGGTACAATCAATAAATCGGATTCCTGCTGATCACTCATATTGAGCGTCTGGGTTTCCCCTCTATCGTGACAGAGACCTACCCTGTGCCTCACGCTACTGCCCGGAACACCATCCTGGGTCTTGAAAAACAAGTCCTTTGGAGGCATGGTAGCCCTGAGAGAATCAAGTCTGACAATGGGACTCATTTTAAGAATAGCCTTTATTAACACCTGGGCTAGAGCACATGGCATTGAGTGGGTGTACCATATCCCTTACCATGCACCAGCTGCAGGCAAAGTGGAACGGTGCAATGGATTGCTGAAAACCACCCTGAAGGCACTAGGTGGGGGAACTTTCAAAAATTGGGAGCAGCATCTGGCAAAGGCCACCTGGTTAGTTAACACTCGAGGTTCCACCAATAGAGCTGGTCCAGCCCAATCTGAATCCCTGCATACAGTAGATGGAGATAAAGTCCCAGTGGTGCAGGTTAGAGGTCTGTTAGGAAAGACTGTGTGGGTTAATTCTGCCTCGAGTACAGACAAACCCATCCATGGGGTTGTTTTTGCTCAGGGACCTGGCTGCACATGGTGGGTAATGCAGAAGGATGGAACAACATGTTGGGAGATCTGATTGTTGTGTGAAAACCACCTGTAACGTGGAATGCCTGTATACCACTGCTTGCTGAGTGTCACTGTCACTGTGCATAGCTGTGTATATATATATATGTATGTATTAATGTGTGTGTGTAGAATTAGAATATATTAGGTTAGGCATTGAGCCAACAATATGGGATAAGGGGTGGAATGTCTTGGGGTGACTTTATGATGTGTATCCCATATCGCTGCCCTATGCCCAGAAATTAATTTTTGTGCCTTTCTATGCCTTTATCCTGAGCCTGAGAGGGGGAAGGAAAAACTGAGTAAAACTTTTTCAAAGCAGTTTGCAGCTTGTTCAAGGTCACACAGAGATAGAGACTTTTTTTCAGCTGTGGCAGGAGAGCGAGAGGGAAGGGAAGCGCCCAGTTTGCTTTTCCTTTCCAGCCAGCTTTCGGCAGTTTTTTTCCCCCAGCTCCTTTTCCTCTGGAGAGTTGAACTTTTGTTTTCCTGGGACTTCGTTTTTTTCCTTTTCTCCTGCTGGACTGTTTCAACATCAGAATACATTGGGAGGACTTTCTACCGAGGCCTTGGCCCTGGAGGTGGGCCCACCACCCTGTCCCAGCTCCAAGGAGGGGGAGAGAGAGATCTACGGAAGGACTCTGAAATTTTCCCAGGTTTCTCTCAGCAGAGCGGGAGGTTTTATCATTTATCATCATTATCCCTTTTCCTGTGTGTTTGTTAAATAAATAGTTTTTATCTCTTTCACTTTCCTGCGAGGAAGATTTATTTTTTCCTGAACCTGGTGTGGGAGGGATGGTTATAGCCTGCCTTCTCTCAGGGGATATATTTCTAGATTTGGCCAAACCGGCACAGCAGATCTTTATTCCATGACTTTGAAGTGCTTGAGTTTGCAGCAGATGCCAGGCTTGCAGAGGAGCCCTGAGGATGTAACATAAGTTACGGAGGCTTTTGCATGTAAGAACTTTCTAAATGAGCATCCATTAGGGCTTCTGCTTTGTCAGTTAAATGGAAATCCCAGCTTACCTGGCTCTGACAAAAACCTTTTGTCACAAAATTACTATGTTATTACTGGTTTTGTAAAGGAGGAGGACTGACTCTACTTTGTGCTCTGAGGGTGGCCTCAACTGAGTGGAAACACTTTTTCTATTTGATTTTCAACCACTTGAAAGCCTTTAACAATATTTTTCCAAATTGTTTAGCTTAGAAGGTTTTTTGCTTAACAACTGTATGAATTCAGAGTGATCTGATTTTGTCCTCTTTATCCATAAGTCTCCAGATTTCTCCTCACTTGCCATTTGTGTGGGTTTTTGACAGGTTTTGTAGCAAGACAAAGCAACTGTCTTTACATGCAGATGGAGACAATGTGCTTCAGTATTGTGAAGATGAAGTTGTGTTTCAGTGGTAACCCACCGCGTCGGCCAGAACATTTTGGAAGGTTCCAAGTCACAAATATCAAAGAAGAAATAACTTTATTCTCTTACTTCAAAGGAAGGTCTTGTGGCCTCCATTTCTGAGGGAGCAGAAGTCACATACTGTGAGAAATGGCAGTGGAGGGGCAGGTGCCTTTGACCAGTTAAACTCTGCACCTTCCACAGAAACCCTTTTTGTGGCATTGGGGATAAATATTTGGTGTCCAGGTGTTCTGTTGTCACCTCTGTGTGAGAATGAGGCAGTCTTCTCGAGAGCCTGGAGTACTGTGGGGTCATTAACAATTGCTTTCCAGCCTTCAAGTGGGAAGCTTTCAGAGAAAAATGTTTTTCTTAGCTGCTCTCTGTGCCCTTCACCTGGAATCAATGGCTGCCTTTGTGAGCATCTTGTGAAACGAGGGGAAGCAGCTGTCCTTAGTAAATCCTTTCTTCAGTTGTTACACATAGATGAGTAACTTCTAAAATGTAGCAATATGTAGAATTTTTTATCTTCCAAAATGTATTTGATTTCTGTTTTTTTAATCTCCTCACATGGAAAGCTGTTAACCTCTCTTGTTGCTTTGCTACTTACATGAACCTTCCCAATTTTCTGGCAGGAATTCACTCAAGAACCTGGATGACTTTGTATGTAGACTTTTCCCCACTCTGTGACTTGTATCTCACCTTTGCTTTCTGATCTTTTATCTTCCTTTGTAATTCTTAGCTTTTTTTGTTTGTGTAGGATGCTGTTGAAGTACTTGGAACTCTTCAGTTGCCACATGACTCTTGCTGAAGCACTGTCTCTATGCTTCTATTTGAAATCTTGAAATCCATTAGGAGGTTGTCCTCCTTTTCCTTTTTCACCAATAGATTTTTTTCTGTTCTCTCTCTTGGAGATCAAACAGCTTTCAAGTCTAGCATTTTCTAGATTGCTCCACTTTGCTTCTAGATAATTCACTACTTCAAACTTCTAAAATGTGTTCTTAATGGATTTACATGCTGATGTTAGCTAAATTCTTTTATTCTTGAACCTTGAAACCCACACTTAGGAGCATGAGTCTGATAATTGTTTAGTCTAGACCTTCTGTTCTCCCATTGATCTTACTTTGGTGTCCAAGTAATCTTGAAGTTCCATCTCCAACATGTAATGACAGGAGGTTGTGTATTGTCCCAGAAATGGTTATCTCAGTTATTCTGGTAGATCTCATGCTTTCTAGGATATTTTCCAGTATACCTTTTGGTTGTGCTGGCAGGTGGCTTTTTTAGCATGCTGCGGATTTTGACTGTGTTCGAGGCTTTTTCCAATTTCATCTGGAAGCTCCTGTTGTAACTTGTTTACTTCTGTATTTATTTTACTGCTATTATATTTCCAAACTGGTAAGCCTGTCCAGCTGTTATGCCTTGTCATGGCCATTATGGCTTGTTCATTGTTGTATAGTTTTGTCCCCACAGAGGTTTTCCAGCACATTTTTTTAGTACTATCTGAACGATGAATATGCATTTTTAGTTTCTATCATTTGAAAAGGAGGGCCACATTAAAGAATAATAAATGGACAAGCTGAAGCTTGAGGGCTCTGTCCTCTGCTGGCTCTCTGCTCTGTTTTGGGGGTAGTAGCCACTGTTGTGTGGCTATTGGTGACCTGCACCTTTTTGCTTTTGGATTTGTGTGTTTATTTGGGCTAAGGTGGATAGACTAGACCAAATCCCAGTCAACTCTTACTATAGAGAAATAAATTAGTGTTAAAATAGTTTATTTAAACTTATTAATATCGTACTATCTTGCAGTTTTGCTTTTTTTTTTTTTTATTTTTTTTTTATTTGGAGCAGCTATGACGGACACTGTTGAATTTTAGTGCCTTGTTGGTTGTCTTCCTCATTAATGTTGTGTTTAAATAGATGGTCTGAGTTTCAGCTAGGGAAGGACTGACCTGGTCACTTTTTAATGCATCTAGAGTGTTTTGAGGTCTTAAGATTTGGGGGTTTTTGCTTGCTTATTTCAAGGTGGTTTACTCATAAACTTAAAGCTTGCTTCCCTTTTACTCACACTGTCTGAATTGCTACTTATTTCTGTCTGGGACCCAGATTTGCCTTTAAGCAATAATTGTTGCTCCTACTTCTGATACTTTTTTCCTCATGTTTCTGTTCCAGACAATTGTTTGGAAGTGTGATCAAACAGATCAGTAAATTCTGTGTGGGGTAACAAACTGTAGCTCAGCAAGTCCTTGGAGTTTTGCGGGAGATGGGGCTGGGGATAAAAAAAGTAGTAGCACTGTTTCTACTTCTTTTTCCTTTCTCCCAGATCAAGCACTGCAACTAGCAGAAACTTTACTACCTCTTCAAAATCATCAGCAAGTTCTTATTCCTCAGTGTCTGCCACTTCTGTCATTACTAACGGTGATAGCAGTAACTCCTATGGACTGAACAGCTCCCATCTGGGCAGGGGGTAAGAGCAGGAATGTTCTTTTTGTTTCGTCACCCTTTATGTGAGTGATCCCATGCATCCTTGCGTGTATAGAAAAGGAGTGTGATGGTGCCCTAGAGGAGTTCTACTGCTCTTGTGTACCTGTTTACCAAACTTTGCTTTTTGAAACCACTGCCTTCTGCTGTTCCTTGCTCACTTGCGAAAGTAGTGCATGTTCCAGAGTGTACTAACTGCCAGAGCATTGCCTGTTTTTTGAGGTGACTCGGAGCATGAGGGGAAGGGATTATATTCTTTTGTCTATGTGCCATTATGGTAGAAGCCTTTCCAGGTACAGATCATAATTTTCTTATTATTTCTTAAAGTGTATTATATAGACACTTGCTGCATTAGGGTGGTGTGCTGTATGCTTACAGACAGAGGAAATGAACGTGTTATGAGCCGTAAATTAATAATAGACTTTGTAAGGATTAATGTTTCCAAAGTTAGCACATACACTTCATGTTCCTGGTATTCAGCATTAGCCCCTACGAAGCAGCAGAAACGGGTAGCCTGGTTAAAAAATTTCAGTACACAGTTTTCTGACTTGTATTTGATGTGACTTCTAAGTAGCATTGAGACTCAACAAACTCATTGTGGAGTTCACTGTATTGTCTTTTTTTCCAGAGGTTCTGGATTTGTCTGTAACTCTTACAACTGCAGGGACAGTGCTTCCCTGTCACAACCTGGACTCTGTGGACTCAGTAACCTTGGAAACACCTGCTTCATGAATTCTGCATTACAGGTAAGAATTAGAAAGAGCCCTCATTAGAATTAAATAAAAGATCAGTCTCATAGATATTGTGGATTAAAATCTGTGAAAAGAAAAGAATATATTTATGTGGTTCCATGAGGAGACTGCACCTCAA
Source organism: Corvus hawaiiensis (assembly GCF_020740725.1). Lineage (NCBI taxonomy): Eukaryota > Metazoa > Chordata > Aves > Passeriformes > Corvidae > Corvus > Corvus hawaiiensis. The sequence goes on along the minus strand of NC_063223.1, from coordinate 17,222,975 downwards.
AAAAAAAAAGCCAGACTGAAAAATCAGTTCATGTTTAGTTTGGCTTATGTTTAGCACATTAGTACTATAAAACTTACTACAGTATTAGGGACTGAATCTGAAATATGTGGCATCTGAAATGGCCTGAGGACGTTGTACAAAACAGATGCCTGGCTGTAACATAAGGTCCCAGTGCTGTCCCCTGCCAAAAATGGGCTGGCATGGAGGATGTTTTGACTTGTGTGGGCTGCACAAGTGACCTGAGCAGGTCACTGCATGCAGTTCTAGGCCTGTGTTAAAGATTCTTGAAAAATTAAGGGCATGAAAAGCCACAGGAAGGGTTCAGGTTCATTGTGCAAGGTGTTAAGGTTGAAACAGTGATGCAAAGCTAATAATTATTTCTTTACTTTTAAACTTAATTTTCTTAGGATTATTTATTTGATTTTAAAGAATGCAGAAACTTGGTAGGGTTAGTTTTTGGCTAAGAAGTTCAGACAGAATATGAGACAAATTGTATGAACTTTGATTTAAGGAATGGGCAAACTTCTGCTGTGGTACCAGTGGTGTGAAATTACTTCAGTCACTCTGTGATGGCTTTGAAATCTGGAACAGGTCTTAAAATAACTGTAATGCATTATGCATGTGGTATTCAGAACACCACAATAAACTTGGACTGCCCTGCTTTTTGTTCAACATGACTTTATTTTCAGTTGTGTCACTGTAACCTTAAGCCACTTTATGTTTTCTTGGACTTAGCTAAGAGACAACTTCAAAATTTTTTATTGTCAAGGTGATTTAATTCAAACATACTTCAATCTTAATTTATCATGCAAACTAGTCATGTTAAGGACCAATTACTTTCTTTCTTGTATGTACAGTTGTGCTTTCATTTTCTAGATATCAGTCTTCCAAATGCAGATTTCTGCCTTAATATTTTCTTTGGTTTTTTTTGTTTTTGTTTGGTTTTTTTTTTTTTTTTTTTCTTTTTTTTACTAAACATGTTCTTGAGTCTTGCCAGTTTTGTGAACTTGGTACACGTCCTGATGTGAAAGTTGGTTTTGTGGTTTTGTTGTCACACGTATCTGTTGTCCTGTGAAGTAAATTAATTTTCCTAATACTTTTTCAGTGCCTGAGCAATACTCCTCCTCTGACTGACTATTTCCTGGAAGATAAATATGAAGCTGAAATAAATCAGAACAACCCACTCGGGATGAGGGGAGAAATTGCAGAAGCCTATGCAGATCTCATTAAACAGATGTGGTCTGGGAGACAGTCTCATGTGGCCCCACGTATGTTTAAAGTAAGTGTGCCATGTTCCTGTAGCACAACTCTGGGACAGAAGAGACAGTGAAAGCGTAACATATTTTGATGTAATGAAGGCAGTAAGGACAGAATTGCTCCAGTGTTTCATGTTTTGCATGAATGCTTTTTAGGGTACAGGGAGGAACTTGCCAGTGAGTAGTGCCTTCCTCAGAGTTGGCTACTGCTTTTTAATGTTACTTAGTAAATGACCTGCCAGCCTGAGAGCTGTTTACAGATGAATCAGAATGATCTTTGCTGCAAAACTAGGCATGGTCATATGAATTGCCAGCTGTGAACTTTGGTTAGTGAGAAAAGGTGTGCAAGTCACAAATCCAAAAAATTAAATTAAAAAGTGAAGAGCAAAATGCATCTCCTTGTCTATAACTCTGTTTATTGGTGTAATGTTCTCATTGCTTCAGTGTGAAGAGCTGCTTTCAGCTGAATTACTGAAAGTAGCTGGGGAAATTGTTCTGGCACCTTTCCCTGCATTAGCATCCAGTTCACCATGGCCTGCTGCCAACAGAAGGTAGTGGGGAGCTGGTCTCTGCAAAAGCCATGACCTGAGTGTTTTATATCCCCTCCCTTTTGCCTTCGTGTTTCAGACACAGGTTGGGCGATTCGCTCCTCAGTTTTCAGGGTACCAGCAGCAGGATTCCCAGGAGCTCTTGGCTTTTCTACTAGATGGCTTGCATGAGGATTTGAACAGAGTGAAGAAGAAGCCCTACTTGGAGCTGAAGGATGCCAATGGCAGACCTGATTCGGTACAGTGCCCTTTACTTGAGGATAGGGCCCAGTGCTTCTTCCCAGGGCATTTAGTTGGGTTCTGGGATGCTTCCTGGCCTTCCTGCTCACAGGCTGCACCAACATCCTTCCTACAGAGCAGTGTCCCTGGCACAGGAGAACCTTGTCATGCCTTGGGGCACTCTACCTAAATAGAGAAAAGTAATTCTCTCATGAGGTTTACCTGATAGAGGGCCAGTAAGTTTCTTGTGTTCAGTTTTCTTCCTGAGACTAGATTTCTCATGCTAAGAGCATGCCCTTTGGTAAGGAGTTTATAAGTTGTCTTGTGAAAGTCTTCAGGGGATTGTAATTTGTCTCCTTTTAGACTTTCTTTGTGAAATATGGCCATCATTCTCCAAGAAGAAAAACCTCTTTACTTTTTTCTTGAAATCTGTAACTGCAGTTGCCTTTCCAAAGCAAGAGGCAGCACTCCATTCCTCCTGGGGAGTGGAGCATATCTGGTTGTCCTGAAGAGCAGCATGTGACCCTGTTACTGTCCTCTCAGCTCCATTCATGCTTCTGGCATTGTGTGCACCAAGGAATGCCTGTTCAAACTCAGCTAAAATGGATAGATTAAATTTGACTTGATGCAAGGCCTTAATTTCACTGAGAAGAAATCCCAGTTAGGTTGGACATTGTGGTAGAGCCCCTTCCCTATGAAATTGACCTATCAGTATCAATTTTCCAAGTTTTCTTTGGTCCTGGTGCTCACCATGCTGTAGAAATCTTTGCAAGAAATAACTTCTAATATATTTTTTAAAATTATTTTTATAGGAGGTGGCAAAAGAGGCATGGGAGAATCATAGGCTGAGGAATGATTCCATCATTGTGGATATTTTTCATGGTCTTTTCAAGTCTACCCTTGTTTGTCCCAAATGCTCCAAAGTTTCTGTCACCTTTGATCCCTTCTGTTACTTAACTCTCCCACTGCCCTTGAAGAGGGACCGTCACATGGAAGTTACCCTGGTATATGCAGACCCACAGCGCAGACCTGTCCAGGTGAGGCATGTTGAAGACACACAGTTCTTTAAGTCATCTGAGTTCTTTTAGGTTTTAAAGTTGAGGCTCTCAAAGTGATCTAAAGGACATTGATGTCCACCTTTGAGCGAGGTAGTATGGGTTTTTCAATGAAAAATCTGGCATGTGAAATCAAGTGACTTTGTGAAAGCTTGGCTCATGAAACTAAGGTCGTGGTCAGCTGGAAGTGGCTTCCTGTGGTGAGATGACCTGTTTGATGTGCTGCTCCCTGAAAGCAGCAATGTGCTTGCACTGTCATGTTTACCTTGGAAAATGTAAAGATGTAACTTATATTGTGTGCTGGGGCTTACAGCATCACCAGCCTGTCAAAGGAGGGGACTGTCCCACTCTGCTCTGCACTGTGGCAGCCTCACCTCAAGTGCTGGGAGCAGTTTAGGTCATCACAATATAAAAAAGACATGACTCTGTTAATAGAGACTGTCCAAAGAGAGCCCTGAGGATGGGGAAGGGTCTGGAGGGGAAGCCTTATGATATCACTGGGTTTGTTCAGCCTGGAGGAGACTGGGAGGAGAGACTTCATTGTGGTCTTCAACATCCTCACAGAGGGAAGCGGAGGGGCAGGTACTGACCTGGTCACTGTTGTGACCAGGGACAGGACCCGAGGGAATGGCCTGAAGCTGAGTCAGGGGAGGTTTTAGGTTGGGTATCAGGAAAAGGTTTTTCACCCGGGGGTAGTTGGGCACTGGAACAGACTCCCCAGGTTAGTGGTCACAGCACCAAGCCTATCAGTTCAAGGAATGTTTGGGCAAGGCTCTCAGGCACATGGTGGGATTCTTGGGGTGTCCTGTGCAGGGCCAGGAGTTGGGCTTGATGATCCTTATGGGTCCCTTCCAATTCAGCATATTCTATGGTTCTGTGATTCTAAATGGGTAAGGCCTTTGAATTTCAAACAGAATTGAAAAGTGATTCCTCATGGGGAAAAAATAGAAAAATGACATGTTTGCTTTTTCAGCCTCCTCAATAGACTGGTTTTAAATGTTCCCCCCCACTTCATTTTCAAATGGACACACACATCCCTAAAGTAGCCTTGTGCTTGCCACACATCAGAGAAGCACAAGCTGGGGTGCTCAGGCAGAGTGACTGGATGTCCTGATGCAGTTTTGGAGGAACTGATTTGCAGTATTTTCATATCTGTCAAGATTTTTGCCTTGACCTTTAGTAGTAATGAAGAGAATGGCTCTAAGATGTTTTTTATCACAGAAAGAAACAGCAGTTTTATGTTCTGAGTAAGCTGCTGTGTCTGGTGATTTTTTTTTTTTCTGGGTGTTACTACTGCTGAGCCTGATCACAGCAGAAGGCCAGCTGTTCAAGGCTTTCATTCCCTCCAAATCCCTGCTTTGTAAGGTAAAGCTGAGATCCAGAAGACATTGAAGTGTGTGGTTATGACCTTGACTTCAGCAGAACTCCTATAAATTAAAGATTAAGGAGTTTTAAGATTTTATTTCCATTTTCTTGCTCTCTGCCTTGCATGGGTTTGTTTTGCCTGGTGTAAGCATAACATTATCTTTGTTTCTAGTACCGGGTTCTGGTGCCAGTGATGGGGGCCATCTCGGATCTGTGTGAATCACTTTCCAAACTCTCTGGTGTTCCTGCAGAAAATGTAAGGATAAATGAAGACAGTAATTTTGATAAATGTTTGTTTTTCTTGAAGCATTTTGGTGGCTTAGCTTTTATATGGGTGATAAGCTGAACTTAATGGGTTAGTGACAAAACTGTAACAAGTTAAAATGCTGTTCTTTGCTCCTAGAATTAAAAAGATGCATGAAACAGTCTGTTTATTCTGATAGTTCCATTGCAGTAGAGAGGTTTAAGAGAAGGGACAGAAAAGTAAAGTACAACTGATGGTGGTGTGCTGACAATTGCGATACAGAATTGGAACACACTGTTGCTTGAATTTAAAGGTAGTTTGCCTAAATTTATGTAAGCTTTTACTGTAATCACTTTGCAAATATCACTTGCTGTCCTAGATGGTGGTGACAGACGTGTATAATCACCGATTCCACAAAATCTTCCAAATGGATGAAGGTTTAAATCATATCATGCCAAAAGACGACATCTTTGTGTGAGTAAACTGGGAAAATGCCACATGTGAAGAATATTGCAAAACATTTGCTTTGGTTTCAGGTTCTAAAACCCGATTCCTGTTCCCTCCCAAAACCTAAGGCTTCTTGTAGACCTTCTGCATGACTCAGCAGTAATGCAGCACTGCTCTTACCAGCAGATAAGCATGTGCAGTGTTCAGTAGGTATTTTTCTAACACAGGAAGTTACGGCCCTTCAGTCATAATGAACTTTTAGTTTGGTCTGTGTTATGCAGTTTAGAACTTCCTACAAGCCTCTTTCAGATATAACTATGTCTGGATTACAGTCATGCTCTCACTGACATTTTTAGTTTTGCTCAAGCTTGTTGTTCTTGTGTTTTCCAAATCAGCCAAAAGCCTTGGGTTGTTATTAGGATAGTATGAAGTCTAAGGTGTTGTACTCTGCCTTTCCAAAATCCATCATAGCTGTTAGAGCACCATGACTGGGGGTTCTGCATAGACTCTTGACTGGTGCTAATCACTGTATCTAAATTGTGGTTGTGAGGGCCTTGAGCAAAGCTGAGGATTTGGTTGCACTTGATGTTCTACCTATGTGTGGCGGGTGAGGTATTTCCAGTCACCTCTGATATCTGGTGAGGTGAGGAGAGCAAAAGTTGTGTTCCTCTATTGCAGCTGAAATGTGAGAACATTCCAGTGCAAGAATATTGCTGCCATGAAATTGTTGGGTCTGTGTGCAGACCTGCACTGACATTCTGTGGTGCTGTGTGAACCTTTCACAGGGTGGTTTGCTGTGACATACTGGTGCCATTTGTCCTGCTGTCTGTTGTGACCTTATTGCTGAGACGTAATGAAGAAGTTTTGTAAAAGTTTTTGTCATCTTGTTGTTGTCTTCAATTGTGTGACCAGCTAGGATGCCTGGGAAGGACGTTTGTCTTCTGTGAAGTCTGTTTGGGAGGGTGTTGTAGAGTGTTAGTTTGTAAGTCTGTCTCTTCAGCAAGTAAAACATTTTAAAAACAAGAAGCATGATAATACAGTGGTAATTGCAAAAAAGCCCTGCTTTCATACAGGCATAGCATGTTGTAAATCCCTCCACAGAAAACAACTGTCTGAATCAGGTCTGCTCTGGGGTGTGGGGGGAAGCATTGGCTGAACTGCAGCTCCCAAGTGTATTTTCCTTTGCAATTGCCACTTCCTTTTATGTGAAGGACAACTGTAAATGAGGTGCTGCTGTGATTCACAGTGAGTGAACTGAGCTGGGTTAAAAATAGCCTTCCAAGGAAGAGGAGAGGTAGCAGGAGGAAGTTTTGCAAATCCTGTTTTTCCACGTACACCCTCCAAGATCTTTTCAGCGCTGAGGGGCAAGAGCAAGCAGCCAGGCACCAGGGCAAGAATAAGGAAAAAGCTGCTCATAGGAAGTCCCTTTAACGGGTAATGCTGCCAGGAAAAAGATATATAAAGTAATATTCTAACTACAGCTAAAAACCAGCATCCTTTTATTGAAAGGAAGTCTTGTCTCAAAAAACCAGCAGAGAAACACTTGTTCATAAAGAGGAATGTTTTTTAAAGGCAAATGCATAATTACTTCTAGTGTGGACATTCTACCTGCCTTGTCTGGTTATAAAAAGTCTGCTGTTAGGCGTTCTAAGATTTAATTAAATCATTCAAGAAATGTAATAGTAGTGTGAAGGTTCTTTAATTCCATTTTGTTTCTATTATTTTTTTGTCCTGCCGGCTTCAAGAAGTGTTTTCCATTAGGGAATGTACTTGTAGTCATGGATGTACATCTCTGCCTTCTGCTTCTTCCAGAAAGGATGATTTTACAGTTAAAGAGGAACTTGTCAAGTGCTGCTCAAGCTGTCGTGTTTCTGGCAGAAGTTTTGGACAGTGATGTGGCAGATCAGGTTTCTGCCCTCCTGCAGGTGCTGTGTGATGTGTGGCTGGGGAGTGTGGTATGTGGTGGTTGTTTGTTCAGACTGCTGCTGCCAATAACTTCAGGAGTTTCTGATATCTCAGCAACTTCTTAGATTACAGGCAAATATCTTCCTGTTTATTAAAGGGAGAAATAAAAAATATTTTAAAAAATCTAAGTCTTTCAGAACCTTCCACCTTTAAAGAACGAGCTTGTTTCCACTTGAAACGTTGAGAAACATTTTATTTCCCCAAAGTCAATGAATAAGAGTTTCTCACTAAAAAGTATATTTTTCTTCTTAAATTAAGGCCAATTCTTTAGAGAAGTGACAGGAAATGACTTGCTGCTTATGACTTTAAGGATGCTCTGTATGCCTCCATAGTCCATGACATGTTCAGCTTGGAAAAGGTGCTCCTGCAGTGGTGATGGAGCTGTGGGGTGTATCACTGGTTACACTGAGTGATGCATCTCTCTCCTGTTCCTGAAAAAAAACTGTATCAATTAATGAAGGGGAACAGATGCCTTTTATTAGAAAGTACAACAGTGGTAGGGTTTTACAGTCACAGTATTTTCACCCAGAATTCACAATTGAAATAAATAACCTAAAAAAGACTCAATAAACCACACTAACTAAATCAAACATTTGTTTGCACTACATTTATACTAGATATTGCCACAAAAGAAACTCTTAAGAACACTTTCTAGAGTGTTGGGCTGACAAGATAGCAATTGCTTTTTAAGAAAGGAAGAATCCTTCCAGAAGCTGCTGGCCTACCATGTTTTGAAAAGCTGATTTTTTCCTAGGATTTGTTTGAATCACTTAATGGCCTTGTGTGGTAAGACTAAAACATACCAGCTTCTAGGAAAGTCTAGGGAAATAGAAGTTACAGAATGGATGGGGTTTTTAGCAGCATTACTTACATTATAAATCAAATAGGAAAGCTGCATCAATTCAGGTTATTGGGCTCTGTGCAGCAAAGCCAAGTGAGAGCTGTGTCAGCTGTCAGGTGGGAAAAACAAACTCGAGAGGGATTATCTGGTAGTCCTGGCACCTTTTGCAGCGTATGTTCTTAGGTTCTAAATGTTAACCTAGATGTGTTTCAAGTTGACATATGATGCAACCTGGGATATGACTGTGTATCATTAGTTAATTCTTTTTATTCAAGGAAAAGATGTTTCCTAGAATCAAAGTGTCTTGTATTTAGATGATACTTAATGATACTTGCTGTCTCATGTACATGAACTCTTTTTTAATTCATGTTTTATTGATCCTGTCCCTTTTATATACTCACTGTGTGCTCTTATTTCCAAGTAATGTCCGGTGGCGAGACTTCCCCGTGGGAAACTGTAATGTGTACATCTCGCTCCTTGTTTTCAGTAGTTGCAGTTAGATGCTATGTTTCTTTCACTGGTTAGAAAACAAAGGGAAAACTACCCAAACCAGAGTTAAATCAGTACAGCATATTCAGAAATAGATATTTCTTATGTGTATTTCCCCAGAACTTGTGTGCATTCCCCATTGCATTACATTTTGAAATTACAGATGGCTCTGTGGGTCCTATTGGTTTTTGAGGTCTTTTTCTGAAGGATTTTGTTGCCTAGTCTTTGAATTGGGGTGAGCTCACGGGCCTTCTCTTTTGTTCTTCCTGATAGCCACACCAGAGTGAATTCTGAGAGAAGCTGTGATAAACTGAAGACTGCATCCTTCCATTTAAATAATCTTTTTAAAAGGTGTAACAGTTTCCTCACCTGAAAAGCACTCCTCCCTTCCACTGGCAAAAGCAAACCAAGGTTGTTTTAGTAATCATCTGTGGTTGTTTTCTGGACTCTGAGAATCCAAAGAATGAGTGAGTAATGATAGGGCAGTACAAAGCCCCGGGGCTCTGAGTTCATGAGCAGCTGCCATCTGATTGTTCCTTTGTTCCTTGCTCTCATTTGTCCCCCTCTAAACACGACATTGCTCTGAGTCCAGCAGATCTTCCACCTGTGATCACCTTTGTGGCTGTCTCCTGTAACAGAAATCAGTTGTTTCAGTGGTTCTAAAGCTGTAGGATCTGGTTGTAACTTAAACTGGCAGTTCTTGCCTTCTGTACGTTTCTTAGCATCATCTTAAGTCTCAGGACTGAAAAAATTTAAATATAAATGTCAGTCTCTTACAGTGTTTCTGCAGGTTTGGTTTGCTGAGAGCAGTAGCCAGGCCTGCCTGTGACAACAACACCCCTGTGGTTTCACAGACTTCTGATTTTATTGTATTGTGCACTGGCCAGCTGGCAACACACAATTCAAAATTTGGAAACTCCTAACACTGCAGGAGATATGAGCTCCAGCAGGGCTGTGATTATAAAAAAAAAAAAAAAAAAATTAAAATCATTTCTTTTGTACTGGTGTCTTGCTTTTGACATCAGTGTCTGTTGAGTCTCAGCTTGTGATTTGAGTCTCTCTTGGTTTGTTATTGAGGAGATCATGGATTTCCCTGAAGTGCTTGGGTTGGAAATGTCACTGAGCAGGAGCTCTCACAACACATTGCAGCAGGAATAGAGCAGCTGGAATGGGCCTTGGCTTTTCTGAGCATTTGCTTGACCGAGGATATGGTCTGCAGACTCAGATATTGTAGTCCAGACTGTGCTGTTGGTGAAATTTGGGAAATGTGCAGTATGTGGGATGTATGGAATATTGGGCTTGCACCTTTTATGGGTTATTTCAGTGGTGGAAAAGACTGGGGGGTTTTCCTGTTTTCACATAGGGTTATGAGAGAAGACACATTCAGCCTTCTGGTTTTTGCAGGGCATCTTGGACATCTTGAGATGTGTATTGTGTTTTAATGTGCCACTGAAGTGGTGGGGAATGCTGAATCTGGGGGAGTGAGAAAGGGGCGAGAACTGGACTCCATTTGGAACTTGAGCTGAATGGATTGCAATATGGAAAACAAAGGTGTGCCCTGGATGTCTAAGATACATTTTTCCTCTGAGCTGCTCAGTTTCTAGTTCATCAGTTCTGGTGTATTATCTCACCTGTTGTGCTCTGGGATAGTAAAACCTCAAAAAGAATAAATGCAAATACCAGTGGGCTTCTGGATGCTTAGGTGACTTTAAGTAACTTTGCAATGCATCCCAAAATGAACCTGGCACCTTTTACACAAGAGGACAAAACTTTACATTTTCTTTTCCAAGTCAGCTGAAAGGGAAGGAGAATTTGGGAATTTTGAAAATTCTCCAAGCCTGTTCTTTCACAAGGCTTTGCACTTACCTCTTTCTCAACTTGACAGGCTTGGAACTGTCAGGTAGTCCTGGTGCAAGCTGTGTTAATATTTAGCATCAGAGAAGAGCTGAGCTGCAGAAGTGGAGGGGTTTGGTAGAAGCCTTGAAATGATATCAGTGACCTGGCATGCAGGGGCAGTGCAGCCAGAGAATGGTGGGAGTATCCCACTTCTCACAGTGTTGGAAATGATTCTCTCCAAGCATGTTGTTCTGTGGAAGGACAGGGAGGTCTGTGGCAAATGATCAGAAATCACTCCTGTAAAGGTGGTCTGCAAATCAATTTGATGACAGTAGTTCAGTGTTTGTGCTGAATGCTCTCATTGCCCAGGCTAAGCAGAGCACAGCATTCAGCACACAACCCAAACACTTGCTATTTCTTTTCCTCAGGTTCTGGGAAGCCCAGCCCCACTAGGATCTCTGGCTCCCGCTCCAATGTAACCCCCACACATGCACCATGCTGGTGATATCCCATCACCAGGGATCCTGCTGGAGCTTGGAGCCGGCCTACAAGGGCTCAGGTAAGTACCACATGAAAACAAACTCCACAGCCCATTTCAAGGGTATTGCTCTTAGTATTTCTTCTTAGTTCTTAGGAACTAAGAAGAAAAATATTCTGATGGATAAACTAGATACCCCTGTTCTCTTAGCCTGGCTAATGGGGCATATTACATAACATGTAATATGTAAACATGTACATTTTATGTTGATAAAAGTTTCACAAATTGATTTGCAGGTCACCTTTAACCTATAAAAGTGTGCATATTTGAATAGGATCTATTCAGTTTGCCATACATGCCATGTTTTCTGCCTTCTCTTACAACATGCTGTGTATTACATTTAGATGAGTTCATGGTCTTGAAAAAACATCACTGGCTGCAGAGATGTCAGGTTTGTTAATGTGACTGATGCTACAGCAATTATTGAACTGAGTTAATGAGGTCAGCAGACCAGCAGGTCCAGTAGTTTTATACAAAACATTTGAGATGTGTGAGATCTTACAGCAGACTGATCTGTGAAGTTTGTTCACACTTGCTAAAATTGGGGTTTTCTTGTTTGAAATGAGGGTTTGCGTCCTTTCCAAAATGAACTTGTATTTATGTAAGCCTTGTATAAACTTCCTGTGTGAATTCCCTCATCATTTTTAATCTTGTTCCTCTGCAAGACTGGCAAAATCCTTTGACCAGGTTCTACAGGGCAAGCTATCCATTATCTAAGAAAGTTGCATTTGCAGTCTCTTACCTCTTAGTTTACTTTTTTGTGTGTGTTCTGGAATTAAGAAAGAAAGGAAACAGCTTAGGAGCATCTCCTCTTCCTAGAAGAGATCAGAACGTGTGCAGATGTTTCTCCCAGGTTTCTTCCAATCCTGTGTTTTATTCTCATTGTCTGCTTCTGACCCTGTTGTGGTATCTCAGCAGCATCTCTGGGTTGGTGTGCAGTAGTAACCCCTTTCAGGCAGATCTGTTAGGCAGCTTCTGCAGTGGCATTTTTTCCTGCCGTCCTCCATTCTCTTTCAAAATAGACTTCTCGGTTGTTGCTGGGGATTGAATTGTGATCCACATAGTGTTTTGCAGCAGGAGTTAATATCACAGATCCCCACTCCTGTGAGGGAATGTTTCAGTAACATACAACTGATATATTAGCCTGGTGTTAGCTCAGAGTATTTTTTGCTTTCAGTGTCCTTCAGTGTAGCTGCGGTCCTTCATAGCTTTTCATCCTTCTGTGGTTAACTTTATTGTGCAATGGAACAAAAGTTACCTCGTTGCTCACTGCCTCCTTTCTGAATTGAAACTACAGACCTGAACCTTCATAATGCTGATAAGGACTGGTCAACTCCTACCCTATTGCTTAGCAGTTTCCAGACACTTTCCTGAGTTGTCATGAGTTATAAAGGCAATCAGCCAGTATCTAGCAGTGTGGCAGCAGCTGAACTAATGTTTCTGACTTCTAAAACTGTGTTATGTAGTCTGGAGTGGCATCATCTTCATGTTCTATTACTTCAATTAAGTTGTAATATACAGAATTACAGGGTATCGTCCAGCAATTCCCAGTATCAGCTCTACAGCCTTCCTTACACTGTACATAAAATACTTTGGGTTTGGTTCTTTTTTTCAAGGGATAGCTGTTGCTATGATCATATGATCTCCTGATCATAAAGGTGACAGATCTTGATCCTGATACATCTGCTTTTAGTACAAGTATGTAAAAGGTGTTCTGAGGTGGGGTGGGTAGAGGGGTACTTGAGTAACCAGATGTGTTGTGGTGAGAAGTGTGTGAGATGCTCTCTGCAGAGTGTTATAGGGTGCTGCATGCTGGTTGTTTGTGATGGATGACCCCTGCCTGTGGGAAGAGTCATGGGCTGGGCTTCATTCAGGTGCATGAGGGTGGAGTGTAAATGGGGCTTCATTAATTGCTGCTTGCAGAGCGCAGTGTAGGTGGTGTGAGAGGAGTCACAGGAGTGTCATGCACTGATCTGTGTTATAGGAGTCCAATTTAAGATTCTCATAGGACCTGGAGTTAATCACAGATATATTCCGGGACTGAGTATGGCCTTTTGTGGTTTAAACAGTACTAAGTGAAATAATTCATCTCTTTGTTGTGTTGTTTCTCAGGAAACTTTAGGAGGTGTGAACTGTATGCAGTGCTTGTGTCCAGCTGAGTAGCATTGACAACTTAGAAAACCTCAACAGCTGCTGGTGTTGGACTCTCTTATGCTGACTCTGTGTTCTTGTGTTCTTGGTGGGCTGGGACTCTCTGGAAGGATTTTTTCCTTCATGTACTCTACTGACTCAGTGCAAGCCCCAAGCTGGGATCCTTTTTTGTTTTAGTAGGATGAAGTAGAATGACAGCTCTGAAATTTGTTCTCCTCCCTGCTCTGAACACAGGAATAAAAAATGTTTCTCAGCTCTTAAGACAAGGGAAGTGGCTTGTTTAATGTCAGAGAATTGTTAGGAGTTTGGTGCATTCAGATATGTGATTGTGGTCTCGGTCATTATGTGTAGTGACATCTTTGATGAAGTCTTTCTTTCTCTTTCAGTTTTAAGATAAATGTGGGACAGGTGACTCACCAAATTAAAGAGCGGTGTGACTTGGCATTCCTGAAAATTAATCTTTTGTAATGAGTAGGCCTGAAGCAAACAGTGTGATAGTGTTGGATCCTGTGGTTTCTTTTGCCTCTGACAGCTGCAAATACCTCATTTGCTGTTTCACCTAGGGCACAAGCTGTGTCACAGTCTCCTCACTGTCCTCTCAGGCTGTTTGTTGTCTTCCAGAATTTTTCTTGTTTGTTTACTGTCCTTGAATTTTTCTGTGAAGCAGATGTTTCCAGACTCTTGGTTTTATGAAACATTAGCTGCTCAGTGATGTGAGTTCAGGCCATAAAACTGTTTGAGAGGCTGGGAGAATGCAAGACCCAAGGTATCAAGAGGATTTCTTTCTCCAAGGGGAACAAACACTGTCAGAGGGATTTCAAAATACATTTAGTATTTTTCACTGGTTGAAGCACTGTGTAGTTGTCAGGGTAATGTCTTGGGAGGTGACTGGTAATAGGAGTTTGAATTAGGAGTAAAGACAGAGGGAAGGTGGCAGTCAAGTCGGTTGCAGGTGTGTGTCCTGTGCCACTGTGAGCCATGGGGAGTGTTCAGGAAACTGCTCTGTAGCATGAGGACAGTACAACCCTCTGGTACTGTTGGAGAGACTTGCTGGCCTGACTTCACATTGGTCCTACCTGTGCTGTGCTTCTTGGCAGTGGAAATAACTCACTGAAATACCTGTCTTTCAAACAGGTATGAAGTTTGCAAGCCAAGTGAGGATGGCTCAGAGTATGTTACTCTCTCCATTTACTTTCGGGAAAAGACAATGAGGCAATCCAGCAATACTTCAGGGACTGTGCTCTTTGGGCAGCCACTGTTAATATCTGTGCCGAAACACAGGCTCACCGTGGATCACCTGTACACTGTGGTTTTGGAGCAGATCAGGTAAGTCATGGCTGTATCTTTGAATCCTATGCCAAGCTCTAGAGGTCGCTTATTCAATTACATTGTAATAGGATTACTGAATCCTTGTTAACAGGGAGAATTTTCCTTAATTTGTGTGGGATGTATAAACCAGGATTTGCATTGCATTAGTGTCTGGAGGCCCCAGGGACATTTCAAGGTCCTGGTTTTTTGGGTTTTGTAACAGATATTGCTGGCTCAGCCTTGCAAAAGGAGTCAGGAGCAGAACTCAGGGCTTGTTTTCAGGGCTCACAGATGGAGCCACCATGACTTACTTTAGCCTTCTCAATATACAGCCAGTGAAACATGGAACAAGCAATGAGAGCAGAGACTCAGGGAATTGTTGTTTGACTCATTCTGAGGGCTCTTGGTGCTGTCATGTAAATGTAAGTGGTGCTGTACAGGGTGGGTTCTTGTTTGTTGGAGGGGACTGGGCAGCAAGAGCTGATGATAGAGGGGAGTGCTGCTGTTCTGATGCACAGCTGCAGTATGGTTGTGTGTTAAATGTGTCCCTTCTCTTCAGCCGCTATGTGAAACTCCCTCTGGCAGAATACTCCTCACCCTGCCCAGACAGAGGAACCTGCAATGGCTCCAATGGTGTGGTTGAAGGTAAAGCCCTTCACTTTAAGCTTTCTAACAGCATTTGGTTTGTGCTGTGTGTATTTGGCTTTAGCTCTAGCAGGTTATTTCTCCCCCGTGATTTAACCACGCTGTTGTGCTGGGCATCTGTGTGGTACAGGGAGAATCTTGTAGACCATTTCCTTCCTAGGGAGATCAGATGTGCATAAGCAGCAGCTGGAGAACAAAGTGTGGATGTGCATTCATCCTGACCAGTGTTAGGGAAGTCCTTGCTTACTCAAGGTGTTCAGAGGCAGCCCTTCCTGATATGCCCTTTGGTGATGAAAACTGGCCTGTTAGGTCACAAAGACACATTGTGGAGAAATTTTTCTGTTGGAGGGCATAGAATCACAGTCTCATTCCTAGGCTAGATGCTCCCTAGGAAGCTTTTAATGCTGATGGCAAATGCATGTTTCCCTTTCCTGTTTGAAATTATTCACTTGTGTAGCCCTGAGGGTAATAGCTGGAATAAGATAAATGGGGAAAAAAACCTGCCCATTTTCTCCTAAGAATGGAAATAACTTTTCTGGCAACTTACATATTCCTTTCTGTGAAGGCACCCAGCTGCAGCCTTGGTGATTCTCTCTTGGGGATGCTTCTTAGGGTGTGCTGTCAGAAGGTGTCATTGTTAACCTACTGCGAACTGAGCGCTCTCCTAAACTGGCATCTGCTAAAGGGAAAAATACAGCTTCAGATGGAGTGGTTAGCAAGCAGAGGTTTCTTTTTCTGTGTGCCTTTTCATTGCTTTCCACGTAACTGGTGTGTGTTGTACAGGCTGATGCAAACAGCTGTCCATGGGAGGTGTCAGGCCAAACTTTCACTGAAACCCTGTAATACTGTCCTTGTTGGAAATTTTTTTCCAGGTGACATTGAAGAGATGGAGCATCAGGATGGCGGAGAGGAAGGCAAGGAAAAGCTGACAGAAGTTGATCCCTGCCATTCTGAGGGTTGTATGCAAGTGGAGTCAGCAAGAGACCTGCAGCCTTGCAAGAAACAGCATTTCACTTTTAGCCTTGTGAATTCCTCTGGGACCTCGGAGATAAACTCCATTGTTGAAGGAAAAATCTTAAAACTGAATGGTAATTATTTTCTTGCTGGTTTTTTTTCCTTCCTTCTTTTTACACCTGTGCAATAAATGTTTCTTCTTTCTTGTAGCTTTTGCTGCAGTTGCTATTGACTGGGATTCTGAGACACGGAGGTTGCTTTATGATGAACAGGAGGCACAGGTTGTAGTATGGTCTTTTCATAAGTAATCTATGTTTAAACTTGCATGATATTTAAAAGGTGACAGTAAACAGTGTTCTGCTGGGTCATCTTTTGTAACAGAATAAGCTGTTTTTACTCTCATGATAAATCTCTAAACCCAAGTGAGGACGTATATTTTCTCTTATGGACTATTTAGCACAAGAAAGGAGTGGCTGGAAGCTGGAGAGGATTGTCTGGGTGGGGAAGGAGGTGCAGAAATAGGCAGTGTGGGGAAAGTGAGCATGTAATTTCTCGATGTCAGAGATTACAGAGTACATGGAATTGAATAAAGCATCTCTTTCACTAGGCATTTGAAAAACATGGAAGCATGCTACAGCCACAGAAGAAGAAGGCTGTAGTAGCCCTCAGAGATTGCATAGAGCTCTTCACTACTATGGAAACACTTGGTGAACATGACCCTTGGTAAGAGCCTCTGCCTGCCTACCTTGTCTACCATAAAATGCCTAAGTGTTTGAATTTCCATGATTTGTAATGGGATTCTTACACTTTCCCAGGTCTGTCCTTTTGTCCTCATCTTTGAGAAGTCTATCAGATCTGTATTAAGGCATTGACTCAATAGGCTGTGGACATGGGTTAATAAAAAGTATTTGCTTCCTGCCCGTATTTAAGGAAGAAAATGTCAGTGGGAATGTAGCTTCCAACGATCAAGCTATTTTCAAAAGTTATTTTTTGTACAACGTGCAGTTAACATACTTGCCATAGGACATTTTGCCTATAAAGTGAAAGCAAATTGGAGTTTGGAATTCCCTGAGGCAGTGTGCTCACCTGCATATTCCACAGGCAATGTGCCTTCTGTAAGGCAGGGACTGCACTTGTGCTAGTGAGGCATCTTTAATGGAAGGCCAGAAGCTTTTCTTCTAATGCAGTCATTAATTTCCTTGCTTGTTACTCCTTCCTCAGGTACTGCCCTAACTGTAAGAAGCATCAACAGGCCACGAAGAAGTTTGACTTGTGGTCTTTGCCCAGGATTTTGGTGGTACATTTAAAACGCTTCTCCTACAACAGATACTGGAGGGATAAACTTGACACTGTTGTGGAATTCCCCATCAGGTAGGATTCTTCCCTCAAGTTAGGAAGAACTTGAAGAACTTGGTCAGGAAAGAGGTACTTCTGATGTTTCTGTTGGCTGGGCTTGCTGTTAAAGCTGTCACTGGAACAGGTGTTTTCTGGGTTTGAACTGGACAACTGGCGTGAGTTGAGAGGGGTTAGTATTTTGGGGGGTGGTTTTTGTTAATACTGTTCAGTTTTATACATCTCAAAGAGCATTAGTTACTAGCAGGTGCTGTTTCTTCTAAAATTTGGTTAAGCCCATGTGATTCAACCAAGAGAACTTCTGTAGCAATTTGAGCAAATTTTTTGGGCAGAGCTGCACTTGTAGTGCTGAGTATTGCACCAGTACAAGACAAAAGCCTGCCTTGTCCCTCTGCTTCTGCTTGCCAGCATCCTCCTGTGGGATGAAGCATATCCCTTACTGTTCCTATCTCACTCTTCATGCCTACACAGGGACACTCCAAACTGTGTTTTACTCAACACCTCCCTCTAAACCTTCTGGCAGTGCTTGGTGTGTTTGTCAGGACCTGCCCTGTGTGGGAGGGGTAACAAGTCTGGTCTTCCCACTAACCACACCTGGCCCCTGAGCAGCAGAGCAGCACTGGTGCCATGCTTCAGTTCCTAAAAAGTGATGGTTATGGGTGTACTGATAGGTTTGTGTTTCCTTCCAGGGGTTTGAACATGTCCGAGTTTGTCTGCGACCCAAGAGCAGGCTCATACGTGTATGACCTCATTGCAGTTTCCAATCACTATGGAGCCATGGGAGTGGGCCACTGTGAGTAACTGCTGCTGTTGTCCTTTGTGTGCAAGGAAACGTGGCAGAGGGGTCATGGGAGGGCTCTGCATTGGGACTCCTGCAATAGCCCTCACCAAAGGTATCTAGTCCAAAGCTTACCTGTGTTCTGTGTGCAGGCGAGTATCATATTGGGATCCTGTTAGGATATGGAGGGCAGATAGGTAGCAGCACTTTGGCCTGAGGTCTGACTGATGCCTGTGGGACCCTGGTTTAGCTGTCATTAGTTTTTGTGATGGTGTTCTCCAGTTTATGAGTGGAGTCAAGATTTATCAATGCTGAACTGAAAATTGAGACACTGGCTGACCATAGAATGTCTCCACCTTTGCATTGATAAGGACTGACATAGGGAAAATGTCATTTCACCAGGAGAAAAACTCATTTATATTCAAGTTTGATACATGATGAGTCTGTGTTTTCTGTCACTGGTTTTGCTGCAGCATAGATGAAAAGTGTCTGTAGGTGAGTTTGCTGTATCAGGTGTCCGTGCAGAGCCATGCTGTAGGTAACACTTGTAAAACCACCCAGAAGCAATTTACCCAGAGAGGATGATGAACTCCTGAAGGGAGCTGAAGGGCACATGTTCTGAGGTTGGAGATCACAGTCACAGAACTCTTGGCTTGAACAGATGTTGAGGGACTTGTAACTTCCTTCTTGAGTGAGAACTCTTGCAAGTGCTAGATCAGATTCCCTCAGCAGCAGAAAACTTCTCTTTCAAGTGAAAATGCAGAGTCTTAAACTGTGTGTGTTTGGGAAAGCTCTGACTCAAGGGCAGTGAACAAAGCCTACAACTGTTTTTCCCTAAGTTTCTTTTCCATGTGTCTCAGCTGTTAGGGATAAGCCTGGTATATGGAACCTGGTCCTAGACTAGCTGGGCCAGCGGGCACGTTGTAGAAGATGTTCATGCTGGTTGACTAGGCTTGGGGTAGGTAATGCCAAAGCTGGCCCCTGGCCTCCCATGCACACGTGGTTGGAGTCCTGAGTGTCCCAGGTGTGCCTTCCCTGCCAGCCTTCCCCAGAATGCTGAGCTGCAGTTTCTCCCCCGACAGACACTGCCTACGCAAAGAACAAGGTGAACGACAAGTGGTACTACTTTGATGACAGCAGCGTCTCTGTGGCTTCAGAAGACCAAATAGTGGTGAGTATTTGGCTTGAGGCTGTTCCAGGTCTATGCTGAAAGTGTGGTTCCCTGCTTTGGGCATGACATTCCAGCCAAGCTGTGTGGATGGTTTCAGATGGGTTTTCTTTTTGTTCGGTAGACAAAGGCTGCATATGTGCTGTTCTATCAGCGCCGAAACAGTGAGGAACATTCTACCCCCTCTGCTCCCCAAGAAGAGTGTGATGGCATGGACACCAACTAAGCACCACCTCCAGCACTCGGCCACCATGGTAGTAGTTGCTCTTGTAAAGCAATGCCTGAGGCGCCTGAAAATTTTTCTTCCTTCTGTAGGGGTCAAGCAGAAAATCAAGCACTGAAAGATTCAGTGCTGGGGGTTGCAGAATAGCACTGAAGAGCCAGGACTAGGTGCTGACACTTGGGTATTTAGAGGCCAAAAATAATATATATTGGAGCTTCAATAAAGTTCTTTTTAAAATCTGGCTGAGCTGTGTGGCTAGAGGCAGGGGTTGGGACTGTGGTTCTTGGGCTGAGGGTTGTAGCTGTGGTTGGGAGAGGACAGCCTGAGCTGGAGGCCAGGCACAGCTGAGCCTTGCAGGGGCCCATGGAGGAGAATGGTGGGTACGATTCTGTGAATCGGCATTGGGGCTTCCTGCCAACTCTTCTGGTGTTGCTGTTGGGCCCTGCCTGTGTCAGGGAGGCCTCCTGCACCCTTTCTGGAGCTTGGTTCAAATCTTTGTACATCTGGTCTGTTGCAGTCTCTGCCGCTGTACCTTGGTCCCCCTGGCAAAGCAACAAAAGTTTCTCTTGCTTGCATCCTTCCACTGATAGGTTTGAGGCTCTCCTGGGCAGTTTTGACTCAGCATTTTTGATGTGAACATTGAATCCAGTGATGCAGGAATCTTGGCCAGAAGTGAATCATACCTACCTATGGTGTGGCATATGTGCAGGCTGATCCCCATGGAGATGCAGGACACAGCTGCTCTGGCTCCTGTTCTTCTGCAGAGAAAATAACATCCCTAACACCAATGATTTCTTGTCCTTTCCATCTCCTACACCCCTCACTTCCAGGCTGCTCTGTAAGCACTTTTCTGCTGCCAGCATTTCTCCTATGGTTTGTGCAGTGACAACATTTTTATCCTTTTTTTGCTCATTTATGTCTCCAGCCAAGCTTAGCACTGTGTCCCCAGAGCTGTCACCTGTAAGGGTGACAGCTCAATGCAATGGATTGTGTGAGCTTTCAGCCTTTTCTCTTGCAACTTTGGTTTTTTTGGACTGCTCTTTCAGCTCTCTTCCATCCTTGAGTGCTGCCTTCTATATTTTCACCTGATCACCTTCTGGGGGCTGCAGGTGTGATAGTCCTGTCCCAGGTCCTGTTTGCCTCTGCTGTTCAGTGGTTCTGCTCCATCCTTTTGGCACAACTGGCAAATGCTCTTCCTTCTGTCCTCCTTTACTGTCTGTGTTGCTTTTAGGACTCGAGTCCAGCTTTCTTCTTGAAAAGAGACTCCTGTGAGTCTCACTGGAGAGCTGGTCTTCCATGTGAAAAATGGGAAAAAATTCCAGACCCTTAGCCTGTATTTTTTAGGGGAAGATCTAGCTCAAGGTAGTGAACCAAACCGGGAGGGTTTTTGCTTCCTGGATCCAAGTGTGTTGGCAGAATAAAAGGTTGAGACTGGCTATCATCTGCTTTTTGTTCCCCCTGGAATATGTGCTTGCAGCCACTGTGGCTTCAGTGCTGACCATCACCACCTCTTCTGGTGGTCAGCAGTGCTCATCCATTTAACTCCAAACTTGACAGCTCAGCCCCACCTTTCTGCAGCTCCTGGCAACAGGCCCTGTAGGACATCACAGTGTGCCTGTCCCTGCATCCTGGGAGGGCAGCACCAGGAAACCCTTTGCCAGGGCACTGGAAAGTGATGGAGAGGAGGAGGGGGCATTGTCTCTAGCCAGCATGCTACTGATGTGATTCTCCTTTGTGGAATTTTGCTTTCAAAGCATTAAAATTTGAATTTTGAGATCACAATTGCTTAGTTGCTTCTGCTGTTTCATTTTTTATTTTTATTTTTGCAACTCTTAGTATTGCAATTTTTTTCCTTATTACTGAGGGGAGCATGCAAAAGGCAATTTTTTAAGCTGTAGCACTGCACTGAAATTACTCTAATCAGCATTTTTTTGTTTGTTTTACCCTGAAAGTAAGTCACGTGGGCATTCCAAAATGGGGAATAGAGGAAAGGGAGGACAGCAAAAGACCTTTTTAAAATGAAAATGAAATAGCCTTTGTTCTCCTCCTTGTCTCCCTACCTGTGCTGACACTGAGAAATGCATCCGTGGGGCTCAATCTCAGATGCTGAACAGACTGTTGTACTGCAGAACAAGTGGCCCAGCTCTGCTTCCTCTGCCTCTGAGCTGCTGGGCTTTGGCTGGTGTGTGTGTGCTGTAATACCAGACTGTTTTTTAGACTAGCACTTTGTAAGTGGCTGGCTCTGTTGTACAAAGAGGAAAATTAAAGAGTGGTTTGCACTGAAACTGGGTTCTGTTGTATTTTCAGCTTTCATTATGTGGCCTAAGACTGCTGGTTGTGGGGATGCCTGGTGCTCTAGGGGTAATTTGGGCTGGGGGAGGGCAAGTCCTGCAGAGCCAGTGCCGATCTGGGAGAAGATCAGCTGTTGAGGGCACAGTTCTGCACAGCTGAGGCTTCAGTTTGCTCCAGGGTTGCTTTTTCTCCCTGCACTGCTGGGGTTGCTGGTACCTGTGCTCTAGCAAAGCTGTCCTTGCTTTTTTGTGGCACTGGGCAGCCTCAGCTATGGTTTCATCCTTCCTCTTCCTCTGCAGATCCCTGAGAGGTCCTGGTCTTCCTTCTGTCCATTTTCTCCAGGGTGTCAGGGCTGCCTGTACCACTGAGGTAGTTGTCCTGCAGTCTCTGTAATTTCCTCCTCAAGGCAACCTGAACACATTTGTGAGAGCAGGCTGGAAAAAGCTGAGGCAGTGCAATGGGCCTGTGTGTGGGATTGTCCCAGTCTTGCAGGCCAAGGTGGGCTGTGAAGCCCTTGTGAGAAGGTTTGAAGTCTTCATGCCACAATTACAGTCTAAGAGCAGAGGAGCTTGATCTCAGCTGGAGCTCCTGAGGGTTAATGAGCTTTAATGTAGAACAGCAGCTGCTGAGCTTTGCTGTGAAGGGCTGACTCCAAAGCATGGTGTGAAACCCATCGTGGGAAGAAGGGAAAGCAAAGGGGCAGCTTCCCTGTTCACTGGGAAGATGATTTGGTGAGAACAGAAAATCAGTGTCACAGTCCTGGCTCAGCTCCTGCTTTGAAGAGGGATGTGCAGTTTTACCCTGAGAAAAACTGGTAAAGAATAAAGAATGGGGGAAAAAAATAACAGCCCCAGAGTATGGAAGAGCTTCTTTTTACGAAGCGTTTTTCCATATTGGGACTGTTCTCCCTGGGGAAGAGGTCTGAGGAGCTTCTGCAGAAGGACAAGCCAGGAACAGTTGCTCCCTGTTCTCTGCAGTCCAAGGTGGGCAGCTTAAAGCATTCATTATCCCCACCTGGCCCAGTAAATAACAGCCAGGCACCCTTTGGCAACACCCTGCTGTGCATGTGGCAGGCAGGGAGGGGCTGTGTGGGCACTCAGGTGCTTACAAATGGACTTGGGAAGGAATAAATTACTGGGGAAATAGTGTGAATGTATCCTTGGGGTCAAATCAAAGTGAGGGCACTGCAGTTCTGAACATGATGGTTTTCTTTTATTCTCAGCCTTGCTAAAATACATTATATAGTTTTAGATAACAGATTTCTTTTCAAGTAACTTTTACAAGAAGAGACAAAAGCATACTCTCAAATTCAGAAGATGGAGGTCTGAAGTTCTTCCTTAAACATGCCTTCAAAATGGAGGTCTTTTGCCATGAGCTCTTCTTCTACATCTTCTAAGGCCCACTGATGATCTGTCAGTTCTAAGGCTTCCCATTCCGTCTGCATTGGCAGTGAACAGAAGTAGAGAAGGAAAAGCAACACGGGATTAGACAAGAACTAGACAAAGCAGTGCTTTCTTTAACAACTGCTACAAACACCAATTTCTATGAAAAACCTGGCAATCCTGTCAACTCTGAAATCAGTGATTTATACTTAATTAGATGTTAGTTGGTCAATACAAATTGCATCACAGAAATCAGAAAAACTACATTATCTACTTTCTGCCAACCCTTTACCCTTCTGGAACAGTCCACTGCTTCTGTAACAGCCAGCCCTGTTCTGGTGGGTCAAGTGCTTTGCAGTGAGTTAATTCTTTAGTTCAGAGTTACTTGATAACAACAGGTAAAAAGCCAAAAATTTTGCACCTGCTCACAGACTTGTGCACAAAGCCTGCAAAAAAACCACGTCCCATGATGCCCAGCAGAGATTTGTATTTCTTGGCCAGAACATTTGTGCAATATGGGCTTTTCCCCTTTTGTTTCTGCTGGAGCATGCTGTGGGTTTAGGTCCCTGCAAGGCTGAATGGCAGAAGTGCTGCAGAGCGCCAATACTGGGTGGGAGTCAGTACTGGCTGGAATTGCACCTCGGTGCTGACTGTGACAGAACACCCACTGCTCCAGCACTGCTGCCAACTGCAGCCATGCTCTTCTCTGGCTGAGCCTCTGCCTGGGTGGTGTGGGATTTTTTAACCAGGAAGGTTACTGAAAACAAACTGCAGGAGCAGACCATCCCACCTTCCCAGGCAGCAGGTTATGTGTGGCTAAACCTCTTCTGCAGTACGTAAAAACAGAAACCGAGTCTGTCCTTTGTGCATAAACCTGGGCTGTGAAAGGCAGAGGCAGGCTAACAAGCAAGTGCCTATGGAAAGTGCTTTAGGAGAATTTCAAGACAGTCAAATCCTGTGGATTTTCCACTGAACTGACTTGCTTACTTGATTCTCTTACCCAAGTTCCATCAGGTGCCTGCTGGACTCATGCTCAGCTGCACTATTAACAACTTTTGCAGAGCCAGTTTCTGCTTTGGAACTATATCTCAAGGTAAAAAAAAACCCCTTCCTCAGCAAAAGCAGAGGATAGAAAATAAATTCAGCTTTTGTACTGGGAATGACTGATCTGTCAGGTTTACTGCAGGGTATTCGGGCTCTGCCAGACCCAGAGCAACTCCCACAGCTTTCATAAGCTGTCAGCTCTAATTTTAGGAACAGGAATCCAGAGCAATTCCCTTACTTGACACAGGGAGAGGATGAGTTACATGCAGCCTACGACCCTGCAAGCTCACACAAACAGGAATGCAGGTGGGAATACTGTACCTTAAATGCTTTGTTGGTATCTGCTGGCATGGCCATTGCTGCCCCTGTCATTTGTTCTTGCATCACCCTGGACTGATCTGCAGCTAGAAATGAGAAATGAGAGGTTGATTTGTGTGTTACTAAACAGCATTCCCTGGAGCATGGTGCCACTGGGAAGGTTTTTATCTATAGATGAGAACATTGCAGCAACACCCAAAATGCAATACTGCTGTGCCAGAAGGAGTCCTGACAAGACATCTTGCTCCCACCTGCTACATCTTAGCCAGATTTACATAAAATATGCAGAAAAGTTGAGGAAAATAGTTTTCTACATTCCCAATGCACATCTGTCCAGCCCCACATCTAACATTGAGAAATTTTTACAGTTTTCCTTAAATAAATAATACAGAGAATAGAAATAAAACAAGCCTGAGCACAAAAGTTTTGCACGCTGATCTGATGGGAAAGAAAGCCTGGGCTAACAACCATGGAAGTTTATGAGCCAGTGTCTGGTGCAGGAGATTTGGGTACTTGTTGCAGGTGCTGTCAAACCTAGCCCAGGGAGAGTAAATAATCTCACCGAAAGGAGAAAGGCATTCAAGAGCTTTTTGGCTGGAAACTTAGAAATCTTTTCCCCAGCCTCCCTCAGATGACGTCCCTTGGAAGGAGAAGCCAGTTCCCAGAAATGACAAGCGCCTCACCATTATCTTGGCCCAGGATGAGAGTATAAATGCTTCTGAGTCCAAACACATTCAAGAAGTACCAGGAAGCAGAGCTCACCCTGACAAATCAGAACAAGCACGGCTGTTGTCAGTTCAAAGCTGGCACATGACCTCATTCCAGCAGCACACACAGACCATCCAAGGGTTATTAACACATTCAGCATTTTCCAAGTGGGAACTGGACCTTGCTTGTTGAGGACAGGGGCTTACCAGGACGCGTCTAAAGTGAGCAGCTCAATTCCCTGCTGCAACATTGGCTTAAAACGCAGCGTCAGAGGAAACGGGACCTTTGCTGCAGGATAGAGAAGAAAAAAAGCCCAGCTTCACAAAGTGACACTGCACAACTGCAAAGCACAGGGCAAAGTGAGCAGGTAGTTCTTTTATTACATCTAATGTAGTCTGAGTGCAACGTGCACAATAAAAAGTTAATTTGGATTTTTGAAAAAGCTGCAGTTCTGTATTCATTTTAATATGAAAAGGCTTTCTGAAACTATCAAATGACCAAACCCTCACACATATTACTTCAGTGACTGTGAAAGGGAATGTCTCTTGTTAAAGAAACAGTTATCACATAAACAGTAGGAAAAAACCCCAGAACTACGAATTTAAGTAAGTATTTTTGATGTGTACACTCCACACAGTAACCAACTCCCTAGACAGGTTCAGAGGAAAATCCACTCTATCAACCTGAAGTTTAGGCAGTTTTAATAAAACACTGGTTTTGTCACTACAGTTGTTCCCGAGCTATTTTCTTTGAGACCATGACCAATACTTTGAAAACAATTTCTCCTCCCCCTTTGCAATGAGACAACCAAATCTGTGCAGTTCATGGAGTGAAGAGCAGCAGTGCCACAAGCCTAATTTATGCTGCTTCTAACTGACTGCTCTCAGGTTGAGGAGAAAATCTCTGATGCAGCTTAGACCCTCAAGGTCTTCTTCAGAAACACAGCCAAACCCATCTTATTCCAGACACTTACTTGTGACAAATCCTGAAAATGTCATGTTGATCCAACCACCAATGAGGATCATAGGCAGAACATTGGTTACATTCCCTTTCATCATATCTGTCAGCATGGTAGGATCTGCAAATCATAGATGGGATGTGAAGTGGCAGCATATCACAATAAAGAGAAACAAGTCATTATGTGTCAGCTAATTTAATTAAGAAACTGCATGAGACAACAGTCCTATCCCAGTATCTATAATTTTCTATTGTTGACAATACTTTGCAAAATGAGATGAGCAGCCAGTGTTCTGGTGGCTGCTGCCACAGGGGTGTTGTGTTCTGTGCTGTGTCTGACCCCATCCCTTGCCCCAGATCTCTGAACTTGCTTGACCGCTCTGTGAGCTGACCTGGGTAGAAGAAGGACAACAAACTCCTATTTTGCTGTATACATTACTTAAAAATAAAATTGCTTTGGAGAAGATCATGCAGGAGCTGGAGCAAAACACTGGCAAAAGGAGTCGAGTGAGAGCAGGACTTCCCATGCCTGGATACCCTGAGGAGGTCAGGTCTCCTGAGATGCTGCAAGCAGCTCAGAGCTGAAGTTGAGCAACATGAAGTGGCCTAATGTGTTGTTACCCAAGAGAGGAATCTCACTCCTGCCCCCCGTCCCCAATACCCAGCTGAACAGTCCCACCCCTCCCTCACCCTGCCTGAGCTCCCTGCAAAGCTGATTCACCTTCCACCCTCGGCAGACACTGACAGGTTTTTCTACCTGGCTGCAGTTAGGGTACCTTAACATACCTGTCATTGGTGAAGGAGGCACTACCTTTCTTTTTGTTTTCTTAAAAAATCCATCCTCGGGGTTATTAAAAAAATATTTCCGGGACAGAAAAGACTGAAAACAGAAAAAGACAATGCCAACACCGTAAGAAGCAGAAGGACAGAAGCATTAGTTCTTGCTCAGACATTCAGACATCTTGTGAGTTCTTTCACAACACACCTTTCTTGGATAGCTGCCTCACTGCCCATGTGTTCTAAAGCTCCTCACGTTTCTCTGCATCCAGAGTACCAGATCTCTGGCTTTTTGAATTTTTTGAACAAATTATAAGAGTTCTCTGAAGAAAAATCCATGTTAATTAAAGAGCTTCTAGTGTTTTGTGCAAATTCTTTGTGCAGGTTGAGCACCAATTCTGATACATGGAACACTTTCACTCTCCCAACTGACCTCTGGATTTCACAAAACACACACTTGGTACCAACACAGTCAACATGAGTGATGGACTTAGTTTAGCAAACATTTCAGCTGACATTGTATGCCCACCTCGTTATCCCAGGCTTGTATTCCATCCCTGTGTGCTTGCTAGCAGATATTAAACACGACAGTTTGGAGGCACATCTCATGTCAGCATGCAGTTAAAACACCGAGCAGTGACAGCTAACATAAATGTCAGGGAAAAGACATATACAGCGGTCCTGTGTCCAAGATTCCTAAAATCTGCACTCCTGGACACTGCCCTGGCCCAGGGGTGACCCGGCAGCGTCCGACCCCGCGGGCCCTTGTGGGCTCTGCTCGTACAGCGGCACTGCTCGGACAGAGCCCCGCGCTTTGTGCTGCTTTCCCAGTCACCCTCTTTGTAAAGCCCCAACCGCGCAGCTCCGTACCTGCTTTGGAATGTATTTTCCATTTTCCCGAAGGACTCTGCTCCGGATCAGGACTTGGCTGGAAGACAGACACGTGGCATTAGCGGGCCGGGCCGGGCCGGGGGCAGCGAGGGGCGGGCGGGGGTGAGGCGGGCCCTGACCTGTCGGACACCTGCTCCTGCGTGAGGCGCTTGTCGCTCTGGAGCAGGATGGACACGTAGTGCCGGATCATGCCCACGAAGAAAGTGATGAAGACGATGGGCAGCACCACCCATAGCCGGATGTTGGAGTCCAGCAGCAGCTCGGGCTCGCTCATCGCGGCGGTGCCGCCTCGGGCCCGGCTCCGGCCGACCCCGGGCCGCCGCCGCACGCCCCGTTTCCGCTTCCGCTGCCGGCACCGACCCTTCCGCCGCCGGCGGAACGGCGTCAGCGCGCGCCGCTGGCGGGAAACTCGAGCGCGAGTGGCGGGAGCGCCGTGAGGGGACCCGCGGGGCGAGAGACGGTGAGGGGACAGTGGGGTGTCCTGCCCTGCCCGGAGGGACGGGAGGTGGGCTCGGCTCAGCTCAGCTCAGGTGAGGTGCGCTGAGCTGAGGAGAGGTGAAACGGCCGCCTCAGGCGCTGGCCAGCTTTTGGCAGTGGGTGCGATGGAGAGGGGGCTCTCCGGTGGCGGCACAGCCCACCTGGCTGGGCTGTCAGGCTGCGCCTCGCACCCAGAACAGAATCACAGCATTGTTAGGGTTGGAAGGGAGCTCTGGAGATCACCCAGTCCAACCCCTCTGTAAACGCAGGGTCACCCAGAGCAGGTGACACAAGAACGCGTCCAGGTGGGTTTGGAATATCTGCAGAGACGGAGACTCCACGCCTTTCCTGGGCAGCAGTTCCAGTGCTCTGCCATCCACAGCCTAAAGTTTTTTCTCATGTTGAGGTAAAACTTCTTGTGTTTTCGTTTTGGCCACTGCTCCTTATCCTGTCACTGGACACCACTGAAGAGAGTCCGGCACCATCCTCTTTCAGAGGCACCTGCCTTTCAGATACTTATACACCTAAAACAGCTGTGAAAGACTCATTGCACATTTGTTTTTTAACTGTTCCACTTCCATGCTGATATTTAAGTAACTCATTTTACTAGCCTCTGCCAAGCAGTTGACATTTAGTGTGAGATGCACACACATCTTTTTTTAATAACCTTTAAGTTTTAAAGGTGAGTCAAGATTTTTTTTTTTCTTTTTAATCGTTGTCACCCCCCAAAAGAGGATGGGTTAGATGGAGGTTTGTGCTGACAGAGCTCATTGGCCTGGTTAGGGACACGAACAGGGTCAGTTAATGTGGTTGGGCTCATGAACACTCAACTGTGAGTCCTTTGTTGGTTTGTCCAGGCATGTGGAGAGGGTCTTGAGTTTAGTTTAGTGGATGCAATCTCATAGTTGCTCACTTTGCCCAGTGTTTGAATAAAAGCCCAAACCTTGTTTTATGAGGAATTGCATTTTAGAAAAAGTGATGTATTGTGCTATTTAAATATGACAAGCTCTAAAATTTCAACCTGCACAGCAGAAAAATGTGGTGTGATACTGGTTACCCAGGCAATCTTTCTTTGAGCACTCTCTGTTTGTGTTGCATTCTCTTTTGCTATTCACTAATACATTCTAGATCTGCTTAAAAAGAGATTAATTAAACACTTGTCTTTTTCCTGCATTTTTTAGGCAACAACAAAGGTTTTGTTACCATGGTTTCAAAAAGGAAATTGTCGAAAGTTGATGCCTCTGAAGAGAGCTGCAAGACAGACTTGCCAAGTAGGTGCTTGGGTATCATCTTACTGGGGTGGAGACCCACTAATAGAGGCAGCAGCTCCCAAGCAGGGACAAGGCCAAAATGGCAGTTTTGATAATGCTGATTGTTAATGACACTGTTGATTTTTTATGTATTTGATGTAGCATGTTTTGTTTTCTCAGAAACTAAGAAGTCACGGATTTCTGATAAGGAAAACGCCTCTGCCTTCTGTGGATTGGAGAATGAGGGAGTCTTTGAAGAGCTCCTTAGGACATCAGGAATTGTGCTGAAAGCTGGGGAGGGACAGAATGAAATAGGTACGAGTTTAACACTTGCTCTTTCTGCTTTTAGATCAAAACCTGCAAGGATGGCTGGTACAAAGTACCAGTGTGTTTTACTTGCAGGACAAAAGCGCTTGAGCTAGCTTGTTTCAAAGTTCAAGCAAACCTTCATCTGGCCTCTTATTTATTATATACCTCTTGCTCCTGCTGAATTCAGTGCATCACCTAAACTCATTATACCAGCTCTTTGGGTGTAGACATGCTAAGTCTAAGGGCTTCTGAAAGATTATTGGAGGTATATAGAAAAATATTAGACTGTATCTGTGATTACAGTACTGAATTGCAGAGGCAGGAGCTCTGAAATGGGAAAACAAACATGGCATTGTTGTCTTTCAGCTCAGACAAGGCCATCAGGAACTCCTGTATTCATTATCTTCAGTGCTACTCTCAGCCCTGACTAGAGAAAGCAGAAGGGCTGATTCCACTGAGGCTTTTGCCAACTGGGCTTCTCAGTAGAGCAAATGCAGAAATGTTGGTGGATGGGCTTGAGAGCTTGTACTTGGTGTAGCTGTTGTGATGCTGTATGGACAGACTGTGTCTTGTTCTTTATTTCCTTTCTAAACTTTCTCCTTAGCTGTTGATCAAATGGCTTTCCAGAAGAAGCTCTGCCTGGCCCTGGAGAAGCACCCTACTTACCCAGCTGTAAGTAACTTTGGCAGGAGCCAGCTTTAAAGCTGTTTGCTGAGCAAAAGATGCAAATGCAGCTGCCTGTCCTTGCTAGTCTCATACAAAAGCATGCAACACATCACCTTATCTTGGATTTCTGTGGTCCACATTTTCCAGTTCTCTCAGTATTGCTGTTCCAGCCTTTTAATCTCTCTGTCCTTCTGACTGTGCCCTGTCAAAGTAATTTTCATTGGCAATATTATTCAAAAGACAAAGGCTCTTACAGGAGACAAATCACTTGCATCGCTCTCTGGTGGAAGCTGGATTTGGTTTTGTGTTAGGTGGAGCTGGCACCATTAAAACTGCCATGATGTGGTGCTCCTCTCCTGTCAGCAAGTCCAGGGTGAAAGTCCTGAGGCCGGTGATTTGGCTGCAAGTGTTTTTTGGGTGCAGCTCTTGTCACACTAAAGGTTGCTATCTCAGCTGAACAGGAAGAAAGGCAAAGCCCTTTAAAATCAAAATAAAATGCGAGACTCTCGCTTTAGAGTTATTTTGCAGAACAATCAGTGTTTCCTTCTGGAAATGGTCCAGGCTAGCATTCACTTATTATCCAGCTTTCCTTCCATCACAGTTTCTGTTTGCAGTTCCCTGGTTAGCTCTTCCTGGTTCTCATCACCTGCTTGCAAAATGCATCCTAAAGGACAGCAGTTGACTGGGGTGTCCCTTCAGGATGGGTAACTTCTTTCTGCTTTGCAGGTTGTGAAGCAGTTCATCAGCGGCCTGGAATCTCACATCAAGGACAGGAACCAGTTCAAGAACTGCCTCTTGCCCTGCACTCCTGTACGGACTGAGGGGTCGAGGTAGAGAAAATGTATTTTGCCTTCCCCTTCAGTCAGAGCTTGTTATGTCCTGGGACATTGACCAGAGTGGAGGGAAAGGCTCCAGCTGATGCACACCAAGGCAGGGTGGCTGGTCTAGTACATTGCTTTTTAATAGCAGTGAGTTTAGTGTTAAGTCACAGAATTTACTGTCTGGCCCACGTCGGACTCCATGGTATTTTAGGGGAAGAACCAAATACTGTGAAAAAAATTTGATTGGGCTGGTGAAGGTCAATTCCTTTTTGAGATTTTTTTTTTCCAGGAGATACAGCTTAACCACAGACTTTCACATTTCTAGTCTTGTAGAGAGTGAGCTGGTTCAGAGCTAAAGTGCAGTTTTAAATCTTTTTGTGTGTGTCTGTGATTACCATGTGTTACCTTAAGTCACTGTGTATAGTTTTTTAAAAAAACAGTCATGAAAAGAGCTACAGCCTGTTCTCCCAACATATTTTTGACACAACTGTGGTGGAATCTTTCATCTTGCAGGAATCTGGTGCACTCGTATTGTGAAAGCCTCATTAAACTGCTTCTTGGGATTAAGATCTTACAGGTATGGGCACCTTAGCTTGCTCTTTACAGTGCTTTTGATTGTAGGGAACGTTTTGCTTATGTAAGTGAAGGATTAATAGAACTGGTTTTGAGGGAGGTGAGGCTGCACCTGGAACAGTGTCCAGTTTGTTGTTTCTGTAGGGACACAAAGATGCTTAGGGCCTGCGACACATGGCAGACAAGCAGAGACAGAGGGAACCGGGTTTGTCCAGTCTTAAGAGAAGATTAAGGGAAATTTCGTGGTCTTCAAATACCTGGTTGCAATGTGTAGGGAACATAGAGCCAGACTCTTCTCAGAGGTGAACAGGGGCAGAATGAGAGCTGATGGCTCAGGTCGACCATGGGAAATTCTGATGAGATATAACCACTTCCACTGTGGAGAATATGTGTGGGTTTTTTAAGTGCTAGAATTGGGCACTGTTTTCAAACTTATCTAAAAGTTGATGCTTTAGTTTCCTCTGTGGTGAAAAGCAACTCAGCTGGGTCTGAGAAAGAGAGGTTCACTGGCCCAGAAGAATTGTACATCCTGCTCATATGCTCTGATTCTGTTGGGTTATGTGGGTAGTTTATACCACCCTCTGAGAAGTGGTTTTCACTTCTTAGGCTGTGTGCCTCCTTTCTGGCATTAGGCAAGAGATTTCATACACAGGAAATACTTTTATTGAGCCTTTCAAGTATTTTATTCTCTGTGTATATTTCATCTTTTGTGAAAGGTCAGTTTTGGTGGCAATACCACAGCACAACCAGTAACTCACCCTAACACTGTCTTTTTGCCTTTCTTTCAGCCTGCTGTCATAACACTGTTGTTGGAAAAGATCCCTGAATTCTTTTTTGACATGTGAGTATAAACTGGCTTCTCTCTGCCTTGAAATGAAATTTCTTTTGGACAATCACCAGCTGTTTGACTTTAACTGTTACTTCAAATTTACCTGAATGGCAGTTCGCACTGATGTGGGTTTTTCCTTCATACTTGTGTAAAATAATCTGTGAGGTACCATGACCTTAAATCTGTGGGTGCATAAAGCAGAAGACAAATTTCTAGAAGCTGAAATGCAGACACTGTGCATTGATTGATTGTGCTTTTTGCAGCTACTGACACAAGCTTAGGAATTATTTCAGCAGAGGGACTGAGTGTCTCATCATTTAAAAAAAAGATGGAAGTGGCTGCTTGCAGAGTTTTAGGAGGCTGTGAGATGCAAACAGATCTCCTTTTAAAAGTACAGATTGTGTTCAAACAAGGGAAATTGAAAGAACATCTGTTGGTTTTTAAAAGTATAACATCATAGTTGGAGTGAGACATCTTGAGGTGTAAGGCACACACAACACAGGCAAGACCTGACCACTTCATCTCTTCTTCCTGTGCCTTGGATGCTCACCACAGAGTTAGTGGGGCAAGCCAAGGGGCAGAATGAAGCTGAGGCTGTTCCTGCTGCAGTTTTTGTTCCACTGCTGGAATACAGGATACAAGTGCTGCACAGGGGTGTAGTCTAAGAAATTGTCTCAGACTGAAATCTTGTTTGAGGAGGCTTTAACACAGACAGTCACAAGGTCTGAACCGTTTTCACCCAAGAATTCTAAAGGATCTTGGATGCAAAAGTGATAAGCTGTTAATTGTGCTGTGAATCCTTTGGGAATTCTGAAAAATGGATGTTGTTACACTTGTCTCCTATCAAACTGTAAGAAGAGTGAAGTTCTTTCTGTGTATTAATGACCAGTTAAGAATGGGGTTAGTTGGTCTTGCTGACCAGCAGCAAAGCTTTTGAGTCTGTAGGTCTGACTAACCTGTGTGTCCTTTTCTGCTGTTTCAGTGTGGGCACCTTTGGAACAAATTTCCCCCGGCTCATTGTCAATCAGTTTAAATGGCTTGACAGGCTCCTTGACAGCCAGGTGGGTACCAGAGGTGCAGTCACATGGATGCTTTTCCCAAACAACTTCTGGAATGCCTCTCAGGCGGGATTAGATGAATTATTGTGCTAATGAGAACTGATGTTATTTTTGTATTGGTGGGCTGAAGGAGAGATTTAATTTTTTTCTGTTTCGTTATGATTGTCTTGAGTGACTTCTGACCTTCTTTTACTATTTTTCTTCTTTCCTTGCTCTAATTAATATTTTACATAAATTTATATCTGTGCATGTGTATTCACACGGGTGACCCCATTTTAAAGCTGTTGCTGGCAGGAAGTTACAATCCCCTCTTGTTTAATTCTAACAAGATACTGGATACTTGCAAGTGTGTGGGGATTAATTCTCTGTTCCTGCTCTGGTGATTCTTTTCCTTCTTTCCCTAAGTCAGTCAGTCCCTGCGGGTTACTCTCTACTGGAGTACTAAACACTGGGAAGCTTGTTGTGTTTCCCAGTTTCCTCTGCTCACCAAGATCATGATATCCTCCCTGTAAAATACCATTGTTCCACAAAAGTCTATGCTCTGCTTCATGACTTCAGCAGGACAGTGAGTTTGGGACAGTTGGCATAAATCCAGGCAGACGATGCATAATATTGTTGTTGTGCTGATGGTGAGATCTGTGCATTTCACCAGTGCTCCTCTTGTCTGCAGGATCTGGTCAAGAAGTTAATGCAGATGGTTAGTGTCTCTCCAGTACCAATCCAGCACGATATTATCACCAGTTTACCTGAGATCCTGGAGGATTCCCAGCAAAGTGAGGTTGCCAGAGAGCTCAGGTACAGATGATTTGGTTGGGAGGGTTTGTTTTGTTTTGTTTTTTCCCCCTTGCACTTAGTAGAAAAGGACAAGGTGCATTAATGAAGGTTGCTCTGGGAATGACTGAAGTATTAGGACAGCTGTGTGTTCCTGTTAACTGCAACATTTGGGGACACCTACCACTGGCTTAGGACATTCCATTTGTGCTGTTATGCTCTTAAAGAGAGCACAGGCAAAAGACATTGCATTCAGACAATGCTCCAAAACTGCTTTTATCTAAATAATTGTTAAACTCTTGACTACCTGCATACAGCACAGGTAGAATCCAGTTAAGTACTCACTACTTATTCTGGATCAGTCTATGATCAGTCACTGGGATATTACTCTTGACAACTTCTCATTTGTCTTGGATTCTGCTGTGGTAAGAATCAACATGGTTTTTATTAATAAAAAAAACCAACCCAAACCACACACAACACAGTAAATGTGTGCAAGAAACAGAACTTTCTGGCTATTTTATATACTTTTCTCAAGCATATTTACTGACCCAAACAACTGGGGGACCTAATGCCAAGAGTTATCCTCCCAGGGAGCACTGCCTTAGGCTAGTCCTTACATCTGTCTTCTTTAATAATGTATTCATTTTACTTAGTAATTTGAATAGTCTAAGTGTTTCTAATTCTTATTACTACACAGATGACTTGCATTTATGCTGGTGTTAATTATCTTTTCAAACCTGTGATCACTGTTGCAGATTATTACTGCAAGCAGTGCGTCCTGTTCCTTGTACCCTCTCAAATTGTGACTTCGTTTTCATTCTCAGTTTACTGCCTCAGCTTCTAGATAAAAGAACTCCACGCATTTTTTCTATGCTAATCAAACTCCTCAGACTTCTGTTTTCTCTCTTCGTGTATTTTGAAAGCTGAGATCCAAACAGTATCAGCGAGGCATACTTATTTCCATATTCTCAATAGCCTCTACCCATGTCTGATGTGGAAAACAACTCATTACTTGTAATGAATTAGGGAGCATAGACAGAGTTACCAGGATGCTGCAGATGAGGTGTTTTTCATCTAACACAATTTAAGTACAACTTCTTGCTAGAGAAAGTTTGTAAGAAATTGAGATCTCAGCCAAGAATGATTACATGAGTTTTGGGAAAGTCCATGAGGCTGTTAAAAGACAGGTGCAGGAGCAATAATTTAGGGAACAAGTTTTCCATAATGCCAGTGGCATATGTTGTTGTCAGTTTCCAAGATTTTTTTTTTGCAGTCACCACAAAAACTACTGGGATCACACAATACACTAAAGATACATTCTTGGTTTTGTTAAGAGGACCATTTGTTTTCTTTTCCCTGTGTATCAGCTGCTTGCTAAAGCAGGGCAGACGGCTGACAGTGCCAATCCTGGATGCCCTTTCTCGTCTGGATCTTGATGCAGAACTTGTGGCTGAGGTGAGAGCTTTTACTGAGCATTTCGGCAGACCCCAGCCCCTGCTTAGCAACACGAGAGCTGGAACTGTTTCTTCATTCCAAGTATTTTGTTAAATCTGACTCCTGTAGGCCTTCAAAAGTCCTGAGCTCCTGAAGTTGGAAAGAGGTCAGAAGCTAAAGCTGGTTTTTGAAACATGTGAGGGGTTCAGTGAAGAGCAGAGAGAAGTTTTCTGAATGCGTACTGTAACAGCCAGAAATTTCAATCACAGCTGTTTTAGCTAATGCAGAAGCACTTTGTCCTGCTGCACTAAATTTTTATTGCCTGTTTTAAACCTGCTTATTGTCAATATTTCATCTTTTTGAAGTACGGTGACCAGACTAGATTGTTATATTCTAAGGAAAGGCAGAAGATTGGTGATCAAATAATTAAATAGGTTTTCTCTGCAGAATGCTGATAAAGGAGAAGAGATGATGATGTGCCTTGGCTGCATTGCTGTACTTTTTGGAGTTGGGCTTCTTATGAATAAAATAAAATTGGTTCATTTGAGTGCACTAAATAGTGTTTTTACATAGTCCCAAAATGCTGGTGCTGCATAGCAGGCTGCATGTTGTCCATGCTTTTCCCTTTTGAAAGCCAGTTAAAAAATGATGGAGCCAAGCTCTTCTTGTTGAAGAGGGGTAAGGGGCAGTGGCCACAATAGGAGGTTTTGGTTAGACATTTGGAAAAACAAGTTAGGGTCTGCAGCATTGACATAAATTATCTAAGAGGTGGCAGGGACTGGAGATTTCCTCCATCCTTGGATATCTTCAAGACTCAGCAAAGCCAAGGTGAATCTGATCTAGTACTGACAATATTCCTGCTCTAAGCAGAAGGCTGGACTATAAGGATTCCTTCTCACGAACATAATTGTGTTTCTGTGAAGTGTTGTCTTCCAGCTGATGGAGTGTTGCTCTCTCCTCAGGTGCGACAGTCTGCCATGACCATTGTGCCTTCTGTAAAACTGGAAGATTTGCCTGTAGTAGTAAAATTCATCCTCCAAAATGTCAAGGCAGCAGATGCAGTAGAGGTACAGTATCTTTTTCATAATGGGAGCGTGTGTTTTCCACACCAGTGTGTGTTTTAACAGAGGGAAGTTGCTTCACACACAGAGATGAATGTTTTTAATGTTTTCAAGTAAAATTTTAATGTTGCCAGGGATCAAAGCCAGCCTGGATGAAGTATCAAACACACTTTTTTTTGTATGTTAAGAAAGCCTCAGTCTAAGCCAGATGAGGTTTGTGATCTGCCCAAACCTTTCAGGGAGACCCTTGTAAAAAAAAGTGTGCCTATCACATGGAAGCCACTCTGTGCTGGTACACTGCAATTCAACAGCAGTCAGATTGATAAACTTGCATGTCCCAGAATTCCTGAGGCTGCCATATATCTTGCTCAGCTGCTAAGCAGAATAAAAACAGTTCACAGCAACGTAAAGCAGATATAGGTGAGAACTTCGCAGAGTAGCTTTAAAAAAATTCTGCTTTCTGTATGCACCTGCAGCATCATGACGCAATGTGAAGAGAAAAGTTTTGCTGGTTCATTTTCTAAGTTAAAAAAAAATTAGATTTGGACATGGTTAAGTACTTGTGAATCTTATAAATATATGAGGTTTTTTGTTTGTAATTTTAAGGTTGTTATGGGAAATTGTTTTATTTTCCTCGGCTTTTTCTGTTCTTCCCTCATTTGTCACAGTGATTTGTGCATGGATTTGTGCTTTACAGGTGATTTCTGATCTTCGTAAGAACTTGGATCTGTCATCGTGTGTTCTGCCCCTGCAGATGCACAGTTCCCAGAAGAAGATTAAAAGCCAAGTCCAGGCCAGGTACTTAAATAGGTTTATCTGATTCTCCAAGGGTAGGACAAGACAAGAGAACTTAAACTCTTCCTATTCTGGTCTCTCTGGCACCATTGGCTACATACATGAGTCTAATTTATCCTGTGGAAAGGTAGAGACACCTTTATTCCTTCCTGCTTGGTACTAATACAATACATTTGTCAGTCTTTGCCCAGCCAGCTTCCCCTGTCGTGGATTTAATTCCTTTTGAGCCAGCTGCATCCATGTCTGCATGGGAATAAGCAACTTCATCTATAATGATGTTGCTACCAGTTCATCTGTTTTAAGTTCCCTCCAGTATGTTTTCCATTGATTCTGCGACCTCTGTTTGCACCCTCTTGTGTCACTCCCTATCCTTGACAGAGCATTCCCTCTGGACAGTGTCTGCTTTAAGTAAGTGGTGTGACTTCTGGGCTGCCTTGTTCCTTCTGTGACAGTATTTGCAGGGACTGAGTCTCCTCCTTTCTGATAATTTACAGTTCTTCCCTGAGCCAAGTAACTACCAGCCAGAATTGTGTGAAGCTACTTTTTGATGTGATCAAGTTAGCTGTGAGATTTCAGAAAGATGTCTCTGAAGCATGGATTAAGGTAAGATACATGCTTCAGTCCTTGTTTCCTTATTTATTTGGGCTCCTTGATTGAGCCTGAGCCTTTCTTGTAATCAAATGTGATATCAAAAGACAAATGTTAGCCCTTCATTTTATTGATACATTTCGTTCAGCGAGAGAGGAAAAATGTATACCCATGTATTGAGACTGAGCTGTGTGAAGCCTTAAGGTGCTTGAAAATGTCCTGCTGGAAATCAATATTGGCTGGTATTGTGCCAAATTTAATTTTAAATTACATTTCAGAGTAAACCATGAGACTGTTTCTTGTTCTCAGTCTTTCATTACTCAGTACCTCAGTTCCTTTCTCAATCCGGATGTTATTTGAGAGTGTCTTTGATCAAACTCAAATTTTAGCTATTTTTTTGAATGCTTTCTGGATTCTCTGTTGTTGGCAAGATCCAGTTTGCTGACTTGGATAGGTATCCTGTTGTAGAGGAGAGAAGTCTGTGAGCAGGGTGTCACAGACTTTTGGTGTCTACCTTTTTTGATTTGGTTTTGGAATATAGTATTGTACTGTAGCTTAACAGCTTGCTTGGTTTTTTTTCTCTCAGGCTATTGAGAACAGCACATCTGTGTCTGACCATAAGGTAATACTTCTGCTCTGGGACTGTCCTCTTCTGCTGATGTTCTCAAGGCTTTCTTCATGGTTGTAGATTAAGAGATTTTTGTAGTTGGCGCAGAAACTGCCAGTGATGTTTCATGGGTGGTTCTTTTGGTGTTGGACTTGTTCTGAGTATAGCAACCATCCATTTTCTTCGTAACCCTTGCTTCATCCTTCCTAATATCAAGGGACAGAGTTATCTTGTTTTAATTCTGTCCTGTTGGACTCACAAGGTTTTTCTGCAGTTGTGACTGTTGGGACTTTTTGAGATCTTTTTTTGTTCTCAGTTTAGACTTCAGGTTTTGACTTGGAGTTATCTGGACTGTTTAATATTTCAACATAATGAATAGTGGTTATTTCCTCTAAAAGGTTCTGGATCTGATAGTTTTGCTGCTAATCCATTCTACAAACACCAGGAACAGGAAGCAAACTGAGAAGGTCTTGAGGAGCAAAATCCAATTGGGCTGCATGCCAGAGCAGCTGATGCAGAATGCCTTCCAAAACCATTCAACGGTCAGTGCTGATCCTGCTTTGGGGCTCTCTCTTTTCTCTCTCAAAGATCTTGGTCAGATGAAGATTTAGCCCTGTGCTGCATTATTTATACCTTTCCAGTTATGTATATGTACTTGTCTTTTCTAATTTTTGGTCCAGATCAGTGTCCCAAGGCACATGTCCTCTGTTGTAACTGTCATGTGGTTTTCTGAAGTTGAGCTTTCCTCAGCACTGGATGTGTTGAAAACAAGCAACAATAATCTCTGTCATGGTGTCTGTATTTCAGGTTATCAAAGACTTCTTCCCTTCCATCCTAGCCCTTGCTCAGGTGTTTCTGCACTCAGCACACCCAGCTGTGGTCTCCTTTGGCAGCTGCATGTACAAACAAGCTTTTGCAGCCTTTGACTCCTACTGCCAGCAGGTACAGTGTGATGGATGGCAGCTGTTTTATTTGGGCTTGCACTTTTTTCTAGGATGTATGTCATGATCCTTTAGGGGACAGGGTTTCAGGCAGTTGGAAGCCTTTGGAGAGAAGTCTGTGCCAAAGAGTAGGGCAAGAAGAAGAT
Organism: Corvus hawaiiensis; assembly: GCF_020740725.1. Lineage (NCBI taxonomy): Eukaryota > Metazoa > Chordata > Aves > Passeriformes > Corvidae > Corvus > Corvus hawaiiensis. The sequence goes on along the minus strand of NC_063223.1, from coordinate 17,182,894 downwards.
GGGGAACAATCACAGCAAGACTGGTAGCAAGGGACTCAAGCACAGAGACTGCTTTGATTATCTATACTTGATTGACTTAGTTCATATGAGCAGAGCAAGGCAGACATTTTCTGTTTTTCACTGTGGTTCCTTTGGTGGCTTTTTCCTTAGGAGGTTGTGACTGCTTTGGTGACTCACGTATGCAGTGGAAGTGAGACAGAACTGGACATTTCTCTGGATGTGCTCACGGATTTGGTGGTGCTGCACACATCCCTGCTGATGCGCTATGCCACCTTTGTGAAGGTATGTTCTGGGTCTGTACTAGATTTTGGGTCCTTTACACCACTTCGCCTCAGATCCAGAATACACCAGTACTTCTCCAAAATAGAGGTATTGGAAAAGCTTATACCTGTAAAGCTTTTCTGTCTGGAGAAATGCAGTGGTCAGAAGTGAAAGGTATCTGTTACCAAAGTGTGAGCTGTAAGATAGGACTGTATGATTTTTCGACAGGGGAAATTAAGATAGACAATTCCTTTTAGCTAGACGATGCTTAAATTGCAGGTGTGGAATGGTGCCTACAATGGAAGGAAAATGATGTCTATTTACATCAGCTGTTTCAGAAACTTGGCAAAAATCTGCCCCCTTTGTGGACTGCCCATTCTGTCTATTGAAAGACTGATAGTACTTTAGCCAGTATTTGAATCCTAAGACAAAATTGCTCACAGAGATGGAAGAAGACATGTCCTAAAATTTAAAAAAAGGAAGTACTTAGTGGGGAGAAAAAAAAATAGACTACTGAGTTCTAAGTCTGATAAGCAGCGTCAGACCTGCCCAGTTGCCTACTTCCAAAAGTATTAAAAGTGGAGATTGAGGGAAGAGCTAAACAGCAAGGCAAGCATGTCACAGTACTTTCATTGAACACTCCCCATCTGTGGTGGGTATGTAGCTTAAGGACAGCTTGTATTTAAGAGTCCTTGAACAGGGTGGGTATGGGTATTCCCACACCTCTCTGATACTTTGGTGCTCCCTGTGATTTAATTGTACACTATGGGAAAACTGTTTACTTTTTGCTGTTTAGCTGGTTGATTGTTAAATGAAAATTGCTTAATTTCTTGCTTGTCAAATACTTTGAATCCTGTGACCAAACCTGTGATAGAAAATAGACAGCTGTCACTTGTCCTGAGCACTCCTAAAATGCTTATGGTAGCCAAATTGTTCTTCCCATTCAGCCTCTGATAAAATGACCTGCCATAATTAAGGCCAGAGCAACAGTTTGGCATTTATATTTGTTTAATTTGAGTGTAGCTTTTTCATGTGTGTACAAAAAAGGTAATGTTAATTATCTTCCCTGAGGCTGGCCATTCATGTATTTTTGAGAATATGGAAAGGGATTCTTGATACGTCTGAGCTAGTTTGTGGCTTCTCTTATAGACTATTTTAGACTCTACACAGAAACTGAATCCATGCCAGATCCGGAAGCTTTTCTACATCCTCAGCACTTTAGCATTCAGCCAGAAGCAAGAAGGGAGCTACATTCAGGTAAGCAGAGACACAACAGAAAGTCATTCAGGCTGTGCCTTCGTGCTTTTGCTAGGTTAACTAAATACTGGCCTCATCTATGAACAGTGATTGATGTCAGGACGTCCTTCATCTTAAAATTCTCTTCTCCCCAAGTGGCTGCAAGTCAACTTATTCCCACCCTGATATCAAGGGCTTATCACAGTGACTGTGTGCCTCTCGTCTTTCCCAGAAAGGTCCCCTTCTCTTGTGCATCTAAGAAAGGTTAGAGTTGTTAGATGTGTTGTTGGAGGGGTACTGATGGTAGTCCCTAATCTAACCTCCCAGTGAAAGTGGGACTGTCACCAGCACGGTGTCATGTTGATTGTTGCTTTGTCCAGCTGAGCCTTGAAGGCTTGCAAAAGTGTAAATTCAGCAGCCTCCTTGAGTGGTTCCGTTTCTCCATCACTTAGAAGCCTTCAGAAAGCACAGTTCAGTGTCTTCCCTGAGATGTTTGTATTGATTCAGGCACTTAAATTCTGTACACCAGAGACAACAGAGACTCTTGTCAGAGGAACTGAACTTCACAGTGCAGAGGACTCGGCTGGGAAGTAGTAGAATTCACACCTCTCATACCTATGGTTTAAACATGAGAAGCTGTCAAACCTGGTCTGTCTAAATCCACCTTCTTCTTGCACAGGATACCTTGTGTGACTCAGTTGCAGCATAACAGTGGTGGTACTGGATACCTTTGTCTGGATTTCTGAATCCTTGAGCATAGCAGATAAATATTCAAAGATATTTATTTCACAGCAGAGATGTCTGGGTTGAAAATCTTCCCATTCATAAAGTTCAGCTCTTAGAAATTAGGACTATTTGTCTTTCTTTGAGTCCTTGTGTAGTTTGTAATTGTGGGTATGTTTGCACATGGTAACTTGAGACTGTAAAGGAAAACTGCTCTTCCTCTGATTGGTCTGTGGCATGTAAAACAGCATTTCTATAGTCATTTTGGGCCTTCCCACTCACCCTGTTAAATTTGAGCTCTTCACTGCCAAAATTCCCAGTTGTATGGCAGGTTTAGCTCCTTTCTGAACTACTTTCCTCAGTGATTTCCCCACCTCCCACCCCAATGTGTGATTTGTGAAAATTGCCTTGGCAACACACAGTGTGACTTTGCAGCCCAGGAGGACTTGCCATCAGGATGTTCTGCCTGTCACCCTCAGAAGTTGTGAAAAGAAGGGGAGGAGTGTCTAGAATTTATTTTGAGCTGACAGTTTGTAACTGTGGAGATCCTGGGTTGGCAATTTGACTCTATCCTCAGTGATGGCAAAGACTTTAGGGGTAGGTCACCAAAGAAATCAGTATCCTGAGAGACAATTTCCTCTTTGCCTTCTCTAAGGGCACTTCTAAACTTCTCAGACATGAGGATCTCTGCAGGTGACTTAGGCATTTGTCCTTGCAGTGCACAGTTTGTCTTTGGACCTTCACCACAAACTGCTCCATCCTTCAGCCTCCTGAAGCTGACAGTGTTTTGAAGTGCACCTCTGCAGCTGCTGTTAGGGTGTGACAGGCTCCAAGACCATCTGCTATTTTTTTAACATACTCTTCTATTAATTATAGGTGAAACCTGGACCGACTACGTGTTCTGTGTAGTAGTTAGAGCAAAGTCAAACCAAATCACTTTTCATGCTGTTTACAGCCTTAGTTGGAGCTGTGACCAGTATTTTCATAATAAAGGAAATGTCAGAATCCACAGGGACTCAAATTCATTTCAGAATTTTCATACAGCAAAGCTGTAATCTCAGTAAACCATCCCCCTGTAGCCCTTGGAGATGACATTGAGTGAAGATGCCAACAGAACTGTGAGTGATGCACACAAGTACCTCTGTGGTGACATGGTCTGTGTCTCTTTCCAGGATGATATGCATATGGTGATCAGGAAATGGCTCTCCAGCACAGTTCCCAACCACAAACAAATGGGGATTATTGGTGCTGTTTCCATGATAGGCAGCGTGGCATTAAAAAGGTGAGAGAAAATGTAGCAAAGATGAATTTAACGTGGCTTTCAGTTCAGGCCTGGAGTGGAACAAAGACAGGAGGGCATTGCCTTTGAGTTCATGCACATCTTGGGCAAATCCAGGAACTTAAAACTCTCTTCTGCATACTGTGGTGTTTGGTATTTCAGCCTGTGCAGTGCTGCTCACCTGCTGCTGGTCTCAAAGGCATCCCAAATTCCTTGTTAATGCCTATTTGTGGATGCCTTGACCAGCACGAGCAGGACCTACTGCTTGGAAAAAAATTGCACACTGGTGGGCTGACTACAGACCAGCTTCTGACTCTAGGCTGAATGACCTGAGGTGCTCTGTGTATGAATCCAGGGAAATCTAAAAGAGAAGTCTCAAACACCACCAGGTCTTTTCTTAATGTGTTCCAAAGAAATCTTTTTCCTGTGTAATTCTCCAGTTTCTGGAGAGAGAACCTTGTGTGTGTGATGGGTCACCTGCTGAGTCTTGTGCCACAACAGCAAGGTTATCAATTGCTTCCAGGAATGAAGGAGATGGTGCTTCACTGGAGAGACCAGAGCTGAACAGCGAGCGTGATGGGCAGGTGAGTACCAAGAATGGGGCAGTGTGGGAGACAGGGAGGATATGGTCAGCAAGGAGGGGTGACTGGAAATGCAGTCTTATCTGAAGTACTGTGTGGATCTGGGAGTTAATTTTCCTGAGCCTGGGATTCTTGTACATTGACTGCAGAGCCAAGAGTCTATTAAAAATGGTTTTGGAGAAACAAAGGCACCCCCTGGTGTTGCCTCTGCTAGACCAGGACAAGCAGCACTTCAGCCATTTAGTGGAAATCTTCTCTCCAGCTGTTATTTCAAATACAAAGAAAGAAGCAGGACAATCTGCTTCAGTGAGCCAAAGGATGACCATGGCCATCCTCTCAGCTTTGGTAACTGTGCCTTTCAGGCCATCCAGAGAAAGTATTTCTGCTGTACAGGATTGGCATAGCAGCCTTTTTCCTTAGTTTCTGTTGAAGAACCTTCTTCTCTGCTGGCACTCTATTTAAGGGTGATCCTGGGCAGACTCTTTTGTGTCATTTCATGGCAGAGGACTCTTAAAGGCCCGTTTTCCTTCTCAGAGCTGTGTCTCTTCAAGAACATTCATCATGGGTTGTCACTCTAGAGATGAAGCTTTGAATATGCCTCACAATAAATTAATGTAAAAAGGACTTAAGGTAAAAGCTTGAGTTGGATCACTTACCTTACCCATTTCTGCACTGTTTTCTCTCCTTTCAGCTGTCTACCCTGCTGGACCTTGTGGGCTTCTGCTGTGAGCAAACACCAGAGATCCGGGCTCTGTACTATGATGAATTTGCCAGTTTGATTGAGAAGCAGAAGGGCAATTTGGACTTGCAGCTCCTGGTACGTTGCAGAGCAGTTTGAACGTAATCACTTACTAGAATTCTTCAGAAAAATTATGTTTTTTCAAACATTGGCAGGATAGAGTCAATTTGAGGATTTCACTCCAGTCTGGAAATTTGTTTTGTTCTGTGAGAGACTGGTCAGATACAAAATCCTCATCCAGCTCTCTTGGCTTTTTCTCATTATGGCAGATTCCTCATTGTGCTTTAACAACTTCTTTTATGTGAAATTTTACATGACAGTGGGGAAGCCTTTTAAAGGAAATTAAGTGACATTTCAGAGCATGCTGTTCCTATTCATAGACAAAAGTAGAATCTGAAAGAACTTTAAACTTAGTATTGAAATTGGTTTCTGGGTCAGACTACTAAGACTGTCTGATCCCTAAGATCTTGGAAGAGCCACAGTCATTTATGGTAGTAAATAAATAAATGGTATTTATGGTGATAGGAAAAGGTTTGTGAAGGCCCCTGGATAGCTCTTTCTTCCTGCTGGGAGCTCCTTTTACATGTGGGCTGCTTTCCTCTTGCAGCCAGCTGCTCTGCCTCTCTGCATCACTCTGGAACTTGTAGTCAAGCCCACATCCAGAGAGCGGGGAAGAAGTTGGTTGTGCACACTTAGCATTGTTTCCTGGCTCTGTCTCTAAAGGCAGCCCTTGGCTATCTTTGCAGGCCATGGGGCTTCATGGCTGTGACTGTTCCAGGATACTTTTGCTTGGCCTTATCTTATGCATCTTCCACTGCTGCTGTTGGAGCTTTCTTCATTGATCCCCTTTGCCGAGCAAGTTTTTTTTCCTTTCTTCGTAGGACGAGTTTGGGAAGAGTTTGGTGGAGGACTTTCCCAGTGACTTTGTGGTAGATCTCAGCCCCACAGTGCACGGGTATGCTAATCACAGCTAAAGCATTGATAGTGTTTCTGTCACTGAGAACTGAGGTTGCCAATAAGACCTTGTCTGTCTTTCCTTGCAGTTCATTCTTGTTCCCAGTGAAGTCCTTGTACAATCTGGATGAAGATCAAAGTCAGGAAGCAATTGCCATCAACCTCTTGCCATTGGTGTCACAGAGTGAGCTTGGCAGGGTCACTGCTGGAGCGAGTCACCAAAGTAAAAGGTACTTTGACACTTACATGTGGGATGACTGCAAAGGTAAAGGAAATGTTTTCATTTGTGCACTTCAGGTGCCCGATAAGGAGCTAGTCAGAGAATTTACCAGTTTCCAGTGTTCTCCTCCTTTTTTTGATGTTAAACATACTCAGATAGATTTAAAGGCATAATCTGGTTGGGAGCTGGCAGTCTGTTCTGGCTTAGGCTGTTTAGGTGATCTTGGGTGAGTCATGCTGGTAGACAGTGCTAAACCCACAAATATGCAGCCAAAAATGAAATATGACTGAAAAATAAGGACATTGTCTTTGGCAAATGGAACAGGAAGCATGTAAGATATACAAAAGTCAAGTAAACAGTATGGCAATCAAAGTTAAAAGGACCATAGGACTCATAGAATTGTTAAGGTTATAAATGGCTCTCTTTTTTTTATTTGCACCTTCACATTCTTTGTAGTTTATTGTCGTAAGATTTTGTTGACATTTTAGTTGTGCTTTAAAAAGACGTGATCATTTTAAAATGAGAGAAAATACAGCTAACTTCGCATGCATCTATGGAAAAAGGTTGATTTTCCTCACTCAGAATTGGAGCAGTGGCACACTGCAAAACATTGAAGGAGGTTTCTCCACTGCTTATAACTCTGTTGTGCACAATTTCTTACAGATCCTTCTGAACTAGTCAACTTTGGTTTCCACCAGAAATAAATCTGACCCCATTTTTTGTTCATTACAATAATTTTTCTTCCCTTGTTTGCTTTTTCAGAAAACTCATAATCACCAGTTATTAGTTTGTGGGAGTTTTTTTCTAACCCACATGGTGCATTTCTGCTCTGTGTTGCTGGGACTTGCAAGAAGCAAAATAGAAGGCATAGGCAAGGTGGCCTGGGGAGGACACAGGACATAATGGAAAAGTGATGGGCATTCTGGAGATACATAAAACATACTACCCACTCCATTTCTTTTTTCTCCCAGGGCAGTGTCACCCATGTGTCTGTCACCCTGTTTCCGGTTGCTGAGGCTCTACACTGCAGAGCAAAACAGTGGAAGTCTGGAGGAGATTGATGCCTTGCTAGGTATGGTAAATGGATTGTCTATAGAGCCTGGCTGCCTGCCTTGTTCCTTTGCCAGATCTGTACGGATTTCCTCTGGCCACAGGAAGGATTGTGCATTTTGTGAAGGAGGCTGAGATGCTCTGTGCCCACAAAGTGGAAGGGAGTCAGGGAGACAGTTGTGCTGTCTGAGGATGGAGTGGCTGATGGGCCTTACTCCAAATAGCCACTGGAACTGCTACAGGCTTTGATAAGAGACTTGGTCTATGCAAAAGCCAAAGCATGAGTAGCACACAGTCCAACCTATACTTTTCTTGCTCTGTGCCAGGTTGTCCCCTGTACCTGACTGACCTGGAGGTTGAAGGGAAGCTGGAATCTCTGTCCAAGCAAGAACGTGAATTTCTGTGCTCACTCCTGTTCTATGCTCTCAACTGGTTTCGTGAAGTGAGTAGAGCCTTGTCTGCAGGTTCTGGAGTGGAGGGATGAGGGAAGCCTTGGAGAGTAGAGGTTGGTCAGCCAGGAGAGGGGAAGCCAGAGGGGAGAGAATATTCTGGTCTTCTAATGTGGTCTTTGTCACCTAACAGAAAGGTTGTGCTCCACTTCCAGAGAGGCTATAGAATTTCCTTTCTTGGGGATGCTCTGTACTCTCTGTTCTATACCTCTGAGAGCTGACAGAAGGGTAAAATGCAGTACCTTCATGCAGATTTAGACCATGTATTTGCTACATCAATGGTCAGTGGGATTGTTCCCTGCTGGAGTTACTCTGATAACATGAGAAGGGCAGATTTGGTGCAATTCCACATTCCCAGTCCTCCTGCTCTTCTCCCAGGACTGCCTCTTTCCTGGCAGACCTGGGAAGTGCCAAGGGGTCTTCAGAGCCACAGGTATCACAGAACCTGATGTTGTCTGCTAATTCCTCTTTTACAATTAATATTTTATCTATAGGTGTTGTCATGTTGGAGTGAAAGCTCCTCTGGACTCGGGCCTAGAGGGAAGCCAAAGCACAGGGGTTGAATTAAAACCTTTAGATAAGCTGAGATACATGAAGTCATACCGAAGTGAAATAGAAATACAGAGTTTTAACTTTTAGTAGAAATATATGCTAAGTGCCTTAAACATTAAAAAGCTGCAGCAGAGAACTTAAACACAGTTTTTATTGCAGCAGTGTTACCTTTTCACAGAATTTCTTTACTTTAGACAAAATATAGATAGAATTATACTGTTCACATTTTTTAGATAGAGTGTTCACATAAACAATAAGAGCTGATAGAAACTATATAGGCAAATCTGTGTAATACCTATGTAACACTTGTGTAAGGCTTATGACTGTTAGAATTAGACCAGGATAGGTTAAAAAAAGAAAGACTAGAAACGTGTGTTAATTTTATTAGTCAATTAACAAATATAATCCACACTTCTGTAAGAAAGAATTGGAGAAGGAACTAGAATTAGAAGAAGCTGTTCTGCCTGCTGTTTGCCTGCTGTTGCTGCTTGGCCTTATCATGTAACCCCTTCGAACTCTGCCTTCAAGAATCTATGAGACTATGAAATAAAGAACTCAGCAGAACAGCAGCCTCCTCTGCTCTCTCACCCTCTTCCGAAAAGGAAGGGTATCCCATCAAAAGCTCAACATTGTCCTATCTCTTTTTATAGATTGCACCAATTATATCCATGTTCTTATGGGCTTCTGAAGGGCTTTGTTCATGCCATCTGAACCTGGTCACACAGGCCACTTGTGCTGTGTCGTGTGTTCATTCAGGACTTGAGAATGTTATTCAGAAAAGAAAAAGTAGCAACGTGGGTACAAATCTCCCTAATTCAGTGAGCTTGGTTTGTATCTCTAGGTTGTAAATGCCTTCTGCCAGCAACAGGATGCTGAGATGAAGGGGAAAGTTCTAACTCGATTACAGAACATCACAGAGCTGCAGAATGTGCTGGGAAAATGCTTGGCAGGTGAGTACGAAACATTTGTACATTTTGGGCCTGTACCAGCTGTGAAGTTAAAGGAATTGTTTTAGACATCAATGGAGGAAGCATATGGTAACACACACTGCAGTTTTACAGTGGCCTAAAAGTTCATGCATGGACAGCTATAATTTTCAGTTTGTCCAAATCCAAACTGCTCTTCTTAATCACTTCCTCAGTGAGGAGCACACAAATTACACACTCTAGAGTCACGAACTTCTGCAGATCCCCAAGTACTGACACACCTTGTCCATCTCCCAATAGCCTGCCCAGATCCCAGGCACTCTAATCTGCTCCACTGCTCCCCTCCTCACTGCTATTCCAGCTCACTGCTTGATAGCAGACACACAAACTCTTACACAGGCACAGACTTGACATTTTCACCAGGACAGTGAAATATATGGTACTTTCTTTAGATATGTATCTGGCCTGTATGTTGTCATTCAGGAGCTGAATTAACACAATTTCTACATTTTGGCTCTTTCAGTGACCCCTGGCTATGTCCCACCACCAGCTACCTTTGACTCTGAAGCCCCGGAGGCTGCACCATCCATTAATGCTGCTGGTCCAGCCAGGAAAAGGAGTGGTAAAGATAATTTAAAATGTTTAAGCAAACAGATGTGATGGGGGTTGACTGGCAGATTGCACTGCAGCCATTGCACTTGTGTGTGCCTAAAGCACTAAATTCTTGGCAATGTCAATCTAGCTTGAAATTTTACCTCATCAACTCCTGTTGCAGCTGAAGTGGAGATGGAAAAATATCCTACACCAAACAGGTGTTGGATGGTCTGTCTCCTTGGCTAAAGCTGATGCATAGCATTTAACAGTGAAAATCCAGGGCTTTCATTGATTGCTTTCACCTGCCAAAGTACTTTCTGCAGCATTAAGTTCTGTCTTTGATGGGTTTGTGGGATCATCTGGTACTGAATCTGTGGCTTGAGCTGCCTTGCAAACCCCTGAGCTTTAGGTTGTACCTAACCAATGTTTTGGGAACCTTGTCATGGCTCTGCTGCACAAGGAACTCTTTCCTTCATCCTTTCCCATTGCTAGCTCCCACAGAGAAGACGCAGAACTTGCCTTTCAGTTTTCAAGCTGAAGCAGATTTGCTTTGTTCTTCCTGTTTGTAGTTCTGTTTCTAGAAAAGATTTATTTCTAGTTTAGATTAGCATTTCTTGGGAACATGTCTGCCTTAAGCCAAAGTGGACAAAAATTCACATTCCATTCAATGAGAACAACTGGAGGAGGCCACAGATCAGAATGCCTTTCCCTCCAGTGCCACACCTCTTGTGCAGGGTCTGGGCCTGTCATGTAGGAGTGTGTTTGAGGCAGAAGGAAAGTTTTGACTGTCTTCTGCAGACAAGAGAAGGATCCATCACTTTAGATACTGCACTTTGAAAGAGCACTTCTTCTATGGACCTGTGCTCCGTGCTTTCTTAGTCCTGGTTAAAATACAGCCTGTGCTGTCCAGTGCTGAGCACAGTGTAGCCTTTGATTCTGAAGTTGCCTCTCTGTTTAAGGAAGGAAAAAGAAAGCTGATGGCAGCAAAGCTGGCTCTGCAGATCGTTCTCAAGCAGATGACAGTTCTGAGGGAAACCAGCCTGATACTGAGCTCTCCGAGCTGGACAAGGTAGGTGTATAGCCCTGGGGACTTGCAAGGAAGACAGAACAGGGAAGATGCCATAGATGCATAAACAAAAGCTTTGAGACAGGGGTTGTTCATTCCAAAGTTAATCACAGTCAGTGGCTGAATTCTGCTTTCTGGCACCTGCCTCCCATCAGAATTTTGAAAATTGCCCCTGCAGAGGCCACTCTCCTGCCATTTCCTTTTCAGACTGCTGCTGATAGAGAGGCAGGAAATCCTCTGGCACAGCTGCAGAGCTATCGCCCGTACTTCCGAGAGCTGGACCTCGAGGTGTTCACCGTGCTGCACTGTGGGCTGCTCACAAAGTCTGTCCTGGACACAGAGATGCACACAGAGGTGAGTGGAGCAGCCTGAAACCCACACTGGTGAGGCTTTGTGTAATGGCCTCTCTCAGAGGCCTTGGCCCTCTCTGTTCCACTGAAGTGCACAACAGGTTGGTGTTAAGATGTGTTGGTCCAGGGCTGTGAGCTGGGGACCAGGAGAGCATTTGGCCCCAAGTACTTCAAGGCACTGAGAAAAAAAGGACTTTCCTGAGAAGAACTGGTATGTCATGTAGCAATGTTAAAAACAAACTAATGTAAATATTGCATAAAAGGAGAAAGATACTGTATAACATGTCTAGCTCTAAGAAGAAGGGGGGAAGAAAGGGGCTCTAATATTGAGCACAGGTAAGCTATGGGGTGGTAAATACATGAAGTACTGCCTATCAAAAAGAACCTGTGGCATAAAGTAAAGCCTGTATTGCAAAAACTCAAGTGTCTCAAGGCATCAGGAGATCCTAAACAGCACAAATGTGGGACTGGAGTCATGGAGGTGCTCTCAGTGAGCAGGTTCCCGTGTATCATCTGGGAGCTTGTATAAAACTGCATTGCTATGGCTGTGGAAAATAGAAGTGCTCAATTTTGTTACCCTCCTTGTAGGCAGGCTGAGTCCATCTGGAGTCTCATTTTGTCAGGCTACAGTAAATGCATAAAATGCGAAAAGGCCATGGCAGGCTGGAGCACAGCCTGGTCTGCTCTTGCAGGACAGCTGTCTCTGTGCATGCAGGTCACAGGCCAACTGGAAGTCTCTTGGGCCATGTGGCATTATTTCAAATTAACTTCTTGGCTGTTACTTGGTGAATTTTGTGACTCTTTGGGCTTAAACCTCTTTTTATCCTCAGGAGCTTATTTTCAATGTCAATGTCTATAAATCTGTTCTTCCTCAGTTGTTAAGTTGTACTGACATTGCCTCAGCTGTTTAGAGCATCAGGATGGCTTTGTCCTTTGAGTAAGTGGAACCAGTGCCCCATACCTGCCATGAGGGAGCCATAAAACCAGTCATCTACCAAATAAGTCCCTCCTGAGGTTAACTAATCCAGGAGACATAACTGGAAACAGAGAGGGTAAACTTGAGCTTCAAGGCACTACCGTTACATCTGCGTCCTGGGATTAACTGTTCTTTTCATTGCAGGCTTGTGAAGTTGTGCAGCTGGGGCCTGCTGAGCTTTGCTTCCTTCTGGATGACCTGTGCTGGAAGCTGGAACATGTGCTGCCCTCGGGCTCCACAAGGAGGGTGCCCTTTCCAAAGGCAAGAACAGCAGCACATCAGGGGCCTCCAGGGCTTTCCCGAGAAATGTTTTTCAGAATTATTTTCATTTGGTAGTTGAATGGAAGTGTGACACCCAGCTCTGTGCTAGAGCAGCCCTTGCTCTTTCAAAAGAGACTTGTGTACACTGCTTTTGCTGAAGTGTTTGCAGCATCTGGTTCTCTGCACATCTCAGGAAAGGGTTTTTAACTGAGGGAGTCTTGTAGCCTCAAAACTCAAGTGACCCTTTTCCTAGCCCTCCCTGGGGAGACTGGCTGTGCTGTTCAAGAAGCAACCCAGGTTATCCAGGCCAGATGGCTGCAGCAGCCAGCAGAAGCTGCTGCATCCATGTTTCTGCTTTTTCTGCATTGGAAATCCCCCTGAGTGCAGGGACTCCTTGCTGACGCCTTCAGGAGAAAAGTAAATGCATGTCCCACTGCATTAAACTGAGAAATGCACTGCAACCTGATGGGCTCTGTCATATTCATTGTTCTTGTTTTTCTACCTATCTTAATTCCCATGTGCAGAGACTGCCTTCACTTAGTGTTTGAGTAAAGTGTTGAATTCTCTGATCTTAAAGGTGTTTTCCAGCCTAAATGATTCTCTAACAGAGCTGTGTGTCACATCAGTTTTATCATTTTAGTCAAATGTTACGCACTTGTCTGAGTTGGTGGTGCTTGTTCAGCAGAAGCCATCTTTCCTACCCTGTGACCTCCCTGACCCTGTATGACATCAGGAATTGCACTGCTTGGCAGCAGTCTAAGATGTAGCAATTGAGGTTATTTTCAAGAAAGGCTGATGAAACAACTTTTAACTTTTGGGTTTGCTGCAGGAAAGAGGCAACAAGGATATTGGCTTTTCCCATCTGTGTCAGAGATCCCCCAAGGAAGTTGCTACGTGTGTGGTTAATCTACTAAAGCCATTGTGTAAGCACATGGAGAACATGCACAACTACTTCCAGGTCAGTGGGCAGCAATTTTGACCAAAAAACCCTCAAGTTTTGTCTCCTGTAAAGATATTTTCCATTTTGTTTGGGGGAAAAAGAGTCACTTTGTTTTCTTGAGGTTTTTTAAACATGGAATTTATGGAAATGGATTCTTGTGCCATTATCTTTGTTTGGAATAGCATTTAATGAATTATTTGTTCTGTATTAAAGGCAGCTGTACAAAATCAGGGTGCAGAAGATGAACCAGGAGTGAACATCCAGGAGCATCAGCTGATGTCCTCTTGCTACCAACTGCTGTTACTGACTTTTCGCTCCTTATTTGCTTGGTGAGTTTAAAAGAAAAGTCCATAGCTGTACCCATTTATTGCTTCCTCTTCTTGTTTCTTTCCTTTAAAGTGTTTGCACCCCGTGAAAGGCCTGCCAGTTATGTAAAACAACCCACTGGAGTGGGTGGAGACTTCTAAGCACTTCTTAGTTAAGCCAGGCTTCATTGCCTGATTGTGAGCTGCGCTAAAGCTGTAGGCGATGAAGCGCTGAGCTGGGTAGAATTCAGTCAATGGGCTTTTGGGTCAAGATCAGCATAAGAGTTATTCTGGCACACCTAGCTGTGAAACTTCCATTCTGCCTAGGGATCCTGGAATTTCTTACCCATCCTTTCCCATTTCCTTCCCCTCATCCTTTGCTAAATTGTCACTGCCAGAATCCTGAGTGATAGAAGAATTTCTTCTGCAAAGGAAAAGGATGAATGTGCATTGGCAACAAGCCAATGCTATTGATGCATTCAAGCTGGATTCACAAATGTCCAACTCGGAAATGCTTGTGCAGCCTGCAGACTTCTGCATCTGTTAACATAATCCAGGATAGTATCATAAAAGTTTCTTTCTAAACCCCAATTTAGATTTGCATGTGGAAAGCATTTTACCTTTGTTGTACTTCATAAACAGTAGTAACTGCATAAAAAGTCAAGTCTGAGGTCTGCCTCTCCTGTTGGCCACTACTGGAACCTCAAGACCACAGATCCACTCCTGACTATTCCCAGATTTGTCATTCTTTCTTTAGCCAGAGTGAATGTTGGTTGTTCATGAGCCCATCTATCTTGTAAATCAGAGAACCTGGTCCACTTTGTAACAGGCAGCTCAAGCTCAGTTTTGCTGTCCAGTATAAAATATTTCTGTTTTGCTGTAGGTCAGACAGCCATATACTGGGGTGAGCTGTCCATCCACTACATTCAACAAATTACAGCTCCTTTTACATATGTTTAGTCAAGGCCTCTTATATTACCAGTTGTTCGTTAACTTGTGTGGTACAGGTGCACTTGAGCATTACCATTATCAAGCCCACCTGTTCAGTCTGTAGAGTTGGAATGTGGATGTATTTGAGCTTTTCTAGCATACATACCCTCACAGACACTGTGCAAGAAATAATGAAGATCTTTAGAGTTTTCCTCCCTGTTAGGCTCCTACCTGTTGTTCAGGAGGTGACCACCACCCACAATCGCTGCATTCGGACAGCAACTGTCATTATACATCCTCTTATTTTCAGGTCTCCATAGCTTTGGCTTAGTATATATGGACCTCCAGTTATGGGAAATGGCCTCTCCTCACCAAGCTAGAGCTATAGTCTAACTGAAAAGTTAGTATTGTTTGTGCTCAAGGCTTTCCATTCCCATTGAGTTTTCAATTTTTTGTGTCCCTTTATAACTTTCATACTGCAGGACTCTGCTTGAGTATCCAGCTCCTCTACTTTTCATCTTGCCAAATATGCTTAGATATGCATTTGCATCTGATAGCTCTTCTAATCTGATGTTGAACTGGATTATTTTCCCCCTCAGGAATGGTTTTTCTCAGCATGAAAATACTGACTTGCTGAGGTCAGCTCTCCAGGTGCTTGCAGACCGGCTAAAGCCAGGAGAGACAGAGTTTCTTCTTCTTGAGGAACTGATAAGGTAGAATCTATTTCACAAGGCTTGAAATGAACAGATTTCAGGGATTTTTCCCCGTTTTGTGTGGGCATTATGGGTAAATGTGTGTTTGGGAGCTCTCATAGAGACTACACTCACTTCAAACAGAGCTTTGTACTTAATTGAATGGCAGTGTAGTCAAACCTCATGAAAAGGAGTAAAAAATATAAAATGTAAAAGACGCATGAATCTGTGGATCTCATTTGTTTATATGCTGTTTGAGACAAGGAGATTAGTAGGATTCACAGAAGGAATGACTGTGTTCTGGAGAGTTAAAATGCTTACAGGTACACTAGGCAAAAGCAGTATATAAAGCTGTTGCTAGACTTAGAGTGGCTGGGGCTTGAGGGAAGTTTCTCAGTGACTGAATTCCTATGTATTAGTGGCTGATAATGCTTTCTTCAGAAGGGCACTGCCAGGGACAAAACACTGGGATAGGGAGACTTGGATATGAGATGGTGTAGTGCTTCCTTTTTATTTATGTGTGTCTGAGACATTACCCTGTCTACGCTGTTTTTACCTTTTCCCTTTCCTGTTACCCTCAGTGAGAGTTTTCAGTACCTCCTGAATTTCCAGCAGAGTGTTCCCAGCTTCCACTGTGCCTACATCCTCACTCAGCTCCTGATTGCCATCGCTGAGAAACCCATGTCTGGCTGGAAGAAGGAGAAAATGGGTAATGTGTGAAGAGCCACTCATCTCAGATTAGTTTTTTTGTGGTCTTTGGCCTTTTAAGGGAGAGATTTCCTTTTTGCATCCTGGTAATCTCACTGGGTGAACAGTCCTAGCCATTAACGAAGGGAACAACTGTAAATATATCGGAACCTCTTTGGTATTTGTTCTGCTGTGCCTCAGTCACATGCAGACAGGCAGACTCCAGCTCTCTTAGCTGGTGTTTTTAAAAATGAGAGCTTCACAGCTTTTAGGAGTTCTAAGCACGAGCCTGCTGTTCAGTGTTGGTACCAGTTTAATCACTGGTTATGGAGGTGACTCATCACAGACTTAATCTGATGTAACTTCCTACTGTAAGTACAGATGTTTGTGACAGCTCATTTCCAAAATTTATGGAAATGAGCTGCAAATACAGCTGTTACTCCAGGGCAGAAAAAGGAAAACCTGTAAGTTCTTAGACCCATGCAACAAATGTTTTCAGTTAAGAAAGTTCCTCTCATGGATTGGGACCCATTATGTAAGATAAACAGCAGATAAGGGACAGACATGGTTGTAGGGAATATACAAGAAAACTACTTGGTCTCCACTTCAGCACACACTGAAATTAAGACTCCAGACAGTTGCCTCTCTCAGCCATTCCTTGTCATACTAAGACACCTCTAGAATTTGTCCTTCTCCAATCCCCATAGCCACACAGAATTGTAAGTTCCCTCTTTAAAGGCTATTTTACTATTTTAAACAGTCCCACTTTGGGAGAGCTACTGACTGAGTGTGGTAGGGAATAAGATATTTTAACTAATCACTTCCTGATTTTAAACATTTCTGCAAGAGATAAGCGGGTTTGTTTGCAGTTTTGATTTCAGAAATCTGTAAACTTTAAACTTGTCTTTTCACATTTATTATTATAGTGCTGTGGCCAAAGGGCCAAGTCACTTGTTAGTGGAATTCCATTTTTAGAAATGGATACCCTAAGGGTTGCATATGGCCTAATTAAAAGCAAACACATGGCACACTGTAGGAACTGCCAAACAAATAAGGTTTAACTTAAGTTTGTCAGAAATGGCCAGAGGTGGATCATGGTTCTGATGTGAACAGGTATTCCAGACCAGGGACACACTGGATGTGCAAATATTTTGTTATCATGATATATATCCTTTTGGCCTTGCAGCTTTTTAGGGAAAATGCATTCTGACTTAGAAAGTTCAGGCACATGAGGAGTAGTGATATTGTGATCTTTCAAAAAATCATTTGAACACGCTGCTTTTATATGGAAGAAGGAATTTTTTGGATTCTTCTTTCACTAAGTTATCCCTTATATTCCACAGCTTCTCTAGCAAAGCAGTTCCTCTGCCAGTCCTGGGTAAAGCCCAGTGGAGACCGAGAGAAGGGCAGCCAGTTCAACAGTGCCCTGCACACCCTGCTCTGGTAAGGCTCAAGCCATTCCCTCAGGCAGGCCAAGACACTCTTTATTTTAATGATTACTGTTGCTGCAGAGGAATGGCCCCTCTGAATCACAACCCTCATGCTTGCACAGCTTGGCCTAAAGCCCTGTTTTTACACTGTTTCTAAAGCACAGTTTCTTTCTTGGTTTGAAGTGTGAGGTCCAGCTGAGCACCTTTCCTCATCAGGTCCTCTGTCACTTGTGTCAGGAAATTCTCATCAATGCCCTCCAGGAGACTCCTGGATTGCTTATGCCCTGCTGGGCTGTCCTTCCAGCAGGTGTCACAGTGGTTAGTCTGCCATGAGGATCAGGGCCTGCAACATGGGGGTACTCCTGGCTGTCTGTAGAAGGCTTTGTTGGCTTGTTCCTGATACAGGTGGCCTACAGCAGGCAGCCATTTCAGTGTCACCCATACTTCTTGAATGTTCTCTTTCATAAAGGGCAATTCCACTTCATCCTCTTCCCAGCCTGTCCTTCCTAAACATAAGAATGAGGAAATACTGAATCTAGGTACGTTTCAGATCATGGTAGCTTTTAATGACATCACTGTGAGAGTTCTAAGCAGTGCTTTGGGTTTCCTGCATGTGATTACCTTCGGCAGGGAAGAGCTTGACAGTTTTAGGCCACATGTTTCAGGTAGGGTGGTGTTCAAGGCCTTGTCGTGTCATTCTGCATAATATCTACTGATCAGCTATGCTGGTTTTGGATTTAGTGTCTACCTGGAGCACACAGATAACATCCTGAAAGCCATAGAGGAAATCTCCGGTGTTGGTGTTCCTGAACTGATGAACTCTGCCAAAGATGGATGTTCTTCTACTTATCCTACCCTAAGCAGGTAATTATAACAATAGAAACCTTGAATTCTATGATATGCATAATGGCAATTTCTGCTTTTAAATACTTAGTTTTCTTATTTTGGGGCCTGTTATGGTTTCATGTTGGTACTGTGGTGGCTACTCTGGACACTTGTAAACATTGTTTTGGCACTATGCAACAGGGTAGCACATGGTAGCTTTATGCCAAAGTGGAATGTCCCGTGCTGAACATGATGTTGAGTTTATTGCTGTGAACCATTTTAACTGGAAAATGAGCTGCTGTCTGTCATCAGGTGTGTTGTCTCTGTGCTATTGTGGTGGTATAAAGCACTCCAAAAGTCACCCTCAGAGGCTGGGGGTGGCTGTAGGCAATCCTGGGCTGGTATGCAGTGTGCAAAAACGCACTCAGGGTGCTGCTGCCCCTGGCATAGGAATGTGGAAGCAGGGATGAAGAATGTTCCTGCACTCTGAAACTTCCAAAATCATCTTATGCTGAGAGCTACAAGCCTTCTATTGTGCACCCCCAGAGCTACAAGGAAGCGGTGGTGTCTAGGTGTGGTTCATACCGGGGCAGTGGTAGTGACTTCCCAGGATTCTCCATCTGTTTGGGCAACTGGGCTGGGCTAGACATGGTTATGAGTCTTAATCCTGTGATTTCCTACTGAGAAGGATGCCCAGCTGGGCAACATTTGAGTTTTCCCCACCATTTTGGTGACAAGCAGCCTATCTAGATACTCAGAGCTGACTTGCAGTTTTTTCATTTTCTCCATAGGCAGACATTCCCAGTTTTCTTCAGAGTAATGATGGCTCAGCTGGAGAGTTCAGTGAAAAGCATCCCAGCTGGGAAACCATCAGACTCAAGTGAGGTAGGAAAATAAATGCACTGGACTCTCTGAGGGGAACAAAGCTCAAGTTAAACTGGACAGTACAATAAAGATGTATAACTTGGAAAGGAATTTACTTCTGAACTTTGTGTAGGAAATGCACTCAGACACCTTCATTCATCAATGTATATCAACACTGATATACAGGGGGACATATAAGGAGCATCTTTTTTTCCTGATTTGCACCATGTCAAAAATGTAGTAAATCCAGCAGAAGCTGTAACCAGAAAATAGGCATTAATGAGCAAATTACTAAACTGTGCAGTTGTTCTGCACGTCTATGTGGGAGCACAACATTATTTTGCAACCAAGAGCTGCTCTGAGAGCAAGGAACTGAGTTAACTCCCAGCACTTAAAGCCACAGGCCGGAATTGCCGTGGAGTGTTTTTGCTGTGATACATATGCTTGTGGTGAAGCTTTGTTCCTCTCTCTTCAACAACAGCAGTGCTTTGGGTACAGCAACTGCTGAAAGCACATCCAGCAAGGTGAGAGGAAATGCACCATCTTGGGTTATTGTCCCCTTGCATCCCATAGGTGCAACTGGAGAAGCTGCTGCGCTGGAACATTGCTGTGCGGAATTTCCACATCCTCATTAACTTGGTCAAGGTGAGCTTCTGGTTGTCCTGCCTTTACCTTCAAATTCCCAGCAAGGCCTGGTGTTCCCAGGCTCATGAATACTGGGGAAAAACGTGAAATGTGACTGACTAGTGGAACAACCTGAGGGTGGTAATTAAAGCCAGTAATAATCTGTGCCCAGTCCCACTGGATGAAATATTTCCCTCCGTCAGTTTTGGAGCTGGTTCTTTGAGTGTCTGTGAGTGTGATACTGTTTGGGGCAGAAGGTGATAGCACAGCTGCACTGTTCTTCTTGGGAAGGTTGGTCGTTGTTTATTTTTACGTATCTGAAGGGATAATTGGCAAGCCCAGGTTTTTCAAGTCCAGGTTTTTCTATACAGCAGCATTCACTGGAGCCCTACCTGTGCTCCAGATGCCTTTTGAGAGCATAAAGGGTAGAGCTGGACCACTTAGCTCAGTTTTGTCCATAGTTCAGTTTAGTCCATAGCAGCACCAGGGTACCTTCACATTATTTTGCCCATCTCAGTTTTGCTTTGTTCATTATGTGGTTATTTGCCCATCAGCTGGGCTTGGGTCTCTTGGGTCCCAAACTGTTAAGAACTTTAGACTCATTGAGATAATTTTGTGCCATCTGCAAAAGGTGCACCTTAGACCCCCAAACAGCCATCCTGTCAAGGGCTTCCACCTGAGAGCCACGACAGTTCATGTGCTTACGTGATGTTCCTGCTGAAAGTTGAGAATGGATGTTGCCTTAAAGCAGAGTTCACACATTCACAGGGGTGTGCCATGAAAGGCTGTTTTCAATTGGGTGCTGTTGCTTACATGGTTTTTTTAGACTTATGGACTGATCTGACTCTTACTTTCCTCTTGTCCATGTAGGTGTTTGACAGCAGGCCTGTACTCAGCATCTGCCTGAAGGTAAGCAAGAGTTCAAAATAACTGAAGAGAGCAGTTTAAGTACCAGCTTTTTTGAATCATTGCCTCCAGTGCAGTAGAGTGGGTACTGGATTCTCTGGAAGAAGCAGATACTGTGTTCCTTATACTTTGCTATACATATATATGCATAGTGATTCTAACATCTTGCATTTAGTTCAGTTTTATTCCCAGGTGCCTGGTGGATTAAACCAGGGATGTGTACAATGATGAGACCTTGTCCTTCTAGCCTCTCTTTGCAGTGATTAAAGTGGGATGCTTTACTGAGCCTATATATTCCAGTACAGCCTTCACATGAATATAATGTTCTTCTAAGCAAGAACAGTCTCTGGGGTAGCTTGGAAGAATGTATCATTATCTCATCTGACTTTGTGATGGTTCTTTGATAAGGAGTTTAAATTTGCTGTCTGATATATTTATCACTCTTTTATAGTACGGCCGCCTCTTTGTAGAAGCGTTTCTGAAGCTTGCCATGCCTCTTCTGGACCACAGCTTTAAAAAGCACACGGTAATCCTGGGGACAGAACTGGCTGCAACCAGTTGGGAATCATGACTGATATTTCCTGCATACACACATCTTACCTCTATATCATAACCCTTTGAAAGGATTGCTAAGACTAATGCTGTTTCAATATTCTTGTTTCTCTCTGGAAAAGTCCTTTGAGAATGATTTGCTTGTCTACTTATTTATTGCAGGATGATGTGCAGAGTTTGCTGAAAACCTTGCAGCTGAGTACCAGGCAACTTCATCACATGTGTGGCCATTCCAAGGTAAGATAAGTTCCAATTGCAGCACAAACTCCTGTCCTAAGGATGGTATTATTTCCCTTCCACTGCTTTTCCAGGGCACAGGCAGGTTCTACTTGCACACTTCCAGCAGTGTCTGTGCAAACAAAACTCTGAGAGAAGGTGAAATAGCCTTGTTTAATAGCCCAAAAGTTGAAGCATTTATTCTGGAAGTGGCTGACTTGGATGTTAGATGAGGTTGGCATAATATTTTTTAGGCCAGAGGTTCTGGACATTTTTGGTTGTTGGCATCTGTACAGGGGGTGTTTCCAAGGACACAAGCTAAGACCTTAGAGACCTTGAACAAAGTACAGATGCCAGACTGATAATATAGGAGAGAAGCTTTGCCAGTCACAGGAATCAGCAACAGGAGGCAAATGGGGAAAAGCCCTGCTCAAAGTCCTCTTGAGGTGGCTTTTCTGTTGTTACGTTGGCAAGGGCAAAGGGAGAAGGAGGAGGGTGGTAACACACTGCCTGTCTCTGTAGGAGACTTGGGGCAGGAAGGAAGGAGAGGATTAGAACTTTGCTTACAGTGTGGAGAGACAGTGCTTGTTGCAAGAGAGAGTCACACAGAAGAAGAAAGAACTTCATGTGTGCTGCTTTGTTCCCAACTCCTAAAAGGTTCATGAACACTTGTCCAAGAAGGGAGCTTTACCAAAGTAGTTGAAGGTGGAAAGCCAGCTACCAGCATGGCTCCCAAGCCAGATTTGCTACCCATTTAGGCCAGAGCTGGCATCCGGAGCATCGAAATGTAGCTGAAGATCAGAACATGCTGTTGCAGCTCTCAGCACAGGGTGAGAATTGGAAGCTGGCACAAACCCTGACAATGCTAAAAAGTCCTTCTTGTGTTTGAAAATGAAATCCTCATGCCTGCTTTAAAGTCACAATTCACCTTGTAAGCAGGATAACAGCACTGCAGCTTTCCATGTCATGTTTGTCTTTGCACTTGATCAGCATTTTCAAGCACTGTGTCCCCTGGTCCCTGTTAGCACAGAGCTGCAATTAGTGAGCACCCAGTTCTGCCGCTGCTCTGGTACAGGTCTCTGTGCCAAATCATTTTGCAAGAATGAGAAGGCAGAAACTGAATCTGGGGCAAGTAAATGTATGCCATGAATGCTCCATACTTGTTTGAAGAGGAGCTGACAACCAACATTTGTTAAACCAACCTTGATTTCACTTTCATACAAACCTCATGGATTCTCACTGACCCGTTGTGCTGTGTGACCTAAGATTTGTCACTCTCCCTCAATACGTGTGGCTTTAAAGAGCATTACACAGCAGGCAACAGCAATCAGCTTCCCCTGTCATTTCCCCTTTCACACCAAGCCTCTTTTCTATTTACATATCTAACCCTGGGCATGTGGACAGTTTCTGGAGACAGATTTTTGCCAATGCCGTGGCACTTTGTTGAGTCTCCAAACTGCCTGCACACAGCTGGGCAGGTTCCAGGGCCCAGGGAGCGCTGTGAGTGTTGATTGTGTCATTAGCAAGGGTTTTGCTGTTTTGGTTCTGATTAGTGCTGATGATTGCTTGGTCCTGCCTGTTACACAGGCTAGAGAACAGCTTGCTGTTGGTAATCAGTTACCCATTCCCTGTTGGCAGAACTTGAAGCAAAGCAGTGTCCCTCTGCTCAGGCATGTTGAACTCTTCCAAGAATGCAGGTGACCTGAATTCAGAGTATATCTAATGAGAACATCTTAATCCCAGAATATTACAAAGTATTCCTATGAAAGAGGAAAATACTTACGTACAAAAGAATTGTGCAGGTTTTGGCAGGTTGACAGGCTTTCTGGTTTAGCAATGACTGCAGAATCTGTACTGCAGATTGAAGCCTAGCAGGAGGAGATGCTCACTCAGAGCTAAATCTCTTACGATACCTGGCATAGCTGCCCTTCCTCTGGTGGTTTTTGCTTACAGCAACTCCATCTGTTCCTCCTGTCCTAGTTCTCCAAAAGCCAGTGCTTTTTTGGTCCAGAGAAGCTGAGTTTGGAGATTATAGTGCACACACATGCCGTGCAAAGGAATTGCATGAGGCATTGAGCAAGAAAAGATTGTGTTGGAAGTGGTGTATTTAACACCTTTTCTCATTTTTTCTTTTCTAAGCTTAGGAATTCAGCAGAGGAGTTACTAGCCTCTCTCTAGAATTCATGACAAAAACTGAGGCTTCTTTTTTAATCTGAGTGAATATAGATGTTTGGATTGTTACAAGGGATCATTTTAGACAAAATACTGATCTGAGCTTTATTTTTTAACAATAGCTGTAATTTGGCCAAGAAGTGATGTAATCTGGCCAAGCTTTGTGGGGTTCATGTCCATCCCACCTGGTAACCGATGGCTTTTAAACAGCCAGAACACTTAGGCAAGAATCAGTCCTCATCAGATTTTATTATTGTTTCATAGATTCACCAAGACATTGGACTGACCAACCATGTGCCTTTGTTGAAGAAGTCCCTGGAACAATTTGTGTACCGAGTGAAGGCAATGCTGGCATTCAACCACTGCCAGGAGGCTTTCTGGGTCGGCATCCTCAAAAATCGGGATCTTCAGGTGAGCATCACTGCCCTGCCTGGGGCAATTAAAATCTGGGAGAGAACAATGCTCATTTTGTCCCGACAACTCTAAATCTCCCCTTGTGCATGGGTATAGCCAAAAGGCCAAATTCAGTGTGAGCATAGTACAGTCATGTCTAGTGCAGGAGAAAGAAGCATTTTATTTCAAGATTAAGAATCTTCATCTCTAGGCTCTTGCACTGAAGGGTCAGATTTGATTGTAATGAACAGGTATGGGGATTTTTTGGCTGTTCCTTGGCAAGAACTTCATTCACAAGAGGGAAGAGATAAAGGTTATTTGAACAGGTTCCCACACTTTCACGTGTGGCTTTAAAAGAAGCCAGTTCCGGCTCTTCATCTTCCACTGTAGAAGCAGGACAGTTAAACAAAACCTGATTTTTTTTTACTCTAAGTCTTTTTATTTAAGAAGACAACAAAATGCCCTTTTCTTCCATCCCACCCTGGCATGCTTTGGCCGCTTCGCATACACTCAGTCCAGATCTTTCGCGTTCATCTTAGGGAGAAGAAATTCTGACTCAGGCCTCTGAGGAGAGGGGCTCGGATGAGGACGAGGAGGACTCGGCGGAGAGCCCCACTGAGGAGGTACAGCAGGGGCTGCCGGGCTGCGCCTCTCGAAGGCGGCGGAGGGCGGGGGTGCAGCTCCGGCGCTGACGGCAGCGCGTTCCGCAGGAGCCGAGCGGCAGCGACACGGACGGCGGCGAGGAGCGCGGCGGGGAGCGCGGCGGGGCCGGCCCGGGGCCCTCGGCAGCGCGGCCCTGAGGCGCCGGACGGGCGGGCGGGGCCCGGCTCCCGCGCAGGCGCGGCGGCGGCGGCGGCCATGTCGGTGCAGGAGGACCCGGTGCAGCGGGAGATCCACCAGGACTGGGCCAACCGCGAGTACATCGAGGTGATCACCAGCTCCATCAAGAAGATCGCGGACTTCCTCAACTCCTTCGGTGAGGGCGCGGGGCGGCGGCGGGGGCTGCGGGCGGGGCGGGCCGGGCCGGGCCGAGCCAGGCTGTGCCCGCGGTGTCTCACTGCCGCCTCCCCGCAGACATGTCGTGCCGGTCCCGGCTGGCCACCCTGAACGAGAAGCTGACTGCGCTGGAGCGGAGAATCGAGTACATCGAGGCCCGGGTGAGCAGCGGGGCGGTGGGCCGGGTGCGGGCTGGGCCCGGGGCCGGCCCTGGCTAAGGCTTTTCCTTTTCCTGTAGGTCACCAAGGGGGAGACGCTGACATAGGCCCGGGGCGGCCCCGGCCCCCGCCGCCGGAGCACCGCCGCCCCGCACCCTGCTCGGGGCCCGCCGCCACCGCCGCCGCCTCTGCTCGTGTTGCCAATAAACCGCTGTGCTCCTGCCCTGCCTGCTCTCTGCCTGCCTGCCTGGGGCCGGGCCGCGGGATGCCCGGCTCCCTGCCACCGTCCTGGATGTCCAGAGCCTGCCCTTCCATCTGCCTGACCCACGGGGTTTGGGCACACATTCCTTCCCACGTGTGGTGGCCGTGCCACAGGGGCCGCGGGCCAGGCTGTTGTCAGCTCCTGGAGGCACCTGACCGGCCTTTGGGGTGCTTTGTGCTCCTGCTGGGATCACAGCAGAAAATCTGGTGATCCCTGTGGTCTGGAGGGTGTCTCAGCCTTCACATGTGCACGTGTCAGGGCAGAGTGGGGACAGCAGGCTCACCTGGCATGGTGCACATGCCACAGAAGAGGGCCCTTTGCCAGCACCAGGGAAGAGGTGCTTCTCCTCTCTGCGAGGCAAGTGGCAAGGAGAAGGAAGTCTCTCAGCCCTTCCCACCACTCCTCTATTTATCTCAGTTCTTCAGTGGGCATCTAGATCTGCAGATTCACTGTTCGTATTTAGCATTTGTTGGGGAGTCCATGGAGTTGGTGTCAGCAAAGGTTTTATTGCTTCCCAGCAGGCTTTAAATATCTTGATATTTTCTCCCAACTGTAATCATAGCTTTTTCATGATGGCAGTGTCATGCCTGCAGTGTTTACTGTGCACCTGGGTTACTTAATGTTTGTTATGTTTTTGAGGCTGTCTGACATCAGCTGGTTCCTTGTTGATGTAGGTCCTCCTCCAAGCTCACGGTTTTGTTCTCCATAGGAATCTCTGTGTTTTCCATTGTTTGAATAAGTGCTCCTCCAGCCTTTCCCTCAGCTCTTATGGTGGTTACTGTCAGGTTGGGCTGCACACCAGTGAGGCTGGGCTGCTTTTGGAGCATTGTACCTCTGGAAATGAGTGCTTTGTAGCAGCCCTGCAGTGGAGTGGAACAGCCATGGGTCACTGCCCTTAGGTGTAGGGTCCATATCAAATTAGACTGTTGTCATATGAAAATTGATAGATGGAATGAAAGCAGCTCTCTCTTGGCTCCAAGGTGGCTGCTCTGTAGCCCGAGTACGTCAAAAGTACTGCCATGGCCCATGCACTGCTTACTGTGGGTGTGCTGGAGTGGAGTCCTGAGATCTCCATGGTTGGAGATAACTCAGTATTTATCTGGAGAAGGCCCTGAACTATCTGGGTGTTGAAGTTGGCCCTGCTTTGAATGGGACAGGGGTGAGGCAGAGACCGCCAGAGGTCCTTGCCTAAATTATGCTAATATTCTTCAATTCAAGGAATGGTAGACAGGGTACCAGACATCCCTGGGACTGGGGCTGTAACTGGGCTGACCTCTTAACTCGAGATCCATTGCTTGTTTCTGTTCCCAGCTAGTAGTGTGGTGTGTTTCAGATCCCGTCCTGGTCTGCTGTCTGGCTGTTGTAATGGCTCTTTTTCCTCTGATACCAGGATTTCTCAAAGGAGTAGGTTTTGCCATGCAGTTGGTGGGATCTGCTGGAAGGTGCCACTCCTCCCAGGAGATGTGTTCTCGCAGAGCCTCAGCACTATGGGATCAGCCTGTCTGGTTCATGTCCCAGCAGGGATGCTGAGCAGCTCACTGCAGTACAGAGTCTGCCCTTTTCCTTTCAAGGAGTCTTACTAGTTCCCTAAGGAACCAAGTGTTGTGGTTGGGTGCTGCTTATTCCAGGCCATCTCTGGGAGGTGGGGAAGCCTTCTGGTCCTCAGGCTGAGACTGCTGCTTCCAGCAGCTGCTGTGAGGTGCAGCCTTGTAACAGATGGAGCTTTGCTACATTTCATTATTTTAAATACTGGGGAATTCTGTTTGCCTTTTTTTCTTTGTACTGTACTTTGGTTTTGGGGTTTTTTTTTTTTCAGAATATGATGCCCCAGGAACCTACATTAAACTTTTCTGGAGTGGATTTGTGTATTCTAATTTAGATGACTGATTTATGTGGCGTGTTAGCGGTGCTGTTCTTCCCACCACACATTTGATGTAGCAGGAGATGGCAGTATGCTCTCTGTCCTCACAGCATGCTGTCCTCGTCTCCTGAGAGGGCTGGGTGCTCTCCTTATGGTCAGCAGAGACCTGTTGGTGGTCTGAGACCT
This sequence comes from Corvus hawaiiensis, assembly GCF_020740725.1. Lineage (NCBI taxonomy): Eukaryota > Metazoa > Chordata > Aves > Passeriformes > Corvidae > Corvus > Corvus hawaiiensis. The sequence goes on along the minus strand of NC_063223.1, from coordinate 17,155,678 downwards.
TTTCCCAGAGCCTGAACTGCAGAGAAGCTGGTTTGAAGCCTCTTACGAAGGTGCCAGAATTGACCTAGAGAGGCTGAGCCTCGCTTGAGAAAGGTTTGCACTCTCAGATGACAGACAGTGGGATTGTATTGCTGACTGGCTGCTGGACAGGCAGAGAGGCCTCATGGAGTGATTGGAGCAGTCCAGCAGTCCTCATTAGAGGCTCCAAGGTTTGGGAATGAGCAGTAGTGTTTTGATCCTGGGTGGGGGACAAGGTGTGTTGGCATCACGCTTTGTGTGGTGTCAGCAGAAGAGGGATCTAGAGCTTGATTCCAGCTTTGCGTAGCCCAAAAAGGTTGTAGTCTCTGATCCAGAGCTCATCTTTTAAGATGAATGGATTGGACCAGACTTCTCAAATAGTTCTAGCTTTTAGTAAATACCCTTTGGGCTCTCTCAGTGCCTACTGCGAGCAGAGCCTTGATTTTAGGAAACAGTTTTAAAGTCAAATGTACTTTCATCCCCTTTATGTTGCAGGTGATTGAACCTGGTGATTCAGTGAGCTGAGGGGATCTTGAGAGTGGAATGTTTTAGGACACAGCCAAGTTGTTGAGGGAGAGCTGCACTTTGATCCTAAGAGCTTTGCTGAATTTTAAAGATCCCAGAAGATGGTGTGTGCTTGCATCCTGGTGCCAAGGCACCGACAGCAGTGGATGTCACTGGAGTAGTTGTTTTACCAAGAGGAGATTGGCCCTGCCCGCCTGGGATTGCTGCTGCTCCCCAGGTCAGTGAGATGGCAAGGTCACAGGAGTATGGGAGGTCTTCATATTCCCTGAGATTTAGTGTCCAATATCCAAAAGCTGCCAGCACTACTGCTCTGAGCTCTGCCGGTCCTGGGACCTGGGACTTGGCCTTGGAGTACATAAAAGCTTTAGGGGGGCTGTACCATGAGCTCACCTTTCCACTCACCTTCCCCATCCCTCTCTCCCTGTGCAGTCTGACACAGCCTGTGTGTTTTCATATCACAGAAGTGTGAAGCCAGAACTCTCTTTTTGGGGAGGAGGAGATTATTGTTGGGTATCAAGTATGAGAATAATACCCTATAGAAACAATGGATAGATAAACTCTTGAGTCCTGCTGACTTCAGAGTCAGGCCTGTGGGAGGTCTGATTTTCACCTTGGCTGGGGGATGCCTCAGCCAGTTTGGTCAGTGCTGCACAGCGCTGCTGGCCCAACCCCAGCCCTGCTCTGTGAGTCTGCCTGTGTTGCCCCTGTGCCAACAGGTAACCCCACCAGGTAACCAACGTGTGCTGCTGTACCTTCGTAGACTTTTCTGCTTCCTGGCCTTGCCATCTCCTGGCAGGCACATTGCTGACAAAGCTGTGAGGGCAGGTCTCAGCCTGCCTTGCTGACAGGGTTGCAAAATGGATTCCAGGACCAAACCCATTCCGCAAAACATCAGGATTAAATACCAAAATCCTTGGCATTGCCTGTGTGCTTAAAAGTGCTGAGGAAAGGAGCTTTATCAAGAGGGACGGTCAGCTGAAGCTGGGAATTATCCCTCAGGCTCCTTTCACTTCCCAGGGAGCACGTGTACTCCTGTGCCTGTGGCTCTGCTTCCATGAGGTACTTCCAGCCCTGTTGCTAGACCAGAAGACTGGGGATAGGAAGGGAGCCCAGGGAACTGGGAGGACAAGGAAGAGGAGAGAAGCAGTTATTGAGCAGGGTTTTTTGCATTTCCATCATTACCTGTAGCCATTAAGGGGAGGATCTTGTGCTTGTCTCAGTACTGGAATCACTCACTCTTCTGCCTCATGAGCTGTTGATAACAGCACATGAGGAGGTCAGTAATCCTCCAGGAAGTGAGTGATACATCCTGGCCTTTGATTTAGCCTGCTCAAACAGGCCTAGTTCTTAAACTTAGTGGGCTTTAGCAAAGATTTTACTGTGTTAATTTGAAATACTAATACAATGAATTATTTATTATGGCAAGTAATTCCACAGAAAAGTACAGAATGAGAAAAATTTTCCAAAAGATCTCAGATACAACATGATCTACTCTCATATGATTCCACAAAAGCTTTCATGGCTAAACCTCAGGCTTAGTTCCAGCCAAAAGCAAACATTTTTCACATGATTTCAGCATACCAGGGTGTTAATGGTTCAGTGATGGTCTGGAAGGTTAGGGAGTGGGTTGTTCTCACTGCTTGTTGCTTTTTTCTTCTCTCTTAAAAGTCTCATAGTTTAAAACCAGAAAGGTAGCTGTAAACTACCTGTAGCCTGCAAAGTGCAGCTGACAAGTGAGGCATAATCCCCCTGCAGTTACCTGAGCTTCACAGGCTTACAACAATTGTTGAAGCAGACTTTAAAGGAAAATAAGCAGCAACTGAGTAAATGCAAGGAGGGAGTAATTTAACCAACCCATTGGATGAAAGGGTAGGGCAAGAGGAGTCATGGGAATGTTTTAATCTGTCAGAAATGTGATGACTCAATGAGCAATTACTACTCTATGTACCATCACTGGGCCCCTCCTACACTCACTTAAGAGTATTTCTGCACTTCTCATGCAACCTGCTTGTGTGACAAATCCACACAGACACTGCACCCAATTAGTGTCAGGCATAAGAGCTGCTCTGCCTGTGTCTCACCTCTTTAAACCCCTCCTGGAAGCAATTTTCCCAGCATACAAAGAATAAATCACTGTTCTCTTAAATCTCTCAGAGGACAGTTCCCAAATGAGGGCCAAGTAAACACATGTAATACATGATAAAGCATTCTAATTCGTTAGATAATATTCTTCCCAACAGTAGATGCAGTGTATTAGCTGCTTTAAGTGTTCAATGTTACATGTAATTAAAAATGTCAGGGTAGGTGAGACAAGGCACTTGAATAGGCACTTGTAGAAAAATAGTGGAACACCTTGCTTAAAAAAACCCAAACCCCAATCCTTTTCCCCCTCTAAAAAAATACCAAAACCCACAGCAAACAGCTGAACAAACTGGAAAAGAAAAATAAATGCACACCTACTTACAGGAAGTATAACTTACTTTACCTTGTGTCCCAGTCTTTCCAGGAGCAGCAGGAGATGAGGAGGCTAGGAGAGCAGAGGGAGGGAATACAATCCTTCCTGGGGCACTGCCTGCACCAGGGTGTAACCGTTAGCTGAGTTTGACAAGTGACTTACATGACCACACCTTGTGTAATCAATAGCCAGTGTGCTACCAGAGTGTCCCAAGGAGTCTCCTTTGACACTGGCTGTCACCCTTCACACACATTTTCAGGTGACCAAACATCTGCTGCTTTATTCTGCTCTGGTGCACCAGAGGGATCTGCCCCCTCCTTTCCTACTCTCATGTGATATAGGCTGTCTGGGTCAGAAGCCATCACCTGCCAGTGGAGGAGCAGCTATCCTGAGCAGCCTGGGGTGGCTCCAGATAATTGTTGTGCTGAAGAGATGTGTGTCAGAGGTGGCTGAGAAGGGCTGGAGGGGAGCACCAATGACCTTACAGTGGGTATAGGATGAACAGAGCCAGAGGCTTTGTGTTGTCAGCACCCTCTGTGGCTGCTGGGGACAGGTGGGGTGGAGGGCACATTTCCCTTTCCTGTCATCAACGCAGCTACACAGGCATTCCCCCTGTGCCTCGCTGGGATGCCCTGAGTAGGAGGGCAGCGTGCCTGGGCTTCCAAACCCCTATCATGGTGTCCCTGCTTAGCTTTACGAGAGCCCAGGGCCTCTCCAGCAGAGTGGGTTCTATGTCACCGGTGCCCCCCTGATGCCCCAGGGAGGCCAAACGAGTGGTCCTGGGTCTCCAGCCTGAGCAGGGGCTGTGCCGAAGCAGCCACGGGCAGGAGTGAGGGGTCTTGGCTGCTCCAGGTTATTGAGGGTCATCAGTGCCTGAGACAGGCTGGGAGCTGCCCAGCTCCTCTCCATACCAGCGGGCTCGGCCCTTGGCCGCCTTCTCCATAGCTCAGGGACATGGGGACACACGCCTGGAGTGTGACCTCCGTAGCCAGAGGACGCCGCGGAGCCGCTGGTGCTCACCCTGTGAGTCAGGGGAGGCCACGTGAGGCCCCAGCCCCGGTGCCTTCCCGCCCACCACCAGCACAAGCCAGGGCTGGCACTGGGATCCCTGACCCAGCATCCTGAACTGCCGCACAGCCTTGAAGGTGAGTGCTGGGGATGGGGTGTTCAGGAACTTGGGGTCAAGCCTGAGGGTGCTTGGGGGCTGTGTGCTGGCTCTTGATACACAGCTGGCTTGTTGGTTGCTGTCTGAGGCATCAAGCCACTTTACAAAAAAAGGGTTCTGGTGCTGTGTGGGTTACAGGACTTCCCTATAACCTCTCTTCTTGACTCAATTTGAGTCTTTTTTGACTCGACTTCCCCATCTTTTAAATATTTCTTTCTCTGAAATCCTCACGGCAAGCCCTACACTTTGTGCATAGAGAAAGATTTGCCTTAATTTTATTCAGACTACAAGCATGAACTTTTCTACCTTCTGGTGAATTAATTTTCTGCCCTTCAGAGCTTTGCAACGACCACAGAGAGGCACATGGTGTGAAAGGAGAAACACAAGCCAGGTAATTTCAAATATTGCACATCAATGCTTATGGCAGAGCTGGAAAACGGGCAGCAAACCCCCTGGGCTTACAGGTGTGGGGCTGGCAGCTGTGCAGCCACCGTGTCTGGGCTTGCTGTGAAAGCCAGGAGAGGAAGGAAGTGCTGGAGCTGCGGCAAGGAGTGGATGGGCTGTGCCTGCTCCTTGCTCACCCCCATGGGGCCAGTCAGAGCGAGCCTGGGGAGCTGCCCTCCCTACGGTGACATGCACTTGCTGTGCCTCTCTACCCGCCTGTGTTCAAGGAGAGTGAAAAGTCTCAGTTTTGCTACTTCTGTGTCACATTTCAGCTATATTTGACAACAGGAAGGCAAGCAGAAGGGTAGCAGAATTATTACCACAGCCTGAGGAGACTGGAGCAGGAGCAGTTTCAACCTGAGCTAGTGTGGATCAGTTTTTGTTGTCTCACTGGAAGAAACCCAGCTTTCACCACAGCCACGGCCCTCCAGGACGTCTTCCCGTGGAACCAACTGCTAGGACCAGCCTAAGACTTGCAGGTGTGCTTTAAGAAGTTGGTTTGGTTTGAGAGAAGGGCATTGAGGGACTTTGTTTAAAATAAAATTTAGCAACGTTAGGTGTCAGCATATAACTTAAAATGAAAGGCAGAAGTAGTTTCAAAGGGAAAAGGTTTAGGTTTGTCTGATTTTTGAAGTCAAAACAACCTTATTTTACCTTATTTGCTTTTTTTTTTGTTTTGTTTTGTTATTCCATTGAGCAATTTCCCTCAGATATATTTCATCAGCTAGGCAAAATGTTGCTGTGTATAGAAGTTGTTAGCCTCACTTTCTAAATCTGACTCTGCACACAAATTTTATTCTAACATTTTAAAAAGACCTCACTGCAATTAAATTCTGATTTACTGTGGGGAAAGGCAAGGTGAGGTCTCTTGTTCATGTTACTCCCCAGTGAGCTCATGGCCAGGCTGAAATGCCAGTATATCATCATCCTTCTCTCATTATGAGGTATAATCAACTAAGTCACTTTTAAAACATACAATAATTAAGCACCTATACTTATCCTTTGTTTAGATCTGATTTTCTTTCCGGGAGAGCCACAGGGGAATTAACTGTGCATAGTCTAAGAGAAATTAGGAACCCAACTTCCTTGGTTAATGTAAATCTTGGTGACTGACTGGGCAGAGCTGTGCTGGAGGCACAGAAAGGGAGATGGGAGCAGATGCCGGTTGCTCCTGGATCCTCTTGTGGCATCCAGGTCTTACCACAGCGGGATGCAAAAGCACATTAGGCAGCTGTGTTTCTGTTGCTGGAACAGCTGAGCAGTCTGGTCATTTGGGCCAGCAACTGAGCAGTTTTAAAGTAAATCAGTCTGATAGGAGATGAGAATGACGTTGATGGTGCCTGCCCTGCCTTCAGTGTTGAATCTGCACTTCCTGAGTGCGTGGCAGGACAGGTCGGGTAGTGCCCACCTGCTCACTTTATCTTGGGAATGATAAAAAGCTGGGATAGGGCAGTTGCTGTGACAGGTTCCTGTCAGGGCAAGAGCAACCTGCCTTAAAATGCCACTGAAAGTGGCCTTCACTAGGTATTAGGAACCCCAAAGACAAGCCTCCTGAGTTTCACTCTGCAGTAAAATATCTGGATATTTATAAATTATAAAATTTTAATTATAATTAAATAATTAATTAAATAAATTTAAATATAATTAAATTATAAAATTATAATTTATAAAATTTGAAATGGAATTAGTTGGGAAAAAAGTTTCTATTTAAAGTACTTTTGTTCCTTTAGGCCTGGTATTTTGACCCTGTGGTCCAGAGAGAGGCCTAAAGGATTTCGCTTAAACAAGCAACTGTTGCAAGGTCTAAGTTGAGCGAATAGGAAGGCAAGAAAGAGACTGAAAAAGGCAGAGATACATAATAGCTGGAGATACACAAGTGCATAGAGCTGACTTTCTTTATTGAGTGGCCAAGAACGAGTCTGTCCAGGGTGTGGTGTTCTGGGTTTCTGCATTTCCACATCAGCCGGTGGTTACCCAGCAGAGGGGACAGATGCATTTCCTGCATTCCCTATCGGGTGCTCACAGGCTCACAGCTCCCACAGGGCTGCTGCCACAGCTACAGCTGGACATAACTCAGGGGAAGGGAAAGATCTGTAGATCTTTTGCATAGATTCATCACTGGAAATAATTTCAAAATGTTCTTAAAATATTGTTTTCTCACAGTACACTTTTGAGGCAGGTAAGCCAGGTTTTCTGAGCTGAGCCTTTGAAAGTGGTTGTGTAATTTTCCCAGAAGTCTTTTGAAGTCTGTTTGTGTCTAATTTCCTCTATCTGAGAACTGACACCCTAAAAACTTGTTCTGTTTGAGTGTTTGCTTGTGTGTTACAGTATCCTTCTGAAGATATTAACTGACCTGTTTTGGGGTTTTGTATTAGAATATTTTTTGGACTGATATGATGGTCTCTAGAGAACTGAAAGTGCCAGTAGGAAAAGAAACACGTTTTCCTCTGGAAAATCTCAAGGATACACTTAGTTTTCAAACTGCTTGATTGGAAGTGTTTTGTTGAATTGATCCAAAAGTCATATTGTAAGAAAAAGTGTGGAGGTATAAACTGTTTTCCTATTGTGCCCTGCATAGTGAAAACTGTGCTTCAGGCTCCCCAAAAATCTTTATTTGCATATCTCATTACAACTGGGGGTTAGTTGCAATGTTGCACGAGGGAGATGCATCAGTGCAGGATGCCTGGACCACACTAGGTAGAGGCAACAGTTCAGAACCACAGCCACCACAAGAAGTGTGCCATCAAAATATTTCAGCCTCAGCCCAAAACTTCTGTGGCAAGTTTACCAAAACAAAAGGAAATATTGTATTTTGGGGATGTCAGAATGTTTGTTTCTGTGGCAAATACTGGTAATTAAAATGGGATCAACACTTAAAAATTTGTAATTCATAAAGCTAAAGTTAATGGAAATTTCCTTTTCATGACAACTTGGAAAGAACAGATGTTGAAACATCAAAGTCTTCTGTGAGACAAGAATTCAAATTTTTGTGGGACTTTCCTAGGAAGTATTTCTGCTATTTTTCCTGGCTGATACATGTTAAGTATTAGGATGTCAGAGGTACAGGATAATTGTTCTATTTCGTGAGTGGAACAGGGCCTATTATGTTACTCACATCTGTGGTAAATAGTTAATTAGACACCTTGGTAGCTTTACAAAACAACAATGTGAATGATCAAGTCTGACTTCTTTTTGTTTTACCCATGATGATCAGACTTTTGTTCTTTCCTAATAACCAAAGGCCAGTAGGACTCACTCAGAGGAGTCAAGAATTGGGTCCCAGGGGGGTACATGAATCATGATGTGAAACAGAGAAGTGATTTCAAAACTGAAAGGCCCAGAGAGAGATGCTGTGTTTGCAGAAAATGGAAGACAGAAAACCAGGAAGCTTGGTGACCTGATTCTAAATGTGCTTTTTTCTCCCCTTTCAAACAGGCACAGCAATGGAGAACTTGGATGTCCCGATCCCAGATCTCAGTGAAGAACAGCAAGGTGAGGGAAGCGCACAAAGATCGAAGCTTTGGCTCATGCACACTGCACAGCAGTGTTTTCCAGGGTGGGCATGAGTCAATGAAATTTATTTCCTCTGAAAACACACCCTATCCATCTCCTTGCTTGTAAAAGAGAGACCAGCAGTCAATTCCCAGCTCTTCCACAGGCTCCTGTTAGGCTTTGTGCACATGCAAGTGGGAATTTAGATACATGAAGGAGACTGCTGTGCATTAAATGCCTGATGAGCAATCTCAGTACCTTGATATCCAGCCCTTGGTGTCTTTGTGCCTGTCTGTAAAGCAGCATGGTCAGAATAAGCACCTGTTAAATAGCTAGGAATGCTTTGGGAACACTTGCCATGCTTCTCTGAGACAACAGCATCCCAGAGAGATCAGTAATTTGTATGGACTGTTGACATTCTTGTACGGTTTTGTGGCAGACTGAAATGCTTTACACAGTACAGCACCACTCTTTCCTGGGTACTGGTATTGGGCTGTGTGTTAGAGCCTGGTGTCTGCCACCACACCTGCACTGAGCACTGCAGGAACACTGCCAGGCAATTCCCTCTACTGCTGCACAGTCACAGGCTTGTTCTGCTCACAGACATTTTCCAGAGGGTTTTTGCTGCTGATGCCAAGTACTTGGAGAGCCATGAGAAAACGAACCAGTCCTTCTGGGAATCACTTATAAAATGCTTGGCCACCACTGACCCACCTATCCTGAATACTGAAGAGAAGAACAATGTAAGTTATCAAAGAAACACTTATCCTTGTTATGCAGACACTTTTATACTTTTCTGCTATACTCTGGGGAGAAAGAACATACAGTCCCATTATCTGATATGCTGAAATATATTAAAAGGTATAACAGGGAACTTAGATTAATGAGGTTTAGGCCACTGCTTTTTCTGCTTTTGCATTGTTCTCTATGTGCAAAAAAACCTGGCTCTGTATAAATTCCTCAGGATCAGTTCAGCTCACTGTGTTTCAGGCAGGGACATTTTGCTGTAAGATCCTGCAGCAATTGTGTGGCCATTTTCAGACCCTATAGCTGTATTTCTCCAGCTCTCTGAATAGTTAACTATTGCCCACCATTCTGTTTTTCCCAGTTGATGGCTCTGCTCTGAGTTGCTGAATGGAGTTTACATTCTCTTACCATCTTTGGCTTTACTCTTTGTTCCCAGTTTCCCCTTTGTATAGTAGGAGCAGGGGGTTACCTCTGCCACAGGGTGAGATACACTCATTTGCCCATCAGGGAGTGCTTCTACAGCCTGTGTTTTATTTGCTATTTACTTACCTTCTTTTCAGCTCCTCAACAGCTGTGATGTTCTCCCTGGAGGCTGTGCTGCCTGCCTGAAAGCCATAGAGGAGAAAGGAGTCAGTGCAATGGCTCTTCTTTACCTTTTGCTGAAGACTTCCAACCCATCTGGGTACAGGCAGCTGCCCAGCTCCAAGGGAAAAGGTCAGTCCTACCTGTCTTCCTGTCAGCTGTTTTCTTAAAATTACTGCAGTGCCAGTGGGACTTGACAGCAGCTTGAAAACTCTGATATGTGCTTGGAAGTGATTATTAGTGAACAACTGAACTGTCTGAAAGTATTGCTGCAGGAAAGGCAGTTAGGTGGTAATGGGAGCCAAAGTTAGTATTTTACTGTAGTCTGACTTGGCTTCTTCTGGAGGAAAAAGACCTTGTGTTTAGGGAGAGAGTGTGTCCTGGGATGATGTGCCAAAGAAGTTTCTCTGACCTGAGAGAGTTTTCCCTGACTTTTTTGTACAGACTGTTATGCAGCCAGCCAGGACCCCTCTGAGCTCTCACAGTGGTAAGAAATCAGAGCTGAGCCACTGAAAATAATTTTGCAAATAATTCCCTAGCAGCACATATAAAACTAAAAGAAATGGACAGGGGATGGCACACTGGGTGCTGAACCTGGCAACAAGATAAAAGAGACTTATTTGCCTGGTTGTGCAGTAAGAAAGTAAGGGCAGTTTCACAGGGTCCATAGTCATTGTCTTTAATAGATGACAGAGCAGCACTCACTTAAGATGACCCTGAATTTAACTGGAGACCCATAAGGACATCCTGTTCCTGCTTCTGCCTTGATTAAACATGTTCCTGAAGGGGAGAGACCTCCCAGCCTGGAACACAGCCCAGCTTTGCTCATCTGTCAGAGCAGGAATGTTGGTAACAACAAGACCCTTTTCCTGCCCTTGGGCTGTGAGCAGCCTCGAGGAGCTGGAGGGGAAGGAATCCCATCTAGCTGCCTGTGCCCAGATCCTGCACCTCCTGATGCAGAGATGCTCAGAGCCCCAGCCCTGAGCACAGAGCTGGGTGTGAAGCTGTTCAGAGTCACCCCTCTGTTGGGGTCCTGGTGTGGCCTGGCTGTGAGGGCTGTGCTCCTGTGCCACGAGAGGGAGCTGGAGCCGCGGCGTCGGCACAGGCAAGCCTGGCAGAAGTAGCCCAAGGCAAGGTGAGCCAGAGCCACTCCTCTACAGCTGAAGCATCGTTCAGCTGCAGCTGCTGCTTCAGGGAGTGGGAATTTGCGCAGGGGTAACATTATGAATAATTAAACGCCAGAATATGAAACTTTAGGTGTCTACCACAACCATTTAAGAAGGTCTAAACTGTGGTGTGTATGATGCTTTCATTCGATGCTTTGTACTACCCTTTGTGTGCAAAAAACAGAGCTGAAATTAGACAAACCGTTTGATTTCCTGTCATGCAACCTTTAATAAAGTATTGTGAAATCTGTAATTGTAAAAGAGAGAAAATGTAGTTGCTGATAATGTTTTTTTTTGTTTCTCTCTTTATAAAAAAAGATGAAAAATTGAAACTCCTGAAGAGATTGGAAAGGAATTTTATATATTCAGAAGAGGAAAAAAAGTCTGAAAACTCATCTCATGAGTCCATGGATGAAGATACACAAGGTAAAGAGGATTTATTTTATTTTCCCTGATACATAACTTAGTCTGACTGCATGTTTGTGAGGTTTGACGGAGGAGATGGGCAGCAATTCAGTGGCAATTCTGCATAGCTCTGAATAAAGTAAGAAATCGTGCAAAAGAGAGGACATAGAAAATCATCAGTACCTGATTCATGATCAGCAAAATAGTGGCTGCCTACCACTCTTGTGGAAGTTGGTTTCAGAAACACAAAAATCTGCTGCAAGATTCCTTCCCCAAATGAAAGATCATAACTTCTCACTACAGCCCTTTATACAAGTTACTCCAGTTTCAGGTTTTGCTGAGTTTCACCTATTCAGCCAGCTTTGAAGAGAGCTGTGAGGTAAAAGCAGCCAGTAGTGATCCTTGCATTTCAAAGCCTTGATTTTTACCTTCATATGATTATATTATGAGCAAACAACTACAGTGCTGTTGTTTCTGATGCTGCTAGCACATTTTTCTTTACTCTGATGAACAAACACTTTCTCTTCTCCAGACAGTGATGAGGAAGATTTAGGAAGACAGAAGACTGAAGGCCAGTTACTTGGAGGTAGGAGAAAGTAACAACAGTATTGCCTTTAACTAGAGGCAACCAATATAAACCAAAAAAAGGATAATTTTTTGCATTCTTTAGTTTGGCTGTTGAGCAAAGGTATATTAACATGTGTAGATGTAGGAGAAAGACAAGTCAGAATTTGCCTATAGGAAAGACATTTCCTACAAGATGAAGCTCATCTAATGCTAACACTCAGCCATGCCCTGTGCTCAGAGCTGAACCAGGAAAGCAGCAAAATCTGCTGTTGTGGGAGGAGTCCTGCTGCCTGGGTCTGCACAGCTGCCACTGAAATGCAGCAAAAGGGTTCTGTAAACATCTGTCACAGCCACTGCTTACAGGGTCTGCAGTCAGCCCACAGCACTGACTGGAGATCATCAGCAAGCATCACCTTGTTCCTGAGGCTTTTCCTTTCCTCCCAAAGGAAAAATAGAAAATAAGTACAATGCAGATGAAGAAAATGTGCTGTGTCAATACACAGAAATAACTGTAGAACTATGGATGTAAAAAATGTAAAGTGTTAATATTTTAATTAATGTCTTAAACTGAGTTCAGCCCAGATGTAAGAGCAGCTCATTTAAATTGACCTTAGGAGATCTAATCTGTCTTACAGGAGTCTGATTCTACCTGCCTCCAGATATTTGGAGAGATGGAATATGGGGGCGGGGGGGTAATAATTCAGTCATTTCCCACTTTTTGACTGCATAACCTCCAGCAGAGCCACCCTCTCTCAGGAGTTAGAGTTGGTCTCTTCCTTGTCTCTGTTACACACCTGCACTGATTTCAGGGAATTGTTGGGCTGGCACTGGCACCAGACCCACACACTCACTGCAGGTCTTAACCTACCTCATCTGTGTGTCATGTTTTAGGAATACCAGCAGAGGTGGTTCCCTACAGAGATTCAGGTAAGCACTCCCAGCTCACCTCATCCTGCAGTGTCTTCTTTCTGACCTGCTGAGGCATTAAAAAATAACTCCCTGGCTGTAAATCCCTTGGTTTCCACTTAGCCTGGTGCTGGACCTGGGCATGGTGCAGACATTCTGTTGCAAGGCTGTGGTGGTGGCTGGCTGGCAGCAGGTGATTTGTACAAGGTGTACTAGCAGATTAACCCATTTTTGTGGGCCTGCCAGGTTCTCACAAGATCAGCTACAGCAGTCATCATCCTTTTTAGGGGAAAACCCAGCAGTTCTGTTGGGCAACTGTTCAGTCTTAGCCAAAAAAGCTAGAGGCAGTTTTTAGCATTCCCTGAAGCCTGGGAGGGACCTGGAACCTGGTTTCTGCAAGCAGTGATGCTTGGCTCTGAATGCATTCCTGCCTTAGCTCACAGTACTCCCAGCTGGAGGTGCCAGGTGAAAGCCAGATGTCAGGCCACAGAGCAACAGTGCCAGCCAAGAGGCTTGCACAGACAGGCAGTCTGAAGGCAGATTTCCTCCCACCAGACACTGCTGCATATCCCCAGAATGTTTGTAAAAAGCCCATAGCAGGAAATTGCCAATGGCTTAATTGCATTACTGAGCTCATCCCTCCTGTGCCCAGGCCAAGGCCACAGGATGAGTTAGGAGAGGCAAACAGCCCAGTGGAGCAGCCTTTTGAGAGGACATCTGGTCCACTTCTTTCTGTGCAGTGGAGAAGATATAAATTGCAGCATAATCCCTTGGGGGGGGGTTTTGAGTTACCAGTCCCCAAGGAGCCACACAGAACACCAGGGCAGAGGGATCCATTGCAGTGCCATATTCTCCCCACACTGGCAGGTGCAGAAAGTGTCATGGTACTTTTTCAGTTGGTGTTTGGCCTCTGCCACTTTCCCCGGGTTTTGTTGTAGATAGTTGGTTGCTCACTGTGCTTCTTGGTGCAGAGTATGGTGGGAAGCTGTGTATTTGTATTTTTTCCATCAGAAATAACAAAAACGATACTGCTTTTCAGAGATTGCCAGAAGAGAAGATTCAGATGCAGATGGTGAGTACAAACATGCAAACAAAAGTTTATCTTGTGGATGCTCTTTCAGGACTGAGTTTTGCTTAGCGATGAGGGTGATACCAGCTCCTTGATGCCTAGGGATTATCTAATCAAAAAGTAGAAGGTTGAAAATGGTATTAACATGGAATGCTTTAATAAAAGAAATACTGTCCAAGTCATTCCATGATGCAAAGTTACAGGGGGCTGTTGCATTTAGGAAGTAGAGTAATACGGGACAGACACTTGCCAAGTGTGAATTGATGTTCTGCTAAATTCTTTATCTATGGATCATTCATACAGCTGCAGAGTTATATCTGTGAGTCAGAATAATGCAATGCTATGTTATTAATAAGAACATAACTGAGTTTGCCCCCAAACCAGAATGTGATCAATCCAGACTGCTCAAAGAGTCAAAAATGTGATGCCTGTATCAGGTGACCCAGAATAGAATTTCTTGGCAAGGTTTAGTTGCTCTGTGGTTCAAAAGCACCAGAGCAAAAGTCTACGGCTCATGTAAAGGCCACTTTCAGTACTCACCTGTTACATCTTTGGAGAAAACTCACTGCCAGGCAGGGGTTGCCCGGATGCACAGCCCAGTGTAGGGGAAATCAGCATCTGAAACTTGTGCTGAATCATCTCCCAAGGGCTTGGGTGCAGCAGATGCCTCAGGGGCTGCTCACACCACCAACAAAGAGAAAAGGAAAAAACTGCTGCTTTGAACCCATCCTTGGAGAGATGGTAAAATACTCAGCTCTTTCTGGCAATACAGTTGGAGAAAGAAGAGAATTTGGCAACTCTGCTCATGACAAAGAGCAAATTGCTCTGTGTTTAAACCTCTAAAATTCCTCTTTGTTCTTCTGGGTTTTTTTGGTTTTTTTTTTTCTATGCCAGTGTAGCTGTAGGAGACTCATTTCAGCATCAGGTCTTATTTTGGGAGGTGCAGAAGTACTTGACATCAGGTGTAAGTAGAGAGACAGTTCTCACTCCCTCAGTAGTGAAGGGGATTTTATTATTGTAGCTGTGGTTGTGCAAAGCACCCAGGAATCGAACTGAAGCTCCCTTGTACTATGGCTTCACTCCCCCCTGTCATTCTGAGACTATGGATTGCCCCAGAAGAGGCAGAAAAGACCCAGAATGCTTTAAAACAATTCAGTATTGTTAATGCAGCCATCTGGTTATACTTTTTTTTAAACTCATTTTTAAAACCATGCTCTTTGGAGTGATTTTAAAATTGCTAATTTGATCTTTCTGAAAGGCTCGAAGCCCAACAAACAGTTTTACATATATTCTGCTCTGACAATCTATTTCAGATACAAAAAGGGAAATAAACTTTAAACTCCTTAATTTCACAGTTCCATGGCAATAAAAGACATCTCTTTTTTGTAGCATATGAGAAGGAGAGCACTCGCCCCCCTCAGTGGACAGTACGGTGGATGGGCATACGGAAGGATGGTAATTGATTTATTAAATCAAACTGATGTCAAACCTGTTGAACCTCAGTCCAAGAATAAGATCTCTGGTTAAAAAACCCCTTTATTTTTCCAACATGAGTACTTTGTTGAAGTGCATCAAGGCTTCTTGATGAAAATCATTGAGGCTTCTCACAAAGTTGAGCCTAGTGCCTGAGAAATCTCGAGGAGATTATTTCCTTCCGTGAGTGATACTCTGTACCTAAAGGTGGATTCAGAAGGGCCATGGCTGCAGTTGTGACCTAATCTTCCCTCTCAATTTCAGATGAATTCTTTCATTTTGTCATTCTTTGCTTTGCAATTGGAGCTTTACTAGTTTGCTACTACTACCACAAAGGTAAGGCAAGCTTCAGTAGAAGGATAAATTGTTGCACTCTAGAAAAAGGAACAAAACTAACATTTATTTTGTTGCCTTAGACTGGACTATTTCTCTTGGGATTGGTTTAATCACCTTTGCTTCCCTGGAAACCACTGGGATATACTTTGGTCTCGGTAAGTATCCCTGCAGCAGCAGCTGTGTCCCTTTGCTAAGGACAAGGTCACACAGTTGCCACAGGGCCATAAACCCATAGGAGTTGAGATTCCGTAACTCACCAAGTAACTCTTTCCCCAACATCTCCCAGTTACAGGGGGGCTGCAGACAAGCAGCCTTAGTGCTCCTGAAGGGAGTGGTTGACTCATTTTTCCTTCTCAATGATCACAAGACCCTGAGTCACCTTTCTGCAGCAATGGCCGAATGCTGCATTGCCATGACAACGTATAATTTTAGCAGCAAGGCCCATCTTCCCAGATCCACTGGATAAGATGTTGTGCATTCCGGCTGCCATGCGTTCTCCTGGGACTGAGGATGAGCTCGGGGCAGAACTTGGATGGCAGCAGCTACTGGAAATACTAAAACCCGGGCATTTTGGCAATCCCTAGGGATGGTGTAGGAGAGCTGCTACCAGCAGCAAGTTATAGCTCCCCAACCAAGAACTCGTCTCCTCTGTAATCTCGTGTTAACATGGTGGGAGGTTGTGGATGGTTCTCATGACTCAGTCTGATCTTTGTTATTAGCGATACTGCAGATGTGCTTGTTTAAACAAGTGTTAGTGTTTGGGTTTTGCCATTTTTCTATTTTTTAATGGTTTTTTTATGTTGCTTATCTTCTACATTTGTTTTCACAACCAGTGTACCGAATTCGGAGTGTCCTTGACAGCTTTGTTCCTCTGATTGACAGATTCAGGCCAAGAGGTAATAGTACTCTTTTTACTGACAGCATCTGTCTTCCCTGGACCTTCCTGAGTACTTTGGTTGGGTCAAGAATTAAGACCAACTCATTTAACTGGCAATTTCCAATCTTACTGCCTTAAAAAAAAAAGGAATATTTTACTAGTTCATTACAGCTGCTTGGGTTTGAAAATGAATTAATCTTGACTCTTTCCTTGTGGCAGAACATTTTCACATTTTTAATACTCCACCCTGTATGGGGTACTATTTCCTGGCAGTGTCTGCATAAGAATTCTATAGCTTAAATAAAAAGTCCGGGAGTGCAGGGAGTCTTCACTTGTTGGGTCTTCAGACTGACTCCTGGCTCACATGCACGTTTATGGACACAAAACACAAAGAATATTGAAAAGCTGCATGGATACAGCACAATCTGAACACAGCAGTCCTGACAGCTGTCTTTTTCTTCATCCCACAGGTATGAGGAAAGCTGCCTAGGAGGAGTATTTCAGGAGGGTTCCCCAAACCTGACTGTCCAAATTTCCAGTGCTAAAGGAGCTGCTGTATGAGGTGAACCTAACAAACCAATGGCCAATGTGAAATACTGAAATGTGAAACCTCTGAAAAACATCACTCCTTTCCCTCAAAAATAAACCTGAAACGGGGATACAGGGCCCCACTCTGGATTCCAAAACCGTTTGTGGCTCAGCAGAGCTTGGAAGACAATTGAGCTGTAGCTTTGTGTTTAATTCCATTTAAATATAAACACATTCACCTTCCCTCCTCTAGGCATCTGTGTGGTGGTGCATCTGTCATTCATAACAAACCATGCTAGTCTACCTGTGCTGCACCAAAATCAACAGACCAGTGTTGTCCTGTGCTGCTTCTGGCTTAGGCTCTGGCTGTTTCTGTAGGAATTCTGGCCACCTCCTCCTCCCCCCTGTGCTGCCCAGAGCAGCAGGGGCCGGCCCTGCTCTCCCAGCTGAGCCCTGGCGCTGACGAATTGATTGTGGCAGAATGCGGAGCAGTGGGCGGGCAGCGGTTTCACCCGAGGAGAGCTGGGGAGATGTTACAGGCACTGACAGAGTGCTGCAGTAATGAAAGTATTAACACAGCAAATTTCATCTTTTCTTGGGGGAAAACAAAGTGCTTGATTTGACTCATCCTCCAACCTTTTTCTTTCTTTGAGTAAAATAAACATGGAACTTTGACTTTCATTTTATAGGGATGTGTTACACATTGCAAGGATGTAGGGCTAATGCAATCATAGGAAGACTGCAACAAAAGGAGGTATCTTTAAATTTTTAGTAAAAATGTAAGGTCTTCATACCCACAGAATGATGAAGGCAAGAAGTTGGACAGAAAGAGCCATAAACATGGACTTGTAAGGAAATGTAAATCTGAAAGCTGTAAACCCAAACAGCTCAGAGTTTTACAGGAACAATTTCAAGCCTTGCTCAGAAAATTAGAAAGGTTACTTTTTGTTGTATATAATTTGAAGCACCAGTGTCAATCACTCTTGCCTGCAGTTCCAGCTGCACTGCCAGAAACACCAACAGTTGCACTCAGGCCTGCACCAACACAGCACAGCTGCCACCCAACCCCTCAAGGGCTAAATTGTGCAAGAAGGATGAATACAAGTTATTTCATAGTATTTATATTCTCATTTACATGTACTAGTTACATGTCTTTGTAGAAGTATTTCACCATCCCAAAATACTCTACATTTTGTGTTAGTCTGCAAATAAAGTCTTGCTCAGACCACTGTAGCCATGTTAGTGGCAAATAGCTTTTGGGTGAACTGAAAACTATGCAGAGTCACCCTGCTCTGAGGAAAAGGGCTTTTTTAGTGTCCTCTGCTGTCTAATGCCTTTCTGAAAGGCAGTGTGTGGAACAGTCAGGATGAAAAACATGTTTCAATACTTAATGTTTCAAATTTGGTATTCTGCAGTCAGCACTAAATTTTTAATTTTAACAGAAACTGCTTAAGGGTAAAATACGCAGAACATTTAAGAACAGCAAAACATTTAAAAAGTCACCTAGTGCATCCCACCATGCGCGATGAACAGCTCAGCCACTTAGAGCAGTTCACATGAGAAGTCAATTCTCAAAAAAAAAGGCAACTTACACGTTGACCTGCATCCTCTTGGGTACCTGGGAATTTCCTGCTCTTCTTCCAGATTCTTCTTTAATCCATCTCAGCACCAGCTGCAAGTTCCTATGAAGAGTTTCAACTTCTTTCACTGAGCTTGTGCTCTCTGCACTACCATTCAGCATGTCCTACCTGAGCCCAGGGCTCTGCTGGGCCCTACCTCCCCACTTGTGCCCCAGGACCTGGAACATCCCATCCCACTTCAGCATCATCCAGCACATTGGGTACTTCCTCCTTGCCTTTGGCTTTAAATGGCTGGGGGCAGTGCAGAGAGGAGGGACTCAAAACATTCAGGTATTACCCCATTACACCAAACCCCACAGAGAAAAGAAGAGGTTAAGCCCCAGAAGGTTTTTTAAGCTGGTATTTTTATTAGAACTCTCTACATAAAGCACCTTTGCCTGCCTTAACCTCTCCCAACGCAGCTCTTCGTTACACAGCACGAGATGCTTCGAGCTACTCCGCGTTCCTGGATTTGGACACGGCCGCCCTCACCGCCTGCATGATGGCATCCTTGTCAATGCCAAACATCCTCAGCAGCTCCGCTGGCTTCCCGCTGCGGGGCACGTGGGACACAGCCAGGCGAGTGACGGTGACGCCGGGCTCGCCCACGACAGCGGCACACACGGCCTCGCCCATGCCACCTGCGGAGAGAGGGCAGACAACGGCACTGATGGAGTGTCCGAGCAGGGAACAGCCACACTGGCTGTGTGTGTCTGAGCAAAGGGCCCTGCAAATTACAGCCTCCATTCCCAGGCTTAGGAAAACACCAATCACACGTGTCTGAGTGGGCCAACTGTGAAATGAAAACGTCCCTGGAGCAAAGGCACTCTGAGGACGAGCAGGCTCCTGTTTCTTAGGTACTCAGCCACCAGCAGCAGGATGCACCTGCCTCTCAAGGGCACAGGACTGTCAGCAAGCTCTCATCACCTCAGCATCAGCCACCAGGAACCAGGTTTAAAAATAC
This sequence comes from Corvus hawaiiensis, assembly GCF_020740725.1. Lineage (NCBI taxonomy): Eukaryota > Metazoa > Chordata > Aves > Passeriformes > Corvidae > Corvus > Corvus hawaiiensis. Next base: position 17,136,340 of record NC_063223.1, on the reverse strand, counting down.
ACTTAGACTGAAGAGCATTACAAGTGTACTTAACATGCTGACATTCCAACCAATCTCATCAGCACTTCAGAGCTCCATCTTTTCACAGTGCCTGTACGTGCCACTGGGCACCTCTCTGGGTTATGTAATGTATTCACAACCTTTGCTCAGAGCTCTGCTCTGACTCACTATCAGTCACAGGGACAAAGGATGCAACGGGAACTGCATGGAGGCAGGAGAGACACTGGAAGCAGAAGTACTAGGGAAGAAAAAACCAGGACTTGTGTCAAAAGCACGTACTGTGAGACCTGGTAAAAGAGGCCCTTTAGGTGTTATCCTTCAGCCAGAGTGTATCCAGGATCACAGGGCTGCCCACAGCTCCAGGCACGGTGGAATTTAACCAAACTGAGCCTCCAGCCAGAGGCACCTCTGTGGATGCAGCTGGTGAGATGAGTGTGATGGGGCCTGCAATGCACTCAGGGTTGTGATGCACAGACACCTGGCCTGCCTGCACCACAGAGCACTGTGCCAGCACAAAGCCCCTGTTCAGCACCTCACAGTTAAGACTGCCATCTTGCAAACCTGCAGTAAAATACTTGTCCAGAGCTGAACACTAAGCTGGAAAATGATGAGGTTCAGTGATCTATCACCATCCATAGTCTGGGACAAAGGTATGGTGCATCCAGCACTCATGGTAGAACCAGCTCACTTCAGGTACCCTGGCGATTATATCCCCTGGCGATATCCCACCTTAAATTAGGACAATATTCTCATAACTGTAGTTACTAATTTCTGTTAGTAGGTATCTATGATGGTGGAGAGGAAAAAGGGAGGAATTTATCTCAGAGTAACTGTGGAAAACCTACAGAAACTGCCCAAACCATCTGATTTCAAGCAACCTGGAGCCAAGCTTTTGGATGCACAGCAATGGTCTCTCTTGCAATTTCACACCTGCAGAGCAGCTGCTGTACAGCCATTCAGAGAGCACTGTGCAGAACCCCTGCAGCACAGCAGGAATTTACAATTTCACTGGGCACAAATGAATCCAGACTTCACTTGGACCAAGTGCACAAAGGGCACACAAGGCCAAGTTAGTCAGAAAGGCAGCCCTGATTACCCCTTACATCTCAGGAACCTCTCAACCCTCAGTGTCACTTTGTAATCCTAACAGCACCAAAAAAGGCTGAAATGTCTCTTTTGCTTTAATGGGATGACAGTATCAGGTCCCGTACTCCTCTGTCAGGTCAGAAACTGGGAGCTTCCAGCCTCTGAGGGCTGTGACTGCCCAGACCCCACTCACCTTCATGGTAGTGGTCCTCAACAGTGATAATCCTGCCCTTGGTTGCTCTTGCACTTTCAAGTATTGTCTTCTTATCCAGGGGCTTTATAGTGAAGGGATCAATCACACGGATGTAGATTTTTTCTGCATAAATAAATGAAATTATTTGCAACAATGAATTGCAACATGCAAGACAATGCCAGTGGTACGGGCAATGGCTGTGATCTCCTAGACCATTATGAGAACTGCCCACATGAACTCCCAGGTTCATGCACCTATGGCTCATCTACCACAGAACCCAGCCAAGCCTAATTTTTCTATGTATTCTTTCTCCGTGCACCTTGTGGAACAGTGATATCCATTCATTCACAGACATGATGGAGGAGGCTTGGATGAGGGACTCAAGGTTACCAGGAGCACCCATCAGCAAAAGTCATGTAACTGGCTTTCCCCAAGTAAGAGCAGAATTCAGTCCCCAGAAAATCCTCCTTATTCAGACTGTCAATTGTAATTTTTTTCCCAGACCTTTATTTTACCTTTAACTTTACTGTCAAGCCAAGTACAATTTCCACCTGATTCTTCAGTCTGTAGGCATTCTGAATTCTTTCTTCACTGCAGGCTGCCACATCTCAGGTGTGCCCATCTGAACTCCCCGGCCCCACTGGGGCACCCTTAAGGTTGGTTGGCATCACACCCAGAATCTGCCCTGCCCTCGTAAGGCAGGCCCAGATGGCTCATTACAGCTACACACAAATGGCAATTGTTTATAAAGAATAGCGATTATGTGAGGTTGTCTCTGACCCTGGCTGGCTGAACACTGGGCTGACTCCTACACATGAAGAGGCCCTATTGTCACAGTTTTGTGACTGAAGGCTCTTTAGTGGCCAATATATTTTGGGTATTAGACGCTGCCTCTGCACTATGGGATTATCTCTCCAGAGGTGATTACTCAGACTTCAAGATCAGCAGAGCACTGTAAAGCATGGTAAATGTAGAAAAATAACAATGGTTCTGAAAACACAACTTTCAAAATGCCCTAAGCTTGGTGACTCAAGGTCATGTCAAAGTATCAGTCCACCCAGATACGGCACACAAAGCTCCCCATAAGCCACAGGCACCATTACTGTATTACCTCCTGCTATTTGTAATCTCTTCCTCAGCAGAGGCCCCTGACTCACAGATGGGTTTTTGATGGTTCCTTTATTTCACTGAAGGATTATCATTGCTGTGGCATATCAGTGACTTGAGTACTGCCACAGATTTGTGCCCCTTCCAGGCTAGTTCAGAGCTACTACATTCAAAGGAACCCAGGTTATCAATGAGCCCAGCCCAGGGCCAGGTGCCCACGGGCACACAGGTGACGGGCTGCGGTTTGGGACCTGGCCCCAGCCTGTTTGCAGCCGATCGTGCTGTACCTGGCCCACCCAGACCAGCTGCCACTCCTGCTTCTCACACAGGGTCCCCAAGCCTCTGCCCACAGGGCACTATCACAGATCAGCAATTCTAAGGAGACCTTGATCTGATCTGTTTGACAATTTTCATGGCCACTAATGCTGCTAAGCCAACTAAAACCTCCTCCTTTAGGCAAGACTGGCAGCTGCACGCTGTGTTGTACTGTATCAGCTAACAGGTGACTGACTAGCTGTCTGAACAGTGTAATTAATGTTTACCAGTACAAAGGGTCAGCAGTTAGGCTGACTGGTATTGATTTTTTTTCTGTGTTAAATTACAAAAAGGAAAAAAAGCCCCACCTTTTCTTAGCTGCTCTGCTGCAGCCAGTGCTTCATGCAGAGTGACTCCTGCTCCAATCACAGTCACTTGGTCATCCTTACTCTTCAAAACCACCTGCAAGAAAAAATCTCCATGTGTTTTTAACACTAAATCTTACTGGGTATTTTTACATTTCTAGAGATTTTAATGAAAAGATCAAATCTTTGGCATTGCAATACTTTAGAGGGAAAAGGGCGTTTCCAAAAGGAACACTGTGGTTTTTTTCTGATTCTATTTATTTACCTTTGCCTGTCCAATATGGAAGTCCTCATTGTTGTTGTAAATGACAGCGTTTTCAGGACGACTAGTTCTGATGAAACAAATGCCCTGTTTCCAAAGTAAACATGTTAGAAGTTAGGAAAACAGAAAAGTGTTGACATTCTAGTTGATAAAACCTACGAAAAAACCCCCATCAAAATGACTTTTTCTATTTGTCTGATGTTCACCCTTCTAAGTTACCTCTGGTTCTTATAAGTAAGCCCTCTCTGTCCCACCAATTCCCATTAGCCCTTTGTGGCAGCTGGTTGCTTCAAACAGTACAAAACACTTCACCTCCTCTTAAAGCACACTGATAACTTCTAATTTCCTTTCTGATTCCAAGATATTTATTTCTCTTTTGTTCTCTTGGGGAAATGGAGAATCCTACTCGAGTTAATTAGACTCTTAGAACTGTACCATGTATATGCTACTTTACTCTGTCAATTTTAAATTAGAGAAGAAATGCTGGGCTGAAAGCAAGGAAAAATGCATCAGTTAAAGTTCAGATGCCCTTCCAGAAGAAGCAGAAAACTTGTACTTTAATCTCTTCTTCACACTCCTTTCTCCATCTCCCATCTTTTTTTCCACAAACCACTCACCCCATTTGTTACACACCAAATTTCCACACTCCCTCATGGAAAACCTGTAGTGGCAAGATTGAAAGTTTTCAGATCATTTGCTCCTTTCTCAAAAAAAACTCCTATGGCAGCCAATGGAAGTATCAATCAAGGAGATGATCAAAATCCTCAATATAAATTTATCTTTCCATATCCAGCTTCAAGTCTGACCCCAGAGATAATGTACTAGGAGAGCAATTTTAAATTTACTAAAGGCCTAAGGGAGTTACTCAATATAGATTCAAACTGCATTTGGTGTGTAATCATTTACATCTCCGCAAATCTGACCCACAGCATTCCAGACTGTTCATTCTGCACTAGCCTGGACAGAATGTCTGTAACCTTTCCTTGCAAAGAAAACATCCCACTGCCACGCTGGAGCCTCCGGAAGAATTTATGTGGGTAGAGACATGCAAGAAACATGCCAGAGGCAACAAGAGTAGTACAAAAGACAGAATTATTCTCTGGCTCAGAAATACTGTGATGCAAACCTTGGTGTTGGCAGCTATTTCCACTGCTTTTTCAGTGGCTACAGCATCACTGGGGTAAAACACAGTGGAATTGGGAATAGCCCGGAACATGGACAGATCCTCCAGTCCCATTTGAGATGGCCCATCCTCACCTGAAAGAATTAAAGCAGGGTTACAAAAGAGCAAGTGCACATTTTTGACAATCACTCAATACAGAAGTGAGGTTCAATGTAAACCAGGCAAAAAAAAAAGGAGAAAAGGATAAAATCAGGCACACACACAACATGCAAGACTACCTGCTTGAGAAAAGAATCATCTTCTCCTTAAACTTGGAACCATCTAAACAGTAAATAAGGATAGAAAGAGACTAAAAAGAAAGAAAACTGGGATTAAAAAGAAAAAATAGGAAATAAAGTATAACAATAAAACAACACAAAAGGAATACAACCAAATAGGAAGGGTACAGATACAGAAAGTGGGTCACAAGATTTTTGAGCATCTTCAGATTTACATGTGCTGAGGCAAAATTTATACTTGTCAATAAGTGTTCCTACAGACATAAACTGCTGGAAATGTGAAAGGAGAATTGCATGTGTCCCATGAGAAATGGAAAGTGCAATTGGTGCAACTACTCTCAAATTCTTAGGCTGATTTCAAGATTAAATGAAGGGTATGTACGTATTTTTTAATACTGTAAAAAGGTCTTTTAAGGAGCAGTAGAACATCTGTGTTGTTAATTTAACAACTCAAGCGCCTCGTGGCATAAACTGCAGATCTATGAGAAAGAATCGTTCGCCAGGACACGTGCTGGATGCCATGATTTTCCATGGTTAAAGAAACAACCACCACAACACCCCCCGCCCCCAGTGACCTTATGTAACGGAGCTTTGGGAATGGCACTGTTCCAAACCAACCATGCACAGAGCTCTGAATCCAGTCATGTCACAGCCTGCAGCAGCAGGGCAAAGAGCCTTCCCACATGCACCCGCTACCTGTTATTCAAGAAGGACGAGTTGGCGAGGAAGGAGGAGAATATTTTCCTAAGAGCAGCACAAAATTCTGAAGAACTTTAAACAGGTTAAAGAAATAAGTCATTGAACTCTGCCACTGCATATTACTAATAAAGTAAGCACCAACCAGGAAGAGGAAGTGTCTCAGCTCTCAGTGATGACATGGAAAAACCCTCTCAACATCACAGTTTCTAAATGGCTGCACTCTGAATGAGAGGGATCCCCAGTGGGAATTTTCCTTTCCTAAAATGCACCCACACAATGAAGACATAGAAGAAAAGTGAAATTATGAAGAATAAAATTATCAGGTGATAATTTTAAAAACCTGAATCTAAATCTTATCCAAGGTGGAGAGTTACTACTCATGCTTGTCCTGCTTTTGCTACAATGGTGCCAATACCACCAGCATTCAAAGCTCCTCAATTCAATTAAAAGTAACCTACAGACTAGCACCAAGTTGAGTCTGGCCCCAAGTCTTTATGAAAATCCCAATTTATATGGTTTTGGAGTACCACAGATCAAATGAGAGTATAATTCCCAATTACATCTGCAAAACCTACATTTAAAGCTTAATAAAAGAAGTGCTTAATATGAACAGTAGCAAATGTCCAGGATATAAAACAGTCTAATCAATTGATATTTATATTTTTGACACCTGTAAACTACGATTTCTTTTTCCTATATGTTCAGTTTGAAAAATACAGATTTTTCCATTATTCTCTTATGATGTTAAAACTTATTTAATGTTTTGGTCCATCAGCAGCTATTGGTCTAAGAGTGAACTTAGTACAAGTTCAGAAGGTCATTGTGAAAGTTATTTCTCATAAATTTAAAGGGTTCAAATTTCAGTGCAGCAGAAGCCCAGGTCTACCTAGAACTGCATACATAAAACTTCAATTTTCACCACAGATCCAGATTGGATTCTGAATTCCATGCAGATTTGGAATTCCATGCAGGCCCAAAATTCTAATAGGAAGTACACTTCATTCATACCCTTTCATTTAAAATTGAATTTTTTAACTGCTAAAGGATTTCTCTGAATACCTTTCTTTATAACTCTTTATATAAGTTGCAAAACTTTGGGTTAAAATTCTGTTTTGAAAATCAAGTTGAGGCTTAAATGAGATTTGTACCTCAAACAACTTTATAAATCCAAGTCTGCACTTCACAGTCACAGCTCCCAGCAGAACATTTCATGTGCTGAAATTTGAAACTTGGAAGTGTAGTTCTAGGAGACAATTCGGGTAACCCAAAGGAGTTTTATCTTCTTAAATGAGCAAAGACCAAACCTAATTGGCTTTTGCACCAACACGCTGCTTGCTAAAAGTCTGAAGGGGCAAGGACTGATTTTAGTAAGAAAAGAGGCTTGTAACAATCCTTCCCTCAATTACATACAAAAGGCATAATCTGATACACACTATATACAGTCTCTGCTCCAGAAAACCATACTGCTACAAGTTCACTTTGAGGTTTGGGATGAGATCACACATGTTTATGAAGCATCTTTAAATCTTTACCAATATTACAGGTCAAATTAACTATTTTGTTTTAAATGAAAAAAAAAATCCAACTCTACTCCAAGCCTTACTGCCAGCCAGAACTATTAAATCAACTGAAAAATTGATGTATGCAGAGAGCCTTAATTTACTACCCCTGTCAGCTCTCCTTCTCTTTCGCTTTCCCTAGAAATACCTACTAGTTTTTCAAGCATGAATGTCTACTTGCATTTTCCTTCTTGGTATGCAAGTCTGTTCCTGTTTTCATGGGTCATGTCTATGCATTTCAAATAAAAAATAAAATTCTCTTCCTCCTTCAAACCAAAGCCAACCCCAACATGATCTGACGTATTCCAAACAGTTATGGTGGGAAGCCAAGACCAGAGAAGGCTCTGCTGGTGAGGGCCCTCAGCCAGTTGGTTGAGATGTGCTGGCTCAGCTGCCTTTCTCTCCCTGGCAAACCCTTTTCCCACACCTCTCAGGTGGATGGACTTGCAGGACAGGGCCTGGAGGAGCAAAGTTCCTTCTGCAGTAAGATATCCCAGGTTCGGCTGGGAGAGTTCATTTTTTTCCTTAGCTGGTACAGTGGTGTGTTTCATATTTAGGATGAGAATACTGTTGATAACACACCGATGTTCTGGTTGTTGCTGTGTGGTGTTATCCTAAATCAAGGACTTTTCAGTGTTCTCATGCTCTGCCAGTGAGGAGATGGACAAAAGGCTGGGAGGGACCATGGCCCAGACAGCTGACCCAAGCTGGCCACAGGGACATTCCATACCACAGAATGCCATGCTCAGCATATGAACTGGGGGGAGTTGGCTGGAAGGGGCTGACCACAGCTCAGGGACAGGCTGGGCATTGGTCAGTGGGTGATGAGAAATTGTATTGTGCTTGTTTTTTGGGCTTTATTTTTATAATTACAATTATTATTAGTAGTAGTATGTTTTACTTTGTTTCATTTATTAAATCATTCTAAACTCACAGGTTTTTTTCTGATTCTCCTCCCAATCCCACTGCAGGGACAGGGAGTGTGTGAGTGGCTGGGACGTACTTGGTTGCCAGCTGGAATTAAACCACAACAGATCAGGCTCATCAGCTCCTGAGCAATCTCAACATACAAGAGTCTATGGGAGCTGATGAGATGCATCCCAGAGTCCCAAGGGAATTGGCTGATGTAGCTGCCAGGACACTCTCCATGAAAAGTCACAGCAGTACCAGGTGGAGCCCTTGGTGACTGGAAAAAGGGAAACACTGCACTCAGTTTTAAAAAGGGGAAAAGAGAGGATCCTGGGAACTACCAACTACCACCCTGTGCCTGGGAAGATCCTGGAACAGATTCTCCTAGAAGGTGTACTAAGGCACATGGAGGACAGGGAGGTGATCCAAGACAACTACGGGTAAGTCCTGCCTGACTTTGAGCAACCTGGTCTAGTGGGAGATGTTGGAATGAGATGACCTTTAAGGTCCCCTTTCTATGATTCAATGTTCTGAATTATGTAATGGCTTCACAGTTCCTGTTTCATCAGTACTTGAGAGGTTTTGGATTTTTTTAATCACCATATCAACAATTTCAGTAGTGAAAAATACTGGGATAAGTTGAAGTAGTTATTTCAAATGTGTGATCTCTAAAGTGTTTTTGAGATAGATAGACAAGAGCATCTGTGCAAGAACAGTATCATTAGTTTCTCACTTTAGAGACTGGGAAACAAAGGTACAGTAAGCACATGACTATTCTCTCCACAGAAGAACAGAAGACATCAGCTGCAAAGATGAAATGGAACCTAAACTCCTCAGTTTCAGTCCAATCCCTTTATATCAGTCTTCACTTGTACAGTAGAAAAGCTTGTAGGGAAAAGTCCTATTTTCATCAGGCCAAAGAGGAAAAAAAAGCAGATGACAGCTTGAAATTTTTCTCATTCTTTCTAAATGTGACAATGTGTCCCACAAAAGTGGATTTGCAAATACAACTTCGTCCTGTCGATGCTGCTACTGTTACACCACCCTAGCTGTAATAAACCTTTCCTCCACAGAGCAGAATCCATTTGACTGCTAGACACTTATCACTAAATGGATGGGGACTGCTGCTAGGAGGGTGTGGGTGCCCTTACCGATGGAAACCCCGCAGTGAGAGCCGCAGAGGTTGATGTTGCTCTCGGAGATGGCAGCCATGCGGATCTGGTCAAATGACCGCGAGAAGAAGGTGGCAAAGGTGCTGGCAAAAGGAACGGTCCTGTCACGAGTGGCACAACCAACTGCAATGCTCACCTGAAAGAGGGACATTGGACAAGAACAGTGAATTCATCATTTATCAGTTGTTTCCAGGACACCATCTGTGGGACTTCTTGCCCTAAAAATTTAGCAAGAAGCTCTCAACACAGATTAAAAACCTCTGTTTAGTCCTGCTTCTAATTGCTGGTGTTCCCAGAAAGGGAAGGAGGCAACTCAGCCTCCCAGTGTCTATCCTTCAGCATCTCCTCTGCTCCTTGCTTCAACTGCCAGCTGTTACTGTTATTCTTACTGGCAGCTTCTTTTCTTTATCTACTTCAAGCAGCCATTCACAGATTTTTAAGACTTATCCCCTCTTTCTTCTCCTGGATCAAAGGCTTACATTCTCAGTCCAACAGACATGCTCTTGCTGTCTCCAGCAAACAAAAATCATCATTACTAAGAGGGAATGGATTTACCTGTGTTATTTGGACTGGTATTTACTAAAAGAGCCCTTCTTTAGCAAAATGGAAATTAAAACAAGGTTGCTAAATTGGTTATTGCTACAATTACGTCATACATTTATTTGAAAACAATTAGACCCTGCATTTTAAGGGGACTCACACTGAATGGTTATACTGATCTTTCAATAAACCAAGGGAGCAGTTACCATGTTCTGCTCAGCAATGTAGCACTCGATGTATCGACTGGGATGTTCCTTCTTGAAGAGCTCTGAGAAGGTGGAGTTCTTTGTGTCGCCATCCAGAGCAATCACTCGATCATTAGCGTGGCCCAGTTTTGCAAGCGCAACCCCGTAAGCTTTGCGGGTGGCCCACTGCAAAAGGGAAACACACCAGGGCTGCTGTAACTTGCTGCTTCTAGAGGCTTTTTTCTCTTCCTATTTCATTGTTTTCAAATGATAGCAGTATCAAAAGTACATACGAGAACGGTGACACACAGAACAGTAAACAAGCCCACAATGAAGCATTAGAAAATACATCTGTGCTGAAACTGGCAACTCCCCATCAATCCTGCTAGGAAATGTTTAAAACCTTGCTTTCCAATCATGGAAATTCACTGAACCTCAAGGAGTTTCTTCCATTTCAAATGCACATAAAGTAGTTTAGAAAATTGATAATGATCATGAAATGAAGAACGATTTGAATCTTCATATTTTAATGTATTTATATACCCTTTCAATACCCAGCAAGTTGATTGTCTCTGTCACACCACAGAAACAGGTGTTTGCCTACTGAGAATAGGTGGGTAGTTGAAATTGTGGCAAGGGATAACACACCTCCCATCCAGTTAAACAGTCTCACACTTTGAAATATCTGACAAACAGTGGAAAAGAAGGGAATACCTTTTCTCCCACTTTATAAGTTGGTGGAGATGGCATCTTAATGTTTCTAATATTTACTATAGGTGCATCTTCTTCTGGAAGGGCTGGAGAAAGCTTTTTCTTGTTTTGGATCCTGTCATCTATTTCCTGAATGACTTGTTCAGCCATATTTTTCGGAAGGGGCTTTCCATGCCAGCTTTCCTTATCTTCAACACCTGTGTATTTCAAAAAAACATTACAAGTAAGAAAAGTATAAAAACAATTTAGGTTTTTAGCTGCAGATTTTACCCAGATAAAAGTGCAACAGAGTATGACAGTCTAGTATTGTCTTCCAAGGAACAAATTACTTGAGCAATTACAGTGGTATTCAACTACATTACGACAAACACATTTAAACAAATAGGAGGAATTTTACATAATCAAATAACATATATTCCAAACTTGTGACAAAATCCCAGCATTTTCTACTGAAATTATTTGTAAATTGGCACCTAAAAGACCTGGTCCCTAAGTATGGCAGGAAGCAACCAGTAAATCAGCGTGAACACCTCCCATGAAATTTCAACAGTTAGGCCTATTTAAACAAACTCAGTTAAGTTTGAAACCACAGTTAACCAGGGTGTCCAATTCAAACAAGACCTGATGTTTTACAGCTTTATTTTAATAGCTTCTGATGACTCTTACCTGTGCACCTGGCACTAACAGCCAAATCACATCTCTGGCTGACACACTGCTTTTCCCTAAGTCACTGCAAATAATGAACTTTGCTTGCTTATTCAATGAAAAGGGATGAAGATATTCACTGCTGTAATTAATATTTATCTGGTCAGAAAGGCAAGCTCACAGAGTGCTGCTAAAAGCTGTAGCTAAAGGGAATCACAGCAACCCTTGACACGCTGAGTGTGCATTTATTCCATCCCACGGACACAACACTCCAGAGCTGGCACACATCTCACTTGATAGGACCAAACCAATTTTCTCAGCAATGACGTTGCTGAGAGGTAGAGAAGTTGAAAGACCTTCTGCATGCTATTCCTCAGATGTGCAGGTTCCTTTACTGCAGCACTAGGTACCTATCACACCCACATGCATATGCAAAGCAGTCGTTGCTTTATTACCTGATATGCCTTTGCCTTTAAAAGTCTTTGCAATGATGGCTGTTGGCTGATGTTTGGCCTGGCCAAAGGCTTTGCAAAGCTCCTCCACACTGTGTCCATCCACGATGATGGCATGCCAGCTAAGAACACAAACAGATCAACTGTTTCTAAAGGGTTTTAGCATGTGACACTCTCTGGTAGTCAGCAATAACAATAACAAATACTAACTTCATTCCAGAGCAGTGTCTTTTTAAGAGACCCAAAGTATGCCAGAAACACGAACTAGCATTTATTTGAGACCATAAAAAATAGCACAGCCGCTTTTTTATAATGCAAAATGAGTCACAGGGGGATCAACAGCTATGAGCAAAATTCACAGCCCACAGATAGCTACATTTCTTCAGACATAATGGCCATTTTTAATCACAAGAGCAAATCAAACATCTAGAAATAAGATGAAAACTGACAATAGATGTTGATTAAAAAAACCCCAAACACTCTGGCATAATTTAGTTTCTATTGTATCTGACAATTTTTTGGCATGGGCTTTGCATCTCCATAGAAATATGAAACTAAATGAAAGCCAATACACAAAGAATTCTCTTACAAGTAATGCTCTCCATGCTGTTTTTTTCTGATCTACTTGTTATGATAGGACATGTGGTCACAGTTATAAATCTGAATTTAATGTGATAAAAACAGTTTTAAGGCCCCTAACAGATTTATCTGAGCAAGCAGTCCTTATTTTTCCTCAAAACCAACAAATTCTGCCACTTTTAATATTCCTGCTGCAGCCATAAAGTCGACCAATATCAGGCATTATGATAGACCACCTTCCTTGATGATGGAATCCTTTAGAGCTGAAAGGTCTTTTGAACAATTCTGAGAAGCAAATAAACATACATTTTCAAATGAGAGATTATCCTGAACTTCTCCTACTCACATACCCAAAGGCCTCGCAGCGTTTCTGGTAGATTTCAACGTGATGCTGCAGAGGAGCAGGGTCACTTTGTCCAAGACGATTAATATCAAATATAGCAACAAGATTATCAAGCTTGTAAAAGCCAGCAAAGGCCATTGCCTCCCAAACAGAGCCTTCAGATAACTCTCCATCTCCAAGCAGACAGTACACTCGATAGCTAGAAGAAATTAAAAATGAAAATAAATTAGGTTTGATGTGTAAGCACTACTAAATCAAAACTCCTCCAATAATTCATAGTAAGAATTCACATCATTTTTCTATCCCAAACTCAGTTCCCATTGTTCACTGCATTCACCTCAGCTAAAGTTATGTAACCCTGGACAAATCAAATTAAAATAGTTCTGAGCTGTTACATGTTAGAAAAATAAGATGAGAAATACTGCACTCCTTTCCAAACCTTTGTCTCTAAAAAATCAAGTCTTAAGCCTCTCATTGCAAGGCTTGATGGAACAAACCCATTGAACACTGTCACTGTGACTCAGCAAGATCCTGAACAATGCAGGGACAGTTACCTCTGCTACCTCCTTCCTCCCATACACCCTCTGGGAGGACAACCAACAGGAATTATATCAGGAAACTCTAAATTGTGGATGAGCTCAGCAATGGATTAAAGCATGCTGCATAACAAATTCAGAGTTCAGGAAAAAGATAACCAACATGCTATGACTTTGTAGACTATTTCTCCAACCACTAAAGCCTTTTATTTAGGTAAAACTCAGTGAGCAGGAGTACTGCCTCATCTCTACCAAATTCAGCCACAGCATTTGTCTTTTACTACCACTCTTTTTCTGGATAACAAAACTTTGTAAATGTTTATTACCCACTAAAATTAAAAAAAGAATAGTAAACTAGCCTTCAAATACATACTTTTAAAACAAAATAATCGAGATGGCTGTCAATGATTTTTTTTTACTCAACATGAAGCTAGAACAGACTTTTGATCTGATTCCCACCTGCCTTCAGCTAAATGTGAACTCCTTGCACTGAAGCTGCTCCCCAGTGCTGCACGCAAGACCACCTTTTCCTTTTGTCATGTAAGCACTGGTTAGATTTTTTCCACACGTAGCATCTGCTAAACTCAATTAAAATCAGCAAGTCATCTTTCACAGAAATGATTTCAAGCTAGTGAAGTGTAGGACACATTAACTGGGCAGCCTATGCTCAAATGTACTAGAACTGTCAAATAAAATATATCAACTGCATCAGGCTATTTTCCTCCTCATACAGATTTGCCTTTAGACATCTTCTTTTCTTGTGCACAAAACAAATGGCAGGAGCAGTCATTTTTGTCTCTGTGGAGTCGAGTGCCTTTCTGATATCATTTTGGAGCCCTACTTTATGATTCAATTATGCTATTATTGACCATAACAGTTCCTTATCCAACGTTCTCCATTATTTGTCATCTGACTTTGAACAGATATCTCCAGCTTGCACTTTCCTTCTAAAGGGACACATCCAGTCTCAAAATGGCTATCAGTTACTCTCTGGAAGTTAGAGGCTCCTCCAACAACTCACTGTCTTCTCTGCTCAGGAACATCAGCTTGCAATGCTGTCAGGTTACAAAAGAAAGACACTAATTGTTGCTAATCTTTAAACCCTTGGTAGTTTCACTGGTAACAGCTTTGTAATTATCATTTAAAACCTGAATCTGAAATTAGATTTGCGAATGGAGAACAGAATAAAGGAGAATTTGTCTTATCTATGTATGTATGATCTATCTATCTATCTATCTATCTAATTCATTTTAACAAAATTTTCCCAGTGAATGCCTACAATCATGAAATATGAAGATGGAATTACCTGGCTCTGTCAAAGAATTTGCCAGTGTATGCCATTCCACAAGCAGCACCAAGACCCTGCCCAAGGGATCCAGTAGCCACATCAGTGAATGCTTGTCTCTGAGAATAAAAAGACAACAATTACTTTACAGTTAAGAAACAGAGGAAGTAATTTCCAGTGTTAGAAGAAGATGGTTCAACATATATCAAAATGCAGCTTCTCAGCCACAACAATGTGCAAGTCCTTCTAAATCTTGCCTTGAACCTCTGATTTCCCTGCAATGCAGGTACCTTCATGATGACTGTCACAAACTAACTGGGCTCTCTGAGAGGGAAAGGAATTTCTCAGCTATGCTTCAGATGGCAGCAGTTAAGAATTAATGATTTTGTGTAAAAAAGAATCAATTGAAACAACTGGCTGGGAATGGAAGGACCAATGAGGTGACCAAACTGGATATAAACTCTTGAAATACCTCAAAGCTGCTTAAAAGACAAGTGAAACCTGGATGGAACTTTATATAAACATTTATAAAATGGAAAACATTGCCATGCAGGACTGTAGGGGAACTTTACTACAACAACAAAGGTAATTTTTACATGCTAGTTCAAACACAGTTCAAATTCAATTTCAGCTGTGAAGCCATGAATGCCATCATCCTTCTTTAGACTTCATAAAGAAATCTCTATCTTTCCTGTACTGTACAGCTGGCAACCAAAATTGCTGTGAAATACATGCACTTATTGTTTCACACAAAACATAATTTTGTATCAAAGATTATGAGCACTCACTGGCACTGGGTGTCCTTCTAGAACAGAATCAATTTTCCTCAAGTTCAGTAATTCTGCTTCTTGTAGAAAGCCAGCCTCTGCCCAAACAGAATATAAAATTGGTGCTGCGTGACCCTAGAGAGAAACAGATATTTTAAACAAAGAGCAAGTTTCACAAATCCCAAGTATCAGGACAAAACTCTACAAAGCTGACAAACCCTGAAATCAGGTTCTTGTGTGCATTAGGAAGGCACAGAGTTATTAAACAGTTTTACAATGTACACATCCACACTGATGCTTGTTTCCAAGTTCTCCATGCCCCTGCTTAGAGCACCCCAGCAGGATGAGTGGTGTTATCCTGCTAGAACTTCCTTCGATACAAATGTACTCAAGATTGAATGCAATGAGTGACAACAGGCAAAGTTTTAAGCTTTGTACACTTAGACCTTTGTGGAGCAGTCATCTTCCACCCCCGGAACCATCTGGAGTCAAGAGCATGCAGAGGTTTGAAGCCAATTAGCAACTCTGGACAGAAATCCTGATTAATTAGAGAGCTAAAGCAAACATGAGGAAGTGACTGTCTCAGTGCTTCACCACCTCAGCATCAACTGCTTGCTTCTCACTCAATTCCTTCTTTCAGAATGGCCACCAGAAATGGCAACAGTTACATCCAGCACAAGGACATTCACCATGGCTCCACAGCACTACTGTGAGCCACCACTTGAGGAATTCTGCCTCAGAGATGGAACGTGCCTCACTGGAGCACTTCATCTGCCACGTTTTACATCGTTATGTGTTCTGAAGGCCCCTCACCTGCCTTTTTGTCATATGAACAATACATCCCCGTGATTTACAAAGGCACTATGTAACAGGGGACAGAAGCACTAACAGCCAGCACAGACTGGGCCTTTAAGTGTTTTCTGACCCACAGTGGCTTCAGAAGTAGCACTGACTTTAATATCATACTGGCACAGTAGGAATGAGAACTACAAACTACTCACTAACCTGCCCTGTTTCATGTAATGCTCCCTGAGAAGCTGGCAGGAATTAGTGCCCACTGTGATGTGGCTGCAGGCAGAACAGCAGGGCTGCATTTAACAAGAGAGCACAAAAGCCAACTGCAACTGCCTCATTAGAAAATTGGTTATGCCAAAATAAAACAGACCTGATCGATTTTATAGACAATATAGTAACATTTATTATTTAACATAGTGAAGTTAAGACTTACCAGGACACATTATACACACCCTTTTAAACTGTTTTTAAGTTATGCTACAACTTATTTCAGCCAGCTTTTGTCTTTCTGAAGCAGACAAATTCCAGGCTCCCAAGTATTTCCAACAGACTTCTATGCAGATGTAAGTAAGCACAAGTCAAGAAGACAATTTAATCCACAGACAGACAGCTCTTTGCTACAGACTGCAACAGGACAGCAGAACAGTAATTATTTATTTACCTTTGAAAGAACAAACCGGTCGTTGCTCGCATTTCTGGGGTCTTGCACTTTGTACCTCATGGTATGGAAAAACAGCACAGACATAATCTCTGCTGCACTGCAACATGATGTAGGGTGGCTACAAGTCAAGAAGACCCAAGATTACCACTTGTGTTATAGTTTGCTCAGGACTGTATCTTTAAAATATCACTTTATCAGACCCCAACTCCTCAGCATTAAACCACACAAGTCTGAAGTGTCTGATACCCCACCCCTGTGCCGTTCCCCAGTGCCAATCACTTGTACTTTGAGACAAGGGGAGCCTCTGATTTAGTTGAAGTGGATGTTCAATCTAGACCCTGCTGACACAGCTCAAGGACTTATCTTTCAGAGCTCTCCCTTCTTCTCCATGCCAAGAATCACCACCTGAAGGGGTGACTGAAGCACAAGGACCTGTGTCAGTCTGGGCCTGAAATCAGACTCCACTGATTTATCTGGCAGCAGAAATTCACACCAATGCAGAGGAAACAAGGACAGCTTTCCACAGTACTGGAGCCACTCACTGAGTGGAGGAATGAAAAGCATCAGGACTTGTTCAGGCTCTGATGCACATGCAGGGATTGGTAATGCAAGATTAACTTTTGCAGAAAGTTCTGGAACATTTATAATTGCATAATTTAGGAACCATCTCACTGTACCACATTAGAACTGACAGAATAATAATTCTGATTTCTAAAGAGGACATTAAATAATGCAATTCTTGTTTTCATCTTCTACTGAAACTGGATATGGAAATTTACTGTCTTCAGTAAACACCCAGATACACATTGTAAAATACTAAATTGCTTAATCTTTGGCTAAGAGAGGAACCAACACTTTCTACATTTACATCTTTATGAGTTTGAAATATTGTATGAGTTGGTTGATCAAACATTTTGAAGTATCTGGGATAGCCTTTCCCTATCCCAGAACAATCTGGGATAACATTCTTCAACAGCAGCACGAATTCATACTTTAACTTGCGTTAGGAATACACAGGCCCATTTCAGAGGCAACTGGGCCATAAAGTACCAATAAGTGAATATAAAGTTATGTGAAGAGGGTATTTGCAAGTGGCAAATATGGAGATATTCCACGTCAAGGTACATATTTCATCTGAAGTGCAATAGAAGAGCACAGAATTACTTTTATTTATCTACATTATTGTAATTTATGTAATGATCACTGTAGTTCTTATGCACCTGGAAGGAGTGGCACTACTTGACCACTTGGGAGTACCAGCCTTGGCTTTTCACTTGCCATAAAGCTTAAAAGGGGTAAGGAGGCTCTTTAAAAACCTTTCTTGAGTGTGGAAAATAGTATTTTTCAGATTCTACTGGTGTAAACAGCATCATTTTTGACATCAGCCGTTGCTATGGAAGTACAGGAAAGTAAATGATGAACAGTAAGAAGGTTGAAAATGCAGCTTCATCTCACTTTCTCTTCTACCAACATTTACTTTTCCTCTTTAGCAGGATATTCTTAAAATAGTTGATCCTACTTGTAGAACAGGACAAACTGACTATGAAAGTGTCACTTTTGTTTCCCACATGTACATTTACCATGCATGTTAGGATTAGACAACACTTTCACTAGAACTTTCATCAGAATATTTTCTTTTGATAGCAATAAACCTTCCCACCCAACATCCCCAACATAACTGTAATAAGAGAATAAAAACATGCAAAACACTAGCAAAATACAAATTATGGTTAGTGTCCATCCCTTAGTAAGTACTCACACACAGGGAACCAAGAGAATTAGCTTTAAACCATGGTTCAAACATATTAGTAAATATTTATGTATTTGAGTTAATCAATAAGCCTTACATGCTTGTTTAAAGCTTTCATTCCTTTAATTTTATTAACTTTATACTTAACCATACTTCTATGAACTCCTGGTCTTGATTAAAAAAGTTTTAAACCACCTAAAATGGTAGCGTGTGGAAATAAAAAAAAGTAGAAAAATTTAATAAATTACCTGAAAATTGGGGAAAAAAAAATCTTGTTAAAACTGCAGGTTAATTAAATGAATTTCTACTAACAGAAATAACAAAAAAGCCTTAACTTTGAAATACAGTCCTTCAGTAGGAAACCAAACCAAAGTACCCTAGAATACCAAAATCCTGGATCCACATAAAGCCAGGGTAAGATGATGACTCCAAATTAGCTTTGTGGGGTTTTTTTATTACTCTGCATCAATTAATATTTGTTCCATCTACATGTGTCCACTCATTTCAACTAGAAAGGATAGTGGTAGAAAGCTAAAATGGAACACTGAGTCAAAACTAAAAAAAAAAGAAGAAAAAGTAATCTGCAACAAGTGATCACACCACATATTATGAAACTTAACTGCCTCTTAAGAAACTCTTGCAACTTCCACTTTTAAGAATGTATCTATCCTGCTCTAGGAAGCCAAGGCACTGTTTCAAAACTGCAGAAATTTATCATCAGCTACAGGAGAGACTCTACTCATTTCAATGGAAATGTGTGCACTACTTATCTAAAAGAAAAAGCTCTTCCACGCCCCAAAGCAAGTATGTTCAATCTTTACAACTAACTTAATAGAATTTTTTGCCCACGTAAGTAATTTTGAACACAAATTTTTTTTCCAGTTCACTGAATTTTTCCACTCCAGCTGGTGAAGTACTCAAAGTGATGTGTTTGAGCAACTTCAGGATTAGACTGACTTAGCTCTTGTCCAGACAAAGGCTGTACTTCCTTTAACAAAAGGTAAAACAAGTAAAGACTGCAAGAACTGGTGTGTCATATTTACCACACCACCACTTGTGTTGCAATACATGTCACAGTTCACAGAAATTACTTCCTTGAAAGTAATAGGCAGGTTCTGTTTTCTCTGAAGTGCTTTTATTGCAAGTATTTCCCTCCAATTTTACAAACTACACCTTTAACAAACATGCATTTCCTTAACAAATCAAAGCCATCATGACAATTCACTTTTTAAATTAACTAAGCTTCTATTTAAACTTAACTTGCATTCTAACATCTTTTCCCATCCTCAGTGCACACCAACAATTTAAACAAAGTACATTGTCTCAGTTTTTGGAAAACATATTCATAATGCACAGCTGCTTTAGAAATGTCCATGCTTTGCTTAACTCCACAACAGACTGAATGTCTTTTGGGCACGTTACCACACCACCATCTTGACAACCAAATCTTATTAAGAAAATATATTACTTGTCAACAGAATCTTCCCTCAAGAGCCCATCTTTCACAATCTGCTTGTTATCAGGTTGTGTAATAATTTCAGACTACACAACTCCAATGGCAGAATAAACCAGAGGGATTAATGAAATGCCTTTGTGCAAGAAGGAGTCAGTGTTGTAGCAAATGTGAACCAGGGAATAAAAAGCTTGAGTAAAACTACTTTTGCTGTCTCTTCATCAATATGGTGAGAATGGTTTTACTGGTGAATTT
Source organism: Corvus hawaiiensis (assembly GCF_020740725.1). NCBI lineage: Eukaryota > Metazoa > Chordata > Aves > Passeriformes > Corvidae > Corvus > Corvus hawaiiensis. Next base: position 17,116,375 of record NC_063223.1, on the reverse strand, counting down.
CATGGATCGCGGAAGAGAAACAGAGGCTGTAGTGTGATCCTTACTCTTAAACAGCACATCAGACAAAACAGAGATTTTATCTGTTGATTAGACAACTGATACCATACATCCCTGTGGCCTGCTTAAAATACATACTGGAAGCTGAACACAGAAGCTCAAGCTCTACAAAGCACAATTTTTCACTTCCACACAAACTTGTGTAATACTGTACACTGTAGCTCTGAAACAAATCAAGAACTAAAAGGACAATTGTTGGGTATCCCACACTTCTCTCTCCAGACAGGACCCAACAAGACACAGATTTGTAAAAAAGCACTGCTCTGACTGGCCGAGAGGTTTCCCGCGTCCAACACCCCATTTCACAGGAAGAACCACAGCAGCGCTTTCATTTGCTGTCTGCAAACGGAACGAGTAAAGTTCAGCTTCGAGAGCCATGTGAGGCAGCTCATGCCAGGCACAGGGTGGGGACTGTAAGGCAATTCAAAGAAGCTTTATAATATTTTACACACCACCCTCCTTCACACAAACCTCAGCATCCAAGCGATTCCTTCAGATTTTTTTTTTAAACACTGCAGCTAGTTTCAAAGAGGTCCAAAGGAGGAAATTGCAACAAGATGGGATATATGTGAAAAAAAATCCAGCACTTTATATGGAAGCATTCATATATTATTCAAGCAGAAAAAGTGGCTTTAATTTTACATGACTAAAAGCGGATTGTTTGCAGAGATTTTTTTTCCATAGGTAAAGCACGATCAAAGAAAGGATAACCCTGGAATCTGCACACATCAGAGCCCACACTAAATCCTGTCCAGAGGCCTGAATAAACTGCCCATTGGAGACCGCGGGCATTGCACAGATAATCCCACTTGGGCTCACTTGAAATTCTGTGCAGAATTAGTTCCAACTGACGGGCACGCAATGAAAAAGAAGCCGCTTGCGCCTCGGGCACAAATTCTTTGGTTTCCAGTCCTGCACCAACTTAGCATTCCCGGCCTCTCTCCCAGTCACAACACCCGCCGGCACCGGCGACCGACGCGGCCCAGCCCGGGCGGGCTCTGTCGGCGGAGCCCCCGGCCGCCATTTCCACACGTGCCCCCTCCGCATCCATCAGCTCCGGCGGTGCCGGGGCTCCGGGCGGATCAGCCCTGCCCGCTCCCCATCCCCGCGCACGCCGCCCCAGCGCTCCCGCGGGCGGCACGGCCGGGCCCGCAGCATCCCCGCAGCGCGGGCGGGAAGCGGACCGCGGGACCGGGGGCTCTGCCCCCGGGGCACCGAAGCATCTCCGGGAAGCGGGAGCCCGGCACGGCCCCTCGCAGCACCATCCCGAGGCCGGATGCAGCCCCGGGATGCGGGAGCGCGGCTCCGGTGTGCGCCCCAGGGCGCTGCCCGCCCGCCTCCCTTACTCACCCGGAGCCGGCCGCGGTCGTGGCCTTGATGGAGTTGATGCGGAGCCGGTTGGCCGTATCCTTCAGCGCCTGCAGCGTCTGCTGGTCGGGTTTGTGGTAATCCTCCATGTGGGCGACGCGGGAGGGCGGCGACGGCTGAACCTGGGTTTGAGCTGGGCTCGGCAAGGGCTGCGGCAACGCGGCTCACCCGGACCGAGCGCGGGGGCGCAGAGAGAAGGGCGGGGGCGGGGAGAGGAGCGAGGGGGCGGAGAGTGGAGCGGCCACCTCCCCCCTCCGTCTTCCCTCCCGCCCGCGGGCGGGGCGGGCCGGGCCGGGGCCGCTCTGGGCGCTGCGGGGGCCCCGCGGCGGCCCCGGCTCCTCCCGCGGGCGCCATTTCCGTCGCGCGAGGCCGTGCGCGGTGAGGCGGCGCTGAGGGCGGGGGAGCCGCGCTCCTCTCTTACCGCCGTTCAGGGAATCACAGAAGTGTTAGGGCTGGAAGGGAGCTCTGGAGACCGCCCAGTCCAACCCCCCTGCCAAGGCAGGGTCACCCAGAGCAGGTGACACAGGAACGAGTCCAGGTGAGTTTGGAATGTCTGCAGAGAGGGGGAGTCCACACCTTCCCTGGGCAGCTGTTCCAGTGCTTCCACCCCCCGTAAAGAAGTTCTCTCTCATGTTGAGGTGGAATTTCGTGTTTTAGCTTTAGCCATTGTTCCTGTCCTGTTGCTGGGCACCATTGAAAAGAATCTGGCACCATCCTCTGGGAACCTGTGTTTGAGATGTTTATATGCATTAATGAGATCCCCTCAGTCTTCTCCAGAATAAACAGGCCCAGCTCCCACAGTCTCTCCTCATAAGAGATGCTCCAGACCCCTCATCTTTGTGGCCTCCACTGGACCTCTCCAGCTGCTCCTTGTCTTGTACTGAGGAGCCCAGAACTGGATTGAGAACTCCAGGTGTGCCTCACTAGGGCTGAGTAGAGGGGCAGGATCACCTCCCTCGACATTTTGATTCAACCCCTGCTCTATAAAGCTGTTGCTGAGGGTCTCCACCTCAGCCTGTTCCTGTCTAAAAGAATGTCACAGTACCCCACAGCTTAACAGGAACCTTGTTCTTCCACACAGTCAGGAGAAAGAGTAGCAGACTTGCCCCATGTGGCTTCCTGTCAGGAAATAATTCATATTTCCATAATATATGTTTAAAAATGTGATGAATACAGAGACTTTTGCATAAAATATTGACTTCACCAGCCATCAATCAGCCAATACGTTTTCTCTAGCAATTCTGAACACCATGACATTAAAGCTACAGACTTAACTAGGCAAGTAAAATATTTCATATTTGTTCTAGAAAGCTCAAACAGCACTAGAAGTCACAATCTAGAAACAAAAATATAGGTTAATCAGACAACAATGACAAAAAAATAGTAGTGCTTGGTTGAAGATTGGAATTGATGATCTTAAAGGTATCTTCCAACCTTGATGATTCTGTGATTCTAAGATACTTCAGCTCTCGCTCATGAAACCTGGTATTCCTGCACTGCACTCCTGTATTTCAGTGTTCTGTCCATTGGTAGTTTGTCCTAGAAACTGTATGGAACTGATTTAAAAATATCATAGTTACATGTAGTGAACTAATGCTATCATCATCTACTTCCAGAAGTCACTGAACCAGTCACATTAAAAAAACCTACACCTTCATCTTCAGGGGTCTGCAGACTCTGGGTTTCGGGAACAAAAGAAACCGCCTCCATGTACAGAGCATTCAGCCGTGCTCACTTGGCAAACTGCCAGTAGGAAATAACATGTGAAACTCTTAGCAAAGTAAGATAAAACTTTTTTCCACAAACTAACCAATTTATTAGAAATAAAAGCAGACACCACTCCCTTAGCCTAATAGCTTTCTTAAAGTGTTTCACCAGTTTTCTTCTTGAAAATCCTTTTAATAAAAATCCTCAGAAGAAAAAAATAGACTGGAAATAGGCCAGGAAGGATAAAACAGAGCCAAACAACCAGACTTGACAGTAGCAAAGTGCAGAGGTTGTTCTGGAGAGCACCATACAAAGGTTAACTGCTGCAACTGCCATTTGGTCTGCTCCAATCTATATTCGACCTCCAAATAATTGGGTAGGGTAGGCCAACTACCTTTTTTTCTGCAGAACCAGTTACCCAAATCTTTTAATTTCAGTAATACACTTTAAAGTGATATGGACAATAAAATTGGGATATGAAAGAGCCTGATGAGAATCACATAAGCCTCGGTTTAAATTTAGGAACACTGAAGACATGGGCTATAATGCCAAGAGCTTTCAGTGGCTGAGCAAAGGGCCAAGAAATGAGGGCATTAATGCATTTTTTAGGATCATTGTGCAGGTTTCCTCCCAGGGCACAGAAAGACACACTGTACACCTCATAACCCACCATGTCTAAACAGCAGCTTGGAAATTAAATAACACATGATAGCTAGAAATTAGCTACTTGTGCAGGAAATCATACCAAAGAGAGCCTAGCTGAGGAAACAAAAACAGGACTGCCAGACATGGTGGGGACAACCAACAGCAATTCTCAACAGCAGTTTCCCCACAGTATTCCGGTTAAAATCCACTTTGGCTCAACAGGATATGGACTTCTTTTGTCCTCCTGGAGCTCTGATGCCAAAGGAATATTGTCAGCAGGGGAGTATGAAAGATCTCAAGAGTTACAAGTAGCATCTATGAGAAATACTGATTTTGTCTCTTCCTTTGCAGATTTTAAACTATAAAATCTACCCAAACTGTTGGTGAGGTAAGAGTAAATTCAAACCTAAGTTCCCTGTAAAAGATTCTTAACTGAACTTTGCATATGCTACACACCAGCAAATATCTTGCTTGAGATCTGGTTGTGCCGTTGCCTCAAATAGGCCTAAAATCAGACTAATCTTGTAGAGTGAGGGTTACCAACTTCTCTGAGCATGTTGCACAACTTCTCTTCTCCTCTGTCCATCCTTTCCACAACCTGTCAGCCCTTCTCAAGGCAACAGCACACTTGATTCTGTCTGCAGCCATATGGTCAGAAGGTAAGACTAAAGCAGCTTGAGCCACCATTCTGGATCAAATTTCCTGATTGTTCCTTGCTCATTGTGCTCTGGCTTTCTCTGCTGAGCAGTCCCAGAGCTCATGAACTGGATTTCTTTCAAATAAAGATGAAACAGAAGATTCAGTCTGAGAAAGCAGCTAATACATCCCAGCTGCTAATGAGCATTCAGTCCAACAGGACAGACAAGAGCTAGTCGGGAGCAGAATTCAAACTCCCTTGTAGTGCAGATGGGGAGTCCTCAGCACTTTCTCATGTGCTCTATAGACCTGCTCTACTGGAATCTCCAACCTGCTGATGTAGTTGAAGCCACAGAACCCTTTTAGCAGCATAGCAGCATTTGTTAGCTTGAGCTCTGTACCATGCTCACTGATTTGAGAGCAGTTGTTAAAATACTCGCTGTGCTGGGGAAGGGAATGACAATTTTCTATCACCCCTGCTGTTTAAACACTGTTCTTTAGACAGACATTTGGCTCAACCATCATGTCACTGACATGGAGTTATCCATGTCAGTTGAGTGAGGTTAGGCAGGATAATTTGGTCTTCCCTAATCTGTGGTTTAGAAGAGGTGCATAAAATAAATTCTTCAAATGAGGCCAAGCGTAAGTGAAATCATGTTTATGATGCCAAACTCCACAGTATTTTTTATTGACCAAAGATACATTAAGAAAACATGGTTGTGTACCCAATTTCAGCTGCAGAAAACATTTCAAAAAACTTCCTAAATACATTTGCATCAGAAAACAAAAAGCATATTTTAGAGATATGGCTATGTCATCTTTCTGGATGGCTGGTAGTATTTACAAACAGGAGAAAAATAACAAAATGGAAGCAGGTATCATGAAAACAACAAAGTAATTTCTACACTAATTTTTTGCTTCTAACAGATGAATTTACTCCCTGTTTTCTGTCTACAGTGTGATTAAGAGGACAGCATTGCCAGGCTCTTACTGTTCTTCTCTGCACAAATCATTGGTAGTGGCAAAGTGAGATGACAGTCAACTGAAATAGAGTTCAGTCACTCCTCTCTCCTTTGTCAATGTCCTTTGTTTCCTCTCACAGTTCTTTTAAACATAAACTGGCCAGATCACAGCCTTGCTTTTGCCTTTGTTGGCCCAGGCTGATTCCATTCTTTGGCTGAAGAATAAGGCCTGTGGTCAAGTCTCTGTGATTACAGTGAAGATGTGCTCTTGAATCTGCCTTGGAAGGATGGCTCCCTCAAAAACTGTCTCCCAAGTGTACTGGCACCAGCAATCTTAGCAAGTGCCTTCAACAGTGCTTTCTTGTTTCCCTCCTGTAAGAAAATAAGGGGGGTGATCTGGATCAGTCCAGTATTACTATAGCTCACAACTTCTTTTGTTTCCTCCGTTGTTATCTGAATGGTAAAAAGACTTTAAGATAGACTTAGCTTAGACAATGTCATTGGGAGATCACTGTCCACAACTCCCCCTCCGTTCTCTGAATCCTTGTGCTGCGTCACCGAGTGCTTATTGTGGTATTGTGTTGTTAAAACAGCAGCTCAGGCATTCACAGGATGAAATTCCACCTTGTGTCAGTGCCTCCACTTTGATCTACTGAAGAGGCGTGTTTTTTCTGCAACTCTGAGCAAGTGTGCTGGACTGTAAAGCAATAGCTGAAGCCATGGTATACATTGTATACAACAGTCAACATTTCTTCCACATTCCTGGGACTTGCCTCAGAAACCATGTACAATGTGATTAAAACAAGGATGCAAATGTATGGACGAACAGTCTTGCTTCAGAACATACAATCACATCTCGTTAGCTTCACTATTAACTACTAGACTAGACAGCTTATTAAGTACATACACAGGATAACTGGATTTTTCCATCCCTGCCTCCATGTTTCAGCGTCAGGGCATTATGTGCAGCAGAAGCATGAAAGCTCAGCTATGACTGACATTTGCTGAGATACTGCAAAAATGCATTGCTGACATAAGTACATGCAACCCTGTTTACCAGAGCAGGAGCTGCATGCACTCAGCACTGCTGGAATTTAGGCCAGTTAGCTACCATGAGGCTACGTGCCCAATTTTGCCTTAAAAACTGTTCTCAAAAGATTGCCAAATCCAAGTCTAGTAAGAGCTCAGCACTACAAAATCCAAACAGTAGTGAGTAAAGAAAATGCGTGGAGGTGTGGGAGGAGACCAACAGGCTGTGCAATTGCAGTTTGAGCACTGTATGGATTCCAAACTGAACTGGAATTGCCAGTCACTGCTGTCCTGGATTGTAACCTTGCTAGTCCTGAACATCTCCATGTAGTGCACAGGGTTTCATTTAATTTGCAGAGTACCTTAACAAAGAGAAGTGGAATTCCACTCTCTGTGGAACTGTGGTGAAATTCCAATCATTGTAGCCTGATGGATGGGAATGCATTACATTGTCAGACCAAATCTGGTGCTGCAAATTTTCCAGAGACTCAGTCCTTACTGTCACATCTTACTCAAAATAAATTCTATTCCTTCATCAGTGCTAGCAAGTGGTTTTAGACAAGCACAAGTGCACACTCAAGTAAACACCCTGTGAAAGAATATTCAGCTGTGAAATAATGATCAGCTCTGCAGTTCCCATTGGACCATGAAAAACACTCTCAACATCCTTTAGTTGCCATAGAACAGCCGTTTGTGGTACAAAGACTACAAACAGCTATAACCAGCAACCTGCAAAATGCAAGGTTTTTGTGCAGCACCTGATCCAGAAACATCCAGATGGGAAATCCATCCACCTTTGAAATCTGTAAGAGCAAGATCCAAGAAAATGATACATACAAACAGAATAGATTCATAGTTCAACTCAACTAAAACCTTCTCCTCAGCTGACAAAGTAGTCTGGAAAAGGAAAAATGTGTATGGAAAGCTTCATAACAGAACAGACCATTTTTGAGTTACAGGCAGGCAAGTGTTGGATAAAAATAATTTTAAACCATAGTAATTTTTATATTACCTCTAAATAAAAATATCATCTACTAAAAAAAACCCCAAACCCAAAACAAGAGTTGCAAAGTTCCCAAAATATTATGAAAATTTTGTAATACATGAAAAATGTTCACATTAAACCAAATAACTTGAGACAAGTCTTACACAATGAGACTTTTTTATGTCTATCGAACATGTAGCCTGCCAGAGAAAAACCAAAGCATTATATGTCTCACACAGTTAAAATGAACCCACAGTGAGTAGGTTTGGGCTGTTTGATGATATTTAGGAAAGCATTTCTGCTAGCAGCGCAAGAAAATTACAGTATTTAAATCAACGTTTGTAATGCTAATATTGCAGTATTTTGGGGTATTTGCACTGGTTTAGTATAACTAGTTAACAATGTTATTTACAAAACTAAATTTATAATCTGACTTTTAACTTGTTGCAATTTCTTCATATTATGTTAAGATAAATATTAAATACTTATGCAATAGGAGTTTGAGGCATTTGCCTGCATTTATGCTTGAAAGCCTACTGAATACACAGATGTTCCAGAGTTACTTCACCATGTTTGCTTTCTCTGTTTGACTCTTGAGTCAAGTTCCATAACACTCTTCAAACAAGCTCAGAAGTTACAAGTCTCTTTAGTCTTTGTTTAAATGAGTATCTGTATTCAAATAACGGAATTTGACAAAAGAATAAAGTTATTGATGATAACTTGTGTGAAGCAAAATCTCCCCAACAGCAATGCTTTCATAGGGTGTGCACGTTTAGAAAGAAGGTGTAAGAAAGCTAAAATGACCAAATAAAGAAGGATTTATTTGTGCTGTAATGCATAGGAGAAAGTGAAAAAAATCATCTTCAGCCTGACCTCTGCAACACAGTGGGCTTTGACTAGAAGACCTTTAAAAGAAGAGCTGCATTAGAAGCCGTTCGAGAAGGAAATCATTCAAGAATGGATGAAATGGACTGATGCCAGAGCATTCTCTCATTATGCAGACCATTATGCACCACCAACACATCCTTCCACATGCAAAAACACAGTGACTTCAGTTAGACATGGAACAGATTGTTGAGATCATCTTCAGTAATAACATTATTTAGCTGCTAATGAATTTAAGGAAAAGAAAAAAGAAAAAATCTCCTGTGTCTCTGCAGCACATCACCAGTAATTGCAAGAAATTATATGTACTGCATGAGAACAGGTATAGGAGCAGTAATAAGATGAGGCTTTTTTATCTAAAACAAAGTGTCAGATAAAGCTACATCACAGGCTCAGGCACTACATACTATGAATCTACATTATCTTCACATGTCTGTTATGTTAGCAGTTTCCCTCAGCTATCTTCATATCTGAAGAATATTAATTTATTTTCAAACCCTTATTAAAATTACCGCATGTGTTTCTAACCAAACCTTTGGGTTTTCTGTAAAAGCTTCTGTTGTGGCAGAATTTTCCTATTAAAAACATTGAAAAGTAGAGATCTTTCTTTATAATGGGCACCCTGTGCCTTCCATCCTGAAGATCACACCAGAGCTTATAGTAAACCACAGCAGACTCTGTATACATCCAGATCCTGCAGGCTTTAACTGCACCCTTGTACCTCAATTCTTGTGGGGAGTTTAAGAAGACAGAAGCTTCCTTTGCAGCAGTTTTGTTACATGAGAGAACTGTGTCCGCAGAGGACAGAAGCCAATTTGTTTGATGCTTAAAATGTAAACCAGAGCAGGCACTTAGCATCACCCATAAATCTCAAGCCTACATGAGAAAGCTGGATAACCTGCTAGGCCTCTCCCATCCTTCTTCTGAACCACAAGAAGTTCAGGCAGGATGTACAAGTCATATGCTTCCTAAATTAAGACCAACATAGAATTTTGTATACAGGATCCAGGCTGGGTGATTTTTGCTCTGTAGATACTCTTGAAAGCTTCTTAACTTATTTATGAGGAAAAAAGAAGTAAAACTTGTGCAATTACATCACATCCCTGCATGTTTCCAAGAAAGGCCTAAGGGCAAGTGCTTTCATTTCAGCCAGTATATAAAGCTTATTTTTTTGTGGTTTTATTTCCCAAGGTTGATTTTGTAAAATGAACCTTCTTGAATTTTAAAGAATGGATTATGGTAGAAATATTTTTAAAGGTCTATTTAAAATAAAAGTCAAAAGGCAACTAGGTACAAGCAGCCTTATTCTATGTAGCAGATTTTAAACTGTAATGGGAGGCCATCAAGTAAAGACTTTTTTCACATTGACTGTGAATCAGTCAGCTCCACTGTGCTGCTTCATTACCAGAGGTTAAAAAACCCCATAGCAGACCTGAAGAATTAGAGCAAGGAAATCATGTCTGCCCAGTCATTTTCTGAACACGCCCTGAAATACTCTGAATTCTTACAGGCAAGCTGCATTTGAGCTTTGAGAACACCTGAAGACATGCAGCAGTACAGAAACAAAACTGTAACTTAAATTCTTCTGTGCTTCAGGAAATACCTTCACAGGCCATACTTTTTTCTCTACAATATCCCCTTTCATATTTACATAAACTATTTTGCTATTCCTTCCCTTGCTTTCTTCTCAGGAATCTTCTATTCAGTGGTCCTTTCCCTCTTGTTTTATTGCCAGTGCTCTTTCAAAAATGCAGCAACTGATAAAATCTCCCTTCACTGCCCTCTTTTCTCAATGCTTTTTGAGCCTGATTAGGAGTGTCTTATGTAAAGGAAGTAAAAATTGTTGCATAACTGACAAGGATGAGCTTTACAGTTCATGGCTATAGTTTAAGTTGCAAGTCTATCACAGAAGTTTCATTCTCCTAAATTAGTATAAATCCCCCAATCAAAATCTAGAAGATAGAAAAAAGCTGATTCACACCTGAAGTTGTGTGAAGATAGGTGAAAAAAATCCACTACTGGGCACTGGAAATCTCTTTCAATAACATACATTATAATTTCTAATATTCTGATTAGAAAACTAAACTGAAGAGAAATTTACCTCAGCCATAATAAAGACTCTTTAGTAACTTGAAGGCAACCTGTTCAAAAATGAAAAAAAGCTGTATGAATGACAGGTGTTAAAGTTAACCCACCCCAGTATCTTCTGTAGTGAGAAGGAAGTGTAGCTGAACCCTTACCAAATGTGAGTCCACTAACTCCAATTAATTTGGCCCATGAACATGAGCTGCAACTTGATATTTCATTCTGCAAGCCTGCAAATAAAATCTGAATTTTAGAGGATGAGCTTTAAGAAGCCTAACGCCTATTGCCTGATCCTATTCAGCACATATCACCATCGTAGCATACATTCAATCCCTGCTCTCATGCACTTTCCAAAAACATGACTGTAGAGCACAAAGGATCGAGAGAGAAAAAGCCAAAAAGACTTTGGTTTGCATAAACTTTTTGTACAATGCCTGGTTTAGCTGGAGCTACACAGAGAAATTCAGAAGAATTACCTTATTCCCAAACCAAAGGGGAGCACTTCATGTGAATTACAGTGACGAGGAATACCTGGATCCAGAGAAGACAAACAGATTAATGGCACTGAGAATGAAAAAAATATTCTTGATATTGACCAAAAAGGCAACACACCTAACACAGAATTTAGATCTAGATTCCAGAATTTAAAATTTGATTCTAAGCTGTTTTCACTTCTTGTTTTTTCAATTACATTATGGTAAATCCATGATTTCTGTACCTGTTTTGTATGGCAGTCTTCTATTAGAAGAATCTGCTTCTGGACATAGTACAGGAATCAGTCCAACATGAACCATTACAGCAACAAACGCCATTCTCCAGGGGCCTCCCCGGACATTTCATCTGCCCTGCAAGCACCAGCTCCTATGGGTAGTTAGAATGGGAATAAGCATCTTGCTAAGATTAAGGGATTTAGGCATAAGGTTTTGTTTAATTTCAAGATGAATTTCTATGTTTTTCATCCTCATCAGCTTCCCTATTTTACTTTGTGAAATTTGGATCAATCAGTTGCATGATATCAATCAGGTATGGTAGGAGGACAACTGCAAATTCCAATGTCTTGGATCAAAGACCAACACCGGACTGAGAATCAAATGCCATGTCTAGATGGATGAAAGGGGATACCATAAAAAAGTGATACAGAAAGGCACTAAACACAGTTAGAGCTGTACTTACAAGCCAGTGAAATTGCAGCTGCGTTTCTTAATGTGAGAGGAAATGTATCTGTTTATCAAATTCAAAATACAAGGCTGCTGACAGCAGCAGACGACCTTGTAGAGGCTGTTCCCCACTGCCCTTCAAGCAGTCAGGTTGCATTTTCTTAGGGGACAAATGCAATTTTGGTTCTAGCCCCAGAATGGAGTAAGGAATTTGAGTTTCTTCTCTGGAAAATATTAACCCTAAATAAAACCTGAACCTTCCAGTAGGCTAATAGAACTCTAGGAATAAAAGGAAACGTCACAAGGTTTTAGGAGGTGCTGAAACATTTGTTTTGAAGTTTTATTACAAAAATATATTTGCAAACATACAAAATTTTGGATGAAAAAATGCTCATTCTTAAACATTTATGCAATAACTTAATAACTGCAAACATACATAGGTGCTATAAAACCCACACCATACCAAAAACGTTAATGATGCAGTATCTACATTTATTGACTTACAATTACTCCGGTTTCCAGAAATCTTTCCTGAAGCCCCCCCTTCCCCATGGTCTTCATATTGAACGAACATGCAAATGGCTACAACTGGTGCATATGCAGAAGTGATAAAACTCAGAAATTACTAAAAGCACATAAGGTACATAAAAAACCCTAACTAACCATATGCCCATACACTGAATCGATAAAAATAAATACACCACCAAATCAGAGATACTGCAATTTTTCCAACTTGAAGTGAAAGGAAGATATTGCATCTTAACATTTTCATAATATTGCCAGACAAAAATGAGGTGATACATATTGCACACATTCCTCTTGTTAAGATATGCTGTACAAAGCAACCCAAATACCTGGCAAAAAGGTGGCTGATTTGCTTAGAATACTTTTAAAAACCAAGAAGTCCCAAATAAATGTTTGCTTTCCAAAACATTTCAGAAATTCTATCAGTGGCTACATGTGGCATAATGGGTTTCAGAAATAAACCAAAATGAAGCAATTAGAAATGCAAGCAAAAATGATACATCCATCAGCGAGTGTTTAAATATTGAGTATTTATACACAGAATTACACATTTTATATTAAATCACGATGAATCACTTGAATTTTTTTTATCACTCATTCTGCAAATCTTGTTTAATTTGGAAAGAGATTCTGCTTCTAAAGTTAATAGCTATTAGGCACCTTTCATATAAACTTTGCATTGTTCAGTAACAACAGAGAAAGTCTAACTACAAAACAGAATTTTGATTTTCTTGAACAATTCAGCAGCTGTAGGTTTTAAAACTGTATTTGATTAGGGAAAAAGTAAAATTCCAAACTCAAACCTAAAGTAACTTTAGTGTGAGCCACAAAAAACAGGCTTAGGTAAGAATTAATTTGGGGAGTGTAGTCTGAACTAATCAGCTTTTGATTCCCAGAAAGAATACATAAAATCCCCATTAAGCCAGTAGTTTAAAACAAAAATCACTTGAAAATGGTCACAGTCATTTCCTGTGATGCCTCAAAGTAACTTGCTACACACTGGTTATCCCTACATGCAGATAACACGAAACCAAGCACTTCAACAAGCTGGTAATTTCAAACTTATATAAAAAATTTTAAAAATTACGGAAAAAAAGTTTTTAAATTCACAGACCACATTAAAAAAAAAAAAAAAAACACACCAAATTTTACACTGTAACTGAGCTTGTGTTTTACAATGAGCTTTTAATTAAGGGAGTTGATTTATTAAAGCCACTCCCCTGGCACTTGTCACACCTCTGCAGTGGGGGGGTTCCCGAGTCTGCTGGCCACACACAGAGGTTGGAACAAACACATGCACTTGTTCAAGGTGTGAAGTTTGCCGTGGACACTACAATTTCAACTCTGGTTCTCTGTCAATTAATTCAGAAAGTTTGGGCAGGGAAGTAAACCAACAACCTGTTGCTACCAGGACACTACAAAACCAAAGTCAAGTAAGGGTCTGCCAACTGCTTGCTTCCAGCTGCCCAGGAACCCTCACAAGGATATTCAAAGTATTAGGACTTTTGTATATGGCTGAAGAACTCAAAATACAACTCCTTCCTATCATTTCTACAGATCTTTGGATATGACTGTATTTAGCAAACAGTACCGACGTGCACTATCAACTTCCAACATTTCTATTCTTACAAACTTTTATCAAAACTTTGTTTGAAGAAACCAGAAGCTGTCCACAAGAAGTGAGAAGTTATGGACTCCATCTTTGCTAAATCCAGGTAAGAGCAACCCTCTATTTGGCTTAGACTGTCCATTCTTGTTCAGAGGAACTGCTCACTGGTTTGTCCCTTTCAGTGAAACTTTGCCTAAAAACCCCAACAGAAAATTAGTTTAGACCTTCAATCTAATTTGAGTCTCACTGTTTATGTGCATACACAGTATTGAACTCCAGAATTTATGGAAGAAGCTCCTATCTTCCTTACCAAGTTTGAGTTTGTATTGCTGAATTCAAATGCTACCATTCAATCCAATATAATTCTTGATGAATGCACATTAGCATCTTTCCCTGAATCTTGCACATTTTTCTAACAATATACTATACATTTTAACTGGAAACACTGAACTCAAAGGCTGGAAAGAGCTTTTCAGAAGGCAGGCAGTGCTAAACAAAATATATTTTCCACTAAAAAGCTAGGAAAAAACCTAAAATAGATCAAATACATAAAAATGTAAATATTTGTTGTATCTAAAACATCGTGATTTGTGAACAAGTCACAATTAAAGCTCAATTACTAGTTTCCAATGAAATGGCCATGCACCTTTGACTATGCCAACATTAAGTAATCCTTAGGATATCTATACTTACATATATGTTGTAAGGAGCCAAACAATATTTTTCTTCATATTTCAATAGTGCTTGAGGGAAAAGAATGAAGCAGTGCATCATAACTCACTACAGATTCTCTCTTTACTCAATAACCCAACAGTTTTCTACTGAAAAAGCATCCTTTAAAAGTACTATTGCTGGAGAAGGTTGGGACCTGAAGTCAAGATTAGTTACCTTTGCATGCCTTTAAGAAATAAATACAACCCATGGGTAAACCAACACAGCAGCATAAGAAAGTATAATTAAAAATTTTCTGATTTCAAATGGGAAGGTACCCAGTTAAATTCTTAGTGAATAGTGACTTACTAAATCACATATACAAAGCAGTAACATTTTAATTAGATAAACTTCAGACTATGAAGTGTGCACTAATAATTTGAGGAGAGGGCAACAGAAAAAAAGCATGCATTTGTTTCCCATCCGCATAATTTTCAACACTGCAGTTCCAACACAACTGAGGAATGAAAGCCAACTATGATGTGGTCCATCCTTAAGCTAAAAGGGAACAAAATGTTTAAATTTTATCAAACACTGCTGAACAGGAAGAGAGTCTTCCAGTGGTGGTCTCCTAACTATGATACAATCACTGAAGATTTTGCATATTTCAAATTTTGCCTTTTTAGAGAAAATGGCCTTACTCACTTGGGTGTTTTATGTCAGTAACGCAGAAACAAATAAGATCAATGAAATATTGAAAAGATAAATTTACCCACATTACCTAAAGACTGCTAATGTACTGAGCAAATCACTTTTTTAGACTTTTGTTAAAGATTTAGCTCCAATGGCCTGGCTTCCAGACCCTTTCTTTCCCCACACCTGCCAGCTTTGTGCATTGTCTTCTCATTTTCCTTAGTCCTTCAAACTGGAACTAGGTTCCCACAACTGAATTTTGTTCAGGTACGCTGTAGTGTACTATACTGTGCATTTGCTGGTTGAAATACTTTTGAGTCTGTAACCCTTGAACAGTGAATACAGCCAGGAATGAGAGCCAGAGCAAACATTTGCACATTCACTTAATGCTAATGAGAGCTCAGATGCAACTTAAGTCCCCTCCCCAATAAAAAAAAGGTTTGCTGGTGATGATCACAGTGAAAACCTAGATCATTCTGAGAACATTACTTTCATAAGTATTTAAGGAATAATCTTTCCTAACAGGTTCAAATTCAAGACATTGAAAACTAAATATTCTTTTACAAAAATATTAGTTTTATAGATGAGGCATAATTGTTTCTAAAATCAACATATTTTAAGTAAATTCAGCTTCAATTATAGCTTGATGTTGTCTGTACTCTTGGTTAGGATTTGCAAGTAGACTTCATGGATAGTGCTGAGAAAACGGGAATCATTCTGCAGGAAAAACAGAAACACATTAGAAACATTAGTAAAAAGAGGCAAGAAGAGTTCAATTTAATGCCACTTAAGTTGTCATAAGGATTCCTTCCAGCTGATAAGGGAACGAGCTGTGTGCCTGCACAAAAGGTGCTTTTGGAACACACATGGGCTGTGACCCATGAAGCTGGTCAGGAGCTAAAGGGATCACCAGGCACTCTGGATACTCAAACAAACAGACAGGGGTCACTGTGTCAGCCTGGCCACATTTTGCTTCCCTCCAGAGTCCAAACCATAGTCTTAGGCACAAAGAATCCCATCCTATGTACAGTTTCCCAAATCAAGTCTGCCTGAGTGTCAGATGTGATGTTTGTCAGGCAGACCAGCCTGAATGGGATTGCAGTGTGCTCTACAAGAATTCTAATGTCAAAGCATGACTGGGAAGTGGATTGGTTTAATCTATGGACAATATTTACAGATATTTCTCGAGTCTAATTCCTTCAAATGACAAGTTTACAAAACTGGTATCTAATCAGTTAGCTTGAGGGTGTCATACTCTCTTTACAAGATCTGAAAGCAGTTGGTATCCTCCTTAGAGTGCTGTTTGAGTTACTCCCATGCTGCAGAATATGCCTATTTTTGTCTTCATTCACCTCTCTCTCTGTAAAGACTGGAGACAAATATCCTTGTCAGCTCTATAAAATCACCACTCAAGAATATTGGCAGGTGAGCTCAATTCCAAGATTAGTTTAAATCTTTAATTAGAAAACCCATACACACCAATAGAAGAAAAGGTTATGTAAAATGGAACAGATAAATCAGGCAACCTAATAATGGGATCTGGTAATGCCTTTTTTGGTCACTGGGAAGATACTGTTATTTTTAGACTTGCATTTTGGGTATAAGCTCTACTAACACCAGCACGGAGCGAGCAAGAGAATCCTGAGCTAAGGAAGAACTGTTCGTCATTCATGGCAACTTCACCATGACATTAGAGGTCAAAATCATCTCAATGCACAGCTTGTCCCAACATCACAGATTTAATTCAATAGAACTTTTTAGTTCCTGAAAATAGCAGAGCTAAAACTTTGCAATTTCCATCTCAAAGAAACACACTGAAAGTAAAGATGATGAAAGGTTCTAGGGAACGGAAAACAGGAAAGCTTTCGTTGGGGAAGTGGAACACTTAAAAAGACAGCAAAATCAACTCCCCCCTCATAGCAGTTTCTACTAAGTGCAAGTTACTTCTCACTTGTCTACAAATTCATATGGACGTGAAAGGACACATCCCAGGTACTCTGTTCTTCTAAGTCCTCCACATCTCAATCAAAAGGAGCAAGCTGTGCCATACTCTGTGTACAGTGTGGAGTAATCTGCCCCTTCCAACAGAACAGAACATCTTTTGTAATCTTTCAGGGCAAAAGGAGTTATAGGGGTACAGAATTTGTCACTTCTGCCTTATGTGCTTGGAACCCCATCCCTCAGAAACTGAGCTCTGTATAGACACTACCTTTATTAGATGTATCAGTGCTTCTTGAAGCTGGGACCTGCTGAGAACAGTAGGAGGTGTAGTCTGAATTTCTGTTGTTCCAAGTGTTAAAGGCGAAGAAGAACTGGCTTTATTCTCCACTTCAGTAGCTTTTGTAGCTGATTGCTGAAACACACTTGGAGACAAGAGCACTGAAGGCGTTACTGTCGTTGTGGCTGTAACAAACTGTGGAGGTGCAACCTGTAGGAGAACAGAAAATTAATAAGCACTGTGTTCAGTAAGAATGAATGATGCTGTAAAGGCTGGAGAGATGAGCATAAAGAAAATGAAATAAATTGTAGCCAAAATTATTCAGTCAGATGTTGAAGAATAGTTGCTCTTAATGAAGAAATATCTACCTATGAAGATTAGTATCAACAGTACTCATTTTCAAAGCTGAAGAAGGTAGCAGCCTTGAACATTCTTGTATGCAGACTCCTTCCTACTCATGTGGTTTCTACCTTCCAGAATTTCTGGAACATAACACATACAATGAAAGTCGAGATTTTCACTTAAGTAATCAAAGGAGCCTATGGCTGTTTTGCAAATTATTATTTTTCTTAGGAATTTTCAGAAAGACCAGTCCTGCTTCCTGCAGCCCCACTTCTATGGTCTCCCACAAACACTTTACTTCAAATTTTAAGTGCATCTCCAACATATTTAAAGAGAGTGCTGAATAACAATTAAAACATTGGAGTACACTGAAATATTCTGTTTTCCCTTGGGGGGATGTGGGATGGAAGTATTTTGAGGACCATCTTCCCACCTCATCATTCCACAGTTCTGTCTCCATTTCATTACAAAAATCCACATACAGCCTTAACCACTTTTCCTTTTAAACATAAATTGCACATTTATAAGGCTACTACATTTGCATCAACTGGACACAAATAAGCATCCGCTTTGAGTTAACTCTGGCATGTCCTGATAACTGCAATCGTTACTCAGGATGATAATCTATGTCTTGCTCAGGCTCCCAGGATGACCAACATGGTGAAAAAAAAAAAGAAACAAGCCAATCTCACTCCAAAGAAAAGCAACACTAAATGTGATATGTAAAGATGTTTGATATGTCAGCAGAAAGAGTTCCCCTTGGTAACCAAGGATCTTCAGAGGAAAAAGCCCTCCGAAGCCATCTGAAGTTAATGTGTGTATAATAACAACAACAACAGCAGAACTAACAAATTGATTTTCTTGTAGTCAAAACTGTGAAGACTCACAGCGTGGGATTTCAGCTGAAGACAATGTGTTTAAACTGACAGTTTACTATACAACATGCACATGTTTCTTGAAATTCCCAAATCCATATAAAATGCTTTTAATTAGGTAATTGTTTACTAACTGGGTCATGAACAGACTGTAGAGCTTATCTTATAGCAGGCCAGTAGCTAAAACAGCATTTTACTTCAAGTAGGGTCATTTTTTTGCCTTCACAATCAGATCTGGGCATGCTACTAAAACTGCTTTCATGGAGAGCAAGTTTGACAAGAATGAGGCAAGAGATCTGAAAAAGGAGTGGGTGCATAAGGGAAAAGTAGAATTAAAATACAGATGGTGTCCTAAAATGAATACATAACAAAAAGATAATTAAAACATTCTTGAACACTTTACTGTTACCAGTTATTTTGTAACTGCAACTTGAAACTTAAAATTGACATTATTTTAAACTGTTACCCGAGGCAGTTCTAAGAACTTAAAATTGTTTTTAGATTGCTAAAACTTGCTTTTACAAGTTTTGCAATAACAAGTGTTATTCTTTTTTTCTTTAATCTTCAATTTTTTCTGCTTTGTATCTTTTAATACAATACAAGGTATCTCAGGAAAAGAGACAGTAAGGCAAGGATTGCATTTTAAGCCTCTGGGGTGCTTAAGGTTGGGCCAAGGCTAATAGCCCTACTATAGTATTATGGCATTAATACTCCCTGCTTGCAACATTAAAAAAACTCCAAGAGTTCAAATGGTGCAAACTCAGTGCAAGGCTGTGAATCCAAAAATGTGTTTTCATTTCTGCATTAGAACCAACAAAAAGAGGGACTATACAAGAGCACCACATTGACAGGAGCTCCCCCTTCCTCCAGTACAGTTCTGTTTCACAAGAACTCTACATATGGTCAGTGGGCAGTGACTGTTTGAGATATCAACTGTGTACTGCAGCTGGTTTTTTTTCCCCTTTCTAAGAAAACCAACGAACAATTAGCAGAGGTACTTATCCACTTACTTGACTTGCTTTAGACAAAGTTTTTGGCTGTGGAAATACTTCTGATTCCTTGTTTTGTTGTACAGTCTGAGTTAAAGAAAAAAAAAAAGCAAAATTCATAGGTTACCATCCACAGCTCAATTTCTAGAGGTGGTTCTCTGTTTTTAAGAAAGCCACAAAAATGCAAATTTCAGCAGATTTTAGACACAATTAAATCAATTTTGTAAAACTGATATAATTAATGGGAAGCTGGAAAAAGAGGAAAAATCTGAATTTAAGTTTTATGCTTTCAATATTATGGCAAACCTATAAAGCCACATCTCTATGCACCCCACAGGTACCCCCAGAAGTGGGTCAAAATTGAAGGAGTACAAAACACTCAAAACAAAATAATCAGAAAAAGGAAATTGTTAACTGTACACTGTCAAATAAGGAACAGGCTAGACTTCCACCACATCAACTCTCATCACACTGCTCAGCCTGTAACCTTCTGTCCCTTCTCAGATCCCCAGCTCTGAGCAGTGCTTTTCTGACACGAGTACAGATGAAATCTTTAGTACGTTTTCACCCACTAACAGCACCAGTTTGAAAAACCTCCTGCTCTACAGACAGGTCTGTCACTGACAGCTGATGCTAATGACACAAAACTAATGGAATTGGATTTCTAACCTAGCCATTCAATCAATATCACACAGTGGAAGTCCTTCATTATCTTCAAACAGCTAATATATAACAGCACGTTTTTCAAGGGAAAATACATGTACTCTAAAGCTTCACGGATATCAAAGCCCACAGAATACCTGAAGGGGAGAGATTATCTTGCTGTTCAAGGCTGATGGCTTACTGTGAGATTCTTTGAAGCTTTCTGGTGTTGCAAGTTGCCCAACTGAGGCAGAGATGTTTGGTGTTAAGGGAGTCTTAGCGAGAGACTGCTGTTGTGTTTGGTCATGCTGTGGGGTCAACCTGAGTTTCTGGAGAAGATCAACACTTGTATGAGATGCATTTGAGACAGTCCCTGTGTTGGCTGTTGTCAAGGGTGCTATGAGCTGGCTTTGGCCAGCCATTAGATTCTGTGGAGTGTGGTTCACTTCAGATGGCGGCTGATTCACCAGTGGGGATATGGGCTTGGCAGCTTGCTGCATAACTTGCATTATACTGTTGCTTTGTTTGAGGCCAGGAAGCATCTGAGCAGGGGCAGCTTCCATTGTCGAGGCTGAATTAAGAACAGGGCTTAAACGGACTGAATAGCTTGAAACATTTTTCATATCAGGCTGGGAAACTGAAGCTGGAGGTATTATCATAGGTGTTAAACAGTCCTGCTGATTGGCACTGGTTTTAACGCTCGGACTTTCAGATTTCCCCAGGGATTGTTGCATTACTGGTGACTGGTCAAAGGAAAAAGGCAAAAGCAAACTGTGCTGCTCTCTGGCAGGTGTGTCTGTCTGCAGCTTCTCCATTCTCTCTGGATTGGGATATGGAGCTGCAGGCTGTTCCTTTTGTACAGAGGTTCCAAACAGTTCCTCCAAAGTCAGGTGCTTCTGCCTTGACTGAAATGGCTAAAAAGAAGGGAGAAGGAAGTTTTCAGTTTATAACTAGACATAGCACTGTGCAGATCACACAGTCTATTACAAATTCAAGGAAACTATGAGACACAACTAGGTCAAATGCATATAAAATACAGTTTGTATATTAAGGGTGCCCTATTCACAGGAATTTTGAAATTTATTTAATGAAGAGGAACATCCTGGCTATGTATGGTTTTTCTTTACATCCATCTCAGGACAGTCTGTGCACTAGTAGTCAGGACGGGGGAAGGCTATGGACTGAGTCAGGAACATGGCACCTGCCATCATCCATCAGCCCTAACTGCACAAGGCACTTTAGGGAAGTGGGGGAAAAAACATACACATGAAACAGTATTTACAGAGTTGGAAATAATTAAATGGCCTGAAAGATGGGAAAGGAACATAGAAACCAGAAGCTGCACAACCGAACTAGCAATACAGGCATAGACAGTTTTCCTTGCCCTTTTCATTAACAGTGCAGATATTACATATAAACCTAAACACATGTATATTTATATCCTTGAAAAGTGTGTATATATACACAGTTACATCTACCAGTCCTTTAGTCTCTCCCAAAAATACACATCTAGCCTACATCACTGACATTGTATGAAAAATATGGTTTTAAGGATATAATCTTTTAATATTTGCTGAAAATATTTAAAAATGTTTTTCACTGAAAAGAAACAGCTATTAACACCAGTAATCGCAAAATTTTCCTTTTTTTTTTTTTTTTTTGACGTTGCACAGGACCAGAAGTTATGTAAAACAGCTGGACTGAATTACAACATTCTGTTCAGAAGACTGAATGGCCTGCAGCACAATTCCAGTGTATTCTAATGGTATGTCTAAACAAAGATGCTACTTCACAGTGACAACTACTGTACCATGACATTGCTCTGCTGGCTCTGATTTCCCTAGCACAAAGAACAGCAGCCAAGACACAGCAGCACAGGTGCCACACAAATAGCCCAACAAAAAACCTTGAGCTTGAAGTCACACTGTCTTTTGCCCAGGTCACTCATCTCTACTGTTATTCATTCTCTAATGCTATTCAATTTTAGCTAGTTAAAGTCTGGCACCCTTTCATTTTGGGGCTTGGACATTCTATGGTTTATAAAACTTATTAATTATCTTAGGAATATTTTCCTAGAAAGTTGTTCTTTTTTCCACTGATCTTCCTGTTCTAGAGACCTGTCCTTCAACCATAAAGATTCCATTAAGAGGAAAAATCACTGTTCCAGATCATTTCAAACTCAGCTGTTCACTTCAGTATTATTAATTGAGCAGCTTTCCTTTATTAATACATTACAATAGTCAAGTAATAAACTGAAATCTCTTACCATGCTTTGATTCTAATCAGACCGGATAGTCTCAAACATCAAGTTAAGTTTCCAGTTGGAAGTATAAAACACCTCTTTTGCCTTGTCTATCTCTGGTTAAGGTGTACTTTGAGCATATCATCAACTGTGTGTGTTTATGAAGACCTTTAGCAGCAGGGGCTCCTTTAAGGCCACAAGATCCCTTTATTTGATAGGAATAGAGTGCTACTGCTGCTGCTCAGAGGGTTTGTCCAAAAGTGATTTCAGGTAAGCTTTATAGGCCCAGCTCTGCTAATTCATGCTTCAGTATCAGTGTTCTGGTTCAATTTTTCTGATTTCTGGCACGAAAGCATCTCATGATACAACTGATTTTAATTTTGAATTGCCAAGATGTGACACTTAACTACACAATATCATGGAGAAGACATTTATTTTTATTCCCAAATGTGTGGTATCTTTAGCATGAGATGAAGTTCATCAACATGCAAGTGTGACATTTTGGAGGGAATTTAGCAATCTCACTGTACTTAGCATATGCACACTATTTTTTGATTTCACTGGTCATCTGTTTTAATTAGATGAAAAATGTGTTTTTATAGTTGAAATGGAATGTTTTTCCAGTAGTCTCTCAGTTGTCCACTAAAAATGTGGCTCAGAACCAACACATTTGAGATATATTTGAACCCAGTTAACTGGCTTCACAGAACTATCACTTATGTTACCCAATTAATTTTTTCCAGTATCTCTGCAGCTATTATTTTAAATAGCTCAACAGAATTAAAAATATGACATTTTACATGTTCTATAAATCAACTTTCCCTGTAATTACTTCAGAGCAATTTGTTAGAATCTTATCTTTCCAGTTTTTCCTTTATTGATTCCTGTTCTGCAATTCCATGCACTGTCAGGAGGAGCATTTCAGCTGATTTTGTAGAGTCTACATGGAATGACCCAAAGAAAATATGTGTTTTGAAAGCACAGCCTCAGGTAACCCTGGTGCCAGGTCTCCAGATGTGGCATGCAGCAAGCACAGCTGGCTGCCAAGGGTCAGTCCATCACTGACCCAAAACCAGAGGTGCTGCTGAGGGGCTGGAAGGGCTGTGACAGAAAATAATCCCAGCAACTCCCCACTCCTCATTTTAATTCATTAATTGTTACTACCCCACCCCTAAACCAGATTCCTGCTGCCCAGACCCAGCCCTAACCCAAACTAGAAACTCCTACTACTCGTCCAAACTACCTATTTTGTTTGCAAGTCCTAAGTGCAAGGTCGCCCACATTTTCCTACGGGATTTCATTTCTCAGGCACAGTGGTTTATTGCATCAGTGGACCATGGCAGGGAGAGGAGTTTTCCATGGGGCATTTCCGAGGAGCACCAGCACTGCCCATCCTGTGCCCACTGGGTGGCACTGCAAGCAGGCCCACTGCACTTCCGAGTTACAGGGAATTCAGTTACTGCACAATTTACTTACTTTTTTTTCTAAATCTATCTCTAGAAAGTCTTGTATGAAGGCACAGCTCCCTCGTGCAGGACCACGGCTGTGGCTTTGAAGGCAGCACAGACCAACCTTCAGTAAATGTCTGAGGCACAAGACCAGGGCTTGAGTTCCTGAGTGATCACAGGGGCATGGTCATCTTTTCTTGCTTCCTATCTCTCCAAGTCATCCCACACATTACCACGGACTGACTTCTTCCAGAAGCCAAGCTGGCCCATTTAAGCATGGACATTCACAGTAGTGTGGACATAGCCTCTTATTTTCAAAATGCTAAGTCAAAAGACAGAATTTAGGATACTAGAAGTCTTCCCACTCATTAGTTTGTTTAAAGTGATAATAGATGGAGCAAACACTGAAGGCATCTCAAGAAAAAAAATCTATTTTGATACCAAAACAGAGTACTAAATGAAAAAACTCCTTTATTTAGGGTTGGATGAAACATACCTGCTCTTGCACTTGTAATGAAGGCTTCTGTTCTGAAGGCTCTGTGCTTTCTGGCTTTGGAGGATTTGAATTTTGTTGCATTCCAGAACTCGATATAATACTTAGGTCACTAATCTGATTCTGAGGGGGGAAAAAAAGAAAAAAAAATAATATAAATATATGGGTTTTAGTCCACATTTACCCACTATACAGTCCTGTTTACATGGCACTTGGACTGAAATACAGATGATGTACAAAGCACTGATTTTTGTAAGACACTCTGGAATTCAGAAATCTTAGGAATTAAAAATCATACCAAGACATCCAGAATCTGGTATGCGCTCATAAAGCTTTTACTCTTTATTGTTACAAGAAAAACAAAAAGAAAATACAACTAGCTTTATACTTTTTCACCAAGAAAGAAAATTATAATGTTGAAAGAAAATGAAATGAAGAAATGAAAGAAAAGGTGGGCTTTTCACATCCTATATCTGCACTGGCCACTAACAGAGAAATTTGCTACACTTCATTAAATCAGGAACCCAAACAAGAACTGCTTAGGAAAAAGAAATCCAGACAGAAATCACTCTAAGTGGTTGGAAAGAGAGCTTGTCACCGACTTATTTCCACCAGATTTAACCAACCATCTACATCTATTTTCAGGTGTTAATTTGGTTTACTATGAACAAGACAAAACCAGGCAAGAGAGTTGCATTATAATACAGTATATTCACAGATGGTGTTGACTTTCATCTTTAGTAAACATAAAAATAAGCAAATATAGATATTATATTACCATTAAAATCACCAGTGAAAAAACCCAGACTGTAGAATAACCCAGCTTTCAATGCATAAACTACATGTTACACATATGATAGAGCTCAACCATTGACACAACACATGATGATTGCTCTGGTATCTTACCCAAAGCAGTAAAATATGGGTTAAACTTTCTAGCAGCAGATTAAAAAGCAATCTGAGCTTTATTCTTTTGTTTTCAATTTCTAATTGAAAGCAATAAATACAAAATCAAGCCTTTACATTGTGATTTAAGGACAGAGGAGAGAAGCAGACTCTCCTATCTTTCTGACTTTTAGCCACTAACTTGAAGGTCAAAACTCTTTGTGCCCGAAATGCTGGAGGCCTTTTAGTTATAAAATCAGGAAAGGCAGAGTTTTCTTTTCACTAGAGGATAAGCTGCAGTATGTTTCCCTGCTCATACTGAAATACACACACAAAACCACACTATAAAAAGCATCCATTCACTTCATTAAAAAAAAAACCTCAGAGTTCATTCATTTTCACATATGGGCTTGATGTAGTGTGTACTTGAAGGATTAAGCTGATTTGGAATCCTAGATTAAATCACTCAGACCTTCATAAATCTCTTTTTCACTCCCTCTGCCCCCTTCTCATGCTGACACTCTGCCAATCTCATGTGGGCTGCACACAAGGATTACTGTATGATCCATCTGGAATGTACCAGGCAGATAAGTACTTTCTGCTCCTAAATACAAATTCAGGCATAATTACCAAGTACCATAAAATTATTCAAAAAGAATTAAGACAGGAAAGGTCTCTCAAGAAGCCATCTTCCAAACAAGTTGGTTACTTCATCAAGTTAACACTGGCACACATTGGCTACAAGGAGTTCCAAAATTAATGTGCCAGGGTTTTGTTGTTAAAGCTGAGGTGGTCAACAGAACCTTCTCCAAAGAAGTTTGCTTGAAACGTGACCAACATTGTTCATTTCTGCTTTTCTGACAACTGTACACAACTACAATCACAGCTGGCTCTGATGGGATCACCATGAACAGGTTCATTTATGGTTCATGTGTTGTAAAAATATCAAGAAACAAACACACACACAAACAACAAGAAGAAATGAAGATACAACTCCCCCCAGTTTTTAAGTAGCTTTGCTGTATCCCATGCCTGCCTATTTCACTGTTGTATTATTGGCAGCACAGATGCTGACTGTCCACTAAAATATCTGCATACCAGTTCCTGTTCATCAGAATTTTACTTGTCTACAGAGCTTCAGCTATGATGTTTAGGAACACTGTTTCTAGCAAAAGCTTTTCAGTACTCTCACATGAAAAAGATCTGAAAATTAGAAGAGAAGCTGGAATATCCCAAGCCATCCAACAGCCATCTGTTGGAAATGTGTATTATCCAGTACTGCAAGGACAAAGAGGGAAAAAGGCTTCATCACACCCAGGAGGGCACTACCAAAGCAGTGGATTCTTGTGGGATGGGTTTTTTCCCTTCTTTGCAAAAAGACTTCAGTTTTTTCAAATCTGTCTAAATTGATGCACCACTGAAAGATGAATCATGCAAGTTGTGATGTTTTCTTCTGTAATCTTACAAAAGCTGCTACTTGCACAATGCTGGCCTTCATACAGAGACACCTCTCCCCAAACAGCACTGATACACACACATTCAGAAGTAACTTTTTTTAATCATCTGTATTTTAAAGCACTGAAAAAACATGACAGTGATTTCCAGAAATTAGTATCTAGCCTGGGTCAAAGATACTGTATTGTTTGTCAGATTGAGCTGACCTCAATGTACTACAGACAGTGACAAGGTTTAATCCACATGCTTACTCTTTTCTCATCGTCCCACATTGTACTGTAACCATCTAGAATCCCACAAAGACTCAGATCCCAAGTACTCAAAGGAACTCTGCTGCACAACAAGCAACTCCTGGAAGGAATCAAGCACTGTACAATGTGCTCACTCTTCTCCCACCAGCACAGCCACAGAAGCCACACCATGGTTCTGCAATGCAATACTCACACATTGCTTTACTATGGCACATTCCTGTATTATTATACTGGGGAAGAGGCGTGTTCAGAATCTCTGTTTCCATGTTTGGATCTCCCACACATTACCTTTATATTCATCCTGCACGTATGAATTTGGTCCTCACGACTATATAGAGTAATTCTTTCCTAAGAGAACTACCATTTCTCATTATGTAACCTTGTGAATTTAGCACTGGCAAAGGATAACAGACTTTTTCTTCTGAGATGAATTAATTTATTAAAAAGACAAACAGTAGACAGGACAGAAGAAATAAACTGGGGAACAGAAAGACAAGGAACAGTATTGTTACATTTAGTCTACAGCTAATAAGAAATATGCTTCATAGAGTCTACAAATGTACTGAATGACTCAGTCTCTAATACCACAAGACATCTTTTAAGACTAAGAAGAAACAGATGCTGTTGGGCATAATTTTTATTTGCTATTCCCAGAGACAAAATTTTCTCACAGCAGGAGAAATCATTGTAAAATGGGTCTACCCTGCTACACTTCAAGTTGGACCACATGATCAGGATTCAATCCATCTTGCCTGAAATCAGAGAATGTTTCCTAGTACAGTGTTCCTGAGGGAGGGAACAACACATCAGTCTGAAAACAAGGCTGCTGAAACTATTGCAGAGACTGCCCACTCTTTAAACAAAGCACAGCTGATGTGCTAAAAACTCATTTCCAGAAAAGAGACATTTACTTACTCGTTCATATTCATCCTTGGCTTTACTAAGCATTTCCAGGATGTCAATGGGCCTGTTTTCACTGCAGCCATTGGTCCTGCTGGGACTTTTTCTGTCCTGGGAAACTTGCTGCGACCTCTGAGCTTCTTGTTCAACCACTCTGTAGGAGTGGAAAGGAGAAACAGGATTTAAAAATTTAACTAGAGTTAACATCTTGCAAAAAGCAGTGAAGAAAAATGTACTCCCAGCACATTAACCCATTTTTTCTGCCTGAGTAAGAGCCTAACACACATTTGACCAAAGTTACACACGTTTTCATCTGCTACAAGGTTTATGCAAGTCAAATTGTCAAATGGTCTGGACGATTTATCTCCCATTCACAGAGCACTGGTCTGTCTCTCACAGAGTTTGCCTACAGTAAACACTACTTCTATAAAACTCTCATGTTTAGACATTTTTACAGTGAAATATGTGGACATCCAAGCATGTGATACACAAAAAGCACATGTATTATACCATAGACTAAGACACAATTTTTTCTCTTTACTTCCTAACATGCATTTTTCCAGATTTAGCCAAGTCAAGCCATGTCATTCAACAAAATCTATTACCAAACAGTTCTAGTTTAGGATGAGGCCTACCATTATGTAACAAACAGAGACAGTGGGAAAGAAGAGAATTGGCTCATACCAGATATCTCTGGAATCAGTCTGCAAGAGGACTTAGAGCAAGTTACCCTCACACCCCCACCTACAGCTCTGGAAAAAAACATTAAACCATTTCCTTTTCAAGCTGCCCTGCAGTCATTCCAATTACCTGCATTTCCTCTGGCCTCTGGTGTCTATGGTTTATTTACCACTTCTACTCCACCCCCGTCTGCCTCAAGTATCCAAAACCTTCAATTTGAAGGACAGGTAGGAGATGCAAGAAGATTATGTGTACCTGGTCATTTCAGTAATAAAATAAAAGCAGCATATACTCCTAATCCATATGCAGTTCACAAGATATACATGGCTGTGCAATGCGCTAAAGCTTATCCTCTTGAAATAAACACACACCAGCCTGTAATCCCTTCTTTTTTAAGCCTGCATTAATCAAATATGTTAAGAAAAAACAAGCACTGTAAACAGGGCAGAGCTCTGGAGCTGGCATGCCACTTGAGAACTTTCATGCTGTGGAACTGATGGCTGAGGGGGGAGCCAAGAGGTGCCATCACAACAATCACAGAAAGTGTCAATCATTCCAGCCTCCAGTTTCTTTGGGTCAGTTAGGATTCAGGACAAACGCTAGATTTTATAGACTGTAATTATTTATATGCACCTCTATGTTTACATTTCTGAGGAAAAAAAAATAGTTCAAGTTTTGGAACTTTCTTCCTAGTGTTCTAGCAACCAAGCTTCTTTACTTCACTAGGGTTTAGTTGTGTTTAGTTGAAAAAGGGTTAGATTTGGCTTTTAACAATTTGATGTGGCTTTCAGAATTTGTAATCATACAAGCTGATTATTTACCAGCTTCTGATTATTTCCAGCCATCTCTGTAAGCAGCAGTCACCTGCAAAGGTAACTCACAATAGGGAGGCAAAGGTAACCCTGACAATTTTCAAGAACTGCAGCATGTGCTTGTTTGGATGAAGCAGCTCAATACTCCACAAGTGTTTCTATGGTGACACCCTGAGAGAACATTTTGTTCCACCACCTCACGCAGTCACCCAGTTCTGGCTTAGGACCTCTCTAAACTCAGCTCCAAAACTAAGGATGAGAAAGAGCAAGGCAAGAGAATCCAAATGCTTTGCTGAGATTTTAAGTGCCAGCGTAATTGTATAATAAAAAAGAAACACTTCAGTTAAAGGGACGATTCTGGGCAACTGAAGTCACACATGTGCTGCCTGGCAGGCAAAGCAAAGGCTTCACTCTTGAGACCCTCCTTCTGCCTTAATTAGTTGGCCCAGAAGGTTTCAATAAAACATCCTCCCATGAAAACAGTACTCATTGATCCCACAGCAAAACATCTTCAAGGAGTGCATCCATTTCACAGAAATGTTTCACAAAAATTTCTGAAAAACAGTTCATAATATTTTTCTCTTGTTCATGATGAAGTGTTTGTTACCTTTTTAAAGTTTACTTTCTTTTTGAAGAATAACAAATTCTCTTCTCATCTAGGTAATTGTCTAATAGCTCAAACTCCATATTCTGTCTTGTGCAGGTTACATTTCAATGGTGGTGATGAAATAAAATTTGAAACTTTATCCCCAGAATTCTGAGATACTGTCCCAATCCTAGTCTGCTGCCTGTATCTCAGAAGACACTTTGGGTCTGACTGTTGAAACAGGATAAAACAAGCTTATAAACTAAGCTTAAAATAACCCTCCCTACAAACTCATAGGTCAGAATGCAATAGTTTTCTGAAATATTTGAAGCCCTCCAATTTCTGTCCTACTTCTTCTAGAAAGGTCAACATTCAATCAATCAATCAATCAACTTGACACAAATTAATTGTTCCTGAAATCAGGAGTTTGATGACTCCCATGAAATGTTTTTATTTCAGAAAATTCTAGGATTCTTAAAGAAAAGAGAAAAAAAGATTTCTGTAAATCAAATACCTAAATACCTTTCCTGGGGGAAAAAAGTCAACTAATGCAAATCTGTACACTGAGCATGCTCTGTGTGCAATCCAGGATTAAATCTTTTTTAAGCAAGGCCTGCTGTTTCTTTCCATTGTATCAGATAGTGGAAGAGGCACACATTCCTTCAGGGATGCAGTAGCTGCTGTGATGGTTTGTTTAAGAATATCTGCAGTTATAGCATTGAAAATATACCTGGCACAACCTCACAGAAGGATAGGGGGAGGGAGAGAACGTAAGAAGTGAAATCTGTGATTACAAAACCTAATTTACTTTTCTTTTCAATGATAAGCTACCAAAATATAAATGGATGGCCTGCAATCTTAACTCAGTCTGGCACAATAAGGTCAAGTCAAATGCAGGGAAGAGAATGCAAATCTCCTTGAAACCTTTTATGGTTATGTTTTTAAAGTGCTGAGGTACTATAAAGGCAACACTCTTTCCTATCAGTGATTAAGGGTGCAAATCCAAATTTCCACCCCAAAGACAAAAAATTAAGGAACAAAATTAATACTCTTGGAAGAAAATGTAAATATTGCAATCCAGCAAAAAGGGCAAACGTGCTTTAGGGACTGCTGTGCCATGGCTAGACTGATCTGTTACCTGAGGGCACTTTTTAAGATTCCTGAAGTATCTGTAGCCCATCACTTGTGCTACAATGACCAGACCAGTTTAACACCAAATGGACACAAGGTGTCTGAAAGTTTGCTGTCTGAAACTTAGATCTGCACTGTAGAATAAGAATATGGTAGAGTTTGAAGGGTTCAGCTCTCCCTCACACTTCAAACACTTATCTAATGGTGTTAGATCAAAAGGTGCATTAAAAAGAGGAAGCCATGTCCTTCTCATGCTTCGTTTATACAGAGGAGAGGCAATAGATGTTTTGTTATTTGTTTTGGTAACAATATCCAAGTGTCAGTTTCACACAATTGTTTTCCATTATTCCTTATAGTTAATCCTTAGATATGGACAAACCAAATAACAGTAAGAAGTCCAACATAACTGGGAAGAAAAAAATAGAAGTGGGAAATGGGGTGATCAGGATGAGAAAAAAGAAAAAGAATTTAGAAAGATCTTGATATCAATATCTGCCATTTGTGTTCTCTCTCACTCCTTCTGTGAGAAAATAATAATAATAATAAAAAGCAAAAATAACCCACACCAAACCCCCTACACTAAGAAATTAGAATTCAGCTTAAAATGTCTATGTTGTGACTAGTTTTCATATAATATTATATATTTCCATGTATTTAAATTGTGCAAGTCTTCAAGATGGCCTGATTGGCAAGCCATGACATGCTGCTGAAGGCATGCAAGAGATAAGAGGGTTCAGGAAAGCAATGTGATAGTGAAGAGGAGCAAAACTGAGCATAAGGGATGAGAAGATACCCTGGGCAGTACATCTACATTTTGCATTTTAGCAAGAGTAACTACCAAAAAATCCAGAAATTAGCACCACCAAGCTCCTATTATTTCACAGTTTTGTTTATTCTCCTAAACCCACTATAATTCTAGAAGATTCTACCTAGTTTTCCTACTATTCTCCAACCTCTTCACTTTAGTCAGGAATAACAACTAAGTCTTAAAAAACCCAAACAAAAAAATAGCTCACCACAAAACCAACCAAAAAAACCCAACCATTATTTATTTCATTACACTTTCTGCATTAGAAAATCTTTTGCCAGCATCCCCACACAAAATAGAATGTAAAATAATAAACAGTGCTCATACTTCCTTTATTTGAAGAATGCCAACTAATACTTCAACTCCTTTTTTTACCACTTAACTGAAAATATAATGCTGCAGTTTTTTTAAAAACAAAACTATAATTTTCACTAGTAAAAAAACTTGTATGAGCAAGAATGCTGTATTCCTCCATTTCAGGAGAGTGAGGAAAGAATCAGACACATTTAATAAGTTCTAAAAGACTTACAGAATAATAAGGCCCCAGTACTTACTTAGCCATGAGTTTTGCTATTCGATGACAGTCGTTCTTGTCATAAAACCAAATACTGTAAATTGACACTAGAAAACAAGAAAAAAAAAGCAAGTGTAACACACACAAAAAAGAAAAAAGTAATTAAATCAGTAGCAAAAAAACCCAGTAGTCCATTAGATCTGCAATATATTTCCACCAATTTCCACTGAAATATTATGTGTCACCACCTACTATTTATAAAGTAATCAGAAATAGCACATCTACAAACATAAATACAACTTCAGGCAGGTTAAATGGAAGAACTACAGAATCTTGATACTGTTTGTAAATATGAGTGGAAGGAAAATGAAGTTTTAACCAGCAGGTGACTTCTCACTACAGTTGCAACCTCCTTTTTTGAATTACTGACTTTGTAATTTAAACTAGGCCAAGGAATATCCATATAAAAAAACCCACTGATTTTTAAATTTGTCGAATTCGAAGACTAACATTAACATTTGAATTACAGTACAACAGTTCAGTCAGAGTCTCTCTGGAAGGTTCCCTCTCCAGAAGAAGGCAATACCAAAGCTCCCACCACACTGTCACATTCATGGAACAGCTTAAAACTAAATTCATAGTGACCCCTGCTCTTTGAAGGTATCAAGGACAAAGCAATGAGAACAAAAGGGTTCCAGCTCAGCAAGACACTCAGCCTCATTGTAGCTTTTAGAATAAGTAAAATTCCATTGAAAGTTTGCAGAGTTGGAGCTCAACCACTGAGCCTTCATCAGAGGGAGAAACTTCATCAGTAGTGCCATGAGCTGCTCCTTCCCCAGCAATCCTTCCAAGGGGTCTTTACCCACACACCAGCTCATCTCCTCACTGCCCACACAGCTGGACCAACACCACAAAGCTCCACAACTTTTTTCAGAATTGTATTGAATCCAGCCCACAAAGCAGATTATTTTAAATCTTAGTTCACCTATGAAGTTTGTCAAGGCATAAAGTGCAAGAATGTCAAAGGCAATTGGATACTTTACATATGTTACCATTAAAGTATTTTAATTTCTGAAAAAGACACTTTCAGCCTTTTAAAACTCATCTTTATACTGCAGTTCATGTCAATGATTTTATGTAGCTGAAATAACTGATTCTAAATACACTTAAAGTGAAGGAAAGGAATGTTAAAAAAAATTACTCAGCCATTTCCAGATAGAGGTAATTTTTATTTCACAGTGAAATCCTTTTTTTTTCTTTACTCACTTTTTTCCTTCTCAAAATAATCAAAAACCTCAATCAGAACCCAGTCAAAATGATGTCAAACCATGACACAGAGGGCAATTATTTACCAAACTTTCTCTGGCCCTTCGAATTACCCCAGGTGTACTTTGTTGGGCCAAAATCCTCAACAAGTCACTCATTTCTAGAACAATATCCTACAACAAACTGAAGTTCTTGGCTTATCTTTCTTTTATTAAATAACAGCTGTATTAGTTTTGGTGTTTGTTTCTTTAGAGGTTCCAGCTTAAGTGATAGATAACAAAGCTTTCCAAGCCGTAAACAAAGAAACGAATGCACAAAAGATACAAGCCAATAAAAAAGCATTTCATACATGTAGCCAATGCTTATGAAATGCTTTTATCAAACTTTGCAATTTAATACAACTGGATTTTTTTGCTGCATAGAAGCCTACAAAGTTTCCAGTCTGCTACATGACTAAAGAAGTAGCTCATGTTTTAGCACTGAAGAAAAGCTGTTTCCCTTCCCTGACTTCATTATCAGACAAACTGCCAAGAGGAGAAAGTTGCTTCAAAAGTATACTTGCTGAAGAAATGAAGATAGGGAACTTATAATAATGGGACAAATGATAAAAGTGACACTCAATTCTGCCAGAAACAGGCCTAGACAAGACCACAAGTAGATCCAAATTTCAATTTGGTGTAGAGTATCAGGCTTTTTTCCACTTTGTACTACTGGCAAGCAATCACAGGGAGTCCCTACAAAACAGTAACAATATTATTAAGATGCAAAGCAGATTACAAACTAACTCGGGCATTAATGCAGGTACAGTCCAAAAGGCTGGAATGTTTACCTTCCTCTTTCCAAGAGGCCTCATGTACTGCCAGTTCAGCTCCCTTCCCCAGATGTGTGTATCCCCCAACACCATTACTACTAATATTTGATATGTATTTCCTTATATATACACTGCACTTTCTTACATGTGTGCAGCTTCAATTGTGAACATCCTTATAGCACAGAGTTGGTTCTTACCAACTCTTTTTAAATATGTGATTTTTTTTTCCTACACCCAGCCTAAACATTAGCTGAACATTCCTATGTCTGATGGCACCTTTCTACTGTAGTTCATGCAAGAGTTTCATCCAACAGAAGCCACTGAATTAAGTGACTCAGTTTTGCATCCAGCTTTTGTACACTGAATGCTGGGCAGCATCTTTAGCAATCAAGTAACAGCAGTTTGTAATCAGCAGCAGCAAACCTTTCAGTAGGATTCACACTACATTTTGACACCCCTGAAGTTATGAGTAACCCATACCACAGACAAATCAGGTTTCATAAAACTAAAAGAAGTCATCCATTATCTTTATCTCTGTTCTTCTCTGACATATGTAATTTTTGCTAGAAACACTGACCCATAAATATTTATCTAAACACCTAACACTCAACTTCTCTCCAAACTTGTCTGGATCAATCCTTAAAACCCGATTAAAATTGAAATGGAAAACCAAAGAGCTTTTGAGAGAACAGAAGGATTATGGAAGACTTCCTGCTCAAGCCTAACAGCTGAATAATACCAAAAGGAAGGTCTTGGACTCTTCTATAATCTGGATTAAGAGTGGGAATAGCCACTGTGAGACAGAAGCCTCATCTTTGGCAACATAAAACGAAGCTGCACACTCAAATTGTAGTAGCAAGAGGCAGCATCCCCACCCTCACATTCCCATAACTTTGTTAACCCATTGTACCCCAAGTGGCTCCTCTCCCTTATGTCAACTGGGTACATTTTAGTCCACACCAGCTCTTTGATCCTGTTTCTGCATCAGCTTCACAAAAGCCACCTGAGCATAAGAGAGAGCACAAACAAGAAGCTCAGGACACACAGGAAGGTAAAACTGTTAAAGTGGAACTGTGTGCCAGAGGAAGTGCACATGGACTCATCAGCACTGCCAGTTTTGGAGATTCCAGGCACTGTCACTCCCTTCCCTAAAGCAGTTTAGCCATTTGTGCAAATGCATCTTTAACTCATTCAAAGAGATGATTTGTTTAAAACTTCCCTCAACTATCTGGAAGAGCTGGTAGAAGGGAGAAGAAATTTTTATTTTACAGGTCCAATTTAGATGTTGCCATACAATGAAGCAGAACAACTGGAAGTGGAGTCTTTCAAACTCTCGAAAGAAAAGGACTTGTGTTTTGAAAAACCTCCTAAAATGTAACCATGGAAAACAACCCGATCTCACTCCCATAAAGAAAAGCACGTGTGCATCATTTTACACTTCAAATAGAGTTTAAGGCAAAATGACATAAAGCTCTCTCTTAAAGCTTGTATTTTTTCTAGTAGCAATGTCAGCTGAAATGCCACCTCTCCTCAGTCAGTCAGCTCTAGTATCATCTTCACTGACACTCCTCATATTTATTTCCTCAATGTAGGTATTAGCCTGCCACATAGATTTATAAACCATTAGAATGAATGGAAGAAGTTCCTCCTTTCCCATTGTTTTAAATACCCAAGGCCATTTCACAAATATAGCTCACAGCACAATCCCAAAGCAGGAGCATGGAGTAATTCAGCAGGTGCCAAATAGTATCCAAGCTCAGGAACACTTTAACAAACTGCCATCTGACAGCATTATATGGAAGGAGAGGGATTGCTGCTTTGCAACCCAAACCACAGAAGAAAACCTCTTGCAGTTAGAGTGCCATCCTTCAGGTCAAACAACATATTTTTAGAACTTCTTTACAGTTTTCAGTCGTTCTTCCCTTCCTCCAGCTTGCATTGCTTCTTCTGCTATGAAGATATGAAGAACAGGCTCCTTTCTTATCTCAGACTAAAGCACCGGGTTAATGTGCTTGCTGGAGAGCCAGGCAGCCTCAGCAATCACAGAGATATGTTACACTTAATGGAACATGTGTGATAACAAGAGACTTTCCTTACCAGTTTTGAAACCAGGCAGGAGCTCTTTGAAACACTTCTAATGCAACTCATTTCACTTTCGCTGTTCCGGATACAAGTTGTTTTTATCAATAATACAACAAGCCCAGAAGACAGCACTTTGTAACTGAGTTTTCCACTTAAATGTATAAACCTCTCAAAAATCCATTATTTTTGTATTACTAACTCTTACCTTGGACAGGAATAAGAAGCAAGGAGAAAACCACACCACCACAAACACAAACCCCACACTGAACAAGGACCATTTATTTTAATACCCAACTTTTATGCTAAACATCTGTCTTTTCAGCACCATGGAAATCAGCCTGCCTGACCTCCCAAGTGAACTGGCTTGGATTAAAAACCCTTTTAATCGAGACCAACACAACCGATACAAAGGAAAAGTTGTAAATGAGAAAGGCTCAGGAGAATCTTTCCTGCAGACTTTAAGAGGTAAGTTGACCATTGCTTAAAACTTCAACAGATTTTCCTCAATTATTAAGCAAACTATTAACTAACAGCTCCAGTTTCTCATATTACAGATTGAAGGGAATTACTGAACTTCAGACTGGACTATTTTTACTGTTACTGGGTGAATTGTATGCATTTTTTAAAACAGAGTTTAACATGCTTTCCACAAAACACAGACAAGAGAAAACAAGCTTAGGTTCATTTAAAAAAAAAAAAATAGGTCAACAGGATTCAGTGTTTCATGAACAAATACTCTGAATACTCTAAAGAATGTGCATGTGTCCAGAGGGGAAGTTCAACAAGGATCAAATATACCTGGCAATACCTATTCCAGACTAAGATATAATAAATGGCACATTAAGTATGACATATAATCTCAAAAATTTTACCTTTTGAGAGTAATTCTAAATTTAAAATGTTACCATAAGTCAAACAATCTCAATTTGGCACTTTTTTAATCTGTTCATGTTTGGAGATACTTGCTTTCTTTAATTCTTTATAACAATAAAAACAAGAATACTTTTTTTTCTATTTACCACTGCAAGTAGTATAATTTCTCACAGCTTCTTAGTCACACCCTCTTTATCATCTTTCCTTTAGCATCTTATTCCTACAAATAAATGCTCTAAGTTTTGGGGCAGCATTATATCCAACTTTTCAGGTTTGATATTCTTTTGGGGCTGGAACCATAAGAAGCCAGAATAATTTTGAGAACAAAAATTCTGGAGTGAGGAAAGATTGCCCATTAAAAGCTGAAATATGAAAAGACAGGATTGGGATTGGGGGGTGGAGGGGAACCTCACAGAATAATGAATAACGAATTGACCTAAGTGTCTTCCATTTCACTCAGAGAACAGCAAAATGTAGATATAAGAAAGGTACTGTATCACTTGGTCTGTTCTCCTTCCAGAATGCCCATGGAAGTTTCCTTCATGCCCCACCCTGCAAAAATGGGAGGACTCCCTCCAAGAGCTGTGAAAATCAGTAATTTCCCGTAAGAATAAAACAGCAATTACCTAGGCTTGGTCTAAAAGTATGGAAGTGCCTCTGTGCAAATGGATAAAGTATCTCATGCCCACAGCTTAACAAAGTAAGTTCTGATATGCAGCAAACCAACAATTCCATTGTATAGGAAGAGTATTTGAAGAAATCAAACTACAAAAGAACAGTAAAACTCCACCAAAATATTATGATTTAGTATGACAGGCAAATCATTCTTACAGCCTCCAGCCAAGCAAAAATAATGTTTGTAGACTGCTTGTAAAGTTCCTCACGTAAGTCGTTAGCAGCTCTGCATAGACTGGAGTAGGTTACTCGCTGTCCTCAGAACAGCTCTTGTGCTGCTGAAGACAGAAATGCCAGAGGTCTGATCTGCTGCGTGGAACAGATTTGGCCTTATTATCTACTTAAGTCAAGACAGAATTCCAGAACAAAGTGAAAACATGAAGTTTGTAAAACAGTAGTATCACACTCAGTTATAAATAATGTTGACATGGAACCTTCCCCAAATATGTGGTGACATAATTTTGCTTTGATCATCTTCTACTGTTTCTAGCACGGCCCGGTGAAGCACCAATCTCTATTTGTTACTGATCCTGTTACAACACGACTAAAGAGGCACAAGGTATTTTTGTCTCTGCCAAACAGCATTATTAACATGATTTTAGGCTTCTACTGGATAGTCCGAGCCATTGCCCATCTGTAAGCTAAAGAAACAGAATCAGCAGTTCAATCACTCAGCAACCTTAACAGGGCAACTTACTCATAAAGGGTTTCTAATGATGGCAGTAGGTTTCTTCAAGGACACAATAAAAGCCACTCTACAAGACACAGAGTTGTGTAAGAGGCAGCTTTCCCTTACACAAACTAGCAGTCCATCCTCTTTCAGTCATTAAGGGATCTCAGAAGAACTTCACCTTAAGTCATTAGAGACACATGACATTAAGCCCTTGGAGATACACATTATATTAACCACTGTCTTAAAGCTCTGACTTGAATTAGTTCCAAAAATGCAAAGGTTTTTCACGCCAGCAGGCAACTGAGCGGAAGTGGAGATCCTTCCACATGAAGAGAACTTGGACGAGAATCCCCTGATCTGCCCATACAAATAAAACATACACATGTTGAAATTTGTCCGCAAATCCAAATTTGCCTGCAAATTCACAAATACTATGCAAATAGAGGCAAACAGCTTTTGCACAATTCAACCATATAATTTGTTTTCTAACTCTTTCAGAGGACATAAAATTTGGAAAACCTCGTGTAAGGAAAATAATCCAAAACAAAACAACTTAATGCAAAATGTACGGGACTTAGTGGTGTGGAAATTATAAGGAATAAAAAGCTTAGATGCCATTTTCAATGCTTTTAAACTTGTATTTGAACAAACTGAGCACTATCAGAGGGCACAAAAACTCATTTGCAGTTTATTTGTGGCACCTGAGAAAATAACTAATGACATACTAACTAACTGGACATCTTCCATCTGCAATCACTGGAGACAGGATGGGGGAATGAAAGAAAGGATAGTTTCTGACCCAAGTCTTTTAAAATGACAATGGGAAAAAAATGAGAGGAAAAAAAAATAATACTCTTGATTACTTCAGAAGGCAATTCCCACATCCAGTCTGTAATTTTTCCCTTGCTCACCTTTGTATGAATTCCTCCCTTCCTTGTACTATTCTATGTCATCTCTATCCTAAATCCCATGAGCCTCCCACAGATCTTATACACTAGTGTCCCACAGGAAAAGGAGAGCTTTCATCAATGAGAGGAAAACAGTTGGCTTTAGGGGTTTCTAATGAACTCACACACAGCCTGTACTTTCTCTGATTACAACTACCTGAAAGGAGGTTGTAGCAAGGTGGTGCTTGGTCTCTTCCTCCAAGTAACAAGTAATAGGACGAGTAAATGGCCTCAAGTTGTGCTGTGGGAGGTTTAGATTGGGTATTAGGAAAAATTTCCCAATGCAAAGGGCTGTCAAGCCCTGGAACAGACTGCCCAGGGCACTGGTGGAGCCACCATCCCTGGAGGTATTTAAAAGCTGTGTAGATGTGGCACTGAGGGACATGGGTTAGTGGGGGATTGCACAGTGCTGGGTTAACAGTTGGGTGTGATGATCTTAAAGGTATTTTCAAACCTAAATGATTCTATGATTCCTCCTTGAAGTGATCCTCTAGTCACTGGCATACACCATGGTAATTCCACAGCAGCTCCTGCTTCCTTATACCATCAGCAGTTCCAACAAATGAATCAACTTCTTACTTCACTTATGTCACCAATCTCACAGCTGCAATTCCTTCCTCCCACCTTAAGGTCCATCCTATCCCTACCACCTCCATCTACAGCTCCTCTTCCTTCCAAACCAAGCAATCTGCTTAGACACCCAACTCAATACAGTACTTTTCCCAATTTCTTGCCAGTCACTTCCCTAATCTCCTAGACTTTTCAGTTTACTGACCAGTTTTGACTTTTTCTTCTTCATGACACTTATGGAAAGAAGATTGCTAAGATTATGAAACAGAGGAGACCATCTGCCTTAGTCGGTTCTTTGTCACCATGATGGATCTATCCTACTTCTTACAGATCCCAGAGGCCTTCCAAGGGGAAAAGAGGAAGGGACTAACATTTGGCTGGTCTATTAGGTACACCAAAGCATAGCCAAAGCAGTGTTCCCATCTCTTAACTCAAGGGGACATTCTGACAGGAGGGAGACATGTTTAGATTAAACCCATCAGATCAATAATTAAAAAGATCAGAGCAATATTGCTCTGAATTTGGTAGTATATTCTCTTTTTATTGAAAGCAGGCAGTAATCATAATATAATAGCACAGCTACCTGAAGTAAATTTAGCATTGTAGACAGAAAACATCATCAGATATTTCACTGGAACCTGCCCCATTACATTATATTTGAAACAGACATCACAGCAATCAGAAGTGATCTAGATTATAAAACTGAACCTGAAGTTTATTTGGATTAGAGAAAGTTATACTCACAGCTAGCATTTCTGTAGAGAAGAAAAGGTTCGTGGAGCTGAAACTCCAAGTCTTTATTTACTGGTTCAACCAGGTTGTGCATATTCAGTCGATTCACTATCGTAAAACCATGGTAAGGAGAAGCTGACCTGTTGTTTCAATTAAAACAAAACCAAGGATGAATACCTGCATCAACGTAAGTAATTTTCTGAAACCAAGTTATGAATTCATCTTCATATGTGAAGCTTTAGCAGTCCTGAAGCTCTCACAGTTGTTTTTCTATGCCATTTCTTGGCATGCCACCTAATTTCAATTTCAAATTACACTTACCTCAAAGCAGGATTAGGATTAACATTACAGTTCTACACTGCTGAACTGCTGAATCAAAGATACGCCTCTGAAAAATCTATTCAAAAAAACTAGGGCAGGCCCACCATTAAAATGCAAATGTATTCAATACTTGACATAAGATAGTTTTGAGGCAATTTAGAATTTTTTGATTAGAGGAGAAAAATCAAACCACTTACACAGCATCACTACGTTACTGTAAATAGACATGACAATAAAAAAGAGCTGCTCTCTTAAATAGCATGAAATACATTTACAGGGGG
Source organism: Corvus hawaiiensis (assembly GCF_020740725.1). Lineage (NCBI taxonomy): Eukaryota > Metazoa > Chordata > Aves > Passeriformes > Corvidae > Corvus > Corvus hawaiiensis. Next base: position 17,074,878 of record NC_063223.1, on the reverse strand, counting down.
AAGCATAAACAGTAATTTCTTCCTAAAGGGAGACTCTGGAAACAAGGACTTAACTCAGTGTCCTGAAAGTACATATTAAATTATTCAGAATTGTATTGCTTAGTGAAGCAATTTTTATTATCTAGATTTTTGCTGGACACCAGGTGGAAAAAGAAAACACTGAACAAGCACTGAATGTTCAAGATAGCTTTAGATCTGTTTTCTCTTGCTCCATGAATGTCCTGTCAGCACTCAACTGTGCCTGTAAGCTGATGTATAATCAACAAAAGCAGCACAATGAAGGCAGGCTAAAATCAGACACAATTAGCTGGTAAAGATGAAGATTTCTGTAACAATATGGCCACCTTTACCTAATGACCATCAACAAAAATCTATCAAGAGCTTCCAAGCACACGGTAAACAACTCTTACCATCACAAATTAGTCTCTTAATGCACCTCACAGAACTTGTTTGAAATCATCAGCTAGTGACACTGAAAGCTTTTGCTTTGGTGTTTGTTTTGGTTCAGTTTTTTTTAAGTTTGGTTCACTTTCTTACACTAAGTATTTCCAAGCTGGGAACTAAAGTACCAGGAACTGGTTACTCAAATCCCTACATAGTGCCAGGATAAAATGTTGTAACACCCAAACTATGACAGTCTGCTTCAGGATGGCTTAAGTCCGCATTATTTCTATTTCTTACCTTCAACAAAGTGTTATTTCACTTTTTTTATTTGCCTGTAATTTAAAACTTGAACTCATGACTGATTTTATGTGCTGGTTTTCCTCCTCACTCCTTTTACCCATCCTGGAGAACTGGAAATTTCTTTCACAGCTTTGATGAGGAAATCAAATAGCCCCCAAAACCAGACACTATGAGATCTCCAGCTTTTGGGCAACTTCATCCACTTACAAAAATTTATGCCATTTTCCAGGAGTAAATTAAAACAGATTGTTTAATTTCTCATCTCTATTGTTTTCATAATCAACTTCACGGATTTTAGGAGACAAAGGGAGACTTGACATTTAACAAACTCAAAACACTAACAAATGTTCTTGGATTAGTAAAATAAGCCCAATAAACTAGTTTTTGATGTGGGTACATATGTAGCATTCAAATTTTATGCTTTCTCAGCAGTACTTTTAGGGACTTTTGACAGAGTTATTCACCCATGTGCAGAGTTTATTCTTTTTGAATGAGTATGCAGCAGTTAACAGCTGGACAAGTAAGTAATGCCGAGTATGAAAGCTCTGCAGGAAGCCATCTGGAGTTTGTCTTCTTAAGGAAGCAAAATAAACATCACCACCACTATATCCCCCCTCTCCCAAAAAAACAACCCAAAACAACAAACCAACCCTTACCTTTTATACACAAATAAGGTCCCTTCTATGTCGGTTTTCTCCTACAAAAGACAACAAATGCACTTCAGGGATCTGCTTGTTCACACAGTTATGTAGGTTTTGTATAGTGTTTTAATTACAGAGACTTACAATAGCCTTATCTTTCCATAAGGTTTGACATCACAAGTCTAAAAAATATAATCTCCTATTTTCAGAAACTACCTAATTTTTTAATTAGAAAGTTTAGGAAGTTAAACCCCTTCCAAAAGATTTTGCTCATGCTCTCAATCTTCCAATGTGATACACAGTTTTCCACAACCTTCCCATGCTGAGCCTCACGGGGCAATCTCTAAATATCGGACATGTTCTGTTCCTCAGTTTTACTCCAAGGACAGCAACAGCAGCACAGCACGATATGGACCATGGTTCTGTTTCACACTCCAGCTTCCAGAGCGACCCTCACCACAGGCTGGTGACCCACGAACGCAGAAAGTTCGTGCAGCTCCAGGGCTGCACGTGACAACGTGAACTTCCCCGTACTCCCATTTTTACAGCTCTGTGATGAACCCGGTGGTCAAGCCAAAGTCGTGTTTTAATGCAATGACGAACACTAACATCTCTTAAATCTCCCTCTTCCTGAACAAGGGCTCTGTGCAACAGGCACGAGCAACAACAACGAAGTACGATTAAAAAAGAGAAAAAGTCAATGGCCACCAGGAGCCAAAGCGCCCTCCAGCCCCAGCGCTGCCCCGGTCAGAGGGGAGACGGCGCCGCCTCCTAGAGCGCACACACGGCCTCGCCTCTCCCTCTTCCTCCACCTCTCCTCTCTCTTCCTCCTCCTCTTCCTCTCCTCTCCCTGTCGCCTCCTCTCTTCGTCTCCTTCTCTCCCCCAACACAAGCGGGGGGAACACGCCCAAACCCCAAACTTCCCCCTGGGCGAGCGCAGCCCCGCGCGGGCCCCGTGCGGACACTCCGGGCCAGGCAGCTGCCGGGGCGCGGGCACGGCCGGGCCCGCTCCGCCGGACTCACCCACTCGTTGTCCTTGGGGCTGAAGCTGTAGAGCGCGACCTGACCGGTCACGTCGGCGATGCCGGTGATGAAGGGGTCGTGCCGCCGCAGGGCCGCCAGGCTCATCTCCTGCTCCGCTCTGCCCGCCGCCTCCATCTTGGATCCGGGCAGCCCCGCCCGCGGAACGGCGGCAGCCGCGCTGGTGCACCGGCCCCGCCGCCGACCGAAACGCCCAGCCCGCGCCTGCCGTTCCGCCCGCCGCTCAGGGCCCCCGCCCCGCCCCGCGGGCCCTTCCCGGGTCCCTTTTGTCAGCCCGGGGCCCGCAGCCCCTTCCAGGGGCCCCGCTCCCCCCTCCCCCCTCGCAGCTCCGGTGGCCGAGGGCTTGCAGGGCCGTGGGTCCTTCGCGGGGCCGTGGGCTTTGGGCAGGGGCCGCGCCCCCGCCGACACGCGTGGGCAGGGCTGAGGACTGGCCTTCGCACCTTGTTATTATTTATTTCCGCCATTAGTAACACAAAGGCTTCGGAGTGCACTGCAGGCTGGCTTGTGAAGTGCGGTGAGCTGGGTCCCAGGCTCAGGAATGATCTTCCAGCACTTTAAGGGTGATGCTGTTTGCTCCCATGTCTGTCATTTTCTGGTGTATCAGTACTTCACAGTCTGCAGTGGGATATGGAATTTTCAATATTTTAGAAGAATTTGGGGATTAAATATTTCTCTCAGGTATAGTAAACACACTCAGGTACATTTCTCAGGTAAAGTAAAGGTGCATAGGACAGTAAACTGTCATATGTAAAGTAGAGTGCTGTGTAGTACATTATCTATGTTTGCTGAAACAAGAGCAGAGTAACATGCAGTGCACTGAGCTTTTTCCTGCAGTTTTTTTCAATTTTTGGTGATTTTAGGAACGGGAAAGTATAGAATATTCATCAGGATCAAGGCATAAATTACCTCCAAGATAAGATCAGTCAGGTTCAAGTATCTTTGTAGCATTTTGCACAATCTGACAGGAAAAAAACAGGCTTGTAAATTTCTAAACAAAACCATGTTTGTAGCAAGTTCCTGACCCTCCTGAGAATTTAAAGCATGTCTGCTATGCTCTGTATTACCACAGGTCATGTTGTTCTCTGTTGCAGGTGGACAAACTCTTGGTTTTAATACAGCTTCACAGTATAGTCCTCTCCCGCAACAGCTGACATTTAATGCACAAACTATGAACAAGGATCCAGCAGTTGTGTGGTTCCACAAAAAGTCTTTCTGACAAGAAGTGGAAATGCTAAGTTCCAGTATAATATAATTTTTTATACTGTAAAGCTTTTGGGGCAGAACAATAATTTACCTGCTTTGGTGCCAAAGAGTTCCAGCATAAAGTAAAAATGGATTTCTTAGGAAAAACATAATCTAGACACAAAACTTCATCCTAGTAACTCATCCTTGAACCCCAGGACATAAGCATCAGTAAAAAACCCCAACAAAAGTCATATGGAATGTCTTAGAGCTCCGTAAATTGTCCATGTCCTTCTGATGGTTTTGCAACAGGAGAGCCTAACCCATAAAATTTGGGTTTTCACTGGTTCCATAGTGTTTGCCCTTAAAGGCAATACTTTGATTTAAAATGTCTCATTATTCCCTAACAGTCAATATTAGAGAAAGACAATAAGAGGAAATTAAAGTTTGCAAACTATTTTATAGTGCAATAACATTCTAAGAACTCAACTGAAAGAGAAAGAAAATAACAAAACCTTTTTTTAAAAACTGGTTTTAAATGGAATCTTAAACATCTGCACCAAACAGCTCCTTTCTGCAAGATTACTGTAAAGCAAAGGTGTCTTTCAAATTCAAAAACTTATTGGCAAAGGAAGCTTTCTGCTGTGTGAGATCTCAGTTGTGAAAACTTCTTGGTTTCATCTTGCATTAAAAGTGAAACCCAAGGAGCAGCAAGAAAGAGAGGGAAGCAGTGGTTCCTGGTTATGGATTGTTTTCCTCCTTCATCTGCTAATTCCAGTTCTGCATTTCAGTGAATTTATTCTCCCTGCCCATCTTCACTGCTGTTGCATTGGAATAAAATATTTTGTCATCTTCCTCCTCAGCCTTGAAGTACAGCACAGTGTGTGTCCAGGCAGAGTCTCGGGGTTCACTGGGAAGTTGTAGCTACTCAGGCATGTGCTGTGAGTGTTGTGTGGTGCAAATCTCCCTGGCCCTCCTCGCAGCTGTGCTGGGGAAATGTTCCTCTCTCACTCCCTGTTCCTGATTCTTGCACAGAACCCAGCACAAGTGGGATGATGCACACGATGCCCTTTTCATGTTTTCTCTGTGACTGGGACAGATTCCATTTGTGTTTCAACAAGTGAAGAGAACATCCTGTTTTATAGTTCAGTTATTCTGCCGAGGTTTTGTAGGACAGGATATGATAATTTATTACCCTAAGTACTTAATAGATGTTAATATTAAGGTAGATGAAGTAATAGAGACCCTCTTTTACTCTTCCATTAGCTTGTGACACCATGGCTGGGTCTCTCTGTTGCTCTGCTGTTGGCAGTTCTGTTATACAAACTCTTTTTCTGGCCTCTCTTTTTACACAGTAGATTACCTAGGTATCCTCAAAGCTTATTTGGGTTGCAGTCACTCCTTTAAACGTCCTACAGAAAAAGCCTTCATTCTTCAGTCCCTTTGTTTTCCCCTTGTTAGCTGAAAGCCCTCAGCAAAAGATCTATTGCTGCTGTTCAGATGAGGGAGAAGTGCAGACAGTGCATTTTCTGTTATTACTCCAGGCTGAACTAGGGTCCAGTGAGTCCTGCAAATCTGAGTGACTCATAGAGCTCATATTTTATCTTTGCACTTTTCCACTTGAAACAATTGCCAGAAAGTCCTGGTTTCATGAGCTCTTTTGCAAATGACACACTATTGTTGGTTTGTTTGCAGATATTTTCCTGGAATTGTAATAGCAGGCAATTTCTGGGCTATTGGTTAGTAATTGCATTGTTATCTATACCCTAAATTTCAGGATAATGGCTGTAATTCTACAGACTGTTTATTTGGGCTTAGTTCTAGATAGGACAGATGATAACCTCCTTAATAACTTAATGAACTTTTATTTTGCATTTTAATTGTTTAAAAAGAACAAGGGGCAGGGGATGCCAGAATTTTTGAAATGCTGCCATTTTATTTGAAAAATCCTTTTATTTCACAGGTGGTATTACCTGAGCATTTTGCTCATTTATACAAATATGGTATAAACTGCTCAAGTTGTGTAGTTACCTTCCCTGGCAGTTGTTCTGCTCTTTGGAGGGCCAAGTGGATCAGAAGCCTTTCCAAGGAGATCCAGCTTGCGCTGTGCTCTCTCTGCACCAGTGCTGCAGCCACAGGTACCTTGTTGCATATTCATGGTGACAGATGTTTATTTTTGGCTGTGCAAAATCTTTTTCTGCCTTCAGAGGAAAGTTTTCCAAACTGCTACGTGTTAGCAGTGCTACAGGGCAGCAGTGTTAATCTAAACAATGAAAATGGATGGGATAGGATGGTGTGTAAAGGGACTCCCAGTTTAGCAGGATCATCACATGGAAGTGACAAGGTTTAGGAAGGTTGTTCTGGGACTACTGACTTACCCAGCTGTAGGTGTGGGATTTTTTCCTCTTTCCATGCTCTGTATAAAACAGAGATAGCACAGAACGACTTTTCATAGCATCTGAGTTTCTCAGCCATTGCAATACTGAAATGTGAATTTAACTAGAAATTTCTTTGTTGTGAAATAATTGCAGTAATGATTCTGTAAAGGAATGGATGACTTTCATTTTTCTTTCTTTTTTTTTCACCTTATACAATTGGAAAAATCTTCTAGAAAATGTGAAGCACAGAACATTAAAAACAACAGCACTTTCTGAAATAATGTAACTTAATAAAGTACAAGGAAAATGACATAGTTAGCCATCTATGTGTCCACTGACATTTTGGATATGAGTGTTACCAGCAGTTATGGTCCTTCCAAGAGATGCTAAAATAATATTAAAAGAAACAGAGAAAAATCATAAAATTACAGTTACAATTCGATAAAAACAAAAGAATGAAATTACTCAATTTGATTTATACAGTAAAGCTACTCCCACAATAACAGTGTAAGAGGGTGAAATAGGTCACAGGCAGCCCTCCTTGCATTGCTCAATAACATTAGAAGGATTAATCATTTATGGATTATCTCCTAGAAACAATGATCTGGTGCAGACAGGTAATCCAATCTCCTCTATCTTTCTAACCTGGTTTGCCATTTCACAGGAGATTGTGGAAGGGTGGCAGGTTTTTCTAGGAAGACATTGCCTGCCAGCTTGAAACATGTAAAATTGCTGGAATTTGCATCAAAATATGACAGCTCTTCTCTGATGAAGGTAGGTAGTGAAATTAGACAGGTAAAATGATTTTTTTTTAACTAGGGCACAGAGGTTCAGCTCAAAAATTATATCACATTCACCCTTGGTTATAATCTGTCACTGACAAAGTAAAGAGAGAAGTTTATCATTGACATAAATCAGAGCTAGAGAGAAAACGTTATTCCTGGGAATCTGCATTTTGCATAATATCCAGCAATATATTTTTCTTAAGTAAATTTGTAGAAAAATTAAAATACAACTTCTTTTTGAATACAAGCCTTTCAGTGATGGCAGCCTCTGTAAGTTCATTAGATGCAGGTGTGCAGCTGAACTTTTATTGATTGATGTGCTTAATGTGTTACATTGGGCTTTGAACATACATCTTTAGCCACTTCTGGGATATTTTATCTGGCTGTAGCCTCAAGGCCTGCTGTTGAATATATTAGATTGTGCTAATCTCATTGCTGAAAATGAACTCCATTGCAAATATTCATTGGACAAAATATTGCAGTAGCAAAAGTGCACCATCAGTGATTTTCAAATGCTTATTTCATTTTGCATGTAGTTGCTGTTTTATTGCTATAATAACATTATGAAAAAAATACTCAATTACTATTACAAGCAGAGTAGCCTGTTCCCCTAGGTCTCCTTATACAGTTAAAAAAATAGAGATAATTAGATTAGCAAGGTCCTGCTCTGTACAGAATTGAGAAATACATCAGGTGTAATTGTGCATTGTAGTAGTAACCCTGAGCCTTGAGGAAGCTACTTTAGTAGAACCATGTTAGTTTTTAACTCAGCCAATTTTTAATTACTGAGTGATCTACCTTAAATACACTGTGTCAGCTTTATGGCATTATTGTGTACTTATATTTTTGTCTTCTTGAAGCATCCTTTCTTTCCTGAGCCACTTTTGATGCCTCCAGGTGTCTGGCCCTTTAAATACTGGGGCCGTCACATAAATTTTAAAATGTAGGTTTCTATGCTGCTTTATCTCTGAAGCCTGGCTGTAAAATAGCAAGTCAGAATTCCTTTTAAATGTTTTAATATTTTTATTAATATTATTTCTATTTTTCAGTATTTTATTTTTAATTTAATATTTTATTTTAATGTTTTATTTAAAAATATTTTATCTTCTTGCAAAATATGCACATATCAGAGCAATCATCTCTAAAATAGGTTAGATTAATTTTTTATGAGCAAATGTGTATTTTTCAATAGGCTTTACTTGATGTGGTGCAGTACTAATAAGGAAGATGCAACATGATTCTGAGAGTAAATAGCTTCTAGAGCTTTTCAGACATGACTGGAAACAAATAGAAAGTAAAACAGCCTGGTGGTTTGGGCTGCTTCTGATGCTTCTTGAGTTTTCCAGTGTCAGAGGAATGGGAATCAGCAAACCTGCATTCATTTCTATGGTTATTAAACCACTGCAGCTCTCTGTACCTTCATTTTCCCATCCATAAATGAGTGCAATGTATTCACTCATCATCATAAATTCTATTGAAATACTTTCTTAGGAACAATATAAGCAGCAGGCATTCTGGTGATATTTCCTTCATCCGGGGAAGGGCTGGTGGGATGCTGAAGGATCACAGAACCTTGTTGGAAGGTGAGGGCAGCAGCTGCATTGGGTGCTGTCACCAGGACAAAGAAGCAGGCTTGGAGCTCTGCTCTGGTTGGGTGGATGTCCTGAAGCCTCTCAGTGCCAGCCAACACCTTCTGCGGGTCTCATCTTCCTGCTGGAAACAGGAACAAACACAGGTGTAATGAGAGCCTGGAGCACAGCATCCCTTAATTCCTGCTGTGGGCACACACATCCCTTGCTCTTTGCTTTGGCAGCTTTCTTCAGGGTGTATCTTGTCCAAGAGTATTCAGTGACATAAACCACGTGGATTGAATGTGTGTCATGTGCTAAATTCTGCCTCTGTCAGTTGCAGTCAAGAATCCATAATGTGTTTATGCTTTGAAATCAAGTTCTGAGGTAGAGCCACTCATTTTGGATGGCCTTCCTGCAAGGGGTGAGGAAGGCAGGCTGGGAGAGGTGGGGAGGAGTCACCATACTTGGTGAAAAGTGAAGCTCTTTTACATCATGACTAAGGAAATAAACTGGATGAGATCCTAACCTCTTATTTGGCCTCTTCCCTCCAATTAAGTTCTGGCTGATGGAGAATTCCTTTGCTGCAGTCACTCAGAAAAGAGCCATAAAGTTGTGTGATGAAGATCCTCAGGGGAGCCCTGTGGATAAGATGTGTGAGGAGTGGCATAGGAAGGGCATTTCAAGGGGGAAGCAGCATTCACACACAGTATTGTGGTAATTTGCAACCAAAGTGGAACAGAGTTTAGCTAAGACAGGGCTGGAGCTCAGTCCTTAAGGGCTGTGGTGGAAGTGCAATTGCAGCCTTTTGCTTTTGGGACCTCATGTCCCTTGACCTTGGTGTTAGAAAATAAATGATCTGATAGTAATGAGTTATTAAAGAACAAAAGCAGCAGCATCTTATTTAATTAATTTCGAACGTGTAGTGTGCAGTTATGTGTGTAAAGAGAAATGGCAGTCAACTATTTTCTTCAGAATTTTCTATAGAATTCTGTGCACAGATTAATTGAATTTTCATCTGGAAAATAAGTATAACTTGGGATGTCAGTCTGCAAATTAGGTTGCTTGCTTTGGCGTGTTTTCAAGGGAAAAGAGAAATAACTAATAAGTTGTGTGTTGAAACCATCCATTGCATTCATACAAGAATTTTTTCCCTGTAGTGCATCACAATAAAATTACTTTTCCATGTGGAATTAGTGCATGGAAATGCTGAATATAAAGAACTTGTGTAGGGGTGCTATATTTTGTCAGGTAGGGATTGGCAAGCTGATGAACAGCTCTCCAATAGATTGTAATAATCTCAAATAATTATTTCAAGACCGCTTGAGTACCAGTTCTCATGACAGGCTCTAATAGGTTCTTTCAAGACTCTCATGGTCAGTACAACTAGTTCTCATTTTCAGAATTACTACCTCGTCTAAAGTCTGTACAAACCATGTGATTTTCAAAACAATTAAATGTAATAGACTTTGAGAGCTGCAGTGTAAACAATGCACATATGCGCAAACAGCTGAAGGACCACATCTCTTGCTTTTTCCTTCTGGTGTGATGCCTTCCAGAGCTGGCAGGTTGAGCTGGGCTCTGCAGTCCCGGAGTGACACAGTGCCTGCCTGCCTGCCCAGCTCCTCCTCTGCCCCTGAGTGCAATCTGTGGCTGCTGACAGCTGGCACAGAAATCAGGAATGGGGAGGTGAAGCTTGCCATGCTGGCCTTTCCCTGTTCCTGTGTGCGCCTGACATTGCTCAGACAGAGACGGGGCATTGTTAGGAAGCTTGACACTTCCATGATGAAAAAGACCTGTCACCCAGGGGAATTGAGTTCCAGAAATGCTGAGCTGTCCTACAGGGCAGCAGTGGCCAGAATCCACCATTTACCAGAACAGAAAAATGCTCAAAACCAGCTACCAAAAGATAGAGCAAAGCATTGCCTCTGTAAATATTTTCACTCTGAGATAAAACTGGCATCTTTTACTAGATTAAGAAAAATTCTGATCAGCTCTGTTTTCATGATGGATTTGTTATGTGAATAATCAGGGGGTGATTATTAGGAGGAGGTAAGCTGGGTACAGAGGGAGAGCCTGGAAAGGCAGCTGAGGGAAAGGCTCTTCCTCCTGCCCTTGGTAGCACGAGTGTCCACACAGGAGTAACAGGGGAGCTCAGGCTAAGGGAAGGCCTAGGAGACAAAACCAGGCATGTCTTTATACTGTATTTGTGTGGGAAGGGGACTGTTTGACTGTAATAACATGGGCATATGTTTTGGTAAGATTCTCCCATTATAGTCTGTTTTGGTGTTTGGTTTTTTTTTGGACTTGGTCTTAAATTCCAGCTGTAGTGGGGAGCCAGCCAAGTGGGCTGTGCAAACGAAGATTTAGCACTTCAGGGCCATTATGTGATTCATGAGCTTCTGTGACACGAGAGCCAGGCAATGCTGTTGGCTTACAAACAGCTGTGGGGAATGCTTAAGTTAAAAGGGTTATTCTTGTTCCTTTAGAAAATCCCCCTAGTATTGTCTAATATCAGGATTTTTACATTTATCCAGCCTCAGATATTCCTTTTATAGGCTCTTGCCTACTTCGTGGTGCTTCTTTAGTGGTCACACTTCTGCAAAGTGCTGTCTGTGGCTTGGTGGCACCAAGCCAACTGCTGAGAGGTTTGAAGGGTAGTAACTATTTGTTTGAGTTTAAACAATTAAAGACTCACTAAGTGAAATCCACTGCAGGTGAAAGTTACTAACTGAAACGCTGACTCTACCAGGAAAGCATGACTGCCAGAATAGGGGCACTTTGTCAAAGACTCAGAGAAAGAAAAAAATATATATCAATGAAGGTAATTGTACAAGTGTATTTTATTACTATCATGTCAGCAGGACAGAGAGACTTATTAAACTTGCTTCAATCCCCATCAGTTCTTTATAACCTTGAAAAAAAATCAGAGGAAGATAAAGGAATTGTCTATTTTCTCTCTCTTTAAGTTGATTTTTCATTTGTGTCTCTAGTCAGAATTTAATTACTAATGTTTGCAAAAGCATATTCTGGTATATGGGATATTTGCAAACTCTTCACTGAGATTATTTAAGATTTCTCTTAATTGCAGTTTTAAGCTGCATTGTACTGGTTTTTGAAATGCTCCCAAAACCATCAAGTGTTCTCCAGAGGATGTGCTAATGAGGCATATAATGGGACATTAGTATGAATTTATTGTTTTAATTTATACATTAGAAGGTTGTTTTTGATACTTTTGTTACCCGTTTCTCATTATAAATAAGCTAACACTAGAAAATGTTTACCCTGTAAAATTATCAGAGGCGAATGTCTTGCTTGTCTGTGTGTAGGCAAAGGGATACAGTAGCAGCAGGACTTCTGTTATAATCAGCAAAAAGGTAATAGAGAAAGGCAACTGAAATGTAGATCTGTAACGAGATCTTGTGTTAGTTCAGGGATTTTTGAGGCTTCTACAGTCTCTCTGGGGCCCATTTTTTTTCTTGTCTTTCATCTGGATCTGTCTTTGTTTGCATTTCCACTGAGCTTATGCAAGAGAGGGAACTTTGCAAATGTGCATATCTTAATTTTTCCAATGGGAAACTTTGCAGCTGCATGTGTGGCTGTCCCGGGCTTCACTCCTCTGTGTAATCCAGGGGAGCTGTTCCCAGCTTTAGTCTGGATCTGGCTGACTCAGACTGACCTCGGTGGTGGCTGGTAAGGACTGGTGGCTGGGCTGACCCTTTCAGCAAGTCCACAGCCGTGGTGGCTGTGGTCAGCTTGGGAATACTCCCAGTGCTAACACCAGTGCTGTTTAAGGGAGCATCGAAATCTGTTCACTGACTATTCGATAGTTGAGGTGTGTGGCTATTTGAAAACGCTCATTTGGTGACCTTTGGCTTGCATCCAGTGCCTATTTCAGTCCTAACCTTTGGCTTGTATCTTGATTTCTGGCTTGGGCTCTTGACCTTTGGTATTTAGCCTGACTGCTTTGGGTGCCAGATCAAAGTTCTGGGCTTGGATTCCAGTTTTGGATATTAGCTCTAACTGCTTCTTGCAGCTTGGCACTTAAATCTTATATGTGCTTTTGAAATTTTCCCCTTAGGGCACCAATTATACTTCTTACGTTTCTTTTTCAGCCTTTATGTAAAACTCTTGTTATCAGAACAGCTCGATTCTAAACGCATCCCTTCCCACGTGGGTCATTAAACTGAGGATGCAGAGCTGTTTGGACACTCTTCCAGGAATCCCTGCTTCCTACTCACCATGGGGAGTCTCTTGGTTGCCTTTGTGCCCACACTTGTGTGATGTGCAGGTGGATGGGTGCCCACCAGCAGAGCCTCAGCCCCAGGTGGCCATGGCAAGTCTGCCTTATGGCTGGACATCCAAAAAGCCAAAATGAGTGCAAGCCTGATAAATCCCAGCATCCTGTTTGCTACAAATCTGTTGCTGAGACACTAGCCTGGAAATTTGACCAAATGTGTAAGAATGAAAAGCTCCCCATAAATTAATATTAAATCAGCTAATTTCCTCCTAAAACATAATATATGAAATGACAGCAAAATCATGTCTAAGGAAAATAAACACAACCCCAAGGTATAATACCCTATGGTATTTTCAGTAAAAGCCTCACAAGGTTCTGTTGCTTTTGGAGGTCAGATGGCAAGCTGCATGTTCACAGTTGTGACTACATGCTCATGTGGGTTTTTTTCCCTGGCTTTGCAGGGAACTGTTCGCGTGAATAACCGCTCCTGCAGAGTGAATAAAGGCATTTGCAATCTGGTCCCAGCTGGAAACGTATTTCTGAAGTCAGTTCACTCCCTTCATAAAGCACAGAATCTTTATTTTATCTTGTTTTGTGTTTAGTTCACATCATTTGAAATCTTTAGGTTGATTGCTATGCCGTTCCAAATCGCTTCCTGCTGGAAGAGACGTGTATTTTATAGCTCTTAATTCTTTCCCAACACATATTTGGAATAGAGAGATTCTTCTTGTCTGGGAGGAGAAGGGTAATTGCTGCCTGCCTGGATATCAGTTAATTAGCAGTCTCCTCACCAGTGGATGCCTGGCCAAATTCACTCTTTTGCTGAGTAATTTATTAAATAACTATGAGACTATTCAGGCAGCCTCACCAGTATTTTATAATAAAGCACTAATTACTTGGTATATTTAATGGCAAAAGAGATGTAAGGAAATACAGGGCATATATTCTCAGTTGCTTACCAACCTTTCTCTCACACCTTTCTCTTGGATCACAGAGCTCAGTGAATTAGATCCAGTCATTCCTCAAGTGAAGATATGGCATAATTTCAGAGGAGTTATTGACTACCCTTTTCTTCCTCAGTTAATGCAATCTTGGCCTGGTTTGGAATGCAGGATAACATTTCGAACAGGAATCCCTGTCACAGCCTTAGCAAGGCTGCTTAGATAGGGAGAATCAGCTCCTCTAAGTGCTGACACTTGTGCAGTGGCTCAGGAAGTGTGTGGAAGAAATGCAAGATAAACCCTGTGCTCGGCTGCCCTGTCACATCTTGTGTGGTGCTGCTGTCCATTAACGTGCCACTGGCTCAGGGACAGCGCTGGGCTCAGCCCAGATCACTCGGCAGCTGTCAAGTGGGTAAGACAAGCTTGCTGGGGAATGTACTAAGATAATCGCAGGAAGGTGAGGTTGAATCTCATACATGTGCTGCACTGAATGCTCTGAGCAAAGGAGGCTTTATTCTGCAGCACAGAGACCAGATGGACTCTGTGACTGTTCTTTCGGTTTCTGGGGGAGAATTCAATACATATGGTCTGGAATCAACACCTCATTTGTCAGTTCAAGTCACACCATTACACCCTCCCCCTGTCCCCCCCCCTAATTTTTGCTGTTGTTTTGCAAAGACAAGATCTCCTGGTAGCAGGTATGTGTTATGGCAGCGTTCTGAAATTTGCCAGCTCTTTATCCCTTTTGCTGGACCCCTGCTGGAATCCAAAAGCCCAGCTTTTCTTCTCTTTCCTGCAGGGTACAAGCAGCTGTTATTTTGAAAAGAGAGGCTTTGTACCATAGTCATTCTCAGCAATTTGAAAAAAAAAAGCACAGGCTTTTTGTTACTCTAATGTCTTATCAGATGATTTCTGTTTTGGTACATAAAGCATACTACTGTATAAATTGTGAAACTGGAAGGTCGGCAGATTTGATGGCTGGGTCTAACTCTGTTTTGTTAGGACCAGTTCTGGCAGCACATCTAAGACATCTTAGTACACAAAAGGTATGCACAGGTATTTCCTAGGTATTACTGATAGTTTTAATGCCAGGATTTGCTGAGTAGGGAGGAGGCACACTCCTGGTTTTGGGCACTCCTTTCCACTACATGCTTCCTTCAGAACTAAGCACTTTAACAAGTGTTAAAACACTATTCTACACAGCATCGTAGTTCTGTTGCAGCTTTTGTGGTTTTTGTTTGATTTTTTTTTTTTTTTTGTTTTGTTTTCAAGGAAACCTAGTTTTAGCTCCATGTTTTAGTGTCCTGAATAGTTTAATATGATGAAGATTAATTTGAAGTGACCCTCATTACAAGCAACTGTAATAAAACTGGGGTCCTGGCTTGGTAACTCTAGTTTTAATGTATATGACTGTATTTCATGGTATGGTCATAGAAAAGAATTAAAAATCCTCCTTTTTTTAGTTTTAAAAATAATTTATATTTTAGTTTCATATGGAACTTTTCTGCTACATTTTGAATTTTTTTAAAATCATGAAGCTTTGTTTTCTATGAAATGTGTATGGAACAAAGAAAGAAACTATCATTTTAGATATTCATATATAATAGGCAGAGACCTAAATGATAAATTTTGATGTCTGTTAGTTCTTCCTTGACTAAACACCTGCCCCTTCTTTTGAGGTGTTTGTGGTAGGGAAGTTTTGCTGTTGTTCCATCCAACAATTTTAGAATATTAAAGCAGTAAACAGCACAGAAAAGGAATTTTTCATAATGAAGACAACTGACTCACGCCAGGACCAAAATGTGTTAAAGAACAGGGCTGAAACTGTCATGTCAACTGACATGGCACTGTCCTCTTGTTACAGACCAGAAATCTGGGTCTGTAAAAGGGTGTGGGCAACACAGACCAGATCCTCTTTGGGCTTTAGCAGGTTTGACCTTCAGTCAGTTTAGAACATTTTCCATATGAATAGCAAAACTGAACTGTTCTTAAAGGTAAAGGAGAAGCAGGACCCCGTGGTCCCATAAACACATTTTAAAAATTTATTTAAAGGAGTATTCAGTGTTTGAGACAGAAGGGGTTAGTAATGATACTTTAAAAATGATGATGATTCCTTTCTTATTTTATAAAAACCTCTTTACTAAAATGTTATTAAATGTTGTTTAGAAAGCTTTTATTAAAATTAAATGGTTGAGTGGAATTAGATAAAGAATTACACTGAATTCAGCAACCTTTCAGATGGTGGGGCCAGTTTTCTCTTTGGGAAGGTCTGGAGTACTGTTCATCACAGTGGTCACTGTTGCAGCTCCTGTACCTCACTAACCACTGGAGTTGCTGTATTTTGTTTTTGCAAAAGAAGCTGAAGTTTTATTTCATCCTGGGTTGTTCACACTGACTGGATGCACATTTTCAGGTGTTTCAGCAGCATATATAAAGATCCTTAGTTCCAGAGAAGCAAGTTTTATGGATTCCTTATATTTGATGTTGCACAGGACTTGTACCATGCACAGTAGACTTTGTAACTCAGTTTTAATTCTGATATTTTGGAAAGCGCACCTATAGCTTGAGAGATAGAAGTCATCGAAGCTGTCATTGTCCTTTGCTCCCAGGTTTTGACTCCTCCCTTGTATTTCTCATTATTCATTAATACTGACATGCTGACTGATACATTTTATGATGCACAGCCACTCCATATGTATGAGAAGGACCTGTCAAAGCCTAGGAGGCTCTATTTTTCCACTGAATTTATTATCTTCCAAGTCCTGACCTGCATCTATTTTTTTTTTCCAACAAGATCTTTTTGTCAGGGGATCAAAGATGCCTTTAAACCAGCCCTTTTCTACAGCTGAGGGATCAGCCTTAAGATGGTGTTGGTTTAGGATGTGTTACAGGGTTGGATGTGAGAAGTTTTACAACTGCACATCCACACTGATGGCAGAGGTTAAATTGCCTTCAATCTCCAAGTATATACTAGCAAAGGGTTATTCTGGCTCCTGATTTTTTCACTTTAATTCCTATCTACTTCACAGATGTTACACTTAGAACTAATCTAATGACCTTCAGGAAGAAATTAATGTAACTTTTGAACTGGGCAAACAATTGCAAAGCTATTGTGAACAATTTCATTTTACCTCATGCATTTGTGGACAAGTATCTGTATTTCAACCTGACTCACAGGCACTTGCTCTGCTCTGTCACTCTCTGTGCACAAGTGGGTGGAATGGCTCTATCCCTGCATTCTGCAGGAAACTGGATCCTTTTCCTCTTGCCACAGGTGGGCTTGGGCAGGAATGAAACAGTGGATGCAGCATCCACCATCAGGTCATTTTGGTGCTGTTACATATCCCTGGATGTACCAGGCTTTCCCTGCTATGAGTTTGGATGCATTGCAGGAGAAGCTGATAATGCCTTTCACTGTGAGGATTCCCACCTTGCAGAGCTAAGGACGAGTGTTCCCCATGACCTTGCTTCCCTCAAATCCCTTTTGCACTGTTTTGAAACTGCACTGAGACCAACCAAGTGGAAGTTCCCACATCATTTCCAGCCCAGGCAGAGAGCATGCTGACCTTGCCCAGACTTCATGCTTGAATGTCTTCTATTTGCTCAGAATTCCAATAAAAAATCTGGGGTTGGGAGAACAGTACAGCAATAGGTACTGCATAATTTGACACGTTTCTGACTGGCTGGAGGTCATTTAAGGCTTTGAACCTATGTAAAAAAAAAAAGGTGATGTGGAAGCTGTCTTTGGAATTAAAGCAACTTCTAGGTGTTTTTAGCAGTCCACAAGGATGAATCTTGTAGAAAAATGTATTTGTTTATATCTTGTCAAGAGTGTTACTGTAATGACTTTTCCTGTTAATATAAAATATTGAGTTTAGAAAATGCCACTGTATTAGCTTGCAAACACCTTTAAACTTCATATTCTATGAATTTGATATAGACATTAAAATAGTAGCAGCTGTTTCTATTCTCTTTTTTTTCCTCTGTCTCCCTGGATATGGATCACAGACACAGGTTGTGCAATTTATAAAATATGTGCAAGTCCAGACACATTCCTGAAAGTCAGGGCAGCTTCAATGGTTCTATCTTATTTTAATGCTTCTTTGAAAGCTGATAAAATTTAAAGTTTCCAGTAAGCTATAGAGAAAAGTTATTTTTACTGTTGAAAAATATGTAATTCAAAATCTGTCAAGAAGAACTTGATATGGAAACCATTCAGAATGTTTTAAAAAGGAAATTGAACACCGTAGTTCTATTTTTCATTTGGATATTTTTTCTTGTGCAAACTTTCAGCTGTATGGGCTATAATATTTCAATATTACTGTAAAAATATTTCAACAGGACCTGGCTGCTATTCCCAAATTAAAAGAGAATGCAATCTACATTTCACTGAACATTTTGGGGTTTCGATATTTTTTATCCACTATGGATGGAAATAAACTTGGAAATGCCTGGATTTCCCAAAGGATAGGCAATTTATTTCTCTAAGCGTGTTTTGCCACACTGCTGCCTGAAGTAGGATCTGTGTCCTTATTACACAGCGTGCTTCCTCTTGCAGTCTTGATGATCAAAGCAGGAGAGCTGTTAGATGAGAAGAAATGTATAACACTTAAAAACTGTTTTTCAGTAACACATTGGTTAAAATCAAAGGAAATTAAGACCAAAAAAACCCATGTTTCTTTTCACCTTAAAACTAAATCAAGCCAGTGGTAATTAACCTTCGGAGACAGCAGTAGCTTCAGAAAATAATGGCTTTTCCGGGATTTTTATCAGCAGAAAACCCTTGGTCTCCAAACACATAGCACAGAACTGTTTTTACAGTTCCAAGGGATTATTAAAGAAAAAAGGAAGTTGCATAGAGATTTTTAGTCTCACTGAAGTCCATGAGCATTGGATTATGTCCTTAGATCTGGTTATGTAAACATTTCTGTAACATTTTTAGACTGTAATGTTTGGCGTGTTACTGTAGAGTGCTGCAGTGCTTTTCATAACTTGATGCTTTAATACTTACACTTGAAGAGCTTATAATTTATTTTCTACCTGATACATCCACTTCCCATGTTAACATACACACAGGTATTTAAGAGTATCACTCTTTCCTTTCTGTACTCACTGAAATATGTGAAACAGCTGCCCAAAGTCTGACAAAATGTTGCTGGATATCAATGATTTCTGACTTGCAGGACAGCAGAGGTTATCCTTTGCATTTCATATTGCAGCTATTTCCTATTTACCTGTGGGTAAGAACAGGTTTTATTAATCCACCGTCTTTGCTCCTTGTGCCTAGTGAGGAGATAAATATGGCCACTCATGAGAACGCTGCTTTGAAGACTTTCAACCTTTTCTCTCCTTTTCTTACTTTTTACAAATTTTTCCTTGTGTTGCTTTATCTTTGTATAAATCACAAAGTCTACGTTAAGCCCAAAAATGCTCAACCCTCTGTAAAACCTGGCTTCAGGTGTTGGCTGGGGCTTCAGTGGCACAGGAGGGTTGTGCTTTGCAGAGGAGTTGTGGGAGCAGAGGAGTAGGAAATGCTTGGATTGGATTCAGGGAGCTGTGTGGTCAGATACACAATGAAGACAGTACTCAGTGTTCTGGGATCCTGTTAGAAGGGAATAAGGACCTCAGGTTTAAAAACTCCTGACTTTTCTCCCATTAATTAATGCTGCACTCACGTTTTACCTAATTCTTCAAAAGGTGTATCTCACTATTAACTGGGTAGTGTTAACCAAAGTGAGCAGATTGATTTAAAGAGTGAATAATAGATGCCTTGTATCAGGAGTGCTGAAAGATGGCACACTGAACAAAGTGGAACACGGTGCCTCAGTCATTGTTCATTCTTTCTACTCTCCTGTGCCATCTGTTACACCAGTGCAGTGACATGCTAAATCATTGAATCTCAAAAGCATCAGCATTTTGCACAAAGGCAAAGACTGAGTGCCAGGAAAATGCTTTTGAATGTGTGACCTGTGTCTTACGCAAGCAGCGTGCCCTTCCCTGACAGCACAGACAAGCAGGTGAGTGGAGCTCCACCTCTGCTCTGTGATAAATGACAATAAATTTTGTATTATAACAGGCATACATGACCTGATAAACTTATGACAGAGCTGTGGTTCTTAGGCAGCAGCATTGTTAATTACTACAGTGCCTTTGCTACCAAATTAAACTGATGTTGTGTGGGCAGGTGTTTGTTTTAACATTGCTTTTAATTCTCTGTTTCTTAGAGCCATCAGAGCTCTTCTAAGATGAGCACAATGTAGTTTTTACTGTTCAGCAGTAGCCCTGCTCTAGGAATGATGCACTAGACTTTCTCAAACACTTGAACGTGTATTATGAAGGATGCACAGCTGGCCTCCCTCAAAAGCTGCTGGGAGAATATCACAGTCCAAACCTTCACTCATTTAGGAAGTCAAGGAAGATGTGACCCTAACAAAGTCAGTGGGATTAGGTGACCTATATAGTTGTTATTTTACAGTCTTTGTTATAACTAATTCTGAACAGGGAAAATAAGCACGCTCTTTTTTCACTTACTGGAGTTCTTCAAGTCCTCATAAAAATTTACTGAGATAATAATAGCAATCATATGTTGTATAGATAGTGCAGTTCATCTCTAACTGTGTTTTAAAGATAAGCATCTTCATTGATGCTGAAACAAAATTAAAAAGTCTTTTGCTAAGTCCCACAGCACCAACTGACAAAGATGGGGAACGATTAAACCATCCAATGCACTAAATCTGTGCAACAGTAACTTTATCTGTGTTGTTCTTACAATCTTCTAATAACCAACCCTGTGAAAAAACTTAATAAAACCATGAAAAGTAGTAATTAATACTGTAATCTGTTTACACTTAGCATTAGCTGTCTCTGTTACTGCAAGAAGTGATCCCAAGCCTCTCTGACCTCTGTCATAGCTCAGTTCTGGTCTCAGTCCTTTACTCTGGGTTATTCTGTATCCACATGGATGCCAGGTGGACAAAGGAGCTGAGGGGATGGAATTGAGGGGCAAGTAATTCATGCCAACAGTGTAAGGGTTACTACTGGAGTATGAGAGGTATTTTCATCCTATGCTTAGTCCTCTTTTCTTCTTGTATTTTGGACATTTGGACTGTTAGAGTAACAATCTTAATGCTGAAAGGAGGCAGGGAGAAAGGTACTCTACAGTGCTTGAGAGCAATCCCTCATGTCAGTGGCACTTACCAGTCCAAGCAGACACATTTTCCTACATTCCCAAAATGAAGTCTGATCTCTTCTGTTCAGATGTAATATTTGTGTGTGGTCTGCCTTTTCTTTCTAACTTATTGACTTCCCTTGCACTGAAACATAAATTTAACTGAAATTACCATACTAATACTTACCCTTCTGGATTCATAGTATTTCATAACAATCTGTGTCACTGAGCCTTCAGTTCAAGCCCCTCTCTATGACACCATCCTAATGAGAGAAGAGATAGTTTTCCTAGCTTAACTTCTTGCATCACGCTTTGTAAGATACTCTTTGTTCCTGACACGTAAAGGTATCTTAGGATGCTGTCCTTGAAACCTTTGCTTTCCTTTTTGCTCTGTTCTTATTGTGTCTGTCTGGGCTTTAAGTTTTATGCTCTGCCAAATTTTAGCCTGGAGTGACAGCAGAGGAATGAGCATTATAATGAAAGTGCTGACAAACCCTTAGCTGTAATGACGTGAATGGTGCAGCTATCATTTGAGTTTGCTGTGTTCTTTACTTTAAATCTTTAATGCTATTTTCTCCTTTTATCCTGTGTTGAGCAGTGGGATTACTCAAGTGGTTTATGGCTTAGAAGTTGTGCAGTTAAGTGAGTTGTTCAGTGAGGTGGAAGGACTCCTCTCTGGGGGCTACCTTCTTCTTTTTAGAGGTGTGGAAAAGTTGAAGGTTTGAGAAGGAAAAACACTGTCAGCAAGATGGTCGATACGGCAGTGCCATTCCAGCACTGCCATCAACTTTGACCCCTGTGATCACTCTAACAACACCTTATTTTATATACCCTGGCTGAGGGAAGGCCACTGTCCTCTGAGGGGGAAGAAACAGTGCATTTTGTATTGTAAGTGGGAAAAGAATGTAGCCTCAAAGAGTGAGAAAATTTAGCTCGTAGTAAAGCAGTGTTAGTTGATATTGTAGGCATTAATATTTTAGCCTGTAAGTCATTTGATGCTGGATGTCTGCATTCCTGCGTGAACAGATGCTGTCCAAAATGTTTCTGACATTACCACAGAACAAATAATGTATGGACTAGATATGAATCTGAACTGAAGTGCCCATTCCCTGACTGCATGTACCTGATGTTGCAGCGATGGAAGTAACAATCCTGTGGAGTTTTCCTTTGATTTCAGTGAAAGCAGAAACAAATTTTTAAGATGCCTTTTGGATTATATCTCTAGCTTTTCTAAAATGGCAGGAGTTGTTTCATCTTGAATAGGCCTTGCTATTTTACACTAGACAAGGATTTGGCTCCAGAAATTGCCTCTGCCTGATTCCAGTCAGATGCAATTAGCATGTGGGTGGATGTGTGGCTCTCTTCTGCCGTGTGACCAGGTAATGCTAAAGAGGAGGGAACTGTAATCCCTTTAGCTCCACCATACATCTTCCCATGCCTGAGATTAGCTGAGTGTTAATTTGAACTAAGTAAAAACGGTATGCATATATTTAAAAAGATAAAACAAGATGTATGTGCAGAGGGATGTTAACAGCCTACAGACATCCACTGATATGAGCCTCATGAAGTTGAGCCCCATTTCCCCATCGAGAAAATGAAATCTGCATCTTTGCAGAAAGAGAAGACTTGACTGTGCAAGACCATGAGCAACCTGTTCCAAAAGGGTTCTGCTCTGAGCAGGGAGTCGGATCAGGTGACTTCAGAGATCCTTTTCAGCTGATATTGTTTGACCAATCTGGTCTATTGAAAGAAAGATCAGTGGTGAAATCATTGTCCTTTCTTTTGTGACTCTGAGTCAGCTACTGAACCAGTGTTTGTTTAGACCTGCCTACAGGGAGTTAATAGCTCTGGCAGAATCATTGAAGCCAGACCCTTCAAACCTGTTATACCGGCAACAAATTAACTCACTGCTGTCACGAAAGTTGGGGTACAGGCCTTCATTTGATCTCCTGTGCTTCCCTGTCACTGTGAGAGCTGTATTTCTCTCATCCTTATGATCTTTGAATCAAAACGCTTATGCCTCAAAAGTTCACCTGCTTTGTCTGAAATCCTCCCACTTTTCCTTTGCTTTACTGTGTGGAAATGATGTTGATTCACAGAGATTATTGTGCATCATACCTACCTTTGCTGTCATTTTGTTTTCTGTTTTTCACACACAACAGCATTATATCAGGGGCCTTGCACCTACTTCTCAGGCTCCCTGGAGTATGTATGATTTGTGGGGTTCCTGGAATGGTGTTAATAGAAGTGCAGCCCTGGGGAACACTGCTGCAAGCTGCTTTCCATAAGAAACAGCACAAACTCCTCAGATCATTCTCTAACTCCCGTTGGTCTTTCAGGATTTCATTACCTAAAGGAGGCACACAGACACATTGTCTCTACAACTGTGTGTAACACTTGATTTCTTGAGCTGACAGCTACCACCAGTTATTCATTAATAGTCTTTTGAGGGACAATGCTAATAAGAGTGAGAACAGCAGCAGTGGGGGTTGATGTCATTATTCTCTGAGTCAGGTTTGATTAAAGAAGGTAAAAAATCATCAGGAGAAGCTTATGAGAATCAGAATTGCAAACTAGGTGATAACAGCGTTCTCTGGATTATGCCTCACTCTTCAGTTAAAACAGGTTTCTGCATTTCTGGGCTCTTTGTTGACAACATTCTGCTGGTCATAAAGCATAAGGGCAAAAGAAAATTTATGGGAAAGCCCTCGAGTAACCTGCTTGCTTTATTATGCTTTACCATCATTGTACTCTGGGGCAGATCACAGCAGATGAAGGAAAGTCAGAAATTTGGGAAGTTCATTCTTACCCCAGACCTGTGATAGCAACAAAACTTGTTTTGTCTCTCAGTGCCATCTCTTATCTTCATGTAAAATCCAGTGATTTTGATTAATATTACAAAGGAGGATTAGAAGCTTAATCCATTCATCTTTGTACATAATTTTGAGATATTTAGAAGAAGCCATGGGAGTCCAAATGTTTGCTGGTTGGAGCCTGCTGTGCTGGGTGGCAATGGTAATAAAATCCAGGTGTGGGTTTTTCTGAATGCTTTTCTGGACTTTTGTTTTGCAGTGTGACATGAAGAATCCATAAAGAGCCCTTGGCAGAAGTGTATGACTGCAGTTAAACAGCACCTCCAGAACAGATATATGATTGCAGTGACTCCTGAGTTGAGAATACATACAGGAGACAGATACACATATTTTCTTAACTCTACAACCAAAGTTATGCAATGAATAGTATGACTTAAGCATTATTCTGATTTCATTCTGATTGCTCTTTTAGACACAGATAGGAGCTGAGGTATAAAAAATACTGATTTGTTGAATGTCTAGTAAACTTTAAGAAAACTTAAAAAAATATCAGCACAACTGTAAGTGTGATAAATTCTAGACTTTTTGGCCCATGTACCACTTTTCCAAATAGCATATGGGAAGTCCAAAGTGTTCAGTCAAGTGGAAAGCTTTAGAAAACCAAATATTCTCAAGAAGTAATGCAATTTTTCATCCCTGCATACAGAGGCAACATTTGACAGTAGGAAAATCTGGTATTTATGGCAATGTGTAAATCTGTGTTGGTTATACAGACACCAAATATGTGGCTTAGCCAGACAGCCATGGAAAGAATTGCTCTGCAAAGAGACAGCCAGGTATGTGGCTGTGTTCTGAGCCACCTCTGCCCAGTGACCTTTTTCTGGCAGCCTCCTTTTCTCTGGATGCAAAAGGAAAACTACAAATTCATTTTCAGAGGGACTATGGCAAAGACCTATGGGAGACAACAGTCCTTTCATCTGCCTCCCTGTCTCAGGGCTCACTTACCAGCTTTGATTAACTGCTGCTGAAATTTGTCCTAACTAGCTCATTTCCCTTTCCCCCCACTTAAATGTATGTGTTAAATCATCAACAAGTCTGCATTCTATTCTAAGAATTACTTTCCTGCAGATTTCCCTATGGAGAACTCACATGTATCTTGCAGGGAGAAGTGTGTTGATGTCTGACACATTACATTTTCTTCTATATTTGCCCTTAGTTCGTGTACAGCAAGAGGCTAAAAATTGTTGAGGATATTTGTTGCTTGTCACTCTTATTTGTGCATGAACATACACATAAAGCCCTATGCAGAGACATGGAAAGTATGAATTTTAAAACAGTGAGAAAATGTTTTATATCCTTGTTTATCCTGTAGGCACTGTGCTCTCACTTCTCTTTTGATACCAATGGGAAAGAGCTTATTAATGGGCTGGTTCAATAGACTTGTTAAAAGATTTTCTTTATAATAAAAGAAAAAACCCCAACTTTTTGAAATTCCATCATTGAATGAAATTACATCACTGATTTAGTCTTTATTTTCCATATGACTAAGCATCTCATTTTTATACAGAATAAAAATTCTTGTCAAGAAAAATTGGTCACAGTTCAGATGTTTTCTAACAAGACATCAGCTGCATCATTAGTATGGTTTTCCTCTAAGCTGAGTATCAGCTTATATGAGAAAGAAGGGATTTGCTGAGCTCCACATTCTTCCTCCCTCTCCTATCTGCATATCGTGCTCCATTGCTGTGGTACATTAATTCTCTTGTGACCCAGCCATTCATAAATTAGCTCTCTCATCATCACTGCAGAGAGCACAGAATTGCAAACTTCAGTGAGGGAAAGCTCTTGTAAGTCAGCCCATGCCATTTCCTCACCAATCTGAGATTGAGATGTGCTTGTGAAGCAATGGGGGGTACCAGTGGCACTCAGGTTCCAGATTATTCTGGTGGCATAGGAGGAAACTGGGACAACCACCACTGAGATACTTATTTTCCTGAAGAGTCTGGACTCTTCTGTCTTCCCAGTGAAGACCTGGTAACCATCTGTTCAGAGGTCTTTCAGTGCAGAACGACAGAAGAAGGCTCCTTATTGTTCAGAACATTTAATTCTGACAAGTATATATTTGACATGTGAGAAACAAGTTATGTATTTGTTCTGTGTAGTTTGAAATTAAATACATGAGTATTACCTCAAATGTTCTGAAGTTAAATACAGTTTTGTGGCAAATTTTGTCTTCAGGATCTTTTTCTGGTTTATAAGAATCAGTCTCACACAAATTCTATTTGTTTCATTTTCAAACCCAACCTTTTCCATTTTTTCCCTGCTTAAAGCCTTGTGACATGGTGACAGCTCATGTATTTACAGACACACACTCTTCTCAGATGATTCAGGCAGATGAAGGTAATTCTGTAATCTTTTAGAGGTGAATCTTCACACAACTATTTGTCTTCTGAAATACAATCTCTCTAGTTTTTATGTTTAGAAGTTCATTTAATGAATTATTTGTGTATCTTGTCTACTCTTACAACTATTATATCCACTGTTGTACTGTGTACTGTATGCAGTGTGCAAAAGAGTTGGGAATGCTATGTTGTATTCACACATGCAATGTGGAATTTTTAGCCCAGCTTTAAGGGAATAAACCCACATAATTGTCCTAATGCTGCCATACTCTAATATAAAATGCTTTGTGCTTTATGTTTGAGAAAATGGAAAAGCTTCAGCTCTGGTTATATCTTTTACACCCATTTGATAGTATTCTGACTGAAAACCCCACAGAATGTGATGGTTCAGCTTTCAAGTCACTCTTGTGCTCATGGGCCATAAAAGTGAAAATGTATTTTGACAATGCCATTTAAGCAATACCCTGACTTGCAAATTCCAGTTGACAATCATCTGTTTCATTTCTCTGTGGAACTGTGCTTTACTGTTGTGTGTTAATGGGTGGCCATACAAATATATTCTGTGAGCAGCCAAAACCAAAAATGATTATTTCATACTTTTATTTCTTACATGCAGTGAACCTCTCAATGCCACTGTTCATAGTGATGGGTTGCGGTCACTCTGCTACTGAAGTGAGACTACATCTTCTGGAAAATACAATTCTTTAATAGTTTTGAATTTCCTTGATTATAAACAGCAGCTTTATTCAGGTCAGGCTTTATTTCATCAGCTGAGTGCAAAAAAACATCTCAGGGAACATTTTGAGACATTTCTCTAAGGCAGTTAAGAAAAGTTTAATTCATATGACTGTTGCACACAGCTCTGCACATTCTATTTCCATTCCAGGCTAATGTGCAGGGTGAGCTCCAAGTCAAATGTCCATTGGAATTTTAAGCCTAGTTCTCAGCCCAGTTCAGAAAGAGGAAAAAAGGAAATGGGCAATTCTGAAACTGGCTTCACTGGTGTCAGAGCTAATCCTAAATTTCTGCATGAGCTGCTAGTCCAGATAAAACCCAGTGGGAACTATACTAAGCAAGAACATTTAATTTCTTCCGTAAAGGCATCTCTTTATAGGCATGAAGCAAAGTCCAGAGAACCAAATGGAAGAAATAATTTTCTCGTGGTAACTAAACACCAAAATCACACACATACACACCAAGCTGCCAACTGTAGCTGCTGGTCTGGATGCAGTTTGAGGAGTGACCCAACAAAGAGCAACCATGACTGGAGAGGAGTTGAGGGGCAGGAAAAATAAATAGTTATTTAACTTCTCTGAAACCATTTAATAGCTAACAAAATTTCATTCATCTATGTGCCTTTATCTGAGAGACATTTTTCTGTAGAGATCTGGCTATGTGATAATGTGGATTATTACCTCCCTCACACTCAGTATTGTTAAATACACATGAACTGAATGAGAATCTTGTTTAGAGTGAGAGAGAATAGAGAAAGTGGATGGAAAACACATAGACAACATCTACTTTAAAAATACTCTAAAATTATTAGATACTCACATAGATACTAATTAACAGCTGATGGAGAATTTAAACCCTGCAATTTTGTGTTAAGTCCCAGATTTACATAAGCGCTCTCAATGGGAAACAACTGATGATGTATCCAGATGACAGAGATTGCTTGGTGGGATATTCCTGTGTTTGAAAACGTGAAAAATACAGCCACAACAATTCTGAAATTAAAGGCATAGTAGACTGATCAGCACTACTTTGGCTTCCACTTTTTAATGCTCTTCACACTGATTGACTCCTTGTCATATATGAAACTATTTTTTGAAGAGAGGAGCATTTATGGTGTGAAAAATTACCAGAAAGAGGCAGAAACTTAAGGAATAGTTTAGTCAAATTTTATTATTCCTGCACATATTTAACTGCTTTCTGTCTAGGCCTGTTTCTGAAGTTCTATTACTTCCATTTTTCAGTACTGAGTAACATTAATGGAGAAATGAAGTCCAATAGTTGCTTCTTTTTTCACAGATTTTTATTGAATTTGTGCAGCAAAAAGCTTTTTGTGAAAGATGCCTTCAGGAAAATTTCTTTTACATCCTCTGCAAAAGTATATTGCTGTGACCACTAAAATATGAGTTTGGAAATGAGAGTAGGTAGTAGCAGATGAAGTAGCATTACTGCTGTTTTGGGAACAGGAAAAAAGTGTGATCGCAAAGCAACCATTTGCTACTTCTTGGAAATCAAATCACTATATTCTCTGGCTGTTTCAGGAGTAAAGGGAATTCAACACATGTTATATATGAAGAAGATATTTCTTGTCAGTTTTGCAGACAATATGTGGTCATAATTTTGGTGAAAATTGTATTTGAATATTATTTTAAGAAAAGTATAATATGTATAATAAATACATAGTGTGTGATCTTTTACAAATCAGTTTACCTTAGCTCAGCATTCATGTGCACAGATGTATCAGTTTGTGTCTTCAGCACTGTAAGTGAAGTGGCCAATTTAAGCACCATAGGAGAACATCCCAGGTCATTGTCCTATGACACCTTTCTCTCTCTTTCAGCACCTTTTAAAATAGTAAATCCCAAATCACAGATGCAGGCAGCCTCCAGCAAAGCCATGAGCCATACCTTTAGCTGTGGGCACCTGCAAAAATCCAGTTTATACTCTGACTTCCAGAGCTGGGAACAAATTACTTCTGAGACATCTGGCCCAAACGAATTAGGCAAACACAGTAAATTTAGAAGAATCTTAAAGAGAGTAATTTTTTTAAAAAGGGGACCGAGTAAATAAAGTGTAATGCAGAATAGATACTCTATAAATAAATCATGCATGAATAAAGTACAAAACCTGCAAACCTACCAAGGTCAAAAGGATTTTGTAGCAGGCTGCTATTAGGAAGGAAAACTCTCCCAGCTGAGCACTCTGGAGGTCTGTGCCTTCTAGATGGAAACCTCTTCAACAAAGGCAATTCAGCAAGAGAAATACCTTCTCCCAGCAAAGCTCTTATTATCTTCTCACAAACGTAAATGTGCTTTAACCTAGCAGAGCACACAGACACACTTTGTCATTTGCAGCTGGGTTTACTTGTACTAATGCTCATAATTCTTTTGCTTCTTGCCTCTGATGCCTTGTAGCTCTTCTCCTTCCTCCTGGCTTAGCTGAGTGAAATGCTGTCTGTCCGAGCCCTGTCCTTCCTGGGGTCACACGTGTGGAAATTACTTCAGATAGTTTCTTATGTGGCCTCATGTGCTTGGCTTTTGCAGTGGATATCAGTTATTATACCAGAGTTCCACAGGCTGAGACAAATATTTGATTGCTTAGCTGAAATGGTTTAATGTAGACATTAAAGAGGAACAGAGAAGGTCTCTTCAAGAACTGACCTCCTTTTTTTCCCAAGATGTTTTTGAATACTTTCCATAAAATCTTACAAGATCTAGGAATTGTGCTTTCTAGAAGATAAATATATCTACTTATAATGAAATATAAGGTTTCTGTTGAGATACTGATGCATTAATATAATGCAAATGAAGGCCTATACATTTGTCAGACTTACTGCATTATCTACAATGATTTTTTTTTCTCATTTTCCTTCTTTATTCATAGTGTTACTGTGGTTATTTAATTTCTGAAACTCAGAGTACAAACCAATACAGCTTCACCTTAAAGAAGAAACTTCAGGTTTTTTTAGAAAACAGCACGATCCTACCTGTTTTTTAGAGAACAGCACAGCCCACAGATAGTCTTTTCTGCCTTCAGCAATGGCATTTGAATGTGTGATACTTGATACATGAACCATTAATTTGTGCCTTGGAAAGATGTTGAAAGAATGATCTTCACTTAACAGTGATTCTACATGAGATTATATGAAGTAGAGATTTTAAACTTGTGAGACACTATTGTGACTGTCTATTTTGAACTCTGTAATTTTATGAATGAGTCATTGTAGTATGTCCAATGGCTATGAGTGAGAGAACTGAGCTTTTACGAAAATAGTCAGTGATGCAAAGTCCTTTGCAGGCCCACAGTTTTCACTTTCTTCATGAGGGACTTCAGACAATGTTTAATCCATTGTATGCCACACTGATATCATCCTGCTTTAGTTACCAAAAGGAGGTGTCAAATACCAGAGAGAAATCTAAATATAATACATTAATGAAGTTATTTTACCAAGACACCTCTTAGTCTCAAAGGGAAAATGCTGGCAAGGTGGTCTGAAAGATTTATTTTCCATTGCTCTATGCCAACTTGTATAAATCATGTTGCCTTCTTTAGTGTTACTTAAAAACTCCAGTGTTGCCTTTTTTATTATTTTGCCCAGGATTGCTGTCAGGCTGACAGACATAAAATTACCTTGGTCCTTCCATTTACACTCTTTGGCACAATCTAGCTTTTTTTTTTCTCTAAAATGTTCTCTGTTTTTTTCTCTAAAATGTTTCTCTTTTAATGTTGAATTCTCCTTCTGAGCTGGGAGTCTGTCCTTGGAAAATTTAAAAATAATATCTGATACTGTATTGTTCACATCATGAAACCACAAGCATGTGTAATTGAGATGTAAAATGTTTTTCTCTATAATTGAGCTTTACATCTAAAAAGAGAAACCTGTAGCAATAGAGAACCACTTAAAATATGATTTGTTTTTGAGTAAGACTTAAGTTGTGTGCAGTTAGAATTTGAATACTTATTCTCTTGAACTGCTTAATCCAGCAGTCAGTAAGCCCAGGATGATTTTGCAGCACTGGAATTCCTGCACACAGGAGTTCAAGTTGGGGTGATACGTTGTATTATTGCATAAAGGTTTATATTGGTTTATTTAGAGGTCAAATGACAACAAGTTAAAACAAGTTAAAACATCTTGCTAGTTATTAAGTAATTTGCAAAAGCAAATTAGTGCTCATGAGAACTCAAAACCATCATGGATTAATTATGAATTCAGAAGGTCCTTCAAGAGAGCATTCTGATTTATCAAAGTACTGCATTGCATTTTTAAATATAAAAGAAGTAAAAGGCTATTGAGGACTTTTGTGAAGTTGCCACATTCATTCTTTGTTGCAGATGCAAAAAAAAAAAAAAAAATCAGATGTTAATTTTAGTAGTGCTTTGATTAAATATATCAGCAGGGTGAGATAGTCTTTATCGTGAGTAAAGTCTTTATGCTATTAAAAAAGAAAAAGGAAAAACCTTACTTAGGAGACTTTATAAAATGAATATGCTATGTCTTAGATTTCTCTGTGGACTTCCAGAGAGTTACTACTTTAATACTTTACATCCCATGCTAGATAGTAAGTGATGATTAAAACTAAGCACTAATGTTTCTCATGGCTGCAACTTCGTTGCAGAAGTACCATGATTAGAACACTGTTTCTCCAATAAAAAGTATTACTTTATTCAACACAGTGTGCTTTGCTGAAGATTTGGTGGTTTATCTTTACAAATTTGATTCTACTTGCATGCCCATTTTAATGCCTTTAAATTACTGTAAGTTACTTCAGTAGCATCACATAATTTTTCACTTTTAATCTATCATAGAGGTATTTAACTTTTTCTTTCTCATTTTCCATGAAAAACTATTCAATATTAAAATCTTCCATTTAAATCTCATTAGATAATAAATTTTGACATGGTTTATTGTATTTACAATTACTTGTAGTAGTAGTTCTATTGAAAACCATAGGATCAAGCTGTATTTTATAGTGTGTAGAATCTGTCATGAAAAATCTTGTGGAACGAGTTCTTTGATATAAATAAGACTATTAAAAATATGAATCTGAATTCCACCTGCATGTTCACTGCACTGTCACTGAGTTGCTACCTAACATCCATCAGTTGTCTTTCATTTAATCTTCATTGCACTGCTGGAATAGTTCCTGCAGCAGAAAGTCCAAACACTATTGAAATTAGCAGCAGAGCTCCCTCTGGTTTCAGTAATTCCTTGATTTTATCCTAAATATATAGCCTTTCCTGATGCTGATAAAATCAACACAAAGTGATGAAAGCTACTGTTTAGGGGTGCCCACAAATCATCAGACTGATTGTAATTAAACCAGACAATTACTGCTGTGCTTATATGGGATGCAAACCAACAGAAACCTTATTCCTTGGTTTCATAAGCACATACAGAAACCTCTGTGCTGGCTGTCATTGCTGGGGGGAATTTTGGCCCAGGGAATAGGTGCCTTCAATGGCATTTTGCCTGCTTGCCCCAGCAAAACACTTGGCTCCAAGCTCTGCACTGCCCATGATTGCTCTGTAAAGCAATTAGCTAACTAGCCCTGTTCTTCCAGCTATGCTGACCTCAGCAGTGATGCTGGTGGCCAAGGAGTTTTGGCATGGATCTCTTTGATGTAATGTCATCAAATCGAGCATCCGTAGTAGCTTCAGCACAGCCTGAAACATGGGCGAGGGGAGGCTCTTAGGGGAAGGTCAGGAAGGAGGTAAGCAGCATGTCCAGACATTTATATCAGGCAGCATTCAATGACATAAGGGAGCAAAACTACAAGGTTGTTTGAATGTGCACTCAGAAAATGGGGTATGTGTAGAGAAAAAGAAATGCAGGTTGCATAGTGGTGAGTTTATTTAGTGTGAAAAATCTGGGCAGAAGTATTCTGAATCTGATGAAGAGAATGGTTGGATAAAATGTATTTTGCAGCCTTTTCTTGGAAGTTCTTAGGCTTCAGACATTACTTCAACAACCTCTTCACAGCAGATAATGTGTCAGTTAATAAAAGAAGCTACACAGTGTTACTTCATGCTCAGGTGTGGAGAAGCCAGGGAGGCACTAGCTCCTCTTTTTCTCTGGTTGACTACATTACTTACCTGATACAAAGGGTTTAATTAAACTAACTTTAAGTTACAAAAAACCCTTTACATTCTTCAATTTTGTCTGATATCTTGTGAATCTAAGAGGGTCAGTGAATTCCTTCCTTCATGCTGCTAAATCTAAGGCCAGTGATCTGATGCAGGATGGGCCTGCTGACCTTTCATACAAAAAGCTAGTAGAGTATAAGATAACTACCCTGTTGTGAAGAACTGTCAGCTTTGGGGTTATTTTATGGTGCTGAAATAGGGCTTGTGACAGATCCTGAAGTACCCATCCTTTCAGATCTGCTGTCAGATTTTAGTAAGATTCCCACTGAAGCTATGGGTAATGCTGCTCTGGTTTGGTTCTGCCTAAGTAGTGAGCCACTGGTTATCTGTGGAAAAAAGACAGAAATCAGGGGAAGATTGCAAACTGTTGTCTCAGATTGACTTCACTTCAAAGTAAAGTTGGGGAATGAAATTTGAAACGTCCTGTATTTGCAAAGGTTGTCCCATTGTGGATTGCTATGGAACGCTTTTTATTTCTCCTGATGCCATACCTGGTTATGGATCTCCTGCTTTAATATCAGTAGGATCACTGGCCACTCAGGTTATAATGAGTCATCTCTGCTTTCCCAGCTCTTTCAAATTCTGTTTCTGAAGGCTGGAGTAACATTCACTTACTTTTTGTGTTCACCCTGAGTTCTTTCTGCAAAATCACCGTTAAAGGGTCACTGTTTGACATTTTAAGCATATAATCTATCCTCACAGCTTCCTTGTATTACTGGTTATTCTAGATGGCACAAAGGTTATTTAATTCTTCTACAAATCTTATTTATACAGTGTCCTCCTCTGCAAGCTGCATTCTCTTTCGTGGCATTGAACTTCTCTATTGAATAGAAGTGGGCATTTACATTTCTTGCTTTATGTTATTGTTTTGTTAACTCCTGCCGTGCACAGGTTCTGTTAACAGCTCAGGAGCTGTTTCCCTGTTGATCCTCACATCACTTAAGTCTTTTGAGATCGCTTTGTCAATTCTGGGAGCCTTACACAGTGCTGTTGTTGGGTTTGGGGTTTTTTTGCATCCCTTCAGTTCCAGTTCATAATTCTCTTAATCCTCTTCAGATTTCATGTTCTTATGTATGTCATATACCCTCTATTTTTCCTCAAGAAATCTTTTGACATTCTTAGTCATCCACATCAGTCTTATCCTTCTTTTATGCCTAGAATAGCTGATCTTTCTCATGCTCTTGCAATCCCTTGCCCTCCCTTCCTTGCCCCAGCTCCTGGTTTGTCCATTATTTAGCACTGGATATGGCTGGATTGAAAGAAATACCAGATCTCATGGAAGTCAATGATATTGAAGTGTCTGCCTATTTCGGGGAAGCATTGATGTTTGGCTTCAGTGGTTCTGAGTCAGCCTTTGCCCCCAGGCCACTGCTGCATTGCTGGCTCATTTGCACAGCAGAGAAGGTGGTGCTTGGTGATGCAACAGGCACAGACTGAAAAGATACAGATTCTGCTTGCCAAAAGGTAAATCTGTGGAGGTAAAAAATAAACTGCAGCGTTTTTCAGATTATGTGCTGCATTTCTAGGAAGCCAAAGCCCCTCCTTCTGCAGAGTGTGTCAGCTAATGCACTATGAAATGTGGCATCTGGTTTTATAGTGGGCACCTCTCCATCAGAGGCGAGATCAAATCCATTTTCTATGCACACACTCCAACCCCAACTTTTGTATTTGCATATAATTTAACTCGTGTTTCTGATGAAGTTATAACATTGCCATATTGTATCTGAAAACAAAATTATATTTGAAGGATGGAGAAAAAGAATGTTTCACTTGGGTTTACAGGGCAGACTTTTGACAAAAATTCAACCTAATGAAGAAGCTTTCTTGTCTGATTTTGTACAGCTTTGTCCCCCATGTTTTCTAAGTAGTTGAACAGTTTATTATTCTAAAAAATATGTTCACAACCAGCCTTTTTTGAAGTCCCTGTTCCATTTGCTCTCTCCAGAGTTCTGAAGCTCTCCCTCCCAGGCATAGCAGCACCATGCCTCGCTGCCACAGTTTAATGCCTCATTTTAATCAGCTACTCCCTAACTGGAGTGAGTGTCCATGTGTGGGTGGATGTGAGCTGTGTGTTCCTCAATCCCTCCCGCTGAGTGTTCCCAGGTGAGATCCCCAGTTCAGGAATATGGGCAGGGGCAAGGCAGCATTAGCCACCTTTTCTTGTGCTAGGTACTGAAAGCAGTATAAGGTCTGCAGTCCTCTTTTTTGCTTTTTTCCCTTGTTGTTGTCAAAACTGCCTGAAATATTTTTGAGCTCTTTTTTCTCCTTTCCACTCTGAAAGAAAACTTTCAACTACAGTTTGTTCTTCAATTAGAGCTGCTCTGTGGAGACATGGCACAGATGGAAAGAGGTACTTTGCAGGGGTCTTCACATTCTGGCAATCCAGGACTACATCTAGGGGCTGGTCTAATATCTGACATGCTTTTATTTACCTTGGAGTGTGTGCCTGACTGCAAGATGCTAAGAAACTGTATTGTTAGCCAGGGATCTCCTTGGCAAAGGTCACAATCATTTGTATTTCCATTGAGAACACAGTGTACTGAGGGCTAAAGCAGTTCTGAAGTTCCTCTGAGACAGAAAAATTTCAAAAATAGTGATGCTTGAGACAAAGTCTTTCCTAGAATTTTTAAAATAAATGTGTTTTTCTCTTTCAACTTTGTTTATACCTTGAATTTTAAAATATATTTGTGCCATAATTTATGAAAGACTCTGTAAGATACAAAGTACAGCTGTAACCTGCCCACACTGTGTGACTTCAGAATGGGATTCTGTATGCGTAGGGCACACACGTGTGGCTTATATTGCTAGGTACTATATTAGCCATATTAGCTCTCAAGGGGCTAAAAATGCTAAAATTATTTCACTGTCATCAAGTGTTGTTTGACCCACTGTTTTGTACACAAAGTAGGTCAAAATGTGCTACAGCTTTGCAGAGCCCTTAAACCTAAATCAACTTATCTAAATTGAATCTTTAAGTGAAATTCACCATTTGGTTTGTTTACAATTTTCTAAATTCAGTATGAGACAAGAGGAAGCAGTCTGTATCTTTAAAGAATTAAAATATGCCCATAAATAAGCTCAGTGACTTGCCTTTGTAGAGAACAAAACAAAAACCCCTCATCTACTAAATGGGCTAGAAGCTGAAAATAAATTTTGAGATTTTACTCTATGTTGGTTTTATTTGTGTTTGTGTTGGTTTTTGTTGTTTTTTTTTTTTTTAAACTGTGTATTTATATGGAACAGCAAACACAGATTATGCCTTAGTAATTTTTATGGATTCGGCATCTGTCCTTTTGCTTTTATTCACATATTTTCATAGCCATAATCTCTAGTTTCTTATTTGATGATGCAAACCTTTCAGACGTAGAAATGGATAAAAATCTTACTGAATCTAGTGAGAGTCATTTTCAGGAATAATCCCTTTATTTGACAGGAAATAAAGACCACGGGGGAAAAAAAAAAACAAGCAACATGCATATTAAATGACTGAAGATATTAGTGTCCAGTGTTTTCCCAGCTAGGTTCCTGCACAGAGAAATGCTTGGAGAATTCTCTACAATAACAAACTGGAAAAGCCCCAAGACATAATCCACCTGATCCTAAGTTTTATTTTGCATGCATAAGAGTGCTCTGTTGTGTTTGAAATTGCAGAGCGTGTTGACAGGTCTGTCAGCTGTCTCAAGCCGATATCCACAGTGGGATACACCCCCTTCCCTGGGAAGTGGCACCCTACTTTGAGACACCAGTTCCACAGTCATTGAAAGGAGCTTTACACATAAGTTCAAAGCTGTAAGTGAACTGCATCAACAAGCCAACTGTGTGAGGCAGGTGATTATAAAATATTGAGATTTGGCTGCACTCACTGATTTTCAATTAGCTTCAAGGGCATGCAGAAGAAAGCAAAAGTGTGACAGAATTTGTTGGTTGTTTTAGAAATATTAATACGATGCAAACCTGGAATACTTCCATTGAATTAAACACATCACAGCACATCCTCATTTGATGTGCTTGGGCAGTGATGTCTCTGATGACAGAAAAATCCCCAAAACCTCTAAGTAAGAAAGCGTATTTCAGAAGCCCCTTTTGGTAATTGCACCTGCTAACTGAAACACATAAAGAGAGAGTCTGTAGTGTGCTAAAGGAATTTTGTTATTTGCATCTACTCTATTACTGATTGAAAGCTCCTCTGTTGCCTTGTCTACTACTAACGTGATCCCTCAGTGCTTTTCTATAGGGATTTGTTTCCCTAGTCTATTAAGATGGTCTTTGTGTTGTCAAGAGCTACACAGTAAAGTCTTATGATAGGAAAGCATATTTGCTTTGCTTCCTTATTTATGCTTTTGTCCTTTCAAGCTTTTTGAACTCCAGTGAAAGCATTGTTGTCAGAGGTTTGACCTAACATGGTCCTGTGTTTTGTTGAATGTCACCATAAAGCCAGGAGGAAAACTTGGTAGGATAGAAATCTGGACATCCTACAGCATTTGGAGAGACAGGGAAAGGAATTTTTGAGTAATATGTAACTCATACATGTATTTAGATACTCATAAAAACAAAGACTGATCATTTATTCAAGATGTTAATGTTAAAGCCAAAGATGGGACTTTTACATTACAGTCTCTGTTCTACCTGGTGAGGCACTTGAAAAATTACTGTCAAATCATTTAGTATTGAGATTATACCACACTTCCTAAATTATTGAACTGCAGTCTTTTACTCCTGTGAGTAATGCAGCGCATTGGATCTATTTGTAAGAATGCCAGATTTTAAAGAAAAATGATCTTAAACACTTGCTCCAGATCTAAAATCTGGACTTGTGTTCCTCTTCAGTAGCATTGTATATTTGTTTCTCCTATTCTCTAATGCAGTTATTGTGTCTCTCCTCTCATTCTATAGGCCTGTGATCTCATTATCTGTGGTTCCTATTTCAGTGTGGGGTGCCAATGCCGACAAAGAGACGTGACTGAGTTTTCCCCAGTAGGTACCACTTTGCACAGGGAGAAAGCTTTCTTCTTACAGTTGTTGTTAATTCCTACTTTAAAACTAGTTTGTGCCTATTTCTAGACCTGCTCATTGTGAAACAGGTATGGGCAAATCCCGTGTGCTTTTGCTGCAGTAGAAAATTGCCTTCAACAAAGCAAGTTTGGAATACATTTTGTGCCGTATTCCATTGCTGAATACATAAATTAATTAATGGTTTGAAAAGATAAATATGAATATTTGCCTTCCATTTCTGGCTGTAAGTGCCGGCTGTCTCGCACACGGCGTATTCCTGCAAAAGCAGAATGGATCATGTGAAACTGTGTCATGATACAGCCCCAGAATGAAGTAGGACATTTCTTGACCTCAGTGTGCTCAACCGTGCAGCTGTACTCTTCTTATGATAAGGAATGTCCCTCAAAGTAGTGTTTAAAATCTGTTTGGGAAAGGTTCTGCAGAGAATTGAGCTAAATTCAAGTTTTCTCTATCTGCCAAGAGAGAAATATTTTTTGAAGCCCAAGTAATGTGCCATGTTTAGTAACTGAACAATTTGATTAGTAACCTGAGAATTTGATTTCACTGTGTTCTGCTAAATGTTAAAACACACGAATTTTTACATATTCCTTAATATCTCTGTCAGTTTGTTAATATTTCATACAGAGCTAATAAATTTTACTTGTTCTGGCAAAAAGACTTCCAGATAGCGCAGCAGATAGAATTGGTTTAAAAGCGCAAAGCAAGTTTACATTTGAAAGGGATCATTTGGGCTTTCATAGGAGAAATCAGAGGGCTTCTGTAGGAAGAGCAGCACTCTGCCCTAAAGCGTGTTTTCCTTTGGGCTGGGCTCCACTCGGCAGCAGCGCTTGGGCAGCGCCCGGGGCAGCTCCCACGGGGAGCGGTGGGAGAAGCTGCCGGGGCTGGAATTCCCACTTGGGGCTGTCGGACCGGCCGCCCCCGCTGCCGGAGCCTCCCACGGCCCCGCCGAGGGCTGCAGCTGCCTGGCTGTTGTCTCCTGCAGGCGCCGGGGGAGAGCCCCCACACGAATGTGTTTGCTTGTCTAAAGTCTGTGCAGTTTTTAGTAGTCTTCCAGCCTCCGGTGCGGGGTTTTGAAACTCCATCACAAGCCACCAGCAGAACATTCTGAAAAAAATCTGGAGTGTGGCTTGTATTTATAAAAGTTATTTGTTTGCATGAGGCACATGTGCTGATACTGTGAGTCATGCATCCATTTTGCTGTGACATTTTCAAGCACAATTATGTGTAGTGGAATTTTTTTGGTAGCTGGCTATGTTGCCCATCTGTGAAATCATCATTCTACCAAGCACTAAAAATAGAGATGAAACTCTTGAGAGAAAATTTTGAATCTACTTAAATGACAGTTTGAAATGTGTTCCTGCAGTCAACAGTTTAAATATTTTCTATCCTAAATATGGATACTCTAAATTTAAGGTGATGTAGTCCTGCTGTCACTGCTTCAATTCACCTTGCTAGCACAGTAATAGAGCTGGAAATAATTTCTGGCTGGAAACCCAGTCTGGTGCCCACCAAAGCCAAATCACTTGGGCCCCAGAGGAGCAGGACTGGCGCAGGCATGCGAGAGCTCTGGAAGGTGGATAACACATGGAGTGGAAAGTATTTATTAATAACAGGGGATCCCTGGAGAAAAATGGGAAGACAATCCACGACTGTAGATCAGAGGGGAACAAGGAGAAGATGATTTCTTGATTTTTGACTACTAGCAAATGAAGCTTTGAGATAAAGAACAACAGAATATCCAGCAACTTTTGATTAGCTGTATTTTCAGTCAAAGCAAGTTAGTGAAAAGATATGGTAAACACTGAAAATAGTGAAGAACTGCAGCTAGAAGAGGGAACTGCTGGAAGAATATAAACTGTGTTGCTGAGTAATAGCATCCTAATTGAAGCCACACAAAGCCAAAAAATCTAATTAGTCAGGAAAACACATTTCATTACATTCTTAGTAATTTGTTTTGAAAAAGTCCAACTGGTTTTTAAATTCGACAGATTTTTATTGTGTTCAGAGCAGATTACACTGTTTATACTTGCATATAGAGAATGAAAAATATAGTTGCAGGCATATAAAAGAAAATATTTAATTCAAAATCATGTTTGCAGTTGTTCCTTGCTATCTGAGTACCATTCTATAAAGTTCTGCAGAGAGTATGGAAAAACTAAATGGGACTTTTGTTGAGTTGGTAAGCAATACTGGAGAGCATCACCCATTTCTTTAATCCACAGCAATCTGAGAAACACTTGAAGCTTCAGATCAACCAATCAAATGAAAAGAGCGTTGTCTGTGCACCCTGCTGCCTTCCCTCCTTCTTTCTCTCCTTCTCCCTCACTCCCTCTCACTCTCCCTGTCTTTGTACAGGTTTTCACAATGATATTTTTTCCACAAAATGTAGAGCTAAATCTCCAGCTAGACTGAGGTAGTGTTACTACATTTACATTCAGCTTTCAAAAATTTGTATTTTTGGTGAGCTTATATGCAAATGATTACATGGCAAGACCTCAGTGTGGTAGGTTTCTTGTATCTGGAATTTTTTTTTCAAGCGCTAAATAGGAGAGAAGAAAATCAAAATTATGCTTAGTATCAGGATACTTTGCTCATGCAAATTAGAAACCAATGATGCAAAACCGTAAAAGACTATTCTTGCAGAGGACATCTGAAAATTCAGTGTTATATCTTCTTGAAAGTTCTTTTACCTATTAAATCTCAACTGTGGATAAGGTCAGTAACATGGACAATTAAGCCTCCCTCTCACAATTTTTATCCTCAGTGGACTAATGTATTTTAAAATCCATTTATGCACATTTTTATCTACTTTTGAGATCCAAGTTAATGGGTTTTCAGAAGTATGCACTTTTTATATTTGTCTGTATAAACTATATCCACAATAACAATGTGCTATTTTCAGTTCTTTAAAGAGTCACCCTTACTCATAGTGACATCAGAAATGTGATATTCACTGATCTGACATAAACAATATATGGACAGATTTAAATTTCATCACGGTCTTCTTTAGATAAAAATTTGAATTAGTTCTTCAAACTCTGTAGCTCAATCATACTTTAGATGAGAAGAATGAAAATATAAGTCTTTAGGCAAAAAGAGAGAATGCACCTGAAAATATATACAAAATGAAAAGGAAATGCATAGCATGGACAAGAATTAATCCTTCAAGTCCTTGTTTGCAACATAGCCATGTTTCCTTAAAATATTCCTCCCATGAATAAGGATAGTAATAGTTTAGTGTCAGTTTAGTATATATTAGCATAGTAATAAGTTCATCTGGACTATTAGAATTAATAATGGATTAACTCGCATGAGTGAGAGTCCCTGCCTTGTTAAAGATGAGGCTACTTCTGGAGCTTCCCCTTTTTCATAAAATTACGTATTTGTTACGTAAGTTCCTCCCACATGCATTGCAACTGGATTTGTTTTTGTGTCCTGCAATGATCTGCTGCACAGTGTTGCTGTGCTCCACTCCACGAGTTCTTAGTGGCTGAGGTTTTGGTTAAGCAGGTTTATCCTTCTGCACAGCACTCAGAAATTCTTAACGGGCTCTGCTTCTATGATGTCCACAAGAGGCAGTTTCTTCATCTGCCTCTTTCCCTTACAGAGAATAAATCCCTGAGAAGCAGTAAATGTTATCAAGAGGGGAATGATGGTAATTTAGTTGGAAATCTGCAATAAATGTATTATAATATTGAATGTATCTACTCCCTGCTCTACCATTCTGTAACCTATAAATGAAGTACAATGAATATGGTGTGGCACGGAGGTACGACAGATGGGAACATCTGTATTTCTTTCTTCTCTGAACAATGGTTGTTTCCATTCAAAATGTCATCACTTGTTACAGTAGCTGGGACATATTCTAAAACACCCACAGAATGCTGGTCATTTCATTCAGGAATGAGTAACCAATATGAAAAAAAGTGACAGAAAAGTGAAGCAATCTTAGGGAAACCACTGGACAGCAGTTTCTAGAAGAAGGGAAAACAGCTGTTCAG
Source organism: Corvus hawaiiensis (assembly GCF_020740725.1). Lineage (NCBI taxonomy): Eukaryota > Metazoa > Chordata > Aves > Passeriformes > Corvidae > Corvus > Corvus hawaiiensis. Next base: position 17,033,145 of record NC_063223.1, on the reverse strand, counting down.
AGAGGAATTGATGGCTTCAATCATTAGCACTTTGGTAACTGAAGACTATCAGTGTTCCTTAAAACTTTCTCAAAGCTTTCTAAACGGACTTGCATTTCCTTTTAAACTCTAATTTTGATTTTGAAAATAAAGTAGGTAATTTTATCTAGCAATAAAGGAACAGTTAGCTTTTGAAATATGCACAACCGAATGCTTACAAGTTTGAACCAACTGTGAATTTTTTTCTCTCTGTTTCGTGGTTTTTATAAGGACTTAAGGACTTTTTATAGGACTTAAATTATAAGGACTGGGGGTTAGAAAATAGACATTGCTGAAGCCAAAATCAGGAAATTTATGAAAACATTTGCAAGGGAAGCAGCTGTTTTTTGGGGGATGTTTTTGTTTGTGTTAGATCCAGGCCTTATTAGATATGAATTTCTCAGTAGTGCCTCAGTGCTTAAATTCATAAGTCTCATTTAAAAATAATTATTTGAATGCTGGAGTCCAGCTTTGCCAAGATACTTCTTAGGTACTTAGGTTAGGCTTTAACTCCTGCTAAGCACATGAGGTGCCTTCTTCATTGCCTGCAATGGTTGTTAGGCAACTAATCTTGATTTAGATACTTTTGAAAATCTACCAAACATTTTTGACACCTAAATATCTGACTGTGGAGAGCAGAAGTCCTAGTTAATTTCTGGACATATAAGGCAAGTACTTAAGTACGCTAAGACTGTTTAAACTGGAAACACCTGTGCTGTAATGACACCTGTGAAGAGGGTGTGGTGCCTTCCCAAATCAACCAAACCTGCAACAGCTGAGCCACTCAGGTCAGAAAATCAGAAAAGAGCATGCGCTGAACCTGAGGTCAAGAAGTATCCGTGGAAGGCTACTCTCTAAATCAGCCTTGCTGCTAGGTTGGTTTGTTTTTTTTTTTTTTAATTAACAAAGGTAAAGCCAAAAAGGATAGGTTCTACCTAACAGTGAGCTTCTTACAAAGCTGGAGGCTGGGCATTCTTCACTGGATCCCTGGAGAATATCAGCAGTATTAAGGTTTTATTGCTCTTCTCCTAATTAATGTCTGTAGATGTTATTTATTATTAATTAGATGGAGATAGTTGTGGATGAAGAATGGATGAAAGAGTGGGTAGGGACATAAATGGGGAAGTGGCAGAGGAAAGGTGTAGTAGAAATAGTTTCATGGAAACGTTTTCTTGGCAAAATACCACTTTTGGTCAAAGATACGGGTTCAAACCCACTGGGTTTGACTGTGGCTTGTTCAAAGGAAATAATTAAATACTCCTTAAAAATGCGGGAAAATGTTAATTGCAGGGAAAACAAACTGTAATTTTGAAGAATCAGTTCTGTTTCGAATTAGAATTGATGCCTATAATTCTTATTGGACTTCATTAATCACTTTTTGTAGTGATTGAAACGCTGCCTTGCCGTAAGGAAAGGTGGCTGTCCCGAGTTTTCTCCTTTGTGGTAACAGCTCACGGTCCCTCCAGCCACGTGTATCAGTACACGGTATTTCAGGGGTAGCTTCACCACCAGTGAGACAAAGGCTAAATGAATGTTTGAGGGTTCTGCAGTGGAAGGTAATGCCAAAATGAATTTTTCTCAAAGTCAATTTATTTATTCGGATAAACTTTGAAGATCCCAGTGTTAGCTTGAAGTCAGAATGACAGCATTTCAACAGGCCAGCGGAGAGCTCGGGGTTGGGATAACTCGGGGGTTTTCCTGGCGGTGAGGGCAGAGGGTGCGGGCAGGGACGGAGTGACCGGAGAGCCTTGAGCTACCGGGAGCGGGGACACTGTGCCCGGAACGCGGGGAGAGGGAGATGCTAAAGCCGCTGCGGTCGGTGCCCCGGGCGTTGCCGCTGTCCCTGCCCTGGGCAGGGGGCTGGGGAAGGACGGGGGCTCGGGCGGGACCGGGTGAGGCGGGCGCGGGGCGGCGGTGACGGGGTTAAGGCGGCGGCGGGCGCGGGTCTATTTGCGGTGCCGGAGCTCCGGGCGATCGGAGCAGCCCCGCGCCCCCGCCCGGCCGCAGCAGCAGCAGGTGGCGGCGGTGGCAGCAGCGAGGGAGTTAAAGCCCGCGGCGGCGGGAGGAGGGGGACTGCGAGCGGGCGGCGGCGGGAGGAGGGGGACCGAGGCGGAGCAGGCGGCGGCAGGAGGAGAGGGGACCGGGGAGCAAGGCAGCAGCGGCAGGAGGGGGACCGAGGAGCCGGCGGCGGCGGCAGCAGCAGCAGCCGGGTTGCTAGGGATGGAGAGATCCCGTGTCACCCGGATGTGAGTGTCATGTTGGCCCAAACTCTGAGGGATTTGGCAGCGGCGAAGCAGCAGCGGCAGGAGGAGGAGGAGGAGCAGCAGCAGCCCCTCGCACGTCTCTAGTCACTACCATGGGGGTCGGGTAGCGGGTAGCGCAGGGGCAGCGCGCACCTGGCTCGGGGTGGGGTTGGGGGGCGTCTCTGCCCTTTTTTGTTTTTTCATTTTCCTCTCACACGCTGGAGAAAGTGAGAAAAATGCACCAGCAGCAGCAGCCCGAGCAGCACCCTGAAGGTAAGAGCCGGGGCGCCCACCAAGGGCAGCGGCATGCTTGGGGCTGAGAGGAGGGAGGGGGCGGGGGAGGATTTATGAGGGATTTGGGAGTCGGGGATTGGGGGGGATTAGGGAAGGGGTTGAGGATGGATGGGGTCGGAACGAGCGGCTGTGTTCGAGGAGGGACCGGGAAGGGCAGGGGATGAGACGAAGGCGGGACAAGGTGGTGCCCTCGGCGTGTGACCAACGTGCGAGTGGATTTATGCGCGTCTGTCTCTTGTCCTGGGGCCATTAATACCAGCTGCGGGAGGACACGGCTGGGGCTGCGTTTGCCTCATCCATGTGTAGCTGGGGACGAACCTGCCCGGTGCTGCGGCTCCCGGGGGCTGCCCCGCGCCGGGCGGGAGGGCGGCGGGGGCCGAGGGCAGGGCGGCGGGTGCGATGCGCTCGGCCCCTGCCCGGCGGGGCGCACGGGGGCGAGACGCGGGGCTCCGCGGCGCTAATCCGCTCCGCCGACGGGCTCCGGCGCTGCCACAGCCCCCGCTGTTGTTTATAAATGATTCCTCCCTCCTCAATCAGCAGCAAGTTTGTGTTGCCCCCGAGGAACGCAGTCACCCGGGCTTTGTTTCTCTTTCAAGCATCCATTTAAAAGGACGATGGATATATAGATAGATGGGTAGGTGGGTGGTTTATTTGCGCCGAGCCACGTTTCATGGCATCCCGAAGGGCAGGCGGAAGGCGGGGGAGATGGCTGTGCCATTCCTTTTATATCGGGGGGGGGGGGGGGGGGGGGGGGGGAATAGGGGGCGGGAGGGGAAGCAGGGATGCTTTGGGAAAATGTTGGAGGTAGATGTGCCACCTTTGCCCCCGCGGCGGCTCTGCCCCCCGTCTCACCCAGCTGTTGATGCGCCGCCGCTGGCCAGCGCTCGCCGCGCCGGTGCCGCTCCCCGCGGCAGCTCCGTGGGGGCCCCGCCGTGACCCCCCCACTCCCCGCCGCCATCCCGGGGAGCCATCTTAGGGCTCCCGCGCCCCCGGAGCGGGGGCCGGGCCGGCCTCGTCCGCGTCCACGCGCGTTCCCGGCGCTCCCGTGGTCTGTGCCCCCCGTCTGGAGCCTGCCACTCCGCTGCTTCACGGGGAGCGATTTTCCCTCCCCTGCCTGGGTAGATCCGTTTCACAGTCATCTCTCTTGCCAGCCCGAATTCCCAGCACGTATATTGTGCCGTTCCTCCATTTTTTTTTCCCCACCCAGGCATCAAGTTTTGAATCGCACTCGGGAGCCTCTCCTTCCTACAGGTGCATGTAGGAGTAGACTGTTGCGCTAGTCAAAGAGCTCGCGAGGAAGGATCCTTGCGAGGAGGTGGTGTTTTGCCTCTTTGCTGTCATCTGCATAAAGAGGACTCGATTGTTATTTGGAAGGTGCAGTTTATTTTTTAAATTCTCTTGAAGAAGCAAAACCGAACACCATCCTTTTACAGAGCCAAAGCTTATCCTTTCACAATGGGTTCATGATTGTGATTCCTAGTGCGAAAGACAGCAGAGCTTCATGAAAGTGTTTATCACAGACAATATTGGATCTTTGCTTGTGGGAGGCATCCACGCATTTTTCTTTGAGAATGCAAAGCAGGGCAAGATTTAACTTGCTTACAGGACTTCCCCCTCTACCTTGCTGCTTATTCTTAATTGAACAATGCGTAAGAATTTTAAACAACTACTCTTTCGACAAAATCAATTGAGAGAGTAGTAAATGCTAAGGCGCTACAGCAAACTTGATCTTAAGGGGTAGGTATGTTTTACTGCGTAAACACAAGGACAGGAAGGCTTCCAACCAGTTGGGAAAAGACATTGCAAGTGGAAGAATCAAAATGAGAAGTATTTGTGTCTCAACACTTATATCAATCTTGAAGTTATAAAACTGATTCCTGAGCATTTTTTTGCTACTGTTCAATTGCATGTACCACAGCACAAGTGTATGCATATATATCTGGATATGTAATGGAAGCATCACATTGCCCTGAGGTCTTAAAACAATCATTTTGGATTAGGACCCATTTTAGCATAAAAATATTATAACCAAGTACTTTTTTTCTTTTGTCCCACAGAGGTGAACTATGCAAGTAGCACCAGGATTCCTCTCCCTGGTGACGGACCAGCTATTCAGTCAAACAGTTCAGCACCATCCAAGCAAACTGTTCTATCTTGGCAAGCTGCAATCGATGCTGCTAGACAAGCAAAGGCTGCCCAAAACATGAGTACCACCACAGCCCAGCCTGTAGGATCTCTGTCCCAAAGAAAACGCCAGCAATATGCCAAGAGCAAAAAACAGGGTAATACGTCCAATAGTCGGCCACCCCGTGCCCTTTTCTGTTTATCCCTCAACAATCCAATACGAAGAGCCTGCATTAGTCTAGTAGAATGGAAGTATCCTTTGTTGCAGTTTGCTTTTTAAATTATTTTCTTGCATTTTGTAATTGTATCAAGGGGACTGTTTTACAGGATCTCTTAGAGCATCACAACTTAAGTGTTACTTCACTTGTACGTGTGGGTAACTGTCATTAATGTCAGTGCTAGTCAATTTGGGTTCAGCTGCTGTGAAAGGTGGTCTTTTGTGTCATATTGACACAGAATATCATTTACTGAAGTCAGTAGCTCAAAGTCAGAGAAGAGCTCATAGCTGTTCCTTTTTTCTGGGAGAAGTTGGGGGAACATTTTCAAGCTTGCATTATAGTCCAGCAAATCTCTGCATTGCATTTTTTGCCTTTCCAAATAAGGAAGAATGGATAGGAATGCATTCAGCCATCCAGTGTTAGGGAGATGACCAAAGATGTCAAACCTGTATCTTCCACATTGCAATTTGGTGTATTGCCATTAGGGCAAATGAGTCAGATGTAGAAATCTTTTTAAAAAGATTGGTTTTTTCCTGGTACTAAAAGTGGGGAAGATTTTTACTTAAGCCAAGGAAATGTTCTAAGTACACACAAGTGTCTGAAATATATTAATTTTCTAAGTTTGTGAACTTATGTCTACCACCAGATATATTTGGAAGCATGTACATCTAGATGGGAGATCAGAGATGCTGGCTTGTGTTCTTGATGACCTGTGTGATGGGAAGGATGGCTTTTTCTTTAGTTCACTGGTTGTGATGTGGAAATACCTGTATTTCTCTGGCAGAACTGATAGCATGTTGGTTTGGTATATTATTTAATTACCAAGAAAAGGTTTGAAACAGAAAATAGTTTTGCTGAGGTATAAGGAGAAAAATGTTAGCCTATTAGCCATGGCAACATCCCTGTAATGGGAAACAGCTGTTCAAGACAGTAGATTACTGAAGTAAAACTCAATTTGTTACTATAAACAGAACAGCCAACCTGGCAATAAGAGCTGTTACTCATTTATAGGGTTGGTTTTTCTCAGTTCTTTGTACAAAATTCAATTGCACATTAAAGATAGTGAAATGGCTTCTTCTTTCATTTAAACTGGTAGAAGTCCAACTAATTTCAGTAAATTGGCCTCTCCTTGGCTAAGGTCAGGTAAATGAAATTACTGTGGGTCTAGAGTGGAATAACTCAGCGAGAATTTGTCCCAGTAGCACCACATCATAAAACAAGGTTGTCAGTCTTGTGATGATATCAATTGCTCACTCCAGCCTGGAAAATGCTGTTGTAACTTTATTTTGTACACAATATAACAGCTGTTGATGTTGATCTGCTTTGTAGGCATAAAGGTGGCCCTCACGGTGACAAACTTTTAATAGGCCAACAAACAAAATTTACGCATCTTATAGGACATCTGGGCTTTGCAGGATTTCTTTTTTTTTCTTTTTTTATCCTCTTTTTTTTCCCCCTCTTCTTTTCCCCAAGGAACTTTTTAAGCTGGCAAAAAAATGCTTTTGAATATATTTAGTGCTCTTACCCCAGTCTTTTATGGGACTCTTACGGAAACATATCCAGACGTTGTGCATCAAATACAGGAAAGGATGCCAAAAATCATAGCTGAGGTCCAAAGTACTTATGTTCCAAATTTCCACAGATAGGTTGACCTCGGTACTTCCATGTTTCTAGTCATTAAGAATAGTAAAATACCTTGGGAGAAAGGAAAATCGATGATGAGCTTCATATGCATGAATTTTAAGAGAAGTAAGAAATTTTTTTCTGGAAGACAGAAGGTATCTCTAGGTTTCCACTGCCATCATCCAGCTCTAGTATAGAAGGCAGAGCTGCAGTCCATGCTGTTGTCAGTGTGAAAGTCTGTAGCCTCTCTTTGTGTGGCTGCCAAGCCAGCCATGATAGTCTGTTTTCTACTCAACTCACCTGAACTTTCATGTGTCCTGGTCAAAGCCAGGATTCAGGAATGCAACTGTCAGAGACATGGAGGGGCTCACAATTTTCCTATGACAATTGTACAGCTTTCTAGCTCTCCTACAAGAGAATAGTTGTGGTATTCTGGGAATCTTTCTCATATCCTACTATGAACTATATTTCAGATGATTTTCCTCCTTTGGACAAATATATTTTAATGAGACCTACAGAAGTACATGAGGACGGAACAGCTCCATGATTATTCTTTGCCCATTATGATGACCCACATGTTGATTTTAGAGTGGATAATTATATTCATCTTTGGAATTTAATATAAAGTGCTCTGTGACAGCATGAGTAATAGTTTTCAGTCTTCTCAAAAGGAAGAGGACGTTGAAGGATCATTGTGATGGAAAATAATATGGTATATATAGTGCTATAACTAGAGGTGATGGAGTGTTTGTCAGAGTTATCAGTCAAAAGATTGTCTTAAAGTAAGACTTGTTTTACCATTGTTGATGCTGAAAGGAGAACTAGACTTAAAAGTTTGTAGATACTCATAAGACATGAGTTCCTTAACAAGATTTTCCAGACCATTTGACATATTTATACTACTGTCTATTTTTGCCAATTGTGTGGCCTTAGCTGTTTACATCCCATTCCCAGAAGATGATTCTAATTCAACTAATCATAATTTGGTAAGTACTCTGGAATTTTTATTTTATATTTGTTTGCTATGCTTTTAACATGATTAACTGCTAGTATTTCAGCCTGCACTAAATACAGGTAATTTCAGTAAAAGAAATTGATATACAGTGATACTACAAAATGCATATGGAATTGCTTTGTGCATTTTTTTTTTTCCAGTAGTAAGTGTTACTTTGTCATGTGTTCAAGATGAGGGTTTTTATCAGTAAAATTCTTTGGAGAGAAATGTGCATTAATATTATGCTGCATGTGTCCATATATTCGTGTGGCAAAAAACTTTAATTTGTGTTTCTATTGCTTATATTGATCACACTTATTTACTAGCTGTTACTGTTTCTGACACTTGTTTCAGCCTTGAAGGTTTACTGCCTTTCCAAGTGTACTTGTCTACTCTGTTTGCAGTTTTTAATGGTGTTATTTGGCTGTTTATTTTGCTGGATATTTTAATTTTTAATGAGAGGATGGTGGGAAATTTTGCATTAATACATTTTAAAGTGATAGGAACATCAATATGAATTTTCAAAGTGGTCACTACTGGTATAAATGGCCTTTCAAAAAAGGGATGGTACTGCAGTAAGTGGTGTGTAGAAATGTATTTCTTTGACTGAAAATACTATACTAGGGTTGTGCTTGAAACGATAAAATGGAGCCTAACTTTTTTTTTAATTCTCTAAAACTTACAAAGGCTATCACTCAAGAGTAATATTGAATTACATTGCAATGATTTTGTTGTTATTAAACTCCATCTTGAAATAGTGGAGTTGAGTGGCCTTGTGCACTCAAAATCTGCACATGACTCTTGGGATGGGAGAGGAAGTTCATGAAATAAAGAATTGGATACCAATAAGTAGGTAATTTTGGATTCATTTACCTGGAAAATTAGGGTTGATATGAGGTCTTCTATTTTATGAACGTATTTGCATAATTTGTGATGTGTATATGCTCATTTTCCTAAAAGTAATTACTTTGTGCAGATGACCCAATTTTTTTATTTTTTTAAATTGAGATTAAGCAAATATGGACAATAAAAATTGCTGATGAAAGAGTAATTCAGGTCAATGTAAAGAGCAAGTTATGCAGCTGTGTATCCAGCCAACCAACAGACTTCCTTTTTTTTTTCCCTGAGAAATTCAGGGCACAAATCTCCATAGCTGTCAATCCACCCTGAGATCTGCTAATAACTAATTTCAGAAAGCATTACATGAAAAGGGTAAAGTAGTTACTTGTGTCAGAGGCTAATCATTTTGAAAAATGTTTCTAGCATTAGTTTTGTTAGGTTATTGTCTGGTGTTTCTGACCCAGTTTCAATTCTACAGTGTGCTAGTATTTAGAAAGACAATGGTCATTTTCATCCCTGATGATTTTTCTGTTTTTTATCTAATGTGGCCAGGTTAGTCTAAGGAATAATAATTTATGTGGGTTTTTTTCCTTTTAGTAAGAGATTATTAATCCTTATGCATTTCAAGTAGAAGGGTTCTTGAACCCCCCCAATTATATGTATATAAAGTTTACTTGACCATTTAAATAACCTCATATTCTCATTAAATTTTCATCCTGTTTATCCTGAAGTTGAGTCATGCCACTAAGTTTGCTCAAAGAACAGAATTTATACTGACAATGTACTTTCAGCTGCTGGGACAGATTTAAGTGCAGTGAGGGAGCAGACAGACACATCCTGTGTATTCAATCTAATAAAAGAAATAGTTCTGGAACGAGCAGCATTGGCTTTTCTCATGACTGAGGTTCTCCATCATGAAATACACCAACCAGTCGTCTGGGTTTGTGGCTCTCCTCTGGTATTTCAATGACTATTTTCCTCTGTTAGTGTGGATTCAAGTGTACTGTGAGGGAGTGCAGTAGAAGAGCTGAGTTAGAAATCTTCAGGCTTGGGGAACCTGCTGGATCCTGTGTTTCCTGCTGCTTGAGGTGTATGTGTCAATAAGTGTTTGAGAAAGGGCTGTGTCTTACAGTGGGAGAGGGGATTATTCCCTTAATAAGGTTCAAATCTTTTGTCTGGTTTGTCAATAGACCAAATCTGAAGTCATCATTGAACCTTATAGGTTTGGCAGGATTTTAGCTCCCTGCATGTAGACATTGATGCCTGACCTGAGCCCTACACTCTGATCTTGCTAGGAGACTATCCCACTCTGGCTTTAATTCAAGCTCAGCTTCATAGATTTTAGTTTGCATATGGATGTAATATCTACCTTGGTTCTCTCAATATTGCTTCATTGAATTGAATAGAGGAATTGCTTTCCATCAGCTAGCTGAACTGGCTCTTTTTTTTTATTTTTTATTTGTAAACAGAAAAATGAAATATTTATCCATGTGGGGTTTTTCTGTGAATACAAAACAGACATAATTTGGAATCAGCCTCAGAATGAGGAAGTGATGATATGAGAGCAAAATCCAGTGGAACACTGGTACATGGGAACTAGAAATGTAAACTTTTCTATTTTGGTTGGGCTCATGAGGAGGTATGTGAGAATTTGAGCAGTCCACCTGTTCATCCTTTATGACTTGGAAAGTTTGCAGTGGCAACATTAATGCAAGGAGGTGTGTGCAGAGCAGGTATTCGCTCCTCTCTGTGGTGGGATGTTAGAAGGCAGGGTCTGTATGATGGAGTTTCCAAGACTTGTAAGAGAAACCTGAGAGAGTTTCTGAGTCTGTCTTGGCCCATGACTGAAGCAGTGAAACACTGTGTGTCAACCACCCAGCCTCTGGTTGTGAGGGAGCCCTGTTCTTCCTTCCTCTTTAATGTTTCCACATGTGGTGCCTAGCCAACACAAAGTCAGTTATACGTTGCAGTAGTAATGGCAATATAAATTTTATAACAAAAATAACCAAAAATATAACAAACATTTTAAGAAACAGGCATACATGTCTTAAGAGAAATAGCAAACCAAATGCATGCATACTATTTATTTTTTAAAAATAGGCCGTATCTTGGGTATCATTATTCTTGGAAATGAGTCTATCTTTAATCCTAAATATCTTAAGAGAAAGGTCTGAGAGAGGGTTCCACAACCTTCTTTTTGGAATTGTAGACTATTTATACAAAACTGACAGTGCAAGTGGAGTGTAAGGATGGTTCAACTGTGTGTTTCTGCGTTGGTCACTTGTCTTTGATTTGCAAGTTGTGATTACTGATGTTTTTGTGATAGAGCCAGCAGCATGCTATGTGATATTTATGATACTTTAGGGGGAAGCAAGAAAATGTTTTTTCATTAGATTAGTGACTGAATTACGCAGATGGTAATAATAAGCAGTGATGTCATAGGATAGGAGCCCCTTTCATTCGTAGTTTTTTTTTTTTTTGTCTTCTGAATGCACAAGCTCTGGTTTGTGTTTTGGCTTTTTGCTGGTCTCTGGGATCAAGGGTGCTTTACAGTTACCTTCTTGCTCAGTGAATCCATGGTCATACTTATCCTCTGTCAGGAAAGAGGTGTTAGCAGTGAGTGATACAAAACAAAGCAGAAGTGCAGAATCAAATTCAGACTGGACCGTGCTTGACCACTTGCCAAGTGTTACAGTCCTGTGTTCAATGGGGAATTTTGTCTAATCCTTTGTCGAAAACACCTTGATGTGTCTTTGAGGTGTGCCAGGAGAGGCAGGAAAAAGGGATCTTCTTTTCTGTATTTTGACTGGAGTAGTTCTCTCATGGCTGTGTGTATTGCACAGACTGCAGTACAGAGTGATGAACTTTAAAAACAGTTACTGAACTTAAACCTGAATTCTACTTCATTAATAATTAGTCCCTAATCATTGAATGTACTGATACAAGTGGGCCCTGTTCTTCTCCAAGTAGATGGGTGAAACTACTATTGAACTGAGAAGTTTTCTGTTAGAGGAGAGGCAAGGTACTTTGGGATGAAATCCTGATTAGCTCAGTGCTTAATATTTTAAGGTAGTTTCTTTCATCTGCCTTCAGAAGTTTCAGGTGATCTAAACTTTCCATGCTTGATTGGGCTCTCCTTTTTGGAAGTGTTTCTTGTCTGAGCTTGATAAGAAGCAGTTTCTAGCAGAAAGGGCTTCCTGTATATATCTATCTTCTGTTTCTGTCTTTTACTTTTTTCCCCTCATCTGTGGTATGTTATTTCCTTTCATGTCGTTTGTCTTTAACTTCCCACTCGTTTCTTTCTTGTTATCTTTTGCCTCTACCCTCTGGCTTCCCTCTGCGTTTTCTCTCCTGTCTGTCCTCTTGTGCAGCCTGCTTTTCTCTATCTCGTTCTCCCACCTCAATTTGTCTTCCTGGTGTCATCCTGCTGTCCCATGTTCTGTTCTGTGCTTTCCCTCCCGCTGCCTTTCCCATTGCCCTGAGTTGCACTGGGCTTCTTTCTTTATCATGTGCAGGCAGACCAGCACAATACAAGTCTGGATTTTGGCTGAGATTAAGACATTCTTGGTTATTCTTTTCCTTTCCTTCTTTTTAATAAACACATATGAGCAATAAGAAGGCATCCATCCATCCAGAGTTGATGAAAACAACACCCCTGAAGTTTGAGTTGAGTCTTTGGTTGCAATGCATCTCTTGTGACTAGACCCCCACGGTTTGCAGCAGGTAACACTGTTCTACTTGAGACTGACAGCAGAGTCAGGGGGTGGGAGACACAGCTGTATAAATTACAGCAAATTGGCAAATTCCCATGAGTAAAGAGCTTGTGTCTAGTGCACAAAGGGCTCCTAATGTTAATTAACGTCTCTGTGCCCCTGGTAACAGGATTCTTCAGCCTTGAGTACCACTGTCAGTGGGGAACCCTCTCAGAGGGAGGCTCTGTGCTAGAGATTCTCTCCAGCCTGTGCTTGCAGAGCAGGTCGGGTGCTGATGGTCCTGGATGCCTCCTCTTTATCCCAGGTGGTTGGGACTGGGAGAGCTGTAGTGGGGGACACTGCTACAGAAAGGTAATGTTTGTGTCCTACTTTCAGGCTAAGATTTCCTCTGTAAGTAGCTTTACGTGGCTCTTTGAGTGCCTTCAGGAGGAGGAAAGCCAATGTTGTGCCTTCAATCTAGGGCACAGCAGGAGAGTACTCTGAGGAGAACTGGTTGAACTCTTGACTTCGAGGTGTCAGGCTTCCTGCCCTTATCTCATTAGCAACTCGATGACTCATTCAGTTCTAAGGCCACATGACTAATTAATCCATCCATTGAAAAAAGGTTGTTGGTTTTTACCTTGCGCCCAGTTATCCTCTATATATAGATTATCTGAAAATACAGTTGCAGAATTCTATAAATTTTAACCACATTTAGTAAATAATTCTAAAGATTTTTGTTTAATTGCTAATTGTTCAATGTTGTATCTTAGAAGGATTTCTATGTTTATCTACTGTCTTTGCTTTGTTTACTTTTTCAGCTCAAGGGTCTTTAAAGCCTGGCTCTCTTTCCACTCACTTAGAAAGTCTTCCAATCTAAATAACTTTCTGATACTGTGTTTCTGATATTTTTCTATCTTTGGATTCTTAGCTAATGCTCTCTCTTAATGTCTCTGCTAGCTGGCATAAAAGTCACCCAAGTAAACTTTTCAGGAAAGATGCAAGATAATTTGGACTCTACTGAACATACTTCACTTTGCTTGGGAAAACATGGTGGAGACCTTATAATGACTTGTGTGTACTTAGCCAAGCTACCCATACTAAAGATACCAAACTCATTTGTTGTAAGAGAAAATATCATTAAGTTTAATCTGAAAAAGATTTAAAAATATAGGATCTAATTGTAACTGATACACCACAGGAGTTTTACATTGTGCATTGGCTCAAGTCAGTGATATGTATTTGCATGTGTGTGTATGAATAGTCAGGAGGGGCCTTGAGAAAGTCAGTAGTTCAACTTTGGAAAAAAAAACCATCCCCACACAGGCCTAAAATGAGGAGACTTGGCTCAGTTTTTTTGTGTATATGCAAATGGTCTGAGGGGTAGTTTTTGGTAATTTTTTTTTGCTATTTTTCATGTACATTGATACCCTGACATGTATTTTCTCATTCAAAAACTCATGAAATAACTATTTAACTACAAGAACAACATGCCTTATCTTTCTGAAAATTAATAATAAAGCTATTTGATGGTTATTAGGTGAGACAGAATGCATCAGTCCATAACCTTTGCACATTTGCAAGAATTTCTTGATAGATGACATTTCTGCAAGGGGATTATTAAGAAATATTGTAATGTAGTACTCAGCCTTATCTTCCTATTTCAGTTTCAATTTTTTGTTTAGTACTATTTTCAGCCCAAAACTTCAGTAATATGCATTAGCTAATTATTATGGATTTCTTTGATTTTTCAGTGCAGATTTTGAATTTAGAAATATTTTTTTCCCCCTTTGTGTTGTAATGCACACCTCTGCAAAACAGATGAAAATTTGGAGATGTTTGTGTTTTAGTCCCACTTTATCTGCAGTATCCTGGGCCTGTCTGTGCTGCACTACCCAGTGATATGAAACAGCTCTTGAATTTTTCTGGTGAATGTGATTGCATGTGTCAAGTCCATCTCTAGCTGTGAATGAAACAGAAATTTTATTTCACACTCTGATTTAGGAAGAGGGTCATTCCCAAAGGAAAGATATGACCAGGATGACTGGCAATTTCCAACTGGTAGAAAGGTCATTTGGGTTTGTAGAAGTCAAGTCTTTGTTCCTCTTTAGTTTATTCTGTGTGTCCCAGTACAACTTAACCTGTGCTGAAGTATCTGGATCCTAAAATGTCTGTTTGGAGTACAAGGGTGTGTGAGGATCTGCAGTTTGGTGTTACAGATTTCAGTTAATGACACTACAGAACTTTTTTTTTTTTTTTTTAAATGCAAGAGAGCTTCTCTGTTGTCCAGACCAGAAGGCCTTACAAAAAGATGTACTTAATCATTCCCATTTGAAAGGAAATGCTTTTTCCATGTTCAAAGTTGCAAGCTTGTTCCTGTGGGGAATTCCTACTAAGGGCTTGTCTCTCCTTAAAGAGATTTGCTGGTAGTGCACTACTGGCAAACTGCCTGGGGAGAGAGAGCATACACCAGAAAGAGTTCTTTTTCTATTATAGCCTAAAGTCAGTCTCCAAACAGAATAGTGCTGCACTGGTAGAGAAGGCCTTTCTTTTTTTTGGTTTCTTTATGCTGTGAAGAGCAGTGATTTCCCACTTTTCCCTTACTCCCTCCCTGATGAAGAGATGCCTGTGAAATGTTTAAGTATAGGCTGGTTGTAATAAAAGTAAATCTGTTCATTTAAAAACACAGAAAAATCATATTAGTTACTGTATCAGTTGAGTGGTCAGTGGGGAAAATATTTAGATTTGGTATTCAAGTAGCTGTAATTGAAATACAAATTGAGCATTTAAGATGAGTGGGAGAAGTTTTTACTTTTTATGCAAACTCTTGGAACAGAGTAAAAGTTGACTTTGAAATACTCTGAAAAAACCCATGAAAAATCCTGATGATAAAACTAGTTTACTGACTTTATGTAAAGCATGTGAATTACTTGTTTACTCCAATACTGAGTATGGAAATCTAACAAAATACTAGTTATGGTTTTATTCCTTGACAATAGCTGCCATGCTACAGAAAACCCTGAAAATAATTTCTAAAGGTTTTACTCAAAAAATGAACACGTAGAATTGAGAAGCTTTATGTTGCCATGTATCAATGTCACACCAAACACAGATTGCCATAAGTATTACTTGGATTTTCTCTATAAAACCTGTTTGAAAACTCTAGGTTATGCAGGGTATGGGTGTTTCTTTTAAAACGATGTTCACATCAGATGTATGTTAGGCTTTGAGAACTGTATTTGTTTTTAACATGGTTTGTGTGTGAGTGCTGTGTGTTGAAATACCACAGAGTTGGGATTCATGGCTTTTGAAAGTGCTGGCCAAGGCTGGCTTGCTTAATTTGAGCAGAACTGGAGTAGTTCTGTGTGCTTTTAGAAAGCTGGTCCCTGAGTACTTCAAAAGATGCATGTAGCTGTTAAATCAACTGAAATGCAGTTTCTAATCTGGTGAGCTTTAATGACAAACTGTTTTCAGTCATGGTTAATTGGATATGTGATTTGGTTTACCATTCATTTTGCAAGAACTCAGATTTGTTTACCCTTCTGTCATGCACCAAAACCTTCCTTTTGCAGGGCCATCTGGAAGAATAGGGCCATGAAGAAAGGTTAAATGAATACATAGAGATAGTGGAAGAATATTAATTAGGATGGAAGTGATGTCCTGTTTTTGGTCATTGTGCAATCATTTGTGATAACATTTTCATTTAATGAATTGCAAATTGAATATCATTGTATTTTTCCCCCCACTGCCTGCCTCAGAAGAGATTGAGACCATGAGTGTCATATCTGCTTGAATAAAATTCACTTGGTAAAACCAAGTAGCTGCTTATAATTGTTTGTGATTTTTTTCATGGTTATTTTTATGAAGAAAAGGGGTTTTAGAGTTCCATTTTTTTTTTTTTTTTGAAGAATGCCTTGATTTAAACAGTGTTGGTATTTCTCAGAAATGTAGGTGCTTGACTTCAGCATTTGAAACAAATTTTATATAAATATTTGAGATGTATGCTCATAATTCAATGATTTTCAGTGAAGTCAGCACAGCTGACCATGATAAATAATTTGACTTTTCAATGTTTGTGGGGATTGATTAAACTTTGAAATGATCGGCAGATTGGTTTTCATGGATTTTTTTAGTTATGAATCAAGATTTCCCCCCCCCCCTTCCCCTTCTTTAATATTAAAAGGTATTATTCCAGTACATTTTTGGTTTAGACCAGTACATTTTTGATTTAGATGCATGGCTAGAAGTTTGGGCAGTGTCTAACTCTGTTGCTGATTTTTTTTTTCACAGCGATCATTATTCAAGGGGGTAGAGAGCTGTGACCAGTTTGCAATCTTGTAGAATTCTATCTTTGGGTGATGCTGTTATTAAGGATCTGAATCTTGTTATTTGTTAGTGTGGTAAATCATGTAATCATGGTCTGTGTTGGGTGGTAAAGGTGAAGGGATCACAGTAGACGGAGAACCTGCAGAAGCTCAGAATTTAGTCTTCAGATTTATTTTTGTTGCAAATTTTCTAATAATACATCAAATATTGGTTGAAGGGAAATAGCTCAGCCCAAAGATTCATTTGCCCAGTTTTTTTTAGTTGTCCTCTTCTCATGTGATACAAACCAGGTGATATGTTGAATTTAATCCCACCTGACAGCTTATGTATGTCGTGCTGAACTACCAGGCAGCCTTTCAGTAAAATGTTGTGGGAGATCCAGTGGCACAAAGGAACCTACAGAGCTGCTTACATTTGTTCAGCACAAAGGAAATCTCTTTACAATGTAAGAATATGAGCCTGAGAAGTGTTTGTTAACGAGGTTCAGTAGTTTGATAATTATACTTTTCTGGGTTGCTGACGGTGGCTGCAGAGTGCAGCAGCCTCCAGCAAGACGGCATCTTCTGCGGCTCAGCAAATCAGACAAATGCAGTCCTTCCAAGGAACTGAGTAGCAAATACCCCAAAGCTGTATTATGATTATCAGACATTTTGTTAGTGCAGTTTTCACTCTGTTGGATTTATTATGATGCCATTACTTATTTTTTTCATGTATTCATCCAGAATCCTTTAAAACACATACCAATGATGTGTGGCACAAACCAGTTATTCATCATGACATGATATCCTCATCACAAGAAGCTTTAGTAGTTCTGAGTTCAAGTAACTTGTTATTCCATAATTTATTTCTTCCTATAGCAAAGGAAAAATCTGAAAGAAAGCAACATACCAAATTATGTACCTCTTGTATGTTTATTAAAATAAGGTCTCAGGATCTCTTAAGATGACTAACTTCAGAAAAACTAAATTAAAAATTCAGTGATAAAAAGGAACAATGTTCAACTGAACTGTACCTCCAAGTCTCATGGTATTAAATGATGCTTTCTAGTTTGTTCTTTGAAAGTTAGAGATGAATAGTTCCAGGTACAAAGTCTGGGACTGGCTCTGCCTCCTGTTGAGGTGCCTCAGCTGCTCTAATTCCTGAGGCGTGGTGTAGACCTGAAAGCTTTTCTCCATTCTGGTACCAAATTGAATGGTACTTAAAATGTTTTACACTTTTTCTTAAATATAATGAAACCATCTCGTTTAAGTGAAAGTCACTAAAACGTATTTTTGGCCAAGGCCATGTCATTTTGCTGGCCAGTGCTACAGTTCTGTGTTTGTGTGGTCACGGGGTTGTTGGTGCAAGCCCACCTTAAGCCAGGCACGTGTGCCATCTGCATTCCTAATGCCATAAGAAGACCTTATCCTGAACTTGGAAACTTGCTGGAGGCTTTGCAATCTCGACACCCAGAGTTAATGCAGATTGAGCCGAGGTAGACTGAGCATGCACAGACCTGGCCTGTCAGCATGGGTTAGACTTGTGACTTTTGTAAAGGACTCTGTCTCCTGTAGTAAAAGTCTATTGACTGCTTCCCACGTCTCTGTTTTCCCTAAGCACTGCATGGCTGAGAGCGTGTACCAGTGTGGATGAAAAATGCATGGGCTGCTGATTTAGCTTCAGCTTCTGAGAGCATCTGATTTCAGCCAAATAAAGCAGAAACAAACATTTCCAAGTTATTTTTACATGATTTTTTGAGAACAGGAGGAGAGGAGCTTTGTGTTCCCTCTTTCCCCCACATACAGGCCACTTGTCATCCCAAAACTCAAGCAATGGCAGGCTGAAGGGATGAGGCTTTATTAATTTTTATGCTTACAGAACTGGATGTTTTCTTTAAAAGGAGCACTGAACTATGTGGGCTAACAAAGTCAAATAGTTTGGTGCCATAGGGGAAAAGGTAAGAGAGCATAGGTAACATTTTAGCCAAGGACTTCAGGGATGAACATTGAATGTTTTAGTTTACCCCAAACTTCTTGGTATTCTTGGACAGGATATTTATCTCTTTAGAATTTTAGTTTCCTGCCTATAAAATAACTTTCTGCTTTAAAAGGCTGTAGAAAGGAAAACTAAGTTTGAGGCTGTGAAGCATCCAGATATGGTGACTAGGATTTGTATAGACAGTGGAATGATATCTAGGGAGTTCTCTTAAAACAGTTACTTTGTCTTTATCTGGAAATGGTTTGGCTGACGTTCTGGTGAATGCTTTCTGGTGCATTTTGTTGTTAGAGGCTATATTTTAAATTGGAGTACGTAGAGTGTTTTGGCAGCAAATTTTGGCGAAGAAAAAGTGATTGGTAGTGGTAATATAGGAACAGAAGGAACAGCCACTGTTCCCATAGTGATACAGCAAAAGCAGTGACATTTAGGTAAACAGCAGTAGGACAGGAAATTTGGGGGAGTTAATGTTAGATGTCTCAGAAGATACAGTAAGCATCCATACAGTGTTTCATGTGTATCTGGAAATGCTAATGTTAAGCTTCTATTTGTTATATTAGTGGCAAAAGCACCCCTCAATATTTGCTTGGGAAGTTCAGGGATTCCTTGAAACGGTGATCTGTGAATGAAACCAAGGCAGGCAACATCCCATTCAGCAGGAATTGCACATGGCAAAAGAAAGGGTGGTATTTTGAGCGTTCACAAATAAGGGGAGCTGCCCAACTGGTGGGAATGGTACCGTTGAAGGTGTTTTTGATTTCCAATATTCTGTCTTCAGAAATGTTAGTTTAAATTCCACATTCCATTACTTAGCAATAAAAAGATAGAATCACAGTCTTGGCTTAGGTTGGAAGGGACCTTCAAGATGGTCTAGTCCCAATGCCTCTTGCAGTAGATGGGGTTGCTTAAAGCCCCATCCAACCTGTTCTTGAACACTTCCATGGATGGAGAAAAAATAATAATGCTATATTCTTCGGCATATGACTTTGTAAGATACTACTAAAACCATGAAATACTTCACTGTTGTATTTCACAACCATGAATTACTGAAATGGCTCTGAATTTGCTTTTATGGAAGTACAAAACTTCCAACGTTCTTAGTCAAAAATTCCACCTCTAATAGAGGCCAAAGTTTACATGTTGGTAATTCTGTCTTTGGATATGGGATCTTTGGAGTTCAGAATTCTTTTTGTGAGATGGATATTTGTCACGTGAAGGGGATTTAGTCTCTAGAAGAGATGATGAAATTTTTCAACCAGCTGTGTAAACCACATTTTTGCAGAATGTGGAAGAAAAAATGTAAACCCCCAGAAATCTTACTTAAATCTTCAAACTATTAAAATGCAAGTGAGTGTGTTCTTTTTATCCCACAAAACACAAAAGTATTTTGTATCAGACTCTTGTTTCCATATGGAATTTTGAAGAGTTTGTGTTTGAGATATATGGCCTGTCCTATTATTAGCCAGTAATCTCAGAGTAAGTTCCTGGCAAGTGTGAAGGACAAATTAAGGTGCCAGAGGCCCAGGTACTCAGGCTGTTCTCCACTTAGTTGTTTATTCATTTCCTTCTTCCATATTTTCTCATTTTTCACAGGAAGAAAGCTGGTAGTGGAGGCTGTTAGTTGATGTTTTCACATAATAATGTCCTTTTTAACCTTGATAAATAGTGGGAAGCTTATCTGTTCTTGATAACAGATATAGATCTTGAGTGATGTGAACTGAAAGGTAACCTCATCAGCTATCAATGAACTTAAAGGATTTGTGTGTCTCGCCACAGTCATTGTGTGCACACTTAGTGCCTGTGTAATTACAGAGTAGAATGCTGACGCCTGCTCCTTGCTAAACTATTAGAGGTCACTAATAATAGAGATACTTTGGTTTCTTGGGCAAGGGCAGATATGTGGGCTCACATTTGTCTGAAGGAGGTATTTCCTCAGCTGACAGGCAGCGTTCAGAGTGCCAGACACTCCAGTACAGGGTCAGCTCTGAGCAGGCTGAGCAGGGGGACCCTGGAACATTGGCTGTTCCTGCACTGCACAATTTGGAACTCCCTTGCAGAGTGTGAAGAGAAGAGAGGGAAATCTTAGGGTATAAGAGCACAAGGTTTCCTATCTTTTGTTCTCTAAAACTTTGGAGGAATAACCATGAGTATAAAGGTCTGTGAGTTACATGGGTTTACTGTTTGCAGAGACAGTTCAAGATGTTCCCTACCAAGCTCTGACCACGTATTTTAGAAAAGAATTGCAAAACTGCAAATGCTGTCTCACTTTTACTTGCTGTGACTCCAGTAATGAGTAGTGCATATTAAAGTCCTACTGGAATGAAAGCAAATCCTTGAAAGTTGAATCCTTGGATTTGAATGTTACTATAAAAATTTAAGTTTGTGGTGGAATACTTATTTCTCTAAAAATTAAAAAGGGGTAACTGTAGGCCTTCGTCTTGGCTTAGAAAGGGAAGGTAAAAGGGCTTATGGTTATCATTCTCTCTAGAAGACAAAAACAAATTTTTTATCTTAAAATTGTGTGTCCTTACACAAAGACTGACTTATATTTATTTCTCTTCATGTATTGACTTGATTAGAAATGACTAGGTGGTGCTCTGAGACAACCCCAATTGCAGGGTGAATCATCTTAATGCCACTTTTTCATGGCTGCTCATATTTTAAATGAATGCATTTTACTTGCAGATAAGAGGTGTTAACCACGAACACTAAAAATATAATGACTTAGCTAATGAGTGATAAATGGCTGTGGTCTTCTGATCACATGAAAATACTTGACTCCTGTGGAGCAGAGAAGTTTTCAGCTTTCAGATTGCAATTAATTAAATGTTAGAATTGTTATAACTCTGAGTAGGATGTAGAGTCTCAAGGGATTGTAGATTTTTTTTAAGCCAAACGTAGAGTGTGGATATAATATATAGGACCTGCCTTCCTGAGTACCTAGCTTAGTAATTCAACTACTGCCCCTCTTTTCAAATCAGAAGCAGCTTATCTAAGTTAATATGTTGCCATATGTAGTATTAACTCTATTATGGATACTTTTTCTTGTATCTAGTTAACTCTTTTCTAAGGCTAAAGGCTGAATACAAAGGGCTGTGGTTCCCAGAAAGTGATTGATTGAAGGATTCACTCATCTTTAAAGCCTATAAATAAGTACATGTTACTGCAAATTTGTCAAAAAAAATCAGAGGCAAAAATCAGAGCAGATTAATTTTTTTTATAAGTGTCGTGGCTTCATCGTGGAATTTACTCTGTCAGTAGCTGTTAGGTTGATAAACACTCATGAGAATCGATTCCCTCATTTGTAAGTTAGCCATGTGTTGCGTGTATCTTCACTCTACGAAAATAGTTGGATTCTGGCACATTTTATTCTAAAGCTTTTCCCAATACAGTTTTTCTTCCCGTGCTGAAAGATTTTTATAAGCAGTGATATTTCAATGACGAAAATAATAACACTTTGAAAGATGTTAAAATTGGTGAATGATTTCCCACAACTTCAGTAACAGTTGGATGCTGCTCTATTTTCCACTAACACAGGCGATGATTACTTGATAATTTGGTGCTATATCTATAAAAGCATGCTCTGTGTGAGTTAAGAAAAATAGCACTTTTTAGCCTAGAGTTTCTAGCTATGGTTTTGTATAAGCTGTAACAAGCAGTAAAATGTGTGCTCTGTGGTTTGCAGTGACCTTCGTTGTTGGATAAATTGCAAGAAAAAGATAAAAATCAAAGACATGCTTAGAAATTCTTTGTTTGGAGGGCTAAATCTGGCCTGTATTCTGCTGTCCTAATTGTGCATAGTGGTTGGAGACCTTTTCAGCTTGGGCAGACACAGATCTTCCAAAGGGGACAAGCAAAGCTTTCATGTTTTTTTTTCTTTTTTACAATACTCGGTGTGTGTGTATATACCTAAAATAGAGCAATGTGTTCGTTCTGAGCTGTAGATTTCTAGTTGGCATATATGGTTTTATGTAAATTTGAAAAGCATTCACACCTCTGAAAAGATCCAGAAGGTTATTTTTATCAATAACTTAAGCACTGTAATTATTTGGAAGCTAAATGTCAAGAATTATCTGTGCCCCAAAATTAACTTGGGCATGCCAGAAGCAATTCTTGTTTTATCAAGATTTTCTTTAGTGTAGGAGCAGCAAATTATGGCAGCTGTACTGATCCTGTAGGATCAACCCCTCAATCCTGGCTCTAACACTAGCCAGTAGAAGGTGTCTAGGGAACAAAATAAAGGCCCAGTACTGGATCCAGTAATCCTCAGCTCAAGAAGTTTGAGCCAGAGAGAGACCTTGGTGTTCAGTGGTTCTAGATGAGACAGTTCACATCACACTTAATAATTCACACCATACTTTGTTTAATGTTTTGAGAGAACATAATCTGGTCATTGTACTTAATTGTTATCATTTTAATTCTAAAGCTGCTTCAGCAGAGACAAATATTCTAACATCTTGCCCATAAAGAAACCTTCCTGTGTGGAGCAGTCTCCAACTCGCCAGCCATTTTTTTGCTACTCTTTCCGTTTCTCCTTTAACAAGCTATTTTATTCTTTTGTGTCACTGTAGTAGATATTTTTTCTTTTCTGTCAGGAAGTAAAACTTAAGAATGCAGTGATTGCTATGAAGGTATTGTTCAGAAATAATGTTTTGAATCAGAATGCATCATGACATGATGACATTTTGACTCCTTGTAAAGAGGATCTGAGGTGCTGTGATGTACACTGTGTCACTCTGGAGTATGATATCAGACTGAGTCTGACCCAGTATTTACCAAGTAGTGATCTGGGTTACCAGAGTGTTGTTGGGCTTTTTTCCTGCCTGTGAAGAATTTCTTGTCTCATTTATTGTGTGCTGGATAGATACTATTTATTCAGTAACAGGTACTATTTTTGATGGAATACTATTTTTGATTTCTGTCAGCAGATGCCTTTTAAAAACTGTACTCAATAGTGTTTTTTGTGTTTATTTTAATGCTTATTTTAGCAAATAAAACTTTGAAACTCAAAATCATCAAAGTTTTCTTTGTTAGATGTTAAACAGAATCTGACAATAAAGTTGATCCCTATATGAATCTCATTTCCCCCCCCTCAGCTACCCTTCTAATATAAGAGTTACTTTTTGGCTACTAAAACTACTCCCCAACATTTCACGTTCTGTGTTGCTGAGATTCTGAATTGTAGTGGTATTTCTTGTGTAATGGAAGGGTTGGTAAGAAAGATGCATTTTGAGAAAGCGTAGCAGCTGTGATAATAATATTGCTGCTTTTGTACCACAAGTAAACAGAACATGCAGGTGGAACTTAAAACATCATTTAAGGCTGTGTCAGCTGTGCCTTTCAGATGTCACACTGCCACAAGTTTCTCATTTTAATTGAAATGTTTCACTGTAGCATTTCTGAGTCATGTCTTTGGTAGAAGTTAAAGCCAGTAGGGCTTGGACAGATTCTAGTAATGATTTTAGGTAAATCGGCTTATCTCCAGATATTTAAATATACTTTCTGTACATTCTTGGTAATAACCAATTACATATTGCCTACATATAATGCTGGCTCAGAACACTGTTCCTAAGAATACTCTTGCATGCAGTATTTCTCATTAAAGTGTATCACAGTTTTATAAATATCTTTCTAGTTTATGTGTTAGTAAATAGAAACATATTCTGGATCACCATAAACTTATTCGCATTCTCTGGTATTTTTTGTGAAGAAGGCAGCCAGTAATAATGAATTAAGCTACAGAATATCCAAACAATTTTCTGAAATCGAAATGTGTGGTGGACACAGCAAGTACCTCTTACTTTATTTTCTTGTCGCAATATTTTAATCTAATTTTGTATCTTAATTTGCTGATTCATAGTTTTCTTGAAAACAATTTTCTATTACCAGATTACTAAGTTAACATGTGTATACAAAAAATCAATAACATATTCTAAGTGTTGAAAGAAGCTGCTGATTCCAGCTGAAGTAGGAGGAAAACACAGTTGGCCTGAAATTGGTCAACAATAGGCAGCAGCAACAAAATCAACTGTCACAGTCTTCATTACCTGATGAATGGTGAATTAGTCAATCAAATAAGCATGGAAGTATCTAGGAGAAAATAAGACATTGCACTTAAACAGCAGAAAACAATTTCAGTTGGGATTACATAGTGCCAAAACGTGTTTGCTTGTTTTGTTTGGAAATCTATGCTTGCTCTTCATTTCCTAAAAATAAAAATCTTTGTAGAAGTCTTGAAGGCAGGAAAGAGACAGTACCTCAACCCTGATTCATGAAGCTGTTTTTCCCCCCAGTCCTGTAGGAGATGATGATAACAATAACACCACTTTTCTGTTTTCCAGTGGGCTTGAGTAAAGCCTCTTTATGAGGTGTGCATTGATGGAATCTTTATAATTATTCATCAGAAGGGGTTTGGGATCATGTTCAGACATATTTTTATTATTATGATGCTATATTTGCTACTAGAGGCACTTTGGTAAGCAGGAATGGAAATTCTTCTCAGGAGCAACCTTCTTTACCAGGGCCTTCTTTTGGCCTTTGGGCCGAATGTTGTCTGTCTTCAGTGATGCACTGGTTTTAATAAATGAATATCCAGCCAAGATATGAAAAGAGGCATTGGCCTCTTGGTGAATACAGATGATTCCACTCAAACTCTTCTTCTCCTGGCTTGTCCAGCAGTTATGTTAGCCTTCAGCTCTGCTAGATGCTAAGAAGGGGTGGACTGCATTTATTTCTTCTGTGATTTCTCTGTTATGTAGAACCTTTCAGTTAACTGATTGAGAAAGGCAGCCACAATAAAGCAGGGAAGCTGGATAACAAGCAAGAGATACAGTCATCTGAGAGCATGCCTCTGTAAAATTGTTAAATTCAAAGTCTTTCAAACTCTAGGAGCTAAAACTGTGGGATTTTTTTTTGGCAGCTGGTGCACACCTCCATGCTTTCTTTCCCTTGCCTTAATTGTTTAATGTAACTCAAATTTTAAGTGGGAGATTATTCTACTTCCTTGAGAAGAGCTCTCTTTAGCTGCTGCTGCTGAACTGAAGCATGTAGCAATCAGTACAGTAAAGATGAAACTATGTTACAGGAATTTCTTTTTCCATTAGATGTTTTTGGATCACTGATAAGAACTTCTACGAGTTCCCAAAGGAGACTCTGTCTCCAAGTGATGCAGATTCCTAAGTAAGGAGCCATCTCATGAGCAGCTACATTGCTTGTCTAAGGTCAGCAGGCTCAGTGAGGAGTATCTGTCACAGATTGTCTCAGCTGAGCTTTGTGGCTTTGTCTATAATTTACTTGTTTCTAAATGGCCATCTCTTAGGAGACCACACAGGACTCAGCGAGCTCACTGGGTCTGTTTGCTGTGCCCACATTGTGACGGTGCAGGACTTTGGTAAAATAACATTGGCATGACACAGTTTAAAAGAAATCTTTCATGCAGGATGTCTACATGTCTCAGTTGCTTTGTTGGGGGTCTCTCTAGGAAAGCCCCCATGATAACCTCCCCATGGGGCAGGTTAGGAGCAGCTGGTCATGGTTTTCCTGTCCTGCACGAGTCACAGGCTTCCACCTGGACATGGGTGAGGAAGCTGGGAGCCTGACAATGGGGGGTTCTCCTTCAGCACCATCTCATGTCCTCCTGTTGTGGGGATAAGATTGGGCTCAGCTGTTAAATGGGGCCTAAGGGAACTCTGGACACTTGCTGCATTTGTGCTGGCAGCCTACAATGATGATGGTACTTGCTGAGATAAACGTTTTGCAAAATAGCCATCAATAACCTTTACAGCAAGATGGACTGTTAATGATGGGATCTCTTCTTGACCAGAAACAGTGAAACTATGACAGGCAGGTTGGAACTAGATGGTCTTAAAGGCTCCTTCTAACCCAAACCATTTTATGATTCTGGAAAATGAGGAAATACATTCTGAAAGTCATACACTATTTTTCTGTTTTATGAATTAGTGTGTTTGATAGCACTTTTATATTTCTATTCTGCACTTTTATGTTTTCTGTCAGCCTCCAAAATGCAGGTTGGTGCAACTTTTGAGTGTGATACCATAATTTTTATATAGTACAACTTGCCCTCTTTTGGTAAAGTAGAAAGTTATTTTGTGCTGAAGGCTGATGTCTGTAATAGTTTGTGTACTTGTGAGAAGAGCATTTTCATTTAGCTCATCAGTCAGCTGTACCTCTCTTTTTTATCTTCAGATGGAAACAACAGCTGGGAGAGGCACGCTCTGGGTTGCTTTCACTGCTGATAAATACTTCAGAAATCATTAAAGAGAGGGCTCTTTCATGCTGAGGAAAAGTCCTGCTTTGTTGCCTGTCCTTCCGTAAAAGTGTAGAAGATTTAGTGCATCTCATTAGCATCAGCTATCTGTTGCAAGTCTGCTGACTACCTCAAGGTAGTAAGGCAGCAGTTTTTTTAGCATTATTCTCAGCTACCATAATGTCAATTTATCCTTCATTTTGCACAATGGGCTTGGACTAAAACTCTGTCCTTGAATCAAGTTTTGTCTGAGGTGGAAGGAAACAGCCAAGTCCTTACTGGATGCTTTGTGTGGAATTACCATTAAGGTCATATGCGCTAAACCCCATGGTGAATATAGAATTAATTTATCTGAAATTATAGTCTAGAAGCTTTTTTCTTTTGACCAGAACACTTTCAAAATTGTAGTTTGGGTCAGAGCTTTGGCCTATATGAAGATTTTCTGGATGGCTTGTAAAGAAATGTCAGGTTCCTATAACCAGATGTCTGTTTTGTGGTGTCAAAATCCATTAAAGGCCAGGTTATACAAAGTCAAGATACTTATGGGTATTCTGTGTTTCTCTCTTTGGGTCGTTTTCTAAGATTAGGTTCTTAATACCACATTTAATCTTTAGTGTCACAGAGCCTGCTTGCTACTTCAGTTGCTTTATGGAACATTTTTAGGCAAAAATGTGTTGATATATTAATTTATTTTTCATATTTTCAACAATGACTACATACAGCAAATTAGGGCAATAATATGTTTAATTCAACATGAGGTTTAGCAATTTGCAAAGGGGAGCTCAAGGCTGGAAGTTCATAGAGCAAGTGCTTGTATGTTGTCTATTCTAGAATTAATTAGATGATTGAAGATTAAAAAAGTCACTAGTAAATGCATATTTGAAAGATTCATTTCTGTCTTAATGGTATAGTCTTCAATTTGCAAGCTGATTTCAGATATCCAGGCGTGATAAGGATGTGGTTCATCACCTTTCAACAGTTGGAGTGTCAATGGCATACAAGTTTTCAGTGGGTTTCAATACCTCAACCTGTGGTTAGGGTAAGGGGGGGGATAGATATTGAAATGTGGATGCTTGACTGACAGTGGAGTCAGTGCACAGGAGTGGTGGTGTGTCATTTTATCTGTCTTTTATTAAGAATGTTGCCAGACTCGAGGTGTAGGTGCTTTCTGATTATACTGTTGGATTTGCTTGTGGACTCTTAGGATTTTAGGATCATGTAATTGTAGATTTCAGGTGTTGAGCTGTGCCACGTAAGGTAGATTTGTGTGCATGTGAGTTGGGGGTCCCGGTTTTTGTTTTATTCACTGGCTTTTCCTAACTATTGTCTGATATTTGATTTCTTCCTGGTTGGCGATATTTATATAAATTATGGTGCTCCTCTCCTAGAATTTGAAAGTAGTAATGAGTGTTTGGCTGAAAAAGCAGTTCTCTTGCTAATGCAAAAAAGATGTAAGAATGGGAGCCCTTTTGTGTCTTTGGCGAGTGACACTTCTGACAAAGTGGAGATTGGGATGAAGAAGGACTAGCAGGAGAACTCTACTGCCCATGCAGCCAGGGAATCTGATGTGCAGCGTCTCAAGGACGTTAAAAATGATTAAAAAATGATTCACATGAGATTTCCTTGCAGAACAGAGGTGAGAGCCTATAAATGGATGATGAGGAATTTAGGGGTGAGAGAGGTGAGGCTGACACAGTTATTTGTGAATGAATTCAGAGCAAATGGAATGTATTCCTTCCAACCTAACATTTTTACTGAAGCTAAATTTCTGCCTGGATACTTGGTGAGAATTGTGTTTAATATTCTTGGGTTTGAAATTCAAGTATTTAATAAACTTGGATATTTTGTTCAGTTCCTGGGCAATGTCCCAGTTCATGATGCTGTTGAAATGAAAATGTTTTTAATGAGTAGTGCTGAAAGGCACAGCAGAGATCTTAATGTTGATGGTATTTAAGTATTAATCAGGAACATGGCATGTAGTGGGAAGTAACTATGTTCTTATATACGCTTTGTTACTTTGAGATGATGAGAGGTTGTTTCTTTTGAAGTCAAGGTTGGATTGATTCCATTTGTAGTCATATAAACTAGGAATTTATTCCTGAGGTGTCCACATACAAAAAATATTTTCCTCTTTCTGAACTAAAACTTGGTGTTGGCTTTATTAACCATTGTAATTGAATTTAAAAGGTCCAGATGTGCCAGCATAGAGTTGGGTTACTTTGTATAAATGTTTGAGCTATTAATCATTTATGGTGACAGTGCAGGGAGTCTTCTGACTTCATTGGTTGATGCGAAGTTACTTTAACAGCAAGGAGGGGGGTTACCCATCAGGAGAGTAAATGGATATTATATACCAATAATGTTTCCATACATGGATGATTCAGGAATGCAATCTGAGGAATTTTGTAGCTGAGAAACCAGGGAAGTGGAATAGGATTTTGATTAGCAGTGTGGACTAGTTATTCAATTCCTGGCTTCCAGTTTTGATTTTGGCAAGCTAAATGACTATATCTTGGTTCAGTTGTTTTTCTGGGGCTGAGGAGGAAAACACAGAAAGAAAAAAAAAAAAAACCCCAACCTATTAAATTTTGGAAAACTCTAAGCATTTCCAAAACATTCAGAATTGTCGAAAAGGTTAGGAGTTATTTGCATCATGAATATTATACATGCAGCTGTTACATAAAGCATTTATGATTGCATATTTAGAAGACCTGTCTTATGGACGGCCTCATTTTTTTTTTTCTTAAATCCAACCACTTCTAAAATTTAACGTGACCTTTAGCCTGAAAAGTAGAA
Source organism: Corvus hawaiiensis (assembly GCF_020740725.1). Lineage (NCBI taxonomy): Eukaryota > Metazoa > Chordata > Aves > Passeriformes > Corvidae > Corvus > Corvus hawaiiensis. The sequence continues at coordinate 17,003,737 of NC_063223.1, read as the reverse complement.
TACATCAGCAATGGTGGGATAAATGTCTTTTGTGTAAACTTGTGGAGAGGTTTTTGAAACCAGTTAAGACTGATGTTCAAATTTGAAGTCAAGTTCAATTATATGTATGAAATGTTATAAGTAGTTCTAAAAATGTATTGAAATGTATTAAAAACCAAATTCACGAAATTCATCATTAGCTCCTGTCCCCCCTTTGCTGCCAGAGGGAACTTGTTCTCATATCTGCCAGGCAAACTGTCACTGTGGTTCTTCCCTACCCTCATGTTTCAAAGTGAGTTCACTGAAATAGTTTTAATAATAAGCCTCACTTTTTTCTTCTAAAGAAAGCAGTGATGAGGAGCTAAGAATAGACTGAATGGGGTTCTCCTTTCTGCTCTACAGCTGCATCCAGATGTTTGCCCACAGTTTCATTTCCAAGTTTGACACACAATCTTGATAACTGCTGCCCTCTGTGAGGGATTCTGCAATCAGAATAATCCTCCTTTTGTTGGAAGCACAGGAGGGGGAGCGAGGTTGAGAGCTTTATTACCATACAGTAGCAGGGGTGGGACCAAAGCAGGCAGAAGTACTTGAGCAAGGGACTTGCATGAAATTTCCCATTATGGATTGCAATCTATAGTTTTCCAATAAATTTGAATTGGCATTTGAATGCTGGTCCTTCAATTGTGGAGTGATACAATTTCAGAATGAGTGAAGAAAAAGAACTAAAATTCTGGGGATGGAAACCCAGGTTTTCTTGTTTGTTTTTGTTTTGCCCTCTGTGGACTGTTTGTTTTGTGGATAAATGGTACTTACATGGCCAAAATGTTAATTGTACTAGTTCAGGTAATTCAGAATTAGTGTCTCTTTTTATGCTTCAATGCATTTGCAGAGTAGAAGCCTTAATACATACATGAGCATGCAACATTTGGTAACGAGACATTATTATCAATTTGTTAAGCGCACAGATGGTACCTTTAATGCCATACAAGGCATGAAGAGACATGTTGCCAAGTTCTTATTTTAGTTATACTGATTGTGACTATAATTCTGCAGTTCTAGAATTATATCTGAATTTAGTCCTGGCTTTGGGAGGAAAAAAACAAACATAGCAGCTGAAAAATAGTGCCTTTTATTTCCCCCCCCCCCCCCCCCCCCCCAAGACCCACTGTGAACAGATGATTTAATTATTGAATTTAACTTATCCTGTAGTGAAAAATTCTTGATGCACACATGCAAGGAAGTGAGCTCAAGTCTACTCTCTAGAGTTTATTTTTATTTTATTTCTGCATTATTAAACATGTAGTTCTCAGTTAGGAGCAGCTTCTCTATTTTGGTATTTTTAAAGGTAAGCTGACATGCCTGTAACAATCTACATACTTCCATGTGACAAGTGTGGGTGTCATTTAAAGCATGTTGTGTCAAGCTGCTGTTACCTCAGAGGGCAGCGTGTTCTGCCAGTAATGGAGCATCTGCTCTCTGTTGACATTGTCAGAGGTTGAGGTCAGTAGTGGTATTATGATCTCCTGTATACTTAGCAAAGAGCAGGGGAAAGCTTTTCTGTCTCTAACGTGTTTTGCGAGCTGTGTTTGCCACTACTATCACGGACGTGTCTGATTGTAAAAAACTGCTGTTTGTAGTTTCCTTAGGTGAATTTGCACATTGGTTTTACTACACTCTCAGAGTTCTGAGAGCTCCTGGTATTCCAGTCTGATTATAAAATGTAAAAGGTGTTGTCAGGCACACTCCTTGTGAGTTGGGTGTCTTTGATCATCAGGATAACTTTCTCATCTTTGCAGCATGTCTTCTGAAGCTTGGGTCTTGGGAACAGAGATCTGTGCTCACAAAGATTATATCACAAAGGTGACAGTGTTGGGTATTGCAGAGGAGCAGTTGGGAGGGCTTAGCTGGCATCAGAGAGCTACTAAGGTTGACAGGAAGCTGAGGTATAACGTGGGCAGTCTGAGTACAGCCTCGTGTGCAGCAGAAAGGGGATGTGATCAACAGTTGCTGCTCTTGTATTGTTTTAGTGACATTTTGCTGATGCAGCAAAGCTGGGGCCAAAGCAAGTCACACAGCAAAAATGTGCTTTGCTGGTCTTGGTTTGCTGATGCTTCTGGAGGAAAGGAAGTCTAAAACATCTTCCTGTACCAGTGAAAGCCTTGCTAGTAATACTGTACCAGAAATGAACGTGCTTTTTATCTTTTATGAAAAGCATAAGAAACTAAATTCTCCTTCCCAATGTGAAATTGTCACTAGTCTCTGCTTTGGTCTAACAAAATTCTAAGTGATTTAATAGTAAACCAGAAGAGCTTATTCATTGTCATGGTGTATTTAATTAAACAGGTTTAGGAAAAAATAGGACACGAGTTTTGTGTTTAATTAAAATGCTAATTTGTAATTACAGGAGACACATACAACCTTAAGTTATTGTGTTGTAAATCTGTTTCTTGTCAGATCTTGCTTCTACATGGTGTAGTAGCGGTAACATTTCTTGTTAGGGTGGTTTTGGTAATCAAAAGCAGCTCCAGTTTGGTACTCTCTGATCAGTAATGCATCTTAAGCACAATTTCTTTTTAAACTTCATTTGAGTGCTCTTCATTAGGCAGCAAAGCACAGCCTCTCTGAAATCCTATCAAAGTTTTATTTGTGGTCCTGCAAGCTGATGTGGCCACAGTAACCCCTTCCCCCACACAGAGAGCTGTAGGTTTTGCTGGTGTGCTGCAGCAGTGCCTGCAGAATGGAAGTGGGTGCCCACACAACATGGGCTCAGTCTTAGACGTGTAAGCAAGGTGTGCAGGGCCGGAATGTGTTACCAGGGATCTTCTAAATAGGTTGTATAATTGGATCTTATTGATTGCTCTTCGTGTCCCTGTGTGCTAGGTAAATATTTTATTACATTTGAAAAGTGGATACTGAGGTACTGGGGACGTCAGGCTTTGGGCACTTGCCTGTGTGTTTATGCTGCTGAAACTTTTGCTGACTGGCAAGGCAGGGGCAGTTCTCCCCTGGGACTGCAGATCTCAGGCTTACATGGTGTTGCATGTGTGACCCAGGGGCTGTTTAATGGCTTCTTTGTCATTCTAGGATCTGCTTGGGGATCCTTTTTACAAATTTGCTTGTACTTTTAGATCTTGCTCGCTCTTCAGTGGTGAGCAAGTTGTGTAAAGCACACCACATATACTCTGTATTTTGACGTGTTATGTTCTTTGCTCTCCATTACCTTCAAATTGATTTGTCCCACTCCAAACCAGGCATGGCTACCTGCTGTTAGAAAGAATTGTTACAGCTAAACCAAGTGAAAGGAAAGTATCAGGTGATAAGAGACAAGCTTTGGTCCAGACCTAGCACACTGAGTACAGAGCCTGTGCCCTGTCATTGGCAATACTGTGTTTAAAGGGCTATAAGTACCTTTGTGATGTGACACAGAAGTCAAAGTAATCCTAAAAAGTTGGTATATGAGAATGGATTGCAATCATAAGAGTAATTTAAAATCTTTTTGTGGTTGCAAACCTGTACAGCTTCCAAGATGTTCCTCCAAAGAGGTGGTTGTGAGGAACTGTGTAAGTTATTTTGGCAGCAGATGCTTTCCCAAAACTCTCATTTGGGACTAGTAAGGGGTGTGCATGCTTTGAGGACCACATGCTTACAAGCACTTGCAGTAATTATTTGGTTTACAAATGCACAATATTCTACCATGTTTGTTACATAAATTCTTTTTCTACCAAGAGTTTTACATTAGAAATGCAGTGCTGTATGTGAGCTGCAAAGAAAAGTTTAGAACCAATTCAGTAAGGTCATAACTGTTGCTCCCAGGTGTGCTTTGGGACTTGGCAGGTGAAAACACTGGACGTGTTTTTGGGTCAGTGCCTTTGGGGACAGTTAACTACAGGGAGGAAAAAGGAGCGGTGCTTTATACTGACACACAGATGCTGTGGTAATACAGGAGTGTCTACATGTGGAGGTTGATTAGAGGATGACCCTCAGCAAGTGTAGCTTGCAGAAGATCATCCTGTTCCTTGCTCGTTATCTTTGTCCTGTTTCCTCAGATTTGCAGGCATATCTTCATGGCCTAGTTCTTGCTGTTAGGGCTCTCTGAGGGAAATATTTTCTACCACAGCAGTGAAAATGCAATGATTAAGACTTCCTAGTTAAGTGTTTAAATATTAACTGGGAACAAACTGCTAATACTGTGAAATCTGACATGTTCAGCCTACCTGTTCTCACTTTCAGTATAGGTTTTAGAGTACCCAGGAGATCCTTGCCTAGTTGATGGCTAACACGTGGTGCAGGTATCTGTCCTGATAGTTTTAAGGCAATTACCTTGATTTTCTTCAGAGAAATTCAGAGATTAATAGAACAATTGAATCTTAGATGTTCTGAGGTTCCTTACTTGAATGTAGAGTTAATTTCAAAGCAGCAGTATTATTCTCGAATAACTCAATAGCTTCCCAGTGTTGCTGCAATAGTTTTCTAAATTAAAATTGCAAACAGTCATAGTTTTTTAATGTGATAATCAGATTCTTCATCTTGTAAAGAAACTAACATGCACATGACAGAAAACAGCAATTTTGGTGTTTGCAGCTCACATGGGATTAATTTTCAGTGCTCTAACAAAAGTCAGAGTACAAGAAATTAAGATGAGAAATAAAACAGGGTTCTTATGTGCAGTTGTGTTTCATTTATCAGGTTCTGTCCACTTCTTTCTTAATGTGGTCGGAGGCTTGGATGTACGCATGGAGCAGAAGAACTACACCCAAAGACAAAAGAAGTGTTGTCCTCTCATCTGTTGACTGCCCTCATGATTATTTGCAGGATCAAATACTGTGGTTTTGTCCCTATGAAATGTGTTGTACACACGCAGTGTAAGGGCTGCACTGTATGAAAATTCTCACAAAAGGAATGAGGTGACAGGATTTCCTTCTTCAAGCAAGTAGATTATTTAGCCCTGTTCCTTATCCAGCTACTCCTTGGCTTGGAGTGGCTCTTGTCTGAACTCAGTCTTGTTTCAGTGTTACAGAGAGTCAAAGAAGAATATAAGCTTGGGAAGAGACTGCTTCCTAAGTCCATTCTCAAAAGTAGCATCATTTCTCTAGCAAGAATAGTGGCAAAATTGATCACTAATAAAAGCCCTTCTTACTGCACCAGATTAATCAAGAGCACAAAAATGTGGAAACTCTGAAAATTTTCAGGAAGAAAGAGGAAATCTGTGTGTATATGCATGTGTGTGTGGTGTGCATGACTGCAGACTGAATGAGTACTAAAAAAACCTGGAAAAATTTCAGTTTGAACAAAAATCTATAGCACATAATGTTTATAAACACAGGTCCCTAATTTGTCTTCTATGACCTTACCTGGGGTATAATTCCCCTCCATGGAAGATTTCCATGCTATTGCAGTAATTGGGGGTAAAAATGCAGAAGTGTTTTAAGACTGGTGGAAAGTTTGTTAGTACACTCATTGGACCTGCTTTATATTGCTGAAGAATTGTGAGATACCTTTTTTTTTTTAGCATAACCAAATAGATTAGTATTTCATACTTTTCAAGAATACCATTAATCAGCAGAATTATCCTTTAGGGGTTTTTTAAATACCTATTTACATTTTTAATGAAAAACAAACCAAGTAATTGTTTTGTTCAACTGGAATAAAGGTACAGATCAATAAACATGGATTATAACTAATACTGTGATTATTGCCAAATAAATATACTAGGCCTGTTGATGCCAGTAGCTGTACTTCAATTTTAAGTGTATTCCAAAATGACTTGGAAACTACTGGATACCTATATTTAGAAGTCTGCTATTGGAATTTCTGTATCAGAAGAAGGAATGAATCATCTTGAATAACTTGTGTTCAAGTAATGTGATCCATACAATTTTTACTGACTGCATACAAAGATATTAATGTTAAAATGGTTATGATTTATCCATTCTCACATGCTGTATCTTCTCAGGAGCTGGGAAGTGGCTTTCAGTTCTTGGTACAGACTCCACCTATAAAGTTCTGTACAATTACAGAAATCCCATTTAGAGTAAAGTTGATTAGAATGGAAGGAGCGTCATAGCAGCCTGGCGTGGTGACTCACTGGCAGAACACTTTTTTTCTAGAATTTTAATTTTTTCTTCTCTAACCTTTTGGTCAGGCTAACTTTTTAAGGAGGTGAATTGCACCTCATGTAAGATCACAAACCCACGCAAAACTGGTGTTCCCTTCTGTAAGACACTAAACTTGTATATGAAAGTGTTACAACTTTACATTTTCCTAAATCTTCTGACATTCTTTTCTTACATAAAGCTATGAATTTAAAAAACCTAAATGACTCATCACTGTGACTGAAAAACAAGTGATCCCTTTCTGTTTTCTATTTTGGCCAGGTGTATCCACTCAGTTAATGCTGTGTCTGATATAGAGGTCCAAAGAAGGAATTAGGAAGAACTTAAAAGGAAAAAGGAGCCTGTGATTAAAAAAAAAAAAATAGTAGTAAGGAAATGATTGCATTTCTACACAGCAGATAAGCATTTCTTAGGGAAGTTTGAGCAGTTCAAAGACAGCAGCTGTTGCAGCAGTTTAAATGGCTCTTAGTGGACTGTACTGCTTTAACTCGGTTTTTTGTTTGTGGTGGTGGTGTTGTTTGGGTTTCTGTTTGTTTATGGTTTTGCAAGCCAGTCACCAGGAATACAATTATATTATCCTGGTTTAATCATAGGCTACTGTAAAATTGAAAGAATATTTTGCACATGAATCCAAACTGATCTGGCTTATTGGCAAAGACCTGATTTTCCAGGAAGAGTTTCAGGTTTTGGTCAATGGAAATATGTAGTAGCATGGGTCACAAAATTATATAAAACTGTAATTCCTTCTGCAATAACTTTTAATTATGTAATACTTTGGAATGGAATCTTTAAATACATGCTGGGAGAATAAGAAACATGAGTCTCTTGGTTGTGTTCGTGCCTGAAAATAAGAATCTCCAAATTCTGGTCCCAACACCTGGTTATGGGAGAAAACACTTTTATATCTTAAAGAGAAACAATAATTCCATGTAGGACCTTATAGGCTTTAAGGCATTACTAAGCTTCTGATAAGGAAATTGTGATACAAGTGCCAACTATTAATAATAGTTAATCTAAGAGAAAGAGGGTATGTTGCTAACCTAAAAAAAAAGATTATGCATGACACATGCATGTTTTTTGTTAGGGGACAGAATCCATTTCTGGTTTCTAAATGCACTTGAAAAGCCACATTTTGGGACACTGTGAGCTTAGTGTTTCTCTATGTTTTAAAATGAATAGCTAAGAAATTGCAGGAGCATCATCTAGGTATTTTTTAAAGAGTCCCAGGGATTTATGATTACAATTGCTTTATCTAGTGATATGGTAAATCAAAGATAGTTTAAATATATTCTGGTCTGAATTACTTTGCATTTCTCCTTCAGTAGTTACTCTGTAGAAGTTTGCCTTGTGGAGGATTAGAAGATGAAGACAATGAATGCCAAAGTCACATGCCCTGGGAACTCGTTAGCTTTTTTGCAATCTTGTAATCAGAGCTCCATATAAAGAAAACTTCCCTTGTGGATGTACTAATCTAGGAAGCAGGCCCATATTAATTATGTAAGGAGAGTTGCTTTAGATGCAGTTTCCAAATGTTAGTTTGTTACAGATGACTCTTTGCTCTTGAAGTGTTATTACGTTTACTAATTGCTTTAAGAACTCTAAATTATCTTTATCAAAAATAGGTCACCTATTTTGATTTCTAGCAGCAGTATTACTTTTGTATTTTAAAATCTCATTGTTCATTTTTGGGTCTAGTCCAGATTAGGAGAAATCTTTGAATTGATCTGCTTACTATACCTTAGATTTTCTAAGGTATTTTTGTGCTTCCACTTGTACAAAATGTTTGGATTGTAGTCAAATGAGTAGAAAATACAAACAAATTTGGTGGAAAAGGTACATTTATGTCAAATTGTGAGGTAGACATGTATTTTGATAGATACATTACTAATTTAGGAATAATATAATCCATATTCAATTGCAGTTTATTTTTTATTCACCATTTATTGGTTCAAAACATTTTGGTAATTCACTCTTAAGGATACCTGGTTTTATTTACTATACTGTATTAATTTAAATTCAGAGGAAAGATGGTCAGCAAAAGGTACTACCCCATCTAAGAATTCTCTTAAGCATTGTGTTAACCAATTTTGCAAGGAAGCCCCCAAATTTGTAATGTTAGTGCTCAAGTATGCACATTTAACTTCGCTTAACTGCTCTGCTTAACTTTATTTTGTAGGCACCAGTACAGGTATTGTTTCAAGAGCTGAACCAAGGAAATTCTGCACCTGGGTTGGCCATTTTTAGTACCTCACCTTTGGCTTTTTTCTGTGCATGAAAACAGCTAAAGCAGGAGTATGGTTATTCCTGCTGGAGAAGGAGTTTAAATATTAACTCAAATGTATGATATCTATCAAGTTGAGCTGCTAGAGGAACATTATCTTGGCTTTTATCATGATTTGTTTTATGACCCCTACTGTAAATTACCTCTCTGTAGAATAACAAATCCTCTTAATTAGAATTGCTGGAACGGCTTTTATTTAATAAGACAGTTTCTATAGGACGTTGCTTAGTCATCAGAACAGGTATTCAAATGTAAACGGATACAAAAGCACAGTCAATGAGCACGCATTGGTGTGAAAATGAATTTCAGCCAGTTTTGTTCTAAATACTCAGTTATCATGGTGCAGGACTTTATTGTAACAAATCTCAGCTGCTTTGAAGCTAATGAGCACACAGCCCACAGCCTTAGTGGCTGGCCAGCTGTATAAACGTCATCTTCTTCTCTTTATTCTGAATCTTCATTTAAATTGAGGTGTCTGAAAAGTTTTCTGACATGAATAATGACAGAATATTGATCTAGAGAAACAGCAAGAACGGTTTGTGTTGAGTTCACAACAGTGTAATTGGATCTTGACAGTTTACTTTTACACTGATGATTTAAAAAGTCTTTTATAGCAGGGATAGTATAGAGAAAAAGTCCTTAAACTTGTTTACAATTTATAAAACAAAAAGTGCAATACAGTCAAAAATCTTGACTATTGTTTTTCCCCAGATGGTTTTATTGCTATTTTTTGTTCGAAGCATTGTGAATGTCAGAATATGTCAAAGAAAACATTTATATATCTGTTGAACCCCATGTAAATATTCCATGTCCCTTCCAAGTAAGGAAATGTGGATCAATTTGAAGAAACTAATTTAAAAAAGAGAGTTATAGTACATATATTGTGGAATGTTCTTGGAAGTTCGGGAAAGACTTTCATAATGAATTTTTTTTTACTCATCTTGGCAGTTGTGATAGAGGAGCTCATTTAAAGCATGCTGGTCTGTTGGACCCTCATTTATGCCTAGGCTCATTAAGAGGTCTTAATGCAGAATTCTTAAATTAGATTTTTGTGTAGGAATGTTGTATTCCTAAGGTATCAGTAACTTGTTCATTAAATACTGTGAGCAGTATTCCTGCAAAGAAAAAAAAAAAAATTTACGGTGGTTGCTGGCTTCAAGTATCTGAAATTGAGGTGCTACAAATTCCACGTAGTCTTTGGAAATTCACTTGTAAATCAAAATGTTACTCATTAAAATACCAGATTTGTTGCACTGAGTTATTAAAAAGAGAGAGAGAAAAACATTTGCATTCTGGGCTTGGGCAGAAGTAAAAGGCAGAGCCACTGCTTAACATTATTCTGTAGCTGCCCTCATGGTTCCCAGAAAATACTGTTTGGTCTTACTAAGGTTAATCTGAGGGTTGAAGTTGGTCTTTTAAGGGAAGAATCCAGTTTCTGTCACTCTGTGCCTCCAATAAGTTCTAACCATTCTTTGGGGATATTTGGTATTAACTGGAGAGGTTTATGGTTTGGAAGAGTTCTGGTGTTTTTATTCGCTAGCCTTACACATGAGATACCAGGCTCACAGACCTATGGGCCTGTGTAAGCCAAGGTCAAAAATATTTCTCCCCAAAACTGGTCTTTGCTTGGTCTCCTTTCCAAAGGGAGCAGTACCTACTCCTGCCACTTTTTCCCATTCATGATATGCAGCAAATGAGTGGGGATAAGTGGGTTCTTTAGCAAAATTTCATTAAGTTCATGTCCCACACATGTTCTAACTTCTTTCCAAAAATGAGAACCAGTATTTCAAGCCTTGTTGTCATGTGTAACCCATTGTAAGTAATGAAATTCTTTCTGCACACGATGGAACCTTTTAAAACTTCGGGTATGATTCAGCTGTTCTTGCATTAAATACTACTTACTCAAGGTGTAATTCTATTTGTTTTGATTATTAGATGGTTATTGTAACACTTGATCAGAATGACTCCACTTTTAATTGGTCTCCAAGGACATGATGATGTGACTCATCTTCATGCTGAACTATTTTTAGTAAATATTTATATTCTTACGTAGTAGTGAAAGGAAATGAACCCCATTATGTTGACAGAGGAGAGTCCTTACTCTGGAGGTATTAGAAACTGTAGATTAAACAGCATCATTTCTTCGATGTGACTATCATGAGATTAGAATTTTCTAGACCCCCTTATTACTGAATGTGACCAGGGATGTGAGGGTTGGACATAAATGTAATCAAAGAAATTTCAGATCGCTGTTTGGTTTCAGGTACACACTCATTTTTTTTAGTTAATATGGCCACTGCCAATGTCCTTGAGCTTGTTGGTAGTATTCAGGGATATTTTATATCTGTATGTCTGTGGAAATATGGGAGATGAATTGTTCAACTTCTTATATACAACCAAATGAGAGGGTGAAAAACATAATGCTGAGAAAGAGCTACTTTGTTGAGTATGCAGTTTTGGGGTTTTTGTGAATATTTATGTCATTCAGTGAATACTGGCCTAGCACAGGTGTTGGCAGGAGTTTATTTCTCTGCACTGCCATTATGCTGGTAAAGCACAGGTTTTTGAAGGCTTTTTCCCACTTTAGTGTTGCAGCAAATTGTAGTGATGTTCTTCAGCCCATCGAAGCTTTCACTTCTGTCATCATGCTGTAAATTAAAATTCATATAACAGTAATGAAAGAATATTCAGCATTTACCTACATTCCATTCTGTACAGTTTAGGAGCTTTTCTCCTGTGTAAGGTTTTGATCTCAATATTCCCAAATAAGGTAGTAATATTTCAAAATTGGAAGGAAGTCATGCTGTAAAACATACTCACAGAAATAGTAAAGTTGTCAGCAGCAGCTTCTAAAATACATCCTTGTTAAATATTTTAGGATTCCATCATGTTCTCAATCATTTCCTTAGAAGGGGCTGTGATCACAGTGGAGAATGTGTTACTTTTCTTTGAGCAACATGTCTGTAGTCAACAAGAAATAGTTTGAGGCTCATGACCTTCTGAAGTCCTGCCAGAATTCTCGTTAGAGACTTATTCCATGGCTGTAAGGAGGGAGTTAAGAATCCTGCTGTATGAGAAGAGAAGCCTCTGGAAGCAGAAGGTGATTTACGTGTACCGTGTTTTTCCTGAAAGGGCTTTATTACCCTGCTGTATTTTAAGCAACAAGCTTTAAAAAATGCTACAAATAATTTCTGGGGACAGGTGATTTCCATATTTTTTACAGACTTCACTGTTGGGCAAAGCCTCCAGAGACTTTTTTACATCCATTGCACCAAGCTGTCAGGAAGGTGTTTCGATCCCATTTGTGAGCAGATCTTTCTGGTTATTTGTACTGCGGTGCTCATTATAGTAAGAAGAAACAGTATTAGAAATCTAATATTTTAATGGGGCTGATATATGAGAGAAATTAGTTCTGATAAATTTTGAATTTTATATTTGTGTTTCCAGGGCAGTTGTTTTACTGAAAATATCTGCATTAAAATAATTTTTTTTTAAATGATATAGCTAGAAGAACTTCATTAAACTGCAGTAAAGATGAATAAATTTAATCTAGTAAACAAAGCATCTCTATTTGTTTAAATAATATAAACTATTGAACAAAATGTATTGAACAGCTTTCTTTAGGTCAGTTGACATAAATATTGATGTATTAGTATAAGCTGTTATAACTAAAATGGTTTTGCATTCTTGAACTCTCCCTTTCCAGTGTTCTTAGTGAATTTTTAACAGTTTTTGCTACTTTAAAAAAATAAAATCAGTACTGTATAACCAAGCTGCAAATGATTTCTCAGTGTTCTATAAACATGATTATTTCATCATGCATTTGAAGAAACTTGTTACAGTAAAATACTCTATTGCAAAATTCATTTGTAAAGAGAACATGCAGCATATGCCACTAGTTGGCTTTTTTGGTTTTCTGTCATGCAATTTTAGGTGTAGTGAATATGAAGCAAAGAGCTCTATGAGTAAAGTGGAACTTTTGCTGAGCTCTTTGTTATGAGATTAGAAGGTTGGACAAGGTGATGTCCAGGTATACCTGTAGGAGCAAAGAGAACCTGAAGGACTTCTGGGGGAAAAAGAGAAATATAATTCAAAGAAGAAATAATTTGGTCAAAGTCTTGTCTTTTTAAACTTTTGCTTTCCAACTGGGCTGTAAAAATCTTTCTTGTCATGTTTTCTTAAAAATACATTTAGAATCTTCCTAAAAATGTTCACTTTCCTCTGATAAAGCCAGGTTCTTTTAAACAAGACTTCCCCTTCAGTTACTGAAACAAGCTGGGTTAATCTCTGTAGTCCCCAAGAAAATCATAATCTATGAAAGCAATTTGCATGTCTCTTTCCTCTTTGAGTACTCCTGCATTTCATTTCCTTGTAATTGGTGCTAATCCAATTTGTTCCCATTATACTTTAGATCTCGTGATGTTGTCTAGAGCAAATTACTGCCTGCAAAATTATGGTAGACTCACTCAGTTCTTCCAAACTTACTTCTGTGTAGGCTGACTTAGTTGTGACTACTGTTAACTGTGTTCATTCACTAAGTTTTGTTTTGCTAATCACATTTTTCTTTCTTCCTAGTTTAGTTAGAGATATATTTGTATCCTCTTCAATCTTAATTGCATTACTTCTCATTTTATCATGCAGCTCTTTGCTAATCTTGTAATTCTTTCCACTTTTGTTTTGAGGTAGGTTATTGTGTATTCTATTTTAGAGTACTGAAGGTCATTTTAGAATCTGTCAATGCCTACATATAAAAGAACTGAAAGAGTCCTGGATAGGCCATGAAACACTTGGGCTATATTATTACATTGTTGTCCAAATCCTGAACCTTTTGGATATAGTGATCCTAAATATCTTAATGCAGGATGGTGAAGCTGTACAAAGTTTGAGATGTAAGGTGAAAACTTTGAGTATTAGCACCACAAGAATATGAGAGTGGTTATAGGAGATGCCCCATCTGACCGTTCTGCAGGTCTGGATGGGATGGTCTTTGCTGCTCAAAGAGGACAGAAGTGAATTCTACATTTCTGGAATTGAAGACAAGGTTTGTTTAGGGGCTGGTGGGAACTTTTGACCCAGCTCTTTAGTGAATGACATGAGGCTTTGGTGTTCACTCTTCATACTTAAGCACAGTTTCATGTGTTGTGCTTTTCTTCTGACAAGTTTACATAGGATCTCAGCCAAGAAAGAGCAGATTCAGTCAGGGGTATGTTTGGAGGGCAAAATGGAATTACTAAACTTATTAAGGGATACTTCTTTATTCACAGATTAATTTCTTTCCTCTAGGTTGCTTGAAGTGCACTGCTTTTTGGCCCTGAGGAAGAGAGAAGCTTTTATTAATTGAATTGTTCTTGTTTTTATAGCTATGAAGTTAAGTCTGATTATAAAACATTTCCCTGGGTTACTTTGGCAGTTATTATTTCAGACCAGCAAAACCAATCTAGGCTTTTGTTGTGTGAGATCAGATAACGATGATTTCTGCTTGAGCTTTTAGCTCTGTTGCTGTTATTGGTAACTTCAATGGTCCCTTCTTCAAATTCCTGGAAGATGAAATCTGGCATCAAGCTGACTTTGCTTTCTTCTTTTCTTCTGCTGAAGTTACTTAGAGGATCCAGATCTTGATGCTTCTTCAGCAATTGCCCTGATAAATGTCTTCAGTTATGCTTTCCTGTGTAATTTTACTTTTTATATGCACTGTTACTCTTCTGAAACTCCCCCTTTTGTTTTTCTTTTGTTCCCCTGAAGATGGAATATGTAAGATTTTAGTTTGATGAAGAGTTTTCAGTCTCACTGATTACTTGAGCTTTACCTTCATCCTCCAGTGCATGGTTTTCTGCCTGGACTGTGCAGATGTAACTGTAGTGTGAGGGGAGACAGATCAATGAACAAATCTGTGTAAAAATGGCCCCTCCCCACAGTTTTTAATAAACCTTTTTACTTAACTGGATCAACATGTGCCCAATAGTTCTCATCTAGCTGAAATGGTGTCTTCTTTGTGAGAAAGAGTGAAAAGATGGAAATAGAGGAAAATACTCTGTTTAATCCAGTACTTCTGCTGGAAAAAAAGGGTTGTCAGTGTCCTTCCCCACATTTTTTATCCTGTCACAGACTGAATGTACAACCATAAGTATTTAATTGTATGGAGAACTAGTGTAAAATGAGGACCTATGGAAAACTTAGCCTCCAAGTCAAAGTCCAGTAAACACAATTTGGTTTAGGGCTGAAAGTGCTAAACCAGAAATGCCTTATGCATGTGGTGTAGCACTCTCAACTCATGCAGATTCATGCAGCTGTTTCAAGTTTGGTTAATTTTTTTTTTTTCATTTGATAAACTTTTCAGTGACACTTGATGCATTGCAGGTAGCACCTCTTTGGCCTACTAGGTTTAGGGATCTGACATGCTCTAGAAGTCTAACTTTTTTATAAGCTCTGTGTTGGGTAATTGAAGATACACATGATCACTGTCCATGTCTGATGTGAATCAGATTTTTACTACTGTCTGAACTGACATGGATATACAGTAAATGTACAGCCTCAGCCCCCAGATTTTTCTTGGGTTTGGATTCTCAGAGATGAATTTTAAGAGAAGAATATGGGGCCTTGTGGGTTCAGATCTCCCAGCTGTGGATTTCTGGAGCTTGAATTGAATGCATGTGAAAAAGTTACAAAAATATTCCCCAAAACGACAGTAAAAATAATGCTTTTGAGGTATAACATTTTAAAGAATATTTTTGAATCCTGTTTTCCCCTCTCCTCTGTCTTCAAGTTTTGTAGGCTAATGACTTTTAATTTGGAACCTGATTTTTGGTGTTGGCTGTTTGATTACAAGTACATTACTGTGGTTGCTTCTGTCACTGGAAGTACAAATATTATGTGCAGTTGTCAAGTGACTCAAAGTATTGTAATGACTACACAAGTGCTGCAGAGCATTCAGTGTTTAGGCATTGTAATGCTTTCTTGTAGGGTAGTTATGAAAATATTGAGGGAAGAGGATCCCAGTGTAACACTTTGGGTTTTTCTTTGCTGTGTGATTTTAGAATTAATGCAAGGACATCAATTATACCAAAAGTTAAGGATGTAGTCTCAGTATATGTAGTACTATTGAGGGATGGAAAGTCTTAAACTACATTTTAAAATGTTGTCATGGCTTTATGCATATTTCTAAATGCACTTTTTTGGTAAGTTGAGTTAGTTAAGGTAGCACACAAACTAGCACAGTAAAATATATTGTATTTAGGTGTGATGCCATAATAATAAAAATTCTGTTGCAAATTAAATGCTAAAACAACTGAATTTCTTTCATAGCTGATGAATAGAGTAACTTGCTTAAGTCTTTCATGTAAGGCTAGTGCAGCATTCATCCTGTTGGTATCTAACCATCTGCATTCTTTATGGAAAGTGAATTTATTGCTTGAAGCAGACTGAGCTTCCTTATCTGCAAAATGATACTATCCAGACAGTCTTCATGCAAGCTGTCAGAAGCTTCATTGTGAGCCTCAAGTATTGTAGTTACTGTTATCTACTAGGACCTTGGTCTGGTTGGGCAAGTGATTGAAGACAGATATAAGGATGGATTCTGAAGAACTCGACCTAAATTTATCAAGTTGACATTTTCCCAGTAGGCACAGTGTAAGGATTACATGGTTCCTGCCATGTAATCCAGAATTTAGGGCAGATCTCACTCAGCCTACTGAAAGGATTCAACTCTTTCCTTGAATTCCTCTGTTATCATGCTTCATAGAAGAACAGAAAATACAGTTATGATCTACAAAGTTATTTCCTTTTCTATATATAAGTATAGGTATGATCCTTTGTTTCCAGTATGGTACAGGTTTCTGATTTAGTCTTTTACCTTCACTGAATCTGGATCTTGGCACAGCTAAATGCAGTATGTAAACTTCAGTGTATATATTAATATTTTAATTTTAGCTAATTCTAGTTAATTTTAATAATTGCTAACTAGAAAATAACCCTCACCCACAGCTCAGTCACAGTAGATTTAGAGGTTGTTGGCTTTTTTACAGTTTCTGCCAAACAGGTTTTCCAGCTGTTTGTTTCCCAGGCACTCACAGTAGGATTTGGTGTGAGTGTGGTGTTTGGTTATACTGTAGCTGCAGAAGAACATCCAAAGAATCCAATTTCAACCCTTATGCACCTAAACTGAGTTTAAACAAACGATTGAAAGGTGATAGGATCTATATCCTGTTCTAACCTTCTCTTCACCTTTGAAACCTGTGTTTCAAAGTTTTAATCCCCTACTAATCTTTTCTTACATGAACTTTCTGTATTTGTGTTCATCCTAAACTGAGCACACACAGGATTTTCAGACTTTTTGCCCGTTTTTGTGCTGAAAATCAGACTTCATGCAAATCTCTATGAAAAGAGTGTTAGTGATGTAATTTTAATATTAATAGCATCTGGGGTGGTGAGTTTTATTTTTGCATTTTGCTTTTAAAGAACAAAGATAATATAGTAGAAAGCAAAAATTAAGGAAATAGATTTTTTTTAAAAAGAAATATTAATCAGCATTATATTAGTCTGGCAAGGATATATTCTCTAGATTAATATCAGGACAGTTTAGATATTAAAAAAAGACCTCTATATTTACAATTTCAGTTTCTCACCTCTGCTTGCTTCCTCTGGCTCTATATGCGAGTGTACAGCAAATATATGGAAAAGTTTCTGATGGATGTATATTTGGAATGTCTTCCTTGCAGTCTGCAAAAGTTGGCCAGAATAAACATGTCAGGAAATACAGCCAGGTCATATTGACCTACTTCATTTTTGAAAGGCAGGAGAATACTCTTCTATCCTTGTGCGGTGCTTTAGATGGAATTGGGAACAAGCCCAGCTGAGGGGCTTGGCTTGAAATCTCCCTTTCTCCCCACTTTTCAGTACAAGCTGCTATGAGGAGTCACTGCTGTTTACATCAGCTGGAAAGTGTTGCACTTTCCATTCTCCACTGCACCGATAGTTTGTGCATTACCTGTGTACAGACTGTATTACATATAAGCCCACTGTAGTCTGTGTGTATATATAGTCCATAATATACACAGGTTGTGTATTATGCATTTTTTCTGAGCTACCATTAAAATATTAAAGCAAACAAGATGCATGTAGAGTTTGCAGAGAGCAGCCGTTTAGCTGGCCCAGCTCCAGAGAGTGGTGCTGGGCTGGATCCCTGCTCTCGGTTTGCAGTATCTGCTTTCATCTCTGCCATATATGCAGTGCTGGAGTTTGTATTTCTACATGTGATTCTTGGATGCTGGAATAGAGACCCTGGACAGCCAGAATCAGACTGCTTGATTTGCCAGCCAATACCAGGTTTTATGGTGCTGTGAAACTGCTGGGTCCAGCTGGTGTTCACTGCAGCCAGAGGTTTAATTACAGAATACATGGGGCGGATTTAAAGCTCGCTGGCTTGCGCATGAAGATCAGTGCAGCTGCAGAGCCAGTGACTTCCCTCTCAGACTGCAGGTTATGAACCTTTGCTGGTGTCTTGTTGCTGCAGTTTTAAGGCTATTTCTCAGCTAGATCCAGTTGACACTAATCTGCCTATTTATCTTATGGTCACTTTGCTATTCATAAGATAAATATATCTGCATGCATCTGTCCTTGGTGCATTTTTTTATTATACATGTGTATTAATTACTTTTGACTCCATTAAACTATAATTAACAAACATGATCAAAGTTTAATGGGAATTAAGAAATAAAATACCTGTTGTGACAGACAACCTAAAGTAATGTCACACCAAGTGAGCACAAAGTATTTTTCTCTAGCTTAGAGCAAGCACACTGAGGAATGCTCATAAATATGAGCAACTATGGTGTATTTTTTCTTTCCTTTTTGCAAACATGCTTTGTTTTGTGGATGTTTCGTGGAGTTTGGTGAAACTCGGAGGTGAAGGGAAACTAGGGAGACAAAAGCTTATTATCAGTTTGTCTTCAGTTTTCTGTCCTGAGCATAACAAGTGAACTTCCTTGTGCCAATTCTGTAGTAATATTTTGCTGCCTGACTTCAGACTTTCACTTGGCTTGTGGTGTCTCAGGTCCTCCAAGGAAGCAGAGCTCTGCTTGGCCAGGGGTTGGGGGTGTTGGTCTGGAAAATACCCTGGATCACTCAGAAGCTAAACTAAGCTCTCTTGGCCTTTTCTTGAGATTTCTGTGCTTTTCCAGAGTGGAAGAATAAATGGTGTCTGAACACATAATTCTTCAGAATTAAAATGTGCCTTGTAATTTAATTTTATTTGATAACACATCTGTGCTGCCCTTTCTTATGTAAAGAATCAAAACCTAATCAAGGCATAAAATGTTGTTAGTACTCCAGTATTCCTGATTGGCAGATAGGATAATAGTTGCAATAATTGATGGTCTAACTTCCAAAATATGTACTTTCACTTGGGCTAAGTGTTATCAGAATGATTCTGTCTGAAGTAGGTTTATTATTTTGGGGAAAAGCAAGTCATGGTGAAAGGGTACACATTCAAGAGACGGGGAAAGAACAAATGACAGCATTTTAAATGACCTGTGCCAGTACATGCAGTAGAAACCACAAAAATAAACAGCTACAGAGCATAGCCCCTGATTAATGATACTTTTGGAAGACTTCAAGTAAAGGTTGAAAAAATTGATTCTTTTCAATGTGAAGTTTTTTTTACAGAATTGTCAAGTTTTTAATGATCACAGGAGCTGATTGCCTGACTAACTTCTCTCTTCTCCTCTTGTGGCTTGTTGCTGTCACGGAATCTAAATGACAAAGTCTGTAGCCTGGAAACCTAATCTAACCATATTTTGTACCAGTAGTAAAAAGGCTTTACATTTGTCCAACATATTTCATCCAAAGAAAACATGACTACAACTGGATGCTTTCCAGTCTCTGGGCTCAGGCCTACTCTTTTGACTTAAAAGACAGTACTGTTTAACTCTGGACATGATAAATACTTGACAGCACAGACATCAAGGCTTATGTAACAAGGGAAAGACAACTTTATGCAAACCTACCGGAACAATCCTTTTCTCTTCCAAGAAAAGTGTTGTCTTTTAAGGATCCCCATGGCAAGGGCTCCCCACATGTGAAATGTTAAGAAGCTCTATGTGCTTAGATAGAAATGATAAATGCTTAAGGTGCCCTACTGAAATGGAAGTCTGAGTAGCTTCAAAAAATAATGTAACGAATTTCAGTCTGATGAGATTGGAGAAACTAGTGTTGATTCTTTGGTGGAGTTCAAGTAGTAGACAATTTTCACCCTAATAAAGTAAGGATTTGAAGGTATGGAGTTTAAAGAGATTCATAGAAACAGACATATAAGAAATTCATATTTTAAAATTACATAACAGATTTATGTGCATACTTCGTCACAGTGTGGAAATGCTTTCTGACAGAGGGCAAATTAATCATCCTCTTGTGGATCAATTCAAATAAATAGGTGCAGAGGAAGGATAATAGGATGACTGTGTAAAGAGAACTTATTTCATAAGAGGGAACTAACAGCATGACATTTTTCAGCTTGGAAAATTGAAGAATGAGAGAGAATTTCAGTGGGGGAACATGAGGGGGAGAGGAAAGCTGCTCTAGCTAAAGGGTAGTGTTGGCACAAGAGCAACTGGATATCAACTAGCTGTGGGTAAAGTTACGTTAGTGATTAGAAGAGCTTTCTAAATGCCAGAGGGGTGAGATATGGGAACAGACTTCCAGTAGGAGTGAACAGGACATTCATTTTGGCAGGATTTGGCCCCACAACTTCACATCTCAGTGCTGTCAAATCTGCTGGAAAAGAGTGCAACAAAGAATGTAGAAATAAAGTAGGAAAAAGGGGAAAATTTGAATTCACTGGCATATTGTCTTGATTTACCCCCAATCCTAATAAAGTATTAGACTGTATAGTCTTTGTGAAATTATTGTACAAAAATAAGCTTTAGAATATCTCCAGAACTATGAAATACTCAGTTTAGGTAGAATGTTTAATTAGTGCTGCTGCTTCTTTTCACCAAAAACTTTGAAATTAGTGATTGAAGGTTTATTGAAGTACGTAAACAGTCCTAAGCAAGTAATAGACCTGCCTTGAGTAGCTGTAGGACTCAATAGGAGTGCATGTTTTATTATCTAAATGTATTTTTCCTTTCTGACTGATTCTTTATAGAATAGGAGAGTATTTCTAAAGCAAAAGGCACTTCCCTAGTTAAAAAAGCCCATAGTTATTTAATTAGGTATACTTTTTGTGGTGCTGAGGCATTATCGATGGCAATGATGATTTGCTGGAATATAGTTTCACTATGATTTTGAGCTATTTTCCTAAGTGATAATGAATTGGAAATGTATGGATTAATGATAACCTTCAAAATTAGGAATCAATGAGGTACTTAGGTAGAAGTGCTTTTATATAAAGAAACTGATGGAATTACAATGCAGTTAAGACTGAGATGGAGAACTACTTTAAATGTAAATCATGTTTTTATCCTTGTTGATAATATGTTTGGAACAACAAGCACCATCAAGGCTGTTGTAGATACTGGTGCAGAACAAATATTATGCAATAGTGTGGTAATAATGAAACATGAAGGCTTACTTGTTTGGAAGCAAAAGCTAGATTTATTTCAGAGAAATGTTGAGTGATGTTGCTAAAAATAGAACAGTTAAGGTTAATCATAAGTAAGAAGAGTAATCATAATACGACTTTTTTATTGCAGTGAGGTCATGCATTTTTTGTTCTGGTGTTTCTTTACTGTTGAAGAGTAGGAGTAGGTCTTTCAGCAAACTTTCACTGCAGGACTTACAGCAATGTTTTGTGTATCTCTACACCAAATGCTACTGTAGAAAATTGCACAATTGTTGGATGCCTCACCAAAATTAAATGACATTGTCAGACAACAGAAAAATTGGTCTCTTAAAGAATCAACTTTATTGATGCTTAAAGAGTTGTGTTCTGTGATAGATAGCAAGTCTGGAGTCTTTCAACATTGATTCTTCAAAAATTCATATACTCGTCTAATTTATTTGATTTCAGTAGCATTATTACTGACTTATGCCAGAGGAAATCAAGCAACTGATTTTCTTGTGAAGTTATGATCCATTTCAAATAATTGTACCTTTAAGGCTAATGTGCTTACCAAAAAATAACATTATTCCAACCTATTGTAGAAATGAATCTGTGTTCCTATTTTTGTGTTCTTCAGTTCTTTAATACATAATTCAGTAAAACTTTTTATCATTTATATTATCTGTTGTTGTTGTAAGTGAAAATTTATATATTGTGTTCCCATAAGGGTCTGCTATAAAACCCCCAAACCCTAAACTTTTAATTCTGAGTTAAGATGCTGTGTAACTTTTTAAGGAGAAAATGCAGATTCTTGGTCAACCCAACCAAAATAAAACTAAGAAACTTAGATTATTCTTTGGCCAACAAGCACATCATAATCTTGCCAGTGTGTTTTTACATTGCACTTTTCCTTCTTCAGCTTCTCTCATCTTTTAACTATAATTCAGGATAAACTAAGCATGCAGATAAAAGCTTTCCGCTTTCCGTACACTCTGTTAGTTATGGAGTGCACATACATTCAGTGCTTTGAAGAGCCTTCTTCAGGTATGTAGCTTTGTTAAATAGGGATCAAAAGATTTAGACTTAGATAATATAATTATCTGGTTAATGCTTAAAAAGGAAATGGTGTCATAGTTGAGTTACCAGGTTTGAAATATATGGTCATATTGAGAATAGAGGTTCATGCCCTGGCATGTCAATATGGACTTTAAATGTTCCAAAATAAGTACATGGATTACTGTGGGGCTTTATGATTCCTAAATCTTAATATATGTAAATATTAATAAGAAATTGATGCATATAGTTTAGGGGGTCATTACAGTGTGTGTTGTATTTTACTTGTTCTTTTGGAATATGGCCTATATGTATTTATAATTTAAGAACTGCTTTTGTTTCCAGAATACCCAGATTTTAGGTCATAATTTTTAGTAATCTGTAGGATTTTTGGAGATTGGGGTAATTATAATTATTGTTACATACTTTTCTGAGAGATGACTTTATCACCATGCACAAGGCAGAATTTGTTGCTGGTATTTTTGCCTGTTTTTAGCTTAAAAAACCAATAAACCCAAAACAAACCACAAAACCAGCCAAACATAAAAAAGTTCATATGCTTAAAAAGGATGTGAACTAAGCCATGTAATATGGCTGAATTTCCCTGAAGGAGGAGGAAGGTGTCAGTTACGATTAATGTGAACAACGTTTATGGCCCTGGAGATGTGACCTCTCATTACAGTAAATGTGACAGCATGAATTACTTTCAATTACAGTGAACTACATTCAGCTACATTAGTTCTGACACACCTCACTAGGAGAATGCTGCTGTGATAGCTTTAACCAAAGGAAAAAAAAGGCAAAACTTCTGAGTGCAAATGTGTGTGTCACTTGAGCAGAGCCACTGGGTTCTGACTGCGAAGTATTATTGCCTCAGGTTTTACACACTTCTATTACATCATTTGTTATTTCCACTGGCACTTTCAGGTTTATGCCTTGGGTGCTGGAGAATATGAAAACCACCTTTTTAATATGCTGTGTATAATAATTCTGCATTTACATTTATTTAAAAAAAGAGATTAGATGAATTATCCTTTTTATTTTCATATAGTAACTGTACCTTTACTTGGAATGATCGGTGGGGTCTACTAACTGTCAGCATGTCCAACATGTCCCATTTTGTATGGCATAACTACCTTCTAATCTTTATTAACATTATGAATTTATTCATACAAATTAAATATATTGTAGCACAGGATATTTATCACTTGACAGAAGCAGTTCTTATAATGTCACTACTTTTTCCTTCAAGGTTCAATTATCATGCTTCAGTTTCTACCTCTAAGCTTTCACAAAAAATAAAAGATGCCCAGGGCAGAAGTCAACCTTTCACTTTTGCTACAGAGGAGATGCCATCTATTTCACGCTGTGCTAAGTATTCCGTCGAAACACGAGTAAAACAGTGCCTTTGGCAAATCATAAATTAGAAATAGCACTAAGCAAAGGAAATAGCTTTAATTAAAGCATTTTGTTGCACTTTGAGGAGCTGATTTGCAGAGTATTGGGCATTTTTTTCTGCAGAGAATGAAGACCCTCTTTTCAGATTCGAGGCACTGGTGTTGGAATCGGAGTAGAAAACTTGTGACATCGAATAATCAGTTTGAAAAAGGAAACAAAAAATGGTGGTTGCTGAGTCCAAAGTGATTCTGAATTTAGGCTGTGGAGTGTAAATTCCTGTTAGTCTTCCTCCCATGTTAAGGACTAATTTTCAGACCTCCATTTTGCCAATATTTTTACTGGCCATTCAATGTGTAATAGTGGATTGTGAAAATATTTGTAAATGTATCGGTGGGCATTTTAAAAACCAATATGCAATATAAACTGGCTTCCATATGTCAGCAACTCCCAGGCCATTAAGGTACAAAGGTGTGTATTTTAGTTACACTCACTGAAATAGAATCAAATAATTTTTAGAGCTGTCTTCAAATCACCGAAACAGTGGGAGACTAATAGACTTTTCAGTTCAGCTCTTGTGGCTGTGAAATATCTTTACTTAGGCAACCAGATTACCTTGAATCCTGTGTTCAGTTTTGGGCCCCTCATTTCAAAAGGAGATTGAGGTGTTGAAGTGTGTCCAGAGAAGGGTAGTGAAGCTGGGGAAGGGTCTGGAAAATCCTACAAGGAGCAGCTGAGGTTTAGTCTGGAGAAAAGGAGGCTCAGGGGCCCTTATCACTCTCTACAACTCCCTTAGAAGAGATTGTTGTCCTCTACCATATCTCAAGAGAAAGGACAAGAGGAAATGGCCATTTAATTGTGTCAGGGAAGGTTCAGATTAGATACTGGAAAAAAAATTCCCTGAAATAGTGGTTAGGCTTTGGAACAGGCTGCTCATGGAGGTGGCGGAGCCACCATCTCTGGAAGGGTTCAAGAGGCATCTGGATGTGGCACGTGGGGATATGGCTCAGGGGTGATTATGGTGGTGGTGGGTTGATATTTGAACCAGATAATCTTGAAGGTCTCTTCCAACCCTGATGACTCTGTGACCTTCAGTAAATGCATGGTTTTTAAATTCTGTACATATAGCTGAGAGAAAAAAAAATTGTTTGTGGCTCTTGGTCTCTGGGATTTTTATCTGATCAAAATAATTTTTTTTTTTTTCTTGCCTACCTGAGAGTAGTAGAGACTGTGGTTCTTTAGGGGAAAAAGCCTAATTTTTCCAAAAGGGAGGTAGGTAATAATTCTTGTTTCATGTAATTACTTTGAAGAACACTGTTTGTAAATAAGCTTTGGGGGCTATTCCACTGAATAGATGGAAGAAAAGTAACAGGGACTATGACGTTCTATATCAGCTGGAAAGCTGATATATAGGTGGAGAAAAAGCAGGTGTTGGTGTACTCAAACTGTCTTACGGTGATAATTGAACTGAACTTGAAACAGTGACAGAGCACTTAGGAATATAATAATGTGGACAGTGAGTTCTCTGGACATCAAAACTGATATTCCAGATATGGAAATAAATTAAAACAGGCTTAGATGCAGTTCAGATGGGAATAATAACAAAATAATCTTCTTGATCAAGTGTTCTGTGTGGAGAAGCGGAAAATGAAATAAGACATTCAAAACCTAAATACATCTCCTGGGATTCCAAATGGTAAGGGAATGAAAGGAAGAAAATGATTTTGCATTGTAACTTAGTGATTACAAGGATGCACTTAGAAGCATTTGCAGAATCTAGAATTGTAATTGTAGCAGGCACTGGAGGGACCTTAAATAATGTTGGCAACATTCCACAAGATAGAGGGAAAACTGATTCATCCATAAGAAGCAAGAAATCTGGCTTTAGGGCAGACAGACTCATATTTTCCTTTCTATCAGAAGTTGAAGATTTTTATCACTAGGTTTGATCTGAAGATCAGAGGAAATGAACAAAAATATTTTCAACTTTATTCAGGTATTTCAGTTGTTTCTACTGTGGTAAGTTTTCCTGATACCTTAGCAGTGTATGTTAGTAGTATTCCATGGGTTCCTTTATTTCAATATTGGTATATTTAGTGTTGGTTTGAACACTTTCCTACCATGGTTAGAGTGAAGAAAACAGGAAAGCTTCATGGTGGTGCTGTTACTAGAAACCAGCTAAATGTGTTTGAATTTTTGATGAATTTTCATAAGAGTGGATCAGTGTTGTACCTGAGCACTGCTGAAATTAAAGCAGATATATAATGGGTCTTGTTTGTAGACTGGATACAAATTGTTGGTTTAGCTGTGCTATTTTTGGAATTTTTCTTGCAGCTCCTCTGTATTTATAGAGAGCTATTCCGCCTTCTAATATTTCTTGTCCATGAGCTCTATGTTTGCAGTGGAGCAAAGGGCTCCAATTGAACACTGTCATGGCAAAAGAGCATGTTTTTCCTTGTATTCCCTTGTATTTTCTCTACACATCTGCATTTTCTTTGTTATGGAACAGCCAGAGCAATCTAGCCCTCAGACACGTGATGAGAATGTTTCTATGTTCATTTAGCCTCGTGTTCAAGTTGAAAGAACTATAGAGGTCTTCCATAGTTATCCAAATACTTAGTGGATACACAAAATGGGAATCTTCCTTCATTTTACTGCTGCAGGGAAATACTGATTTCTACAGACACATTATATTTCACGTATCTGGAATTTTCTATGAGATTCTTTCAAAAAAAGTCTTTTATTAGTGCATTATTTGATTTTTGACTGTTCAATAAAATTTTTATTAAATAGACACCTCAGCCATTTGGCTCAAAAACTACCACAGGAGAAAAAAACCATGAGGGAGAAGTTGTTCAGCAAACTGAAACAGTCAAAGATTAAGTTGTGCTTTAACATTTTCATGGCTACTGTAGACCACTCTTCTGTCAGTTTGGATAAATGCATTTTTTTGGTTCCTTACGTTGTTGTTCTGA
Organism: Corvus hawaiiensis; assembly: GCF_020740725.1. Lineage (NCBI taxonomy): Eukaryota > Metazoa > Chordata > Aves > Passeriformes > Corvidae > Corvus > Corvus hawaiiensis. The sequence continues at coordinate 16,977,403 of NC_063223.1, read as the reverse complement.
GCAGTGTATACCAGGAGTATTCTATCCTGCCTTCTCCTTTAGCTGGAAATGTATTTCATCAGCAACATTGCTGTTGACATCTCTGTAGTTTATGATTTCTAGTCCTCTGGCAGGTTGTGTGTTCATAAATAATGCAGTCTTTCTAGATTTGTTTGAGTGGTTTTTAGTGCAATACTTTGTTTTAACTGTTAACAAATATATAAAGTGAATGAAACTGTATCCAAGGAGTTAAGAAATTCTTTGTAAAAGAAAAGAATTGTGAAGAGGTAATAGAGCATGTAGCACATAGTTCTCAGAAAGGCATTAGGTATTTCACACTGGAACTTTTTTACCAATCATGCCTTCCTCTCAGTATAGAATCATCATATCCACATCATGTACTGCATTCAGTGTCTTATGTATGAAATTCCAGTGCTGATCTGATGTTGGGATGTATTAAAAAAAAGAACTAAACGTAGTTTTTTCTGATGAAATGTCTTAACATTGTTATATGAATGTAAGGGATTCACATTCTCTGGTACATTTTAAAGCCCTTGAATTTCTTTTTAATAGTATTTTGATTCTGTAGCCAGTCCTGATACAGATACCCAATCCTGGTCATGAAAGTTGGCTGCTCTCCAAAAGCAGAGGGTTGAAGAAGATATTCTTGATCCTGCTGGTTGGCAAGGGGCAATAGTAGACCATAAGTGTAGGACATAGCTTCCAGTTTGAACACTGGTCTGGGGCTCTTCCATTTGAAACTTGAGAAAGATGATTAGAAAAATTCCAATGAAGTAATAGGCCTAACCATGTCCTCCCTTTGTGTTCATCTCAAGGTCAGACCAGGACATGGGGTAGTAAGTTTGAGTTTTTGAAAGCCTTATTCATGGGCATTTCTTAAACCTTTTCCACTGCAATAAAAACCAACCAACCAAGAAAACCCCAAACCAAACAAATAAAACCAACCCAACCCAAACTCCACCAAACTAAACTATTAATCCTTATATAATGCAAGTTTCGACCCTACTAAAGATATTTAGAAAAACAAGCTGTCCCATTGGGTATATTCTTAACAAATCATTCTGTAGTTCTTAAACTGACAAAAGCAAAGAGCTGATGGAGTCATATATCTGACAGATTAATGAGTAAAGCATCGTGATGAAATTATTCTATCAGTTTTGTCCAGTTCTTTTGTAGTGAAAGTGGAAATTAGATTTTTCAACCAGATGAATAAATCTAGGGAAAAAAACACCTACTCAAGGAATGTCATTGTTCTGTTTCCTGGCTGACACTATCAGTGCAGAACAGAACCACAGACCCAATCTGTTCTCCATATTGATTTAATGTTTTGTTGTTTTTTTGTTTTGTTTTGTTTTTTTTGTACAAAAAGCCCTCGACATTCTTAAAACACAGCACTGGATTGTTATAGAGCTGTGAATGAATAGTTAACCTACAAAAACCTTACCTGTGTTTGGTCTTCTCCCTTTCTTTTCATTTGGGATGCCATATTCCTTCAGAGCGACTCGGAGCATTGTCGATCTGTTGGGACAGACTTTTGCTTTGGCAAGCTCACCTACAGAAAAGCTGAGCACAGAGTGACCATAGCTGGTGGCAGAGCCACTCCTGTACATTTCAGAATTGTGTCAAACAAGGAAGTACTCTGGTTGGAAAACCAGGGGAAAAATGGACATGGGGAGTGGGTAGGCTTAAATCCAGGCTATCACAGCATCATCAGAGTAGATAAGTTTTTATGAGAGCATTTTAAGAAACATATAAGTGGTCTCAATATATGTTTTTGAAATACGATTAGCAAAAAACCAGGAAGAGCTCACACACGAGTATTATTAGAGCAGATTATTTTTTTCATCTGTTTCATAGTGAAATGCTTTTAAGGAAAAATAATTTATTTTGGCTTTTGGAGTTGTGTTTTTTTTTTTTTTGTTTTGTTTTTGTTTTCTTTTGTTTTGTTTTTTCTTTGTTGTTTATCTTTCAATGTTCTGGGAAGTCTCTATCTACAAAACACTTCCCACACAAAAAGTGGACTTGTTGCCAGTCTTGTAACATTGGAAAGTTTTCCTAGCTGCAAAATATATGTAAAAGAAAAATAAATTCAATAGAGGATTTAATACTGTCAGTGTTCCTGGCTGTTTTTTACTCGTGGGTTTCTGCATGGTCAGAGTGAATTCATAAAGGATTACAAAATTATCTTGATTTTTAAATTCTCAGAATTTGAATATGTTCACTAAGGTATCTGAGACCTACTAATATTCTCATACCCTGGTTTCTGGCCAAAGCCTGCTGTCTTATAAATAAATAAAATTGATATCAAGTATCCAAATATATTTAACATTAATACTGTTTTATTACTAGATGCAGGTTTAATTCATCACTTGACACTGCTTCTATTCAACTATGTGAGGAAAACAATGAGACCATGTGCCAGTATACACAAATATTTTCTTCTACTTATTGTGCTGGTCTTGTTTTCCTGAATATCATCAGTTAGATGGGGACAGAAAGATGCCCAAGTGAATTAGTTTTGTTCCAGTTACATTCTTTGTTGCTTAGTTGGCCTGCTTTCACTTGTGTAATTCTTTGCAATACTGTGCTCAGTCTTCGACAAGATTTAGGACTGAGGCTCACGTGTCACTGCCTGCTTGCATTTCTACAACCTGCCTTTCACACCTTGCAAGAATGCAGTCATTGCCAAGTGATTGGTTCATTGTCCCTTTCTCAATAATTTTTTAGTAGATGGTCAATTTGTAGGAGTTCAGTTATGCTTTTAGTTATTTATGATCAAATTTTCAAAATCACACCATTTGCCTCGTTTCTTCAAAACAATGTGAAGCCAGGAGGGTTGTCTGTGCCAGTAGAGGATTTAATAATGTACACTCAGAGTGGATGTCTGTTGTTTTCCCCAGCTGTTGCTCAGCAAAGTCTGCATTACCTGTCCCAGAGCAGAGCTCTGCCTAAATCTAACACAGGAAAAAGCCAGACAAAAAGTTGGATTTTTTTCTATTTAATATTATGAACAGAAAATACTTACTTAGTGTATATTAATAGAACTTTTACGTGAATAAAACCAGTGTGGATCCACACAGGTGCCTGTAATCTGTATGAAAAATTGTAATTTGAACATATTTTTCTCTCTCTACAAGTGCTTATTTACAGAACAGAGGTGTTTATATCTCCATTGTTGTGTTACAATGTAAGTGCAAAATACATGATTAAGAATATGAGAAGCAATCACACTCAGAGATGAAATGCAGGCCTGCAGTGCATTTAGAGGAAGTGATTGCAGGAAATAATGAAAAAAATAATCAGTGTTAAATATGCCCTGCTTATTCATCTACCTCTAGCTGCCAGAACCTGTCAGATGAAAGTAAAACTAAAACTGTCTTTGAAGATTGAGATACTATTTCAGTGATGTAAGTTATTCAAATGCTCCTTCAGACTACATTGATAAAAAGAAACTTAATTGCAGTTAATTTTAATTACACCTCAGTGTATAGCTTGCACATCCATTTTGTTCCTTTGCTGTGCTCAGTATTTGAAGTGTTCTTATTGCACGTTCTGTTCCTGCAAACACAAATGCCTGCTTGAGATCTGGAGGGTGGAACTGTTGTTAATTGTGACAGGATTGTGAATCCTCAGTTCAAAAAAGATGAAAGGATTTTGTGTCCTCTTTGAAAACAGTAAAAGTATTGTGAGTGAGATCTGTTGCTTGGCAGTGGTACTAGCAACGTGAAATCCTATTCATTTCATATAGAACTGGTGTAAGAATGTTCATGCTGTGTAACACCTACTTATTTCTACTCCAAAGTATGGAGTTTGCATTTGGTGTTGACTTTTAAGTATCAACCTTGCCATCAGATGCACCAGCCTTAAATATCAGAGCATCTGGATCTGCAGTAATGTGATGGTGTCCTATAAAGCCCCTCAAAAGACTGGAGATATTTCTGGGCCTAATGCCAAATTCCTGCCCAGTCTTGCCCTGGATTTTACGTGTATTCAATGCATTCAAGCATAAAAGGGTCTCATTTCATGTTCATGAAATGTACACTTGAAGTATGGAAACAGTGTCTGTTGCCCAGGTCTGTATTAAAGGAGTATCATTTTGTGTACAGAATTGTATTTTCCAAAGTTGCTGCAGAGCACTGTCAAAAGCAAAGCTGTGCTTACAAGGACAGTAATGCAGACATCTGCCATAGTAGAGAGCAATGGTTGTATTCCCTCCAGTGAGTCAGGACTGATGAGGATGCTGAAACATGATTTAATTGGATTGATCAGAATACAATTCCTTAAAATCTGCTTTTCAAACTTGCCCTTCTTGTTTATGTATCTAAAGGCACAGTTAATCCAATAGTTATCACTAAATTGTTGAGTCATAAAAAATTCTAATTCTTCTAATAAATAGAGAGTAATTTCCATGTCTGATCTTGGAAGTACATCACTTTGTTTCTGCTTTTGAAGTTGATGGAATGAAGGCAAGTATATAGATTTCTTTTTGGCAGGTGTATGGATTCCATTTGTGTTTCACTTTTTGTTTTGGGAAACTGCTATAACATTTTTTCATGGGGGAATAAATAGGTTTATTTTCCTATTTTTGAAGTGGTTACTGTGGTGCAGGTTACAGATGATTTTCCGGAGAATATAGGTATACAAAGTGAAAAATCAAGTCATCATACTTTGAAATTTAAAAGTCAAGTTACTTTTCTGTCCTATAGATACAGTCTTTTCCCAGTGCCAGAACTTGAAAGAATGGCTGATTGTCAAAGAGATAAATGGCTTTATATATGTTATCAAAACATCAGTCACACAAATTATTTAACAGTATGTGATTTTTTTGTTTTTGGTCCCTAAATCAATAATGTCAAAGGATCCTGTGTTATGTCTAAACTTCAGAAAGTTAATCAGTCTAGTTAATTGGCTTGAATTGAGTCACTTTATCAGCTAAGCAGTTTTTGCTCTGATGCATGTTTGTTAGTCTGGATGCAAAAATATATCTCCTCAGTTAAGAAATAATTCCCATTTCTGATGCCCAGGGAATAGAAATTTTAATATAGTAAGACTTAATTACCTAGCATAATAGATTAAGGTTTTGCAAATTAATGACTTACTATTTTGAAATGGGTATCTTGTAGAACATCTTAAGGTAAATGCAGAATTTTGGTGTGTCACCTTATGACATGTAACAGTAGCTTTGCATATTTCTTTCAAAGATTTTGAAAATATGAAGATAATAAATGATGACTAATGTACACCATCTGGCCAGGGTGGGGGAAAAAAAATTTCCTGAGCAACAGAGTTTCTGCTAAGCTGATTTACTTAAAATAAGAAAGCAAATGCTTTCTTTTTTTTGAGAAAACGAAGTTCTAATGATTCCACCTAAACTCATAGGGTAAGGGTAGCCTTTGTTTTGTTCCCCATGATCAATATCAAAGGGGAACTCCATGGATTCCATCAGAAAGACAGTTTATCTTATCAGTCCTGTTGCATCATATATTCAGAAAAGATTGCTGAGACTTGAAGATTTCAAGCAGCATTAACAAAAGTGTGAGACAGCCTTGCTGGAATCAGCTGCCTGTGAGGAGAGATGACCTAGCTTTATTAAATCAGTGAACAAACAACTATTGATCTATACAGCCTCAGGATTAGATCCTTCAGAACACAGACATATTGTTGTGCTTCATATCTTCTTTAAGTTTACAGCTGTCAGTTTTTTCTGCTAATTTTATGATGTGGTGTAGAACTAAATGCAATAATAGACATTAGAAATTATGTGCAAATTCTATTTTAATCTGTGCAATTCCTTAGAACCAGACCTGCCTTCTCAGTTTCTTTTAATAGAGATTTTCTTTTGCAAGCGCTCAATACATACTCTTAGGTATTTCCTTATTATTTTGTTTAGTTGTATTTTTTTTTGTGTTCCTACTTCCATTTTGAATGAAATTAAGCATTCATTTAAAGATATCAACTAATTTGAACAAAATATAATTTCTCCACCGTAGAGAAAAGAGAGCAGATAAATATGTGCATCATATCCTGCTAGAACTGCAATCTTCAGTCTGTATTTTGAATTGATCCCTTACTTTTTTAGTTTTATTTTCACAAACCAACCCTGCCTGTACAGTTCTTTCATTAATATGAAAATTAAATGTTATTTAACATTTATCATACAAGGTGATGTGTGGCCTATAGGTGTATCAGGGTTGCAGAGGCAAAAATATGGGGCCAAGTCATTCATCTGGCCTCTGTGGAAGACACAGGTTGCGCTTTAAAAATAAATTAATAGGGTGTGTGAGAGCATGGAAGGGAGGAAAGCAGGGAGGAAGGAAAAATGAAACAGTGAAGATATGGAATTTGTCTGATTTACAATGAGCACATATTTAACTTAGTGCCCACTGCCACTTCCAGGTCCTTTCTCAGCCCATATTGGTGTGGGGTTATTTAACCCAAAGTGCAACACTTCCCATTTTTCCTTGCTGAGATTCCTGTGGCTTCTGTTGGTGCAGCTGTCAAGGTTTCTTATGGTCCATCTGCAAAGTGACACGCACTGGCCTTAAGCCCACCAGTGGGTTTAAAAATGAGATTGTCCTACATTCCACATGGCTCTCATGGAATGTTTGCAATACTATTTAGGAAATAGGAAACACTCCTGCTTCCATAAAAGAAATGAAACAAGCAGGAATGAGACCAATATTATTTTTCAAAGATGGATAGTAAGTGATAGGGCAGAGTTGTTCAGATTTGAACTGTCACATTAAAATGAACTCTAGGACTGTGTGACCCTTAACAAAGTTGTGTAACTGGAACCGGGGCTGCTGTTTAGCCCAGAGAGCAGTAGACCATTGGAACATTTTTTTGAAGGGGAGCAGTGAAGAGCAAAGATGGTTTTTACCAGGATGGAATTGGTACGTTCATGGATGGAGTTAAGTTACATGCTTGCCTATAAAACAGTGCTGGACACAGGGACCCAGGAGGTCATTTTGGCTCAGAAGGTCCCATCCAGTCCTGGATCCTGTGTTCCTTTTAGTAAAGAAGCTATTGGAATTTGTCATATATGAACCTTAAATGTTTTGTCTCACTTTTATTACTATGATTTTGATATATATTTTGCCCATGGCGAATGACAACCATAATATTTTTGTCTTCCTTATGTTTTCCTACCTTATTTATCTTTCTGTAACCAAGCTGCAAATTTATTTGTATGCAGGGATACAGAAATAGTTATTGTGGAATATGTGTGTGGTAGGATTTCCTGTATTTAAGCATTTCTGAGTGTGTTTCTCAGGAATGCTGATAATTCATATTATTGTAATCTCTGTGGTGCTCTCTAGTCAAAGAGATCTGATGGATTTTGGTGCACAAGCCATTCAAATTTCTTCTGTGAGGCCACTTTACTCTTGTTATCCAGCAATTGTCCTCACTGACTGGTGATAAATTGATGGATAAGTGGAAGGGACAATTTTGAAAGATGGATTGGGAAGTTTGAGGAGAAGGAGGATGTTCATCTGTTACACTGGGCTGGAAGATCTCACCCAAAATGTAAGGTAGCTGAGAAGCCTTGGATGAAGCTCTATGGTGTTTATGAAGTGTACTCAAAGGAGGGGAAAAGGCAGGGGTACAGGACTGAGCTGAGCAGGAGATGAGATCCAGGAATCCTTGCCTTGCAATAAGAGAGAATTGCTTTGCAATCACCTGCCATAGTGATCCCGGGGTGCTGCTTGTGGCAGGTAAAGACCTGGAGAGGAGTTTATTGATAAGCCTGTGCCTCTGTTAACTCACCACTGTCAGAGTTATAAATGGATATATCACATCCTGTACATAACCCTCCTAAATGGCCTTTTTGGCAGAAAAAGAAATCTAGCTGCCCAAATTAAAGATTCACACGTAAGAATACCAAGATCTTTGTTTAAGTTGCAAATGATTAAGGTTTGGTTTTTCTTTTGGTTGTGTATGAAAGTGCCAAGCTGTGTGACAACTAAGGAATGTGTATTTTTGTGTATAACAAATAGGGATAATGTATTTCTGTGTGTGTCGTTGGTGTTCTATTTGAGTAACGATAGTAGAAGGTTGTAATCCTGACTGAGCAGTTCTAGTCATGTAATTAACCTTGTATGTGATAAATGAGCAACATCATGTGTTCCTGAACAAGTTTAAAAAATGAATCATACTTTGTGCCTTTTATTCTTGGCTGTAATATTTGAGTAGCAACAGATAACTAAACAAAATGTTGTACAAAATGATGAAACAATCATGTCTGAAGGTAAAAAGAGTAGAGATGTTAACTGCTCTGTTTTGATAGCAGTGACTTTTCAAATTTACCAAATCAAGTATGCTAATAATATTTTTTGGGGGGTTTCTTTCTAAAATATCTAGTTAGCTAGGAAAAGAGATTCACTGTATAGCTCTGAAATAGGAATTTTGGTAAAATGCAGAAACTAATATAATTTAAAAAAACATTGAAACAAATCTGATGTTGGAACTTCAATGATATGAGGTGGTGGTACAGTACCTTAAAATTTCTTCAAACATAATAGGGTATTTTAAAGAAATTCTGGTGATGTGGAAGGGAGAATAAGTCAAGGTAAGCTTCCATATCAAGATTAAAAAGTTGCAAGGCAGCATAAAATTAAACATTAAACAATTAAAACTTTTTGAGTAGTGCAAGTATGTATACCACTGCTTACCTTCCAAGGATATTTCCAGGGCTCTGTTCTGCAGCGTTTTCTGGTTATAATGAATGCAGAGTCCTATTGACCTGGATGGGACTGTTTGCTTAAGCAAAGGTACAGTATGTACATGTTTGCAGAAACAGCTTTCTTTTTCCTCTCACAGAATGTAAAAACAAGAAAATCTCATGCAATTATATAATTATAACCTTGTCAGTACAGTTGTCATTAAGTGTTACACAATTAAATCCTGTGTACCATGTACTATTTCCTTAGTCCTGATCAGTACCCACTTGTTGCAAATTGTAAACAGTAAAAAAGAGCTGTTACATTCATAGTCTTTCATTGTACTTTTTTTGTCTTCTACAGGAAAAAGTAGAATATGCCTTCCTGATAATTTTTACAGTTGAAACATTTTTGAAGATTATAGCATATGGATTATTATTACACCCCAATGCATATGTTAGAAATGGATGGAATTTACTGGATTTTGTAATAGTAATAGTAGGGTAAGTAACTTATCTTTCATTATACAAATAAAAGTTTTCTTTACAGGGAGGTGTAGGTATAGGTCTGTTTGCCTGTGCTGGATTTCTGTTTCTTTGGAGTAAAAGAATGAACTGAGTGAAAAAAAATTTTAAAAGTCCTAAAAGTTTTCAGTGCTATCTGTGGCTATAGACTGCATTGAATTTACAGTAGAAATTCCCAGGGAATTCTGAGTCCTGCTGGAGATTTCCGCAGTTCAAGGTAAACTCCTGGTGTAGTTCCGTATGTTGATCTGTTAAGTGCTGTGCATTGTTATTTTGTTTATTTGTTTAACCCTTCACTGCAATTGTGTGGAGTTCATCTATTCCACAGAGACCTCTGGAGGACACACATGTTCCAAAGTGGAGAAGAGTCGCTGGGGAGAGATAATTAACTGAGTGATTCCTTGATATTCCCAAAATCTGAGTAAAATTGGGTGCTGCACATCAGGCCCTAGATACAGATATTATTTTGACTTGCCTGGGGTAGAATGTATGATAAAAATGCCTTTTTTTCCTTTACCCCTGTGCACCTTGTTCTACCAGGAAACCTTGGAGAGTTTGTTTTTTGCCCAGAGAAGGGACTGCTTGGGCCTTATGCAGGTTCTGAGTGGAGTCTCACACTTATGTTATGCATCTACTTATGATAAATAATTATTTTGTCAGCAACTCCGTGTCAGTGGTTGTGCTACTTCATTAGATCCTAGCTTCAGCTATCTAGAGAATTAATCTTGAGATATATATTCACCAGTTTCCTAAATATTGTTGAGATTGTTAAAAAACTGTTTAACCAGTACCGTAAATTTTGTTTGCTAAAAATATGAATTATCTAGAACATTATCCATGTATAACTTTGTATGTTGTAGCAAACACAACCTTGGCTTGCAGTGTGCAATTCTAATTTAATTTTCAAATTGAAACCAATCAAGAGTTGCCTGTAATTGAAAAGGCCCAGAAATTAGAGTGTGTGCTGCTTTTAGGTTGTCACTGCGTTAAGGAAAGGAAAGAGATGCTAAGTAAAGGAATTTGTGGTAAAAGGCATTGTTAAATTTGGTGAAGTACTATGAATATAAGAAAGCCTGATTTGTAACTATTTGATTATGAGATACTAAATGTTACTGAGAAGGTTGTATTTGGGCCAGTCTCTTGGCATGCAGGCAGTTTTGGTCCAGGACTAAAATTTGTGTATAAATAGATCCTTCATCAGGTCGGGTCATTCTCAACAGATTGGCCCCTGTGCCTGAAGGGGAAGCTTGGTGAGCAGGTTGGAGACTGTCACACACGAGCTCTGTTCCCTTGCCAAGCAGGCACTTGAATAGACCTCTTCCCTTTTGTCGAGTGACCACAGAGTTACAGTAACCCTGGAGCAGTCTAATTAACATGACCTCTATCTTTGGCTGTGTCCTAAATACATGGTAACTAAAAAATTTTCCACTAATTCCTAAAACACTCATTATTGGAGGCTAAATGTAGTTAGGTCAAATGCTCACACTGGATTTGTTGAAATTATGAATAAAAAAGGACTATATCTTATCAAATGCCTAAAATATCACACTAAGATTAAGTCTGATTCAAACCCACAAGTTTGGAATATAAACTATTTTGCAGGTTGTCACCAGCCTTTAAGACAAGGTGGACCTTTCACAACATGACATACTGACAAAACTGTGAACAATGTTTTTGTTCTTTCAGTAAGAACACAACCTACGTGATTAAGCAAGCATGAGTCCCATTTATTTAATTAATACTTAAAAGCCCAGTGAAAAATTGATTTTCATATATAACCCAAGGTGGATATGGAATCACTTCTGGACCTGATTCTATTTGACTAGCTTCAATGTAAAATTTCAATAGGTATTCCAATAGCTTTGGAAGAGCTGCCACGATGTCCTGTATTGAATGTCTTGAAATTTGCATTCTCAGCAGAAACTGTAGCAGTCCAAATGCATTAATCTTAATTATACCTAAAGAAATCTCTACAAGCAAAAGGGAAACACATATAGAAACATTTTTAAAATCAAAGCTTAATTAAACCTTTAAACTTTGGTAAACTCTAGAGGAATATGAGCGTAAATTTCAATAAAGATCAATAGTTTTATACCTTAATGGCTTTTTAGGAATGACATATGTCCTGGTTTCAGCTGGACAACATAAAATAACAGAGCTGTAGATACAGCTGTGAATGTGATGCTTTCTACTCTTTGTCATTTCTCTCTGTAACCCGTCAGAGTACGAATTACTTTGAGTAGTCCACTTACCTGCATGGCCTCCCACCTAATTTCCATTGATTTCTGTGAAAAAATAAGGTCCCAGTAGAGAAAGCTTTCATAGCAGCTTCCTATGCTGTTTAATTTTCTGAATGTTCTATGAACTGACAGGCTGAAAGGTTCTCTGAATTCAGGACTTGATTTAGAAGCCTTTTTAATAATGTCTGTTTTCAGAGCATAAATAGTCACTCTTGAAATCATTGAGGTGGTTTGTTTTCCTGCAATTATGCTTCTGTTAAATTCTAGGCCTGGATCAGACCTGATATTCAATGTCTGGATTTGGTATAACAGTATGTGGGCTGCTGATGTTCCTTGCAATATCTTTAGAGTCTTTGTGGTTGAGTTTTTCCCTGGAGCAGAATGAAGCAGTACTAGGGATGGGTATTGACTGATATGGGTCAGCTGCTTACTGGGGGCAGGGTAAAGCCTTCAATAATCTAGTTTAGGCACCCCATTAAATAATATATGATTTCAAGCGACTATCCAGCGTGACAGAGTTCTTAACCAAAGTTGTGAAAACTTTTCATGACCAAACTAAAACCCTGCACATTTCCGGCATTCTTTACAAGTGTGGAACATTTCTCACGATTACAAAACTCTATTAACTTGATAATCCTTTTGGGAGAAGTGTAGCTCTGCAACTATTGAACTACAGACTCTGTGCAAAGGATAACACAGTTTGTGTAGTCTAGTGAGAGTCTAGAAAACCATGTGTCTGAAATGGAGCTCCAAACTAAAATAAACCTAAGATTAATTTGTATTTCAAGAACATGCATCACTTTAAATTTCTGCTAAGAGTGGGAAAGCAAAATAAAAGTCTATAATAGTGCAAACTATTCTAATGAATGACTAATTCATTTCTGCAGGGAAAAAATACAATATAATAAATGAGCCATCTGGGAATATATTTTTCCTCAGAGGTATTATGTGTAAGAAACAAATCTTTTTGGTGTTATTAAATGGTGAACGCTAATTGTTTTTAAAATATTCAGTTTCTGCTGACTGTATATAGAATATTGTACTGCTGTGCCACTTGGAGTTCATGTATTCCACCAAAATTAAACCAGATGGTTTTAGTTATTATCTATTTCTTCTTCTAAAGGGAAGATTAATTCTCCAAATGTTAAAGTTAAAATGTTTGAACAAAAGTGGCAAAGTAGCTTCATTTATTTAAAAATAGAAAACTGTGTATATAAGCTGAATGCTAAATTTTTGGCTACTGTGTGATCCTCATTCTCTAGAGGGATTATAAAGTCTTGCACTTCATAGCTCTTTCTGTCATGATTTAATGTGTAAATATACCTCTCAATTTGACATCTGAACAGCTTTTCAGAATGATCTGCAGTTCAACTAATTTCCAAAGCAACATCTTTGACTGTGTGGTAAATGGATAGTGATGACCTTACCTTTCATCTCCTTTTCCAGATTATTTAGTGTAATATTGGAACAATTAACCAAAGAAACAGACGGTGGCAGCCACTCGGGTGGCAAACCTGGTGGCTTTGATGTCAAAGCCCTCAGAGCCTTTCGTGTATTGCGACCTCTCCGGCTTGTATCAGGAGTGCCCAGTAAGCTCTGCTCTCTTTATTTCCATTGCAATGAGGAAAGTAACTGCTCTGATTATTTACCTGTCTTCTTCCAGACACTACAGAAGTGAAATGGGATAAAGCTGAGATTTTTATCTGGCTACATATATAAAGTGAATTTCAAGATGAATGATATCCTATTTCAAGCTGAACAAGGGATTGTGAATTCAGTCAATGTATGATCTTCTTATACAGTTCAATAAGCAGACAGGGGAATACACTTCCTTTTTAGGAGCTTTATGTAAAAGTAAATTACATGTTAAAATGCAAATAAACCAGAAAATAAAATTCAAATTTTTTTTTTTTTATTCTAAAGGCCTGCATTTGAAAGCGTAGGTGGTCCTAAAATAGTTTATATGTTGGTAAGTTGTATGCCAGAGCACGTTCCACATTTCATGTTTCCTGCTCCCTCCAATGCACATGAATGCCTTCTGTTTATCTCAGCAGAGCTAACAGATAAATTAGGAAACTTAAAAAGTAGAACAATATTGTTTAAGGAAAGCAATTGTATTTTCTGATATTTCCTGTTTTCTTTTAATGCTTTATTAAGTATTGAAGGTTTTTGGGCTATATGAGGTTCACAGCTTACAGTTCAGATCCTTCCAGGGCATTCAAAGGAAGAAAGCTAATTCTGTGTTTATTATATCGTGGACTATTACATGGAAATGATTGATTTTTGGCAAAAGGACTTCAGTGGGTACAGAACAGTCCTATGAAATGTCAGAGAGAAGGTCTATCAAGTTATAAAAGAGGCATATTTTATTCTCATTGGTACTGTGGATTCACTCATTCAAGCTGGATAAATATTTAATTGAAAAAAAGAAAATAGAGCAGTTTTGAAAAGGATAAATGATGGAAGAATAAGTGTATTCAGAATACAAATGTGTTTTCCCAGTTAACTATATTTTTCTCCCAGAGCAAAAAGACAGTTCTACAATTGGCTGAGTGTAGATTTTCTCAGAACTTGCCACAAAGTTTTTGTTTTAGCACAGAACTTCTTAAAGGTTATATAAAATGACCTACAGGCACACTCTGACTACATGCCCTTTCTTTATAAAAGCACCCACAGATTCTTGTGACACATTTCAAGCACTGACTTGTATGATATAACCTTTATTAACAGAGGAACTAATTACAAAGTTTTAGATTCTTATGAAGATTTTTATACTACAGGAACATTTTGTTGTTCTGGGCAGTAGATGTTTTAAAAAAACCTGGTTATCTCTGGATGTCTGTATCATTAAGTTCTAATAATATGTAATTATGTAAAATCTGATAGAGCAAGACATAGAAATATGGTTCATATCTTATATCCTGGTTTTTTTTTTTTTTTTTTTAGGTTTACAAGTTGTCCTGAACTCCATTATAAAAGCCATGGTCCCCCTCCTCCATATTGCCCTTTTGGTATTGTTTGTAATCATAATCTATGCTATTATAGGATTGGAACTTTTTATTGGAAAAATGCACAAATCTTGTTTTCTTATTGATTCAGGTAAGTCATTAAACTGTTGATTAAAATAAGGGTTTGATGATGTTTTCTTTCAAATCTGTGGGATTTCAGTTTGAAATAGAAGTAGGGGCCAAAGCATTGAAGCTGTTGTAAGCCCAGTTTATGCTGGTTCATAATTTTAGGTACAGTGCATTAAGTGGAAAAAAAAAATCCAATACCAAAGTCACAAAAAAATCAAACTAGTTAGAGACTAGGCCATGCTCTGAATAGGTTTTCATTTCTGATATGTGTAGTTGAAATATCAGTAGTGAAGAAAATAAGGGTGACTACCTACATGGAACAAATCCAGATTGTGGTAAGGAGTTCTCTTCTGAAATGAGTGAAGAAGGAAAACAATGTTCTTCCATCCAGGTGAAATAGTGAAATGGAAGTGTGTGTTGTGGGAGAACTTTGAAGTAGTGAAACCTGGTGGCTAAAGATGCTTTTCTATTAGCTAAGTAATGAAGATGACTGTGTAGGATTTAGATCCATTTCCCTGAGTGGTCCATGTGTTGGTGTGAAGTGCCATGAATTGAAGTAGCAGCAGCGAAGAGGAAAGAAAAAATCAGCATGAGGAACTTCTAAGAAATGATGTGTTATTACATTATGCTTCTTTCCACTCCTTAATTACTCAAGCTCTTCTATACATTGTTTTGATTAACCTATTTTGAGGTTGTAAGGCCCAGGTCTTGAGAAGCTAAAAGCTCTGAAGCTCTCATGTATTGCCTTTCTCAGCTTGTAGTCTGGATTTATTTCACAAAAGCGTTGATATTTCTTCATGTAAAGGGTTAACTCATGAAAACCTGAGAACTCAGAGTTCAGATTTTTTGGTCTTTTTCCAGATATACTAGTTGAAGAAGATCCAGCACCTTGTGCATTCTCAGGGAATGGCCGTCAGTGTGTCATGAATGGCACTGAATGTAAGGGTGGATGGGTTGGACCAAACGGAGGCATAACCAACTTTGATAACTTTGCATTTGCAATGCTGACTGTGTTCCAGTGTATAACCATGGAAGGATGGACTGATGTGTTGTACTGGGTAAGTTCATAAATCACCAAGCTTTCTTTGCTTTTAAACAAGCTTCTCTGTTCGAGTGGGAATTGAGCTGTTTCACAATACCATCAGCAGGAAATCTTGGTGAGTTTTGCAGGAGATGAGCTCAGCTGTGTACTTGTTTCAGTCACAGCCTGTTACTGGACTCCTCAGGCTAAAAGGATATTTTAGAAACAAATTTATTCATTGCTTATTTGAGGGTTTTTTTGCCTATTCCATTTGGATAAATGTAAAGCTACATTTATGTCCTTCGGACTAGCATTTTTTTGTGTGAGCCTACAGATATTAAGTCTGTCTTCATTGATTAGGTTTAAGAGCTCTCTTTTTGCAGTATTTGTGCAGATTTTTCCACAATTTTAACATAAATTAGAACAAAGCAAGCTCTCAGCTGACATTGCTTGCCATGGGGACTGAAAATCATGTTAACCATTCAGAAACTGCAAATTACAGGAGCTGTGGCCCTGACACCATCTCCATGGAAGCAGCAGAAGGTGTTCAAAAACCTGTGTAAATCCTCACCTTTAAATGCTCCTTTGGTTCAAGGTATGGTACTTCCAGAGTCTTGCAACATCAACAGTCAGCTGGACACAGACTGGGAAACTGAAAGTGGAGGAAAATGAACACACAGATTTTTAAAGGAAACACTTTAAAGGAGTCACCTAAAAACATAGATAGACATTTCTCTGCTTAACCTTATTCCACTCTAAGGGACATGACACTGTTTTGTGAATCTTGGAGTATCTCAATATCTGATGTGAGTGATTTGTCCAAGACCATTCAAGAAGTCTGTGACAGAACCTCCCATAGGTGCTGAACATCAGTGACAATATTCTGTACTACTTGCTACTCAGCAGTAAGTCTTTGCAGCTATTAAGACCTTACAAAAAACATAATTCTAACAGTTCAAATGTTAGAAAATATGTATGGAAGAAGAAAAGTGATTACTAGTAAAGATCACTGTTAAAAAGGGATGAGTTATCTCAAGGAGTATCTTAGTGGAACTTTAGGTTTTGTTGCTGACAGCAGCTCACATCGTGAGTTTGTTCAAGTTTGTTTGGATAAGTGGGATTATTTACTAACAGTGCATCTGTTGTGGAGTACTGGATGCATTTTGGAATGTAGTGCTACCCAGTGAATGACCACATGATTTTATGTGGTCATTTGTTGCAAATCAAGGTGAAATGAACTGTTGCTAAAACATGTAACACCAGAGTGTAGTCTCAGACAAAATCTGCAATACTGAAGTATAGACTATGGAGACGTTTTTAAGAGAATATCACTGTTAAAGATAATTAAGATGGTAAAATGGCATTCTTTTAGGATTGAAAGACCAAAAATAGGGTACTGTGAATATCTGCTTTCACTGTCTGTTATCAGTCACAAAACTGGCTAGAAACATACGAACCTTCAACACTAATAAGTAACAATTATGTACAGCTACTTATAGGCTATTGCATGATTTCCCATTGTAAAGGTTTGTCAGTTCCTTGGGATTTGCACTAGAACTCTCCCTAATTTTCTAGGAGACTGTAAATGTAGAATTAGTATGTGCTTTATGGTTTGTGTTCATGGTGATGGCAATTATTTAAATTCTTCCTGAAAGGGAAGGTGTGCCATAGTTATCTAGAAAAAACAAAACATTTAACATCTTTTGGGGTTAAAGTATACCCACATCTGAGGAGCTGATAATTCCTCCAACTTTTTTCAAAGAAATTTAATATAAAAGCTTTGGAGAGCTTCTGTGTTTAGAATACAATTGTTACAAAACATATAGAAACAATTTGAGTGGCTCAGAATTAAACATTTTTTCCCCTGGGATTTGATGACCTAATTAATCTGCTGCCCTTTAGAAACCTTTGCAGTCTCCACTGACAGCAGAAAAAATTAAAATAATTAAAATAGGATGTTGAATCTTTTCATGATCAGACAAAATGAAAAGTGTAAGAAAATTATAAACAATTGAAAGCTATGTGAGTTGTTTGTACTTATTTGTCTATAAGGAGTTTCCAATGTAGAATGTATTTACAGGTACACAGGTGTCATTTTTCATTTTGTTACAAATGATACTGGAATTATTAACAGTGAAACAAATATTTATTGATCTAGTGAAATACCAAAATCAGATATTCAGGTGGGTTTGGAATCTATCTTAACTGATGCTTATATAATTAAATTATAGATTCAGATTCTTTCTATGTATAGACCAAAAAGTTGCCCATTGTCAGGCTGAAATTACTTGCTGAGGACAAGAGGAATGACAACTTATATGTTTAATTTTATCACTGGATCAAGCTGAGGTAGATTTAGCTAAAAATTGGAAAAGATTTCATTTCATTTGAAAATTGTAAAATCTTTAGGGAGATACCAAATTGTAATAAAAGAATGTTCAAAGAATCTGAGGAAGCCTTTTTAGCTCGATGTGCATGGGGTTTGTGGGTTGCTTTTTGCTTAGAACTCTGTTAATAATACACAGACTGAATGAGTTTTATACAAAACAAATGAAACCAAACCCACAAATATTAGAAACTGCACAGAATTCTCATTTTTCATTTGGTCACTGTGTGAACAATGAAATAAACTTATGTAGGCTTCTCTTGCTAGCAGGTGTAATGTGAGTGGGTGAAATCTGTGCAATATTTTGCATCGTGTTAAATGACATTCTGTCAGCAAGGATGACTGCTGAAAATGACAGCTTCCAAAAGCACTCACTGGCACAGCTCCTTATCACCTGGTTAACGACAGTAAACTTGCTTTAAAAGTTCTCTAAGCACCAATAATGAATTTTCTCTTATGCATATCTATTATAAGTTGAGGCCTCGATTCTGCTGCTGCTGGGCACCCTTCAGATCATGGTGGCGTATGTGGGCATCCTGCTGCTCACCAGTTTGCATCCCAATCCCATATGTCCTACTGTGTTTTAGTGTTTTCACCTGGCCTCTTTTCTCTAACTTACTCTTAACTCACTGGATAGCAGGCATGATGTGGTTTATCCACAAAAGATATGGCTCCTTAGTGCCAAAGGTTCAAATTTAGAGGTTAAGGAGTGTTCTCCTTGTTTTCAGCAGCCAGTGCACCAGGTGTGCTCCCAAATTGTATGTTTGTGTCTGCACTTCTGTATGTTTTCCATGTTGGGACTGTGTTTATTCCCAGTCATGGTCCTTTCTGTTTGCTCTGGAGCCCTAATTGGAGGCTCATCCTTTTCGTTTTGGATCCTGGTGCAGTCCCTGTTATCAGCCAAGTGGCAGCCCTCTGTGTGCCCAAGTTTTTAGTGCTCTGGCTCACATTCTAAAGCTGAGAGCATAGTACTCTCTACCTCATTTCCAATTTATGCTAGCAAGCTCTCAGGAATTGCAGAACTTGAATCTGCATTTGCATATCTGGCTCCAGATTTTTCCCATGTCTTTGAAACATCTCGATGTATAATCTATTAATGGCAAACATGTATTTTGTAAATTGCTTTTTATTTTTAGCTGCTTTGCTTGATACATGGGAACACAGATAATGAGCAGTGATACTTGCCAGAAAAACCCCCAATTTTCCCATGAGCACCAAAATTATCACATTTAATTCTTGTTTTCACCATAGTGAAGTTATCTTGAGTTACTACACTTGAATAATCCAACTGTAGCTGGAATGAGAGATGGTCAGGGCCTCTGAGAAACAAAGTTCCTAATGGGATGGGTTGCCAGCACAGTTGCTTCAAAGATGGGACAAATGTATTAGTGGCTACTGGTTTTTACTAGGTCAATTTTATGGACAGATGCTGCATCACTAACTCAAATTTTAAAGCTCCCCAGTTCTCTAACACCTGTCTAGCACTGTTCAGATTGATCTGGAGACTGCTGAGATTGAAGCACTCGAGCTAAAATTGCTGAATAATGATACACTGATGTCTTACATGGTTTTGCCTATTAATACACCTACTGATATGTTAACAAGATATTCTCTAAAGGATTCTTGCTTAAAATACTCAGTTCATTACTTGAAAAGTCTAGGCAATCTAAAATATACCTAAAACTCATATAAGGTTTAAGGCAAGGGATGTCAGTTTTTTTCAAAATATACCCTTTACTGATATGTCAGCTTTTAAAAACTGGTACTACTTTTTGCTAATAACATATTATCATGAAAGAAATACTTCATTCATTGTTCCTCTGCTTTTATAACTAAAAAGGCTGCATTTAGGAACCTGTTTCCTGTTTTCAAAATTGAGCTTTATATCCCCCAATATACTCCTTGAAGCATCTAAAAACATCTCCAAATAATCCATCATTTCTGTAATACAGACTGGTTAGGGTGCACTGCACTCCTGTGTATGTCTACATGCACTTTTGCATAAGTGTCTGCACAGCCAGTGCATTAATGTCAATCAGATCAGGTCAGGAGCTCAGTCTCTACTCCTGACACTTTTTAGAATTCTCCTATTCAAGCATCTTAAGGACAGACTCAGACACAGTGTACTTCAAACCAGCTGATGTGCAACCAAAGATATTTCATAAACAGAAGCAAATGTTTTACAAATACATATTACACAAGAAAACCCCTTGGCTCATGCACAAAATGTATTATTAGGCTATAAACAAAAAACTGCAAAACATGTTTGAAGTATTATCAAAACTGTCATCAGAGTGCTGACAAGGAGTTTCCTAAAAATACCTTTCCAAAAATGTGACCAAGAGTCAAATAAGCAATAATACTCTAGAACTTTGAATGATTTAATAAGGTAGTGGGAATCAGCTGCTTAGGGTGATTTAACCATGTTAGTCCTGTTCCCCCTGCAGAAAGGGAAGGCATGTTCCTGCATCCAAACAATACTTGTCAGCAATGAATTTCAGCTTATTGTCTGCAAGAAGTCAAAGAATGCTTCACAGTTTTTTTCCATTTGTAAATCAGTTGCAAATACTTAGCAATGTTAAAAACTGTGAGGAAACATGCCTGAAAAATCTTAGAAAATACTTATTTCTGCTTTTTCCTCTTATGTACCTAAGGAAAGCTTAATGCTGTTCTGCTAGCATTGCTCAGCACCACTCACAGGTCATCTGAGGGAGGCTCTTGAGTGAAACAAGTCAGCTCATCCCCAAAGGCATTGTTGTGCTGCATGCACAGAGCTCCCAGCCTTCCATGACTACATAGGCAGAAAGTTAACACATGATGTACAGCTGGAGAAAGAGTGATAGAAATATTGGATGACAGCATTAATATACTGCATAAATCTCCCTAAAGAGCCAGGGACTGCAGGCAGAATTTTTTGCATTTGAATGTTAACTACTTGAATCT
This sequence comes from Corvus hawaiiensis, assembly GCF_020740725.1. NCBI lineage: Eukaryota > Metazoa > Chordata > Aves > Passeriformes > Corvidae > Corvus > Corvus hawaiiensis. The sequence continues at coordinate 16,956,552 of NC_063223.1, read as the reverse complement.
GGTTTCATGTTAAAATCAAGATTAACCCCCCCACCTTTTAGGTAATGATTTGGACTAATTACCTTTTTATGTTCTCTAGTTGTTAAAAGCTCTGAGTCATCCAGTTTTGGAATGCAAAGAGACAGGACTTAATTTCAGAAAGAGAAAAAAGGGACTGATCAAATTCAGACAGAGGCAAACAGAGCTACCCAGCCAAGGAATATACAGATCAAAAGTTTGAATTATGATCCAAAAGGATGTGATTTATATATATAAATATACATAATTTAATAATAAATGATATAGTAGAATTTTTTTCCAATTAGCCTCTTAACACAAAGAGCCCACCTGAGGAGGAATTTAAAGTAACTCACAGGGAAATATCTTTCCCATGAGGTGAATTTGATTGACTTTGACAAGATATCTGGTATCTCAGCCTCAGCTGACTGCTGACCTGTACTGCAGTCAAAGTGTGGAACTAATTTCTTGTCACAGATTATTTCAAATACTAAGACAAACTTATTATTTCTCCCCAGAAATTTTAAATAAAACTGGGTAGAAACTGGATTGGAAATAGAGGCTAAACTTGGGGTTGTGCTAAGAACTCCACTAGTCCATCAGCTAGACTTTCTTCCAAAAACTTTGCCATAAGAAGCAAACAATTATTTTATAACAATCCTAGTTCCCAATCTGTCCCAGGATAACAATTTAGTAGATAAATTTAGATCTTCCTTACTACTGGGGCTTTGCTCGTTGCTGCTACGTAAACTAAGGTAGCAATTTTACATCATCTCTCTGAATAGTAAATGCATTGTACTTGTATTTTTTTGTATCCAGTATGTGGGAAATATTAAATACATCCAATTGTTGTATAATTTACATTTATAGATGGAATAGCAGATTCAAAAAGAAAAAAGGTGTTTAGTACAGAACATCTGTGTGGTTACTATAACTTTTCATTTTCATACATGGTAGCTAACTATTTAAAAAATAAACACATTTTTCATCACATTACTTACTTAATAGTTTTTTGAGCCCTTAGATTTAACAAACCAAATCTATGTGTAGGTTTTATAACTTTTTGTGAAATTAGTTTGGGCAATATAGATAAATAGGTACAAGCACTAACAAATTGTAAATCTGAAATTAACATGCTCTTATCTTGGATTTTGTTATATCTGGAATACAGATTTTATTAAAGCTGGTAGTGCTCAGTAGCAAACCTTCTCTGGGTTACTGTTTTGCAGAGGTAGTACTCTTCATTTTGTTATGGTTCTGTCCATCTGCTCTGCAGATTCAAGCAGGGATAGACAGCTATCTGAAAAAGATAACACAATTTCTTCACAGTCACGTTTGACATCTTGGCTTTCCTTGGAACCATTACTTGATTTCTGCCCAGCCCCTCCTCCCAGTAAGACAGTAAGCTGATTAATGGAATGCCACTAACAGGAATTAGCTAAAATAGTATTAGATACAACACAGTGTCTGAATGCAAAAGAAAGACCTGCATCTAAACTCATTTCCAAGCAATCATAGTAAAAATTTATAAACAATCACGTTTTGAAAATTAAATGCTTTATGGGAGTACCAAAATTTTATGCCTCATTTGTGAAGTGTGGCTAAAACCAACAGAAGGGAGAAAATGAGGTCTGTTCACATTGATCAAAGCAAATCATTAAGCTGAAGCAGCGTCTTCCAAGTAGAGGTTTAACGTGAGAGAATCACTTTTATGTGATCCTGTACGTGTGTCCTGTATGCAATTGTACAGTCCAGCTTACATAACATAAGACAGAGACCAAATTTAAGAGGTGATTAAGCAATTTTGAGGCTCTCTAGGTACTGTGACAATTTTACGCTTCTCGATGGGATCTCTTTCTCTTTAGGCCTACCTTGATGCCTGAGCCATGGAATTCTCATTTTTCCAGTTGTTGCTGAGCTGAAATGCTTAACAAAGAGTGATCTTGGGGCACACCCCACCAGTGCATCTCCATTCTGTGTCAGAAGCACAATAAATCTGCATCTATCCAACCAGGAGAGCATCAGGGAAATCTGTGCTTTGACTCCAGAACATTGAATATAAAATTCCATGCTTTTATAAACCAACCTAGAGGTTGCTATGCTTCAAGCATAGCCTGTTTTAAGTCAGCTTTAAGTTAACTCCACTTCAGCCAATAATATCTCAGGACAAAACCTTTGAAGCCAGGCAGCTTTGAAAAGCTCTCTGGTGTGCTCTGCACTGAGTAGAATAAATAGCCTGGTCTGGGGTTTTGTGAAACTCCCTTGCATGCTTCCAAGAATGCAGGGTTAGTCCCACTTCACAAAATACTAATGTATGAAGGATTTTTACACCTATCAAGAGGCTGAGTTTGTCAGTCTGTACAATTTTTAAGATGATGAGGCAGATTATAGGTAGCACTAAGTAAACCCACCAGTTGTGTGTCTGTTGGAATGTTATGAAAAGAAGAAGGTAAAATTAAACCTAAGGAAGCTAAGAAACTTTAGAGGGTTTTAAACATTGTGGAAAACCAAAATAGGTTAATGCATCAGCACATTGTATCTGTAGTGGTACAAAAGCAGAATTAGAGGTTTTGTTTTATCATTAACCCCGGGTAGAGCTTATATTAATTACAAATTGAGTTTGCAACAGTTTTCAGTAAATGAATAGCAGTACAGAAAAGTAAGACCTTCATTTGTGTGCAATTGCATGTGAGGATTTTACTCACAATTACCATAGATAGGGATAAATGAGATTTTAATGATTTCTAATGGATGTTTTAGATTGAAGTTTGCCATCTGCTGCTGTGTAATACTAAGGGTTATATCTGCAGTAAACCTGACTTCTTCCCTGTTTCACTTCAGTCTTGGTCTCTGATCATTTATGCTGTGTTGTATTGATAGTTGACTCCAACTACAGCACAGCTTACAAGATAATTCATCCACTTGAGGTGCCACTTGAGGCATTTCAGACTGTACCATGTTTGTCTGATCAGCTCAAGATAATTCTTCAAGACTGCAAACTCAACATATATGTGTAAACATAAAGACCCAGATAATTAATGTGTGGTACACATCTACTGTTATGGTGAAACAGAACTAAGGGATTAGAAAAATACTTTGTCCTTCATATTCCTTATCTCATCTGCCCTCTGGTTGATGTGATGGACAAACTGCTGAGAACTGACATTCAGAAAGCGAGACTAGATCTTTAAAAAGACAAAGGGCAAGAAGGATGGTGCTTGGCAGTGTCCTTGCCATAGGTGTTATGAAGGCTGAAAGCCTCATGGCCTCAGACAGAACAAGTCCATTGAGAGCCATTAAATATGACACCTCCTTTGGTACAGTGCACCCCTGAGACACAGGGCAGGGGATTCTTGCAAGACATTTTGCTGAGGATTTCAGATGTGAAATCTCCTTGAATTCCTGGATTTGCTTCAGTGCATCTGGAATTTGTGACTTTAACTCCTTGTTCTGCACTTTGGGTGAGAAGTCAACATTAATCCCTTCAAGTGAATATATCTTGGTTTTGAGGATGGAGATTTTCCTGTTCTCATATTATTAGCCAAGCTCTGTCTCCATTTTTAATCAGAAGGCAGATCAATTCCTTTAATCTTTCTTTAATTGGAAGTTATGGAAAATGCCATTTGACATGCATGAAATGAGCAGCAAACTTTTCCAGAAGGAAAAGACTTCTTTTTATACTTTGATCTCTGGTATTAATGCAGTCTTAAATATTACTTCATGAATAGAAATGACAATGCATTACTTGATTAGAGTTTAATTGTATCTAGAATTAAATGATAAAGTTGTTGAGTAGTTTTTAGGAATTCAATCTTAGATTATTGCCAAGGTGTTCTACTAGGTTCAGGTGTTCCAGAGTTATGGAATTCTTTTGAAGTAGTTCAGCATCTGCCCAAACTGAAACATTTCTTCTAGTATTGGTTAGCTGCAGTTGCCAATTTTTGCTTCATAAAGCATTAGTGAAGCAAATCTATAATATATAATTAGATAGATTAGCCTGAAACATTGGGCTTAAAATCCAACTCCGTAAGTGAGAATGAATTTTTTTATATGTTGCTAATTATAAAGTGAATGCAAATCACAGCTGCTCATACTAACAGAGCCTTTGTGACAGAGCAAGAGAATTTCAGCTTTGCTCCTGGGTTAGAGTTAGCAGAATGCCTGGCTGCTTGAAAATGTTCTCTTTACGATCAAAAGCAGAGCGTGGAGTTGTATTGCAGTGACTCCCAGAGCTCTGTTTTTTGAGCTCTGCTCAAAGTAAAATTGTAAATATTAGTCTCTCAGGTTTTTCAAAATGATACATAGCAGAAAATGTTGGCACCAATACTGGAGGAATTTATGTCTTCACTCTGAACTCTGGTGACTTGCAACAACTGCCTGCCAATGGTATAGTTGCTAGATGCAAAATGCATTCAGATGTATTTGAAATTTAATTAAAATGTTTGCTCTGATCAGTTATTGCTAGAAAAAACACTTGGCCTTATGGTATGAGTCAGGTCTATGAAGCAAACTCAATTCTAAAGTAGTAAAATAATTATGAATAGTCATTTAAACAAAAATTGAGTAAATATTATTCTTAAAATAAGGCCAGATGCCTACACTTGAAAGAAGGCAAGGGGCAATCCACTGGGATGAGGGAGAAATTCAGTCTGGGCACTGGGATGTTCTACTCAGTGACTTTGATGCTTCATTGCTAAAACTTCTCAAACATAGGGGACTTGCTTTGGCAGAATGGGTATGGATGATAAAACCTGAAACACCACAGCCACTGTCCTTAACAGAGCCCCCTGATGCGCCAAGGATTGCTGAAAGCGTTGCCCTGGAGACTAAGTAGGTATAATGGCAGCATTGTGAAAGACTTGCCCATATGAATATTGCAGGACTGAACAATGAAAGCTTGGGATCTCTTGAAATTGAAGGAAATGATCCCAGTCTCACTGAATGGCTATAACCCTTTTCTATTTTAACTTCTCCAAAATACAGTTTTATTGGAAGAGGAAAAAAATCCAAATCAAAGATATATTTTCATGTTTTTCTTTTTTGAAGCAAGTGTAATTTTAAGTTACTTTTCAGTACCTCAGTTCAATTAAAAAAGCATTTTAAAAGATGATGCATAGATTCTTTTAAAAGGTGCATGAAGAAGCTGTGTAAACTAATCTGGTTTGTTTACTTTGCTAAGTATAAACTGATGTTATTACTGATTACCATTGAAGAGAAGTGTCTTTGGGCCTTAATCTGCAAAGACTTAATGCTTCTGTCTAACCCTCCAACAACCCCTCTTGCAGAAACTGAGGTTGATATTAATTAAGACAGGGGATAAAACAAAAGAAGTAATTTTGAAAAATGTTTGTTCCCATGTTTAGTAGGTTTATTCCAACAGAGATGTTAGGGAGAGGTGTCAAACTTGACTGTCAATGGAGCTCAAAGCCTAATCAAAGCTTTCAGATACAACAAACACAATGGCATTAACAGGAGAGAAAACAGATTTGCAACTAGATTGTTCTACAACACCATAAGTATTTTTATCATCTGCTGAATTTCCATACTATAAAAAATTTTAAGAAGAATCTAATGCAAAAGCTGGAATAATTCCTCTTCAAGAAGAACCGTTTCCAAGAAGCTTCGTGTCAGAACAATTTTTGTGACTTACCAAAATATCTTTTTGCACCTGTATCCTATACACAAACATTTCCCTGTTTAAAAATATCTGTTTTTCTGAATAGGCCTTTTTAGATCTCCATGGGTATGTTTCACAAGTCCATCCTTTGATAGGTATAATGAGCTAGCTGAGAATAGCAAGTGGAAGAGATCTTTATAGAAAATGTTTGAGTCTATAAAGAGTGTATTGAAAGCTCTGTTACTTCAACGTCGCTTTAAAAAAAAAACCACCAGCAACAACTTTTTAAATTTCATTCGGCCTTGATCTGGATATAATTTACATTCAGAAGTTTTCCTGGGATGTTTCCATGTTTCCATTGTGTTTCTAAAATTGTGTTCATGCTTTTCACACAGATTCATTCTCATTTATTTCTTTTTGAATTGATCTAAGATGTCTGAGTGCATTTGACTGCTGTATTTCAGGAAAAATGGTGGGAATTCCATGTTACAAAAGCTCATACTGCTTGTACAGTTGAGATTCACATTGCTGTTTATTTTCTCAAATGATCATCCTAATACTTCAGTGTAGTTTGTGATCATCATCTTAACTGGAGATCTGAAATATAGCTCATGTTCTCAGCATTTAAAGAACAGAACTGTTGCAGTACTCCATTTATGTTCGATAATATTTCTGATCCAAATGTTAGCTTCACTCAGCATTTTGTTTTAGGGTATGTGTTAGGAACGCAAAGGGAATGTGGCCAGTGCTTTCTTGCTCTTATTGTTCTTCTTGGATTTCTGAAGGAATGCATAGAATGTTATGTAACCTGAATGATCAAATTTTCCTTTCTCTGACTCTTCATTGCTGTTAATACAGTGATCTACTCTATAAGATCATCTTATTTCTTGCAGATGAATGATGCAATGGGATTTGAATTGCCATGGGTGTATTTTGTCAGTCTCGTCATCTTTGGGTCATTTTTCGTACTAAATCTTGTTCTTGGTGTATTGAGCGGGTAAGCATACACCTTTTTCATCATGAAGGCAGAGTCCTGAATTCAGTTGCCAAGAACACACAGGTTATCTCATACAGGTGAGATTTCAGTTGGGATGGCATCTTTTAATAAACCTCTATTGCTTCCTCCTTTAATTAGAACACAAAAAGTTCTCTGTAGCTTTCATATAAATAACATACAAACACTAAAATCAGAATTTAGACCCATCAGTATGTATTCTTCATGTCCTTTTGGCAAAGTCATAAAAAACACTAACAATTCTCATGCACTCATTTAGAAGTTATTTCAATTAATTCTGTATTGCCTCGCATCTACAACAAAATTTGGGTAAGTAAATTTAAACAGTTGTTCGTTCATTTTTTCCAAGATCTGGATAAGCCATAAACTTTATGTTGAACCTACGTGATCTGGCAGCTGCAAAAAGGACTCTGCTGTTTAATGAATGACTGAATCATAACTTATTTCCTTGCGTTTTACAGGTAAATGATGCAATAGGATGTGAGTGGCCATGGATCTATTTTGTTAGTCTTATCATCCTTGGCTCATTTTTCGTACTTAACCTGGTTCTTGGTGTACTTAGTGGGTAAGCAGTTGAGTTAACATTGTGTATGCTACTGCTATTTGTAAGATGGCCTCTGCATTTACTCCAGCTTCTCAGCAATGGCTTTTTTGCATGCACTTGAGATTCTTGTGTCATCCTACCAGTGTTTGCTCTTTGGACTGAACTGTGTGATTCGAGCGCCTGTATCTGTCTTGACATCACGTTCACCATGCTTGCCAAAAATATTCATTAAATGAGGCACTAATCTCCTTATTCTATAATATTCCTGCAGGGAAAAAGGTTTTGTGCACAGAGATGGGCGGTGCACCTGCACAAATATTCTCCCCTGTTGTTATATACAAGTGTCTTTTTCTAAAAGACCAACTTTTGCTTTTCTTCAAAAAGTCATAAAGCAATTGGAGTGTTATTTATGTTTACCAGGCACATATTTTGCTCAAAATATTGCAAAATATTTTTAATGAGTGCTTCAGGATTTGTCTTACAGAGAGTGTGGCTGCACTACCCCAACACAGTGTTCAATGGTTCCTGGGTTGTAGAGCTGGGAACTGCTTGTGACAGCCTGCACCAGGAACTGATATATTTATCAGTAATAAAGTATCAATTTAATATTGCTGTCAGTTGGAGGTCGTCACAGCTTTTTGTTGGTTTTTACACTCCAGGGTCCAGCCAAGAAATAGTCATGTCAGTTCTAGCTGTATAATGTGCTTTGAAACTGTAGTTTATGGCAAGAGTTTGCCAGGTTTTCTTCTTACAAAGCCCCCTTACTTGAAGTTACAACCCTCTTTCGTCTGCCATTTCCTGGTTTCTAACACACTTGAGCTTGGGAAACTCCAGTTTATGGTAAAGATATTTTTTGACAAATATATAAAAGATCTAGCTAGCAATTGAATGCTGAAAAGAAAATTAGTATGGTTGTATGCATTAGTTTTTAGTTATACAGCAAAAAATATTTTCCTGGCAATCTCAGGCAAATTGTGCCATCTTTGTTAGCCAACAGAAAAATTTCTCTTGCATAGAACGCAGCCTGAAACTGCAGTTGATGGTGTCATCAGGATGCTGACAGTGTGTGCAGCCCTATTCATGGTTTTGCCACATTGTATCCATTGTATCTGAAAGAAATTATAATGCATTATTATATATTATTCCTAGAAATCAGATAAGCCAACAAAATTTCCAGGTGTTGATGTAACTTTGTTACAAGAGCACTTTTATCTGATGAGCAGTTTTACAATGTGCTTTTTAAAATCTTTCGTCATTTATCTGTGATAGATTACTGCTGCACACAGGAAACCAGGGAAAGCATAGTTTTACCTTACTGTCAGACTTGCTTTGCAAAGCAGATGTTTAAAAGCAAAATGGTAGTGCTAAACCCACACTATTGAGTTTTAGGTTTAATCTCTTCCTTCCAAGACCTGTCCTGTAAAGTCTGATTTATACAGTCATATCAGCTTTCTTTTATCCAAGGACACGTGTGTAAATTATTGTAAAACTAAGGGTGTAGCTTTAGCCATGCTGGAAAATGAAATTAGAAGGAAAAGGACACATAAATGAGGGTAGTTACAGTGTAATTTATTTCTTCTTTTGATGCTGTTACCTAACATTGCTGTGTGACTGGACTTCGCACTGAAGTCATTAGAGGATTAGGCTCTCACAGTTCCTTCTCTGGCCCTTAAGAACATCACAAGCACCAATTAGTTTTCTTCCTGTCCTGTGAAGGTGTCTGGTAACAGATAATAAATATTCTTATTTTTCCTCCCATGCCTCAAATTGTTATTGGTTTCAGATTTTTCTGTTTTTTAAAAGAAATTTACGGGGAAAATGGCGCCAAATTTGGTGTTTTGTTACGTGCGTTAATTTTTTTTCCTGAAGTAATGGAAATTCAGAGATACTCTCATGAATCAGCTTAACATTTGTTTTAATAAATTTAAAATATTGTGTGTAGTTTGCAGCATTATGATGCATATATTTGTTGGAATATGGAGTAGCTTTTTAGGTGCCATTCCAATACCGGGAAGAGGCGTCCCCTCGTCCTTGGGTTCCTTCCTGCAGACAAGAAATCACCACTGATTTCCAGGTTTTGTGTGATCCACAGAGCTCTGATGCTTCTCAAAACCCTTGCTGGCTTCCCTTGGATTTTCAGTGCACAGCAATGGCAGTGACAAGTGAACTCTCCTTAAATTCATCAAGCCATTAATTGCTAAATTTATTTTTCTGCCATAGTGTCAGCCAGGGTCAATTGAGTGCTCAGCGTGCTTGATGAATTGTCTGAATCCATGTTTGCCCTAAATACATGAAAGAGCCTTCTTAAAACTCCCATTTTTTTGTTTTCTTTCTGAAGAAAATGACGGTAGAGAGCTGAGACACGTGATATGTAAATATCACCAAGGACTGACATTGAAAGTGCAAGGAGAAAGTCAAAGGGAATACTCCTGAAAGATACCTAGCATAGCAAACTGATGTTTGGTCCAGAAGTGAAGAGAATGTCCTGGCATACTTGTTTGAGACTCTGACAAACAAGGGCAAGTGTGGAATACTGTTACTCTGATTTATTTTGATCAGTATATGACAGTTGTATATAAATAATTTTCCCCATACTTTCTGTTTAGACCTACTAGCCTGGTCTAAATTTTATGGATAAAATTGATGTACTGGTAAAATCCAATAATGTTTTTGTGTTTCTTAGTAGAAAGATAATATTTTTCATTCTGAGCCAAGCATTGAATATGCAACACATAATTTTTTTTTGTTTTTATTTAAAAATAAAATTAGCTTGTATGTTTAATACTTTTCAAACCATAACATGAAACTTGGTTTATGATAAATCTACAGGAAAATTGAATTTTACTAAACCAATCAAATGTCAAGAATGCAAAAATTATGCCAACTTACTTGAAAGCATGGCTTTGCATACAGATTTTGAAAGTGGAATCTGAATGCCTAATACCTTTTCTGTATTAAAGTGTTACTTCCTTTATATCAGGTTATGCTGTGTACATTTAAATCTGTCTGCTGTTTTTGATCTGTTTGTGGTTTTAAAATATTCAGTTATTCTCTTTGCACTCCTTTGTTATTCTGTGACCATCTGCCCCTTTGTATTTCTGTAATGCCTCTTGTGCACTGCATGTTTGATGTATTAAGATACTGTAAAATGGATGAGAATGATGGTTTGGCAGATCCTTTGTTTTACATCTAGCTCTTTCTGAAGGTGAGTATTTCCTGGTGATCCATGTCAGTCTTGCCTGCAGAAGGTGACATTCTTAAAAATAGAGTTCATATTTTTAATACCAGTAGTGTAAATGAATAGAAACAATGTGTGTATGGAATCTGCATGTGGTAAATATTGTAATTTCTGCATGGAAGCTGACTGTGGAGACTTTTTCTTACGTATTCCCTTGAATAACAAGGATGGAGAGAATTCATAGGCTTGAGTTAATTCAGCTTTTTCAAAAAACTATAATTTTTACTCTGTATTAGATGCTAGAAATATTCACATTAGTCTAAAAGTGAATTCTCTGAAGGCATGAAATACTAGGCACAGAAACTGGGAGCTCAGGTCAGGCCTTCTCCAAATATTCCAGTGTATAAGACCAGAGCATATCATAACTATTGGTGCAAAAGAGTGAGCTGAAATTGAAAGTTAGAAATTATAAGGTTAAGGTTGTTGGAAAGTTATCAAATAAAGATCAGAATGGAGATTTTAATCTGTCCTGAAAGTGTTAAAAGTTAAAATAAAAAAAAAGTTAAAATAGACACGTCAGTAATTCAGCATGTATTAAACTGGTTTGCTGTGAACAGAGGAAATAAATTATAAAACTTCATAACTTATTTATCAAGAGGCATGGCTTTTAATGATGCATGATAATCTATTCCTGAAGATAGACCTTATCATTAGGGGATGGGTTTTGCTGGTGCCATTTTACGCTCAAGGCATTAGTATTTCTTTGGGTAGCCATGGGAACAACTAAAACCTTTCGAACACACTTTAATAAATCTATAAGTTGAATTTATTGCCTTGCAAAAGGACACCAAGTCATAAGATTTGACATGTCCTTACATCCTCCTACATGTGATCTTGCAGATTACTAAGTGAATGTTAATTTTTTCAATTTCTTTCCCCCAGTAATATTTGCAATGTATGTAAATAATGATTCTAAAAGCTAAGGGTATGTACTCATCCACCCTAATCTCGCAGCAATATCTGTCAATTAATGTCATATCTGTTGGTGCAGATAAGCTTATACACCTAAGAACTGTTGTCTACAGTATATATGGAAAAAATCATAGAAAAGGCATTTGAATAATGGTGCACCAAATAGAAAACGGCAGTAAACTGTCATCCACACCCTTTCAGCAAAAGGAAAATGAACTGGTTTTGACAGAGTTCCTTTTCAGAGCAGCAGGAAGGCCTAATGAAAAATATAAAATAAAAATTATTGCTGAAAATTTAACTCCTTCCCATAGATAAACCGAATATACATTGATAACAAGGAGAGGGACTCTAGCTGTAGATCTCAGGAAGTTATGAGCTGAAAACAAAGGAAATGTTATATTTGATTGATCAATTGAATAAACTAACAATAATCAGCAAACATTTTCAGCTGTATACAGAGAAGCTGTATAATTCCTGCTTGAGACAGAAACCAATAAAATCAGTGGGGATAGTTCTGCACTCTTGAATAAGAGCTTGGAGGGGACTGATTTTATTTCAGTCCTGTCTGAACTCACCCCACCAAGGTTTCTTAGGGGTTACTCCTGTGAGGTTCTTGCTGGTGGAGCCCCTGGCAGGGAAACAAACCATGGCAGTTTCAGAAACTCTGTTGAGAGGCCACATCCCGATGTCAGGTGATGGCAGCGTTTGGTCCTGTGCTCAGGACTTCTCCTTCTTCTTCCAAGAAATCCAGTGTCCTGAGCCAAATGGGTCTTGACCTAGGAGAGAAGGGGCACATCTTATTATGCAGATTTAATTAATAATGGTCTGAAACATCAGATCTCAGTTTTGTTACTCTATCAGATGGTTCCCTATCTTGCTGTTCCCACTGATGATCCTGTAGCATTTACTGGCTCTCTGGCACAGTAAGGCTGTACAGGCCCTTTGCTCCACAGAGCTGCTGCTGGAGCTGTTGAATGCACATTTTGTTAATTGCTAATGAATTGCATAGAAATAGCCATGGGTAGGTAATACCAGTTTGCATTTCCCCATCAAGAGCCCAATGCTCCTTGCTTAAGGAAAATTCCTGCTAGGATTTTTTTTTTGTCCTACAGATATAGTTCTAGACTTCAGCCTGTGACTTTTTTTTCCCCTAGAAGAAGGGATGACAATGATGTATACAAATCTCCTGTAATTAAAGATGTGATGTCACTTAACCTTTTTTATATCTCTCCACATCTGCTACACTTTACATCCAGCTGTGAGCTGTTGTCCATGCTTAGCTGTACTCTTGAAGTAGTTTTAATTCTCTGACTTGATTCTGCTAATTTGTTGGTTGGTATGGTTACCACTGTGTGAAACCACTCCTGCAGGTCTGGTGGCCATCACTGTACTCCTATGAGTACATTTTTGGTATTATGGGATTGTTCTCTGTGAATAAATGAGAGTCTGGGATGTCTGAGTGGCAGTTCTACATATAGAATTAGCTTAACACTTTCCACGTACCAGCCCCTATGTGCGGTGAGCTCCGTACAGCAGGAGATTCGTTCTCCCACTGCATTTGCAGTGACACAGAAGGGCAGGAATATGGCTAACGAAGGATTTGTGTCCTGGTTTATACTCAGATATCAAAACCACCTGTTTGTTTTATGTCATCAGTGCCTAGAGATGCACAGGAGTTTCAGCAACACTCGTGGTGCTGCACAGGCCCCCTGATGAAATATCTCTGGCCTTTAGCATGGGAAAGCTTTGAGCTGGTAGGAGGCTGGTATAGGTGACTAGTTACTATATCTGTGAATATACAGAGAGAAGGGAGAGTATAGCAAAAGCATTTCAACAAATTGTCTTAGGATTTTTGGTTAATATGACCCTGCCTGTTATTTAAGGTGTGAGAACCAGGGAGATGTAATTGAGTCCCAGCAAGTATTCCCTGCTGCCACTTCCACCTTGTTGCATCAAGCCATTCCCAACTGATGCATACCAGCAGGGGTTATTTCACTCTGCTGAAGGAAGACAAATCTGGCATGATTACCCCAGACTATTGAAGCATGAATTCAAGCCCTGCATTTTATATGCTTCTGCCTCAACAACCATTGATGATGATGGTGTTGTGCCTGAACAGAGAAATGAGATCATCTTTCTGCAAGGAGACAAGGAATTTTTGGGCAACAGAACTAAACCCTGTGTTTTATATAGTAGGTTAATTATCACTAAAAGTAAATGAGATTATGTAAATTAGTCTCCATCAAATGCTTTATTTTGCAAGTGATGTTTCTACTGTGCTGCAGATGCAGTACCCCCTGCCCAAAATACTTTCAAATGTCAGTTCTAGGTCATTTTATCAAACCAGAATCAAATATGTATTTCAAAGTTAGCTCTTAGCACAGGCATTTGTGAAACCAAGTATTTACAGAGCTTAAGTCCACTTACTGCAATTAATGTGCAGTTTCCTGAGCCTGTCAGCTTCAGAGGCTGCTGGCCTGAGTGCTGAGTTGGTGACAGGGAGGCCAGTTCAGGCCACCAGTCTGACCACTTCAGTCCCTATGTTGCCTACACAGCCAAAAGCTTTTCCTTTCTGCCCTGGACCCACCCTACCCACTCCACAGCCATGAAATGCTGTGCAAGCAGCTGTCTTAGTCCTCCTTCCAGGACATCAGCCAATGTTTATGTATCTTTATCTATGTATTTGGCTATCTTTTTGTCTGAAAGTCTTTGTCAGAAGCTTTAAAGAGCCAACATCTCTCACTCTTCTCACCCCCATCATCTTTTTCCAATTACTTATTTCTTGGCCAAAAAAAAGAGATGCTTTTGTTTTGCCAACAGGAAACTCATTGCTTTCCAATTCTATTAAATTTTCCTTTCTTATTCATGGCGTTTCACTGAAAGGAGTATGTCCACATGTGTCTGAGGGGTGTCACTTCATTGTGGCTATGATAGAAAAATAATACCATAGAGCCAGATTCTTCCCTCCCTGAAGAAAGTTGTCTTCTTGTGTGTTATAGTTCCTTACAAACAGGCAAGATGTTTAAAATAAAAACTAAAATTTTAAAATATTGTGGAAATAAGCACCCTTGCATCTCCCCCTTCTGATAAATTGGAGCAACCTATAACAAGGCAGCATCTGACTTCTGTGCAGTATTAAAGGGAAAGGTCAGAATTAGCTGTGTATATAAAAAACTAGGTTTAATTCTCTGTGTGCAGCCCTTTTAATGTGAAGTCAGAGTTAAAGAGTGGTTCAGCCATGGGTGAAGTACTCTTCAAAGTATCAGCCTTGCCAGCTGATTAATTAAAAAATTATTTCTTTCACTTCACTCTATATGATAATAACAACTTTTGTTTTACTTCACCCTCGCACATCACATCTCCTTTGAATTAATGAGAAATACCTGAAGGACTTTAAATGAAAAAGGCATGAATACTTAGTAAAAGCTAGCAAGGCTTGTTACTTCTCATTTCCTACTATGCTGTGATAGCTCTTTTTCCAAAGATATTGCCTGTGGGAAGTGAGTCATGAGTGCGTTGCCTCAATCAGGTGTAAAGGACAGTCTCTAATCCTCTCTCTGAGAGAAGCTTAAACCCAGCATTCCATAACCCAAACAGTTTCTTATTGACTTGTGAAATTATTCTTTCTTTTTTTTTTTTTTTTTTTTTTTTTTTTTTTTTTTTTTTGAGCAATTATCTTTCAGAGAGATCTTTAGATCTTTAGAGCTCTCTCTTTCTCTGGCATTTTTGTGAGGAGAGGGCTTCTTGCAGGACCTCGTCCTTGGATGGGAGGTGAAGGGTGGCGAATGCAAAGCAAGCACTGGCATTCTTCAGCTTCATTACAGTGCTATCAGATGGAACAGGATGATCCCCATGTGCCAAACTGAAATGCTCTGTTGAATTAAGTCCTCAGCTGTAAAACACGTAGTGCCTGCCTCTTAGCTTTTACAGCAGAAAGCTGTGTAGCTTCTGCAACATAACATTAAAATGACCTGCAGCATCTCTATAGTTGTATGTAAACAGCTTAACACTTAAATTTACTGATGTCCTCTAAACACTGAATTATTTCTCTGATGTGTTTAAAGACTAAAAAGCCAATAAAAATAAATAAGAAACCCCCTGGAGAGATTATGCTTTGCAGTTCTAAATAAATAATGTATGTCACCAAACAGAAATATTATACTGAAAAATGGAGACTTTCTATTATTCTGTTCTGTTTTCATAGGACAACATTTTAAGTGATAATTGTTTCACCTTCTCAAAATATTTTTCTGTCTTATGCTAATTTTCTAATTTTTTCCACTTGAGAAAGGGTATTATTGACTGCTTTAATAAATTTCCCCTTAAAAGTGTATTAATTAGGGAGTATTTTCAGGTGAAATTTTTCAATAAAGAGTTGCAAATTCATAGTAAATGAAATTGCTCTAGCCATTTTAAAGCTTAATTTAAACCCTAGTGTAAGATTAACAGAGCTAGCAATAGGACAAGGGGTAAACAGCTTAAAACTTAATGAAGGCAGTTTAGATCAGATATTGGGAAGAAATTTTTCCCTGTGAGGGTGGTGAGGCCCTGGCACAGGTTGCCCAGAGGATCTGTGGCTGCCCCATCCCTGGAAGTGTCCAAGGCCAGGTTGGACAGGGCTTGGAGCCACCTGGGCTAGTGCAAGTTGTCCCTGCCCACTGCAGGAACGTGGAATGAGATGAGGTCCCTCCCTGCCCAAACCATTCAATGATTAATATGTTAGAACAAGCTTAACTTTGAATACTGAATTGTATGTACTTGGAATACAGTCCAAAAGATACTTGCCTGCCCCTAATTCTACATATTGATACTCAGGTAAATTGGAATGTGTTTGATCCTTCTAGCAAAAGGGGGTTACTTATTTTTAACTGTGGATCCCATTAAAAGTTGGAATAATGTTGGCACGTGAGAGAGATGTGGTGGGAGAATATACTTGGTAATTGTCTTGTGTTGTGTGTCATTCAGGGAGTCATAGATTTATGGGGTAATTCAGGTTGAAAAAGACCTTAGGAGGCCATTTTATCCAATCTCCTTGTCAAAGAACATGATTTCCTTATTTTTATTATCATTGCAAGATAATTCAAGGATTGATCCTAATAATGAACTAAGCTGGGCAGACAGTCCAATCCATTGTCTTGAGATTGGGGCAATGAGATAGAGGATTAAGTTTATATAACTGTTTCTGATCTGTGAGAACAGGACTTCTAGGTTGTGTTGCAGGGAGCAAAAGGGCAAAACCCCCAGATTTCCAACAGCTCAGGAGTCTGTGTGTGATATAGTTAAGGGGGAGCCCAGTAGTGGAATTCTGGAATGCTGTATGTTTGGATATGGCCAATGAACTGGATTTTAGAACCAGCTACCAGAATGTTCTTTTCACTGAAACTTAACTGTGAAATTACTTCATTATTGCAAGTTAGTTTCTGTTTGTAGATAGAAGCAATTTTAAAATCTGTATTGAAGAGCAGGTAACTAAATGGGAGGAATGGACTCTTCCCTTATGAGAAGTGTCAAAAATACTGCTTAATTTTTGATTAAATTATAAAAGCTCTGAAAGTTGAGATGTAATGAGGTAGGGATTTGCCATGACTTCTTTACACCTCTACCTTGTTTTCAAAGCAGCACTCAAATCTTCATTGTATTTTCTATGTCACTGTGTTAATCTGCAATGTCAAGACTTGGATCAAAATGCTGGGGAGTTTGTCAATCAGTGGTTTTTTTTGCTTTATCTGCATTTGATAGAGAATTTTCCAAAGAAAGGGAAAAAGCCAAGGCCCGAGGGGACTTTCAGAAGCTACGTGAAAAGCAACAGCTTGAAGAAGATCTGAAGGGATATTTAGACTGGATTACTCAGGCAGAAGACATTGACCCCGAGAATGATGAAGAGGCTGATGAAGAAGGCAAGAGGAACAGTATGTATCTTTCCTCTCTACTTCTATGGGGACAGTTTGACTCCTGGGGGTGTTACCCTGCACTGAACCCAGCCTGTCCAGTGCTTTCCCTTCCCCAGTTTGCAGAAGTGTTGGTTGGCAGAGCAGTTGTCTGTTAACGTGGCGGTGCTGAGTCACAGAAGATAATTTGGAGTCTTACAACAAAATTCTGCTTGGGGTGTCCGTGCATAAATCACTGTCTGCATTCAGTCACTACTGAGACATAAACTTTGCTTTATTTGTGTTCTGGAAAAAGTTAGTGCAGAGAAGCCATGTGCCACTGTCATTGTAAATCCTTAGAATGTGTTTTCCTGTGGGTGCATGCAAGGGAAATAACAATGCTATAAAGAGCTGAAAAATATGGTCAAAGCTACAGTCAAGAAAAAACCTTGTGCTAATACTGAGGAATTTTTTTGTTGTTTTTAAAGCAGGAAAATTACATTCTGGGCCTTTCTTTTTTGAAATTCAGAAAGCAATATAATATATTTTTTGTTGTCTTAACTGGGTGTGCAATAAATGAAATCTTGTGGGATTTTCACTTGACGCTAAGAAATAACATGTATGATGTATTTATTGGACAGTAGGGTATTATGGACAGGTAATTTATGCTGTAGTGACCCTCTTGTGCTTCTAACCTGAGTCCTAAGATAAAAGAATAAGTTAATTTCGTGATACTATAGCAACTTTAAAAGTTATAATTGTTTTCTATATATCAGAAAATTCTAGTAACAGCAGTATTGTAATGTCATAATTTAGCAGAGGTTATTTTAGCCTCTTTGTCATGTTTGCACAGTAGTAGTTAAAATTCTCATGAGAAGTTTTAGAGCTGTACATAAATAAGAACACAACTTCAGGATGTGGCTACTGATTTAATACTAAGTCTAAGATTAAAATCCAAATTTCAGTATATATTCTAATGTTATATAGCATCTTATTATTAATGTTATACTCTGGATAGCCATGGTATTTTTTCACTTAAATACCATAGAATATTTATAAGGACAAATGGTTTGTCAAAGACAGCCTGGAGTATTATTTTCTGTGTTGAAATAATACATTGTTACCCTTGCTTTTCTTCTAGTTTTGCTAATTTGTTGTGAACTGTTCCTTTAAGTCATGGTACTTTTCAGGTGCAGTAAGTGACAAAAATTACATGGTTTGATATTGAGCTATCTACTTTTAAACTTATCTCTGTATTGCAGAGATGGTTTTTAAAAATATTTGGTTTTCAGTTTCAGAATTTTATTAGTCCTTTTGTTCACAATAAAAGCAGAGTGTGGGAGTATGGACGTGTGCTACTGACTGGAAGGACAGTGATTTTCTGAGAGGCTGGAAGGCAACCTGTGTGTTGGTGTTGATCCCAGCATCACTGAAAAGGAATAATTTATGTCTATAGGAAGATGTGTTACATGAATAAAATTTTTATCTAGAACAGAGCAAAAAAGCCAGAGTTCACTGTACTTAGTTATTACTACTAATGTGTGGAAAGAGTACATAAACTGTGGGCTTGAGTACCAGTAGAAAATCCTGAGCCTGAGATATAAAAGATGGCACACTTTATGGAGTAAATACACTTTGTACAAGGCTGCTGTGCAGAATTGTAGGTGATGCTGAATTTGCAGGGTGTTGGATGACTGTGTTGTCAGCTGTGGTGCCAACAGACTTGGTTTACAGGTGAAATCCCAACAACCTTTTTTGTCCTGTTCAAATTGGATGTTTATTAACAGGCTGCAAAAACACCCATTGGCTCTGACATTCCTTAAACAGATTTGGGGTCATACAGATTAAAAAAAATACTTTGCATAGTTGTTGCGTTTGAAAGAGCTTTTAGGTCTAAACTGTTAACTGAGGCATAATTTTAGGCTAAGTTAAAGGTTGTAGAAGACTTGCAGAGTGAAAATAGAAGGAAAATAATTAAAATAGCTTTAAGAGAAATGCCAAGAATTTAATTTCAGGCAGACATCTATGTTTTCAGTGGAAATTTCCAGTGAATAGGCAATCTCCTAGCACCCTTGGATTTATGCACATGTCATTAAATATGTGGCTTGGTATTTCATTTTTAATATTAGTTGCAACAACCTGTAAAGGAGGAAGGGTTACTGAATTGCTCCACCTCCTGGCATTCGAGATATTATTAGGAAATAAATTTAGTTGAAATATACTGGTGATGTTTTTCTTGAGCCATCTTGGCAGCATGAGTTAGAGCTGGGTCCCAAGACAGTCAGAATAATAATACTTTTCAGGCTTCTAGGCAACTATGTCCCTTCTTGGAATATCTAAACCTCTGAGTGATCAAGATTACTGCTGATTTATGGTGATGGGAGATCACCATGGTGCTCTCCAATGATGTAGAAGAGCTCTGGGTTTAGGATACAGAAGATCTCAGTGGCAGGCAAAAGTAGAGATTTAAAAGATGCTTAAGTCAGTGATTAATAGTTTCTCACATAATCCTTTGAAATTGTAGTTGAGGTTCCTGCAATGCCCCGCCCCCTGCATTTTAAAATTTCTAACTAGAGAAGTCATTAAGTCATTTATTTATGGGTTCTATGTATTTGTACATCGCTGTTGCTGATAATGGGCAGGTATTTAATGCTGTTGAATAAAAGAATACCTTTAAATTACTAGACTTATAAACATGCCTTACTGAAAGTTGGAAGTCTTTATTATGAACTAATAGCTGATTATCCTGAAGTCAATGAAAAAACTCCCATTGCCTTCAAAGCACTGCGAATTTAGCTCAAAATGTGAGGATCCGTGAGAGGTGAGGGGTTTAGCTGTGATCAGTTGTGCTGCCGGTGATTTCAGTTTGTTTTGCCTAACCTTGCCTGTGTTGTGTGTATGGACACGTTTTTGTTTTTTGCGTTGCGACTGCTGCCACCTCCCGCGTCACTGCTGGGATTACATGTGCTTCCCCAGGGCTTACACTGGCTGACTTAATGGAAGACAAGAAGAAAAGCAGACTTAGCTGCTTTGGCCGTTCTTCCAATAAACATGGTAAAACGTGTTTGGATTTGCAGTTGAACTTTCTTTTGTGCCAATACTGCATTGGATGTGGTAGCTTTTCGGGAGCACAGATTGTTTGCATTTCTATAACCAAGGCATAAACCTCTGTGGCATGGAACCCCTTTGCATGCAGACCTTCCTGCTGGTTGAAGTGCATGTTTGAAATAGAGGTGCTGCTCTACCTCCCTAAAGCAGAGTGTTCAAACCATTCAGATTTCCACTGAAGTGTCTTTGTCTGTGGCTGTTCTTGTTGAAGAATGGGTTTTCTTTTTCAGAAGTCAGGTAAATCAGATCAAAAATGTGTTTTGAATTTGGGTGTGAAGAAATTAATAGAAGTGTTTCACAAGTTTTGTAATGCATCATAGTGTAAGCTTAGAACAGCATGATGATAATATTTACTATTTATTTTTGATACTTATGATGTGGAATCTAACAAAACACAACAAGCTTTTGCTGTATCTCCTCTTATTATTGATGATTTTGTTTCTGTAATTTGTTTTATTCGATTTTCCCCACCCACATTGGAGATGGACAGGAGGTTTAGAGTATGATGGTTATTTTCAAATCTGCCTGTTTTAATACTGGCAAATGTCCTGTTTTGACATGAGCACAGTTGCAGTAGTTAGGAGATCTAGTTTTAATCCTACCTGCAACTAAGTTATATGACCAACTGGATTTCTTGCTGTTCCTAACAATCACTATTGCAGCCCAGACTGGGGGGGAAATCTCTCATCCAGTTACTTTAGAGAGTACAGAATTCTAAGTCAGAAATTGCTAGGACCTGATGGACTCGTTTGGTACAAACACTGAGCCTGCTTGCAATTATTTGTGCAACTGTTACATATATTGTCTGATAGCTCACGCATCTCCACGTGCCAAACCAGCTTTTCTATCAAAATTGCAAGAAGACAGTTGCAATTTTACTTTGAACTGTGTATTTCAATGTAGTCCTTAAATGAGGAGGTTCAGGTTCTGATGTCTGTCAGGAAGCAGCCTGGCACTGGCTGAAAACCTCCTGTCACCTGCTGGCAGTGGCTGCTGTCTCACTACTTGTACCTGACCTTGCAAGTCAAAGGCACCCCAGACTCATGGGCACTGACTTGATTCTTCTTCCTTGCAGGGCCAGGCTCACCTTTTGTGAGTAGGGCTTTTCCAAAGTACAAATTAATGCCCTAAGTTTATTTCTTCCTGAGTTCATGAGATGATTATGCTGATTTGAGGAGTTCAAACTTAGACTGTCTCTGGATTAGAAATACCACCCCAAATATTTTTCTTTGTATTCCCTCTACCTGTGTTTCCATTAAAAACAACATGTCTGTAGAATATGCAACATTCCCAAGGTTCACAGTGCCATTCTTCAGGGTACAAGTGGTTGTTTCAGTGATGCTACAGTAACAAAACCCTGTTATTTTGCTGTCCTTCCACTGCTATGCAGCCAACCTTATGTTGCTTTAACGTGGACTGTCTATAAAAAGAGAAAGCCCATAAGAATGATCTACAACAACATTAAACCTGCACTATGGAAAAAGATATCTTGCTACACTATCACACAGAACATCTTCCAAGCAGACTCTCCTTAAAGTGAATTTACCCCGAGGAGCTTCACAGTTAGAAGAGATAGTGCCACTTCTTTCTGAAGTGTTTTCTGGGCATATAGCAGACTTAGGAAAATTTGAGATGAATTTGCAATGATAATGTTGCCACTTTGGGGGTTTGTGGTTTTTTTCACTCTGTTTTCCTTTTTGACTATCTCAAAGATTTGGTATAAAGGATTCAGAAAATTCATGTACTAATTTGAGAAAGAATTAGGAAAATTTTGGAGTTTGAGGAATTTGTTGGCTGTTACTAGAAAACAGAAGATGACATTTTTTGAATGACTGATCTAAAATTTTGCCAATTTAAAATAATGCCAAGATTCTCTGCAGTAGCCAATAATGATGAGCTGTGCAGATCACCCCACTTCTGCAGCACTTTTCCTTCAGCACATGTAGCCAGAAGGCTGCCCAACATGCACCAGTGTGACAATGATGTCAGCCTATGGATCAAAAATGCACAGTTGAAGTTGAAACAGGTTAAAATTTTGATCATATACATTCTAGAGGAAAACATTCTAACAATAATACTTGACACCACAATTCAGTAATTCAGGTAGTAATTTAGCCTGCTTCTGGATTCTACAGTGACACTGAATTGTTGTATTTCAGGATTATGGAATTTATTTCTTCTAACTCCAACTGGCGAGGACACATCACTGCTGACAGACAGTGGCTTGCTCTTCACTGTGCATTAGTTATGTTACATCCTGGAGTGGAGTTTGAAATCTCTGCTCCAAAGTCTGAAAACTCCATAGAGTACCTAGTGAATAGAATGGATTGTTTTTCTCATGTTATATTCTTATCCACAGAAGCAAAATGTGGTAGTTGATGTATTTGACCTGTTTTCTATACACTCAGGAAAGTATTAAGCTGCATGCTGTATGGGTTGCTTATATTGTCTAATGCAAGCATTCTTTTGTTTGAAACCTGTTACCTTAATTGAAGAGATTATTAGATCTAGAAATCTAGATAATCTTTCCAGAAGAATGCCAGTGAAATAAGGGCAAAAGGTGAATAAAGAAAAGAGAAAAAGATTCTCTGCAGTAGCCAATAATGATGAGCTGTGCAGATCACTCCACTTCTGCAGCACTTTTCCTTCAGCATGTGTAACCAGAAGGCTGCCCAACATGCACCAGTGTGACAATGACATCAGCCTATGAATATTCCTTTGAATACTGGGGTGCCAGTTTATAGATCTCAGTGCTGACCGTGCTGAGATAAATCTCTCAAAAGTTCATTGTGTGCTGTGTTTGCCTCATGGACACCACGTGCCCTTATGGAGCTGTGGCTGTGGAATTGAGTCTCTTTGAGACCTGCCAGGTTGCTTGCATTAGCAGAGTGGATGTGGACATGCAGTGCTGCTGTTTTCTTCTGGCTAAAGACCTGATGACTTGCTGGCATTGCTGGAGCTGGTCTTCCACACGGTGCCTTTCTCAGTGCTTCTGTCAAGTTTTAATTTTGACATATAAGTTGCAGGATAATGACAGCTGAGTTTCTAACGTGAATTGGTTCTTTTTTTCCTTTTCTGTTTGTAATACAGCACCTGCAAGTCACTAATAGAGATGGAGCAACAGCCCTGTGGTGTCTGAAACACAGTAACATTCTGATGTATTCAGTAATTAGCAGAACTGACATTCGCTTCAATAGGGACAAAGATATTTTTCTTTGTTCTTTTTCTTCACACAATCCTGTTCAAAAGGGGCTGGTATTTCTTACTGTGGGCTAACACATCAAGTCTGGGTAGACTTGAGTTAAAATTACAGTACTTTACATTTACATGCATTTGCATTGCCTACATTAAATGTAGTTTTTTTGACACTGAGTGATACTTTATGAAGAATTGCATTCTAGGCACTGGTTTTATTTCAGGGGAAGGAAGGGTTGATAAATTTGAAATAAAAGTGTGAGACACGCTCCACATATGCAATAATTGTGGAAGTAGGCCTAGCTGTGTTTTCCTGGAAGCTCTTAATAGCATGTGAAACAAGACTTCTGCACTCATATTTTGCAGTTGTTCATTGCAAGTGCTGAAATGTTCATCCTTAGGTGACTGTACTGCTGTGTTTTCTAACACCATTCAAGTCACCTGGCACAAGGCAACCAGTTCAGTTCTTTACCACACAGGGAAACACATTGCATTTATTGCAAAAGACCATGACATTTTAAAATCAAAATTCTTACTTCTGAAGCCCTGAGACTATGTTTGAAATAATTTTGTGGGTTTTTTTTTCTTTAACCCTTTGAAATTTTAATAGTCGAATTTGAACATCAAAGTTTTTTTCTTCACTTTTCAATGAAATTCCTTTTGAAGTCTGACTGTAAGCTGTGAAGTTCTTACAGGACGAGCAAAAATCATTATTTTAAAACTGATCTATGAAGGGAAGCATGATATTAGAATTAAGGCACTTGCAGGTGCTAACCAGAGATGTTTAATATATAAAGCAATTACAGTAATATTTTAAAAGGATCATCAGAACAGAAGAACCTTGTGAAAGAAGGTTTTGCTGTGCTTACTGCCTGAAGTGCTTTGTTTATTCAAACACCTGCATGGACATTTTGGATCTTTGTTATGCCACTTTGTTTAACATTTCATGTAACAGTGACTTGCTTATGGGGACAGATTCTCAGCTGTTGCAAACGGTAGCTGAGCACCTGGCCTGCAAAAACCTGTCAATCTCCAACTTGGATGGGATTGATGGGCACAGAAACCAAACCAGCACTTCCCACTTCCCTGTATCTTCATGTCGGTGTTGAGGCAATACAGAGGCTGTGCAGAGAGACTGTTTCTAGCACTTCTCACTTTGTACCTGATTTGTAGACAAATCAGAAAATTCAGGGCCCGATTCTTAAATCTCATTTATATCATCCTTTAGGCTACCAAAATAGTGAGATTTTCCTATTGGAAGTTGGCAGTGTGGCCCTTCTGCCCTCAGTACTCTCAGTGCACAGACATGGACTTAAACCCTTCCCAACAAACCAAACCAAACCAACCAAACAAGCAAACCATCAAAACAGTGGAAGGTACACACCAGAATACCTTTAGAATGCTCTGTTTTTCTTTTGTTCTTGCTGTTTTACAGTAATTTCAGTGCATCTTCCACCTCTTATGTTTCCTACTATATGGTATTTCTATTGTATAGACCAGCAACATTAATTTACTCTTTTCTTGTTCCTGAGGTTTTCCTTTCATGCTTGCTTTGCAGACATGGAAGCAGTGCTCTCCCCTAGGAATTACTGCGAACTTTGGCTGTTCATCATTTCCTAACACTTTTTGACATAAGGTGTCCTCCCTCTGTATTTCAGTTGATTTGAAGATAAATGGTGATGACCCAGCTGAAAATGAGTTTTGTCTAAAAACCATTAGCTACAATTGCTAACTACTCAGTGATCATTCACTATATTTATAGTAATTCACTGTGTAGCAAATGTAATTGTCCCCCTTTTATTAGTAGTAATTTTCATCATGCTTTGAAGTACCATTCTCCCATTCCCAGTGTTCCTGCCTGCTGCTCACACAGTATTTGCAGGCACATTTACTTTCTGGCATCCTGCCTTGATAATTCATAATGTCAGTAAAAGCAAAGAGTGGTCAGTGTGACCAGGATGTGATAGTTCCTACTTTCAGGAGAAGTTTGATGATATTTCTTGGAATCAGTGAGCTTGTTAACAGCACTTCAATTGAAAAGCACCTCCAAAGTGTTAGCAGAATATGTCTCAAAATGAAAAGTCACAGAATCTATCTCAGCTTAATTTTTTTACTGGGGTAGCATATTCTTTGTACAAACCTCCTCTACTTTGTATTCTGTAGTAAACTGTAAGCAATTACCTAGAATCATTGAAAACAAACAAACAAACAAAAGCCACCATTCACTCCGGAATTCTGTTTGCTTCCTTTTGGTGGGAGAGGAGGACTGGTGAAGTGTCTGACTTCATCTATGACTCCTCAGATCTTCCAAGCTCTCAGCAGACCTGGAGGCATTCTTGCTGTAGGCCAGGAGATGCCGTGCTGGGCAATGCCTTGCTTGGTGCTGAGTCTAAGGCAGTTGTGTTTCCCCACAGCGAGCATGCCCACCAGCGAGACCGAGTCCATGAACACGGAGAACGTCAGCGGGGAAGGGGAGAGCCCGGCGTGCTGTGGGAGTTTGTGGTGAGTGCACGGATGGTTGTCAAGTACCCATCTCAGCATTTCAAAGGGTCGTTCTTTCCCCACTCTTTATTTAGCCAAAAGAGCTTTGAAATAGTCAAGCGTTGTATGGCACTTGCAGGAGTTTGATATTAGACCAATTATTAGAGTATTAAGGCTCTAATTCTCAGATTAAAAAGATATTAAACAATTCAACTCAACTTGCTTTTCCTAAAAGCTTTTATAAAATATAATTATAAGAAAATAATGGAAATTTCTAATGACATGTAAAAACAAATATTTTCTGTTAGATTGTGTGTGACCTGGAGAATATGTATGTTTTAGACAATAACTGAACGTATGGGAGTATTTCTATAACCCGAGGTGTTCACTATTTATTTGCTCAGATTTTCGTGACTTCCAGGCAGCTTCTGCATGTTTATTCAAGGTTTATTTACTGAGTTTTAAAGGAGATTTCCTTTCTTTCACTAAGAAAATTTGTAAGGCTTTAGAAATGGTATTTCAGGGAATAAATAACAGACGAAAGAATTTCGGCATTCATTATGCATTTTGATAGAAGTTTGTTTTGTGTATATGTAATGCCAATGGTAAATTCTAAAGAAAATGAATTTGTTAATTACTTTTTCCCCATTCTTAAAAATGTATTTTCCTTTTCTTCTAGTCAAACCATCTCAAAATCCAAGTTCAGGTCAGTATTTTCCCCTTAGAGTCACATTCTAAGGTAAATGCAAAATCTCGGTCCAGTTCTCACTCTTCTGGGCTGATCCTCGCTCCAGCTTCTGGAATGTTACTCTGCAATGTCAGTACTGTGTGTTTGAGCACAAAGTAAGTCAGCCCATAACTTATCAAGGATATTGTTTTGACTTTAATGTCAAAATGCCTTTGGATCAAAATAGAAAATGCTTTTCTTTGCCAGCTCGCCTACCTGCTGCACTACAAGTCAAAATACAAGTTAATCTTTGGGAGCATGCCTTTACTTGTAGCAATCTAATGGAGAAACTTTCTGCTATTCTCCTTTTAAATTTTTGTTTTATTTCTGTGGTCTGTTTACATATGCCTATGTTATTCATGCACATTCATATGTGTACCAGTTAGCTGTACTTTATTGTCACTGGTTCTACACATCTTTTTGGGGAAAATGAAAAAATGGCCCCATTGGCTTCAGAAAGCTTGCAGTTATACAGTTTGAGCCTGCTTGTGAATCTTATAAGTAGAGATAACCCAACATTATTATTCTTGTCTCATGGAATTCAATGATAGGATGTTCTGTAAGTGTAAAAAAAATGTCAGTTTAACCTACCCAGGGAGTGAGCCATCCTGCTGATGGCCGTGGGCACAGCCCTTGTAGCAGGGGATTGGCAAGATAAGAATGTTCTTGAATACCACATTGATTTAGGTCAGGATAGGATATTTTTCCTTTATATGGCTGGAATACTGCAAAGGTTTGAAACATCTTTGTACTGATACCTAAAACCAGTATTAATTTCCATTATTGCAAGGACAAATTTAAGGTGCATAAAGAAAACTCAGTTAATGCTTGAACACAGTTCCCAGAAGTGAAGCAGAGAAATCTAGTTTTATGAGTCCAAAGATATATCCTCACTTGTGAATCCAACCCATAACTAGGCAGAGCCTCGACTTGTCACTCTTATTTATTTCACAGACATTTGCCCACTGACACAATTTCAGGGTACATCAGTAGAAATCTCTAGGAGTTACTGAGGAAGATTTCTGATGGTATAGGGTAGGTTTCTAAAAGATGACCTCAGCATTCCTATTCTGTTTAATCCTGCCAGAATTCTCTTTGTGGTTTAACTCAAAGCTTACATTTTCACACTGAATTTAATTTGAATTCTGAGTTGATTCATTGACTTTTCTTTATTGCTATTAAGTGTACGGGGCCTTGGAAAGATAGATATATTTTGCTACTCAATGAAATGTTAAATGCAGCTTAATCTAATTATGTCACAGGCAATTTGAGTCTCCAAATGTTGTGGTTTACATTTAGAAATCTATAAGGAAATATGAAAAAAAGGAATAACACGTTAGCAGTCCCTAATCTGCAACTGGTAATGATTTACACAGCTATTAAGTATTATACACATATTTATGAAAATACACCTGCTCACACATACACACTTGCACTGTTTTCTACACAGAAGAAACTCTCCTTAAGTTCATGTGTTTTCCATATAATAATAAACTTATTTTTATTTGAACTTTCAGTCGACGCTGGCGTCGCTGGAACCGATTTAACAGAAGAAAATGTAGGGCTGCAGTAAAATCTGTCACATTTTATTGGCTTGTTATTGTCTTGGTCTTTTTGAACACATTAACTATCTCATCAGAGCATTACAATCAACCTGACTGGCTGACCCAGATCCAAGGTACAGTCAAAAATTATTTGTCCTGGTCTTGACTATGGATAGTTGTGCTCTATCAGTGGCTACTTTTGTACTTTGCCATTTTGTTGTTTGCTGTCTGAAGGATATTCAGCCCAGCCAAAGGGAGATACAAGAAACAACTGAATGTGGTCTTTGATTTCCACAGCTGTAACACAGCTTAGTAACACAGACCTGACAATGCTAAATTGTAAATACCTGTACTTTTATCATGAAACCGTGCTTGAAAGATGAGGAGGAAGTGGGAACTGGCACAGCAGAACTTGCTGTGGGCTGGTTGCTTAAGTTACAGTGTGGACTCAAGCTGTGAGCTGAGGAACCGTGAACTGCACAACAGATTGGAAAGATGAATAGTTTATAGCTGGCAGGAAGCTTTACCTCCTTGCATAACTTTTGCCACTTAAGCATCAACTACAGTCCAACATAAAAAAAGCAGTACTTCCTTTTTAAGCAAAAAGCTGCAAACTCATATAGAAAGTATAGTGCTAATATGTTAAAATAAAAATGGAATCTATGAGGCAATTCAGAATCTTTTTTCTTTAATATTTTGTTCCAGATATCGCAAATAAAGTTCTTCTGGCTTTATTCACCTGTGAAATGTTAGTAAAGATGTACAGCTTGGGCCTACAGGCTTATTTTGTTTCTCTCTTTAACCGCTTTGATTGCTTCGTTGTTTGTGGTGGCATTGTTGAAACCATTTTGGTGGAGTTGGAAATTATGTCACCCCTTGGAATTTCAGTGTTTCGCTGTGTTCGTCTCCTGCGTATTTTTAAAGTAACCAGGTAAGATTATCTGATACTGCTAATTCTAAGGATAGCTGAAGAGTGATCAGCAATTGTTTTGTAATACTTCATCATGCACTGCTCTTTTACTGTTTTGTTTGGGTTTTTTTTGGTGTGTGTTAATACACGCATTTTAATTTATAGGCACTGGGCATCCCTGAGCAACTTGGTAGCATCCTTGTTAAACTCAATGAAGTCCATTGCTTCACTGTTGCTTCTGCTTTTCCTCTTCATCATAATCTTCTCGTTGCTTGGAATGCAGCTGTTTGGAGGCAAATTTAATTTTGATGAAACTCAAACAAAACGGAGCACCTTCGATAATTTTCCACAAGCCCTTTTAACTGTATTCCAGGTAACTTTCTTTCATCCCGTATGAGACATTTTACCTTTGATCAACAAAACTGTT
Source organism: Corvus hawaiiensis (assembly GCF_020740725.1). Classification (NCBI taxonomy): domain Eukaryota; kingdom Metazoa; phylum Chordata; class Aves; order Passeriformes; family Corvidae; genus Corvus; species Corvus hawaiiensis. The sequence continues at coordinate 16,926,970 of NC_063223.1, read as the reverse complement.
TAAGTGATCGTGTTGCCTGAAAATAAAATCATGAATACTATTTATTCAGTTTACTTTAAGTAGCATCCTGCTCATTAAATTCAGTACTTTGGTAATTTGCACCATTTGGACCATTTGTTTCATATCTGATTTGATCTATCTATGCAACATAGCTGTCATGTTACTTCACAGAGTTAAATCTCCTTTGTCCATCAAACACATGGCTAGAAAAAGAGGTGGAGTGTTATTTTTATTTTGATTGAATTATTTTCTTTAACTTCATTAGCTGTGTAAAAGTTCAGCTGCTCTCAAGCAAGAAAAAATAATAAGCCTTTAAAGAGTGCATATTTACATATGGGTCATATCACTCTAATATAAAAATAAGCATTGATTTCTTTAGAGACCAGGTTTTATTAAAATCTTCAGGCAAACTTGTCTGCTACTTGTAAAATGGCACAGCCATACTTAGATTTTACTTTTCACTAATTTGTGATGTTTTCTTAGAATTTATTTTTCCCAATTTGGATACTGTAATTAGGCTATTTGGTTTCATCTTTCTCACCATTTTCATATTTGGCTTTGTACATTACCATAATATTTGTTTTCAGACATTGTAGGTGAGAGTTAAAAGTTGCAGAATTCACCTTGGCGTCAACTTCCTGTCTCTTTGGTGGAAGTCTCATCTGGTGGCTTCCCAGAGCAAGCAGAAAATCTTTCCATTTAATTTTAAGATAAGGAGATATTAATGAGAAATTTCCTTATGGGGAAAAGTGTTCACATTTGACCTGATATTGCCCCTATAAAAAGTTAAGGCTCTACTTTCCAATTCAGCTGAGTTAGATTTTATTCAGATTTTAGGCTGTCTCATTTTCAAAGGAAAGGAGCTTCCTTCAGTTTTAGAAGACACTCAGGACCAACCAACCTGTTGGTGCTCACTAACAATGAAAATCAGCTGGATAAGTTCAGCTCTCCAAAAATGAATTTCAGAAAATGGCATGCATTTAATTTTCTTAAACAACCATTTAATTGCTTGGAAGGAGAGTCAGTATTACATGTTTTCTCAGGTTGTAACTGATAATTTTTAAGAAATTAGAAATATAGGAAATGCCCCTATAGCCTGCATTGTAATACTCAGAATTTTTATCATAGTACAGATTTGTGGCCAGTATTAAAACAAAAAAAAAAAAAAGAAAAAAAAAAGAAAAGAAAAAGGAACCTTAAAATATATACTGACTTGATTTTTAAGTGATGGACATAATGTGGCATTACTGAAACCAGGGCTCTTCACTTTGGCATGCTGAGATCAATAAAATTTCAATAAAATGTAATTTTTATTATTTTTGCCTTTGAAGTTCAGTGATATAAATGCATAGCACAAAATGAAATCTATTAGAGTTAAACCCAAGCTTTCAGGAGATGTTTATTTAAATGGGAATTTTAAAACAATGCATGAAAAGAATATGGTATTGCTTTATGTATACAGAAGGTTAGCTATATTGTGTGGTCAGAGAAAATGTGTTTCTCTATTCACTTTTGATGCTGAGTTACTACTAATCTCCTAATATCTACTTCTTAGATCCTAACAGGTGAAGACTGGAATGCTGTCATGTATGATGGCATCATGGCTTACGGTGGTCCATCATCCTCAGGCATGATCGTCTGTATATATTTCATTATCCTCTTCATCTGTGGTAACTGTATCCTTTACACTCGCTGCAAACATCCCTGAGTGGGGCTGTAGTCCAGGGATGGCCATGGGCAAGTGCTCTCTGCATGTGCTGAGTCCTTTAAAGAGACTTTTCCTTGTGCCCCGTTCCCTGAGGAGTGCAAGTCAGTGATCTCCAGGCTGTCTCCAGCCACCACCATGGCAGAAACCAGAGAATATTTTCTTTCTTCCTTCAGTGGGAGCACGGCCTTACTGTGCCTGCTGTTTGTCATTCCTGACAATGCAGGGCTGGAGCCTGGTCTGTGGGGCAGTGATGCCCCGTTATGCCCCTGACGCTCGGTGCAGCCCTGTGAGTTCTGACACGGGCCGAGAGTGCAGCCAGGGATCCTCTGCACAGCAGGGACCAGGGCACAGACTGATGCAGCTGGGATAAAGTCTGCCTGAACCTTCCCCTTCCCTGCCTTCAGTGATCTGGAAATACTTCCTTGGCCCCATGCAGAAACAAACTACTGCCATTCTCAGAAGTTCTTTAAAGGTCAGAAGGTGATGAAAGGGCAAAACTATTGTGTTTTCTATACTCTATGGTATTTGTATCAGTATTTATGATTAACTGGTACAGACTGAAGAACTGAATTTGATGTAGATTGTTGTAGACATGGAAGACAGTGCATTATAAAAATGAATTTTTCAAAATGCCCACACAGTCTCCACGTATAATAGACAGTTTCATATTTGAACTTGCTCAGGCTAGCATGAAGTTGAATTTCATTTATTTAAAAAAATACCTCAAGCATTCTGCTATTTTAAAACCCGTGACCCTAATGGATCTCTGTTCACTTTACAGCCAGTATCAGTCTAGTCCATTAAATGGGTGTTATTTGCACTACACTCCAGCATCACAAACCTCCACGCTGTAGGTTGGGAACATGTGTTTTATATCTCTCACATTGTCAGTGTTTATGCTGATAATAAACCACACGAGTATGGTAAGGCGTAATGTCCTTAAAATGATTTGAAATAGATATCTTGCTAAATGTCTTCTTGGCCATTGCTGTGGATAACTTGGCAGATGCTGAAAGTCTAAATACAGCTCAGAAAGAAGAAGCTGAAGAAAAAGAAAGGAAAAAGAATGCGAGGTAAAATAGAAGGGCATGTTGAATAAGCAGGAGAGGGAATGAGGAGAGTAATGAATTCTTCCATAAGGATTTTTTTTATATGAACGTCTTTACCATCTTCAAAATGTGCTGGACTGAGGAAAAAAATAAGAGGGTTTGTCTAGACACTACAATAGTAGACAAACAGTGTGATTTTAGATAAAAGTTAGGTAGTCATTGTGGTGAATTAAGAATATAATGATAAACCAACTGATATTTAAACATTGCAACTGTAGGATTTATTGTGCAATTAGCACAAGAATTTATCTGTTGTTGCCAGTGCACAGCTCCCTGTGGAATCAGTTCTCTAAGCCTTATATAGACAAGTAGAAAACCTTCTTTTGAAATCAGTGCAAGCCTGTTGAAGTCAATGAAAATTGTTTGTATGAGTCCAAGGGCACAGTTTATCCCTCTAGAAAGGAGTAATTATCATGTGTTGAATGTTTTAGGGATTAGCCTCTGGAATTATATTCAAAATCATAATCTTTTAAATGGATCATTGCATTCAAATGCAGTAGATTTTACTGCTCTGACACCTGCAGCTGTACAAAATATTTTAAATATTTTATTATAAGGCTTTCAAATTTTCATAGAATTGGTATCATTCACTTAAAATTGTCTGTCTTTACATGGCATGCTTTGTAACTGTTATTGTATTGTTTTGTAGAAAAGAGAGTCTGGAAAATAAAAAAAGTGAGAAGTCAGAAGGTGACCAAAAGAAGCCCAAGGATAGTAAGGTGTTTATCCTAAAACTTGTCTCTTTTCTAAGAAGCAATTTTACTAATTTTGCTAGGGAGTACTTTTCAAGACTACTGTGCATTGTAGAATTCCTTTTGAGCCCATCATCCCTACATTGTTTTCCAGGAAAAGGAAACTTAGTCCTGATGCTTTGCATCCTCACAGCATCTCTTAATCCAGAAAAATCCTTTTGGTTCCAGGATATCCTGAGAAGGGAAGCACTTAGAGAACAAAATAGTTAATGTCAGAAAAATGTGATTTTTTTTTTTTTAGGATCCCTGTAGGTATTTTGCTTGATAAATGCAATGAGATTAGATAAATGATCAACTCTTAGTAGAATGTTCCAACATTCTTGGTAGCTTTTATCAAAGTGTGTTGGTTATATTCTCATTGTGATTTACACAGCCAGAAAAATGTGGATACTATTGAAAAATCATCGTTGAAAAATAAGTAATAAACTGTCAGCTCTCCTCTGTTCTCAGAGTTACTCTGCTTCAGAAAACTCACTTCTCTGACTTCAGAGGCTTATTTGGTTTGCTTTCTATTGGACTTTGTACTATGTGTTAAAATTTATTTTTCTTCCTGTGCATCCCTTTCACTGCTATAGGTGACAATTGGCGAATATGGAGAAGGAGAGGATGAGGATAAAGATCCCTATCCACCCTGTGATGTACCAGGTATGTGAATACTAGCTAGAAGACGAGCACATTTGTTTGCTAAAATATCCTAAACTTGCTCCTGCTGAACATTGAATCCATTCCTTTGAAGTCAATGAAGTCGTGCTCTGTTATCAGTGGATAAATGGGCCTGGAAGCTGCTAAGTATTATCTTTTCCTGCAGCTTCCTAGACAGTATAAGCAGCATTTGAGAGTTAATACTGTGAGCCTCAGCACTGTTGTGGTAACACTATCTGGATGGGAGAGCAAATTCTAAACTTCTCTAAAATGTTTGGCAAAAAAGGACATTCCAGGGCTGATGATGTTTGGTCAATTTTTTCTTGGCCCAGTGAATATACTTATCTAAAAATCAGTTCTGCTGGATTATCTGGATACATGTCACAGAAATCTGCCTTAAATTTTGAGCACACAGTGCTCACCCAGAGCTCAGCACTCAGCACAGGCATGGACGGACTGTCGGGGCTGAGCTGAACTGGGGCTCCAGAGCTCCTCAGGGAGCTTGGGGTGCAGGTGCAGCTGCTCAGGACCAGCAAAGCCTGTTAATGCTCTCAGGGCACTTATGCACACACCCTGTATGTGGGTCACAAACAGTGACAACTGTTTGGATGTTCACATAATGGTTTATAGATTCTTAGAGTCATTCTATGAATATATATTTCCTATAAGCCAATGTGAAATCTACAAGCTATGCTTTTGTATCGTTATGAAAAAAACCTCAATATCTTTTAGTTTATAGTAAAAAGAATGTTTAATTTTAAAGTAGGTGAAGATGAAGAAGATGAGGAGGATGAACCAGAGGTACCAGCAGGCCCACGTCCCCGTAGAATATCAGAACTCAACATGAAGGAGAAGATAACACCGATCCCTGAAGGGAGTGCCTTCTTCATTTTCAGCAGCACCAATCCGTAAATATAAATTTGAAAAATACTGGTTTAGGCATCAAGCAGTGAAGTAACAGACCTCCTTCCAGGGAGATCAGGAGTAGGAATCTAGTATCTTCAACAGAAAAGGGATTGGCTTTCCTCCTAAAATGTTCTGATTCACTTGGTAAATGAGAATAATTTGAAAAAGATATTATTTTTCTTCCCACTGTTGAAGATAACAGTGTTTTGTACATATAGTCTGAGTTCTCACATGCCTGGAAAATACCCTTTAAGGTGTATTATCTGTGTACTATATTAGTCACTGGATGTAAAAGATCTGAGAATCTTCTGCATGAGATAGGTTACTAGGGTTACTAGAAATTCTTTGTGGAGGAGAAACCAGAAAAAGAGAAAAGTAGGAGAAAGGTTGTATATATTCTGCTCAGGGTAACAGCATTTCCCAGATTCAAATAAACATCAAAGATAAAGACAAATTATTTCAAAAAATCAAGAACAGTAATAGTTGGATTTTGGGGAGCAATTGGAATCTTTCAACACTTAGCCTAACTCCAGAGCATTTGGAGTTCTACTCTGGTGAAGACACCAAGCTTGAGTAGTCAGTAAAAGTCCTTACTTAAGATTTATTTGGCATGGGAGAATGCTGCCTTTCAGTGGTAGAGGCCACCACAAGTTTAAAAGATGATCAAGATAAAATGTTTTGGGTGTGTATCTCATTCATTGCACGGATTATCTGAAGCTCTTCAGAGTTTGCAAACTGGAAAGAGAGCTCCTTGAACTAGTAATTTTCATATGCTGAATGCAAAATCATTAGGTTTGTTGAACACTTCAAATTGCTTTCAGCTTCAACTAAAACTATGTATTCTTGGTCTAAAATGGCCTATTTGCATAAATAAGATATGCCACACTCCAATCATGTACTTAATTTCAGGAGAAAAAATTTTAGCCAAGAACCTTCCGGGTCTTCAGCAGAATTTAGACAACTTCAGTGTTAGTCAGTTATGAACCGGATCCTGCCTTTTTGTCAGTTTAATCCCAGATCTGCTCTGTATTTGTGATTACCTTGGGCTCAGTGACTCTAAGCATATGCACAGTTACACTTCATGTCATGTGGCTGAAGCCTGACGGCTCTGGAGCCTTCAACACCCACTTGTCGTGTAATTCTGTAAGGAAATCTTCATGGAGATTCTGATTTGAGTCCTAAGTAGCACAATGAGATCTGCAGCCTAAGTTGCATCTCACAAGATAAGTAATTTTGGCAACTTTAGTAAGGATGAAATCAAACAGGGGATCTGGAATGACTTATTGTCTAGCCTTGGTCCCTCTGACGTTGTCTGTACGTGCACAGTGGTACAAACCCTGGAACTTGTGGTGTTCATAACCCACTGGAAACCAACCCCTCCCAGATTACTTTAAGTGCATCTTCACTATGGGTGATTTGGATTTCGAATTTATTTACATTCTTAGGAATCAGACCGATGGCTTCAGCATTTTCATTGCTTCTGACTGCTGATTGTTGCTCTGTTCCATCAGTGTTGGCAGAGTAACAGAAAACATGTTGTATATTAACCATCTGCTGAATTCCGTGTGCAAAGATGGTGTATTTTTGTATCTCCTCTTTAGAATTCGAGTGGGATGCCACAGACTTATCAATCACCACATCTTCACCAATCTCATCCTTGTCTTCATCATGCTGAGCAGTGTTTCCTTAGCAGCAGAAGATCCAATTCGCAGCCACTCTTTTCGAAATAATGTAAGCCTTTCATTTTTGTGTCTGAAGATAAATACACCCTCACAGGATACAATCCTTTGGGCCTAGTGCCTGGTTTTTAATTTTCATGTTAAGAAACATTCCTTTTCCTTTTTCAAGCTATACATTTATATTCCTTTTGCTCTAAGAAGCATAAATCTTTAAAGACAATTAATTTTATTGATGGAACATCATCAGTATTAGAATTGTTTATTATTTACATGATGCTTTTTCTGTGACTATAAATATATCAGGATAAAATATTCTCAAGCTGAATATAAGTAATATCTATAATTTTCATGTTTTTTCCTACTTTGCAGCTCGAGTACCTGATGTGCAATTCCTGAATCACTCTTACTGCCTCACAGTGTTTGATGCTGATTTAAAAATGCCAGTTAAAATTATCACTGTTTATCATGCTTGGAATAGACTCTGATCTGTCCTCTCTGCATTGACTGTATTATATGGTTTTGGGGCACTTGGAATATCCCTCTGTTAGTGAGTGTTGGGATTCATAAGGGTGTTGCCTCTTCTCTCAGAGAGTCTCATGTGGCCAGTCTGAGGGGTTTGAGTTATCCCTACGTTGGACCCGAAGATATTTGGATTCCTGATTGGCCACATCAGAAACTAAACAAGTCTCACTTTTTTCTAAACTCACATGTAAGAGGAAGATCAGAACATGCCCAGCTCTTGCCTTGATTCAGAGAAAAATGCCATTTCAGCCTAAAAAACCCATTAATTTAAATAATGGCTCTATTAATAAAATTGTAGTTTATGTGGGGACTAAACATCTGTGTTCTCCCAGAACAAATTCCTGAATCCCCCATTTTAAATTCTTAGTCCAGTGGATTACCTGTTACTCAAATGCACAATTATTAGACAGAGAAACAAAAAGAAATCCCCTCTTGCGACCACGGATTTTGTTAGTCTTGTTACACTTGTATCAGTTGTGTAGCAAGACTCATGTTATTGTGAGTTGTGTTTGCTTTAGATTAGGTAGGAAATAGCTGAGATGGTGCAACTTGGTAGTAGTCCATGGGGACTTTGGGGATGCTTTGACAGAACTTTCAGGCCTCTCCTGTTCTAGCTACAAAATGATCTGTAGAGATTGTCATGGACTTAGAGAAACTCTGTTACATCTTGCAGGAAAGGTGGGCCTGAGAAGGCTGTAGAGGTTGTACCTCTCTAGTTCTTGCTGGTGCTGGTGCAAGCTCTGAAAGTCTTGTTTTGGCTGTTGGCACTCTCTGAACATTTTTCCAGAAACTTTAGTAAAAACCAGAAAGCAAAAACTTTCTCCAGAGGTAAAAAGAGGCCAAAGCACAAAGACACTCTTCATGCACTATTCAGCAGAGCAGTGTGCTTCCCATAGCTGTAAAGCTGGACCAATGTAATCCTATAAATAAATCACACTAATGGGTAGGAAAAAGAGAGCTGGTGGAGAATACTGAAATTGTTATTATAGAAACAGCTTCAAGGGCTGATAATTGTATTTGTAACTAGAGGAGCATTAGGAAAATGTAAGTGGAGAGTGGTGGTAACTGAAAAGATTATTTCTGTTTGGGACACAGACAAAATGCGTGAGGGATTTCAGGAGGGCATTGCCCTCTTGCTGTAAGTATTCTCATGTGCCCCAGGCCTGCATCGTTTTCCTTTTACTGCCTTGAGTGTTCATGTTCCTTCCTTCAGATGGGCAACAGAATGAAAGTTTACAAACTGGAATGCCTTTAAATATTTTATTCTAGGTCTAGAGTGAATTGGTGGCTGATCAATCTTTGTTGAATGGCTTTAATATTTGCCTGTTTTTTCAGCCACACCAAGGGACAGAAGGATGTGATGATCAGTGGAATATGGGGGAAAAATGATTTCCTTTTATTTGATCTAGCATGACTAATTTCTTTGTGTGTTGTCTCTTTATTTTATTTCTCCTTCCCACTTGGTTAGTTGCTGAACCTCAGGCAAGATGTTTCTGTGCACAGCTGTTGGCTAGGTGGATTGCTGCATCCTTGAGGCTAACCTCTTACCCTCTTGCAGTTCACTGAATTAGGTGTTAGTGATGTGGCCAAAACTCTGGGTGGTACTGAGATACCTGTTCGTGTGCCTGTCGAGAGCAATCAATCCCACAGCCACAATCCTCTTAGAAATTTTGTATCACTGTGCAACTCTTGTGGGTTCTTTTAAATTTCCTACAAATAAATACCTGCTGTATCTTCCCACTTCAAGGAAAAAGCGTTGTGGTGTTGATTTTAAGTGATTAGTTATTAATTAATTTGTTTTGTGACACTCTAGACAAGCCTATACAGGAACAGTACAATGTAGCAGAATGTGGAATGATCTGCAGTCTAGAAGCATCCACTGATATTTTATTTTGTGATGCAATACTTTGGTAAAAACCTCAGACATTAGTAAAAAGTATTTATTCTTTGTTTAAGATTCTGGGTCTCTGATAAAGACTGACGAAAGTACCTGTGAAAGCTGGTAGAGGGAATTGAAAGAAATTGTTGCCTATTGGGTCCTGTCAATTGTTGAGGGGTGAAATCTAATACCTGAGCACAGTGGCATCCTTTAAATTTTTAAGCAAATAAAAATGGTTGCACAATAGCTGGAATTTTAAACTACTTTGTGTAAATTCTCCATCTATCTACTAAGATTAATTCAGGTGTTGTTGTGTATGTGGTCTAAGTTGTAAAAATTATTAAGAGATGGATTTCTTACTGTGGCACGTATTATACCTTGCAGATACTTGGTTACTTTGACTATGCTTTCACAGCCATCTTTACTGTTGAAATCCTGTTAAAGGTAATGCATTGTTAATTGATCCTTGTTAGCTCAAAAGCAGCTTTAGCAATAATGTTTGTAACTTTTTGTTTACCTTCCAGATCCTAGGGTATGCAGATTATGTCTTCACTAGTATGTTTACATTTGAGATCATTTTGAAGGTAACAGGTTTTTAAAGGAAGCTTGTTTAAAAGGATTTTCCTTGTGTGTCACCTGCCAAGAAAAGGCACTTGAAGTGTTCTTCGCCTTTTCTCAGCGATCAAAGCTAAACTTTTTTAAACTAGAGGATTTTTTTATTTGACAGTTCCTCATAGTTTTGATTGGTTATTTTTTTGCCATTGGGTGCATGAAGAAGCTGGTTTTTTATCATTACATCAGTTTAATAATTCATTTTTTACCCTTTTTAAACTTACAGTTGTCAGAAAAGGGAAAAATAAATCACTGCGCATGAGCTTTTCCTTCTCCTTGCTCTGGCATTTCCAAAAGAGATAATCAGTCTTATAAGGAGGGAGCATGTAATTTCTCATTTATTTTGCTGAACTATATCCACAGAGCTAAAATAGTAGATAACTATTTTCTTGCAATAGGACTTGCAAGATATCTTGCATTTATCTATCTATACACTAAGATACTTTGCATTTATCTTGGGCATACATTTAAATTCACAGACAGGCATAATTATGCTTGCTTAAATGTATTACCCATGCATGAGCCAAGAATTGGCATTTTGATGTATAGTTTGTGTACTGATTATTAAGAATATCTATTGGGGTTACTCAGATTTTCAATGTACAAGACTTACTCTGGTAAAGAAGCCAAATAACTGAAAATTGCATTCACATGAAACAAAATGCTGAACAAGGAAATTAAAATTTTCATTGGACATTGGCAAAATATTTTTTCAGAGATTTATACATGATTCATAAGTGTTTCATGCTGTGCTTATTCTCACCACAAGTTTTTGGTTGAGTAATCCTGATTTATACAGTTAAAAATTGCTGGCACACTAAGAATCTGTACATAAACTATGCATTTCCAGTTGAGGATTAAGCTTAACAAAATCTCTTCTCCCAGCTTTTGCTCATATTGCTGTGCATACTCTTCACAATGCAATTTGATTAATACTAATTGGTGCAATATTTGGGCTGTTTACAAGATAAGCTGTACTGTAAGTAATAGACTATTTTTATGCTTGAATTTTCTCCCAGGCTTAATGTTTATCCCCTTATTTCACATTTTCAGCAGTGAGAAGCTTGCTATGGAATTGATTATTCTTATTTGTAGCATGCTAAAATAAATATCCAGGGGTTTTGTTGCTAGAGAAAGGCCAGACTAAAGGAGAGAACAAAGCATTGAAAAGAGCTGTAGCATTAGATCAGCCTAGTTCCCAACTCTGAATTTGAGAAGCCATAAACATATGTTACCATTATACCTGTGGCAGAAGAGAGTCAGTAGACTTCCACATGCTCTGAGCAGCAGGTTCTCCAGTTCCTGCAGTTCCATTTGTGTTTTTCTAGGAGACAGAGGAATTATGAAAAGTGGCATAAAGAGGCATAACTGGGTGTGTTAAGAAAAGCAGCATTCCTGAAAACTGAGAAAGGTTTTGGCGCTGAGCAATTTAAGAAGGGAAGCAGGAAACTCTAGAGCTTGGGCTGCTGAAATCTGGCATTTTAAAATATTACAAGGAAACAAGAAGCCACATTACAGCCAAAAATTTTGATGCTTCTGACTCTGGTTTCTCCAGGAAGCTCTTTAGAGCATTCACATGTAAAGGAAAATAAGCTGCACCATAGAAATGTAGTAAACAGTCAGGGTGTGACACAGACACAGTGCCTGCTTTACTAACATGTCTCAGACTCTGGCTTTGCTTGCTTATGGCTGGGGCCCTCCATGTCCTCTGCTGTGCTTCCCACAGTATCTGAGTTGTACAGGAAGAGTGTGTTCTGCAAGGAGAAAATTCAAAACTAGACCTGCAGTAACAATAGAATTCCTTAATTTCCAGGCAAAAAATGTATGAAACTGAAATTAGGATAACCAGAGGCAATATTATCACCTGTAGCAAAGGAAATTGTACAAAACCCAAGCATTAAACCAGAATAACTCTCAGCACGTAGGGAGTCTCCTTGTGCTCTGTCTTACTGCTCTCAAACAAGGATTCCCACATCACACAGTGCTGAATGTATGGATGAGGACATGAATAACAGAAGAGCTGCAACATCAGCTTAAAGCATTTAAGAATTCTCTTATGTAATCCCTACATGACATTGAAATCCTGTTTGGATAACTTGGGAAAGGTGAAAACATAAGAGCAAAGGTTAGGGTAGGGATTTGTGCTTTCAACTTCCCCCCACTGTGCTAATCCCACACCATTTAAACTTGCTTGAGAGAGTTCTAGCAAATGCTTCCACTAGGATTTTGTGGTGATTGAAGTATGAGTGAAGATGGGGAAATATGTACCTCACCTGTGCTTTTAGGTCAGTTATTGACCTAATTTTTGTGGGAGTCTTACATGAAACTTCGTGTGCTGCTCATAACATACTACAGTGTAAATGGGTAGATGTAGGTAGATGTTAGTTTGATATTCGGGTTTATTTTAGTGTCCAACTTCCACTGATTCTAATGAGTTTAGATGTACTCTGTCCAGCTGTAAGTGAAACAGCTAGGAATTTAATGGAAATTTTGTAATATAACTATGTTATATCTCTTACGCTGTGGCATAGGTTAAAGCTTTAGCATTTTTACTCTTCTAGCTTTGAGGAATATTTAGTATTTTGATCACCACAAAAGAGGGCTTAACCATGAGAATAAGGAGAGGAGAACTTCCAAAAAAATGCATCTTTCCTTTGCATATGTACATCCTTTACTGGTGGTGATGGTTTGTCATGCAGAAGGCCTGGAAATGTCTGCACACTGGATAGGGATGCAGTGCACTGAGATGCCAATTGCCTGTGGCTCTGTCCTACCCTGGGGAACTGTCTTGAAGGCTGTAGTAATCTGCTGTGAGGGGAAATGAAATAAAATCTCTTCACTACACCTTGAGGAACAGAATAGAAAGTAAAGGGATTATAATGCACAGTCAGTATCAGATATTTTCTAGATGGCGTCGATTTTTCTTACCTGTGGAAAACAAGGAATAGCTCAGTACTCAGGCTCTTTAGGAGGATCTTGAGGCTGAAGAAATTAGAATTCATGTGACTGAGCTGACCACGAGGTATTTTTCAGAGGTATCCTTATTTTTGTTATGAGTTTTTAGTTTCAGTATTTCAGACTTAATTCATAACTATGGAAAGATTTATGCAATATTCTCTTCAGCTGGTGAGTCTGCATCTAAGGGTTTAAGTGGACTCCTCTGTGCATTTTTAGACTGGTACTTACTTACAGTTATGGTAGGGGGTCTAATTAATGGATTTAGGAGTCAAATTCAGCTTTGTGATACCCAAAACCATCTGCCCAGGTGCTGGCTGCAGCCATAATTAATATAGCCTCTATCACTGGCTCCTAATGAAAGTGACGCACACAAGATCCACTTTGTAAGATTTTTTCAACTAAATATAGGGACAGAAACCAAAACATTTAGAGAAAGTCCAAAAGGAAGAGCAATGTTTGGTATTCCCCACAGAACAGCAAGATTTAGTGACCTTTGATTACACATAATACCAAACATGTATCAGTTGTTCCAGGTTATTCCAAGATACCCATTCATGTCTCCCATAAGCCAAAGCTGAATAGCCTTGTGGTGCTGCCTTGGGACAGCCTTGTCCTGCTTCTGTACCAGCTTTGACCCTCAGGTGTTTGCAGTACATTCTCAGCTTCTTCAATTCTTAAGATAGTATGAATTATTAGGAGTCAGAATCTGGACCCTACAGTTTAGTAAACATGGAAATCTTAAGTGTTGTTTTTGTAGCAAATTTTTTGACAAAGGCCAAATTAATTCAGTGTAATCATCTCAGCCTCATCTGTTCTTACACAAAAGAAAACATTTGTTGACATCAGAAACAGTTAGCATATTTGTTGATGTTGTTGAGTCTATTTTTTCTGATTTAAATGAAAGATTTAATGTACATGGAGGGATTGTTTTATATATCAAAGGATTTTAGAAAGTGAGATAGTATTGTATGCATTCACACTCTAGGCAAGTGTCTTGTAAACAGCCTAAATGTGATTTTGAATAAATTGAAATATAGACTAAGTGTGTAACAATTCTATTTTTAGATGACAGCTTTTGGAGCATTCCTTCATAAAGGGTCCTTCTGCAGGAATTATTTTAATTTGCTGGATTTGCTGGTTGTGGGCGTTTCTCTGGTATCTTTTGGGATTCAGTAAGTACTATACTTATAATGTGAATGATTTATTTTTGCTCTGGGGTTTTCTACTGAAATCAGTGTTTCAGCTCCTTTTGTTCCCCCACGGTGTGTGGGTGTGCAGTGTCAGTGCTCAGGGATGGGGCTGGCAAGAGGCAGTGATTTGCATGGAGAGTGTTGTAATTCACTACTAATATGGGCTGGAAACAAATTACTACTTCCCACTATTACCAAGAGAATGAGGAGGAGCACTGTGACACTGTATGGTATAACAGGTATTTCCTGGAGCTTCAGGAGGTTTATATCCCTTCTCTCGAGCTGTTATCACATCTACAATCTAATTTTATGAGCTTGGTCTTTCAGTATTGACCTGTGGGGATATAGAACTAGACAGCGTTCGAGGGGGGAGAAGTTGTACCTTGATCAGGACTGCAAGTGGTAATGGCGAGGTTTGTTTTGCTTTTTTTGGGTCGGACTAAACACAATAAAAGAGTCTAAAGGTGCTTATTGATTCACGGAGTGGTTTTCCCCTATTAAATATCATCTGTGACAGCCTTGGTGACTTAAAAGAACAGGGGAGGGTTTCAGGCAGCTGCTCCCCACTGAACTCTGCTGGTACCAGAATACCTATTGCACAAGCTTTCAGTTACGCAGGGTGTTCTTTGAAATACTGTGCACTATTTCCTCAAAATGCAGTCCTAGCTACTTAAACAGAGGGAATGGAAGTCATTTGAGATCTTTTGATCTTGGGTTAGCTGGAAATTGAAGGATTCATTGATTTACAGGACTTACACAGTGTCTTCAAAAGAGCTTGTCAACACTGAAAAATTCTTTGGGGACTATTTTGCTACATTATAGTATTAGATGAGCTTCTGAACTGTTAATTCCAAATTTGCTCCAGAAATCAAATGATTTTTATGGTGTTCATGAGATCGATACTATTTTCTAATATTAATAAAGAATCAATAAAGAGTAAAAGTATTGTATATATATATATCTTGAGAGTTCTGGTTGGAGGTTTTTTAAAAAAATTTCATGATTAAGGAATTCTCAAGGATATTGTTATTCTGTAATGCAATCTGTTACCTTAACAGTAACGGTATAATTTTTTTTTTCTCCTAGATCAAGTGCTATTTCAGTTGTGAAGATTCTCAGAGTTTTAAGAGTCTTGAGGCCTCTAAGGGCAATAAACAGAGCAAAAGGACTTAAGGTGTTTATTTTTATTTTTTAAGTTATATTTCTGTTGGCTTGATGCTTCAGTCCTGCCTCAGGTTAAAAATTTTTGCTCAAGAAAAATTGTCTACAGAAGTCCACAGAGCAAAGACAGAAATCAGTTCCTGATTCTTAAACATATCTGTTCTTAACCAGCCCAGGCTCTGCCCACAGTTACAGCACTTTGTGTGTGAAGGAACTGCCACTGAGAGCAGATTTGGACTGTGATGAACCAACATGTCAGTGCATTTAAGTTGTTTATCCATAGTGCTTGTGTAGTTTTTAGCCAGTTGACGTTGATGGGTCTATGTCAACAGACTTACAGACAAATTTAGAAAACAAGTCCAATTACAGTATTAGATATAATACTGGCAACACAAAAATCGTAATTTTAAAAAAGAATATAGAAATAGATTTTTGTGGTGTGTAGTCCATGACAAATTGCATTGAAACACATTTTTTTCTTTCGTTCCAGCACGTTGTTCAATGTGTCTTTGTGGCTATTAGAACTATTGGTAATATCATGATTGTTACAACTCTGCTGCAATTCATGTTTGCTTGTATTGGGGTGCAGCTGTTCAAGGTAAGACACTCTCAGAACTTACAGTGCATCAAGAAAAGCAAAGCTGAATTGAATTCTTGGTGGTTTGCTGCTGGAACTGGGCTGGTCCCATCCTGAGCCAATTGTAGTATAAAAGCATGTATTTTGCATATTCTGCATTTTATCATTGCTTTTTGTTTTTATGTAGGGAAAATTCTACAAGTGCACTGATGAGGCAAAACAGAACCCCGAGGAATGCCGGTGAGGAGACCTTTGGTCTAAGAATGTGACACATTTTGTTCTGAATAACTTAAACTGTGTACGGGCAGGCACATGTCAGGCCATTTAGGGTTGTGCAAATCAGAATTGTTATCTTAAATCCACCAGAAAACACAGGTTAGCAAGGAAATAAAACAGACATGAGGGGGAATAAAAGAAAGAGCTTTGAATAGTGCATTGAGTAACTCTGAGGTTAGCTCAGTATTTCACTAATGACAGTCTCTTTCCCACAGAGGAATATACATCGTTTATAAGGATGGAGATGTCGATAGTCCCATGGTCAAAGAGAGGGTCTGGCAAAACAGTGATTTCAACTTTGATAATGTTCTGTCTGCTATGATGGCCCTTTTTACAGTCTCCACCTTTGAAGGCTGGCCAGCGTGAGTGGGTTCTCCATGTTTTCACAGCGTTGTTACGAGAGTTGCTTTTTCCAGAACAATTCACTATCATTTACCAGATATTTTTGGGCAGTAAAGCAGTTTTAAGTGGTGGTGTAAAGAGGGAGGAAGTAAAAAACACATTATCCTGAATCTGTGCACTTATCCCATGTTTCAGGAAAAGTAAGAGAAGGTGAGCTTTTAATATTGTTTGATTCCCAGTCTTGCTACTTTTACTATAAGGACCTAGTCCTCAGCTCTAATGGAAGCTCTAATTTTAGATGCTTATCCATTAACGGTCCTTAAATAATGTTAAAGTTTTAGGCCTTCAAGTAAACCTTTTACTAAAAAATCAGGCAGTAGTACACTCATAGAGAAACCTAGGAAGAGCTAACTGCCACTCACTAATTCCCTAAATGAGAAAATTTTATTTGGATAAATAAATAAATGAAAATGACAACCATTGGGTCATTATCTTAATTCTTTCAGAAAAAAAGAATATAGCAATGTGTGCTGTGGTTGTTCTGGTTTCTATATTCTTGAAAGCACTATCAATAAGTAAAGGAGGATAAAAGTGAACATCAGACCATTTCTGAAACCTGTCCTCTGAGTCTGCATACTTTAATATTTTCTCATTTTAATGGTAATAAAGATAAAATTTTGTTGGTTTTTTTTTTTTTTTCAGGCTGCTATACAAAGCCATAGATTCAAATGGCGAGAATGTAGGACCTGTATACAACTATAGAGTGGAGATCTCCATTTTTTTCATCATCTATATCATCATTATTGCTTTCTTTATGATGAACATATTTGTTGGTTTTGTGATTGTTACATTCCAAGAACAGGGAGAACAAGAGTACAAGAACTGTGAACTGGACAAAAATCAGGTTAAAAGAATAATGAATTCTTAAGTTTTAGAAGTAGCCTTTTTTGTTTATGCATGAAGAACTTCCTTTCTGCTTTGGGGCAGAAGAGGGCACCAGACACATAGCTTAGTATTTATTTATTTGAGTTTTTTGCTGTCTGGGTATTTATTTAACTGGGTATTGAGGTTGTTGTACATTCCTCTTTCTGTGAGCTCAATCCATCAGTCTTTCTGTTGTGAAAGGTGGTCCACTAAGCTTGTTGGCTTCTTAGCATCTTGCTTTTTGGTGTCACATTAATAAGAATACAGCACTTGCCAGGTTATCCTGAGGCAGAGATAGGTTTTACACTAAGAACTGGAAAACAGTTTTTGTGTTCTGAATAGACTGAAAGCGTTCAAAGTTCAGGTGTTCAAAATGTTCCACTTCTCACCCCCATTTATTTAGAAATTAATGGGGGATATTCAGATTAAAATTACAAAAATCTGTCGCTATTTACTGTTTAATCCTTTGGCTGAGAAACTCATAACTCACAATTTTCCAGGTATTCTTAGCTGACTGCAACACACTTCATTTAAAGAAAGCCAAGCATGAGACCGTAGCCAGGATTCTTTCTGCACCATGTATCCTGTCAGTCAGGGCCTGTAAGAATTCCTCCAGAGACAAGTGGGAGGCCCAGCCCTGAAGATTTGGGGTGCTAATAGATTATGAGATGAATCCATGATGTTCCTACATATGTGATTTTGCTGGGCAATTTAAGTGAGCTATTAGAAGTAAGACCACCTCAGTATTTATTTTGCTGACTCTATGGTTTTATGCTAAGCAAGCCCATTGGTAGTTGAAAAGGGAGTAAAGACATGGTTTATAGATGACTATATGTACTATACCTGTATGTTCTATAATATATTCGTGTAAAAAGGCAAAACCCTCCAGAATTTCCATGAGCATTATTTGATTTTTGCATGTGACTGAGCAGTGTATATGGTTAGACATGGTTAGATACAGTTGTAAATAATCAAGTGAGGATTGGTGAGCTGCTTGTGCACTTTATTAACACTTAATAATAAAAAGGCCCTACATCAAGTAGCTGGACTGTCTGGTTTTGAGAGTTATATTTAATAATTTGCACTTTGGTTAACTGCTGAGTTACAGTCTAACAATTTTTGCTGTATTTGCTTTCAGCGTCAGTGTGTAGAGTATGCCTTGAAGGCACGTCCTCTCCGTAGATATATTCCAAAAAATCCTTACCAGTACAAGTTCTGGTATGTGGTGAATTCTACTGGATTTGAGTACATCATGTTTGTCCTCATCATGCTGAACACCCTTTGCTTGGCTATGCAGGTAGGAAAACCAGAAACTCTCTTGAAGCTGTTGGCATAAATTGCAGGGAAGGATATGATGCCTTTAATTTCTGGCAACCTGTATTTTTCATGGAGTGGAATTTTAAAGAAAGCACTTCTGATCACAGTACTTTTCTGTGACAATTGCTAATTGACTCTTTCTTTCCCTAGTATTTCAGATTTTGATAAGAAAAAGAATGGTTTGGATTCAGTTTATAAAACCATTCTGCTTTTTTCATTAAACTTGCATGCACTGTGTCCTCTGAAAAATACACCTCCTACACACTGTGTTATTTTGTGACTACCATACTTCAGGCTTTCTAAGCAGGTGTGACACAAGCCTGGGTAATTTTAAAACCTTGCATATAAAACTTGGGAAAATGTTGTCTAATACTCCTCTTTTGAGGGAACCATTTTCCTCTCACAACCATCTCTCTGGAGATTCCCTTAGGATGTCGAGGAATGACAATTCTGTTCTGCTCAGTGCCTAAACAGAATAGACTTAAACAGTTCCATGCTTGACCAGGGATATTCAGCTAATCTTCCACATATATAGATGTGCTTCATAAATTTTACTAGAAAATGTTTTCCTATGCTGTGTTTTTGTCTTAAGCTGCCTTGCTTTCACTTAATATTTTAAAGCCTTTACTTTTGTAAGTATTTTATTTTTCATTCACAGCACTATGGACAGTCTAAACTATTTAATGATGCGATGGACATTATGAATATGGTTTTCACAGGAGTGTTCACTGTTGAAATGGTTTTGAAACTGATTGCATTCAAACCCAAGGTAAGTTGAAGATATGCTTTAATTAGGTCATCACCACAGGAATTAAGTATAATGAGTTTCACACTTGCTGTATATTATTCAATGAACAAAAAGAACCAACATTTCCCACCTTTATCTATCAGAGAAACTATAATAAAGTGTAACTCCAGGAAATGAAATGCAGGTATAAAAAAAAAAAAAATCTTACAAAGTGGTTGATGAGATCTAGAGTACTTTGAGGTAATGAAAATGTCCCTTTCTAAATCAGATAAATCATTTCCTGTTACAAGCTTTACCATGTCTCCTGTTCTGGGTACTATGTTCATTACTTCACACTAATTTAATCTCCAGTAAAGACCTGTATCCTGTATCATTTCCTATTCTAAAATGCAAAATAATTTCTTTACTTTATAAAATATAGCCAAGTATTACAAACATACATATAAATAATTTACATATTCAATAGCCTTTTTAGTTTTTTGTGTTTTCAGTTATATATACATAATATTTGTTTGAAGGCCTCACACTGAGTGGTTGATTCCTTGTCTTAAAGGGACACTGTCAATATGAATGATGCAGACACATTTTCAAAAGTAGATTTGCAAGAGAAAGTGATAACTACAATTGAAAAAAAGATAAAATTATCCTGTTTTTTGTTCAGTTCTCATACTGCATTTATGAAGTGCAGAAGTTAATGATGGAAAAATGGACTAAATTTGTTTCCAGTACAACAAGATTAATGCTTATTGTGGGCTATGTAAATAAGTAAATGTGTTCACTTGCTATACATGGAATTTGAAAAAAAACAGATGAGCCATTTGAAGTTTACTGATCTCACCATCCAAGACTGGTACTTTTCATTTGCCATTGCCCTTCTTTTAAAGCAACCAGGATATCTGCCTGTGGAGCTGGCTGTGAGCTGTGCCCTTTGCTGGTGTGAAGCAGCCCTGGCTGACTGCAGCTCTGCAGGCAGCCCTGTTCCTGCTCTGACCCAGGGAGTTCTGTGCTCACAGCATGGCTGCCCAGGGCTCAGGCTGCAGCAGCAGTACAGCAGCTTTCCAGATTTTCAGAACTATTTATTCAGCTTGCATTTAGTGCTGAGCTTGGCTGTACAGCTTCAGCTACTTGGTTTAAAGCCAGCTCATATTTGCCTGCAGAAGTGAACAAATTATCCATCACTTGAGATCTGGTGTTGAGATGTGAACTGTGGAGTTCTGGGTGAATGTTTACCCACTCTCCCCTAGTCTCGCTCTGCACTGTCCAGTCCATTGTACATTTCTAATGAATTTATTTGTATTTTTGTGTCAGCTATCTTATTTAAACGCTAAGGGTTTCACATGAAAAATAGCACAATATGAGGCCCCAGAGGAGATAGCTCAGCTGTGTGGACCACAGTGTCATGAGTATGCTGGTTGTGTTTCCTGATCTGTATTTCCTGTTCTATATCCTTGTTTTGCACAGAGGACTTTGCTGCATTTTTTCATCTGCTTTTTGAAAGAAGGTTGTGAATCCTTGTATGGTTCTCCATGCACTTGTGACTGTAGTCAGAAATAGCAGCTAATGCAAAACACAGTGGTCTGATCATGAGTGTACAAATCACAGTGCTCCATTTGTACTGTGGGCTTCCTACTCGTTAGCAAATGCAATGTCTTAACACTGGTCTCTAAGACTCTGTACAATTTGAGCTTTAATTCTGTTGCAACATGCTTTCTATCTGACTGGATGCTTTCACTGTGAGAGATCCCTGGATCTGAACCCTGAGAGTTTGAAGGGCAGACACTGCCAGTGGAAGGTTCTCATTTCCTGAATTGCGGTCCCCCATAGATGCAGAACACCTTAAACTTGCTAATTAGCAGGACAAGGTTTAAAGACTATGATAATAATCAGACTTTTGGAAGAGACTAATTAGCAGGAAGGGAATAAAGTACAATTAAGGTTGTTCCTGTTATTCTTTGGAGATCATAACCTTTTAAATTATCAGATACTCTTTAACAGAACCTATTTGCAACATGTATTACATAGTTCATTAATAATCACAAATCAGCTAGCAGCCTTAAGCAGAATTTTAATGTCTTTAATCTAAATTTCAAAATAGATGTATGTTTAAAACAACAATTAATTGCTTTAACTCATATTAAGGTTTAATAATAGTAGGAACAATCTGAAACCAAACTTAATGTTTTTCTTTAGGGTCCATGAGACTGATTAATTTCTTCTATGTCTGTGTCACTGGTGGGTGGGTCTCTTAGGCTAGTCTGACAGAATAAAGTTTTATTTATTAATTTTGTGCATTTAAAAAGTTGTTTCAGAGATGTTCAAAGCATCAAATAAAAACTCCTCTACTCCCTCTGTAAAAGAAAATAATAGATAAAAACCTGTTAGTTTTTATCTCATCTGCTTGACAGTGTCCCCTTAATATGTTGACAAAAGTCCTGTGAAAACGGTGATCTTTTGGTTTTGCTGGTCATATAAACTTAAGGCTACTATAAATTATTGATACTCTTACTATGATATTGTGTTGTGTAAAACCAAGGCACTGCAGACTGACTTCCAGCTCTGAAATACATAAAACCTGGAGAAGTGCTAGATAGTAAAGGTGGTGCTGAGTGTCTGCCACACTTGACTGGGAGATTGGATCACACAAGACTTTGCAGAATGAGGCCCTAAATTTTCCAAGAGAGTACTAGAAGAACTAAAATATTTATGTGGTAGATGTATGGAAACATACTTTGTTGCTAATTCTCCATGCCTACATATTCCCCAGGATTTGTGATTTTGTCCTTCAACATTTCTCAATGAGCAAATTTTCCATAATATAAGCTAAAAGAACAGGCCTTTTTCTTCACATTTGCTAAACTCTGTTGCTCAGCATGGTTCAGTGCCATTCAAAACAAAATACAGCTCTGGAATCAAAAATAATACATCCACACATACTGTATGTACAGCTTCCTGGTAGCCAGTTGTTGCTTAAACTTGTAATGATTTTCCATGTCGTTTTACATCAGATTTTTGTAAGAAAAAAGGAAAGATGGCTAGTAAGTGAATTGATCTTGGGTCCTTGCAGTGGTGAAAACAACTTATTTGCATGATGTTTATTTGCTGTGACTTGTCCATTCCTCCCTTTTCCAAAACCATCTTTATTTTCTCTTAGTTTTTTGTTTATTTGTATGCTTTTGCTTTACATATTAGTTTGAACAATATTTGTCTATACTGATGGAAAAGGTTTCGTAAAATAAATAAATAAATGTGTAGATTATTTTAGCTGTAAAGTGTTTTAGCTGTATTGAATCAAAATGTGATTTTTTTTATTTCAGTGCTTTATCTTGTAGCATGTCTAGTAAAGTAACTTTTTCTATAGCTGAAATTATCCTTTATTTGGAGGACCTTTTTTGGTTCCCATTGTAGAGGAAGATGGATAGCACAGCTCAGGATTGTGCTGATTATGTGTTTGCTGTTTGCCAATAGTCTCTTATTTTGTCTATATATATATATATAAATATTGCTATTCTAAAATCAAGGAAGATTCTTAGAATTAAAGAATGTGAGTGATCAGGAAGAAATGATGAGAGAAGCTGCCTTTCTTTGGTTGGCAGCTGCTAATCTCATTAGGATTATAAATTTCAGTATTGTTGAGGTGGCTCAGCATGATGCTCACTTAGTAAAACTTTGGGAATGGCTTGTTCCCATGCAGCAGGATGAGTAGGGAGGGAGTGACAGGGAATTGTGCAAGAGCTCTTAGGAATAGAGGCATTTCTTCAGGAGGCCAAATCCACGAGCACTGGCTTCTGCCCCAAGACTGGAATTGATGGTTGCTCCCAAAGAACCAGAGTAGTGCAAAGGGTTGTAGAGATAACAATACTCTGATCTATTTTCCTCTTACTGCGCCTTCCTTAGACAAAGGAATGATTGTAGCAATTTGTGTTTTAAAAGAGAGTAGCATCAGAAACATAATGAGCCTTTCCTGACACTGCTTCCTTTCCAAGAATAAAATACAGAGCTGTTGTCTACTGTAGCAGCTCTCTCATAGTCTCCAAGAGCAAATTTCCACACAAAATAAGCCTTTTTTTCAAATAGTAATGCACTCAAGTGCATTACTTTAAACTGTGAAATTACTAGAAAATCTAACAGTTTAAAATCTTGAGAAAAATATCAGTCAAATTGTAAAATATTTTGGACCTGATTTTGCTTTTCTCTGCTAACAACTCATGTAATTTAAACTACTCAGCTAAAGCATTATCTTAGAGCAAACAGTGTAATAAAAAGTGTAACTAGACATAAGGTTAGATTAGCAGATTTGTAATTTTAAACTTCTTGCTAAATGTATTATTTTAGACCTTCAATAGTGGCTGAAAAGTTAGTATTTTAAAATTAATTACCAAGAAATGTACATGTACAAAATGTACATTTTAGCCTTTGTCACATAATTCACATTCCTTAGTCATGGTCGACTGATACATTAATATATCTGAATGAGGTAAAGGGCAAGTTCAGTAATTTTTGCAGTTCTGCATTTCTATAGTAACTAGGAAAAATCCACATATTTCAGAAAACTCTGGTCTCCCTAGTTAACAATTGTAATATATCTTGATTTGTTCCACACTGGAACCTACCTGGAGGATTCTTCTGAATTATCTCTGCTCAAACATGCAGTTTTATGCCCATAGTCAGCTAATTGCATGATAGCCCTTTACAACCCTTTGCAGCCATGTCCCAGTAACATACACGTGGGGAATATATTTAAAACCATAAAATGTCAGAAGGGTGATGAAGCAATTTATGAAAATGAGTTTTCAGACACTGGATTGGCTGCACCAACCAAAAGCATTAAGAAATTGTTCCGGTTGCTGTGGTTCTTAGCACTGACTTCACTGGCTACAGAGTCAGCCTCTGACTGCAAATGTAGGATAAGTTCCTATATTAGACCTAGTTTATGAATAGAAGATTAAGGCAGTTCTCCAACCTTTATACACAGTCTCACATTAATAACTGTGCATGTTTAGCCAGTGGTGAGACCTGACCCTTTGAATATTTTACCAATCACTTAGATAAGACTGTCACAAACTCCTTCATGCGAGGGAGGTTTCAATTGGCTTCGTCTTGCAGCAATATAATGAAAGGGGTCTTGTTGTCCTCATTAGGGTATATATGTTAGAATTTTTCAGCCTTGCTAGAAGCCCAAAACCAATTTTGGATGATGGCTTGCTTGCCAACACCGTGCTTATCTGATGGTGTGTTCTGCATGTGTAGAGTGTGTGTGTGTCTGTGTGTGTGTCTGTACATGTATATATATAATTATATATATACACACACATGCACATATATGTTGCTTTTCCTTCAGTAGGCAATATTGTTTGGTTTTGTTTTGTTTTCTCATTAGACCACAGGTTTTGTTTAACTAATTTCTGTTTATGCAAAACTAAACAGAAGTATGCAAATATTTGACATTTCATGTGTAATCACAAACGTTTGCACCCTGCCTGCTCTGTTCAGGGCTATTTTAGTGATGCCTGGAATACGTTTGACTCCCTCATCGTTATTGGCAGCATAGTAGACGTCGTTCTCAGTGAAGCTGATGTGAGTATATCCCAGCTTACTTTCCCCAGTCCCTACTTCTCTTTCTCTGTCTCCCCACTATTTCCATCATCTGGACAAGTCACAGATTTTGATCTGATGTTTCTAAAGTTTTGAGTACAGACCAGTCATAGGTCAATTATGTTGATATGGGAAATAAATAGCCTTTTTTTTCTGCCAATTTCTTTTAGCTATGAAAGGGAAAGTTTAGATTGTATAGTGGTACATCAGAGAAGCCTAGAGTGTTTCTGTGTTATAACACTGTCCTTTTCTTCTCTTTTTCTGTTTGTGTTTTTCTCTTGCTCTCTTTCTGCTGAATGCTTGTCCTAACAGCACTATTTCACTGATGCATGGAACACTTTTGATGCCTTAATTGTTGTTGGTAGCGTCGTTGATATTGCTATAACAGAAGTTAATGTAAGTAGCAACTGTTCATGCACTAAAAAGTAATTGCTGTCATCAAGAAATACAGAAAATGTAAACTTAATCCCCAAAAAAGTCCTTTTTTAGAAAAGTATGTTTAATCCTGGAATCAAAGAACAAAACACTGATACAGATGTTTGTACAAGCTGCTATTACCTATTTATAAACTTGTATAGTTGCACATGCACACAGCACAGTGAGACAATAAGAGTTGTTCTTCTATATATGCACAGAAAATATATATAAAAAAGAATTAAGCTTATGTTACTATTTTACTTGAAGCCCATTGGTTTTTGTAGGTAACTTGACCAAGATAATTCAAGATTCTGTAAGTTTTTAGTGGCTTGGTTTAATAAATGATGATTTATTTTTCTGTGGGAAGTTTGGGTTTTAATGTTAGCATTCATATCTCATGAGGTAGCAGAAAAAGGGCACATAGAAAGTAAGGCTTTCCATGCTGTGGATTTTTTCCCAATCCTTTTGCTTTTCATATCCTGCAGTAAGTGTTTGGAAATTTGAATTACTCTTAAAGTACTTGGAAAATTCCATATTTCACCAGAATTTTGACTGATGGCCATTGCACATATAGGTGTTTGGACAACTGATTGACCTTGAAATTGTTTCCTGGTCTTGTGTTAAACTGTGAGAATCTCATGACTGTCTGAATTTCTGGAAAGAAAAAGGAGGAGTGATGTAACAACATGGGAGCAGAAGAACTTTATCCTGACCTTTTGATTTCAGACTGATTTTTCTCAGTTCTGTGGGGATGGATCTTTCTGTGAACTGAAGGATCTTGAGCTGACAGGGAGGGTCAATCAGCCTAGAACTGCAGTGTCCCCTTGAGACATTTCTTAAAGTATAATTATTCTTCATGGAGCATGTTTTTAAAAGCCGCCTCTGATTTATTTTTGATTGGGGTTTTTTGTCCGTTTTGTTTAGTTTAGGTTTTTTTTTTCCCCAGAAAAGTTTTGGATTTAGACTTACAGCTCAAATGTTTGCAATTTACCCATGATTTCCATTCACAGTAGTACTGGTGTAGGTGAACAGTGTATTTGAGGAGTGTAAAAAGACCAATCATTCAGAACAGCTTTCCCTCATAACTGCAAAATGTATTTGATTGTGAAGAGATTGAAAGATCTCAGAGGTACTTCCATGGCCAAAGCAGGATTTAGCAGTGTATGGGCAGTGCTAATTGGACAGCTCTACTTCTAACTGGTCACTGCTGAGCTGCCAGCTGTGAAGAACACTGTCATTTAGGAATTCTCACAGTTGTCTTGAAAATATTCTGGAGACCAATTAATGATCTCCAAGATGAGTACACACCACAGTCAACAACCAGCACTGCCATTTCTTAGTTTTCATGTTATACTCACAAGGGGAAAAATGCTCATCTTTGACTTCTAGTTTTGCACAGCAGGCTCTTTGTGTTCTAAGTATTGTCTGTTTCTGGTCTTGCCACTTTTCTGTGCTTTGTTTGTGCAAGTCAAGAATGTATTATGGTTTCAATATATTTCTGGGCTTGATTTCCCATTTTCAACATGAAACAGTTAATGCTGCAGAGTGTCCAGGGAAATTTCTTAGGTTTTTATTACTTTTACTTTTTTGATTCTACTGAACTATTCCTACTTGATTAGTTTAGTGTAAATTTCTGTAATCCAAATCCCATATTTTAGAATCTTTGGCTCAGTGTTTTTTCAGCATTCTGAATTGTGCCATTCCACCTGTACTCGTTATCTGACACTGACAGTGATCCTGGGAAATCTACAGCTCTGCTGAGATGCTAATGAGACTCTGTTTCCAATGGGATTTCAAGCCTGGTTGCAATAGCAGCTGTGAGAAGTCCCACTATAGAAACTTCTTAAGCTGAGGAAGCTCAGCCTTGTTTGAGGGCTGATTTGGAGGAGGGTAAAAAATCACCAGCACTGACAGAAAATCAGGTCCTGTCGCAGTTCTAATTGCAACCATCTTAATTGAGCAGTGTAAAGGAAACATGAGTGTGAGTACTTCATGTCCTCAGTGTGAACCAAACACTCCTGTTGGGTCACATATGTGATTGCCTCGTGCTGTGGAAACAGCTCAGCAGCATCCTGGGTATGCTTAGATCCATTGCAAAGGCCAGTGAGTTCTTCTAGAAAAAAACAAGTTTGCATCTCACCCATTTTTTACAAGAGAATGGATTGGACTGTCTAGGTACACATCACCTTGATTTCAGTATTAAGTACTGGAAATTAAATGGCATCTCTTTTATTTTGTTGATAATTTTTTTTTACATTTTATAATAATATATATGCTTCCCTGAGGCTGATTCTTCTGATCCAGTAACCTCCCACTCTCACATAATCCAGGAAATTACTGTGGTTGGGATATTTTTGGTGCCTCTGGAAGTCAAGTCTTTAATGTGTTAAGCAATTTACAGGATTGGTCAGCATTCTCAAGGACTGGATCAGTGACCAACTCCAGAAATGAACCACCTCAGAGCAACATATATTTTGGCAATTAAAAATGTTCTGTGATTGTCTTTTTAATTTATTCTTTCATTTAATATCCCTTCCTTCAACCTTCTTCTTTTATGAACCTAATTGGTTTTCATGTTCATTTTATTTTTAGAAATTATTAGAGGCAAGTATATATAAGTAAAAATACCTATGGTGTACCAATAAAAAAAATTAAAACCACTACTAAAACCTATATAAATACTTTTGGGTTCTGTGCCCTTTTGTTTTCAGAAACTTTCACATGACATGCAAGATCTTGTGTGGTCATAGAAATGGTTGCTTTTCAATTAAAAAAGCAGAGTAACGATTGGCAGGCACAAAGTGTGGTCAGTCCAATCTGGGAGAGGGATATCTATAACTTATGAGAATGAGAGAGAAATAAATTGGAAATAAAGTATGTTGTTGAAAGGAAATAACATACAAGTTTCAATCTGGCCTGACTGTCTAGAAATGATCTTATTTGTCAGCTCAGAAGCCATTTGGATGACCAACACTGAATGACTTAGAAGCATGATCACATTGTTTCAGTAGTGGTTGCGAAGGTTTTAAGTCACATTTTTAAAGTTTCCTTTACCATTCATGTGCTGCCAAAATGTTGAGAAAATAATGGAGAGCTCACTTTCCTCGTCTTTTATGTAAATGGTCAATGCCATCTCTGTGGGACTGATTTTATTCTTGATGTTAAATGAACTTCAGATTTTCTGCTGAAATAGGGCTTAAAGGAACAGCATTTATATCTTCCTCCTGAGCCCCTCAGGAAAACCTGTCTGTCTTGAATCTTGACCTTATGCCTCTGTGGAGGAGTGGAATAAAAACCTCATGTCTACCTCCTGTAAGAGATTCTGGACTCTGAACAAGTCCAGTTCAGTTTGAGTACCACTTTATGCACCCCTATCATATGTTAGGTATTGGTGCCAGTAATTTGTACTTTTGGATACAGTTGATATCTTTTGTAGACTTTTGCAAACATTTCTCTTTAGGCTTAAGGGTAAATCTGAAAACTACATTCTCATCCAGCTTTGCTTTCATTAGTGTGAAGTCTTAGTGCAATAAGTCTCTACAGTGTTGCAATATTTAATTTGGAGCCAAAAATAAATTTCTGAGCTGCTTCCATGGTGTTAATGGTAATAATTTATTAGTTATCATATATTACCCTATGCCACCAACATATTAATTGTGAACTTAGATCTTTTACAAGGGAAAAGACACTTTTTAAAAATCTTCTCTGGTGTTTCTCATGTTGACTTAAAATTTTTACTAATTGATGTTTATGGGCATTTGGTTCATGTTGAACAGGGAATAGCAGAGCACTGATAAGACTATGAAGAAAATTTCTTGCTCACATTTGAATTGCAGTAGCTATTCTCTGAACAAATCGTGTGTGTTTATGCACATGGACTCATAGCACACGTTTCTGGAGATATTTTGGCAACCTGAATGTTTTGCTATGCTATTGTCATCATATGTGTTTGTCATTCAGATGCTTCCTTCTTTAATTGTGGTGATGAGGACATTGTCACCATATGTCATTTGTTCTGACATAGTCTTGGACCCTTTGGTACGATATGCAAAAAAGAAGCATTTGACCAACACCATTTACTAACATCACTGTTTTTCACCATGTTTATTTTTTGTTTAAGCACAGAGTTTGCTTCCAGTGCATGATCCAATCTGTTTCACACTATTCACAGTTTTGACACTGAAGTTCTTTTTAGTCAGGATGTTTATTTTGAACATTTGTTGCAATATGAAGAATGCAACAAGGAGTTCCTGTTTATGAAATGTGCTAAATTTTTCATAAGCAGCATTAGTACTTGGCCAAAATTGGTAGCAAATATTTTGATCAGGGAGTCAGAAATTTAGGTTGATCATTGGTTATATATTTTGAGGATTGGGATTGTTTGAGGAAGAAAACTGTTCTGTCACACTTTGATTAACTAAAAGAAAAATCATATATTACTGCCTATTTGAAGTATTTAATGATTGGCTCAAAATTACATGGTTATGAAGTGCTTTGCTGACCCAGGCTTCGGGTGTAGCTGTCCCATGGCTGACAGAACAGGCAAAACAATGAGGGAGGTCTCTGTGCTCATTCCCCTCGTTGCAATGTGTCTGCCAGCCAAGCAGGGAAAGCAGAAGCTGTCCTTTTATTCCAGCTGTGCCCATTACCAGACTTCTAGCAGACAGAGGTACACCTGCCATCGTAAGAATCACAGAGTCCCAGTTTTTAAGGGACAAAATAATCCTACCAATGACCAGCCAGTCCCAAAGCATTTAGGACCAAGTAGCATTGGAATGATTGATGGAAGGTGAGGGGAAGGAGGAGGCTGGATGTAGATTGTCTGACCACAGGTAATATTTTTATTTGCATTCTTGTCAGCAGATATCATCCTCAGAGGCAGTCTCTGCTCAGCCTGTCCCCCTCAGTCTCAGGTCTATTCTAATACTTCCCTACATGTACAAATTCAAAATGTGCCACCTTCTTACGTGTGTATGTGCACATAATGTCACTGATGCTGCAAATAAGGTTGTGTGCTTGGGGAGTGTCTGGTTTTTCCTTATCTGTAGGAAGCAGACACTCTGTTCCTGTCAGTCTGTCTGTTTTTGTTGCTGAAGACTGTCTTATCTTTATCTCAGTTTCCCAGATCTGAGCATTGCTTCATGCTGGAAGGACACACATAACCATTAACTAACTTTGTCTCCCAGATGAGCATTTCCTTTATAAATAAGAATGAATAATGTTTTCTTTTGTGGTACATCACTATATTAGCTTCATTTTAATTGGTATTAGTAAAATCAATGAAGCTGCTGTATTATCAGAGGGAAATGCCAAAGAGGCTAAAAAATTAGGTACACTCTAAAATGTCAAACCCAAAACACTTGCCCAGTGATGAATATTTTCATCTTCAGTAGGAAAAACTCCTCTCATATCAGGAGTTCATGTTCACATTTTGTTTCTAGCATTTATCTCCACCTTGGTATTATTATACAATTTGCTTTTTGTGAACAGAGTGTTTTTATTTTTCATTACTGGCCTGCCCTTTCCAGTGTCCATAATTTGTAATCTGTTGCATATGACATCCTAACACTCCCCAGCAGCATCAGATCAGCCATCAGAAGCAGGCAATTAGGACTTCTTAGTCTGAAGAAGCTGAGAAAGAGGGATTCATGAGGGGAGTGTGCCTTGGGCAGTCCTGGGCATACACCACTGTGCAAACAAAAATACCTTCAGTGACCTCCTGACAGAAAAAGTGAGGGATCATCATTCCTGAGCAGCTCCAGTAGAACTGATCACATAGTTTGGGTAATCTGACCTCTGCATTTTTAAAAGTGAGAATTAAGTAATTACTAAGAGAATTATGTGTACAAAACCTTTTTTTACTGACTTTTCTTTTTGAGAGTTTTTTTTTTTCATAACCAAGTCATAATGCAAACTCATTATTTTTTCATTTGGAAAAGTGATTAAATAAAAATGTGGAGGAGCAAAGTATCTTTTTTCTGGTATTATCTATCCCATTATATATTGCCATCCTAATACTGATGCTAACTTATTTGGGGCCCTGTTCTTCTCCGATAAAACATAGTGGGAAAAATTCCCAAATGCCAAGCCCAACATTTTATTTAATTTTTTTTTTAGTGTCAATTTGTGATGATACTGTACTTTAATCTGATCTCTGTCAAATAACTGTGTTCAATTTTTGATGATACAAAATACTGAAGCAAATTACGTAATTCGCTCACTATTTAAGAGAATATGAAGCTCAACCTGACTCAGTCACCAGAGATTAATATGACATTTCAGGCTTCATCTGCAGAAGGTGTAATGAAACATTTTTTCTTTAAAGCTTAAGATGAAAAGGATTTTTTTTCTGTGCTAAAAAGTCAGTAGCAGTGCGGGTCTGTGTGCACTGGTGCAGGTTTGGGGTTGATTTAGGTAGGCAGCTTTGCAAGATTGTTTCCATGATCTGTGATATTTTGACATTTATGATATTTGTGATAATGATTTTTACCTTAATTATATTTTGATGATTTTATTTAAAATTGTTGAAATTCACAGTGAATTTCTAATGAAGCTGTTGTCTTTGCTTAGCAGCTGATTTTCTGTCTATTTTATATAAGTTCCTAGAAAGTTTAGATGTTGCAGCCAGTTTTACAAATATTCTTCTTGTTAAAGTTTAATAAGGAGATCTGGGTTTTGGTTAATTTAATGCCCAAATTCAGTAATAATCCCTTATACAGTTAAAAACTCTTTGTTTCAGAATACATTGATATGCTGGCAGGGCAGTAATGTATCCATATGTAGATTGCATGTTGTTGAGCAAACAGTTATTTTTACCTTATTTTCCCCCTGTGATCCCTTGATATTATATACATTTTGAAAGAAAAAGTAATAGAGAAAACAATTAGTATTTTAATAATGATCTGATTTTGAAGTACTACCCCTTGTTGCTTTTCTTTACCATAGTATCTTTGTATAACATATTTTCAACAGAATCAGCTCCTCTCTTTTCCCTTCCTTCTCTTCAAGTTTTATCTTGACTAACAGCAGTGTGTGAGATTTGAGTAGGTGAAGTGTGGCACTGAGTGTGGCTGGTGCATCCACAGCGTGCTGGAAGCAGCTCTGGGGAGGCATCGTGTTCACTGCTGCTCTATGTGACAGGAATTGTTGAAAGGGGCCCCTTTAAAAGGAGGATATTTTAGGCAAGAGAGTAAGAGCCATCACTGGGATCTAACATCCAGAATCCCATTTTTCCTAGTGCTATAAATGTTTTTAAAGACACTCCAATTTTGGAAGAAGCTGCTGCAAGTCTGTGCACAAGCAAGCACAGGACGTTGGTCCTTTAAGCTTTCCTGCCTGCTCTGCAAAGTGCATGACCATTTAGGCTCTGAGGAAGGCTTCTCCAAAATCTGACAGAGAGAATAAATGGAGAAAAGTGAGATGTTCTTCACAGGACACAGAGTTTGGCTCTGTGAACAAGAAATCGCATGTGCCCCTCTGCTGCTCCCTGTAGCTCCTGAGGGCTGCACAGATCTGTTCCAGAAGGATCAATCAAATCCTGATCCCTTTCTCTATGCCTGGTCCTGTTACAGCAGCTCAGGTATGGTGAGAGAGTTCAAGTATTGCCTCTTCATGGGCCCTTCTTTGGAAGGGTCAGCCTTCAGGGCATGGGGCTAAAAACGTTTGTCCCTTTGGCAACATGTGCTTGTTAAGCACTGCAACACCCAGTGTTCATCACTGAGTTACCTCAAGTGAATTAACTTTGCTGTAAGGGAGCTCCTGATGTGATATAAAACACAATTACTTGACTTGGGTTAGATTCCCGTGATGGAATAATTAATCTTCAAATGGGGCATAGCAGAAAAAGACCTTGAAAGGCTAGTTTGGTCCCAGAGCTTTGTTCTGGAGTTTTAGTTGGGCTTCCTGCTGTAATTTCATGCAACCTGTGAAAATTGATGGCTAATTTTGTTTGGCCTACAAGGGAGCAGATATTTTATTTTGTATTTACTTTCCATTGAATCTTTTAAACATGTTTTATACCAGAAGATTTTATTATGAGCCAGCCAAAAATGTTTTAGCATGAGTCAGCCAAATGGTGAGAGGATGGTTTTAATAAGGGTATTAATGTTTTGTTCAGGACATATATTGAGTTGAAAGACATTTATTTACATTTAGAAATTAAAAATGTTCTTCATTTTGTTTATGGTTAAGCTAACTTTTTTTAATCTTTTATTTGATTTTAATATTTAATGTTCTTAATTTCTTAAAGCCAAAGCCAACTGAAACAGTCACAACTGATGAGTCTGGGGTAAGATCAGTAAAGTGACCCCAGTGGTTTTACCTATACTTGAGTTTATTCTTTTTACCATGTCTTTTTTCCACCAAGTTTTTCTGTATTTTTCATACCTGTCTTACTGCAAAGGTGTTATGCAGTGGTTTGCATTCATTGTCAGTGTTCTATTGGAGTCTACTACAAACAAACCCAATATGATCCTATTAACAAACCAGAAAACTTGGAAATGCATGTGGTGTGTGAAGCATTTCTACAGGTCCTGTGTTTTCAGCATGTAATCTTTCCTTTCATATCATGATTATCAAGGTGAACAGGCCCTCAAGATACATTTTCAAATCTTACCTCTTCCACCTTGGCATTTGATGTTGTTTTTCTGGAAGTGTTGCATGTTTGAGTTTGTATTTGGTTTGACTTCTCCATGATGCTCTTCAGAACTCTGAAGACAGCGCTCGGATCTCCATCACCTTTTTCCGTCTCTTCCGTGTGATGAGGTTGGTGAAGCTGCTGAGCAGAGGAGAAGGAATCAGAACATTACTGTGGACATTTATCAAATCATTTCAGGTTAGCACAATTTATTTAAATTAGCTTTATAATTACAACCATTTATACACCAAATTTTATGGAGCAATACCCTCTAGAGTGTAAAAAAAATTTTTTTTAGTTAACGTTAACAATAATAGCATATTTAAATATATTTCCATCCTAGTGCCAAAATAAATTTCACCAATTACTTCAGTGAGTCTGAGGGTCATTCTTTGTCATTTAATATTAGCTGTTACTGTGAGATTTCTATGGTACTTCCTGGAAAAATATTTGGTATATTTAAAAGAAGTAGGATAAGTTTGTTATACATAGATCTCATGCTTCCACACATTTTATTAGATGACTTATTAGAAGAAGAATTTAACACATATTTTACATAAAACCAATTTCATAAGTGTAATAGATACTTGCATCATTGCTCCTGAAAACTGACAAATGTGAAGTTAATGAAACTCTGTAACTGTATAGAACAAAGTATCTTTGTGTTGTCAGA
Organism: Corvus hawaiiensis; assembly: GCF_020740725.1. Lineage (NCBI taxonomy): Eukaryota > Metazoa > Chordata > Aves > Passeriformes > Corvidae > Corvus > Corvus hawaiiensis. Next base: position 16,892,351 of record NC_063223.1, on the reverse strand, counting down.
ATCAGTAATGAAAATAAAATTAAAACACTAAAGATCCTTCCCTCTGGATTGCTGGCAGAAGTAACTTAAAATACAATGAAGCTGGTATTCATTGCATGCAGCAAAATACTAAGAGTGACAGGCAATAACATTTTAAGCACTTGCATAGGAAGAAAAACCTTGGAAAAGTCTGTGTTGAACGGAGAAATTACTTTTGAAAATGGAAATAGAATGATGGTGTGAAATTATTAAAAGACAATGCACCTGTCCCTTTCTAGGCTCTGCCTTACGTTGCCCTTCTGATAGCCATGCTGTTCTTCATCTATGCTGTCATTGGAATGCAGGTAATGAGAGAATTTTTTTAGCATTTCAAAACAGGTTGGTCTGAGGCTTGTTTCCTAAGTTGCTTATTGAAACATTCCTTTGGTAGTGGTGCTGTGTATAAGGCAGAGCTTTCAGAGTAATGGAAAATCTTTATTTGGCTCTAATTTTCTTGATCAGGAAATTCAAAAAGACACCAGAGAACTTTGTGTGCTGCTTTTTTTTTTTCTTTCCTTGTATAAGTGATAAATTTACTGTGCTTATATGACTATCATGAAAAATCTAAAGTGTAATGAAAGTGTGTTTGTGAAATTTCATGCATCCTGAAGGAAGCTTAGATTGCAAGGCCTACGGCTTCTGATAGCACAGGTCACTGGAATGAAAATCAAAATTCTGGTTTATTGTAGGTATTTGGAAAAGTGGCCATGAGGGACAACAATCAAATAAACAGGAACAACAATTTTCAGACTTTCCCCCAAGCTGTGCTTCTTCTCTTCAGGTGAGTAAACCTTAACTCTCACTCAGTGCATCCCATTTCACTGATGTATGAAAAACGTGCAAAACGTGTTTGCAAGTGAGAATCAATTCAGCTCAACAAGCACATCCTGTTTGTGGCTGTGTGCTGAGTGTCCTTTGGCACAACAGGGTTCTGTAGTGAGGTGATACAGATCTAAACTCATTACAGCTCTTGTGAAATTCCTTGTTGGGGCAGTAACTGTCTTCAGGCAGAGCCCAAATGTAGTCAGCCCAGATATCAATCCGTGTGAGTATTGGGAAAGCTGCAAAAGACTCTGCCCCTACTGAAAACTTTAGAAGTACAACTTCTGTGATAGTTCAAAGAAATGAAAAGTTATTGCAAATGTAAAGAAATAAACTGTTCTTTACGTTTGCTGAAGAGTTGACAAAAGGTAAAGGCTGTAACTTGCAGAAGGGAAATATCAGATAAACCATAGGAAAAACTTCCTGAAGGTGAGGGTAGCTACATCTTAATGTGGGGTGGGGGATTATGGGATCTCCATCACTGGAGAGCTTAAGAAGAAGGCAAACACATTCCAGGAGTGCTTCAAAACGTCCTGGAACAAGGAGAGAATGACATGGGACAGGGATGCCTCTAAGGGTGACCACCTTGAGCAGTCTCTTGCCTGAGATTCTGTAATTCAACTCCTGTGCATTGTTACTCACCTGGCTGGCAAAACTGGCAGGACATTCCTTATCTGGAACTAAAGGCATCACCCACTGAGATCTAAATCACTTTATGCCTTTGACACCAGGTAATGAACACAGCCAAAGATGTCATAATTATATAATTGTCTTTTAAAAATTTGAAATCATGGGGCTATACACAGGCTTTATGCAACTGTACAAAAAATGCAATAGCAGAAATTAGAGACAGGCATTTCTTCAACCACAGTTGAGGACAGTTCATCTTTTGCAAACATGTACTTTGAAATTTTATGACAGGTTTTCATACACAACACTGCTTTTGTACACAATACCTCTGCTGCAATAAGCATTTAACTTGTAAATCACAGTTTGGGCTTCCAATTTTTACATGCAAGCCTCTATGGTGCATTAATCTACCTTATAAAATGTGTCTGCATTGTCAGATTGTGCTTGTCAGTTCTAAAACTTGGTCTGTACTTTTCTTTAATTAGTTTCTACTCTGAAGTGTTCATATTCTGTCTTCACATTTGGGCTTGTACAGCTTCCAGTATTTTCTCAGAATGTAACAAGTTAATGCATTTTTAATCCAACTTGATCAAATAATGCTGAATTTATCTTTGTGACATTATAAAGGTGTGCAACTGGAGAAGCCTGGCAGGAAATCATGCTGGCATGTTTGCCTGGAAAGCGCTGTGATCCAGAATCTGATTATAATCCTGGGGAAGAATACACATGTGGAAGCAATTTTGCCATCATTTATTTTATCAGTTTTTACATGCTCTGTGCATTTTTGGTGAGTTTAGCTTGTGCTTATCAACAGCAATGAGCTTTGGCATTTTGGCTTTCTTCCGAATGAAGCGTAGTGAGTTGAGAGAATGACTGAAGATCCTATATCCAAAATATTTGGCAAGGTTATATTTTTCCATACAGAGTCTTAAATCCTGTATTTTATGCCAATTTTTACAGTGAGAGTGGTGAAACACTGGCACAGGTTGCCCAAAGGGGTGGCAGATGACCCCCATGCCTGGGAACATCCCAGGTTAGGTTGGGCAGAGCCCTGAGCAGCCTGATCTGGCTGAAGATGTCCTTGCTTATTGCAGGGAATTGGTGTAGATGACCTTTAGAGGTCCTTACCAACCCAAACTATTCTATGATTCTAAATTCTCACGTGTGAGATTTTCTCCTGACTGCACATGTGTGCAGGGTGGTTGGCTGCACATTTCAAAGCTGAATTAGTATTTTGATAGCTGTTATTTTGTGCATTTCTCAATGGTGCCATTAAATATTCATTAATAATAGAGCTGCAATTCCCTTGACTTATTAGTAATGCTGTTTGTTTTGTTTAAACTTAGAATTTGGATTTGTGTCTCTACAAGCGTCTTCATGTGAGGCACATGAGAAGTGAACATAACCTTTCACCCTAACCTGTGTCAGAATGGATTATTTGCTCGAAAATAATTGTTGAAATATGTTTTTCCTCATTGCAGGTGTCTGGTATAAGCTGATTGATTTGTTTTATTCACAGTAATCGTTTCCTTGCAAAAGGAGAGTGGTCCACCAAAATTCTGTGAACTGATGTAAACATATGTTCTGCTGCTCTGTATCACCTTCTGTGCTAACAAAATGTATTGTCATGAAATTGAATCCTATTGCTACAGAAACAGTTTTCTGAGATACACACTGGGCCATAATATGTATATTGCACCCATTCTTCAGTTTCATATAGTGGGATCTGGCAAACCGAGGAAGAGAAACAAAACCGTGTTGCAGCCAATGTCAGAACATTGAGTACTCTAAAACAGAACTGTGTCATGATTTGATGGACTTCCAGTTAGGCAGTTAAATGCAAATATTTTCTGTGCTATTTGACGATATTTGCCAAAAATCATTGATCTACTTGTTCGAGTTCTTAACCTACTACCTGTTGAATTTTAAAAAATCAAAATAATCGAGGTGGATTCTTCCTAATTACTTGTTTGGTTTTTTTTTAGATTATAAACTTATTTGTGGCTGTCATTATGGATAATTTTGATTATTTGACACGTGACTGGTCCATTCTGGGCCCCCATCATTTGGATGAATTCAAAAGAATATGGTCAGAATATGACCCTGAAGCAAAGTAAGTTAGATCATTTCTCTGGTATAATTTATTTAGTGAGAACAATACAAGCAGAACAGGGTGTATTTTTTGGGAGTGGATGTTTGGTAACTGATGTGTGTTGGTTCTAGGGGAAGGATAAAACACCTCGATGTGGTGACGTTGCTGAGACGGATTCAGCCACCTCTTGGTTTTGGCAAGTTATGCCCTCATCGAGTGGCCTGCAAGGTGGGTTTCACCTGATTTTCTCTCCAACTGCAAGATGATAAAGCTGGAGTGAATAATAGTGTGTAATACAATATGAAGTGAGTAAGAAAACAGAAAATAAGTGGGAATTTAAAATTATATAGAATCTGTCAGGCAAAATGTTTAATTTTGACAAGGATTAATGGCATTTTAATGTAAAAGTTGAAAAACAACACAAAGGAGATGAATGATTATTACATTATTTGAGGACTTCAGAATTACGGATATTGTGATTTTAGCAATTTCATTGGGAATAAGATCAGACCTGTTAATTAAAGGATTGTTACAACAGTACTGTACTTTAGATTTCTTGTATATCTGTTTTATAAATAGGTAAAGTTGATGTGTGAACCATTGGGTTGGAATGGAATGTCTCAAGGCACACTTAAAGCAAACCTCTGTCTATATGCTAGCATCAATTATTCATTGAGTAATGCTTTTAAACTAGAATACAAGAAAATCCAAGTCAGACATTAGGAAAAGATTTTGATAGGTGAAATTGTATTCTTTTGGCAGACAGGGTCACAGCAATGCTGCTCTAAAAGGAGAACACTGATGCAGGGATGGACTGGCCCAAAGAGAAAAGCCCCTTTCACAGGAGTTCAGTGTAGCTGGCATAAGAGACTCACAACATCACTGAAGAGTTTCCTGAGGAGTAAATGGGCTCAGACAATTAAGACCTGGTGCTCTTTATGGAGCATGAGGAACCCCTGGGAAAGCTGGGACATGACTACAGCTGGAGGCCATGCCCTGAAAGAGATGCTTTTGTCCTTAGTAGTGGCACAGCGTGACTCACAGTCAAGAACTTCAGTGTTTGAAAGTTAGCTCAATAAATAGCTCAAGAAAACTACTGTACATTTTAACTTTTGAATAAGCATGCATGTGATTAATATCAAAAATATTGGCTGCATATTATACACAGCTAGGATGGAAGACTCAACTTAGTTTTGAAGAGCTTACATAATTTATGTTCCTCTCACTAATACTATTTGGATACGTCCACTTTTCAAAATTAACATTACAAATTTTTTTTCAAAGAAAGGTTTTTTCAAAGCAAGCAGCATCAAAATTTGTTTTCCTTTTCTCATTTTCAGAGGTTAGTAGCCATGAATATGCCACTAAACAGTGATGGAACCGTCATGTTCAATGCTACTTTATTTGCTTTGGTTAGGACTGCTCTAAAGATAAAAACAGAAGGTAAGGTTCTTCACTGTAAAGCCTTTACTGCACTTGTCACAAAGCACAATAAGGAAAAGTTACAATTTATTTCTTTTGTTGGACATGAGTAGGGCTGCCTTGGTCTTGCTGGATCTGGTTTTGGATCATGGATTGTATTCACTGTTGCTAGGAATGATTTGCTAGAAAATGAAAGGAAAGGGAAAGTGAGGCCAGAGGCAAAGATACGTCAGAAATTATTCTGTGTTTTCATCTGGTCAGATAAAAATGTGCAGCAGTGGCATAGCAGGAGTTCTACTTCAAGAAATGAATGAACTCCCCTTCCTGCCCAATCAAGGTGCTCCTTCCTCACTACCTTTTAGCTCAGTGGTGCAACTGCAGCTTTTGCACACTTGAAAGCAACATTCCCAATCTGGTCAAGGCCAGTTCTGACTGGGTTGAATGGATTTCTGTCATTTGTATTAAAGAGAGAAAGGTTTTTAAAGATAGTGGAATGTTTCAAAGGATTTTCTTTCTATTTTTACACGTTTTTCAAATTTTTTTGCCATCTTTTACTGCTTTTGGTTCCATTTCTTCTGCTGTTCTCAGGAGAATTTGGGTTCCACTGGCAATAACAAACTTAGATTAAGGCCCCTCAGGCATTATTGTGGTTTAGGTGAGCACTGCAAGAGATCAAAAATTGCTCAGTACTCAGTTGTTTGAACTTTCAAGCCTGTACAGCTGAGAAATTACAGTGATTAAGTAAATAAAGGCTCAGCTTTGGATCAAGGAAGAAGTGGCTTGTAAAGAGCAAGTTGTCACTTTCTGGACAGTTTAAGCAGAAGGAGCGACAGAGTGAGGCCAAGGTCTAGAAGTCACATTTGATGTCTGCAGTGCTCCAGAGCTGGATTTGAAAGCACCAGGAATTTGATGTCTTATTCCCTTTTTTTCTCTTTAGTTGTGCCATTGTCTGCTACATCACATAGCCCGGGCTCACCCCAAAGGATCTCTATCACAGTCTGTAATTGTATACAGCTAATTAATATCCAAAGGATTGTTCATTGCACCTGGTTGAACCATCCTCTGTTTCCCATTTCCTTGCCACAGGTAACCTAGAGCAAGCCAATGAAGAACTCAGAGCAGTCATAAAGAAAATATGGAAGAAAACAAGCATGAAATTACTTGACCAAGTTGTCCCTCCCGCTGGCGGTCAGTCCGATAAACTCTGCCGTGTGCTGTTCTCCGTGCATGTTGGTCTTTCTAGATTGTTAGGAACCAAAGGAATAAAACTGCTAAATTTTGCAATTATAATGTCATTTAAGGACAACAAACAATAGCAAAATAAATATTGAGACAATTATATCCTATTGCAGTAGATAATACATATAGGACTGATAAGCGAGACTTAGTTCAGAAAGAGAGGAAAATGCTATGACTATTTTCTTGCTTGAAAAAGATCCTTATTAGACCTAAATATAGTCTTGGTTTCAAATCATTCAGCAAAATAAACTAGCTTGATTTCAATGCATTGAGCAAAACAACATGTTTTGTACTATGCTACATTATAGCTTATTTGCTTGTATATGTTGAACACTTTGGGGAGAAAAAAAAATTAATTGCCAGCTTAAATTTTTTTTTTTTTGCTAAATTAATAAAGCAAGAAGCTAGATGATCTCAGCTATGCTAGTTTAAAACAGAGCCATTCCACAGATGATGGAAATGGTTCAGATTTATGCCTATAAGACTGAGATATGAATGTGGCCCATCTAAGGAGATATCTGAGTTCTAATGACACCAAACATTTGTGAGAACTACAAGGCACTTTTATTAACTGTTCCTACGTGCCGTAAAATGACACGTCAATATCTCTCTTTGTAAATATATATATTCTGATAGATATATATATTTAGCCTTTTTCAATATATACATTTTTATTATTACGCTGTAGTGTAGGTTTAGGTGACTGTTTTATACTTGCTTTTTCAAGTTTTAAAGGTGCAGGATCTGTCTCACTGTCACCCACGCCCAGGGTATATTTACCCAGACATCCAATCCTCAGCTCCATTGTAATCCCCTGGTGTTCCTTGTAGTTTATTGCACTTCACAGTGCTATGGCAGCTCCCAAGACTGCTCAGACTCCAGCCCCTGCCCCGTGGAGGGGGATGCTGGGCCTGGAAGGGATGGCCCTGGAAGGGGATGCTCAGTGCCAGGAGGAGGAACACTGCCTGCACTCCGTGGAGCAGCATCTCTGTGGCTGGAGGAGCCACTTGCTGTTGGTGTAGTGGCTGCTGGATAATAGTGGGGATGAAGCCAAAAATCTGGCTAAATTGACTCTCCAAAGGGGAGCTGATACTGCACATTTAAAACAACTTTTGTGTTCTACTCTGTTGTTTTTAGCCTTACACCTAAGTGCTTGCATGGCATAGATGAATCGCTTTGTTATTGTTGTAACTATGTGCTTGAGCTTTTTCTGCAGCCTCTGTTCCTTTCAACTATGAGTCTTTCCGAATATTCTGAAGCAATTCTGTTTTAGGGTGGTGGCATGGAATTAGTGTTGCCTCTTGCCAACTTTATTCCCCTACATTTTTATTGAAATCAAGAAGCATGCTTCAGAATAGCGAGCTCTGCCTGCCTAAATCAATCTGACAATGAACCTGTACAGATTACATTCCTAGAACTAATCTCACATAGTAATTCACTCTTAACTTCAGCTTCATTTCATTGCTGAGTATAAGCTGTGTATTTATTTTCAGCTATACTGAAATTCATTGCTAATGTTTATTCTGCAAATGTAGCTCTTCAGTGTAGCTAGAAGGCTGAAAACCTGGATGTGCTCAATTGATAGGAGACAGAATGGCTTCTGCAACCCAGTATAAATAGGAATGTGTTGGGAAGTCCTGCAGATTTGTGAATTTTCAATTCCAGTTTACTTTGTTCCTCTGTGGACCTTGTTACGATTTATCTGAAAATTGAAAATATTGCAAACCACCTAAAAAAAAAGGCCAATACAGCTATTTTACATTCATATGCCATAGGAGTGTAAAATAGCTTAGTGTACAGTAGAAATTAGTTTTGATGTTTAATATTCAATGGAAAATTGTCTATGGATTAACACCAGTTAATAATAACTGCTGATAATAACAATTTCCTAGGAGATGGAAAATTCTCTTCAATATAAATCAACAAAGCATTCAAATTCAATATGTTAAAATCACTTGCACTTAAAATTATTGAGAGGTCCAGTTTATAGTAGTTTGCACCAGTATTACTTGTGCTTATATTACTGAATGTTAGGTCCTTTGTGAGTCATGTTCTCAAGAACACTTATTTGCAGAGCAGAATGAAAATAATCAGTACAGCAGGTTTTTTTTCCCCCCCTTGAATTATAAATAAATGCACTAGAAATAAACAGTTAATTCTTGGTACTGATTAAATAACTTTTTACTATAACTCAGTGAGACTTTTCATAGTTAGCAACACATTTTCAGTACAGAAGGGTGAAACTGCTTTGCAAAAACATAGAATGTCAGTCAAATGCCTGATCTGTTGATAAGACTAAAGAGTAAGAGAAGTACATAAAACTCACTAAGAACTCACCTGTATTCTCTAAACTTCCCAGTCTCCACCTGTAAATCCATTTAATCCTGCCTAGTACTTTTTGCCCTCTTCCAACAGCTTCCTTTTGAAATGATTCCTTTTGCCATCACTAATTGTAATTAGCAATTTGTCTGTTCTGTGGTCAGTTATGCTTAGCTGCCTTCCTACACCTGTCTATATCTGCCTATATGTGTGTAATTCAGAAAGCAGAGTCAAGGATGGCTCCCCTTGGCCAGGCATCAGTTCCTGTGTGCTCGTCTGCCATAGGACTGACTGTGCCTGTGACTGACACAAGCACCGTGCCGACACAGCCAGACTTCGGTGTGCACAGTTCAGTGAACTGGCACTGCATTTGTCTGATATGTTTATAAACAATTGCTGCATGTCCAAAGTGATCAATAAGGGCCCTTCATTTCTGCATCCTGGTATTTCACAGGTGTTGTCATCTCAGGCACAGTCAGTGGTGGTGCATTGTCATAGCCCGACGTGAGACATGCTCTGAGTGCAACCCATAGCGGTGTTTGTTATATCAAGTCTGTCACTTCTATGTGCTTGTTCTTTCTGGGAGCCCTTTGCTAACCCACTTCCTTAAAAGTTCTGTTCAAATACTTGAAATGAAATAGTGTATGAAGGATGGGGAAAGGCTTATCTGGGGAGTGAAACCAGAGCTATGTTGCAGATCAGTGGATTTATCTAAACTAGGGAAGGCAATTTACATCACATGTTGTATAAGAGATCTCATCCTGATACAATGCACCATTAGTCTCCTGAAGAGCTGCAAAGGAAGATTACAGGTGACCATCAAAGCAAATGTTCACAAAAGGTTTATTAATGAAATTTGTGGAGTCAACTAAAAAGCCTTTTATTGCTGAGATGGAATCCATAGACTGGTGAGCTTTTCTTGTGAGCTGTTCCTGATATTTTCTGCTACTTCTGTCTTTCCTAGCAGGAACTGAGGGGACTCTGACCCTTGAGGAATTGTCAGAGTTTGGCAGAGCAGGCTCTTTAATATGCTAAGTTATTTCCTGCAACAGACTGGTCTCCCAACCAGTATCTTTTGAAGCAATTATTATAATTATTTTTGTTTTGTTATCTTTAAAGACAAACTGCTGGGAGAAGATTCTGGGTGCATTTTGACTGTAGTTAAAGCCTGTCATACTTTCTCACATGCATACAGCCCATTTCAGACATTATAATGAGAGGAGCTGATTTGGTGTGGTAGGGATTTCATTTTGAGATAAATTCTATCAGAGAGGCAAAAATGGATTTTAAAAAGTATTGCCCATGGATTGGATTCCCTACCCTTTTTGATGAGAGCAAGTCACTAAAAGAAGAAAATCAATTTAAATTAGAAAAACCAGTAATTACAGGTAAAAACACTACTACAAATACTATCCTTAGTGAGATACATTGGCATATATTATTGATAAAATGAAGATGCATGGACAGTCTGTTTTAATCAAATGTTTAAAAAAGCCCATAATTTCTATCAGAGGTGTGTTAAAATGTGTCTGGGCATGTTAGATTTTCATGTTCAGTCGAGTCACGACTGTACAGACTAACAGTTGATGCCTGAACCACATCAGTCCCTCTTTATGGACAGCAGGAGCCAGAAATCCTGTTGCAAATATCTACCTCTGGATGCTGAAAACCACGGGGAGATTGGACAGTACAGCAGGAAGGGAAATGGAACTTCGTGTCAGATAAATAGGGAAAAAAAGCGTGTGACAACAAAAGCAATGTTTTTGGATAGAAAACTATTCCTAGTTTTCTGGCAAGCATTAATCACCAAGAGATCAAACTTAGCTGAATGATTCAATGGACTCATAAACAGGCACATTAACTCTTAACCTGCTGTGAACCAGGTGATTTTGGTGTCCTTGCAAGGCACCTGCCTTTGGAAACTTTCAAAGCTGGATTTTGTTCTCAACAGTGACTCTGTAAAAATGCTACATTTCACTGCCCTGGCTGTTTGCCTACTGTTTGAATTGTACTGAATTCCCTGATGGAGGTTATTTTCAGCATTACAGAACTGACATAATACACTGGCAAGCAAATTTGGTTCAGCAATGACAAAAAAAGAGATGTAGGCAGAGTCACTCTTGTGAACATCACTGTATGTGAGTCATAGTAGATTTTATTTAATCTATTTACTCCAAGTAACTAAAGCCAGTACTTCAGCTTCTATGTATATACAAACATGTTTATGGTTTTGGTAGAAACTTATTTAGAAGCACATGAGTCTTGGTACAGTACTGTATTTTATTAGGATGAGTTCACTTAACTGACTGAACCAAACCTGCTTGCGGAAACATTGCTTTTGAGCCTGTTGCAGGCCCCGCTGTTGTAAGCTGGAAGCATAGTACTTGTTGCACCCATCACATTTTCCCCCCCAAATCAGATGTGAGTGTACAGGCTCTTGATAAATGTGCTGACTTGGGAGAGATCTGTCTGGTCTGTTCATTTAGATGATGAGGTAACCGTGGGGAAGTTCTATGCCACCTTCCTGATACAGGACTACTTTAGGAAATTCAAGAAACGCAAAGAACAAGGACTGGTGGGGAAATATCCTGCGAAGAACACCACGATTGCTCTGCAGGTGATTTTTTTAATGTTTTTAACTAACCATTTTGTGAGCTTACTTGAAATAGCAGGTAGATGAATATTGATGATTGTGCAATGCTGCCAGGATTTTGTTTAGCTGGGACACTTTTGGCCCATATTCATCAGCAAAATAAAACCTAATCCTGCTATTCTGTCTCTAACAAGGTAAGTGCAAAAACTTATTCTCTATGGATTACCCAAACAGGAGCAATGGTTATAAAATTTCTTAGCAGGTCTAGCTGATAAATCAGTCTAAAGCTGCTGATTGGGTGTTGGATAAATAAAGCTCTGAGCTATCATTTATGTTCTTTGTTTTCCTTTAACTGTTCAATTTCTTTTGTTCCTACAATGCTACAAGCCAGTTCTCAGGGAACTTCCTACTGTGCATTGCCTCATAGTAAAGAGGTTTTTATACAGTATCATTTTTCTTAATTCTCATTGTTCTTTTTCTTTTCCACTTATGCTATCATGAAATATCTTCCTGTTGTTTTGATATTTGCAAATTCCGAATTCTGCATCCATCAATTTCTTTCATAGGAAGTAATATTAACATATGGCATTAATGTCACACACTTCTGTCTGTCTCTTAAAACAAGCTATCACATGGAAACCAGGACAATATATTTGGCCTTCTGTCTCTCAACAGGCCTGCAGCCACCAGTCCATAGAGTACACATGATCTAAAGAGCAAATTCTGACAACTTCTTTCCACTGGTACTCTTTGTAGAATGAACTTTGAAACAGGCAAATGGAAAGCTGTTCTCAAATAATTCCAGCCATCCTACACTGCACCATTTTTATTGGATTGGGACTTTGTGGATTTCAGTTAATGATTAGCAGTTTGCTACAAACTATATCTGTTTCTGATAGTTTTTTTATTCTGGTGCCAAAATTTAGGAATATGTTGTGAAAATCCCTTTCTGAAAGAGGAGAATTGTGTTAACTTGATTGAGATACTGTGTGTTAAAATCCTGTTGGTTTGTACTTCAGTTTAACAGAATTATCTTTGCCGTGTTAAGTGGGTAATTTGTTTCATTCCCGTTCCCTAAGAATGTCTTTGCTGGCAGCTCTGACTCCCATTGTGTTCTGAATCACCACAAACATAAGAGATGCAACAAGCAGGGAAAGATTCACCACAATTCTTGCTATTTATTTGTGCCCCCATGGCTTGCCAGGGTTGTGTGAATTGTATTTGCATACACAAAGGAAGAGAAAATTATTGGTAATGAAACTGATAAAAAGGCTGCAAACAGTTGAGAGGGAAGTGAAAGATGTTGGATTTTTAGGAAGGACTTTTCAGACTTCTTTATTGCAGAATCATTTGAGCATAAGGAGGGCTAAGCTAGTTTTGAGCCTCAGTATTGCAGGTTTCCTCTTGTGTTTTTGAAGCTGCACACATAACAATGTAGAGAAAACCACTGAGTTGTCAAATGTGAGCTTTCTCTGTTGTTTATTATCCGACTCTGCTTCCTGTTCAGTGACAAAGACGGAGGGCAACATGGAACTGGAAAGACTCAGCTCTTCCTCTCTCCTTAGGCAAATATTTTTCAATTCAAAACAGCTTAAAAAATGACCATGAATCTCTGCTAGAAATCTGCAAAGGCCTATGGGATTTGAGACATGGAACTTTTTGTCTGATTACAACAATGCTCCCCTGGTATTAATATGAGCCAGGCCAGTAGATGGGAAGATTTTTGCTTTCTTTTTCCCCATTTTCCTCTTTTCTGCTTTTGTCTTTCTAACAGATCAGTAGAAACCCAACTTGATTTTTCAAATAAAATGGAAATACTGTTTCAAAGAGACGTAAAACCTGTGGTTGGAAAAAAGTCCCAGTCCAGTATATAAGTGAATAATATAATTTTAAACTGGAAGCGACAGCACATCAAATTCAAAGTCACAGTGCTTTGTTAGTTAGAATAATTAATTATATGAGGAGACAGCTTTAAAACAGAGCTGGATATCTTTCTAAAAGAGATGTTCTGCTTCAACAAGGAACTGATTTCTTCTGGTCAATGACCCTGAGAATAGTCCTGTGGGATATTTTATATGGAATTTAGTATAAATGATCACAGAGAATCTTTTTGGCCTTATAAAGTATGAAAATCAGGTGTCTCCATTTTCAGCCTGCTATTCCATGCTTTGTCCAAAGCTTAAATGCTTGTAAAATTTCAATGTTTTCAAAAGCCTTTGTTCTTATCAACCATTTCTGGTAGCATAAATTATGAGTATATGATCCAGCCTGTGTCTCAACTATAGAAATTTTGTTGGATGGTCTGTGAAAAGCTTGTACCTATGAAAATATTATTTCTTGGAGAGTCAGTAGCTGTTTTTCCGTTTATTCCCTTAAACACTCTAGGTGAACTAATGTTTGCATATCTCTCTGGTAAGCAATATACTAAGAAAAGCAGAAATGTGCAGTATCACTCAGTCATCCAGTTTTTCAGGGAAGCTGTGGTGACTGTTATGTCAGTATAGCAGAGCTGCCCCAGCATTAATTAATCAAACATGCAGCACATTCAATATTGCAGCACCTGACTTTGTTATGAAGACATGAGTGGAAGAGATGATACACAACAGAAAAAGAATTTTTCAGCCTTCTCTCTGGAGGGAAAAATTATCCTCAGCTACACCTGAGTTCCTGACACTGAAATCTGACAGTAAATACAGGACCTTTATTTTTGGCTGTGTTTACCTTTTCTATTGTTTTGAGAATTTTCTTTTTGAGATTAGAAGCTTCCTATAATCAGAGTGGGCATGTTACTTCAGCAGCAGTTTTCTATTAAGTTTCTCTAACTAGATAAGATTTTACAGCATCTGGTAGTCAAGGTAATACCACTGCAAACAGCCCCTGCTTTCTGAACTGCTGGACATGAGAGCAGCAGAAACTGAACTACATCTGGCTGCAATTTTTTGAGCTCTGTCATTCAGAACCTTTCTATACTAGGAATTGCTTGCTTAGAGCTTTAGATAAGATGAGGAAAGTACTTTTACCAGGCTAATAAGATCTTTCCAGCTATCTGATTCTTCTATTTGTAAAGAACGAGAGCAACAGTATTTTCATATTCTAGTTTGCATCTCACCCCACTGCAGAACAGTTGTCATGCTGCAAAGTCCTTAGGCAAACCAGCAGATAAAAGCAAGGTCACCTGTTCCAATTTGTGTCAAAAGCCATATGAGCCATAAATGCTCCTGTACTTCTGCTGATATCTGTGGCTTTCTCCTGGGGTGAATGAACTAGTTAATTAGTGAAGAACATGGTTCCTAAGGATCTAATAAACCCTGCAGTTCCTGCATTATTTAGCCTGGCTTTCCTTATCTCCTTTTTTTTTGCGAGAGAGGAAGAAAACAACCTGCTATCAAGATTTAAAGTCCTTTCCTAACCTTTGAGTGAAGCATAAGGTGAGTTACAGTTTTATAATCCTGCTGATTCTTACAGCTGGCCATGTCACACTTTCCTGCCTTCAGAGAGTAAACAGCCCCTGTGAGACAGAAGGCTCCTTGTCACAGAATGTGTTTTTATTTACTGTGTTTTAATTCTAAGGACAACTATTGAGAAAAAATTAATGGATGTTGCAATTTTCCTTGTTTTATGAGACTGCAACAGCCTTTTTTTAGCATAGATCACTTCTTTGCCCTCTTATTCCTCATTCCTCACGCTTACGTGGTATTTTGTTGGGGTTTTGAAGGCTGGGTTTTTTTACAATAATTTCATTCAGTATTTTGAAGATATTGAAGGGAGACCCTGTAGCTGTCAAATGGCCTAAGGCCCAGTTTTTCCAAGGGAATTACACTTACCTTTTTTTTTTTTAAACTAGTCCTTTAGTTATAATCTAGGATATTAAGTTGAATGCCTTGCTTTTACCTAAAACTTTTAAAAACATGTACTTCTTATGCTGTTGTCTCATTGATGGGAATGACTTATGTTAACATAGGCAGAAAAGATGTGGAATAATTTAAGAACTTTTACATACAAAATAAAAAAGTTTTTAGAAACTGCTAAGGAAAATCTCCACAATACCACAACTAGAATTCAAGGTCATATAAAGTAATGTTTTCAGCAAGAAAAGCACTTCCAGAAAAAGTGTAGTATGAAAGACAGGGAACCATCCACACTGTCTTTAGTTAGCTGAAGAGAATTGCATTACAGAGAGTAAAATTCTGTGAGCTCAGGAAAGTCCAGTGAGGCTTTCTGGTGGTCTACAGTAGTTGTGTTAATAAGTTCTGTTTCACCAAGTGTGGGAATAAATCTTCCCTTGGAAACCACATTGCTTAGGTAAAGATTCAGTCTGTGGACTCAGGAAGGCAGACTGACCAAGGAACATGTGTAAAAATACTGTTCTTAGAAGATGTTATCTTCAGAGAGACACACAGAGAGCATTTGTTTTCAGGGTGAATGAACACTAGAATATACAGAATAGGGTTTTTTGTCATTAAGACTTAGGCATTTTAACACATTGAACTGAAACTTGCATCCTTTGCCTGAGTTTTGTTTGGTAATATGAAACCAAAACTTGTGAACTGTGTCACATGAATGTCCCTGGCAGCCCCCTCATGTTTACGGGCCAGAACCTCCACCCAACTGCAATAAAGGAAGCAGCTTCTTCTGACACTGGATTTGAGATGTGTTTGGTACAGAAGAAGAAACAATGGAAGTTTGGGTTGAGTTAGAAAACTAGAGCAGAGCTCCCTGCTAAACTAGATTTGCTTCGTGTGTGCCAGAGCATGCAGCAGGCAGGAATTCCTCTTCTTACTCCACAGTAACTTCATTCAGGGTTTTTTTTATTCTGTAGAGCTCAGGTTTTCCTCAAGGGTGTAGCATTTGCTGTTAGCCTAACCCAGGCTGCTGTTTGGGTACGTGTCAGAGAGGAGGAAGCAGCTTAGAAAGTGAAGAGCATCTCAGGGGACTGATTTTCTGCTCAGGCTGTTAAGCCAAGGAAGTCTTTCTGCCATGAAATTCCAAATTCCCCCTCACTCAGAAAAGGACACTTCAAACGATAACCAACAGCAGTTTGTCTAAACTTCCATACTGTCACCAAAAGCATCTTTAGAGCTGCAATAACAACATCACTTGGAACCCCACAATTTGTCTTCTGCAGCCCCGGGGGAATTCACCCCCTTATGAAGGTAAGAGAACAAGAGGAAATGAAATGAAATGAAATGGGTGACCAGTTTGAGTCAGATGTTTAGGTCATTTTTGTGGTGTTATACATGCCCTGAGGCCACCAGAAAAGAGGGCTTCCACTGCCTTTCTTGTGCTATTGACTGATACTTGCAGTGACAACCAATACATTTTCTGGGTCAGAAGGAGTTGTCTTTGTGTAATGATGGAAACTTGTATTGAGCCAAACAGTGGTCACATTGCTAGTAAAACAGATGTTAAGTGAAGCATGAACAATTTTAATTACTTTCATCTAGCACAAAGAGGGAATGAACTAATTACACACAATTTTTCCTATGGAAAATACTTACTGTAAACTATGGAATGCATCTGTATTTCATACTTATTTATGTGTAGCTCTCTTTGTTAGTACACACAAACAAAAATTAAAGGATATTTTCTTTCACATGCCAGGTACACAAAAGCACTGATTTATAGAGCTGAACCTGATTTTGGAAACATGTTTCAGATTAAACCAATTATGCTTTTTTCTCTCTGCAAATGTTACAAGTCTTATTAACCCTGCAGTAAACAGTAATAGAAAAGGGAAAAAGCCAAACTCTCTGGTAGGCATCAGCTGAGGGGTTAATTTGTTGCTCAAGTTCCATTTAATTGTGCTCCCATGTTCATGTGGTGTTCACAGAAGGGCTCAGCTCGAAGGCAGCCTGGGCTGGCTGAGAGCTCAGAGCTTTTGTGCAGCTGCAGCGCAGCGCATTCAGCGCTGGGAGCTGGGCTCTGCCAGGATGGATAACTCTGGACAATCAAGGCTTGACTACTATGTCTCTTATGTCCACTGCTATAGTGTAGGTTATTCAGCTATTTTTCTGCATGCTTGTTTCCTTTTGTAAGTAGTTCTGTGATTGTATTCTGTTCCTACTAACCTCAGTTTATTTTTATGTTAAAGTGACAGTGTATCTCTGAGGTTTTTTACTCTTTGTAGTTTTCTTTGCTCTAAAATAAGCAGATAGTAAAAACATGCTCTTTACCTATAAATCTAATGGTTGACATGAATGTTTTTAGAGTCATAGGCTTCCAGGATTGTGAAGCTCTGAAAACCTAAGTATTTAGAATTAACGTTTGTGCTTTTTTCCAGTTCTAGTGAGTTTATATAGCAATATACATAAATATACATCATTGTTCTAAAGTCTGTGAAGCAAAGCTTGCCAGTGTCTTCCAATTCCTGGTATCACTCTAAGATGCCTCAAAAGAGGGACCACTGGGTATTTTACTGACTGGAAATAGTGTAGGTGACAATGATATTTTTTAAATAAGGGTATTGTGCTTGCACTTCTTAAACTAAGCTTAAACTGCAGCTATATGTAGGTTGGACCATACCTTAAAATGATTTTGGACTGAGTTTAGGTACAGAGAAAATGATCTTTTTGTAGTTCCAGTATTTATAAGCATTTGAATGTTTTTCTGAAAATCATGACTGGAGTCTTGAATTATACACGGATTTCTTAATATAAGACATATATCTAAAATAGTGTTACTCTTTTATGCATGCTGTAGATGTGGAAAGTTGATTTAAAATCTATTTGGCATTTGTTAAAAGCAGTCTTCTCAAAATATTTACATGTTTAACTTTCAAATGTTTTGGTGCGAGGTGCCTTTCAAGTCTCTTAAAGCATATATCTAAACAACCTGTCTAGGTGTCTTTTCTCACTGAGGGTGAGGGACTCCTACAGTTCTGTTATTTCTGCTTTTGAAAACACATCTGTACCACCTCAATGGTGTGTCAGAGACAGGGGCATCAGTCATTGTCTCTTGAGATGCTATTCAGGACCCATCACTGGTGTATCAGTGATCAGCCTTGTTCCATCCTGAAAACATTGCAGGTGCTGTTGTCCCTCCAGAGCACAGCTGCACAGAATTACCATGTTCATCTGAAGCCATTCTGTGCATTTATGGGAAAGCCTAATTAAAGACATGCTTGGGTTTCTCATGTAATTATGTTGCTCAACACTCTGTGTCACTGCTTTGCTAAGTAACCATTGGACTGATACTTCTCATCTTTCTCATACCTACATGGAAACAAGATGAAGCAAGGAAGGAATCAAAAAATAAATTTTGGATAAACAGTGTGTCTGAACAAGAAATAACTTCTTTTGCAAACTTCTAGTGAAATTTGTAGAACAGAGTTAGAGCCATGCTCAAGGACTGTGAGGAAGTAATTCCTGTATAACACTCAAATTTGACTATTTTTTAAAAGTCATTATAACCTGATGCTTCAAGAATGTGGCACATCTTGAATCACTGTATGTAATAACTTAAAGTCTTACAAAGTTCTATGGAGGGTAATAACCACCTTCTAAGAACTTCAGCAGTCCTAGTGAAAAAGAAACAAGCACATCTCTGGCAAGGGTAGACAAATCACTATCCAGACTCTCTTTTTTCAAACAGTCCCACCCGCTCTGCTTTTGCTTTTATCTCTGATTTAAATGTACAAGTTTTTAAAACCTCACAAATGGAGGACGTGGAGTGCTTCCACTGCCCTCTTGTGTGTTATAATGACTCCAGGGTTCTTGCTGGGTAGACTGAAATGTGCAATATTATGTAGGGAATGTGTGTCTGAAGGACTCTTCTTCCCTGTAAATTAAAGAAGAGATGTGGGGAAGGTTGGTTTGATATTTTGTGTGGTCTTTTGTTTAAGAGATCTTTGATTTGGTTTTGAAGTGCTTGAAGTTAAAGTCAAATGTTTGATCAGTCCATGCTGCCTCTTCAGTCTTCACAGAAGACATTGTGTGGTTCAAAGAAGGGATTTTCCTATTGACATAAAAGTACCAATTCCTGTGTTTTTACATCAGTCTCACTTTAGTGGTGGCTGACTGATCTCATGAAGAATTGTCTTATCAGTAAGAGCTCAGCATGAGCATTTGTCTTGTTTTGTTGTGCTCCTGTGATAAAAATGTTTCTTAGATGGCTTAGAATGCTGTTGGCTTGCACCAGGTAAAACGAGACAGTAAATGGGAGTCATTTTAAGGATAGAGTTCACAAAATTGTTGTAAGTTGTTCCAGTAGAGCAAATAAACTGAGGAATATTTCAATTCTGCAGACTGGTGTTGTTTGAGAGCTTCAGTGCTGGCTGAGTGAATAAAGCTGCTGGGTTTAGTGTAGCTAACATATACCTTTGCATATGGTCATCCAGGTTTTTGTCTTCCACTGTTGACTGTGTAACTGCAAGAGGTCTGTTACTTGGAAATGAGTATTACTGGAGAGAGATGAGATGAGATGATAAAGGCTGCCTGTTTTCTCTTGAGTAAAGGAGGGGTAATTCACCAAGAAGTAAGCCAGAAGGCAGTTGGAAATGTAATCAAAATTAAATTACTATTCAGTGTGTTGCTGTCAAACACATGGCTTTTCTCAGCTTCCAGGCATGTATTTGTGGGACTTTGTCACAATTTGGCAGACAGGGATATGAGCAAGTAGTTTTTGTCAGGGTTAAATTTTGTCTGATGCTGCTCTCTGACAGTGCTGTGTTCACAGAAGGGCTCAGCTGAAGGCAGCCTGGGCTGGCTGAAAACTCAGAGCTTTTGTGCAGTGGTAGAGCAGTGCACTCAGCCAGCGTTGGAGATGGGTCTCCTGCCCTCAGCCCCAGGAGATGGGCTCCTCGAGCGTGGCTAACTCTGCACAATCAAGACTTTGCTGTGTCTCTTATGTTCAGTGCTGTAGTGTAGGTCTATTCAGGTATTTTTCTGGATGCTCATTTCCTTATTTTAGTAGTTTTCAAATTGTACTCTGTTCATACTAACCTCAGGTTTTTTTTAATGTTAAAGTGCCAGTTGAGGTTTTTTGTTCTTTTTAGTTCTCTTTGCTCTAAAGTAAGCAGGTAGAGAGTGTGAAATGCAAGTGGCTCTTCTTGCTAATGGTCAAATAACTGAAATATATTAGCAGTCTTCTACTACATCAATACTGCCTTTGTTTCTGCTAAATAAATAGAAGCCTCTGAATACCTGTACCTTAAAGTGTTAATTTTGCTTCCCTTTAGCACCTTGAAAAATGATGACATTAGCAACCTTGCTGAGGTTTTGACTAAGCAATTAGCATAAGAAGTGGGAGAAAGCACTCCCACCATTCCCAATGTATTCATGAAATGACTATTGTATATTAACTCACTAGTAAATGATTTTTAGAGCCTTGTTCAATTATAGCATAGCTCTCAAAGTTCATTCCTCAGGAAGAAAGTTGGATTGCCAGATAGATGTAGATAATATGATTAGTCAGGCGCCTTTTTCAGGAAGTGAAATACTGGAGTGACTGAAACCTGAAGTGGAGCCTTTTGGTTCATCCCTTTCCAGGTTCTGATTGCCCACACTGCATAAATGCCATTTTTCTCCCCAGCAAAGCAGCTGTTTCTGTTTCGAGTGGAAGTTTTGAGTGTGCTCCTGGGAATGTGTAACGAAACAGCGTGAATGAGACCAAGCCATGTTTGGAGTCCTCTGAGGTCCCTCAGTTCCTTCTGGAAACACACAAAATTCTCTACACATCCTCATGCTACCACAGGACTATGCAATGTCAGTGTTGTGCCGGTACAGCCCTGATATCTCCTTCAAAAATGCTAAAAAAGAATAAATCAGGTTTTTAGATCGTAATCAAAAATGGAGCCAAATGCTGTGCATGATTTTTAGTAGTGTAAGTGTAGTGGTAGCAGAGGGTTAAACAAAAACATCTTGGATTTTTTCTGAACCTGAGGAGATAAAAGAAGTTGCTGGGAAGAACGAGGCTGTGTTTCTTGCTTCAGACTGTAACAGCCAGGGTTAAATCAGGAAAAATACCTCCTTTTTGAAGTAAGGCAGGCCTTTACAAAAGCACTGAGTTCTTAGCATGGGTATGACATCTCTTTCCTCCCTGATGTGCAGGTCTGTCCTGGACAGTTTCAGCATTATCCCTTCTCCTAAATTCTGCTTGTGGTAGCAAACCTGAGAGGAATATGAACCGATGTACACTGAGTCTCTGGTGCTGTAACTCAATGGTTTTCTGTCCTAAACTAAAACTTTAAACCAAATCTCTGCATACCACAGTGCAGTGCAGATGAGCTGGAATTATTTCACTGCTTTCTTTTCCATCTGAGCTCTGCTAAAATTGCTGTTGCTATAGCAAAGATCTCCTTGTGTTTTCTTTGTTGACACAGGCTGCAAACATGTTTTGAACATTAAATATACATCTCATTGAAATGCATTTTATTATAGTTCTTGCTGATTAGTTATACCTTTTAATAGGATTAATTTTTCTTCTATAGGGGTCCATAAACATCAGTGGTGTTTTAGTCAGTGTCTACACTGTGATAATAAAGACATGATCACCTCAACAGGGTTGTACTGGAATATTAATTATTATTAACCTTTTATTAATAACAGTAAAGGAACTTACAGCAGGATGCATCCTCTGTGGATGTCAGGATACAAAACCTGTTAATTGTCCTTTAAAATAAATTTAACACCTGTAATTAAAGAGCGAAAAAGAGTTTGCATTCCTAATGTATTATGGTATTGTCCTTGATTTAGGCAGGACTAAGGACACTTCATGATATTGGCCCAGAAATACGCCGAGCTATTTCCTGTGACTTGCAAGATGATGAACCAGAGGAAAACAATCCAGAGGAGGAGGAAGATGTTTATAAAGTAATGTCAGAACACAACCATGTGAATTGTTTTTTGTATAATATGAGAGTAAAGAATGACCTTATCCTTGAATATGAAATAATAGAATAATAATAATACTTTTAAACCCCTCAAATCAGGAAATATAAATATTTTATAAATAAGTATATTCTATGTATAAATCTATAAAAATGGTAGTATCAGGGCACTTGCATTTCTTCATAAATTTAGGAAGCAGTTCCTGCAGGGTGGTTCTCCTGCCCCTAATTCTTTCTCATTAATTCTCACTTTTTCTTAAGCAAATCCTAATAGAAGGCATGAACCTTACTGTCTCAAATTTTGATAGTGGCAAGGTTTAAACTGGTTTTAACCTCTGCAGTGGTAGATAGGAAGAAGAGAATGAAAGTCTATGCAAGCAAACCACAAGAGACATGGAGCTGCGTATTTTAAAATGAATGTGTTCAGTTACAGAGTTCAACTAAATATAAATGCCATTTCCAATCCCATGAGGGATATATAAGAATCAATCAGAAAAAAAGATTAGTTTTCCTCTTTATGCTATTTAGACCTAAATGGTGAACATGTAAATTTGGTGTTATAATCAGTCTGCAAACCATTTGTCAGCCAGCAAGAAAACTTATTTTTTCCCAAGCATTTCAGAATGTAAAATCGTGCTTCTGTAGGAATTACAGCAGAAGCCCCATAGCTTGCTACTGTCCTTTGCAAAAAGGAGGACGTGGCACTGGAGACAGTGCCCCAGCTGCCATCAGTAGATGCATTTCTCTGCCAACCATCATTACCTCCTGTCTTCTCTAGATTGAGCTGCAACTCAGACTGCTGTCATCCAGGACCCACACCTGGCTAGACAGGGAGGCTCCCTAACCTGGGTCAGGTGTCAAAGAGAGCTGCATGTCATAGTCATAACTTAGCACCTCATCCCCTCTTTCACCATCCATTACACTCCCAGGGCTGATAAACAGAAACTACTCTTTCTTGTACCTCTGTGAGAAGAAAGAATGGAAGCACTGGAGCTGAATGTTCCCTACCTGGGATTTGCTTGCAAGCTGTTGCATGGCACTCCATCCTGTCTGAGTGACGCCTGTTGCAAACTAGTGCTCCGGGAGAGCAGGAGAGAACTCCACCACAGTGTTCCCAAAGATTAAGCAAACACGTCTCTTCCTGAGGAAGCTGGTGCATGTTCGTGTACGGGAATCTAGGTTTCTCCTGTGTAATAAAATGTGGAGAAAGCTGGATATGTCACTTTTAGTTGTGTGGAAAAGAATAATGATTACAGCATACTGTTGATTTGACTCTGAAATACAATATTGTCATCACCACAATCACATCTTTGTCACTTCAGGAGATCCCATCTGAAGCATCATAAAATTAGAAAGAAAAATCACAGGTTACTTGAATTGCTACTTTTCTATGCATGTAGGAGAGAAAAGTTAGTTGTCACTGTCAAGAGTACGTTCTGGTAAGGTATCTGATATAATTTTTTCTTTCTCTTCCCCTAAAACAGAGGAATGGTGCCCTCTTTGGCAACCACATAAACCACATTAGCAGTGACAGACGAGATTCATTTCAGCAAATCAACACCACACACCGTCCCTTACATGTCCAGCGGCCTTCAATTCCCTCTGCAAGTGATACTGAGAAAAACATGTATCATCAGGCAGGAAACTCTGTGTACCACAACCATCACAATCACAACTCAGTAGGAAAGCATGTTCCGAACTCAACAAATGCCAATCTCAATAATGCCAACGTGTCCAAAGTCCATGGAAAACACACAAGTTTTGGAAATCGTGAGCGTCGATCTGAAAACGGTTACCGTTCACACTCCAGGACTGACCACGAGAAGCGTAGAAGGCCAAGCAGTAGGAGGTAAACTCACAAATATGTCTTTGCTTTTAAATGAATTTATAAATACACTGTAGGAAAATTAAGCTAAGTGAAATTAATTTGAATCTTCATTTCTGTTGCCTACTGGTGTATGAACTGTATTTAAAATCTAGCTCTAATGAACGGGAGACGCATAAAACTTCACTGGGGTTTGAAAGCAGCAGTTTTCCTTAAAGTGAAATCATTAGTTACAGCACAGACATTGTAATCACCAAAGAATTTCTCTAAATGACTTGTTTTAAAAATATTTTTCTCATTTTCATGGCCTACCTGGATAGAACACGGTACTATGAAACATATATTAGGTGAGTTGATACTGTTCTGGCATAATTGAAGAGGGCAGAGGAGTTTTTCTTCTTTCTTTTTTTCTTCTTTCCTTTTTCTTTTCTGAATTATCTGTACCACAATGCATATGCTTGGTAGCTTAAGTGACTGTTTTTAGATATAATTTTTCACTGCCTGTTCTAAAAGGACAAACTTCTGGTAAAGTTCAAAATTATTCAAGCCCTTTTGAAAGTCCAGGCAGGTTTCTGCAGTTTTCAACAGGCTAAAGATCACACCTGATTGTAGACCTTGTTAAAAATTTACTTGTCAAGACTGCAAAAACCACTGGTGTTAGCTTTGATAAATGTTAATATGTACAGTTCCTTTTACAGAGGACCCAAAATCTTTTCTGGTCTTATGTCTGAATATTTTCTAAGACAACTTTTAAAAAATAGGATCTGTTGTTTTAATTGAAGTGCATTGGTAAATGGACGTTCAGTGGTGGTTTTAATGTCTAGATTTGAATATCCATTTCAGATTTTTTTCTTTGAATACCTCAGTGAGAACTTCCTAGTATTTGAGCCATTTGGCAAGCTTCAGGCATTGGAGAGAGGCTGTTTTTTTCCAAATGGCTGAATGTAATCATGTGAAAACATCTTGAATGTATTTGACTTCACTGGGTATCCTTTTATTGTTTTCCTATTGTACCAAAAGGAGATAAAGGAAGGCCATCTTTAAGAAACAGATACATCATTCACGTTCTGAACTGCAGTGCTCGGCACTACTGTAACACCGCTTTCTGAACTAGAGTGTTGTTAATGCTTGTCTTTTTGTTTCCTCCTTTGAAGCACATTAAAATAACTGTGTATAAAACAAAAAACACATAATTGATATAAATAGAAAAAACCCAACCCTATTTGTTTGCTACTTACAGATCTGACACTGGTGATGTGCGCCGACCTACTATTCGCCGGGAAGAACATGAAGTCCAAGACTATTGCAATGATGATCATTATCTGGGAGAGCAGGAGTATTATAGTGGAGAAGAATATTATGAAGATGACAGTATGTTGTCAGGAAACAGGTGAGGAAATTTGTGAAATAAACTGTTGTTGTTAAATAAAAATATTTGTTAGATGAAATAACATGCAAAAATATTTCAGTATTTTAGGTACATA
Source organism: Corvus hawaiiensis (assembly GCF_020740725.1). NCBI lineage: Eukaryota > Metazoa > Chordata > Aves > Passeriformes > Corvidae > Corvus > Corvus hawaiiensis. Next base: position 16,867,082 of record NC_063223.1, on the reverse strand, counting down.
GATGTAAAGGCTTCACTAGGCACGCTCACACTGCAAATTCTCTAATGAAATTAATACTCTGCAACTGCTGAAATGTGAAATGATGAGTAGGAATGGAGAGTGTTCCAAAGATGGAATGTTTCCCTTCTATGGAATAAATTCAGTAACATCTCAAAAATAATCTTCACTTTTTTTCACTTCATATTTTTTTGTTTACAAGTCCAGACCAGAAGTAGAGGAATTTATTGCCGTTCTATCTTAGATCTGTAAGTGCATATGCTCAAGTGCCAGACATGCTTAATTCTCCTCCTCCTTCTCCTGCTATATGGACTACATTCACCAGCTGAATTCTGGCAAGATTGGCACCCTAATCTGCATCTTGTTGGTTTGCATATAAGCTGAGATTTGCATGAAAGCTAAATTTTACAGAATTCTCAGGTCATTAACTTTTTTGTATGATAGTTAGCATCAAGTAACACCCTTCCAAGATCTGATTTTAAACACGAGAATATCCAAAATGTAAGAGGCTTAAATCCATTCTGAGCTTCTGTGCTCCTGCACCTCACCCAGGGTTCTCAAGAGAGCATGGCAGGAGTAGAGTAGAGTATTTATTTTTTTAAGCAGTGTGCAACTGAGATGTTGCATTTTTCCTGCACTGGTAAGAATAAATTAATTGAAAATACAATTTGATTAAAAATTTTACCTGGGAATTGACTCTGTAACTGTACTAGCACAAAAGTATATGCCCACTATCTCAAAATCCTACAGAAACTGGATTTTAAATTTGAGTTGTGCAATTATAGAATGCAGAGTTTAATTATCTTGCTGGAGAAAGAGTAGACTTGAAAATCTTTTAGAAGGAAACGAATACACCCATTTACAAAAACTCCCTGAAAAAATATTTTCTTTATTGTTTTTTAATGCAGACATAGATACGATTACCACTGTAGATATCACTGCCATGAGTCAGATTTTGAGAGACCAAAAGGTTACCATCACCCACATGGTTTTTTTGAGGAAGATGATTCACAGCTCTGTTACGATACAAAAAGATCTCCTAGGAGACGGCTGCTACCTCCAACACCACCACGTAAGTACATTAAGGACAATTTGTTTGCAATTCTGAAATAATTTAAATGCATTCAGACAGATTCCAGCTTAAAAATGCTTCTTTTTAACTTGGATTTTAAGCATCTTATTTCAGATTCACGTTGGTACTTTGTTCTGCTATCTCAGGAACAGTGCTTAAAATTCTGTGTTTCTTCTGAGGGAGAAAATGTTTCGATTTATAGATAGAATTAGCATTGTCAACAAATGTTTCTTCCTATTTCTTTAATTTTCATTTCTTCTCTTCCTTAGATCTTTCCCTTGGTTTTTCCTTATCTCAAGAACAATATTGCTTCGTCTGTATTTCTAGAAGCTGTCATGGTTCTTATCTTGTAATTCTGTCTTTGTATGTTCCAGGCCATACTGCAGAGATTAGCAGTGCTAATCCTCTGGTGAAACTAGGCACAGACTCAAAATTCTTGGATTTTGGTCTTTGACCTCTGACACTTCACAGAGAGGAAGTACTTGGGGTGGCACTAGAAGTGCAAAAGCAACCTCTTTTTAAGGCTTTTTCTTGTCTCAGACATTCTCAAGTGTATTGAGAGAATTTTATATCTGATGTACAGTTTCAGACTGTTTAAAGGTACAGAAAGCTGTGGTAAAGGGCAGCAGCAAAATATATTATATAATAAAGGTAACATTCTCCAGCAATACAGCCAATATTGGATCCACACTGTAGGCACTCAACTCCTTATGACAAGACCAGCAATGCTCTCTGCTGTTTGGCTTTCTGACCTTCAGGAGCACAGGGGAAAAAGCAGAATGAGTCTTGCACCACAGAAAGTAAATAACTCAGATAAACAATAGTGAAGGGTACAGAAAGCTGCTGGCTGTCTTTCAGTAGCAGAAGGAAAAGACATCAGATGAAGGAGAGACTATGAAAGAAGACCCCTGTGCAGCTTTCTACAAGCTTTTCTGATAGCAGAGGAATTTTAAGCCAAAGAAATAGATAGATGCTTTGTACATCCATTCTATAGATTGCAGGAGAAAAATTTTCATATAAAAATTGTCTCAGGTCTGCCCATGAAAGCGCTTCAAGTGGAGGGTTGAAGGTTTCCTCTAACTGCAGTCTTGGAGATGAAGTTTTAATGAGTGTTTGGCAGTCATTCATTTAGAGGAAGTTACGCTTTTTATCTCACCTAAAGGAGACTAGATAAAGGTACTAGATAAGAGAGTATCTGATATCCTAGGATAAGAGGAACTAGTTCTGATCTAATTTGCGTAAGGGTAATTTAGGAAGCCCTTGACTTTCACCAGTGTAATGTCACAAGAGCAATCAGTGTCATACCCCCTGTCATAACCATTTATTTAATATTCAGGAAAAGAGTTGAGAGATTTCAGCAGCTCAGCATCTCAGCAGATTTTAAAAGAATCTCAAACCTATTATTTGTAACTAGTGTATGGGCTATTTGGCCTGCGGAAGAAGCCTTGATCTTCTCACATAAATAAAGGAGAGAGAAAAAAGAAAAAAAGGACGTGTAGCAATGCACTGAACAGTTCCTGCTAGCATCTGATTCAGTCCAAGTGAACATAACATCCAGTGCCTTGGCTGAGTTCTGCAGTCAGTAAATTGAGTTCCATGTCATTGAGTTCCATGTCAAGCTTTCTGGATGTTTTTATACCAAACTCATCACCACAGTATTTGAGCAGCTTCCAGAAGTATACTGAGGAATGACTGAGATTTTCTTTCAGCCTCTTCTCTGCAGAGAAGCATGTGCAAAGAAACATCTTGTTTTGGATGAAGGGACTTTTTGGGTAGCTTTTTGTTCACTTTGGTATTGGGACACTTGGCATACCAGGATCAGGAGCTAAGGCTTACATTCCTGTGTTTGGATTTACCATAGAGACAAGGGAGAGAGACAAAGTTTGCTTTAGTTGGACCAAATCACCTCATGGAGGTGCCTATTTTAGTTCAGTGGCTCTTTGATTGTTAGTATCCAACATGAAGTGTCTGTGATGATAACTGTGGGGTGCCATAAGTCTATGGCACTTAACACTCAGGTACAGTCAGGTTCTCTCCAGTGTCCCACTCCGATGCTTGCAGCTGTGAGGGTGGATCTGGATTCCAGCTGCAGTTCAGCATCCAGGCTCTCTGTGCATGCTTCCCATCATTCTGCAGGCTTTCAACAAGATCAGCCAAACATCTTGATTCAGTTCAGATTTCTACTTTTTCCTTTCTGTCATGAATAATACATAACAGCAGAACAGACACCATGGCTGATCACTGTCCTGAGCAACAGAATAAACATCAGGGATTGACAACTTGAGTTGACTTGGATGTGATTTTACATATTGCACATTGCTTCCAAGGAACTGGGAATTTCATATTTCCTTTGGGAAATCTTGTTCATTAGAATCAAGAATTTGAAACCGTGGGGAAGAAAGAAGAAACTCACAGCAGTTTATGGCAAAACTCTGCAGCTGAGTGTTTGAACCAGTCAGCTGCATCACACAAGCTTGTTTTCTGAAACAGCTGCTTTAAATTCTGTCATTTTAGTTGCTTCTATGATTTCTACCTAGGCCTGCTTTTGCTTATGTGATTAAGCTATCCTTTATCTTATAACCAGCTGCTTGCTTCTGTTAGCACAACTTGTTTCTTACGGGAGGATCTGTTTTTATTTGTATCATAGTTGACACACACTGGAATTCTGGAAATAATAGAATTTGAGGAAAAATATTTTGTTTTTCTAATGAATTTATGGTTTCCCTTTAGCACACAGACGATCTTCCTTTAATTTCGAATGCCTCCGCCGACAAAGTAGCCAAGACGACATCCCACTCTCTCCTAATTTTCACCATCGCACGGCTTTGCCACTTCACTTAATGCAACAGCAGGTAAACACCAACTCTTCCTTAACTACAAGTGAGTTACATCTTTCCAGTCTCCATACTGCACTCCTGACTTTCACTGTTGTTTGAAGCAGTACCGGTGTATTTGTTGCTAGAGAGCAACCTTCTCAAACATCGACCTTGTACAAAACAGAATGAGCCTGTGACTCTCTGAGTGTCCACAAAAAGTCACCATGCCCTAAGGAATTTTGACCAGGACTGCATAATACAGCAGCTGCTATTAATCTTTGTCTATCTCAACTCCAGTTGTGACAATTTGCAAGTACAACATACACACCTTCTGAGGCTCAGTGCCCACCTTGGAAAATGCTGACAGCTTCCTATCCTGTTCTGGACAGAGGAAATATTTCTATATTTTGTTTTCTTTATTATATTGTATAAGCAAAATGAGTAAAATGGAAAAAATACCATTTTGTCCTGTCAATTTGCCAATTTCAGTCCTGTTCCTTTTTTACATGGCTACTACACATCACAAAATGTTAACTTTGCACAGCTGCTGCTTGAAAAATTGGTGTGAGCTAACTGCTGAAGTGAGAAATGAGTATAACTGAGCATTTGAAATCACTAACTTCTAAAATCCTTCCCTTTACCAGGTCATGGCTGTTGCAGGTCTGGATTCCAGCAAAGCTCATAAACATTCACCGAGTCGTTCGACGCGTTCCTGGGCCACCCCACCTGCCACGCCTCCCAACAGGGACCGTTCCCCCTATTACACCCCTCTGATCCAGGTGGACAGGGCTGACTCCACAGAGCACATGAATGGCAGCCTGCCTTCCTTGCACAGGAGCTCCTGGTACACGGATGACCCCGACATTTCCTACCGGACATTCACACCAGCCAACCTGACCGTCCCCAATGACTTTAGGCATAAACACAGTGACAAGCAGAGGAGTGCAGACAGCCTGGTGGAAGCGGTGAGTGCTGCAGGAACCTCTGAAGGAGCCAGGAGTGTCTGTCTGTGCTGTTTTGGGGTTAGCTTGTAAAAACATGTAATTCAATTCACATCAGCTCTCTGAAAATGCTCTGAAATTTTTAGTTTTATAGCCACAAAGTTGTTTTAGGTAAAGAGGGGAATTTATTCATAGCTGTCATGTAGTAAAGGATTTCTACTGAATCCAAATCTTCACATTAGTGAGAGATTGAACAGACAACTAAAGATACTTCAGAATTTTGAAATTTAAGTTTTCTAGATGAGGATCAGTTCTGAAGTATCTTTCCACAATGGCAATAAGGAAGAGATGATGTATATGCCTTTTCTCTCTGCTGTTTCTATAGACATAAATCCCCATTTTTGCAGTAATCAGAATAAAAGATCAAAAACTCTGTGAATCAGGGTACTAAATGCAGAGAGGAGAATAACAACTGCAAGGATTGATTTGTAGGTGTACTAAAAGAATGTTAAGAATTCCCTTTTATATTACAAAAGATTTGAAGATAAAGTGTGTGCAGCATTTCTGAATCATAGTTACTGTTGTAGCTTCTATCTATCATTTACTTTCCATTGCTCTGAGCTAAACAACACATTTTGTTACGTTTTTGCAGGTGGGAATTCAACATCTCTTTTCCATGTCCTCTAAAGTACTGAGAACATATAAAATTCTGTATTCCAGGCAATTGTTCTAACTGCACCATCTGAGATGTATTAACTGTTGTCTTTAGCGTATCAGCCTGATGATTGATGTTCAGCAAAGACTACTGCCAGATTTCCAAGGAGAAGTGTCAGATGCACTGCAGCACCACTTACATTTCACACATCATGGTGTACTTTGGAGATTTTTCTTTGTTGATTTAATTGTTCTTTACCTGTACAGTTTGGCAGTGGGTTGCTCCAGTGATTCAGCAGGGGGTTTCTAGTGTTTTCCATGAATAAGCAATGTTGTAATCTGTCTGTTCTGTAATTCCACTGAAATTCTCACTCTCTCCCCTCCATGTGCCAGGTACTTATATCTGAAGGCCTGGGAAGGTATGCAAAGGACCCTAAATTTGTTTCGGCTACAAAACACGAGATTGCTGATGCATGTGACATGACTATTGATGAGATGGAGAGTGCAGCAAGTAATCTTCTCAATGGAAATATCAGCAATGGGACCAATGGGGATATGTTTCCTATTTTAAGCAGACAAGATTATGAACTTCAAGATTTTGGTCCTGGATACAGTGACGAAGAACCAGAAACGGGACGATACGAAGAAGACTTAGCTGATGAAATGATATGCATCACAAGCTTATAGTATTTAGCAAGGAAAATGTTCTAATAACAGAAAAAGTGCCTCATAGTTTCAAGATGCTAGGCACTAGCTGGAGTGAATAACCAATCCAAGTTTTGTACGAGTGATGTCGCACCTCAAGGAAGCCATAACTAATAAATTTATTATCTCCAGGTTGCCGAAATGTGATCAGAGCTGCAGTAGGTCAAGTCTTCTCCCACAGAATCTTCAGTTCCTCTGTAGGAATAAGGTTATTTTGAAACTAAGCAGATTGTGACAATCAGTTTTTTGAGGGCTAGAGCAGGATTCTGAGGTGTACTATCTTGCCTGTCTTTCAACCTTGTGCTGCTGTCCTTCCTAGTGGAGCAGGATTTTGTCAGTGACAATGTCTGTATAGGTCTGGCACAGTATTGTGTGGGAAACAGCAACATGAGATGAGTGATGACAACCAATAAATAATGTCATTACCTCAGTGCTCAAAGCATATCAGCTACCCATTGCATATCCATTCTAACACTGTTTTCAAACTTGCCTCCTGATTTCCTTTCTTAATGCTCTTCTAAAATACAGTTTGTCATGCTCTACCTGTTAGAGATCATTGGAAGAAGTTGTTATATAAAGAATAATCCATCATATGTAACATCAGTTTACATAGGAAAATATCATTCAGATGGTCTGTTTTATGACTATCACGTTAAGGGCAAAATATACTGGAATAATTGCATTCTTACTAATGCACTTGCAACCAGGTTATAGTAGAATTAGATAAGATAGTTTGCTAAAAATTATATAGTAGAAAATATTGTAAATTAATTGTAATATACAATGATTTGTATTTGTAAAGAGATGTTCTATATTTTGTAATTATTGTACCGTAATTGAACTGCAGCAATATTTATGGACCCTAATTATTGTAACTCTCCACAGAATTCTAGATAGAAGTATTTTTACTTGGAATATATAGATCTATAGCGTAAATATTTAAATAGAGCCACCTCTTAATGTAAATCTCTTTTTGGGATAAAGTGTCAAGTTTGAACTTGGCAACAGAACAGATTTTTTTTTTTTTAAATAATTGAGACAAAATAATCTCTCTGCATAAGGGATGCACCATTGACTACTCACAGTCTTATATTTGGAAAGGTAAAAAATTTAAACTAATTTCAACTTTTTTTTTTTTTTTTTTGACTGAAAAGTAAGGTCTAATTTTATTTTTTTAATAATCCCATGCAAAAAACCCCAAACCCCAGAAACTTTGGCAAGTTCATGCCTGTATCAAGTATTCCTGGTCACGAGACAATTAGTTTTGACAAAGTGTAATACCTACATACCCTAATTTGACACAGGAAACACCTTGGGCAGAAAATACTTCACAGGTGAATGAAAATGCTTTTCTTCAGTACTACTTTCTCTTCTTGGAAAGAGAAGAAATGTGATCATATGATTCTACACAGAACCAAAAACCTTGGTATAAAAAATGTATTATTTTATTGCCTCTACCTTTCTGTTGTTCTATGTGTACTATTTCAAAGATTTATTTTTATGCAATCAAGAGAGGGCTTCGATATTGTTCACAATGCAGTAAAACCCTGAAATGTCTTTGAGGCTGAAATGACCTTGGAGGATAATTAAAACACACTGAAAGCTACTGTCTCTTTTGTTAGCACTGGATAACAATGACTTGTTCTAACAAGTTATCTTATCAGGTTTTACCTGTAGTTCATATGCTAGATAGCAATCCAGTTCACATTTTTACAAATGTGATGTTTAAAACATGTCAATAAACATTTTGTACATAATGACAGTTTCCTATGAATAGCTTACAGACTTCCTCTGAAATAATTCTTATTTCAAATGCCAGGATAAGATCTTAAAGGTTTGTAAATTATTTCTTGACCTACATCATTTTGTATTAAAACAAATGCAAAATGTTCTTCAAAATAAAACTGTGTAATAATTTTATTATACTTGGGAGTCCTTTTACTAATAATTTTTCACCAAGAAGTTCCAAATGTTAAATTCATATTGCAATGTTTTAAGAATGGGAGGGAATGCATGGAATAGGGTATCATTCTACAGCATCACATCATGCAATTCTTTTATGAATGGTTGCTGTTACCCACAAAAAAATAAAGCATTTAGAGTATTCATGTGCAAAAGGGATTACTACTTCCCTGGACACAGATCTCTGGAAATGATTAGGAAAATTTGACTAAAATACCCTGAAACATCTAAATAAATTTTCCATACAGTCTTGGGAAGCTCTTGGGTAGGTTACCCAGCAATACTCACTTTGTTACACTTCCCCAGCTTACAGAAACAAAATCTGGGAGGCCAGAATGGAGCTAAGGTCTACCTACTGTGGTAAATCCACATCTGAAAACCACCTTTAAGGCAACTGAAGTTAAAACTTAAAAAAAAAAAACAAAAAACAATAAAATAAAAGGAAAAGAATCTCAGACTTGTATTTTGTCCAGCATGGATGTTTGATAGCACATCAGGTTTGGCAGACTGAGCAGAGTGACAGGGTTTTTTACTTAATGATTTCTCCAAGGAGACAGAAAACAATGCAGACCCCACTGTATTTTCACGCTCTGTCCTCAGCTTTTAATACTCTGATGAGAGACTCTTTAAGGTAGATAAGCAATTTTATGAGAGAACTGTTTGCAAAAATAAACAATGAAGAAAATTTAGTTACAGACCATGTTCTATGATTTAGGGGAGAATATCTGTATAGATTCAAAGAATACCTGTTTGGTTTTCCTACAGAAATGTGTGGTAATAAGTAATCAATATATGCATAATTACATGGTAATTTTCACCCTTAAAATACTACCAATCATAGTAATTACTCAGTACAAAAAACCTAGAAGTTCTCTCAACAATTAAATCATCATTTATAAGACTCCGAATTTGTTTATATCTGTATTTAATGAGAGAAAATACTAGTAAAGAGTTAAACACTGGTAAGTATTCTACAGTGAAATAAATCCACTGAAAAAAAGGAAATCTATAAAATATATACATATTTGAAGAGTATCTTTTTTTTGAGCTTGGATGACAGAAGAATTGAGACTAAAAATTTAATAGTGTAATAAGATGTGCTTGTGTTCTCCTTCTTCATTTGAGCTATAATCTAAAAAGTAATTACTTTTATTATTATTTAATGATATATTCTATATCTCTATTCTATATTAAGTATTTAATATATTTATGCTTTTATTATTCCTCAAAATCTGTTTTTATGCTTATTTTATAGAAAATGCATATTGCAAGCCCACTTTTCCAGTGTTCATATAGCTGCCTAATTTGATTCCAGGCCAACTGGATGCAGACACACTTGGAAAGATTTTAAGGTTGTGGTGTACAAAATCTTACATAAATTAAATACAATGCAATTGTATTTATTCAATGCACTGCTGTTTTCTGCTGCTTTTAAAAGCACTTCTCATACTAAAGCAGCTTGAACTGAAATGTGTGTACAAAAAGAAATGTTTTTGGTCACTTTTCATTCTTAATCCCATTGTGCCCAGCCAGAGACCTCCACTGCCTGGAGCATCTGTAGCAAGCCATTTCTATGGAAATGCTGGTGTTCTCTCTTGCAGTACCATTGCTGGTCCAAGCCATGCTGGCAGGTCTAGTAATTCTTGCATTAAACAGCTTTTACAGTTAACTGGTTTCGAGCACATAATATATTATCTGTATATTTCTAGAATTTATATCTGGGTAGAATTGGGAATAATCACACTGAATTATTTTGTTAAATAGGTAAAACTCTGTGTTCTGCAGTCCAATAAGGTGTAAAAGACGGTTAATTTTAGCTGAGACTGCCAGTGCTCCACAGGGCAGGTTAGAATATCCTGGACCTGTTCTAAGTACCCTTTAGCACACTTGACTCTGCTGGAAGTCAGAACAATTTTTAACAGAAATTCAATATCAGCAACAGATACAACACAGGAGAAACTAATGGGAAATTGATGTTACTTAAAAATTTCCCCAGGGCAACAAACCCTTCAGCACTGCATCAAAGGAATCTCATGACAGAGCCTCAACATTCTTCAGCAGTGAGGCTGGAATTGATAAAGCAACTGCAGTTCACAGCAATGAAAATGTCTAAGTGTTTAAAAGGGGAGGAATCTGTGAGGTGTCTGTGGATGCTTACAACTGCAAGAAAAGATGATGTTTCAGAAGAAATGCCTGATTATCTGATTGCTCAGTGCAGCAATGTCTCCGTGAACATAAGACACATGGATACCTAACCTTGCTATTTACTCCTCTTTTTAGAGCTTGACATAACAGCAGAGGAGAGGTCTGTGCTTGTTCAGTGGTAAGTTATGTAAGCCAGTGGCTAGTTAATCCTCTGCAGTTGCATAATAACAATTTCCACCTTGCATGCCTAGAGTGGAAACCCACGTTGTAAATCTGCAAATGCAGGAACTTCCGTATCTCATCTTGCCAAATTGCTGCCCTTCTCAACTGCACAGGACTGTGGTAAGTATATATTACTTAGAGTATCTTTATTGTATTCCAAATGACACTAGAATTTACTGAATACCTTTAAAAAAAAAATCTGACAGGAGTAAGTGCTGAAAAAGAATGATTTGCCATTAGGAGGTCCAGAATGTACAGTCCATGCTCTTCCCAAACAGTTGCACCAGATGAATTGTTTCCTTAACTGATCAATCACCTCTGACTTGAAATATTCTTGTTCTTCCCCTCATTTCAAAAGACTGCATCACATACATAGAAAGGGTTTACCTGTCTCCTTGTGGAGCAGAGTTCACTGCTATCATCCTCCATCTTCGGTGGTTTTGGTTTTCTTTATGCAGATGCTCTAATGAATGAAGTCCTTTCCCTCAGCAGGGCTTCCAATCAGTGACTTACTGAGAGCAGCACCAGGTACAAGTATCTGCCTTAAACATCTGCAGTTGTCCCTCCAGCCAACATCTGAGTCAGCAAGGTTTTCTACAGTCTGTTAAAATGGTGTAAAATTCCTTTCTTTTTCTTCTGAAAAAAGGTTTATTCTGTTTGCCACAAGTCCTGAGCAATCCTAGGCTACAGAAGCTTTTACTTTATGATTTGACATCTGCTTAGTCAGAAACTACTTTAGAATACTTAAAAAATACAAAATAATCCAAGGATTCAATTTTTCAGTGAGTTCAGTTTCTTTAGGTTTCTTTTAAAAAATCAGTACCTGGAAGTTATTTTGACACCAAAACCAGCCATGAGAGTTCAAGTATCTTACACATCTGAAGATTAAAAACCCAAAGATTTAAGTCCTAACTTAAATATAACACTGGTTCAGTGAATAATATTTATCTTCTAATTGTAAAAGACCTCTTCCCATATTATCAAATCTGACATTATATAGCAATTTTGAGTAGCACTTCATTTAAATATAGTTTGGCTGCAATTTTTCTAAATAAAATTTGAGCAATAGCAAGGCACCATTCAGAATATTTACTGAGAAATATCTTTAGCAAATAATCATCTGAGCAAAGACCAGTCACTTTCTGGGTGTTCTAGGAAGTGCAAATCTCTTCCTGCTAGAGTAGTACAAGTAAATCAGCTTAAATTGTGAGCAGAATTCTACTAAGCTCCCTGTGAAAAAAGGCAAAACAAAACAAAGAGAAATTCCAATTTTCCAGTAGATTTTTATAAGTATCAACTCCAGCTCTGCATGTTTTAGATAAATAAGTTTCCAATAAATACAATGTATGTCTTCTCCCTGAAAGGTAGAGACTGCTGAGTTTAGCAAAATCTAACTTTGAGTGAGGATTTGTAAACTGTGCATTCCTTTCATAAAAACCACATTTGACAAACTCTGAGCATATGCAGGTTCCTCCCTTTCCTGTGAGTTCTGATACAAACTAATTCAGCTCATGACTATGAAATTGCATAAGTGTTTACATTTGCTTGACCATCCTTTGCAGGATGTGGTAATTACTGACTTACTGTTACCCTGGGTACCATTCTCATAGCAGTTAAAATTCTTAAAATAGCAAGGCATACCATAACCATTTTCAAAATAGCACACATTAATCTCTTCCATTCCTCATGCAATCACACGGTATTTCTGGCTTATGTCTTCTCGTTTAGAAACAGCTTCTCTTCAAGAGAAAATTGGAATTTACCACAAAAGGTCATATTTAACTAAATTTGTAATTCTTGGAGTGTCCTGCCTAGGGCCAGGAGTTGGGCTCAGTGATCCTTATTGGTCCCTTCAAACTCAACATATTCTATGATTCTAAAATATGCAACTTAAACCAGATGATTAAAAAACAGTAGGTAGTCTAATAAAATTATTCAAATTAATAGTTCTTTTAGTAGGATATGTTGTTTTGCATGATATTTATCATGTTGGCATGTTCAGTATGAGATACCAACATGCTGATGAAAGCCTAAATAGCAAATGATATGAAAGGATGAGAATATTTATTTATCTCTGTGTTTCCAGGGTCTTGGGCTTATATACAGGAACATTTTTCTCCTGAAGTGATGGGAGGCCCTTAATTATGTCTGCAGCTTTCTCTGCTATCATGATAGTTGGGGCATTCAAATTTCCAGTGACAATACTGGGCATTATTGAAGCATCAACTACTCTCAAGTTTTCAACGCCAATTACTTTTGTTTGGGGATCGACTACAGCAGTGCTGTCTGAAGGCTGACCCATTTTACAGGTGCAGGAAGGATGATAAGCACTATCAGCCTTCTGCCTTATGAAAGCATCTATTTCTTTATCAGACTGAACATGATTTCCTGGTTGAATTTCAGGCCCACGAAATTTTTCAAAGGCTTTCTGAGCAAAGATCTCTCTGGTCAACTTGACACATTGGCGGAATTCCCAAATATCTCTTTCTGTGTAGAGAGAAAATAAGAAAATTTTAAGTACACATTTAATTTACCAGTACGTACAGAATGCAAAACAGAAAAAAGCAGCACTGAAGAGAAAAGGCTGGAAGGAAAGTGTTTCACTTCTTGCTGAAAGCCATAATAAAGCAGAATATTTTTCAAAGTCACAGATATTTACATTCACTGTGAACAAAACTGTCACTTATATTGCACAACTCCAAAAGGGAAGAGGTGAACTATGAGGAACTGCACTTTATCTTGCTGTACCCACTGCCTAGGAGAAGGAAAATAGTCTCAGCACAAAGAAGCAAAAGTGATTCATTCCTTCACAAGCAGAGGAGGGGATGACATAAACAGCAAGACACAGCAGATACTGAGAATTCTGACTTCATCCCCAACAGGGAATTCTTTCTGGTTTACACAGTGCTTTGCACAATCTCCCCCTTTGATATTAGTTGAATTTTATAAATGAGAAATAAGTAACGATGTACCAACCACAACTTCTGAACTGGTGTTGAGTAGGTACAAAAATCTGCTACTGAAACAGGTGGGAAATAATCTGACATCAGAGCAAGGAGAGGGTGCATTTACCTGTGGACAGGTAGTTGGGCTCGAGGATGGGGTGGTCATTTGGGTCTGAACTCTTCAGCTTCAGCCAGCCCACACTTGTGCTCCTCATGGGTCCCACGTGGACCTGCAACACCCACACTGCACTCAAGACACAATCCCACCAGATCTACTTCCAAATTCAGCATGGTTTGCTTTTATTTTTTTGCAGTTTAGGCAGACTTTACAAATTCAGCAAATGTAAACATGGAACAGAGATAGTGGAAAGTACTGTTGCACATTTTTCCATTTTATATAATTTCTTTTGTAAATATGAAATTCCATAGCAGGGAGGAAAAATGTCTGTCACATCAACTCACAGCTGCTCTTTTCATTTAAAAGACAACCATTCCAATTTAATAGTATCAGAGCATTCTAATACAATCAGCAACTGGACCAAATTATTATCATCTCTGAAGAAAATAGATTAAAAAGGAGAAACATGTCTATTCAGTGGTAGTTCCCTAGAATTAGCCCAGGCTTTTGAATCAAGATGACAGTCTAAAATGGGGCTTGGATTTGTGCCAGTGCATAAATGAGTAGTTTTATACATTTTCACTTAAACCTTTGTCTAAACTGCAGTGGAACAGGGAACACCTTGTTTTAGTTTTGAACTGCCCCTGGCGATATTGTCCTAACCCACAGCACCAGGGCACTTCAGTAGAGTGCTTAATACTTAATTCAATATTTGCCTATTTTTCCAGAGATAAAACCTAAGTTTGGTGGCAATATCAAATAACAAGCTTGTTTTTTCTCACCAATGAAGGAGGTTAAGCGGTCTCTTTTGTATTATACTGAACAAAGTATTTTTCAGTATATAGCCAAATTATCAACAATTATAGTGGAGCATAAACCTCCTTGCTAATGGCTACAAAACCTTACTGGAGCATACTCTCCAACTCACCTGGTAAGCTTCCATTGTGGAAGCAACCCGACCATGGTCAATCACCTGAGAAGGAAGAAAGTGGAACTGAATGTCGGGGTGAGGAACCCCTGGTTCACTTCGGATAAAACCACCAGATTCTAAGTGGGCAGTGGCTCCCTCACCTACATGGTGTAAAGGAGAGAGAAGATGCCATTAAAAGACCTCAGAAGAGCAACAAATCCACTTCTTTTTAACCCTTTGTTGTGCTACTATGAATAATTTATATGTACAGGGTCGATTGCAAGGAATGCAAATGCATTATGAATGGCTTGTACTTAAGCAGTGTGCATCACCTTCATGTGCTTTTTAATTCCTAGATAAATGTAAATACGCATGACTTTGGGAATCCCACTGATCTGAGAATGGATGTTGCAGTTATCTCACTGTAACTGGGAGGTCAAGGGTATCACTCCAGAAGCAGATTTGGATCCTAACAGGTGTGGAGGGAACTGGCTGCACACCCTGATATCACCGCACTGCTCGCTCCGTGACCTGCACCCCAGGTATCCCATCAGTCACATGGAATAGGCAGAGCCATCCACTGAGCCTACCCTGAAGGGTAGGATGAAAAGCCTGCAATGTGTCTCCAATTATATTTGTTCCACTTCTGTTTAAGTTAGCCCTCTATATTTACTTCCATGGTAAAAAGCCACATATACCCAGAATAAACTGCCAAATAATAATAACATAATTCAGCAAGTGATGTAGAGCTCCACCTTGCCCAAGCTATTTAACTGACATCAAGGATTATATTTACAGATTCTTTTTAAGGTACAACTTATGACTGAGATACTATAAATGCATGTGCCATTTTAAGGAAAGTCAGTTCAGATTTACTTGCAGGCCTAAAGGATTCTGACCAGAGCAAAAAAAAATTCTTTTGAGACAATTATACAGAAAATTTAATTCAGTTCAACAATATGTTTTTATTGATATCCCATTGATTTAAAATGGGGTATTTTGTCCATTTTTTTTTTTTTTGCAACAGCTTTTCTCAGTAGCACTGATTTTTAAATGTAGAATTTTTCTTTTCATGAGATATAATAACGTTAAAAGTGGTGTGTAATAACCTCCCTCATTACCTAAGATGTAAAACCTTTAATTTTGAAGAAAAAAAAAATAGTTCAAATCCATTTGCAAATTCCAGTTATTTCCCAGAGCATGAAAAAGATTATATGTCAAGGCTGCCAGACTATAAAAGTCACGGATAAAAGGCTGTCATAATTCTAAATCAATCAGTGGTAGAATGATTGCATACTTTGCTTCATACCTGTAAATTTCCAAAGCCATTCGAGACCAATCCTCACCATGTTAATTGGCTTTTGTGCACTATATAGAGTAATAGGTTTGGTGCACTTTTGCTGGACATAAACTTCTAAATGATCTTGAAGGTTCTGGCCTACTCCTGCAGGGGGTAGAAAGGAAGGGAGAGAGGGAGAAGAAAGGGAGAGTAAAAAAAAAGTTATTTCACACAGAACAACTACCCACCATGTTTGAAGCAGAGAGCAGCTTAAGTGGGAACTAAACCAACCTCTTACTAGGGCAGTGATGACTAAGACCAAGGCCATGAGTCATATCAGCCTTTTGCTCATGTCAGAATAAGGTTTTACATAAACATAACTAGAATGAAAATAGAAAGTTAAATGGCAGATATATCACTTGTTCTAAAATTGCCTGATACGACTTCCAAATACTGTACTAACTATTTTAGCTTTAAGGAAAAGTTCATGTTATTTCCTCTATATTTGAATATTTATGAGTGGGAGTTTATACAATCTGTTGTGGATCAAAACTAATTCAAAACTCTTAATGACAAGTATGCTGCTTAACTATAAAAAAATATGCCTTCAGAAAGGCATTTTTCACTGTCAGATGTAGTGAAGAAAGTGTAGGAGTTTGTTGCTCAGTTCTAAAATCAATGCATGTTTCCACTGATTTGTATAAAATCAAAGCATCTTTCCACTGATTTGTTACAAATGTGTTTCAATATGTGTTTCAGTCTACACAACATGACATACAGAAAACTCAATTTCATGATTCATTTAATTTAATGGTTGTTCAGTTGCATCCACAGGAAGATGAAAGGTTAGAAGAAAGAAAAAAAATTACCAGGAAGATGGCAAACAACAGGGATCCCCAATTTTTTTAGATCATCTGCATTTCCAATTCCAGACAACATAAGCAGTTGGGGAGAATTTATGGCACCTCCACTTAAAATAACATCCTTATTGGCAAAAACCTAAAAGGAAATGAGCATAAAAGCCCTAAGATTATTAAGCCTGAGCTGAATACAAGCAACGTCAAGGGCTTCTGTTGGGATATGCTGCTCTGATCCAGATTAGACACCCTTCCCTCACATTTTCCTCATTTAAATGTATTCCTGTCTTGTCAGAATTTTCCACAGAGAGAAATAATCAAGCTTTTACTTTGATCATTCCTGCATCTTTACAATCCATTCAAACTATGGAAACATTCAGCCCAGCCAGTACCATGGCTGCAAATAAACTCCTGTCCTACTTGCCAGGGGAATAGTACCTGTGACACTCAGATCAGGCAGCTAAGCCTCCCTGCCATTTTCCATAACCCTTTATAAATTAAAACTGGAACTCCTAAGGAAGATTTTGAATTCACAGACATGGCAGCTCAAAAATTCTCAAGAGCTTATTTTTTTAAATTCTACTAAGACTAAAATTTGGTTTCTTAGTTCGTGGTAGTCCTCAAAAACCCCCCACTCACTGAAGCACTACTGCTAAAACTGGCTGCAGGCATACATTGAATTCTGTTTTGCTGACAGTCTTTTCATCAAATGGTTTGGTCTGAGCCCTGAGCTGGTTCTTGATAAAGGCTGCTAAATTATTCCTCTGCCTTTGACTCAGAGTTTTAACAGATTAGCATGGAATGAATATTAAATTATAATCCTGTCCTTTTTGAATGACACCTCAGCTACACAGAATGATGGCAAATGAGACTGTAGCTACATTAACATCAAAGTGTAATAATAAGAAGAAGCATTTTCAGACTATTTATCTGATATGGCCAACAGATGGCCAGTGTTATATTTTTTGTTTGTTATTGCTTTGCTCTGGGCAATCATTAGTATGTTAAGACTAATAAAGACCATATCAGTGCCTGTTGAATCAATACTTAGAGCTGTATTTTGCATGTTATACAAACATTACCCATTTACATTTTCTATGGTACACACAGAGGTGGTACGAGTTTGTTCAGAGTAGCATTCAAATGATGCTTTCTCAGTCCAAACTCACTGCAAAGTCAGCACTGTAGTTATTCCTAGCCCACACAGAGTCTTTCGTAAAGTTACAGCTAACAGGCTAAGAGGAAAAAGTGATTTTGATACATTTTTTTATGGGTTAGTCTGTAACACAGTAAAACATTTTCATCCTTTAAAATATACTTTTTGGCTTGATTCTGAATTTAAAAACTTCAGGAATGCTTAGTCTACCTTCCCTACTTTTTTCAGAGGGCTCACTGGAGTCCTGGGAGATCTCTAGGACTTCAGTGTTACAAAAATAACAAATCACTGGCCGGTGAATAGGTTTTGAATCATTTCTGAACCAGGTTTTGGTGATCTTTTCGCTTTGCTGACGACATAAAAGACGTAAAAGAGATTCTATCTAAAATAGACTGTAAAGAGATTCTATCTAAAATAGACTGTAAAAACAAAAACACTTTAATGTAGTCAAGTGCTTCATCTTGATGTTCATAATGCAATAAAATTATTAGCTCTTCCATCCTGACAGATATAAAATTTTCCAGAAAGTAAAAGCAGACTAATCCTGCAGTTTTGATGCTGGCAGGGGGGAAAAAAGGAAGGGAAATACTTTGAAGGTGTACTTTGCAGAATACACGATATAAATATATATCACTCACTATGTAGAATTCATACTTATATTAATATGTAGGAAAATTCATCGCAATTGAAGAATTTTGCAATTAAATTGTCCAGTATTCAGAAAGTCTTTGATCATGTATAATTAGGTTTCCAAGACTCTCTTCAACAAAATTGCTCTTGATAATGGTACAAGTACAGCAATTAGAGGTACTGTTTTCACAGAAATTTAATAGCTTATGAAATCAATTAAATGTTCTGCAACTTTTGTTTTATATTGTTAAAATTATTATCATTTGCAATCCACTTAGAAAGCAGCAGATTTGTTCTGTGCTTTAGAAAATCAAAGAACAGATTGTTTATACTGCATTTTTACTTTGAGCAGGTGCTCAATCACAGAACACTTGTCTTCTGAGTCTTGTAAGACCTACTGAGCTCAAACCACGAAAATTTTTACTCTACTCTCTCTAGGATATTATTACACTTTTTAATTGTTTTATAATCATTTGTGTCTAAATATCTTAGGTTATTAGCAGACAAACCCCTTTTAGGCAACATCTTAGCTACATATTCCATAATCAGCTCTTAAGGAAAGTGAGGATGATTTGGGTCTTACAGAAGTCAACAAATTGAAAGAGGCATAAAATGAGCTGATTATCCACAGTATTCAGTTGTAAGGACAATTCAAGCTTCCTTCCACACAGTGACATTTTCAGTGGAAGTTGGACTGAAACTGAAAAATATTAATTCCACAGCCAACTATAAGGCAAGATTCATCATTTATCCCCTGAGCCACAGATTTCCTAATCTGGTTTTTAGATTTTCTTATGCCAGACCAGCATTCTCAGAACTGTTTTTCAGAAACGTCACCATTGCAGCACACTGGTTAATGTGCTGGGACAGGCATGGTTGCACCATAGCTACAGTCAGACATCTTACACAACACTGAGTAACACCAAGTTATGGCTTGTGCCCTCAGCACTGGGAGATGGATAGATGATGATGAAGTTAATCTCTAAATCAATACAACTGGAATAGCACCTACTGTAAAATAACTGACAAAGAATCATATAATGGAAGAAACAACAAAACCTCTAAAAAAAAGGACATTTTGCATAGTAAAGTGTAATTTTTAATAGATTAAAAAAAAAAAATTAGCTTTGATGCATACTTTTCATACTGGAAATTGAAAATCTCTTACCTTTTTCCTTTGCCCATTTTTCACATACTCAACACCAATGCATTTTGTTCCTTGAAACAAGATTTTTGTTACAAGTGTCTTCTCTGCAACTGAGAAATTTGGGCGTGATATGGCTGGGCGAAGATAAGCACTAGCTGTGCTCCATCTTTGACCTACAATGTATATTTACATTAAACATCAAAATAGTCATGCTCAGTATTCTTCAGATTTTGGTCAATAATCACCAGGATACTTACAGACAGAGAGTCTTCATAGAATTTGTAGAGTTCAAGGCAAATGTGATTTGATATAATAATTCAAGATTTTATTTTAACATAGCAAATTTCACAATTTTTCAATTGTGAAAAGTTTAATTTATATTTTTATATTATTATTATATATACATTATATTATATATAATTATATATTATATATATTTTATATATATATATATTTTATATAAATAAAAGTTAATAAAAAAGTTAATTAAAAGTTTAACTGTGAATCAGGACTTGCCTGCCAATGCAATGTGCAATGAAATACACAGTACACTGACAGCAAGCTGCTGTGAAATGAATAGGCTGTAAATACAGAGTGCCATAGCTGTGTAGTAACCTAAACATTCAAATGGCATTCTGTGCAGATTATAAATCCATATTCCAAAATTATTTCTGGCTCCGAAATAGAAATTACTTAAGGACCCCCTTATGATTTACCTTGGTGTATAGTCATGTCCATCCAGCCAAAGCCTTCTTGCTGATAGCCATTCATATCATCTGTGAAGGGATACCCAGCTTGCTGGGCTGCCTCCAGGAATGCTTGGTGAAGAGGATGGTTTGTTTTCCCTCTTGACACATGCAGGGGGCCATTCCCACCTCTGTACTGATCCGGCCCCAGCTCGTGTGTCTGTGCCTTCTTAAAATAGGGCAGGCAATGCTCATAGTCCCAGCCTAGAGCCCCCTCCCTGCTCCATCGGTTGTAATCCTCGGCGTGCCCACGGATGTAGACCATGGCATTGAGAGAGGAGGAGCCCCCCCACACTCTGCCCCGGGGCCAGTACATGACTCGGTTATCCATGTGCCTCTGGGGTGTGGTGTGGTAGTACCAGTTGTATTTCTCATCACAGAGGTTGTATGTTAAGGCAGCAGGCATGTGAATCTTCCACAGCAGTCTTTTACTGCCTAGCAGGGTATCTTTAGGGCCTGCTTCCAAAAGTAGCACAGTACTCTGAGAGTCTTCTGTCAGCCTGTTGGCCAATACACAGCCTGCTGATCCAGCTCCTACAATGATGTAATTATAAGAGTTTGCCTTTTCAGAGCTCAGCTGAGATGATGCACGGGAAATTTTGAATTGTTGTTCATTGACCCCTAACATGTTCTTTAATGTGTGTGCTTTAAACAGGCTTCCTGCTACTTTGCACATCACAGGACTGTGACATTTAAATCCTTTCATTATATATGACATCTTTACTGATAGTTAGTCACTCTTGCAGAATTTCTGACAAAAATCCAGTGGTTTACCCTAGAAAAAAAACCAAAAATACTAATTAAGATGTAAGCATTACTAACTCTAAAATGTCAGTCATTTTCAGGTGACACAGGTATATTTTACCCATTTTCACGACCCAAAAAGTCAACAACAACGCCAATAAAACAGCAAACATTTTCTGTCTTATTATTCTTTTAATGCAGTCTATGCAGCAGTCAAATGTACTATCCTATATTATATGTAGTCTGATTTTGATTTGCTTCTGGTTCCCGAGACAGATGAACATTTCAAGTATTTGCCAAACCCATAAGGGGTGGAAACTTTTACATTCCTTGTAGTCTCTCTTTATCCACCTCTAATAGCCAAGAATTTAAGAGAAACAACAACTTCAAAAACTTTTCTGTAAGTTTGTGACAGTGATATCACACAAGGCAATTCACAATGGAAACGTGAATTGCTCACTGGACGTTCTGCCAGACAGGGTCTCCACAAAACAAATGTGTAGCAAACTCATTTCCAGCTATCCATCCCTAAGGTGAAAACTGCTGGGTTTGGAGGTGTGTCTCCTAACACAGAGAAAGGCAAAATCTGTTCATCCCTTGCTACTAAACCCAGATCCTGCAAGAATGCTCCGAGTACAGTTACATTCTAACACCACCACATCCTTATGCTGAGTAGGAATGGCGAGTTTTTTACCTCCAGGGAAGCCTGTGAGCCTTGGAAGTACCACAGGTTTAGCTCTGTGTTGCACTAGGCTGGGCACAAGGACTCAGTGCCAGATTTTCACAGCCTGTGTGTCACAGGCACTGATCCTGCTGGCCAGTCTGAAGGGTTTCTCCTGCTCTCTGCCCTTAGAACTGCTCCTTTTGGTCTAAACAATTAGTGAAATGGGGTGTCCTTGGACTGTAAATAGTATTTCTCCCTGGCCCATGGCTTCTGTCAAAGCTCTTGCATTGGACTCTAAAGACAGCAACTTATCCTGAGTCCATGACGTTTATCTCTTTCAGCACTGCCCAGCTGAAAGAGATAAGCAAGTGTTCTCCTGAAATACATTGAATACTCTGTAACAAAA
Organism: Corvus hawaiiensis; assembly: GCF_020740725.1. Classification (NCBI taxonomy): domain Eukaryota; kingdom Metazoa; phylum Chordata; class Aves; order Passeriformes; family Corvidae; genus Corvus; species Corvus hawaiiensis. The sequence goes on along the minus strand of NC_063223.1, from coordinate 16,844,966 downwards.
TTAGGTGTAAATTGCTGCTAAATGTTAAAAATCTTCCATGCACAATTATAATTTTATACAGTTTTATGTACAATCTCATTTGCAAAAGGATGTTCCTTTACTCTTGGGGAACAGATGGGAAGAAGCATAACTCTCTGTCTTTTCTTAGGAAAACTTTAATAAACTTGTCTGGGGCTGTATAAACCCCAAAACTTCTGAATGAACAACCAGCCAATGGAAAACAATTTGTTCTGTAAAGAAAAAAAAAAAGGTTGTGGGGATATGTCTGAGCCTAAAGTTCACACAGCTGATACTCCTCACATGGCTTATTCAAAATTGTTCCCAGCTGAGGATGGGGAGGGTGTCAGCTTTTTTTTTGCAGGTGGAGACTGTTAAAGGATTCTTTCTTGAAGAAGGTTTATCAGCTTTTTGCGATGCAGTAGAGGAGGATGCAAAGGTAGGAAGGTTTTTCCTTGTTTTGGTTTTGATGAAGAGGGGTACAGTTCTGCAGTATCTGTGTTTAACCTGCAGACCTGGTGGGCCACAGGATTTTATTCATCCAGGAGCAGCAGATTGGTGATGGGGTTGGTAAGATATGGGCCTGGGCCTAATAATCTGGGAAAGATACTCTGTCCCAGTAGGGACCTACAGTTTTATGGCCAACTCTCTCAAGTGTTGCAGTGGCTGTGTCAAAAGGTAGAAATAGGGAGGTTTATACAATGTGGTTCTATTGGGATGCTCTGTACTCACTACCAACAAAAAATACCTTTTGGGCCTTACTGGATGTTACTGCAATGTCTTTATCTGGCTTCTCCTATATCATGACTTTGTTATGAATATGTAGCAAAATGTTCTTCAGGAATCAGTGAGCAGACTTTCAGAAATGCATATGGCAGCAACGTAAAATCCATTCCCTGTATTGGAGTAGATCTTCAAAATCTGGAGCTTGTTTTAAAAAAGGCTTTATTTACCAAAGTTGCTATTCAGCAGGGCCTATGGCTGGAGGTTGTACAAGACTGAGGAGAGCAGGAGCATTTCAGCAGGAAAACTCTGTTGCTAGGATATAATTATACAGCTTATCATACATTGGTTAGCTATAGGTGGGCAATGGAATTCAGAAATGAGGTGTCTGGGGCTCCTTGCACCATTGTAACACATTTCTGAATACAGTATCAGGCTGATGCAATCCGTGGGTGCCTACTATTGCAACTGTACTGGTGTTGATCTGGGGTCCTATGTGAAAACAGACCCAAGACAAGGCACCCACTGTCTGGGCTAGAAGGCTGAACTGCCAACCAAGAAAGCTAAACCTAATATTCCTTTTAAGTAACTTAAGTAGCGTATTTTAAATCTTCTCCATCATATGTGTTTCAGATTTACAGTTAGATGTTATTTCATGGCTTTCTTCACTTATTGTTGCTGTTTTACTTCAAATGGAACAGGACTGGCAGAGTAACATTTGAGAGAATTTTTATCTTGCAGAGAGTTGGGGGTGAAGTCAGTAAGCAATGTCCTTAACAGTCAAGTAACTTTGATAGTCACTGTGTAGATGATTCACAAACCTTGGTACTTTTGAGTTCTGAAGTGCAGAGGTCAAAAATCAAGCCATTCTGTTTAAATATAACTCTAGCATACATCTTTAATTGAATGGATTAAAACACTAGTTTCAATGGACTAAAATGCTAGTTTCAATGCACAATTCTTTTCGCTATATTGATTCACATCCACTCTCCTCTTTGTGTGGTCCCTCTGCATGAGCACTATCCTACTCCAGTTTTTCTAAATTGATCCTGGAACGAAAAGGAGAGGGCCACTGTGCCTGAAATTTAACTCCCTGTTTTGTTGACAGAGGCGAAACAAGAACATCCTCTCTGGCAGATGTAAAACAAGACCCTCTCCCAGAGATGTCCACAGCAGGGACAACACATAAAGCAGCAGAGCAATGGGGCTTTGTCAGGACATTAACCCCTCATGTCACTACCAAATCCTGTCAGGCCTGACTGTAAAGTGCAGGAGAAAAAACTCCTCAGTGTCACATTGACCGCTACTGTCCACTGCCCAGGCTAGCTCCAGCGGTGTGGGGCAGGAGCGGGGAGCAGCCGGAGGCATGGAAGCTTTAAAGCTGCTCCTCTGAAGCCTCAGCTCTACCCTGCGGAGCACAGGCTCCAGACAATGTAGCAGTCAGCAGCCCTGGATGAAGGGAGAGCTAAAAAGTAGCGAGGAGGCTTGCCACGGGAGATAATCCAACTTCATTGAAGGGTCTCCTCTGAGGACAAGCCCCGCCTGCAACGCGTCCATGCCTTACAAAGGGAGGTTGAACAAAGGGAGTAAACCAACCAGGGACCAATAAGCGGATTAGGAGGGAGGGACGCTGAAGGGATGGACTCACATCTGGTCCGATGGTCTTGGTGGGTGGAGGGAGAGGGGTCACATGCCCCAATGGGGCGTCGAGGTTTAAGGGAGTTCCAAGAGGGAAGGTAGCCGAGGGGGCAGGATCTCGGGGGACTGACGGGGGCCATATAAGGGTAATTAGGGCGGGCTCAGGTGATGGACACCAAACCTTCGGGAACAACAGGAGGGGTTTGGGTGATTGATAGGGAGAGAGCCAGAACAAGGGGAAGGAGAACAACCATGTAGGGAGCACTGGGGAGCGGCTTGGGTCTGGGACAAACCAACTGGGAGTAGGAGTGGGGAAGGTAGGGATGAACCACTGGGGTACAGAAAACATATGAAAATACAATAAAAACCTCGCATCACCACACCGCATGTTACAGCAGATCTTGCTTTTTGTTTGTTTGTTTTTCCCTGCTGCAGGCTGTGTAACAGGGTTTAAATGTATCTGCTGCGGGAATGTTTTGGACTAACTTTCCCTTCAGTCCTGCTAGGAGGAAAGTTCATTCACTTTGAAAAAACTTTGTGGTGAGTTTCATTTCCAGGGCTGAAAATGTTCAAGCCGACTTACCTCGCCGCTTCCTCCTCTGTGCACAAGCGTGTCTGTGACCTCCGTCGGGTCCGGGGCTGCCCGCGACCCCGCTCTGAGGGCTCCTGCGGCGGCTCCCGAACCGGACCGGGAGCAGGAGGGAGATGGGTCTGTCCCGGTCCCCTCCGCAGGTCGGGGCACCCACAGGCCGCTCTCTCCCAGCCCGGGCCGGGGAGGCCGCTCGTGTGCGGGGGCTGCCGCCGACCCTCGGTAGCCACCGCCCAGCAAGGCGGGCGGAGCGCGGGGTGGTCCGTGGGAGAGCTGGGGCCGCCGGCGGGAGGGCGCGGAGGCGAGTGCGGGCTGCGGGGGGAGAGCTCCGCGGGGAGGCAGGGCAGGAGCGCGGCTGGGACTTCCCCCCGGAATGCACCCTTTGTCCGCTGTCCGGGATGTGCCAGAGCGGCTTCGTGCCGTTTCGGAACCGCCCAGAGGGGCAGCGGGCGAAGTCCTCAGCCTCGTCCGTGCCGCCGGAGTCCCCGGGAGGATGCGCTGCCCCGCCGCTCCCGCACCCCGCCGGGACAGGGCTGCCAGCTCCGGCCGGGGCTCAGGGCAAACCCAGCCCCGTGATGAGGTGATGCCCCCCTCTCCTTCCCGGGAGCCCTCCAACTTTTTTACCTCGCTCTTAGTGGGGCGGAAAAAACCTCTCCCCCACCCTCGGCTGAGGAAACGTTTCGCTTTCCAGTGGGAGCGCTGGGAGCTGTAACGCGGCTGGAGAAGAAACCCCAGGTGTCCCCGCTCCGTGCCCCGCTCCGCCCTTCGCTCTGTGCCCGCCGTGCCCGTGCCTCGTTCCGTCCCCGGCACTGACGGGAGGTACAGGTGTCTGAGCGCTGGGCGCAGTGCTCGAAGGCAGCCTGTGTCAGCAGTTCAAGGCTTTGATTGCCATCCTTACCTGTGCGAGGCGTGCTTCCAGGAGAACCCCTTGGTTTGGAAGTGAGAGTAGCAAACTGGTTGTATCACTGATAAGTGTGTGCTCAATCGTAATTCTCAACACTATCCCTCTGGGTAGCCAGAAGAACTGATAATTCCACAGTATAACTCAGATAACTTACTTCTCTGTCGGCTTTGTCCTCTGAATATCTTCTGTCTATGCTAGTGTAGTGCTAGTTCATTGTAGACCAAACTGCATTAAAACTTGGTGGTCGTGAGAGTATCTCATAAAATTCCTTGAGAAATGGCCAGGGATTGGTATTGCGTGAAGAGTCAGTGCCACTCCTGGAGGATGAACCCAGGAGTCTTGTTTTCCCTTTCAGAATGCTCATGGTAGAACAAAGCTGATACAATGAAGACAAACCTAGATAATTGTGAGATCTTGTACTCTTTCCTGACATCACCTAAGGATGATGGGCTCTGCTGCAATATCTTTAATTCTTTTTGTAGATGCTGGGTTTCTTTCCAAGTCTTTATCACACTTCTCAGAATGTATTGAATGATTAATAATTTTCTAGATTAGTTACTTGTTAATGTTTTTGTTCTTAATCAGGTAAGAAGATAATGGACAGTCTCTGGGTGGTTGGTTATTCACACTCAAGCACCACACTCCAAACTTCTGAATAACTATTCATTAATGGAAAAGAGTAATCGTTCCCTGTGGAACTATGAGTAAATGTGTACTTGGTATAAGTGGTCTTTAATCTTTCCAATGATTAAGAACGCTTGAAACCAAAGTGATGTGTGTTGTGCAGTGTTGAAATAATTTTGTACACTTTCAATGCTGTTATTTTATTTGCTGTAAGCAAATAAAAAGTCTATAAAAATATGCATTAAATATGTATAAGAGTATAGAAGTTTCATGAAGTAAGAGAGTAATTTCAGCAGTTAAGTGGGGTAGATGTAGAGGACAAAACTCTTAATTGTGTTCATTGTTTTGAATGTGAAGAAATAGTTTTTCACTTCAGTGTAAGGGCTCCTGCAGGTGTTCAGTATTTCATGGGTTTGCTGACTAGAAATTGGTGATGATATCTTATCCCTCTGTTACTGAATAAATCATACACATGGCTTTTAAATAGAAATTTTGAGAATTCTGTGCAGGTGAATTTGCTATTTTTTAATGCATGGATACTTGAATATTTATAATTCTTGAGTCAGAATTCACTGCAAACTAGACTGAAATTACTCATTGTTTTCTGTTGCATTATTTATCATGCATTTTCTGCAGATTTTCTCCTGTATGTTTGCAAAAAATCCAGGAAAAATAAATGTTTTCGTTATACAGATATTTGAATGTTAAAATCCTGTTAAGATGCAGATGATTTTGGTCTTAGGTGACTTTATGTATACTGGCCTTGGCAAATTTTAAAACTTCTCTTAAGTTTTATGCTTATTAGAGTAATGCTGCACTTCAGGAATTAGTTATTTTGTAGCTCTTGCTCAGGGTAAAACTCTAAACAAAAAGGAAGAGAGGAGATATGATGACTGATGAGACACGACATTGCAGGGGGAGGTACATTCCGGTAATATAGGAGGAGTTGGTAGGGAGCAGATTCAGACAGTTTCTTTCAAAGTAGGGAAGAACATTAAGTAAACCAGTCAACAACTCCAATGGCGATGATTAACCATTTTGAACTGCTCTTTAGCACACTTTCTATGTATGGACATTGGAAACGATAATTTCAATAATTCTGTGTGCATTTTCTCTAAAGTCTAATAAAATACACATAAATGAATCCAAAAATACCATATATTGATAAGTATTATTATAATAACAGAAGATAGCTTTGACAGACTTGTTTCAAAGAGTTTTTTTTCTCTTTTAGAGCTCCTCACTATCAATTCAGTTGGCAGATTTGAGTGTTTTCCCCTTGCTGCTCTACTCGTGACTGTGTCTTAACACTGTCCCTGCCCTGGCTCCGTGGGGTCCCGTGTGCCCCACAGAAGCACGGGTGGGTTCGGTGTTATAGCCGGTAGCAAAGAGTCGAGAAGGGTGCTTGCGTGCGTTCCGGCAGGAGCATTTATTGCTGCTACACTGTCGAAGGTTGCAGAGGCAAATACGAACATGATCCCGAAAGTCACAGTTTTGTCCGGGGGCGGGGAAAAGGCAGGACCAGGGAACGGGGACCAATGGGGAAGCTCTGGGGGAGTGACGAGAGGCAGAGGCCGACAGCCAACCGGGGAATCCAAACTGGGATAGATGAACACAACAGAACGTGCGTCCTGGGAGAAGCCTTTCTGGTCACCCTAACATGAAGTGGTTCCTGTGGTACTAGGGACTTGTCTTACTGAAAACTCTGTCCCTTGTAATGTATGTTCACTGGCCACCAGTGTCTCATTGCCGCAGCAGCTCGTGCCATCTCAGACTGAGAGAGAGTTCTCACCTTCTTGAGCTTTTATATCCTGTTGAGTTTTGCTGCAAACATCCTCTTATATAAGATCATGTAGAAAAGAATGCCTTTTAGGTATTCTTGCATTAGGAATGCTTTCAAGTATGTTCAGAAAGCTACAGTTCAGTATTTCAGTTCAAACCAGTCCTGTGCTTTTGAAGGCACCTGCCCAACCAAACCAGGTTTGGTTGGTGTTGCAGGGTGGTTGAGGAGTGCAGCCATGGTGCCTGCAGATGGAATGAAACTGGAAAATGTGCTGGCTGTAAAAAATTGCAGCTAGGTCTTTTGGGTGTATTGTAGTGGTTTTTGCATAACAGACAAAAAAGTGGACTCTACAATGGATAATGAAAAGCTAACAAGAGGTTTTGATGATAAGTATAGGGCAAGAAAGAAATACTCAGCTTCCAAATTCTTGTGTTTCCACTGAGTAAAATAATTTATTACATAAGTAAAATACTAACAGTGACTGTAGTTTTAGTTCTTCATTTCACTTTTACCCTAATGATCACTTATATAACAACTTCATCTCCTGGTAACATTAGAGTAGGAATCAGAATATTACGTTAAACCCACAGCTGCACTCTTCAGCTGTTACTCCTGTGTACATGTTTCTGGAATGAATCTTGGCTTAACATCTGTCACATCATATTTTATACCTTAAGTTCCTACATTGTGCAATTTTAATATACAAAACCTGTATAATATAAATATAGTTACTCTGGAGATGACAGTGATACTCTGTATGCAGAATTCAATGCATACAATTCAAAAGATGAAGGGTAGCTTAAGTCAAGTGCATTCAGGAAGATTTTTGTTTATTTACAACACTTCCAGAAAAATCTCAGTTGAAGTTAATATTAATAAAATACAAAAAATATATATCAGCAGAAGATCAATTCACGTGCACTGGAAAAAAAAGGGCATTTAGGGAAAGGAATCTTCAGTGGAGTTCCTACAGGTTCCTCTGTAGCCACCTCCATTACCACACAAAGGCAGCTCGCTCCCGTAACATCCTGACCCCAAAACGCTGCCATTCCCTCTGGTATATCCACAGCTCCTGAGTTGTGTCCAGACAGGCCAAAACTGCACCTCCTTTCCAGGCAATTAAACGTGGATCCATATCCTAAATTCAAAACACAGATTGCACACAATCATTGGTCTCATTTTGCATAGTACTCTAGTTGTATCCTACTTTTTCCCCACAGTATTCACCAGTTAGGATCTGGCAGGGCAGGGGAGGAGAAAAGTTTTTCAGTATTATCCAGGAAAAAATAGTGAGATAAAAATATTTAACTGATATTCAAGATGCTTTGAGAAGTCACTTTTTTTTTTTTTTAAGATGCCTTCTAGGCATGTCATGAAAATCTTGCCTTCAGTAATGGAGGCTCTGAAATAGATGCAAATATATTTACAAGTTTTGCCTGATTAATGCCAAATGAAAATTGCTCTCAATGCCTGTTTTTCTATTATCTTGATAGTACTAAAAAACAAAAAATCACAATTTCTTGCTGAGGAGACAGGTTGGTTACCTTCATGGGCCAGTACTAACTGCTTCTTTAAGAACACGGCCTTTAGCTAACAAACACTTCAGTGATCTGTACCAGTAACACTCTTGCTATGCCTCTAACTGGCCACTGCTATAAGCTGAAAGCTCCCTTAAATCTCAGATATGCAACTACTCTGGGATTTTGAAATAATTTTTTTCTTTTAATCTTTCAAAGATTTCAACCAATCATAGTTTACTAACCACTTAGCTCTCAGTTAAGTTACCTTAGGCCTTGTGATGACTTCAACATTTTCAACGACTCTTCTGAAAGACGGGGGCATTTTGTTGAGAATTCGGTGCTGAAGAAACTCTTGAGCTTTATGAAACATAAGGCCTCCTCCCACTACTAAGATGGAACTGTACATCTTCTTTTTTGTATCATCAGATGCTGGAATTAATGGATATATAGAAATACCTCTGTTTTTTAAGCTTAATATGGCCTGTATTTGTAATACAATTAATTTAGTGCAAGTCAAAGCAGATAGAAACTGATGTTTCTCTCTTCCTTGGAGATACAAAATATGTATCTTGAGAAACATATCAAAGATGCAAGCATAAGAAACAGTATAGCTCCTCTCAAGGTGATAAAACCTACTGACACATTTTTCTTTGGTGAAGTACAAGAGTTAAATAAATCCACCCTGAGGCGTATTTTACAGACTTGTACAAATGTAATTCTTACCACAGCAGTCGATACTATGAAGGATGGCTTTGTCCAGACCCAAGGCTTTGCCTTCAAACTGAGAAATAGCAGTTTTCCTGGACATGTGTGCAGTTAAAGGTTCCTCTGAATCATTGCCAGGTATCATACAGTCAGCCTGGGAAGATCCCAGTTCCACTTCTTGTGGGTAGATCCTCTCCGAAATGTCTGAGGATTGGCCTCTCAATTCTCCCTCAAATGCCCCAGGCTTTGACATAGATTTTCTGTCAGCTGTAGCTTTTGAAGACTTAAAAGTGAGAAAACAAGTTGAAATATGAAAAATGTAAAAAGATCTTCAGCAGGTTACAGAACAGTACAAAGACTTAACTAAGCACCATTGTACTTCCCTTCACCTTTTTGCACAGCAAGGTTAAGCCCTGAATTATTATCTCATCTAATCTTCATTTCAATCCTCACGTTCTAAGTAAGGGCTTATTTTGAACTCCATCAGATTAATCAATCCCATAATATGAAGCCTTCTTAGACTTTAAAAATGCACACTTCTAATTACAGAATTGTTTAGGCACCTGTAACTACTTACTTTAAATTCATTCTTTGATACTTTTGACCCAGGTAACAAACTTTAGTTTCTGAGATGAGCTAATGAGTCCTCATTTTATTCCCCAATTAAATGACAGTTAATGAAAAATAAAACCAGCAATCACACACCTGCTCCTGCTTACTTTGTGTGGCCAGCAGATAATGTTCATCATGAGGATCCTCAGGGTCACCTTGTGACCTGTGCTGCAAAATTGTCATTTTTTGTCCAACAATTCCAAAAGTTGCTGGGTAAAAGAGAGCCATTGGTGCCTGAAGAGAGATTTGGCATGGGTTTACTAGTTTTCCTTCTTTTGGCATTTAGTACAGGAAAAAGATGAGTCTTGTTCTATTTTTCTCACAATTCAAAATTAAACAGAGGTGGTTTTTTTCCAGGTAGTTTTTAAAATACAAGTGTCTTCTGTTTTTTATAATTAAAAAAAATCCTAACAAACACACAAGTTTCTTTAGAGATTTTAGCATTGTATGATAAGTAAGTATTCAAATGCAGTTTGTTACAAAATTAGAAAATTCAATGTGAGCTGAAAACTTGCAAAATTAACATTAATGCTTTGCACTTGAAGGATAATTATCATACTTAGATGAAGCAACAACCATTCTGGCTAAAGCTACTTAGAAAGTCTTGTGCATCCACCGGTGCTGCATTAGGCCCACTCATACATACAGAAATTAATTTTATCTACCAGCATAATTTAAGAACAATCTATAAATCACGTGGGCTTAGTAGCACTGGACTGATACAAAGTGAGGCTCTGAGTCTGAATGTTTAATATACTTGTAATTTAAATTTAAAATCACCTGTAATTTTTCATCACCTAATCTGAACTGGTACAACAAAGCTGGAGAATCTGGATGCCGAATTTGGAACTCATGATCTTGTAATCCAGAAATATCCTAAGGTCAGAAACAATGGAAACAAAAAAATTGTATATTTTATATTTATCAAGCTGCATAATCTATTTAAACTGCAGAAAACAACAGAAAGTAACAAAACTCTCTTCTAACCATGGATTTTATTTACCTATTCTTGAGTTTTTTAAAGTCTTTTCCATGTAGTATGATCTGCCAGACAACTTTCTACATGCCTAAGCCTCTACAATGAGGGTTTTGCAGGAAGAAGAGACCTGCTGGCAGATCTTACAGAACTGAAGTTGAAAACCAGCAAATATGTAATTATTATTAGCTTCTTTCAGCAATAAGAACAAAGAAATTATCTTTCTAAGGGCTGGGATTCCTTTCAGCTAGAGGAAAAATAAACCAAGTTACAAACATTTCAAGTCTGAAGTTTCTACAGCTTTTGCCAGTATTCTACTGAATAAAATATTTACAATCAACTTGGATTCACAAAAAGGCTCCCCAGAGTAACATTCTGTAGAAGAAAAAAAAATTACTTGGAGAACACACTATTTTCCCCTTCTCACCTGATCTAGATGACAAAATGTCTCCTTTAGGTGCTGAAGTAGTAGGCAATCCAACTTATTAGTTAGCTGGCAGTCTCTATATGGGAATCCTGCTCGTTGCATAAGCCAATAAAAACACCTTGACACATCAGATCCTCCATATGCAAGGCACAGCCTAAAGCACAGAGAAGAAAAAGATCTTTTTATGTAGTTGCTGAAATACTGGCTGATTGCAGTGATAGACAAAGGAATGCTAGGAAGATTTTAGACATACTGGGATTATGACTTTCACGGAGTTTGCAGAACACAGTATTAGCTCTGATCAGTTCTGCATGTTCTCTTCTTTTAAAGATCTAAGAATTCTTTAAGGTTCATATTGCAACAGTTAACCCTGTTAAATGCTTCAGAGTAGAAAAAACCTCCTGTGTTTATAAAAATTTTGTCTCCTTTTAAAAGTCAAATCCTTGGTAAGCAAATAAGTCCATGATTCTAATAATTCTGCACACTCTAAGGCACCTGGTGTTGCGGTGGGAAACACCATCTTCAACACAGCAAACACTTGTCTTCTGATCTCCCACATCTACAATACATGCACTGCTTAAACCGCTTCCAAAGGTGGCACAGACAGACTCCTGATGTACAATAATTCCTAGCAATATGAGAAAAAATTGTATTAAACTCATGCCAAACTTTACAGTAATGCTGCTGACATTTAAAGGACATTTTAATGTCTTTTAAAGAACTACAAATAGCCTGACTCTGCAGTGAAAGCCTGTATATTTAGTGAAGATGGGGTGGGGGTACTTAGAGATTTTTTTGTTGGCTAAGGCTTTAAAAGTCCTGAAAAAAGATAAGAGCAGGGTCAAGTGATCCTGTTTCTGTAAGATTAAAGGTACTGTCTTCAAATTTTAACTATTTTTTTAATCTGGTAGTGCAGGGTCTTGGCTATCAGACGTACATGAAGTGTTTTCTAATTTTTTTCTAGTTTTAATCAAATGGCACTACTACTAGCATTTCAGATATGGTCTTTAAGTAGTTATAAAGTAAGGTGCAATTTCATCCTCTGTTCTCCTTTCAATCCACCTTTACAGAGTACGTTTCTATCACAAGCCCACATTTAACCCTGGGAAGTACCACAGGTTCCAGTCTGTTCTTCCAGACAATCACACATTTTAGAAATACGTAAGAAATCAGACTGTTGCTACTTTTACCTCAGCTGAATGAGAAACCCACAGTGGGAATGCACAACAGCAAACCAAAAAACTTGGTTTAGTATTAGCCAACCATTTTGCCCCTTTAATAGAGACAGTAAATATGTGACTGGCAAAAGATGAGGGTGCTAGTCCCAGCCAACCTGGGATAGATGAGCAAAAATGTGCCTTAAAAGAAAAAAAAAAAGAAATCTTTATGCAATTAATCATTAAGCACTTGCTTCATTATGGTTTTTACCTGAGAAGCCCATCTTCATTAGGATCATATTTACCAGTTCTTTCACGTGCTGTTTATTATAGATGTCTGGAATTAGTAAAATGCATCTGTAGTACTGAAGACAAGAACAGTAAATTAAAGCCAGCTCTTAAATAAAGTTTGATATACAACTTACTAAAAAAAAAAAAAAAAAAAAAAAATCAAGATTTTAGGAAAGGGGAAGGTTTTTAATACTTCAAGAAGTGTGTTCACAGTAAGTGCCAAGAGTCTATAGCCATTAAAATGTTTAAAAGTACATCAGACATGAGACAAACACCTACTTGGCAAGGATAAATAATTATACAAGTATTAGGCAACCCTTCCCCAGGTGCCTCCTTTACAGTCAACAAAAAAAACCCAAACAAAGACTACGATTGTGAAACGTCTATAATGGGATTTTTAAACATTGTTGTTAGAAGTTCTAAAACCAATTTTTATCTGGACAAAATTCCAGATGAAGTCTTGGGAACCATGCTTACCAGCAGAAAGAATGTATGTGTTAAGAAAAGGACCAGTAAGAGGCTACCAATAACAGCAGCTGCTTCTCTTTTACAGTAACACTTACAGAAGTGGATACAGCCCACACCACACAAATGTGCTGTTCACAGCTCACCTTTAGATCTTTCAATGGTATTTCCAGGTATTTTTGTATTGCATGTGACCATATAACTTCAAGGTCTGCCAATACTGCAGTGAGGGAGCCACCAGGTCCTGCGTGGAGATTCAACTGCCCTCTTCTAATGGGCCAATGTATATTATAAGAATCTAATGGATTAACATACAGTGCCTGAAAATAAGAGATTACATTCTGTGCATTGCTTTTCCCCATAAAATAGTAACAAAATGAGTAACAAATACTGGGAAAAAAAGTATTTCAGAAACAGATATAAGAAGACACTGCAGAACTCAGACTGATGTAACAGCAATACAGTGGATTTCTTTGTGACAGGGCTTGATTATAAACCATTAAAATAAAAAGACAGCAAATACATTGTTTAAATTGTTTGAATGTTCTTACCCACAGACATCTACCAAACATAAAGGTGTATTTTCCCATTACCTTGTATTAGAAACTAAAATAATTTGAACACTTTGAAGCCCACAAATATCAAGTTACTCAGCAGCAATTCCATGTAGTGATACTTTTATCAGTTTATAGCCTTTTCTCTGAATTATGGCATATGGGGAAAGTTCTCATCTACTCCCTGCAGAAACCCTGATTTATAGGAGCAAGGGATCCAAGATGCCTGTTAAGCAAATGGGGGAAACCCTCTCATCCTGCTGAATGATAGCAAATACTCAATTACTCCCCAGTAAAGTTTCTCAGCTTTGCTGGGTTAGCCTTACACGTGCTTCAGTACATACTAACTTACAGCAAACTGTTACTGATGACATGGAGGCATTAAAACACATGAAGCCTCATTCAGCAGGAAAATCAATCTTACCTCTTCTCCTACCAAAAATTCAGGATGATTTGATGTGTTTGTCCACTTGGCCCCAGAGCTGTGATCCAAAATGGCAGGCCTCATCTGTCTGTTATATGACCTGGCCTGAAATGTAACCAAACCGAATCCTGTTGATAAATATTTTACTGGTCGCTTTTTACGCATGGAAGAAAAAGGAAACACCCCTTTGAACCCAGCCCTTAAGGAAACATTTAAAATCTTAATTTTCTCACATTTTCAGAGTTAGGTAACACAATAGCACTATCCACATTTGGTCTATAAAGGGTATCTATTCTTGTCCACTGAAGCATAGGATCACACCCAAGGACTGTATGAATGAACAATTTAGTAAGATCTTAAGAATGAGTTACCTGATCAGGTGACACCGGTATGCGCCTGGCTCCATTTGACATCTTTTTGGACCATATTGCTTGGTCCACCATTTTAAGGCCATTTTGTCTCTGTTCAGTACTTTCAGGTTTCTAAGGAAAACCCCAAATAGTCAATGTAAATACTTTCCAACCATATGTCTGTATACTGGTAATACTGAAACTCTTATGAAACAACGAAATCTTTACAGTGGTTGATTGTAGAAAGATGTTTGTACAATGCAAAATGGACTTATTTTTAAGGAAACTTTTCTTTTAACTGCTTTTAGTGGCTGCTGGACTTCAACTCTAGTGAGGTGCTCAGGCCATTATCTGAAAAAAATATTCCCATATAGAGACTGCCAGCTAAAGAAATATGAAATAAGAGCAAAAATGTTTAAATAGATCTCAATTATTTAAAGGTGAGTTGATAATTTAATATTAGAGACGTTAATTTGATTTTTACAGATTCAGATTACATGTAAAATTATTATATATATTTTTTGTCCAGGCTGGACTAAAATTACTTGCTGTTTTACCCAACTCACAAACTAACTAGTAACCAACAAATTCACAAACAGTGATCTGATTCTAATCCTGCAGTTGGCATTCCATCAGAAGAAATACTGAGTGTGGTACCAGACCATAGCACAGGGAAATCAACATGTACAAACCCTTTTAGATTTAGTTCATTGCAAACAAATCAAACACAAACATAGACTGGTGCAAGCCTACTGACTTCAGTAGGTGGCATCTACAGTCCTGAAAAGGGTGAAAAAAGTTTGACTGGAGATGTATTCTCCTCTGGAAAGATATGAAGGATGAGAGGGACATATGCACCACACAACAAACCAAACCGCCTCAGGAACAGGCGACGAACAGGCGGATTTTGGCGAGGCGGGGCCGTGCCCGGAGGCGCGCTTACATTGAGGCCGTCCCTGAGGAGCCAGCTGTCCCTGTAGGCCGCCTGGCCCTGCTGCTTGTGCCGCCGCGCGATCACGTGCGGGATGCCCGCGGGCAGCGTGTCCGTGGCCCGCCCGAGCCGCAGGGTGGTCGAGCCGGGGTGGATCACCACGATGAAGTTGCTCTGTATTTGCTGAAAGCAGCACGGAGTCAGACCGAGTCCTCACCACCACCCGGAGCCCTCCCGGCGCTTCCACAGCCCCCTCCGCAGGCCTTTAAAAGGCCGAGCCCGGGCCGGGCCCGCCCCAGCGGGGAGGGAGCAGCGCCCAAGCAGCCGCCGCTCGCCGCCGCCGGGCCTCACCTCCTGCAGGGACTCGGGCACGGCGGCGGGGACGATGGGCCGCTTCACGCCGCGCTGTTCGCGCTCCCGGTCGCGCTCCTTGTCCTTGCCGTTCTCCGCCTCGCCTTTCTCCGCCTGGGTCATGCTCCGGCCGGACGGAAGCCGCGTCCGCTGGGGCCGAGCGGCGCCGCGCCCAGCGCGGGGCGGAAGCGGGCGGGCC
Source organism: Corvus hawaiiensis (assembly GCF_020740725.1). NCBI lineage: Eukaryota > Metazoa > Chordata > Aves > Passeriformes > Corvidae > Corvus > Corvus hawaiiensis. Next base: position 16,829,746 of record NC_063223.1, on the reverse strand, counting down.
CTGGCCCGGCACCGCCCCTCGAGCAGGTACCGTGCGGGGCTCGGCGGCTCCGGGGCGCTGCCGAGGCTGGTCCGGCTCGCAGCGGAGGATGGGGTCGTGCCCCGGCGCTGAGGGGCAGCACGGAGAGCCTGGGGAGCAGCCCTGCCGCTGCTGCGGGTCTGATGGAGCACCAGCCAAACGTTGTCAGCTGGGCTGGTACTGCTGGTGCGGCTGCAGGAGGGAGGATACAGCCCTCCAACAGCTTAAAATACTCCTCTATAAAAAGGCCGTAGTATAGCTGGAGTACGTGGTACAGCTGTAAAGAGCTAACGATAGTCAGCCTCCCTGTTTGTCGGCAGCGAGTTCCTTTATGAACTGTGGGTTCATAAAATGGGATGTTTGACTGGAGCTGGGCGCGATGTGGTTTTTAAAGGCTAAAAGTTGCTGTTACATAGCCAAGTCTAAAAGACGCAAACTTTGTGTTAGGTATGTATGGCAGGAGTGAGAGCTGCTGGAGTGGCTTGCTAATGGGGTGGCATTGTTGATTAATTTCCGGCTAACGAGTGTTAAGGAATACATTCAGTGCAGGGAGCCCGGGGTGCAGCCGCACTTTGAGCGGCTCGTTGAGCTCCGCGGGACCGGAGCCCCAGGTGAGAGGCCGTGAGCTGCCAACCCTTTGCACAGCAGAGGGCCCGTGGACCTGCGGCACAGCCAGGTGAGCGGACCCACACACATGACAGCAGCCCCTGAGCCCCAGGCTTTCCCATGCTTACACCGAGGGCATAAAAGCCCAGGGGTTTCTTTGTTCGAGGTCCCTCCTTGGAGGCACCAGCTGTTATTTACTTATTGCACTAAGATTAAATTATTTTAAGGATTTGGACGTCAGATACTCTGCTTTGAGAAACCTGGGGTTGAGCTGGTAAGGAAACCTGGTCTGACTGTGAGCGTGGCACCTGGATGGTCAGACAGGAAAATTTCCTTAACAAGACATTATAAGGAGGCGTAAGTAAAAAATTTGCAGTGGCATGGTGTAGAAAGTAATTTAATCTCGATTCTTGTCAGCTTATTTTTTGTCAAATAGATGCAGCACTCTTTAAGCAAAAAAATCCCTAAACCCATAAACCCCAAATGAACTCCAAGAACAGTAAGAAACTCCCATCCTGAAAAGGGGTATATTAAATGATAGTTACTATTTGAAAAAAAATAACTATTCTGAGATAGCTGTCAATATTTGACTATTTTTTTCTTGTAATAAAAACAAGACCTAATTTTATTGTAAGAAACCCCCAGAATTTGTACAGTAAATAGGTTTATACATTTCAGTAAGTTTATAGTGGAGAATGAAGCTGTTCCAAGAGGTGTTTCTGTTATAAAACCCATTATGGGCCTTAACGAAGCCAGGGTTGTAAAATGAAGCAATTTGTTAACTGCATTTTTAGAGTGCTTTTAGAGTATCATTAATACAATGAAAATATAACAAAGTACAGAGTGTTTGTCCTGAGAAAGTGAATACAAAACCTCTTGGGAAGTGCCACTTTGACTCTTGAGGGACCATCTGTATCAACTATAAATACGTATTTGTTCTCATCTGAACAGCAAAAGGCTTATTGTACTTCAGATTTTTTCAGTTTATAAAAATGATGAGAAAATCAGCCTTGTGACAAGCCAAATATAATTTACTTATTACTTTGCAACTACAGTAAAATGTTCAGAAACTATACAAAGACTTTAGACAGTAAACATGTATTTAATAAAACTGTGGTTCAGTTACACTGGATCCTTGACGAAGGAGTTCCCAGTACAACTTCATTAATCTGCTTCTACCACAGAACAGTTTCCAGTCAGGCATACACATCCCCATTTGGTCCACCACTAAACTCTTCTTCTTCTTTTCATCTGGCAGATGTGTATGCTTGTGCCTGCCTCTTCAGCAGGCGTTTACCTAGGAGATAAAGTAATTACAGTACATTTAAAGACAGGGCCTTTATTTGTGAGATAAAATTAAGTAAAAAATTTAAAATAATATTGTTTGTAATTTAGCTAAATGAGACATGCTAAAGACTTGGTAACTTTATTCTTGAGCAGGTTACACATTGCTGTGATTATGCAAAAGCCATCTCCGAAGTCTTTGCTGGCCTTGTGTCTACTCAACAAGAAAAAAAGGCCACAATGTTTTTCTCCCATTTGGAAGAAGCTTATCCTTGTTCTAATGAACTGAAATACTGGTGTATGTGTTTTCTGGAATATGAACTTTTTCCTACCAGATTTACAGGTATTAACCACCTGCATGGGTTTTTTTTTCCTTGTAACTTTTATTATAGTAACAGTGGGAGTGACTGATGATAAACAAGGATTGTTCACTTAAGTCTTAAAGTAAATTAAACTGTTCTGTAAATACACTGAGTGTCAGATGTAACTCCCACCAGCCAAGCTAATTAATAAAACAGAATTAAAGTTCAGGCAGCTGTAAGAAATTTAAAAACCGGGACTTCTACCTCTATTTTTAAGTAATTCTGATTTTTACACTTTACTGGAATTCAAGATTTGCATGGCTTTATAATTGTAACAGGGGAAAAAAAAAACATTTTTACTAAGCTGTTTAACAACCTTATTTTTTTCCTTCTTTTCTGTTGAGAAGTATTGATTTTAAACAAAAAACCTTGCATGTCATATGACAACTATTAGAAATGCAAACAAAGTTTCAGTTTCTACCGATCTGGACAGGACTTTAAATAAGCGGCCAAAGAAAATTTAAAGCTATAAATTACTTATCAGCTGTGCTCAAAAATTTTTGCCACCCTTTGTCTATCAACTTCTGTGCAATTAAAAGTGAAAGCCCACCGTTCCTAAGCCAAAATCCTTTTTAACATCCCTTCCCCCTGCTTTTTCTCCCTTCTCTCCTTTACTGGAAGTATCTTTGATTCTTTGATTACTGAATAACTTTGATTATTTTCCTGTTTTGGTAACTTCTGCAACAGGAGGACAAAGCACTCCGTTCTACCTTAACCCTGAATTATCACTGCTATTAAAAAAACCTCCAAACCCTTCAAAGCAGGATACAGCAGATTTGGAATTACCTTCCTCATCCACCTCCAGCCATTGGTGGTGGACTGGGGCCTCCACCCCAGTGATTTATTCGGCCCATCCTACGGCGAGGATGTGCTGGAGGCCTGAAAAGAAAGGAATTCTATTGTCATTAAACTTTTCAACTAGAAATAGAATAAAACTGTCTCTAAATGTCAGTAGTGAGAAAGTCTGAACCTCTGAAAAAGTTGAGTTTCACCTGACAAGTTGTAAGAAAACCCCACTTTCATGAAAATTCTCTTCTGCACTGTTCTCATTACTGCTGTGTGATGTGAGAAGGCTACAGATGACTGATGCTTTTACACAGTCCTACAACACACTTAGGCTGTAGTGTTTATAGAAATCATACCCCCATAACAAAGTGTTTTGCTTTATCTGTAGGTAATGTAATACAAGAAATGACTGAACTAATGCAAGTCAAATGCTGAGTATAAGCGTGTCTAAGAAAAGAAGAATTTTAACAAAGATATCTCTTGTCTACTAGGCAGGTTTCAAAAATAAGTTTCAGAGAGTGTTAGTCTGTACTGCTATTGCAACTATCCAAAGCTGTGTATTATCAACAGCATTGCAAATAAACATTTTAGCCTTCCTGCACAACCCAATTCAATGCAAATCCCAACTGTAATCTACTCAGATTCATGTCACTTTGCTGAGATAGGGGGAAAAAAACTGGTGTGAATATGAAAAAAATACCCTCTTCCATCATTGTATCCTGAATAGGAGGAAGATGTGTAGCCTCTTCTTCTCAAATCTGGTTGAATAATGCTCTGGAAACTGAAAAATCAAAACAAGGATTAGGTGAATTGATAGCTAGATACAGTTTTTGACTTTTTTGATTGGAAGATAAGAAATGGCCTGAAAAACAGTAAGTAGTGTTCAGGAATGAACAGTGTATCTTCTCAATATCAATCTTGGTAATTTGTCTTCTCCATATGAAACTAAAATCTGAAATAATTCCAAATTATAGTGAGGGCTAAACTATAAAATCTAGTTTTCTTGTTAATATGCAAGAGATACATAAAGTATAAACATGTAACTGAAATAATTAAGAACTGCTGAATACATTACAAGAACTTTTCTGTTTATTAATGGTCTTTGATCTGGGGCCATAAATTTTTGTTTACTTCTATGTGATTACTTTTACATAGCCAGAATCTATTGTCACCAGTAGAAATTCTCCAAACAGCTTAATTATTTGATCAGCTAGTAGATGCTGTTTAACAAAAGTGTATGCTTTTCCTTTTGCAGTATCAAAACAGATGAAACGTAAAAAAACTCATTTGAACTGCCAGTAAATTAGTGTCACTTTTCATGCACTTTTTGTTAGGTATACCGTGCTTAATAAACAAAACCACATGGTCGTAGTAAAGCATTTATATATACGGAATGTTAAAGAGTAAATATAACATTTTTATTGTTGTATTACTGATGGCATTGAGTAACTTCCACGTATAGCAAATCTAAAATGAAGCTCACCAAAAGAATTAACTTCTACTTACAACAGGACAACAAAATCTGCTATCGACCAGAAGAAATCTGTTATAGATGACAAACTCCAGGGGGCCCGACTCTGGTTATCCAAAACTTGTCCTGTAACACATCCAGATACAAAACATCCAGTGACGTTCAGTGTGTGACATTGTACAGTAAATTACATAAAAACATATCTGCCGAGTCCAGAATTTGCAGCTGGGACGGAGAAACTGCACTTCGTGGCGGCGAGTTTCATTTTCTGCAGGTTATTGCTCAAGTACTTGAACTAAAGGGGTCACCACCGGCACACGGGCTCTGTGTCCAGGAAACCTACAGAAAGCACCAGCGCAGCGTCTGATTCCCCGTTAGCGGTAAAGTGCTGCTCTGTGACTCTCCCGGTGTCTGCAGCCCGCACTTGGACTCCTCCAAGTCCCTCAGTACGGTTTAGAAGCAGACGAGGCTCGGCCGCAGGCCGCAGGGCAGCGCGGGGTGACGCGACACCGGCAGCGGGCGGACCCTACCGGGCTGTCCCGGCAGCGGCGGCGCTGGGGGGCCGCGCTCTGCGCAGCGCGGGCCCGCTGCCCCCTCGGTCGGTGCCCAGCCCCCGGCCCGGCCCCTCAGCGTTGGAGATGCGCACCACGGCCGCCCCGGCCCCCCCGGCCCCTCACCGTTGGAGATGTACACCATGGCTGCCCGCCGGCCCGGCCCGGCCCCGTCCCTGCGCCTGCGCGGCCTCCGCGCGCATGGGCAACGGGGCCGGTGACGGAGGCCCTGGCGGAGGAGTGGACGCTGCGCCCGGGCCGGAGCGGCAGCGCCCGCGGGGCTGTGGCGGGGCTGGGTGGCGCTTGGAGCCCTCGGCCCTCGGTTCCATGTTCTCTCGCCACAGGGCAAGGGCGTGCAGCCCCTGAGGTTAACGAGGTCCCCCTCAGCACCGCCTGTTATCGAGGGGTCCCTGTCAGCAGCCCTGTTAATAAAGTTTTCTCTCGGCACCCCGGTTAAGGGGGGATCCCCCACAGCACCCGCTGGTATTAACGCGGTTCCTCTCAGTACCCGTTAACGAGGAATCCCCCTCCGAGCCCTCAGCAGCCGCGGCGGGGCCGGCCTGAGGCGGGCGGGGCTCAGGTGGGACGGCTCCTCCCTCATAGCGGGCGGTTCTGGCTCACTCTGAAATGCATTTCTTTTAGTGGTTCCAGCGCTGTCGGAGCTTCTCTGCTGCGTTGAGCAAGAGTAAGAGGAGTTGGAATAGTCTGTCAGTTGCATAAAAACTAAGTGTCCTTAGTCGCCTTCTGCAGTAATGATAGAAATATGACCAAGTGCAGAGATGATTTAACACTTCTCTCCAAAGGGAACTTTTGCTCCCTGTATTTAATGACAAGTATGTGGCTATGTATTTTCACATTGTGTTCATGGGAATGTTCAAACCAAAGTCGGGCATTTGTTTTCATTTATTTTATTTTTATAAAAACCTTGCCCTGCAAACAGTGGCTAGCATTCCTTCTCTGGGAGAATAGATGCTTGTAAAATTTGGAGTAACTATATAGCTTTATAGGCAAATTGAATATAATACCTTCTCTCTGTTAGTTTTTAAGCTAAGCTAATAGAGAAAGGATGTTTAATTCTGATATGAAACAGTGGTAAAAATTAATGTAAAAACAGTTTAAAACTTCCTTTGCAACAGCTGTGTTTTCCTAATAATGATGAGGTAAAGTCCTTTGCTAAGAGGGGCATACCAGAAGAGCTTTTTCTGAAGTTGAAATTGTAATACAGTGTCTCTGAGAGTGTAGTTGTCCCCCAGTAAAGAAATTGTTTGCAACTGGCAGGTGTTTATAAATGTTCAATGTTTGTAAATAAACTCTTGCAAACAACTGAAAGCAGCTGTGAAAGAAAAGTATCTGTAACAAGGTGTCTAAAACAAATGTTTATCATTATTGTAAGAGCCGGATAATCTGCAACTCAATAAATGGTGCAATGCAAAAGTGTTAAGAAGATAGTGGTGAATAGTGCGAAATGGGCATAAACACAGACAGTATGCTAAAATAATCCAGGGACACCACTTATATACTTCTTGCTTTCCAAATGACAGAAAAACCCCAAACCCAAGCAACAAACAAGATGATTAGTGAGTTCTTCGGGTGCTTTTTTTTTTGTGTTTGTTTGGGGCTTTAAAAAGTAAAATAAAGTGTGAGCTACTCTTGGTTTGTTTAGTAACAGTGATAAATATTTTTTCAGTGCTCTAAGATTATATAATTAAAATGCAAATTTTCTCTGTGAACTGTACTTTAAGTGAATGAAACTAAAGAAGTATCCTTTTTAAACTAAGAGTACTGGTGTGTGTGTATTCCTAACCATTTTATTTTTCCAAGAAGGGATGTCCAGGTACCTAACAACGGCAGAATAACCAACCATTGTATAAAATGATACATGAAAATGTCAGTGTTTGTAACTGTCCTTAAAGCACTAACATATGCATTGTTAATTAATTTATTTCCGCATTTAGCTTTTAGATAATGTGACGTTTGTAAGGGAGGGTTAAAAATCAATGGTAGCATTGCATTATCAACCTGATTATCGGCCTGTCCTTGGGTCAGGAACTGAGTAGAGAGGAGGAATGGGAAAAGAGCTCTCCCTGTGCAGCTGCAGTTTGTGGTAGAGTTGGGACAGCAGGTGTGGCATAAGATGTGGTAGAGCCTCATTCCTGGGAATGCCTTGGCTCTGGTGTCCTACTCAGCCCCACCTTTGCCTCCAGCCTGGGGCTGGGAAGTTCAGAGAATCAAGGGGCTCTGCACCTCTGCTTATTGAACAGTAGGAGAGGCTGTTTTGAGAGTCAGCAGCAGAAACACAAACCAGCTGGGTGCCCTTGTGAAGGTGGGTGCTGTGAGCAGAGGTGTGTAAGAGCTGAGTTACCACAAGTGCTGTTTGGAAGCTGGGGAGCTGTGATTATTTGACAATAGGCCAAGGAAATATTTGTGCAATGCCATGAAGAGTAGCGTGGACCATACATTAAGATAAGTAATTGAAAAAGACCAGTGTTTTGTTACATTTACATTTTTTAGTGCCTTCTGAACTATCAATGAGATACCTTCTTATTTTAGGTGGTGTATTTTTTTTTATGCTCTGTTCCAGGTATAGATTGATATATTTTGATTCCTTGTGAACTGTGTTTGCATACCGATAGCTAACTACCCCTGTCTGAGCAACATGTTACTGTGCTTTAGCAATACTTTCTATTTTTTCATGAAAAGTAAAAAAAACATGGGTCAGCTATTTTGATAGCATTTTCTATACTGAGGGATGACCTTTTAGTTGAGGTGCAAGAGAACTGAAAAGTGGTGTGCATAGAGAAATGGTGATACAGCATGAAGAGTGCTTGTCCTCTCTAAAATTTATACGATGTGTGACTGTAGACTTTTTAAGAGAAAATAATTCTGAATTGGAAGCTGAGTAGTTCTGAATTGGCCCTGCCCTGAGGAGGATTTGAATTATACTGATCACATTCAATAGCAGAAATAGAAAAGACACTTTTTCTTTGTGACTGCTCTATAGTTATTTCACATAGTGATTATCATGTTGCACCAGCACACAATTAAAATGGAAACATTCAAAATTTAATTTGGACTCAAATTATTAATAAAAGAGCTGATTGTTATGTAATATTTGTTTTATGCACACAAAATTAATAGTGTATGTCTTAGAGTGAGAAGGTCTTCTAAACACATTACAAATGTAGAATGTTTATTGCAACATAAACATAAAACCCAGAGGATATTTCACAGGATTCTATTTTTTAACTGCTTCTATAAGAAAAACTTAAATAACTTGGTGGAAGAGCTGATTCTTGGAACTAAATTGTGTTGATTTAATAGCAGAATTTTCAATAGAATTTACGTGTTCAAGTAGCTTCAGTTTTGAATAATTGATTGAAAACCTAAATTTTTTGTGCTCTCGTGCTCCAGATAGAGATATCTTTAACTCAAAGCCCACAATACATGAATATATCTTGTGCAGATTTCATCTGGAAGATACGTTTTGCAAAATCAGCAGCTCTGATCCTGGCATAAAATCAGGTCAAGTACATAAGCACATAATGCTGTGAACTATTTTTTCCCCTGGCTGGGACAGAGACTAGATGTTCTACTAGCAGAATTTGTCTGCAAATTGTTTGTTTATACAATTTCTTGAGATCTGAATAACAAACATGAAGAGGCTTTAGTTCACATTTATTACAGTTAAGAGTTTGAAAGCAAATATATGCTGGAGGAATGCCAGAGGATTGCCTTGTGCTTTTATAATTCTTTAGATAACAACATATCCTTATATACAAAAAGCCATAACTGTCTGTGTTACATATTCTTAACAACAAAGTCTTTGTCTCTCAGTAGAATGAATTGGTGGCCCTCAATTTAAAGTCGTATGAGAGTCTAGAAAGAAACTTCCCCACTCTACGCAGGGTGAATTGTGCTGCATTTAATGTTCGGGCGGAGAAAGAGCAGGTTCGGTACGTGGTGAAAATATCTGAGCTGAGTGAGGAAACACCCGCGGTTCGGGGATGGGGATACTTGGAATGTCCATGGGGTGGCAGCGCACGTGTGAAAGAACGCGACCTGCTTTGTTTAACGGTGCTGTAAATGTTCTGCCGCCTTCGGCAGAGCATATCTGGATCCTCTTTTATAGAAAAATCCTTACTCCACTGCCACTTGACACTTCGTAATGCAGAAACAGCAAATTCTTTCCGGGGCCAGTGTCAGCTACACAGATTTAGGAATCTGTTAGAAGTTTCATGTTAGCAGAGTTTTGGGTAAAGTGGGAGAAATGCTTGTATGTTTACATATCATTATTTTATTGATGGGAATGATTGGGGGGCTCGTTGATTGGGGCTTTTCTTCCTTTTTTTCTCCACCTCTGCATACTTCCCCCAGTTCGTGGAATACCAGACTTCCTATTTTGTTAGTGGAACCATTGTTTTTTTCTTTGTGTTTTTTTTTTCCCCCCCTATTTTTGTATAAATGAAAAAAAGGTGAACATAAATGAGTGTAATGATGACCTTTTCAACTGTAGCAGGTAGGAAAAATAATGATCATGACATGGGTTAACTGAAAATAAAAATCAAGTCCTCAAACCCATGCAATAAGTTAACGATGAAGCCTGAAATAGAACTGCCCTGCTTACTCTCCTACTTATATAATTTCTTGAGGATATACTTGCATCTGTCAGGAAGAGAAAGCAAAAGCAGGCTCAGACTCTGTCAGTGTTTTGGTTTAAGGCAAATATCCTTTGCCTTGTTGTGCTTTCTGCTAATGCATGAGAATTTGATTTGTCATGTACCTGATGAGTCTGGATTATGAATGTGTGCACACACAGAGTGCCTACTTTTGCGTGTTTTCCTTCTTTTTTTTTTTTTCTAAATTCTTGAAAAATATTTGGTTTTCTGTCTAAGGAAAACTAAAATTTAATACAACAAAATCTGAAGAATTTATGTTCACATTAGGGATTATCCTTTTTCACTACTGTTCCTGTATTTTGAAATCCTCTTTGTGAAGCACACCTACCGATTTCACATGGCTATTTCCACCTCCCAGATTTTATTTTGATACCAGCAATGATGTCATTATGCTGTTGTGGTATCTTTAGAAATGAAAAGGAATGATTAACCAGGGAAATGGATTCGTTAAGACAGGTGGTGTAATGTGAATGTTGCCTTTTTTGCCAGACTGTTAAGCCCACAGACCAGGGCAGTACCTCAGCTGCAGGTGACCATGTGGTGAAACTGGTGTCACAGTCTTCTACTGTGATTTTGGTCCTATCTGCATGCAAAAATTTCCTTGTACTGATTTGTTTAGCATGGTGGTACTACAAAATCAGGGAGAGATGCTCTAAAGACTGGGAAAAGATAAACATTTGGAGGGGAAAATGTCATCTCAGAATGTTGAAGAATGGTTTGAAGGCCAGACATTATCATATCTAAGTAAACCTGGTCTCCTTCAAAAGGTTTTACATTGAATGTGTTCTCTGGAGCCTGTTAGGGCATACGGTGTGTTTCTGTTATCTGTAAAAGCCGTCTTAATTGTTTGGCATAGGTTAGACTGTCTGTTTTTGGTGATAGCTTGGTTGTGAATACACTTAAAAGAGGGGAAAAAAGCTTTAGCTCACTGATGCTGTGGAGCTGCTTGTAGATAGCTGGAACATTCTTATCAGCCAGCTGGTCGGAGAGGTATGGGCTGTTTGACTGAGGAAACTCCTATGTGAAAAGTGGGAAAGGAAGCAGAGAGCACTTGCATTCCAACAAGGTGCTAGTGTTTGTCATTTATCTTTATTTTTGTGTCTGAGGTGACTACAACGCAAAATGTGTAATGAATCCTCTGGTCTCACTGATGGGATATACCCTGAAAATATGTGCAGCTGGGATATCCCAGTGCTGTTTCCTGCATGGATTGCATCTACACTGATGACTGAGTGAGTAGAAGTGTTTCTTCTTGATTCATATTTGCTTTTCTGTGTGTTTGGAGCTTTGTGTCTGCATTTGGAGCCTTTTAATGTGCACTTGAACATGCCATTGCCGTGCCAGGAGTGGATTCCCCCTGATGAAGCAAGGTTGAGATTGCACAGCAGCTGGAACTCCCCTGCAGCTTGGGCACGGCATGATCAGCTCTGTTCCTGTGCTGTGCACACTGAGGACTGGCAGCTGGCAAAGATATCACGTGGATGAACACTTCTGGAATCAGCAGATTTCAGCAAATGAAACCTTGTTTTTTCCCCTCTTTGCAGCAGTAATGGCCAGCAGTTTCCTTGTCAGTAGAAACTGTATAAAACTGTATATGACAAGATTAACATAAATTTTAAGAATTTCACTTACTGCATTGGAAAGGGCAATGCAAATAAGGTGACAAATTGAACAAGGCCCTAGATGTTGCTAGAGGTATCTCTGATACTCGATACACCCTTTTAGCTGTTAAACTTTCTTTATCTGCTTCAAACTTAACAGCCAAGGTAAAAATAGCACCTAGGATACTTCACAGAAGTAGGTGGATGAAGCCAATTCCATAATCTATTTGGTGAATAAAATGGTGATGTGATACCTGGAACATTGTTCTGAAGAGCTTGTATGGTTCTGTTGGGTTATTAATATCAATTTTTTTGGCTTCTGAAGATTTGTTACTTTAATGAAATGTGTTTGTGCAATCAAAACACCTTTGAATGGCTGAAAAGAGAGTAAGTATTTAAAAAGCACGTGGTTGTTGAAGGTGGGATGTACTCACACTGGAAAAGCTCATGCAGGACTGTATCCCATATGAGGGACCCCAGGCTGGAGGAGGGAAAAGGCTCTTCTCCCTTGGTAGCGGCAGGAACAACCTGTGATGAACTGACCGTAAGCCCCATTCCCTGGCTCCCTGTGCTGCTGGTGGGAGGAGGTAGAGCTTGGGAAGGAGGGAGGAGTGGGAGAAAGGTAGTTTTAAGATTTATGTTGCTTCTCATTATCCTACTCTGATTTTGTACGCAATAAATTCAATTAATATCCCCAATTTGAGTCTGTTTTGCCTCTGATGGTATTGGATGAGTGATCTCTCTCCTGGACCTTATCTCAAACCATGAACCTTTCATTATATTTTCTCTCCCCAGTTGTGAAGGGGAGTGATAAAGTGGCTTTGCTGGGTGCCTGGTGTCCAACCCATCATCCAGAGTTAATTAGAGAAGTGTTATGTAATATCTGGTTGGGGAACACATATCTGCTCCCAGGTTTAGCTTTTGTGTGAAAATCACATTTGCTTCTATTGTTATCACATGATAGAGGACTCTAAAGATTCTGATTTTAAAATACAGTTGGCACTCTTTGTTATCCTATTTACTGCATTTTTTTCTTATTTAATGCCATCCATTGCATTATACCTCATAATCTAGAACATAATGTACATGGGTTCTGTGTTATCAGAGGCAGAACTAACTCCCAGTAAGAAATTGAATATAAACTTGAATATTTTTGTTCATTTTCATCAGACCGGATGACAAAACCATGGTTTCGGTTCTTTACAGTCATATTGTCATGACTTTAAATGTTCTTTCTTTTATGCCTGACTTAAATGGGTTTTTAATTCAGAAGGAACAAATTCAGAGGAATTCCCAGTAACTTCTTTATATTGAAAATTAATTGCAATTGAATTATCCTGTGTTTCATGCTTAGGGAAGCAGAAAAGCCTACCTGTAAAGAATTCTGAAGTGCTAATTTTATTCATCAGTAACTATGGTAAAAATTAAAGTTCTCCAGCAATCCACTCAGCGTGAAGCTGAGCTTTAATGGTAGAGAAAAAGAATGCAAGTCAGACTGAGTAATGACATGATAAAATTTCTTGTTGAGTTCTTCCATAAAGTAATATGTTGAATTCTAATTACTGCATCCCAAAAAAAAAAAAAGAAAAAAAAAAGAAAAAAAAGACAAAAAAGACATTATAGCATTATTGAGGAAGGTTGTAAAAGTTGATTTCTTTAGAAGCAAAGTCAGTAATAGATAGGTAGTATCTGGAAAAAAAAAAGAGAGAGTTGAGATATATAAACATGTAAATGGATTAAGCAGCGGAAAGTTTTTCCTTTTTTTTGGTAACAAAAACATGTGATGACAGTGAAAATTAGTGAGTGATAACAGGTATGTTTATGGTGTCTTGACAGAACAGCACTTCCATGTGGAAGGAGGTCATTCTTTCCACAACAAAAACCCACCAAACCCCACAAAACCAGCATAGTAAAACTGTTTTTCTTGAAAAAGGCTTTGGAATCAAGCATTTTAGATTTTGTGCCTTCATACTGGGATTCTTAAATTCTAGGCTACTGTCAAAATTAAATTTCTTTTTGGAAGAAGTGGAGGTGAGTTTAAGGAATGACATCTTTTCCTTAGGCTTTGTATTCCTTCAATCTTCTTGCCCTTGGACAAAAAAAATTAATATGTGAGAATCAAAAGGAGTTGGATGCTTTTGACTAAGAAAAGTGTTTAAATTTGTGCTTTCAAACCAGTCAGGGATATAAGCAATCACCTTTGAGTCTCCAAGCAGTAGGAATTAAGCCGAGCTGTTTGACTAAGTAGCTTATTCTCCTATTTATCTCAACTGGTATCTCTCGTGATTTTCTTTGAACTGTTTGACAGCAGGTACTGGAAAGAGCTGTAGCAAAGCATTTGATGCCTGGAACTCCTTTCAGAGACTTTCCAGCCATCATTGCTGCCTCCTGCTTACCCTACTGCTGTGGATCTGCAGATTTTCTATGGATATTAGAAGCAGTCACTGGGCTGCAAGATTTGCTTCTCTCCCTCTGTGTTACAGCTTCATGTCTCATAATTTACAGAAGTTTCTACACATTGTCCTGGCAGTGTTTGTCTGGACCCATTTCTAAGGCAAGATAATCCTGTCCTGCACTATCCCATTGTGTGACATGGTCTTGCAGAGAACCAGTGAGCACCAGTTCATTGTGAGGATGAAGTCAGGCACCAGCATGAAAACACAAGGATTTTAACAAGCAGGTCTCATGGCTGGTTTCTTTATGAACGATATACCCCAATCCATCTTCCTGCAGCCTGGTTGCTTTGGCAGCATTTATCTCCTAAAGCTCTCTAAGTGATGTTGGATATCATTTGTGTAATGCTTCAGGTGGGTGTGACTCGTGGAGAAAGTGCTTCTGAGCATTTCCCACCTGCACCTTAAACCTGTAGGCCAGGGTTTGCTGCTGACCCAGCACACACAGCACCCATGCCTTTCCTGACACGTAGCAGGGGACAAGGGCTCGGTGTCTGGCTGTTCAGGTGGCTCCCAGAGGAAAGGACAAGGATGCCAGGCTTGAGGCAACTGCTTTTGTTTGTCATGCAGAAAACCTGCAGGTGTGTGGCAGCAAGGTAAGCAGGAGATGGTTGGTGACGAAGTTCTATATTTTCTTGGCTCTTTTCTTTTCTTGAAGACCCATTCTGCACCCTTTAAAACTTTCATAATTTTAAGTCATTAAGGAGAAAGAAAGTATAAAGATTGTTTTTTCTGGGCTGATACTTTCACCCTGTAACCTAATCCTTTATGTTACAAGACTTTCTTCCTGGCTGTTAGCCGGGTACACGTATCACTGTAGCCTTAATCAAAGAAATGACAACTAAAATGGTGTGAGAGAAGCTTCCAAAGAATTGAACTCACAGTAGATTACAATGCTTTATTAGGCTAATAGATTTTAGAAAGTGCTTGTTTCCAGATTTCCCTCTTGAAGCTGTTCAAAACATGCTCCTGAGAGCAAGCTGGAAAACAAAATCAATAGAGAGTAGTTTTGGCTATCACTTGCTTTTCTGCTGCAATGTGACTGATCCCATCAGAGTTCACTCGTTTAATGCTGAGCGGCAGAATCCAGGTTCTGGAACCATGAGCTATATTTTGTCAGGTTGCTTTCTTTTGTCAATTACAGCTGTTTTGAAGACACAGAAACTTCACTAATAGCCCAAAGTTCCTTCTGTTTCTTTTTCCATGCATGGAAAACTGACACTGTTGCCTTCAGATTTCAGCTCTGTTTCATTGCTTGACAGCATCATGTGTTGATTTTGAGATTTTTTTTTTCCTCTCCAGGCCTATTTTCTAAATCTCTTTTTCAGATGACACCTGACTACACAAATAAACTTTTTTTAAAATAAAAAATTAATAGTAGCTTATGCAATCTATGCTTTTGCATGGAAATGGCATAATTGGACAGTAAGTTACCTAATTTGCATAGAAGTCACAGATTCCTGATAAACTACTGGAAGCATATGTCCTTTGGGAATAAAAATGTAGAGAAAATTTCTGGGTGTTTTCTTACCAGCAATATAAAATGTGGGCATCTCTTCTGATGGGTAAATTGCTTCTATGGTTC
Organism: Corvus hawaiiensis; assembly: GCF_020740725.1. Classification (NCBI taxonomy): domain Eukaryota; kingdom Metazoa; phylum Chordata; class Aves; order Passeriformes; family Corvidae; genus Corvus; species Corvus hawaiiensis. The sequence continues at coordinate 16,814,353 of NC_063223.1, read as the reverse complement.
TGTATCTTCTTTGAACCTTTGCTTCAGCAGTTTCTGGTCCATTTACAAATGCTGCCGTGATAACATAACCAGTGTGTGAATATTTCCAGTGTTTGGGTACCCAGAAATCAATGTGTCTGCAAAGTGATTAAGCACAGAGGAGTAATTTATTACTAAACTTATACAAGAGAAAAACTGGAAGACAACTTGTTCCTTTTAGTCTTTGAAGCCATTATTTGAATCTCTTAATGTTAATATATCTGTTTTTTTCTAGTCATTCTTTCTTTTGGATGGACTTGAGGCAGCTCTTAACACTTTTACAGACAGAAGTGGGGACAGCGTATGAACTTGAAGATGTGAGTGCCTTTCAAGATCTGAGTTTTTGATCACAGCATTCTTCACTCCCTTTCCATTAACTTTCTAATTAGGTTTACATTGCAATTTTCATTATTGCTATCACTGAAATACCTATAGTCAGCTCAAGCTGTGTATAAAATAAAGAGAATATTTAATTACACTGCATATTTCATTTTAAGCATGAAACTGAATAAACTTGATACTTCTGGCAAAATCAGTTTCCTTAATAAGAATAATCAATTACATTTTCCTTTCTGCCACACGGCCAGACATGCAGAGCGATTCTTTCCACCTGGCTTCCTCATGTCATTTGAAAAGCCAGAATTAAAAGGGACAGAACAGGGATTGCAGCCCTCTCCATTCCATTACATAAATTTTCCCTCTGTGCAGCTGGTACACTGAAAACAAAACTGCTTCAGAATAGACTCAGTAGATCTTAACTGTGAGAACTGTTCTCTCTTAACTGTGAGAACAAAAGGACTTTAATTCTATAGTGTGATTTTTGTCCTAGAGAATTAGTATTAATGGTATTGTGGGGATTCATAATCACCTCTGTACATCAATGTAAAATACACCTTTGTCTTTCTGTAAGTTTGGTTGTTGTTTTTCCCCTCCCTCTTGCTGCCCTCCCTGAAACTGCCATCTCCTTTGCAATATTCAATCTGAAGTAAGAGAGACCCTGAAAATTATGCACTTGCCCTCATCTCAGCAATTAATTCCTTCAGTATTTTATGGCATCTATACAGCCACTGGTAAGTTCAAAATAGTTGGGATAAGCAGAAATTAGAGGAAGTATATAAATAAGCAATTAAATATAGAAACAAGGGGGAAAGTGTTTTCTCTGCAAGTGGGTTTTTATGTGTGTGCTGCAGCTACTTGTCTCCTCACTGGTGAGAAAACTCAGGTCATCTTCAGAAGTCTGAAGACCTCCCTAGGAGGGAAATGTAACACTCTGTTGTGGCTTCTACCAACTAGAACAAAGCAAAAGTATCTCTAGGCTCAAGAGGTTACTACATGTGTTCTATAGAAAGAGTTTTCACAACCTGTATTCTGAAGCCAGTTCAATTTTACTAATTCTTAATTCTTCATGCATGGTCTTTACAGAGCCTCTTAAGCTTGATTGGTCCTTTATCAGAATTTATTTTATTTGAAATCATCAGGGTCTTGGAGGTCCTAGGCCTGCTGTGACTCAGCAAAATTCCTACAGATTGTTGCTAATTTTTTTTGCAGGAGCTTTCCTATTCTTTGCATATTGATACACTGTGCTCATCTCTCATATAACTAGTGCAGCATTTTGTTGTAAAATGTTGTTGTAAATCACTTTTATGTTTTAAAATGTCTTTGCAAGGTGGTGGAATGACTTAGCAGAAAGTATTGCAGTTGCTGACAGCAGATTCTTTCCCTTAAGAGATAATGCTTGCAAAAAAAAAAAAAAAATACTGTAAGCAGAAAAAAAGTCTGCAAGTCTCATTGTCCACTTTGGTTCCATGACCTTGGATGTAATTAGAAGACTTCCTAGCTTTGTTGCTCAAGCAGTGTGTAGATAGTCCTATACACAAACTTGATTGGTTTTATGAAAGAGGAAAAATTATCCAGTCTAGGTTCTTGAAATGAAAGGTAATTAAACTGATTTTCTTTTCCTAAGAAATTTTTATTAAAAATTGACCTCTCTGAGATCTGAACAAATATAGACTCTTACTTTTTTATGTTAGTTCCATCTAGTAAGGAAAAAAGAAAATCAGGTTTTTGGTTGGTTTTTTTTTCCCCTGAAAACCTTTATCTAATTAAAAAGGTATGAGTATTGCCCTTATTCTACAAGGTTATTTGATTAATTATATTATCTATTTCACTAGTGAGTATAGTCCTTAGACATATTTCAATGAAAACAGGACTTTTTAATCTGACTGTATTCATTGTATCATGGGAAATCCTATTCCAATTATTTCTCTTTCTCTTTTGTCAATGATCCTGTTTTAAATATCTGATGTCTGTGATAGCAGTTATGTGAATTCTGATTTTTGTAACACATATCCTGTTTTACATATCTTTATTTTATTATTGTTAACCAAATCAGACCCAAGTGCCATCAGCCATCATATGTTTTGTAGCATTCTGACTTAGTTCATGTCCTTCTTGCCATGTTTGTCTTTTCTATTGATTGCACAGAAGTGAAGAACACAGTGTGACAGTGCTGTTTATTTATTTATTTATTTATTTTTTCTTTAGTCTACTCATTATTTGTTTCTGGACCTCTGGAGGAATTATGGGAACTCTCATGTGTTGCTAGCCAGTTGTGAGGGAGCAATGTCCGAGGGTTGATGAATTCACTGATGTTTTGAGATTGATGCTGTAGGAAGAGGAGCCCCCTAGACAAGCACAGACTGTTCAGGTGGCTGTGAGCAGCATGAGGCTGCAGTGGCACTTGGACTGCTCCAGGACCACAGTGCAGCTACTCTTAATCACCTTGAAACTTCACATAAAAAAGGCTCTGCAACTTCCCAGACTCCTGACCATGGCAGACCTGAGGTTACTTTTGGAGGAATGGCTGCTGGTGTTTTCTGACAAATCTAGTTCCTTCCTGGCAAATTTTTTTAAGAAAGGGAAGAGTACACATACTTAAAGCTGAGTGCCAATCATCTTAGGGCAGCAGCAGCAGATGCCATTCTCTCTCCTCTTCTCACCATTTTATCCTCAAACTGGTAATAGACTTTGACAAGCACTGCTGTGGTTAAGTAAAGAGACAGATTGCCTTGTTAGAGGTACTTCACAGAGTAGGAAAAAAATACTTTGAGGACTGCTTAGATTAATAATTCATAGTTAGCTGATGTAGCAGGACAAACAAAGTACACTCAAAGTTCCAGTTACCTGGAGATCATGAATGTCACTGCATCCTTAACATAATGGACAAGATGCTGCTTCGGGAGTTCCAGGGACAATGTATTCATTGCTCTCCACTTTGTCTAATGTAACAATTAATGTGATTAAGCTAGCGCCAAATCTGTTTTAAATACTATTGCACTGGGTCATTAACTTTAACACTGTCATCATGTTCTCCCTAGTGCCTTTGCCTTATTTAGGGAAGGTACTAATGCTTGGCAGTCACTTGAATCAAGAACATATTCATGCTTCTCTAGTTCTCAAGATATTACTCATTGTTCGTGTATTGGGAATTACATTGGACTAATAGGGCAAAAAATTCAGCCCTATATCCCTTAGCCACTTGAAACTCCCACTGGCATAATAACTAGTATCTTTATACCCATACTTTGCAAAACTATTGGTGTTTAGCCAGTTGTATGTGTTGTTTTTATCTTGATGGATGCTCTGTTAGGAAACCTGCCTAGAATAAAAGAAAACTGGAGCTGTTCATAGGTCCTATAAAGGACATGATGCAGTCTAGTTCAGAAGAATTACTAGGTAATTCTCAAGCAGTTCCTTTTATTCAAAAGATCTATCAAGCCGTGCTGGATTTTCTAGTGAGCACTATTGGGATTGGCTGGACCCTGCTGCAAGGGGTGCCTGAAGATGTGGGTAGTAGGTCTAGACACCAGTGAAATGGTTTTTAGAAATAACTTAGATAGTGGCACAAACTACATATGAAATTTGTTGAGTTTGGAAAATTGACTTGTGTTTAAAAGAGTCCCAATGATCAGAATGAAGAAATTCATCCTGCAGAGACTTGGGAGAAGGTTCTGGTGTCAGTTACACAGCCACGAACCCACAGAAACACTCAGGTAGCAGTTGGTGCAGGTGGCTTCTAGTTTTTGTCTGAAATCCCTCATATACTTGAAACAATGAAGTGATTTTATGTCACATATAACAGTATTTCTGTGCTAGAAACTTATTGTAACAAAAGGAGAAAAAAGAATGCATTGACTTTTTTTATTACAGGTATCAGTCTGTCACTGCTCTCATTGTTCATATGTGGGAACAAGGGTAAGAAAAACGTCTAAAATAAATTCTTACTTTATAATTTGCATGGATTTGATTTTAGGAGAATGAGTCCTTGGCCTTGAGCTTAAAGGGAAGAGGAAATGCACTCATGTGGGACTATGTCTGAAAAAATTCCTAGGGAAGCATTAAGTAAGCACATTTATCTGCTAGTGGTTTGCAGACATGCTCTTCAAATGTTTGTGTTGCTTTAGTTGGGAGAGTTTTAAAAGTAGTCAGATATTAAATTGAAAACATGTTGGGTTCACCCACCATGATATGTGAAAGTCTGTTAGGAACCAGTGTGGAAATTGATCTGTGAACTCAGTTCCAGTAAGATTAGAATGCATTCACAACATAGGGTGCACTGTTCCACGTGTAGAAAAGCATGTAGCTGTCCAAGGGCTTGTATATCTAGGAACAGCCACTGAATCAAGGTAACCTTATTCAGTAAAGTTAAGACCTCCATAAGCGAGATTTGTACCATGTTAAATACAAGAGGGGCTCCCATCGAAGTATAAATGTGAAAATATTTTTTTTTTTACATTTGTGACTACTTTTTAAAGATGTGTAACCTTCTCTGAAGCTCATAAAGCACTCAGAGATGTCTTTCTGGAGCAGGCAAAGCTGTATTTTTATGTACCAATCCATATGAACATCTACATGTCCATAATTATGCTTGCTTTTAACCTCTTCCTTGATGATTTTTTTCTTCTGAGTTCTTGTAGTTTTCAAAACAATTCTATGCTTTGCAGTTTGACCTGAAAGGTCAGAATTAAATGTATACAACCCTGTTCCTATAGAGCTGGTGCAGAATGTAGTGGATTTCATCTCCTTTGTATACAGCAGGAGCCATGTTGTGTTAATTAACTCTTTTCATAGCTGCATCATTTCCTAAAAAAAATTTTGAAGAACTGATTGTGGCTGTGGATAGAAGCTAACTTCTTCATTTTCAGCCCTGGTGCATACCATAAACTGAATTACCTCTAATAGCTGTTCTGCTGCAAAATTGTTTTTTTTTTTTTGTCTCGGCAGCCTTTGAAAGCATATGTCTGCAGCACTTTGTGTCTTGAAATAAACTGAGGGAACTTTCACACTACTGTAGAATCATCTGACTTGATAAGTACCAAGGAAGATGGAGTTTTTCTTGTGCACTAGCCAGATGGATTCCACAGATTCCATATTGCACACTCTGATCCATAGTCTTTGCAATAGTTAGTTTCTAATGTACATTTGAGCTTCAGTGTTTAATTTGTGATGACCTTCACTTCATTAGTTAATGATTTTAAAGTGTGTAATCCACTAGCTGTTGTTTTTTTTTCATTCAGTAGCCATGTACTTCTAGAAATTGCTTCCCAATAGATTCTCTTAGTGTTTTATGTTTTTAGAGGGAGGGTGGATGGGAGGACAATTTCTTCCTTCTTGGATATTTTCAAACTTCTTTAAAAAATTGGGATTGAGAGTATATAATGCCTAAGAAAATTTCCTTTTAATGACCTAGTCCACTTCCTTGTGAGAAAATTGGACCTTCTCTGTGCAAAATCCTACAGAGAATATATTTTTGGGTAGAGTAGGTATACCTGCACTTCTATCCTTTGCATCTTCTTCAAATTCTGATTGTTTTGTCTATTTTTGAAATGATAAAACACAGTGAATGTTTTTGGACATTCCATTTTCCAGGTACTTGGGAAAACATGTGCCTATTTATCAGACGCTCTAGGTGTGTATTGCTCCTGCACAGTTCCCACAGGATTTGCTTTTTCTGTGGGAACTAACTCAACCTCAAGCTCTTATTATGGCATGTGCCTGTCAGGAGTAACTTAGGGGGCAGGTGGGAGGTGAGAAGATACTTCTGTAAATAAAGGACCCTGTGAAATCCTCACCTGAGAGAAAAGAAAGTCTCGTGTGAAGGTAGCATGGGATTTGTTTATGGATGAAAAGATGGGAATTGTTTCATAATGTACCCAAGATAAAGTGGTAGCAGCCTGTTTTGTCTGCATCCCAAAGGACTTGTGGCACATTAAATCAGTTCAGGGAAGTAAGAGAGAACCCAAGAGCTTTAGGTGTTATTTCATGTAGGCTCATGTAAAAAAAATTCCAAATTTTGTGTGTGTATTTTTTCCATATATGATGAGCTCATTAGCTCCTCAGAGAACACAGAGCTATCTGAGGATAAGAAATGTTAGGCCCCAGACTAGTGAAAAATAATTCCCAGGATGAATTTTTCAAACCTTTCAGATGAAAGTCATGCAAAATTAAAAATAAAAAAGTGCATTTCAAGGTTTAGAGATTATTGCAATGAGATGAGTATACAAAAACATGCATAAATTATGCCTGCTAGATGAAGCCTTTTAAGTTATTATTCTTACTAGTGTTGCATTCAGTATTTGTAATATAGAATTTAAGGAATTCTGCCTGATACCTGTATTTAAGGTGGCATCATTTATAAGCAGAATAAAATGCTCAGTGTTTCATATTAACAACAAGTAAAAGATCTGCCATAAAAGGGGATGAAAGAGATATAATGTCTAAATTCTAGTCATTGGCCCTTCATTGGGAAGACCATCTCTCCTTAGGGAATTTGCTTAGTTCATAGCAATTGCCATCACTTTGAACTGCATTTTGACTTTGGTACAAAATATACTGGGCTCTTTGGAGCTTAGTGACCATGTCATGTAAAACCTGCACTCAGTAAATGGCATGCAAGAACAGTATAAATATCAGTGTATATGTACAGATAGCTAACACATAATTACCAGTAAGCTGTCATCATGAATAGAAAATTATGGTGATTACGAGAACAGAAAATAACTACCTTTCTGCCTCTCTTTTTAATACTGGTACATATTCTCATGTGAAAACCACAAGTTCTTTTCCGGGTCACTTTTGCCTGTGCTGTTCCTTTTTGTGAAAATCTTGAGATAAAGCATTCTGTAAAATGGAGATTTTTCAAGCCGTCATGGACAATCCATATTTGACATTTTCCAGCAAGTTAATCTCCTTTGCAAAGCAAATTCATTATTGATCAGATAGTTTTAGGCATAACACACTGTAAAGCCAGTGCAGAATCTACAATAGATTTCCAGCAAATTAGCAAGAGTGGGGTAGCATGAAACAAATCAAGTACACCTTGTGATAGTTTGTTGCTTTTCCAAAGAAGAAATAGATTTTTTCATGCAGTAATGGAAAATTCTCCCATAGCATGGCTTGTTTAGCATGTGTTTCCAGAGGGTATCCTTGCAGATAATGGACTTTTGTTTGCCCCTCCTTGGGACTTCAGAATTTTGCAGAGCAACAAAATTTGATTGCCATGTTCTCAGTGCATCCTTGAAAAGTCCATGATAGAAGCAATATTAAAACTGTCAAAAGACCTAAGTAAACAAAACCCACAAGTGTTAAAAGGCAAAGTATGTGTTTGTGTAAGTGATACTGAACTTCAAGATTACATCTGCAGAAGATCCTGCTGCTTGTGGGCTATAATGCAGAATAACAATTACAGAAAAATTGCAGAGTGGTCAGTAAGGCAAAATCATCAGCCCTCAGGGTTATTTGAACAGGGCTGTTGTATTGATGCTGTTTCATGGGGGCATTTAGATGTAATGTGAGGCACTTATGGATGTTGGATATACATTACAAACATGAATATCCTTTTTCTTATCTTCTCTGAAATGACCTTTCACACTAACCTATGCTCATGTCTTTCTGCTAAAAGGATTTGCAGCTTGCACAGCTCTGTATTTCAGACTGTGGTTAATGCATATGCATTTGCTGCTTGTGCAGGTGCAGTTCCTAATCTCAAGGACAGTGATCCAGTTATGTGCTAAATGTGCAGGTCGGCTGTGGCCTCACTTATCCAACTGAGGCCTGGCAGATTCTGTACAACAGGTTTTCATTGCAGGGATCATCTCCACATTACTGATAGAAAATTTGTGTGTGGCACATGCTGTAATAGTTCCATTATAACATGCACTGCAGAAGGAACTCCAATCAGTTTCAGGTTTTTGGCACAGAAGAGCTGCAGAGCTGTATGTGGTTCTCACCATGGAATTAGTCTGTGGAACCCTTCTACTGTATTGTAGAGTCTATGTGAATTCAAAAGGTGGCCATGCAATTTTGTGAAAGTAAAATTCTTGAAGGATGGGGAAGCACAAATATATCAGCTCTGGGTCAAGAAGTCTGAGCTGCAAGCTGGTGGAGGTTGTGAGAATATACTTTAGTGTTATCATTCCAAGTTATTTTTCTTTTTTTTTTTTTCCTTTACATTCACTCTTGGGTGTCTGTTGGAGCTGGAGTACTGAATTGGCTGGCTGGCTTAATGCAGAAATACTTATAAGTTCTTAAAATCTTTAAGGATTTTTTCACTAGAAAAATGACAATTATTTAGCAACAATGTCTTTTTGTAAGTCTTAAGGGTGCTTCTGCCCTTCTCAGTTTGGGGGAGTTGGTGATAGACTCCAAACTGAGGTTAAATATGTTTGTATCTTCTTGAACCTAAATCTCTTTGTTGCTGTTTCCCTGATGGCTGCGCCTTCTAGGCTTCTACCAGCAAGCTTAGGCTACCTGATTTAAACTGTTCCCCTGTTTTTAAGGTGGTCAGTGGTGTCTGAGTTACTACCCTGGTGTGGAGTGGGAAGTAATGTGAATAATTCACTTTATTATGTAGAAAAGCCAAGTAGTTGTAATACAGATGGAATTCAATATCATTCCATCTCCTTCCCTATAGGTGCTTGGACTTGTCTCAGCATATTGCCTGGTTTCATCAGAGTAACAAATCCAAAAAACTGTCAAGTCTCCATTATCACCATGTCTTTGGCACATGAGGTAGATTTTAAGTAGATGATTCATGAGAATACATTGTTGGAAAGGGCTGTGCTGAAATGTGTGTGACAGATGTCAAAGAAATATTGCTGATATATTTTAGGTGCTGCTCCCAATTGAGGCATTCCTGAAAGTGTAAATATCCTATAGCAACAAGGAAAAAATCCTTTTGTACTCATCAGGAAGTGCTTTGTATATGGTTTTCTGGAGCCAGGCTGAACATTTATGATGCTGACAATAGACAGATATAGAATAACAATATTAAAGTCCTCCTTCAGGCCAGAATTCTGGGACACACAGCTGTGCTCCCATGCTACTTTCCAGCTTTTGTGTAAAGGTGATTTCCTTTTCACTGCCTTTTGTCATTTCTCAGTGCTATAAATGGAACACTGATTTTTCAGCTTGCAAAAAAGTTTGTGTAAAATGCACAAAAATTCACAAGTGCCTTGTAAATGCCAGTTATAATAGCAAATATCTGAGTATGTCAACCAAATTTCCTTGTGTATATGTGTGTGAGTAGGACCAGCTTGGGAAAGTTACTCAGATGGAAAAGTTGCCACACATGCAAGACTGTTTAAACCATATAAATAACTAGTTACTTGTCATGCGCGTTGAAGTATCACTGATGGAGAGTCTTAAAAATTAAGACAAAATTAAAAAATAAAGGCCCAACTCTCCAAATAGTTTAGAAACTCCAGACAGGATAAGAGGATAACTTGGGGTAAAATCAGTCCACCTAGATGAGAGTGAAGGGGAGTGCATGCCAAACTTAGGGCAAGGACCTTCTTGTACTTGTGGCTGCTCTCTAAGGACCATGAGAGGAAAAAGCTGAAATTAATCGGTTTTACCAGAAAGATGAGAATGGCTGTGAGACCACAACTGTTGGCAAGGGTGTTCCCAGGAAATCTAACAGCACCTAAGGAAAGAGGCACTAAAAGGGAAAGAGCCACCAAAACTCTTCCAAGATTTTGTGACTCCATGAACTGAGCCTGTTCAGCTTCTGTTTTTATTGGAAGATATCCTCGCAAGGTAACAGATCTGAAATTTCCTTATAATTAACAATATTTACCAATCATTATGGCTGTAAATGACACTGAAATTAAACTTTGTTTTGGTTTTCTGAGTCCAATAAAATTGCTGTTTATTTTGTTTTTTGCACTGCAAAGTATCAAGGGAGTTTAGTGGACTGAAATAGAAAACAGTACTTACAACTGCAGTGATACCAAGGAGCAAATATGAATAAAGATATGTTAAAGTGAAAATAAACATAATAACCAGATACTAAAAAAAAAAATTACTAGATATACAGTTAAATCACAATTTAAATTTTAAAAAGTATTTTTCCTGATCATACTTTATGTTAACTTGATATCTTTATTCTGTGCTACAGAATCAAGTTTGTTTCAGGACAACAAGCAAATGAAAAGTCTCTGTACATAAGGTGTGTTAGTCCCCTTCCTAAAGCACAGGGAAATCAGAAAGGTGGTTTTGTCATCTGAAATTTTCCTCTTCTGCACAAAATTATAAATGATATAAAGAAATGTATGCCTTAAGGAATATATGCATAAGGAACTTAAGCATATAACAACATCAGAATCAATGATTTCTGCCTAGAGAAGTGACCTTTCCTACAGCAGCCAGTGTTCTGTTTTATAAATATTTGATGAAACGCTTTAGATAGGGCTTGTTGTTAACAAAGGAGATAAGTGGGTGTAAGTGTGCTGTGCTTGCCGCGGGCTCGCTGGGCAATGCTGTCCTTACCAGCTGCTGGACCTTCTAGGAGGCTGTGTGAGGCTGTGAATTTGGCTTACACACCTTGCTGTTGCAGTAAAATAACAATTAAAATATGTATGTGTGCCTATGTGTGTGTCTATTTCTATTCAAAAGAATAATTCCTGCTTTGTGTCTGATTCCATAATGACGGAGTTAAAAATCCATTTCTGTGTTTTCATCCAGTATAGGCCATGCTCCAAGACATGGCCACAGAAATTGTCTTTCCTCTTGGTTTCTGTCTGCAAGTTCAAATGAATTCCATGATGTGATACTGTCAGCTAGTTTTGTGCTTTCATGTGTTTGCTCAAAAAGAAGAGCACTTTTGATGTTGTTCTACTTATGTCTCATCAAAGGTTTTGTAGCAGCTGCATTTCATGGTTCTCTGCAAAACCACCTGGAAAACATCCATCGTCTGAAAGTGATATTCTTAAGAGTGCCTTGCAGACTCAGAATTGCAGGTTGCTGAATGCTGCTAAATTGAAAACGACCCTATTTGAAAGGAAATGGATGCCGTCAATCCTTTAAGAATATCAAAAGCTACAGTACAAACAGCTCACAAAATGTAATGGGTGTCTAGAGATCCAGCTGTAAAGCTGCAGCGTAGTGGAATCTGTTGAATTTTAGTCATATAGAGTAAGGTTTTGCATATCTCTCTTAAAATGATTTTATATTGAATGGCTATTTTAAAGATTTACTGAATATGTGATTACCTGTGCTTATTGAAAGAGACAAGACCTGTATTTAAAGGAATTGTAGTTAAATACTCCTGTTACCTTCATGTCTTCCCCTATCAAGTTGTCAAAGAGAAAAGCATATGCATTAAGCTTTATGTCTGCTTATCCAAAAGCAAATGCATTTAAAATATCATTGGAAAAGGGTCATTGCTGCAGTTCAGAAATGGTTAGGAGAGTACTTGAAATACCATTTTTTTAAAGAGAGATGAAGAATAAATTATGCATGTTCACGATCAAGTTACTCATGAGGTCCTCAAGGAACTGTTTGTGTACTTATGCTGATTTATATATTCTATATATGCATAAAATATTAACAAAAAAGGTAAATAGTACTATCAACAACAAATTTGTTTCCTCAGTGATCTTAAACAGCGAAAACTTAATTGGACTGCACAGAGTTTGAGAAGGATCTTTTAGAATTGTATTAAAAAGTGCCAGGTAATAAACAGAGGAAATCCTGATATAATTCTACAGTTATCCCTAAATTGGCTGTTGTTATTCAGAGGAAAAAAAAAATCTCAGAGATATTCTTGATGGTTCTCTAAGAATGTCAGCTGAAGGTTTACGCTGGATTATTCCAAGTGGCTTTAGAAATGTTCATTTCGGTGAAAATTCTATGCTATTTTTAGCAAATCCATTTTGAAAAAAAAAATCTTTATTAAAAGTGTTCTCATGTCCACCTTGTACCTTTAAAGTAAATCAGTCAAGTGAAATTAAGATCCTTAAAGATCCAAAATTAACAGAAAATACTAAGTGAAATGAGAAGCTCTGTTGTCCCTTTTTGTTTGTTTTATTCTACTGCAATCTGCTCTTCCTTTCCATTAATCATTTCTAGTGGCACTTAATGCTGTGATTCATACCATTAATTTATTCCAAGAATTACATAGATAGTATATAATAATTAACCACTACATGCTGTAGTATGGGTTTCACTAACTGCTACATGAAAGGGCAGATATCTCCATACTGATCTGACAGTTTTTGCTGTTCAGGTGACAGAAAGGATGCAGATGCTGGCTGTAATTAATAAGTAGAGATTTGTTCTGTTGATGGAAAGCTCTCAGCTGGAATAAAGCATACAGAGCCGGCTTCTGCACCAAACACTTCTGCCTCTCTGACATCAGAAGAGGGACAGCATTTTGATCCATTAATCCACCTGATATGTAATGTTTTATGAAAAACATGTGTTGCTAGGACATTAGATTGGTGTTGGCTTGCCTGCAGAAAAGTGGAGCTGTAATTATTTCATTGTTTTTCATCTGCTGCACTGGTCAAATGAAAAATTTCAGGAGATAGCATAATGGAAGAAGAATTTGGACTCTACCTTTTTTTGAGTAATGGTTATCTTAAAAATAATTCTTAAAAGTATTCGAATGATATGAAACTAAGTCCTTTAAACTATTTCCCCTGCTACATTGACAAAGATTTGTGAGGATCTCATTAGTCACAAGAAGTCCAACAAAGGAGTACTCACTTTAAGAAAAATGTTTCTTTGAAAAGGGAAATGTATTGTTTTGGATTTACACAAGGAGCAGATAGTAAGGTGCCCTTCTCGCGGGGTCACCCAAGCAAGTAGCACACATATGTTTTCTGTTAAACTGCTGCCCCTGCTTCTGCACTTACAGTACATTTTAAGGAAAGGAAGATAAACTCATACCAGGAAATAGACTACAAAATGAAATCTTTATTCAAAGTACAAAACAAAACCATTTTGTGGAGATTTTTTTAGGATTGCTAAAAAAGAAAACGATGGGGTTTAACTCTGCTGTAGTTTTAGATCATCTATTCCTTCCGAGTCAAAGGAAAGAAGAAATCTCCAGGGGGGAGATTAGAAGCAGTCGTTTATGGCGGGTATGGGCTGTGAGGACGTTTGTGGGTCGGGAAGGGAGGCTCCGCTCGGATCCGCAGCTCCCGGGGCGCCCCGAGCTCCCGCCCCGCGCTGCGCCCGGCGCGCCACCGGGGGGCGCCACAGTACGCGGGAAGCGCCGGGAACGGCGGAGCGCGGGCTCGGGAAGGGCGGCGAGCGGGCTCGGGAAGGGCGGCGCGCGGGCTCGGGAGTGGCGGAGCGCGGGCTCGGGAGGGGCGGAGCGCGGGCTCGGGAGGGGCGGCGCGCGGGCTCGGGAAGGGCGGCGCGCGGGCTCGGGAGTGGCGGAGCGCGGGCTCGGGAAGGGCGGCGCGCGGGCTCGGGAAGGGAGGCGCGCGGGCTCGGGAAGGGCGGCGCGCGGGCTCGGGAAGGGCGGCGCGCGGGCTCGGGAAGGGCGGCGCGCGGGCTCGGGAACGGCGGCGCGCGGGCTCGGGAAGGGCGGCGCGCGGGCTCGGGAAGGGCGGCGCGCGGGCTCGGGAGTGGCGGAGCGCGGGCTCGGGAGTGGCGGAGCGCGGGCTCGGGAACGGCGGCGCGCGGGCTCGGGAAGGGAGGCGCGCGGGCTCGGGAAGGGCGGCGCGCGGGCTCGGGAAGGGAGGCGCGCGGGCTCGGGAAGGGCGGCGCGCGGGCTCGGGAAGGGCGGAGCGCGGGCTCGGGAAGGGCGGAGCGCGGGCTCGGGAATGGGGCGTCTCCAGAGGAACCCTCGCTTCTAGAGCTGAAGCTCTCAGCGGCCGCTGACCTTTCTGCCGCTCACCGCAGAGTTTAGAAATGCCTGGTGGTAATTTTTCTTTCTGTGCTGATCTGACACTGGGGAATTCCTGTCCCAGTGGAGTATCAAAGTGAAGAGGGATGGTGGAAAGAGAAATTCCCAAATCCTGCTGTCTTCCCTGCGTGTTTGTTTTCCTCCCCCCCCCCCCAATTTTTTTTTTTTTTTTTAATTTAAAATTTATTTTAGCCCCCTGTACATTAGTCACAGAATTCTGGTCCAGACCCTTCTTTTGAATTTGCTTGTGTTTTCTGAACTTTTTTCACCTTTGGCTACAGACAGTCATTCCTACTTCACGGTGCAATGACAATGACCGATAGCTTTGAAATGAAGTAACCACCTGGAGCCCATTTCTCCCAGGTGTGGGTGCTGAGCCACATTTAACTGCAGTCCTCATGGCCATACAGGCATTTCTCCTCGGTATTCTCTAGAGATCCATGGCAGAGAGACTCTGCTGATTTTTTTTTCTCTTGGCATCAACACCATCAGGACTCACAGCATCCTTATGCTGGCTACAGGGAGGTGCAAAACCACCTACCAGGTTATTCATCCACTTCAGCTGTTTGTTTGGGATCACAAAAAGTTGGCATTGCCACTTCCAGGATGTGATGAAACCAAAGTGCATGGGTGAGGTAGACAGGATGCTGTTGTAATCCAGCATCTCTTTGGAGGAATCGATAATTCTGATCATTAGAAGAAGTATCATTTCATCATAGTTGCCAGAGTGAGAGTGGAGTTCTTACAGACCTTCCCGGTGGGTTTGACTCTGGCATCATCTGGGTTACTGTTGGTATCATGCATTTCACAGTCAGTGAAACACTTTGCACCTGGGAGTCCCTCCAGCCCTGTGATGAAAGGGGGCAGCTGTGTCCTGGAAGGCCTCTTAAGGCAGTGTTAAGCCCTAGGGCACCTTGAGGACCTTTCTGGGCAAAAGAGCCCATGCAGAACACCAGTGTGGATAAGGAGCTTATGACAAACGTGTCTGAGGCAAGTAAGTCTTTCCATGTCTCAATGTCTTTATATGAATACTGGATGCTTTTAAAAAATGTTTTAAATAATTAATTTTTTTAGCTATGCTTAGAGCTCATTAAAGAGCTAAGTGGATCAAAACCTATGGGTTATGATACAGTTATAGACCATGTGTGTGGTAGTCTAAGAATCTATATTCAGTTCTTGACAACACAGACTCAACAGTTTCTGTGCTTTCACTCCCACGTGCTATAAATATACAATGGAAAAATCTAAGTGTTAAAAATTTCAAAGTGTTTCCCAGGCTGTTCCTGCTATGAAAAGAATGTGCCAAAGTGGGTCATAGGTGAGAGTGGAGAATGGGATCTGCTGTTCTATGATGTTATTTCCTCATAGTAATGTTAAAGGTAAACAGCTGTAACAGTGGTACTGTACATCCTGACAGGTCAAACAAGTGAGAGAAATGCCAATAAAACCACAACTCATTTAATCATTGAGATTAAAAAAGTGTTAAAACTAGGGTTTTATTTCTTGAGGTGGAACGTTTTTGAACTGCCTTTGTAGTTATTTCAATTTTGTTTTATACATTTACCTACCTGCCAAGCAGCTCACAGATGTAGGGGCACAGCTGGGTAGCACTTTTGGTTTTGTTTCTGAGGAAAGTTTATCTTAGAGCCGGTAAACCAGTAAACCTTTGAGTGGCTATTGAAGATTTTGAACTTCTAATATTGAGCAAAGGAATTCTTCGGTTCTGCAGGACTTAATTAATATTTTTTTGCATGGAATTTCTTGTTTTAAAGAAATCTACGAGGTGATGAATGTTATATCTAAATTCTAACATGAATCCCCATAAGAAGAACACAGAATTTCTGATATAGGTGTTTTCCTCATCCTTTGTTGACCAGTTTTTATCAGTGTTTTCTCTAATAGAAAGGCTGTGTTATTACTGTGTAATAACTTCCCTTCAGGGTCTGCCATCTTTTTTCCCCCTCTAATGCAGGTACAAACCTAATGTGTGGAGGTGTTCCTGCAGTCCAATGGAAGTTGCAACAGAGTTAGTGTTAAGAAATATTCCATTCTCTCTCATTGTGTGTTTTTCATTAAATATTTTCTCAAGGATGGTAAAATACAGCTTAAAAATTGCCTGCTCAGCTCAAAATCACTTCCCTATTGATTTGGTTATCTGCTTGCTGCTTTTGCCGTGCAGACCAGCAAGCAGTTTTGTTTCTTTGGTGAACTTAATCAACGAGGAGAGAGAGAACATGGAAAAAAATATGCTTGGTCATATCAAAACATTTTCCATGCATTTCAGCAATGTTCATACCGAAGCAATTACTCTTGTTTTTCATGAATATTCCTGTAAGAAAAAAGCAATTTCCATCTAAGCATGGTTATTAGTTTTCCTCATGAGATCTTGGAATGCATTATTAGAAATATTCAGAGAGATATGCAATTGGTGGTACTGTTGTGTACCATTGGGAAGCCTTTAATGACTGGTTCCTGAGACCTTCCTTCCTCTCTGTGCTGTGAATTGGCGTGGGTGAGAATAATTATTGGTTTCAATGCAATCTGTACCAGTGCCCTTTTGAACAGAGGGTTCAGGCTGCAATGTCTAATTGTGGGATAGATGGATTTATAGCGAGTTGTGGTCTGCAGGGCACAACGCTTTCTGGGTACACCATGCCTGCTTCTGCACAGCTCTGCAGCTGTGTGCTCCCAACTTCGTTTTTACAGACGATGGATGCTGTCATTCCTGGTCTCTGTGAATGAATCAGAAAGGAAAAAATCTTGCTATTAGTTCCACCATTTGCTTATAGTTTCTGACTTTCTTATATGACTACACTGGAATTATTTGAAACTTTTTTTTTTTTTGCAGGTACTTTCCTGCCCATATTCAGCTGAGTGTCCCACAAGACAAATGCAAAAACTTATATTAGTTGTACTTAAGAGCTTTAATAGGGCTGTGTTTATTAGTGTATCATTTTGTTATCTCACCAAGAACATGTTATGATGTTTTACATGCCTGGTATTTTCTAAAAACGTGGAAATCCATCTGAAGAATAATTTTTGATTTCCCATTTTTCAGATAGGAAAGCTGAAGCATAAAACCAGAAAGACTCACTCAGGGTTCCCAAAAAGGCTGCTGTTGAGCTAGGAATAGCCTGAAGCTTGGGTTCTTAGAATCCTACTTTAGTATTCATTACTGATCCATATCATGTCCTATTTGAAATATAAGCGAATCAAGATTTATTTTCTGCTATGTTTTTTAAAATAGAAAATATTTCTCCTAATAGAGGACCCTGTGCTAAATACAAAGGATTGTAAGTTACTGAATCCACAGTGACTGAGTTCTTTCCTTGTTTGGTTTGGAATTAATTTTTTTTTTCCATGAAGTTACAAATGTATTATTTCTACTCAATGCTGATTTTGATCTTGACATCATGCAAAACCTCGAATTCCCATTCCCTCTGCTGAGAATCTTAGAGTACAGGGGAGACAGACACTGTGAGTAAGAAATTTTTGATTAGTTGGTGGTTCATCATAGTAGGACTACATGTTTTTTTGTTGTGTTTCCCAAGTATTATTACATAGTAAATACAGATTTATTTTTTAATTGGATGGAATGTATTTTCCTAGTAGTCAGCAAATGAAATTGTATCAACCAAACTAATTCAGCTACAGAAAACCCGAATTTAGACAAAAAAGGCTCTTTTTTTTTTTTTTTTTTTAATGTCCCTGTTACTTTAGTCTGCGTATTATTTAGAGTACTAGAAAGGGTGAAATTTAATTTTAGTGAATGTTCAAAAGAATGTTCAATGTTCAGAATGTTCAAATGAATGTTCAAAAGAATGAAATGAGTGTGCTGAAGGAATCCATGGTGCTTGTGTTGGAGGGCAGCCTCTTGGGAGCTGCAATCTGCAATTGAGGCGCGGTGTTTTTAAAGGAATCCACGCTGCTTTACAGGGCATCTTGGCTCTTTAGCATTTATTTCTAGGACTGCCCTGTGGCAATCATAAATCATCCTGTCAATAGGTCCTTGCCTGGACTATTTAGACTTGAGACATTGATTCCCTAGGAGTCCACTTTTATAAAGAAATACTGTCCATTTCCATTCAAGAAAGGACACTATTGAGAGGAAACATGGGCACAGGAAGACTTGTCTGCCTTCTGGTGTTTTCTTCCGGTGCTTTCTTCTCCAGGCAAATAGATGATCTGGGTTTGAATTCCACATCCTGATGCTGTTAAGCTTCTTGAAATAGACCACTTTTGATATTCTCTGCATATGACTTTGCCTCAATAAGTACATGCCAAAAAAATGAATGTGCAATCAAAAAATGTTACCAGTATGTAGTGTGCTAAAGAAATTAATTTCAGTGTTAATAAATACACCAAGTAATTTTTAATATAAGCCAGGCAGTGATTTGATGCAAAAAAGTAGAAAATAAGAGGCAAGGAAAAATCCCTCAGTTGTGAAATTGGCGTTAATAAGTTCTAACATTAATGGCATAGCTCTAACATTTCAAAAAAGCAGTGGTCCACAGGAATGTGTTGGTGTTAAGATGTGTACCACAACACGAAACATTGCTGTGCAACATGTGTTAAAAATATACTTTAAAGAGAATTACTACAATTTGATTTAATTATATTCATAATAGACATTCGCACGGCTTCCTGGTTATAACTAATTAATCAACACAGAGCACACACTTATTAAAGCCAAGGACAGCTGTGGCATATATATGCACAAATATAGGAAATATGGAATACAGCCATCCATACTCTGTGGTGCAAATAGCTTTGCTTCAGTTAAAAAAGGGACCTTACCAAAAAAGCTTAGTGTACAATTATATTTATATATTTGCATACATATACATGGCTATATGTATATATTCATAAAAAAGTATTCTTAAATAATTCTTGTTTGTATTTCACAATTAATGTGAAATGATTGTGTTACTATTTAAACAGCTGCTTCCTCAAGTCTTTTTAGCTTACCTCCACATTTTTATGATGTTCTTATAAAGTTTTTTACAGATAACTGTCATATTAGATCTTGAATCTTCAGTTTCTGAAAGCACTCTGCAGTCAGCTGCCAGTTTTTATTAATTATTTCTATTTATTCTTTCCTTAATATTTCAGCTTTCTCAGCATGTAGCTCAAACTTCTGAGAAAGGTTGGTTTGCAACTCCAGCAAGTTCTTCAACAGCTGCTGCTGGTTAGTCAGCATTTTATAGGTGATTGTCATTGTATAGTATGGCAGTAAAAATGCTGTACAGAATAATGCCATATATATTTAATAAACTTACAATTTTTGCAAGCAACATAAACCTTAAACTGATTTCTAAAATAGTGATGCTTCTAAATATCTTTTCATCTGTCATACCTAGAAAATACAACGTGTAATATTTTCTGAGGCTTCTTTTAGAAATTTCCGTGGTCAACAGCCATAACGGCATTTTGCATTTCTGCTTTGCTGGGTACGAAGCTGCTCTGTGTGGAGGTGAGAATGCCTTCATTTCCAGCTTTTATCATGGGGAAGGGTTTTATTTCATGAGGAGGTTATTTGTGTGGTGCTTCCGCAATGAGCTGTGAAAGTAACTCTGAAATTTCTCTCCGAGAGCGTTCCCCAATCTTAGGATCTGATCTGACAACACCTTGGCCCTGGTCCTGACTGCACTGCAGGCTCTTTGCACCATCCAGAGCACAAGGTGACTCTGGGGCCAGTTTAATTGGCCATGGAGAGATGTGCACAACAGAAGGAGCCTCCCTGGAGACTCCGAAGTGTGGGGTTGGGCCACGCTCAGGGAGCTGCCAAGCTGATGGTGCAGAAGCCTTTGGGAACATTGGCAGCCAGAGAAAATCCGATTAGACTTTGGACAGCTATGATTTATGTGAAAAGACTACACCAATAAATGTGCAGCCAGTCCACTTCCCAGCCAGGGTGTGGGGAGAAGCGTTCACAGTGAACTCATGTGTTCACAGACTGGTTTGCAGTTTTAGTGTCTCTCCAATCTGTGTTGTGTTAAAGACACGATAGTTTCAGTTAAAGCTCTAGGACAAATAATTTAACCAATGTATTTCTGTTTTTTTTTTTTTCCCTGCATAATTATCACTGTGCTAGAAATGTCCTAGTCTGTGGATTTAACTTCATGCCTAGGCTCATATGCGACCCAGTGTAAAGAGCTCCTCATTCCAGTGGAAAGGGTTAACAGGAGGTGAACAAGGGATGTGCAGTTAAGATATCTGCATGAAATTTTTAGGGGAGTTATGGGAAGCATTTTAATCTTATAATTTTTCACAAATTATTCCTTTTTTAAAATAACACACATTTGAACACAGCTAAAATGTCCCAGGCTTTACCACATATCTCAAATTTTGCAATAACAGGAGAAAATGTGCCCTTTCAGATTCTTATGTTTTCTTCATCCATCTCTTCACTTAGAAAGAGAGTAAAGGGAAATTATATTTAATCTTTTCTTTCTCATCCTCCTACCTAGAAAATTATGGCACTGAGTCAGGTGGGTAATTCAGAATAAAAAGAATAGCTCTTGTTTACATTCCTGTATCTAGTTTTCAGAGCTCTTTTTATATTTCAAAATTATTTTTTCTAATAGTTCTGGGTGTAAATTTGGCAGACCATTCACACTGCATTTATTGATGATTCAATACCAATTGTCCTTCTCTGAGAAGGTAGTAATGATTTTTTTCATGCTTTTTGCTTTCTTTTGCCTTTTTTTTTTTTTTGATATTCAAATCCTGACAAAAATTGCATCATTCCTCCACTAAATTTTGAAAAATATTCATTACCATATGGGAATTATAGTTAAGAATCCCTTTGTGACTTTTTATAATAGAAGTGTGCAAAAATAATAGGGCTATTACATGTGTGAAAGGCTTTGTACATCCTTTATATGTCTTAGAATTTGAATAGATGAAGTATCAGGACTCAATGAATTGTTATCTTCCCCACTACTGGGTCAAAATAGCAACAATGGGATTTTTGGGATGGCCATAAGGTACCCAGGATGCCACTGTTTAAACTGCTTTTACTTTGGCCTGAGTTGGGCACTGGCTCACTGGAGTGCCAAATAATAACTGAATTGGTGGTATTGATCCACACTGAGGCAAAAAGAGCAAATCCTTTGGATTACCAAACCCTCCTTGGAATAGGCAAATTACATATTTATTTTAGGAGAAAGAGTGAGGAATTAAATAGGCTCAGAGACAGAGTTATCCTGGGTCAGGTGCATCCAGACTGTGACTGAGGACTATTGGCCAGTCAGTGTTAAAGCCTCTCAAATGTAACTTTAGTTCTTTATTGCTACTCAAAGTACCTCTAGTAGCATTGATGTTTGTATTTTTTAAAGCATATTTATTACTAAGAAAAAGAAAATTGTTAGATACTGCTTATTTACAAAAAATAAGGGCTTAACCTTGCTGGAATGTTTGCTAATCATCAAATGGGTCAGTATTTTACATTCCTGCTTGAGTGAAGTTGTGAAATACTCTTTCTGCAAGAGATACAAAGGCAGACATGACGTGGGGAGCAGGTGATATTTAAAGAAACAAGTTCATAAAGAAGGGGCTGAGAATAGCCTGTATTATTTATATACCATGGTATGTAAAGTTTCAAAGTCAAGTGATTTAGATCTTTGTATTTTTATGAAGTGTCCTATCAAAAACTTGGTTTCAGAGCTTTGTGTTCAACTGTATGTTTGTGACTATATTTTGAAATTTTGAAACTTGAGTATCCCAACATGAAAGATTATTTTTCTGTGATTGTGGTCATGGCACTGTGTCCCTTTGGTATTTCTGCCACTGTTGTAAGTTTCTTAAGCAGTCTTCTATCTGTTTTGTCATTTCTGTAGGAAAACTTAACATATTATGGGAAATTTTGATTATATGTGTTAATATGTATTTTCTGATTTCAGTATAAAGGACATATAGCACATTTTGCCATTTTATTCTGGTTTTGACTTCTGCAAAAAATAGTTATGTAGAGGTTTCTCTCAAGTATTCATGCATCTTATTTGATAGTCCAGTTCTGAAAAACCATTATCTGCTGGACATAGAATAAATGATGGTAGCAATGGTGCTGAACATTATGAGAGGATTAAAACCTGTCTCCAGCAAAAGAGTCCCATTCAAACAGCTTGGCTAACATTCTCTTCTCTCATCTCAAATGCTAATTGGACTTCAAACTGGAGCAAATAGTCCAGCAAAACAACCTAACATCACCTGAAAAATATGCCCCTGCAACATTTCACAGTGGGGGATGCAGCCATGCATGGCATGTGAAATTAAAGGTATGTCACATCCTGGCATATCAGCTGTGTCATTTCACCCACGCTGTAGCATTGCAGACTCGAGGTGACATGCCACAGCTGAAAAGCCAGCATATGACAAGCTCTTCATTTAAACGAGCGTGCCAGATGCCAGGAAATTCTGCAGTCTTCACTGATGTTCTGTATAATCAGTCTCTGAGCTGCTGTGCTCTCTCCAGTGTGGTATTTTGAAACACCACTTAGGCAGAACAATGATTATCTGTACTTTAGGTGTGCATCTGGAATAAAATAATGACAGTAACCCTCTCCCCCACTATCCTGCCCCTACATCTGTAAATCATTTAAATATAGCCCTTTGTTTCAGAACTCCACATTTGCCAAGGAATATCAGAAATCCACATAAAGTCCCCAGTGCCAGATTTTGTATCTGGTCCTCTGATTTAGATGAATAATGTGTAAAAGTTCATGAGGTGTGAAACTGCATATAGATAGCTCCTACTGCTTTATGCACATGAGGACATTAAGGTTTCTTCCAAGGTCAGTTCAATTCATGCTCACCAAATCCTATCAGAAATGTCACTTGCCTTTAGATACAGCACATGACTAAAAATTTTGTTAATATTATCTTACTGTCCCACCATACTCAGTTTTGAAACCCTCATATTATAATAGGAATGATGTCAAGACCATACTTTCTTAAAGATGTCATGATATATTGTTGCTGTAATTTAAAAGTAAGGACTGTTAGCTACTGTCCCAACTTTCATCTTCCATATGCTAAAGAGCCATGAGCTAGATTTAATATGAAATTTGGTTCTTAGACTTCTTTAAAAAACAATCACAATGGCTGCAGACATACCTATGCATTTTTTTTTACACTTGTTTCCAATATGCTTATCTATTCTTTATTTGGACTCATCCATCCCATTACTGGAAATCATGTTTATAACAAAATGTATTTTTTTTTCCTGTTCAGAACAATTAGTTGATCACATAAACTGCCCAGTGAAATTTTTCACTAAAAGCTGTATTGCAATTAATAGCACTGTCAGTCCTTGTAACTGTGGATGGTTGATAACTGCAGGCTATTGTTAATGCCACAACAAAGAGTTGTTTTTAAAGCATGCAGCTACATACTAAAGAACTTACTGACTGGATTTGATGAAACTGTTTTGGATGAAAGAGTTGGCTGACACAAAGCCAGCCAAAAGGTGTGATCACTGAATAACATGAGATAAAACTGCCTGTTAGAGTAGTCCAAGGAGAAGAATGAATACCATTTATTTAATGTTAATTTTATTATTTACTGTATTTCGTTGGTTCAAATGTACTCCAGAAACAGAAAGTTAGTTACATTTGAAAATGTTGAGCTATTCTGTGCGAAGTGATGTCTCTGCTCATGTGCTTTGTGTCATCATAACTTCCACATTCAAGTTTTAGATCCCTTACTAGTAGCTCATCAAAAAGTGTAAGGATTAGCATGAGTAATACAGATTTATGTCCACCTTGATCCAGGAATGTTCTTTTGTGGAAAAGGATAAGACATGTCATGTCTTACTTTCCAGCAAATCTTTTCTCTGTAACCGATCAGGTCTGTGTGTTCCTGAACCTGAATACTACTGGAATTCTAAAATGATACTCTTAATCCTTGGTCACTGTTCTTCTCTGTGACTGCTAATAACCTGCAAAATTAAGTGTTAGTCTTTGCTACTCATGTTGACTAAAAGATAAGCTGCTACATGCTGTATTATTTCTGCCCTGGAATTTCTATGGCACTTACTTTCAAACCCACACTAAAATGAGTAGCCATAGTCAGATACAGAATGTTTAAAGTCCAACACTAGCCATGACTTGACAGTAAGTACCATTGAAGTGCTTGAACGTTAGGGCAAGACAAAAAATTATAATCATGGTGAGGAGACAAATTTACCTCATTTTAAGTGCTATTTGGATAGTCGGGGAGCTCTAAGCTGCATAAGTTTCTAAAAGTTGTAAGGCAAAACTGACTTGAGAGAACTTCCCTGCAGATTTCACATTTTAGAGTTCTGGTCATTGCAGTGGCCCATCCCTTATGTGCAGTAGTTTTGGGTAAGGTACATCAGGCGCATTTAAAGACAGGAAGTTTTTCACACATCAATGATCCTGATTTTTCAGATTTACCTATTGATTCTTTCTGGGCTTTTTTTTCCTCCCCGAAAGTGTATTTGTATTTCTTAAGCACAAGTATATGATATTTCTAGTCAGGAGATTAAAAATGTTGTTCCCTGAGATGTTCACATCTTTTTGTGGGTTTACTGGGGGGGGGGGAGAAAAGCTGGCTAGAGTTTTAAGAAATATTTACGTATGTGAGCTGAAGTGTTGCTAACTGCACTAAGAAAGGCTCTACTTTCAGTTTTAAAGAGGCATTTTTAATGCCAACTTTAATTAAATTTTGCAAATGCTATAATACTAAGGAACACGAGGTTCTGATAAGAGGGAAATTTTTTTAAGGCTGGAATGATTCTTTAAAGTCTTCGATATTTGAATAATGAGTAAAACATATGTTGTTACAAAATAAGTACCAGTGTTGTCCCTTTGAAAAATCACAATAATAAATGTCTTCAAATTCTTGCAGAAGTAAAGCATACTCCTTTGGATCAGAAGATATGTTTGTGTTGACTTTGTTTAAGAAGTAATACCTGTGCTAATAACAGTGAATTTAAAACTGTCAGAATTTCTAAAGAAACCCAAAATTTTTGCTCCACTTTGCTTGATCATCTGAATGGAATTTCAGGTACATATTTCCCCTTATAGTTGTATAGGATATAAAGTGTTTCTGTTTTACCTTTTAACTCAGTAAATTACACAAGAATGAGCTTTGCATATCTAATGAACAGCTCAGAAGATCAGGAACAAAGCATTTTTGTAGAACTAACACAAACTTCAGATAGGTGAGTGCAGAAACTGTTGCTCAGCCACAAATGGTTTCTGTCAGATTCAGCTTTTATCTTGGATATTCCTGAAGGAATCAGGATTAACATAATGAGAATTTTCATGAACCATCTCATCCTAATTTTAGACATTTTGGTGCTGAATAGTACACTAGGCTTTATTATGAAGCTTCATGACTAAGCCTTTTTGTTTGATAAAATACTTTTGCCCCGTATAGTTTTATTTGCATTCATTTTCCTGTTTGTCAGCTGTTTTTTTTATTGTCTAGAGTTTGAAAAAGGAGACAAAGTATCAGTAAAATTCTGATCATCAATGTTGATGATGGTATCATCCAAAATAACAACTGCAGGTTCTGCATGTTTCCTAGAGCCCTTTGTACTGGACATGTCTAAAGGGATGTTCGTTATATATTGTTGTGAATTAAAAGTAATAACAATTAATTCTAAGAATTAATGGAATTGAAAATATCCTTTATCTGGATTTTATGGTAGGATGAGAAGCTGTGCATCACTTCTAAATTTGGCAATCAAAAGAAATCAATCATAAAACAGTAAGCATGTCTAATAGGCACTAGCATTTGATGAAACTGTCTGGAGGGAAATGTTTGCAAAATATGACATACTTGCAGTGATACAAAAAATCTAAGATTTTTCATAGGGTTTTTTCCTTTCCCACATCAAAACCACAGCAAATGTGATATAGTTGAAGAACTGATGATAAAGGGGCTTTTCTGTTTGATTCAAGTTATTGACAGCTTCTATTGCAGCTTTATATCTCTACATGAGTGTGCAGCATTTTTTTCTTTCTTCTTGCTCCTTTTACAGCTTTTAAGCTATTTCCCTTCATGTACTCTATGATTCCACTTCTATATACTCTTCTGTTAAAGGTGGAGAATGATGCTTCACAAGGAAAGCAGGGTTGCCATCAGAGATGACACCACAATTTCTTTAAATTCTTCTGTTAGTAATAGAAAAAATATTTTGTATAAAAGAGTTTCTTTTGGAGAAGAACTGTCTTGGAATTTCATCTGTCCTCCAGTTCAAATATATTTTTATCTCCTTTTCTTATTTTTAAAGGAATTGTAACCTGCCTTTCTCTAGACCCAGTGTGGACAAAAGTAGCATTACACCTGATGGTGTGGGTTTTAAGAAAACAAACTCTCTCTGAAATCTTTGAGAGTTTATAGAGCATGGAGGATTTTTAGTTCTTACTTTGACTTGTGTATCTCAGAAAAAATGGTATATTTAATGAAGATGTCAGCATGATTTGCCCAGATGGCAGTGGAGTAGATTTTTCCCATTGTGAAACTGATGGTAAATCCTTCCTCCTTGCTGTCCTCTGCAAATTACTTTCCATTCCCAAAATCTTGTTTCAGGAAGTCCTTCCTGATGTGAGCAATGTATTAGGTTAGTTACCTAATACTTATTCAGTGACATGGATAAAAGCACACATGGAATTTGGCAGGTGTAGGTGAGCTCTGTCACAGACACAGCAGGAGGAGACAGGAGCCTCTCAGAAGGCAGAGTGTGCTGGAACACAAGTGTATGAATATTGAAAGTCTATGGTGACTGAAATTTTGAATTTCTTTAGTAATTTTATTAGTTGGCAAGAAACTGAGTGGACTTCTGTAAATATTGAAGTAAATTTAAGTTTGGAAGTCTGAAATCAGGTTCCAAGTCCATAGGTTGGTGCCTAAATATAACTGGCCTGATTTTTTAAAAGGTTGAATATCAGGTTAGTCATACTGAAGCAATGAAGAGTATTCCCAAGGGATGGATACCAGAGACTGGTTTTAGACATCAGTTTGGAAAACTTGGACTTTGGGATTTAAATTCTCAAATATATACAATGTCTCTTTTTTGTCACATCTAAATTTTACTCTTGATCTTCGTTAAATGTTGTGAATGAGAAATTGTTAATGAACTTTTTATGCACTTTTCAATTGTATAACTGAAATTCATGTTCTCAGACGACCAGGTGTTTAAATCCAGGTGCTCTATAAGTGCAGCTTTACTGAATATTTATGAACTTCTCAAGATGTAAACCAAACTAAATGGAATAAATGCCAGTTTTGGTTAGCACACAAGTATACCTGGGCAGGAATTGTCTCATATACCCCTTTTCTTTTGGAAAACACATAGTAATGAAATGATACACCATAATTTAGTGATTTAATAATGTTATTGTTACTGTGCAAGCACTTAAAATGTTAGTTACTGTTGTGGTTCCATATTTTATTACAAAACATAAAACATGCAATGCTGCACCAGTTTGTATCCATCTAGCTGCATCTAGACTCTTTTCTAGGGTTTTTCTTAGCAAGAGTTGGGAGCAAAAAAAAGATCATACATAGAAAATCCTTTCTGAATTTTAACTTAGTTTGATGGCTCTTGAAAGAAAGCTTTGAGAGGTTAATGAGGGTTCTGTGAGTATTCACAGAGTGATAGCCATTAAAAAGATGACAACTGATGTGGTAATTATAGTTTTTTATGGAATATTCTCTCTGCTTATCTGATCATTACAGAATTCATAGTGAGTTTCTGAACCCCAGCTCAAGAAGGTTTTAGAAGCTGAGGACCCATGACTTCGGACCAGTCTGTGAATGCCTTGTTCCTGTTGCATTGTCTCCAATGCTTGCATTTTTCAATGAGTAACTGCACAGCAATGGAAAAAGATATTATTGTTTTATCCTTTAATAGTTGCTTCTCCAGAAATTCAAGCTGGAAATATGCTAATTTGATGTATCTTTTGGGCATATGTAGGCAACTCTGTAAGTTTGGGAGGCTGTGGAAAAACAGAAACTTTGAAAAAATAGAGAGGTTTAAAATATTGTGAGCACAACACATGGAGATTTCACCCCCTCCTCCCCCCCCTCCCCCTCCGAAAAAAAAAAGTTTTCCTGTACAAGTTTTAAAATACTTGAATGCATATATTATTAATGATCTCTTCAGTATTTGGCTGCATTTTTCTCCTTGCAATTGTGAAACAGTCACATATAAAGAAACCTTGCCAAACAGCATAGGGAGGTTGTTACACAATGGAGGTTCTTTACATAAGTAACATATGTAGATGAATATATAATTAATTAAAAGTGCATGAGAGGCTACATCCTCTGTAAATCTGCAATATATTATTCATTTTTCTTACCTTTTCATTAGTTAACCTGTTACTGTAATTATCACTCATCTTTTGTGGCAAGCTTTTTAGATTAGAATTAATCACTCTAAAAATAATGCAGTCACCTAAAATATTCACATCATCTAAGATGAATTCTTTTGTGGTGCTGCAACCTGATCCACCTTAGTGAAAATTTGTAGATGTGGCATTTTATATACGTTAGGGAAAAACAGGCTGACTGCATGAGAAAAGGAGTGGTGAGTCAGAGGGAGATAGCAGTGACCTTTTCATTTTTTGTTCTCTGCCTTCGTCTTGCACTTGTGGTACGTAGTCATCATATTCAGAGCAGAAAAAAATGCCAGGCTAATTAATTCAGTTTAATGTGTAAATGCTTTCTGAAGTTAATCAACAATATTGTGTTATTTAAAAAAGTAATTGGGATGTAAGATCTTTAACTGTATTCACATTATCAACAAATAATGTTCACAAGTCACATAAAAATTCCTCGTAGGGTCTGTCATCCAACAATTTTTTGGCCAAAAGGTTGTCTGATAATCTTTGACATGAGACTTTCTGTAGTATCCAAATGTCAAAAAAACCCCCTAAGTGATGCAAAACATGGTCTGCAATTCCCTTTCTTTTTTTTTTTGTAGTGGTATAATTTTGTGCTCTCAAGAAGTAATTATGACATCTGAGAATGGATTTAGAGGTGTAAAAGTGCTAAATTAAAACTCTTATAAAAAGAGACTGAAGACTGTATGTAATTTTCTTCTGTGGTAAAGGTTTCAGAAGCTGGGTGAGTGAATCAGCCTTCTCCAGTTGGAGAGGTCAGCCTTGCAATATTTCCACCATCACTTGCACTTGGAGTACTTGTGACAGCAGAAATGGTTTACATGGAAAAATATTGGAAGAAAATTATTTCGGATCATACAGCATGATATCTTTATGCATGATGGATAACCCTGGTGAATGGGCTGTCAGCCAGGAATTCTTTTCCACTGCTGAAGCTTCAGACAAAAGAAAGACTCTGGTAGGACTCGTAGTAGGTGCAGCCTACAGAAATGGTATTTAACATTGGATTTTCAGCTGTTTGCCCTGTGGAAGGGGATGTTATTCAAGTCCCTCATTTGCTAGTGAAATCTTATATGAGAGTGTGTGGCAATCTCAGATGAATTAAGATCTTTCACATTTACAACTCTCTCATATCCAACAGATCACAGTTTGCCCAGGGAGGAAGAAACATGGCCAGCCTCTCATCTTCTTTTATCAAAGGTGCCATTAACGAGCTAATTGTCTAATTCTGAGATTAATACTTTTATCATGTCTGTTTGTGCCACCTTTTATGTCCAGCCAGGAAATAAGACACTTGGCCTTTTTCCAGTTTCTTTGAAAAGATCAGCAGAAGACAAGTTCCAATTGCAGCTCCTGTTCATCTGGTCTTATTTTTAAGAACAGAGCAGGACACTTCCCTTACATCTTGTCACAGAAGCTCCCAGTCTGTTGGCCTGCAGACACAAACGCTATATAAAGTGTAAGTAATTAATGCAAGTAGTGAAAATGGCTCTCTGATTTGCCTTTATATGAATCATTCCAAGTTCAAACACTTCAGTGAAAATTGCAAAGTGACAGATTTTTTAGAATTCCTCTGTGTGATGACTGAAATGGTAGAACAATATTGGATTCCATGGTAGCTTTAGTAGTACTTGTCTTTCTAAGTCTTATGTATTCAACATTAGGAATAACTTAGAGAAGGTATTTGGTATGAGTAAGTCAATCTGTAGAAAAAAAAATGCAAGAGGTGAGTTATCAGACAGCTCAAGGTAAATTTATGAAGCCTTTCACTTGCCTGTCTTTCAGCAGGAATCCAGAGGGGTGGATTTTCCGTAGCACGGATTAGATGAATTTTTTGGCCTTAGTGCAATCAAAGACTGTTATTCAAATCATTGTTAATAAACTGTCAGTCCCTGTGTAACTGTAAATGTTTTGGTCATGGAGTCTTTTGCAAAATCATCTGGCTGCATCATTTGATGATAATGACAGAACTCCGTCTTCACTCATGGCTCTGATCTCTGTGGCAGTAGTCTGTATCCAAATCCATCACCAGAATATCTGTCCTGTGTCTCTTATTGACCTAATCAATCCAACCATGGGAAGCCAGTTATTTCTTCTTAGTATCTGTGAATATTCTCTTTTCTAGAAGAGAAATGTAGCTGCTTGGTACTAGCTTTGCTCCAGGTGGATGTATGAGTGGTATAGTTCAGACATACGGCCCTGGAGGTCTTGACTTATTTTAAACTCAGGCAGATTTCCAAAACTGAATTTCTTTTCATTCAGACACAACTTTCAGCATAAGAGATGAAATAACAAGGTGAGAAAGAATAAATGTTGGTAGGTGAATTGATGTACTTTTCCCTTGCTTAGGGACAAAAAGGAAAAGTAAGGAAATAAAAGTTACCATTTGCCATGTCTCAGGAAAATGAAGCATTTCATGTTCACCCATTCACAGACTCATCTACAACACCATTTTCAGTGTGTGAAAGGTGCTTGGAGGCCTATTCCTATGAAATGCACTTGCTTTTACTACTCCTAGTGAAGAGGCAGGTAATGAGGAGAAAGTTTGGAACAATTAAATGAACAGCAGCCCCTTGTTCCCTTATGCATTAGGGAAAGAACATTACAGGAAGCAGCTATGGTGAATAATAACTCTGGAAAACTAAGAAGGGAGCTGACATTAGTGATAATGCACTTTCTGCCTCTGGAAGGTAATATGTCTGCAAAGCAAACAATTTGAAATACACTCAAAAGCAAAGAATAAATACTGAGAGTGGAAATGCTGGATAGCAGATTGAAGCAAAACATGGGTTTGAAATGCAGTCATTGGCGATAGGAAAAGACATCAATTGGTATATAAATGCTACTGGGATTTACATAGAACATTACAAATTTGGGAAAAGCAAGAAAAAGTGTGGCTCATATGTCAAAAACATTGGAAACATTTTACAGAAGAAAACAATGTAGCTGTTGGTTCCCCAAAATGCCTCATCAAACTTTGAGGGTATTGGGAATTGAATGAGAACGTGTGTTTCAGTGGGCTGGATTCTGGCCTGCACTCAGTTACTTGGGGTTTATGGTCACCCCTAAGATTCCAAACAGGTCAGACCAAATCTTGCTACACCTGCTTCTGTAAAATTAGAGTTGCAAGGGAGGAGTAACACAATGGCTGCATGCAAATGACCAAAATAACACACGAGTGGTCTACTGAAGGAAAGCAGGCTCTGCTGAATACATTTATGTTCTGATTGTGGAGATTAGATGATATTTCCCTTAACAGTGGATTTTTGATTTTACAGTTATTCAATAGACCAGGAATAAAAAGATGACTAAAGCCTTAAAACTTAAGTACTCCAAAAATTTTTGCTGGATGATTGCATCCTCTAATTAGTTGTAAATCTAACTAAACAGCAATTTGTGTCTGTGTTCTGTGTGTTAATTTATCTATTTTAGTTTCTCAGTTTTTCAAAATACTCCAAACACAGAAAGTGAATTGCTATCACAATGCTGCCTCTATTCTGTTAGTTATTTATCCAGCTACCATAAGGCTGTGTTGTTTCAATAACTCATGTGAAATTCTACATTGCTGGGGATGTAGTTGATGTGAATAGGGCTGCATGTGATCATGTCCACCTCCGCACCTGCGCACAGCACACACACTAAGACATCCAGGTTAGCATCTGAAATATGTGTGAATAACTTATTAGATCTTTTGAACAGTATAGCTGCTTTATTCTGACTAGATTAAATGTTTAATTTAGAATGAACTGATGAATTTTTCATATTGATAAAGTAATTTTCCTTTTAAGTGTGTGTTTTGTATCCATAGGGAAATACATGAAGTTGCCAGGGTAACCATGACTTTTCTTGAAGTCCTGGGATGGTTAAATACCTACACTTCATGGATATGTGGCTCTGTATGGGGTGAAAAGGATTCTGTCTGGGGCCATTTTGACAAAGTTGGGATGAATGGCATCCAGTATCCCAGGGAAGCCTGTAACTAGAGCTACACTGACCTTGGGATTCCTTTTGCCAGCTTGTGCTACACACACAGAAAGTGCTTGGACAGGCAGCAGCATTGTGTTGCTTGCAGGGAAAAAGTAGAGACAACACTGAAGGTGCCTTGGTGGTGACGACTCAAAGCCAGAAATTGTGATCCCTATATGTGTCTTGCCACAGGAGCAGTAAGTCAGACTCACAACTCCCCCTGACTGGGAGGATGCAAATGTGGTTGTGGATTCAGGGACAGGCTGCTACCAATAAATATAAGATCAACTGCTGCAGTAGATCTTCCTGGTACTTAATTCCACAGAGATGAAGAGACTTTCCAGATTTCATAATATTTGGTTTCCCCAAACCATGTCAAGATTGGGCTTGTAACATTTACATATGGATGTATGAAGGTCTGTAGCAGGTATAACTACATTTGCAAATTCAGTCTAAAAACCATAGACATAGTTATTTAAAAGTCAAATGTTATGACAGATCACCACAAAAAAAGCTCCATAGAAGTCAAAATCAAGGCTAAGAAGTATTTAATATTTGATATAAATAATGTTTATTTAATGTATTATAAACATTTGCTTTAATTTAATATATTATAAATATTTGCAAGAATTTTTTTGTGGCTTTAACAAAAATATTCTTGCAGGGCCATTCCCTAAATATCCATCACGAATCTTTATACTAATGAGAGTACATATGAGTAACTCTGTTCTCATTATCTTTGGTTATCATGCTCTAATATTGCAAGTTGGAGGTGTAGACTCAAGCTCAGTTTTTAAGAGTATAATGACTACTATTTATATACAGTTGTACATACAGTATCAGTTGCATTTAGACTCAAGCAAGATATGATTCTATGATCGAGACAAAGGCAATTATTTTATTTTAGTGAAAAATTTAGAAGGCTGCCTTGAGCTGACTGGAATTCTTCTGTTTAAGATGCCAAAGAATTTTATCTAATTCTCTTCAAACAGCTTAGTTCTGCCCAGGTTAGAAACTAATTTACTGTTTTGTTCAAACCTTAAAACTACAGTGGTGCTGTTTTGCATGTTCTTTTCCTTGCTTTTTTCCTCTTTCCTTTGAGGGATGGAAGTCTTTTCGTCTGCTGCTAAGCAATGAATGACACTGATAAAACTTGGCTATTTTCAATAAAGTAGAACAAGGACAATTTGAGTAAAGGATATCTTATGCTAGTCAAAATGCTCAAGGACAGCAGAGAAGGGGAAAGAAACTGGGTGATAGAAGGAATTCAGACTAAAAACACTGTTTTTAGGGGAAGTCCAATTCCTCTGCAAGTCTGAAATTAGAAATGTGTGCTGTACTGAGAAATTAGCAGTAAGAAAGGTGGACAATCTAACAAAACTGTAATAAAATGGTTTGACAAGGTCAAATATCTTGATTTAATGCTGCTTGAAATATCTCTAAAGTACTTAAGTGAAGCTGTGTGCAAATCTGAAATCACTTCAGTCCCACAGAGAAGGTTTTACAGTGAAATAAAGATCAGCCAGTGGGAGAAAGCACATCATGGAGACCATGTATAGATCTCAGTTATGGATTTTTATGGCTGGAACATGTAGTAAGTGCTAAGAGGACTTGATAAAAAGGAACCCTGTCAATAGATGTTCTCAGTTCCCAAGCTGGTTTTGCACGACTGGCTCCAATGGCTATTACATTCAAACACTTTCAGGTGTTTGGGCTGAACCTGAAATCCACTGATGCAGCACTTAACTGAATTCTGTCACAGGTGTTCATACATTTAAATGCAGACCTTCACCCAACAGCTTCCACCTGTGTTCACTCCTGGGTCAGTCACTCTCTTTTTGTGCTTGTACAAAAGCTTAATGCTGTTACTGCATGTGTTTTTCATTCCAACATAAACATGAAATAATAAGTATTTTGCACTGTCATACGATTGTGCTCCCAAGAAATTTCAAAAAAATGTATTGAAATGGTTAATGTGTGTCTACCCTGAGCAGCAGAGTATAATGCTGTGAATGCCAGGCTGATAACTCTTTATTGAGCAGGACATAGCCAAGGTTTAGTTTCCACAATCTGAACTCCTTGTCAAGACCAACTACCTCGCAGCATGTCAGTAGAGCTGCATAAAAGACCTGGGGGACATCTCAGATGGTACTTTAGACTGGGAGTTGTTTCTCTGCCTGCCTGGTGCTCAGAATGCTTTGGATACTTGGGTTTCTCTTGGACAGTCCTGGGATTAAATCACAATATTGACGTGAGTAAGTAGACACAAATCCTTGTTTTGCCTAATTTGATGACAAGAAATTGTAAGAAATGTCAGATTGCGGTGTCTGTGTTTTCTTTCAGGATTTCCTTGCAAACAGAGGTAAACTGTGTAACCAAAAGAGAGGCTTTGGGGTTGGTATCTTGGAAAGAGGAAAGTGTTTGTCTTTGGACACCTTAGTGCATAAAACTCAGAGGGATTTCTTCAGTTTAGGGTTTCCTCAAATACAAAAAACTTCTTTCTCCAAGCTGGCCATTCTTACCAATACTGTGTTTGCAAAGCAGTTGAAGGCATCTGTGCTAAATGCACCCCAGTTCTCAGCTCCTTCCAGGCCGCCAAAGCAATTTGATTTTGATTCATTACTTCAGTGAAGACAATGCCCAATGATTTTGCCAATGTAATCCTGGTTTGCAACAGCAGAGGACATGAGTAGTAAAATATACCAGTGTGAAAAAGAAGGGAAATGGGTATAAAATAAACTCAACTATATATTTAACAAACATTACCTGTTGATTTGTGCCACTCATCTGGAGCACCTTTGGAATATCTTCCAAGTCTAGAGCTTGTAGAAATTATGAAATAAAAGCTGAAATGACTCTTAAGATCTGGTTGAATTAATTCCCATTTATGTTATTGTTTATTCCTCAAGGAGTTAGATTTTGGATACAAATGGAAATACCCTTGCTGCTATGCCTGACTAGATGCAGAAGGCAAACTAAAACTAAAACACATTAAAAAGAAGGAAGGATTTCCAAGATCTTCCCTCTCAGATGATTTACTGGCCAAAAGGAAGAGAAATAATATGGGAGATTTAATTCCTCAGTAACTTCTGTCTCTGCCTTCTCTCCTGTGACACGTGGTAGGTGTAGGCTTCTAACACTCTGGTCTGCAGTATCTCCTGAGGAACCAAAGACTACACAGCCTTCTGTCAGAAATTGAGGGTGGACTAGTGCAGCATGTGCACCCCTTTCATCTGGCTCAGATCAATCCCTCACTCATCCCTGAGTGTCTCTCTCTTTTCTTTGGTCAAATATTTTATCAGTGTTTACATCAAAGTACCTGAATATCATACTTTTACAAATATTTTCCAAGGATGGGTTTAAAATTATGGTCACTGATATTATAGGTCTCTTGTGTTTCATGAAGTGGGTAAGACTAACAGCGATTTAATCAGATCTTTCTTTCCTTCTGCATCAGTTTGCACAGAGATAGTTCCCATCTGTGCATCTTTTCTTTTTGCCTTAGGGAATTTAGCAGGAAACCTAGTGCACATTCAAACAGTGCAGCATAGTTTAGTGATTTGTATTCTGGTCACATCATAAATAATCCTCCCAATGCTTGTTCCAATATATAGTAAACACATTTGGGAAAAATACACACAACTGTGTTGAGTGGAGTTGATTTGGGATCACTAAAGTAGTATTAAACCAGCATGGTTTTAGTTCCTTCTTCTTAAAATTTTAACCATGTGAGAGACTGAGATTTCTAAAACTCTCTGATATAAATAATGAAAACTAATATTTCTTTTACTTGAATAGTCAATCATTGTTTTGGATAATGTAAATTAATTTAATGTCTTGTCTTTGTGCTTTGCAAGCACACACAGAAGCTGTACAATGAAACAGCAAAGCAGAATCAAATGCTTGAACACATTTAGAAAAGACAAATACCTTGTTCAGAACAACAGCCAGAGCTGAACAGTGAAATTCTCAGTACTTTTGAAAAGCAAGGCTGTTAACAAAGAATTTTAAATTTTTTTCCAGGAGCTTTAATTACAGGTAGGTGTTTTTGATGTCAAACATATTAGTTGAGCAAAGAGTAAAGTAAGTCAGAGGTGGTTAAATGAAGATTCCTTACGCTATCATGGGCCCAGCCAGCTAAACAGCTAAAATATCTGTACCTGAATATCTTGAGAGAAATATGAAAGCTGCTGTAACCTAATTCCTTCCTTTCACATCCTGCTCCAGATGAAGGACTCAATCATGTTTCCAATACCATGTACTTGTTACCAGCACAATGTGGCTTCCTATCTACTCACTTGCCCTGAACACTGTTTTACCCTTGTTCCTCTGAATATCTTGATTTATGAGGAATTTGCAAGGGTATAAAATCCCTGAAATGCCGAAGATGTTTTTCAGTTGCTGAAGGCTGCTTAGGCTCTTAGAAATCAACTTCTTACTTCAAAAAAAGCTGGGAAAATGTCTGTTACCTCCAAGGTGTGTTGCAATTATGTGTGCTGTACATGGTAATTATTTTAATGCCTAATAAAAAATGGAAATGTAAATTAATATATGAAGAAGACAAGGCAGCATGGGGCAGACAGCAAGGCTGCTGCAAGACTGAGTAGTCCTGAATTCAAACCAAGGGTGGATGGAATCTCTTTGCTTTATAGACAAAAATTTTTTTTTTTTGAGTCAGAACCTTACAAAAACATCTCATCTATGGTTCTGTTCAATGGATGAACAGTATTTTTGCACAGTCATTTTCAATATTTAAACTCCATTGGAAGTCCTTCTGTGCAGGGCAGGTCTCTTCTAAAATCCATGGCAAAATTTTGGAAAAAAAACCCCCGAAGAATCTTTAGAGCAAATATGTTGTTCTAAAACCAGACATCCATAGATATGTGTGGATACAAAAATGCTGCTAGCAAGGATTTTCTTGCTATTTTCTAAGCCTGTGAGAGACTTTTCTCTCTCACAGAAGAGGTAGCACAGTTATGGAAACAACCAAACACCTGCAACCTTGAAAAGTCTTGTTTATGGTACAGTAGAAAAGTATTTTGACAATGGATGTTTTAGGATTTTAGCCAATCACCCCAAGGGGTGGCTGATCCTTTGTCCAATTAGACTATGAGGAAAAAAGTCCATAAAAGAGTTTGTAAAATAATTAAATAAATCAATCTTGCTGCACAGTTCCTGCCTGCTGGATCTTCTCTCCTCCTCCCTACGGCTGTGGGACACGGTGAAATACCCTAGGGTTGCAGTAATAGTTGTGTTCCATTTTTGGTTAACTGACTTTTCATTAATAAAAGTTCCTCTAGCCTTTTTTAGTTTTTTTTAGTGTTTTACGTTTATTTGTTCACAGAATTATTTAATTTCTTAATTGTGCTACTTATTTGGGGTAGATTTCAAGGACGAGATTTCGGACTACACATCCAGGTGATTTCACTAACCCACCTTATCTGCTTAGTTTTCTCCATGGAATTATTTTTCTGGATGTATTTTAAGTGATGTGGAATTAAAAAGGGACTAAATAGCTCTTTGTTCTGGCATTGTATTGATCAAGTATACTTCTTTTTCCTCTGGGTCTTACCAAGGACTAAGCTGTAAATAATATATACTCATTTTAAGATGGCCATTACTGCCATGGAATTTGACATAATTTTGAATTTTATTTAGTTGGTTGAGGAATGA
This sequence comes from Corvus hawaiiensis, assembly GCF_020740725.1. Taxonomy (NCBI): domain Eukaryota; kingdom Metazoa; phylum Chordata; class Aves; order Passeriformes; family Corvidae; genus Corvus; species Corvus hawaiiensis. The sequence goes on along the minus strand of NC_063223.1, from coordinate 16,776,121 downwards.
AAGGAAAACAAAGAAGAAGTAAAGAGGCTCAGGCTTGCATAACTCCCAATGCCTCTTGGCAGGTGAAATATTCAAGTGTGTAACAGAATCATAGAACAGTTCATAATGGAATGGACCTTTAAAGATCATCTAGTCCAAAGCCCCTGCCATGGGCAGAGCCATCTTTTAGTAGAGTAGATTGATAGATGTAAACACTTTTTGATGTTTAAGGTCTTGCTTTAGTGGTTCTGGGAGTTGCATTTGGAAGACTGAGCCTTATTATGGGTCATAGCCGTGGCTTTGGGCAGGTGATTGTTCTCTGACCTTTTCCTCACAGACATGCATCTCTCTAGATCTAAATAAACTAGTTAACTCCTGCATTTCCTTTACAATAAGCCTCAGAAAAAAAAGGAAACGTTTATTCTGTAAGGTGGCCAGCATTCACTAACACAATAAGAGAAGATTGTTTTAATTAGGAGAGAATTGTGCAAGATTTAGGGTAAGACATCCATGTAAACTTGTGCTTAGGCAACTGGTAAAGTTGCTTAATGTGCACATGTTGCACAGCAAGGCTGCTTATTCAAGACAGGAGACCTGAATGCTGCTGAAATATTAGGACCTGTGTATTGTGTGTTTATACGGGGAATTCAGTGCTGGCAGCAATAATGGCTTCAGATATTTTAATTAGAACACCTGCAACAGAAAAAAAATTAGAATTTATTTAGTTTATTTGGACTTGATTTGTATCTATTATCTATTTTTAGCACTTCCTATTATCACCATTTCTTGTTGTGATAGTCCATGTTCTTGAGCTCAGAGTACTCGTGTCTGTGACAGTAGTGCCTAGGGACCAACACAAATCAAGGGTAATGGTAGAGATAATGTATTTTGATATTTTATCATACATAACAGTTGTCTGTCTCTGCTGCCAAAGTACCTCATCTGTCTCTTCTGTTAGATGTAAATATTTTTTTTTTTAATAAAGAAATAGGAGTGATCTAATTCTGTGGGACAGTTAAATTACACTTCTCCAGAGTCATAAAATAAAGAACTATTAAAACAAAATCATCACCTAAAGAAAAAATAATATTAAAAAGGTTTTTTTAAACAATAACAATTTTGCATTGTTGTAGATCATGGAAACAGTAATTCCTGAAGGTTAATGGGTTATTTCTTGGGTACTTACAGTAGCACATTGACTTAATAAGGAGATATTTACATTAAGTTCAAGTGCACCTTACAGCAAAAATTGCAGAGATGAAATCTGTAGTAAATAACTCTAGATAAGTATGAACTAGTAAACCTTTTAACAAATTTTATGCAGTTTAAAAAACATCACCACACGCACCTGGTCCTCATTGGGTTCATTGTTATTGTCCCCAGCTGGGACCAATCATGAGATTCAGGTGCTTTGGGAACACCAGCCCACATTATAAGAGATGAGGTTGGCTGTGAAGGAAGAGGTGGAAGGGAAGAAAAAGCTGGAGAGGAGAGAATGTGGAGTGCACTACTAAGGAGTTGTTGGAGTTCATCCTGTTAAGTCTTCTTACTATAAGACAGATGTGGGGCCTGTGAGTTGGGTAAGTAAAAGTTCTTATCCTCATCTGCAGTCCACCTGACTTCTGTTCATCTTGCTTTTGTGTTGTTTTTTTTTTCTAGTAAAACAGCTTTTCTTAAATTTTATTTGTCTTTCTCGCATGTGCCTTTATGTTCATTACCATCTCTAATATGCTTTGGAAAGCCATAGATAGGTATTATACCCATCGCTTCCCCACAAAAGTGTACAAAAAATTTCTTGCTCATAATGTTATCGTGTAAAACAGAAATGTCTTAGGCCCATTTGGCTTGTAAATCTTGTCTGAGTTCTCTTGCAGCTCTCAGTAGTTTCTGCTCGTCAGGGTGCTCATGGTGGTATCACTGGCTAGTATTGCTCTGAATTTTAAGGGTCTGATTAACACTGCCTGGTAATTAAGGAATTGAGCAGTAAGATTTTAATATGTGCTGGTTCAAGCCCATAAGTAGGATACTTTGAAAAGCAAATATGCTTTCTATGGGATTTTGTCCTATAAAGTTGAAGCTTTGCAGTGTTTAAAAAAAATCCAAAAAACTTACTGAAAAAAACCCCTCAAAACATAAGCCCCATGTGATCTCGTGGCAGAAGATGGTTCAACTGCAGTATAAGCAAGTTAGGATAGGCTAACAATCTTTGTTCCCTAATATTTCCATTCTGGTGCAGAAATTCTTATTTCTAAATTGAACAGACTCTATGTGGCTGTGTGCTATGAGAAACCTCCAGTAATGCATCTCTGCTGCATATAATGTCAAGGCTTTGCAATTTGCAGAACAGAACTGTAGGCTAGTGACAAGGGGAGGCATGGGAAGGTATTCTGAGTTTTCATAAATGCACAGAAATGCAGTCTTCTCACTTTAGCCGCAAATCAGGTGTTACCCCCTAGGCTTCTCCTCTAGAATTACAGATAGACTGAGAATCTGTGGGCTGCTTTTAAAGAGTATGAAAAGTAACTCCTGTCAATAAACTTGTATTTGCCATGTGGGGACTCTAGTTGAAAACAGCTGAAAATGACTGATCTAAACAATAATGCGCTTGTGTGAGCTTCCTCTGTAACTTCATAATCTCTTGTGCACTGTCTGGCTTGGATCAGAATCCCAGAGGGGATTTTGTCCTTCTCCTTCTGTGTAACATTCCTGCTGAATCCTGTAAGTGTTTATTTTCTGACTTAGCAGTCAATGCCCTTCTGGTCTCCAAAATCAGTTGTGAGACCTTTTTGTTCCTCCTTTACAAGCTTTTGTATGGTACGTGTGCTCTGGAGGTCTAGGTGCCTATCCACGTGGTTATGTGGTTACTTCCTTGGAGTTCTGATATGAAAAGCTTGCCTTGCAATTAGTGGTAATGACTTTTGCACAGTGGCATCTTGCTTGAATACGTCACTCAAGATTTAAGAACTGAAGTTAAGCTTTGGTTGTTTACAGGAATCTCTCTTGCGCTGGTATGGAGATGAGCGTTTTTCACTCCCTTTTGTGATGTTTAGTAAGTTTGCAGTTGGATATGCAAATATCTGAATTCCAAGTGTTAGATAACTTCAGTGGTATAACAACTTCAAGTTCATAACAAGCCATCCAATTTAGCTGGTGCAGAAGCTCTTTTCTCCCCTCATCCCCATGCTAATTATGTCTCCTTCTAGAAAGATCTATTCTAGTTTGGGTCCTACTGATGTGGCAATTCAGCCTGGATTGCTGCATTATTGTTATGTTCAGTTAATATCTTCTAACTTTGTACTGCTGAATCACCCTAGCTCATCTTGGAGTGTCTTTGCTTGTGATCAGGTGGTTTAGTGACCTTGGTACCTACAAGACTTTGTGTAGCTGTAAGAAATACGATGTTAAATAGATGTTAAAGGTTCTTCAGAACAAAGCTGTAAAGCTGTGACTCACTGAGCAATACAGACTGGACAAAGAAAAGGTTTTGAAAACAAAGAAGATTTAATAATACCTTCTTTATGCCTGGCATTTCACTCCAGTCCTCAGATGAATACGACTTACCTTTGGCATCCCTTGCCCAGTCCTCTTGGGGCCCAAATTACAATCTGCTTGCTGCAGCCTCTGTGAGATTGCTGCAGCTGACAGCTGCAGAACTCAGCACTGGCCAGTGAGCCAACAGCAGTGAGTTTGCAGACGTGCTTGTGCTCTGCCTGTCTTATGCAAACTTAAAATAAAATTCTGTGGGCAGATGATACTGGTGGTGACTGAGTTTACACATATCTGCTTTTAGTATGTCAGGTAAATGCATCCATATGCAGATTTAATAATCTATTAAAAAAAAAAAGTGATGCTGCTTGCATCTTGTTTTCCCTTGCCCTTTTATTGTCATCTCTTTTATTTTCTGTTATATGAAAGAATAACTTGGGGGGATGATGTGGGGGAGACACACAGGAAAAGTGTGAATTTTTTTTTAAGTTATGGCAATATCTTTAGGAGTACATGTTAACATATTTCACTGTCTTAATGTCAACAAAGAAAATGCCATGTACTGCTAGGACTGTAATGTAGGGCATGGAGACTCTGCTGTGTTTAATTTTAAGAATAGAAATAAAAGTAAAAATATTTTTTATTTGCTAGTGAAACCATCCAGTTCTGTTCAACAGTTAGGAAGTAACTGGTGAAAAGACATCTTCAAGACCTCTTAAGTACATGAAATTCTTGTCCACTATGTACAAGTGCTTATACACATCTGTGTTTGTGAAAACAGAATTTCATAATATAACTTGGTTTTTCTTTATAAATCTCATCATTTCATATCACAGGAAGTTTGGGGGAAGAAAAGCTTAAGGATATGGTAAGGTAGAAGTACTGATGGGACTCTAGTATGTATTCATCATAGTCATAGAAGGGTGTTTTTGGGTTTTTTGGTGAAACATCACTTTCCCCCCCCCCCCCCCCCCCCCCAAGTTATCTTAATTATTTTTGCTTTCTCTCCATATTTTAGAGAAAAAATGATTGAATATAGTTAGATATGTATAGATGACATTTAATTTTTTAGAAATGAAATATTTCTTTACAAAGAGGGGTGGTTTAAAGAAGCCTTTTGGTGGTGCAGAAATATGCATTAATGATAGTGAAAGTCAAGGTTTATTCTTAATCTTTATTTCTACCCTTCCTCATCACTGTAGTACTTTCACCTAAAATGAGAAATTGATGTGTTTCTCAGTTTGGTATCTTTGTAGATGTTACATAAAAAGTATATCTGTTCAAATACTTAATCTTTGGTGTATCTGGCTGTATATTCTTCAAAGCTTTGTTAGCTGCTCTTTTAAATGATTCAATAGTGTGTTATTTCTTTGTGTAGCAAAGCTTGTAGTAAAATGTCTGTTAATTTCAATCTAGAGCCTGTTTTGGACTCTTTAATTAGAGCCTAATTGGAACACTTTGGAAGCTGTATGCATTTTGAATGACACCCTTTCCTCGGTGCACTGACTCCTGTCTTACGTGGAGCTTTTTCTTCTCCCTGCTGGTTAGACAATCTATACTGATGAATGGTTTCAGTCTTCATTTAAAAATAAGTAATTCCTGTCTGTTGCCTGCGTTTAGGTTTTCTGGGTTCTCTAAGTAATTTTTGGATGTATTTCTATTATACTGGAATTCTGTACTCAATTTCAAATGAGTCCAGAAGAACAAAGCATAAAACAATTGAGTTTAATAAAAGAAAAACCCTCCTCATGGTGATCAGTACAGCACAAAGGTGATGTTTATCTGTAGGAGCACCAGATGCATGGGCACTACTGATCAACTTTAAGGGTGGCTCATGCTTTTTTTGAAATGTCATCTCCTTTTTTTATTGACCCTCTACTACTCAGAAACCAATGGTGACACTGGACATATCTAAATTGTAGATAAAAGCCCCCCTGGAGCATAACCAGCAATTCTAAGAATTAGATTGAATAATATGCTTCAAACCTATGGATTTTCTTGGATGACTGTATTGGGAAATTTATCAAGTCCTCTTTTTTAAGGTTGATCTTCAGTGCTTGTGATTCTGGAAATGTATAAACCACAGGCATCCCCGACTTTTCAATTACAAAGCAGTAAAATACTTTTGTTCCACTTCAGGGCTTGAATATTGTGTGTGTGCTGAAAGCATGGCGAGCTGTTTTGTTGAAGGAACTTTTGGATTGCTTGAAAAGAAAACAGGAAATATTGATAAATGCAGTGAAACTTTGCAGACTGAATCTTTATATTTAAAAATAATGCAGCAAGCCCTGTAGTGGTGGAACCATTAGCTGGCCTTTTCATGAATCATCAGATTTTGTGGAGCAGGGTAATACTTTCCCAGGTGCAGAAATGACTAGCTAGTTTTATTCCATTGTTTCTAATTTTTTGCCATACAGAAAATACTCCTTAATTTTTAACTTTTTTTAATAAGTGGTGGTCTATGGACCAAAATTAACCAGAGCTAAAAAATAATTTTAATGTTTTTCTTGAAATGGAAGAGGGAAAGTGTTATAAGCTGTAATTTTCTTTGAAAAGGAAGTAGGTTAAAAAGGTTACAATATGCTCTTTTATTGTCACTCATGAAAGCTAAGCTGTTACTGGTAGTTATGTGAGAAATCATGTTTTAGTTTGGCAAACATTATTATCAGTTCGTTGAGGCTTTGCAGAATTTTTTTCTGGACATAATTAACATCTTGGCAACCTTGAACATATATAGCTTCATTTTTATTTTTGTGCATATTTTTAAAATAAAAGTATCATCTGCAGTGCTGGTATCCTGCTTAGCTTTAATATAGACCTGGGAGGTGCACACATCTCAGGTGCACACATCACAGACATCTCACACTTTGCTGGTGGGTAAATATCTTTGCTCTACAGTACTCATGAGAAATTTCTCCTTGTTAGAATTCTGTGACTAAAAGTTGGGGTTTACCTCCTTAACAAGGAATTGTAAGAAAAAGAATGAAGACAAAAAAGGCTGGGGAAAAGAATTAAGGCATTTCTTCAAATGTCTTTGGGGGATTTCTCAAGACTAATATGTGAAAATCACTTATAATAAACAGTGCCTTTTGTAAAGCTCTGTGCTCTTGGACCTGCAAGTATCAGCCCAGGTGTGCTTCCCATTCAGTTAAACAATGTGTGCTTGAAATGGCTCCTAATGCAGGGAGGAGAGCAACGGCCAAAAACTGTAATGCATTATTTCAGAGGTCCCATGGCTGCTGTTATTGATATAACTTTTACAAATTCTGCTATGTGTACAGCTTTATACTATTAACACCACCTACTCAATATTCCTGTTTATAATAAGTCTGTATACTGTGATAGGTGATAACAGGCCTGTGTTCCTTCACAGAAAGCAATTGTGAGGTGGTTTTGTCTGGGAAGATGTGCATCATTTATGTAATTGGTTAATATATGGAAACTACAGTCTTACACCAAGAACTGGATTGGTATAAGTTGAATTATGCAAGACCCCACGTCAATTAAATTAAGATAGTTAGATCTAAACTATAAATGGCCAGTACAAAACAAAAAAAATCCCAAACAAATATTATAGTAATATTTTATGCTAATTCCTTGGAACTAATGATTGAAAACAGAGTTTGCAGATGGCACTGAAACAGAAAGAACAAATATTGAGCAATGCAACTAGACATGAGGAGGTTTTTGTTCATAAGCACCATGTGTGAAGTGGACTGTTCATTTGATACAACTGCAAGAGCAGATGCTGAAAATGTCTCTCTATTATGGCATTATCACAATGAAACCATATTTTTAGTCTTGGTGTGTGCAAATGACTTGCATATTAATAATTATAATTTGTATCATGGTGAATTATTACAATACACAATCCTCATGTTCCTGCAGCACTCACAAATTTTTAGTTCTATTGGTAGTAATGTATTAGCCCTGCTTGAAATTTTACAAGGCAAAAAGCCCCTTGTCATTCGGAGAGATGATTCTAATTTTCATGAATTCTGTTCTTTAGTTCCATGTGTTATTTGTTCACATGTTGAAGTTTTATTTCTTAAATCCACAAAGACAAAGGAATTAAGGACTTTCAACCACTCAAAAAATTTTTGATATATTTTGTTTTGAGTGCAATTAAACTGTATAATTTGTGTTTAAGTGCCTGAGGATAAAAAAATCCTTGATCCACTCTGGGTATTTTCACTTGCTATAACTCAGTGGCATTGTGCAGATCTTCTGCTGGGTGGCTTTTTTGTTTAACTGCTTGATATAAGATAATCATTTATAAACTAACAGCTTCTGGAGCTATCACTTGCTCGTGTCTGACTTCTTGAAGCTTGCCTACGTTTTCAAATTCTCGTATTGCTGTCACTCACAAAAACAACAGAACTGATGTTGTCTATTAATTTTCTCTTTTGCATATACTACTATGTGCTATATAAAAATGCTATATAAAAATAGTCTTACTTATAGAACACTTGTTCTGTAAATAGCCATTTGTTCTTTGACTGGAATAGGTGCTGTTCCAAACTTTGCCAGTTTATTTGAGGTCTAGAGTAAGGCTTTAAGGTAAGCTGAATGACATCCTGAAATGCATCAGTGATTTCTATGTTAAATGTGCAAGGCAATATTAAAACAAGAGCTGGAACCTTCTGACCTCCCTTATGCAGCTGAATTAACAGTTTAAATGAAATAGATTTACCATTAGTGTCAGTCTTGAAGCTGGAGGCAATGGGTCACAACACTCTGTATCTGCCTTGCAGAAAGAGAGAGGAAAAACACTGATATTGAAAAACTGCATTTAAATTTCTGCATGTGGCAGTCTGAAAAGAACTAAACAAACTCAAACACAGTGTAAGTGCTGTGGGGCATAGGTTACCAAAGTGACATTTTTTTGTCCATTACTTACACAGAAAATGAAGCCAAGGGAATTGGTTGCTTATCTTGTTTTTCTTCCAGCAGCAGTTTTGAGTTTCTCTTATGCCTGCCTTTGTTTTGTACTCTGTAGAGATTCTTCCCAAGTAAAATGGTTCTGAGTTTTCAATAAGGCTTGCCTCTGCTTCTGAGGCTACTGCTGTTCAAAAATGAATGCACCTAGTAATTTTTATCACTACTGTCTTTAATCTGAACTCAAAGTTAACTGCTCTTAAATTAGTAATTCCACCACAGACTTGAAGAGTCTTTTTGGAGTTATGAATAAGTGAAAGTGGCAGGAGATGAAGTGTGGGTTTGTGTTTGGAGATAACAGCACTAACTTTATTTCTTGCACTCCCAGGTTTTGGGTCCTTGCTCCTAAATTCTGTTTCCCATTTTGCACAAATTGTAGACCTCTGTTCGGAGGTCTTTAAGTTGGTGATAAAAATTTCTGCCTGAATAAGATATCTGTGATATTTTCCCCCCACTGAGTGTTATGAGAATGTAATTAGGGCTATTAAAATAAATTAGATTGCATTTTCAATTAAAGTTTCTATTTTGAAAACTCAATAGCTCCAGTGTCCTTTTGAATGATTACAGAAGCTACTTGTTTGATGTTTCTTTAGTGGTATCAGCTGTAGGGAACAGTTCAGGATAAATCTCAACCACCTCCCTTGCCCAAGAAGGGGACACTAAGCCACCATTTGATGGAAAAATGAAGGATGTTGTGTTATGCAGTTGCTCTGTAACAACAGGAAGCATGTGCTGCTTCAGATACCGTTGAGGTGTGAAGCAATGTGACTTGTGCTGCCTGGTTTTGCCTTTCCCTGCTCCCTTTTTTAAATTTTGCCCTTGATTTTTAGTGGTATGTCACCTGTCCAGCAGGCACTAGTTCTCAGTTCAGTGACCTCTAATAGCTTCTTGTTTTAGCAGCCCTGTCTAAAATTAAGCAAAAGGTTTCAAAATATGGTGACAGTGCAAATGGAAAGTACTGATTTTTTGTTTATATTTCTTAATGCTCTTTGTGATGAGGATGCTGAAATACGTTAAAGAAACCCCAGTGACAAGCACACGTTAACAATACAGTGGATCACTAAGCTTTTTCTAATGGTACAGATTGTCAGTGATTACTGAATTTTCTGGCTCCTGCTGCTTTCAATGATTCCTGCTTTGTGTTATCAAGGGTCAGGAGAAAATGGTGGTGTTTCTTTTGTGTTGCTGAACAAATTGCCATGTTTCTTGACTTCTGAAATTAAATAGTTTTGAATTTGGTTATTTTTTCTTCATCTCTTCTTATTCAACTTCTTTTGCACAGTAGTTTGAATTCCCATTAGAGAAAAGAACGTTCATAACAGGCTTTCAACTTCCCAGCGCTTGCAAGGCAATCATTAATGGAGGTATTCTGATATACTTCTTTCCATGACAGCCTTAAGCTGCAGCCACAAATGGCTTTTCAGATTTATTTGAACTCTTGTCTTTAGATTTCATGTTTTTGATGAATGGATGCAGCCTTTAGAGTTTCTAAATGTGTTGGGCATATGAAAACATATTCAAGGTCTCTTCTTAAGTGAAAAGAGAGTAAAGCCCATAAATAAACCATCAGAGCATTGCTTTCAGAGACATGTCACACCTGTTGTAGAATTAACATTCTGAAACTTCATAATGTCAGACTGTTTTTGGAAAGATTCTTCCTAATGAAGAGAAAAAAATAAAAGAAAAATAAGGAAGCGAAAAATAAGGAAGCAAAAAATATCACTTCAAAGGGCTCCTTGCCTGATTGAGTTGGGGTGAAAAAGTGACTTGATGGCTTTGATCCTTCCATCAAATGAAACAACATGAGAAAGGAGGGGGGAGGGAAATGTGTGGCTTTGCAGAGTAATGTCATGCTATCAGCAAGGACCACTAAAGATGTTTATTGGCTTCAGCAGACGGTATCATAATACAAAAGAACTTTCAGTAACTGAAGGGCTACTGATTTCCTCTGCATTAAATTTTGGTGGCAGAGCATTAATAAATCAACTGTAGTTATCTAACCAACAGTAGGTGAGTGGAGATAGATTCAGCATTACTCTCCAAAGAATAAGGGCTGTCTACTATGCAAGGCTTATTTCCAGTATAAACAAACATTGTATTAAATAAATATAAACATATTTGTCTAAATATGCTGTGAATATTTTATGCATAGCTCCTACTGGGTAAGGAAAAAAAAAATCTGTCAGACCTAAAGTCTTGAATTTCATTCAAGAAAAATGCTACAATTTCCATATCTGCCACCAAATTTGAGCTAAGTTTTACTGAGAGCAAATGTGGGGGGAAAAGGGATTGAACTTGGACATCTGGCTGATCTTTTAGATCCTGTATTTACCATTTAGGATATTCATGAAACAATTGAGGGCTTTGAGGACGGATGGGTTGTAGGAAGGATAACAACATGAATTGGTTGGGAGAGGAACCCCTTGGTGCTGAGTGGTGTCAGGAGCTGGCAGCTGTCACAGGAGGGGTGTCAGCACAGGGTGTGAATGCTCAGAGCTCTGGCAAGAGAGCCACGGGCAGTGAGCAGGGAAAATGCTTCCTGTTGCTTAGTTCTTGCTGTCTTCAGGGAAATGGGACTTTCTACTGTCTCACTAAAGATGGGCAGGGTTGCATCAGGACATATTTGGCTCTGTCATCAGTTTTCCCTGGAAACAATCATCTCCAGGATTCTGTACTTGTTCCTGGCCCAGGAAGAGTTATTTCTGTTCTCTGATGTTGTGATTGTGAGTTGCTTTTGAAGCCAAGCTTTGCAGCTGACCTTTCAAATGTGAAGTGCTATCTCCTGTAGCAGAGTACAACACTCCATTTTCCAAGTAATACTGGAGCATTCAAGGTCTGCTTTTTCTATTTTGAGACTGTTTTTCTAACCTTCTTTTTAGTCTTCCATAAAGATGATAGAAAATGGGGGGAAAGAGAATAGTAGCAAATGCTTTTAAAAAATTCAAAGAAATAGCAATGCAGAATTCTTTTTTAATGCATAGTCAGATCTAGGCACAATTGCTTTCTTGTCATCTTTATTGTGAGGCTGTAATAAATAATAAAGTTGTATGCACTAATTCTGTACAGGTTGATGTAAAGTATAAACAGCTGCTGTTGGGTATTTCAATCTCATTTTACTTACTCCCTTTAGTGAAAATCCTGACCTAGAACTTGTTCTCTCTGACTGGAGCAGTGCTGCTTCTACTCCACTACCTACATCTGATAGTGATCAGTGGCAGCTGTGTTGGAAAAAAAGTAGGATAAAAAAGTCTATAGTGGGAATTTAGAGAATAGCTTTTGCATTTGGAGAACATTTCTGTATATGATGGTGTGGTAAGAAACAAAAGAAGACCCTTAGGGGGTCAAGTAGCAAAAATGTGGTCCCATGCCAAACAATAAAACATTGATTGGAAAACTAAAATAATTTGTGAAAGACCCGTTTCTCGGATTATGGTAAACTTTTTTTTTACAATCCAGTTAATATTTAGCTAAAACTAATGCATAATTGGTACATCCTGCAATCAAAAGTGGGGTATAATATCAAGAATCAAATCTTTAGCACTTTCAGAGGTTGGTCCTGGTAACATACCAATTTGACTCATTGTAAGTAAGGTAATAGTTGTGTCGTTACCTGCTCTGGGAACATTTCACATGCTGACTCAGTTACTTGTCTGAAAGACATAAGAGTGAATAACTGTGTTTTCCTGCATTATGTGGGTACAGGATGTACAGGACATGCAGGCCTGCAAGCGTAGGCTGGTACAGTTTGTGGTTAGGGCTGTGAGTTGTGTTTTGAACATACAAAACACTTTCATTGATGTCAGGGTGTTGTTTTGGAAATGGGTATTGACTTTATAGCCTGTTACTGTAACACTTAAGATGAATTGAATGCGAATTATTACTCTATTGGGTCGGAAATGGTGGCGGCTGGTTTGGAGTGGAAAGCAATTGTAGCCAGTTCTCACCAAGTCAGGCATCTGAAGTGCTAGATGCTTTTGAAAACTCTAACAGATGTCTAGCTCTATTTTTAGGTTCTTGAACAACATTCTGGAATCTGGTCTGAAAAAGCTGAAAACCTCCTGTAGATAGCACTAGGGTTTTCATGGTAGGTTCAGGTACAAAGATTATCTGTTTTATTAACATATTTTCTGTGAGTACTTTGTAAGAGTTGCAGGATGTTTTACTTGTGAGATCACCAGATACTTACTGTTCGCTGAAAAAGGTCCTTTTTCATGGCATTGATGGGATATAAACACTCATTAAAGTGATTTCTGATTTTACATTCATTTTTACCTTTGGTGCCATCATCAACAGCTCTGGTTCCTCCTGCATGTTACCTGTCCAGGCTATGTGTACCTTCTTTGAGTAAAAAGTAGGTCTTTATTTTCATCATGATGGAAGTGTGAACCTTAGAGCCTCAGACAATTTTCTTCCCCTGCATCCTGTGAGGCTTTTTGCATTCTTTTTTCTACAAGAAAAAATAACTAGGGTATATTCAGAAATGTTTATCTGAACTTGTTTTTAAAATTTCATCAAAATACACTTCAATCTAGGTTTTCTTAATATGCTAGAAACTTCAGATAGAATGTCTTATCATCTTTGTCCAGGACCAGAAAGATCTTGTTACAGAATCACAGAATATGCTGAGTTGGATGGGACCCACAAGGATCGTTGAGTCCAACTCCTGGCCCTGCACAGAACCATTCCCAAGAGTCACACCCTGTGCCTGAGAGTATTTTTCAAATGCTGCTTGAGCTTTGTCAGGCTTGGTGCTGTGACCACTGTTCTGGGGAGTCTGTTTCAGTGCCCAACCACCTCTGGGTTAAGAAACTTTCTCAAATATCCAACCTAAACTCCCCTGATACAACTTCAGACCATTCCCCTGGGTTCTGTCACTGGCCACTAGAAAAGAGTTGTGAGTCTGTTCACTTTCTGTATATTTTGGTCAGCAGAGATTTGAAGAGAAATTCTGGAATGAGGGTAAAAGTGCCAAGCATCCATAGTGTAAATGTAAGGGAGTGAGTATTTCAAACTGTGGTTGTAACTCCCAAGCCTTTTTACTTAACTCTATTATCTGCTCTCCTATTGAGAGTTTCTCAAAATAATTTCTGTACTTGATCTTCCCATAGATGCTCTTGGTTATGTTTAGGGACTAAGAGTCATTAGGTGACTGCTGTGAGACTTCTGTTGTTCTGGTGCAGGGGTGTTTTTCATTTTTCTCTTAATTCACGCAGAAAGTGGTAAGGAATAACTGAGGAAGTACTTACAGAATAATTTGGGAAGTGGTTTTTGCAGATACGTTATTTGCTTCTTTTATTGAAACTCCTTTTTGGGACGTGAAAGAAGGCTTATCAGAGAAATGGAAAATTTCTGGGCCTTGGCATGTGGTGACTCTGACCTTTATGATGACATTGATTGATGTTCTGGATGACACTCTCCAGAACACTCTGCCAAGAAACCTTGGCCATTGTTCCCCAGAAGAAAAAGCCAGAAGAAAACACGGGGGTTGGGTTGAAGCAGTGAGCTTGGTTAGCCAAGAGAAAGCCCTGAAGCTGCTGCACACCTCTGTGTTGGGGGCTCAAAGTTTTGGGCCCTCAGTGATGTCTGTACTACAGTAATTATTTGTTTTAAGCTCTTTTGATGAGAGAATAACAAAATAATTATCTGTTTATCCAGACAGATCACTTGAGCATCTGTGGGGGGGATGAGGCCTTCAAGTGAGCCACTCTTCAGCATCTGTTTCCATCTTATTGGCCCTACATGTTTACTTGTTAACTTGTTTAAATTCTATCCCACCACTACTGTTGGCCATTCAGATGTGCTGCTACCTGGGCTTCTTGTTCTGAGTAGAATAAGTGGTTTACCCATGGGGAATAAAGCCTGGATTAGTGCAACTTGTCTTGAGCATGGCCTGAGCTCTGGTTGCAACTGTGGTGTTCTTACCAGGTTACCATCAAAGCACACTTCTAGGGATACCCCTGGCTGTTAATTCCCCATGATCTCTTGTAAAGCTGGTGCACAGTTGCATGGCCAGAAATTTGATGCCTTATTCAAAAAGAGCAGAGTTATTGTGTGATGTGGAGAAGGCATAGACAAATCTAAGGCAAATTGCCTGGCTGATGTGTTATCTGATGTTAGCAGGTTGTTCCTGAGCAGAAATCAAGAGTTAATGACTGTGCTACACACAGGTTTGTGGTATCAAGGTTTAAAGAGCTCTAGAACTCTTTTTTTTAGGAAGACATTTCCTTAACTGCAAATGATTCTTTATTAAAAGTAGCAGAGATTCTTCTTGTGTTTTGTTTTCAGTTTCTACTGGGTTTCTCTGTAGTGTTTGAAGCACTGTGTTGCTTGAGTGCTTTACTGTGGAGACAGTTTAATGGTTCAACTGCATTTTGGTTCTGTGAAAACGTGGGAGTCTGGGAAAAGGAAAAATCATTTAGTCCTATTAAAAGTGTTTTCCGTAAATATTTACTGCATTGTACAAAAGCTGGCCTCCTCTAGTAAGAGACCAGGGCTTTTCTCTACCTTTACTTCTAATAATGCCAGGGGAATGTTGAGGCAGTCTTCATAAATAAAAATGGATTATGGTTACAGTAGATGGAGGTCCTTTTGAGTGTCCTTTGTTCAGCAGCTTTCAATAACATGAAGCCACAGTTTATGGTCTTAGCTTGTTTTTTTTTTTTTTAATAGAAATTCTGTCATTATACAGTTTAATAAAGCTAAATCAGAGTCCACAAAATGGCAAGTGAACCATTAGAATGAATATTATATATGGAAAAGTATGTATATAACCCAGTAAAACCCAAAATGGCTATATATCCTTAAAACCACAACAAGCTGGTGTCAAATAATCTGTACTCCTCCCCTTTGGCTTGCTCATTATGTAGGAAGAATCTGATTTACAAGCTGTGCTTTTAACCAGCTGATTTCTAAATGTCTTGCAGTGTAATATTTTATGCTTGTGACTGTTTGCAAGACTTACAGTGAATGAGAATCTTTACAGGTTGTTAAAAGTATATAATGGATTTTGTGTTTCATATTTTAGAAGGAATTTTCCCAATATAGCATGTGAAACTAACAGCTTGGTAGTTAAATAATCTGTAAGGAGCTCAGTGTGTTGGGTGGTGATTTGTGGGCTGGGTTTTTTTGTAGCTGTAGTAAACAAAGAAGATCTGAAACAGACTGAAATGGGGAGGAGCATGTGGATGATAATAGATCAAAGCTTTTGCAAAATAGTGTTTATTTTCCAAATATGTTCTCTGAACACATCATCTCAGCAGAAAAGGGAAAAATGTACAATGTACAGCAGGAAAAAGTGACCAAAAGTGTAGGTCAAGGGCAGATTATTTGATAAGTTAAGTAGCACATAAGAAAAGCAGAGAAGAATCTTGCACCAAAAGAGGAGTGATGGATCCAGAGGTTAATAAAACAATCCGAAGTCTGACATGTAGGAAATCTGGTAGGAATGATGTAGTTGGTTTAGTGAAAACCAGAACTTTGAGCATGTCTTGTGCCGTGTGCTGAGCCAGGTGATGATATAGACTCACCCTGGCAGAAAGCATTTAAGTGAAGTTCAGCTGCTACTGGCTCTTGAGAGCTGCTGTTACTCTGTGTTGACTCCTTTCCCTCAATCCTGACAGGTTGTTCCTCTCTGCACGAGGAATTTGCAGAGAAGGGTGGAACTGTGTTTCGCTTCAATGCCTGGTGGTGGGGATTTTGTTGGGCAACTGGTCTAGTAAATATTTCTTAATCTGCCCAGTATACACCATCAGAAAAGAGAGATTTTTGTGCACAAAAGCCAGACACAGCTCTCCAAACCAGCCTGTAGCACAGATGGGCACTTGGCATGGAGGCAGTGATGTTTAACGGGTGAATTCGTATCCTGGAGACTTGAATGCCCTTTCCCAAAAGGTTCATATGGTATAATTTTTTTGCTTTTTTTTTTTTCCCCATGCTGGGAGGGGGGGATGGTCAGGGAACAGGCTGCGGTGCCTCCCTGAGGGCCTGTGTGCTACTGTTCTCTTGGTGCATTACTAGATCTACTGTGCAGGGATGGGTGCTGGCTGGAACATGGGTGTGCACTGCACTGTTCCTGTGTTTAACAGGACTGTCCTACACTGCACAGCATTTCCTTTCTCATTCACTCACAGAATAGGTGTGAAAACATCTACAAAGCATGCATTCTCTGAGTCTTCAGTCCCAAAAGTTTGAAATAAATCACAGGTAGTGTGAGGAAAGAATAACTTGTCTTTCTAGGCAAGTCCTGGGAGACTACTAATATCTCAGTTACAGAACAAGTATAATGACAGGGCACAGACTAAAAGCTGAAATCCACTAAAAAGAATCAAATAGCTTTTTTTTTAGTGTGCTGTTTTGCTTGGATTTTTACCTTGTAATGGCAAGTTTTCCAGCAGTAAAGGTCTCTTCAGTTGGTGGCTTCAAAGCCTTGCAAGTTTTAAATAATATTTCCTTTTTATTGATATGTGAACTCCTGCTTGCACAATAATATGTTTACCACAAGTAGCTGTGTATTGCTCTCCCGCTCCTGGTTCATGTATTTAATGTGAACTGAGAGGTTATTCTATATCTTCTGTAGTCTCATTCTAGAATAATTCCATTCTGAAGGGACTCAGCTGTTGAAACTAGAAAGTACAGCCTATTTCTGACTAGTAAGTAATACGTTTCTCTTGATTTGAAGGTTTACCAGCCTGCTCCTTAGAGACTGACACATTTGATTCGTCTCCTGTGAGCATATAACTCTTCCTAGTACCACTGTTTGCCACTTTGAAATTTAATTAACTCATAGTTGCCAAGTTTTTTTTAAAGTAGCCTACGGCTTCGGCTAAGAAGCACGTAAAATATGCTCTGCTAATGCCACCTGCTGATGCTGAGAGTACATATCTGCCTGCAGTTTCAGTTTATGCAAAGTTTTTATATGCCATTCTGTATACATGTAATGAATAACTTCTCATGTGCTTTGCCAGAGTGTTATTTTAGATCCATAATAATGAATTATTTCTGGCTCTTACTCCTTTGTGTAGTAATTTCACTTTAGCTCTAGTCCGACTCATAAAATGTAGTTCTGGTTGCTAAAGCAAAGAAAAGGACCCAACTTCGTCCTTGTTCTCGCTGTTCTGTACTAGTTCCATGCGCAGTTAAACTGCAGACCTAAAATAAGCCATTCCCTGCATTTTTATAAAACGTGTCTTACTGTCTCAAAAATTTCATGTGTCTGGGAAGGTACAAACTCTTGGGCTTGTGTGTGACACAGTGCAGCTGGGCTTCATTTTTCTGCCCCAACTTCTTTCCATCTTTCTATGTTGCGGAGAACTCGTGTACAAAGTGACCCTGGTGATCAGGATCACAGGGGTGGTAAAAAAACCCCCTTGTGCTGGAAAAAGTCTTTACTTTTCTGACTGAGGGCAGGCAGGCCAGCCAACAGCACCAAGAGACAGGCTGCACTTACGCTCCCCACTTTTTGAATGTGTTTAGCAGCAGATTATTTTTGTTTTAAGCCTTTTTGAGTTTGGTTTTCCCTCCTTGCACAGTTCAGTAGGATGCAAACAACTGAAATAATCGAGTGGTAGAATTACATTGTGTCAACCTGTACATAAACAGTAATTGAGTGGTTTTGAATAGGACTGTGCAAAAGCAGGGGAACACTTTGGAAGTTTAAGTTACTGAAAACCTGCTTTTCACATTGCCTTCCACTAAGGACATGGCTTGGGAGTTGGAGAGGGAGAATTGTGATAGACTAGAACATGTCAGGCACGAGCTTAAACTGCTCAAACAGAGCTAATACCACTTCAGGGAAAAAAAAAAAAATAAAAAAGCTGAGCTATTAGCACCATTAATTTATTTCTACAGTAGCATCTCCTCAGGTCTGACAGAAAGCTCTGCCTGTTTTGCATCTGCTTGTTTCAGCCACAATCATTTCCTTCACCTTTATAATTATGGAGATAGCTGAAATAAGGTCTACTTCTTGGGTTTGGTGGGATTTAAAAATATTTGTTATTTATGGTTATTTTTTTCTCTGGTCAGTCTTGTGTGTTCTGTTCTTCCTCTCATAGGACTCATTTCTTTAGCTCATCTGATTCAAGTAGCTGTCATCAAAATAATAAACAATTTTATGTTTATATATCCTTTTTTTCACTGTGTGTTTTTACTCTGAGTTGCAAATGTCCCAAATTTCTCTTTACTCATAAGAGAAGAACTGATCTCGCTCTCTTTCTTTCTGTGTGGATGTTGGGGCAGATATCTTTGCCTGCCCTCAGGCACTGTGCTCCAGCCCTGTGGGGCAGTCCATTTATTGTTTTGACATCTTGGCTCTTATTTCCCATGGCTGCAACAAAATTCTGTTCCTGTAGAATGTAATTTCTTTTGATTGTTCTTCATTGTTCTTGCTCCATGTTAGTTTTTTCACAATTTACAGTGACAAAAATATTTGGACTCCTGACTCTTCTTATACATTATCTCAGAAATACTTGTCTTATGGTTTAAAGTACAAAACTGAGTCAGGGCCTCTGCCTGGCATGGTACAAACCTCTTCATCAAATGCAATAGTCTCTCACATAGATGGCCTTCCTATGCAGAAAGGTGAGTTTATTTAAAAGGGATGTTGAAGCTGCTTGTATTATTCTTTGTGTACTTATGAAAGTGAAAAATATCACTGACCAAAAATGCATCTTGAGCTTAATTTGTCTTTTCTTCTGTAAAATTGTAATTTACTTTGTCGGCTATTTTTTGAGAAAAATGGATTTTTTTTTTTTAACTGAAGATGTTAAGAACAAAAATGAACTTTTATGTTAGTAGACAAGTGCTTATCTGTAAGTTAAATTCTAAAGATCTCTTAATCCCTGAAAAAGGAGCAGCAAAGGAAAGAACGACTGATGAATTGAAGCTGTTTACCTTGTGTTTGCAGAGGATTTGAGAAGGTGATTCTGATGTATTTTAATTTTTTGAAATCGTTGCTGCAGTAATGTTTTTCTATTTTAGTTTTGGATGATGCATGTGTGCATAGAACCAAGAGCATAAGTTTCTGAGTTTAAAAGTCCCTGGTTGCAGCTGCTTGATCTCCACTTTGCTTTGGACTCTAGAACAGGTGCTTAACTTGTCTACCTGTCTCTTATCCTCTCGTCCATCCCACATGCCTCTGAAGAGGACTGTGAAATGGTGTAGCAGCAGTTGAATATAGTTGTTAAAGGCAATGTAAAGAGAAAGACTCTTGCTTTAGCACAGCAGGAGTCTTTGTATGTTGTGCAGAGCTGCTGCACTCACATAACTACCATGCAAAGATCATGTCATTTTAAAACACCATCATAAAGGAAAACAGTCCTAAATGATGGACCTTGCTAATACTGAAATTAGTAGTAGAATTAAGAAATGTTACAAAAGGTCCAAATGTACCAGGGTTTTGCTTTTGAGTCTAACAGGGGTTGATTACTGTTGTATTGGAGCACTTAGGAACAGTCTCATTCTGATGAGTCAAATGAAGGGGTTATGTAGTTTCCCAATATTTAATTTTGAGGAGCAAGGCTCAAAAGTGTGGTACAGAGGAAACTATATCTGATCTGCAAGTACTCCCTAATGAATGATACTTTATGTATGAACGTGCTATCAGCTGTCCAAGATATAGTAAAAATGTGCATATCCCAATATGACAATGTTCAGATGTGTGGAAAAATCAATCCAATTCCTTCTAGTCCAGAAACCAGAGTCCAGTTTGCTGGCTGATTTTGCAGGCATTTTTGAATGCTGCATGCTCACCAACAGAAGGCTCACCCAGCCTTACTTAGCCCGTGAACTCTGAACTCAGTAAGTAGAGCAGACTTTTTGTCTGTCAAGTTCTCATTAAATTTTAAAATACATATGCAGATTTGTGGTGTCAGCGAAGAAAAGGATTTCTCCTGGCAGGATTCAACTTAAGGACTTTGTGCTCTAGGATAACCCTGCTTGAGCAGGGAGGTTGGACCACTGTGGTCCTTTCTAGCCTGACTCATTTTGTGGCTCCAGGACTTCAGTACCTGTGCTGGTAGATTGCTACTCCAACTCTGACTGTGGTGTTATATAAATAACACAATATCTATTAGCCAGGAGCTGAGGGCTGTGCTCCAGTGAAGGTGGATTTAAGTGTGTGCTTAATCTGTAAAGCTTATGATGATCATTGTCACAGCACTTTCAGCACAAGAGGTTTCCCTGCCCACAACAAAAAACTCTCAAGCTCATTGCACATCTCTTCCTAAACTCTTGCTGAGCCTTGACAGTCTGGCACAATGGCAGATTCTGCAGCTGGTTTCCTTTAATGAACTGGAAATGGCATTACACGGGTGCAGGCTCAGTGTTAACCCGTGATTGATGTGTTATTTCACCAGGTAACTTCCTCTGTGCGTGTGTTAGTGCAGAACAGACACATTCCACTGCACACAATGGGCTCATTCTTCACTAGATAAATATAATGTGAGTAATTGCAGTTCATTATGTAAATACCTCTGTATGAGACTTTTATGGAGTAGTAATGGATTTTGCAGAATATTTTTCTCCTACATAGAATGCTGTTTTTTAAAACAATGTAACAGTGACCGTCAGGAAGGAGGCTCTAAACCTGCAACTTTAGAACATTTTGTTATAACTTAGTCTAACTTGGATTGAAGAGAACAATCCTGAATATACAAACATCTTACTATGTACTACTGAAATATAAAAGGCTATTTGATGTGATAACTGTATTGTTATTTTTCTATTTATTAAGCATCTGCAACACAGAAGGTTAATGAGGGTGGAATTTAAAAGGAAAATAAATCAAGGGAAAGAGAAAGGAGGTTTAAGATGGAGAAGAGCGGAAATTGAGGTCTAAAGGCACGATTGCTTGTGGTAGTATTGGAAAAATGTCTAACACATAGGAAGCCTCTTCGTAAATCCTAAATTTATAGGGTTTATTTTAAATATTTATCTCCCTGCGTGTGTGTATGTTAGTACTGGTACAGAGATAACAAATATTTCAATATAATAATAGAAGAGCATTCCAGCGTGAAAAATAGGAACAGATCTTCTGTTGGTGAAGGATCATTAAGAATGATTTCATTCCTATTAAAGAACTAAAAGATATCCCTGTTAACCTGATATTATGTTTTTTGACAGTATCCCATCTTATATTTAACTGTAGCTTTCTGCCTAAATTTTGCATTCTGGCATGTAGAAAAAAGCCCCAGTCAAATGAAAAGAAGAACTGGCCACTCTTATGCCTCAGATTGCAGTGGGGTTTTTTTTAATGAAGCTTTTCTACTTGGAATAATACAGAATGCCCCTTGTTTCAGGGCAATAAAAATGGAATGAGTGAAAATCTTATCTTTTATTTCTGTTGGATTACTCTGTTTTGTAAATGGAGGAGAGAGTCTTTGGTCTTTACATTGATGGATAACACCAAGATGCAGTCATGTCAGTCAGCTCTGTGAAAAAAAGGTTGCCCAAGTTTGTGAAGACAGATCTTTCTGTCATGTCCTGGTGGATTCCAGCCAATACTGTAACATATCTGGAGGGCCCTGACAGGCTTCCAATCTAACAATGTCCCTAAAATATCGATGCATACAGAACTGAAGCCTTTGTGTGTTTCTGCTGTAGCTGAGTTCCCTGCATACTGAACAAAAACTGTTAATGGGGAAAATAGTTTCAACAGACTTAGGAAACCAGCTCAAGTCTATAAATGAGTGAAAGGAAAAGCCAGATAACGCAGCTGCTCTATGTAATGGCTAGCCTGTCTTCAAACAACTCAACTGTGAAATGATGCAAACCTTGAGATTATTACTTTTCCTCGTTGGCAATTTGTATTCTTGAACAGCGTGTGCTCTACTGTATTTCAGTCTCAGGATGGGGGTGGCAGGATGCTGGGGGGGTGCATACTGTGCTGGTTGTGGTAAATAAGGGTAATTAGGGCACTCGATTTTTGAAAATAAATCCCTAGTCCCTTCATCTACAATCCTTCAAAATGCATAACACCAGCTCTCTGGGTAGTACAGCTAAGGCAAGATGCCCAGAAAGATGACATGTGTTGTCTTCAACTACTGCAGTTCCCTGGTCTAACTGCTTCAAGAAATATGTAACTGCTGCTCTAAAAAGTGCTCTTTGAAGTGTCGGCGGTTGTCAGATCTGGCTCTTGCTGCCAGCAGCCTGTGGGATCAGGTGGTACCTGGGGTGCAGTGAAAGAGCTCAGCTTGGCTAAAGGGCTGTAGTTGACTCTCTGCATCAGTAGGTTAAAGACTGGGCACGTACTGACTGTATCCAGAATAACGAAATGTTGTCTTGGGAAACTGAAGCTTTTTATTTACTCGAATCGGGAGAGCTTATCTCTTCAGAGCTCTGCAGTTTCTCAGCTGTGTGTTATGACTGTCTTGCTTTGCCTGGGAGTAATTAGTTTGGTTCAGCAAACCTACCAGACTACTGACTACTAGGACAAAACTGTTAGAAAGAAGTGCCACTGAACTGTTGCAGTTTTCCTTGGCAACAAAAACATCATAGTATTGCTTTCCCTTGATAACTGTAAAAGGCCTGACTTTAGATTTTGAAGCTTGAAGCAAAGTAAGAAGCTTCCTAGAGTAGCTGCTTGGGAGGAGGATTTTAAGCAGTGTGAGCAGAGACACCTCAGGTGCAGATTCCCTGGTGGGAAGTACTGCCCCAGGGGATCAGCAGTGCACTGGTGAGTGGGTCAGGGGGCTCAGGGGATCATGGATGGCAGTGGTGCCCTCAGGGCTTGTGGCTGTGCCACTTGATTACGAGGCAAGTGTGACAGGAGCATGGGGCATCACTTCAGGAAGGCCTTTCATAGAGTTCCTGCTCTGGAGAGTGAGCAGCTTTTGCAGTTCAGGTTTATGGTAATTTGAGAGAGAACTGAGCATAGGCTGTGATTTAGGGGACTTTCTCTTCTCCAGCAACATGTAGGAATCAGAAGGGGTATCTAGGATGAAACAGCCTTCACTACATTGGTTTAGGATGAAATTTATTTATTTAGGATGAAGGCATGGAATTTCAGGGTCCAAGTAGCTGGAAAGCTGTTTAGGAAATTTGTGTTTTTCGTGAGAAAATGGGTGGTACTTTCTGTGGTTTGGAAAAGTGGGGCTTGCAATAGATAAAGATGAGCACTGAAAATAGAAACACACAGCAGTGGAAAACAAAATGGTGGGGAAATAAATGTATTGGAGGAAAAATAAGGAGCCTTAGTTTACAAGTACCAAATTATATATCAGGTTGTATAATGCTCAGGGGAAGCTCTTGGGGTCCAATGTCTTTCCTATGTTCTTCTTGTCTATCTTTTTTGTAAGTATTGACAAGATGTCCTGTTGCTTGTTTTTTCCTCAGCAGTACTCAGCTAATTCTGAAAAATACCAGTTTGAGAAAAGTTAAGAAGTTCTTCCGCTATTGAAATGGAGACAATTATTTCTAGTAATGCCTGAGAGATGGAAGCTGAGAACTGCACAAACTTTTATTCTTTTTGAGGTCATTGGTAAATGGACAAGTACAACAAAAACCCCTTTGGATTAAGGGGTGGTGTCACTGGCCTTTGCTCAAACGTTGTATTGAATCTATTATCTAAATCTAGTTTATTGGTCCCAACTGAAGATTAAGAAAAAGTGTTTTCATGGCATAAAACAACCCTGAACCAAACCAACCTCCCAAAAAACCCCAGCCCTCAAACACACAAAATCTTGGAGTAGGAAAACATGTGGTAATAAGTTTGACTCAGAACTTTTCTTTTTTTTTCTGTATTTTTAAAATAAAATTCATCTAGTATTGTGTGCTTACAAGTAAAATTGTAGTATAAACTGGCATTTGGGTGGTGATTTTTTCCTTTTCTTTTTATGGATAGGAAGGATGACTATATTATGGCCTGAACCTGTTAGTATTAATGTTTAAAATGGAGTGATGCATTAAAAAGTAATAAGCACAGCAGTCTGAGTGTGTCTGTTGCAATGTTAGTGACACTATGATGGATTAACAGCCTGTAAAATAGAAATGCATGCTCTGGCAAATACTTTACCTAACACTTATTAGTATATTTATAGGTATCAATTTTGCTTTTACTTTGCATCTTTTAAGCATAATCATGCTTTAATATATTTTAAAAACCCACCGTCCTATAAATTTGCTATTCTTCTGCAGGTGAAACTGTGAATTTCCATGATATGTAATGTCAAGTTCTATTATTAAAGTAGAAATAGAGTTTGAGCATTATACACAAGATAGAATTTGAAACACCAGAATAAGAGACTATCTTGTAGTTTTGGTGTTTTTTCTGGTGGTAGAGTATTTTGTGTGATATTGGAATCATTCATTGTGCCCAAGTCCACGTTTCCACTTTAGAGTATTACAGAAGTGCCCTAGTAATAGATTGTTTCACCTGTCTGCAGCAGCCAGGTTTCAATTAAAGCTCACCAGAACAAGCAGGCACTTGCACTGGTGGAAAAAAAATGCAATCTTAAATTTGGTTCTTACCCGAGGTGACAGTAACCACTTAAGAAGTGAAACTTGATTTGCATAAACCAGCAACTCTTAAAAAGGTTTTATCAGGTTGCTATTGTGACCTTAAGACAAATAATGACTTAAACTCTTCTTGAAGTTAAATCAATTTCAAACTCTGAAAAGTTAAGAAATTTATTTAGTACTTCCTCGTATTATTTTAGACCTTTTTGACACCTGTTTGCCTTTTGGTAGTTCCTGGTGGCCTTTCTCTGCAATTGTGATCAGATATGTAAATCTAATAACCTCACAGGACACTTTATTCTGTTGATGTGTATTATTTTTCCTTATGCAACATTTTAATGGAATTCAGTACCACAGTGTGTTACTTTTTAATACATACATAATTTCTAATCTGAGGTAACTTTCCTTTTGAGATAACTTTGATTTTCAGGATCAGTCAATGTTCACAATAAATGAAAAAGGCTCAACAAAGTGATAGAGCAGAGGTGGATCACAGGTTAGCAACTGCTGCCATGGAATTATACAAAATTCATTTTCTGTAACATCAAGAAGCAGCACTGTGGTGAATATCAGATCAAGAAACTGGCAGTTTAGTCAAGACTTCATAAAAGTCACATTCCCACCACAAAATTCATACTTGTGATGCAGGAATTAATTGGAGAGTGACAGAGTTATGGGCCTCTGAAGTACCTTATGGCTTTATGTTATCACCTGACATGGCACTGTTTCTTGGATCAAAAGTCATGCTATATTTTCCACTTGGCAATAAGGACGTTATTTTGAAAAGAATTGAATGCCAGTCTAAAGTTTGCAGGTTCCTTTCAGCTGAGTGGTTGGAAACTTGACCTTCCTGATGACAGGGAGTCCACAGATGTCACTTCATCTCTTGCTGCAAAAGGTGCTCCTTTGACAGTGGTTGCTCAGCACCATTGCTCCTCCCTCCCCCCTAAAATACATAATTTTTGGCACTTAGTGTTTGTGTCACCAACCCGGCCAAGATCTGAAGTAAAGGCAATGCCTTTTCTGGCCCTTGAAGTCTGCACTTAGGGTTGTAACAAGGGTCCCCTCACATTACAGATGTGAGCGGGGGGCTCATTCAAGAGTGTAGACAGTAATAGATTCATGCTGAAATACGTTGTGACCTCTAGTCGTCCTTTTTTTTTTTTTTTTTTTTATTGTCAGAGAAAGAATGCTAAATAGGTTAGTTTCTATGGCATTCTGTCCATTATATCAGAGCTCTTAATTACAGTTTCTCATTTTTAAGTCCTATCTTCGGTTTGCAGGTATTTTGAATGTATTGAAAGCATTAGCATTTACAACCTAGCACCAGCTTTGGGAGTAAAAAAATGGTTTATTTGCTTAGAGAAGAGTTCATTTCCCAGCATGAAACACTTGAAAGAAACCAAAGGCAGACTTTGTGTTAATAGTTGAAAATTCAAAATAAATGAAGCTTATGTAAAATGGCAGTAACAGACTAGAGCTACAGTGGACTGCTGAAATTGGATTTGGGTAGCTATAAACATAATTAGCTTAAAGCATTCTAGCTTGCCATGCAGTGTGAGCTCTCATAGGCTGGGATGTGATAATGCTTTGCTCTTTTGCATTTTAGCTCCTTGTGGAGATTCAAAAGCCAGCTGATCTTGGGCTTTGTGGAAGCTAAATTAACCACGCGTTCCTTGGGGGGTTATGGCAAACTGTGAGGTTTATTGGGTGTTGAAGTGTGCTAAAGATAACGTGACAGTAACCTAAAATGCTGTACTCCCAACATACTAATTAGGATTGTATATTAGTATTTTTAAAAATCTTTAGAGATTTGTATTTCTAGTCGTGTAAATGATTGATTATATGTAACCATTGGTTGTGTATGCCCTTAATGCTCTCATGGATGAAATACTAGTGTTTGATTTGACCTGAACAGTATATAAAACAGAGATGATAATATTGCATATAAAATACTGATGTGGTTCAGAATTTCTGCAGCATTTTTATTTCTCCAAAACACTAGCTCATGCCCATTATGTAGCGCTGAGTTCATTTAAGACAACGAGTAATGCTACTTGACCTCAATCTTTATTGGAAGTGGGTTGGAATCAGTCGATAACTTGGCATTCCCACACCAGTGGAACACTTAGATTTATACACACGAGACCTCCATAGAATTATAGGAATAAGTGTACACATGTTTAGCCTCTCCCAAACAGGCCTCATGTACAGTCTCCTGCTCTTCCTCAGATGTACAGATCGCTTAAAACAAGTGAGCCTGTGTTCTCACAGCAGGCAAACACTACTTGACGAGTGCTTCCACTGTTGGGTTGTTTCCAAATAATAAATTCAGAACCTTCAGATTTTGCCTTTCATCTGACAATCTCAAGCTTGGCAAAGCTGAGATAGCTTTTGTTATGCCTCTACTTCTCCTGTTTCCATTTTCCGTGTGTAAGTGTATGTGAAACATTGCACAGAAGTAAGAGAAAGTTGCATGCAGTTGTTAAAGGTTGGAAGGATTTTCACCATGGGACATTTCATTAAATTGTTTATTGTATAAAGTGGCTCTACAACCTTTCTCTTCCCTCTTTATCCTCCCATGGCCTTTATTTAAGGGAAAATTTTTAAAATGAAGTATTTCAAACAAGGGGAGGAATGGACAATTTAGTCTGTTAAATAAAAAAAATCACAGTGTAGAAAACATCTGAGGATTATAATCTTAGCATTTAGAATTGCAGAGGAGTACAGTACAAAGTAGGTATTAACACCACATCATGCAAAGTAGTTAAGACTTTTCTGTTTTTGCAGTATCTGAATCTTCTAATATATGTGGAATATAGATAAACTGACATATTTTCTTTCTTGTATTCTTTTTAAAATATTAATTTCCAGTGGAGGTGGCTTACATCTTCTGCATTTATTACTTCAGTTTAGAACTCATTGTAGATAAGCCCCTGAAAAAAGAAATGCAATAAACATTTGTGTTAATTATATAATTTCCTCCTACTCTTCTCCCCTGCACTATATGTTCTCTTCTCTGTATGCCTCTCGATTGACTTTTATTAGGGTTTGGTACGTGTCTAATCAGAGACCTCAAAGTACACTCTGGTGCAAATGTGGCCTTGTTTCTGTGCCCTTTCTTAAGTGTAAATATATCTGGAGGTAGAAGAAAGGAACAATGGGATGAATTCATCAGGTAGTTATTATGTGTATTTATATATGGGACTTTCGCCTAGTCTGTAGTCTCTGCTTTGGCCTTTGTGTCAAATCTCATATTACCCTTTGCCCTTGGCCTGGAATTTTTGTTTGTTTATTTGTGGGTTGGTTTGAGTGTTTTTTGGTTTTCCTCCAATCCCTTGGTTATTTTCTTCAATGTGGTCCTCCAAAAAACCTTTGGGGATTCATCAAGTTTCTCTGCCCTGTCTGTGACTTTCTATTACAACATTTGATTCACATATCCAAGTTTTATTTCTGCTTTCATGGGGAAAACAGCTTCTTTCACTTTCTGTGAGATACTGAAATGCACCATTGTGCTTGATCATCAAGGGCACAGCAGACAATTAGTTGCCATTTTTATGCCTTAAAAATGGGAGGCCAGGAGCAGGGAGATGCAACTTAATACACCTGTATGGGGAGCTCTACTTCAGAGACCAGTGGCATGCGAGAAACTTACCTGTGCTTTCTGCTGAGATGCACTTTGGTTTCAGAATGTACATTTGCTATGTGCATAAATGCTTTCCTTCTCTGGTCAGTTATCTGTGCATACACTTTTCTAGTGGGACCAGAAATTATTCCAGATTCAGCTGTTGTCTATAACAGCATAAGGACATGATAGAAATGCCACATTACTTCCAAAAGATAAATTCATCACTGTACTTCTCTGAAGCTTGGCTTTCTTCTGCCTTTTCTCCAGGACATCACGAGGTTGTAGCAAATAATGAAACACATTTCTCTATCCCCAGTAAAAAGAACTGAAACCTTCAGCAGAACCTACCACTTTTTTTCTCTGTATTTTCCTTGGTCCTTCCTTATGCATACCCACTTAGGGGAAGTTTCTGCATCCTTATGGGAACAACATGAGACAAATGCTAACATGAATTTTGAATCTGGTGTCAGGGCTGCAGTGATCTGCATACCAAGAATAGTCAGTAGTGGTCAGGCCAGGACACAGCTGCAGATAGATGGTGGTGTCACCTGTAGTGGTTTGTGTGTGTTATGGTTCAGGCTTGCTGTCCATTCACTGAATGGTCATGACGAGCTGATTTCCTGCATGGACATACCCACGGTGCATTAATGAAAGGTGCTGAAAGCACTCTGTGATGTAGTACAGACTTTAGTGTTATAGGTATTTGTTAACACAAAAGGAGCTTGTTCTTTCAAGCAAAAATTTCTTTTCCAAGTGAATTTAGTTTCTTAGACTAGCAATAGTACAAATACAATTTTTGTATTAGACAAATGGGAGTGCCCAGTTTTGCACACACCAGATGCATTAACTGTAGGTCTGATATAGTATTGAATGCATGATAAATGTCAACAAAGTCAGGGTTTGTTGAGTGACTTTATCATTATTGGTGGGCTGAATACACGTTAAATTTTGCTGGCCTCTCGAACACAGACATATTGTGTGTGCTTTCAAAAAGTTATTAGGGCTTTCACTAATGCTTTGAAAAATGAAGGCATTACCTGTTATCAGTGCACTGTGTTGGCTTGAAGCAGATAAGGATCTTTGTTAATGTAAGAACTGTTTGAATCTCACAAAATGAGCTTTTGAATTTACTGCCTGACAGTGTTTAGCATGTAAAAGGAAGTAAACAGCACAAGTATTGAGACAATCAACCACTTGTTTCATTCCTGGCTTTGGGAAGATGCCATTATTTATGTAATCTGTTCAAAGGAACACATAATTGATGATATACTGTTAGTCAGCCATGCACATTTTTACATTTCTGCCTGTAGGTAAGCTGAACACCTGGTGACATGGAAGCACGTTTAAAACACTGTTTAGAAAATCCGCAGTAACAGCACAGATAACAGGACTTTCAAAACAATTGAGTAATACACAAAATAGGTGTTCCTTTTAAGAAATTTTTCTTTATTGCCTTTTATGAATGTAATAGTACAGAGAGAAATATGATCTATTTACTGTTCCCGGTGGGGATGGCTGGTGGGTGGTGAAAGTTGCAGGGTGCTGTGCCACTGTTCTGCACAGTTCCCTTTCTATCTTTAAACTTCTTGTTTCTTCTGAGAAAGCAGGAAGCTTTTGTCAGCCAGGTATTGAATAGAGGTTTTGATATTTAAAGCAAACTGTTCAGTGCTCTTAGTGATGTTAATGGGGAAAGAAACACAGGTACTACATCTCAAGCTTTAAGACAGAAAATGTTAAGAACAGTGTACAAAGGCAGAGTGAATATTTTGAGGTGTTAATTCTAACTACAGAGGGAAGAAACTAGAATTCTGGAGCGGACACTGGAGCTATATTGTAGGATGCAAGGATGACTCAGCCCATGCTCAGATCATGGTCTTGCCATACTTATTTACATTAAAGTTCAGTTGCTATTTTAAGTCTGTGCATTTAGTGGAGAAGAAGGTGAGAAAAAAGCAGAGGGAGAAGAATAAAAGCAAAAGGAGGGGGAGGGTAGATTTTAAAATGCAACAACAACAAAAATACCTGGACCAATCCCTCCTGCTCCGCACGCTGCTCTCTCAGTGGAGGAGCTTGTAATCCTATATTTGCTATATCAAGAGGATTCTTCTATGAGCACAAATTAGTAATTTACTCATCGGCTGGAGTCAGCCCGCATTGATTTACTTATGCTGCATAGGTAAATCTTTTCATTCATAAGCCTTTGCTGGTCCTGAGCTCTCGGAGAGTGACTCCCTGCAGTGCTCCGGCGTGGGAGGAAGCAGCAAACGTGCCTTTATGCACAAGGACGTGCTCCCTATGACTCAATTAAATGTGTGCGAGCCTGACCTAAAGCCGGGGCTCGCTCCGGGAAGCCGCCGCTCCTGGGCGATGCTCCCTGGGCAGGGACCGCCGCTCTCCTCCCTCCACCCGCCCCGGTGCGGCCCCGCGGCCGGGATGCTCCCGGCACCGCACAGCGCTGAGCTCCGAGCAGCCTTCGCCTCTCTGGGCTGTGTGACAGACAGATGCTTGTCATGCAGCGGTGCCCTGCCTGAATCGTTCTCCGGTGGGTGTGCACGGCCCCACGCCTCCGCCCCTGACAGCCCTGCCGAGCCCTCCCAAGCTCAGCCCCCGGCAATGTGCAGCGCTCTCTTCTCGCCTTCCTGGAAGGGCTCAACTCCACTTTCAGCTCCTCCAGACTTTCTCTGCTTTTGCCGTACCCTCCCTCTGGTCCAGCTCCTCCTGTGCCTGCCTCTCTGTCTCGGCGCTATCCCGTTAAAAGGCTGCTGCTCCTGCTCCGCTGAACCAATGCACTGGCTGGCTTGATCTGGGATGAAGGCTGGAGGTTATCGGCGAGGGAAAGGACAACTCTAGGCAGCTTTCCATTTGCCAAGTGAGCAGTAATTGCAAGAAGACAGCCTCCCCAGTTGGAATCAATAGTCTGCTTTCTTGCTGCTAAGGGCACTTTGGAGCAGCAGTAGGTCACTGAAGTAACTTCAGCACACTGCTGACTGCGGAGTTGTAAAGAACTACATGCAAGTGGCTGCAGTAGTGCTGGAAAACGCTTTGCTGTTACCAGGGACACAATAGTTTTCAAGTCATTAGAGCTTCGCTTCTGGTCCGCTCCTTCCATTACATAGAGAGGGTCATTCTTTGGAGGAATGAGGATGGAGCTGTGAATTTTTCTTTCCAGTATTGTTCTAGTGGAAGGGACTAAGAGTGGGGGAAAAGAGGCTTTTAGAAGCAAAACCCCACTGCTGCTGAACTCAGCTTCACTTGAATTTCCCCAAATCTTTCCAGGCACAGGGAGGCACAATGCCAGAGAACCTGAATCTTCTTCGGGCTTTTGGGGGTTTTTTCTTTATCTTCTGGACAGCTTTTAACACAGCCTTAGTGGATGTGGTTGGATCGGAGCAGCAGATCCCCTTGTCTGTGTAAGTGCTTTCATGCTATTCCTCTCAGGACCATGTTCAAGGATGAGAACTTGGCTGCTCAAGTTCTCCTGTTTTTGTATTGCTGATATTTGACTGTTCCAGGGCACCTTTGCTCCTCTGTCAGCTGTGTTTAAAGTGGTTGTCTCCAAGGCACCTGGCACTACTTTGATTTTATTGTGGGAGCATGTGTTGGTGGAGTGTGTAGCCACTGAGTTTTAAGTGCTTGTATTTACTGAAATTGATGCTGTTAACTCTTTCTCATGTGGGAATTTATCATTCAGAAGTGTTTTGCCATTTTATCTGCTGTTTTTCTTTCAATGCATATTTCATGTTGTGCCAAAGCATGTTTCTGTACAAGTTAATTCCTTAAATTTTAATGGTGCACCTTGGTACTTTCATATCAGAGGCCTTACCTTAGCACAGGGTCTAGTTTGTGCTTATACTTGTACAGCTTCACTGATCTTTTGCTGTGCTTAGGTTCCTTAGTGAGCTCTCTAATGCAAAATTGCTCAGATCCTCCCGAGCAGCTGAAGCTGTTACAGTCTCTGTTGCTTGCTATGACATGTGTATTACATTTCTTCCTGTCTCTTTTTTTTTTCATCACAGTGTAAAGCTCTGGGCCTCAGCATTTGGTGGAGAGATCAAATCTATTGCAGCCAAATACTCAGGTTCCCAGCTCCTTCAGAAGGTAAGGATTTCTTCAGTTGTAGTAAGGAAGGTATTAGCAGAGAAAATGGAGGCAGATTTAATTTTTTAAATGAACAGGAAAGCAGTGCTGTATGTGCTTTTGTACAAGTTCTATTTTTGTATTGCATACTAGTCCCTGATGACTCTTTGCATTGCACTGCACTGTCTGTAGAGTCCTTGCTTAACCTGATATTTTTCTGTTTGGATGACTTTCTTTTTTCATTGGAAAGTAAACTCCAACACTTATTTCTTGTAGCCTAGGCTTCAGCCCAGGTTGCGGGTGTTTAGTCTGGTTGCTGCATTGTGATGATGATGATGTTGTTTCTGTGCAGAAACAGCTGTTTCTTGTGAAAAATGTTAACTTCATTCGAGGAGCAGAATTAGTGCATATTGTATTATTTTCACCCTGGGCTGTATGTACACAATTCACTGTATCAGGAGAAGGTGGCTGCACTGTTGTTTGTCATCTCTGCAGTTTTTACAATCCCATTATTCCCCCAATCATCTCAACCCAGTGCTGAGATGTATTACATCATTACAGATAAAAGGAATGAATGTGGTTATCTTCTTGCTCAGCTGCACAGCTGGGTAATAAGGTAGTGAAGTATAGCAAAAACTTGAGAAATTGGTATAAGTCTACATAATTGGGGGAGAGGGTAATGAAAAAGCAGATTTGAGTGTTAGGCATATATCAAAGACTCTGTTTAATTTAAATATGTAACCTATAGTAAACTTCTGTATTGTAGACAATTTATTTTTACAACAGTTGCAGAAAAAAGAGACTAAGAGGAATATCTTAGATTGAGACTGTTATTTTCGGGCATTTAGCATGTGATTCTCAAAATGCAATATGTAAATGGAAAAACATTGAGACATTTACTGATTAAAAGCACCCATTCAACCCATATATTAAATTTCTGCTGATTTTTGTAGACATGATTTTTAGTTCTGAGTAACACTAATTTTATTTTGTCTATTTGTGAAGGAAATTATTCCTTGAGCTTGTAGCATTTATTTCAAAAGGCTTATATATGTGTGAAATTATATAACAGTACATGTAGCAGCTGAAATAAAAAGCTCGTGCTATCCTTTAAAATGAAAGCAACTGGATTTAGTAGTTACTAAAGACATACGAGTTCTTTAGCAGTTTCTGTCTTTTCAGATTTGTATACCCAGGACTGTAAAACACAGATTTCAATAAGTGAAAATACAGAGCTATTAAGAACAAAAATATTTGCAGTCTCTTACTAACTCTCAAGGCCTTTAAATGGCTCCACTTCAATATGTTGGGCAAACTTTCATTTTATTCTGAAAATCTGAGCACTCAATATTTACTATATTTCCAGCTCTCATTCTTTAAAGTCTGTGTAGTCTTACATTCAGTGTTTTTTATGAACACCTTAAATTCATAAAGCAGATGGAGCTTTCAGTTTTGATTAGTTGGTAATCAAGTATTATTAAAAAGCTTTATTTTTTTTATTAGGCCCTAACAAACAAGTAT
Organism: Corvus hawaiiensis; assembly: GCF_020740725.1. Classification (NCBI taxonomy): domain Eukaryota; kingdom Metazoa; phylum Chordata; class Aves; order Passeriformes; family Corvidae; genus Corvus; species Corvus hawaiiensis. The sequence goes on along the minus strand of NC_063223.1, from coordinate 16,742,043 downwards.
CTTTATTTAACTTTGGAGCTGTTCCATGCGCAGCCATTTTTGCGCAAAAATGGCTTTAGAAATGAATCCTACCAGTACTGAGCCCAACTCTTGCTGGAAGAATATGGAATGTACCCTGTTTGGAATCATGCTAAAATCCACAAAGAATCACTATGGAATCCTTAATCCTCCTTCTCTTCCTCATAGTAGATGCTGCTGTCATCCCTTCTGTAATGTATTTTTTCCCTCTGAAGTAGCAAGATTGCTTCCTATTGGTTGTTATAATTGTAGGTAATTGGAAGCTATTCATTTTACCTTTTCATCAGCATCCTTTCTGTTTCACTAACCAGTCTGTGCTCCTGTTTTTGAAGGTGGACAGTGTATGTTCTTTCCAAGCTATTTTGTTTTTCTTTCTTGCTTATATTATGATATTATTGAATGAGAGAGAAAAGACAAAACGCAGGTTTGACAGGTATTTAGAGCATTTTTATTCCTCTGTCACATAGTCTATTGTTTTTTTTTCTTTTTTTCTTCCTTCTGGTTACAGTAGTTTTTATAATACGTCTGTTGCTTTTTCTTTTATTTGGAATTCCAAATGTCTCTGTCCATTTAAGCTTGCTATATCCTGGTGTTGATTGTGGCAAATAAGCCTGGATGACAGGACTTTAGCATGTATTTTTTTGTATTGTTATAAAGTATATTTTTTTCTGTTAGCTTTTGTGAATAGAAACATACCAAACTTCAAGATCTGCAAGTATTTTCAACACGCAAAGTCAGTGACAGAGGTTGTCACAGCAGTTAAGGAGGTGATAGCACAGGAGGGCTCTAAGTACAAATGCCTTTTTTTTCCCCACCCCCTCCCTCCCCACTAGCCAGGCATCAAGAATATATTTGGTATTTACTGTGAGCTCTGGGTGATCAGAATCCATGTCATTTTAAAGTCAAGATTCCACTTTTAGAAACAGTGAGACTTCTGATATTACCGGAGGAGCCCACATTTCCTGATTATGAATTAAGCATCCTTAAACAAGTGAAGATATAAAATGTGTGTATGATTATGGACCTGGACAGTATAGGTTCCTCAACTGTCAACTGCTTTGGAGTGCCATTTAGCTTGATAAAGGCTTGCTACATGAAAAATTAATGTAAATGTTACTTGATTCATTTTGTCAGCACACACAGTGAGTGCAGCGTTCAAAGGGATGTGCTCACAGTCTAGGCATGACTGACAGTCTCTACTGCCCAAGTGTTTTGCACATTAAGAGTCATTTGATCCACACTAAAATTTCATTGAGGAAATTATTCATGTGAGATACTCAGTAAAGAAAATTTTGCCAGGTTACAGTTGTGAATATTGATGGAGTTATTGTGATTTTTAAGGTCTTGCAGTACTGTGAACATCAAAAGGGTGACCAGCACTGGTGTCCTCTTGAATTTGTAAAAGACGTTTAAGAATATTTCTCTTGCTTTTTGAAAGTATTTTTTTTTAAACCCCCCCCCCTCTGCTTCCCATATCTTAATTGAATGTTTCATTATTTTATTTCATTATGATAATCTTATCTAATTATTTTGTTTTTCCTCCTAGACATATCTGGGATATATGACTTTTCCCAAAACTGACTTTAGATGAAATACAGATGCTGCAAATTGCTTGGAAAATAATAGTTCAGTAAATAATTTCAGAAATTATGATAAGGTTTTAAGCAAAATTGGCACTTAAAAAATGTTCTACTCCTTGCTTTTAAAGAGGTGGAAGACCATTAAATGTACAAGAAAACATCCAGAAGCAAATAGGACAGCATTATTCCTAATCTGTCTGATTTCTGGCGGTTTTATAGTTGTCACATAGATTTGGAGAGGCTTCTTGATGCTGTAGAGATATTCATACTCTTCACCTACTTAGCAAATACTGTTGGGGCCTAAGAATTGACTCAGATTTTAATTCTCTCTTAGGTGTTGTTTTTTTTCCTTAGGCTGTCAAAAGACATCTGCCTTATTTGAATGTTGACATTTTAGCTATTTTTCTTTAGCAATCACTCTGCGTTTAGTGGGTCCTGTACTGAATGTGAGTGTAGCCCACTGGCAAAGCCAGGCTTCAAATATAGTTTGCAAAGCAAGGGTTAGGTGCCAGGAACATATTCACTTCAGCTGCTGCAATTAGAATTTTGGAGAACAGGCTTTGGGGAATGCTGTTGTTATACAGTAAAGCTCTTCTTAAATCAGTGCAGCGTGGTCTATGCTTCCTCAGGGTCCTTTTGATGAGACTACTCTTTTTTTTTTTTTTAATATTCTGAGCTTTGATAATTCTTCATTTGCTCCTGAATGCAAACGTAGGAACGATTTCCAGGTGAAAATATCCTTAATTTCTTGGTCCTTCCACAAAGGTTTCTTCCTGACAAGAAGCTTGTTTAAGGCTTTTGATGAGACTACTCTTTTTTTTTTTTTTTTTAATATTCTGAGCTTTGATAATTCTTCATTTGCTCCTGAATGCAAATGTAGGAATGGTTTCCAGGTGAAAATATCCTTAATTTCTTGGTCCTTCCACAAAGGTTTCTTCCTGACAAGAAGCTTGTTTAAGGCTCCCTCAGAGTCTCCTTATGTAAGTTGTCTGCTGGAGCCCTCAGTGTTATGTAAGGCACTGCCTGCTTTGGTCTGAAGCAGTTTGGAGTCCGCATCTGCCTGCTCCTTTCAACAAATCCTTCATCGTGTTGGGAGTTCTCAAATCATTTTTTTTCTCAGAGCAGGGTTTTCAGTCAGGAAAGCATTCCTGTTTTTAAAGATGCAGAATTGCATTTTATCTCCCTGAAGAGGAGGGGGTGCTGTATCTTGGTAGTTTCTTGCAATTGTGGAAATGTCAGTGCAAAACTAATATAACGGGGTGATTTAGATCAATTAGCATTCAGCTGGTGGATCTGATTCATACAGTACATCTATCTTTAGTTTAAATTGTATAATAGTGACTTTAATCTCAGGCAAGTTTAGTCCAATCATCTTGACATTAATTGCCTTTCTTTTATTCAGCCTTATGTTGGTTTTGGTTTTTGTAGGCTGCTTCTTTGCTTGAGACACTGCAACCACTGCTTTGAAGGAAGGGTCAAGTAGGACTGAGACATGCAGGTTAAAGGATAGGCATGGACTGACTTTTTGGATATCAATTTAAACTTTTTTCAGCTGAGCAATTCTAGAACTGCAAAAATAATACTGGTTATTTTTTCCCATCAAAAATGGGGAAAAATTATCAATAAAATCAGTACACATGAGACTGTAAATCAAAAAAGACAAAAACCCAATCAAAAGAAATACTGCTGCCCCCTGCAAAAAAATCTAAACCAGCAGCAACAACCCCCTTCTTCCCACCAACCAAACCTGACACCTACCCCAAAGCCCAAATTCGAAACCCCACCAGCCAGGTAATGGTGCAGAGCTTACCAAAAACTGTATTCAGAGTTAATTCATTATAATTTGAACTCCTGAAGTCTGATATTTGTAAAATGTGTCTCCTAGCACTGACTTGAAATCAAACCTTAGAAAAGAAAAGAAATATACACCTGAGAATCTTAAACCAGTGTAATTCTGACGATTAAGGTAAACGATGTTTTGGAACTTGCAGAGCTTGAGTCTCCATCCCCTTTAATTCCTACAATCCTAGATATTTGGGATACATGAATGACGAGATTATTATCCATGCCAGACTAGGTACAGAGCATTTTAGTGTGTTTTGAAGTATTTAATGTTATCTGCAGACATAACGATGTAAATTCTTCTGGATAGATACTTTAATTTTGTTCAAGAATAAAAAAATCAAACACATTGATATGCTACAAATGTATTTGGTGGGAAAACCTGCTGGGTTCCATACTAATTTTCAGATAGCATGTTGATCTGTAGAGGAAAAGATCAGTCTTATCAAACTTTGAATACTTTCTTCTCTCTTTGTCCATAACAAAAAATAGCTTGGGTTACTTTTTTTGTAATAAAGTTCTGCCTTTTCTGGAGGTATTGGAAAAGTTTCTTTCTCTTCAGTGAAGTTAGAACTGCACTTTGAATGATCTGTGATTTGTGCTCTCGTGTTTGAATGTTATGGCAGGAGTAATAATTTTTTTGGTGTTGCTAATGGTTTTAAAATGTAGTCAAATCAGCTTGTATATCAAACATCACGTTTTAGATGTCACTTGGTCTAAAAGGAGAAAGCCATGCTGAATTCACGTTTTGCTTCCATCAGCACTCTCTATTTTGCAGTATTTTTGGTGTCTTTCTGGGTTTTGCAAGCAGAGTGTGGTCCTCTCACTTGTATTATTGAAAGTAAAAAAGTTCTGTTGTTAGCATGTAAGAGGCATATGAGATGGCTTTAGTAAGTTCATGATGTGTGCATCACACTTCCAGTAATATCTTTTAAGATGGACATTTTTGTGCAGACAATTCACCTGGAAAACATCAGATCTTGAAAGGAAGAGAAGGCTAATTCCCTTGCTTAATGCATTTATGGTTGTTTGTTTTCACATCCTGTATTGGAAAATGCTTACGTTTCAATGTTAAAGAAGCTGCTCTCCATGCAAATTATCTTGACAGTGAAGATATGTAGAGCATGAATAGATGCTGTATTGTAGTGGTGATTCACTCTTAAGCAACTGCTAATCAATACTCCACACTTTCAAATGTCATTACTGTTCTGTAGGGGAGAGTTTTTCGTTGCAGATAATAAATGCTAACACATTTTACAACACAAATTATATATTGATAGGGTAGATGGTATTCTAGTTTCTGTAGAAGCTTCACTGACACATTTTAATGAAATACAATGATCAATGTGTTGTTCTTATGAAGTTCCATTTTGCTTTTTTAACATATAATATTTTTGCAAAATTACATGGATGCTTTTTATGAGCCTGTTTAGCATCCACCAAGTTAATTTGTGTAAAGCTGAAGTACTTTTTTTGAGTGTATGATAAAATTATTGCAAGATTTGTATTTAAAAAGAAGTCTTGGCAAAAAAACTTCTTTTAAAATCATAGTTGTAAAGAAGTTGGTAAGAGTCTTGGTAGCCTTTCCAGAAGTGATTAATTCCAGAGACAGATAATTTCTGAAAATATCCTGCTCTCAGGTCTCCCAGGACATTCCAGGTGAAGTTTCACATGTAGTAAATGATAATCAGTGCACTGGCTTTAAACACAGTGATATAAGACATGAGGGGATTGCTGTTGCTCAAGACACTCGTTCACATACGAGCGTGTGGATGCTGCATCCAGTGTATCAAAAAACAGGGCAATATAAATTCTTTCTTTATATCCATGGTAGATGAACAAGAACCAGGTTTTAAACACAAGCATTAACTTTTTTCCTAAAATCAATTAATTTTTAAAATTTTTTATTTTATTGAGAGAAAGCCCTGGCATAGTGTGGAACTCCTGCAGGTTCACTGTTCAGAACAGGTTCCTGGCCATTTGGTAGACTTTGTTGAACTGCCTTATGTTAGGAAGGTGAGCTACATCCTTTATTTTGGACTATCATCAGTAACAGTAATTGTACTTCTCTGATGTCTGTATCTATGCACTATTAATCTTTGTGCCTGCATCTCCTTAAGGCATAGCTGGGGTGTCCTTCAATTTTCACAGCAGAAACAGGTTATAAAACACAGTTGTCATTGCTGTACAGGGTAGCCAGGCTGGATGAAGACTTGCTGGTTTTCCTTTCTCCTTATAAGCAGACAAGCAAATGATCTTATTAAAATATCATTATAGAGGAATAAATATATCAACTATAATAGACTAAACTTGTTGGAAAAAGATGTTGACTGCTCACATCATCTTTTGTTGGGCTTCAGGTCTGATAACCACATGATAAGATATCAGCAGGGTGAGTTTTTCAAGGTGTTCCAATGTTCTTATGTTAAGTGTAACTATGAAGTAGATACTGGAACCTCAGTGGGCCTTGTAACATACTGGGATGTCCCAGTGAGAAAGAAGGAAAAGATCAGATGTAAACTCCTGGTTTATTCCTTGTGTACCTGCCACAGGTTCTAGTGCTTTGTTATCAAAAATTGTTGATACTTGTTGAAGTTTATTCTTTGCTGTTGTTATTCTTGAGAAGAATTTTCCTGAAGCATTACTTGCACAGAAGTTTTGCTTCTTTAGGTAGAGCCTGGTTGGTTGGTTGGATGGAGTCTTCAAAGCATATAGGTTCTTGCAGTAATTCTTCATGAAAAGAGAGTTTGACAGGTGATTTCTTCTAACCATGCTTTCTGTCGTTTCCTGAAAGACCTGTAAAGAGTTAAACTAATACATTTCACTGAGGTGATAAAAAAAATTTATAAAGTCTTAGAAGGTGTTTTCTTTGTCAAAGTACCTGCTCCTACTCATGTGTTGCTTTTATTTTTCTTAACTTGACATATTTTATTGTTGTCTGTTTCTCTCCCTGTCTCTTTTTGAACCACCTTATTTATCTTTCATTTTAATCTTTGTTTTTAAATGGGCATATTTTCTAGAGAGAAATGTTTGCTTTTGAGCCTGATGCCAAATGTTTTGCATAAATAATTTTATAGTACAGGAGGCACTTAGAGATAGTTATTGCTATTTATCCTTCAAACTAGGTTGAGATCTTAGAGCACCAAGGTTAAGGAAGCAAAAGATGAAGGAAAAAGTTGTTCTCAGGTCCATTAACAAACCAAACTATAAGATGGCCTAATCTACGTCACAAGATTGGGGACATAAAGTGAGAAGTGTATGTATATAATTGATTCAGAATATCAGGGTTTAATGTGTGGATCCTGTTGACTGTTGATCAGTTAAGTTTCTCATATGTTTGACTGACAGTAATTACCTCGAAGCATTCCTATTAGTTTTTAGGAAAGGGTAGAAGAGCTTCTAATAGTCTCATAAAATATTTCTCCTTCCTGCACTCAAAATGTGGATTTGACAGGCTTCCCTGAATTTTGTGTGGGTGATGGGTTATATGTCCTGTTGACACCATTCCTCTACAATGTGCAAGTTGAGTGGATTTCCTTTGCTTAGTGGTGTTCTGAATATGGTGATACTGAATTAAAAAATTCTAATTATACTCTAAGGATTGAGACTTTTGTGTTTGACACTAATGACTCCACAAAACTGGTTCTGGAAAACAACACTCATCATCCCCTCTATAGAAAGTCTTCCTGTCTTCCACTGTGGAACTCTGTTTTTCATTATTTCTGGAATCAGGTAATGATTAATTCTGGAACAGGATTTAGAAGGTCTTTTAATTTGGATTCCTGTTCAAAGTGGGATCAAAGCTAAAAATCAGTGCAGATTTCTTGGGTCTTTGATCTTCAAAATCTTCAAGGACAGCAGTACCTTTTTGGTTCCAATGTTGTCTCTAGTCTGGACAAGAAATTACTTGAGCTGGAACTTCCCATTTCAATTTGACTGCTGAGTGTTGCTTCTACCTCCATAAACATCATTGGTTCATCATCTTCATAATCTCCTGGAAGGCAAGGAAAGGCACAGCACTTTGTCATGACAGGCATCTCTGAGGCCCTGGTCATAGTCAATATTGTGGAATTTTTTAGTTGCTTCATCAGGTCTCAACACTTTTTCTGACCTGTTATTTTAAAATAGTTCTCAGCAGCTTTATAGACTCTTAAACTGAGCTCTCTGCTGTTTGATATTCAGGTGGGCTTTTTACCACTCACAATAGGAATATGTAACTGTTCTCATAATTATGAAGTCTCAAGAGTAATTTCCACTTAGCTGATTGCATGAATAGGAGAAGACTTTTTAATTTGTCATGGTAACACAGGAATTTATTTTCTAATCTAGGGCTAAGACAAGCCATTTAGCTCCCAGTTGCTCTATTAGCCATTTCTTTTACTATCTTTATCACCCCCAGTATCTTAAGTGAACTTAGTGTTGTACAGAAATAGTCTGTCAGCTGGCAGAAGGTTTTATGTCTTATTGTCTATTTTTACTTTATTCTACAGTAGCTGTCAAGGGATTTCTTTGTGCTTTCATACACAAACAAGGATTTGACTTGCTTTCCTAAAAAGCTGGAATCAAAATTATGCAGTCATAATATCTGCAGCCTGTTAGGTAAAAGCACTGTGAAAATGCTATTTGGAATGCATTATGAAAACCCTGGTCAGGCCCCCAGTGTTCCCATTGCTCCTCCAGGTCCCATTTTAATGTTTGGCTATTCAATATACTTTGAAGATTTTGTGTCAAGCCATCTGAAATTGCTAACTTTCAAAACACACACACACAAAAAAATTCTACATGCTATGGGTATTAAAATTTGATGTGTTGGGAACACATCATTGGTCACAAAATTAGATAATTATCTTCTAAAGTAACAAAGCTTCAAAGATAAAAAGCAGGAACATTCAAACTTTGGCTTTACCTTGAAGCTAAATGTCTATCATCTTCTGACAGCTGTATGAAATGCATGAGTGCCGAGCTGTTTGGACACGATGCTATCATATTACATTAATAGCAATTTTCACTGATAATGAAAACTCGTAGGAGGCTAAAAGCAAAGCCTTAGATTATGACTTGCAGCCATTGACTATCTGCATCCAGCAGATTTATTACCCCTACACACACTGTGCCTTTTATAATGTTTTCTGCCGTTTCTTCATCAAAGTACAACAAGAAAGCTATTATAGATGGCATGAAACAAAAAAATCTGGGTACTCACTTCACATTTCAGACTTCTACTCTCATTACAAACTGCAATGCAGTTTTGCAGTAAAAGTGGGGATGAATCCTGGCATTCCCCTGAAATTTCCCATGAAAACCTTTGGGAGTGGGAGAAGAGTGTGAATGAAAGAAAACTGGAGAATTTCTGTTGGTCAAATCTAATTTTCTATGTATAGATATATCTGGTTTTTATCCTGGGGCTGTGATAATCATTTCTTGATGGTCTGCTTAAGTCCTGTAATCGTGGTGGCCAAAATCAGTGCAGTCCTTAAGCACAATGCTAATTTAACCTGTACTGTCTCACAGACAAATCTGGTGCAGGCAGTGGTGGTAGGATTTCACATAGACTGCCAGAAACCTTAAACTGAAAATTAAAGCTGCAAGCAGAATTCCCCCCTCTCCCCAGCTGAGGCATCTTTTCCTGATTTTCTGTGTAAAATGGGCCTAGTAATACTTTTTCCCTCAAATTTTAAAACTTTGAGATTAGTTAGAATTAGGAGCAATGTTTCATTCTAGAGTGTTTAGCATATAGAGAGCATTGGCTGGTGAAGAACACCCTTAGCATAAGGATATGGAAATAGTGGGAAGTGGAATGGAATGGATCAGCTCTGAGAGCTACAAAGCATTAATTTTAACACACTGTTTAAATATAACTTGCACTACTGAAAAGATAAATGGTTTCCTGTAACAGTCCTGAATAACTACAAAATTGATAGAAACTCGCTTATTCTTGTTGTTGATATTTGGTGTCTGTAGCTGGCAATAAATCTCCATATGGTATTGCACTGGCAAGTGAAATCGAACCCTTTTTTTGTCAGAGGATGAATCCCTCCTGTGCTTTGAATACAAGGTGATATGCTCTGCTGATATCAGAAAGTAATTTGCAAATTTGCAAACCTTTTCTTCTTTCCCTTATAACTTTTTCCATGCTGGTACTTCTTCCTTATTATCCACTTTCCACATAACTACAGTTCTGCACTACTTTTTCCTGTCTAGATCCTTCAGACTTTTTCTGACCTATTCTGGTTTTCCAAGTAAGATCCAACCAATAAGATTCTCATTAGAGTCTAATTCACAATTATTAAATGCAGCTAAATTGGGAATTGAGCAATTTTATTTATCATTTTATGAGTATCTGATTATTTCTGTCTATATTTCATTTACCATAGAAATTTATTTTCACGTGTTCTTTGTCACTCTCTCCTCTTTACTCCCACTTGTTTATAGCCATTGCTCTTTTCCTTTGGAAATTTTTGCCATTAATGTCATTTTTCTGTTCCTTTAGCGGCTGTAATCATAATGCTGAAGTAAGGATCTGGTCACCTGAGAAAATGGAGCAGAAATAAAATGAGTAATAGCTTAGTAATAGTTTTACACCTAAGAAGAGGGGAAGGTTATGTAAATAGAGAGGTTATTAAAATATTTTCATTAAATTATGAACCCTTAAAAGGAAGAATAAATAGGTTAAGATCTATTGGTGCACTTTATTCATTGTGAATGTCTCTGGAAAGAGAGGGTGGTTATATCCCCAGTAAGAGCCAATGTACTTGGCTGTGCCTTGGCTGGTGCGTGTGGGAAATGGGGAGAGGTGGGACAGAATTCTCTCAAAACCAAAGGGAGGTTCTGTCATTGAGGGGGGAGGCAAGTTTTGCAGAAAGGAGTCAGCATCAGGAAGCTACTGCAGGCTCAAAAACCAGCTAAAGGTGAGAACAGGGACACATAAAAGTGGTAGAATGAAGAGGAATAGAACACATTGGGAGCAAAGGAGCAGAATGACTGAAGAATGTTATTTTTTTTCCTCTATATTTTAATACAGTTGGAGAATAAAGACATTTGTATGAAATGCAGGCAATATCTGTGTTCTGGTGGTTATTTTTGACAAATCTATTAAATAGCATTCATATTAAAAATATGTAAGTCGCAGAAGGTCAAGCTTACTATTTTTGAAATGCATGAGTACCCCATGATTTAAAACTTGGCTAAGATCCTAATCTTAGCTAAGAACTAAAAATAAAAAGAAATTATGTGCTAAGAAATGTAAGTTTTAATTCAAGAAAGGCATCTGAAATTAAACTGAGTTTAGTAATGGCATAATTCTGACTTTTCTATTTTGCTTTTCAGATGCTTAAAATTGGAATGCTTAAACATTTGAAAAAAAATTGCAGTTTGTTTTGCTGAAGTCCTTTATTCTGTACAACCCAAGTGTAATAGGAATATAGTTCAGCCACCTTCATAAATTGGCACTGCTTCTGTCCAGTCCACCTTAAGCATGTTATTAATATAGATATATAGTTGTTTGGTAGAACTTCCTCAGCATTGCAAGATGTCTAGGGAATTTTGTCTGAAAAAGGATGGCAGAACACAGCATTATATGAGGGATTGGGACCTATTCTTATGTGTTGGAATAATTCAAACATTAGTGTATAGAATTACTCATGTAGACCATATTAATCTGATAAGCATACTGCTTATTTATCTTGGTTTTTAAATATACAGGAGTTGAATTACTGAGAGCTCTAATTATTCTGAACATAATTTGTCAGACAAAACCAGCTGCTAACTCAGCTCTTCTCAGGAATCTTTAGTAAAATGCACGACCTAAATAATAGTGTCTTGAAAAGTACAGAATTCCCATTCTTCACACAAATCCTCTCCGCCTGTTGGGTATCTTCCTCTCCAGAGTATAGTAAAAGCCTAGGATTTTCTGATGTGACTGAAAGGACAACAAATCCAGGCAGACTCTGCTGTGGCTTGCATTACTTGAACTTCACTCATTCACAGCAAATTTCTCAACCTTACAGAACAACTCTAAGTTAGCAGAGATGATTCTTTCCTGTCTTGGCTGAAATGTTATGTTCATTGTCTAGTGCATTGAGCTGAATTAAATAATACTCCTGCTTTCAAAGCGTTCAAAAAACCTACAGTTCTAGTTTTCCCCTGACCTGGTGATTAACCTTATGCAATTCAGTTCTGATTTGTCTTCTTCCATTGGTATAAAGATGTGAAAAGTTTTGCTTTCTGTCTGCAGTCTAAAAAGGTTTTGATGGCAACTTGCATGCAAAATTTGTTTCTGCAGGGTGTGTTTTGATAGGTGTGGTGCTCTTTGTTTTGTAAGTTTGGTTTTGTTTTAATAAAATGGGGTCAAATATCACAAGTAGGTATGGATGAATGATTGATCTGGTTGACAGAACAGGTCAATTATCTGTAACTTTGCATATATAGCAATGATGTCAAGAAAAGGGACCATCTATATGGCATTTATAGCATCTGTTTCCAAAGGCTTTAGGAGCTTGAATGAAAACAAAGTGTGTGCAGGATTAATGTTATTATTTCAATCTCATTTGAAAGTAAACTAATTACCATACCATTTGAATGCACAACAGTTCAGGGTCGATTGAGGCAAATGCAGATGGGAGTCACTTCTCTTGCTGATGTGAGTGGCACCTCTGCAGCAGACTTGTGCCTGAAGTAAGGTCATTTTTTGGTAGCTTTTAATGAAAAGTTCTTGCCTAAAGTGTTGTGTAGCTCAATTATTGTCAAAGAATAGCAGATTCTCTGTTGAGGATCTAGAGCTAAAATCATCACTGCTGATGAGAAATGTTGTAAAGAAGAAAAGTGAACAAAAGAATTGCTGTTAACTGGCAGGTAGTTAAGGCAGAAAAAATTTCCACATATATCTAGAATATATGAGCAGGTCTGTATCTACTGTGACTGTAGGCTGCCTTGCAAGCCTTTAAACCAGTTCTTGTAATGCTGACTATTGTATAAACTGTAAAAGGATTGGATGTGCAATCTGGTAGTTTTCTTTTATATTCACAATAGTCGTACACAGTAATGAGACTGTTATCTGTAATGAAACCATATTCTCTTGGAAAAGAAATGGAGAAGGTTTGAGGGGGTAATGTTCTTTAGACTAGAAAAGTGTTATGGTTTAAATATGAAGAATAATTATAAATCTTCTTGATGGCTTCACATTAAGTCAAGCTGTAATTTATTTTACTGCAAAAGTGTATGTACTTTGCCAATTTCTACTTTTTCTCCTTGGTGTGGGTAGGAGGTTAGAATGGAAAGATGGCTTTTGTTTCTTTGTTTAATTGTCTAAAAGTGACTGGAATAGAATCCCATTTCTTGTAGGGGAACAATAAAATAAGGTTCTCTCACCTACTGATTTCAGAATATGCACTTAGTTCTTCTGTTCATTGCCTCCCACAGGAGCTGGCAATCCTTCTTTGAGCCCAATCTTCTCTGTCCTTGTGTCACGTATAAGAAGTTGCTTTTTTCTCTTTTTAATGAGTGGCTTGATATACAACATAAATATCTTTGCCTTAAGCATTTATTTTTATTCTCCTTTCTACATGTAATTTCCTTCCCTTCACAAATCTTGTCCTTGCTTCTGACTTGTGATATTTGATAATTGGTTTTTTCATAGTACAGTTTGTTTAATCCTGTTTTCAGACTTACTCCTGTGTATTAACTTAAAATTTTTAATGTACATACACATCTAGTAAAGCTGTTAGTACCTTCTCAGCTGTTGGAAATATCCCAATACCTATCTCTGAAGAAGTATAAAAGCTCACCTTGATGTACATAAAATTATAGAATCATTTAGATGGGAATAGACCTTTAAGATCATGGAGTCCAACTGTTAATCCAGCACTGCCCAGTCCACCACTGACCCATGTCCCCAAGTGCCACATCCACACGGTTTTCAAATCCCTACAGGGGTGATGACTCCACCACTTCCCTGGGCAGTCTGTTCCAGGGCTTGACCATCCTTTTGGTGAAGAAATTTTTCCTAATATCCAGTCTAAATCTCCCGTGGTGCAACTTGAGCTGTTTCCTTTTGCCCTGTCACTTATTAACGCAGACCTCCCTGTCTCTGCCAGTGTCATTCAGCCTCCTAAATGCCCCTTGGTTTTGACTGCATTTAGTCTAGAACTTCTCCTTGGCTGTAGGATGTGATTTTGTTTGGAAAGTGTAAATTATTCTCTGCTTCTCCATTGTGCATGGAACAGCTCAAGGTCATGATTTGCTATAGTTCAGAAAGAAACTGATCCAGTTGGCTGTTTTTTAAATGGCAACAACCTTCATTTAAAGAGAAAGACAGTGTTTATAGGATTTTACAGTTGCAGTCTAACTACTGTGCTAGAAAGGGATAACAATAGTATTTGTGTAGTTTTATGCCTCTTTTTTTGATTGCATGTTTAAAGTTCCGTTTTTAGGACTATTTACCTGTTCCACCTTTTCCTTCATTGCTCTTGATAGATTTTACAAGATACGTTATATATATTTATATACACATAATCATATGCCATCTTCAAAAAACAAAACTCCCCAAAATCTCAGAAAACCTTGTATTACCTTTGACTGTATTATGTAGCTGTATGAAGCATTATGAGGTTAGGTAAAAAAAGATATAGAGCCATTTTAATACACCTTATTGTCTGAGATGGGGAAATTTATCACTAAGGAGTTACCTACTGTGTTGTCTGTTCTTTGTTTACTCTGTCTAAATAGTCCTTAAAAATCATATAGTAGAATTGTGATATAATTCCAAGTCTGGATAAGGTTTACAGGGTAAAGTTTTTTATTTTTTATAGCATGGTTATCCAGGAGAACAACAAAAAGGCTGATAAGGAAAAAAGCACCTGTACAAATTCCCTCCCTCCCCTGTATTTATTATACATTCAAAGGTTGCTCTACCTGTGCAGAGATAAAAATACCCAAGCATTGCAACAAGATGTTGTATTGCAGGTGGTGTTTGTCCAGGCATGAAAAAACCCTCCCTTACTCTGGTTTTCTGAACTGTGGAGAAGTTGCAAACAGAGATTTACTTTGTTGTGTTAAATAAATATTAGCAGTTGTCAATTATAAAATAGAGAGGTAAAGGAGGAAGACAGTAGGTGAAGTTGGGTACCATTGTTCATTGTCCTAAACAAACCAAGTCTCTTGTCTGATGATCTAAGAGCAAGATTTAATTGGATTTTTTTTGTTAAGATATCCTATGGATTCTTTCTTGACCTTTAAAAGAAAAAAATCTTTGACATATAAAAGTGTCTTTTGTGACTTCCTTACCATAAAGTTGTTGCATACTTGTAAATGAAAACCAAAAAGAATAAAAGTTAAAAAGATAAGCAACACCCCCAAGGACATCTGATTTCCCTAGAGCATTCTGTGAATGAGATCTTAGCTTTACCTGGTTATTTTTTGGTGTGTGTTTATTTTGCTTGAGGTTTACTTTTGTTTTTACCCAAAGTTTTGTAAGCTATTGGAGGAAGTAGCAATTTGGTACTTAAACCAATGCAGAAGTGGTATTTTAGTAGTGCTTGGCTATTGTCTGGGAAACTGCATAGCCCAGAGCTGCTGCTATGTCAGGTGTCTAGGAGTAAAGAGCACTAATAAATATAAATCCTAAAAACAATCACTAGTGTATTTTGTGTGTCAGGGGGGTATAGGTATGAAAAGCTCTCACTTTTTTTGGTGCAGTTAAACAAATTCGAAGTAAACCAGAAAACTGTTAAGTGAACTTGACTTGTGGAATCATCTTATTGCTAAGGTTGGGTGTATAGCTGACCTCAGAGGAAAAGTAGTGGAAAGGAAAAGAGCTGGAAATGAAGGAGTTTGCACATTGGCCTGGGAGCCAGGTGTAGAGACAGGTGTATCATGGGTTACCATGTCTTGTCCTGAATCTGCTGAGCTGCCTTCTGAGGAGTCTCTGCTGCAAATGCTTTTGAAAAAGAATAGAAAGCAACTGCTCAAGGGGAAGTAATTATTGATTAAAACCTTAATAAAATTAAGATTAAAGTTTTAATCAAAGGGGGATTTTTTTATGACATATTCCCATATCCCATATTTTTTGATATGTGCTGCCTACTGTGTGCCAGGCATGTAGACAAATGTGTTTCTGAAGATCAGTGTGGCTTGGGTGCTCATTCTCTCAACTTTCCTTTTCTGGAACTGGGAATGGCAGCACAGTAAGACAACATGAGGTGTTTATCCCTTTGTCTAGGCATAATTCAATCCTTTTTTTTTTTTTTTCTTCCACTCTCCAAAGGAAAATGTCTTCCTCTTGTAAACAGTTGGCTTTTAGTTAGTTGGCTGATACTAAAAGATAAACAGCAAAAGAGCCAGAGGGTATTGAGTCACACTGGGAATCCTGGTTGTACTGGCTAATAGTCCCAGCAAAGAATCTTTGGGGTACATCTCTGAATCCAGGCCACACTTTTTCTATGAGCACATCCTTGCCTGGACTTCATTGAGTTTAAGACTTCATACCTGGAATTGAATTAATGACAATCTCCTCCTCCCCCCACCCACTTCAGCCCTGCTTCTTTGTGGGTGAGCAGCCTGAAAAATTCCTGTATTCACATTCCACTTTCTTATGTGTTTTCCTACTGAACTTTTCTCATCTGGGTGGGATAATAAGCAATAAAGGGTTATTAACAAGCAAATTAGAACAGCTGCAAATAGGCAGAATATTGCTTTGTACAGACTGATCAATATTTCATTTTTCTACCATCTTATTAATCTATTTGGGCTGTTCAGGACAATTTGCCCCCCTCCTCCTAGTATAAGAGGATGCAAATGATTCCACCCTTCAGAAGGTTCTGTTTAACCAGTGGCATGTGAAATTTTTAGCTGATCTATCTTGATCTTTTAAGAATACACCCTTCAGCGTTCCTGCAGTTGCCTAAACATGTTGCATCTATGCTATATGGGTTTTTTTTCACACAATAAACATGGTCAACACAAAAAACCAACCCAAATCTCATGAAATTCTCTTATCTGTCTGGGATTTATTACCATCAGGAATAATTAAAACATGAGAACATTCAGGTAAGCTTTGACTTGCAGTAACTCTTTGTATGCTTCTGTCTTCAGGAGTGCTCAGCCTAAAGTGGGGATTTTCCAGTTCCATCTAATTTCAGGTGTTATGGGTACTTTATTTCATCAAGTCAGGAGAAGCATTTTAATCTCCTGACACTCTGCCACAAGGGAAGGTGTTTCAGGGAAATGTTACCTGTTACACTGTTACAGCAGACAAAGAAAAAAATCATACTGGATCCATAATAAGCTTTTATTAGCTTGACCTATTTAGTAGTTTTTCTTCCTTTTTGTGACTATTTCTGTAATACAGATTAGGAGAAGTGTCAGTTTTTCACTGTGAAAATGGTAAAGCAATTACACAGACCTTTAAGGCATTGTATTTTGAAGTTTTATGTTTAATGCAAGACTTTCTTGTAAGCTTAAAAAATGGGAAGGAATTTCAGAAGTATTTTGAGAATGGTCTGGGATTTTTCTGAGGAGCTTTTTTGTTGCGTTTACTGTTTTTTGTCACAGGATGGCAGCATGAGTAAGACCCTAAGAAGGTATAGCAGGGAGTCCTTTTTAATATATTTTAAAGATTTGTACAGGGTTAGATTTGGTGTCCTTCAAAGGGAGACATCAGCTATAATTTTGCATCCTAAAGACTGAGTAACTAAGTTTGCAATGCCAGTGCATCATCTTATGACCTGGAGAGCAAACTATGAAGGGATGAAGTGGAAAAGCTTCTCATTTGAAAGATAAAGTTTCCATTCAGATCAGGATTTTGAATAGTATAACTTTTATACATTGGCCTTTTATTTTCCGGGTTAGAATCCAGGATGCATTTTTAGCAGGCTTGTATATGACTTGGAAATTTTTCCTTTTTGTTACTGGACTAACAACTTTTGGCTTGTCAGAGTATTTCATAAAACATATACCTGAGGCTAAACCAAATGCCTGGATCCCTAAACCCTGATGAATTTTAGCTATCAGAACTTTGTAGGCCAAACCCACTTTTAAAATGAGTTATTTGATCATTGGTTTAACCAGGTCCTGGGGAAGATCTCTGACAAAATGACTGGTTTTGCAAGACAGCTACTACTACTAGACATCCCCCTGTCAAGTGCAGTGCTTGTGTCTCAAAAATCTCATCTGGGAAAGCACCTGCTTTTCAGATTAAGTGGTTCTTGAACATGCACATGTGCTCTGATTTGTGCAAAATTATGGTTCAATTTTTCTTGTCACCCATTGCCTTTATTCTCAAAACTGTTTGCTTAAAAAGGTAGAATACAACAGGAGGAAACCCGACTTCTATTTGTGACCTAATGCTTTTACATTTTACTTCTGATGCTCAGATCTAAACTCTCCAAATTTTACAGCCTTAGTTTCCCCTGAATTATATTCTCTGATAGTTTTGTGTCCTGCTCCACTGTTATATTTAAGAGTTTTATAACTGAAGATTCAGACTTTCAATACTTGTTCCGACATTGAGAGAGATGAAGAAAAATCTTTTTTGCCTAAAAACTGTCTGCATGGTAGACTGAATTCTTCACTCTCTTTCCATAGATTAATTCAGTATAAAGACCATAGGATGTATTTTCATGACCAAGGGCTAAGCCTTGGAGGTTTATGGCTCGGGTACAGAGAGCAGTCTGGGTTCAGATAAGAAGCAAGAAATTTCAGTCTGAAATAAACCCAGTATGAGACATCATATTATTACAACTTATAGCTATTAGTAGTAAAGGTAGAATGGTGAGAGGCAATAGATGGACATCCACTTATTTAAGTTTTTTTCTGTAGGAACAAGTATTGTTATTATAGGGCATGGTCAATAGAGGGGGGGATGTTAGCCCTCCTGTGAGGTTTGGGTGGTCCATGTGCTGTTGTGTCACTTGGTGTGATTCTGACTATGTAGTCTCTCTTTCCCTGTAGACTTCTTTCGTATTGGATCTTAATTTGCCTCTGCAGATAATTCTGCTATAAACCACTTAGGGTTGTCATATCCTCTCACATAAAGCTACATCAACCACAAAGCCAACAATGTCTTTGATCGCTTCTGTGGTGTTTATTAGTCACTTTCCTTTCAGGAATTTCTGGGCCCTTTTGAAAGCTTCAAAGAATTCTACTCCAATCCTGCATCAAACCAAGACACCCTTCAGCTGAAGAGGGCTCTGTATTATCCCTCCAGATGCCATTGGTGCTGGTTCTGAGTCTACAGAGGAGCTCATGAACAGCAGTGTAGTGCTTTTCTGCTGCTGCTGGGGAGCTAAGCAAACTTATGCTGTAGTGCTCCCAGCTGCCAGTAATTTTAGAGGCTTTAAGTATAATGCTCACTATGCAGATTTACATTTACAAATTCTATTACTTTGTCCATTTTATTCTGTGAGTGGTTTGTGTCCTTCCTATTCATTTTTCTGTGTATCGAGTGTTATTTCAGCTCTAATTTGTTTGACATTCTTGCTAGTAGTATATTTGTATTCACAGAAAAGCATGTGAACAATTTCATCTATTGATGCTGTACAATGTGCCTATTAGATATACAAGTAGCAGTTGAATATATCCCCCGACCATTGTTAGGCTTCTTCAAATGATAATGTGCCCACGTTCCTCTGTGAGGCTGATGCAGCATAAGAATGAGTCTGCAATCTTCAAGAACCTGTATGTTGTGCTAGCAGTGACCAGAAATTGAAAGTAATTACTTCCATTACTTATGCAGTGAATAGCAGGGAATATGTGTAGTTTCATTATGTTCATTAGTTTTACTTGTAGATTGCAGCCATTAGCAAATCAAAGCATTGCAGTTCACCCAGCTCAGTTGGGGAGCTCATCCCTTTCCTGTGGGCATCATGAGCAGAAATAGAGTGAAGAGTTTTTGGTCATTCCCCACATCTTTCTACATGAAGTGTGGAATCAGCCAGAGAGTGACTTTTAAAATCTCTAGTTATTCTACACCAGCTCCTTCACTAAATATGCCTTTGTAGAGTGATACTTACTATGCAATGATAAAAATACATACACAAATCTTCTTATTGGCCTCTTTTTACAGAGCTATTTCTGCATATTTGGAAGAAGTATCAGCATAAGGAGATTTGCTTTCAAAGCCCAGGAAAGAGAAATTATGCTTATTTTGTCCTTTTTGGTTAAAGGTTCTAATAGTAATAAGTGATATTACATAAAGGGATCTCAGTGTAGCATAACCAGAGAGCTGTCAAGTCCACGTTCTAAGATCCCCTTGAAGGCAAGAATTAAGAAAGACAACTTGTTAACATTTATTTCCTGAGCTGAATTTTAGGCAAGTCTATGTCTTTTACAGAAGTAACTGTACAGAGCAGTGAGCATGTGGGTGTTCTCAGCAGGATCACAGCAATCTCACCAAAAAATAGTAATGAAACAAGAAGGAAAACAAGTATCTGCTAGTAATGCATACCCTTGTGAATGAGCTGCTTGATATAAATAGCTCAAATGCATCACAGTTGCAAAATGGAGCAAGATCATCCTAAATGGAATGTTAATTGGGCAGCTTCTTTAGGCTTGTGTAGCTTCTCACTCTTCAGAGAGAACTGGGGAAATTCATGATGCAGAGTTCTTGAAATGTCTGCTTTGACGTGGTTCTGGCTTAATACATTCAATAGATAAGATAAACTTAATAGAGAAGGCAAGCTCATGGGTGGCTGAATATGAGACTTTGTCGTGCTATTTTGGTGTGACAGCATTTTTGAAGCGTTTGTTGACTTCAAGAAATAAAGTGAGTAGAAATTGTGTGACTTCTTTGCATCAGGCTTTTTAATTTTCTGTCAAACTCAGAATTTGCTTGAGCAAAATGTTATTTAGTTTGAATTACTGAAACAGCATGCTCAGCTAGTCATAAAAAGAAAAAGGTGCAGTAGGTCCTTGCTGTGTTGTTGAGAGTAGTAGCACATCCCTGTTAACTACTGGATAAATGATCTGAAGTGTAGAGGTGAATGCAAGTTCTGTGCATGAATAGAGTCTGTACTGAACATCTTTTATTCCAAAGGGCAAGCCCAAGGCTGGAAAAGTTGCTTCTTGGTACCATGTGTCTGTGTGTCCCAAGGACCCCTGGCAGGATTCTTTTATCATGTTTCTTCACCCATATATTCTATGAGGGATTGCAGCACTAAATTGTTATACTTTGCACTCAATGCTATTAATCTTAAGTGTGCTATCTAACTTATTCTGGGTTATTAGCTGTTAACCTTGAAAACCAGTGAATAAAAAAATGAAAAGTATCCTGATGCCAAGCATTCTTTCTTGAAAATGCAGTGCCTGGATTCAGTAAATGTCATTAACAACAGAAAGGAGACAATACCAGTTAAAGCATTGGTTTAGATCACCTGTTATGTAGTAAACAATGTAAATGGTAATATCATACAATTTGGGAGCTTGAAGGATTATCTTCCCTGCTTTTTTTTGTTTCCTCATCCTCACTCACACACACCAAGATACTCTGGGGTTTAGTCAGCAGGTGGACCTCCCCCCACACACTCACCATTCTCTTTGTTTATCATAGTATTGTAGCTGGGATTTTGGAAATTAAATGTCTGCTGAATTCATCAGGCTGTTAGGAAAAGGATTATTGACTCTTATGTGTGTTGCTTAGTTGTGGGTACAGAAATAATTTAGCATTGTCATTATCAACCTTCACAATTTTCTTAGGAAAGAATGAATAAAGGTTATGTGCACCTGACTTGCCTACTGATTCAAAGCATGATGGGGTATTCTGATAATTGATTTCTTAATATGGCTGATAATTGAAAAGGGGAACTCTTCAAACAAGATGGGCTTTGCATTAAAAGAAGTGCTTTACTATGTATAATTTTAATTATTTTACACTTCTATCTTTTCAAAGTAACTTTTACTGAGGTTTTTATTTAAACCTAGAGGCTGCTTTTTTAAAACAAAGTTTAAATTTGGTGTTATGATTATTTTTGTTTTAAATTAAAATCTTGAATTTAAGAGGTCTTGTGTTTTCTCTATTTGTTGTTTAATTTCTGTCAAACTGTGTAATATCTTTCACATAATTTAAGTTCCAAAACTCATGATCGTGTGAGTCTTTCAGTTACAGGATGTGTAACTGTACTGGAATAACTGCATAATGGAATAGTAACTCTGAGCTTACAGTCTTTCAATATGTGAGAAAAAAGGAATGTTTGAAGGGCAGGGGGATTTTGTTCCTCTGCTTTGGAGGAGTAGGAAATGTGATATAAGAGGTTCAAGTACGGTGCTACATCCCACACCCCCATCCATTATTTCTGTCCCCTCATGAGAATGCACTTTCTTGGCTACTTCTTGTCATTCTGTATTCTGTCTCGAGACAGAAAAATAGCAAATCTCTTGGCTGGTGTTATGGCAGTGATTGCAGTTGGTGGACACCAGCTTCAGCTGGAAGGATTTTGTGACAGTTATTTATTTAGGGTTATTAAATTTTTTCCTTATCTGTTTTGTGGATATGGGCACACTAATGTTTATAAAGTACTTTCTGAAAATTGAGGGAAGGTGTTTGAAAAGCATAAAGCAGAGCCTTTCTCCTGTTCTCTGCCGTAGTCTTCAAAAGGGATTAAATTTAAAAGCAGCCTGGTAGGATCAGTTCTGGGAAAGTAGCACGGGGTTTCAGCTCATTTCACATGGCTCAAAACTGGGGAGAGGCTTTTCAAATCAGTTGAATTTGCAGAGCCAGGCTTAGCCATATTTGTTTGCTGTCTTTTGTACCAGGCCATAAAGTTTTCTTTCACCACAGAGAGTTGACATTCTATTTCATATTTTGGAGTATACAGAAGGGTCTGTTACCACTAATAACTAAACTCCAACTTTTCACACAATGTCATTCTCCTGGAAAGGTGTCTTTAATGGATACCATTCCATTTCTGTAAAGCAATTTTTTTTGTTGTTTCTGAATACATTATATCCCCACAGAACAGCCTGATGGTGTGGGGGGCTGAGAAGCCCCCTAAGATGACCTGGGAGTTATTACTGTTTTGCCCTCTTTGGAAAGAGGCTTTTGGTGTGCTCTAGGCCTAGTATTGTGTACATTACAGAGGAAGTTAGTGGTTTAAGGTTTTTCAAGCAACAGCAGGACTAAATTTAGAGAATATTTTATGTAGAATATTATGGGAAGAAAATGGATTTTGAAGTACAGGGTTGGGATTTCTATAAATCGTGCCCCTCCTCCCCCACCCCAGTTCTGGTGAGAGCTATGGGTCTGCTATAAAATGGTTTCTTTTGTAAGAAGGAAACTACTATTGCTCAGAAAGATTTTTACCTTTCAGGATTCCTATTTGCCATGAAGTCAGAGCCCTTCCAGGATAGGCACTACAGGAGGAAAAGAGGTTTTCACTTAATAGTCATTGGTGAACCCAAGGAAAAGTGACTCTGCAGGGCAGAGTGCAGGCTGTTCATTTGGCTTATCCTGTTTGTGGGTGTTCTTCACTTGCCAATGGAATCTATTCTTTCTGACAATATTTATATATTTTAATATAGGTAAAATATGTAATGATGTTATATATAAAGAAAGATGTTTGGACATCTGAGGAAAACATTGTAAGAATTACAGATAGTGCTGGACAAAATTTAATGCAAGCAACCTTTTGTATGGTACAGATAACTCTGCCAGGGATAAGTTTTCAAAGTATTTCTCTGGTTTCTCTTCAAGATGGAAAGAGCTTCAAAGGCACTTCTTTAGCAGGACTTCCTAAAATTTATCTTGCATCAATTGGGAACTTCCCCCCAAATATTATTCTTCTCCAAAATGTAGTTACACCACTTTATCCTATTTTTGTTCTTTGTGTTGTGTATTGGAAATGGATAAAGCTTGCAGTGTTTGATTAAAATGAGCAAATATTTGCTGGGGCAAAAGTTTTTTAAACTTTTAATGGTATGTGTGCAAGGAATGCTGCAGCTGAAACATCTGAGGGCTCTTACCAGGCCATCAGGTTGAGACTTTGAGAAGCCCTGCACAATTTTAGTAGTTCTTAGGACAATCACTTGTTTGTTTTTGCCTTTCTTAAACCAAACTGTTTTCGTTTAAAAAAGAAAATGTGTTGATTTCCCTTTTTTCTAGTCACTTGAGGTAATGTTTTCATTTTTTTCTTAAATTTTAACATGTAATCTCTGTCAAAGAGCAGGGAAGTGTCCATGCTACTGAGACAGCAGCACAGCTTAAAGCAGTGGTTACCCAGAGCTGCTGTCTGTTTTCAGACTTACATTTTCAGCTGTATCAGCCATTGAATTTGAGTGGTACCATGGAAATACAGGACTGCTTGCACAAATCAGACATTCTGTATTCAGTCACAATCATAGTGCTTTTGTCCTGTTCTGGTCCCAGCTTCATATTATCAGTTGTTCTTAGTTCTTTATTGTCTGCTCTAGAAGTGAGATCCATTCAGATGTTGACCATGTGCAGAAAAGAATCAGGCTTGTTTTATGTAATATTTTAAATCCTTTGCTATTTCTTCTGGATTCAAGATATGCCTCTATAGAAATGGAAATAAGGCCTAGCAACTGAGTGGTATTGTGGAGTGAGTTCCATCAGCTGCATGAGCAAGTAAATGAGAAGATGAAAGAATTTGAAATGAGCTTAAAAATATCTCTTCCTATTACTTTGTCCCTTCTAATTTTTGAAATCTTTCATATTTTATATTTAAAAATTGAATTGAAACAGTACTTTTCCTTAGGATGGTATACTTTAGTGGATTCTTAAATTTGAAAGATTTAAAAGGCAGATGTTTTTCTTTTGTGAGCTTAAGATTACTCTTGAAAGCAATAACTCCTTCAAGGAATATTGTTAAATGGATAATAGTCATGTGACCAGGAGCAATTTTAAATGTGCAGTTGGTTATATGCTTTACAATTGAAAAGGAGAATAATACAGAAATTTTGCAATCCGCCAATATATCCTAATGCATTCAGTATGACCTAATTCATATAGCTACTGTTTCTTGGAGTCCAGGAGTTTGATGAGAAATCAGAATTGCAGTTGTTTGGCTAAATCTCAGTGTTTGCTTTCTAACACCAAGTTGAATCTTGCAGGCTTTGTAATACAAACACTGCTGAGTTCAGCAAATGACACTGTCAGTCTTGATCTCTTCATTCTTATAAAAAAGCATATCTATTTTACAGCAAAACAGTGAGTTTGGTGGTGCAACTGGGTCCTGTAGAATTGTGCTTTGTGCAGAGTGGAAGTCAAAATTGAAAAAGAGGACAGTAGGAATTGCTGGGAATGGAAGAGAAAGAAACCAATTATTATGTTAGGCTATTAATGCATGTTGTACTAAAATCTTGATTAAAATATGCAGGGCTGATCTTCCATCCCAAAAAGGTTTCAGTAGGATGAGAAAAGGTAGACACAAATCTTTAATATGCTGAAATGTACAAGACACCTTTGCAGGGTGAAATTAAGACCAGCATACAAAAGAAGGGAAAGGAGAGAAAGGAGAGTTTGAAAGCTGTGTAAAATCACTGATGACAGGAAAGAAGTGATCAAGAAATTGTTCAGTTTCTTTTAACAAAGGAGTTGTTGAGCATCATATGAAATTCAGTTAAAAGTTTTGATATAAAGGAGGTGCTGTTTTCATTAGACATAGTTAATCTATGCAATTAATTGTCATGGGATATTATAAATGACAAAGTATAAATAAATTCAAAAAGCAATTGAGCAAGTGCACAGAGGAAAGGTTTACCAAAGAGCATTAAAAATTAAATGGATGCAGATGTTACTTTTATCTTGAAGTTCTTACATCACAGATTTTTAATGCCTGGGAGAATATATGTGGAGCATATTAACAGCTACTCTTTTCCTCTTTTATAGCATTTAAGCACCTGCTGCTGGACAATGTAGCAGTGAATATTGTGTTCATCCGATGTGTCTATTCTTGTGTCTAAAATGATTATTGTAGGCTACATAAAGCATACCTTGTTCATTTATGCTAATTATGGGTGACAGCATAAATCGTGGTGGCTTCAGGGAGATGAAGTTTAGCCATAACTTCCTGTGCTGAACAGAAACCATTTCAGATGTGTCATTGGAGCTCTTGAGGATCACCTGGCTGTTTTGCTTTCTATTATAGTCGTGTTTTGTGTGTTATTTCCTTGTTGAATACAGTGTGTGGCTCCAGCTTGGTATTGTGAGTTTTGGTACCACTCTAGGAGAAGTAATCTTTGATCTCTGCACGCTAGGCTAAAGGAATGATTTATTTACAGTGTTTATTTCTTGAACTGGATGTGGCATCTTTGGTACACATAAAAGACAGACAATAAAACAGTTGACAACAATATCAACTACACCAAACTGTTTCTTACTGCTGGTTCCTCACGTAATTTGCTGTGTCACTGTAGATTATATTTGCTAGTTCAATCACTTTTACATTCCTTGATAAAATAATTTGTTAGTGTGACTATTTAGAAAGGTCAATTAAAATTACTTAGCCCAGAGAAATCAATTTACATCAGAAAAATTGTTTAAAGACACTATTAATTGCCTGATTCACTGACAAAACTGGATATGCAGTTAGATTTGAACTCCAGATGCAGGAGCCTCCATCTACAATGAACTTGTACTTTTAAGTTATGAATGCTGAAGCATATGAAAGACTTAATGAGTTAGGAGTTCCATGGCTGAATGTTTGCTCTTGTGCCATTTCACTTCAGTTCCTTCTTATTTATTCCTTTCAGTTATTTTCTTTTGTTGTAAAACAGCTAAAAAGAAAATTAGAAACATAACATGTCATAATAAATAAATCTTTACTACATAGTCAGCATAACTTGCAGTCTGTTGCTCTAAATAAACTGTTCAGCTGATTAGGTATCAGTGGCTTTGTGTTTTGTCTTTGCAGCTAAAATAGCAGAAATGGGCACAGCTAAAATTAATTTTAAAAGAATACTTTACAATATGTGCACCTCTTTCTCACCTCTTTTAGCCCTTGTTAATGGTGAAGAGCAGTAGATCAACTTGAAATTGGGCCGAACTGACACCTACAATACTTATGCTGTGCTTATTGTGTGAGAAACTAACTGTAGTATCATTAATCAAGCTGTCAGGTACAATGTGAAAGTCCTATGTTCATTACATAAAGAGGAACTCCACGAAGAAATGGAACCCCTGTGATGAATAGACACTGGACACCAATTATTGTGGTGCTATTAATCATTACAACCAAAGTTAACACCGACTGGGGACTGTGAGCTTAAACCTCTGTGGGGAAGAAATGCACATATGCTCACATTCATATATATGATTTTGTGAGCTTTATAATGTTAAACATTCGTTTGATGAGATGAAAATTGAAGTGAATGTTGCCAAGTTAACTTAGAAACACTTCCAAAGGCAAGTATGATGGATGAGGAATGTTCTTGCCACGCATGCTCTGGGAACACATGAATTACACTGACGGTCGCTGCCTCTCACTGTCTTCCTTGTGAACTTGGATGTTATTTCTCAGAAAGATTTCTCCTATTTAACCTGAACAAGATTGTCTTGTTTCTGGAGTTGAAAAGTTTCTCATTGTATGAGAATATGAAAATGATACACTTGTGAAGGACAGGAATGGAGTGTAATACGTAAAGAACGTGTTCCCACTGATAGGAGGAGAAGTCCTTGCACATCTATGTAATGAATATCTGTGATTGAAGTATCTAAGAAATTTTTTCCTTGGAATGCAGACATCCTCCTTATTTACAATTTTTCCCACGAGTTTCTGTAAGTAGTTCTGTGGCAGGTACTTTCTGGGGGTCTTATTCCTACTTCCTGTAATTCCTGAAGCTTTCTGTCTGAAATCAAAGTGGCTTAATGAATTTGGTGCAAGTGGGGAAAAAAGCAAACCCCAACACTGTCTGCAGTGGATCTCAAAGTAATTCACTGTAGCACCACTGCAAAGCAACATCTATTGTTGAAATGATGTGTAACATGGAAAGTGTATGCTCTACTTGAGGCTGCAAAAAATAATTCACAGTCAAGTTGAAGATTTTTCAGAACATGCTGTGAAATCATTAGTTTTTGTGGAAAATAGAGACTTTCCTATGGAGTAAAAACTGTACAAAATGGTTTTGATCCTATATGTATTTGAAAGCTCTTAATGACATTATTGACTTTCCAAAATAGTATTTCTTTTAGTGTTATGTCTTTTACTCCAGCATTAACTTTTGAAAGCCATTCTTTTGTGTTGATTCTCATCTCTGGAATAATTTTCATTAATTTCAGGTGTTTTGAACACTAAATAGATGTAGTTATTTGGGTGATCAGTGGCACAAACTAAATAGTGAGATTTAAACTCTTCAGTTAATCTGCTTCATCCTTCTCTTCCATTTTCATAGGTAACTCTCTGAGCTGTGGCAGAAATCTGAAGTTCATTTTTACCCTGATGTGTAAGAGAACTGTACTCTGCTATTCTCTTTTTTTTTAACAGGATTTGACTGGAAACCCTGTCTTCTGCTTTGCTTGGGCTTTTCAAACTATCACTTGAATGCTAAAGAGTTTTCAGAATTTTTTGTCCTTTTTCCAGGCTGCTGAGAGGAAATGATGCCATCTCAATGTTTCACTGCAGAGAGGAAATGAACTGCACGAGGCCACTTTCTGTACAATCATCACAGAACATTCAATCAGAATTAATTGCTAAAATTATATAATTATAGCTGCACTGAATGAGACTAGACCACAGCATCTGTTCCAGTCCCAACTGCATTTACTCTTGCTTTTGGGGGAAAAGTGCAAACTAGGATATAGCCTTTTCTGTGCCATTTTATGAATAGCTAAATAAAACAGTGGTTTGTTTAACGGGAGACTTTGAAGTGAAATAGATATTTTAAAACCACTGTATGGTAATAACATTAGCAAAAGAGGAGAACAATTATCAGCTAAATAATTAATTAAATCCTGAAGGGCTTTTAGGTTTGGTTTTCTTACCTAATGGTAAACTATCTGAAGAATTGTCACAAAAGAAAACAGTAACTTACATGGAAATTCTCTGCATTGTGAGTCCAAGTAAATTAATATTGTGTTTATGATGGTATGAGAAACAGTAAGTTTATCTCTAAATATCAACCAATTGTTAGAAGGGAGAGATTTACTGCTTTTGACAAAGCAGGAAGAGGAACTGAAGCTTCAAAATACACAGTGAGAAAGGCAAAAGCCACATTTGAGTTCCTTGCTTGTGTGACTGATCTTGGCATCCTGTCCATTGCATTTACTTCTAGGCTACTGGTAAGCAGTCAGGAAATATTTCCTTTTTGCCAGTCCTAAGCCATCAAAACCAACAGTCCCCTTAAAACAAGAGATGGGCTTGAATAGAGAGAGAACCAGTACATTCCATCTCCTTGCTCCACTAGTTTTTAATCTTGAAGTTGACCAACTTTCAGAATTTGAAATCATGAAGTTGGTATAGATACTTTTTCACCAGAACTCAGTTTATATGTAATAACTTTTCCCCCAGAAAATAAGTCTTTAAAAAGGCATCAAACAGCGTGAGATTTGCAATTGTGAATAAGGAAATTTAGCAGACACTGTTCTGCTATGGAAATTCTAGGAGTTCAGGGTTATAACAGAGCATTTATTAAAGTTAATTTACTGTCAAACATTTCAGAAAACTTAGATACATCAAACTGACAAAGAAAATAAGAGTTATATTCCAAACTAAAAAGTATCTGTGTGTGTATTTCACAAACACACAATTCATAAATTTTGTTCCTTGGTATCTCATACTTTTTGAGAAATCTAGTAGCATGTCACTGAATGCTTGCTGTTCTGTTGAAGTCACTAGTTTTGAGCCTGTTTTTTGCACATATTAGATTTGTTAATACAGTCTGATTTAAATGCTGTCTTCCCTAAAACAACCAGGCAGCATGTGTGAGGCTGTCATCTAACACAAAATATCAGCTAAAAACTGCTGCATCAGTTCTGTAAGTTCCTTTACTGCTCTGTCTTTTCTAAGAAGGCAGGGTTGGGGTTTTTTTTGTATTTCACACATATAATAAATGTTGACAATATTTATCAAAAACTTTTTATTAAATGAGACAGAGATAAAATTGGATTTTGTGATAAGAGGAGCACTCAAACAATCTCATTTAGAATGTATAGCCTTTTTTGCAGTGCCAGTCTGCAGAGCTGTTTGGTGATGAGTTCTGGTTATATGAACAAAATATTTTACTGACTGAATTGTTAATGTGCTTAATTTCCAGCAGCCTTTGCAGATGCATGGAAGCATATTGTGATAATTGCTAAAATGACATTTTAACATACTTTCTTGTTTCAAAATTCATTTTATGTTCAAGTGCTAACTTCTCTCTCCACTCTGAGTGAGACCACATTTATTTATGACCAGCTGTTGTTTTACAACAACACAACTTAAACTGAAGTCAGAAATTAATACCAAGGTGATGAATAAACCAGAGGTTTAATATAGTAATAATATTTCTATGTATTTCTTTCCTAGTTCTAACAAGTATACCTGGATATGTGTGTTTGGTTTCCATATAAGGGATGAAGTCATATGAAATTGGATTTTATCTGGACTGGACAAACTGACAGTAGGCATTTCTACTGGGAAAGTGATTCTTCAGGAAGCTGAAGATAGATGTAGGCCTTTGACTTTATAAAATGCCATGATGGAAAAATGCAATTTGTATTGTTTTACGTGTAGTAACTTAGGTGTTGGCAGTTTTATTTGGGTCATACGTAGGAGCTTCAGATGAAATATACAGATTACAGGAAGTATTTTCTGCATTGTGGATATTTAGTAGTTGAACTTCAGATGTAGCTTCTTAATTGACATTGACAATTAAAGGGAATACAAGCAAGGAAGTGTTAAGGAACTGCTTACAACTAACTGGGATTTTTGTGCTGGTTGAGATTCGTGGCTGAAAGATATTCCGATGAAAGCCCTGCTATGGCATTATGTGTGGTTAAATTACACAGTGTCAGCCAAGCAGTACTGCCTTCAACAGTATCCCTATAAATTACCTTTATGCTCTTTGCTCTGAGTGTCTTTGGAGCATCTGTATTTATATGCTGCTCTCTGTTCTCAAGGGCCCTTGTTTCATAATGAGGGTGCAGCTCTCTTCACATGGTATTTGATGTAGGCATGATTACAGACAGGATACAGAAGGTTCATATAATTTGCTTTATTTATTCTGCTGCTGAAGATACCTATTTCCATTTTAAAGGTATCCTTCTGTGGTTTCTTTATGGAGACTTAAAGACTTCAGTAAGAAAGTGTAATTAGAATTTCTTTCCAATTCAAACAGTGGTTTTCCAGTTGGTGGGGGGGCTTTTTTCAACATTTGTGTCTGGTGGTTGTTACATGCCAACATTCCCATGTTTATATTTAACTGGGTTGAATTCAGGTCTCCTTGACCTGGGGTTTTAACCCACTGGAGATGGCTTTAGCCTTAAAGAACTTTATTGGTTAACTTCAAAGGAAAAATTTACGGTGTTGAGTAGCAGGTAAAGTAGGAACAGGGAATGTCAGGATAATTAGCAGGCCATCCTTGTTCATGCATCCTTTTTGTAACCAGAACAGGTTGTGCAAGGAAGGTCTTCTCCATCCTGCTGAGCTGCCGCTGAGGCCTTGCCTTCTGTTGAGTTGCTGATCTGTCATTGGGGGGTTTGCTCAGCAACGTTCTGGTGCCCTGTTCTTTGCAGTCTGAGTTGTGTTAAAGTGACCTGTTTGCACTTAAGCTTGGAAGAAACTGAGATGAGAGTTGGAAAGCACTGGTATTTCACTTTTTCACGGTCTCTCAACATACAGGTAAATAGAAAAGAAAAATCTATTCTGACAATTTGCACTGGCTTTTTTTTTTAAAGCTAGTTTAGGTGGTTGGGCTAGTGATGTAAGGTGAAAGAAGCAGCAGTTCTTGAAATAGTTCTTGTAGGCTGTTCACTTCATAGGAGATATGTAAAGTGCTACTATTTGGAACACGAGTCTTAACAAAAGGATCACACAAGAAGATATGCTGTAATTAAAGTGAAACATTCTAACTACTTTTCACAACTAAAAACCTTTCTTTTGAAGGGTGAAAGGATGAAATAAGACTGAGGTGAGTGAACAAATATGTGGCTGTGGTGTGTATTGGTGTTTATTATACCTGCATAGGGAATAAAAGTAATCTAAACAAATTAACATAAATGTGCTTGAAAACGACAGAAAATCCTACTGAATGTGCTCCATGGTGTGCTCAATGTAAGCTTCTTGGAGATCTCAAAGATAGCACTTGTTAAGATGTGTGAAATTAGATCACTTAATTTAGCTGCCTAGTGCCCTCGATTTCTGTGAGAAAGTATTGTCTTGATTTCAACTGAATCATTAATATAAAACTTTATATTTGAGTACATACATTCCACCATGTGGGAATTGTGTTAAAAAGCCCTGGGCATGTACAACCCTAAAAATCATATAAAGAGGTAAAGTGCCCAGTGTTTTGAAAGATTCTGCTTCTGTTATTTTGAGTATGTGTTAAACACATTGCAAAAGTTAAAAAAACCTCCCAAACAAACAGGGAAGTGAGCTGCAGAACAGTAATCCTTGTTTTATGCACAGATTGTATACTGTATTCTGTATTCTTAGTGACAGGGAAGGCACAAGCTACAGGTGTGGCTGATTGGTTTGGTGTAGTTGTATTACAGTGTTTCTTAATTCTGGGGAGATGTATTTGTGATGAATTCAAGTTTTCTGTTATTAGAAAATGCACAAGTTTCAGAAGAGTTTAAGTAATTTCAGATTTAACAGGCAAAAATAGACAATAATTGAAAGATTAGAGGAAAACCATATTACCTGTCTTTGGCTGTGTGTATGCTGCCATTTATTGGGAATTGGGAGCTGCCAGTGTGGAAGGAAGGAGCTGGGACAGTGGTGATTCAAGTAAAGAAGCAAACAAAAGCACCCTGAGCCTGGACAACACCAGAACTCACATTTCTGCTGTGCCAAGGTAACTGTAGTGGTTTCACTGTAATGGTGGGTGATTTCTTGAAAATGTTAGCAAAGAGAACGCTTTTGAGATGTTAATTTGCTCTTATGCAAATTAACCTGTCAGTGGCACAGTGAATGTGGAAGACCCAACTTCTTTTCCTAGAGTGGTTCCTATGGTTTCGGAGGTATGCTTGCTCAGTTGGGAAGATATGAATATTTATGGTATACAAAAACCCCTCATCTGTGTTGCAGTTTCTATGATTTTTATTTAATTTTACGTTAAAAGATGTCATTTCTATCCATTGCATAGGTAAATGACTTCATCAGCAGTCATTTTATGCGTGCAAGAGCTGGCCTGATTTACAGAATGCTAAACACAGATGGGTTTGTTCCTAATGCTCTCTAGTAGCTACTGTAGGAAAGAGTGCACAGTATATGCCTAATACATTATTTACTGAAGATAAATGCCAGACATGATTATGGTAAATTAGACCTTTTGAATTATTTATGAGACTCAGTGCTAAATGTTTTTCTCCTCCTTGTGTTACTATAAAAGCTGTTATATAATTGTTGGTAAACACTTTTTTTGTTAATTATTCAAGATACAGGAAATAAAATGTTTGGTTAAGTGAATCTGTTACTCACTTAAAGCCATCTGTTGTTTTTTTGGTTTTTTTTCCAAATTTATTTCAACATTTATCTCTGCCTTCTGAGGTAAAAAATTAGTGTGTTATCAGATAACATTTCTTGTAGTCCTGTTGTCACCTAGATGGAGAAACTGAAAAGCAGAGTGCTTTTTAAATTATTATTACTTTTTTTAACCATCACACTTCACTTACTAGTACTTCCTAATACCTGAGTGGAAATATGTTCCATGATGAGTGGCTATTCTCAATTGAATGGATTTGTTCCTAAACTTGGGTATTATAGTTTGTGCCCTGACTTGTACAATGATAGCCCTCTTTTCTACTGAAATATTTGAGTTTCTGAGGAAAGCAGGTCTGTGCACTACTGGCATAACATTTGTATGTTCCAATCTCTAATTGCTTCATTGCAAACACCAAATAAAAAAAAAAAATCTGAACCTGAATTAAGTATTCTATACAAGGAATTCCTCCTCCAGCCATTTTAATGTTTGCAGAGTTCTTTTTTCTTTTTCTAATTATATTTTGAAATTGAAATTCTAAGATGCTGCTGTTCCCAAAGGCCAAATGAACATAATCTATTTGACAGCAGACTGGCTTTTGGCAGCAAGGAACACACTGAAAATGTGGCCATATACATATTTTTTCAGTTTTTATTTAGCATGCAAAATATATTTCCCGTGCTGTGAGAGTACTTCTGCACCAGTTTAAAGCTATGCTGGCAATTATGTGTTAAAGTCTCATTCTGCATTTTTCACAGAGAAAATGCCCACTTATTCCAACTGGAGCATCTTTGGAGCAATTCATATTTATTTTGATTTCTCTATTATTTTTTCACTCAGGATAGCAAAGCTCACTGTCTTGTAATTTGGGCATCACATTAGAATCTGCTGTGAAACAGCAGTTCTTAGATGTGGACATGTCATGTGGTTATGGGAGAATTAATTCCAGGAAGATTTTCTCCATGCTTTGTGTGTGCCTTATGAAATACCTCGTTGAACTGAGAGGTATGAATGGAGAAATGCTGAAAACATATTCAAGACTTTTCTGTAATATGTGCCCAGTTCCCACTCACCATATTTCTGAGTCTGGAAGAGAAAACAGTGAATTAGTGGAAGGTGGAGAAAGTTTGGTTAGGAAATTTTAGGGATAATACACTTCTGCCATCATGCATTTCTTACTAGTCTTTCTTTTCACATTAAGAACCAGACAACTTTCTTATCAACTGGGGTATTTTAGAAAGCTGTTACCACTTCTTCTTTCTTCCAGTGGATTAACTTTCTCCCCCCCCCCATACTTCTCTCCTGGATTCAGCAAGAAAAATGAAATATTATTTTATGTAACATTTTACTGACAAGTATGTTTTGAATTGTTTCATTTCCCTCTATTTTTAAAGCATTACGAGAATAGTTGTTTGTGTTTGTTTTTTTTCTGGAAAGGTTATTCTTCTGTAAAAGGAGAATGGATAATTCAGACCCACATCTAAGCTATACATTTGTTTCAGGAAAGCTTTTGTAAGTAATGTTAATACACTTAATGCCTTTTCTTCCATTAAAGGGGTAAAGTGCCAAACGCTTAGCACTTAAATTTGGGACGAAAAATGGAAATCAGAAGCTTTAATTTAAATTAATTTGGCTTTAAGATAAATTTCGACATGAGTCCAAATTCTGTTTGGTCTTTCCCCCTGTAAACTGACAAGTGAAAGGAAGCAGCTCCAGTGTGGTTTGGCCTAATCCTGTGTGCACATTTCTTCAGAGAGTGCTGTTCCATGAGTGAGTCAAGAGGAGCTGGTTGAATACATGCTAAGCAATGATTTATGTTTCTCCTCTACCCATTTACCAAAGGAATAGAAGAAGAACAGATAACGATTTGTCCATGCATATTCACATCACTTGACCTATTCAAATTTTTTCATTCCCTGTGATCTTTTCATAAATGCAGGAACTTGAATTTCAGATGTGATTAAAAAGAATAGTTATAAACCCTGAGTTAATATACAATAGAGAACAAAATACCTGCAAGGCTATAGAAAATATTTCATATCAATCCTGAAAAGCAAATTCAGCTAGTCAGGGTTAAAAGCTGGTGCTAGTGAGGTACTAATTAGCGTTAGTAAAAAAAAATGAATGCACTGTAATGGATAGAGCAGTGAATTTCAGTTTCAAATGGTGCAATGGCCTGTTTATTATCTCTAACATTGATAGGTATCAAAGTCTAAAGATTCTGTGCCAGCTTTTACATGCAATTTCTTAATTTCTATTTTCAAGCTAGATGTAACTGTGGGGCTGGTGTGGGTGCAAGTAGTGAAATAGGTGTCAGAAATTTCTGGTGATGACCTTTGAAGGAGATATATTGAAATGTTACTAATATATAAAAAATGCAGCTGAATGCTATTGCCCCAAGTTTCTCTGAATTTCATGCCAGATGTGCTTAATTTACTGGAAAAAAATAAAAATGGGGTTTGCGGCTATTTGCTTTCCTCAGTTTGTGGCCTTTCTTTCTTAAACAAGAGTTTTGTGCAAAATCACTGTCTTTATAGTTTCACTGGTAGGTTCATAAAAAGTATGAATTCAAATGATTTCTAGATTTTCACTCTGCAGTTAGCTGTAGGAAAAAGCTGAAAAAAAATCCTGTTATAAATGAAATATTCTGAGCATAAATCAGTTTAGAAATCCATACTGTATTTTAAGAGAATTAGTTACATTTCACTATTTGCTTATTAGAATTCATATTTTGTTATAAAAATTATTTTGGAAAATGTCCCCATTTGTTCTGTTTATATTTTGATCCTATGAAGAAAAGTTAAGTGTAACTTTTCATAACATTTTTTTCCCCTTTGCGTTCTATCAAATGCAATTAAATATGGCCCCTCCGTTTTCTCCTAATTCACTGGCAGCCTGCAGTTTTCTGTTAAACAATTAGTGTAATGATTTATCTAGAGGGAAAGCTCAAATGTTTAGAAGGTACATTAGCTGGAAAATTATTTTAAAACTAAATGGTGAAGC
Organism: Corvus hawaiiensis; assembly: GCF_020740725.1. Classification (NCBI taxonomy): domain Eukaryota; kingdom Metazoa; phylum Chordata; class Aves; order Passeriformes; family Corvidae; genus Corvus; species Corvus hawaiiensis. The sequence continues at coordinate 16,706,035 of NC_063223.1, read as the reverse complement.
AATGCATCCAGAGGGCATGAGGATTCAAAACACCACCAATGAATATTTACAGTGAGGTTTGTAAACTAAACAGCCATCAATATTTACAGGTTCAGACAAATGGTGATTTATTGTACATGGTTAACTTGTGCTTTAGCAGAAGCCCAGTTGCCAAGACCAAAAGTAACTCCATGTGCCATTTGTTTGAAATAAGACAAATTTTTGCGGCTGAAAATAACAGAAATGTCTTCAAGGAGCTGGATTGCCTGTCTCTAGCTTGAAAAAAACCAACCAACCAAACCCACCACATGCTAAAAAAACCTCCTAAAATGAAACAAACTCAAACTAACCAATCAACAACCCCAAAAGACCAAAACCCAGGAACTGTGTGTAGTGTGATACTGAGGATCACTCATGAGATGCTGATGATTCTCAACTTTCTTATATTTAACAAGATGCTGCAGGTACACCCAGCATGCTGTGTAGTTGGAAACACAGGTATTAATGGCTAGCAACAGAATAACAAGTGTTTTAAATGGAAAAAATCAGCACAGTGTAGTGGAATACTATTTACTTGGTAGTGGCAATCCTGCCTACCCCAAGGGGTTAACATCTTTACACCCCCAGCCCCCCTAGGAGTACATCAATAACGCATTTAAAATTCATTACTGGTAATTTTATCATTGGTAGCCATTTACTGTGCTTTAATGGGAGCGTTGATAAGAGCCTGCCTGCAGATGATAACAGACTTTCCCCTTTCCCGTTCCCGTGGCCATAATCACGGCTGTGTTTGTTTACTTGCAGCTCGAGGAGTCTCAGCCGAATTAAGGAGCTGGCTGTGCCGTGCTCCTGGAGCTGAGCAGCAGCTCCCGCCCACAGCCCCAATCCAGCTGTTATTCCACAAACTGACTGCAGGAATTAAGAGTTAGCTTTCAGTGTTCCCCAAATCCTAGGGAAAAAAAAATGGCTTTAGAAGCATCCTGTTAGCACAGAAATGATTTGGCAATGAGTAGAGCTGGGTACTTTAAAAAAAAAAAACCCGCTTTGCCAAGGGTGTTTTGTCTGTAGAGCAGCATAAAATTAATTTTATGAAAAAACCAAATTGTTTTGCTAGATATCTAATTTTTTTTCCTAATGTGGTGATTTCCACCTGCTCAAGGAGACTGTCTCAGGCAGATGATAGCCTACAGAGTCACCAAAATCCCGAGTATCCCTTTGCTGACTGCAGGTGTGGTGCCCATTGGCTGCTGTGTAGGGAGGATGATGAGGGCTGCTGGAAGCACAGGTAGCAGCAGCTCTTTGTGTCCCTGGTGCTCCATCCATCTTTTCCTAAGGAAGGAATGAACTTCCTGCTTCCCTTGCAGTCCATGTAGCAAAACCTGTTCCTTGTCATATGGGGCCCTTCCTTGGCAGACAAATGACTGGCTTCTGCATTTTTGTGGTAGGCAGAAAAGGTGTTTCAGAAAGATGAGTTAGACACAGAGTTCTGCTTCAATAGTGGCTTCTGCTGGCTGTTGCAGGAAAAATTGTTCTGGGTCTTTTATTGCTTTGAGTCCTTAATGCCTCAAAGTTTTAAGCAAGTGCTACTGGATAGTGGACTCTGTTTAGCTCTGGAAAATACTGAGTTTTTCCTTATCTGATATTCAAGCACAAGCTTGGAACTGGCATCAAGAAGGGTGGTTCCCATGCAGAGCCTGAGAACCCAGTAGAACTGAGGGCAACCTGGCTGTGACTCTACTAACTCGCTGTTTCAGGACTTTTTTTAGCTGCTCCCAGTGTATGTTTGTATGGTGGCAAAGCCTGCCTTTGGCTATTTTTGAGGGTTCATTTGTGTTTTGGCTATATCAGAGTATAAAGTATATGTCAATATACTGTCAAAATTACTGCATGTATCATATATTATATGATCTCGATTAACTTAATTTAGTGTGTCAAAGTGCCAGTGTAAACAAATCTCTAGATGTATTTGGAATGCTTCCTCTCTTCAATGAGAGGAAAATTGGGACTGCTGTGTATTAAATTCTGTTTCATAAGCAGTCATGGAAATGCACAATTTTCTGAACATAAACAGTCTCATTGGCCCCAGCAGAAATGTTTAAAGTGACTAAACTGATTAAGACCTGACTGATGTAACTGGAAGGCTACAGTCACTACAAAGCTCTGTGCTTGGTCCCCAAAAACCTAGTGGCAAGCATGGTCAGCTCTGAGAGGTCATCTGTGTTTTGGGCATCTGAACCCATTACAGTATTAAGCAAATTGTAGATTAACCTAAATTCAAAAAATCTAAGATATTTGAAAAAAATATTTGTACTATAGAAACAGGGATCACTCTGACAAGACTCATCAAGTGCCCTGGAGTTGAATACTGATGAGAATATATGTGGAAAACACGCACAGCCTATCATGAGGAACAGGAACACGAGAAAGAAGAGACAAGATCTTTCCTACTATGTCTTGAACTGATTCCAAAAAAATGAGCCTATTATAGAATTGCCTTTGGGGTTTATCAACTGTGTGTTTTAATGTCCATATAACTGTGGAAATGCAAAAGGAAAAAAATATAAAACCTAAATCTTTTTAGGAAGATCCATCTCAGGCTTCTCAGATTTCTTCAGTGTGCTCAGCTTTTCACAACTGATCAGTGGCCTGAGTGAAATTGGCTGTACATGCAGTACCAGAGCAATGCGAGACAGAACTGGGTCTCTGTACCAGTGGGCACTGCTGGACCTTTAACATCAGACAACTCTTGGAAGTGTTGTTATGGAGCAGGTTGAAACCTGCAGAAAGAAGCTGCTGGTGATAAAACACTATCTGCAAGGAGACTTGTAGGGACAGTAGGATGAATAAAAAATACTATCATGTTCATGTAAAATGTGTTCAAATAGAAACACCACTGCCTTTTTTTTTTTAAACTTAGATTTTCACTAAAATATTATCAGTGATGCAGTGGTAGCATTTGAAGATTCTCTAAAATGATGCTTGATATTTTTAGCAATGTGCAATGTTTTCCTTAATCCATTTTAATAGGATTTACAATCCTTTTTTTTGATAAGAAGCTTCAAGCCTTTCTGAATCTTCACTAAAGCAATAATTGTGGTTGTATGAATCTGGCTTACAGTCCCTTGATGCAATTTATATACATTCCTACCAAGGGAAATATCCCTACACAATATTTCTAGTATAGACCACATCTGTTGTAAATAAGTGGTCTTTTGTAGGGGTTTATAGTTAGCTCATTTTCTATATATTTGTCTTATTTCCTTAGAGAGTTGATTTAAGAACATTTTGAGATTCATCAGTATATAAAATTCATTTCCAGGGCTAAAACACCAGAACCGGATCCTGTTCAGACCTCTTTGTTGTGTCACACATAATGAAGTGTTAGCCAAATATTTTCTTTAACCATTACCTTCTTTTTAATCCGCTTAATCTGATGTGAGCACACAGTCTCCTTTCAACCCAGGTGACTGGACCACATCCAGACTCATCCCAGCAGTGAAATCAGATGAAATTGGACCAATTTAGAAATAAGGCATGGAATCAACAGTCCTGATGATCAGATTTGCACAGTACATAAACTGGCAATTGTTATATAGATGTATTAGCACAAATATGCTCTCAGTATGATGGAAAACTATCCTAACCACCTGGTTATGTAAGTTGATCTCAGCACATTCCTTTTTACACAGTTTGCTTGGTGTAGAAAATAGGTTTTTTTAAAGGAAGGATTAGTAGTAGTTATTATTTAAAGAAAAGATTTTGCACCTTTTTGCTCACAAAGAGGATTATATTTAAGATATCTGACTTGACCTGATTTTCCCACATGGGAAAAGCAAGCATTCTTTTCCTGAAATGCTGTGAAGGTGTCATTGGCCCTTCATCCACATAGGACAACCTTGGTCTAAATGATAAGTCCTGTAGAGTTTTGCATAGAGCCTGCTGGAATTATGTTTAGAATCTTGAATAGTATTCTCTTTATATGCTTATTTCTCCTTATCCCCTTAAATATTTTTACCCTGTTCTATCTGAGAAAAACACAAAGCGCATCGCAACTGAGCTTTCCTTATTAGCTGATTAAAATCTTAGGTTTTTGTTATTGTCTCTGTCAAAGTTGATCATTGATAGCATCAGAAGAGTAAAAGCAGAGAATTTATTACAACTATCTGCTTCCTCTGAAATGCACTAAGTAGCAGAGACAGAGGCTTTGGAACAGCAGTAGTGCAAGAAAAAGATATGGTAATTACAGTGGTGATGTTTTATAAAACTACTTTCTGTTATTATTTTCTGCATATCCTTGGGCTCAAAAAGCACTGAGATGAATGTCATTAAAGACAGTGTATTCCCAGCTGTGCCAAGTACAGTGTTCAAGAAATTCCTCCTGTGCCTTTTGAAAAGTGTTTCAACTTGTATAAAATCTATTTACAGAAAGGATGAACCAGAAGAGAGAGTGGGGAAAATACTTTGGGGAAAAAAAGATTGTAAACAGAAATGAATACATGTTTTCCAAAGAATTTTGTAATATCTTCAAGGTAAATACAATAGTTCAGATAGAAAAGATTTCAGTGTCTACTCTGAAACCAGGGCTCTACTCTGTCTTCCTCACCCTATTTATCCATTTTATGGTAAAAGTTAAGTGGGTCATCACTGGGAGAGGTTTTTTTGATTCTGGAATCTGTAAAGTGCATTCTTGTATTGTAGGTCACTGAAAAAAAATAGAAATTTCCTGTGTACCCTTTGTCATATTCACTGTTGAGCTCTACTCACACGAATGTTGGGTACCTGAGATACAATTTTTTTTTTAGTTTATGCCATGTTTAGGTTCTGGGATTGCCAGATGTCTGATATAAATGAATTTTATTGCACATTTAGGTAAATCCAGTCTCAGTATATTGTGAGGGTGCTTTAAAATATTTTTCTTACTGACTGTAGAAGAGACTACAGATGTTTGGCCTCATTAAATGTGTGTTAGTTGAGAATGGCCTGTGTGAATGGATAACCTGGCATTGTATTGTCTCAATAGAATTCCCTTTTTGCAAAGGAAGGAGTTCTAGATTGTCACTGCACACAAGTTTCTAGTTTTCACAGTTATAATATTGTATATCAATTACTTTTTAATGTGCTATTTATCCACTTTGTAGAATTCTATAGTCAAATGATTTAATTCGCCATCCTGTTTAAAATTCACAAATTGAATAATTGCAGAATATAAACCAGTGTTGAATTGGATAAGTTTGGTTTAAAAGGTCTCTCTCTCTTTCGTACTCCCCACGATTACTGAAAAGTGTTTTAAAAAAGGTAAATGCCGAGAAATCCCAAATTTTGAAACAATAGAATTGCAGTCAATTCAGTGTCCATCTCCACCCCCATCCCAGAGCCAGAATAAACCTGAATAAATGGGATTGCAGGATTCTATTGGGAAGGCAATTAATCCCCTGAGAGAGAGAGGGAGATCTATTAATATGCAAATGAAGATCATGACACGGTCAGCATATTTTAAAGGGTTTTGTGTCACTGACAGGCGTTTCCATTGGAACAAAGCAATTTTCAAGAATTTACAGGAAAATGAAGTTCTGAAAAAAGGGGTTTATAGAGGATGATACTTTCAGAAGTGCCTCTTTGTCACTTGTTTCTGACTGAAGATGCAGCAGTACAGGCACCAAAGCAGGCAGTGCTGGCAGCTGGGGACACCTTCACCCCTGGACACTTCAGTACCCTGGCATTGGAGTTTAAATGTTTTCTCCAGGTGTCGTTTCTTTGTCCCTCACAAACAGACTGTCAAGGCAGGGCACAGATCATGCACTGTTCCTAGGGTCAGTGCATTTCTAGTCAGCTGTGGGAAGGAGGAGCCATCGGTGCAGAGATTTGCAGTCCATGTAAGAGGCAGTGCAGCAGACAGGGCAGGCACCTGCTGAGGGTTTTGGCTGGCACTGGCATTGCCTTATTCCTCTGCTCTCTTCCATCCTCTCTGTGCTCTCTTCTGTCCTGGACTTTAGCTTCTCCTCCTGGATGATTCCTGCCCCATACCCTCTTTTTCCGTCTTTGCAGAGTGCCTTTCCTCTGTATTGCATGTCTTGCCCCTTATTTTCATCCAGACATTTTAGGCAAACATTCTTCTTCCCCCAAATATGTGAGCCAGAATATGGGCATCAACTGCCTTTAGAGAGTGTTTGACCCCCAGCTCTTGAGAACATCAGTGTTACTGTGAGTCAGTCTTCCAAAATCACCAAAATATTCTTAGTCTAGGCTGTTGTGAAGGGGCTCTGATGTATTCTGACAGTTCAACCTTCTCTTTACAAATTCCACTGAAGGGAAGTGGTCTCTCTGTGTTATTTTTGGTTAGGCTGGAGGCCACCAGCTCTTTGCTGAAACCATCTCATGTCTCCCCTCTCTATCTCCTATGCAGTGAGGGTAGCAGAGGTGCTTTTAGCCGATGGCTTTCCTAAAAGGAGCCATCTCCTTTCTCCAGGATCTGGCTCCCAGCTGTTGGGAGGCTCAGTTGTGTTGGTCAAGGACCCACCCTGCTGGCACAATGCTGGAGTGTGGTGCTGGGGAACGAGCACTGGCTGGAGAACCTGGGATTTAGAGGCAAATTTGGAACGTGCATTGGGAGTGCTGAACTAAAAATCATTGAGGAAGCATTCAAAATTATTTTAAAGTGCTGGATCTAATGCTTACAGACCAAGAGTCAGACCAGGCCCTTTGATAGATAAGCGACCCTTATACCCTTATAGATAAGTGATAGATACATAAGAGACCCTCTAAGGGTGGGAGAAAATTGAGTTACTAGTGGTCATTTAAAAGGCTTTAACCTACTTGAAATCTTTGTGAAAACAAACACATAGTTGTGTGGAATGTTATATATTTTTTCTTGCTTGTAAATTTATTTTATATTTATGGTTCCAAGCCACTTTCTGAAAAGCAAGGGAAAAACTTACTGTGTGCAGCTGAAGAGGTATGAAAGACATTATTTTTGTACAGAAAATCCCAGAGCTTCCAGGAAGCATGGTAAAGCAGGAAGTAATAGCATATGAAGGATTTTGAGTTGAGAGATTAAAGAAAATAGCCATTCTGTGCTGTGATACACAAGTAGTAATAGTTTTGCTCATAATAAAACAATTTTTGCTACAATAGCACTGGAAGAAACTCATTACATTTTAAATTCTTCAGAGAAAATGTCATGAGACAGTGAAATGTTGAGGTTGTGCAAATTAGCAGTGGAAAATAGTTTGTCAACCCGATTTTATGATTATAGTAGTTAAAAAAGATATTTTCATGATAGCCTGCAGCCTACATTGGGACTAGGGTCTCAAGAGAAAAGACACCAATATTTAAAATATCTCTGACTTTTTATCTTGAAAATAAGGGAGGTGCTGAGAAACTATTGGGTATCCAAAAGTGCTTGATCCAATATAATGGTCTGTGAATTTGTGTAAAATGCATTGGGCTAATTATTAGGGGCTTACAAAAATCTTGGGTGTGACACAACGTACTTAGTGTGCTTGTTTTGTAGGTAAGACATAGCATTTATTTTCAAATCCTCAGAAGTTGGAGAGCATCTTTGAAATGCTATTCATAAAAATCAGTTTTTAGTGGGAAAAAATTCTTCCCTGTGAAACTGGTGAGGCCCTGGCACAGGGTGCCCAGAGGAGCTGTGGCTGCCCCATCCCTGGAAGTGTCCAAGGCCAGGCTGGATGGGGCTTGGAGCCACCTGAGATAGTGGAAGGTGTCCCTGCCCATGGAATGGGCGTTGGAACAAGATTATCTTTAAGGTCCCTTTCAACCCAAACCATTCTATGATTTTTAAAACAATACATGACAAATACAAAAGATTTGATTTTACTTCCCCTTAACACTTGTCTTTCGATTTTTTTTCTTTGCCTTGCTGTTTAACTCATATTTTGATATGAAATGACAATTTTGTGACATAACATAGTTCAATAATATTCAGCCATATCTAGTTGAGGAATATCACTTATTTAATATGCTATTTGATGAACATTTGCCACTATTCCTATGTTTTATAAAAGGAGCAGAGGTATTTTAGTTTATCAAACAATGAAAATGTAAGAAGGAAGAAAAAGTCATTTGAATTATAATGAAGTGGTATAAAATTCACAGTACATTAGTTTTCATCTGTGGGATCTTATAATGAGTATTATTCTGCCAGGCTAGAAATTAATGTTGTGAGGATCTCCCCTCAAGTGCTTTGTGATATTTCATATCTTTTCACTGTGTTAACCATTGTAGGGTTTGACCCTGAGTTCCCAAATGTATCTCATTAACACAGAGATTTCTGCTTTAGTTTAAATAATAAAATCATTGTAGCTGATTTTCTCTATCAGTTTGTCAGTGGGATGGAAATCTCTAAACCTTTACTTTCTACAAAAGTACCTCGAGAGCACCAATACTTGCCAAAGAACCTTTTGTTGACGTTTTGTGTGGTATTGTACAAGTATAACAATTTCAAGTTGCATTTTTTGCAGTCCTATCAGCACAAAACTATTTCACAGAACTGGGAGACAGTACCCAGAAAACAAATCACTGTCAGGTTGCACATTAAGTGTTGGATTTGAAGAGCACAGAGCCTTTTTTTGGCCACTTTTACATTCTCGGATTAGTTGTGCATGTTGTCTTTTGAAACTGAAGATACAACCCATTTACCTCTGTGCAGGTTGTTGAAGGCTCATTTTGTGAAAGTCACAATTAATTGTGGGAGATGATCTCAGTGAGTAGAATCAAAACACTAAGCATTTCTTTTTCAAACCAAAGATGCAAAGGCAAGTCTTTTTAGGGGTGTATTTTCTTAAGAGGTTTATAGGAATGCATAGGATGCAGCTTTTGCTTTTATTCACACTAAGTTTCAGCTGTTGGAATTAGTGTCTGGTGTTCTGAGGTTGAGCTAATGATTCAGATCTACATCTGGAGTTATAAAATGTTGCTGCATCCATAGAAATGTTTCCTTGATGTAAAACATTAGAACTGAATAGAAATAAAATAGCAATTAAATATAATAATTTTGCATAAAAAGCATCATCACAATTGCAAAATTGCACATTTGAAACCTTAATTTGTGAGATTGAGAGACCATCCTGTGCACTGGAAGTCACTGATCTCATGAAGAAAGTTAAGTTTACATCATAAAGTGTTTGTATATGCAAGCTAAAATGCTTCTGCTTTCGAAACTGTAAATTGAGTTTCTCTTAGTTTACAAGTGCTTGAGTTTGTCAGATAAATTGTTTTTCTTAGCATAACTTGTCCATTTGTTATTTCCCTGAGGGTTTTTTTTTTTCCTAATTTTTAAAGACAAAACCTCAAACAGATTCTTGTGTTTCCAGTTGTAAACATCCTTGGGGGGGTGGGTGGATCTGAACAGTTGCTGCAGTTGTGAGCACTTTGTCTTTGGGGCTGATGGCGGTGGTCCATGGCTTGAGAGTGTGCTGAGACTAGAAAAACAGATAAATGGGATGTTGCCTGGGCATTAAAGCTACTGTGCTGCTTCTGCTGGGAGACTCTGGTCTCTGTCTGCTCTTCTTCAGCTGCCCTGGTCCCTCCTAAATCTTTCCATCCCCTTTCTGGCAGTGCTGATGCTGTTGGTAATGATCTCAGTAGCCACTACTTAAGAGCTCTGCAGTTTTCATCTTCCAGTGCAAACTTTGGTAAAGTAACAAAGTAAAATGCTTCTCATAATCCAAGAAAGTGAAAGGAGAAGCTCTTCCCATATTACTAACATGAAGTATCTCTGTGAAAACAAGCACACTACAGACTGTTTTCTTGTCCTTCAAGAATATCAACAGCTTTGACAGCAAACAATGGTTCTAATAGAAAAGATCAAGCTAAACATGGGGGTTGCTGTCTTTTTCTCCTACTCAGACTTGGATTTTGTTTCCTCTTTGTACCCAGGAGATTATTAATCCAGTAATGGTATAATGTCCTAAAAATGCAAAGTATTAAATTCTTGCATTTTCAGAATTTTTTTAAAGTTAAAATTCAAACTCTGAGCTGCTCCTGGATTCCACTTCTGTTTCCCAATTGGCATCTGTATTTCCTTTCCAAAATGAAAGGACAAGAAGGGCATAACTCCTCTTGACCCAAGCTATAGTAATTTATTTATCCACTGGACTGAGAAGTCTACTCTTTTTATAACTTCTGTAATATCAATAACAATACTGGCAACAAATCTGAGGGAGAATAAAAATCAAACTTTTCACACTGTGTGTGCTTTATTGAGCAATTTTTACTTCTTTGTTTTAGAACATCTCAGAGTTCAATTGTGTATAGTTACATAAGGGCAATGAAAAGACAATTGCAGCCCCAGAAGTCTGCAGTCTAAATATAGCATGAGAGAGAACAGCTGGACACTGCAGCAGCACAGGCGCTCTAGGAACGAGGGAAATAATTGTGATTGCTGTAATAAGGGGTGGTCACAGCACACCAGCTGTCTCACCAACATGAAGCAAAGCTTCAACTGGATCAGGTATTCATGAGTTTAGCTTCTCTGGTTTACTGTCCTGAGGCTTGCAAGTGAATTTCTTACTTGTCAGAGGGGTAAATTTTTAGTGGCTGAAATAACTAGAGAATGTATCTTGGCGATGTGGTTGAGAAGAGACTGAAGATAAGAGGATGACAACAAACAAAACTGTTTATGTGTCTTTAGAAGAGCTGTGACATTCTTTGAACTAGTTGAGTTAACCTGCATTTATGCTTCATGGTAACACGTGGTAAAAACTGGAACTGGAGAGATTTATAGTAAAATGTAAGGGAACAGCTTATTTGACATAATGCTCTGGGTATGGGAGGATTAAAAATGCTTTGCAGACAAAGCTTTCTTGCCATTCATGGTTCAGTTTGCAGTGCAGTGCTTACAGGTTCCTTGATTGATCATGTTCTATACAGTTGATGCTGGAATAGAGTATATTTGTCTATGTCAGATGAAGGCTAAATTTAGTACTGAATTAGTCTGATTCTCTGTCTCCCCTGTCTGCTCTGCAAACATCCATATGTAATCAGAGTTAAATACATTGCAGAGCCATATCTTCTGTGTTATGCTGAGCAATTATTAGTTTTCTCTTTCACACTTTTTGAGGCAATTTTTGTATAGCAGATGAACAAGACTTGTACATCCAGAGTATAGCACCAGGTACACCTGCTAACTACTCCTGCTAGAGTTTACCTTTAAGCATGTTGTTTATTTACTATTAGTTTAGTAGTTTAATGACATCAATGAGTAAAATGCCTTAAATAGTATGATTGCATGTCTAATTAGGCATTTGGATGAAGAAATCTAGTAGCCTTTTGAAAACACAGACACTTCAATCTCATGTCTGCAAATAGTGTTGCATACCCAGTCTTACAGAAGTATTATTTTCTTTCCTTTCAAATAACTCTGATTCAACATACAAGAAAAAAAAAATTTGTGGCAAGTGCACAGTAGAAGACAAATGGAATGTGAGGTGTTTATACATATATATATTTTGTATATATTTTTATATATAAGGACAAGATATTTCAGCCTTAAATCCTTGAATTCCTTCTGATAAGTCTCATGCCTTAAAAATGAACGTTTGAAAATGATTTTATAAGTGTTAATAAATTATTTGTTCATTCTAATATTGTACAGGGAAAGGTGTAAGACATTAACATGAGTATTCACAATATATATCCTGAATTACAATGTTTGCTTCTCTCAAACTAGAAACTGCAAAGACTTCATGTGACTGTAGGGATAAAAAGCAGAGCAGTTAACTGCTACAAGCTATTTCCACTGAAGACTGTTATTTTCTTCTTGTAAGTCAAAGCAAGCAGGACTGCAGATCCCAGTGAAGTGTGAATTCCAGGGAATCTACAGCTTCCTAATGCACCTCTCCTTTAACCAAAAGGAGGAAAGTAGGAACATTGTGGTAAAGGATAAGATCTTGATGGACAGAGATTTCTCATGATGTGGCTGACTTTGGAGGGTAACCTGTTTCATTCCTAATACTTTTGACAAGTTTCATGAAAAAAACCATTGTTGTTAATATGGAATATCAGGCTATGACTGCTTGAGCATGTGTTACTGCTATCCTGAATTCTTAACTTTTTGTACTGATTGCAGTAAGAAAATGAATAAAGATAAGGCTGCTACTGTAAACTTTCAGGTGTTTTCAATTTTAATTTCACTGGGTTTGCTACTGAGTATTTTTCAATGAATTTCAAAGTGCTCTGGCATTTGAGAACAACTGGAGGAAAAGGTATGTTGCCTTTTATTGCACAACAGTAATTCTGCACTTTTGCTTAGGTTTATATTTGCACTGAAAGAAATGTTAATGCTTGTATTAAAAGCTGGACCATTCTGAAACTGCAAATGCACTGTAAATAGGAGAGAAAGATTTTATAACTTAGACAGAAAAGGTAGAAATGGCTTTGAAATTGCAGATACACTGAAGAGGTGAAGCTTCCAAACTGAAATTGTATTGACATTTAGCAGTGGAGCAATGGGCTTGCATCATGATTTGTTTTTATATAAGCAAATTTTAAAATGATTTCTTGGAATCTTTCTTCTTAAGTTGGATTTTATGACTGCCTTATTCATAAAGTTTCTTAATAACTGAAAAGTAATTAATAGAATGAGCAGATCTGCCCAAACCTTATACAAAACTTCAGCAGGTCCAATGAAAATGTATGAACTGAGGCGATCATCTTTATTAGATGCTTGATTTATGAGGAAACTAACATCATCCTAGCAGGCAGTTTAAGAAGATAAAAATGTGTATTTTATGGTAATTCTTTTATTAAAACCCTAAAAATAATTTTTTGCCCCTCTTTATTGGTTTGGAAAAAAGTTGTTTCCCCCTAGTTTAATGTGCTGTCCTTAAAAAGGTAGAGGTTTCTGTTAGGATCGAGAGAAATGGAAAACTAGAGGATGGTGTTAATCATATTTCAGGGCAGAATAAAATATTGCACATCTTCATCATTTTTTTGCATAAAACTTTTAATAGGTTTCAGTCTCTTGTAACTGCGATCAATATCTGACAGCTGTATTTACTGTATGCACTTCTAATTCATTTTCATAGGGGTAGACTATAAAATCTGCATATCTCCTCCATTCAGCAGGTTTTTCCAACAAGGCTTGCTCCATGCATATGAAGCAAGAATCCTTGAAAAAAACCACAAAAACATAACGTTCTTTGCACTTGTTAGTATAAATATACTTTAAAAAAAATGAGTGTCTTAAATTCTATTTTAAGTCTGCCAAAAGTGCATTAACCAGACTGACAGGAGCAGAGATGCTACAGAACTTAATGCTGGTTCCAATATTTGGCTAATCACGTGTGCAGCCTCAGCGCCGGCAAATAGTTGAGAGTGGTTTGTATTTCCAATGCAATTATAGGTAGGTTTCTGTGCATGTACTATGTGTTACTTACACACAGAGTAGCTGCTCTGCCTTTCATCTCCGTGTTTCTGATAGAGAGAAACCTGGTTGCAATAGTAAATGTTTATGTAAAAACACATACTTGTTTGAATACAGTTCATTTTGCTGACTTTAATCGTGATTGTAGTGTAAAATGCTGGTGGCATTGCAGTTTAGTATTGGTGTGTGTATGTTTAAATAATAAATTAGTTTTTTAATATTCAGGCTTTATATCTTACCTTGGTTCTTGGAATATTGGTCATCCATTCAAAATCTCTCTTGCCCCTTTGTCCCTCTCTGGTATACCTGGACATACGTAACAAGATCACGAAATATATTTTTACTATGATGTAGCAGGGTCACATTTGCTGAGCCAAGCATTTAAGCTTTTACCACATCTTGGTTCTCATATAAGTGACATTTTATGTCCATTTTACAAGAGATTAAATTTGCTCTGCTTTCTGTCAGAGAACTGTTGGGTCTCACAGTGCTTGCAGTCGTAGTGCCAGCAAATTTCTCAGTTTTGAAAGTTGCTTATGCCATGGCTGAGCAGAGATGTGTCACACATCCTGCCTAGCTGTAACAACATGATGTGTTTATTACAACACAGAGTTGTGTTGTGTCTCCAGCCTCAAGGAAGCAGTTTTCACCAACTCCATTCTTGCAGTGATGTGGATTTTCTTCTGTATGTAATAGGCTGCTGTTTAGTCAGCATGAAATCCAAATCAGCAGTTGGTGTAAGTGTGCCTGTCTCCAGAGGGACTGTCATTAAACAAAGGTTAAATCAAAATGTTGTGGGAAGAGAAGACTGCAATGATTAAACATTGTCTGTTTTGTCCAAAGCAATAATACAAAACTGAATCTATATAACATGAAATTCATAGAACCAAGGCAATCAATTGGAATAATATTTCATCGAAAATGTCTAAGAATTCTTAAATAGTTTTCTGGCTATTTGTCACAAATTCTGCCTGTCTGTGCATAGACCATAGGTGAGAGTTTCTCAGAGCATATGCTTTGATATGTTACAGGAGACTTGAGAAAGCTCAGGAGTTTCTGTTGGTTTGGATTGCTCCATGTTGGTAAAATTTTCAGGTAGGAAAACATAAATAAGTTGTCTGTAACCTACTTAAAAGCCTTGTTTTAAGCTGAACTGCAGTCCAGCAGGAGGTTTTACCACTAGCAAATTGTCTCTAAGCATTAACTATCTATAGAGATTTCTGGCCCTTTGAAATGAGCCCAAACTGGAATCATCATGGCAGAAAGAGTTGCTTCAAATCTATAGAAACAAACTGAATTCCTTTGCCAGTTTTTAGTGAAGGTGGCTTATGATCATAGTAAAATGTTATGATAATTGCAAATTACTAAAACTGTCTCTCCTTGCTTGATGACATTTTCTGTCTTTATCAATAATAAATTCCACTGTCAACAGTCTAATGATTGTTAATATGTAGTTTTAAATGATAGTGTTATAAACAATGCAGAGAAGTTAGATGTGAGTTTTTTCCCTTCAGTTTATCAAGCAACTATCTCACTGGCATTTTAAAATTCTTTTTTAAAGACATGATTTGTTGAAATAGAATGGACTAGTTCAGTGTTAATAGTGGCACACAGGCATCATTAGCTATTTCACAGTCAGCTATTTTCAGAGGGCAAGGGTTTTATGACATTTCATTCACCAGCTGTGCATAGCATTTGCACAAGGAAGGTTTCTAAAACAGATAACATTATGATGAATTAAAATTATAAATTATGAAGACATAAGGATTTATGCCCTGAGCACAGAACATGCATTTGGTTTAGAGGAGATCTGCATCCATGGGAGTTTTTCTGTAGGTTCTAAGTGACTTATAATTTATAGTTATCTCACAAACGCTCTTTACTTTATTATTTTGAAAACATACTGTCATAAAAATTTACTTGCACTTTCAGAATACACAATTCTGTTTAGGCTGCTTTTATTCCTGGGCTTATAGTAGCTGGTACTGCTATACTCTGTACCCTTAGCACAGAATAAATATGTTTGTATAGAGAGCATGGAAGAAAACCACCTGTTCTCTAAAGATGTGCAATCTGCTTTGTCTGATTTTGTTTTCTGGGTTCCTGATGGTAGTTTTTTATCTTGATTTTTTTAAGTTGTAGGCATACTACTTGGAGAAGATTTTTCCCAAGCTTTTCTGTTTTGAAGGCAGCAAGATGTACAGTAACAGTACAAACTGCTGGTCATTCATCCTTGTGATGGAAGGGTTAAAGTATGTCAGTGCACATTAGGAAGTTATTATTTATCAGAAGTGGTTTGGTAGTATCTGGCTGTTAAAATTCTTTTGTGATTAAACTTTACAGAACTGTGACAGTTGTAGTGTCAGGTGGCTCATGCACTAAGATTTCTTGAGCTTTAAGATACTGCATTTGACAGACTTTGCCAGCTGTTAATCCAGGAAATGATTAAAGCATCTTGGATGAGTGTAGATAAACTTTCTGATGATATCATTAGTGTGGAAATGTAATCCCCTTGAGGAAAAGAACCATGGCAGCATTAGTGACATGGAATGATGTACTACACAGCTTAGAGGGTATAAATAGACAATATAGAGAAAAATGTTTAGCTATCTAAAGACTTAAAATATTTGATGTTCTCACTCTGTTGGTATTCATGGAGAGCCCTGGATTATAGAGCCTGATCCTAAACATAGGGTGGTAAAAAGGAAATTTTTTCTTGTCTTCAGTGGGATGTGAAACAGGTCATATATAAGCTCCTGGAGTTTCCTCGTTGCTGTCAATGACAGACTAAATATGGGCTCTTATTTAATACAATAATTGTTCCTTGTTGTTCTTACTCTGCAAAATTTCATTTCTTTTGCCCTAAGCATCCTTGCTTCAAAATGTTCCATATTATTAAGTCTGGTTCTGAGGCCTTCAAGGATTTGTAAAAGATACTCTTAGCAATTAAAACTAAATTGAAGCAATTTCACCCTGAAGTCAGAATTCAACCATGATGTTTTCAAGTTTTAGTTTACCTTTTCATCTGAGATACTCAAATATTTATGCTAACCTTATCAGGAAAATAATTTTAAAAAATTCTTCCAGACGACTGTTATTTCCTATGCTGCTGCTTTCCCCGTGAGGATACTGTGGCATTGAACTCAGCCTCTGTGTTTAGCCAGAGCAAAAGTGGAATGTTTAAGGTCGACTGCTGTATCAGGTTCTGGGAAATCTATTATCAGGCAGAACATTTCACACTTCAGTAAACTCCACATTAATTACGTTGATGGTACATGAATACCAAAAGAAAGTGAGCGTAATTAATGCTACTTCAGCAAACATCAGAGGAAATATTAGTGATTTCCAATTGATGATAATGTTAATGTGTTATATAAAAGTATTTTATTAGAAATGGTGTAATGCTGTCTCTTGCAATGCCTGTGTAATGGGCCAGTATATTAATTTAAACGTGTTTTTATTGGCAATTTAAGATTATGTCAGCATGCAAATGTATTTTAATATAGTCTTAATTACTTGTAGTTCCCTTGCAGGACAGTTTAGGTGTGAGGACAGACAAATCTGAAATGAAATAGGAACATGTGTGAAGGTATTGGAAGACAGCAAATCTGCTATCTTAGACTTGTGGCGGGCAGACTTTGGCTTCTTTAGGAGACTGGCTGATACAGTTCCTTGGAAGGCATTCCTGAAGGGCAAGGAAGTCCAGGAAGGCTAGACATTCTTCAAGAAGGAAATCTTAAAGGCACAGGAGCTGGTTGAGCCCATGTGCCAAAAGATGAGCAGGTGGGGAAGACTGTCCTGGTTGAACAGTGAGCTTTGGCTGGAATGTAGGAAAATAAATAGAGGGTTTATGACCTTTGGAAAATGGGGTAGGGAACTCAGGAAATCTGCAGGGATGTCGTGAGGTTATGCAGGGAGAAAATTGATGGGTCAAATCCTAATCTGACTACTGTCATAAAGATAATTAAAGAATGTTTCTGTAAGGATGTTGATGACAAAAAGGGGAGCCTAAGGAGAATCTCCAACCTTTACTGGATGTGGGGAAAACCACGGTGACTAAGTATGAGGAAAAGGCTGAAGTACTGAATGCCTTCTTTGCCTGTCTTTAACAGTAAGACCAGTTGTTTTCCAGGTACCCAGACCCCTGAGCTGGAATGGAAGACTGGGGAACAGAGTGAAGCCCCCATAATCCAAGGGGAAATGGTTAGCAACCTCCCACACCACTGAAACAGGGTCCAGGTGAGACCCACCCAAGGGTATTGGGGAGCTTGTGGAAGCACTCATCGGGCCACTTTACATTACTTATCAGTGACTGGAGAGGGCCCAGTTGGCAAATGTGATGCCCATCTACAAGACGGGTAGGAGTGAGGATCCCAGGAAGGTCAGGCTTGTCAGTGTGGCCTTGGAGCCAGGGTAGGTCATGGAGCAGATCATCTTAAGTGCCCCCATATGGCAGGTACAGGACAACCAGGGATCAGGCCCAATCAGTGTGGGTCAGTTTATGCAACACAACCTGATCTCCTTCTGTGACAAGGCAACCCCTTAGTGGATGAGGCGGTGGTTGTTGTCTGTCTGGACTTCAGGAAAGCCTTTGACACCATTTCCTGCAGAATTCTGGAGAAGCTGGCTGCTCTTGGCTAGGGGGGGTGTACTCTTTGCTGCGTGAAATACTGGCTGGGTTGCTGGGCCTGGAGAGTACTGGGGAATGGAGTTACATCCAGCTGGGGCTGGTCACCAGTGGTGTTCCCCGGGGATCTGTAGTGGGGCCAGTCATTTATCAATGATCTAATGAGGGGGCTGATGGTAGCTCAGTCAGTTGCAGATGACTCCAGGATGCGTAGGAATGTTGTTTTTCTGGAGGACAGGAAGGCTCTGCAGAGGGGTCTGGTGAAAGGTCTGGAGCACAAATCTCATGAGGAGCAGCTGAGGGAGCTGGGGGTGTTTAGCCTGAAGAAAAGGAAACTCAGGGGGGACCTTATGGCTCTCTACAGCTACCTGACAGGAGGGTATAGCCCAGGGGGGGTTGTTATTTTATCTTCTCTCATGTAACTAGTGACAGGATGAGAGGAAATGCCTTTGAGTTGTGCCGTGGGAGGTTTAGAAGGGATATCAGGAAAAACTTCTTCACTAAAAGGGCTCCAAAGTTCCCTGGGAGCAGGCTGCCCAGGGAAAAGGTGGAGTCCCCATCCCTGGAGGTATTTATAAGATGGGTAGATGTGGTACTGAGGAACGTGGGTTTGTGGTGGATTGGACAGTGCTGGGTTAATGGTTGGACTTGATGACATTAAAGGTGTTTTCCAACCTAAACTGTTCTATGATTCTCTGTCTTCTAGGGTTTATAGTGCAGCATTAAGAGCTGATGCTATTTCAAAACACCATCTGTAATTCAGTGACATTTACACAAAAATATGCCATTAATGGTATTATGCCTTCTATTGTTTACGATAGAAGCCATAATGAATTCCACCCTGCCTATTGTAGAGTACTGTAAGAGCAGCCACTGTAAAACAAGCTGTCGGTATCCAAAATGCAGTTTCTCACCCAGAAACAATGTAATAAGAAAAATAATTAGATTCTGTGATTAGCAGAACACAGTGAAATTATATAAGGTGGTTTTGAATCTTTTTGCAGATGTTAGCACTTTATAAATTTGCATTGGAATCTTATTTCAGCCAGTAAGACTGACTTTCAAGCAACAGTAAGCAGGGTATAGTTAACCACTGAAGCAGAAATCTAGAGTCAATGAGTAATTATTAAGAGCTTTCCAGAATATTAGCTGTTTCAGTAGCTGCAGTGATGGAATAGTCTATTAGATATTTCTGTTTCTGGCAACTCCTGAGAATTGATTCTGATACGAAACAATGAGCCATTTTGATCAATACTGTAATTACTCTTATTGATGGATTGTTTTACAATGATAGTCATCATTGCAATGTGTCTGCTCAGGAGGCATCAGGGCTGTCCGCTGCATGCAGTAATGCACCACAAATATCGGATTCAAATCAACACACTATTGAGACTGGGCTGACAAGCGTGAAATTAATTGTTCCACTTCATGTAAGGCCTGCATTCTTCTTTTGAGAGAGTAATTTGTTGCTGTGTGTAGCCTGGGAACAGTACAGCTTCGGTGCCATGTTAGGTGTGGCTTTCTTGGTCTTTGTCTTTTCCCTGCAAGATCAGTTCTTTTACCCTTTTTAAGCATAATCAAAGGAATTTGTGACTCAAGGGCTCTGACAAAGTTCATATTCTTTCAAGTTTTTGAGGATGGAGTTGCACACCTTGGTAAGAGAAAAATAGGCTTTATCATCCAAGCTATTGGAAGGTTTTAAAATACAGGAGTAGCACTGAGGCAAGGAAATTCACAATCATTGCATATGAAAGTATAGCAGAACAAGATAATGTTTAAAAACATTATCAAACTGGTTGGTTTTTTGGTGTTTATTTTCTTTTCATCTGAAATGTTGCATCATTACTACTGTGGTTTATTTAATGGATATTCATACTAAAAATGTTATCTTCAAAGTGCCTTAGTGGAAAAAGGAACTACGTTCAGGAGCGAAAATATTTAGAAACATAAATATAGATGTACTGTGCCACACCACTATGGTTTATTGATGGTTGGTTGGACAAATGGCTTATTAATTAATGGAGAGTAAGTAATTAATTTATTGCGATACTGAAGTGACAGTTATTAGTACAGTTCCCAAAATCGTGTTGCCCTTACACTTGTGTGTTTCTACTTTGAGGATGTTAACTTTCAGCTTTAGGTTTCTTAAAAGAGTATCCATGCTGTTAAAATACTTAAAGGTTTTTAACTTTATCCTATTCTGCTTTGTCATTTTCTACTCTTTTGTGTAAGCTTTTCTCTCTCAAAGGAAAAGCCAGGGTTGTTTATTGCCAACTGGCATGGTGTGTGTGCACCCATGCGTGTTTAATTTTACTGCATCTGTGTAAATTCTAACAAAATAAATTCATAGCTGGCATGAGTATACTGGTTTGAATATGGAAAATATAGAAATAGCTGTGGAAATCAATGGAAATTTCTCAATCTACTATTCTGTCTAATAGAGTCAGACTTAAATGTTTGAGGATGATGCTAATTATTTTTGTTTTGAACAGCTGAGAACAAACTTCTTGCAGGAGTGAAGAGCCCAGCACAGAGTCCCTGATTAATTTTCGTAAATATAAGGGCTCCTGTTAGTTATTGAAAAATCCTGTGCCTAGAGCTGCTGTTCTCTCAGCAGCACAGGAGACTGTCAGTCTTTTAAAACTGCTTATCTGGTTGACCGTGGTGGGTTTTTCATGATGGCAATTTCAGGGCTTTAGAGATAGTTTGTGTAAAGTGATGGTGCTGAGAGGGTTTTACTTCTGAAGAGACTTGTTCATTCTGTTCGTGTTACAACTGCTTTCTTACATTCTTCCCAGGGAATCTTTCAGTGATGGAACACTACCAACAGGTTTTTAGCATACCCTAAGCAGATGCACAGAAGATTTATTTTTCAAGAATATTGCTTAGCAGACAAACATTTGCTTCTTGCCCAAAAAAAGCTGTTGAAGGGCTCAAGTTATACTCTGACAGCTTTTATCACGCTGATATCAGGCCTCAACCATGCCCAGTGTTTCACATTTGTGTCACATCTTAGAGAATCACAGAATGGTTTGGGTTGGAAGGAACCTTAAAAATCATTCAGTTCCAATGGCCTTGCCATGGGCAGGGACGCCTCCCACTGGCCCAGGTTGCCCCAAGCACTGTCCAGCCTGGGCTGGCCTTGTGCTTTAGTGCTGAGCAGTAGCACAGTAACACACAGGGCTTGTCTCATCTATTGCCTATCAAAATTCTCAGGCACTGATAATCTCAGTATCATCTCTCCATTATCAGTATCAGCAAATGTCCCACACCCTGTGTCTTGCTGAACCACTCTGACCTCACCTTGTACCATTTAGGTGTTAGTAGTGCGTATCAGCAAGGCCAAAGAATTAAGTACTATTTAGAAGTGGAAAAAGTGGTTTGTTTAAATCTACTTTCCTACATGGAAAGAAATATTTTGAGTTGTATAAAATAGCAGAAAAAAAAATTTCAAATCTTTAATGAAATATTTGGCTCAAGATTTGTCCTGTGCTAATTGAGAGGATTTTTTTTTTAAACTTGTTTGGATGTTTGGTTCTTTTCTGCCTGAACCAGTTGAAGTTTATGCTGTCATCTGAATTTCAAATTGTATTTCCAGGATGCAGGCATGAATCAAACACAAATGAAGGAAGCCCAGGGCCACTTGTGGCCCAACTCTAGCAAATACAAAAAGCCTGTCAGGGAGCCTTGTGCTCTCTTTTTCTCATGTATCTGTGCTGCAGTAGTCAGCAGGGAACTTATGCTTTTAAATATATCTTGAGACAAAACTTTTGAATTTCAATTGATTTTTAAATTTTATTATAAAATTCACATTTATATCTCTATCATAAATCATGCACAGAAGTTTGCGCACAAAATTGATCGATGATAGTGGTTCTTCCATGAATTAAAAAGAAGGAAAACACCTTCCCCCTAAACACCAAACTTTTCTTTTTTTGCAATTCATTATTTTTTGAGATTTGACTTGTTCTTTGAAATTGTTTTTTGCAATGAACTCACTGAAATCTAGCATTTATTTTTAATTCATCCCTAATCTAAACACACAACAAAGCTCTTTGCTGAAGATAGATCATGCCAGAAAAACTGAAATGTATCAGACAGTTCTCTAGGTCAGAAACTCAACTGCTACTTGCTTTCCAAAATATGACAGATATTTTATTGATCTGTGTCCTTCTTAATTACCATAATCCTGTCTGCTTTATTGCTATTAAGGTGTGTGATCTGTGATCACTCAAGTTTAATTTTATCTAGGGTATCAAATATAATACACCCTCAGCCACTTGCAGTTTTAAGATTGTTTCTACATGTATCAATTTTTGAGATTGTTTTATTAAATTGCAAGGAGAAGAAATTCAAAAGCTTGCTTTCTTGATAGATGGTTAGTTTGATAGAAGTTTAGTTTCTTGTAGGATAGAAAGCAATACAAAGAAGTAAAAGACAATCAAAGTGCATTGTTTGCTTTTAGAGACAAAGGAGGGAGTACTGCAGGGCAGAATTGCAGGTAGGTCGGACCAGGCATCCTGAAGTGTGTTGCTGTTGCCCCACCCATGTAGGTAACAGCTGCTTATCCTCACACTGGACAGCTTCACCTGAGCCAGAGATTTTCTGGGCAGAGAACATAATCCCCCTGCTTGAATGTCAAGTAATGCTTTCCATTTCTGAATGGCAGAAATGTATTTCTTTGTTGAAATTCTCTGAGATGCTCACTTTTGGTGGGTCTTGTACTTGAACAGTGTTCCACAGCTGGTTTGCTACTTCAGGTTTCTCTTTTGTGTAAGGTTTTGTGCTGGTGTGTGTGTGGAGCAGTTGAAACACCTAGGTGTTTTTTCAGTATTGTTTTAAAAATGAAACATTGTATTAGCTTATGACTAAACATCCATATGTGCAATTTTAACAAAAACTGGTTATTTCTTTTCCAAAAATTAAAATCAAACCAAATTTAGATGAAAAAAACCAAAACTTATTTTTTGAGCCCTAGTAGGCAAATGTATTTACCTTCATGCTGATTTTTAAAAGGAAAAAAGTATTAAAATGTATTAAAGTATTAAAATTTCCATTTATTTGATGATATTTGCTACGTAAAAATTCTGTTATAATTTGTAGCTAGGGTTAATGTAACAACTGTCAGGAAAATAGTCACGCAAACTTTCATGTGATAAATCTCCCAATATTTTGTAGGCTTAACTAGTCATTGATCCTTTTTATTTGCTAACTTTTCATATCTATTCTATAGTGAAGTCTATGTATTTTTCTGCTTAACATTATAAGAACGAAAATATTACATGAAGCTGGAATTGTGAGAGGTTGTTTCATTTGTGTGATGTCCAAATCTTACCAATAATTTGAAGAAAAAAAGAAGGAAGGAAGAAAGCTCTGTCCAAGAGCTTTGCCAGGTGTACCCTGGTTTCTTTTCCCTCTGCATTGTTATACTGCAGCTGAAATCTATTTTGCACTTTGTTGCACAGTGGAAATTCATCCTTCTTGCATAAAAAATCTGCCTACTTGGAGCAGGTTGCCTTAAAAAAATAAAGGAAGGAAGCAGCTATGAAGAAAAACACACAGCTGAATACTTCTGAGTGAGAAATACTTGGACAGAGGGAGGTTTGTGGCTATTGACACCTTGGATCTGGTACAGTTATGAACCCGAGTGTGTTATTGAAACTGAACCAAATGCTGCCTTTAGAACCAGAAATTTGTCTCCATTCCCAACAGACACATTTGAAGTAGCCAGTGCTCAGTATATAAATGCTTTGATCGGATTAGCAGATTTGAGGATTAAGTTTGTTTCAGAACTGGAAATCACTTTTGCTAAAAAACACATATGCCTGCATATGTATGCTAGTTTTCAGAAATTCTCATTTCTTTCCTTATTTAGACTTTAATCCTGGATAATATAAGTGTAGGCACATATAATGCATTGTATGATTAAAACCTGTGAGAAATATGGATAAAAATTCTGCTTTCATTCACTTGAGTCACCGGTCCTAAAACTGCCTCTCACAAGTACTAGTTATTCATCTGCCATGGTCACAAAATACCCCATGTCAGCTGACAATTGTCTGCCTAAAGCTTAGTCTATAAGTAGGAATTACTTCCCCTGCCCCCCCCCCACCCTCTTTCTCTATGCATTTGGGGAATAAAGCTGAAGTGACTTAATTTCAAAAATCAGAAAATCTGGAGTGCTTGCTGAAAGCAATTGGGCATGTTAGCACTGTAAAATCTAATGGACACTGGAGTGTTCTGCTGGCATTTGGTCTGTCCACAGTAGGAATTAGTTTTTCTCCCTGTTTTGTTCCAGGGCTTTGTCCTTGGGCTCTCTCTAAGATGGGCTGTGGGCACTGGCATGCTGCAGATCCCAGCTGGGAGTACTTTTATCCTGTGTGCACCGTGCTGAGACCAAAGCCCTCAAAGGCATCAGTGCAGGTGGTGCGTGCCCAAAGCACTCAAGACAGACCCTCAGCTTTATGCTAGAAAGCTCCTGGATGGATTTTCTGAGTCAGAGCTAATAGATTGTATAACCTGTCAGGAGCAAAGGAGGTGGAGCACAACTGCAGGAGGGAGCTGCTGGGCAGCCGGGTCAGGTGTGAGCAGCCGGGGTGTGCTCGGATCTCTGCAGACTGACCAGGGGTGAGGGCTCCTTGCCTTGCTCTGACCCAGCAAGACAGCAGGGACAAAACTGTCTTAGCTGTCTTGCCACCATGAGAGCCCCCCAGCAGACCTGCCTGGAGTGCTCTCAGGGCTGCTTTTGGATGTGGGATGAACTCCTGCAGGTGGAACAGCCACAGGTGCAGTTATGGTGAAGTGGAGCCCATTCAGCAGCTGTGAGAGCCTGGATAGAATGATAATTCTCTGTGCCCCAGAAGTATTTTGAGATTTTATATGTCTTTATTTTTATCCTCCTGCTTCAGTTTACCATTGAACATTGCTGAATCAGATTGATTTATGTCTGGATAACTGAAGGAAAGGCATATAATCTACTGTTCTGCTCTATATCAGTTGAAAATCTTTAATTCCTTCATGGACTTAGCGTCAGACCTGAAAATAATAATGCAACAGGTTCTAGTGCGTGTGTATAAATATATATACTGCATTATGTATCTGTAGTTTCAAAAATTGCTCAAAACTGAGACTTCACCATTTCTCCTTTTTTGTGGGACAGCATAAAGATTTAGTGCATGAAATGGACAATTTACACTGGAAGTTTGAGAAAAGAGATAAAAACTGTATGTGGAAATGACTCTGGTTGTTGTGGTTTGAAAAGCAGCCATTGTGCCTGTGCATGAATTTGTTTCCAACAAAAAAGTTTCAGTGGTAGGTTTATGGAGCAGGCATGGTAACCAAATTGTCGTGGTAAAGTGTAGTCACGCTGGATCTGGATCAGTACTCCACAGAGTAAATAGAGATGAATTTCTGTATACAGATGACTGAAATTTCAAGCTAGAATTTAAAGATTCTCTATTTTCAGTGGTTTTTCGAAGAGAAGATGGGTTTGGTGCACTTTCAGACTTGTAGCCCTCAAACAAAATTGAGAGGGCTGGAACCACTGTAGGAACTGGAGGCACAGTATCAGCTCCTAAAAAGGAATATGTTATTCAGTAGGGATTTTTAATTGTTGGGTGAATTCTTAAAATAGTACTAAAACTGATTTTTATGTTTTGATTAAATAGAACACAAATCTGAAATACATAGTTCAATGAAGGATTCTTACAGTATTGTATTTTTAGATTAATAGAAATTGATGACAGCATTTAAGTCAAATTACTGTCCTCTGGCTATAAGATTTTATAGGAAAACTGTGTTTTGAAACCTCTCACCTTTTTCATAAACTGCAGTAAGTAAAAGCTTCAGATGGGGTCAATTAAATTCTAAAGGTTTAGCAAATAAAACTAATATTAAATACTCCTGTTATCCCTTAGTGAAGTGCTATGAAATACTGTTTGCTGCAGTACTTCTGCAGGTTTGGGGCTTCATGTAGATCACTCACAGCATATATTTGGTTGCATTAGCATTTTTCTCTTTGTATTATATTGCATTTGGATTGCATATAAGTCCGATTCTCGCTGCTGCTTGAATTACAGATTATTATATTTCATACTACTTTAACTGTTGTGGATTTTTTTTTTATTTCCTGCTGTCTACATAGGTTTTAAAGTGTAAGATCTTTCTCTGGCAACTGCTTCTCCTGTGATTACTGTTTGCACAAGCAGGAGCTGCACTGATGGCAGTTTGATCAAGCAGGTGAAGGAGGGTTTGCAGGAATGTATCATGCACTGTATGCAAATTTCTTTTAGTTTAAAATTACTTAGAACACTTGCATACAATACATTAAAGCAATTCCCCTCAGATTTATGGGGGAAAAAAAAGCCCTAAAAAAAGATTCATCCACTCCTACCTGAGGGTTTTTTTGGGCTAATTAAATGCCTTTTTTTCAGGTCCCTTCCCCTCTCCCCCCACATTAACATTATGAAACAGGTTAGTAAGTCACGGTTTCTTTCAAGCTATTTTAATAACATTAACTTTACTTTGGTACCTCATTTTCACAGAGGTTTTTTGTTGTGGTTAATAAAAAAGTTTGATCTGTTGATATTGTGGCTTGATTTGGTAGATGATGTGAATATTTTGTCCCCTTTTGGTTTGTTTATTGTAACTTCCAAGAAAATGAATATAGACACTTTGTGTTTCTGAATGGGAAATTGAAGCAGAAGCAAATAGTTTGTGTGGAACTCTCTGTATTATTTTTGGACAAGAGAAATCTGACATACAAGAAAATTGCTTATGCAGTTAGATTTTGTTGTTTCTCCATTGGGATGGATTACACACTCAGCTTCAGAACAAAAGAAATGATGATTTATGCAGTACATAATGGTCCAGGGGTAATGAGTGTGTCAGTGCATGCTTTGTGAAAACGAAATTTAGGGAACCATAATGTATAGAATAAATAGTGACAACTGTGAATTCGAGACCCGTAATTCCACCGAGGAGTTCTGAGCACGACATTAACTTCAAATGTGAAGCTTGTCTGGTTTCTGGTGCTCCATCACTGGAGCTCAGAAGAAGAATTAATTCCCGTTCAAGGTCCTTAATTCCAAATTAATGTGATTTTCTTTTCCTGTTCAACACATGAACCTCACCTTCTTTACCATTTTAAGCAGAGTGTCCCCACATCTTTCTATCATGACATCTGTTGTGCTCCTGGCATGTTCCTTCTTTCTTGCAAGCTTATGGATAGGCGCAGTAACACCTTTCATTTTCTACTACTGCCTACTGACATCTCAGCTGTACATGGAATGGTTTTATTGTTGTCTTTTGTTTAAATGTCCAAAGTCGCTTATCAGTCAGGTTTAAAATCTATGACCTTGGGTTTGATAAAAGCTCTTAGCTTGATACATATATGCTTTTATGGAGTTTAAGGAGAGAATAAGTGTGTTGTGGTTCTAACTGCAATTAATTTCTTGGGGAGTTGTGCAGCTTTTAAATAAATAGTTGGAAAATATTTTTTTATGCAATTCATTTCTTAAGAGTTCCTTGGGGAAAATAAAAGGGGATTTATAAGGAAAACTGTTGTTTTTATTTTTAAGTGATATAAAGTACTTGTGATGCTTTATGATACACATTTATCATAGCCTGAAAAGTGGATAACTTTTGACAAATTGAATAAGAGATTCTGTGGATAAGCATTTCATGGAAGATAAAGATTTTGTTACGTTTGTTTCAACGTATCAGTTCTTCAGAATCACAGGTACTGTGTGCTTCTGCTACATAAAGAGTGGGGATTCTTAGGCTGTGTATGTTTCTCTTGCATGTGAATTATGAAAAGTACATTTTATTTCATCAGATTCAAGTCTTAATCAAAATTCTGTATTCTTTCAATTTTTTAAACATTTTATATACACAGAGTGTATGTGCTGAAACTATAGTAATGTATTAAAAAACCCCAAATACTTGTGCTTTTATATTAGGTTTGAAGATTGCTAGCTGTTTTTTAGCAATAAATGTAGTAAGCCTTTGTCTTTTATGCAGATACAGTACAGATGACACAAATATTATTGCTGGAATGGCATTACTATTGATTTTTTTATTACTGTAGTTCCTAGAATTTTTGGTGTTTGGGATCCCACAATGCAAACTGATGCCAAGGCTTCAGAACAGAAACTTAGTCCTGAAACAAATTGTTCTTGGGGCTGAACTACTGGGGCCTTTCACAGATTTTTGTTTTTTCCTGATTTGCAAGACTAAGCCAGAGAGCAAGGTGAAGCTGACCATGGAAATATTGTTATCTGTGTTTAATACCTTGAGAAGAGAAGCACCAAGTAATTAAGTGACTAATTCAAGGTTATGCAAAACTCTGTGGCAAAGCTGGGATTTGAGCCCAGTTCTTTCAAGCCCAAGGTTAATATCTCAACCACCAGACCGTTCTTCCTCTAAGAGCGTAGCTTTCATTTTAACCCAAAATTTCACTTATGCTAATTTTACTGCAAAACCAAAATCCCTTTGACTTAAATTTTCCGTAGTTACTCTCAAGTAATGAGGGACTTAAAAACTGCTTCTGCAAAGCCTATTATTAAGGTGTATTTATTGGTAAAATGACTGATATTTGAAAACATGTTTAAGCTTAAATAGTAAGACTTTTTATGCTTTCTGTGAGTTTTTCTTTCCTTTGCCATCTAATATTATGGATCATTTTATTATTTACTGTAACTGTTGCTGGAAACTAGAGAGATTGTGTCTATCTCAGCAAGATTTCAACTACAAAGCAGAGTTTTGTTATATTTCTTCTCTCTCAATATATATTTATGAAATGGAAGCTGAATTCTGAAGGAATTATTAATAATGTGACAGTTACATGTTCTAAAATTTCAAGCCACTCTAGAAGGGACAATTGACATCAGACTTGATTTATATTGTAGCTCTCACTTTAAAGAATTAAAAATATAGTATTCAAGACAAAAAAATGAAGTATGAGTGCATGCTGCCTGTCTTGAAGATGTTTTATCATAGAACAAAATGATGATTTCTTCTAATGCAGCTTGTGGGACTCCATCTGGAATAATATGGGAGTTGTTTTACAGTTCAGCCCTGAAAAAAAGGTGACAAGCCAGGACCAGTAACTGGAAGAACAGCAAATAATTAGGAGTGTAATCATGGGTGCTATAAATAATTGGGAAAGAAATGGAATATTAAAGAAGTCTGAAGTATATCTAATATGTGCTGCTTTAGGAGAAAAGTGAGCCTTTTATTTACCAAAATATTTTCAAGGGAACTCAATTTTCAGATACAGCTTCAATGATCTGGTTTGTTAAGATACCAACAGGGCTAGAGATAAATGTAATGGTGCTTTTGGATATTTATTCATTCTTACTCAGTTTGCTCTGTGCTATATGCTAATACCTGGTCCTCTTAAACTAATTCAGAAGATCTTGTAAATATTTTAGTGAACAGACAAATAATGTATTTAAAATGTTTATACATCTTGTCTATACAAAGATACTGAAGAACGATAACAATTTTGGTATCAAACTATTCCTGAAACACAAATTTAATTTATTTAATGAATGAAGAAATGAAGACATAGACAAGTTAAAACAATTCCATCAAAAGGCTGCTGCAGTGCAGGGAAGACAGCTGCAGTGCTCAGGAGATTTGTGTTGTCTTCCCAATTGTCATTTAGCAAGTGCTTTGTTCTGACTCAGTGTACTGTGCAAAAAGAGGACCTATTTATCCTTTCTCCTGGTCCAGATATATAAACTTTAAACCCACCTCTACCTTCTTACACCAGAAGGGAATCATTGCATTTTTATGGAAAATATGCAAAACTAGGCTCTAAGAGTCATGGAATTGTATATATTTTCTAAATTTATTGATCCTCTCATATGCTGTTAACTGATGTTATTTAGAAATTGGATAACTGAAGAATTCCAAGGAAAGTCAGAGATGACCAGCTGATTATGACCTTTACTTATTTGTTGTTATAAAATTGGTAAAATGTTTCTACTTGTTAGTGAAATTATTATCTGGAAACAAAGACTTTTTCTGGGCAGGATTATAGCCACTGCATGCTAATTAATGGAACAAAGGGGTGAAGATTACAGAAGCAATAACAGTAACATATCCAGGAACAGTTGCACTGGGACATTATCTTCCTGTCAGCTGTGCTGCTGTGTGCTTTGGCACGTCTCCTCTTGTCATCCCACTGTAACCAGAGACTTTTACAAGGGCCTCACAGAAACACACCTCGTTCTGTCCATGTGGCTTTTCTCTTCCAGAAGAAATCCTACCCACTGGGTCAGCAGAAACAGATGAGGAGAAGAAAATAATCTAGTGCTGGTATTAGTGTGGTGCCAATGGTTCACCAAGAGGGATAGAGGATGGGTGATTTCTTTAACCACTAATTGTGAGAGAAACATTTTAGGGTGAAGTGATTCACTCCTCAAAAATATGTGGAGGCAATTTGAGTATGCTCAATCTGTTCTGGCGGGAGATCCTAATGTATAGAGGGGAGATTTTATCAGCTATCAGGGTCATCAAAGAGTTCTAAATCCGGTAACTGATAGTCACTTTTTACTGGGAAGCATGGCAGTATGATAAATGGTTAGTTTGCTGAAGAATGTTTTAATTTCTAGTACTGAGTACCAGAGATCAGACATTCTTAGCATATTCTCTAGATATTCTGCATTTTCTTCAATTTCTACTCCACTGTTTTATTTAGCAATATTGTCTTGTCAGGGCTTCTGGTGGCTCTTTTTTAGTTTATCCTATCTCACACCTTGAGGCACCTAAAGCCTGGTTTTTAGATAGCTACTTAAGCAAATTGGGTTCATGTGATTTTGCTACTTGTTGTTTTGGGAATAAGTTTCTGCTACCCACAAATCTCTTCTAAAGTGATCACCAAACACTCCTCATTTGAACCAAGAATATAAACAGGCTGGGGTTTGATTGGAATATTCACATGCTTATTTCTTGACTTTTTTTCAAATGCAGTATTGACAGAAAATCTGTAAAACTGACAGGAATCAGTGGTGAGAGGAAGAGTCTTCTTCAGCTGGGGACTAGGAACCTCCTGAAACAGCAGCATGACTTAAATCTGAGGGCATTCTAACCAGCTCAGAGTTTTAGACAGCCTGTGGGTGCAGCTGCTCATCTGTAAAGTTTTGGACCTTATTCCTGAAATAAAAATTCATAAGGTATCATGGTTTTGAAAGCAGGGTTGTGTTACTAAAATCAGA
This sequence comes from Corvus hawaiiensis, assembly GCF_020740725.1. Taxonomy (NCBI): domain Eukaryota; kingdom Metazoa; phylum Chordata; class Aves; order Passeriformes; family Corvidae; genus Corvus; species Corvus hawaiiensis. The sequence continues at coordinate 16,674,819 of NC_063223.1, read as the reverse complement.
TGGTTAAAAGGGAACTTTATTTTGAACGAATTAAAGGCAACCTTTTTTTATTAATTCTTTAAAGGCACTGAAGAACAATCCTGATTTTGTCACTGAAACAAAAACGTTGATTTGCTTGATGATGGACACTAAAAGAGTGGGTGAATATAAAGTTGGTTTTATTATGCCATTGAGTTTTCAATTATCAGAACCCTTCCCTGTGATACTGTCATAGGAATACAAGCTTTTTCAGGGTCAGGAATTTCTATGCAGACATTGAAAGTAAATATAAAATAAATGAATAGCTCTATATAACAGGTTATGTGATGATGGTACAAGTTAGAATTCTAGAGCAAGAAAAAATGCATGTAGTGCAACCCATGATTAAAATGGTCCTCGTGAATTGTTTTCAGTCTGTGTTTAAAAAAAAATTGTAGGTGGTGCTCTATTAAAGTCTTTAAAGATATCTTGCATCTTTTGCCAGTGGCTATTATGCATCCAGGCACCTCAGGAACAAAGAAATGACAGAGAAATGGATGGCCTGGGTTTAACTAAGTAGGTGATGGTACAGATGAGGCCTGATAAGCTTAACACTCCATCTCTGTGCTGCCACCGTGGTTTGCAAGGAGATTAGAACTGTCTGACTGTGAGGAGGGCAAGCTCCACAAATTCACTCATACATGGCAGTTCTGTAATGAGGTGATACTTCATTCCTTAAACTACTGAACTAGAACTGCACAAACAGATGTGTGCCTCTGGCAGTGCTGTGCATGCGGCACAGGCTCCGTTGTGCCTCCAAATGCAAACACAATGATGTCCACTTGCCACAGTTATATTTTATTGCTCTGTACTGTTCTTTGTTTGTAATAATAAGGGACAAATTATGTTGTGAAAAAGGGAAAGTAAATTTAAGGGAGTTTGTAATGCAGGGTAGAGTTTGAAGAGGATCTAAATAATGATTATAATTTTCAGTAGGTTAACATGACAAAATTTGGTGTTGGAAATTTAGAACACCCTTCCCTTTGTTATTTGTATTATGTTGTTTCACAACAAAACTTCCAGAAAGCTCACAAGATGGAGATGTGGCCCCACTTTGAGTGTTTTACATAGGGAAGAGCTCAAGGTTAGCTCAGGCTCAGAACTCAGCTTTTCTGCGTTTGAGAGCAGCAATTTTGCAGAACTGCGGAGGGATGTGGAATGACCGCAGAGACCCTAATTCACACAGAGTTATCTCTGTGTGCTAACTTGTTCTGCCTGCTTCAATAGCACCACTTGTGATTTTAACTTCAGTATACGTTAATTACTCTGCTGCTTAGAGGCCTGAATGCAGTTCACCAAGGTCATTGCTTTGTGGTGTGCACAGAGGAATTTATCAGTAAGTTGCCTCGCAGTGACCTGTGATTGTGGTGCCTTTGTTTGATGTTCTGAGGTTTAGTGAAATTGTGTATTTTTATTAAGCAATGAAATAGTAGCAATCTGCTGAAGGCATTTTGCTGAACATTGTCATGAAGAGTATATTTTAAAAATGAAAACTTTAATTTCCATATCTGTGAAAATGCACCATTAATTATAGCAGCCTAAGATTTACTTTGTACCAAAATGGTACTTAGAAGAACTTTAAAATAATGAGTATTAAAAATTTGTTCTTTAGAAAACAACAGCACTCTCTTTAAAACCAGAGAACCAGGAACTTTATCACCTAGAAGCTTTCTGGTCCAGACACAGTCCATCAGATTAACAGGGCCTCCAAATATTTTTTATTTCCTGAGAAGTGGATGCCTCTATTAGATGTCGATCACTTAAACCTTGTCTTTTTTCAATTGCAAAGAAAGGGCATTATTTAATTACCTAGTGGAGCTGAATCAAAAAAACTAAGCTGCAGCATAAGCAAAAGTAGTTTTCAGTGATAAGACTTTCCATTTTGGCATATTGAACCACACAAGGCTTAGAACATTTCTACAGGTACATTCACTAGGAGAGTATTTGTGCTGCAGAAATGTAATTTCAGGCATTGGTCATTTATACTAACGAACAACCCAACCAGAACAAGATCAAGAAGCAAACTTTCAAATTGCAGTACTTGAAAATATCAGCTGGTATGTGAATATGCTCCCAAAAACACAAGCTGTTTTCTCAGAATATGTGCAAACAAAGTAATATTTCTTTTTAGTGCTCTAAACATATGAACAGAAAAGATACAGTAAGGAGATAACAATATGTGTTCATTTTCTAATTAACAATTTCTATGTGATTACCGTGTTCTTCTACTTGTTTCCTCTCATGTGTAAAGGGAGCAAAAGTAAATTAATTACCATTAGCCTGAAGGAGAGCACACTGTATTCTTTACAACTTCATTTTATTGATTTGGCTGTTATTCATGGCTTCTATTCTCTCCTATGCAAATTGATGCATCTTTAATTCATAGATACATTATCATTAATAGTGGTTTATTGACCAAGCAAAACAAAGCTGTTATTGGGTCCTTTCTAGTGTCAAAGCTCTGGACTTTTCCTGATAAATGTATTAGTTTGTGCAGTCTATTACAGACTCTGGAGTTAGATGGTTTATTCCTATACACTGTGGTGATGATCTGTTGTGGTGCTATAGGTAATATGCTTTTTTTTTTTTTTGTGAGATGAACTCTGTTGGTAATGTAGTGAATTCCTAAATTACAGAAAACCCTTTCTGGTCCTTTTGAGAATCAGAAAAAAGCTGAATAAGCACCTCCATGTTTGTGTATGTATTTTCCAGCTAACTGAACATAAAAAACTCTCTAAGTAATAGAAAAAAGAATGTCCCCTGCATTTTAACTTGAAATAGGTTTGGTTCAGATTTAATTTGGGCAAATTTCTTTTAAGTTTTCAAAAACAGCACTAAACTGATGGTTTGTTGAAATGCTTCCAATCTGATCAGATACTGACATGTAGGTACACGAAAATCTACTTCAGCTTGGTAGCCAAATTATTTTATTTAGTTTTGTAGGATTTTTGAGAGAGGAATAAAAGGTTTGTAACATGAGCATGAGACTATACAAATTTCTGAGTAGAGGGTCTGAATTGGGTTTGTTTTTGATGATAGGTTTTGATGAAGGTGATATCATTAGACAGCTATGTACACTTAAAATGTCTTGTGTTTTCAGTTTCAGGGGGAAATAAGGATAGAGATTGGGGCTGCTGTAGTTCAGTCCTCTCTGCAACATTTTAAATTGTTCGGGGTTTATTTACTTTTTACAGTGATGTTTGGGAATACCTACGTGTGGGTACATTATGGTACAAAGGCTACTATTTTCTAGATTATTCATCCAATTTTCATGAAAAAACCCAAAACAACCAACTGAAACAAAACAAAAACCCCCCAAACAAACTAACAAAACACTCTCTCCAAAAAGCCAAACTAAACTTAAAAAAAACCCAAAAAAAAGAAAGAGAAAACAAACTCAAGCAAGAGCTGCAAACAAAACTCTGGCGGGGATTCTGATGCACAGGACTTTTCCTTAATGAGATTCCAAGCATCATTTTTAAAAGTGTGAGAGATAAAAAACAGAGAGGGGAAAAACATATTTAGAGCCAGCATGCCAGAGGCCAATCCAAGACTATGTGCATCGTAGCTAAATGGTCCAAAGAGAAAAGGATCTGTGCAAGTTCTGCTGTACAGAGCATTAGTTTCTATCATATTCCAGTCTTTTGAAGGCAGTTATTAAATATTGGATTAAGGGTGGTTTGGCAGTTGAACTTTAACCCTGCACTTTTCCTTGCCTGTTCACCAGTTTGTTTTATGAAGCTTTGAAGGAAATCACGATGAAGATACCACTCTCCATAAGTGTAGGAAAGGCCTTTCTATGCTCTTATGAAGTTTTATAAGTGACTGGAAATCACATATGGAAGTGAAAAGCATTAGCTTGTGTGGCAAAACCACAAATATGTTTTCACACTACCAGGCAGTGCCAAATGCTATAGTTTGGTTTCCAAATCTTTTTTTTTTTTTCTTTTTATGGGTAAGTTGCTGAATTCTTCTCGAGACATCTGCACTCAGACCACATGCAGGTGGTCTGATTTTCAGAGAAGCTGAGAATAGACTGATGTTGCTGGCTTTGATGTGACTGAAGGGAGTTTAGATTTTTGAAGACATAATAATTTTTAGTATTCAGTGGTGAGATGAAGAATTGGGAGGCTAAATTTAGGTGCCCAAGTTCAGATATGCAGATATTATGCTTTTTCTTGTTATTACAAGTCCCCTTTGATCAGGGTGTTCTGACACCTGTCTGAAACCCTAAATCAATATAAATACTTTTATCAGGTGTGTACAGAAAAGTGCAATGATGACACAGAACTGGAGGGATCAATGCCATGTCCTTCAGAGTGACAAACAATGAAATATGAAGCTCATTTAAGAGATAATGTTGATGGTACCACACAATGCAAAGGGTAAAGGTTTAGAGGAAGTATCCAAGCAGACAAATGTTCGTGATAGAGAACATTCAAAACATAATTTGTGTCCTGAGAAGATTGTGGGTTTTTTCCTGAGGAAAAAACTCATTAACTATTCTTAAAAGCAGTGCTTTTGGACCTTCTCAAAAGGCACGGATATTGCTAAGCAAAGGTTTGTCTTGGAACACATTTCTTTTTTTTTCTTCCTACATTCCACTTTGTTTCAAGTTTCCTTGGCTGCTCATTTTATTTTATTGCTCATTTAGGGGAAACCATGAAGGATGGGAAGACAATTGTGAAATTTTTCTTTGATGGAAAATAAGTGATATCTAATAAAAATCTATAGAAATAACAAAACCCAGAGTAAGAGCTGGGTGTAAGGCAGGCATAGGTCGAGGGGGAACAATAAGGAGGGAAAAAGACATGCAGTGATAAGAGGAGTGTAAAGAAATAAAAAAACATTACCAGAATGTCTGATTGAAAAAATTAGGTTGTGATTGTATCCTGTGATCTTACAGCACAAAACAAGCTGTCTCTTTTGGTTGCTTTTGTTTCCAGTAACCGTAGAGGCTTTTGAAGAAGACTAATGCAGTTTTGTGTACAAAAGAAAATGTTGTAGCATCTCATCCCTGCTGAGAATTGGTGATGGTAGTGAGTTGTCAGGTTCCCTAATTCTGAATCTTCAGTGGCTTATTCTAAGTGTCCAGGGCAAAAGGATTGCATTGTCAGATTCCTTCAGTGCTTTGTGAGGAGCAGATTAGTTGTATGTGCTTTTAATATACTTGCTTTCACCTGAAAATATAGTGATGGCTTTGCCTTGGATGAACATGCTCTCTGGGTCATGATTAATTCTGCAGGTTTATGCTGATAGATGTTTTGTTCCTCATGTAAAGCAGTTCATGTGAAATACTGTAGTGAGTTTTCAAGAGTATCAAGAACAACCTTATGGAAAAAGGAGGCTCCAGGGCAGTTCCAGAACGTTCTTTTTCGGTTTAAATGTGGGCTTTATGTTCCTTTCTAAAATAGAAGCAAAGGTATGCGTAATTGTATAGACAGCTTCTGTGAAATATGTTTCCAAAGCAGCTTTTAATAGCCTTTGTTAACTGGCTCTTAAAACATCCTTGATGGCCTGTGGGAGATGTTTCAGATGTCTAAGAGAATTTGCAAGACAATAGTTTGCTTTTTCAGCTATTTTGAATTATGATTAAGCTCATATTTGGGAAAGCTGGTGAGGTGACCCTCCTGTAAAAGGAGCCCCAAGTGCCCTCGGTCTCTGGAGGCAGCAGCCAGGCAAACCTTCCCAAACATTTGTTACTCTGGTTAGCCCTGAACAAAACAACTCTGGTAAAGATGGGAATGTATTCCCAACTTCTGTTTGCTTGGAATTAGGTTGCCTAACTAGTTATTTGGATCACCCACTTGTGGTGATTTTTTTTTTTTTCAACTAGCTACTTCGAGTAAAAATTACAATACTGAATTAATCTTAGAGAGCAAGCATTTAAACTTCCTGGCGTGTGTTTCCTTACATTTTGTTTACTAGATGTTATAGTTTATGCATCATCAATGACACTGCTTTTTAAAAATTTTATTTGTGATGAAAAGTACTCTGTGGTAGAGTAGCTTTTATCTTTCCCCACTAGATCAGCTGTTTTAACCATGCTTGTATTGAAGACTCTTGCCATTAATGCTGTTTATGTGGTATCTCTGGTTATATAGATGTTATATATGTATATGTATAGATATATACATATCTAGTTGTGAAAGGTTCAAGGAGACACCCTGTGTGGCCTTTCACAGATGGGGCAGAGGAATATTGCTAAATCAGGAGTTGGGTTGTTTGGTTTTGGGTATCATTCAGCTTAATGCTTTAATGGATTTGGTTTTGTAGCATTTACATATAGCCATGAGGTAAAAATAGGTCAGAAGTAAATATCTTTGTAAAGATTAAATATGCTGGGGGTATAGTGCCCTTGCACTGATTTCAATGTGTAAATTATTTTGCAAGGAAAGCAGTAACTATCCTTGTCAAGTCTGCTGATGATAACAAATTTCCCAGGATCGCTGACCTTTGGCTATAATTTACCAGGTACAACACTGAGTAGCTAATCACAGTAAAGCAATATGCAAAAAATATTCGAATATTTTGTATTTTAAAGTGTATTTTGTGAACTAACCAAACTAGACTTTGAGGCAACAGAAGTTCCTCAGACACCAGTGTGTGCAGGAGTCAAATGTGACAGGCTAATCCAGAGCTCCTTGGAGTCATTTGATGAAGTGAGTGAGAATTTCTCTGCAGAAAATGAGTGTGCCATCACACTGGGCATTGCTGATGGCTTTCATCAACACAGAGAGGTTCAGGAAAGGTTAATAGGAGTGTGTAATGTGGTGTAACACAAACTCTCAATTACTAAGGAGCTCTCTAATGTCAAGGTGAGGAGAGGTGTGCTGTTGTGACTCATCTTGCCATGCAGATCAAGAGGAAGTTAACAAAGTTGGCTGTGGTTTATTGAGCAGGGCATTGGAAGAATAACCAAGAGAGTTTATTCTCTTTGTACTTCTGAACTGTCGTGTGACATTGGGCACATCACTGAATTTAGGCATAGCCCAATATCCTCTTCTACATGGAGATTTTGATAGATACATGCTTTATAAAGTCTTTGAAGCTTTGTGGATGAAAAAATTTTATACCAGGTCTGAACTAAAATAATTTTGTTCAACAACAGCAACAAAAAAATCATAGTTGTTTATTTTGTTAAGGCCTTTAAAGCAGCTCCACTAAATGAATGCATTTTAGTGCCAGGAGGACCAGATAACAGCATAACAGTGTCACTCTAATAAAACCACCCCACCACAGGGTCAGTGCAATAATGGGAAAATACAAAATCTTTTAGGGATAAGAGATTCACAGATGAGTCTGTTGAAGGAGTACACCATCTGTATTTGATATCTCTGCTGCAGTAGTGCCATCTGAGTACCCTTCTGCTCAATGGAAAAGCTCCGACTCCCACTCACACGCACATGTGATGCTGGAGAAGGCTTTTTATTTGGCTTCCAGTCAGGATTATTCCAGCAGTGCACACATAGTTAGTGACCCCTCAGCTCTAATGAAGCATTCAGAGGCTGTGCTGTATAATTTTAAATCTTCTACTGGGAATTGCTCTGCCATCTCCCACACGCACACGGGACGTGTGCTGGTAGAGTACAGCACTGCAAGAGCTCCTGCCACATAACGTTCTAGCTGTCACTGGTTTTGTCCCATCAGTTTGAATGTGACTATTGTCTTATAAAATGCTGTGATAAATTTTCCAGATGAATAGTAATTAATATTCTTTATTTTGATTTAAAAGCCCAAAGCCATATTTTGCTGTACTCCCTGCTCTGTGCATAGATGCTTTAATTTCAACACATCTGTTAACGGGGTAAGGCAGAAACTATGAGCAACAAATGAGACGTTTTCAGTTTGCTCCACGTATATTGCAGGTTTTGGGTTCTATAATTTAAAAAGCCCACAAAACATAAACCTATACAAAGTGCAAAGAGAAAGACGTGTTTTAAAAACACCCTGAATAAATTACATTAAAAAAAAAAAAAATTGCGGTTGTGCAAAAAAAATACATGTAAAAAATAATTATTCATTAAGAGGAGCAAAGAGAAATGGAGAGCCTTAATGTTAGATTGCAATGAAGAACAGATTATTGAAAGAAAAAAGAATTTCTTTATGCATAGAAAAGTAGTTTATTATCAACCCTCTGATCCCTACAATTTAAAAGAACTTGATGTAAAAATTCAAGGCTACTTAAATTAGGAAACTCAACTTGAGTGACAAATTCATGCATTTAGGGGTAAAGAATTAAGTCAGAACTGTGGCATAACTTTTAACTGTAACTAAAGAAACTGCTTTAAGAGCTGCAAACTCTATCAGCTGCGAGCTTTTTGCAGCCTTGCAGTCTCATTCTTTGATTACATCTGATTGCTGGGGCACCTCAAATAGAGAATCAAAATGATTCTAAGTTTATTAACTCCTATGGCCCTTCAGTCTAGCACTTCCTCTCTGAAGGGAGTCACTGTTAGGACTTGTGTGGCAGAGGGAGTGAAGCAAGTCTGAACCGTTCAACCACTGCACAGCACAGCCTTTCTACTGGGCCAGAGATATTAATTGAAATCAAAAGTTTGTGATTTAATCAAAAGTGTATGTTTCTGCAATCTCATTTTACATGTGTAATGTTGAGGCTTGAACATCTGAAAGTGGTTTTTTGAAAATGGCATAGAGTAAACATACTTTTTTTTTTCATGGAAACAATGGATAGATTGGATATTTGATCTGTTATTTGCATGCTGGTTCTACTTTTTCATTATAAAACATAAAATATATATATGCATATATAGTTTTAACATGACGAAACCTTTCAAGCAGCAACTTTTGTGAAGTGTGTGCACTACAGCTACAAAAGCACCTCAGAGGCAAGTAACAGTTCCAAATATACAACACTGAGAGATCACTTTTAAAGTATTTTAATATATAAATTCCTGTTGAATTCCTTTCTTTAATCAGGATGGTAGTGGTATTTACTGGCTCTGAAAATCCCAGGGAGTGGGAAGAAATTTCATCATAAATGGGTGTAGTGTTCTGCAGATGTGCAAAGCAACCAGAGCCTTGTCGAAAGACTGAGACTAAGGACTTTGTGCACACTTGTAAGTAACTTGAAATGTTTTTTTACACAGCATAAATGTGAATATCTTGATTTTGATAAAACTTGATAGAAGTAAATATAAGTAGGAACACAAAGACCATATTTCTCTTTAGTTTAAAAACAAGGAGAAAAAATTCAAGCTGTAGCTGACAGTCTTGTTTTAAGAGTGGACTTCTCCTGCCTTGGTCACTCAAACTCTGTGGGTTTTGGTGTGGTTGAACTTTGGTTTTGTTTGTTTGAGGGGGTTCTTTGGTATTTTTCTCTTAGCACTTTTTGGTTTGCGTGTGTTTGTGTTGCTCTTTCAGTGCCAAATATTTGGATTGCATTAAACACTTCTGACCTGAGTTTTGTACAGATTGCTTTTTGGTTTGTTATTTCTAGATGATCATTTACTAAGGAAAAACCCCCACACCTAAACCAGTGAAAAGCATTAAGAGTTCTGACAGTGAAATACTGTCTGTCTTTCCCCAGTGCTTATGTGAAATGATCTGGCAAAACAGATACTGAAGAAATAATGTATTTTTTTGTGGGCTTTCTCAAATGATAAATGGTCTTGTGTCTCTAGAGAATTTCTTACCAAATGCTGATTTTTGCAAGCAGACAGAATCAGCATTTCAAGTATTTTTTTTTATAATGCAGCAAATCGGAAGTTGTATCTGCTTCATCTTCTAGACAAGTGGAAATTCAATTATCAAAAGAAATTTCCAACTATGACTCTAATATTTCATACTCTTTTTTATGAGTCAATTGTTTATAGCAAAGTTAGAGCTGTTTTCTCTCCTTTTAACAACTATACATACGTATGACTGCCTGTGTTAAAAATGATGAGAATTATCAGTATCTCTTAATGAAGTAAAATTATGGAATATTGAAAAAAACCTGAGGGTTGAATTTTTTTAATAAAACAAAACAACAACTTTATCATCAGCTTCATCATTTTTACAGGGAAGGGAAATGTCAGTTTTAGGCATTGCTTGTATGACCACCTTCATAGTAGCAGTACAACAAGGTAGTTTGCAAGTCTGGAGTATAAAGGTGAGCCTGGCCCAAGAGCTTGTTTTTTTCACCACTCTCTGATACCATTTTGTTTAACTGGAACAATAGTGCCATACTGCTTTCTCAAGATTACATCAAAATAAAATAATTTCATTTAAAATCAAATTTATTTCAAATGGACTATGTCTTTGCTGTTTAATTTATTTAAACTAAACCCAAATTTAACATGTAAAAATGTAGTGGTGGGGAAATGATGAGGGCCTGGAGGTCAGACAGCTTCTGCAGTGGAAGGCAGAGAATGCAGTATTAATGATGGCCTTTGTTGTGGTTTTATTGTGGTTTTGTCTTTTTTCACTATCTCGTGTGATTCATGATATGTATCTAGCATTGATAGTTATTGTAAAATCAGCTGCTTTCTAGATGGAATCTAAATCTCAAACATCCTGCAGAGTGAGCACTGAGAGCAAGGGCACAGACACACCCAGGTTAGGCTGGCACCTCTCCCTTCCAGGCACAAGGAGAGCAAAAACAGCCGGAAGTTTTTTCCAACCACATAATTTTCCTGTTTTGGAACATTCCAAAGATGGCTGAAAAAATGATAGAAGTGCTTTTTTTATGGCAATGAAATTCTGAGTATAAAATACATATTACATAAACCTCTTGGTTGTCAGGGTCTTGCAGACCAAGTAAGCTCTCCTAGGTCTGTTGCAAATGTTCTTGAAGGTTTCCAGCAACTGAGTTGCACCATGCAAGATGTGAGGTCTTTTTAGATAGATCTTAAATAATATTCTCTGTTTCCTCCAATTTATTTTTTTGAGTTGGAACTTTGGCATTTGAATTATGAAAAAATGAGTTTATTTACTATGAACAGGCATAATTATAAGATCATAAATTACAAGTTAAGAAATCATTCACATCTATTTTGAGTGCAAGTTCTTTTTAATTTTCAAAAGCACCAGTTACTCAAAATTGAGAAGTGTGGCTTTTTAATATGCTTTCACAAGAGCCTAACAGACCATGTGGTAGGATTCTGCGTGCCTAGAAAATGATGTGGATTTCTACAGTGCCGTTCAGTTTTCCGGCAAACACAGTGAATAATTGCCTGGTTTTCTTCACTTGATGGCAAAGCTTAAATCAATAAATCTGATGACCTGAAAGCTGTCTCTTCAAGTGATGCATTTTAGAATACTTTCTAAGAACTCAAAGGTCAAGTCCAAAGGAAACATTTTTATCAGAGGGTGATATGTTGAACATGATCTGTGCAGCTGGAAAGAAGTAATTCCAATTTGTACTTGATTTGTTTTAAATTCTCCAAAGCTTCAAATCCCGTGGGATGTGGACAGACTTTGATATCATTAATTTAGTGGCAGTGTTTTCAATTTAATGATCATTAACTGCATTTTATCATGGTATTTGTTGCAATAGCATTTACCTCTCTTTTCTGTGTTCCTTGCTGTGTTCTTATATTTCTGTTGTTCTTATATTCACTGCTCTCCAGTGAATAAAAAATAAAAATGTATTTTTCTATTTTAGAAAAATCACTTTTATCTCTAGTAATGACATAAATGGACTTCAAGAGTTGAAATCAGAGCTCTGTTGATGGTATCTAAGTGCAGATCAAAGAGGTGAAAAAACCCAAATCTCCTCTCCTGACTCAAGGGAGCAAAATGAAAGGGGTCTGTTTGAGGTTTCTTAGGTTGCTAGACTGTTATAAGGACTCAGACTAGAGACTTGTAACAGGAAATAGTGTGGAAAAATGAAATTAATTCTGAAGTTACATAATATTAAAAAATTGCCCTAAATATTTACTGACAACTTTGTATTTGTAACTTTGTTTTGAAATTGCCTGGAAATTATGTTTTAGTAAATATTGTTTCATTATCAAAACATTCACACAAGTTTTTGCAGACAAGTGTGAAGTTTAAAGGAAGTCCAAAGAGTCATTCTGCCTTGAAAATTAGTTTTGTTGGGGGAAATGGGTACAACATGTGCAGGCATTCTCTTAACAAAAGAGTGTTTTCTTCCATCACATGACAGGTCCTGACTTACTCACTGTTTTGAACATTTTAGTGTTCATCCAGGTGCTTCGAAACACTGTTTTTGATCATCTTATTCTTCATTGTCTCTCTGGAGTTATATAAGAATCATCATTCTGCAGGCAAATTTTCATGATTAATCTTTTTAATAATACCATTTCTCTGTATCGACTCAAATACCGTAGGTTGTCCCCAGAGTCTGCTGTAGAGGCTTGGAAGATATTTTTGGCACACGGGGCTAAAACTGGCAGGAGACAGGTGTGCTTTTCTCCTCCCTCACAGTGTCATGGAGGTGCAGGTCTGTGATTAAGTGAAGGGTTTGGTGATGGGCAGTGATTAGTTCAACACACCCGTTCATGTTTTAGAGGGGGAGAAGCAAACAATCACTGCAGTGAAAACCAACAGTTCTTAGAGTTCAGTGTGCAGTAGAATAACGTGGGAAAGAAGGATGTTCTCAGCATTAAATTCTTTCTAATAAATAATTCTTACAAAGCTTCCTTGTAAACACTGATAAGGAAAAAGGTATTGATACGCAGAAAACAGAGGATAAAAATTGTTTTGAATATATTTTTAGTGCTTAGGAATTCTGGGAGCTATTCACATTGTGAGACGAGGCAGTGCTCGTCCATATTGGATAAAAGGTGCTTTTATGTTTGTGTTTGGATGAAGGCTCGTGTTCATGTGGTTTGTTTAGGCTTTTCTTTGCGTGAAAAGTTCAGCATGCCTAGATAAGCTTATAGAGTAAGTATTTAAAATGTAAGCATTGCAAAAAGCTTGTGAAATAGGCATCTACAGGAAGATCAGCTGAGGAGGAGATTTCTAGGTTGCTAAGGCACAGGGATTGCCAATCATAGTAGTGTTTTTACATGATTTTTGGAGGAGATACAAGGGTTTTTGGCTACTTTTTTTTGGCTCTTGTTTAGTTGTGGGGAGGAGTAATTTAAACCTTGTGAAAGGGAGTTATCATTTTCCTACAGTGCATGAGATAAATATTTTTATTAGTTTTTAAATGGAGTTCTGGTTCTAATCCAGTTGTTCTCTCCCCATGACAGCATGTTGGCACAAAGCAGCCTGCTGTCACACAAATAAACATCAAATAAACGAAGAAAGTCAGCAAAAGTGTAATATAAAACGAATAATTAGTTGTCAAAATTTCAGTTGGTTCCCTGCAAGTAACTTTTCCCTATTTTCCTTTCCTTCCAGAAATACAAAGAATATGAGAAGGATGTTGCAATAGAAGAAATTGATGGCCTTCAACTTGTGAAAAAGTTAGCAAAGAATATGGAAGAAATGTTTCATAAGAAGTCTGAAGCCGTACGGGTAAGCAGCAGATCAATCTGCTATTTCCTCCTATGATGTAAAACTATGTAATTTAGGCTCTGCTCTGAAGGCTGTACTAGCAATTGAAGGTGCTGAAGTGGAAATGCTAAAGCATTCAGAAGTGTTTTAGGATCACTGTTCAAGAGAATAGATTTAAATTATTTATACCCTCAATAGATAAATGTAAGAGTGTGCAACAAGATTTGGACTACCAATTTCCAATATGAGTTTGTAAAGTATCACTTGCATGCAGTAAAACCTAACTGCATATGGTTAAAATGTTAGATTTTAAAATATCCAACCAAAGCAGACTTAATTTCAGTGTTCACTATTATAAAAATAGTATTGCAGGGAAATGTCTGAGTTCATTAACTGTCCTCTAGTTCAGAAAAAGATGCAAACTCTTCAAATGGGACTAAATCCATAATTCCTTCAATTGTGGTAAGTGCTACATCGCTCTTCAGGCAGGCAGCTTATTAAGTAACTAGATCTGTACATCTGTAAGTTTTTGTGCTTTTTTCTTTTTTTTTTTGTTTATTTTTTCAATCTCCATTCTGATCCTCCTTTTGTAGTAGCTTTGGTGTCTATCAGACATACCATAAAACCAAGAAAAATTCAGATTTCATGTTTCATTTTATCAAACACGAGTTTGTTGTAACATGTGTGTTCTGAAGAATAACAAATCTGCCTGTTGTAGTTTTCCTTTTGCATTATTCTTTTCTAGAAAATGAGGTGACTGCCTGAAACAATATTTCCTTTTGTATCCCCTCTATCAGCAAACTCACAGGACATTATGGTGATGCTGTTTACCATCAGCTGCTCTATTTCAGCCAGATTTATCTGCTGAATTGAGTTGAAGATCTTCATGTCTCCACTGTAGAGCTGGAGGTATCACCTGAGGACAAGGATTCCTTTTGTGTAATTGAGGATACAATTCCTCCTTCAGCCTTGTGCTATTTGTTATGGTGCAAAAGGAAGGAAAGAATTTGGCTACATTTTAGAGGTTGAATTTTCAGGGCTGGCAGTGAAGTAAAACATATTTCAGCTTGTAAAACTGAGCACACTTGGCAAGGAAGCAGAGAAAGACAATAAACATGGAACCCTGCAATGCTATTTTTACAGTGTGTTTTTCAGAGGAAAAACTACACTTTAATATGTGTGCAACAGCTTCCAGAAGCCTGAAGAATATTGACTTGGGGAAGGGGGAGGACTCTTTTCCTTGTTTCTTAGCAGAGGAAACTGCTCCCCTGGGATCATAATGTGAACAAAGCATTCTTGGAGCAGCACTTGTTTAGAGCGAGAAGTGACCAGCGAGCTGCACACTTGGCTGGTGAGGGAATAGAATTCCATCAGTGAGGAGTGCTGGTGGGGAAGAGCAGTTTGTGTCTCAATTAGAGCTTCATAACAAATGTTTAGAACAGGTTTGGCCTCTTCATGCAGACAGTGTTTTTATCTAAGGAAGGAAAAATACAGGATCGATATAGACCACCATGCTCTGAGTAAAAACGAGCGCAAATTCTGTGAAGTTAAACCATGCATGTAATCTTGAGTGAATGGATTTTAGTGCTGGAAAAAGTGACTGAAATCCAGAGCCTTCTTTGGAAGGTTTCCATCTTTGGAAAGGAAGCTAAAAACATGGTTTGGACAGGGTTACTTCTCTTAAAAATTTATCTGTTTAGTGTACTTTCCAATGAAATAATTAATTTTTGCATAATTATATAAATTGGTCCATGCTAGAGATGTAATGAGTGACTTGTTCTGCTCTGGTAATAAGTAGTGCTTAGTAATTTGCATCCTGAGAAGTACAAAATCCTTTGGTACAGTGCAGGTTTTGCATAAGTTTCATCCTTGATATATCACAACTTATTTCCCCCTTATATCTGGAGAGGTGAGATGGGAATTAGAAAACTCCTGTGGACTTAAGACCTCTGTTCCATCCTGATACTGGATCATCTTGTCTCTAAAATAATAGAATTTTGACATACGTTTTTGATGGAAACTTGTGCAAGATCACTGAAGCGTAGAATTCAGAGTAATATGTCAGATATATTGGTGGTAATGGTGGAGGAAGTACTAAATGAAGAATACCTTTCAAAATATCTCTTAGCCTTAGAAATAATGGGGACACGATCATGAGGGCTCAAATCCAAGGACTCAGAAAATGTGTTCCAATGTTATCTCAAATTGTTACTCTACACCAGTCCTTGAATTAGCCTTGAGTAGACATCAAAATCCATGGTTGATTAGAGTGTTTTATCCAAAAGCATTTTTAGTTAAACATGCTTCTTCAGGTTATAGCAGATGTAGCACTCTGTGACAAATGTTCAGAAATTCATAGTACAGAAAATGTTTGATTTGTAGAAAAGGCCAAGAAGACGACCTGGAAATATAAAAATAGGATGGTTTGGAAAGGCCTCTGGTTTTGCCTTTTTTTTTTTTCTTTTGTTGTTGTGGTTTTGCTTGATGCTTTCAAACAGATGAACTTGTTTGAAGCTACTAATCACATTTGAACTGTCTTTTCCCTCCTCTCCCTTAATATTCTGGATGAATTTTTATCTTTCTCTCTCATCGCTTTTCATAGTGATTAGTTGGCTCAGTGTGATTTTTATCATATTCATCCCCTGTTTGAATTACCATTCAGTATGCAATTATTCTATCACAGAATGTCCTATTTTTGTTCTGTCAGATACATAAGATAAATGGAAAACTGAAAGTACTAAACCAATTATATAACCTTTTGTCAACTACTCACTGGTGGAAACCCTTGCAAGCAACATTTTTTCCCCCCTCCTTCTCCCCAGTGTTCACTATTTACCTTGGGTTAATATCAGTTCAGGGTATTCCTGTTAACTGTTTCCTTCCCAATGCTGCCCTTCTTGACTGAATTTCAGGCAGGCAACTTCATATTTTATTTTGAAGTATTTGTGGCATGAATCAACTTAAAATCCCTGAGCAGTGGTTTTGATTCAATGCTGCTGATGTTTTGTTTCTATCTGTGACAAAGGTAAATGTAACCATTTACTTTTAAGATTATGATGCTTGAGATGGAAAAAATCTTACTGCCCGTAAGGTGACAGACATGGAAGTGTTTCCTGCACTGTTCAGCAGTTGTTTTAATTTTTACAACCAAACACAAATAATCCCTTTGAGACCCTTGTGTGGTCTGCTGTCACTCGTGGTATTACTGCAGTTGTTTTTCCTGGACTTTTAGTGATTTCACTCATAGGAAGTTTGCTTGATCAGTCTTACTGTTTCCCATGATTTTTTTAAATACAATTTTTAGAAGGTTTTCTGATATTTTAGTGACTCTACTAACTTGAAGCTGAACAGGCACAAAGCACTGTGACATAATGCTCAGTAAAAAATGACTGTGGCAACAAACTTGATACTGAGAAAGAGGTGGAGTTAAAATTGTTCATTTGGTTCTTTTACTTTTCCTAGTTACTGGCATAATGGGAAAAAATTCGAAGAAGCCTAGAGAGAAGTGAAAAAGAAAGCAAAATGAAAGATAAGCAAATTATTAGGGAATATTCAAAAAGCTATTATTATAACTTTAGCTGTGCACTAAAATTTCGATTTTTGTTAATATTTCTTTGCAAATAAAGAGATCCTATAAAAATGGTGGTTGATTCACTGGTAAGATGGCAAATCAAGTGTTAAGGATGGTTTTTCTTTAAGGCAACTACCCTTGCTGCAGTGGAAAATGCAAATAAGAGGCTTCTCTTTATTAACTTTTCCTACTATAGATACCTGGAGTTCGTTGTGAAGCTGATTCTCATTATAACTGTACTGTGAAAAGTAATTGCTGTTATACAGTAATTCAATTTCAGTGCATTCATGCATCAGTAAACCAGTGGGGTTTATCTAGAGAAACCTGGGCCTCTAAAGCTTTTTATCATGAAATTCCACATGCAGACAAATGTTCTTCCAAGGAGTAGAATATCAGCATTTACATTTAACAAACATCTGCAGTGAAGAGAAATGGATTTTTTTCCACTGATGATTTTTACGCCAGTCTTTAAGCTTTTTTCAGATGCTACTAGGATGATACTGTTTATGCACAGTTAAAGTAATGTATGTGTTTGAAATGTTAGTGCTTGGTC
The DNA here is from genome assembly GCF_020740725.1 of Corvus hawaiiensis. Taxonomy (NCBI): domain Eukaryota; kingdom Metazoa; phylum Chordata; class Aves; order Passeriformes; family Corvidae; genus Corvus; species Corvus hawaiiensis. The sequence goes on along the minus strand of NC_063223.1, from coordinate 16,657,267 downwards.
ATGTGCATACATGGTGGCACATTTTAGTATGCACGTGTATATTTGTGTGGGTACAGATTTTAGGTGTGTGTTTTGGGGTTTATATGTGCAATATCAACGGATGCAATTTCCTATTGTTTTTCTGCATGTGTATGTACATATATACATAGGCAAAGTGTTAAACAGCATGTACTGCATTTAGATGTTTCCAAGCAAATACAGGTAAATTGGTGTCCTGATCAATACATTAATTTTTATTTAAAATGCTGTGTTAGTGAGTGCAAAATGAACTTGATTTGATGAACACAAAGATCGTGGCAAGTATTTCAAAGCTGAGAGTGAAAGTTCCCAAAGAGAGGAATTTTTTTTTTTTTATTTAGAGCACTACAGAATATTTCCATAGAGTGTATGAAATCTCAATTAAAAAATCATACTGAATGTTGTAGTCAATAATTGTAGCTTTAATTTACAAACCACCTCCAAATACTTTACTCTTTCCTTTAGTGTACTTGGAATTCAACTCATTTTTAGTGTGCAACTTAGTTCATCCCCATTCAAGGCAATAGTGAAGAATATTCCAGGTGAATCTTACACTGATTTCTTTTTTTTTTTTTTTTTTTTTGAGACTGCTTTAAATATGCGCTGGCTTGAATACCCACTGTGTATTTTATTGCACTGTATTTTCATTCTGATTTTCTATGACTTTGGTCAAGGCTGGATTGGGACTGGCATTCTTGAGAAGAGAAGCAAACAATCATTCATATTTTATATTCATATAATCTAACAGAAATAGATCTTAAATGTCAAAATTCATTACTTTTCTAGGCTCACTATTTCAAAGATAGCATAAACTAAGTTCCCTCATTGAGCTATTTGCATCTGCAGAATTAGAAGGAAAATGAATATCAATGTGCACTCTTTACTACTGCAGCTCAATGGGGACTGTACTGACCCCTGATGTTTTTTTTATAAATATAGTAAGGAAGGGTTTTTTAAATCAGCAGATGAAAATGAAAAAAAAAAAAGAACCTCAGCATTAAGTTTATAAAATTACTGAGGGAAAAAATTATAAATGGTTGTGGGTGGAAGGAAATTATGGTGAATCAACCCGGTATCACTATAAATAGTTTTAAATGACAGAATAAAGACATAATGAATAAAGGAGAGATGGCTACAGTTGTGTTAATTACTGCTAGCAAATTAAAGGTTTTCAGCAATATTTTTGTGTTCACATTTAGTATTTTAACTGTAACTGTTGCTAGTTAATTTTGCTGTCATTTAAACTTGCTCATAGTTTTACTCGTCTGCTTCTTGTGTCAGTAAAAATTTGTGTTCTTGAAAGCATTAAGAGCTTTATTTTTACTGTTTTGCAAATTAGAATACATTGGAAAATGAAAAGATGGTTAGCAATCCACTGACAGTGGAGTATTTAATAGCATAATGCATGACCTTGATAGTCATAATTTGGAGAATATTTAAAGGCACAGTAAATATTTTTCTTCTTTATTGCCCTTGGGCTTGAGGATTGTTCTTGGTAAATGTGTAGAATTTAGGATATTCAACAAACGAAGAATTGGCAAACCTATTGTAGTGTGGATCAACTAGATACCACATTGCTGCTTTGCTTTTTAGTTCTTTGAGTTTGCCAAGAAATTTGTGCATTTATAAAGAGATACTGCTATGAATTCTGAAAGAGGGGAAAAAAAGTCTAATTTTATTGGAGTGTGGGTGAGCTTCTTTTCTCCTTAACCTTCATTCCCATCCCATAGCTGTGGTGAGAGAGCTGAGTGTCCTCAGGTGCATTTGCTGGTAAACAAGAGGAATGAATGAAAAAGGTACAAGCAGTTTACCTCATACCCACCCTGTGTGGGCAATGGAATAAATATGGAATAGATGGGTTTAATGGAAGTTAGTTTTTCTGTCTGTAGACCTCTCTGAATCATAGCATGGAGCCCAAGTGCATTGATGAAATATTTAACTCTCATATGTCCTAAAACCCAGGTTAGCTGAGTTGTCAGGAAGCTGTTCTTTGAAACAGGTACTGGTAGGGGGGAAGAGGTGAAAGATGAAAAAACTCAGTGGGAGAGAATGAAAAGAAAACCAGTGAAAACTTCAGGGAGATGTTTCAGGTGATATGTGTTAGTCAAGATTTCCAGGGAGTCATGTGCAGCATCCAGGAGCTCTTGTCCCCCGATGCATCACTGCTGCAGCACACTCTGCTAAGGCCTTGCAAATGTGGAGCTTTCGTTGTCTTGGTACATTTTGAAATAGATATTTACAAAAAAGTAAAGCAACTTGAACCATCCTTGTATTTATTCTGTCTTTAAAACTCTGGCACGTTTGCATGCTAAAAGAAAAAAAAGAGTCCATGGTCTAGTCAGTCTTAGGAAATTTAGTGAATTTCTTTAAGTTCAAATTTAGAAAAAAGGAAAAGTACCCATAAGACAAAAAGGAGGAACATTAAGACTTGTAGAGAAAGCTTCAAAGCATTTGCTGCTGGAGACAATTATGATGGTCTCATCTCCAGTGCCAAGAAAAGAAGTAAAAAGTATTTAAAGATAGTGCATTCAACTATAGAGCATTTATCTGAAAATACAGCGAGGAAATCCAGCCACTTCACAGATTAGTTCCTGTATGAGGCTTCATTGCAAAAGTATGTAACGTTCACTTTTTGCAATCAACATAAACTAGTTTTTCAGACAGCAGGGAGAAAACAGTAAAGTAGTGTTAGAAGAATGAAGTAGGATAAATTAGCCTAATTTATCCTTCTGTCTTATCAGTGTTTTAGGGTGTTAACATATTTTAGGACTTTACATTAACATTATTTTAACAAAATTAGTCATGTTGTCCAAATTTCTGCTCAATGTGGGATTTAAACTAGTCACTTCAAATAGTAATGTTTTAATTAAAACTTAATTTCAGTTGCACAACTATCATCTTCTCAATTTTCAATTATAATTCTGATCTCATGTTGTAAACACGTATCATCGAATCTATTTTTTTGAATTATAAAAATGAATACTTGTACTTTTATATCATACAGAAATGATAGATGTTCAGTGTAATATCAGTTTTAGAGGGTTTATTGATACCTATTTTTAAATGATTATAAATATTCTCATGAGAAAATGCACTATAACTTGCTGCTCATGTAACATTAGCCTGTTTTCCGAAACCTTGTGTTCATTTGATTTAATGCTTAGATAATAAAAAAAGGTCTCTTCCTTTAGAGAATGCTCAGCTTGCAGCCATGCAGAGCAGGTTTCCAAGCTGCTGCCTCCTTTTTCCATTCCATGAATGATGCCAGCCTCCTCTCTCTGTCTGTGGAGCGTGAGGGAGCACCAGGAGCAGCAGTGAGGAGGAGCCTGTTAATAGCTTTCTTGGAGGGATTTAATGAATGGTCATTTATCAATATTTTGAGGAGGAGAGAGACTATCATCTCTGTGTGATTCTTCATTTTGAAGTGCTCAGAAGCATTTCAATGAAAAGAGGTGTAAAGAGAATTCATTACTGTTTTTTACGAGCATTAACTCTTCCCTCTACTCTGTGGTGGAGTTTCCAGTGGGGCTGTGTCAGGTGTGTTGGCTCAGCCTGACCTACCACTGGAGCACTGTTGCAAGAGAAAAGCCTCCTACACAGATAACTGAGGGCAAATACCCCATTTATCCTCTTCACTCCCACCTTCCTTGAGTTTGACTTTAGTGTAATTAGGTAGGAAGAGGCCTGCTTGATCTAAACCACTTCCAGCTTAGTTAATTTTTTATGTCTCTAACAGCTGATTGTGTATTCCAACATGCCCAGCACTGATCAGCATGTTTCCTTTCTCTCTCTCCTTTTGGATTTTTAACACCTACTGGTTCAAAAGTTGTTCTGCCTCATCTTATTTTCTCTGGACACTACAGTTTCTTTTATCTTCTAATTTGAATAGAATTATACTTTATTGGTTTATACAATAAACCCGCCATGCTCCTTCTCCCAGATGAACAGTTTCTTTAATGCTGGAGAACTGCACAGACTCTAGCACTGTGCTTTTTAAACTCACAGGGCACTCTGATCTGAGCTGCTGATGAGGGTGGGGGTAAAGAAACTCTTCAGCAGCACTGAATTTCAGGCAGTCACAATTTCTGCTGGAGTTAAATCAGAACATCAAGATTATCACTACTTGGTGGTATGTGAAACAGTTTTGGGAGACAAAAGCAGACCAAGAGTGAGATAAGATGCTTCCATTTTCTTTTTCCTGGGAAAGCAAGGGCTTGTTTTGAGAGTGAGTTAATAAAAAAATTAGTTAATATGTTCTTGTTTTGAACTGTATTTTAACAACTGTCTGAAATACAACTTCAGTAAAACATCAGATTTGATGGTGTAACTAGAATTTCAAATGTTTAAAGCTAATCTTCCTCTTAATGAAAACCAAGAAAAGGGCTCAAGTTTCATTTGCTAAAGTTAGACTTCTGGATTGTCCTAGCCTGTACTTTTATGTGCTTGTAAGTTGGCCATGGCTCTTGGTGAGCTCTCCCTTCTGGCTTCCACAGGTGCTTGCTCCCCTCTCCTTTCTTTTTTACTTTTGCTCCACTGAGCTATGGCAAAGCTGTGCAGAATGGTCTGAGAATTTTAAGACCAAAGAATTATCTGGTGCAGAAACCCTAAAACAAAAAGCTAAGAGGCTTCCTTTCCCTTAGATTAATTAGGATCTTGCTCATTGCATGAAATGAAAAATACTTGCAATAGGGCCCAGGAAGGAGATGGGAGACAGGAATGAGTTAGACAATATGATGGACCCTGCTGTTTCTTATTTCCTCATGGGAGTGGAGGTGGTGACTTAGAACTATATCGAACCATCTTTGCATTTGGATGATTTTTAAACTCTGGTGACTGCAGCTGTTTAGGGAAATTGTCTAATTACTTACAGATCACTTTGGGTCTGATATTTTGTGTGGGCGAAATGTGCTCTGCTGTTGTGTGCTGTGCAAGAGGGTGAGAATCTCCTCTCCTGCTTGTAGGTGCTCAGTGCCTTATGTATGGTGACTGCAGAAAGCTGAGCTCCTGGCTCAAACCGTGGGTGTCTGAGCAAAAAGGTTTCAAATTAATGACCTGAATCTCTAGAGCTTCAGTAAAATATAAACAAGACTTTCATTTTCCTAGGGAATAAGGTGAGGTAGCTCACACGCAGCACATATTGATGGATAGATTTGGGGCTTTTGCTGGGCAAAAGGACATCATCCCAGGAACAACATAAACCCACTGCAACCTGAGTCTCATAGTGCTCAAATCCTGTAGTGCTTCAGTCGGCGACCCTGGTGATCAAGCAGCTTTAGGGCTGACAGGAGGGGTGGAAAGACTCTTACTAAAACAACACCCTTTAATCAATTTAACTGACTGATCAAATTATGTTTAAAATTAAAATTTTAATGGATTTCAAATTACTTCCAAAGATGGACTCTGAATGTGAGGTATCACAAAAATGTCTAGGCAATGCTTTCCATGTACACAGCCAAAAGCATCTTAATGCACTTATGTTGCAGATTTAGGATTTGTGACAGGAACAGCTGAGGCCCACAACTCTGGCAAAAACTGCAGCGTGCTTGGGTGAGAGCAGGTGCAGAGCCTGACACCTGGGCTGGAGTTTGCTTTTCAGTTTTGTGGAGACACAAAGTTCAAAACTGCAGGGGAGGGGAGCAGAAGTGTGAGCTTTGATTTAGTCGTATTTTATGTGTGGAAGGAAGAATATTGTGTTGCTCATGTTGTCCTAATCACTGTGTCATTTGGTGCTGGGGCCAAGGTAGGAAAGAGCGCAGTCATTTATTTCCGGAGCATCTTGATTTTAGCGCCATGTAATTATGCCTTTGGTATGTTTTAAAATTAGTTGCAGTGAAGGGAACAAACAATAAATTATAGAGTACACTTTTTAATTTCTTTTACCTCCATATAAATAGATACACAGCCATGTATTCTTGGTCCAATTGCATTTCTCTGTCATTTAAGCTAGCGCAGCATATCTTGGATGATTGCTTCTATCCGTGCTGTGCAAGTACTCCAGGAGGACAAATTGTTTGAGTAAATCATAACAAAAAAGGTGTTTCATGTAAGAAATAACCAGTTCCAAACTAATACTATAAATTGAAATTTTATTGATTAGTCTGGGGACTTTTTATTATAAAGTTTAAATTACAGCAATCATTGTGGCACAAAGCACTACAGAAATGCTACATTATAGAAAAATCTTGTGCCCTGTATTTTCAATGGGTCATTTAAGAGCAATGGAAATATTATATGTAAGCAAAAAGGAAAGAACTGCTCTGTACCTGTGAGTCTTTGTTTTAAAAAGAAGCTGGAACTGGAGAAGCAAGGTATGCTGCAGCAAAAGGCACGAGCTGTGTGCAGAAACAGAGTTAGGGAGCATTTGGAGATTTCATGTTAGCCTCACATCACCCTTGCCAGGTGTATCAGAACATGGACTATACGCTACAGCTTCCCCAGAAGGATTACAGGGCAACTTTCTATACATCAGAAAAAAATTGGGGACATTTGAAGTTAATTCTTAAGTGTAAGGATAAAACATTGTTTAAAACCACTGTAACTGGTAAACCTTTGGTACAGGTAGGGAGCATGTTAAGGGAGAACCCTGGTAAACATCTTTATTTGCTGGTTTATACCACAATTTCTTTCATCAGTGGAGTTTCTGGTTTTGATACTCTTGGGGCTAGCACAATGCAGGGATTGTCTCCTTTTTAACACACTGAGCAGCTAGAATAACATCTGCAATTAAAAAAGATTGGCTTATATTACAATTTTCCATTATATTGAAAAAAAATGAGTTTTGTCAGTAAAATCATACTTTTATCAGTCATTTCCCATTACTTGTAGTGAGACAGTAATTTAGCACTTTGTAAATGTGCCAGAAAATTAGTAATTCTTGAGTCATTAATTTTGTATTTATCTTAATTGTGTTACATCTATGGATAAATATCCATGGAGTTTCACTTTTTTCCACGGAAAAAAATATTACTATGGTGTTATTTTTGAGATGGGTTTAAGAAAACGAAATTGTTTTATTTTAATGCAAATATTTTTGCCATATAAAAATGGAAATTTCACCTTGATTTTTGAATTAAGCAACTTTCAATTAAATGTCATTATGAATTGTTTTAGAAATGGGGATACTTATTTTCCTTTTGCTTTTAGATAACTCCATGCTCATGATCTAGAAATTAAATCCCTAACCTCTTGATCTTTGTTTTTGATTGAAGTTCAATAAGGAATTGGGTAAATTCATAAAAGATGAGTCCATAGGTGGCCAATTAATATACTACTGGACAACCTTTAAATCAGGAAGCCCGTAAAACACTGATTGCCATAAGCTGAAATTGTTTACTGAGGAAACAGCCAAAGGCTTGTGTCCTATTTCTCAAGTTCTTTTCTCCAGCAATCACTGCTGGCCACTGCTGGAGAGAGGTTGGGAGCTCTCTTTTGTCTCTCTGCTGGTACTCATTGCTGAGATTCTACTAAGAACTCAAAGAGCTGAACTTAAAAAGTTATTAGATGCATGCCAGGTTTTTGAAAGACCAGGTAGTTTGAGCTTATGACACAGTTCCTTGGGTGTTGCTATATTCTTATTTTAAAAATGATATGTTATTTGAAAAACTGCTGCATGCTTATGGTTTTTTCTTCTCCTCATCTCTCCCCTTGTTTTCTGAGCTCGAAGAGTGAATCATGCAGGTGGCACTGGCCAGGCTGCTCTGTGCAAACCCAAAGCAACGTTCAGGAGAAACTCAGACCTTTGCATGATAAAAGTGAAACAAAAATCCCTCAGAACTAGATCAACACAACCCCAAAATATAAAAAAAATAATTAACAAAACCTCAGAGAGATGCCTTGGGTTTTATTTTCTGTCTTCTCTTTAGATGTTGAAACAGCTCTGTTACATGTGAACTTTGATGGACGTGAGCAGATAGTAAAGAGGAATATTTTACTGCAGTAATAATCAAATATTGTTCACTTCTTTCAGCCTCTACATCTCTGTGGGAACAGAGGCAGTATCCTACATTCTGTTCCCAGCTGCATGTGGCAGTTTTGAAGTTTTCCCCAGTACCTTGTCCTCCACTGGAGGACGCGATTAATTGGGAGAAATACATTTTATTACCTCATTTTTCTCCTGATGGTTATAATGCAATATATCAAATAAACACTCCAATGAATGGCTTGCCGTTTTTCATGGCTAAGGAGAAGGTCTGTGTGGTTGGGAAGCTGCAGCAATGGAGATTAGTTAATTATTTTAGGCAATTCCAAGTGACTGTGCGCACCAAAGGGATTATCAGTGCCTTGATAGACTTTTTGAAGTCAGAAGCTATTGTAACTCTTGCTTTTGGAGTTTCATTGAAATTATTTAATTACCTTGGTTCTTTCTTTTTTCTTTGTTTTTTTTTTTTAAAGCATATGTTCTCATTCAAAAATCCTATAACATTCCTGATCACTGTTTTGTATCTTTTGTACTGAAATCTGAGGCAATTAATTTACTTGTTCCATGCTATATCAATACTGTCTGACACTTTCTTCCCATATCCTGTGTGGTCTGGCTGTCTCCCTGCCAACATTTGATACTTTTAAAAGAATTTCTCCTGCTTTTCTGATATTTTATTAGATGTTTTAATTTTGCTTCTTGGTTTTCTTCCCTCTTTAGATTCAGTCCTTTGTAAATTATGTTTCCTTGATGATGGTTAAGTCTGCTTTGCGCTGCTGGGTTACTCATCGTGTGGTGCTTCGTCTTGCATTCTGCTCTGTTTATCCACTGCCTTGCCCTGGAGATATTTTTAAACTATGATGGTGCTTTTTTTTCCTTTCACCCATAATTAAACAAATTATTTATCTTTGCCATTGTGAAATGAATGAAATCAACATTGACCTGGTTTCACCTTTCTACTGTACATTTATCAATGTAACCCATTTGATTAGGCTTCATTGCAAGCATATAAGGAAAACACAAAGGGCTTATTTTGTGATTGACCTGAGGTGAAATTCCAGAAAAATTTTTCATTTCTCTCATCTGAGTGTGCTAAAGAACTGATGGCTGAAAGCCTTTATGGTGCGCTCTGCTTTCAGTGCATGAGTTTGCAGGACAGGTACCTTTCCTTGGAAGAGACAAAGACAAGGGGACTTTTACAGCTGTCAAGAACAATGAAAGAGACAAAAGGTCACAAGATACATTGTGGGTATAAATGAAGGATTTATTTTGAAGGTAAGGGTTTGAAACAAGACTTCTAATCTTTCAGAACACTAGAAATGATGACTGAAATGAAACCAGTTAAATTAATCAATGGTAGCTAAAGCTACTTGGATTTTCTTCTCCAAAATACTCAAGACAAAGGCATAGTAGTTTGGTTTAGTCTAATTTGGTAGAATTAGTTTTTAGAATTTAGTTAAATTTGGTAGGATTAGCTTTTATATTTTTTGATCCCCTAAAAGAGCCACCAAGAAATTTGCAATGATTCCAGCCTCTCCTCCTATCTAGAACCAGGTTACTTTATTTTTGCATTCTATCAATACAAATTTTAAACATTAATAACTTAACAGCTGTGCTACCACATCTGAAAAGCTTTGGTGCAACAAGTCACTTATTATGAAGAAATATTAAGAATCATTGTGTTTTAGGAACTGAAGGAAGAGTAGAGGAGTTTATTAGAATATCTTAAAAGATTAATTAGCTAGTGACCGGATTTCAAGTCAGTTTTTTCATGCAGTTATAACCCAGATTGGGCTTTACAAGACTTCTTTATGTATATATATGCAATAAGAGTGGAAAAAGTGAGAGAATGTAGTTGTGTCATCATAATCTCTGATGATACAATCAGGTGATGGCACAGAAAAGGATGTGGTTTTATTACAGTACTAGCAGAGATATACAGCATACTTTAAAAATGATTAAAAAGTAAAGTACAAAACAATGGCTTTTATATTATATGTTCTTAAAACATTTTTATGGCACATATTATTGTGACAATCTGTAGGCATACATGTTTTTACTGCTAGTAGCTCATTAGAGTGTGGCAGGTAAAGGAGAAACATTATCTTCTGTAATTGCAAAATCGTGAAAGTCCAGCTGCCCCTGTTGAGGATTCCCCTAGTTAAAGGGATATAGGATATAGTCAATACAAACTCTAGGTTTCCTAAATGGCATAACTAAAATGCTTCATCTAACATGGCAGAGCTAAGACAAACATAGAAGCCTTTCATATATTATGCATGAATGAATGAAGTCTTAAATAGCTTCGTTCTGCAGCAGAGAAGATGAGAATCGTGGTGTAATGTGTTGCTTCCTGCCATAGACACAAATTGATCTTGCATTATTCTGATTATGCTGTACAGAAGGACTCAGGAGGATGCTCAACATTTCAGGTGTAAATATATCGTTGTTCCAAAATTCAGAGACTTGGCATTTAGAAGTAGGCACAAACACTGTGCATTTCTTCCAGGTGCAGGAAGTGCAGGTCCTGGGGCGGATGCTTCATTGGCATACTCCTAAATTTCCTGTGCTCCCATACAAGATAAATCCATGCTGTTCATGCAAATCTTACAAGACTGGGACCCTTGTGGGTGCTGATGTGGATGCTATACTTGATTTCTGGTTAATTTTAATTTGTTGATGTCAAAGTCTTCCAAGGCAGTTACAGGGCAAGATAAACTTGTAGAGGTTCACTCATTGCAATCCTGTAAAAGTTTAAAGCTCTGATGTAGAAAAACTTGTGATGCCATATATAAAATTTAGTCAAATTAAAAAAAAGAAATTAAGTGTCTTTATATCACATAAAATGCTTTTTTGTGATATCATTGCTGCTGGTATAAAGGAAAACACCTTGGAGAGTAAATTTGGCTGCTTCTCCTTTCAATCTATGTGTGTGGTGACAAAAATAATTTAGTGTAAATACCTGTTTAATTCCCTGCATTCAGTCTGTCGGAGTTAACATTGACTGAGCCGTTGCAGTATGGACCTTTGTCCAAACAGAAATTATTAGCACCAGCAACTGATTTCACAGAGGGCTTAGACCAGCCTGCAACATCACATGTGAATTACTGCTAATGGGACTGAATTTAAGAAAGTGTTTTTCAGGAGAAATGTCTTCTTTGTCTGTTAAAAATGTCTGTTATTTGTTTCCCCTTATTTGTGTTACAAAGCACTAATGCTTTAAAAAGTGAAATGAGTAAGTGCTATGGTGGTTTTTATTCCAGAAATTAATTGCACTGCAATCCACAGTGGCTGAACATTTAATTTCACACCAAAGTAAATGAACATAAAATTAAACCCTGGATGAAATTTTATTCAGTCTGATTTCAGTATTAGTTTCTTATAATGGTTTTTGGGATACAAACAAGTATAACCTACTGGCATGAAAAGTGCCTATAAAATTTAACAAAAACACAAAGTAGTTAATAGACTTTTTGTTGGTGTAAGATTTCATTTTGTTGTTGGTTTTATTTTATTTCAATTTTTCCTTCAAAAAGGGCATTTTAAACTTGATGTTTTCTCCTGTGCACTTCTGCTTCTTTTGAAAATACACCCTTCCTTTACTAGTAGTTAACTTTCTTATGCTGTTTATTTATGAAGAGTTGAGAAGAGAAAAATTAAGCATCACTTTTATTCCTCTCTCTAAGTGCTGTAGTATTAGTCAGCTGGTTTAGACTTCATCATATATGAATTAGATGATGAAAATAATTTTAACATGGGGTTTTTTTGTGCAGTAATTGTAATGAAATTAAAATAGCTAGGAAAATGAACAATTGTTTGAACTAGAATAAAAAGAAAAATGTGAGTGAACACCTTTAATTTGCAATGTTGCATTTCACTTGCCTGCGCTCACTTTTACACAGCTGCCAATATCTTTCCAAATGTTTTACATATTATCACATTTATGGTTAAAAGCTGTGAAATTGTTCCCTTTTCCCTTTCTCTCACTGGGGAATTCGAGTACTCTGAGCCAAAATTAGCATTTGGGTCATTACAAAGACATTGCTGATATTGTATTTCATACTTAATGAATCTTTATTGGCATCTGGGTCTAACCTTGACTCTGCTTAGTGAATCATAACTTGGCAGTCTCTGAGTAGCTGCTCCACTGTCCTATCAAATTCCAGGAGAGATAATTTGGTCTTTCCCACAATTTCATGATAACACGCAGTATTGTGATTTTTAAAAAGAATAATCATAAAATAATACTGAACACAAAATAAAACTTCAATGTCAAATTTATGTTAGATTTAAACTTTGTAAACTTAATATGATCATATTGTTAGTAAAGGTGATGTTCTCATCTCTTGTAATGTTCTGCTAAAACCAAGCTTCTCCGTCTCATAATCCCTAAAGATCTCAAGGCTTGGTATGAACCTCAGAATTTTCAATCCATGCAATTATTTTTTAGGAGAAGAGAATAGAGAAATTCAAATGTCCCCTATGTGCAACAACTGAAAAGGAGCTCATTTCTGTGTCTTAACCTTTCGTATCTTAATGCAGATCTGGAGAGCTCCCCATCCCCTTTATGGGGCGTGGGAAGCCCTTTCAGTGCTTCAGGTGTCTTAATCAGAGCTCTCTCCTGTAGCTGCTTCTCCTCCTTGCCCAGGAATGCTAGATGGCACTTTCAGTATTTCTGTTCAAATTCCTTTTCATCTCAAATAGAAAAAAAAATTTGAAAAATGCTGGGATTCTGAATTTATAGATAGAAGAGTTAGATATGTTCTTAAAAGGTGAAAAACACTGAGAAAAATCACATTTTTATGTAAGTAGAAACTCAGAGGAGACATTTGCAACCCTAGAACACAGATTACTACTTTTTATCAGAAACCGTGTATGTTTCTAGCAGCTGAGGTCAAATGACATTGTGATGTGTAGTGACTGGGATCAGGAATTGTCATAAGCTTTCACTTGGTGGTGGCCAAGGTCTCATGGTCCAGGCAAGAGGTGCAGCAGGAGCAGCCACCTGGCTCAGGCTTTTACCCTTCAGGCTCCATCACATCCCATTTGAGACCCCAAAGCCTCACCCACAGTTTGGTAGCTGCATTCATGTTTATACTGAGGCTTTTCACCTTGTGCTTTTGGGTGTGATAAAGACCCCTGAGAACTCTCTCACTTCTGTGTGAGCTGTTTGCCAATACCATAATTCACAGCACAGCTGCAAATTCAGCAGTGCACGGTTCAGGTCTTAGGAAAGCAATAGGGGACTTTAAAAGCTCAGAGGAGAGAAGCAAAGGCAATTGCAGGTTTGAATGTCTTTGTTGCAAGAGGATTCCATGCATGTGAATTTTTCATTCTTGAGAAAAAGCGAGCTGAGGGTGAGAGTCAGTAACACCACAAATGGTGGGGAAGATTGGACAGCGAGCAGCTGCTCTGTTTTCCAGTGCGGTGCCTAAGGGAGGCTGCTTAGCTCTTGTGAAGTCCCAGAGCTGCAGACTGGAAACTTGGCAGGGTTTCCTGGAGCTCCTGGAGCATTATCATATATACTGGGTGGTGACTTTGTACTTTACTTCCTTGGATTTTTTTCTTTTGGCCACTTCTGAGACTGAATTCTGGTCTAGATGGGCTCTGTGATCTGAATGCACACATCCGCTCCCAGGTGTAGGAAGGGAATTCCAGCCCAGCTCTGGAGTGGTTAGAGCATGAAAAGGACAGACTCAGCTTTCTGTGTAGAAGGGTAATTAAACTAAACTGAAGAACATTTCAGTGCTCAACAACTTCTCTTGCAGGGATGGTGTTTTTTAAGGTCAGCTCAAATCCAGAATTCATCTATCCAAATAAGAGTTTATGAATGCAGTTACCCAGATCTTTGTCTGTCGTGTATTCAGAGGTCTCTCTCACTTGTACCAGACATGGCCGCCTCTCCTTGCAAACACACACACAACAGCCTGACAAGTTTTAAATCTAGCTTTGAAATTTTTGAAAAACAGCTTTGTGCTTTTTGTTTCTATTTGAAATCAAGCTCTATTTCTAAACCTGAGGGCCATTTAATTTTCTTTAGTTTTGATGTATGTGCAGCTCTTGTACTGATAGTTTTGAGGGTTCATAAAGATCCATTTTTTCTTCCTCAGAAACTTGCCTTTGGCAAGAGACACTGTTGCAAAGTGGTCCCCAAGCAGTGTTTTGGATCTCTTTCTCATTTTAGCAGTTAATCTGAATTTTGCCATAGGGCATACCTAGTATTTCTGCTCTGTGGATGTTCTTCACAATTCAGAATATGTCATGATAGGTACAGTGTGATATAGGAAAAGGTTGAGAGCAAGAGATTTTGTGGGATGTAGGTGAAGTGTGGAACACTGCAATCGAGAGAGAATATTCAAATGTCTCACTTAAACTGTCAGGCAAAGTAGATATGCAGTGAATGCATATGTTCTGAGAATATCAAATCTGCTCATGTGCTACCTTCAAAGAGATACTTTGAAATAGGAATTGCAGCTGAAATTAATTCTGTATGGCACTTTCCCCATCTTCTGGAATTGGCATTAAATTTGCCTAAGAACAAGACAAAAACTAGGCAGACATATAGAGAGCTTCTGGAAATGGTAAAATTCTCACTGGAATTGTGAAACAGTAAAATTAGTAATAAGATTTGGTGTATCCTTTAATTTTAATACTTCTGTCTACTTTATCTGGAAGTCACTTAATTAAAAAAGAAGGAAAGGAACACCACGAAGGCATGTATTAATTTTGGGGTAAGCTATGTGAAATCTGTCAATCTGAGTTCACCATATCTCTGAGATTCATTTTCTTTGGATTTGAAAATAAACCTTAAACCTCAAGGATGAAGTGCCACTATGGCTCATTTCATTACTTCCAGCAGACAATAAACCAGCTCAGAATTGGCATTGCCCCCACAGCCGTGCCCCTTTCCCCAGTGGCCTTCTGTGGAGGGAGGCTTGTGAGCAGAGGTCTCTCTCATTCCTGTAGCCCTCTTATGCCCAGGAAGGATCTACAGATCTTTGCCCTCGCTCTCTGGCTGGTCCCTGATAATTCCATGAATGCAAATACGGAGATGTACCTGGGATATTATTCTTCCTGTGTTTTAATAAGCAAAGCATGCTATTCCTAAACCTCCCTCCTCCCCAGTGCACTTTCTCTGACACCTGAAGGAGCAGCTTGTTTGATTTCATTTTCCTCTCTCTGCAGTCAGGCTGTAGACACAGCAAGCTTTGTGGTTTTTCTCTTGGACTGAAGGACAGAATTAATTGGCTTTGAAGTTTCCAAATCTGTGTTTCTGAAGAAGAGATTTACAATGAGCGACTGTGAAAGGAAGCCTCTGTGGAAGCCAAATCACTCTGAAACCAGAGCAGAGCTGGCTGGGTCAGATGCCTGCTCTAAAATCCTCTGTTAGCACTTGATGTGAAATTGAAATTGGAATGATTTCCGTGTCTCTGATGGAACTGGCTTTTCTCATGCTGCTCAAGCATCTGTGCAGATGATGATTTTGTCCTGGTATCTCTTAGAAAGTACTCTGAAATCTAAGAGTATTTATTTGCTTATTACCTTCTTAGGGAACCAAAATGAACGAAGCAACACCAACACCACTGAATTCTCCAAAAAGACTTAGCAGCAGTGGCTGTGCTCAGACCTGATCCCCTCGTGCCAGGAGCTGCCCAGCCCTGGTGATACAGAACTCTGCTGCACATCAGGAAAATTCCTTCCCTGTAACCCTACATAAGTTGGGAACTTGTAAAAACCAAAAATTTGAATAATTTTTGAGAAAGTGGTATTAAGTTTGGCTTTCTTGAGTGATGTTTAATCAGTAGGCAATATGAATAATGGCAAGGGACTTATTCTCTTGATCCCAGAGCAACAGGGTTCTTGGTGGTTTTGTCTAGTGGCCCCAAATTTCTAAATCTTGATTTACCAGAGGATGAGTTTGAACTTCTTGAATGAATGTGTGTTGTTGTTGACCACTTTCTACTTGCCCTCTAAACTCTTGGAATGGCAAAATCTGGGTTCTACTGGATACCATTCCCAAGATCCCTGACTGAATTCCTTACTTGGGGACCCTGGAAAAAATATCTTTCAAATTGCTGTGGGCGACTTGCAAATGGATGTGGATGAATATGTGATTCCATTGTGAAGAGCATCGTTAACGGCCTCATTTCCGTGGCGCAGTGGAACGTTCCCCGGTAAAAGCCTGTGGGAGGTAGGGTTATCTTTCACAGGAGTAGAATGAATTCTAACAGGAATGCACAGCAAATAACCTCAAAAAAATTTCCTTTTGGTCACTCCAAATGCAAAGCATGTTCCTTCTTTCTTGCTCTCTCCACTGTAAGCAATATAGGATAAAAAGTGTATGAATGACTGAAAAGTCACAATTAAAGATCAACACCTTCTCAGGTAACATTACTAAAATTAAAAAGCAATAGTGCATGTTTATCATCTTTTTGGACAAGGAAAGGCGTTTATTTGTGACAAGTTGGAGATTGGTGCACTGCTGACTCTCCTGTGTGGTGTCAGGTGTGGTAAAACACCCTGAGTCAGGTTTGAGGTGTTCAATTCAAGCTTATCCATAATGGAAAGCAAGCTAGCTTGCTAGTAATTAACACCTCTTGTAGTTTTGGGTTTTTTAAAGACAAATTAGTCAGTAGATGTAAAATTCTCATTCTTACAGTTGCTCAAAAATCTATGCTGTAATAATATTAACATATGGCTTGAAAATGCAAAGTTCCTCAGCATTTGAATTTTTAGAGTAAAGCTGTTTTAAAAAATTGCCTTAAAATCATGAGCAAAGACAAAGTAGACTGAAAAAAATAGACTTTCTGATTTCAAAATGGGAAGTGAGGTGAAGAATCTGTGGTGTTTCATAATGTAAATGTGTTAATTGCTAGATGCACGTTAGTTGGAAATGTTTCTAATATTTGATTTGGTTTTAACATGAAAGAATTTCAAAATTTATAATGTTTTAGACAATATTAATTGAAGTGGAAGCAAATCTTTGTAAAATCTGTTAAATGAGCTGAGAACTAAATGACTCCAAGCTATTTTGGGGATGTAAATAGTTAGACATCTCAACAGAGAAAACCACATATTTTTTCAAGGTTTGATCTTTAAACGTAAACAATGTTTGAACATAGCTGTTGCCACACAGTATTGAAGAATTTAATACTGCAATGTAAGGTGGCTGAACAGCTCATTTTGTGCAGTATAACCAGAATACCTGCAGTAAACAATGAGCTGTCTTACAGTGCTAAGATCTCTTTTTTTAGCCTTTTAACTGTTGAACCTGAAACAAAACACTATCTATTTCAAAGAAGTGATACTTCCAAATAAATTTTAGCTCTAGATGTATTAAACCCAAAAGACAAAAAAAAAGCCCCCAAAACTGAAGCTTATTTCTTAATTTCTGAGGCGAAGTAATGTAATGCAAAAAGAGAGGCTTTGCACTGTGTTTCAGGGAAGGTGACTATCCTACCAAGGTTATTAGAGAATTATGCATTTCACCTTTCAAGTGTTATCTGGCACTGCCACTATGGCTTATCATTAGCATATCCTTTGATACTTCCATGGTATCAGGAAAGATATAAACGTAAACCAAAATAGAGAAGGGACTCATAAACAAAACAATATTGTTACTATGTTGGCTCACTTAGAGAGGTAAATTTTTCTTTACTTTTTCTGCAGTCTTCTAAAATGGAGATAAAATTGTTTTAAGAACAGTCCAAACTTGTATCACAATGTAAATGATTTGGGAAACGAGCCCAAGCCAGTGTAGTCTGCATAAATGAAAGTGTCATCTGTGAAACTGCTTATGAGGGTGGGACAGACAATGGTCAGAAATAATAATATTGGGGTTTCTATTAGCTTCTAACCTAGCTGTCTTCTTCAAAACCATTATTTAAAGTAGGTTTGTTCCACTGATTCAGAAGTAGCTTTAAAGACAAAATAACTGCCTGGTGAAATCCTGTGGGACAGTAACTTTCTTCTTTTGGAGGTTGCCCTCTCTGTATGGGGCTGGAATAAACAGGGTAGGGCTGGAGTTGCAGTTTTCCCTGCGTGTTTCTTTGCAGATGTTAAAAGTGAATGTATACAACACATGTATAAAAAAATAAAATCAAGACATTGTGCTATTCTTCCATTTACCTTGCCTCAGTAGACAGCTAAGAGTGATGGTGGTCAGCACAACTTTTGTTCCAAAATGGGATCTGAATTAATCAATACCCATATTTATACATGGGAGTGTTCTGTTGTGGTACTTACAGCTACTGTACTATTTTATTACTCTACAAGGATTTATCCTTTGTTGCTTTGCTGTTTCTGTTAATGAGGAACTGAAATATTTTCCTAGATATATCAGTGGAGATCCCTGGGGTTCAATGCCTGCTTTTGGAAATCCCTACTGAATGTCTGAAGAAGAAAGCAATATCCCAACTTTTAAAAATTGAGGATTTAATTGCCATTTGCACGGTCTGCTACACATTCGTGTAATAAAATTGACCTTGCAAGTTTTATTGGTGTATGACTTAGCCATCATTCATACTTAAAGATTCACGGGAAACATCTTACACATTTTTATTTTAATATTGTTTGGCAAAGAGTTCAAACACCTATTGGAAAAAGACTTAACTTGAGCAGAGTAAGCAGCATATGCAAAACAACTCCTCAAAATCTCCAAACAACCATAATTTCCCCCTCCCTCCACCCCGAAAAATGTCTCCCAAAATTCAACACCAAAAGGAATTTAGAGTTGAGGCTGCCAAGACAATACTGCTTTACACCCCTAAGCCCAGCCTTTATACCTAAGAGTTCTAAAAAAATGTTTTTCTTTACTTCCTCAGTCAGTTGAAAACTATCAAGGCCGAGGGTATTGCAGACATTAACCCTGACCACCAGGACATGATTTTGAAAAGACTGGAAATGGCACATTCTTCAGCAAGCCGTGTAATATGTGCAGTGGGAGCATGGCAGTCCCCATATGGAAGTCCTGCTGACAGCAGCAAAATAGTTTTTTAAGCAGCATGTACTGTTATCCTGCTCCAAAGAGCTGTGAATTGTGTGGTGTGGAAGCCTGGAAGCCTGTACCATATCCCTCCTCCATCTGTGCAGGATGGCTATGGTGCCAGACAGGTAGTAGACTCTGCTGTGCTCTGCTACCCTTCATCTGCTTTCATGACTCCCACTAGTAAAAGCAGAATTATACTGCTGAAATTCAGTTAAATCAATGAAAGTCCATATGGCACAGGGTTAGTCACTTGTTTTCAATGCAGCCTTTAAAGGGGGCGAGCTTTTAATTTTGATGATATTTAGGTTCTTAAAATCAGGAGTATAATGCAGTTGAAGTCCCTGGTTTTAATAGATTATATGTGTTTAATACAATTAAAAAGCTAGCAGCAACACAAAAAACAACAACAAAAAAACCCCTCTGACATTTGTAGAAGAAAGATGTGTTTTTGACATGCTGGAAATGTAACTGATTTTGAAAACAGCATTTTAAGGTAAAGTTTCAAAATTCTATTCTCCAGTGCAAGACTAGTTTTCTGTGAAACAAGATTACTTTTTAAAAATTTTTAATAGAGCATATACATTTTTTAATGTTTGAAAATTTTCTCCAAACTCAAACCAACCAAATGCCCCTATAAAGCGTTTGACTTCCTTTCCCCGTCTTGTTCTTGGTAATTCAGTGCCAAGATTACTCACACCTGGTGCTTTTGTTTCTCCTTAGTATTCTGATTGCCTCTTGAAGCTCTTCACAGTTTCATTCTTCTACAAATGGCTCAGCTGTCTGGAAAAAGGCCGATTGCTTTTGTGAATTTCAGCATTGAGAAGCTCAGTAAAATACTCTTTTGATCTTTCTATAATTGTTTTAACAAAAATATATCTGCATTTCTGTGTTCATTCTTTAACTTAGATTTCTTCACGTATTGAAGTTGCAAATTAATCTTGCTCTATCAGTGTTATCTACGTTCGTCTTCTCAGCTGTTCTGCATGAGTTCTGGCTTTTACATTTTCTGGTGAAAATAAAAACTTGGATAATTTTTTTCCCCCATGCTGCTGATGTACAAGCTTTTCTCAGGTCCTCTGTTGTCCTGTTTTGGCCCTTCCTTTGTCCTCTGTATTACTGATTACCTTTTGATCTCTCAGCATATTTCATACTCACGGCATGTTTCATTTGCCATGAGTATTTTCTGGAACCTCTAAGGAGTCTTCTAAAGCCTCAAACCATTCTTGAATTATTCCCCAAGAGTTTCTGTCCATGTTTTAGGAGAATTCTACCTGTATGCTTTTGCATTTCTCAGATGGAATCCAAGCATTCCATACTTTCTGTTAATTTATTTATTTCAGTAATTCTCTTGCCTTGCTCTATCAAGATGGTAGTTGTGACACACTGCTGGTTGGTGATTCCACCATCCCCGATTTTTTTTGCATCAGGTACACAGCCCAATATAAACATCTTTCTGCTGAATCCCTGAGAGTATATCCTTTGTGCTGTATGATGGAATCCGGTTTTACTCCTTTTTATTTCAACTACTAAAGAAGCCCCAACGCTCAAAATATAATGAAAAATCCTTGTTTCCAAGGTTAACCATTGAAAAAGTAGGATACTGGTTAAGGTTGGCAGTAGATTATTTATATTCTGATACAGTTTTAAATTATTTAATCATTTTTCTTTAGAACTTCTGACCTAATGAATAGAGCGGACTTGCTCAAAGGTTTAATCAGTGCTGCATGGGGAAATAAATTGTGCATTAAAAAAAAAAATCATATTTTTATATTTTAAACAAACAAGTTTTCCTATGTAATATTCAACTTTATGTGCCAGGGCTATCTACTCAGAATGTCCTCCAGAAAAAAACCCCCTAGGTCTGATTTCTCTGATTCTATGCTAAGAAACCTTGTATGCAGCAATCCTAAAAGTTGGAGTTTTTTCATGCTGGCTGAAGTTAAACCCAATGTTTTGTTCTTCACTTTGCTGGATATAAGATGCTAAAATAATGTAATAAAGATGTTCACTAGAATAGTATAATTTACATAAGAAAACTGTTTTTTTTTTCTTTTGTTACAGACTATTGCCAAAAGGTGGCAGTCTTTGTCCCCAAAATCCTGCGCTCTCTAGGAAATGTTATGTATGGCAAACATAATTTATTCCTAGGTACACCAGATAATAAAAATTACTTTTTAAGTAGAGACAGAGGGTAAAACCTCCCACATTTTGAAGTTTAAGTGGGACATAGCTATAGTTATATTTTATTTTGATAGTGGAATGTTAAATAAAGCTTGGAAGGGAGCAGTGATGGGGAAAGAGCACTTCACAAGTAGTCTGCTGAAGAGCAAGAACTGCTTAGGTCTCAGATTTGGTTAGTGCCTGAAGTGCTTCATCTTTTGGAGATGCTGTTAGGAGCTGATGCTTTAGATCAGTAGCTTGCTGTGCTCATCAATCAACCCGATGAAATTAATAGAAACAATCCACTTCCGTTTAAATTCATGTTCAAGTTGTTGATTTTTCTTCACAAGTGATTCAGTTAGATCCAAGCAAAGCACAGATTGGTTTCTTACAAATTAGCCTAAAAAAGGCAATTGATGATAAATGATAACCTTGCTAAATATATGCAAAAATTTGGCTGTATGTTTTTTTGTTTTAAATTGTAGTTCTTTTGTTGTTGTGGTTTATTTTTATAGTGACAGTTGCTCAGGCTGTGGGAGGAGGATGGACTTTTTGGCAGGGCTCTGTTAGACCTGTAGTAAAGCAAGGGCTTCCTCTACTTAGCTGAGGAAATACCTGAGTAGTCCAGAAAGTGTTCAAAAGTTAATAACATGCCAAGATCTATTATTGAGTTAAAAGCGAGGAAAATTAAGTCATTTTAGGAGAACTTACCAGTGTTATACTTTGAATTCAGAAGTGTGGCAGGCAAATTTCTTGTCACCAATTGAAGAGCATGGAAGGAGTGTAAACTGAGCTGCACCTTGAGTTTATTATATATGCAATATCTCTCTATTACTCTCTGCCTAATTTTCTGAATCTCTCTCGTGAGGTTTTTCAGTCAATGGTTATCTCAGATCTTCTGCCAATAGTTACAATAGACTGAGACATTTTCAGATGAAAGAAGTCATTGCTCTGTCTTTTTAAAAAATTTATGGCTATTTATTGGTACTTACATTATTGAGGTCTTATATAATTTATATGGATTATGTGCGATATCAGAAATAGAAAAAATCCAGTTGGTGAGAACTCATTCTGAGCCATTTAAGTGTTACACAGAAGTGTTCTCCATTTCAATTTGCTCTTTATTTCTTCAAGGGCCTATGATGAAAGCCTAATTACTGAGCATGTTTGACTCATCTCTGTGTCCTGGTGTAGTGAAAACATTAATTATAAAGGTTTGGTCATAGAAAATACCTTTCATTTCATCTTCTTTTCACTAGAAATATAGAATGGTTTGGGTTGGAAGGAACATGAAAGATCATCTTGTTCTACCCCCTTCCATGGGCAGGGACACCTTCTACTATCCCAGGTTGCTCCCAGCCCCGTCCAACCTGGCCTTGGACTCTTCCAGGGATTCAGCAGCCCCAGCTTCTCTGGGCACCCTGTGCCAGGGCCTCACCATCCTCACAGAGAAATATTTCTTCTTGATATCTAATCTAAACTTGCTGCCTTTCAGTTTGAGGCCATTACCCCCTGTCCCATCACTACATGCCCTTGCACAAAATCTTTTTCCAGCTCTCCTGTAGCCCCTCTAGGTACTTTAGCATTACACGTTTCTCATGACAGATATTGCAAATCACTTTATTCAATTTATTACTTTGGAATGGGTTGTAACTGTTAAAAGGGCACAAAAGACCCTTTTAAAAAGCTAAATCTAATATATAAGTCTTTGAGAGGTTGCCCAACAGATTTAATAACCAATAGATGATGGATTTTAGAATCTAACACTGCACAAACACACCAGGTCTATCATAAGCCCCTTTCAGTGGTACCAGTGGGGTTTCATGAAGGTCCGATCCAAGACTGGCCCTGAGTGTTTGTTTAAGGTATGTCCTGCTATCACCCCACAAACCCCTGGCTGGAGGAACAATCCCCCATTCTCATCCCTGCCTTTGGCCATGCTGTTGCCATGCCAAGGACAGATTTATTGAGGTGTGCAAAGTCAAGGTGTTCACAGAGGCTCCAGCCTGCAAAGTGAAGGCAGTTTCACAGAATAAGGATTTAATTAAAGGGAAGCCTAGTTCCATATGGATCCACAGAGTTAGCTTAGATCTTTCCATTCTCCTATTATTTCTGTGATTCTCCATTAGTGTGTGAGTTTTAGATTGAACAACCACAGAAGGCAAGGAGCACCAATGGCTATAGATCTTTATGGCCTCATGGTTTGTTCATAGAAAATTGGTGTTTTGCACATGTTTCTCAGGGTCGAGTCGACTGAGACTTAAAACTGCTTGTAGCAACCGTAATGATCTCAGCGTTTTGGTTTTTCCCCCTTTGTTAGCACTTTGCAGGTTGGAGCACATTTGCTGGTTGTAGATAAATGGATGGTGGGAGAACCTGTGGTGCTGGGTGAGGGATTTCAGCCAGTAGAGGAAGCCAGCAGTGGGGGTGGTTCACAATTCTCCTACAGTCCAAGATAATGGGAAACTATTGTTATAATTTACTCACTGCCTCTGCAAACTTAAGTGAATAGCTTTTTTTAAGCTTGGTTGTAATCTTGGTTGTTACTTTTTGAACCTGCAGGCGTTGGCTAGCTCTGTGAAGACTCTTATTGTTCCCAGGTGCATTTTAGAAGCACTTTGAGAGTCAAGAGAAAAAAATTAATAAAAAAATGAGAGTATTCTATGAAATTACTTCCCTAGGTCATACCAAAATCTAGAGGTGTGTCAAACTTAATGGAAAGTATGTGCTGCATTGCATATTTTACTTAGTTTTCCAAATAAATCTGCATACAATAATTAAATGGTGAATGTTTCAATTGATAAAAACTAATTAAGAGGTGAAAGTATAGCAATCTTTTAGTCACTAGGAGAATACAAGTTACAAGACTCTTCTTAATAAGGAACAAAACACCCCCTGGATTTGAACTCATTACCTTTACAAAGCAAAGCAGATAAGGTTTTGATTATGCAATGCAGCTTTTCCTTTGGGTTTGGGAATTTGCAATTTTCCATTAATTACAAGGACAGTTTAATATTGTTCTTAAATAGTTTGAAATATAATATTATTACAAAAAAAAAAAATTATAAAAATAGTTAATGAATAGATGGGATGGAGTCTATACATGAATACAGACTTGCCAATCTGTATATATCATCTGGGACTTCAGCATTAATCCATAGGGTACCAGCAAAACCTTTGAGATACATGGAACTGATGTCCAGTTACTAAGTCTGGACAAGTGTCCACACCGGAAAGTTTTTCCAAAATGTCCAAAACCAGAGAGTTTCAACATAGCCCATATTTCTTTTTTGTACTAGACCAGCCAGAATATACAAAACTATGAAAAGACTGAATTATCACTTAATCTGAAAGTTGATTTTATAATTATTTCCAACATTCTCAGAAACCAAGTCTCCAGAACTATAAAGTATGGTTCGGGAGACCAAAGAAGCTTGGAATTTTATCTTTGAACTTCATCTTTTTACAAGAGAGAAACCAGGGGAAATGCATTGGTTTACTCTTTTAAACATAATACTGATGTTCTTTTCATTAAGACTCTGTAGCACTTCTGTTCTTGGGAACCAGCTCTTGAAATTGGCAGGGCTGGGGCCTTGACACAAGGTTTTCTTTGAAATTCTGTTCCAGCTGGATCAAGTTTTTAGCATTTGGAAACTCCACACATGGAGGCATATGGCCATTAGAAATGTATCACAGCAAGACTGTCTGCAAGTGAGATCCTTTAAAGTTCTTTACACTGTGAATTTTCAGTACTGGGTTGAACAAGACTTTCCCCCACCTGGATCATTACTTTCTTATTGCTTGAGCCAGCAGCAGGCAGGGGAAGCTGTGTCTTTCTCTCCTGAGGCACTGTCAGTGCATCCATGTGCCTTCTGGACTCAGGAGAGAGTTTTCATCTCTCTGTGCTCACATTAGGGCACTGGAAAATGGGAGGGTCAGCAGCCAAGTGGATCTGTTGATGGGTTTAGGAGAGGCTGAGGAAGGTACTGCCCCAAAGAGCAGAGACTGGAGAAGAATGAGATGGTCTAAAGAGACAAAGGAAACAGAATTGGACTGTGCTATGCAAGATATTCTAGATGTGCTTAATGAGAGTGCAAAAGGAATAGGGAAAATTGGAAATGGAAGTTGGCAGAGCGAGGAATTGGTAGGGTCCTAGAAAAGACTGGTCATGAACGTGCTTGACAGTGTGAACACCAAAGCTATTTTGAAGAAAGAATAATTGGTAGGCACTACAGAAGAAGTGGAGAACAGTATGAAAAATTTAAAAGTGGAGTTTGGGACACCTAATGTGACGTTAATAAGCTCAGAATATGGAGACGGGTAGAAAAGAAATAGGAGTGTAGGTCTAGGGCTGTGCTTAGTAAGGAAAGGAGCAGAACTAAGCCATGGCTATGTTTGAAGGCAGAATTTGGTATGTGCTAGTATTGAATCCATGCCTGTTTAACCTGAAAGGTAACACTGGATTTCTAAGTCTTGGGTGAATGCTTGCAAAATCCACTACTGATCCATCTAGAAATGGGTATCAGGAGCTTGCTACACATCTTCACAACAATGCTCTATTTGCCTCAATATCTATCCTAGAGAGTTCTACTTGCAAGAGGAAGTTGGGAAGGTTTTAGTCGAAAACTCAGTTTCATTTTCCTTTCAGTTTTTTAAAATTTTGCCTTTCAGTTAATCTATTGGCAATTGACATCCTGACCCTGTGAGAATTAAAAACCAGTTCAATGGAAATTGCATTTCTTGGTGTGAAAGAGAAGACAAGGCTCTGTACCTTGTGATCAAGTGCTGGGCTAGACAATGGAAGTAAGTCCCTGCGAACTCTGGAACTGACCTTTGTTTTGAGTAATAAGTCTTCAGGGATTTTTCTGCTGTTATGTGACAGTAATCTGGTTGGAAACTGAAAGGAGGACAGTATATCATGACTGGTTTGGTTGAACAAGGCCACAAATTGCAAGATGAATTTGAATTAACTTGGGGGATTGAGCCTTAGTGCAGAGGTGAGGAAAAAGCTGAGTGAGGGAACAAAGCAAAGACACTTTATTGCACTTGGTCCGCCTAAATGTAAACAGAACAGAAACACCTCAACTTGTCCCAGGACTGCTGTCAGGAAAAAGCATTGCTTCAGGTGTCCTTTCCCTTATTGAGTGAACATGGGAATGTTTCCATTTCTCTTGAGCTCATTTGTTTTGTGCATACGGTGTGGGATTCGTGTCCCTTAGCTTCAACCACATAAATTTAAACATCTAGCGAAGAAATGAGTGAAGGAAAAGTTCCAAAGGTCTTGCTGTCTTTTATGAGCTATTTTAGAATGGGACATGCAGCACCTTTGGAGTTTTCTGCCTCTGCATATGAAGGATGTTTAGGTAACTTCAGTGGAGAGGTGATTAACTTTGAAATAGACGAGGTTAGGTGAGAGAAATCCAACCAACAGAGAATTTTGCATTAAAAGAATTTACATGAAAACAGTTATCCCAAATCTTTCTCAAGTAAGATCTGCCAAGCATCCAGCAGTGGTGCTGAGAGCTGTCAGAGCTGAGGGAAGGCTATTTTTGCTCAACCATGTATGTCCTCACTGGCCTCAAATGCAGAACAGACAGTCTGTCATTATCCAAGCAGGAGAGTGATTGTGACAGTCAGGTAAAGAGTATGACCTGTGGCACCTTAAATGTGTGAAAAAGATTAATAAATCAGATGTTTTAATCTAGTGGTTTCCACATACAGGAGGGGAAAAAGGGTCATAATGACACATAAAAGTTAGTGTTGACAATATATTTAAAGGTGTGTGTAAACAGGTGGGTGCTTGGACTCACAGGCCTGCTTCCCTTGCTTTTGAAAGGTGTTTTACAAAGTAACATTTTGATTAGATTTTAAAATTTATGTGGAAGAGAACAATGCACTGGTTGTGAATTATTCATTGAAAGCAGAACTTGACAAATTGTATTGCCACGTTGCAAGCGAAATTAAAAGGATGCATAAAGGTATTTCCAGAGAATTACACAACCTTGGGTGGATGCGTGGTTGGTGCAAAATGCAGAAGAATCTTCCTCTTGGCCCTGAGGCAGGAGAGGTGGTGGCTGAAGGAGCTGGTTGTTACTGTATCCCAGCCAGACAAATCACATTTTAAATATCCCTGGAACAGCTCTAAGTTGTGTCTGCAGCCGAACTGACTCCTTGATGTCTGGGACTTACAGAATTAAAAGTATGGAATAAAACCCTATTTAACACCTCATTCTGCTCTGTGCTAGACATAATAACATGGTAGGAGCAGATTTGATAATCTGCATATTTTATATCTGATATATTGGCTTTGTGCAGCCT
The DNA here is from genome assembly GCF_020740725.1 of Corvus hawaiiensis. Taxonomy (NCBI): domain Eukaryota; kingdom Metazoa; phylum Chordata; class Aves; order Passeriformes; family Corvidae; genus Corvus; species Corvus hawaiiensis. The sequence continues at coordinate 16,629,866 of NC_063223.1, read as the reverse complement.
TTTGAGCACTAAAGAACTTGGTACAAGACAAATGTGTTATCTTCTTCATATGGAGCCTTCCTTCCATGCCCTAGCAGTCTCCAGATGCCATAATTAAATATAGTGTTGGCCTAGTTAAGTAGAAATGCATCTAATTACTCCAGGATTGTCTCAGCCACTGTTAGGCAATGTGTGAATTTCATGTACTTTAATCCATTTACAGTTTCATTTCTGTTTGTCCAGCACTGTGCCAAGCTGAACTCTTGTTGCTTCAAAAAAAACCAGCTAGCACTCTAACAACAATCAACCTGAATATCTGCCAGTTTTGAATGAATATAAGTGGATAATTGAAGTTATTTGCGATAATTGCATATGCTAAGCTTTTAATTTATTTTTATCCTTTATTTGTAATTTCTGCTTTGATTGTGCTTTGCTGCACTTAGTGTGGCTGAGCATTGTCTGGCTGGGTTGCAGTGGAATTTGATAGTAGTCATGGAGCAGGCAGTTTTTGTATGGCATTAGTTGCAAGATTGATTTCTATCTTAAGCCACAAGCACTAGGAAATCGAATATCAAGATAACAGGCACTAAATAATTTTTGGTGCACCTTAGTCACAGCAACAGCAATTTTAGTGATAAAATTTCCTAGAAAATACCTCACAGCTGAGGAGAACAACCCAAGGAATAAAATATGCTGCTGGGCTTTCTGAAAAGAGGAAACTTCTGTGTGTTTGTGTGTCCCTGTGCTCAGGGATTAAACCAGCCAAACTGCCAGTCTGGTGTCATTGCCCCGTCAAAAACCTCGTGTGTTTCTGACAGGAGCAAATGTTCCTCCAAGGTCAGCATCTGTGTCTGATGCTTCTCCATGCATTGTGGCAAACACTTATGCAAAGCTTTTTGTGATAAAACACCGAGATTTGGAAGCCTGTTTGCACATTGGGCATTCATTGCTATCTGATGGGTATGGGCTTGGGAAATAATACTGAGACAGAGGAACAACATCAAATACTCTCTCTTGGCTTCTTTGCCTTCTCCACTAAATGAGATGTGAAAGGAGCAAACCCCAGAACTCCGAGGGAAGTAAGGAGGACCTGCAGCAGAATTAGCACCATGCCAGAATATTACCTAAGCTCACTTAATGCTAATAAATCTTGTTCTTTCTCAAAACAGCCCGAACTTGTCAGAAGTTTTCAAGCACCTGCAGCCTTACAGATTTTCTGGAGAGGAAAACCCCTTTTTCACGTCAGAAATGAACCCCAAAATGGGGAAGTCATGGGAAGGTACCTGGGTAATGTTTCTAAAGTTTAGTGCCCTATTGCTGAGTGCTCCCACATGCACGGCGTGGGCTTCTCACAGAGAGGCCAGTGAAGAAAATTGCTCTGATAATGGAAACACAATCTCGTTTCTCTCCCAGGAATACTTTCAACTGCTGAACTATGTTTAAATAGTTATCTGGCAGCACTTTAGGGAATATTTTTGGCATGTTCACAGCTCAATTACTGTAAATTTTGATTGGAAATTAGGCATGCAAATCAATAGTAGGGTTATTAAAATTGCACTGAATATTTCACCTGAAGAAGGGTAACTATTTGTAGTTATAAGTGTTTTCTGTATACAGAAAACTGATGTTTCAGTGTACAGAAGGCTGCTAGTTTTTGGTTGGTAATGTACTAGAAATCTTGCTACAAAATATGAAAGAAATAAAGTTTTAAAAACAGGCATAGGTTTTCCTTTCTTGTTATCTGCTGTTTTTCTTAACAAAGTTCATTATATTTGATTAAGATAGAAATCTTGGTTACAGTTCCATACATAGGAGTCAGAGGGACAAACCTGTTAAAGTTACACAAATTATTGTTACTATTTTTTCTTCCAAAACACATCTCAAATCAACCTCAAAGTCGTATTCAAATTTTTTAGGAACCTCAAACAGATCTGATGCCAAGGCAAATAATGAGAAAGTTCTTTGGGGTTCAGGGCTATTTTTTGTAGTTAGTTGAATGCATTTGATGCTGGACTATAAGAGCAGCCTACAGGTTTATCTACATTTCTTTAATAACTGTGATATCCCAGTGCCTTTTTTGAAATGAAAAGTTATTATATTGATATTATGGGACATACACTATTTATGTTTTGGACTGAGATGGTACCAGTACCTAGCTGACACTAGTTATAAGTAAATTAGAGCCATCTTCTATCCTTTTTTTTGTGATTTGTTCTGGTTTGCAGAAGAGCAATTTTGAGAAGTATTTCTGGTTTTATGTGTTGCAGTTGGTTCATCTTAGAAAAATAGAGAGGAAACAATGCAATATAAATTTTTCTTTAAGATTTCATAGCTAAAAAGAGAGAAGAGCATAACTTCACTCAGCATTTATAGATAAAGATTAGTAACCCTCCACAGTTTAGGAGTTCAGAAACTGTTTCAAATTTGGTTATGCTTATGAATTTATTTAATCTAACTTCAGAATGGGATTCTAATGAAAGAGAATCATTAAGAAGTAATCTAAAACCTTTAAAAAGTGCATGAAAAGAGAAAATATCTGAGAAGCTAAAATAACTACCCTATTCTCTGGATGTTTGTGTGATGTGTTTTTCTTAAAAATGTTATTTACATCTTTTATTTTCACCTTTCTTTCCATTTCTGTTCCTTTTCCCTCTTTTTGTTGGATTCTTTTTCCCCCTCACTCATTCTGTTTCACCTTTCCTTTGCTATCCCTATAACAACCTAACTTCAAAGAGAATTTATCTGGGAATATCAGTTCACTGAAATTATAATATAATTTGTCAAGAAAATTACCCAATTCAGAGATAGCTCAGTGATTTATTAAAAAAAATACTGTGAGGTAACAAACAAATTTTCATCTCTCAGCTTTTTCTATGTTGTTTGTGATATCAGTACCACTGAATATACCAAATATAGACCTTCTGGTTTGGTGAACATTTGAGGTTTTTTGTGGATATGTTATTTGTTCATCTTTTGCTTCATGCCCTGTTTTTATCCAGGTTCCATTGTGATATTCTGGGTCAGGCAGTTCACCTTTCTCATGTTTATGTGTATTGGGAAAGTTCTAAGGATTCGTTCCTTAACTGGGGGAACCTCAAGAGAGCTGTGTGTTAGAGCCTTATAATTGCTTTATCTAAAGATTATGTGCTGCCCTTGACCTGCCTGCCCATGTGCACATAGACAGTTTTCCACATTTAGGGCTAAATTCTTCTGAAAACAATCTAGAATGGTGTAGCTGTACCAATTCTCACTCTATGTTCATAATTCATTGCATGTAAGTGCATGCAGAGAACTCACAATTCCCTTCAGGATAACCACAGCTTGGGAAGCATTTACTTGCTACAGCAAGGATTTGAGAGTGTGGTTACTCAAATGAAAATATATTGGCAATTGTATTAAGAGTGTCATTATGAACTGTTAAGCTAAAATTGCTAATCATGCTAATGTTGAGAATTATTGCTAGATAACTGCTCAATCATTAAAATATTTTAAAAGGGGTTTTTTGCCTCCATATAAAAATGTTGCAGTATTACATGTGGTTTTTATATTTTTGCCTGCAGAGTGCTAAGGAATTTTTTCCATCATGCTTCATCCCTTTGGGGACTTCTTTAAAAAAAAATCCAATCAAAAACTCCCCTCAAAACACAACAAAACCCCATGAAACATTTGCATTCAATTTCTTCATTCCGATATAATTTGTGTATATCCACTAATATGTCATTTTGTGGAGTTGGGCTTATTATTGGCTTCCCTTTTCTGTAACTGTCCCAGATTTCTCATGGTCTCCTTCATAATGGTGTTGAGATACTTAAAGCAAATTGTGGTTAAAGACTGATACATAGAAAATGCAGCATATGCTTGTATTGTTTTCATTTCATGTACCAAACGTTTAATTTTTTATTTAGCTTTGTGAGGGCAATGCATAAAATATGCTTACATATTTGCTCCTACAGCTTCAAGGAAAAATTCCTATCAGTAGACAGTTCACTTCTTTGTCATTGAGTTTCTTGTAGAGAATGTTGCTGAAATGTACATTAAAAAAAGTAACAAGTGAAATCTTAATGAATAATTCAATAAAATACCAAGCATTTTCATTTCTGAGCTGCCCTTGTTACCAGATGTTTCTACTATTACCCGTCTTATGCTTCTCTAGTTATTTCTTACATGTGGAGATAAATCTTAGTTTAAATTTATTTCACTGAGGCAAAAATGTAATTGAAACACATTGGGATCAATACAAACTATATAAGAAGCCATGAATTATTTTTCAGCCCGCCAGGTACTAATATCTAATATCACTGGTATCTCATGAAATACAATAATAATTTTTCTTTTGATGAGTAAGTAAATATTTCAGCACAGAAAGAAAAACCATGGTTTTCTTTTTCTTATGAAAAATTCTTTTCTGTATGAAGAATTTTTTTGATCTTTTACTTTTTTTCCTCTCAAACTCATCAGTCATGAACTTTTGTATCAGGTGAGCACAGAGTAGTAATACACCTATGGCTTTATTATAAAGGACAACACATCTGCAGTAATGCATTGAATTAGAGTAGTTGTTCTACATAAAAGGCCTTTTCCATACTTGAAAAACAAGGGCTAAATTTGTAAAATCCTTTCAGCAGGCCACTAGCATGCTAAATAAAGATGGGCTTCTGAGAATGTTCAAATGTGTATGAATTTGTTTCAGTTTCTGTAAGGTTTCCCCCTCAGAGGAGTAAATTTGTGTTACTTCCCTTTCTAGGCTCTAAAGACAAAAATTTAGTGGCTCAAATGTACGTTCATTAATGTTTCACATTGCAAGGTCTGTTCTTAGTACTGTTCAAATAGTACAGGAGTAGTGGGAACAGCTGCACAGAAGTTCACTGTTTCCTCTGAAATGTTTTTCCACGGATCCCCCTCCTGCAGCAGATTGGGATGCATTGTTATTGATGGGTTCTTTTACCCCTGTACGTGGGAAGATGAGCTTGGACATTTTGCCAGTTCAGTTCTGGTTTGATTTGCCCAGCACTGGAACCATCTCAGTTCAGTTCCAGTTTGGGTCAAAAGGGTTTGCTGTGACCAGCTGGGTTTTCATGGGACAAGATGTTTAAAGCTGGAACCAGTCAAATGTCAGGGATGTACTCCCAGCACAGGGCTCAGGGAAGGTGGCCCTTTGCTGGGCTTTATCAGCCAAGGTATCAAGAGTGTTTCTAGTTTGTAATCTCATGTTTGAGATTGTAATTCTGCACCAAAGAAGAGGTCTGGAGAGCCTCCCCACAGGGTGTGCAGGGAGGGGCAGAAGCCCAGCAGAGGGCCCAGGGTTTTGGGGCTTGTGCTTGCTGTGGGTAGTGGAAGGTGGGATGGAGCAGTGAAGGAAGGCTGGGAATTGCCACTGCTCCTCAGACCCTGCTGAGCACAAACCCTCCCTGCAGCCCCTGTGGTTCTGCTTAAACTGTCAGTGTTCTGCTCAACCATTTTTCTGCATTGGCAACCAGAAATATTTTTCTTGGTTCAGTTTCCATTATAGTTCGAGCTGTATAGCAATCAATATGAATTCTGATTTCATTTTGATTTATATCCAAAGAGTTGATAAATGTGCAAACTGTTATGAAAAGGGGGAAAAAAATGTGTGCACGGCTGCCCACTCTGCATATCGTTAATGAGAGTCTGGACCTCGCTTTGTGATGTAAAATATTTGAAAAATATCTATGTGCACCAGTGCACATTCAGCAAAGAATATAAAAGTCATGTACAGAGTATTCTTTGTTTGATTTTGGGATGTACATATATGAATGTTCAGGTAGATTAAATAAAAAGTAGGAGTTCCTCCCATGGCTAAAATACTCTGAAGTATAAAGAACCCTGAGTAAAACCTTAGAAAGGGTATAATGTCATTTCCCAATAGAATATCTGCAGCAAACCCCTCTATGAATTAAATGATTTGGGTAGCTGTGTTTTGGTGCAACCCTGTTTTTTTCCTGTCAGATGATAACGGTGAAGAACAATAACTACTACAGGGAACTCTGGATATTGCTAAGAGGGTAAAACCACTAGAGAATTGCTGCCATTCAGTAAATGTTACTTCTGTAATTGCAGAAAAATCTTGTGGTAATGTACCGTGTTAAGGTAGTATTTCATATGCTCAGTAAAAAAACCTAGTCTCTATTTTTCTTATCATTTATAGCTGATGTGTAATTTAGAAACTCATTTTTATGTCAGTTTCTTGAAATCAAGTGTGTTTGAAATACCTATTTTAATGTTAAGGAAGGTTTGAAAAGGGCTGCTATGTGCAAAATAAAGTCCAGCGTGAAATAAACTTTATTTTTTTTCTCTCAAAAATCATTTCAGAATGGGAGCTGCAGGAAGCTGAGCACTGATGGGAAAAGTGACCTTTTTATTTCTTTATTTATTAATAGTTGAGCAGTTGTAACAGTTTTGTACCACCAGCTGTGGATACTGAGGCTTTAAGAAACTTTTTTAAAAAAAATCTGTATCATTTATTTGTATTCAATGAAGTATGAGAGCAGATGGATTGCACAATGCTCAAAAAATCTCTGCTTTTGTACCAGGTTATAAAATTGTTATCCATTATTTCAAAAACACACCTTTTTTTTTTTTTTTCCCAGCGCCTTGTTGAAGCTGCAGAAGATGCTTACCTGAAACATGAATTTGATGCTGACTTACAGGTAGTAAATAATTACTTTCGTGACTGTTTTTCATCAGAGTATATATAATGGTTTATACAATAGCTTGCTTGAAGAGCTGCTGTAGAAAGCCAAGCATGTGAGTAATAGAAGGATGCTGATTACATAAAATGGAATTAATGAAGGCTGTCTCAGTATTTTGACAGGTTATGTACTTAGCGCTTGTGTGTTGGGACACCAAGCAGGTGGATTTTACTCTTTCAGAGATTTCATTTAAACTCCCTTGCATATCTGAGCAGGTCACAATTTTAAGCACAGCAGTTAGCCTCGTGTTGTGTTGCTGCAGTGTGCTGGTAAGGAATTGCTCTGCAGAGAGGCGAGTTTGCACATGGGGTGGGACCCACAGGGACAGGATTAAGTATGACCTTGATTTGTGCAAGTGCTCTGTGTTTGGATCTGTGTCTAGAGCAGACAATGGTTTTCCTCTTTCCTAGGAGCCCTTAGAGCTGCACCACTGTTGTGTGTTGCCTTTAGGAATAACACGGGAGGGAGCAGCACCGTGGCAGCTCACAGCTAAAAATGTTTAAAAGAAAAGCCTTTGCCTGAATAAGACGCATAATTTAAAAAAAAAAAAGGCTGATTTTAGAAACCGAGTAATTTAACCCGACATTGAAAGTTTAACAGAAAGTCTTACTCGGTGCTTAGATGAGTAAATACCTCCTTACCTTTAATTGAATTCCTATATCCATGGTTCCTTGAATGCCATGTTAGGTGGAGTTTTGTCTACTTTGCCTCTACCTAGTTTTAATTTTAAAACTTTCTGTGAATGTTTGCCATAAGTCTATTTAAATTTTAAGCTTAAAGAATTAAAGGAAACAGAGACTTTTTCCATAGATATTTTCCCATACGTGTATCTAAGAAATAAACAGATCTGTTAAGTTCTGTTTTCAGATTTTGCCATGGTTACTTCCTCTAATCAAAACCACTTTATTTTAATGAAAATATGATGCAAATTACTGATTTCTCTGCAGAAAGAAAAAATAGAGTAAACTTATCAGAGCCAAGCATAAAAAAATTGAGTTTAGAAGGCTGTAATACTGAGATCTGTCAGCCCAGGTTCGAGTAAGGATGAAATGAGCACAGTGAAAATGATAATTCACATTATTGTTGTATATTCGAGGAGTGCTGGGTTCTGTATTCAAGTGTTTTAGAGTTCTATTACTCTCCAGCCTTGCAGAGGTGTGCTGTGTTTCATTTTGTTGAACTTTAAGCCTTGGAGAAACAGGAACTATTGTCTGAATAAATCAGAAACGCACTTCATAGAAGATGTTTTAGAGGGCTACAGTAAATGCTTCTTCACTGCAGGACAGTTCTCACTTTGACAAAGTCCTTTTTTTTTGCCGGGGCTCTGCGATATTAACACTTTCAGGAAGCCAGTTAAAAGCCATTTGTGTCAGCAGCATTAACAGGACAATCAAATCTTTGTGTGGAGCTCTGTTGTTTATTACTGTCACGGTCCATTAAAGCTAATCAATTGTTAATCTTGGTTTCAGCGACCCTTTTGCAACCCTTGCTGGGTGATTGTTGTTCTTTATCAAAAATCTCGTAATACCATCTGCTCAGTATAAAGTAATGGCCGGGATGATTTGATAGTGTACATTCAAGTGGAGGGGGACAGAAGGCTTATATAATGTACAGTGTATACAATTCTGCTATCAAAGAGGAATTTTTTGGCATTTGTATTGCTTAGGCTGACGTGTGGAAGATGGGATTAAATGCTTTCAATTAGTGATATGTGATATAGCACCAGCCTGTGGTCTTTGTGCTCAGATATTCTGGAAATTCAGACAGCCCATAAAGGAAGTAGTTTTGCTTTTTATTTGTCCAACATCACCTTCTGTGTCTTGAGGACAGCATAGATAGTATTGTTTTAGTACATAAAAATGATAAAGGGGGGAAATAAAATTGTATTAATATTTTTATTGACTGTAGAAAAACACCAACTTAAAGAAAATAATAACTGTGAGGGTTCACCTTTCAGACTGCTGGTATTCTCTTCAGCAATGCTGAAACTGTATTACTTGGTTAGACTAGACTCGATCCCTTCTGGGGCATTTTTCTTAGTAACATTATTAGCTTTGTCCTTAGTTATCCAATAGGTATTCTAATCAATATACTGTAATTCTGTGTAATGGTCTAAGCACTCAACTATCTATCCCTGGACTGAATCTATTGGCACCACCAACCTTGTAGTTAAAAAATAAAATTCCAAGAGAATTGAAAGGAATAAATCAAAATGTTTGATGTGATGTTTAACTCATCAGCATCATACATTGCATATTTGAGTAATGGCCCAACTATGAATCAATGAAAACAGTCTTTAAAGATTTAACCTGCAATATTTGGGGTTTGGGTGATTCTTTTTTTTGTTTAGGGATATGAGGTTATAAGGTAATAACCATCTAAATGCTACTTACATTTGAGTCTCAGTCCAAGGTTTTCTTACCTCATGGATATGGGTGTAAGTCATTCTGTGTTATTAAATACTATTTTCAAGTTTATAAGTGGAATTTCTTTAGTCATGCCTAATGTATTTGGGGATGTAAACTAAGTTACCATTTGTATTACTGCAGCAAGTTGCCCTGTCACAATATATTCACAGGTGTAAAGAATTGCTCCTCTCACTTCTTCCTTTATATGGGAATGTCTGTGCTCACCTTTGTTTAAAATGAAGCCATCTCCCTGATTTTGAGACTTTAACATGATGGAAAAACCCCCAGCAAAGAGGTCAACTGCCAAACTCATATACCCAGCAGGAATATTGGCTGTTGCATGTTTTGAAATGATCCTAAAATTATCCTTTAGTTTTCTTGGCATAGCTATTTGCCAGAGAAAAATTTTTAGAGAAAGATAATAAAGAGAGTGACATCTTCTGATAGGAGATGATCTTTAAAAAAAAAAAAAAAAAAATCAAGTAATTTATAATTATTGTGAACTGAAATTTGGCCTCCTAATCTTTTACTACCTCTGTGCTTGGGTGTGTGTTTCCTAAGATGTGAACTGCCTTGTTATGGCTCACAGAAACACTGTGGGGGATTTGGTGTTCAGACCCATGAAGAGGGTCTGAAGTGGAAACCTCTTCCCTGGATCTGTCATGTAGCTAAAAATTTGTCGCATATGCAGCTGATACAACCACAAAGGTGTTTAGAGGCTCTCTCCTCCCACCACTTTTCCTCAAACCACTGGAAACTGGACAGATTTTGAAGGGTAAAAATGCACCAATGTGGTAGGCAGCTGCTGCTCTCCTGCAGTGGGTGGCAAAGCACCCTCAGCCTGCAGCCACGGGGCTGGGGTGGCTCCTGAGCCCTGGGCACACTGTGCCATCCATGTGACTGTAACTGAGCTCTGTGCACACAAACCTGTGCTGTCACCAACTGGACAGAGGGAGGGAAGGATCCCTCTCACAGGGCCGGAGCATTTCTGGGTTTCCATAATCTCAGGAGGTGGGCGCTCAGCGGTGGAGCTGGTGCTGGAGTTCTCAATGCGGCAGTAAAAATAACTTGTGCTTTGTTTCTTATAAACAAAAAACCCCCATCAGTCTTAGAACAAAGATTTATAATACTTAGTTCCTATCCAGTTTTCGTACTTCTGACCCCAATGACAGGAGGAAGTCATATAAAATTTTGTCATGACTACTTGTTCATTTGCTGACTGATTTCACTACAAATACACATCCACAGGGTTGTTCTTTTATTTTCTCTGTGTTAATTAAGTTCATTAGTTCATTTTCTTTATATTCCTGCTGAGTTTTCTCTGCATGTGTGTGATGTGATGATAAAAAACAAGGTTATTTCTTTCTACTAGAATCAAAGCTGGTGCACAGTTGATGCACTGGAATTACCAGGTTTTCTGATTGTTGTAGTTTTACTTCCTGCATAAGATAGGAGAGATTCAAGTGCCAATATGTTAAGATGTTTGACCTAATTTCAGTTTTATGTCCAAAGACTAGAAGAGGATTAATCAAATGGTTTTTAGGAAAAGATTACTTTCTTTTAAGAATACTCTTAAAGTTAATTTAGTGGGATAAAAAAGGAATACTGGTATAAGGCTGTTTTTCATTATTCATTTTTCTAAGATCTATACCATATGGCTGACCTGCAAGGAAAAGGTTTGCAAAACTATACCAGAATTAGGTACCTGTCTGCCAGATTTTGCTGTCTGTTAACTCCAAATTGCATTTCGTGTCCTTGAAAAATCACATCCTTACTCTCAGACTATGTGTGTTGGCTACATAAAAAATCTTGTGAAATCAGCAGATGGAGAGTTAAGGGGTTTCCAGTGGTTTACACATGTGAACAATATACTTTTTAATGCATATTTTAAAAATCTACAAAAAGTAAGACTTCAGATGTTTAGGAGAAAGCACAAATAGTAAAAGAGGGCTGAGGAACACAATTAGTCCAGTTCATGGGGTTTACAGCTTCTGGGTCTAATCCAACTGTTACTATTACTCAATAAGTTTATTGTTCAAGGAGAGCTACCTGACTTTTACTAATTGTGAAATTTAGCTGTTAGCTATAGAGCTTAAATATAGATATAAAATTATAACTTAAATTGCTGCTACTTTTAAAAAAATCTGACCTAACTATTTATTTAGTATAATGATACCAGGCAAAAAATTATAATGATGGATTGTTAAATGCTTAGTGATTGAATCAAAATTTAAACAAATAGATGATAATTACATTGACATCAGGTACTGGAAAATACAAGGAACAGCTATTCCACATAATCTTATTAAACTCCTATTATAACACACGCATTACTTTTATGTTAGTATTTCAGACAAGTCTGTTTGCGCATTTATTATCTCGCTAATATCGTATGAGGCACATGGTAAATAGATTTACAGTCTGTTAACATTTTTCTGGTTGTTAGAATAATGTCTTCTATTCTGAAGTCAGCTCTTGAAGGGTCCTGAACATCCACAATGGGAAGGGAAGCCTGTTGGACTTCAAGCACTTGTAACCAATAATTGAAATTACTTTTTTTTAAAGTATATTTAAAATAACACTGCAGTGTCTGAAGGTTGATGTTCTTCATGGATTGTTTATCCAAACTGATTATTTTCTAAATCAGAAATCAGTCTGTCTAAACTCTGAGCCTGGAAACAGCCTGAATTCCTTTTTAGACTTTTGTTGGTCCAAGTGCTCTCAGCTCTGTTTGGGTGGAATGTGGACACTGCAGCTGGAGCTTGAGAATAAGGCAAGAGGAGAAAGACGGCCTTAAGTTCACACCAATCTAAACTGTAAACTTCTTGAGGCCCTGCACAACTCCTGTAGAAGTAGCTGCAGAGCACTACCATTCATTTATTTGTAAGATCTGCCTCTGGAGCTCTTTCCTGAGGTGCCTCACACAGGATCTGCTCTCAATGGGTTTGTCCCTATCTCACTTTGACACTCGGGGTCTCTGTGGTTTTGTTCATGCAGCTGGAGGCACAGTTTGGATGTAGCTAGGATGGAGAAATGCTGCCAGCACCTGCAGAGGTGTGGTTCTTATTCTGAATAGTTTGAATTTTTCCATACTGGTCAAAAGGTAGGGGAGATCAAGGAAAGGCAGTAAGCATAGAATTCAGAATGTCCTTAAAAACCAACTGCATCACCAAAGGCCCAAACTGTTAAGAATTACAGTGCAGTTTGATGGCTAAAAGGAAAGAAAAAATGTACAGAAACCTGTGTCTAGTGAGCTAACGAACTACAAGGCACAGCATGATTATGATTTAAATCATAAAAGCATCTGTTAGAGTTTTTATTTGGTGTTAGCTTTGCCTTTGGTATTTTTTTCTTTCATAAAATACTTCAATTTTTTTTCTGAAAGAGATAAAAGCTTTGTCTTTGCGTTCTTTATTATTCTTGTTGATTTCTGTGATCTCAAATTAAGGACTTCTCAACTGCTCTAATACTGCAACAAATTGATTTTCAGATTTTTAGTCCTTTCAGTTCAGAGCATTTTAGCTTGTCTACTCTTTCTTATTTATTTGCTGAGATTGGCAGGAGGAAAACTGAAATGACTATGAAACTATCACGACATCAGTGAATTCAGATGTAACTGGTTAAAAAATGCAGTAGAAATCATGCACAAAGTAATCTTCAGAGGAAGACTTCCACTTGGCTTTCACTCTGCATGCATGGCAGGGATTAAGTATCAGAATGAGAGTACAGAGAAAGAGGGGCCATGAACCTTTTTGGTTATTTTAATGTCAAAGCTTTTATGTCTTCTGCCTCTGTTGCAAGTGAAAAGAAAAGGAGAAACAAGGTTCTGTGAAGCCAGGCTAGCAATATTTTAGCTCATCTTCTAACGATGAATGACTTCATTATTTTTTTGCACTTTGGAGTTTTGTAATTTGGGGTTTTTTGAGCACTGAGGGAATATTTTTTATGTTTTAAGACAATTATGATGAGTGGATAATTTCTATTACTTTTCCTTCCACACATTTATCTTGCTAAGAACTATGTTCTCTTACTACAAACAAATCAAATGTCAATAACTAGAGTGATTTTATTTTTGTTTGTTTGTAATTTCTGTTGACAAGGAGTGACTTTGAGCACAGAAGAGCGGAGTTTAACTTGCTATCTCAGAAGCAGAGATGCAGGAGAGATGATTCTTCAGCAATTTTGTAATTTTGGTGCTGCTTTGCCTTATATGAGGGACCCATCCAAAAAGAACAGTAATTCTCTGCCTGTCTGGTTCAATAGCTGCCCTGTCTACCCAGGGCTTGACAGCAGAGGAACTGGCAGCTCTGCTCTGAATTTGTTGCTGCAAATAACGTGCTCTGCTTCTGAGGAACTTTGGCACAGATTTGTGGAGACTGCTTCTCCCTGCAGTTACAGGACTTGTCCTGTTGGTACCCTTAAGCCAGAAGTAGTTTCCAGACATTTCTGGATTTATTCTTGCCAGCTTCTCCCGTAACAGCAGTCTCTAACTGAAGCGTGTGAGGTGTGTGCTGAAGAACACTCTATAAATTCAGTTCTACCCATCAAATATGGACACAGTGCTTTTTGCCTGGTGATACCTGCTGTAAATAATTACAGAAATCTGAAACCTCGAGTTGTCAAAGAACCGTATGACTGGGCTGATAATGCTGTTTTCCCGAGGTTTTGGTATTTATGCATTTATTTGGCCCTTTATTATGTTTGCTTGCTACCAGAAATGAGAAGGAAATAGCTTTCTCATCCCATGAGTGTTTTCAAAATTTCAAGTTCTCTGATTAAACATTGAGATACCCCAAAGGTTTTCTTGAGCAAGAGAAACCTCAGCTTCGGAACAACTCATGATCACATAGGTGGGGCTCTCAGGATATGAGCAGCCTGTTCAAGTTGCTTCTCTAGTGAATATTAAATTATTTGTACTATGTGAAATAATTTAGCAGAAGAGTTAGTGAGACACTCAGCTCAGAAAAGCCTGATGGATGGGGCAGTCATTTTGGATCTCAGAGGCTCTAGTCTGAGTGTCTCTCCTACTTGATTCAGAGGATAGCTCTGAACTGCAGTATAAATCTTTTCCTCTCTGGCAGAATTCTGCAAAAAAGAAATGTGTTTTCCAAAACTAAGAAGATTAACAGGTCACATCTAACAGCACCAATGAGACGGAACAGAAAGTATTTACATACAGATAGTACCTCTACAGTTTTTCCTTTCCCGTTCTCAGGTCATTAGGTATCTCCTGGTTGCTTTTTTAAAGCTCTTTTTATGCATCTTATAAGTATTAGAGACATGTTTAAAAGAGCTAAAACTTAGATTCTTGCATATTCACACAACTCATGGGTTTTATAAATAAAACAAATTCTGTTTAGAATAGTGATAAAACAATTTGTTGTTTGCAACATGGAATTCTTTCATTTATTGTCTTTGCAAGGCAATTCTTTAGCTTATGCTGATAGAACAGACAGAGGAATAAACAGGTATTGTTCAAATAAGGGGATAATGATGTACCAGAAGAACCAGTCACATGAATACAGATATGTTCATTTTCAAGCAGGTAATAGGGAGGAAAAGAAAAAGGAGAGACCGTATGAAATGAACGTTTAGCAGAAAATCAATAACAGCCTTAAAACTAGAGTGAAATTTGTCATATCAAACTGGGAGTGAGTGTAAGCTTGCAAGAATTTTTACCTGAGATTCCAAAACAATTTACTCTTTCAAAATGCCCACCATTCCTTCCAAGATTGCCCAAACCAGAATAGCTCCTGCCAATGCTTTTGCCTTTCTACGCAGTCAGAATAGCCTGTGTACCATGCATGCCACAGTTTACAACTGAGCAGTTGGAGGCTTTCCTGCATTTCAAAGCAGACTGTCCTTTGGGAAGAGGTGATCCCACCCCACCCCAGGCCCCTGCTCCAGTAGGCGGAACAGGTTAAATGGCACAAACTTTGTTTTTTGAAAGAATGGATGTGGAGGGTACAGAAGAAAGCAGAAACACTTCAGAAAAAGGTTAGGTGTCAGAAGACTGTAAAGTGCAGGGAAGAAGGCTGGAGAAGCAGAAATACCCAAATAATGTGTAAGGCAAAGCTGTTAAGTGTTAATATCTTGGTGTTTCAAGAGTCCTGACAGTAATCTTTTTGCAAGTCTCTCTAAGAGCCATTACCTTTGCTTATAGTGAGGCTAAAATGGAGAAACCATTTTCAACTGCTTAAAAAAAACCCTTTGGAGAGAGCAGAAGAGTAGGTAACATTCAAATAAAATTTTAAAACAAGTTTCGGAGAAGTCAAGCAAAACAAGTATGCACAGAGTGAGGGAGAAATGCTGCATAGATGAGGAAAAAAGATCACAAGGTTATTGAAAAACATACACTCCTTGAGACTGCTGTAAACCTTAGAGAACTTGGCTTATCGTTCTCAGAGCAGACAGAGATGATGTGTTTAATAACGTGTCTCTCGTAGATGTTTATGGGCCTATCAATTTCCAATTCTAACCAACCAAGAGAGCAGCTAAAGAGCCAGAGAAATGACACACAAGGTGAAGTTAGAGTTGCCAGTGCTTAATGTTTGGCATATTGGTGGTAGCAGACAGGAATTTGGCATTAAAATTCATTTCATAGTAGGCAGTTTTTTGACTTCTTTTGTTCACACTTGTGGCCTTGAAAGTAGTGGACATTCCCCTCTCACAGAAAAAAAATAAAAACAGCTTGTCACCTTCTGAAAATGCTTTTTAATTAGCTTTTAGCTTTGTGCTGCAGACAAGGTCAGCAGAACTCAGCCCTGTGCCTTTGCCCTGCCCTCCGCTCTGAGCAGGGTTCACACTGGGAGTCAGATTTACTCCTTCATTCCCAGTCCTGTCGAGATCTCAGAGAAGGTTTTAACAAAATGACTCTCCTTGGTTTAAGTGATGCCAAAGGCAAGTGACAGATCTGAGGAGTTTGATTCTATCAAAATTCATTTTGAAAAATGCTGCTCTGGCTTAGCTTTCCTTTCTCCATGGGTATTCAGTACATATCAGGCAGCACAAGGAGGAGGTGTGCACAGTGTCTGTTGTTTTCTGGTTTGTTAAGTCTTCTACAAAGGCACACAGAGGCTGTCATCAAAGCTGTGTCTGAGATGTGTGCTCTGCCAGGATCATGTGTGTTCTGAGTTCTCTGGAAAGTATATTTAAAAAACAAGATCTATTAGAAGCCTCTATTTAATTCAGTATGTACTTGTAATTATATCAGAAATTAATGCAGGTACCGAATGTTGAAAGATGTTGAGGTGCTTAGGGGAACAGGCAGTGCTGGAGTTAATGCTTTTATTTATAAGGCTCATTGGTCAGTGATACTGAGCTCTCCTCCAGGAAAAAAAGATCCTTAATTCACTCTTACAAAATTCAATGCCCTATTGTTCTCACTTTTCTGAAGTCACTGTTTATAACACTGCTCTCCTCTCCCCTCTGAGGAATAATATAATTTATTGGAGCAGTTCATTCATAGTCTATGTGATATCTATCTTTTGGGACAGAGATACCTTTTGCATGATGTACACACTGTTAACTTCAAACTCTTCCTGTTTGCTTTATGTGCAAGGGTTTGTAATCAGGAATATTTATGCATCCTGGTACCCAGTTGTGCTGTGCTTGCTGTTTTCTGCTCTTCATAGAAAATTAAACTTTTTTTCTTTTTGGCTCACACCTACCTGAAAAGCAAAAGATTTGAGAATATTACCCAATGGATTTATGATTACTAGGCAGATAGCCAGTAATAAGCAGTGATATCTGATACTACAGCCCAGACATTCTCTGCTTTTTTCCACCTTTTTCCTATTATCTCTAGGTTTAATAAACTATAAATGGGAGACATAAATGGCAGACCATCTTTTCTCTTTTTGTGCCTTTTTTTTTTTTTTCTTTGGAGGTGCTTGGTGATGAGATTAAGTTAAGGGTCATATATTCTTCCAGCCTAGTATTTAGGAATAGGCAAATTATTGAAAAGGGTGGAAGTGATCTAGGCTTATTCATTTTTGTGGGAGAGCAGCTTTTTTTGCTGCACAACAATCATTTTAAATGGAAATAACAGTGTTATAGATAAAGATTTAATGAATATATATGAGAAAGGCACGATAGGAGTCACTAAGCAGTTCAGGGCTTCAGATGAGGTCACATTTCTGACTCGTAGTATGAAAGTGAGTAAATCTTAGATGATCATAGTAGAAATATTTCCAGGGTATTGTACATACTGCTTATTGTAGGAAAAAAATTATTTTCTTGCCTCTGGCTTATAAGAAAGGTATTGAGTGAAAACCAGCTGCATTTGTACCTTAATGTTTCTATTGCATGTATTGTTTCTTTGTTTCTGGATCTCACATAATTGCTGACTATGAAATTAAAATACCAAGCTCATTATTTCAATCCTGAAATATAACTTGCTTTAGACTTATGCTTTTGTCTCTAATTGTAGTGTCCATGTGTTGAGCTTCATTAACTTGGAACAGAAGGAGCCCCCAATTTTGTGTTAAAGTTAATTAAACCTGGAAATGGTTATTGTTTGAAAATTTTCTGGGTTCAAGTAGGTTATTTTGCCTCTGTCTCTATTTTCATGCATCATTTAATCAGTTGTGGTTTGTCAATTCATAATATACAGGATTTTTCTGGTTTCAGTGAACTGTGGGGTATTTTAATCATAAAAATGCACTTGCATGTTTAATTAATGGGTAGTTGGAAGCTTCTCTTTGTGAAATAGTCACTGGTGACTTAAACTCAGATTTTTAAAAAATTATTTGGAAAAACAAAAGTAATTCTTTTTCCATGAATAATAGGTGGCAGCACAACACACAATAGACACACTGATGTCAAGGGCCACAGTTAATGGCTTTCAGGTCTTTTTAATACAAAAACTGAAGATTTCAAAATTTGACAAATCTGTGATGTCTAAAACCTTCAGACTTAGAAACACAGCCTTCTGAGCTGTACTCCAGATAGACTTGTGACCATGACTGAGAGTATAAATTAAATATGGATATTTAAATGCATGTATAGTTCAGTACTTACGCTTTAATCATTTTGTTCAAAGTTCTGCAATTCAGCCTTAAGTATATTGCATAATGTGCACATCTTTATCACTGCTTTTGTGGGTTATGCTGTGGGAGACGTTGTCCTTAAAAAATACCCCAAAAAAGCCTCTTAGTGAGAGACCACGTCTAAGATCGGGCCGTGGGTTTTGCTCAACAAAGGTCAATGGCTATGTACATAAACAGATGAAATAAAAAATTGAAGATGTACTTTGGGAAAAGCTTGGAAAAAAGCCTTGAAAAATCCTTTCTCTTCCTTGAAAAATCATATGGCCAAGTTTAAATGAGTTTTGTTTGTGATTCATTAAAAAAGAAAAAAAACGCAAAACTTAAATAACAGTAGTTTTATTTAATGCTACTTTTCATTCCTTTTATACTTCAGATTTAAACTATCAGCTGTTTAGCTAAAGCTTTTGGACTATTCAGTTGAGATGTAAAAAACTCCAAGGATTTGAGATCTTATTCTGTGTCCAGTTAGCTTTTTGGAATGAGGAGCATGTGTTTGGAGAAATATTGCTGTGCCTCCAAAAGGTGCCAATCAGAGATACTAGTGAAAGGTGTAATGGGCATTCTGTGCTGTGTGAAGCTCCTGCTGACAAAGTCAGCTCAAGAGCTTTCAGCATCATATGCAAACCAGAATTTTGCAGCAACGAAGAGGTGAGTAGAGGAGGATGTGCAGTGTTGGAAGGGAACCGTGGAGGTTTTGGGTGTAGGGCTGGCAAAGGCCCAGCTGGTTGACAGCAAGGTGAGGAGATTTGGCACAATTTTGATGGCTTGTGGAAGCTTATGCTGGATTTGTGGTGGTTTTGTTTTTTTTTTTTTTTTTATGGAATTGTGATGATGTTAAATGGTCTGGACAGAGGCCATCCGAGGTTATGTGGGAGGTTTTGGAGGCTGCCAGGTCTTTCCAAGCCTTTCTGCCCAGCCCAGTGGCCTTGCTGTCATTGCACAGTTCTGAACTGCTCTCCATGGTCTTCTCTCCTTTCAGTCACACTCCCTTCCTCACCAGGGGGTCTGGCTCAACTCCCCCCTCTCCTACTGCAAATTCTGCCCCATGGCAGAAGCAGCAGAGGGCTGGGCGAGGCAGGCTGGGGACCTGCTGTGGGAAGGTGCTGCCCTAACTCATCCTCACTGCCTTGCCACTGGAGCACAGTCGGCTGCCCTGGACTGTCTGGCCTGGATTCCACACAGCCCTGGCTGCTGATTGATCACATCTTACTCAGGACCTGGCACAGAAGGCCAGGCAACACTTCACGTCCCTGTGTCTTTCCCCATCACAAGTGTCACATCATCTAATGCAGTCATTTAGGAGCTGGGGATCCAGTTGTTTCCTGCAAACACTTGGGAAATGAATAGTCCCACAAGTATCATGGTGTTGGTGCCACAGATTAATGCTGGGGTAGAGGTGTTCAAAGTTAAGTGCAAATCTCTCAGTAAAAGGGCAAATCCTACGTTGTGTTCTGAAAATTCCCCTCATTTTTACTGACATTCCCCTACTGGTAAATATCTATTGAGTTAGCCCTCTAAAACTCAAATGATTATTTTACTCCTAGAAAGACCTAAATTTCCAGACTTTAACTACATGTAAAATGTCAATAATATGAAAAGGCACAGTAAGGAGGTGAAATACAAGATGATATTGTTGTGAGAAATTACTCAATTTCTATATCTGTTCCCATTCCCTACTCTGTTTCAGCTCTTAGAATTGCAATTTTCTGCAGATTTTATGGGACCTGTATTCATTGGGATCTATTGCAGGTTACAGAATGAGAAATCTCTTAAAGATTAATTGAAATTCAGAAAATAAGGATGTGTAGTATGTACTATAAAACCGCTTGAATCCCCAAATATTTTTTCATTTTTGATCTAAGTTCTGCACTGAACTCCTTACAATAGCAGCCCTAAAAGTACCCACACTTAACTCCATAGATAAATGAAATTCCTTTTTTAAAAATTTACTTCCTTGGTAAATATCTTGCTGTGTATTTCCTCCAAATCATTCCCAGTCCTTGACCTTTGTACATTCTGGCAGCACCAGTGTTCCTCTTGAGCAGGGGTTGCTGGGCTTGTGGAGAAATAGAACAACACAGATTTTCACCTCATCTTCCTGTTTTCCCTCTGTGTCTGAGGAGATAAAACTGAGAGGTGAGATTGTTGTCAAGGCTAAAGCATTATGGAGATTCCTTGGAAAGAGAGCAATGACTGACACAAGGAGGAGACAGAGGGGTTTTAATCAAGGACCCCTTGCACTCCTGGCAATGCAGGTTTTACTTGCTTGCTTTCACTTTAACGTACAGCAGCACTGGGGACTGGTTGGAGTGAAAGCTGTTCAGCCTTGGTGGCTTTTTCTCCATTCATGGGTGAGCTTTCTTTCCTCCCACCCCTAATGTTTCAGCATTGTTCCATTCATGCTCTCCCAAGATTTTCAGCTCATCTTCCCGTTTTCCCCTCTGTGTGTGAGAAGACAAAACCAAGAGGTGGGATTGTTGTCCAGGCCAAAACAGTTTGCATGGATTCAGTTTTATCTTAGCTGGGTGACTCAACTGTGTCACTTGTGTAAACCAGGAGAGCCCCTGGTGTGCCAGGATAAATCAAGGGAGAGAGAGGAGGAGATACAAAGGATGTGGGATACAAAACTACTTCATTTCCTGCCTTGCCCTTACTTTTCAGACTGCAGCTCAGCTCTTCTTTGACTGATAAAGCATTTCTGCAGTCACAAATCCCCTGTGCACAGAGGATGTTCCTGATGGTTGCATCAGCTCTTGCCTTGGTTTCCTGGCTCCCCAGGAGCACTCAGCCATGTGCAGGCACCTCTGCTTCGGTCTCCAGATAAGCCCTGACATTAACTGGTGAATTTGGGGAGCATTGCCTCAGGTGGTGTGTGAGGGAACTCCAGAAGGACAATATAAAACCTGTGTTTTCTGATTTGGACTTTACTGTGCCATAAACAGTGACATCACTGTATATACACACAAATATATAATGATGAATCCAGCAAATGCAGTCTTGCTCGTTGGCTGGAAAATACATGCTCCAGGCCCTGATTTAATAGGAACTTTCATATTCCATTCTTGGAATATAAAGCCAGCATTTTTGTCTATTTTGACTTTTGCATTAATAAAATGAGGTCAGGAAATCTGTTAAAGTTTATCTTTAAAAATGTTTCCAACCCAGTCACCTTGTTTTAAAAATCATTTCCGTTTGTTATCTGCACATTTAAGTAGATTGTGTTTCCCCGTGATTGAGTCTCTGAAGGAAAGCACTAACAGATTCCTGTAATTGATTATGCTTTAATGATACATAATGGCAAGTTCTGTTTTCCATTATTGTTACCCTACACGCTGAACTGTAACTGCTGCGATACCAGAATGTATATTGATATACAATTGATTTAGTAACATTCTACCAGTTGAAATGTCCTGCATTAACTAAAACCATGTCTCCACTTCAACAAAAGTGGCCATTCACACATCCAGGGCAGGTATTGTACAAATCTCTGCGGATGGTCAGTTCCTCCTCATTGCAGCTGGCAAAGGACAGCGCTGCTGGGGAGCGCTGCAATCACTGGCTCTGGCTTTCATGGGTGATTGCAGATGGGAGTTGGCTGCTCTTACATTTCCAGTGTTTCACTAATTACATTCTTTTTGATTGTCCTTTTCCAACAAGTGATCCACCGCTTCTCCCTCCTCCTCCCACCCCCGCAAACTCTTGATGGCGAATAAAGCGATCGATGCTCCGAAAGTGTTGCTTATCTCCCTGATTGGTATTACCTAATTATTTATAGGTGTCCCCTGACTGTATAAATCTCCTCCCTTGTGTTTAGATGGAAAACTCCAGAGCAGGCATGACTTTGCACGCCTGCATGTGATGGTGTGTGCTGCACCCGAGCCCTGTTCCGTGACTCACACTCCTGCCGGCTCTTTGCTCACACAAATAAATGGTGCAATTCTGTTGCCACTTAGCTGGACTGTAACCCTCGAGCATACAGCCTGTCCTAACAGAAAGGTCACAGGGAAGTTCTGCTGGGTGATCCAGCACACAGGGCTGGCTTACGTGGGAAAAACAAATTTTGAAAAGCTAGTTTAAATGTGGTGTTTTGCAGATGCTGCAAAAAGCCATAGAGCTTTTGGCTTCTCAATAATCACAGAATATGGAAACTTAATAGCTAGAACATTATAATGATGTAAAATTGGTGATGTTCAAAACACTGGATAGAAACACACAGGCAAGGTACTGACTGAGGCTTTGCTTTTGCCTTCATTTTTAATTTTCTTTACTGAGAAGAGGATGGTACTTAAAGCTTGCAATGCTGGCAAGTTGTGCCAACAAATCTCATTTATTTTATTGTTAGTCAACAGCTATATCATCAAAATACTTTATTTTCTAGGAATTTAGAAATCTTAGCTTTCCCATTTCACCATATTAAGCCAGTATGACCTTTGATAACCAAAATTCAGGGAAAAAAAAAGCCAAAAAACTCCTGTTTGGACTTGGTGAATGTCAATGTCTGGCAGAATCAAAGTACTTTCTAAAAATCTGCAATAATTTTTTATTTCAGTTTTACAAATGAAAATCTAGCTTTGAATTTTGCTTTAAATTTCACTTTTAATTCTGAAAACTAAAAAAAGAAAGTCACTCCTGAAATAAATAGACACTTTGGTAAATTGAGCTCAAACATAATGACTTGCCACCACACAGATTTTTTTGTTTATTCTCTGCTACGTACATTTTGTAATGTTTTAAATTACATCACTGTGTATATATATATTAACATTCAACGCTTGGACTCTGTTAAATATATGTTAAATATTAGTTTAATGGCATTGTGTCTGACACTGATTACAATTCAAATCCTCCTTGCATGCTGTTCTGCTGATAGTAATAGCAGCATTTGTAATGTTCAGTCATTGCCATTTGAGTCATAAACAATAATATCAATTAATATATACTTATGCTCATGTCGTTACTCTGTGCAGGGATTAATAGAGAAATTATTTTTACTATCAGAAAACCATTTCAAAGAGATAAGAACTGCAAATGCAAAGCAGATTAGGTTACTGAAATGGCCTTTACAGCGGTGGTATTTGAATGTTTGTAGTCTCTCACAGCAGTTTTGGAATATAATACACAATTTAATTTCCTGTATATTTATGTTGTAGAGGAACAGTTTTTGGACTGTGAAGGATAATTTATGCTCTACTGCAATGTATTCTTAGCTCAACCCCACATTGCAAAAGAAACCTCTACACATTTCTTTAATTTAAGAAGCATGAGCTCCTAATTAGTTATACATAGACAATGGTGGATTTTTCTAACTGCAAAATGATTAATAATACATAATTAAAATGGAACCTGGATCAAAAACTCATCAAGTCTCCCTAATGCCATAATACTGTACCCTTTCCCTAGGCAAGTGATCCTCCCTCAGGGGATCTGAATGACTCTCTGGAAATATGTTCCTGCAAATACACTGTCTACTCTCATAAAGAACTTTCAAAATTTTCAGTTGGGCAACTTCTTTTTGATGTTTTCGTATTAAAAATATGTAATTCATTAGAGTATTAAGTAAATTTTGGAAAATATGGCCAAACATGTATACAAGGTATGAATGGTCTCTGTTAATGTGCTTTGTAACTGGAAATCAGGGGTAAGTAAACAAGTACACATGAAGAACAAACCAGTATTAGTTCTATAGCTTTACCGAACATTTTCTTATAGAGCCTACAATTTATTCCTGCCAGATTAAAACAAAAAATCCCACCTACTTGCCTCTAAGTAAAGTTGCTAACAAAGTGCCGATAAACCCAGAATAAAATCTCTTTACTTTATTCCTTTACGTGTTAACCTCCTCACCCCCCCCATTCCCCAATTTTGCTATCAAGGACTCACCAGATACTCAATTACAGCCCAGAGGGTTGGAATGAACACCTCAGAAAAGCAGGTGTGGGCTGTGTCCCAGCCGTTCAATGGAACAAGCACCGTAACGTTGGGAGCCACTAGATGCCACTCTTGTCTCATCCCAGTACAAGTCTGAGAGTATTTATGGTTGTTTAAAAAAACCCAACCGTGCCCTCTCACCCCCAAAGTCCCTTTAAAGATGTTTCTTTGGTATTTCAGATATTTTGCCTTTTTTCTCCTTAATTAAAGTTACAATACGACCCTATTGTTTATAGTTTTCCTTCCCCCTGCTGTAATGCTACATTTGTTTATAAATATTTCAAAGCTATCCCTAGACAATATTTTTGTTGCTGGACCCTTGCATAGCTGTGTTGTGCTATGTCTCATTTTTCTCTTTGGGTGGAATTCACAAACTTCTGACATAAGTATTCATCTATGTTTGATTGATTTCACAGCCACTTATGGTATAAGCTCTAACTTTTTTTTTTAATTCTCCAAAGAACTTAACCTTTGAGGTTTTTTTTTTTTTCTATACCAGATGCAGTAGGAATCTCTTGAACTTGTATGTTCAGATTTTGTCACTGATGACCTCTTTACTACATTTGTCATGGCATTTCCATGGGAGCTGCTTGACTGTAGATTCCCCAATTTTCAGGATGCTCTCAGCCAGGTAATTGATGAAGAATAGCTGTAAAAATGTTCAGGTTATGTAAGACAGTAGAGGAAAATAAATAAAAAAATAAAGTAATCCCTACAACCTTCAACATAACAAAATTGTAATGCTCTATCTGCACAGTAGTAAACTTAAATTTCTTCTGCTGGTAAGACTGAAACTGTTCTCTTGTTTGTGTGAATTTGGTATAGACTTTGTGATTTTAATAATGTTTTCCATGCAGAATCAAATACTCTTATTCAGTTTTAAATGTACATATGAGATGACTTCTATGTACTGTAAACTACCTGTATGGCAGCCAGAGCTGATGAAGTCACTTGCCTGTAAGATAGTATATATTTGGTAAGTAACCTGCAAAATCTTGTGAATAGCGTGGCTGAATAATGATGAAAGACTATAGGCATATAAAGGCCTCCTGCACATTCAATTAAGTTAGATTCAGATTTAGATCTGAGTATTTCCTTGCTCACATGGAATGCTGTGTATTAATAGAAAAAGGCAGATGGATAGATCCATGGAGAAAGTCTTTTGTACCCTGCTTAGTTTCTTAGAGGTGAGGATTGTTGGTGAGGCTCTGTGGACAGAAATGTGATTTTGGAACATCAAAATGTGAGAATAGAGGGAAAAGATGTTTGTGCGTAAAAATGTGTCAGTAAGAAGGAGATTGGATTATTTAAATAAAGTAGAGCTACCTTTTTTGAGAGTTGATAGACTATACGCAGATAAAAACTATTATTCTGTTCTTTTTAAGAAAAACCCAAAACTATCAGTGGTTTATGGAATTAACAACCACACTACATGCAGACCAAAGTCCAGAGCTGAGGTTGCCTGTGGAACCTTAACTTTATTGCTTCCATATCTCTGAATAATAACTGTGCAACTTGAAAGTTCCCTTTTTGTCATTTGCAATGGAATGATTTAATTTATTTAAGTTTCTGTGATGAACGCTTAATGCCTTACACATGTAGGGAAGGGTATAGTCCGTGACTCAGCGCCTGAGTCTGTAACTACAGCCTGTCTGCACTGCTGCAGACTGCTTTTTGTGGTCATTAGCAAAGGCTGACCCCTCTGTTTGTATACAATGTCTTGACCATGCAATTGTTGAAGGGCAAGTTTAGGGATGTGGTTAAATTAGTCTGTAATTTTATTAACTCGCTTGGGACCATAGCAGTTATTTATTAAAGGTCCCTCTGTAGTTCTGTTCTCCTCTACTATCAGATCTTTCCTTTGTAATCTCTTCCCAATAAGCTTCCTATTACTTCCCTTTTCCTATGAATATTTAAGTGCTGGTGGTGAAAAGAGAGTCTTTGTACCAGCTTTTCTGAAGCACATCCTCATGTGGTGTATCTGGAGAATATAAACCCCTTACAGAGCTATATTGGCTCACAGAAATGGGAGGAAGCATTGAGTTTCCTTCTCCCCAGGGGACAATGGCTGGCAGTTCCCTTTGTCAAGAGTAATCCCATGCCCTTGCTTGGAGAGCTCCCTGTCAAGGGTTTGCAGATGCCAGTTTTGCTCAAGACCCACCACCTGAAGGAGCAGCAGCTCCTGGGATGTACACACACCCTCTCTCACCCCACAGCAGCTCCCTCACACCTCATCCATCTCACCCCTTGAGCTTCCTGAGGTGTCCAGCTCCCATGGGAGCCCTACACCCCACAGTGTCCATCGTCACCTCTCCCAGCAGCTGGAGCCCAAGGACAGCACACCTCTTGTGTCTGCTGTTGTCACTAAAATAAAGAAGTGTGACTATCCAGTACAGTTTTCCTCTCTGTGGTGATCTTCAAGTGATGCCTCCTCACCGTGATGTGGGCAAGTTGCCAATGTCAGGAAATGTCTTGTCACAGAAATGACCTTGCTCGTTCCACCTTTGGAGTAGCTACAAAGGAGAAGGGGCAGACTCTGCTATAGGTCTTCCAATCCTGTAATTGCATCACAACTCCTGCAATGGTTCTTGCAGTCTGGAGAAGGGCAGGCACAGGCTGGGCCTGGAAGCAGAACGAGTTGCCTGCAGGGCGGGGCTGGCTTGGCGGTGTTGAGCCTGGATCTGCAGCAGGGGCCTCGCCAGCGCTGGGGTGTTCCTCATGGGAAACCTCGGGTACAACTTGTAGGGAGCCCCAGGGTGGGAGAAGACTGTGCCATACAGGGATGAAAGGATGTCTGTTGTCATAGTGGGGGCGCTGTGCATATTTTTCCCCCTAATTAACTAGGGCTTTTTCCCTCTCTTCCAATATTAAGTCAGGATGTTTTCCTCAGATGTAGAAGGGCAGACATTTTGAAGGAAATTAGTTTTAATCTAATAAAGTCTGTTCCAAGACAGACTTTGCAGTAAGCATAACCTTTTATAAATAAAGCTGAATATAGTACAAAACACTGACTTGAAGAGAAGAAGGGAGAGTACATGAACGAATGGGTTTTTTTGAGTAAATACTGGGACAAGGAGGTTTAGTCCCCCATTAGTGGAGATATATAACTCAGAGGCCAGTAAGTGCCAGATAAATATGGACTAAAAATAAAAACAAGTTTGGTTAAGAGACAGATTTTATTTTCAGAGTTTTTACACTCCTTCGTATGTTGAACCTCGTTAAAAATAGTTACTACAGAATGCTAACAATAAAATAATTGATGAGCTTATGGATATAATCAGTGAGCTATGTTTTTTAGCTGACACAAATAACCTAGCTAGAAAATGATTAGGGAGAATTTATATTAAAGTCAACACAATTATACTTACTATCAGAGTAGGAAGTTGTGATCAGAATTAGGAATGTGTTATGAGAACTTTTAGTGTTATGGTATGTCATTTATAATATAATTTGTTTATTCATGGGGTTTTTTTCAGTTTTCAAGAAGAATGCTTCTTTTTATGGAATGACAGAGCAGCAAACTGCAGAAGAAATGGGTAGCTCAGGACAGTTTAATGGGAGCCTTGTAACTTACTATTGGGTAAAATGATCAGAAAAACCTGAGTCCAGTTTTTCTGGGACATCCTTTGTGGTGCTGTAAGGTGCTGTCTCCGAGGTCAGCCCCGGGGCCATGAGGAAGTTTTGGCTGGGGGTTTGATAGCAGGTGATCTGTGTAGGATAAGGCTGCCTCCAAAGTCATAGGCTCTCATCATAATAATTCTGATTAATTCAGGCACAGTCCTGTGTAGGCAAGGTAACACAACTTCCAGCTCACTTTTTCAGTCTCTGAATTAAGAGTTGCTACCCTGGGTTGTGCTGTACAGCATAGTTATCCTTAGTCACAGCAGAGGTCATACCAAATGTAAAGATAAATGTAAGGTTTGAGAATGAGTCTTAAATATGTAAGTCACCCAGGCATTTATTTTTTCCATTTCACTTATCTTTTCAGGAGGTATGTGGAATTTTGGGCACAGTAGGACTAAAGTGATAATTCCTTTTCCCATGTTTTATTCCCTATATCACGTTTTTCCTCTGTCATCTTGCTTTCACTTAATTTTAATTTTAGCATGGTGAAATATGCCCCAAATTCAGAAACTGAGCATACACTAGGAGTGTGTTATTCTTGCTTATTGCAGGTAAGTAAACACCAGTGAAGGCACGTGCTTGCCAGCCCTTTGCAAACCTTATGCTAGAACTTGTGGAACCATGCCAAGCATTGATGGACTTCAGCTATCGTTAAAAGTTAAATTTCCATCAGATTTTTTCTAAGGTTCACAGAACTCTTCAAGCAAATTTGAGCCTTATGGCAGTAGTCTAAGTATTGATTTATTGTTGTGTATCAAACTCTAAAATGGTTTGGGTTTCATGTTTTCAGCATTACAAGTAAACTTGGGAGCTCTGATCCTGATGCAGAGCTCAGTGCAAAGTCCAGAGTGAGCCAGAGTAGAAATCAAAACTGATTCTTCTCAAACCATGCAGATGAAACCTGCAGATTTTTTCCTAGAAGTCTGTACTATGTGCCTTTCAAAGGACTGGTAATAGCTTGTTCTTATTTTACAAATATAGGCAGATAAGAGTTGGCAAACATTCTTGTGAGAATGAAATGGGAAAGAGAATGAAGGGAAATAGGTACGAAGAAGCTGTGAGCCAACCAGCCCCAGAACCCTACTGTGAAATGATATGACTAAAATATGTGCATGGTAAATAGTGTGACATTGAAAAATGAAACATTCAATACTGCAGCCAGAGGAGGAAAATGCCAGCTCCCAAAATTGAGTTCTGGCAGTATGTTCAGAGAGCTGAATAGGCATATGCTTGATTGCAGTTTGGGTGGAGAGAAAGGAGATTCACAGAGCTCTATTTCAGTTCTTTCTTTATTTTCCCACACTATGAATTAATCACATCTAATACTAATTATATACTTGCAACATTCTGAATTCCTGCATAAACTGTGGAAAAATGTGGGGATGTTTCCAAGACTGGAGCAGCCCTAACAATGAATCCCTCCATGTGCTTTTGCAACTGTTTGCTGTGCGTCATTTTCAAACCCAGTTATGTTCTGCAGATTTACTCTTCTGTACTTTGATGGTGATTTACGCTCCAAGGGAAGAAGTTGGGTGAAACCATGTCTCAGAAATATAGAAGCTTAATATAAATAAATTAAACACAGGCTCTTGATTTCAGTGAATCACAGCCTTTTGACGTTTATAATTTCAACACATGATTGTCCCCAGCTACTCAGCCTCTGTGACTCATGGTGATGCTTCAGCTATTGGCTTGATAGAAAATGTGAAATGTAAGGTTGGGGTTTTTTAGCTATTCTAGGATGCTAAAAGATCTGGATCCACACAAGTGGGATGAATGCAAACATAGTAACAGCATGTTAGTAAACTGCCTAATCACTCTGAATTAGTGATGCCCTGATTATCTTGCCTGCAACCTTTAGGTCAAACGAAGAGTTTTCTCCAGGCTTTGAGATACAGGCAGGTGATTATATTGTCGCTGCTAAAAACAGAAGCACGGCCTGACTACAGAGGTGAAGTTATTTCAGGAGGTAAATCTGAGGGAGAGAAACTTTTCATGTTGCTAGTGTTGCTCTTGCCTGGAGTTAAAAGTGTTATGCAAGATACTGTGGGAAGGTTTCATCCAAAGGGAGCCTGTCAGGGAGCTGAAGAGGTGTGATCAGGAGGTGCAGGTGCTGCACCCAGGAATGGCAAGTTTGAACAGCTCAGTGTCACTGTGGCTGCTCAGGCAGGGACTCTGGAGTGCTGCTCTCTGTTGTTCAGGTGGGAAATGTCAGAGAGGGGATCTGAGGGCACAGAAGAACCAGTGATGCTTTGAGGGGCAGGTAACGCTGTGGGGAGATTTTCATCAGGCAGTTTCTGTTCTGCAGGTACGACAAATGTGATAATTCCCATCTTGCAGCTCAGGAATCAAGACTCATCTCTCTCTCATGAGAGATACACAATGATGATTTTTGGGGTTTTTTCCTGCATTTTTAACAAAGTGATAAAGAACTGTATCTAATGAAAAATTGAATAAGTTTCAGCAATATTTTGTTGCAGAAATATGTAGATAAGCTTGAGTTTCTGATTTGAAGTAAAAGAATTTGCTTTTGAGGGGAGGAAAGATTGAAGTGGGAGGAAAGATTTTGAGTTTCAGAAACAAGATTAAAATTTCCCAACTTCATTAACCTACTAAATTGCAGTTAATAGCAGAGACTCAATTAGTAAGACTCCAGTGAGGCTGGTGTAAGAATTAAAAGTAGGAATTTTATCATTTTTATCCAATTTTCTGAATTTCTTACCTCTAGTGGCCTAGAGATAGATATGTTTACTGCTTCAGTTTCATCTGCATTTTTTATAAGCCAGATTTAAGAAAAGCAGAAAAAGACAAAGAATGAATAGAATAAGAAAAAATGAAGGGTGAAGCTCCTCACCTGCCATCTTACAGCACTTCAGCAGGTCTGCCCAGTGTGGTGAGGTGTATAAAGGCTGTCTTTGGAAGTACTCTAGAGGTTTGAGAAATAAGAATATCAGGGCTAATCAGGAAAAAACATCAGTGAAATAATCTTGCTGTTTTCCATGGAGAACTGTAAAGCTGGCTGCATTTTCAGGGCTGTTTTCTCTTTTGCTATTTGTTAATATTTGCTTGACAGAGTCCTGCCCTACAGAAATTACTATGAGGCTCAGGTAGGAGAAACCCCAACTTCACACCTGAACTTTGTCTGGACGATGCCAGTGTTGTGCATTAATACTTTGAGCTGGGAGCGCAAGAAAATGTGTTGATTTTATGGGTCATGAACTCTCAGCACTCTGATCTCTTTCTGAATGTCCTTAGTGCAGACCTGGCAGGTGATTTGCTCTTTGGCCACTGTTCTCAAGAATGCCTGGGTGCTGAACTCTGCCAGAGCAACTGCTGTGGAGAAGCACTAAAAACCAGACTTATTTCACCTTCTCTGGCACAGTCATACACAGGATTTGGGGGTGGGTATTAAAATGTGCAGATGCAAACCCTCCTAATTCTTCTGTGCATAAAAGTGGTATTGTATAAGATTTACCTCTTAGTTATGTATATGCTCTAAGATAAAGGGACAGCTATTATTTTCAGCTGCAGCACCCACCATTCACATCAAAGTCTCTGCAGAGCTGTAACAGAGATGAGAAGCTTTTTTTAATTGAATATGTTCCTTCAAATATTTATGACTTGTCACTGTCTAACTGAACCCAAGATGCTGACAAATATGCAAGTCATTTGTAAAGCAGTTAAAGTGCAGGATATATATAAGTAGAGACATTCTTCTGATTAGAAAATAATCTTGTATTAATAATAAGTCTTCCTGTTGTAAAATTCTTTCTAAATACAGTAATATTCCAAATGGGAATTAGAGATATTTTAGGGATGACATTTCATTATTTCCAATCAGCTTTACTATAAACAAACCCTGCAAATTTTCAGTGTCAGCATATAGCTCAGGTAAAACTAAGCTCATATTTGTGCTCTGAGTACCTGAATGTTTGCTGAGGATTTATCCATGGCATATTTCTATTTCAGGATGATGTGTGTTACATTAGGTGTTTGAAATGGCATCCATTAGCATAAGCCCTTCTGTGAAAATATTTTTGTCGCTAAAGTTTATAGGTCTGGTTTAGGTCTCTATGTTTGTTTAAACTACAGATCAGTAAAAGGCTGAGATGTGCATTATGTTTCAGGGTTTCTCCAGGATATGTTGTATGTATTGTTGTTCAGATCCTTGTGTGGTCCAGCCATGCCATATATTATTTCAAGAAAATAGCTAATGACAAGCTATTGCTTAATGAAGTGCTTTCATGGCACCTTATTTAGGAGGGAGGATCTTTTTTCTGGCAGTTGGACGCTTTTGTAACAATATCTACTGTAATTTTTCCCTTGGAATCCACACAGAGTAAGTCATCTGTGCAGCAAACTTATGTTGGGGAAGCCTGAATTAATAACCTCTGGGTCAGCTTCACGAATTTCTCATTATTCCAAATACCTTTTCCTGTTGGCTAAGCCTTTTGTTCAAGATGACACAGAATTGCAGTGGTTACAGATGGCTTATGACCTGGAAAAGGCTGTTGGCAATACAGGTACATTTTGTCGCACATTTAAAATGAAGCAAGCACGGAAGTAAAAGTCATTAAATGTAGTAATTATCCATGAAAATAACAATTAAAAATAGTAAATATGTTTATATTTTTATGAATATTGCTTTAGCTGTGGCAATAAGCTTGGAGCCAACATATTCAAAACTGATAAATCTCTTTTATAAGGGAGTATGTTCTAGTAGCACTAATCTTTATTTCTACAATAAGCATTTAAAGGCAATGTAGGATTTTCCTGCCAATCATGATTAAGAAATTTATATAATATTTTTACATTCAACTCTTCTCCTTCAATGTGGACAAATGAAGTGGAATTTATATATCTCTATGTCATGTTTTCCATTGAGAAGATAGTAAAAATTAAGAAAAAGTGTTATTTGTCCTTAAAGATGCCATTCTTCAGATGATGTTCTGACAACAAAAGTTGCATGCTCTTAGATAAACATCTGGTAGGATTGAGGGATTCTTCATGTTTTTTGTTATATGAGCATTTCAGATTCATTCGTGTCTGAATGATACTGTGTTCTCTCTCATTATTTTCAATTTATCCTTTACAAGAGACACAGGAAGGGAGCAGTGAAATAGGAAATTAGGTTGTTTAGAGAAAGTAAGAGAGCTACAAAATGTTTTTTAAACTGTTTAGATGGCTAAGAGGCCCCTATGTGTGTGATCTTTCCTGCTGAGCTGAGGGGAATGCATAAATACAAGATGTACCCAGTCTGGACTGCTGCTGTCTGCTGGGGACTTCCTCAGCTCTCAGCAGATGCTTCACGCAAAGCCCATCCTAGGAATGTTTCTTGGATTCTTCGGAGTCTTTGGGAGATGTTATCTCTCTCCCTTCTTGAACCTGAACTTCCAGTGCTTGTAAACAAGACAGAGCAGCAAGCTGGATTGTGGGGGAGATGATTGTAAAACTACCAGTTATGCTGTCCCCCAGATGGGTTTCAAACTGGAAATTTGCTTCTGGTTGCCTTAATTTGCCTGATCTGCTTTTCTAAAAGTGTTTATCTGTTTTAATTTAGAATAGATAAAATTGTCACACGAACTAGAGCTGGAACATGGAAATGGTGCTAGTGTTTCTGAAAATCTGTCATTTCTTCAGCTGCATTCACAGTGTCTCACACTATGCTCTGGTTTGACCATAACTCTGTGTGTAGGATTCCAATAGCAACACAGTGCACAGCTCAGTGAGTGTCCCAGTAAATTGTTCTGTGAGTATCTGAGAATTTAATATAGTGAAGAAATAGTTGTCCAGACTCCAGATAGTTTCATGATGTTGCTCTGACAAGTTCAGTTTATGTAATGTGTTCTTCTATTGCTGCTGTTATATTTTTCATTGTTGGTCTGTCTTTGCTTGATGTGAAAAATAGGTAGAAGTTGAAAACATAAAAGAGACCGTTTTCATATTTCATGACCTTAACTGCTGGGCTCTACCACTCATTTATTCGCACAAATTCAGGATGGGAATAGTGTGCAGATGTTCATTTTACCCACACAGGTATTTTGCAATATCCAAGATCTTAACTTGCCCCTCTTTCCACCCTCCCTTTTCTCCCAGCTCTCTCCCAGGGCAAATAAAAACTAGTATTTGATGTAAACCTGCCTCAGCTGGTTTATGTGGATTCTGAGTTTCTGTATCTAGGACTCATGCTTGCTGAATAGAGTCAAGAAAAAACTTAGTGTGTGACATGAAAAAGTATTTTCTTTGTGTCTTTTTTAAAAACTTTATTTATGCAATTAATACAAAGCAAAATGGTAAAGAATAAGAGAAGTGTACATGCATACTCTTTGTGATACTCTGCGAGATGTTTTTAAACACTTCAGACTTATTTTATGAATAAAATAGATGCCATTGTCCTTCCCCCCTTACTCTAGAGACACATGTTTCTTTTATTAAATTAACTCATCATCATGGTTTTGTTATTTCAACTGTGGGCTTAGTTGACCAAATTTCTATATTGCTTGAGAGAGTCATTAATCATTTGAAGAGGATTTGTATATGTTCGGTTGCTCAACATCTCATCTCTCACTTTTACTCCCAAATAAATTCAATAACGTTGCACGTGTTCTTTTGCTTTCCTTTTTGTAGTCAATAATATTAATTTAACCTCCTGTGTGTTAGTGGGTGGTTGGGAGTAACAAAACAAAGATGGGATTGTAGTGAGCACCATGAAATTCTGTTCTGTTCTAATTCTTCACCATTTAATTATTTTGATTATCCCCAGTTGGTCTGAAAAAAATAAATCTGGTAAAGTACATGTTTAATGCATCATTCGGAGCCACGGTTAGTGTTCAGATGTTGCCTGCTGGATTCGAACTGCTTGTTGCTTTCTGTATTTTTGGGAACAGTTATTAACCCCCAGGCCAGCACAAGGTTATCCAGGCTGTCCTGTCCCTGAGCATGTCATGTCGGGGAGGCTGCACAGTCCTCGCTGAGCACAGAGCAGCAATATATGTGTGGTTTAGACTGAAGAGTCTGGGTTAAAGTTGCTTCTCATGGGAGACAGAGAAGATGCAGGGCTTGGGAAATATTTTTTTTCTTCCTGCTTGGAAGTAGGAATGAGGCACTTAGGGCATATGATTGTAGAAAGGCACGGAGAAGTCACATAACGTCTCCACCGATAATTAGAAGCAGCCTTGAGGTTGTCATCAACCTGAATGTGTCAGATGAGCTGAACATGCAAAGAACAGCACTGATTTCACTTTAAAAGTTTTTGTCTTATCTGTGGAATAGTTTGCTTTTCTATCTCTATAGCACGTTTTAAAATGTATGGATGGTGGTTTTTTAATGTTCTGCATAGAACACCATTCACTGGTTACCTTGTGGCAAAGTGAAAAACATCAGAATATATTAGTGCATTGATTTTGAAGCAAGTCTGCCATTTTGCTCTTCTCTTTTATAGTGTTATTTTGCAGAAGTTATTGATCCTTCTTGTTCATTAGCTTGGTATTAGCCGTAGGGCTTTCAAGAGAAATGGAGAAATCCTGTGGTTCTAGCTAGTAATAAAAATGGTATTAAAATGAATTAAAATCTTGCAGATTTTTTGCATCTGTAATGATACCCATATGGTATAATTTGTTTAAGAAGGCCAGCCCCATAACACTGGTTTGGGGAATATTTGAGTTAGTGGAATTTAGAGGAAAGACATCCTGACAACCTGTTGGCGTGTGTTTTGCTCAAAGTATTCTGCGTCTCTGATTTGGCCACACTTATATCAGTGGGATACTACTTCAAATCTAAAAATAAAATCAGACATAGTGAAGGTTGTAATGCTCTGAAAATATTATGACTCTAATCATGACTTACTGTGTAGTGTTTTTTCTTGGTTTTCCTAGTTTGAAAAGGAAGACTCAGCCCTGCCGCAGGATGGAAGTAATTGCAAACTTGATACAAATGTGTTCAAAAATGTTTTAACATCCCCAAGCCTTAGAATTACCTATTAGTCTTCCCTTGTTTTCTTTGATCTTGCACAGTTTGTCCTTTTGGAGTGAAAAATTTTAGGCTAATTGCTGCTTCTTCCAAAGTATTGTTTACATAAAGCCCAACAAACCTCTCATGTTTATTAGTAAGAAAACGGAGCCTTTTAGTCGTGTATTTCTGAAATGGAAGCATAAGTGTAGAGCTCTCTTCCAAGGCCATCATGGCCAAGGGAGCTCTGCCTGTGCTGAGGCCAAAGTGGAAGAGCAAGGGGAGCTGAGAAGGGGCTGCCCCAGCCCCAGAAGTGTTCCTGTCATGCTCACATAGCAGTATGTGCAAGACATGATAAGCCTTATCAGAGTCACGCTACCATACTGGTAGATTTTCCAGGTTGGGGATTTTTGCCTTTTCACCCTTTCCCAGTGTTTGACTATAACTAGGGCACAGACTTTCTGGGATTGGGGGTAACTTTGTGGGTTTGAAATGCTCAACCTTCAAAAATGCACAGACTCTACAATTATTGTGTGCTGGTTGCAAGATGATTCACTTAAACCATGAAAGTCTTGTTTAAAGTTGCTCTAGAAATTTTCAGTAAGTTGCTTCCGTGCTTTTCTGCATCTCTAGGAGCACAATCCATAGCTCTGAACCCGCTCATCCATGCAACTGGAATCTTTTTAACCTACACCCACTGGGAAATGGGAAAAATTATGATATCACCAGAGTAGGGATTTGTTGTGTTCTTTAGCAGGAAGTATTCCTTGGAGGTTTCTTATGGGTGTGAAAATGAACACACTGAGCATCTGCTCTTCTAGACCCAATAAAAGTGTTAGATATCCAGTAAGGCTTGTCAAGGTGTCCAAAATATTAAACTGAAAGCCTGTAACATAAGTGCTTTCTCTTTCCTTGTTTTATTTACTAAATTTGAGTGACCAAAGAGTTTTCATTCAGTCTTGTGACAAAGAGGAGACTCTTGAGAGCTTTTGCATGCAAAAGTAAATATTTTTGAAGTTATTTATCTGTAAAGTAAAAGGAGGCTTCATCTGAAACTTGTAACCTAAAGTGATGTTTTTTAACTTTAAGGGATGATTTCAAATAGCCATCATAATTACTTTATACATTCAGTGAATCAGTTAATCCTTACAAGTCTGAGACCTTGATGTGTTATCAATTTACTG
Source organism: Corvus hawaiiensis (assembly GCF_020740725.1). NCBI lineage: Eukaryota > Metazoa > Chordata > Aves > Passeriformes > Corvidae > Corvus > Corvus hawaiiensis. Next base: position 16,593,036 of record NC_063223.1, on the reverse strand, counting down.
CTGTAATATATTTTATACTATAATGAAGTATTATTTATTTATCCTCTTTTACAGCAATTTTAATAAGGTAATCACATTGGGAAGGAATGTATAGCCTGAGGAAAGGTCATCTTAATTTGATTGTGTAGATCAGTTGTTTTTTCAAGGATGCAAGTAATGTTTCTGTACTACTTCCATAATTAAAGGGGGACTGATGACAACTTTTCAAATCCCAGGTGTTTTTTGAGTCTTGCTGCTGAATAAAGACATGAAAAAGAGGGGGAAAAGGTGCTGGATGTTCCTACAGAGGAACAAGGAGGAACCTTCAGAAAATAACTGGAAATTATGAAGATTGTATCTTACGACAAGAGATGCTCTTTTCTCAAACTTAAAAGCTTTTCAAAATTCAGAAGTTTTTATTGAATGAGCCACTTTGCTTTTATGGCCTTTTATATTTACTTGCTAAACAGACCAAGTGATCAAATACAAGAGCTTTCATCATATACTTCAAAACATAGATTCTCCTTACTGGACAACAGTCAGAAGAGATATTTTTGAGCCTTGGAAACAGACATGCGCTCAGATGTTTGCCTCTTTCACACGAGTACCAGAAGGGGGACCAGTCTCCCCAGTGTGTTTGTAGTAGGACAGCCTCCCTCAGAGTGGATAACTTTTCTCATTTTACTTTTCACATATCATGAATCTTTCTGTTTTCCTAAGGGATCTGTCCTATTTGTCAGTCTTGAGAAAATAAACTTCTTTTCTTTTTTGTTTAAACTCTGATGATAATAGCTATTTTGTGCAACTATTGTAGATGTTTCAAGTATTGTGCATTTCTATCTGGCTGTGCTATTTCATGCTAGATTTTGCTTTCCCCTTAATTTTCCATGTTATTTGCTGCTACTTCATTTTCTCTCTGATGCTCTAGCATTTTTAGGCTCAATATAAATGCCATAAACTTCCCTTAATTTAATATCTTTCAGATACATTTAACTTTCTCTTTATATGAGCTGCAAAGCTACAGAAACACTGTGAAAATCGTTCTTGAGTAGTTAGGAATTATCAGTGTAATCCCAATATTGTTCTAATGCTGGCTCCTTAGTGCAAATCATCTCCATTTGCACCTTCCTGGTCCTCATTTCTCTGTGAATGAGACTTTTTTTTGCTGTCTTGGTAAAAATAATTTCTATAGATTAGAAAAAAAAGAATCAAACTAAAATTGTGGCTTGCATTCTTTCATGCTGTTAAAAACCAAAAGACTTCACCTTAAAATGCAATGAAAAAAACTGATACATGTTTACTCTTATGTGCCAAGTACTCTCTAAGTTGCAAAGGCAGTTTGCATTAGGCTGTATCTTTTAAGTTGAATAGTAAACATTTATATTTAAATAAATATGCTGTTTACATTCTTAACAAATATTTGATAAAATACTTAGGCATCACTAGATATCTATTTACAGAATGATAAATATAAAAGGCAATATAGAACATCAGTCTTGTACCACACTTTGTACAATATTACAATTATGCAAGATGCGTGCAATACTTTTCAATATTACACCTAAGGTACTGAAATTTTGTTTTAGACAAGTATCCATTGTAAGCAATGTCCTTGTTTAGCTGAGACATTGTGCCAAAATAAGTGGCTAAGCTGGAATAGAGAACTTTGAAGTTTCATTCTTACCTTGCAGATCAGTTCTCGCCTCCAAACCACCCATGTGGTTCTCATTGCAGGCCACAAAATTTGCACTTCTCCAGTTTTCCTATTATATATTTTGAACAAATTAATTTTTGTTGTAATTAACATACATCTTTGGCAGCTATCCTAAGCGATCACATAGCAGACACTTTTTTATTGTGGCTGAAAGTATCTTTTGTTTTAAAACAAACTTGCCTTTGCCTGTCAGCATGAATGAGGCTGTAAAGCAATTTTGTGATCAATTCTGTAACAGCCCCATAAGTCTGTCTCTGTCTCCTGTGATTACAGGGTATGGCAGAGCAGCCCAGGATTCTGTGGACTGTCAACAATAGGATTCTTTGGGGTGTCTCAAATATGGTCATCTCCTTGCTGGGGCAGAATGGTCCAGTTCTTGTTCTCTGGGCACTGATCCCTTTATATTGGCTTTCACTAGGAAAACCTTCTTTACAGGGATAAAACCAAAAACTGAGATTCCTATTTGCCTTATTGTCTTATTATTGTGCTACAGTGTAGGCTTTCAAAAGGTCAGATCAAACATACAGAATGATGCAGATACTGCAAAGGGATGTACAAACAAAAAACCCCAGTGTGTTTACTTGAGCAAATCTAAATACACAAAAGTATAAAAGTTGATTTTTAGTTCTAACAACTCATATAACAGCTGACATGAAGATTTCCATGCTCACCTGCAGGTCTCTAGGTATGGCTGGAGTAAACTCATCTGTTGGACAAGTCGCAGTAGAGATGAGTCTACTCCTAATCTCGATAATTATCTTGTTTATTAGACTAATAACTTTCTGGCGTGTTATACTGTGTGCACTCAGAACTCACCTAGTTATATCAAAGACTGACCTCCACTGACAAGATTAAATTGAAGTCATTTTCTCTAAGAGCTTAGGTAGAGTATTTGTGTTGTCAGCAAACAGGACTTTATCCTCTTTCCCTTGGGCTTTATCTCAAATGCAGTGTTAGAATGCCAGATGGATTTACTTTAATATTTTTTCTCCAATTTTTAATATTCTTTCTATCACCTTTCAGCTGTCACACTCAATAATTTCCTTGGAAAGCAAAAGCCCAAAAGAAGCCATTGTATAACAGCTCGGCTTCAATGATGATCTTTTTCAGTTGTACTTTTGAGCTGCATAAATTACCTGATGTTTAATCCTTAGAACTTGCAGGACTGTCTTAAAAATACTACTTTTGTGGGCTTTTCGCTTGTAAAAAAGCCTTTAACAAACCCAAGCCAACTCCCCCTCCCCCCTGATCAAACAGAAGAAAACCCAAAACTAAACAGGAAAATATTAATAATCTGCAATAGCATAAGGACTACTTTATGCTACAATTAGCTTAACCCCCCCCCCCCCCCCAACATAAACCATATTACTGCGTATACACTGGTAGAACTGAGAAGAGAAAATACAGACTCAGACCAATAAATCAATGAATACTAAATCAACTGAAGAAACAATCAGTCCTAAATACCCTTAATTGCAAAATAAGTAGTTTCTTTTTTTCCTTTTTTTTTTTTTTTTCAATATAGCAGATTTTAGTACTTGGCTAGCTTTGCCACTTGCAGAACTTGATGAAAGAGGTTGCCTACTAATTAACTTTTTTGGGAAAGGAAAAAGCCCAATGAATGAAATGAAATAATGTTTTTTCAGAGTTGATTTCAAGTATATTCTGATATCCTTATTTGAAATTTGTCCATTTCTCCTTCCATTTACAAAGTATTATAAAAAACCATGGACAAGTAAAATTTACATCCTTGAATTCACTAAGTCTGGATGTGAGTTACCATAGAAATTATTGCATGATACATACCTTCAGTTCAAGAACAGTATCTTGCTGCATATTCTAGTACTGAATACTTTATCCTCAAATGTAATCTTTTACCTAAAGCATAATACTTGAATAAAACTTTTTTTTATCAAGTCAGATTAGTTTCTGTTAAGCTGCCTTTTAAATACTGACCTGCCTCAGTCTTTGTTATATGATTTATGGTATGTGGAACCCTGAGGTTGTCCGGATATTTTGGTTATACACGGAAGTTCCTCAAAAACCAACATGAGCTCCTTTTTATTCTACTTTCATTTAAAATCCAAACTATGGGTTGGTCATTTTGAGAAACCAAAAGCTAAAAGTGCAGGACAAAGAAAGCTGCTCTCCAAGTAAGCTTCCATTGAAGGTACTGTTTGAATAATTAATCCTTTTAGTGGAAGTGTATAGGTTGCAAGATTTTAATGGGCTCTTGATTAGTAGAATGAGTTGCAGGTCACACTAAGAAAGAGTGCTTGTGAAAAGCCTTGGAAGTTTTTGTATTTGCTGGTCTGTTTTAGTTTTGCAAATAGTATAATATATTTATTCTTGTACAAGTTGTGTAAATGTATACCACCTGTGAAAGCACAGATTTATGTTTAAATATTATGTGCATTTATTCTCAAATGGATATTAGGACAGGGGCTCACATTTAAATTAATGTGATTCTTCAAAGACACTAAACTTTGGCCTCTTCCAATTAGGAAACACATCACAAACTGTTGTCAAGGGTTAAGGTGTTTAAGAGGTTAAAAAGGAGTCTGTACTGTTTGTTGTTTTCAAAGCTTAGTAAAATTTCTGGTTAAACTAGGTCATAAAGAAATCAGTATTTTTATCTAAATTGCCTTTGCTTATCTGGTTATAGTTCTGTACAAAACAGGCCAATAGTCTTCAGGAATCTTTAACAGGCAGTCGATAATTTCTTGTTCAAAATAAGTCCCTGCTAAGTTTATATGTCCATATTAAAGTATGCATAATTTATAAGGCCAACTATGATGTACATTTCTAAAATTCAGTATAAAGCAAATAATTTTAGGAAATGTCAGTCAGTACATATCAAGTACACATCTACAGCTGTAGTTAATACTCCTGTGAAGAAAAACACTTAGTTTTTCAGGGATTAAGTTCAGCACTAATAGCAGTTCTTGATCTGGTGGAAATAAGCTAAACAGAGAGATCATAATTAGGTAATCATCCAGAAAAATATTTAAATCTAGAAAGCTGTGTATTAAAAATAGTACATATATTGTTTATGATTAGAGCTTTTCTTGGACTTCCCTTAATATTTTCAGGGCAGTCAGAAACAAGAGGGGTTTTTCTTGAGATGTATTGATAAATCTGTTTTCATAAATGTACCTGTATGAAGAGTATAGAGGGAATCTGAGGGTAAAAATTTCTTGTTCTGCTCTTCTAGCTGGAGCTGTTAATCAGTGGATTCATAGATGTGTTAAACCATTCAAACCCCATTTTTATGCTGAATGTGCATTCTGAATAGAGATTGTGGGTTTCTGTTGCAGTATGAATACTTCAACGCTGTGCTTATAAACGAACGAGATGAAGAAGGAAACTATCTGGAGCTGGGGAAGGAGTTCATTCTGGTGCCAAACGACCACTTCAATAACTTGCCTGTGAACATCAGTCTGAGTGATGTCCAAGTACCCACCAATATGTACAATAAGGGTAAGAAAAGAGCTGCTTTATTTTGTCATTCCACTGGTGAAACAAAAGCACACCCTTGCTTAAAAATGAAGCTGTTGATTAACTGTGTGGTATCTGTCTTTTCCAGTTGGCCATAACACTGAAATTTCTGTGGAAGAATGTTTTAAGTATGACAGTTCTGTAATATCTTTTGTTCTGTGGCAATTTAGCAGTTTAATGAGGTTAATGATTTGCATATGAGGCTTGCATGAGTTCTGCCATGGAGTATGGCAGAATATGCTTATTTTAGTGGATTATTTTCCAGAGTTTTCGAATCATTTGAACAGAGCTTACATTGTCACTTACTGGTTGTATTCCATCTTTGCTGAGATCTAGAATTGTCTTTGAAAGATATAGGAGAGTTGGAGGGGAATACTTTGTTAGATTTATTCTTTCAAACTCCTTTCTAGCAGTATATGTTCTATTCTAGCTCTATATGCACAAACTCTGCTGGGAGCTTTCAGACAATATTAAGAAGGAATATTTTCTACTCCCCTATTTGGCATAAGTGCTGCATAGATCATAGCACTAGCAACCAGCAACATTAGGTATTAGAAGTGATAGACTTCAGTCTAAAAATTGGGAACGTAAACTAAACTCAGATATACATTTACTCATTTTCCTTTTGCCATTTCCCTTTAATTAGACAGCAGAAATTTGTATTTTTCCAGTGCTTATGAAGCACCTATCTATTTATTTTTCTTAAGCCAGTAATAAAAGAAAAATTAAGAAGGAAAGCACCAAAGTTTCCTAACAATGTCTACAGTATATTTGTCATTGGTCTGTAGAAAGCTGCCTAATCTCATTATCTGGTTCCTCTTCTGTGTTTTAACTATACTAAAAGACATCTAAAAGGACATTAAGTGCTTTCCTCTTAATACATTCCAGGCTAGCAATTGTGGTAATCATGCAAGGATATTGTGTAATCACAAAGGCAAGGCAAATTAATTCAGATAAATTGGTCTGGTAAGAGAAGTAGTGAATATGAGAGCTTCTTTTCGAAGTTAGGATTCTGACTTGAGAATCCTGAGAAGCTGAAACTCCTACAATAAAGTCTTAAACTAGGGATGAAAAAATAAATCTTCCTAGAGAGTATTTGAAAGGCTGTGAAATTATTAATGCAGGATGTTTTGAAATACTTGGAAAATGCTTAAAACTTCTAAAGATACCAAAATGCTTTTTTTGTGCAAGTGCTGATATTTATTGAATCCAGCTTGTCTATAAATTAATTCATTTCAGAATTGCTAAGGAGGAAAAAGAAAAGGTTTGTGAAGGAATATAGAGTTCAGGCAACTGTGCTTTTCTGGAGAAGGAAATTATCCTGAGTAGTTAGTGACAGCAGTAGAACTAAAGAACCTTCAGGTATGTCATACATGCTACTACTGTGCATAGAATGCATTTTATATGCTGATTACTTATTGTTAGAGACCAAAGTCAAAGGGCTTGCTGCATCTTGCTTTGGCTTCTCATACAGGGATTTTATATGGAGATGGGGAAGATAGAGCTCTGTGATGATTCCTGGTTTTACTTTGTCTAATTCAGGCCATACAAAATTGTCGCTTTATGCAGCTGCAGGAAAAAAACCACATTTTTTAATCATTTAAATGTATTCCAACTGCAGAAATCTGGTTTGTTACTGGCATTTTCCTTGCACATGGACATAATAATCTTTGTTTGGAGTCTGTCAATGTCTGGAAGAGATCCTCTTGCCAAGAAGAGAAGTATACTTAAATTTTTTGTTGCCCAGTTCTGTAATGCAGAGGGGTGATAACAAGTTAATTAAATCCTAACCTGAGGGTACAGGCAGTAGATATTGATAGGTTTACAACCAAGTGTCTGCACAATACCATTTCTCTATAAAGGGCCTGTTGTTCATTTCCAGGTTATGTTTTATTTTATTGAATTACTAGGGAAATCCACAGCCCAAACTCACAGCTGAAAACAGACAAGTGTGATCACTGAATCGTTCAACACAGGACTCTTGAGTTGACATAGAAAAAAAGAACTCTATTTGTAAGCTAAAGCTAATTCTAAACTTTTTCTTTAATTTTGTTTCTTTTTTTTTTTTTTCATTTGTACAGATATTGATAATTTGTAATGGGTTCAGAGAAGAGTCACAGGACTCATCAAAGAATCAACAAATGTGCCGTGGACTGAGACCACAGGAGCTCAGTTCATTTAGCTTATTCAAGAGATGATTAAAGGCTTAATTAGTTGTTCTGTAGTTAATTACTAATACCAGGCTCTATAATCTGGTTGCCAAAGATTGCAGAAATCCAGTGGCTGAGATCAGGTTCCATTATTTTGCAAATTGCACAACTGCCGGCTCAGTTAAGCTTTGGGAAAAGTTTTGGTCTGGAAAAGTTTTGGCCCAGCTGCAGAATCACTGATGTTCACAGTCCCTAACTGGGCACCAAATGAGATTGGCTTAAAAATTTTGGCACATAACCATATTGCTATTCTTTATATACCTTCTGGCTCTTTCAGCCTCTCCATAGAAAAGCTTAAAAATATTGATGGCAACAACAGGATTAAATAATTCTTGTTCTAAGGAAACCTTCAAGTTTGGAATCCGAAAATAAAGAGCAAAACCAAATTTCATTACAATTATGATGAAATCAAGAAAACTAAAATGCAATAAATATCCAATCTAGGATATTAAAATTTAGCATGGAAAATTTTGAAAAGGAAAATGAGAGCCAGTAAAAAAGTCTGCCGATCTAATTTGTAAGCATACACTAGTGCCATCTTGGAGTACAGAGTTCCTGCACCTACTATAATGTAGAGGGAAAGGCAAACTAATGAATTTAATAAAGAATCAAGCTTTGTAATTACAATACTCTTGATCAACACTGTAAAATATAAAAAGCTGATCTGGTTATTGATGTGCTTTTATACTTTTCATTCCCCTCTCCTGCACACCCTCGTTCCCTGCATTCTCGATATCTTACAGTGGACAGCCATTAATGTTAAAAATATAAATATTACTGATCTTTGGAATATAAAGCCTATGCAATTCAGAAAAATAATATTTCGGTATTCTTATAATGTTCACACACTGAAGGAATTCAGAACAAAGAAAAATGGATGATTCTGCTTTACAGTTAAATGTACTTACCTGTGTGTCCGTAGAGCCCTCTCAGGTTTAGGACATTTTGTAGAAAAACTGGTGGTCTGTTTAAACTGCAGAACATTCTTCTGGAACTGGCCTCCTTCATTCTTCCCGAAAATGACTGCAGGTTATAATGTTTTACTTTTGAAATGTTTAAGCACACATTGGGAATCTAAATCTGTCACTGCATTCTATTTCTTCTCTTTGAACACAAAGTGTGCTCATTACCTACAGCCTCATTGCCCACAGCCACAGGATTTGCAAGGCAGTATCTTTTTAAACAATGAAGAATTAATCAATTAATTAATTGTTTTGTGATAACTGTCTTAGCAAGCAGTAGCTCTTCCATCCACAAACTTGGCAATTATCAACTGTGTATAGATTTCTGACAGAAAGAAGGGAAAATGTTCTTAGTGAGTTAGTCATATACAAATATTCACAGAGGGAAAAAGAAGGGGAGAATTAAGGTATGTCTTTCATGTTAGAAGGAAAGCTTAATTTTTGAATGTACAGAATCAATCTGAATCCAGTTTGGGCAATGCAAAGGCAGAAGTCCAGGTGTATATAAGGTACAGTCTCATTCAGCTGCTGGGGTCTTTTATTAAAAAAAATTTACATGGGTTATATAGATGAGAACAAAATGAGTTCTCACAGGTCTTGTTTTTATGTCTTCCTATTAATTTATAATGTAAATGATTTGGGATGTGCTCCTGTCTTGGACATGTCTTGCATATATACTTCCACAGCTACACATTCCTAAGAAACTCAGATATAACTTCCTACATGTCAATCAGATTATTTTAAACAACTATTGTGGAAGAGATTAGTAATAGTAAAAACAAGATTAAAAATTTAAAGTTTGTATAGTTTCAGCATTTGATTTATTGCTTTCTGAGATGTCAGTAGTATATTTAGAAGAATCTAGGAACGTGACATATAATTAAAAAGTAGAACTTGGAATGTGGTCTAGGCTTTCTGGCAGCCATCCATGGGGAGCATGGCAGTAAGATTGCCACCAAGACTCTATAACAGATTTATGTACACAAGGAGATGATAAAAGAAGACTCAAAACTGATATTGCAGATGCTGACAGTATATAAAAGTAAAAGAAAACTAGAGTAGCATTTTACCTTTTGTTAGTATGAGAATATAGGTAGCCAAGATCCCACATTCTTTGTCCAAAGTATGTGCTCTATCTGGCATGAAGAACCTACTCCAGTTGTTTTTGTTTTTTTTTTTTTTTCCTAAATCTGTCACCTCATATTTATCCCTACTTGTGGACAGCAATGACATATTTTCTGCTATTGAGTTTTCACTCAGCAGTTTTTCTATGGAAGAGGCTTATGAATACCTGGATAAATGTGGTTTTCAGAGGAATGTAGATGAAAACCAAAGCCGAGGTGCAGGTCAATGTGTCTTGGTGAGCTGTGCTTAGACAGTTCTACGTTATGGCACCTGTTGAAAAGCAAAGCCTAGCATGGTACAGTACCAGAGGTGACACACAGCAGGATCTCATCCACTCATGGTAGCTTTGCATAAAATCTAGGAAACACATGAGGCAATATATTGTCTCAATATTAACTGAAAACAGCCCCAGGTTTTGAGAATTTGCAGTTGGTCTTTGTTTATATGACAAGGTAAGATTTACATTTGTAGAAAGGGGAGGAGCCCAGATTATCTTCTTTACAATGATTCAAAAATATCAGGATGCAAGCCCTTCTTGTCTTTTAACCTTTCTCAGTGTTATAGTTTCTTCACAGTAAGAAATTTAGAACTGAAGAGAGACTTCTGTGCCTGAGAGCTTTTTCATGTATGAAATTATTATTTGTTTCTAAACCCCTTGTATTTCATAAAATCTTATGATAGCTCTGCTTCCATATTTGGTCTAAGATTGAGATTTTGGACTGAAATCTTACACATCCAAAGACAACCTTTCTCAGTGTTCTTAAACATAAAAACACCTTTTAGAATGAGCCAAGTTTGACTTTCCTCACTGGGTATTTTGATAGAAGTAGGGTAAGAGTGACCGTATGTAAATCTGTCTAGCAGCCCTGGGCAGTATCTCTGAGGTGTGGTGGAGGAGGCAGAAAAATGCCAGTAGAGGTGGATTGGAGAAAGGATAATTTCTTTGTTTGGATCAGATCAGATGCAGCTTGAGAAGCATGTTTGATTTTGCCTTTAAAAAAAAACAACTGAGAGAACAAAGTGAAACAATTTATCTTGGCCATAGAAGGGAAGTAGGCTTATATAAGTTGATTTAAAGTAATGGGAGGTTTTTCCTTTGTTGTCATTTCTAGTTTACTGAATATATAATCTTGTTTTATTTGCTCAGTTTTATAATGGAGAAATAATTCCTAGAGGATAAACCTTCATCTCATTAACACAGCTGACAGTGCAATTAAGTGCGTCCTACAGCTTTGCAAGACTTATTTATCCACTGAACTTTTTGTACTTATTAAAACTCATTGAGCAGAGAGTCCAAACTTAACTACTGGATAGAAAACCCTGGATTTTCCAATTTTAAATACTCTTAATTTTCTTAAGTGTATTTTTCTTTCATCATTAGTGAATGTCTGAGGAAAAGACGTATGTATATAGACATATATGAAAGTATATATCTTTATATCCAGATGTATATATATGTATCTACTGTGTGGTGGAGAGTGGTGCAGTCTGTTCTCACACCAAAGGATGTTGACATATATGTGTGATTCACTGCAGTATTGCAGGAAATATTATGGACATAAGATAGTTTTGTGACCACGGTTCTGCAACTAAGTTGTGAAGTCCTGCATCAGAAGAATTTTAATTTAAGCTGCAGCACAAGGTTAATGTCTCTATTTTCCTCCCCATGCAGAGATAGATGACAGCTCTACACTGCTGCCCATTTGTACAGCACACAGCAGTTCACTTCTGAGGGCCAGGATAATACTGTCACCAGTATTTTAGTGCTTGCCCGTTTTCCCAGTTAGTTTCTGCTGAGATTCCATTGTACAGCCTGAGGCACAGCTTCTCACTTTAAGCTCTGTGACTATTGAAGCGTTTCAGAGCTGGCTCAGCAGTCTGGTCTCTTCAGCACAGCCCCAAGTGCCACTGTCACACACAGAGTTACATTTTCATGGTCCTGAAATTCAACACGTGCTCAGCTACTGTGCTCTGTGTGGGGGGATTGAAGCCTGAGCTTCTGGATCCTGTGGAACTGACATCTGTATCTTTTAGCTTGGGCTTTTTTTACTCCTAGTAAAGCCCTGGGGTGAATATCACAGAAGCTCTTAAATGCCAGTCAGAGGTGAACACACAGCAGTGCCACGCTGGTACAAATGAATAGACTTGTTCTGAACAGACTCAGTTTTGGAAATATTTCTTCCTGGGTTGATTTACAGTGATGTCAGTTCAAATTAGTTTGAACACTGAAACATCCACTCCTGCCATGGAACTTTGTGAAAAGTATTGAATTCACTGTCTTTGAAGTGCCCAAGATGAAATGTTGATTGGTGTGTGGAAAAGTGGGATGTAGTGGGCAGTGCACAAAAGGACCATATTAACTTGTCCATGTGCAGTGAGGTCTACAATAATAACTCTCTTTCATACATGGCTTTCTGAGTACCTTCCTGCTTTCCGTTGTTGTTCAAGCTGAATTGAAATACCAGTGTCTGGGCATGTGCAGAGGGTTATTCATGTGCATTTCCTCTTTTTAGAAACCTGATATTGATAACTGCCTCACCTAAAAGACATTAGACTGCTTCAGGGAGGATGTTTGCTCTCTGCAGGGAGAAGAAAATATGTTAGAATCAATTAGCGAATCTAATAATGATATGTCAAAATAAAGCATAAAATTTCCTCAGAAATGTTGGGTCTGGAAAGTTACTCTCCAGCTTTCATTATACTGGAGAATGGGGCTTATACTAATGAACAATGTTTCATTTTTTTCCTTATATGAATGCCTTTTAAACTCGGGAAGTTACATGAACTTTTAGCACAGTGCTTATACTGATTTCTTTTTAATGTTGACATGATTTATACTGAATACATTTCTCAGCATTTACCTACAACTTTTTCCAACATTTCATCATGTCTACTACTATAAATGAGTGAATCTTCACATCCTTTCTTACATCTAGCAAATTATATTTCATAGTACAGCCATGTGATTTGGAATTATGTTATGGATTTCATGTCATGTTTTTGTGAATTTTGTAATTGAGTCTTCATTCCCTACTATAATGTATTTCAGAGGGGAGCAACTGAACAATATGGCTTAAGTATAATCATAACTGACTGCTAAAAACCTCTCCTTAATGACAGTTCCCTCTTTCCTACCCCTGACATTAGAACGTGATCCGTGCATTCTGCCTGTTGCTGTTTTGTCACTAGGGAGGATTTTTCTTATCAGATTGGCTGTCTTTGGCAAAAACCTATCAGCAGCCCACTGGTTGGTTAGTTTATAAAATCTCTGCTATCATAAACTGCCAGGTGCCTCAGTAAATTACTTTTACATTTTTACATCATTGGGCCTGGTTCTCTGTTAAGTTAGGAAATGCATGTATATTACAGGAAAGACTTTTTTTAAGGCAGCTGGAGAACAGTTTGTGCATTGTAAGGTGAAAAACTATTTGCTCCAAATCCTTTTTTTGATTGAGATTGAAAAAAGAAAAAAAAAAATCAAACCAAAAAACCACTGGATTACAGATTGTGAGGTATCTATCTACCCAGGTATATTTAGATAATGAAGTAGAAGCCTTCGTGCAAGATGTTGCTTTGTCTTTACTGACAGAACAGACAGAATCAAGATAGAAAATAAAATGTGATGATCAATTATACAGTCTGAAGTTAATCTGCTGCTTTGAAAAATAAAAGCAATAATATAAATTTTAACTTAGACAAGTCTGTCTTAACTGTCTTCCGTTTGTTCTTCTCATCCTGATACTGTGATAGAGCTGCTGTTCTGGAGTTTTTGAAGTACAGGAAGCAATTTTATCAGTGCTTTCCATAACTGCAGAGTTTTTCAGTGATGGATGCTGAAGTCTCTGAATATTTTCAAGCGTTTCTGTCAACAGGAGATATGGTTTATGTCAACTCAACTAACAAACATAAGGCACACAATATGTTGCTGAGAGTCTCAAACTGTGTAAATCAAGCTGTAAAAATCTATGTTTGTAAAAACTGGTTCGGGACTGTAAAACACACTTTAAAGTTCAATAATAAGTAAAAAGATATATAATATTCTAAATGAATTTTTCCTTAATACCACACTTATACTAATTCCATGTCAATGGATTTGGAATGCATTCAAATAGTAACAAACATTTTGACTCTGTAACCGTGATCACTCTGCATAAATATGGGTTTATAAAAAAAGTGATTAAAAAGTATCTTAGCTCTTAAGGTATGTTTGGACTTCACTTATTTTGAAGACAAGATGACTATGAGTATTTTCCTATAGATTTAAATTCAATTCTTATCGTTGCTCTAGTTTCTACAACTCAGTTCCTTTCCACAGGTTTCTTTACAAGGTTGCAATACTGTGTTGCAGAAAGAGGCTTTATCTTTTTGTCTTACAGCTTTGCTCATGACATGATTCTTTGCAGCACATGTGCACTGTTTTTTGTGCCTCTCTATGTCTCTATTATTTCACTGGCTGTTGAAAGTATAGATTTTTTCATGTGACTTAAACCTTTGTTTAAAAGTTTTCTGTTAGGATTATAGTTATTACTGCTTTGGGAAGTTGGCAATCAATTATTTTGTGCTCTTTTATTGTTTTGTGGATTGTAGATTGTGGCATATTTTGGGTTGGAAGAGACCTTTAAAGGTCATCTACTCCAATTCCTATGCAATGAGCAGGGACAGTTTCACCCAGATCATGGTGCTCAGAGCCTGACCTGGAATGTTTCCAGTGACAGGACATCAACAAACTCTGAGTAACCTGTTCCAGTGCCTCACCAACTTTGTAAAAAATTTCTTCCTTGTATCTAGTCTGAACCCACTATCTTAACTTAAACCTTTTATCTCTTGTTCTATAGCAAGATATTTGATATTTTCTTGCAATTACTTCCATCTTTCATCTCTTTCCACCTTTATAATCACCATTACTTTTAAAATTATTTACCAACAACATGAATGGAGTACAACTTTGAATAATTCTGCACTCAATGTCTTTAGTACAAAAGACATCAGGCATAGCCTATGCTTTTCTGCTTACCTTATTGACTTCTTGAATGCTGAAAACATTGCAAAAGGAGACCTTGGACTTAAGACTTCACAAATATTCTTTAACTTTTGCTTGAACAGTTTAGAGACTGGTAAAGAATATTACCTGTGTCAAATGGCATTTCCACTGCGTGATGCTCACTGCATGTTAAAAATGAGTTTATGCACTACAAGTCAATAAATGCAGACTCTAATCAAAAGTTTTGCTTGCACAGGAAAAAAATTCTGCTGCATGTAATAGAGCCTTCTCTAAGAGATATTGAAATGTGATGAACCACAACCATTTTTTGATTAAGTGAGGTTTTTTCAATTTGATACTTAAAAAGAGCTATGAATATCATTCAGTCATACTTTCCTATCAATGCCTTCCAACTGGCTGCCAAAATCGAGATTACCTATTTTCTAGCATATTAGAACCAAAAAAAAAATCATTTCTCAAGTGATGCAGAACGATTATAATCTGCAGCTAGCACATGTGCAAAATCATTTTCCTGTAAGGTGTGAAATTAAGAAATAAAATATTGTCTGTCACTGTTGTATATGATTTTATGGACTTTGCTTCTGAAAATTCAACATCCTGGAGTTATTATTTAAATAATCATGGTCACATACTGTCCTGGACCACATATTTATATTTTGAAATCATTCCCCTGGATTGTTTGTCTTCACATTTTAAGATCTTTAGGACAGGGTTTGCACTCTCTTCCTAACACTGGACATTGTTTAATTTAAAAGGAGCTTTCTTAGTCCAACTGATTTAATCAAGATTTCAGAGAATATCCTATCTTCCCATATTTCTTTGTTTTAACTCTTGTTGCCTGTTGGACAGAGATGCACAGACTTCTCTGCTTCTTCCATCTGGTTTTGCTTAAATTCTGCCTCAAATCTGATTGCCAGAGTTTACTCAGGCTGCTGCTTTGTTCTTGAAAAGGGCTTTAGCTTCACAGATTTTTTTTTTTTTTTTTAAATTTTATTTTCCCTCTCAAGCCTCTGTCTTTAATAGCAAGCCTTTTGGAAATGTTGGCATCGCCACACAAGATGTGCACTGTGCTTTATTTCTGCTGTGTTCTAGTCTGTCTCTGGCTGGGGATCTAATCTGTGTGTTTCTGATACATCCTCATCACCATGGCAACTCGATGTCAGATCCAGGCTACATGGAAACGTGCAGTATTTCCGTTAGAAAGCCCTACTCTCTCCCACTCTGGATCCAGCAGCTGTTGCTTAGTTACTCAGAGTTGGGCTTTGCCTTTTGACAAATGCAGGCCAATGAATGTTTGTTACTGAGCGCTCTCTCAGGTACAACATTAAGAGGCTTTTTGACCTGGCACACCTCTGTCAATCATGATGCCATCCCTACTTCCTTGTTGCTTTTAAGGACAAGAAAGTGACAATAATCCTGGGTTTCTGAAAACATTTAGGAGTGAAAATGCATTAATTAAATGGGTGTCTGGCAAAGTAAAAACTGTAAGTTTACTATGTAGTGGAGAAGATTGACATTTGACAAAGAAAAATAGTAGTTTATCTAAAGATACATATTATTCATTTTGTCTACTGTTTTCAAATACTGTAATAATTTGTTTTTTCATACTGCTTCATAACACTGACCCTTTGATTTTTCTTGGGCATGTGTTGTGTGAAGAGGAGAAAAGGCAGCTTGCTTTTCTGGTTGAGCATTAGTGTGCTTGGCTAGGATATAAACTCTTTCAAAATACTGTTTGGCTAAAAACTTACAAAGACATTTTCACACTATACTTTGTTTATTTAGGTGTCTTGCAGCTTTTATTTGGCACATTCCTGAAGGAGCAAATAGTGTTTAAGAATACATAATGGATTTTGTAATGTACTCATCCCAAGTACATTTGTACATCTGCTCAATGTTTTTAGTATTATCTTAAGAGGCTTTCGAACCAGCTGAACATTTTCATATCTTGTATGAGTAAAACTTCCATTTTACTCAGATTTTGCAAACAGTCTTTTATGCAAGGAAGTGCTACACAAGGACTATAAAATCACAGGAGAAGTAAGGGTCTTGATTTGAGAGGATAAGAGCTGGTGACCTGCCACAGTAGTAGATAACTGTCCCATTATATCCAATACTTGTACGTTCATACTGTGTTGGTGCTCCCAGGAATGGAGCAGTAGAGGTTTCATTTATTATAGCCCAGTACAACTGTGATGCATTTTACCTGCTAAAACATTTTCTCCAAGTGTTCTCATGCCTCCATTTGCTGTATGCAAGAGGCATGATGTGTTGCTAAACACAGGATGACTTTAGAACCTCCTGCAAGGCATTATTTGTTGGTCCCAACTGCACTGTGCAATTAAGTCAGCCTGCTTCTGAAACTCTGTGGCTCTGAATATCTGTGCAATAAGAATCAGATATTTATTGTGAAATGCCAGTTAACAGGTTTTGTCTTGTGTTTCAAACAGCTTTTGTAAAGACTGGTGCACAGACCTGTCCCTGAGAAATTTCTCTAAGGATGACTGTTATTTCCAAGACTGTGCCTTGCCTTTGTCATACATCACTTTGGCAATAGCGCTGATAAAATTGTCCCTTTTGGTATGTTGTGCATTAAATATTTTACAGCAAAGTTGGCTGGGTTTAGCAGCAGTCACATTTGCTTTCTTTTCCCCTAATTTGCAGTGTGTTCCACTGGCTTCTTCTATTGCTAGCTGTGACACTTTTCCTGCTCTGTCATTTGCCAGAGGTTTGAATTTCCTCACTGCTGATAGTTACTCTTCCATCAAACTGTGCAGAAATTTCTCCTTGCCATGTGTCAGAACTGGCTCCTTTTTTTTTTTGCAGTACTCATGGCTAATTTTGCTTCTGTGATGAAAATGCAGTAGATGTAAGACCTCTGTTCAATTTGCTTAATTCCTACATTCTCAGAATTTGTTTTCTCTTTTCCACTTGGAAAGGCATTTCTATCAATGGTTTTTCATTTTGTTCACCCTTTCTCCCAGTCACACCCTGGCATTTTAGAGTTCTGTGGTGTGGTATTTTCTTACAATCCTTTCACATTTCACAGTCCTCAATTTGTATCATGCAAAAGTGTGGAAATTAGTATCTCTCACTGAAAATATCCTGCAGAAATATTCTGCTATCTGCAGTAATGTGAATTTATTTAGTCAGGATTACTTCAGGGTTTTGACTTCAGCTCTCAGCTCAAGGCAGTTGCTGGGTGGACAATCCCATTTGTTTAAAGCATGCTAGAGACAGGTCTGACTGCCCCATATACCTGCTCCTGGGACAACAGCTCTCCTAAAGCAGCATCTTTCTAGCTCGTCCTGGGATGCCCTTGACTTCTGCTCTGAGTTACTCCTTTAATTTAAAACAGAAGGTAATATTCTCTTTTCATAGATGGTGCCTATTTGCTGTTTCCAGAGCTTTGCTCTAACCTGCCCACTGGTCAGCCCACACACTGGTTGTTCTAGCTGTTATGTCTAAGAAGTTAAGGAAAGTTCAGCCAGACCAGTACCAAATGGATGAAGTGGGCTCAAGTCTTCACTGATTTGCTCTGGGACATTTTCTATAGCTAGCGAGATGGCAAACCTTTAGGAGAGAGAAATTAATCTCTATCCCAGAATGCTGCTAGTGAGGAGGTTGCAGCTGTAATTCTGGCTTTCAAAGGAACTAAAATTGAATCTCAGTCCATCTTGTTCATCCAAAAAAAAAAAAAAAATTACAAAAAACCCCACAAAAAGAACACTATTCCCCCCCACCATAAAACAATGCAAAGCATCACCCAAATGGACTCATGAACTCAGCATAAAAATAAACACATCTGGCCATACTCCAGTTCTTCTGCTGCCACTTCAAAGGAGAAGGGTAAAGTTATTAGGGAAATGTAAGATGAAGGCACTAAATGCCTACTGCTATACCTTTATACAGTCACGTTCTTGAAGTCTTTACCATCCCATATTCTTGCAAGGAGGGAATGGGATTTCTCACATTGGTGAACAGTTCCAGGCACATGAAGCAAAATGGACAAACACCTTCTTTTATGTCTGCAGATGGCCAGATGCTTTGATCTGTGAGCTGATGCATCCACATTACCCTGGAGTCAGAGAGAGGGGAAGAAAGAGAAAAAAGTGAAGGCAGTTGCCAAAACTGGCAACCAGCTCCAGCTCTTGAATACACTGGACCACCCTGAAAAGCATTCATATTAGTGTTGAGTAGTGTAATTATTAGATTGTTGGTATATGTCCCAGCAAAGTATGTGATTTTGTTATTCTTTAAAATATGACCAGACTAAATATGTTGTCAATGTCATAAAAACTAAGCTAATATTGTTGCTATCTCTGAGCCAGAAGAGTGCTGGATTTTTGCACTCTTCTGGTGCTTGGACCCGTAGGCTGTGCTTGCATTGCTTCATGGTATGACAGAACTGCTCTGCAATTTAGGGCTGCCCTCAAGGCTCTCAGATATTACAGGAAGGAAGATCATTTTCAATGCCAGCATCTTTGACAGCATTCAGGGGGAAAGTAATGATTATATCATAAAAGTAATAGAATAGGGGGAAAAGACTAAGGATCATTAATAACTTTTATTTTCTTGTTGATAAAGCAGAATATGGCAAGAAAGAGAAGTATTCCACACTTTCTTCATAGTTACTGAGTTCTCCAGTGCTTGCACTTATTTTATGTAAAAATTGCTGCAATAATTAGAATGCAAAATGGTTTGTATAGGTATTAGTTTCATTCCACAGATTTAGCATACTCTAGATTCTTCGATGGATTCTGTGAAAAGTAATAAAAAAAAATAGTTACCTTTGGCTGTTGCGCATCTTTTCGTCTGTGCACCTTCCTTGCCTTTGTTGAGACTTCAGTCCTTTTCGGGCCAGCAGGATCTATGACAGCCACTTAACTGCTACATGCATTTCTGCTGGTCTTTGGCAATCCTGTTTCAGTTTCCTGTCACTGTACCTATTTTCCTGGAGGCTAGTTTTATGTTAAATGTCAGCAAAAACAGGTAACAGCTACACAAACAATGGCGGAGCAAAATCCCATATAATTGCAAGCCAGGCCATCTAAAAAACAAGGAAAGGGAATATTTTAATTATATTTCATCTACCAGGAAGCAAAAGAAGAAATTATTTTTCAAGAACTGTGGTGAAAGCTATTTACATTTATTATCTTTGAGCCCCATAGCATCACATGAATGATTTTGCGTTTATATTAAGCTTTACCTTTTATTTTTTTTTCCTCCCTCACCAAATTTCTTAATATTCACAAGGATTAATTTACCACTCATGACATTTAACTATCTGGGGGATGCAGTTGACATTCACCAGTAATTGAAAGACTTAACAATACTGTTTCTAAATGAAGTACTGGGGGAATTTAAACAATTTAGTGTAATTACTAAAATTGGAAATTGCCCAGAACAACAAGTTTAACATACAGGTTATTAGATGATGAGAGTGTAAAATTTTAATGAGGACATGGAGTCAGAAACTCAGTTGTATTTGGGATAGTGCATGTGGACAGAGATGCACCCACATAGCAGAATTATAAAGTTCAGAACAAAGATCTCCAGTTTGAAATCCTTCTGCGTGAAGTACAGCAGCCAGTACAGACTCACCATTTCCAGGTCTGCTGCTTTATACTGTGGCTATATTTTTCCCTTACACCACTTTTCCTGGTATTCTGAGGACCAAAATGACCAAACTGTAGCCCTGTTTGCTTTTTTTATTAAGGTGGTTGATGCATAAATCATAACTTGATATACTGTGAAGAGAACAGCCAGCAATACAGACATGCAGGGTGTGGGAAGGCAGTGAATGGTCACCACCTTTTGTTTTGAAGGAATACAGTGAGCATAGGTCACATTTTAATTGTGACCTCTTATTAAAAATGCCTGCTTTATGCTCCTTTCAGCTAAAAAAAAAAAAAATCTCTTAGTTTCAGAGTCACTGGATTAATGTTTAGAGTGATCAGCAGTTGGATGATTAGTGTTGTCAGCCTCATGCAGAATATAGACTCTGCCAGTTTCATTCAGGGAAAATTTCCTGATTTTATTTCCATGGAGCTCTCTAGTCTGTAATACAGATATATAAACATGTAAAGTGGCTCTTCACAGATGGTCTAAAAAAAGTAATCCAAAATATCCATGGATATTTCAATATGATTTTTAAAAAGTGATTTATATCTGTATTTTTTGAATATACAAATATATTTTTTATATGCTACTGGAAGGACTTCAATTCAGAACTTAAGTGGTGAAAGACTAAAGTTTTTCCATGACCTTATGGAACTGGAATGTATATAGAATTCAAAGAAAATAGTCATTGGGTTGGGAGGTAGAGGGTTCTGCTCACATGAGTGGTATTAGAGCACAGATTCATTAGGAAAGGACATTAAAAATTAGGCTCTGAGGAATCTAGGATAGGAGACATCCAGTGAATCGATAAAACTGTAAAATATGAAGGTACAATGTGCAGCCTGGGAATGAGATCCAAATATAAGTTGCTAAGAAGCACTGCAGTTTATTTTAAATATAAATTAATATAGAATTATTCAGTTTGATTTATTTGGCTTTTCACTAATCCTGATGACTGAAGGACATATAAGGAGCTTATAGCCCTCTAGAGGCTTGAGACATGGTTCCTTCTCTTTTCCTCTAAACAGACTTTTCTAGCAACACCAGGTAAAGTAAAAGAACAAAACCCAAAACCAACCCTCTGAACTTGGTTGCTCTTTTCAAAGATGAATTAAACTTATCACCTTATCTCAGGATGGTGATGCTGAGTCAACAGTGCCACTGCAATTTTTAGTGATCTGGATATTCCATTAGAAATGAAGCATAGGAGCAGGATGTCTAAATGCTGAACAACGGGCTGATATTTTGGAGTGCAGAAATAGGAGGATATTTTTACAAACTGAGGATAGATCTCAGTCTTGAGAGTTGATTTGTGATGGTTTGGTCACAGCTCATTACTGGGGTAACTACAGACTGGGAAACAGTGGATTTTACCAGTTGGACAATGGATTTTGCCAGATAGGAAGAGCTGAAGTAGGAAGAAGCTGAAGCTCTTGGACCAGTGACATCAGTTTGTCTGATATGTGTCTGGTTGGGCAGATTTTAAGTGTATATTTCATCCTCCAGAGTAATAAGTAACTTCACGTATGTTAAAAACAGCATCTGTTTTGTTGACCTTGCTTTTTCAGCATTTCAACTATATAAAACTAAACATTTAGGTGAAAGCAACATGCAAAGTTGTGTAGCTGAGACATTTCCCTTTTGCTGCTGTTTTTCTTGATGAATGCAAGGGAAGATAACAATTTGCCTTTTTTCCACTCCATTAAAATCACATTTGAAGCAGTCTTCTGAAATCAGTAGAGCAACATTATTTTGCAAGCTAATGGCTGCTTTATTTCAAATGCTTGAGCAAATGTTACTGTGTATTCATGTATGCACACTTTTGCAAATTAAATAATACATCTGTGATTTCAGTTCTGTTTTTTCCTTTCTATTCTGCTGACTTCACATAAGACTGAACTGGGACTATCCTGTATCTTAATTGTTTCTCATCTTTCAAAATTCACGGTTTGAAATCCAGTAACTTTCTAAGACGTGCTCATTGATTTCTCATTTCCCACTATTGAACCAATTCTGTAGCTTAAAAACATACTTGGGCAGCCTGGGGTTTTAGGGGTTGATAGATGGGGATGTCTTAAACAGAACAGTTTCAACATCAAGGATTTGCTTCATAGTTCTCTTTCTATTGGAGTAAAAGTGGATTGGGTAATTGTTGTGGAATGTGGGTTCAATGTGTTCCAAGTAACAAGTAGTGGTATTTGTCATGAGATGTTGTGTTTTTATGCATATCATAATTCAAGTGTGAAATAAAAGGTATTTCACTTTTGTTCCAACATGAAAACTTCCAAACTTTACCAAGCTGAATGTTTAAAAAAAAAATAAACTGTTGCTATGAGACAGTCCATGCATTTACAAAAGGTACATTGAGTAAATAATCTAAATTAGGTTGACTTATTTATGTTCTTCTGAATGAGCAATGTGGTGGTTCAAGATAGATGCTCTAAAGAGCAGTTTTAACTTATCTAAAAAGCTGTACCTGGTGTCTCTGCTCTAGTTTAGCCATACACCTGATATTTATGTGAACCATTTATTTTGGATCACTTATTTGACAAAGGAAACTAAAAACATTCTATGACAGTTTTCAGTCAATAGATTTTTGGGTATTAAATAAGATGAACATGATTGAGTTCATGGGATTCTCCTCAGATAAATCACTTTTAATTGTGTGTGTGTGTGTGTTCTTTTTTTTTTTTTTTTCCAGATCCAGCTATTGTAAATGGAGTTTATTGGTCAGAATCTTTAAATAAGGTTTTTGTGGATAACTTTGATCGTGACCCTTCTCTCATCTGGCAGTACTTTGGAAGTGCAAAAGGATTTTTCAGGCAATATCCAGGTAGGAAGAACAGAAGTTCTTAAAATACAATGAAGACTGCATTGAATATTGTCACAAATCCTGGCTGCTACAGATACTTGCAGGTTTGGTTTCTCTTCATCTAGCTCTCAGAGAGATTTCCAATGAACATTTTGAAAATTTTGAGGCTCTTCTACCAATTGCCATTTCGAGGTGAAGCCCTCATGACAACTCACGTACTCATAAGTATTTCTATTCAGATAGACATATACACACGTGAAAAACAACTTTTAAACAGACTGTGAGGAAAGAGGGCAAAAGGATTAGGCCCTTCATATAGTACCAAGTTTAAATTATGTGCTCTATTTATGCACACAGTAAAACTTCATTATAATTTGTTGTTCTCTTCTTAAACTTCCACTTAACCTGGTATATTTACATTAAAAGATCTTAAAAACTTGTTTTAAAGTTTATTTTTACACCAGTTGTAATTAAATGCAAACACATCACTTGTATTATTTCTATAGAAATAGGTTAAAACATGTATTGCTGCCTATTAAGTTTTATGTTTAGTCCTATACCAAATTTACCACATTATAATAAACTGTGAAGTTAAATAAACTGATTCTCAGGTTCTGTAACTTTGAATCAGGCTCATAGTGGGTATTGTTCCTTTGGCTGATGTGTTAACAACCCATGTTTTTCTAAGTCTTAAGTTTAAGCAAGTTTACTATAAGCCTGTATGTCTGAAAGTGGCTGAGAGTAATGGCTGCTACATCTGTGTTAGTTTTAGATTATACTTCAGTTTCCAAGCTCCATGATATTTCAAATATTGGTCCTTATTTTCAAGGCTGTGTCTTGTTTTGTGGTAGAAAACGAGTGTAAAAAGCAGGAAGAATTTTTTTTTTCTTGGAGATATTTTTGTCATATTTTTTCTGACCCACAACCAGGAGATATTATCTCTTCATAGTGATGTGAGTGAAAATTCAGAGTACGACCTGTGGGTGAAGCAGGTAGTGTAACAGGAGCTGCTGGAGGCAGCCGTGGGTAGGAAGTGCTCAGGGTTTGGAAGGGACTTTGCAAGATATGATAAAGCTTGCCAGCACCAGACCAAGTATGACAAGAGTTTTGTGAAAGTAGTAAAATGGACATAGTAGGCCTGAAGAGGTTTTCACCTTCAGTGAAAGGAGTGAGGGGAAAAGATTATTTCAGTTTTTCTATTTAATTAAAATTTTTTCCCCCCAGTATTTCCTATGTTATAATGGCAGTGCCTGTTAGATTAAAGACTTAAACCCCATTAACTGCTACTTAGCCCCAATATCATAGATACATTTCAAACAGGTATTGTGAAAATGTAATTTAATATTTTATTATCATTTTTTTTTAAACAGGAATTAAATGGGAACCTGATGAGAATGGAGTCATTGCATTTGACTGCAGAAACAGAAAGTGGTAGGCAACAGATGACTACCAGTGTTTAAGAAATTTGAAAGGATAAAAAATTCTGTATTTCAAAGAAGTTTTCTCTTTTGTCTCAGGTACATCCAGGCAGCAACTTCTCCAAAAGATGTGGTAATTTTAGTGGATGTCAGTGGCAGTATGAAAGGGCTCCGCTTGACTATTGCAAAACAGACAGTTTCATCTATTTTGGATACCCTTGGAGATGATGACTTCTTCAATATAATTGCCGTGAGCGACTCAAGATTTACTTTTTCTTACTACTATTTTTCTTCCATCATTTCTTGCTATCCGTCATGTTTTCTTTCACACAAGTAACTTGAAAAATGTTGCAGACAGGTGATGGATAAGATGACATCTGGTTCCATTGGACAGACACTGTGGTTTTTTGGTGCAAGGTTCTTCAAGTGTCAGAGATGTCAGACTGTTTGTCTATGACTTGCAATTTGAAACCCCTTAAACAAGTAGTCTTCGTTCTGGGGTTGCAAAAAGTAGTAATATGGTTTTGTTTTTTTTTCAGTTTGCTTGAACTTTCTAAATTATCTTAACTTTTAACTTTGGGATGTGTCTGCCTTCCCCCAGCCTTTCCCCCTCAGCTTCTGCAATACAGTGCAAATTGCAAAATGGGGAAAATAGAAGAATTAGTAGATTCAGGTTTTAGCTTTTGCTGAGACTTGCATGGCATGCAAGACATAACTCCTCATGGTGCTGACATAACTGCTCAATGTACGTTTCCCTTAGTGGGGATCTGAAATCTATGTATGTTTAAGTTGTGTAGAGGGGTTGCTGGTGTTTACTAACAGTGAGAAATCAGATCATCAGGACTCCTCTTGTGCATGGTAGTGAGTTTTCCATGGTACAGGTACAAATTTTAAAGCTATTACGAGAAGCTAGTTTTACTATACTTGAAAGTAATGGGATTATTCTTGTGGCTAAGGAAGACTTCAGCAAGTCCAAAACTGACATCAGAGCTATGATTTGCAGGGGAAGAAAGGGAGGAGGAATTGCTTGCTATATAAATTTTCTTTTGCTGGTATTCTCTTGCTAATACTTTATAAATAAATGGCTTCCTCCAGTGTTTAAATGTCTTCAAGTTCTTGAATATAAGGAAGATTTTGGCCCTTTTTTTTACTACAAGTGAAGTGTCCTTTGTGTATTAAATTAAATGACCCCAGAGACACGAGCGAAAATCATTGAGATGGTGTAGAATATGAAGGTTTTGTGCATGAAATATATGTACATATACTGTATTTTTAATGTATGGAAAACAGTCTGGACTATCTTTCATATTAATCTCCTTGCATGATAATTGCATAATTAGCAGAAACTCACGTTGTATATAGATATAATTACATACTGTATCAAAAAAAGATTTACTGTCCTTAAAAAAAAAGTGATTAACTGTAATCTAAATAACTTCTGGAAGTTGAAAGAATGTTTCAACTAGACTAATTACTAAGATGCCTGACCAGCCAATTTTTGGTGTATAATCTCTCTTTGTCAGTAGTTGCAACAGTAACTGTGAATTACGTAGGAAATAAAAAGAAAAGTTGGCTTTTTAAGTGAAAATTTTACTTTGGGAAAATCAAAAGGCTCATCTATAACAAAAAATGTAAAAACATACATAGCTTGAATCCAAACTAATGATTTTGCCTAAGTAACACAGTGGAAATACTGTGCAAATACTTTTTTTAAAAAGCAAGTATGAAAAAACTAATTGTCAATTTAAAGTTCATTTGAAAATGAACTGAGCTGTGAGTAAAACAGCATCGAGTCACAGAATTTTGGTCATAACTTTTTGCCAAATTACACAAGCTTCTGATCACTGATTTAGTGTTGAGAAAAGGAAAGACTCACCCACCTGAGCCGTTCCTCCCTGTTTCCCAGGAGGAACTTGTTCCCGGCACCTCCCTGGGGCCAGTCCCAGCACCTTTGCTGCCCTTCCAGTCGCTCCTCTCTCAGGCTGAGGAGCAGGAGCACCTGAGGTGGCCGAGCCAAGGGCTGGTTTCCAGCAGCAGCTCTGTCTTTGCAGCTTCTCACTGTCCCTCCTCACTGGTCCTCCTTGTTGTCCCTTCAGCCCGGGTCACCCATGGCCACAGTCCCTCAGGGGTGTCCCCACCTCAGCCTGGCTCCCTCAGTGGTGTCCTCACCCCAGTGTGGGTCACCTGCAGCCCCTGGTGGCCAGCAGCACACTCCTTTCACCATGACATTTTCCCAGCTGTGTTTCCAGATGTTTCCAGCTGCTGATGGCTCCTTCCAGGTGCTGCCTGTGTGGGGGCATTGCAGCCCTCCTGCAGCGCTTGGCTAGTATCAGAAATTCTGAATTTTTAGAAACAAACTGAATCACTGTTGTAATTACAGCATTTGTCTGAGGTAATTTTTTGCTGTGTAGGTTCTCTCCTCTCTAGAACCTCTTTTAGGGTGGATATATGTGTGTTTGTTTAAATAAGTAGAACTAGCAATGGAGAATGTGTTTTTATGCTTACTAGCACAGCTGTTTGCTTTCATTAGGACATTGATGTGCAAATGTGAACCTGAAGGTATTCCCATTGAAAGAGGTACCACAGAAATGCAGGGGGAACAAGGAGAGCATGACAGGAGTGTCAGTGAGGGGGTAAAGCACTGTCCTGTTGCCTTGGAGTTCTCCTGCAGGAAGAGTTTGTGGGGAGTTGTTTTGTACTAAGACACAGAATCATAGAATGTGCTGAGTTAGAAGGGATCCATTGGCATCATCAAGTCCATTTCCTGGTCCTGCACAGGACAACACAAGAATCCCACCATGTGCCTGAGAATGTTGTCCAAATATTGCTTGAACTCTGTCAGGCTTGGTGTTGTGACCACTGCCCTAGGGAGCCTGTTCCACTCTTCAACCACCCTCTGGGTGAAAAACCTTTTCCTGGTATATAATCTAAACCTCCCATGAACCAGCTTTGTCTTGCTGTCCCACAAGGCAAAAAAAAATAATGTAAAGGAACAACAAAATTGTTTTCTTGAAAATGTAACAAACTAGCTAGAGAGACCTGTGCTGTGAAGAAGGGAGTGGGCCTTTCATTGAGGAATGGCACAGGTAGGCTGGGGCAGAACCATGAACTGCTTTCAAAATGTGGTGTGTGAAAGACACAGAGAGGGGACACGGTGAAGCCAGTCACTGATCTGCGTTGTCTGCAGAAATTGCTCCCAAAGCATTGCTTTGACCAAGTGCCAGCAGGGCAAATGAAATTTGTCAAGAGCAGAGAAGATGTTTCAGTGATCAAAACATGAGACAACAAAGCCCACACAAGAGGCTGCTTGGTGTGAAAGCACTGAAAATCCCATATGGCTTTTATCTATAGACAAATGTTTGAGTAAGATTATATCTTCCTCTTTGTAATTCAGACACAGCCTGCCGATGTGACAGCAGTTTCATTTGAAGGTACATACACATATGTCAGTCCAAGAAATCCCCTTTGTAACACAGATCTGTGCTCGTACAGCAAACCTCTGTCTCCAGAGCTGTCCAGCTGTGCAGTGCATGCAAAAATAGACCTGCTGTGCTCACATGGTGGAGGCTGAACCTTCTCACAGCACACGGCTGATCCTGGCTCAGACCGACTGCTCTGAAAGGCAACTCCAAATTGTTTCTCTGTGAGGACTCCTGGGCATCTGGAAGTCTCAGAAAAATGGCCAAGTGCTTCCCTCTCTCTCCAGACCAAAATTTGAGGTGGAGTAGGAGCTTTATTTCTGTGGGAAATCTGGACAAACTATGTGTACTTAGCATACTCAGATGAAGCAAAATTTTGAGTCTGAATGACTGTGACTGTCAGGAAGGCTTTATTATGCACAGTGATTAACAGAACGAATACACACATGTATTTCTGTATACCTTTATGTCTCTATATATTTATATATCAGAAAGCAGAATTCAGTGCAGGTTTTTCCAGAGAATAAACATAAAAGGACAATGTTAAAGATCGTTTTAGCTTTCATGGTTAGCTTGTTGCAATATCCATCTGAAATTGATGGACAAGATGATTGAATTGCAAAAAAATTATTGAAATATAAGAGCAATTATTATGTGCTGCCTGTGTTAAAATTTAAGGTCAGTTCACTGGTGCATGAACAGAGATATCTGCAATAATAAGAGAAAAGGCATATTTTTCCAATTCACTTTGAAGTACAATTCCAAGTCAAGCATTAAATTAACAATATTATCATAAAATGAGTACTAAATTTTCCAAATGCTGAAATTCTTTAAATGCTTTTATACAAACTCTACATGGAATTAGCAAAATATTAACAGAGCCAAGAATGTTAAATTAATTTTACTGCTTTAGACACACCCTTTTAGCAAAATTGATTAGAATAAAAATATTTTTTTATTCAAAAAAGCACAGTAGTATAGCTCCCTGTATTAATATGTAGAATTTTCCAATATGGTCTCTTTTTTTTTTTTTTTTTTTTTTTTAATTCCTACAGAATAGAGCATGGATAAATTTACTTTTCAGCCTGCCTGAATAATCAGATTCTGTAGAGCTGATGTGTGAGCAGGCTGACAAAGAGAGGCAGCCAAAATGAACCTCCATGTGAAGTCTTGGAGCAGTGGGCTGTGCCTGTGCGCCACTTGTTGGGCACAGTAAACTATGGGAACATCAATTCCTTTGGTTCCTTTTCTGGATTGACTTCCTAGGCTGGGCTGAACTGGATATTTGAGTATGCTTTAATATAATGTGAAATATTTTATCTGTGTATTGTTGCACAATAGATTAAATTCACAAAACGTGAATTTAATCTATTTCTGTGGCCCTTGCTCCAGGCAGCTTAAATATGACAAAGAGGAAATATGGCAAATGCTAAGGAAAATGTATACTACTTGTGTAGGTGTGCTTAAACCATATATATCTCATTTTCAGAATATGAATAGTATCTTATTATAGAATGTAGGCCAGCAGCTCTCTAAATAACTATATGGTTTCTCTAAGTCCACATTTTAGCCCACTTACATTTTTATGCCTGCTGTGCAAAGAAATAAGGAGAGGGACAAAATAATGTGAACTAATAAAACAGATAACTATAACTATGCAAATAAAATAATAAATATCAATGTAATTACATATTTAAATTACAACAGTAGACCAAGGTTTTCAAGGAGCTCAGAAAGGAAGGTAATTAATTTTTACCTCCCTTCCCTCAGCAAAACACTGGCTATTCCCAGCTGTTGTGCAGGTATCAGCTCTCCCAGCTGTCACAACTATCACATGCAAAGATGTCACATGCCAGGGTATGGAGGAATGGGACTATGTAACACTAGGAAATGTGAGAAAACAGTGTAATGCAAGAATTCTTGAAAAGCCAAAAGCAGGCTTTCACTGAGATAAATTAACAATATATCTATACTGGGCATTTCTGGTGAAGTCAGCAGTTGTTAATCAGATCAGGAAGTTATTTCACTAACTACAAAATTTTGAATGTCTGAAAAACTGCAGGACTAAGTCCAAATTACTGATGAGGTAGTGGGGACATGGAGGAGGGGAGAATTTCTCCACTTTTTGCACTTTCTTTTAACTGTGCCAGATCTTTAGAGGCATCGCCAACATCACTGTAAAACACCCTAGGACAAGGGCAAAGAAATCAATTAAATGCTATGAAGCACAAGTTAGGTGTTTTACTAGAAGGTGGCAGTTGTACTAAAGATCTTATCAAGTGGATCTGCAAATTTAATGCTCGAATTTATGCTTGAATGCTTTCACATGTTACATCAGAATTCCAGTTTTCATGGGTTTAGGCAGATGTTCTTTTAGGAATTTCATTAAGAACTGAAAGAATTCTATTCAGTAAGTTTCTCCATCTCTTTATATTTGAGATTTTAAAAAATGATTAGAAAGTGTATCCAATTAGGAAAGAGATGAAAACTAAAATAGATCCTTAAAATGCAGCCTTGGAAGAATTCAAACCATGAGAAACTTCTATACCTTGTCATATAAAGATTTTTCTTACTGTGCTTTCATTGTATCTGCACAGTAGATGCACAACACAGAGAACACTTCCAAGTTATGCCCCTTATCTTAGAATATCATTACATAAAATATTCCTTTAAGTGTGTTGGCACCATCCAGCTGCTTCTGCCCTACATACCACATTGCTTAACATATTTTCTGATAGTAATAATCAGATTATTATCAGGGTGATTTATACGCCACAGTTGGAAATAGTGTCACAATGTGTCTGGGTTTCAGAAGGATCAATATCTACTTTTGCTATGCAATTGTTCTGTCTATGAGAGAATGAAAACTTTTAATTACACTGTTTTGAAGCAGGTTGCTTTAAAAGGTGAAGTGACTTGAAGCATTGACCTCTGTGAAAGTGTGAGCATCCTTTATCCTTCACAGCTGTGTAACACTAAAGGCTTAGTGGGAAACTACTGGGAATCTCTCTGGCTTGTGATGCAGCTGCAGTGTCTGTGAAGAGCCTGATGGCACGAGTTACTCAAAATAGCAGTTAAACCTTACAGAAATCTAGTGGACAGAAATTACAGCTATTTAGATGCAAGGTCTGATCGAGTAGGAAGTTGTTTCATCTCTTTGCTGGTGGTGGTAGACCTTTAAAAAAATGTGGTGGTACTGAAACATTAGGAAACCTTGAATTTACTTTCACACAGGTGTTTGAGACATTGTCTGAGACAGGTAGGCTTTAGCATTTTACTGCACGTTGGCCAGTTGCAGACACTGTGCCTGCTATCTTATAAAGATAGGGATGCATGCTCTTGTGGTTTTCAGTGACAGCTATAGAAACCAAGCTAAGAACAGGCTTAACTGGAAAGTATCTTGACTAAAAAACTTATTGAGAAAAACCTGTGTACGAACAGGAAAAACCTTGGGAGTAGGGGCTGGTCTACCAGAGTCTGGTACAGATTTTCAGTATTTTATTTTTTAAAATAGAATGGAGTAGGGTCTTGACTTTGGACTATAATAAGAGATGCTGTGTAGATTTGGCATTATTATTTTGCAATGACTCTCAGGAAATAGATTGGAAAGCAGTCTGAAGAGAGAAACTACAGGGGAAAGTGCAACATTTGTCAGATCAATAAACTGTTATGAGACTGAGATGCACATGAGACTCTCAGTGACTCTAAACTGTTCTAGAAGCCTTTGCCTTGTATTTTGTGTAACCTTTGGAACAGTACTAAAGTCCACTTGCTCTCATATATTGAAATAACATTGATAGCAATAAAATAATTAGGCAAGCTTGCATATCTGCTGCAGAAATTGTGTAAATATCTTTCAAGCATTTTTGCTTGTTTCTATATAAACAGTTCCTATGTTGATGCTGATATAAATCATCTGTATATCCAGCAATAGTAAGTTACTCTGGATTTTTATTCCCTTATAGCTGAGGACTGAGTCTGGCAGAGTGCCTCAAGAATAACTTCATGCAGTTCAAATTAAATACTCTTCCCTATGCAAGAGTAATTATGTGGTGATGAATGTGTTGAGTGGTGCACTGCTGGAATGAATGGTGACGACAGGTGTCCAAAGTGGATCAGGTTGCAGGGGTCTGTGGTGTAGAGAAAGGCGTGGTGTTAAATTGAGGAGAGTAGAGCAAATTTGGAGCTACAGGCAGAGAGAGACAGTGAGAATTCACAGTGACAGAGACCCCTGTCTAAGCTTTTTGTTATGAGTCATTCGTTGTAGGGCTTTCCTTATTCCCACTGAGGTGGAGGAAGAAAGGAGTAAATGCTTACATTAATCTAATGAAATGTTTACCCTGGTTGTTTTTGTGTTGTTTACTGTGGGTGTTCTGATTCACTTAATCCTTTATGGAAGGGTGAAACCACCTAAAGCCTAGATGCAAAGACCTCACAATTTGATCTGTGATAACTTGTAAAGTTATCTACTTCTAAAGTGGAATAAATTAGCAGGAGAAAGAATCAAGTTAAGGCTCTATCTAGACAACGATTTGTTGAAGGTACTGCTTTATTAATATGACCTATATTGAAAGGTTTAAGAGATTTAAGCAAGTCCAAATTTCAATCAATCATCCATTAGTGTTCAAGTTCTACTGACTGCAGGTTAGACTTCATTGTTTTTAATGCTTAGGATGCTTCTGAATGTAGGACTGGGCAGTCTAACCTACACCTTGTGAGCAAAACAGATAATTCCTTCAAGATCTGTCACATATTCATGACTGTGTATAATAGCCACTCTGCTTGACCGAAATTTTGAAAATTGTCAGTCATTTACAGGATTGATTCAACTTACAGGTTTTTTTGGTATAGGTGTTCCAGTAGTAACCTTTTAAAATGTTACACAGTGCCACAAATATTTGTCAGGAATATTTTTATACCTAGCAAAGAATTGGGAGTTCTGTTTGTGATGTATGAAATATGATATCTTAATACTATCCAGATTTCAATTTGAGAGATATTTTTGCCAGCTAGTTGTATATAGTACCCTTAAATCCACCTGAGTTTTGGCATCCATTCAGTGCTCCTTTAGGAGTTTAAACCTCTGAAAAATTAAGAATCATGTAAAAGGAAAAGAAATACCACTGCTAGTTCTAAAAAATGAACAAAATCCTTTTGTTCTTGCTTTCTGTGCATGTTTCATTCACTGTAGTTCTAAGTCATTAAATTGACTTGTATCTTCCAAGCTTTTAATTAAATTTCTCATCATACTTTGTATTTCTCTCTGTAGTATAATGAAGAACTCCACTACGTAGAGCCGTGCCTGAATGGAACATTAGTTCAAGCAGACAGAGCCAACAAAGAGGTAAGGAATGAAAGTTACAAAACAGTGGAGAGCTGGGATGCAGTGGGTAACAATGTGCTATAATGATCTTTTCCTAGTACAATGCATTCCATTATTAAAATTTATTAATTATTCTACTCATGCCGGTTCAAAGGAATTTTATGTGACTCAGTAGAAAGAAAGAAATAATCTCCTAGTCAATTTGGTTGAATAAACTTAATGGAAAATTGCAGGAGTCATTGAAAATATACTAATTAGTTATTAACTGTTAATAAAGTTTGGTCATTATTTTAAATAAAATATTTCAACCACTTTAAATTGAACCATGATTCTGTTAACAAAAATTACTGAGGAAGAGATTGCATTCTTAACTCAAAGTAACACTGAAGTTGAAACAAAATATCCAAGCTAATGTAATACTACAAGAAAGAAGAATTTAACGTTCCAGACAGGTCTGTCAATGTAATAATGCACTCATTTGAGAACATTTTGTGAAAATGTTCAGATTAGTTACATCCTGCTGGAATTTTTTAGGGAAAAACACTCATTACAGTAACTACAATGCAAATTTTATTTGAAGAGAAAATGTGGTATGAATCTGCAGTGTGAAGTTTAGTTTATTGCCTGACAGTTTTCTGCAGTGGTTCTGTGCAGGCATTGCTCTAACACTCTTTAGGAGCTGAGGTAAGATTGTTTATGCTGTTATGAAATAAGGTGGTTGAACAGCCCCATGATTTTTGTAGAGGGAAAGACTTGTGGAGGGATTCTTGTAGAGGGAAAGCCACCTCTGTTATTGTAGAGCTTCCTCCTTGCTAAGGCTTCCTCTCTTCTTAAAGTGGTTTCTCCATCTGCCCTGAGTCTTGCCTGTGGCTGGAGAGGGCAGCAGTCATATGTCTTTCCTTAAGTAGTTCTCTGTTTTTACTGAAGGCAATCAGAGGAGTTTCAGCTCAGCCCTGAATTCTGCTTAACACCCAGTGTGATAGTTCATTTGTGCTCAAGTGGTCAACGATCTCTTACAGGAAGTGGAAAATCCAGCTCTGAAAACACACTTTGAAGTGTGTCAGTGCTCGGTCTCTGTATGTTTACCAAGACAAAATTATTTCTGATCTTGTTATGCTGACCTTTACTCCACTGAATTACTCCCAAGAGTTCTTTGCATTTTATCTATGTCCTACAGAAATTATTCTTCATGGGCTGCTTCTTTGATATACTTGATATTTACCACTGTAGATATCTAAATATCATTTGGTTGCTATGTGGGCATGAATGGTTTTTAATAATTTCCTGTTGAAGTCCCTTATTTGTGAATTGTGATTTTCTAAATGAGCACTTTATTGTGGGTGCATCAAATGAGCCACATGAAATCTGTGCAAGTTCTAGATGCAGATCTGAAGATTCAAATGTATTGTCCAGATGTCCTGTCTGGAATTAATCCCACAGTTAACCTTTCCATCATTCTGCAACTGATCAAAATGCAGATTACCCCACATCCATATGTTACTTAATGTCAGATTTGTTTTAATTTAATTGATCAGAAAGTTTTTATGCCACCCAGATGATGCTCAGATTTTATGAACAGTGCTCAATTTTTCAAAATAGTTAAGTAGAAGTTCATATTCTGTTTTTCAGAATAAACATTGATATAATTTCTGGTTAACAAAATGATTTTATTTATTTATTTACAGAGTAATTTTGTACTTTGTCTCTAAATTGAATAATATATGCAAAATTTGGGGAAATAATTAAATATTACCTTTTTTCTAGTTATTCATATAAGTGAACTAGTTAATGTTCTTTCCTTGAAAGGCCAGAACTGGAGAAAAAACTTGAGATAA
Source organism: Corvus hawaiiensis (assembly GCF_020740725.1). Lineage (NCBI taxonomy): Eukaryota > Metazoa > Chordata > Aves > Passeriformes > Corvidae > Corvus > Corvus hawaiiensis. The sequence continues at coordinate 16,558,117 of NC_063223.1, read as the reverse complement.
ATAGCATGTAATAATTCGGTGCATTTGTATATACCATGACTTTGCCAATCTTCATTTCTTTCTTATATGTGAGCTTTTATGTTCTTATATCATTTTTCTAGATACTGTAATGAGGTTAAAAATTTATCTGCCTAAACACTAGAAGGCACAAAATTTCCATTGTCCCGAATATAGCTCAGAGTACAAAGTAAAGATTGTCCAAGGAGGTGGGCAGCCACTTAATCCTACATGAGTAATTCAGTTATCATGGTCCTGAACTCAGTTAAAAGCAGCCTTCTGAAATATCTGATACTGTTCTAAGATGTGATACTGTGTGATTTGACTGTACTGACACAGCAAATTTACCTGGGAGCCTCATCAAAAACTCACTGAATCAATTGGAAAAGTTTCTTTTGAATTCATAGTTTTTTGGCCAGGCCCACAGAAAAAAGATGTCTTAAAATGCTGTTTGTGTGCACATTCCAAAAGTTGTCCAGAGAATTTAGCGGTTTTTGGAACTTATCATAAGTATTCAACCATTTGGGTTATAACTTTTATTTCTGTGAGTCTCACAGATACACCAGACTTCTCCTGTAGTTAATTTAATTTCTGTAATTGCCATTGGTCCATTGTAATATCAGAAAAAAAGTAGACAAAATTACACTTTCTCAACCATTCTTACAAGGGAAATACTCCTTTGCACGTTCACTGTTAATAATAACTTTTTCTTTTCTTTTTTTTTTAAATGATAAAAAACCCAAGAAAAATATCAAGACAAACACTGTGTTCTGTAGCTTCTCCAAGCAGTCATTATCAGCATGTGACCATGTTTCTGTACTGGTAAAGTAGAGCAGGAGATTGACAGGCAAAGTTTTGATATAATCTATTGTTTCAGTTTACATATGTCTACACATGCCTGATTTTTTGGAATTCCAACATAGGTCTGAAAAAGTAGCTATATACTTGGTTCAGAGCTTTCTATCCTTCATTTTCATGTCAAGTGTTCACCTCAGTTAAATGGGAGCAAGGATGACCACATCTGTTGCGACCAGTATAAGCTTGATTAGCAATAAAACAAACACAAGCATTCAAAAAAAGAGTGCTTTTTTTCTTCGGCTGGGAAATATCTATTCCCAAATTATAACTTTGAATAGAAACAATTAAAATTTACTCTAATGGTATTCCATATTGCTATCGTTTTCTTTTATGTGGAAAGAGGAGATGTATGATGCTGATGATTGCAGGGACTGAGTTTTTAACTGTTCACTCTACCACTCTTACGTTTCTATTCATAATCCTGACCTTTCTTAAGACACCTATCACTTGATGTAGTGTTGTGGCTGGAAACATGCATGGAACCAGCTTTACCAAACTATCAGTTTATACTGAATAAACTTGAATCTCTACCATTTTGCCATTTTGGGAGTATATTTCTCTCTCTTTTTTTTTTTTTTTAACCATAATACATGAGTGTCAATATAAAAAATCCCGTTAAATGACCATTAAGGAAAAAACATACATGATGTACACGGATGCACACCCCAGTTCTTTCTAACTGCATCTTGCTAGGTTCATCTGACATCACTTGTACCAAATAAAGACAGTTCTTAGAAGCAGAGATAAGAAATTACTTTGAGATATTTGGAGCTTTTAATCTCATGAGGAATGCAGCTGTCTCCATAACTCTCCATAACAATTGCTCTCACAGGGTCAGTACCCCAGTCTATATTTTTCTTGAAAGTATTTATTGGAGAGCTACTTTGGTGTCTTTCTGCAGGGCTCAGATGTTTTCAAATGGAATCTTTCCACTCTGAGGGTGTCACTTAAACATGATGAATGTCATTCTTTGGATTGCGTTTAATCTCTAGACTTTAACAAAACAAAGAAGCAGAGAATCCAGAAGATTAGCTATCCTTATCACTTGCGCTAAAGGGCAAACCAGGCTTCTAAGCAGAATAAATAGGGTTAAATTATACTAACTTGGGGCAGCTGGGCTATGGCTGGGTGTGGGGAGAGACCAGGTCCTCTGTTTTAGGGAGAGATGAGTGTGATGTTTGCTCCTGCTGAAAGGGTTCTGTGGTGCCAGCACAAGAGGCTGCCCTGCTCATCCCGAGCCCCTGCCCAGCCACAGCCTTGGCTTTCCAAGGCTCAGGCATGAGTGGATCCTGAGTTTGCCACCCGCAGCAGCCTCCTGCCTCAGGCAGCTGGGCTATAGCCAGAGCTGCTCTGTTCCCATGCACAGCCTATCTAGGTAAGGCGAAACCTGGGAGCATCTTCAGGGAATGGAGAATAAGGATCTTTTTTGTAGGCTACAGGAAACAGCTTTAGCCTCAGGGCTTAGAGCAGCCTGGGAAATGAGTGCTTCTTAGTAGTGTTGGTGCTGAATATTCAGTGGGATTACGGGTAGCAAATGAACATGCTCTTTCTTTCACATTCAGCGATGTGTTGCAGGAACTCTTACCCATAATGTTCAGGGAATGTAAGGGGCTTCCACAGCGCCAGACTTTCAGAAAATTCAATTAGTCTTATAAAACAAGGAAAAAAAAGCTGTCTGGTTTATACATTTTCTCATTGAAACACTTACTCTTGATCCCTTCCCCACCTCTTCTCTTTTTGGGACGGAAACAATATTGTAAACACAGTGTTAATTCCACACATTGGCTCTAGAGCACTCACCATTGTTTTCTGGACCACAATGTGGGAACTACTCACCTAAAAAAAAAAAAAAAAAAAGCCACTCTCATTAAAGTATGAAAAAGCATTTAAAGCATTGTAGCTCTCTTATATCCTCTCCTTGGTGACACTCTCCTTTCAGTAATGTATCTTAGTTTCCTGTTGCAAGCACCAGGAAAGATATTATGAAGCCAATTCCTGTTTCATCCCCCTCCTTTCATTTTTCTCTGTCTTTCAGGTAAGAACATGTACCTGACATTAGAGTAAATCTGTACAAAATACACACAGAGGAAGGAAGCCGCCTTTCTCTTGGAATAACATCTCAGTTGTTACTGATGAAACTGCATGCTTTTCCTCTAGAATGTGCAGTCTTTATTCCATTTGCATCTTTACTTAAATTAAGAGTTAAGATTCAGCTGGAATCTCTGAACTGAACTCTCTTATCACAGCTATATTTAAGTAAGCAGTGAAAAGTCAGACTTCTTAATTTATATGATAATGGAGCTCAAGTTATCCAAAGATTCTTGATCCTGCATCGTTTTGTTAAGTAAAGAGAGCAGTCAGACAGAAAAGAAAATATAGCATGAGTACTTTTACCTTTGTAGTGTTCAGCCTTGCTAAATGAAGGTTTTGAAGACTGGTACAAGTTTCATAGTGATTGGTGTAGTGAAAGCAGAAATTTTTTTTGAACAAGCCTCATCATACCTGTTAGGGGTTACTCGATCAAGACCACTCCCTTGTTAAAGCACTAATAAATATCCGGAGTATTACAGTAGCTTTTTGAGGGACATCAAACACATTTAGGATAATTAAGCATTTTAAAGTTTAACACATCCATGTGTTTTTGCGATGGGAAAGGAGAGAAGGTTGGAGAAAATAGGTTTTCAGCCCTGAATCTCTAGCATGTAACATGCTTTTCTTTAAGAAAGTGTGGAGATGCTTTGAAAGAAGTAATGGTTCTAAGCATCTAGACCTCTTCCCTGCCAGCTTAAAGAACAGCCAAGTAATGCAGTCTTGAGTTGGAAATCCTCATTTATTTTTTTTTGCTGCTAGCAACAACCTACAAGGAGGAGATGCTAGTATAATTTGTATAATATGTTTAGACATTTCCACATGATTTGAGCAAGTTGTTCTACTACTTTTTTGCAAAACTGCTCATTCTTTAAGTGCTTGTTTTTTGTAGCTTTCAGAGCAATGAAGATCTAATTGAACCATGAATTTCTGTCAGGTACGACTTCAGAAAACATTCTTCTTTTCAGAAACCTTATTCAATGGAGTTTGCTTGATGTATTTATAAAAGACAAAGTTACAGCTTCAAATATGACAGTGATGTGAGTGGTGTTAATATATGTGCCACCAGTTTTACTAAGATACACAGTAAGCATCCCAGTACTAGATTTTTTCCAAGACACAGTGTTTCAGCTTTCATTTTACAATAGAAGAATACAGTAATTTGTTTTAGGAATAATTATATTGTCAGGTGATATGGCAGGTGTCACAGTGTCTCCACTTATTTCTAAAAGTTTTTACAGCCTAGCAATTGCCGTAAATTTTTGTGTTGGCACATACCTGCAGGGAAGTTCAGTTTAGATGTGTGGATATTTTAAGCTATCCCTAATTCGCGGAACTAGCTTTAAGTTTCGTTTATCACAAAATTTAAATCTGTAATTACATTGGGTAGCATAACTGAGGTTGAAATTAATCTGTGATCCTAAATGAGGTTTAATAATATAGAATATGCAAGGTATATTTGAATTTTACCAGACTATTTTATAATTTGGCATTAGAGTTAAACAGCTGCTACCTTGAAGTGTATCAATTTGCTATACACAAATTTAAAAAAGAGTGGGAAATAGTTCAGACACTATTCTGTCACCGTCTGCACTTTCTCCACAAATTACAAACATGTGGAACTGCCTATTTTAATACCAGTTTTCTTGGGCCAAGAGGTTTTCATCTTTGAGAAACTCCATGTTACAATTTACCTACCCCGAAGGAATCGGATGACAATCTGATTTAATGTAACTCCAGATCTGAAGTAACAATATTACAATATACATTCCTCTTTTATATGTTTTTTTAATGTGCTATATAGGGGTTGAGGACATTTCTCTGTAAATGTTTCCAGATGAAATATATCATCTTCTAGATGCACAGATAGGCACAGTAACTCCAAACTAAATCAAGAACTTACCCCAGTGTAAATTCGAATGACAGAAATAGACAGATGTAGAGTATAACTTCCAAAAAGCTTTTATTTTTCTATGCAATTACCAGAAATTAAATAACCAGAAGACTGATTCAGCAAAGAAGCTGAGTGAAATTGCCAGTTAGAGGTTGGTAAATACAAATTTTGCATATTGAATTTTATTTAAGCAAATTACTTTTGCGTATTTATCTATCCATCTGTGTCAGATCTCAAAAAAAAAAATTCAATTGCATTGCTTAGCTGTTAAAAACCCCAAAATAGTAAAGTCTTACTGAAGTCTACTCTTATTTTAAAACTGTCAAGCTGTTATAGACCCTCAAAATTTTCAGTAAGCCCCTGACCACTGAAATTTGGTCTGACATTTTCTATTGCAGTAACTAATTTACTTAAGAAGAAATTGGTTTTAATCTGAGTATATTGAATCTTGGGCTCTTTGTTCAGCATTGTTTTTATGATGATTGTTTTCCCAGAAAACCCCCTTTTCCAACACAACGTGTTGGGGGTTGGATAATCATCACCAGCAAGCTAACCTCTAAATGCCCTGACAAAGGGTTTGGAAGGGGGGGGGGGGTGATGCCTAAATGCATTTTACGTTTACATTTATCTGTCAGTACGTGTGGGTAAACTTTCCCATGACACACAAGTGAACATCACTCTCCCACCTCACACAGGCCTTCTGATTGCTGCTTTTTCTTTCCTGGTTTGTGTGCTGATGTAGTCCATCTTCACAAATCTGATAAATCTTTGCCAAGTACGTCCCAGGACCATTTGGAGTCACAGCAAGTGTGGATAGGCAAGGGAAGCGATTCTAGAAGCAGCCAAGACTTGCAGTAAAGCTGACAAAGAAATCTAGAGGAATGCTGAACCCATTAATGATGCTTTTCTGTAGGAAGCTTAACCTTGTCAGACAACTAATAGTGAATATCATGCTTTTCCAGTGTAACTGTATAACCTCTGCTGCATGTATTTGTTGTGAACTCTTCTTTTTTGGAACCACTGGAAAATGCTTTATTCATTGGCTTGAATCCATGGTCCTGTGCCCTGTCTAATTTGCATATTCCTACTCATCATAAGTGATACCTTATTTTCAGTAAACGTAAGTAGGTTCTAATAAAATGTTTGTGCAGGGTACTGGGACTCCTGTGTAGCATATTGGCTTAACAAGAATGAAATAAAACTTTGTTGTTTGTAAAAAAATTAAACTCAATTAACTAATTCTGAAGCCCTAAAGCAAAAACCAGTAATTTTTAAAATGGATTCTTTTTTTCTAGCTAAGTGGGAAGAGTGGAGATGGGGACTTGATTTGGTCACTTTACAACAGTAAACTTGCTATTGGTTTCCTTCTATTTTGTCAGTGCCAGAGAGATATAATATAAAGGGAAACAGGTTTCCAGGACATCCAGGAGAGGGATCTTCTATAAACCATAGCAAGCTCAACTTATTGAGTGATATATCTCTATTTGTGTGGATTTAGGTAGTGTTCTCATGTTAAAATGCATTAAAACACCCTGTGAGGTCTTGTAGACTGTGTGCCAATTAAAAGGTGAGCCAAGCTCACTGTTGTGACAAGCTTTGTCATGATGCTGGGGAAAAAAACCATTGGTATAATTCTGCAGATGTTTGCTACAGTAAACATGGGTGCCAGGCATTTGGGATTGCCTTAGCTGGCAGCTTCTGTGATTTTTTTTGTGTTTGTCTGAGATGGGCTGATTGTTACATCTCTTACCTGGCATTGGAGAATTGAAACTTGGTTCTCTGTGTTAATGTATCATTACTTGCTTTCAGACGTGTTTGTTTCCTCAGATGTCAAATGAAGATGGCTGCACTTTGGTTTTTTCCTTTTTTTTTTTTTTCTTGTTTGGAAAGGATAAAACTTTGAGGGTTATGGGGTATTCCTATATTACTGTAAAGGAGGCCGAAGAATTTCCCTGATGGTTGTTCAGACACTGAGCTCTGTTGTTTGCTTGGAGGGTGACCACTTTCCATTTGCTTCCAGAATATAAAAATTTGTTACCTTGTGATCATTTTCTAATCTCAATAAACCTTGTGAGGCCATTAGAACAGCCTCTAAGATAAGAGATCAGTAAAAGGAGTTGCCTTGAAATTTCCTGAGAATTGCCACCAAATTAGTAAATTATTCTTCAGGTTTTCTGTGGGCTAGATGAATCAGTGTCTCATTTTGGCTACAAGTTTGATAGCTTCTGCCATGAAGGAAAAATTCAATTTCACAGTTTTCTGGCCTTCATCTTGGAAGAGTTTTTAAATTGCCTGCAATGACCTGAAATCAGGAAAGGAAAATCAAAATCAAATTCTTGCCTGCATTCAGATTGCCCCCTCTACCTCCCTAACTTCTCCTGTGTTCTGAATCATGAAAGGTGCTCTGAATATGTGTCAACTCTCAAGCACAGATTTGCTGAAATAAATTTCTTAACTTGAATTATTTAAATTCAGTAACTTTTAAATCCTAGTAAATCAAAAGTAGGAAACTGAGAAAAGAGCAAAACGTGAGTTGCTACCATATTTTGAGACACAATTTTACCTAATCCCCAAAGTATGAAAACTGTAATCATCTAACCAAGTATGATCCCAAATCCTTACAATTGTTCCTTAAACTGTGAGACTAGAAAAGGGAAATACACCAGGTTGTACCAAAAATGCTTTCAACAACCTCATTATAAGAGAAATTCCAAGTTCAATCAGGATAATTGTTTATGGATTTATCCTCTTGTTCAGTTATGCCAAAGCCATATGCAACAGTGGTGTGATTTTAATGTGCTGTTACTTGAAGAGTAACTGTCCCATGACACGCAGAATATGAAGGACATAAAAACCATCCTGGGTTTCTTCTCATTAAAGTTCTGGAAGACTTCATCCTGATTTACCTGCACATGTGGATTTGTATCCTCATTCTCTTCAGCTCATGTCTTTCAGATTCTTCTGGATGATCACAGACACCTCCCCAGCTGACACACTTCTGTGCTTCCTCACACAACTTCAGTGGGGATCTGACCCTGTAATTTTGTAATCAGACATCAATGTCTGATTGTCATAATTGTGTGCCTAATTTGCATTCAGAATTACCAGGATTATGCATGTCAATTAGGTATATGAGTCTACAAATAGACATTGCATATTCTGGTATTTGCACACGGAAATTAAGCATACAGTTCCCCGGGAATGTTTGTGCACACAGTTGGACATATACCCAAGTCAAACCCTGGGAAATTCAGATATTAGTCTACAAGGGCTCCAAAATGATAGCAGAAAGAGACTGAGATAAACCAGTTTATTACTAAAAAGAGCTTTTTAAGTTGTAAAGGTGAAGTATGCTTTTTGAGTCACTAAGAGCAGGAGGCTCCTTCTTCTTGAGATGTTTGGTTTCTGAAAGTTATTGAAAGTGGAATTCAGGTGGTTTTTATCTCATTCTGAAATCACATATTCTTTTTTTTAAACTGATATTTCAGTGGTATATTTCTTGCCCTGACATTTTTTTCTCTACTTGCTGGATTGAAATACCCTTTTCTGTTTTGTAGTGCTTTTGTGCTTTTTAGCCACTTGTGAAGACTGAAATAACACTTCACAAAAACACTGCCTCCCCTGCTATTTCCCACCACACAGATCTTCATTTTCTTCTTACAAATTAATAGCCCTGTATTCCTGTGTAGAATAGTTTTTTATAAATCTAATATTAGTATTGACACTAATAAACTGCATTTATACTGCAATGACCTAATGATTACAGTCTAGCATCTTCTAGAGCTATGTACTCTCAAGGCTAAATTTCAGAGAGAACTGGTTTTTTTTAAGTATCAGACTCTAAAAACCTAGAGGGAACATAGTTACAAATTATATAAAATTACTATATGAAGTGAAAAGAAAACATGAAGATCTCTAAATAGAAACACAAACAAAAAACCAAAGCAAAATTATTTGATTGAATAAGTAGCCAAAAAGGTATCTTGTGATGCCTTTGCCTTATTATTGTACTAACACAATCTTAGTTTAGTGTTACTTAGAGACAAAAAGGATTAACTGGGAATTGCTTTTTTAATTTGTGTATGTGGTCATTTAAGTCTAAGAAATAAGTCTAAAGTATTCAGAAATCCTTAACCATTGACCTTGACATGTCTGTCGTAACAACATTCTGACAAATGAAACTTCCTTGTTCATATTTCAGCATTTCAGGGAACACCTTGACAAACTTTTTGCAAAAGGAATTGGAATGCTGGACATTGCTTTAAATGAAGCTTTCAACATGCTCAATGAAGTAAGTTCACACTTTCCAGCTTTTTTTTCTTTTTCACCTCCTTCTTGTTTTCCCTTTTTTCAACTGAGTTTATATTTGTGAAAATGTTTTAAAATGTTTCCTTAAGTATAATCATTTATTTTGAGGAAAAAATATTAAAGTGTGTTAGTCTGCTGGAACATGAAAAAATCTCAACTAAATATCAAAGTGTCTTTTGATTGAAGGATGTACCTTGGAAATAAGAGCTCAAACCCAAATATTCTCCAAAAGTGTGTGACTTGACAAGTGCGCCTGCCTTTATGCTGTGTGATCATAGATTAATTAATGGTTTTAATTCCTGTGTATTCAACTTGAAGGGCAATATTGATTGATTCTTTTCCAGGCATAAAATCCTAAAATGAAAAAAGAAGTATCTTTTTCCACCCACTGCTCATGTGTTCAGTTAGACAGTGTGGAGCTAATGCCTTCATGTGGTGCATGCCAAAAATGACAATGGGAAAAGGTGCATGAAGCAAAGGACACTGTAGGCTGTTTGTAGAGGTTTTATTAAAAATTGTGGGCACCAAATAGAGTCTTGGGAACCAGAAGCACAGTATGAATGCCTCAGTGCAAGAGATGTTCTATGCTAGTCCTCCAAATCTATGTAAACTGAAAAAACCCCACACTGCAGGAATGAATGAGATCTGAAATGAGATCTGTTGCTTTGGTTTAAAATCTGTGAGGTAACTGAAGTTATAATGATGAATGTGGTATAAAAATCTCATTAGATAAACTAATAGTTTTGAGAATAAACGGGTCTGACATCCCATGTGCTGTATTGTACCCACAATGAGAGATCTGTAAGATCATGATGGACTATGTTACATGTATGTTCAGCTCTCTTTAAGGTGCTGCATTGATTGCTCTTATTTATACTTAAAAAGGAAATGTAATACGTTCAATCTTTCTTTCATATAAACTTCCAGAAATGCCAGCATAAAAATCTTTTCCATTTTATATAGGCATATCTGCAGAGTCTCTGGGAGCTTCAATTAAGCAGCCTAGGCCAGAGAAAAAGCTGCTAAATCTCCCCTTAGGAGACTACAGCAAACCATTTTCCACTTTGCCTACAGGATGTGACCTTTATGTGCCAGAAGCCTATTCTTTGAATTATAGGTTAACTAAGGATGTCTTTTATACATTTAAAAAAAAAAAAAAAAAAAAAAAGCGGGTGAATGGGGAGGGAGAAGGAGCGGGTGGTGTAGGAAAGGAAAAAAAATAGAGAAAGCTTTGTGTTACACAAATAGTCTGTTAAGATTCTGGTTGGATTTTAGAACGGTTCAGGGGTTGCACTAATTAAACTCAGTCAATTTTGCCTTGCAATTACTTTTCAGTATTTGCTATGGTTGTCAAGACTTGAAGATGGTTGATACTGCTATCTTTGAAAAGCACGTTTAAAAATCCACTTCCAAATTCTTTCCAATCATCAATTTAGGCAGTGTACATTATACAGGGTAAGAATACAGAAGTGCTTGGTACAGTAGTTAGGCACCTACTGTGTCATGTGACAACTGCAATTAAATCTTTTGGTGACAAACGTGCTCTTTGCAGTGATTACCTTTAAAAAAAATCATAGCCAATTAAATAAAATTCTGTGACATTTCAAAGACTGTTAATCACAACCAAATGCTGTAAATGTCAGGATGCATTGAAATTTTTGCTGCTAACTGATGAATCACTGAGTTAATTGTAGTTCATCATAAACCCCTTGTCATTGTTATTATTATGGAAAACACTTTCATCACTCTTGCTATTCAATAAAATTAAAAGTTTTAGACAAATATGAGAAGATATTACTCATCAAAGTATTTGAATTTAATCTCATTCTTCAAAATATTCAGATAACTATGTAGAATAATGCAGATGCATACAGAGTGGTATTTTAAAATAAATATACAAAGGCATTTCCCCTTCATTAATTTCTCTTTTAAGATACCTTGCCACTTTCAATATATATTGTCCATGTGAGGAAGATATCCCTAGACAAAGCAACTTCACCTTTATGAGAAAATACTGGCTCTAAGACCATGAATGAATCCAACTTTGATAGTTCTGGTTAAGACTGGAAAACCTGTCATGACTGGAGAATTTTAAGGACTGACTGCCTTGAAATTTCACAGGGAAGAGTTTTCACCCAGGCAGTGATCACAATACAGTTAACTCTGTAAATCCACATTAGCTGCCCTTTAAACAGAGTGTTTCTGTTAATGTTTGCTGAGTTTCCTCTTTGATGAAAAAGAAGCTGATCTTGAGGAGAGATGCAGGTGATAGAAATGGTTGTTGAAAGTGGGTGTGATTACTCAGATACAAAAATGTGAAAGAAGAAACAGAGGACTTCTGGAACCCACCATCTACCCTTTTGTACTGCTGGCATTTCTATAAAGATGAAATTTTTAGGAGAACTTTTTTAGAAAAAGTGGGTTTTAGCGTTTTGGAAAAACAGTGAATAAGTAAGGGTGAATAGACTGTGGAAAGCACAAAAGACAGAGCTATTGCTAGTCCAAATCAAACCAGAATACTGCGAATAATTTTTCATGAATGCAGGACCTGTCAGCCTCCCTGCAAAGTAATTCACCTGTGAATACAGGTACTGCTTTTTAAAAGGGACCACCCTATTCTGGGGCACAGCAAGGCTGGTGAGGTGGGACAAGGTAATTCTTGCTTGGCTTTTTCAGCATCAAGAGAGGGGTGATAGAATGGGCCTCGTCTGACCTTGAATTTGATAATGTAGATGAAAACTACAAGAAAATATTTGTAATATCCCATTTATTGACCTTTTCATAGATTTCTTTAAAGTGTTAGTACAGAGGAATTAAAAATCAAATAATTTTACAACTTTGCTTTTTTTTGCTAAAAGATGGATGTTTCACCAAAGTTCTTTGAATGTATAAGGTAATACACAGACAAGAACCTATTCTGCAACCAAAGCAAATGGAGACACATGGACTTAAAGTCAGAGCACCAACTCCAGAATAAAGAGATCAAAGCTCATATTATGACTCAGCCCAATGTGTTTGCTCTTTGACAGGAGAAAATTCCATTTGCGTAACAAAGCTTTCTTTGCATACACCAAAGGATTGCTGATTGCTGTCTGAGAACCTGTGCTCAAGTACTGCTCCTCAGCAGCTTGAATTGCTTATATGTATTCATTTTGGGTAATAGGAGAATCTCCGAATATATAAATACAATCTGGGTTCTCCCAGATAAATATTTTAAGGAAAATAGCATATAGAATGTAATCCTGAGTGAATATGAATGAATGCCCTATAAATAGTCATATGTCTCTCTATGAGTTGTGTATCTCCTGTGCTTCGCAGAAAAATCATCATTCATTACTTCTTGTTGTGTAACTTGTTCTTTTAAAATGATATTTAAATCAAAGCAAACCCCATAGATGCATCAATACTTGTCATCTATCAAAACCAGGGGAATACCATTTCAATTTTAGTAGAACTATATTTATATATGTTTCTTATTTTTCAATTCACCAAGATCATAATATCTTTGATAAAATGCTTTCAGCCTGAATATTTTCGACTTCCTCTAAGGATGCTAGAGATTTGACAAAATCCATGTTTATCCAGTGTGATCCTATCTATCTTCATTTAACAGGAATGTGCTGTTTCTAATGATTGTTTCCTTTTGCAGTTCAATCACACAGGACAAGGAAGCATTTGCAGCCAAGCCATAATGTTGATCACTGATGGAGCTGTGGACACATATGACACAATATTTGCAAAATACAATTGGCCAGACAGAAAAGTAAGTATGTTATCACCTTTCCTGAATGGAAACCCCAAAGCTTCATAAGGAGTCTAAAGTGTATGTCTACTGAAAAGTCAGTAACGATCTTGCTAATGATCTAAAGATGATTTTGGATCACTAATAGAAAAATGATGCTTATATGGTGTTGCTTGAGGATAGGAGATGGTCTTTTACTGTGGTAATGAACTTAGGCTAATAAGATATAAAGGCATTATTTCCCTCCAGGTTACATTTTTGAGCATTATATAATCATTCCCCTGAGGCACATCATTAAACATGAAAAAATTTTTCTTCTTTCTCCCAAAATACACAATAATAATTCAATGCTTTTTCAAGCTAAAGATAGGTGTTTGCTGCAGACGGTGAATGGCACACTGTGACAGGAGAAAGAGCAGATGTAGTACTCAGTATTTTTAATTTCTTCATTTGGCAGAGTGAGGGATAGAGCTGGCAGTTGGTAAGATTTTATTAAAAATGTATTTGGCTCTATTGATCTGTATAAAGAAATTTGCCCAGAGTTAAATTACCTTGTTTCATAACACGTGGAAGTTTCACAGTAGGGCAGAAATGCCTGGAATTTTCCTGACGAGTAAGCTCTACTGGGCCTTGTGTCTGTATGCAAAATAACTTTCTTCTACATTTTTTCTTTTGCTAAAGCAAGTTTTGGGACTATTTTAGGAAGTTTTTGTAGTTCTTTGCCATGTTATATATGCCTGTGGAAGTAACAGCCACACTTTTTGAAGTGCAATTTGAGCAAGTAATAGATTAACATGACTGTGTTGCATAGGGTTCTGTATTCTGTGGAAAAAAGTAGTTGTTTTAATTTGCAGCTTTTAGTCATGTTTCTTTATTATAAAATTCTGTTTTCTTAGTGACTTTGTTAGCTCTGTTTTATGCAAACATAGTATTGTTCCACTGGACAGAAGGCCTAAAAGCCAAAAGTTTTGTGGCCAGTCCTTCCTCTCTTACTCAATGGGATACCATCTAATTAAAGTTGTTGAGTCCTCAAATACTCCATGAGAACATTTTACTTCATCTAGCAAAAACTGGTGTCTAAGGAGATTCACAGAATCCCTGAGAAGGATGTGCCTCTGATGTGCTGTATTTTCCTATACTTTGGAGTTAGTTCCTCTCTTAAGGAGAAGAGACCGTGGGGAAACTCTTATCGTAAGAAATCAGCAAGGAAAGAATTCTCTGAAAGAGTCAGCTAAGTATTTTCACAAAAAAAAGTGTTGTATATCTTTAATGTGCCAATCCACAGCTCTATCTGAGATAACAATGCTCAGCACAGCTGTTGCAATAAGCAGAAGGTTTCCATTGAGAATAATTCTGCAAAGGCCTACATGAAGAGTCCTGCCTTGTTTAACAAGGACGTGGTGTCTGGGGAGTAGCTTTTAGTTAATATGCAATATCCTACTCAGTTCTTCTAAAAATATTTAGTGTAGCCTTGTAAATTTTATATTAAGAAACATGTATGGAAAAAAAAATCCAATTGGTTTTTCCTCTTTTCAGCCTGAAATGTGTATGAAAAATGTAAAAGATTTCCATATGTATGCTTTAATGCATTAGAGCTTTGAATGACTTTGTTGGATTTGTTATTCTAGAAAGGAACACTTATTGTAAATGCAATATCTTACATATTTGCAGTGTCAGTGTGCCTAGAAATTATGCATGCCACGCACTTGAAATTCACTGCCTTTGCATTACACCATCTTTATTCTCTCCAAAGCTGTTTTTTACATTTATAAATAACACCTTTGAACTGCTTGATAGTTTTTTTTTCATGTGCATTTTTTGTTCCCTATTATCTATGTATTGCCCTGCCATTTTATAATTTATGTTTTTCCTGCATTTTCATACTGGGGTGGACAGTGATGGAAAAGGTAATCGCTCTAATTGAGGTAAATTCTGAAGTTTCTGTTTACTTCAATTACCTGATCAGCAAAGTACCAATTTCAGTTTTAGTTGATCTAATGTTAGATAATGGCAAATGGTTTGTAATTAGTTGCAGCAGAAACATCTTGTTCTCTTATAGAAAGGAAAAAAATTCTTCATATGACTGTGAAGACTTGAAAGGTTTGTCAATGAGAATCTGTAAAAATAGAGAGCAAAATACAAACTGCCAGGATGTAAACAATTCATATTTTCTTCCTTTTTCCAAACCATTTATATCTTTGCAAAAGATAGTCTTAAAAATATATATATACACTATATAAACAGGGAAAAGAGCACTTTATTATGTATTATTGGAGATATATTCTGTCTAACAGCTGATTAAAAACTCATCTTCCTTCTGATAATGCATTAAAATCAAATTGTGTTGCAATTATTAGGAAAGGGAATAAAATGGCTCCAATTAAATCCCCAAAGTAGCTTAAATTAAGCAATTGAATTTTTTGGGGGAAATCAGCCTGATTTTTTGTATGAACTTGGAAATTATGACCATCAAAAGACTATTAAAATTATCTTTTGGACTGTTTCCTTGAAAGAAGTAATGCTTTCATTTTACTGGGATTTTTTATGAGTCTCTATCTCCCTCAGAAAAAAAAAAAACCAACAAAAACAAACCCCAAAACATTTCCAACATTTCCTCATGTTTACTTAATATCTTCTGCTACTTAAAATGTAAATCTAGTAGATGCTATTTTTATCACGCACTATATTTTATTATATGGCTAGTTGTTAACAACTATTTCCTTTTTTTTTATGAGGCCATACGTGCAACCTTGCACCTTAAGGAGCTGATTCTCACTCATTAGAAAAGAGTTTGTGCTATAGACATAATTTTTCTTGTTCATGAAACTTACATTCAGTACTTTCAATTTCCTGTAATTCATTCAAGGCAACTCTGCCACGTGAAGTACCAAAAAGGGAACAATTAATCCCCAAGGGTAAATAAATCTACACATCTCATATAAAAGCCCAGATTTTCATCACGTAGCAGAAATCAGTGTTTACAAGGAATAGTACCAAGGAAGTGTGTGTTTACAATGACAGATATAATTTAGTTGCAATAATTTTATTTTTTTTTAAGATGCCCTATTTCAGGAGAAAGCCTTTTAAGTCTCAAAATATCTTTTTGATGTCCCTTGTACCAGAGTCATGCTTTTATTCTGCTATTGCTCCTACTATGAGATCCAAACGCATTACTGGAAACCAAGAAAAATATTGCACTTAGGTACCTATTTCTCTAGGTTCTTATTCTAATTCTACCCATGAAAAGCCATGGGTAGGGGAGGCAGGAAGACAGGTGTGACTACATGAAAAGATAACGCTTCAGGTCTGCTCCCAGAAGATAGTACCACTAATGACCTTTTCTTAAATAAAACTGTCCTACTTCCTTTCTACTGGAAAATTCCAACAATAACTAACAGAAAATTCCAGGAAGATTAATCTTGTAAATGTTGCTGAAATGATATTGTAAATGAAAATGTAAAATCTGGAAAGAAAGCAAAAGAATCATTGAATCATTTGAACTTTATCCTTCCCTTTGGGTGGGTCTTTGAGTCTGAAAATCATTTGCTTCCATAATTATCTGAAATACCTATATGCTATGGTAGATATATGCAAAACCAGAAGCACTAATTCCTAAGTCAAGTCAAAAGGAAACCAAAATCCCACCTAAAGTTTCCTCATTTTCTAAAATCAAATCCAGCTAGAGATTCTGGGATAAAAATACCTCTGTATCCAGTTACCTTGTTAGTTATTCTGCAGCCTTTCTTTTTCTGGGCAAGTAACAGGGCATAGAACTTCATCTGTCTGTCTCCTGTTATTCTGAGGGCTCTGGGTAGAATTGGGTGGCACAGAAAATTTTTCATTATGCTTATGAACAATTACAACAAGGCAGAGATTTAAGATGGTTTCTATGACTGCTAAGACTTCAAGTGGGGTGAATATAAAACATAACTGCGATAACATCTTTATTCCAATTGCTAAATGATTATGATGTAGAAATACCTAACAGCCAGTGCTACCCGTGTCTTAATGGAACTGTTGAAATTACAATATAAATAGTTCCATGACTTTTAAGTGTTTATACCTGCTCTTACATCTGCTTTATAGGAAAAAATTCACAGTCTGGCAGGTCTGGACCTATATACAGTACTTAAAATTATAATTGAATCCAGAGAGCAGCACCTTAAATTTTGCTAGATTTAGATTTGATTTCATAATAGAATACTAGATTTGCAGACAGTAATAATCAGTCAACAGCTCCTTAGTTATGTGGCACTTTTATGCATACCTTTACAGGATCAATATTTATAGTAAATTTAATAATATACGGGTTTCTTAAATATTTAAGAAAACACCTGGTCATTCCTGGTGAGAACTGGTCACTTGGTCACTAAAGATCTTAATTTCAATCTGCTCATTTATATTAGAGATCTGTGAAATAAATATTTACTTTTAATGGTTCTGCTTTTTTTGGGGTTTTTTTTGGTTTTTTTTTTTTTTTTAACTATCAATTTTTTAGTGAGTTTATTTAGTGATCCAAAATCTATTGGCTTCAACTGCATATATGAAATAAATGTCTGAGCTTTGAGTATGTGTAAAATTCCCCAAACATTTAGATTCTGCCACAGGACAGGAAAGGAGGCTTGCCTTACCCTCCTTTAGAAAAGGAAGATGTAAACATGGCATGTTTTCATTTTCTTTGTCTGAAAACCATCCTAAAGAAATCAATGGGTGCTGTGAAAGGCTACAAGAGAACGGGCGGCTGCATCATGGCATCGCAGTGGTGGCAAATCATCTTTCTGTCCATGTCTGCCATCCACAAGGTTACAAACCTTTCTGCAAATCTTTAACCAAGTCTGTAGGAACGTGGCAGTGTTGGCAACACAGAACATCAGTACAGCAAATTGAATGTCTCGTGTGCAGTCCTGTCTGGATGTTATTAAATAGATTTTTTTTTCTGAAAAGTCTGACGTACTTTGGAGGCGGATGTCACGACTGCTGCACGAACCCGGTGCTTTATTACTGGTTATCTCAAGAACAAAAGACACCTTATAGGCCTTTCAAGTTATGACATAACTTACATGAATTACTTATCGTTTTAGGCACTCCTGTAGTATGATGAAAGATGGGGTATGAGATCAAACAGGAGTTTTTGATTTCAGGATAAAGAGAAACAACTCCTCACAGCTAGATTCCTGCCCCAAGTGTGATTTTATTTGGGAAAAAAAAAAGTTTAATGAAGGTTTTATTGCGCCTTATTACTTCTCCTCTTAGAGAGAAAAATAGGACCTGTTTCAGTGAATATTTCTTTTGGTCAAAACAAACATAATTTCTACAAGTTTGTCACTAGTATTTTTACTTGAATTTTTAATATGACACTCAAAGCAGTTAAGATCTCTTTTTCAGTCTATTGTCAATTTAATTTGCCATGAAGAAACTTATCCTGCAGTGTTTAAACCGAAAAAATGGAGAGATGTTTTTTGTGAAGATAAGGGTAATTAAATATTATCCTCAGGGTATATGGGGACTGCCAGAGGAGGGATTACTACCTCTTGTGTACAGTCACTTGGCTAGAATCATGAAAGGGCTAATGCTTTCTGAATGTTTGAAGAATTTTAAATGGAATGATAATTTATACACAATGTAAACGCATGTTCAAAGTGCCCTTGCCATGCTAATATTTGTCATATAATCAGAAATAGATACAAAAGTAAATTAGCCATGAGTCATACAGGGCACCTTATAAGCAAGGGCCAGTCTAAATGGAGAATAATCCACAATCTGAAACAGGTTGTCCAAAGCACTCTTTGGGAACTCATGGGTATCAATAACAAAAATCATTCCTTTTCCTTGTAAAAAAAGAAGTTAACTTTTATGTAGTATGTAGACAGAGAGAGATCCAAAATTTGAGATAAAATAAGTGTCCATAAAAAGTGTCTAGATGACTACAAGTAATCACTATTTGCATCTGGCACAAAACTCCTTGACACTGAAATATATGTCTGGTGGCCATAGAGAGACTAAAATATAATAATTAAATATCATAATAAGAAGCTGATATATTATGGATTCTGTTTACTAAAAAAAACCCCAAACAACCAAATCTTCTCCCGATATTTTATGTGCTGTGAGCTCTTAGTTGTTAAAAACTAAGTTGTTATGCCAGAAGCAAGACAGTTAAAGTAGGCATGGTAATTGCACGAACATGCCTATTTTGTTCTGTGGACTATGTCTATTTTGAGGTAATGTTTTTTTGTGAAGAATTGTGTCATCTGCTTAAGGAAATGGTGAGATCATTTATTTCTTGAACTTTTTTAACAGCATAATAAAAACTGTATTTCAGTTTGTGTGGTTTAAATTGAGCAATGCTGCAGTTATCCTAAAAGCCAGGATCCAGTTTATAAACTGTTTTTAATTCTCTTTATAATGTATGCATCTTCTTAAACACTACAGACAGAAAAGAGATGTTGAAAGTTGTCAGAGCTGTTCTATTTTAGGTGAATATCAACAGTCTCTGTAAAATATCAGGAATGCATATTGTACTTGTGAGTGATCCAGCACCTAAAAGGTGACCATAGATGCATATATAAAACCCATTTGGTTGCATTTCTCCATAAAGGGATAATACAGTACTCCAAACAATTATTTTGGATTAATATAATTTAAAAAATAAGTATAGATAGTAAAAGAAAGTTAAGGTTATGTTGGATTGAATGCCTTCTTAAATTACCTGTTTAAAGTATGCCTTTTAGAAAGAGTTGAAATAATGTGATTTTGTATTAAATGTAACATTACAGACAAGAGTCATGGTGAAAACTAAGTTGGTGCAAGAGATAAAATGCAGGTTATGTTCACTCATCTCTGGTTCCTCCACCAATAGCCTGAAATAGGATATAATAGACCTACAAACTTGCTTAATAGGTACTTTCTGATCTGTAGAGCACAAGTTACTAAGTGAAAACTTTTCACTGACTTTACAAACAGGGAAGAGTGAAAATTTCACGTGTATTTTGGAGTAAGTTTTAAAAACTGTACTTGTGATGTTTTAGGCCTGTTATAACCCTATTTTTTTTTAAATAAAGGATTAAGTTTGAATCAAAACCAGTATGGTGTAGTGAACAAGAACTTTAATAGGATTAAAGACTTTTTTATGGTTAAGGGGAATGGCCTCAGTCTGGTGCAGAAGTACAAGTAGAGGAGACAGTGCAATTGTGAGGCTTAAACAGGAAAATGGGTTACTGCATCTTTTCCTAACCCATAGGTCAGATTCACTGCTAGTGTGGGTGAGGTATGGCAATTCCAACAGCCTGTATGCAATTGGCAAGTACTCTGGAAAACTATGAACCACACAAAAAACCCCCCTGTTTTCAGATATTTTCATCTGAGTTCTGAACTATACTTCTACCTAGTTTTTATGATCCATTCTTAGTTCATTCCTGTATCACTTTTCCCTTAATGAAATCTTCATAAACTCCTATTTTCTATAACTCTCACTGTATTAAAATAAGCCATAGTGTGTTGTTTCATTACACAGGGAAACTTTAACTTCTGTTGGATATTTACATTAAGTTGAGAAGGTTGGTAAATTGCATGTTTAAATATCAAATCTCAGGAGATGTTTGGAAACGGAATGTTACAAAGAGAGGAAGTTAAATGTTTGGTATAGTATTCTCTTGCTGGCATCCCATTACATACAGCAAATGGTATTTCTTGCTCATTTCACTCTGAGAGGCCAAATTCTGCTGGTTTGGAAGTACAACAGACGTTGTTTATATGAAATTATTATTCATATATACTATTTTCCCAGAGTACCTCTGTTATCCTTCGTGGTGTCTGGCTGTAGAACAATCCCTCAATGCATGCACATATATCAAGGCAGTACGAAAGATTCCTTCCATGCAGGGGCTCATATATGTCTAGTTTAGTATTCATTTCAGTGAAACACTTACATATGTGAGTTATTACATCCCTGCTAACCAAAGCAATGGATTCAGGCATACATTAAAGCGCTTTACTGAATTAAGAACTAAACAAGTTATCCAAACAATCCCATCTTTAGAACTCTGTTGTGGGTCTGCTGATTCTTTCTGAGTGGTTGAATCTTTAACTTTGTTAGTGGTTATGAGTTTTATAGAGTATCCATTTAGAGAGCACTGTTTGTTTATCTCACTGTATTTATACCTACTTTTTCTAAACTGGCATAACAGCATTAACTGCATTTTGAGACTTCTGCGAAACATGGCAGCCTCCATAGACTTAACTTTTGTGTTCTGTTCCCATGTGCAGACATCTGCTACAAAACTGATAAAAAGCTATTCTTTTCCATGAGGTTCTAAATTCCATCATCCCATAATCCTCTCTACTAACCTTACCGTAATTGTCTCTGTGCAGAACTGACAGAATGGGATTTGCACATCTGAATAAATATGTTCTCTTTCTGTGGGATATCGTTTGTGCACTGATTTCAGTTCAGTCACAGAGGTTTCCCTTACAAGTTCTTGAAAGCTTTTTGCTGGATTTTAACACTGAAGCTGATTTTAGTGCATTGTTAGAAGACAGAAATCTTTATTCTTCCATCTTACATCATTAGACATATCTTGAAAAAAACATGAAGGATTTTGAATCATCTGGGACTTGATATTGAAGAAGGCTTTAAAATCCATTGCAGTAGTAAAGTGTATATGCCAATGACTGCTGTTCAGCATGTTATTATGAAAATAGGAGCAGGTATAAATATTTATAAAACATTTTGAAATACGTGTTATATGGAGGTTCATAAAATAGAACACCTACAGAGCCTGGACAATTCAAGGCAGGAGCCACTTAAGGGTTTGTTTTCATGGAAAATTGTTTCTCAAGTTTTACTGTCAAGTTCTTTAGCTCTTATGTTTCAATGGGATCTGGAAATATTCAGCAACTTCTGGAAACATTTTTATGTTCCTATCTCCTGTTTTAAAAATAAGCAGAAACGAGTTATCCCTGTATGAGGAAAAGCATTGCCACAAACCCCCTTAGAAGGACAACTACTCTCTGTTGTCACCATACCTAAAGGAAAATTTGGAAGTTTGTATCAATGGAGACAATAAACTAATCTGCTAGGAAAGCTGGGCAATCCTCTTGGCAAGAATAAAATATGATGGGGTTACAAAATAAAGTAATTTTTCTAAGAGTTTTCAATCAAATCATTCAGTATTTCAGCTTCTGATGAAGGGGAATTCTTTGGGTTTTTAATAATGTCTAAAGTAGTATCGGATATTGTCAGTTTCTCTGTTTTTTTAGCTGATTTAATAATACAAGATAGTAGTACAACCATGAAGAAGATTTCCTAAGTATAAAAAGCAAAAGATAGAACAATACTGGCCATTCTATAATCATATCTCAGTCTAAATCTTTAAATATTGCTAAAATAAAATCCTAGGCAGTTTGTCTACTGTATTAATTTAACCTCCAAGAGTGAAATTGAGTGTACGTTTATTGAGTTTGCTCTTACTGTGAAAAATAAATGGCTGAATTTTTCATAAAATGAGAGTTTTGTCTAAATACTGAAACATCTGTGGTAGGGATGGGTGAAAACTATAAACATTTGCTTTGGCCAAGTTTACATCATGTTTAGGGAGTGAGTTTTCATAAAATATTCATGCCATCAGGTTTTATAGGCACAAAAATTCATGGAAGATGAAATTCAGCCGGTGTGCAAAAGCGACACTGGTTAGCTATCTTTCTGCCCATCCACTTCTTGCCACTTGCAATTGAAAAATACTCCCTCATGAGTCCCCAGTTTGTGGGAGCACCATTCGTGCAGCCTTTTTGTGGTTGTACTGCTGGAAATTTTGAGTGGGAACCACAGAATATGTCTAGAGAATATGGTTAGTCTGAGATTCCCATTGATTCCTAGTGTAGAATTTGAGTCTGATCTTATCGTTTGTATTGTCCTGAAAAGGTGTAAACAACCCACCTTTCAGAAATTACTCTGGACTTTTACTGAGACTAAGTTCTGTTCCTGTGCTGTGCGGTCAGCACTGCTTGCATTTGTTCTGTGCCATGTTGGGAACACAGGCAGCAGCAGGGCCATGCCTGGTGATTCAGGCAGGGAATTACAAGGGTATAAACGTGTCTCCTCATAGATTTGGTGGGTTCTACTCATCAGAGGTGTTCAGAGTGCTTTAAGTACAATGTTTCTCTGTCTGCTGGGCCCATATTTGGGACATCCAGTATCTGAGCTGGCTGTGCCTTGCCTTAGCAGCAGATCTGTGCTCTTGGCTGTGCTGTCTCGGGCACCACACACTGCCTGAGATTTGATCAATACATCAATACTGTGTGTTCAGCTCTCCTGGAAGAACTTCTTTAGAAAATAGCTCTAAGTAGAGATCAATAGTAATTGTCTTTTCTCTTTGTCTCCTACACAGGGGGCAATATTTGCCAAGACAAAAGCTCCTGTTAGCTGCCTTGTGAAATAAGTTTTCCTTTTCCTTGCTGGAGGTGGTTTATAGAACTGTCTTGTGCTATATTATTCAGTATAATCCTGTCAAAATGGGAGTTATGTTCTATTCTGGGTCTATGTCCCTGACTTATCACTGATTCCATGATGAGAAGTACCTACAGTATTTATATGCAAATGGAAATGTTTAGAATTTTTTTGAAAAGGGTGACAGAACTTAGCCCATAATAGAAACTTACCAGTATTACTTACAAACGATTTTAACAAAAAATTACATCAGTATACTTCTAATAACTATGACAGTAATTTTCAAAAAAATATTTTGATACACTGAAGCAACCAAACCCAAATATGTAGAAAATATTCAAATGTGTATACAAACAGCATGAGAAAAGTGTGAGTACAGTTTTTAGCACCATATCTGATAATACTGAATTTTTGGCTAAAAATTTTACTGGCTAAGTACATTTTGACATATGGCACCCCATTTTGAAACAAACTGTTTTATTTAGGCTGACCTAAATTCTCCTTAAAAGGCCACGTATGGAAACCAGAGATGAGCCAGACATCTGAGGATGCCTTTGTAGTATGTCATGTTTGTGCCATTTCAGACAGAAAAATGCACTTGGCTCTGAATTTGTGTTCAGCAAGCAATAATTAATAAGCCATTGGACCATCAGTATAATTGGTGGGTGCTTCCCTATGGTTTTTACATATGTTATATACAATATTCAGTTGTATGCAAAGGTGAATATCAAAATGAGGTCTTTGTGCTCTGCTTGCATTAGCAATAGGAAATGATAAATAAAATTTTCAAAATCATTGTTTGGTTCATAATAAAATCCTCACATGCCTTCCCCAAGTTAGTAGACATGGCTAGACTGAGGTCAGGCCATTTTTGGTCACATAGCAGCAAGGATGTACAGAATGTCTTTTCATCCTGCTGCCCCTTCACAGCCTTCACAAAAGTAGCTGAAAATGGTGTCTCTTCTCCCAGGCCAGCAGATGACAGTCATTAATCATTGACAACCACTCTGAACATCCTTCTCAGTTGACAGATATTGAACCTTTAAGGGCATTAGTAAACTCCTTTTCTGAATCCCTCCATCAGGCTCCTGAATCCATAGAGAGTACTCTGGTAAGTATCGTGCCACTCTGCACCAGAACAACTTTTAGATGCGCTCTTCCAGAGACTCCCTTCCATAGCTACTCAGAATTACCTTTGATGATAACTGGTTAGCAGGGATGGACAGGATCTGTGCACAATGTAAACCACCAGGGGCTCTCAGGAAAAGGAGAGGAATTCAGCAGAAAAGTGCTCATGTTGTGTAAATAACCACACTGAGGAGGGGGGGGAAAAATTTGAACTTGAGTTCGGCTCTAAGGTTGTGATGTCGCCATCTCCCATGGATTTTCATAGCTCATTTTTCATTAGATACCTTTCCATCATTTAGTGAGAAATAGATGAGTACACCCCTGGTTTAGTTATGGTTTAGTTTGCTGCTTTTTAAATGTTGGAACATTTAATAGCCATAAGGGAATATTAATGTAAACCAAGCCACATAGGTATGTTACAAATACTACTAATGAACTTTATTTTTTCTACTGATGTACAGATTTAACCTTTCCAAAAGAAAGTGTCCTTTCCTCCTTTCTCCAAAGTGACTTATTAAAGGGTTGTTGAGTAGCAAACGAACCTGGAGTTGACTCCCACATTAATATTTAATCAAGTGTTAACAGCACTACAGTGTCTACATGATCCAGAGCTACTCACAGGAGTTGTGCCAGTACGAAGTGTACTTGCCCTCTTAGTGAGGCTGGGTTATGAAATTAGAAGCATAGGCAAGATTACCATGCCATCATAACCAGGTATCTTTGTACTTTTATTTTTCTCAATTAATTTTGCTGATTTAATAATAAAAAGTTCTATGTGGGTTCAGTTGTCTGAGTAGGACTGCTCAGATTGTGATATATTTCCCACTGGAGAAGTTTCTTTTGTGTCATAGCTCCTTGCAAAAAGTTTTCGGAAACATGATTCTGAAAGGAGATTTTTAAAAATTAGTCTATACTGTGCATGTATGTCTCTAAGTTTTGGAAGAGGTACATGAAAAATTAATAAGATTTTAGAAGGAACTTTTGTACAACAGTGTAATTTTATAGCTAGATGTTTTCATTTGTTCCTCAATTTGTTCCTTGAATGTAAACATAATGTGCTACATTCTTTCTGAACATGCAGAAGAGTCTTTACTATGGGTGCAGATCTGGACCCAGTTTTAAGTTGTGCTATGTTTTAGTTATTTTGTGTTTGTGTAATTTTGGGTTTTGTTATTGTTGTTAGGGGTTTTTGTTTTCGTTGTTGTTTGTTTCATTGATTTAAATATCTGAGGAATCTGTAACTGATAGAAACACAGGATCCTAGGGGCTGGACTGTGGAAGCCTCTCCAGCTCCTCGTGCCCACGTTTTAAGCCCTTTGTCAGTGGAATATTAAACTATTCCTGTGCTGCTGAAGTGCTCTTTACATGCTCTCAGTGTGGATTAAGTAGCTGGTGCATTCTGTTCAAATAATGCCTGTACTTCATGGCAGACACAAACAAGCAGTTCTAGTGCTTCTTTGACACATTTTTGTTGTCATAAACAGTTGTAATATTTTAGGAGTGTTGTACTGCCCTAATTATGAAAGCAGGCGAGATCCGTGATAAAAATGGAAGAGAATCTGGACTGCCTAATAAAATGCAGGGCTTAAAAAAATCTAGAACATTCTGCTGTTGGACAGGGAATTGTCTCCCTTCAAGGTAACTGGAATCTTAATTTCTTTATCCTTTAAGTATCTTTACCCTTTATTTATAAGTCTGGATCATAATGTCAACATTAAATAGAATCTGAGAGATGCTAATATTTTATCATATTTATCAATTCCACTGCATTTCACCTGTCAGCACTGTACAAATTTCAGGAAAAAATGGAAGAGATTCTTTTATGTCAACATGTCATTGGCAAATCTCTTACCTTTTTTTCCTATAACTGCCACACTCAGTGCTGCTTGTATGACAGAAGCTGTTAATAAATTAGGCCCCGAGCCGAGCCTCTTGATGGCAGTGTATTTCCTTCTCGAGTTCATAGGCTTTACAGAACATTTATGTCTCATTACAGCCAGTACAGCAGTTTATGCCCTAATAAATCAAGGGAGCTTTGCAGAGATGATCTTGACAGTAATGAATCTTTCTGTTGGCATTTCCACTTCACAGACACAAATAATGAAGCAAAACTGCCCCATCTGGCCATTCAGTAAGAGTCAAATCACAGTGGGAAGCTGTTTTCTCAAGCATGACAAAGGTCATTGTGTGCAGCAGGAGTGAGTGATAGCAGGTTGTGCTGTGAGTGACAGTGTAGAATGAAGCCATTTGTGAGCTTTTAGCATTATAATTACATTTATTAGCTGTGCTGCCAAGACTCAACCCGCCCTTCTACCAAGTCTGTGTGCTCTTGCATCAAAAGCTGCCTTAACTGATTCCTACAGCTTATTTGGAGAGCTGTGGGTTGGTTATTGCTCAGGAATTGATTTCATCAGCTCAATCAGCCAGTGAAGTGGTATTGTTAAAGTCTCTCACAGTAATATTTTTTTTATAAATTTCTGAAAATGTATTGCCTTGAAAGCGGAAAATCTGTCAAAATATGCTGTATACTAGTTGTAAATGAATAGACATACCAGGTTTACTCTGCTTTAGGAACATATGGTAGAAATGCAGGACATGTCATCTCAGATTGGCCAGTGGGCCCACTGAGCCTTCTGTGTAGCCTCTGGCAGTATGTGAGCAGGTGATCTTTCCACCTGTTCTAAAATCCTCAGTTCTTGGATCTGATATTGTTGTTATACTATTCATTTGTTAATAAAGTCATTGCAGCACAGAACCTGGATACACACCAAGAAACCTTGAAGGGTTTTTTCTGGGGCCCTTCACAGAGCTTCGTCCCCATTCTGTTTTCCACAGCTCAACATTAAACAGTATCCCCCAGCATCTCTATTTTAAAGCATATTTCTCTCATTTTGATCTTTTCCTGCTTGATATCACTGTTAGGTCTGATTTCTTCCTTTGGTAAGATAAAGTACTTTATCCTGAGTTAGTCTGGGTTTTTAACACTGCATCAAACAGAATTGAAAATAGGGTCTTCTGTCAGAGAGGATTTTGGGGCTGCTTTAACTAATTTTTTCTTTTTATTTATTTATTTCCCCCTTCTATTTCATGCCCTCTTCCTTCCTCTTCAGAGTGTGTTAGTCCTGCACACGTGGTGCGTGGTTGTGGCTTGCTGACATTCCCAGCAGAGCCACCACGTGTCACTGAGGAGATGTTACCCAGTTCCCTGCATGGCTCGGTGCTCCTCGTGTTCTGGGTTTGCACAAGGAATAATTCAAGTGTCTGTAGGTGCATACAGTCACTGCTCTGCCTTGAATTTTTTTGAGTTCTGAAACGCTGTTGTTTCTGTAGGTGTAAGTCAGCAGGAAATTTGGTGTCAATTTACATGTGGCAATTCTCCACCTTCAGTACATGTTTGTACTGCGAACTACAGGTGTACTTACAGGCCACATATTTAGGGATTTCTCATCCTTTTCAGGAATGCAGGTATCCATTCTGTATTAACAACATGTCACAACAAGGATTTTTTATTTGGAAAGTTTAAAAGCTATTTTTTCCAGCTGATATTTTACAAGGGTTATGTTGCATGGTGATAATGCAATACCCTGAGTACAAACCTGCCCAGAATATAGACACAGTCACAGGCTTGTGGGAAGTACCAAGTGTTTTGTAATAACCACATGCACTAACTTTTATTTTAAAGAATGTTAATAAGTAAATTGAAGGAATAATTACTTTTCAATGACATTGAGGTGCCAGGTGGATGACATTTGTCAGCAATGACATCTAAGAATGAGGAGGTAAGGTTTATATTTACAATTCAGACAGGAAATGCTAAATTCCCTTACAGAAGAAACTGAAATTTTAAAAGAAATTTTTTTTTTTCAGTTGAGAGAAAAGTAGATGGGAATGAACATACAACAGCAAGTGCTGTAATCCTTCTCTAACTTGTGTTAAGACTCCTGGTGCAGGTGGTGAAATCAGTAATCTCTTTTGTGAAAGAGGAGCTGGTGTTCCAAGAAAATACTGGAGGTGGCATACTTGGTGTTATAGACTGAATAAGGTGCTGCACCAGTAATAATGTTGGAGATCTCTCTCCTTTCCACCTTTGGTTGCAAACTTTGCTGTGCCTTTATCACCTCTGTCCTGAGCTCTTTCATCCTGTTCTACCCCTGAACTCCCCAATGCCTGGGATTCTTCTCTTCCTGCTGCTGTGTTGGAATCTTGTTTCTACCTGGCACAATTGCACATTGGTGTTTCTCCCTGCTCTCTGTCTCTCCTCATATTGTGTCTATTTGAGAAGTCTTTTCTGATTCAGGCCATCATTCTTTTTTTTTTTTTTTTTTTGGCTAAAAATCTGTTGGTTTCTTGTTTGTTTTTCCCCAAAGACCTCCAACAATCATATCTCTATTCAGATTTATTCAAATTCATTCCAAAACAAAGTCATTATTTTGCTGTATAGAGGAAGAAAGATTAAGTGCTGAAGTTCCTCTTTATCAGCAGCATACAAATTTTCCCAATGGATACAAGCATTGAAAAGCTTCAGGCAACTTTCTTGCTCTTTAAGAACAAGAATCAAATGTACAAACCCTAGGCTATTTGTATGCTTTTCCTGTTCTATCCTTTCTTTTTTTTTTTTTCCCCTTTTCTTTCCATACATGAAGACTGACAAGTTAAAAGATTATAGCTTTCAACTGCAGTCTTGACAGATATTTATCTGTGGCTTTTATTTTATCTGTCTTGTGATGGGAGTCACTACAAAATTTCAATACCTTGCCAACATCTGTGAAATGCAGGGAAGGAAAAATACTTTTGCAGTTTTTGTGTCATAACAACAATTTTGATTGCTGTTATCCAAGCTACTTTTTGTACTACAGCATCACTTCAATCTACTTTTTCTTACATTCATGTGTTTTTATCCACTGAGTGCTAATGTGCTGGCCTGTGTGAAATGTATGGAATTGGTGCTGCTTCTTCCATCAGCTGTGATGGTTATGAAGTTTCTTTGTAAATTCAGTTATTCTTTTTCTTAGTTCTTCCACTTTCAAAGTTGAAAGGAAGCCTCAAAGAAAGAACATAAAATCAATGTTTCATCAATTCCTTTGGTTTATATCTTTTCTGGCTTTCACCAAAGTATTGCCATTTGTTGACTCGATTTCTGAGTGAGAAATGCATTTCCTTTAAAAAATGATGGGCTGGTACCTTAGAGAAAGGCATATTTCTAACTACAGCTTTTAAATTTTACTGTCTCTAAGAGTATTTCAAATCAAAGCACTTCTCCTTTTTATCTTTCATCATATTGTATCTTATAGTCAGTACAGATCTAGTTCAGCTGATCTGTCTCCAAGAATCACTGGCCTAGAATCAGAGATGAACATATTTTGCTTTCTCTGGTGTGATGTGGCAAGAATAAATTTGACCTCTGAAGATTTTACATTTTTAAATCTACACTTTTTATGTTTAGAGGGTTTTGCCACATGCCTGTGACTCTCAGCTATAACAGAGATCTCTTTAGCTACCATTCCATTTGCAGCTTAGACCAATCTAAGGCTATGGTGCCATTATTATGTGTACCACACAAGAATGTACAAATAATGCAGAGTACTTTGGGAGTCTAAATTATAATGGATGCTCTTTATTATGTTGTTACTCATGGTGGTCTATGGTTTTGAAAAGAAAAATTGTCTACTGGTAAAGTAAATAATGTTCATGTTTGACTAAGAAAATGTTATGTGTGGCTGTTGCATTAGGCTGCTTTCTGCTGTAAGACCTGAAAGTAAAAATAGTAAATTTTTTTTGTTACTGGGAGATATATTTTCAGATGTGTTAAAGGAACTGTTTGGGAATTGCCTAGTGAAGTAACTAAGAAATGGTAGAGTAAAATTAGCCAAAGCTGCAAGTGTTTTCAGGAATACATGAAAGTGAATGTGGGAGAGAGACTCACTAAATTTAGATTATTTGCTGTTCTGACCAGTTTCTGTCTTGGATGTTTTTAATTGACAGCGTCTAATTCCAGACCAGGTATAGTCCCCTTTATTCCTCACAAGAGATACATGAGATATATCCCTAGAAACACCCAGGTGCATTCAAGATCAGCTGTGAGGGTGCAAGTATGGTGCTCTCAGATGTTGGGAAAATGACACACTCACACCTGATTTTTCTGGGCATGTTTGGTAACGTGCCTCAAACTATGCTGAACATTAGTAGTAAATGCTAGACTAAATTTACATACTAACTGGAGTGCATACTGGTTTCACAAGCCAAACTGTTTTTCAGTTCAAAGATAATATTTCCATTTAAATTAGTAGGATTTGTACAATATGACCTTCTGAAAGAGGTTTATACCATACTAATCTCTGTTATGAAATGTTAGTCTTAATATTTTAGTTGTTTTAAATATGCATTGGTTTAAGTGGGTCTTTATTAGCAGTATTTATTCCAAGTTAGAAAAGTGGATGTCTAACAAAACTCTCACTGTGAGAATGTTTGGAAATGTATGCAAAGATTTTCACAACAGCAGTGTATTTTTGTATATTCTATTTAAAGTGCCTGCTGGCAGGAAAACCTTTCTGGGAGATCAGGATGTCAGTTTTCCTTCCCTCAGCAACAAATACCCCATCGAAAAGTGCAACTAAAACATGCATTGGTATAACACAAGTTCTGAACATGGTTTGAGGATATTAGGTTAATCACACTGGATCGTGGAGAAATTTCCATGTTCAGAGGTCTTTTTAGTATATATTTGTGATGTTCTTTACATTATGGTGTACTTAAGACATCTAAAAAACCACAGTAGCTTCAATCAATTTTACTTGCCAGCTGGCAAGAAAATTAGTATTAGGAAAACAGTAATTGCAATTAAGCTAAGATCAAATTATGACTAATTTGAAATATTGGCAACCTAAAAATATTTCTCCCTTTCCATGTTTAAATGTCATGATATCTACATTATATGCTCTTCTTACAGTTCAATAATTTGTATTTCCTTGAGAAAAACTAAATTTACTTGCTTCTACTTCTTCTAGGATAGAGAAAATACAAATACAGAATCCTTGAGATGAGTGTAGATTTGGCAGTCTTGAAATGCAGAAATGTTCCATTAAATTTGTAAATTGAGTTTGGGCTGTGGAATCAAGTATCCAAATCATCAAGTATTAGTATATAATGCTGCTATTATAATTTCTCTGAAGTGGGATTTAGATTATTTGGGATATTTTTTCTCTTTTTACTGTATTTTTTTAAAAATTTCTTTTATATATTTTGTCAAGTCAAAGAGATTTCTTATGACTTTTAAAAATCCTTTTATCCCAAGAGAAATTATTAAAAAATCCTGAAAACCTCTCAAAATTCATGGAACATTAAATAATTCCCTCAGTATTATCAACAATTGAGTAAACTGTTACAGGTAGGAGGCTTGTGCTTCCTTTATGCCAGGTCCCATCTATCTGTGGGTGTTTTAGGTGTTCTCCCTGATAGTTGGAGCAGATGGGGTACTCTGCTGGTTTGGTTTTTCATCCTACCACCCTACTTTAGCAAGTTTCTGCAAGCATCCAAGTCCTTTGTTTCCCATTTCTAACTGGCCCTGTATTCTCTGAGCTGTCACTTGAATATGCCCTCAGAGAGGTGAAGGGTTTTTGGAAAAATTGCCTGATCTGTAGAGCAATTCTACAAAGATACCTGGAATAAAAAGGAAGAGGATGCATATCTTGTACTGTGATATTCAGCTGAAAAAGCTTCCTTGGTGATTACCACTAGAATATTTCTGAAAGCAAACTTTATGCAGAACTGATGCTCATAATCTCTGGTTCAAAGCATATATTAAAATAACATTAATAGAAGTTAATACACTAAGGCAAATGCACGCTTGCATATCAGAGGGATTACTGCTGCATCTAATTAGAACAGCTTTTTAAAATTTTAATCTATTAAATTACTTTGCATGCACATTAAGATGTTAATATTCATATTTGATTTGATTTTCAGTTGTTAATACACATAAAGCTTTTTTTTTTTAAAATTGATTGCAGGAGATGACTACGTCTGAATCTCACCATTAATTAATTAAAGCATTAGTTTAATTAATAGAAGTAAAATTGCTCTTGTTACCTATACAGGAAAACTTTCAGAGTGCTTTTTCACATCTGTTCTCTTGCGTGTTTTTTCAGACCAAACACTTTTGTTCCAGACTTCTTATTTTTAGGTGAGTTTTTTTTTGCTTTTCATTTATAGACCTTCATGATCACCAAGAGTGATGCGTGCTAAAGGGAAAAATTAAACTGAGCAATAAATAAGGCAGTATGTACATTAGAAGATCACACTAGCGTATAAAATCCATCAGCCTTTCTTTTATGTGACCTGTAAATGGGTAATTCTCCCCTTGGGACCCAAGTGAAAATACTCAGGATGCAACCCAGGCAAGTCCTCTCAATAATGTAAAAGTATCTGCCATAACAGATGTGCAGGTTCTGCCATTTGTCCTCCTACATCAGAGTAAGTTGGAAATGTGATTGGATTAGTTCATATTAAAGGAAGGTGGATACTTGCCATCTCCTTTACCTGTTAGTGCAGGTGAGCATTTGTGAAGTCATTGCACTTTGTAGAGAGCAAGACTCTTAAGGCATTCTGTTGACACTTCTCTTTTTAAGTGGTATCTTCTCATCTTATACAAGTTTAGGGAAAGTTTTATGCACAAAAAGTTTTGCACCTTAGTCCGCTTTTGTTGCAAACTGGTGTGGCTCCAATTTCTCTTGGATTACATCCCCTGCAAGAGACAGACATTTAATTTAACACTGGAATTATGACTGCAGTCATAAAACAAAATAAAGGAGGAACCCGTCCCAGGCCCTTGAAACACAGTCCATTTGCTGTGAAATAACACATGGATACAGCATCCTTCTTGTATTAGATCTTTTCACACAAGAGCATTATCTTTTATCTTCCATCTGTAAGGCTTATGAAGAAATGCCTAAATAGGGAAGTCCTCAAACCCTTTCCATTTTCCTCAAGTTTTGGACCCGAGGGTGCACACAGGAGTGGTAACACCCACAGATGTCAGCAGGCTGAAGTGTCACTGTGCAGTGTGAAAATCTTGAATATGGCTTTGAGCACTGTTATGCAGTAAAAGCCAAGTCTGGAAAGCTGCTGGTTCTTAGTGTGTAGCCTTACCTTACATTTCGAACTGATTTCTACGATGCTTGGCTGGCTTTGGAATACAGAGCACAGGCTTACCCATAAAGTGTGGTCCCAATGTGCAAGGAAGGTCTTGAAAGAAAGTAAATAGAATTTTTTGATGTTTTTTTGTTGAGTATGCAAAGCTTCACTCCATGTAATGTAATTTATCAACAGCTGCACCTTACTGCTTCAAGTTTTGATCAGCTTTTTAAAACAGTTCAGATATCTCTGCATCTGTTTAGGAATCAGAAGCCAAAAGTACACCAGATAAGGCTGTGACACAGTGTTGACTTACCCTTATTCCTTTTTCCTAAAAAATTCACTTCCCTCTGCTGCATCAGAAAGGAGTGAGAGGAGTTTTCCCCACCAGCCTGTTGCAGCCCTGGGCTAACATTACCCACGGACAGTCTTTCCCAGCTGTCCTGTGCAGAACAGTTAAGATGGTGTTTGGGAATTATGAATGCTTAACATGTCCACAGATCTGCACAGTGGCTAATTAGTCCTTTCATGTGCATTTAGTGGCATTTTTAAAAGCTCTCAGGAATTCTACACAGTGGATACTGTTTTTGAGAGTCACAATGTCACTTATGTGTACCTTTAGGTACCTTTGGAAAGCAGTTCTTAATTCAGAGTGGGAAATCTTATTCTTCCATCTTTCTCTTGTAAATCAAATGAAAAAAACCCCTTTCTTTTCATAACATATAATTATGATACTGATGCATTTTTAACTACAAATATTTTGAATTTCTGCAGCTTCACAGTTTCTGCATACTTTAGAATTTTTTAGAACATAATGTATTAATTGACAGCAGTGCATTTTCTATTCTTTTTGCAAAATCATCAAACTACAGAGAAAAATCCTGTACCTTATGTCATGCTGTTTTAATAATATACATGTATTTGAATATTGAAAGTTTCTTTGACTTGTGGGCTGGTTTGGTGTTTATCTCAATCTACTGTGTAGGAAGCTACACATTAAAATTAATAGTAAATATATGTGTGCCATTAGATGTGCTAGAAATTGACTGGAGTGGCAGTACAAAAGTTGAAAGGGAAGTATTGAAATGTGAAAAGAGGGAGAGAAGAATCCAAAAAGGGGAATAAGAGAGTCATCATGACTATTAGGAAAGGATTGAACGTAGAGTCATCACTTTGTTGACAATGAGAGATCCAGGAAGGAATTCCACTCAAGCTGTCCCATCTGTGCAGCATTAACAAGAGAAAAGGCAAGAAACATAAAGGAAGATGCATTAAAAAAAAGGACTTTTATTTTTACTTAAATGTGCGTGTTTCTGGGAAAACCAGTGCACTGCATGCCCTCTGTCCTCTGCCACTGCAGATTTCAGAGAGCAAAAGCAGTGCTTGAAAATGACTTTTTGTCCCTTTCTATGTGAAACCGAGCGTGAGCAAAAAGAAATGAGAGATCTCATAAAGTTTAAATAGTTTGGTGAGAGGGATGTGGTGTAGGGTACAGCTCCTTTTTATGTGTTTCTCAATAAGCATGAGGTTTGCAACAATAATATTATCAGTGCCAACAGCTTCAAAGAGCTCCCTTCTGCCTGTTCTCCATTTTACTGTGGCCAGACTTCACTTCATCCTGATGGAGAGCAAGCCATCAGTGTCTATTTTTTTCATGTATAAACTAGAGAATTATTTAAAGAAAATGGTACTAACTGGCCATTACTAAGCTACTATTTGTAGGCATTTATTAGAAATTGCTTGTTAGTAATTGTATTTGTTAATAATTAGCTGATATTTTTAAAGAAATTTGAGCAGTTAAAGGTTTGATAACATGTAAAGGACTTATTCTGTGGGGCAGCACAAATTTGTAGTTCTTCAAGGAAAACCTACTTGAATATTTACCTTTGTCTCACAGTTAGCTGGACTGTGTGGCATAGAATGGAAAGAGTTTTTTTACAGCTCAGTTCTTCCCTTTGGCAACGGAGGAGGTTAGAGTCACATTTTTTATTTGTAGGTTCACATATTTTCCTATTCTTAATGGCAATTTTTCTTAGTAGGAGCAAAATGGAGCTTAAGTGAATAGCAGAAAAATGTTTTCCTGCATTGGCAAATATTATTTCTTCATTGATAAAGTAAAAAAATATTTATTTAATGCTATAGATTTAATAGCTTAGTTTTCCATGTAATGCTGTACTGTGACAAAGAAACAGAATTTGGTAACTTACAGTATTGCATTTACTTTGACATTGTCACGTTTCATTGAGTAATTTCTATAGAAACTGTTACATCCATAATGTATTAACTGTAGCTTTGCCATCTACTGAAAATGAGAATTTATTACTCTGTTCATTCTAGTCTTGCTGGAGCCTGGGGTGGGTATAAGCAAATAAAAAATGAGGTATCAGGAACTCAACAAATGGAACACCAGAGGAATACATAAATTATTTTCAATGGTTTCTTGTATTACAAATTCAAGAAGGGAGAAGTTAAATTTTGACACACACACAGGTTTTGGGGACATGGGATAGACTCAAGGATGAGTCAGAACTTATCTTGCCTTTGGGAATACTGAAGGGAATGGCTGTCTTACCTAAAAAGAAGAGAATGCAACAGTATTTATCTGTTTTCATAATCTTTCTACTCACTTTATTGCTATATTTGCTGGTGAAATTTTGTCAAAGATCCCCAATCCTTCTAGTAATTTTTTGAGGATTCTACTTGTAATTCTTAATATACATAAAAAATTGAATATATATAAAAATATTCAAATATATAGATATGAAAAATATTTTTTATTTAGGAAATGCAAACCTTTTCTAGTTCTCCACAGCAGACAAATTTACTTGTTTCTCTAATACTTTTGTGTTGTTCCTAAGTTAAAATAATGCATTCAATTCTTGTGGTAGATATTGTTTTATTGTCATATACAGAAAAAGAATATCAGGTTTACAACCATCCAAAAGCAGCATATTCTTGTCAGTAGCCTGATTTGAAGTGTCACACTGCAGCTGTTCCTGTATTAGCCTAAATTTGCTTAGTTTCATGAGTGAGGTGCTCAGAGTTGAAAGAACAGGCTGCTTGCTGCCTATGGATGCAAAGTTCCTCCTTTCTGTACAACACTTGGAACACTGCTCACTGTCAATGAATTTCTCAATTTGTATTTGTTCTTCATTAGTTTATAGTGTTACAATTATATTCAGGGCAAACATATGTTGTATTTGGCCTACCATCATTCTTTGTCATGTTTCTGATTTTGTCTGTTTGATATATATGCAGTTTTAAAAAGAGAAACATATTTATACTGATGGTAAAAATCAAATGCTTCAAATTTTAATAGGGATGTCAAAATTAAAACTAGAATGAAATGCTCTGGTTCTGAATGTCACATAGAAAATTGACTTCTTTAAAAGAGCACTGGAATTCATCAATTAAAACTTATATTCTCTGTACAACTGAAGTTTTGTGCATATTACACATTTTTATTAGAAGCATTTTTCTCTTTAGGCTTTTATGATAAACTTAACAAAATACATCTTCTAAATGTTCTAAAATATCTTCTAAACGTTTTGATTGCTGTTGAAATTTTCACAGTTGACCAGGTGATAGTGATAATAATGAATGCCTGTTCAGTTTTATGGACTGTTTGTATCTGAAGCCCTCAAAAAGCCTTTTTTTTTTTTTTTTTTTTAAATTTCTGGCTTATGGATAGAGAAAATACATTGCAGAGAGTTAGTAATTCATGATGTTTAAAATTCATGAAGGGGCAATATAGCCAGGATCCCATTCCACTTGTAATGACTAGGCAATAATAGTAGAGGTAGAGGTACAACCCAGCTGCAGCTTTGGTTACAGAGCAAAGAAAACTCTCCAGGAGACAGTGTAGATGTTTAAGTGCATTACTCAGAAGTAGCTTCCTGGAACTCTTTGTACTTAAGTGGTTTTGATTATAAAGTTTGCTGAACCCTGCAGCCTAATGGACCCCCATTAACACTGGCAATTTCCAGTCCCACGGGATCAGGCACATGCACAAAAGTGATTCTCTGGTGGCCACAACAACAGTAGAGAGCAGAGAGAACACTCAGGAGGGATGGCATTCCCTCCTGAATGGGATAACTTGGGATAGCTGCGGTTATGGAGGAACTCTGCTTAATTGCTGTCCTACCCAAGCAAGCCAGGTGCTCCTCTGACCCCTGAGAGAATGTGGCACTGCCTGCTGCAGCTACAGGTCACACATTTATCTTTATCTGCTGCTTCCCTGTCATGGCAACGACGCCGCTCCAAATCCTTGTGGCATGCCATGACATTTTCGAAGTTCAGGAGAGAACCTGGGGTGCTTTCTGAGGGTACAAGCAACGGCAACACTGCAGGCAGGCAGTGCAGGGCAGCTTGAAAGCCTCCTGCCCTGGCAGAGCTGGGAGTGTTGCATCAGGTGTTGAAGAGTTGGTGCAGATCCCGTGGGGAGCCTGGGGCTGACTCAGCTGCTCTGCATTTGTGCTTCTACAGTGTCTTTGCTATTACTGTGCTTTGACCCTGCTAGATTAAAAAGTACTGGAGTATTTCTGTATTTTCTGTTAGCTCCTTCTACTCTGCCTGAAGCATAAATCTGCCCTGGTCCTTCCTTGACTGTTAGATTGACTTTTCACTGGAAAAGAAGGCAGCTGCAGTGGGTAGATGACAAAGGGATAGGTGACTTTCTGTTGACTTCTCAAAACCCAGCAACAGGTTGTGATTGAGCCCAAAGACTTTAATAGGGTATTCCTGTCAGTTTTCAGTATTTTGAATTTTCTGCAAAGCTTGATTTATTTTTATTTAATTGTTTAGGTTTTGAGGGTTCATGTATTTTATTAATTTATAGCAGCAATGGGTTGGCGGCCAGAGCAGGCACAGGTTCTCACTCCTTTGGCATGGAGTGTGGCACTGGGGTTCTCCCTGCCACAGCTGCATGCTGCTGCTCTCTCTAGCTGATTTATCTTCCATTCCTCTGCATTGCTTCAGCCCAGTCTGAGCCCATGTCAGTGAACAGGGTAAACTTGAGCAAGCCAGGCTTGTGAGGAGACTGTCAGGCATTTGATGATCAGTTCAGAATACCTTGTAATGCTCTCTGGTCAGCACCTTGTGTTCTTTCAGCAGCATTGAGCATGTTCAGCTGCCAGGGTATTGATTGGGTAGTTTCCACTGGCTACTGTAAGTGCTGTGATATTGCAATTTCCAGCTTCTGTTTTTCTGCTGTCATTTAGAAAACTGCACATAGTCCAGATTGAGATTTTATGGTCTGCTGCCCCCTTGGACAGTTTATTTCTATTTTGATGGAGAAAATCTTTGAAAATGCCTGTAATCTAGAAAGTATATAGTTGGTGCATGGCAATGATGCTATCACAGTAAGTGAAAAATTGTTAGGGGTCACTGCTCTCTTGATAATGGATAAAAATAATGCAAACTTGCACAGGGCAGAGGAAAAGCAAATATCCTGAACTGCATATAATAGATCAGAACGTTTCACTGGTATGTTAATGCAGAGCTCAAGTTTTACATCACATGCTTGACATTTTGAAGGAGTAAGAGGGCAGAAGGAAGTGCCTGTGTTAGTACTTATCAGTTGTTGATGGGGAGCCTTACCCTGCAAGAACTTTGCTCATAAAGGGTGGAGGGAGAACAGCCATTCTAGTGGCTCCCTGAAATACATGGACAGGAGACTGATTAAAAGGTTTATGTGATAATAAAATTATAGTAGGAGATTTTTCAAACCTAATGTTCTTGTGATTGGATGAAAAGTAGTTTTGGCTAATTCTTTAATCTGTAAATTGGTCAGCAGGTAAATATTGTCACTGAAACAAGCAGTGTTTTGTCACATTGGGAAGGTGGGATGAAGATGTGAAGGGGTTTTCAGAGTGGTAAGAAGTGTTGTAAAGGCACATAATTTTCAACATTTGTGGGTTTGCTCATGCTGTTATGTACTAAGCTTTTACTCAGCCTTCAAATTATGTTTCTGTTTTGTTTTGTTTTTTTTTTTTTTTTGCATACTTCAAACTCTTTCTTATGTAAAGTTACAAAAAAAGAGGAAAAATAGTGGCTCTTTATCTTTCATGTGACTTTTACATACTTGGTTTTTAAACTTTTTTATTCATACTAGTTGTACTTAAGTAGTTATTAAATATTTACATATGTTTTTTGCTTAAAAGACATTATTCAGAAATTAAGAACCCTTTATACTAGATGTTATTCAAAAATCATGGCTCACTAATCCAAAATGAGCTGAAGATGTATCTTAAAAGATACTGCTGCATTGCTGCAGTCAATGGAAGATCACCCAATGTTCACATATTAATGTCCACTGTAAATTTAATTAATTAGCAAGTAATTTGCAGAGAAATACAATTACTGTTCATTAATTACTCATGATTATGAACAACCATTATGCAGCATATATTAAATACAAACCCAGGTGCAGTTGCTGCAGTTTTAACTTTCTTTTTATTTATCTTTTGACATTGTTTCTGTTTTATGTCAGGATGCAGCTGTGATCCTGAAAAGGCTTCAGTATGGGCTCAGCTTTGTGCGCTGGGAGTATTCTGAGAGTCTTCTGTGAAAAGCATTTTAATTTGTGACCTTGTCTGTTCACTTGTAATTTCACTGAGTCCTGACACCTTTTATCCTTACTGCCCTCATGAACTGCCTAAATTTTATTTGAGCTCAGGGTGCCTAGAAATCAAGTCTGGCACCACATACTCATGATGGAAGGACAGTAATAGGGGAAATCATTTGAATCTTCCACATTAAATAATTTTTAAAAGTAATATTGTGGCATTTACGAACCTTTTGGACAAAACTGTGTGTCAGGAGACTGTGAATTTCTCATTAGCTCATGTATCACTAGCAGTTTGACCTCATGATGGGATGAAGGCACTGGGAGATGTATCCCTCAGGATGCAGGGATTGCATCAGAAAGTGATGCAGGATCTGGGATCTTTTTCTGCTTCACCAGCTGCCCAGCATATGGAGTATCTGAGGCCATCTTAAGGCCTTTTTCTGCTTGTTCTTTGCAGGGAAAAATAAAATCAGAAAGAGTATGTGTTGTTTCTGCCTAATTTTTGGAAGAGGGTGAAAAACCAGGCACATAGCAGGCATATATAGCTCAGTGGCCTTAAACTATGCCTGAAAAGTCTTCCTGGATGAAGAGACAGGAAGGACTAGGAGGTGAATTTGGGTTTGTACAATGTATTTGTGAAAAAATTCCAGGAGATTAAATGAAGTATTTGTCTATATCTGTGCAAAATCTCAGGACCCGTGTTTATGAATTCTGATATAAAGAACTGTTCCCACTGTGTCTAAAGAAAGCACTGTTAGTCAATATTTGGAATTAATTATTTGCTATAATAGATGTATTTGCCAACTAGAAAAGGAGTTTCTACTTTGCAGAAAGTTTTCTAGCTTTTTTTGTCTTTTAGTGATCCGTTTCCTGCAAAAGATTCCGTGGAGATCTATCTATATATTTGCCTAAACTTATCTGGGAACCTGCAACCACAACCTACAGATTTTTAGGGAAATATCTCATTCAGGTTCCCCTGTGATACACTGTGACTGTGATCTACCTTGTAAGGTCAAATAAAAAATTTATCAGGAGAGTTTGTGGTGAGGAGCATGGTTCATGAAAAGCTTCACACCATTCACTTTATGTGTTCTGCTCCCTGGCTTCACCCAGAAGAGTTTTGTAAGTTTTGTGGATTGCAAACACTCTATACATTACATCTGCTCCACGCTTAAAACACAGAATATTTGAACAAATAAAAGGTATTGAATATCCTGGCTTAGAAATGAGATCTTCTGAATTCTCTTCCTGCCCTGTTTTCAGGGCAACAGACTGCTTAGAGACTTTGAGATTTTGCATATCCTGGCTTTTTTTTAAACGGAGGGATGAATAAATCCACCAAACTTGCACTTTTTTGCAGTTCTGTCTGCATAAATTCATTTTATTTAACTTCTTTGTACCCCAGTCGAATGGGCAGCATCTGCAGTGTCTGACCTGCTGCACATGAAATGGCACATGCAGGCTGTGCCAGTGCAGCCAAAGTTTTGCATGCAAGTTTTAATATACTGTGGAAATGCATAAATAGTTGGCTGTAGAGTTTAGATTAGTGGCCCATTTGATTCTGAGATCTCTACAGCTACCAGAGACAAAAACCACCACAAAAAATAACAAAAATAAACCTGACACTGAATGGATAAACCTGAACAAAATTTCTTTGATTGGAGCATTTGGGATAGCTGCCAGGCTGGACTTTGAGATGTTTATAATGGGTTAGGTGTTGATTGAGGAGAGGAGCATGAAAGGTACGGTTTTAGCACCCCCAACCTATGCTAAAATATGCAAGGAGGTGGGGACTGCTGTTTGGACAGGGGACAGATCAATTAAATCTTTTAGGTCAGGGTGCTTTAAAATGCAAGTTTGTAAGTTAAGATATAACCTAAACATTTTAATCACAGGAGATTCTGAAGTTTTATCCATCTGGTGAGTTCTTGGTGGGGAGTCAACATTGAAACAGACTCTCGCAGATCTTCAGCAATTCATTTCTTTTCACCCTTGTAGCTTTTGAACAGGTTGAGTATTTAAAATTCTTTCTCCCCTGCTAATTAGAGACCATAAGGAGATGTGGTGATGAAGCTTTTCTTTCCATTTCAGATCAGACACAGTTTGATTTATTCAAAGACATTTTGAATCCTTTTAATAAAATAAATAAATCCTGACAAAATGTCACTGTTGAATTGTAATCTTAACTAAGAATACAATTTTACCATTCTGATTTTCAAACTCCCAAACAAAATTAAAGGTTAAAAATGGCTTTTTATAGAAAGAAAGGTATAGACACTGACAAAGGAAAAACCAAGAGTAGATGCATTATTACTTGTAGCCCTTGGAGATGAACAAATTCCCTGTTTCAGTAGTTTTATCAAACAGTGAAACCTGGACTAAAAATCAGCTGTTACCCATTTTGTTTGCAAGTGGCTCTGCTGTCAGTAAATTAAAGCAAGTTCTTAAATTAAACTTTTGACCAATGGATATTTTTATATGCAAATATTGCATGGTTTGCTAGATGGGAAAATTGGCATGGAACAGGAGTGATGATTTTAATCCTGAAGAAATAAAGTAAAATTTGACATGAAAATGTACACTTGAAAAATTATTGCTTGCTTTGCTTTATCCTATCAGCATACTTTAAATTTTGATCATCTTGCTTTGGAATATCTTTTGGAAACTAAATTTCTTTTTTTGAGAATTGTAATTTTGGCTGCAAGTTTTATTTCTAAAAGACCTTAGGACATTTGAGTAGTTTTCTAATGTGAGACATATTGTACTGTTGTTATTTTCCTATTTAGAGGTTTGGTTTTTTCTGAAGTTTTGTGCTGTGCCACCCAGGTCAGCACAGCAAGCAATTAAGCAGATAAATAATTCTACTAAGTAGTCAAGAGCAGAAATATCATGAATGCCAACAGAGAGTTACCTCAGTGGAAAAAACAGGCTTCAGCAAGGTGAGACAATAGAGCTCGCGTAAAAACAGAGATGAAGAAAGTGTCTGTTCTGATAAACATAAATCAGAGTACAGCAATTGCTATTCTGTGTGGGTAAAAATAGTGGTAATAATTTTAGTAGAATGGGCTGGACAGAAACAAAGTTATAAAGCAGTGAGCAGGATGAGATTGAACAGTCTCCTTTGAGATCCTGGAAATAAACAAAAGACTGAAAAATGGGTGAAAAGTCAGTAGAATTAAGGATTTCTTTTTAAGAGTTTGGAATAAAAATGCCACATATTCATACAAACATGTGGTAAGCTCAATTCTGCTTTATTAGACAGCTTAAAGGCTAAAATAGCCCTATGAAATTCAATGGAAATAAAATTTACCAGCTAAATTATCAATGCTGAAAACAAATTTCAGTAAGAAAGTAACATGTATCCATGACTGTTTGCTTAAAATAGCTGGCAAAACCATAGAACACACAATAATTTTAATTTTTATATAGCAAATTCACATATAGGTTCACTGGTCAGTACTGAGTACCAGCATCTAGGCACAGGTCAGGCAAAAATTCAAACACTGAAGTACTTTTCTCTTTTGGTATTTTCATTTGCTTAAATCCTTTCAAGTGAAACTGTTTTTTAATTGTTCTGTGAAGAATGTTGGCATCTTAATTTAAAAAAAATGGTTATTTAAAAAAACCCATTAGTTATTATTTTGGTTTTATTTAGCATGCATGAAAGTGGATCAATGTTAGCATGGAGTGAGCCAGAAATAGTACCAACTACTTAACATATATTTCTCTCTTGTAGTGTCATATACAGTAGTGTTCATACCACATGCTGCTCTGATAGTCACAAACATTCCTGGTAGACACAAATTCCGTTTTTTCATATCATTCTTTGTTTCTGTGGCGTTTAGTAAGGATGTGTATTCATATAAAAAGACATCCCCAAATGGGAAAATTAGCTCTTCACTTACTGAGTCACTGTGAATAGGATATTTGGCAGACCTGTGCAGACGCTTTCTGTACATTACCAGCAGAAAAAGGAACAGATTTCAGGCCTTTGAATCCCAGATCCCTGCATTATTCTTTATTGTCTGGGTGTCAGTTTTCTGAGTGGTGTAAATTCAACCAGTATTTCCTGAGGCAAAATGTCAATGAATTCATCTATCCAATTATTGGGCCTTCTGTAAATTTGTTATTACATTTTTATTATATAGGTAATAGTAAAATGCCTTGGGCATCCTTGCACAAAATAGCTAAACCAATATTAAGCTGCCAGCAGAACAGCAAACTCTTTTCCTGTGTGTATGTATTTGAGGAACTCACTTTGCTCGAAGTCTCCATAATAAGATGGCTCTTCTATTATGTTTTTATGAAGGTCATTGGTTCTGGACAATTTCCAAGAGATGGTGGAATAAGAGTTTCTAATGGAAAATGCTTTATTGCAAACCTCTTTTGAAT
Source organism: Corvus hawaiiensis (assembly GCF_020740725.1). Classification (NCBI taxonomy): domain Eukaryota; kingdom Metazoa; phylum Chordata; class Aves; order Passeriformes; family Corvidae; genus Corvus; species Corvus hawaiiensis. The sequence continues at coordinate 16,513,569 of NC_063223.1, read as the reverse complement.
TAAGGTCAGGGCAGCTTCAACACTCGTACAAGTGGAGTAATCCTAATGAGACTCTCAAGTAGACATTGTTCAAATTATTGGGATTGAAAGATTCAACCTTCATTTTGAAGTTAATGTAGAAACTATATTCTGTATTGCCCTGTACTGTTGAACTGAGTCAAGATACTTTTCTGTGTGGAATATGTTGCCATAACCTGATTTTGAGAAAATGAGCGATGGTAGGAAGGGTAACATCTGAGACAAATGCTTGCAATTCCCTGGCTAGTTGCCCAAGCAGAAAGCTTCTTGGGATCAGCTGCTGGTTCCAGGGCAGCTGGGGGTGTTGGTACAGCCCCTGTGTCAGTAATGTGTAAAACAAGCATAGGAATACACACTGCATGAGAAGGGAAGAGATCCTTTTCAGTACATAAGCTGAATTCTTCCTTGAAGTGTACTGGCATCACGTGAGTTTTCTCCTGATTCAACATCAGCCAGCAAACTGTCAGCCTTGTCCTAATCTCCCTCTGACAGTGGCCCAGATAATCAATAGCACTGGCTGGCTGAGGAGAGACTTGAGACGGCTGACTGAGATTAATGGCTCCATATGCACAATCACAACAAATAAGGCAAAGTATTTTAGAAGTCCATGTGCAGCTCCCCTGCAGTACTAACATTTTCGGGATGTTTAGAGACCTCTTGTACATCTCTTGTCTTAGGAATGCATTGAATTTTGTTTTACACTTATATACTTATCTATTTCTAGTGATGCTTTCGGAAAAACGTTACTTGAGGAAATTTGCTGTTATGGGAAATTACAGAATTCTAGGAACATACCCCATCTTAGAAAATGTCTGACAGTGAATAACAGATACATCACACAACACTGAAAGATGAAGTTAAGAGTTAGGAACAGGAACACTGTAGGAGAAGGCACTTGGCAGTAAAAGCTCTTTAATAGTTTTCCAGGAAAAAAAAAAAAAGGTTTTGGAAAGGGCTTGCAGATTAGTGTGTGGCTTGTATTTGCAGTAAGTGTTACCTGAATATGGTGGGTGCTTCATGTCCACTCTAAACTGCATCCATAGGGCCGTTGGGTTGATCTGAAAATGAAATCTAAAGTGTCAAAGTTGGCAGCTATAAACTGAGGGATGACAGTGTGTGTGCTATCTGTCTCAAATGAATGCACTGTTATTTGAAAGTTGTATTTATTCTTCTGTGAGATTCCTGTACCTGAGTGAGCTTTATACGTGTTCTGGTTCAGAAAAATACCGTGCCTCTATCTCATTTATTGGATTTCAGCATGGTGGAGCTCTTGTAGGTAGCTTAAAAAGATATGAAGTTTTATTAAAGTGGATAATCTTCAAGTAAACTTTTTTTTTTTTACTTTGAATAAATAAATAAAAATTAGTTGTCTAGAAAAATCTGAAAACAAATTCTGATTTCAGTGACTGTAATGGTACCATAATTATGTGCTTCACTTCAGCAGTATGGCTGACATCAGAGGAAATGTTACAAGGACTAAATAATAAAGGTGCTTTTCTGTCCAGGGCCTCCCTTCCTCTTTTTTCCAGGGAACATGTGGGGGAATTTGCAAGTATATCTCATACCTTTGTAGCACAGAGAGCACCACAGCCTAAGTGAGGCAGTATTGAGAAGTGTCTTTTAATAAGAACTTGAATGAGTTTTTTGGAATTTCACTTGCAGGTATTCTTATCCTCATACCTTCCAAGGAGACTAAACTGATAAGATCAGCATTTGTACTCGGAATTAATTTTCTATGTATGGGTTTATGCAAGAATAGCTGTTGTTTTCAGTTCAGATATCTTTATTTCAGATCAGTATTTAAATATAGCAGTCATCAAATGCTGTGCATGATGGTGACAGGGAACAGTACTCACACCAAATGTTTTTCCTGTGGTGGGAAAGGCAGTGGCCAACCCAAAGGAATTGTGGAGTTGGACACAAGAACAAGAAGGGGATGATGGACAGATTGGCAAGCAATTTTAATGGAGCTACATTTGTTTTCTTGCTCTGGCATCAGCCTGGATTCCTGGAGTTTCATTGCCCCCAGCTGGCCATTCCTTTTCCTCTGGTACCCATCCGCATTTCTTGTCTCCCCGGGCTCAAGAAGGGTGCAGGATCCATCTTGGGGAATCCACCCTCCCTCTGTGCCAGCTGTCCCTACTGCAGGGCCCCTGGCACTGCTGGACCCTCAGGTTCAGCTGGGCAGAGATTTAATTCCATGTGTTCAATGTTGTCTGGCTTAATTAACCTAATTCTACCTTTGATTGAACAACCCCTTTTTCTCTTTTGACTGTCTCATTAAAAGGTTGAATAAAATCTGTCTTAATTTATTGCACACTAGTTTTCCCTTCCCAGAGGCACACTTTTTAGAGAAAGCTTGCGTGCCCACATGTTCTGTTCTCTCTTCTGTGTTTTTGTGTTTGCCTGTTGCTCTCATTTTATATGAAGTCATATGTAGGTATGATGTATATATGTATAACATAGATAATAAAATATGATTTTAGGCTCATATCTTGACTTCCTAAGCTTTACTATTATTGCATTTCGTTTGTGTTTCAGTTGGACACTGTGTCCCTGTGTTGCCTGACATTGCATTAATTATGTTTATTCTTCTCTTCACACTAAGAGCTCTCAATGTCTCATTTGCAATCCAGTTTACAGTTTTTGCAACTGTGTCCTTTACAGTTCTCAGAAGTACTCTCTTCCTTCTGCTGTAAGATACTTTATTCTTTAATCTTGTCTTTGTCTTTTCTTCCAGCTTTGATTCTTTGTCTTGGCACTGAGGGCATTACTTTGTTCTTTTTGTCTTTACATTCCTACTCCAAGAGTCTCTTACTTTTTTTTCAGCATTAAGCACCTGCATATTAATGTTAATGTTAATATCAATATTAATATTAAAAAGTTAGAGATTGATAAGGGGGTTTTTAGATATTTTAAATGACTCCATGTGTTAAAAATGTTCTAGAGTTTGGAATTGCTGATTTGATTTTAGATTTTGTAATGGGCATTGTGATGGAGGCAGTAAAATGTCAGAATAGGGGGCTTTTTGAATAGATTCAGTTATTCTCCAGAAAGGATTACTGTAAGGAAAAATGAATATGTGTAGCATGTCAGGAAGATTTTTAAGAAATCACTCGGTGTCAAAAATCCTTCTGCAAAACAAATTCTTTTTATCCTTTAAATTTGGAGTTCCCCATTTTTCACCACTAACTTAACTTTCCTGTGTTTCCTAATGTCAAATGCAAGTTCAATAGGAGTGTGCTGATGCTCAGTGTCCTCATTTTGGTTCTCAGTTCTCCTTCTTCCCATGTTTCTCTAAAAGAAGGAGGAGGAAGCCCTTTGTTTAGGCTACATGTTTTAAGAACGAAGAGTGTTTATAGAGTATTCATCTGTTTTTTCTTCTCCATGATACATATGGTGACATCACTGCATACTTTTATATGGTGTGGACAATGCAAAACCAGCAGTGAAAATGGAGAGAGCAAACAGATCATGTTTTTATAATTAACTACAGGACTTAGAGCATAGCTTGTGAGTCATGTTAGAGAAAAAAGCTTACTTAGCTCTGAGCCCAGAGGAAGGACCTCGCTAGGCTGTTTTTCATATTTAGTGTCCACAGTAGTTCAAGTCTTCATCCTTTATTCTCTCTAATATCAGGTTTAAAAGAGTCAAAGTATTTCTTTGCAAACACCTCAACTGCTGTTGTTGATGTTTAACAAATATCAGAACAATGATGAATTCAAATTGACAGGTGAAACCCCTCGATGTTTTGTTAACCACAGTACCTGGAGTCACCACTAGGTAAAATCCTTAAATGAGTTGTTCAGGATGCAGTCAGAGAAGAACAATGAAGCAAACCTGCTTTTTGTATTCAACTAAGATACCCATTATGTTACAATGTCTGTAGCCTTATGTAAAATGTGTTTTATTGTTGGATGACATTCTCAGTGAAAGTGCTTTTAAATTTACCTAGGATAGCTAATGGTAAGTAGTAAAACCCCATTTCTTGTGTACATGCAGGGTTCCTGCTTTATCACAGACCTTTCTAACTGTCTCAGGCCCTGCACTACACACCAAGTCCAGCCTCATAGCTTTTTTCCATGTCTGCTTTTCACAGGTAGAGCTGAATAACCACCTCCCTTGCATTCACATCAAGTATGTATTGCCATTTCCTTCAGCCACATCCAGCAAGTGTTTGATATTTGCTGTTATTGCTGTATTTTGGCATTTTTGACCCACAGTGAATTTGTGATTCTTTCAGAAATCTAAATCTTTTTCTGGTGCTCCACTAAGTTCTTCCTCATCTTTCATCCATGCATTAGAACTTTCCCTCCTAATGATAGACTTATTTGACACAAATTTAATCCTGTTAATTTCAGACTGTTTCCCTTGCTCCCAAATACTATTTTGAATCTAGTTCTATATTCCAGGGGGAAGAATGACTTCCAGCTTCATGTAATTTGACAAACTTTTAAGGGCTCTCTTTAGTCAGTCATTTAAATCCTGAATCAAATTATTAAATTGCACTTTCTACTGGCCAGATCTTTTCCCCCTCTACCAAATTCTCTTCCTAACATGACAATAATAAATCCACTTTGAGAGCACAGCTGTCTGAGAAGTGCATTCACCTTATGTTCATTTCATTAGGCTTGGAGTCCTTAGAGGGAAACAACATCACTGAGCACATAATATGCTGTGGCATTTTTTTTATCAGGCCCAATTGGAAGCTCTTAGGGATGGTATGCTGCCTATGAGTCCAAGATTGGGGAGGATCACTGTACTTCTCCTAAAAAATACTTAGAGAATTTAATCAGGATATTTTTCTCCTCCTCTTTTCACCCACCTGAGTAGTACAAAAGGCACTTGTTTTTAAAGGAAATAAGATTGGTTAAACAGAATTACTCTTAAATTGATGTTGGCTGTTTCTTCCCACATTATTGTGTTGTATTTGATTGAATTAATTGTTTAATCACTTTTTCTAGTGTCTTTTTGGGTCGTAAAATCTGGGAAGTAATATTCAGATTTTTTCCTTGGTTTTGAAAATACTTAAAAATAAATTTTGCTTTTCTTGTCCTTGGTGTTTCCCTTGTTACCCACAGATCTTAAAAAATATTCACTGATATTTTAAAGATTAATTTGATTAGTTTCTCCAACACTTCAAGGAAAATTTTATCAGGCTTCATTGATTTAAACATGTATTACTTATCTACCATTTTTTTCCAAATATGACCTCAGCTCCTAATCCCACAGTTAAAAATGCTTGTGTCATAGTAACTACTCAAATTAAACTGTCTGGTGAAGGCTGAAATAAATAAACCTTTGACTAATTTAACCTTCTCTACAGTTGGGTTCTGTACAATTCTTGTTAGGATTTGCTTGCACACACATTTTGTTATGGCTTGGGCTTCACGTGTACTTCCTGAACAAAGCAAATGTTTTTGACTGTAAAAATTTGAATTTAGATTATGGTCCTAGATCCAAGGTGTCCTCTGGCCAAGTAGTCCTGATTAGTAAAGAGAAACTTTGCATTGGCCCCCATTATTCCAATGTATATATTCTACTGGCATGGTGCTTTTCAAGTCAGCAGGGTTACAGTCATGGTTTATAAACCATTTAAAAGTGTGGCCTATGAACCACAGCATCCTAGAGTATTTTAGAATACAGTTAACTCTTACAGAACACAGTTCTTATATGATTTAGTGTTTTAAAGATAACACCTAGTACCCTCAGTTTCTTGTGGAAGTGAGTTGGCAGCCTGTGTGGGTTAAGGCAAAAAATGTGATGGTCTCTTTTTGACTCTGCAAGTCTGTGTGAATTCTCTGCAAGCATAATTTTCAGTTCTGTTGCCTCAAATAGTGTGCTTAATGTCACACTGCACACGTTTGGAGAGCAGGAAATGCAGTTAAACTTTCTGCATTAAACTCAAGTAGAGTTGTTTCGAAAAATCCACTGTCCTTTCTGTCGTGTGAATTCTCCTCTTTCATGTGATTCCTCTGAATTTATCTGCTTTGCAGAAGAAAATCAGAATTTTTCCAAGTTAGACAAATTGGAAGAAATAAATCATAAGGTCAAAAGACCATGCACTTACCTTTAGCCTATAAATGATGCTGCAAATTTTCGTGACCTGGTTAAATTCAAGGGTTAAACAAAGTGCTGTACACTGTTTCTGTACACTGTCTTTACACATTTGTTCTGTATCCATGGACTTATTTTAATGTAAATAGTCACCTCGACAGCTGTGTCCCCTTAAGCACATTTTATTTAGCAGCTGGGTTTACACGTCACTTGGCAGCCACGGATTTTCAATTTTTCCCTGTGCCAAGGGGGCAGCTGGAATAATTTGAGTGCTCATTAATTTGGGAGAAATATGAGCTGCAAGTCAGACAACATGAGTCTTCTGTATGGTGTTGTACAAGGATAAGCGGATCAGGGTAGAAGCAATTTGCCCTGTCCCAAGGGGGTCTTCGTTTTTTAATAAGCTGGTTATGAAAATTCTATTTCTTTGCAGTTTAAAGAGTCTAATTAGAGCCTGTAATTTCTCTCATATAACTGGAGTGGATGAAGGTTAACATTAGGCCTCCAGAGTCTTTTCACATTCATTTACAGACTTAAATCAGGTAATAGTTTGTAGCTAATTAGAATGGTGTATTAAATATTTAGTTTGACTTCATTTAACTGTGAGAACACATGGATGCTGTAGGGCTACAAAAATTATAAATTAGAGGTACATTTAATTTTTAATCAAAGATGAACTTAAAGGCATAGTGATTTTCATACTGACTGGTATACTGTGACAGTCTGAGCAGCAATTGCTTTCAGTTAGTTAAAATGTCAAGATAAAGGAATTTCACATCTATTTTATGTTCTTGCTGTAGCACTTTGAAGGTTCAAACAATTCATGGTGTATATACATAGTGTCTGAAGGATTAAATATTTTTCGGCATAGAAGACAGTTTTTATGTAAAATCTCATTTATTTTTCTATCCAGTAACTCAGATTTCAGGAAGATTTTCTTAAAGAAGTTGTAGTGTTTCTACTCACAGGAAGCCCAACAATAAACACACATTCCTACCAGAGTTTGCCAAACAGTGGGTCTGCTGTTCTATCAGAGCAGCGTCTGCATTTACAGCTTCTTCTGCTTTTGGCTGATTTTGTATTTCAAGGAACAAGTAAAGTAATCTTAAATTCTATCCACAACCTTTTTCCTGTTCTTGTAAGTCTTCGGTTTTATTTTCAGGCACACGGTGTAAATCTTGGGGCTGTCCTGTGCAAGCCCAGGGGTTGGACTTTGATAATCCTTGTGGATCCCTTCCAACTCATATTCTATGATTCTATTCTATCCACAATTTGCAAAACTCTTTGCATTCTCTGAGTAGACCTCATACAGTTTTCTGTGCTACATTATGACAATCTTCCTGTTGCAAGTTGGATTCTTAGGACCTGAACCTTTTGCCACTGAACTTAGTATAACACCTATCATAAAATTCAGCTGTACAGAACCAAATGTAGGCTTACAAAGTGGAGCTCAGCACCACACTGACTTCTACCTAAAACGGTTGGTTCACAGCACAGGCCAGGGGGATTTACATCTCCTTGTAGTGAAGGAAAACTTGCTCAGTTCAAGCCTGCATGAAAAAAGACAGATATCCTGAGTCAGGAAATACAGAAGCTCACTTCAATACAATTATGTGAAGCTTCTACAAAAAGGATCATATTTTATTAAACTGGACATTTTAGTAATGCCTCTTGGTCAGAGCAGGAGTGGCCATGGTTTGAATTTCTCTGGCTTTATTTTAGTGATTTTTTTCTTTGTGTGAAATGTATTCTACAAAGAAATTTTGTTGATTAAGTATAGAGCATCCAACTACTGCTACACACCTGCATGATGCAAAATGACATTGCACAGATGTAGTTGTGATGTACTAGAGAGCCCAGAAGGAACTTACACCTTTTAAAATGATCCTTCTACACTCTGATGTCTACCAAACAGCACTTACATTCTGTTAACTTTTATCTGGTGAGATTTTTGATGCCTTTTTACCACTTTGCAGAACCCATATATATTTCCAGTGGGAACTGTGTGTGCTAGTTCCCTTGACTATGAGTACCTTGGTGCTACTGCCTGTTTGCTTGTGTGTTAATCCCATTGTAGTTTAGACTGGATCCTCAACTGCTCATCTTCCCAACCTTTCCCACAGTTCCAGTGAGCTGATTTCTTGTCCCCTAAACTGAGTGCAGCTCCCTTTTTCTTGCCTGAAGGGTCACTTATAACCTCAGCAATTGGTCTGGAGAGCAGAGGAGTCCCTTGTTCATTTGTGAACACAGCTGTAGGTCTAAAACTGGAATACCAAAAGTGGTGAAATACTTCAAATTGAAAAGGGAAGAATCTTGATAAAGTGAAAAGGTGAAAAAATAAGTGAGACAAAATAAAGAAGAAATATATTGTATATTTTTCAGAGAAAAAAAGAGAAAGACAAAAGGTGTCTTTAACCTCAAAATAGTCAAACCTTTCTGACTATCAGCTTGTTCAGGCCTCAGATTCTTGGCCCATGATCTGTAGCTTTAATCTCGAGTTTCCTCTCCAGCATTTTTTGAATGCTAGAAACTCCATTACAGATTGGTAGAAAATCAGTGATAAAACTTCTAAATATCACCTTATTTTCTTACACTGCTTTCCCAGTTGCCAATTTTTATAAAATGGTTTATGACTGCAATAATCCCCTCAAAATCAGCTGTTATGGGAGATAATAGCTGGTTGTCAGAGCATTAACCACCCTTGACTTCACTTTGGGCCTTTATGTAACAAAAGAATGAACTGATGGTAAAGTTGCCAGGTGTATTAAATTATGTGATGAATTATAGAGACTCTGTAGTGGGGATTAGTGTCCAAAAGAGACTAGTGGAGATTGCCAAACCCATTATCTGATAGGACTGCAGGCTGGACAAAATCCCAAGGGTGAAAGGCCAGTGCTTTATCCATTATGTCATCCTATAATCTGTGTCTGCACCATGCACAGTGAAGTACACTGTAAATGAGTTACCATTGTTCTATGTTACATCCTGGAACTGTGCAATAGCAGAAGTGGAGACGTTGGCAGTATTTGGTTACTTAGAATTTAGTCTGATTTTGATCTTTTCTCATGGATTCTTGCAAAAAAAATTAGTTGATATGCAGGAAAGTTGAGTAGAGTAGTAGCAGAAATTGTATGAGCCTGCTTTTTTCACAGGAGCTTCAGTTAGATCCAAGAAAGTTGGTTATGTCATGGCTTCTGCTCTAATCCCTTCCCCTTCTCCTCATTCAGACAAATTAATTTGTTTAGGCTGCTATTTTGCATTTAAGGAAGAAAATGTATGTTCTACATTTCAGCAAATCCTCCAGGATTTTGAAGAACGTCAATATTAGGTATAGTTGAATTATGCTTGAGGAGTTCGTGTAGGCTTGGCTTGTTACACTTTTGTAATGACTGACTTGGAATCTCGCATATCAGGAATGGAATCAAAGATTTCCTTTGCTTTTCAGATGATAGCATAGAATTTGTTCCTAGCTCCAATAAATCTCTTTCATTTTACTTTGAAAGATTAATATTGTTATGACAGAAAACTAATGTCAGGTAATTCTTGAAAAAAAGGGTGAGTTAAAATTTTCTTCTCCCTCTATACCCCGTGTAGTTGAAGACATTGTACCATGGCTGGAGGTACCAGTGGAATGACATAAAAAGTAAAACTCAGGGAAATATTTCTAAAATAGTTCTTCAGTAATAATGTGTAGTATTTACACAATATTCGGTGGTGCTGTATAAAGATTTTATTCACACTCTCTCTGTATATCTGAAATATTTATAGTACAACCCATCGGGCTCAAAGTAGTTTGTTATAGCTTGTACTGAAAGTAAAAATTACATTGAAGGCAGCAAGTTGGTTTGGGATAATCTCAGGTTTTTGGGAGTTTTTGCAGTGTAGTCTTTGGGACATTTAATATTCACAAAATCTGTGAAAATTGTCTTTGCTGAATTAACTTGTTAAACTGCTGGGAAGAATGTAGTACGTTCAAGCTGCATGCTGTTGTATCACGCTTAGTACATCATTGGTTGCCTATTTGACATCATTTACAAGTGCTGCACACCAAGCAGGAAAGAGAACTAGAAAGTATTGGATGCTTATTAGACATTTTTTGTGGGTTTTTTTGTTTTGCTTTTAAATACCATCTCTGAAGTGGTTATTTCATACAACCTATTTTCTCTGCCACAACTTTATATATTGTTTATTGTTAAGCTGCTGCTGTGCTGTTTGTGCCACCTGTGAAGGAACTGATCTTATTCAGTGCTGTGTGACCAATAATCCAGGATGTGTAAAACAGCTACAACTTGTGCCCCATGTAAAAAAATCTGTCTTGTTTTTTCACAGCCATGTCAACCATCAGACTCTTGTAGGGAAACCATAAGCCCTGTGCTAATAAGCCTTGAGTTGGACACTTTCTCATCACCTGCTCTGTCCTTGCACAGTGTAAAACAGCATAATCCCATCTCTCCCTGCTAGCAATATTTCTTATGTATTGGGTGAATTTTCACAGTGGGAAATGATTCTTTGTAAATCGGCAAAGTATGTCAGCACATTTTCAGGGCTAGAAGAAATATCCTCACTTGATGTGTGACGTAAAACCTGTGGCTTGTTTGAATTTTCCAAATGCTCCTCAGAGGTGAGTGTGACACAGTGCTGCTGTCCCCTGACCACAAGGGATTAACTGCAGCATCCATTTCCTTTTCTTTTCCATAAATTTTCTGAGGTAGGTCTATGCTAAGAGCTGTTGGGGATGTGGGTGTTTGGGGAAGCAGGGCTCAGCTTTTCCTTTGTTGCAGTTTTTGCTTACAACATCTTGTTTTCCAGTGAAGTAGACGTTTTAATTATTTGGGGTTGGTTTTTGCTAACTGTCCCATCAGTTTTTAGTGTACAACACATGGAGTTTCAATATCACTATAATACAAAATATTGTTATAAAATTGTCTGGGTACAGTGTGCAATTGCAGGAAGGAAAAAACACGAGGAAATGTATAAATGTAAACTTTCCCAAAAGAGGTATTTTGAATACTACAGGAGAAAAATTAACAATGAAGAACCTTTTACTGAGTAACTTAACATTTAAGGATTCAGTTTCATGAGGTAATGTCTTCAATTTCATGGCTTCCTTGCACTGAGTGCACTGTAAGTTGAGGCTTTCAGCACCTCTCAGGGCAAAGGTCTCTAACAGGACAGAAGATATTGAGGTAGTGCTGTCTTACATTACATCACAAGGCTTTGCACCCCTTCATTTAGAGCATCATCTTCATGGAAATTCCAGACAACTTATCAATGCAAATAGATACTCAAGTTGTTTGTTTTGGGGCTTTCTTTAATTACTTTATAATAAAAAATGCACTAAAGTAGAAAAAGCTATGAAGACATTTAGAGATGAAATTTCCAGAGTGACTTCATATTTCTCTTTTCCCATGCCTGTTCATTGCCCTGTATGTTATGCCCTTTGCAACAACCAGATGCACTAAATACACTTGGAATTCGTGTTTATTTTTGGATTGATCTGTGTGTGTATTGGTTAAAGTTAGAACCTATAATACATCTCACATTGATACGTTTCACAAGTTCAACATTTTTCCCTTTTCAGATTTGGTAAGGTTTCTTGTGCAAAGGCCTGGGGCCTGTTCAGATTTTTTTTATTGTGAATCTTACTGATTGTGATGAGTGAATCTGGTATGACTCTGAGAATCCTTTATGGCTGCATCCAGACTGCTCCTCACAGGCAAATATGGGGTTGGGCCATGTGCTTAACACAGGGACCAACTGCAGCATCAATTCCTCCTTTTCCCACTGGTGTCTTCTGAGGTGGGGTGTGCAAAAGGATTCTGGAGAGAGGGGACTAGGAGGATGAGATTATGTGAAGAGTGATATTGAAGACTAATCTGGAAGTGGTGACCAGCATGGTGTAATGTTGGGCAAGAAGCATGAGATGCCTAGGAAAAGATATCTTGAGGGCTCTCACCTTGAGAGCCCTTGTAAGAGATCAGTTATTTTTCGTGAGGCTGCTTAGGAGTTCAGACAATCACTCAGTCTCACGTTGATCCATTGTTCCCAGTTAGACCATTTGCTCCTCTATGCAGAGAATAGCTGAGGTGTACCTGGGCCACCACAGCTTATAACTATGCGAACTTGAATTTTGTCTCTATATCCCAGTTAAATCCCGTAGCTCTTGCCACAGGACTATTTTTATTTCTTGCAGAGCCAGAAAGGAAAGACTATTTTGCTGAAGGTGTCCATGAAATAGTTTGCAGCTGCAAGCAGAAGTCCCATTTCCCCTCCCACACAGTATTTTAAGTTTCTGAAAATACTATTTTACCAGCTGTTTGGCATGAAGATATGAATTCACAGTTCCAATGTGTAGAATCTTGCAGATTGACTTGTCTTGCTTAACAGAGATGGAAGAAGGTCCCTATTCTCTTCCTACGCTGCCAGTTTAATGAAGTTTCAGAGGTGAGGACAGTTCAGGGACTGCAGATTAGCCCACACATAATGGATGAAACTGTTAAGTGGATATTTCAGATGAAGTGGTTAGCACTGAAATAGCTGTCATTTTAGTCATCATTCTTAAGTTTCCTCACTAATGGTTGAATGTACGCATCTCTGAGATTTTATATAAACCTTCTGTCTGGAGTTTAAAGGTTCAAACTTCAGAATATTCTCTGGCTGTAAAAGCAAGAAACTTACTAACAATACTCTTATTTTTCAAAATTTGAGGAGCTGCAACAAAGAGTAGATAGCAACCCCTTATGTAGTCCAAACCATGATCTGTGCCTAGGTAAGGCAACAAGAATTTGAAAAACCAGAGACTGGAAAACCAGAGAGAAAGCAAGATAAAAATATTGATAATGCCTGCAGTTATATGTCTGCTTTTGATTTAGGTGTTTTACTCGGTGTAAGATTTGTGTCCAGTTTTGTCTGCGCTACTGAGCTTGGAGGTTTGATGCCTTAATATTGGTTAACTCTGCTGTGTAGATGGGAATAGTTGCCAACAAAGCTTGCGACACCTGCTTGTGACCTGACTGCACAGTCGTGCACACAGAAGCTGGCCATCATAAAATGCACCATTGAAATTAGTTGGTTGCATATTATCAATTTGATTCCACAGTTCAGAACCATTGGAGCTTATGCAATAATCTTTTAGTAAGAAGAGGAACTGAATGACATCCTTTCCAGGAAGTGACCCTTCCAGGTCAGGAATGGGGCATAACATAATGGTAACATATGGGAGGTTTCCACAGCTGCTGTTTTAAAGATAATTAAAATACATCAATCTCAAATGGTATTCTTTGCCATTCAACATTTGCTTCAGAAAAATATGAAGTGAGAAAGTCACAAGTTCTATTAAGTTTCTAGTTCCATTGTCCTTTCAGTTTCTTTGATATTGCTATGGAGCTCTCACTCCATATTCTGTGAGCATTGGCTTAAAAATAGCAGTCTGTGGCACCTACTGTGCAGAAACAGCAAGTATAATTGAAAAGATTGAAGTTTTTGCTCTTGGAGTAAGCTTTCCTTTGTGTTCAGTGAGTCTGACATCTACAATTTTCAGTTTTGTAGATAGGATATAAAAATTCAAGACTAGTACATCTGCCTGAGAATATTTTCTTTCTCCACACCTAACAGTTCATGATAAGCCTTAATATAGTTGATATAATACTTTGCATGTCAGGCACAGAAAATATTTTTATTTAGGTGTCTCTTTCAAGTATCTTGTAGAGCTTTAAAAATTACCCATCTCTTTCTGCCATATGTTTTTTGCCAGAGGTACTTACACCCTCTGATGCAGATTCCTTCTCTGATGGAAGTGGTCTCTTGATTCAATCACAGCACTCGGATATTCAAAGGTGTTTTTCTCATTTGGCTTATACTCAGTTAGCCAGAGCATATGTAGACTATGTAAATGTTGTTACTGGATCTTCTGGGATTGGCCCATAACAACTTTGAATTTATTCAGTCTGCCTTGACTGAAACATTCTCTCCATATGGATTCAAAGGAATTTTTAGTCCTAACATTATGCTGTACCATAAGATACCAACATAGGTGTATCAATGTGTGTCTATATGGTGTAAATACCTATTAAAGCTCATAATTTCTATTTTTTTATTTTCTTCAAGGTCAAATACAAACAGAATGAGACAGACACACCTTATACTTCCTCATCAATTATTAATTCTAGAGATTTCAATCATATGCCTCAATACTATACATATTTATCAGCAGACTACACAATATTAGTGTTATATGTGGGTTGTTTGAGTAAAATAAACATTTCATGCAATCATTTTGCAGAGCAGGACTGATTTGACACACTTTCCATTCAGTTACCTCACATAAAACAAGTAGAAAATTTGGTGGTCACTATTAACAGCTTTACCTACCAACATATATCTTGCCTGGGATCTGAGAATATGGGTGGTTATTAAATCTGGTCCCCAATGTCTAATCAATGTACAATGACAATTTCACTGGTTATTATGATGCTGTGTGTCCTGTTTTGCACCATACATAGCCCATCACTGCACAGGTCTCATCCATGGACAGCAGTTGAAGTAGTCTGAATTTATCTTCCCAAATTAATGTAATAGTTCTATAATACTGAGTTTGTTATATTTTTATGTATCTGGAGTAAACATATGGCCACAGTAACTTTTTTATTGGTGTTAAACATCCTGAATTATCACATAGAATACCTATGCAGAAGAACAAAAGTAGTATAAAAGGTGTGTAGAACCAAGCCTGTTCTGAAAAATGGGATTTAGAGTTTAGACTTATTCATGCAAGTTTCAGTCCTAATAATTTATTACCTAAGTCACTGCTGTGGTCTCTGAAAGCAGAAAATAATATGCCAAGCCTTTGTTTTATAAGAATGGGCTGCCCAGGGAGATGTGGAGTCACTGTCCCTGAGTGTTTAAGAAAAGACTGAATGTGGCACTCAGTGCCATGGTCTGATTGACAAGGTGGTGTCAGGTCATAGGTTGGACTCAGTGATCTCAAAGGTCTTTTCCAACCTAGTTAATTCTGTGATTCTGCCATACTTGTGCAGTGTATGGTTAATGCTTTTCACTACAAGCTCACAGCGAATTAAGTTTATGCTGATGGGTTCAATGAACTGAGCAAATGAAACTTTTGGAAGTAGAGAAATAATCAGAATTTTTTTCCATCAGAACTGATCTTGAGGATTTTTCTCACAATTTTCAATGAAGTATTAAACAATATTTGAAACACCTATTAATGTGTCTATAGGATCAGTGTAGAAGGAAAAATTTAAAGTATCAGTGGCTTTAATTTTAACTGAAATACCTTCCTGTGACCCTGTCATGGCTATTTTCTTACAATACTACTATAAATAATAAGTCACTCTATTGATTCATGAGAAATATAGAAAGGGTATTTTAAAATTATAATGTCACTTATATTTCACTGTATAAAAGACTTTTTACTTTATGCTGACAGTAGTAAACATAATTTGTATAACATGTACAATGGAAAGTGTGTAGAGAAAAATACTCAATGCCTTGGGACAGGGAAGGAAACAGCAGTTAATAAATTTGGATCACTCATCTTCTAGCTCTCTGTTTGATAGATTTCTTTATTTTTTCAAGTAATTACAATTATCAGTATTTTTATCATGATTAAAATATTTTCTAGCAAAACTGCTAGATAATAAATAAACTAGATGTAGAAAGTATATTCAGTGTAAAATCATTAAAATCCTTACAATGGATATCACAGAGACAGCTCATTCCTCATGATGATCCATGTTACCAGTTTGCTGAAATTTTATTTTTTGTAGGCTATTTTGCTGCCTGTGCCTGTTATCATGCTTACTGCTCATCTGTTTAGATAAGGCTGGTCTCCTTTTATTAGGAACACAGTCTAGTTTGATTCTTTGTAGATTAAAGCAGATCATTAAATATAAATCTCTCAGAGTATTCAGTCTCATCATAGGCTATTTTCAAGCATCATTTGCAGGAAGATAAAATGTGGCATTGATTTATGCTGTATTTTGAGAGTATAAATCTCACTGTGCACTTTTATGTGTCTTTGCAGAATAAAGAATTTCTTTATTAATGCTTTTCATAGCAATCAACAAAATATTAAAGCACCATTCTTTTGTTTAATGTTGTGTTCTTTAGAGCCTTAGAGTGGGACTATGCAGACTGTTGGACTCAAACTTGCAACACTACACCATCACTGTGTAGACTTTTTAAACCATATAAATCATGATTCAGTTCTGTGTGTATTTTATGTTTGAGAGACTGGGAAAAGTTTTGTCACTGGAATCTGCTCTCTAGGCATGATGATACCACAAATGTATGTATGCCTAAAAACAGGATGTGGCCATTAAGAAAATGAGTAAAAGGGCAGTGAGAGAATATAGTGTCACAACTGGCAGTAAAGAGGGAGAGTTTCAGAGTGTTTTAAAACTACTTCTGTAGGGAACAAAAAACCTTATGGGAGTTTAGTATAAAGTTGATTTATTCCACAAATAATATCATTTGTGAAGGAGGAAAAATGCTAATGGGAAAAATGATAAGGGTTTTTTTTAAAATTTGAAAATTAATTAAATGATACTAAAATGCTGCCTCTGGGTACCTGTGTCTGTGTTGACAATGACATTGCATCATATGAACCTTAAAAGCTGAGGGGAATTTGCTTGCCTGGTGTTGCAGATTCTTTATCTACAGGAGTATTTGCTAATTGAGTGCCTCTTCCCCAACATCATAGCAATTTTCTGAATTCATAAGTCCAGAATAGGTTTGTCTGAAATATACCATTTTGTACTCCAATGGTTTTAGTTTATTCTTAATTGCACATTAACCATAACTGTAGTTAAAGGTCAGATATTAAACACATTCAAAAAGATCAACCATCCTATTACACAGAAAAAAAGCAACCTTTTTTTCAGGAAGACATTACTGGCAGAAATATTTTTTTTTAACCTACTGTGCTGCTTAACCAGTAATACTTTCTTAAAAGGGGTGTATCCTGTGAATTACATACCTGTATCTGAAGTTCCACTGGATATGTTTTAAATGCAGTATTAATTGATTTATCTTTTGCATTTTACTTTCAGGTCCGCATTTTCACCTATCTGATTGGAAGAGAAGCTGCATTTGCTGATAACCTGAAGTGGATGGCCTGTGCTAACAAAGGTTCGTTAACCTTCCTCTGTGGAAGCCTTGTTTCCAAAACCCCACTGCTGAGCCTTCCTGCACATCTGACCCTTCTACAGATATGGTGTTGCTGACAGCTACTCACTGAGGATGGGTTGTTTTCTTTTCCCCAGAAAATGAAAAGACTTAATTGTCTTGTAACATACAATTTAAAGAGCAAAAAACCCCAATTTGAAATTTTCTTCTTTAAAATATTTATGAAGCTTTTAAACTATGTGATCTTAAATTTTTGTTCAGAGAACAAACTAATTTCAAAGCATTTGTTCTCTTCTATCTGTTATTACTCAGAGTGAGTTTGGTTTCTAAGAACATTGGGTACAAGTTCTGTTGAGTTAGGCATGGTATGTAAAACACCAGACATCCTGTCCCTCGAGGAACTGACAGTGTAATTGAAAAAAACTGGTTTATATCCTTTAAGGAAAAGAGCATTAAAACATTTAAGATGCTGACTTGCTGCAGTAAAAGGATTGAGTAGTATAAGTAAGAATGATTCAGGAAAAAAACAGCCCCAAACTCCAATTAATCTTCAGGTTTTCCTTTTTCTTTCCTCTTGGAAAAAAAAATAAAAGTTCTTTTTTTCCATTGTGCCACATTACATTATGATGAATTGCATCAGGTGCTATCCATTTAGTCATTATTTCTCTAACTACTGTTATGTCCAGCTGATGGAAATTACTCAGTTTGAAGTCTTGTCTTAATCAGCTAATATTACACCATAATTTAGTTTAAATAATAGTATAAGAATCCTTTGAAGCATCTTTTTTGAAGACAATTTAATCAACAAAATCTTTTAACTTTTTAGCCCAGCTCCACAAATTCATAAAGATCTAAGTACAGCAACTCAGAAATTAGGACCAGGCAATGGAAGCTGCCTTAGCAGATCATCTGGTCCACGTCTTCCTTATTCCCAGAGGGGAAAAGTGGTCACCTTTGTCATTCTTCAGGACTACTTTGTTCTTTTCAGAGCCATGGTTCTTTGAGTCAGAGTCTTACTCATATGAATCAACTAAACAGCTTAATGACTGTTACTTCTAAAAATTTATTTCCCTCTCAGTTTAATAGTTACAATACCTGCTCTCTGATAGCTTATAATGTAAAAACATTCTACCCCTAATCAGTAATTAAATATTTTTTTTTTTAGCTTTGAAAATCACAATAGGAAACAGCATGTCATGGCCAGACAGTACAGATTTAGATTTTTCCTTCGAGTTTTCAGTTACAGCTTGTCCATTTTATTTCAGTGAAATGAGGGATTACAGCACAACAGATGAGGAGTGTAGTCAAGCTGGTCTAAAGATTGGCTGAATAGCAGGACTGTAGTTTACTCCTTGCATGGGTGGGCCGAAATATGTTGTTGTCACTGAGGGTGAATGACCCTAAAATCAATTTTCCTTGCAGTGATTTTCCTCTTGGAAGCACAACATAGATTAAGGCTGTTTGCAGGGTTTCCAGCTGACTGGGCTGTGGACAGCAGCCCTTTCCTTCAAAATGGGTCACAGGGGAAATTCACACCACCTTGCAAAACTTCTTTAGCTTCTAGGTTCTGATTGTGAAACCTTGAAAAACCCCAAATATGTTTTTCTGTTACATTTTTCCATATAAGTAGGACATATCTAGAGGGAGTTTGCTTAATGAAGCAAAACAAACCATTTTAAATACATTAAAACATTCAAAATCCCCAAAATCCCTCCAGAGTGGTTTGTGAAGTTTGCAGTGATTTACTCTTCTGCATCATAAGCAAGTGCACATTAAGGAAAACAAGATATACTAAGATTGTGAAGTGAACAAAGGTGAAAATTTCCTGATGACTAGTGTGCATGTGCCAGATGTCAGCAGTAACATCCTGAACTTAGAAGTGACAGGCACTACCTTTCCCTCAGCATCACTTCCAGCAGAAAGCTGTAGAGATAAAGATGGGAGTTAATGCATTACTGGCTAACAAAACAGCTGGGATTAATTTTTTTTTTCCCCAGTAAAATTCACTGTTACATTAGTAATTTGACAGCTTCTGTTTTTCTTGCTCGGTTTTTTAAAACATTTTGTTATGGGTCATCACTGTGGTTGGCATATTATAAAATGAACAAAGGACTGGATTCATCAGTACAAAGGAGCAGAGGCTGAGAAAGCAACGCAGATAAAAATGCTTCGTGTATCAGAGAGCTGATAGTGGCTCCAGCTCAGGCAGAGAACAGATCAGCCCCGAGGCAGGTTGTGCCCCAGCTGGAGCAGTTGATAGACTATTGTATTAGCAGAGGAGAGTTCTGTGCAGGAAGCTCCCATCACATCCATTCCCATTATTAGCATGACCCCAGCCCCCCCTGCACTGGGGGCTCTGGGGTGGCAGGCAGCCAGTTACCGAGCCTGTTCACCTGCTCCAGAGGCCTCCTCTGTGGGGAAAGGGGGAAACCTCCATGGGAGTTTTACAGCTGCACTGAAACAATGAATTCACTCCTTAGTCCCTACCCAGAGGATTTTTTAATTCTGATATTTCATTAGCTGCAAGAGTATTGCATCTCTTTTGCGCAGCGCCCAGGAAACGAAAATACTGCACTCCGTGCAAAAATCAGTTTGGAGGCATTTTGAAAAGTTATCAGTCTAATGGTGGACATTTTAGAGAAAAACAAGCCATCCAGAAAGCATTGCAGGGACTGTGCAATGGGGAAAGACAGCCCACATGCAGAGCATAAGTGTCTGTCTTTTACCACATTATTATATATCTCTCATGCTTGTCATTACCAAATCTTACCCATTTCCTTCACAAGTTTTTTCCTGCTGGGGAGGGGAAAAAGGTAGTGCTGACTGTGAGGGGGCTCTGAGGTGGCATAATTCACACACCAGGGAGCTGAGAAGCAGGTGTGGGAATGCAAAAATTTAAGCTTGGTTTATTGCTGCTATTGCTGACATGGCCCCAGCAGCTGCGCTCAAGGACTTCAGAGCAAGTCTTTATCTGGTGGTTAAACCTCGGTATAGGAACAGTAAGGGTTTTAATTCCATGGGGTATCTCTGCCCTCTAGATAAGAGATGTAAACTTAGCAGTGTAGGAAGGTAATTCTTGTGAGTTACATATAGCTAGAAATATGTGAATAGTCAAACCCCCTAAATTTAAAGTAAAAAATAACTAAAAGCATGTTACCTAATGTTGTTCCTAGCTATAATATAGTAAATTTGGCAGGGTTTTCCCATTAGGAGAAGATTGAAAAATATTTTCACTTGTCTTTGAAACCTTTATTTCTTTACTAAGTTTACACAAAATTAATTCAGACTTACTGTCTCTTTTAGTCTTAGGAAATTAGGCTAAAAACTGTTTTTTTCTATTGTGCAGCTTAGAAATATGATTTGCAATACTACAACAAGGAACGAATCTTTTGTCTGTAACATGCTGCCTGGAGGCTTCTTTTTCAATTGTGATATGGCAACATTCTCAGAATTGCTGCAAAGAGAAATACCTAAAGTAATACCTATCCATATGAAGAACAGTTACAAATAACTGCTCAGATGGGTGTCTCTGCTCATGTTGACTGTACCTGGTCCACAGGGGTCTCTCCTGAAGGAATGAAAAGAAGAAAATTTGGCAGTACCAGTGTCTTGTAACATGTGCAAACTTGTATGGCACAACACTAAATTGTTTCAGATTGGATCCTGTTTTCTTTTTTTTCTTTTTTTTTTCTTTTTTTTTTCTTTTTTTGAGTAATTTAGCTAAATTTTTTCACTTGAAATTGTGACATAAAAACATTTGTGGAGACAGTCAGAAAGAATGCTCATTTTACAGCAATGCATTTGTTATCTCAGAGGTAATTTATAGGCTGTGATTACAGAATTTTCCAGGCATAGACATCCAGAAGCTTCTTAAATGAGTCTTTAAGGTTTTGCTTTGAATGAAGTATGAAAATAAAAAGAGTTAACTGATTGTGGTTCTGAAGTGTATGGGTAACAAAGTACTGCTTGGTTAAAAAAGTTTTTTCTATCACCTTAGATACAATACAAAGTTTTTCAAGTAGTTAATCTCCTCTGACTTTGCAGACATTATAATATCACTTTATATATATATAAATTATATATATGACATAATATGCTCATATATATTAAGTATATGAGTGCAGGTGTGATCCTATTGTTCACTGGATGCTATTCAGTGCCAACAGATCTCTGCTTCAAATGTAATTCTGAAAAGAGCCATATCAAAATTCAGTCACTCGGAACTGCTTTGGAAAATGTTGGTCATACCTGTAAAATGGGTGATCCACACAGTTTTGCAGTATTTTGAATCCCTGATTAAAAGCCTTATAAACCACAGTGTGTATATATATAATTATTATATAAATTATATATATATGTGTATATATATAATTTAGGAGGTTTTCTATGTGTATAGCTTAATGTTGGCCAATAAACATATTTTGACGATGTATTGACATTTTCACTAAATTAAAAGGACCAAAGACTGAAGTGCTGCTCTTTACTCATATGACAGAGAAACCCATACTTTGGGGTCCTAAAATTGGAGCAAGCAGCATTTCAGAAAGAGTAATATATACATTGCTTTTCTCATGAGTATCCTACTGATTCAAGAAAGTAGACTATAGTTTGGAGGTTTTTTAACCATAAACATAGAATTCTGCTTCCTCAAGTACAGGTTTCCTAATTAAACTTATGTCAGTCCTTTTACTCTGTGGCTGAAAAAGCTTTCAGAACCACAAGACAAATAATAGCATTTTTCTGAAGCAGGAGGTAAACCTTAATAGTATGTGTAGTAGTCAATTAAAAGCCTCACAAAATACTGGACTTAATAAAAAAAATAAAACATCAAATAAATAAAATTCCTTAAGCAGAATATTGAATATATTAAGAGCATAATAATACTATATTATGAGTAAGAATGCTGTACTAAGAATATTTGAGAACATCTACATTCAGATTAGGTTAAAAAGCACAACCAACCCAGCACTTCTGCTTTTTATTTTTAAGTTGAAGATATGCATTAGGCTACTACTATGACTTGTTTCATTTTATAGATCTCTGCTATAAAGTCTCTTCTTTCACTGTGCCTTAATTTACACACAGATGAAACATGTGCAGAAACATCCATTTTGTAGTGTATGAATTATGAGCCAATGTATTGATTCAGAAAGTTCTAGATTCGGACAGACCACCCTTACAGTCTTGCCAAAATTGGCCCCATCTACAAAAATACAGCTCAAAAGTTCTTTGCAGCTGCCATGTTTTCTGCTGAAGCTTAATAAAGCTTAATATTCCAGCTCCACAGAAGTTGTGATCTTGTCAAATGATTAAAATTGTAGTGAGGCCTCTTTCATGTTGGTCTTTTCTCATTAATGCAAAGTAAATGAAGGCAAGTGATGCATTTAAATAAGGCCTGATGAAATTTTAGCCTTGAAATTTGTCAGTCCTTCATCACTCTTGCATGATGTTGGCTCCAGATGCCAAGTTTGTGATGTATAAAGATACTTGACATCTAAGCACTCCAAAGGGAGTGGTGACAGCTCAAATAGCTGAGGCCTCTGCTGCTCTCACTGCTGTCAGGTTGGAGGAGATGCTTTAAAGGATTAAAAAGGCTGTGATCACCTAACCAAACAATTCTAGTGGTAGTCTATATTTTCTGTGACCTGTCATATTTGTAAATTACATGATGCCTTTTTTTTTAATCACGTTCTGTAGGGATGAGTGTTTCAGAGCACATGCAACTACTGTTCTGTTACTGTGGTTCTACTCCATCACCTTTCTTGAAACTGGACAAAGTGGGTGAGATATAGGTGGACAAATACCAGTTCTAAATTTTAAAGCAGGCAGCATTAAAAGTAAAAAGCCCAAACCATTAAACAAAAAAAGTGGTCTGGAAATAAAAGCTTAGTAGAGACTGCAGTGGTTCGTAGTGATGTTGGAAACCCTGTCCTTGAGGGCTGGCCAAAGGTTTCACAGATGTCTGTTTTCACCAGTTATTACTGTTTGAGGCTGCTTCTGACGAAACATTCCTCTTTTACATTTTTTCTTTGGAAATAAGCATAAAACATGAACAGACATAAACCACATCATACTCTTTCTTGAAAACTTCCTTAATTTGTTCTCTCTGGTTTATAACTTGGAACTGTGTGTTTTCACAGGGTTTTTTACTCAGATCTCTACCTTGGCTGATGTGCAAGAGAATGTTATGGAATATCTCCATGTTCTCAGCCGACCAAAGGTCATTGACCAGGAGCACGACGTAGTGTGGACTGAAGCATACATTGACAGCACTGTAAGTCTGCATGATAAAGCAAAAATACTGTGGTAGAAACACTCATTGCGAATCTTCTTTCTGTCACTGGAACGTGCTAACTCAGTGTAAGAATTGGGATTTTATACCTTTATGCTACAAGCAAATAATTCAACATTACTGAACTTCAGCAGATATTTATATATTGTGATTACATAGAAAATACTGAAACAAACTTAAGTTACAGAATAATTTTAAATTTTATGACTTCCAAACCTACATTTCTTTTATAAATAGAAAATGGGCATTGAAAATATATTGATTATATTGAGTAACCATTTTTTCTATATGTTTTAAAACATGTCAATGAATATATGGGTATAAACACATAGACTGACAACATTTTTAGTGTAGAAAGGTGGGTCAACTTCCAGGGGTCAACTGTGATATCTTGGGAAAGAATATTGAGAAGATTCTGCCTTTTAAAGTATATTGAATGGGTGATATGTTAAAATAATTGTCATAAATATCCAATTTAACTTGACATCCTTGTGAAGTATTTTGAGTTAAAGCACAATTTTCTATTATGCAGTGACTGAGCTCTTGTGATACTTCTGTAGCATGTGTGGCAAATCATCAGATTTGCAGGTAAAGGTTGTTCATTTTCATGGATTGGTCTAAACTAGAGTTTTATCTATTCTCTTTTTCTTGTTATAGTTCCTTTGTTCTCATTAAAATATTTTGTTTAGCATATTATCCCTAGAACAAGAGTTTGTACAAATGTCTGCCATTTAGTACAGGAGATGCCAAATATTCAATATAATGGATAGAAGATCACAAATTACTCATGACACAGATGTTTCTTTCTGTTTTAAAATTTTGCTTGATAGGCAGGGTGGGAGAATCTTACCAATTTCACTCTGATATTTGGTGGGTTTTGTTTGTTTTGAGTCTCTGTTGATTCTAGATGGTTCAGTCTTAAATCTATACAAAACCACCCTGGGAATAGAGCTTTTATTTAATTTTCACAATTGTTTAGGCCTTCTCTAGTCTTCAGTTGTGGCTATTGGTAATGTAAAATAAATACTTAAACTGCAGTTATAATGGAGAAACAAAAAATTAATTGCTTTAGAAGGAATTAACTTATCTCTGTTTCATTTTTAAAAATAATGTATTAATCCAGTCTCCTCTTTGTTGTCTTTTTTTTATTGAAACATGAGATGAACAGAAAATGTGTTATTACTGTGCTTTCTGGGCATCCCACTAAATGGGGAGGTGACCAGGAGAATCCTGTTCTCATTCACTTCTTTTTTTTTAAACACTTGAGGCAATCAGTGTTTGCATATTGAAGGGAGTTTGTGTAGATGCTAGAGGAAGCTACTCAGGTAAGTGGTGTCTTAATGCAACTCTCTGCCTATGAATTCTTCACTAAAAGTGCTTCAAACAAAATCTTCCTCCTTTCTCAACACCAAGTCATCCCCTTTACCCACCAACAAAGTACAAATTACTGTCTCAGATTTGATATGACACTTTACTCTTTCTTTCACCTGTTAATCTGTATTTATTTCCCCGATCTTTGCAGGGAGAGAAACACTCATAAAAGTTGGTCTAACTTTCAGTGATTCTCCTGTAGGTTATGGAAAGGCTAAGGAAAATTAACAGCTTAATGTTGTGTGAAACAGTAAGTGAACCCAGCAGGGGCGACTAAATGCAAGGGAACTTAAGAACACTAGAGGGAGTGTGGAGAGGGAATCTTGAGAAAACCGGAAAATCAAAGACAATGGAAATGTTACAATCTTGAATAATAGAACTGCTTAAATCCAAACAAAAGGTCTTTTCATGCAGTCAAAATACTTCCAGGTTCTTCTCTTTATCTTCTCTTGTTTTCCTACTCTCTTGACTAAACTAATCAATGTCACTGTGCACACACAAATATACATATATATATATATATACACACACACACACACACACACGTGCACTCATGTACATAGATGCACACGTCTATTTTAAGTGTATGAAAACTTCATTCAGGACCCTAATGGGTGGGATTCTATAAGAAAAGATTGAAAAATAAAATACCATGATCTGCTTAGTTTCAAACTACCTTTTTCCTCCCTCCTTGATCATTCTTCCTACAAAAAAAAAAAAAAAAAAAAACAAAAACCAAACCCAAACATGCAAAGGAACAAGATAAATTAGGGTAGTCACATACAAAACTTGAAAATATGAATGAAGGGAACATTTTACCAAACCAGGCTTGCTTCTGCCTCAGCTAAAGCTGCCTGAGTGTTATTTTCAGAGACAGATGCCCTGGCCATCTCTAGTACTTTCAGACTGGAAGTGCTGTTAAAATAATCCTCTCCATCCCATAACTTGTTGATTTTCACAGTTGGTGCGGCTGCTGCTTGGATCTTTTCTGGCTAGAAACATCAGTGCATTTCCAGATAGTTTAAATGTTCTTATCACCAATGGTGTCTGAACAGCCAGGATTAGATTCCCAGGGCTATATTTACAAAGTTGCACTCAGTGTCACTGTGCCCTAAAGGCATGGAATATAACCAAATATCAGAGCTAATTGGCCAGCTGTGCTGTTTCTGAGCAAGCAACATTAGGCTGGACCATACTAAGATCCAGACAGAAAGAAGCTGGACAATAATAATCTTAGGACACAAAACATTTCCCCTGTTACCCCAGACTGTTCTCATCCAGTATTTGTCCAGGACAAAGTCATCTGTGAAAGCCAGAAGTTAGTTCATTAAGTGTTTGATACCATTTAGGAATATTCCTGGAAGAATTTTGCTGTTCAAACAAGTAATCTAATTCCTGCGTCTGTTCACCTTTCCTGTAAGAGGATGTCTGCAAAATGTTCATACAGCTGCCTCTTCAGCATGGCTTTGGCACTCCTGAGGAGCTTCACATACCATTAGAAAAAACACTACCTTTATAGAAGTGGAAATCTCTGGCAAGATGTTATATGCAGAAAACATGACATGGAACAACCTGAATGTGTGTCAGGGCTGTGTGTCCTTTGGCACTGTCAGGATTGAGAGCTGATGTAAAGCAAGTGAGATGAGGCCTCTCTGGTGACTCCTTGGTTCCCTTTTGCCTGTCCCTAGACTTTTTTCTCTCCCCAGAGTTTTCTGTCTGTCTGAAATGGTAACTAGTCAGCTCCATTTCTTTTACCCTTCATCAGAAAATCCGTCACATTTCCTTAAACCCAGGATTTCATGTTGGAAAGGTTATTATCACTGTGTAAAGCCTCCTTTCTTTCAAAACCAGGACTTTTGACATAGGAGTGATACAATCTTAACTGTCACTGGCTGTCGGAGAAACAACAGATTTCTGAAATAATTTGAATTCAGATCTGTGGGGGACTGGAATGATTGTACTTGGTTCAGGCATTCACTTGGGAAACAGTCTTTAGAGGCTTATTATTATCTTGGGCTAATTCTAAAGTCAGCTTCACAATAGCTGGGAATGCTACTCCTGTAATAGTCCAGTAGCTTAAGTGCTGCCAATACCTTCAGGCTAAAATGTTGGAATTGAAGTATATGATATATACCAGCCAGCCTCTGAAACTTCTGGTTCAGAGTCCTCTGATTCCAAATTCCCCACCTTTCTTTAGACTTGTTCTCTTTTCCATTTGTACTTCTCTACTCAGCAGTCTGATACACACTACGAGTGGGTGAGCTTTGTTGAATCTGTGGAACTCTGTGAGAAAGGGTGTTTGGGCTGTCAAGAGTGAGGGGCCAGGTAGAATATTCTTAATTGTGGAGTTTAATAGGAGAAGAAACTGTCTTGCTGCCTGTTCCTGTTCAGCTGTGCAGCCCAGAGGTGCTGTAGGGAATAGCTCCAAAGGTTGCAGATGGGATACGTGGGCCCTAGACGGTGAGGTCTGGACATCGCTGCAACAGAACATCCTCAGTATAACTTTTCTGCTCAAAAATGGGTCACATTTGGATCTGATATCACTCCTTCAACATTGCTAAGGCCCACAAGCATGTAATGATTCAGAAAATAAAATAACCTAATGGATGCTTAAAAAAAAAAAGAGATTTCTAAGTGACAGCTTTCAAATGTGAGCAGAAAAGAATTCTAGAACTATCATAGTATTTCAGGGAGGAAACAGTTTTAAAGTAGTCAACGACTTCTTTTAGCCATGTATGCATCTATAGGGAGTCAATAAAAGTGAGTATTTTGGAACGAAAAGGAATACAGGCTGGGCATCAGAATATTAAAGTGCAGCAATGGATAGAGGTCATCTCTTGGTATTGCAGATTATCATCTGTAGACCACAGAAGCCTTTATCTCATTCTTATGGTCACATTTGGAATGTGACAAAACATTGCTTTTTTTTCCCTGCAGGAAATAAAAAAAGACTGGTCTGGCCCCTGAGTTCCCACTGTTTAAAAGCTTGTGATTGAGAGTTTGTTTATTGGTGTGTCCTATTTGGCCTACTTGGACCTTTGTTGAATCTTCCTGGTAGAATTTGTTTCTCATAAGTGTACCTGAATATATCCTCTGGATCTAATGTACCATTGAGTTCATCTCCCGCAGGCTGCTGGTCTCAAGCTGTGAGCAGGTTCAGACAAACACCACATTGGCTCTGTTCAGCTTCCAATCAGAGGAGTTCTTTGCTTAAAAAGAGCAAATTACTGTTTCACTGAATATTTTGAGATGACTGTCTGGTGCTCCAGAATTTAAGAGTTCTTTCAAAACAGCAGTGTTCTGAGTCATTACAGGTCATGATTTGTCATAATATGAACGGTGAGCGGTTTTGCTCTTTGTAATTTTCTTCTGTGTTAAGAGTACCATCTGTTGATTCTTCATTTGCATTATCCCCACATTATCACAGACATACATTCCATTATGGATTTTAGTTCAATTCTAGTTCAGTTCTACAGCTGCTGCTGTATATATGTGTATTTATATATATATATATATATATATATATACACACTTAGGTTTTCGTCATTTCTTTCTTTTTTTGAAGGAGGTATTTTTTGGAAGTATTTCCTGATCAAGAGACTGATGCTGTCCTAGGAAGGCAACCTGTCCAAGAACCTTATTTCTCCTTATGCAGCAGCAAATTGAGATAGCTCCACCAAAGTAAAGCCTTTAATAACTCTTTCTGAAAAGCTTATGATGGGTCTTACAACTACATTATTATATATATAATAAAAAAATTAAATTTATTCATCTTCATCCTTTAAAAAAAAAAATCAAGTACTATGTAGGCATTCTTTTTAATTTGATCCAGATTCTTTGCAGAAATGCAGCAGGAACTATAGGAAGCTCGTGCCTCTCCGTTGTCACAACAGAATCCAAGTATTTTGTGTATGGAAATTTAAATTCTAGGATATATTTCTTCTGACAGAGGAGAATTATGAACCAGTTCCACAGAGGTAATATATATTTTATATATATGCACACACACACACACACAAATATATATATATAATGGACAGAATTATAACAGAAGGTCCTCCAGACTGAAAGCTGTTATGCTGGCATATTTTTCTATTCAGGACTTTCTGGTGAGGCATTAAAATGCTGTTTAGTGCTTCTTCCACTCACACAGTTTTCTTCGTGTTCAATGCACAGAAGAGCTTTTATGAAGTAACAAAAATAAAATAGTACCCCATTTCCACTAGTTTCTATTCCCAGAGATATCTTCAAATACTTTTGGTGGCACAGGTTAATTGTGCTATTATTATAAGTGGATATATTTCGCATTTTTATCATGGTAAATTGTTCCCTGGGCCTCTATTTCAAAAAAGAAACGTCTAGATTGTATTACTGGTAGGCATTAAACTGCATCAGTGTGTTCAGAGTGTTCACATACATCTAAAGTAAGTAAATATTGGTAATCACTGCGGAGCTGAAAGTCAGCAAGTGTTATTAATCAGCAAAGAAAATTTGCACACAGTAATTTTAATTCTGTTTTTTTAATAAACCAAAAATAGAAATCTGTGTTCTTTTTTTCTCCAATCCCACTTTGGATTTGGTTACGTGCTCTAACCTTCCCTTTGTGGCCAGCATCTCTTAATCTCTAAGAATTTACAACTCTTTATCAGAGAATGTCATCACCTCCAACTGCTTCTGAGGTTCCCATGGGAACTTCCTTTTCTTGCTTTGACATTTGAAAGAATTGGGTTAGGGAAGAAAAAATCCCATGCATGAATATCAGGCCTTCCATCAGGTAGGCTTGTTCATAAAACAAGGGTCTTCAAGCTCTGCTTTGTCTCCTACAGATCTCAGTGGTCTTTTGAAGGTTCTGATATGGGAGATAAGTAGAAAGTAGCCCAGGGAATGCCTTCCTATCAGCACTTCAGTTTGGATTCATTTCCCTGGAAGAGTAGAGCAGTTCTGACCATTTCACCTTGAAGCTTCCATGGGAGCACGACTGCAGTTCAGAGCTGCAGGAGTGACAGTGTCTGCACTGGGACCTCGTAGGTCTGGGACAGTGCTTGAGCCACTGACAGTGCTGATCACTGCAGCCACTTGTGCACACAGTAAAAGCAGGTTATGCACACATTTATAGGTAGGTGCAACGTCTCTTTATGCTGATTATGATGATGATTAGTGCACTGTCTGTGAAAATCTTCACTGACAGTCTCGTAAAAAAGAAAGTATTTGAGCTAAGGCTTTTATGAGTTCCGTGGCCCAAAATTTTCAGTTGCCATAATAAGCACTCTCATTTTCTGCCAAACAATTCTAATGTGTTTGTTTTACTGCTGGATCTTGAATAAATGAATTATCATGAAACACATGAGCTGTTTCAAATTCAGTAAGATCTCTGTCTACTGTCAAAACACAGTGAGTGCTGGAGATAGTCAACGAATGAACCTCTAAACTGAATAGAATTCATGCACTCCAATTGTCTTTCAGATGCAGCTCAAAACAACAATGGATGTTGTTCTTTAGTGTTAGAAAATGCGCATCTGATTTACTCCTGCTCAGCAGCAGGGTGCTCATCAATGCAGGGAATGTTGTGCCATTTATATTTGTGCTTAGATCCAACATTCACACACCAAGACAAGAGTCTGGGTGTAGTGTGTCCCAATAAAGCACACAAATCGAGACCCAGAAATCAAAACTGAGGCATGAACAGGAAAATAAAGCCCATAAGGACCTAGTGGGTTTATGGATACTTAAAATAAGAATGATTAGTGCATTGTTCCATGCAAACACAGTACATGTAAATAAGGCTTCATCCCAGGGAGCACCTATGCATGTGCATGTATGGAAGAATGTGTATCTTTCTGCTTTTTGAAGGAAACTGCTTCTTTTGATAAATCACGTTTGTTTTCCTCCACTGCTAATGCTGGAACTTACAGTATTAGGGCAATTATCAATGATTGCATTAGGCAAAGACTATTACTACAGAGAGCTAATTGCTAGTTGTCAAAGTCACAGAAAAACTGTTGTAAGGAAATAGCAATACTTAATGAATTAACACTTTTCATGTGCATTGCTCTATATGGTATTTACACTGTAAAATGGTATGTATGATACATCAAAAAGATGTTTAAAACATCAAAACCAAAAACAAAAGTCCTACACTTAAAGAGCAACATAAAATTTCCTGCTGGGGATGTGGAACATGGAATGCCATCTGTATTATATGGCACTGAGAAAACTGATTATGTTTGGACCTCTATTTCATAGCAGATGGGTTCATTAAATTTAATAGCCTCCAGAGCCTTTAGAAACAGTGTTAAAAACATGTGGAACATGCTGAGACACTTCACTTCTCGCCCCACAGTCATTATAACTCTGGCACAGACTATAAATATTGCACTACTTTATTTCCATTGAATCGGATTACTATTATAATTATTTTTCATAGTGTACATTTACATGAGAAATGCAGAATGCAAATTGTTCTTCTTCGAACTTTGAGATATGCAGTTGATGTCTTTAAATGCATTTTACAGTTCTTTGCACTTGCAGGCTTTTATACGGAACTTATTTTTATCTTCTTCCTGCGACATCAGCAAGCAGCTGTAATGCCACAGCAAAGCTGGGTCTTAAGCAGCTCTGCTCCCAGTGTGGTGCAAATAAGACAAGCATTAGGTTAAACCATTGAAGGGAAATCAGAGGAGTGTTACATCTTGGGTTTTAGCTATATATTGCTAAAATATTCTCTTTTCTAGTATTTTATTATTTTGTATGATAGGGTAACTACAGTTTGACCTTGGTCTCTGTTCATCTTTTATCACTGGATGAAAGAGAGATTAAATATCTATTTTTGAATCAGATTAGTTTCTACAAAAATTGCTTTAAACAAAGTAAAACCTCATCTCTTTTTGAAATAGTTTCAGTATTTGATAGATAAAGGATTATTTTACTATTTAGTTTTTTATTTTAAATAATACTTCCAGTGAGAACAAGGAAGTTTTACCATGTTTAAGTGCTTGGACACCTGTTGAACCTTATTCCACATGTTCATTTACTACACATTCTGATGTTTAAACTAAATTACGGTTGAAGAAATTGTCATCCTTGATCAGGATTTTTTTCAAAAAATAACTCAGTTTCCCAATAACCATATCAGCTTGTTCCTCTTCAATGTAATTATCTTTGCTTTCCACTTCCTTTCCTGCAGAATGCTGTGACTACCCACACTGTCTTTTACTGTTTTTCTAAGGTCACTCTTGTTTTTAGGTTGTACTGACTGTTTTAATGTGGATTTTCTCCTTCCTCATATCACTGACTTCAGCTCCAATTTTGCCACCGACCATTGCTGATATTATTATCATGACCTGGCAGTTTTAATAAATCACTAAAGTCCTACTGCAGTAGATGATGGATGATTACAGGATAAAATAATGATTGCTTCCTCATATCATTTATGTTTAAAGTAATAGGTAAGGATCACCAGTTGCTTAGAAAGGGCAGAGAGTGAAAGGACATAGGAAGACAGGGTAGGTCAATGCAATAGTTGATTACTGGTCTTTCAAACTGCAGTGTCCACTTCTGTGGATTTCCCACACAACTGCCTAGGTCTCAAGAATCATGGAGTTCTTGCTTGTGTTTGGTTAAACTTGATTTTATGGAATTCTATTAGGAAGAAATTTTCCTGCATATCCAATCTAAACCTTCCCAGGTCCAACATAAGGCTGTTTCCTCTTGTCCTGTTACTTGTTACCTGGGAGAAGAGCCCAACCCTCACCTGGCTACAATCTCCTTTCAGGTGTTGTAGAGCCATAAGGTCCCCCCTGAGCCTCCTTTTCTCCAGGCTAAACACCCCCAGCTACTCCCAAGGAGACTTGTGCTCCAGCCCCTTCCCCAGCTCTGTTGCCCTCCTCTGGACACACTCCAGCACCTCAGTGTCTTTTGTGTAGTGAGGGGCCCAAAACTGAACCCAGATTTGAGCTGTGGCATCATCAGTGCCCATAACAGGGGAACAGTCACTGCCCTGATGCTACTGGCCACACTATTGCTGATACAGCCAGGATGCCACTGGGCTTCTTGGTCACCTGGGCACATGCTGGCTCATGTTCAGCTTTTGACCAACACCGTGATGTCCTTTTCCACTGGGCAGCTTTCTAGCCCTTCTGCCCCAAGCCTAGAGTGCTGTGTGGGGTTTTTGTGGCCCAAGTGCAGGAATCAGCACTTGACCTTGTTGAACTTCACACAACTGGCCTCAGCCCATCAATCCATCCTGCCCAGATCCCTCTGCAGAGTCCTGCTGCCCTCCAGCAGACCAATGCTCGCACCCAACCTGGTTTCACCTGCAAACTGACTGAGGGTGCCCTCAATCCCCTCACCCAGAGCATTGATAGAGACATTAAACAAGACTGGCCCTAGTACTGATCCCAGGGGAACACCACTGGTGACCAGCTGCCAGCTGGATGTAACTCCATGCCCCATCACTCCCTGGGCCCAGTCATCCAGCCAGCTTTTTACCCAGCAAACAGCACACCTGTCCAAGCCATGAGCAGCCAGCTTCTCCTGGAGCATGCTGCAGGAAACAGTGTCAAAGGCTTTCCCTCAGTGACCCTTGCTCCAGAGAGGTGTCATACTTTGTAACTTCCAGTCAACTGGGTCCTCCCTGGTTAGCCAGGACTGCTGATAAACGATTGAAACTGGCTTCTGATATGAAAACTGATTGGATGTACTTGGAAAAGAATCCTCAGGATTACAAAAGTCAGTAGGTTTCACCTGCTGGATGTTCTCCCACCAGTAACTATGTACAAATTACAAAGAATTGCTCTGCTGTTGAATTTGATTAACAGGCATATTCATGCCAAAAGGGTATTGGTCCCACTTGCAGACACCTGCACACTAGAGATAGAGCAGCTTGGGACTATTTCCAGCTGGGATCTGCCAAGGACTTACAGTGCCTTTGACTAAGAGGGCAGAAAATGCTTTTCATTTTCACCTTGTTTCACAGGGAATTTTCTGGTTTTCTTGTGACACGGAAATAAGATCAAAAGGTGACAAGTTACTAACTAGAGAAAAATTTGTTTCTACATCCCTACATGCTAGGGTGAACCCAGCATTTAGGAGGACATGTCTATCCTGAGTGGAAATATGTATTTAAAGACATTCACAACTGATAACTGTCCATTTTTGATCTTACTGCCTCTACTCTGAGTGAAATTGAGTTAATTATAAGGAAACTGTAGGTATTTTTGTTAGATATATTACATTTTTCCAGTATGTTTTTGGTTTTAGTTTTCACATAACAGATTTTTTAGGGTAAATGATAATGTAGGAAAGCAACAAATTTAGTACTAAGTTCCATCCTTTGATCTCATATTTATCATTCCTTGACTTTCTGGAAGAAAGAGGGCAGTGAAGATGAAATGTAATTTATCTACACTGCTGGAGTAAAAAACCTGCAATAATAAGAAAGGCTTATTAAATTATTGGTGCTATTAGCTTTGCTGCAGTGACAGAATTCAGTGCAGAAAAGGAGAAGAAGAACAGAGAATAAAAGGAAATAATCTCTTTTGTCTGTTGTACTGCAGATATGGAAGTCTTTAGTTATAGCTCTTCTTTTTGTATAATCGGGAGTTTTCACATACAACTCAGTTATGTGCACAGTAAGTATAAACGTTAAAGTTCATGTTTATCACAGTCATTATGACTAATATTTTCTTTGAAGTTAGTAATTTGCACAGAAACTATTTAGAAATATACTCTATTCTACAGGGAACAACAGGATGTTTCTTACTGATGTTCTTACAGCTCGACAAGAAGTTATTCAGCCTTGGTCCACATCACTGTATTTTGTCAGATCAGATCTTTCCAAGCAGGCATTTCCATGTAAGATTAGTTTTAAGATGATCTGTCTGGTTGGTAAATGATCTTCAGCAACATCAGTACCATCAGGAGGAAGTTTAGAACTCATAAATATTTTTTCTGGAATATTTTCTCTGGAATTCATAACATCCATTTCAGCTGCCCTGATGTCAGTTTTTTTTGAGGGAGGAAAATGTATTCACCCTAAATATTAGTTTACATTTGCTAGTTCTAGGAAAATCATTTAAATGTGCAAGGACTCTCTAGTAAGAGTTGCCACGAGGACTCTGCATTGCATTTAAGGATTTTTACAGAATAGGATTTTTGGGTTTTTTTATGCTACCTTTTATATAGTGGCACATCAATGCTACGACATCCCACACATTAGAAAGTGTATACTAATACCAAAAAACAGCACAACTTACAGAGCTTTCTAATGTCTTTTTGTTCTGTTGCAGCCAATGAACTCTGAATAACAATAAAGGCCTCAGATTTCTATGTTGACAGGTTTATTCCAGAAAACTGTCCAAAAAAAGTAAAAGTAAACTACCTAAGTCAGATATATGATTCTATTCCATATGGGTTACATTTCTTGATTATTATTCTTCCTTATTTTACTCTCTAGTAAATCAGTAGTATCTCTACTTATTTATCTGGCATTACACTGATGTAAACCAGAACACATATTCATTGTGTCAGTTAAAAAATTTTAAAAGATCTTAGTTTAAGGTGCTTGGATTATACTTCTATTGACTGAGGGAACATTCTAACATTTTGTATTAAAGCCTTAAAACCTCAGAAACTTGAGTTACAGTGAACAACAAATTGTGTTTATAGGAGAAACAAGTTAAACCTTCCTTGCCTCTTTCACCTCGTCCTTTCTGTGTTACAGATTTAGTTTAAGAAAATGAAGATCGAGTGAAATCTGCTTTTGCAATAATCAGGGGTTTTATGTTCATGAAATTTTTGTTGTGTACTGCAAGATGAGGATATTTATCCCATTTTAGGTTCCAGTATGTCTAAAAACTGCCTAGTGTCTGCAAACAGCTCTAGCACTGAGACAGGTGAAAGAATTTTGAGACCTTTTCTAGAGAGTTCTTGTAGTGAAGTAGGAGTAAGGTTTTCCTGACCTGCTGGATAATGCAATAAGGGAGAAGAGTGGCAAAGGTGATGGGTAACTTTGTCTTGTGCCAAAACTCTTTCCTTGAACTAGATTTCACGTGTATTAAAAAATGAAAAACTGCATATTTGAATGTAACTTAGATCATCAAGAAACACTCTCAAATTTTTGATCTTCCAACAAATCAGAGCCTTATTATTGGCCATCAGGCCACATGGGCCTTTGAGAAGCTTAGAACTTTCAAGATGTGCAGAGTAACAACACAAAGCTTCTCCCAAAACAAAACATCAAGAGAATTGCATCTCTTTCTACAGAGTGAGTGAATCTTTATAGAACTTGATGAATTCATCCTGCAGTATGAAGAGTTCATAAAATGCTCTGTGTCTGTTTCAATAAAGTGTAGCTATAAAATCTCAGTGTGAAACTAGAATGGTGAGATGCATTAGCTATGTGCTTGTTAGAAGGGTATGAAGACAGAATCTAGTCCTCGAAACACAACGAGGGGACAGGATGCAGCCATTTTGTCATTTATAATGGTAGCACCAGCCACATCTGTGGCACCAACCTCCCCACAAGAGGATAGAAAAATTTTATAGAAAAAAGAATCTATTTTTAGATTAGGAGCTTATCCAACTAAGAGGTTTCACAATGTTAAATGATAGAGTATTTTCTAAGAATTCTTTTTCTTAATTCTTTGTTTTAGCATATGGTTTAAAAATAATGCTTTCAACAGTTAGAGACTTAAAACTGCCTCCTGATCTTGTACATCTCTTTAGATAATAAAATCAGTTGCTTTGCTTAGGTATGTGAACCTGAAACCACATGTTTCTAATTTGGAAACCACATCGTGGTTACCTTGCTACTAGAGCATAGTGTTTTAGCATAATGTTAATTTATTTCCAAACATATATTGCACATTTGATTTTCAAATTTTTATACAAAACCTTGACAAAAATTTTTATGGAGATTTGTTCCTGGATTTGGGGAGTATCCCTCTTCCCTGACAGAGCAGAACAGCACTTTTAAACATCTACCTGAGCTCAGTGCCTGGGATTCATGTAGTACTTTTATGCAGTGGTATTGCATATAATTTGTTCCTTCTTTTTCTTTATGCTTCATCTGAACTGTTGCAGATGTGTCTTGAGATGAGCTCATCAGTATTCACCCCTTCCAGAGGCAAATTGATAAACAAGAGAAAAGGCGATTGTCTTTGAAAGGGAATGAAACTTTTTGAAAGGTTTGAAACTTTTTATTTAATTGTTGTGCATAAGCTGCCTTTCCTGCTGGTTTCTGGTGCTCTTGATCTATTATCATATCTGTGGATTTCTTCTTCTCAGTAAATGAAATGATCCTAATATTTTTGTGCAGCCTTTCTTCCTTTGAAATCATCTCCTGTTGTTTATCAGCTCAAATGATCTTATGAGCGTATGGTGTCTATCTTGTTCTGCCCTCCAGCCTCCTGCTCCATACAGAGCAGTTCTGGGCCATTGCTTACTGACATTGCCTTCAAGGTGTTTCGTGATAGCTAAATACAAAATCCATACAAAAGTTCTGCTCATTCAGAAGCGATTAATGGGCGAGAAATAAACCCCAGTAAAATCCAATAATTATTCTGAATGTATTTGTTAGGCAACTAAGAGGATTGTTCCCTCTAAAAATGTCCAGTATTTTAGTTCTAAAAGATAATTGGTTCCAGTACTTAGAGCTCTGTACTGGTTCCAGCCTTTGCATCAAACATCTAGAAACAACTAGTTAATTTCAAAATATTTTTGGAAGGACTTGTTTTGAAGCAAGTAAGAGAAAAGAGTAAGTCCTGTTAATTACAACCTCCCCTCCTCCAAACCCAGCTCCATTTTCCTTTGCTTTGATATTCCTAGAATCTTTTGCAGCACAGATTCATTTCTTACAAGATCAATTTAGTAGTCCTCTAGTTATCAAAAGCAGATAGATTACTTTAATTGTAGACACAGTCTTATTGATGAGATTCTCTGTGATTATTTTTTCCTCATGCCTTCTTCTGGTCATGTTCTTGTATGCTGAATTTCAGACACATGAAATCAATCATTTTTCTATTTTTCCCCATCTGTTGTGTGCTAGACATTTCATGGTGGTTTTGCAGGTGCCTTGTTTTGTCCTGGTATTAGCTAAAGCTTTCCTTTTTCAATTAATAAATCACTGATTTCATCATAAACTGAAAAAAACCCCAATAACTTCCACAATAAGAAGCTTAAATGAAGAGAATGGAAAGCAAAATCATATTGAATTCAATTTTGCATATAAGTTTTGTCAGTCCACTGATGTCAGGGCAACTTTTTACAGAATACAAATATTTTTCTTATTAACCTTGAATCCTTGACACAAAATTATGTGTGAACTTTAAAATGGGTCAGTTTTGTCTTGATATTTGTAAATAGTGTCCCCTGCAAACAAGAAAATATTTGCTTCTACAGGAGCTTGACATAAGTAGCTTCCTGTCTGTTTCGTCACTGCACATTTTGTGGTCATAGTCCAAAATGCTGTGAACTTGAAATGGTGCTGTATGCATGTGAATGACAGCAAAAGATGCCTCTTTATTAAATGCAACACCCATGAGGTAAAACTGAATTTCTGGTATGAACTGTACTTGATTCAAAGTTTCAGTCATAAAAACCTTTTGTCACAGTAGAAACCTTCACTCCTGTGAGGTTGTGAACACCCACTACAGCAAAGGAGAAATGATCTTGGGTTTTTAAGAGCCCTAAAAGACACAGATTGTTTGTGACAGCAGGGGAGAGGGACAGAGAGCAATGGAATAGAAAACAAGCCTTGATACACCTTCCACTGCCTCTGGCTGAGCAGTCACAGAAGAAATGGTATTATTTTGTGAAAAAAAGATGGAGAAAAACCAGTGGTTTGGGATAATTTAACTATATATGTTCTTATAGCCATTCCCTTCTTAGACTGTGTTGGAGTATTGCAAAACAGAGTACAGAACAACACATCTCTTTAGACATTTAATACAATCAGAGTAACATGTTAGAAATCACAAACACAGTTAGTAAATCTGATTTTTAGAAGATATTCTGGCTTGCTTAACATGTTCATTAGATCAAATACACTTTCAATTATCTTCAGAAAGGAGTTATCTTTAGATGTTGGTCTTACATTGATATGTAGAGCAAGTAAGATTCAATATAGTGCAAGATCAAAACCCCACTAAACTCATTGCAGGATCCTCATTGACTCTAACAGTTATTGTGTGATGCTCTTGTTTGGGTTGGTTTTGAGGCCAGTGTCAATTTTACTGTGAGAGAAAGAGGATGTGTGACTGGGTCCTAAGAGGATTTATGATCAAGAAATGATTTTTTGTTTCTAGGACTGCCAAAGAATCTGCCCTTTTTCCAAATGTGGAAGGGACTCTATGTGAGAATAGAAAAACAAATGAATGTGTGTATATGCACTTATCTTCTGAGGTTGATTCTTTTTTTTTTCCTTCCTTCTCTTCCTCCCTTTCCTTTTTTTGTGAGAGTTAAAAAGACTAGATATACAAATTTTAGTATAAATTGTATCCCTTCATGTCAGTGATGTGTATTTTACAACCATTAGTTTTGTTTAGAGTTGTCAATATTTAGAAAAATATTCTGATTCCATGCATGGATGTTTGCACAGTTTTGTATTAGGAAGGAAATATCTAATATGTAGCAGATAAGAGAACAGTTGTATCAGTAATTTATATAGGGAAATACAGATGTAGTAATGTTTTTACAGAATGTATGTTTGCATATATAAGCAGAATTAACTATGGACAAATATTTTGTGTTTAGAAGTATTAATGGTGTAATAATGAAAATAGGACTCTCTCCCTTTGCACACACAAGTATGAGACCAAAATTTTGATCATGGTGTGTGGAATGCTCATGAAGCGTCTGATTCATTAATTGGTTCTGCTACTTTGATTTGTAGCCATGTGGTTTATCCATACAATTAGCATAATTCTTAAAAAAAAAAAAAAAAATAAAGTTCCCAACCAAACTTTGCATTTAAAGTCATTTGGGTTAATTTAAGTATAGCCTTCCCTGTAAATATTTTGTATTCATTAGAAAGGCAGAATGGCTTGTTTGTACAAATAAAAGAATCACAGGTACAGACTCACAGAATAAATGAGTGTGGATTTCTTTTCTGTTAATTTCCACATGAAGTTCAGAGTGCAGATGCAGGCAGATATGACTTAAATAACTGTTTTAAAAGTTGAGAATATTTAGATCTTTTTTTGTGCTGATTCTCATTTTAAAAACATGATTACTAGGCTGCTTTAGGAATTTTTCAGTCATTAGCATTAATAAGCATTTAATGTATTTTAGAAAATGTGTCGAATCTTCAATGAGTGGAGCCATTTCATCACGAAGTTCTTAAGTGTCTGTAAATTTTTTTTTGCTATTTCTTAATTCCAATCTGATGCCTTTATAGCTGCTGTGTGTTCTCTTTTTCATATTTCACAGGAGCTAACTTCTTTCTTTTCTGTCAACTATAGGAATTCATTTTAAAGAGAGAACTAGAATTGTAATTTTCATCTATGTTTTATGACTCTCTTCTCCATAGCAACATTTAAATTTCCTCTGATGAGTGTACTTTGCATGCAGAGCACAATCTATCCTTGACTAAAATGATGTAGTTACTGAAAAATATGTGGTAGCACAGTAAAACAATTATGTGAACAATGAAGGATTTGGTGTTAAATCCCTTGAAAAATCAAGTGCATTTCCTTAGAGATGTCATCCTAGTAAGCTGCAGGTTAATGTCACTCTTTTAATATTTATACTGAAATCTTAATGACAGGAATATCCTGGTAGGAGGCTGAATTTTATTTCTTCCTCTGTGTGTGCATGTAATTTTTTATGATGCCTGTAGTACTTAGTTGGGGGGGAACAAGTGCATAGATTGCAAAAGAAAAATCATCAAAATCATAAGATTTAAGTGCTGTATCTTATAGCAACTAAGTAGATTTTAAAGCAGAAAGTTTACCTTTTCTGCTCAAAACCAAGAATTGGAATATGCTTTCTATTCTTTCCCAAGTTTTTACTATTTGTGGGAAGAGCTGAGGAAACCTGCTAGCAACGTATGAAATGCTTTGCATTTTCTATGTTTGCCACAGCACTTGATATGTTTCCTGAAAAATTACCTTTAAAAAGTGAAAGTTCTAATCCGTACACCCAATGTCAAATAAAGAGCCAGTATGTGACACGGATGGGATGACTCTGAACATTAAAAACACCATAACTTTAGGAATGCATTAAGGTTAAACTTAGTGCAGCCCAGAAAGTATTTATAGAAATACCTGTACCATCAAAACCATATCCAGACTTGCTGATTATTTACTGGCATGTTTGCAGTTATTTCCTATTGATTTGTATTGCATCTGATTTTGGAACAATCAAGTCAGTAGGGCTGTTTTTCTGTGACTGGTGACTTTTAAAAGCTTGGCAGGAGAAGAGGACTGTGGAAATGAGGTCAGTGAATGTAAAATAAGAGGGTTTTTTTACTTTTTTATGTTTTAACATACGTAAATTGCAATAGTATACTTTTTATAACAATAACTCCACTAAATCATTAGAAAAATAGAAATGGAAAGTTAATATAATAAATGTTATTTTTGTTTCTTTAGTAAGAGAAGCCATGGTTTTTGATATAGTAAGAAACTACTGAATATAATTTACTCTTGCAGAAGATTTTTTTTGCTATTCTTCAAACAAACGTAAGACTGAATTCGGATCCAACAGAACAAGAAGTTTATAATTCTACTGAGTTTTCCTTTAAAACTTCTAAACTCAGTTTCTTGGAAATCTAGGACATGCAGCTACATAATGTTTTGAATCAATTTGAAACAGCTCTAAAATATTTTAACAATGCATGACCTTTTTCTTTTCAATTATCATGACATCATTTACAAAATCAGTCTTTATGAACTTATTTTGATAAGGGTGAAAGGAGATAGACTTTTATGAGGTACATATCAGAACTACTGGTCTTATAACTTTTTCCTTCTTCTTCTAAAGACAGTATTCCAGATCTCTGGGGTTTTGTTTGGTTCAATCATATTGGTCTCACAGGTATCTGATCCAAAAAATAGTGCACAATCCTTGATGTTGGATCCCTTTTCCTGTCTTGGGGTTTTTTACCACGTCAGTAGTGTCTAATTTTTCTTTTTCTGGTAATACCAAACACATTTCCATGAAGGGCTCAAAACAATGCTAGATTATTTGCAAATGTGGAAAGCATGACACTGTGTGCAGCAACACTATTGAAAAACCTCCTGCAGTTATTTATTCTGTGTTACATTGTGTGATGGGACCCCAAGTTGACCTGCATTTAGAAGTGGAATTCTCAACATGTCTCACTGGCATCAAGCATATTGTGAACCTCAGGGGGCCTGCAGTTTCTGAGAGTAATTTTTTACAATACAAAATAGAATAAGAAAATGTGTTTAGTAAAGAATTTTTTTGTTTGTTTTCTGGTTAAAAGGAGGTTGAAAAAAAAGTAATGCTACATTTTTTACCTGTGTTCTTGCAAGGCCCCATGCTTTAATCTTGCTCTTCAATCTAAGAATTTTTTTAGGTTGCAACGAAATCTGCATGGTTCCATCAGCATCCCTAAGACTGCTTTTGTACTTCAGAAAATCCTCTTAGGTTTCCCCTGATGCTTGCAGGCTCCTGTCCCTGTTGTAGCTGGCTGTACAGCAAAGGTCTCTTCCCAAGCAGTTTTGTGGAACAAGGTCCAATTTCCTTCAGAGGGCTCCTCCTGACCCACAACTGGATCAACCAGGAGCCAGCAAACGGCCAGGTGTCCTCCCTGCACTTCAGCCACAATAATTGTAACAAAAACTGCTTTACCTAGATGGCAAACCTGGAGCAAGTAAACCAGATCTATGCACTGTATCACACTAATCATGTGTATTGTTTAGGGACGAGCACATGAGGGAGGAAGAGACACTAATGGAAAACAAATAGGAACAGGAGGCACTTTGGTGTGGCTGGAGCTGAATGAAAGCACCAAAAGGGCACAGTTCCCCAGGGGTGTGGGTAGAATAGGAATACCTGCAGTGCTGGAGGGCCAGGGAAAGATCACACAGTTTGCTGCAAAGCTGCCTCTTGGCAGGGTATGAAGCAAACCACAGGAATCAGAGGTACCTGTTGGCTTTTACACACAGACAGGCAGCTCTTACACTGTTCAATAAAGGGTCAGACCAGAGGGCTATCACTGCTAATGTTAGGAAAATTATTTCTTTCCTATGGCCTCCCAGAAGGGGTAATGTCAGACAAAACTCCACAGTTTGCTTCAAAGGAATTTGTAGCAAATATTAAACAGAATTGCTGACATATAGGACCTTGTAACAGGCAAGTGTCAAATCAGCAACAGGATGAAAATTTATCTGATGGGAAAAAGACAGATTTTTTAATTTTTTTTTTTTTAATTGAGTAAAGACCTTGAACCTGGATTTTTAAGGTTAGGTGAAATGTGTCAAGAATTCCAGCCCAGGAAAAAGCATTATGGTCTTGTCTGCTGACTTTATTATTCCTAATCAGGGTTGTGACTGCTAATATTTAGGAGAATGGAAATATTCTTGATTTTATAAAAGGATGTAAATTGGATTGACTAACTGAATTCAGAAGCAGATAATATAGAACTCTAGTTGGTAAATGCTTAGTAATGTACTCTTGACAATAATCTGAATAAAAGCAAAAGAGATCAGTTTGTATATAAAAGTGCAAAGCATCTAGTTTGTGTGGCAGTTATTAATATGTAATCCTCACTTCAGTCCATCTGACTATAACTCCTTCACTTGGAAAAACTTGACCAAACTTCTGTTTGGCAAATTTAAAAAAAAATCATATTACAACTTTCTCCTCTTGTTTGAATGTAAAAAAGAAAATGTTTCCCCTTCTCAGAGTCAAAATAATTAACTAGTCAAAGACTAACAAGTAGTTAAACTTTCAGAAAGGCTTTAAACTGCTCTAACCTGTTATACACGATTTAGGTCATGTATTTACAATTCACAGGTATATGCAATTTCTGCAGCAACCCTTTTATACTGTTCAATACAGTAATTTATTAAAAAAAGCAGGCTTTTTTAGAAACACATGCTTTAATATGATCTTGGTTTGTATTTTGGTATTGGATCAGTGCAGTTTTAGGATGAAGGAATTTTACTTCCAGCAATTCTTTGTGCCATGAATTTTGTTATATTTTATGTTGTGGAAGTGGAGAAACTGTGGCTG
This sequence comes from Corvus hawaiiensis, assembly GCF_020740725.1. Classification (NCBI taxonomy): domain Eukaryota; kingdom Metazoa; phylum Chordata; class Aves; order Passeriformes; family Corvidae; genus Corvus; species Corvus hawaiiensis. Next base: position 16,469,486 of record NC_063223.1, on the reverse strand, counting down.
CTTGCTCCCAATATGTGAATTAGAGATCATGTGACAGTTCTGTTCCATGACATATACCACGTGGATATTAGCTTTTAGCAGAGAACTGTGTGCAAGTTGTTGTTTTTCTTTTTCTATTTGTTTTCATTCAGAGGAAGGGCAAAAGGTCAGTCAGAAGCTCACTAGAAATCTTGAAGGTCTTTTTGCGTTTGGCATCGATTCACCTACCTGTTTCTGTGTTCTGCTGATGTCTTTAAAGAAAAGATTTGTGTTGGACAAACAAATTTTCGGAGGCAGACTTAGCACAAGGCTAAACTGCTGCGTCAGTGAATTTCTCCACAAGTGTGGAGTAAGAGGAGAAGAATTCAGAAAAAGGGAAAACTGTATTGTGCCTGTAACAGTTTGGTTTTCTGACTTCCTCCACTACAATGGGTTTTCTTTTCTCTGAAGTGAAAACAGAACCCATCTTTCAACTCTTGATAAATAAGGTCTTTTATATGTGATGGAGTCTGCTGCCTGCTCTCAATGCCTTTATACGTGAGTTGTTGCTTACAGTAAATACTGTGCACACAACCAGGTATGGCTACTCTTGTCTAGCAACATCTGTGTGGTACAAATATGCATATATGCATAAACACTTGCATTTGATTTGCATATATGCACATATAATCATACTCGTGTTTACAGCACAGAAATGTATTGTTCTATGCATATATTATTGTATATTATGCATGTATTGTAATCTGTTTGCATAAGCAGTTACTAACTTTCTATTCCCATTTTGTTTTTCTTTCCTCTCTCATGGAGGATACAACCTTCTACTTTAGTATGATAATCTTCTCTTAATGTCAGTTTCATTTAAAACTAAAACTGTCTTTATGTTGAATTATATTTGTGTATAGGAAGATGGAACTACTTCACAGTTCAGTTGTGATACCATATCTGATGAGAAAACAATCCCTTTCTTGGTGTGGTAGTATTTAACAAATTGCACGGTGCTTTTGTGATACCTAGTAGAGAAGATGTCAAATCATAAAGTCACTTAATAAGTCCTCAATAAGTTGAATCAATTGGCAATGTAAACCTAGTTCCTCTAGTTTCTTTCCTTTACACTTTGTTTTAATATTATGTCTGTGCTTTTATTAATACGGCACCTAAAGTAGCAGTTCAAATTAATTTAATGTATAATTGCTTGTTCTGTTTTGTTGTTTTCCAGCTCCCTCAGGCACAAAAGGTAAAATATTTTAATCAAATCCTAGTCATTCCAAGTAGTCACCAGTGCTTCACGTTTCCATGGTGGTGTGAGTGCGGTACAGTTGGTGATCAGTAAAACTCTTCACTGTCACGGGGTCTCTGAGGCGGGCACAGGAAGGTACCTGGCTTTGAGCCCAGCTGAGGTACCTGCTGAGAGCAGCCCTTCAAACATATGAGCTATTTTAACATGCCAGGCATCTAGTAGCCTACAACTTGGAAACGACAGGGAGGCTATTTTGTCAACAATTTGAAATAATAGTAGGGATTAAAAAAAACCCCCACTCCATTACTCCATGTGAAATATTTTGGGATCTGTTGTACAGACTGCAGAACCCATGGCATAGCTGGTACCCTTTCACTGCTCCCCACTGTATCTACCAACACACCCCTGAACACATTCAACATTTGACTTCTCTAACAGGTTGCATACTTTTCATATAATGTGCTCTTGCCTTTAAACCACTTCTGCATCGATATGGTGTTACCAGAGTCAGCACTGCACATCAGGACAGCACAGTCAGTGTGGCAAAGTTAAGAACTGCTTGATGCCTGTTGCATCATCCTTATATATTTCACAAACATAATCGAGGCTTCTAGAAAGTCTAGGTGGTGTTTTGTGCTTTTGGTAAAAAACTATTAAAATGATAAAAAGGAATAGAATGTGCTGGAAAATGGCAACACTCACTTGTCCAAGTCGTTCTTATTGTTCTTGGTAAAGCACCTTCAATAAGAAATGTCACAGCAACTAGTCAGTTTGACATCACTGTTATTCATGGATGATGATAAAAGTTCACTTTTTAATGAAAGCTATAAGTGAGGTGATCTTTCACTTAATAGCTTTTGAAGAATAGTGAGGGCATCCACAGAACTTAGAACTTCACTAATGTGTGTCAGCCACTTTTTAGTTTAAAAGCAAGAAATACGAGGATGGGAGGTTTTATTGTTATGATACTATGTGTATTTGAAATTTCCTTGCTCGTGGAGCTCAGAAAATTCTATTTCAAACCTGCAGGTAATATAACACTGCACTATGTCCACAGTTTGTTCTTGCTTTGAGAGTTGCAGAACGTGGTACCAAAAGACATTGGCTTGTTTGGGTTTTTTTTTTTTCCTTCTTGAAATAGATGGTTTCAAGAAATATTTTGTGTACAGCTTTCTGGAAAAGTAGAAGGACCAAAAGGCTAGACGAGCTAACTTTAGCTTTTTCATTTTCACCCGCTTGTCTAAACATTTGTGCCAAATGCTTCTCTTAACAGTTTGCAGAAAGAAGAGAGAGTTAAACCCTAATGTGCTGGTGCAGAAGGTACAACCAGTCAGGCTGTTTGTCAGGTTGTGCCATGTGGTACTGTATTACCTGTTCTGATGGCCACAATTCTGAGCTATTAAATAATATTCTGGTAAAAATTACTCAAGTTTGAGGTTAGCAAAAAGCAACACAATTTTCATAAATGGTCAAAATTGCCAATTTTCAGTGTGTTAGCCCCTACATCAAGCAAATGCAGTACTAAAGCCACATATTTTTATATGCATTCATAACTAACCACAGTCTAGTTGACTGTGTATTACTTTTGTGCAGAGAAAGAAGAGAGGGGTGGGAAGGAAGGAATGAGATGGGGAGGGAGGACAGGTACAAATAATCCTTCAGGGATTTTGATAACTTCAGGCAAGAAATATGCCTTCTAATAAGCATGGCCTGACAGCTTATGAACAAACCAGGAGAATCTCTCTTGCTCTCTGCAAGGTGAAGGGAAGCAGCACAGGGCTGGTGCATGCCTTTATGAATGACTTAGTCACTGTTTTGCCATATGGTGTCTGAACTTGTACTGTATTTTTGTTGGAATCTGTGTATCATCTTGCAAATGTTTTCTCTATAAACATTTCAAACAGTCATGTCTCTCTAAACTTGTTCACTTTAATCTTTGAGTGATCCGAAAGAAAAATGTGGCATTTCAAGTTTACCTTTATTATTTCATATCTATTATAAATAGTTCACCATCTTGATGAAATGTGTTTTCTCTTATATGTGGGACATTTTGACTTCAGACTTTTCAGTGTTTAGTCAGTGTTCCGTGGTGATTAGCTATTGATTTTGAAGACCTGTAGCTTTTCAACTGTCTAAAGCAGTTAAATAGCAATTAAACCTGTTGCTCTTATGCTGTCTGCTCTTAGTCAAACTGGTGCAAATTCAGAATTGGAGAGCAGGTGAAATGAAGAACGATGAGTTTAAGGTGGATGTATCTGTTTCACCATGATATTTGTCTTGAAAAGATCCTTGTGATATACTCTATACTTAAATAGAAAATACCACAAAACCAAATCAAACCAACTGCCCACCCAACCAGCCAAAAAAAACCACCACCAAAAAAACTCACCTGAATTTCAGGCAACAGAGACACTGATTTAATATGGTTATGTTACTTTCAGAACCTAATAAGTCTAGGAAGAGTTAATGTGTCTAAAAGGAAGAACTACTGCCAGGCAAATGAAACAAATTCTTATGAATTTTACTTGTCCTCTATGTTTCTTTTATGCATGTTTTTAGGTAGCAATCCCACAGGGCTGTGAAAATAGCACTAAGATAAAAAAATAACTCAAATTTACCACTTTTCAAATTTGTTCATTTTGATTTCCAAAATGACCTTTATCTTTGATACAGTTACATAAAATAGCTTTTTGTATGCATTGAAGAGCAAAAGCCATTTTTCCTTAATAGTTCAAAAAGGTGTTTTGTTTCCTAGTATGAAAGCTTTACTTGCTTTTTTGAGCAAACACAGCAGGATTCAAAAGCTTTTGCCTTACTCCTGCTGTGATGTTTTGTTCTACTTAGTTTGAGTGAAGAGGTAGAAGTGAATAAATTAGGCACACAAATCAGAAGCAGAGAGTTGTGTTTAGGAACACTTGAGAATTTTTTTTAATGATTCTCTCATGAATGGAACCATATTTCCTCCATACAGAAATTTTTTGATAATATTTTTTGCCCAAAAGTTCCCGATGGCTTTCTTCTTTCTCTGTTATCCTTAACTTCTGTAAGTAGTGCTGTGCCCTCCTTATATCTTGATGCTATTGTCTTTCAGCCTTTTGGGAGCATCATTTATCATTCCCTGCATCGTTTACCTTATACTTTGAAGGGTTGAATTAACTGTCACTAGGAATAGAAAATAGAAAATTTGCAAAGCTGCTGTTTCATTGAAGCGTATGACTAGTGATTTTAGAACTTTTATGAAATTATGGTAGTTAAGTTGAATCTAATGGAGTACAAAATAGTCATAAACAGTTTGATTTAGCATTCCTTTGGATCTATTTCCTCCTCATGAGATGCTATTGTCTTTCATTTTTGTAATGAATATTTGATTTCCATTCAGAAAACCATGTTAAAATTTTCACTTACATGTTAATTGCAATCTTTAGTTTCCAAATTTCTCTCTCACATTCCTCAACATGCAAACTGACTTTTAATGACATTTTTGAATCAGCAGTTTACAAACTCCAAGTAACTATTTTACAATATAGGGGTTTTTTTTCATTTACTTTGCGTGCTAAACACAGAAATGCCTCTTTAACTTAAGACACACAGGTTCCTATATTGTCCCAGACCATAACTTGAGTCTATGCCAAGATAATAGCTATTCGTTATTATTTTAGTCCATATAAAACACAAATTCCAATTCTCTGATGCTTCCAACCTGCCTCATTACATACATACATAAAAGTGCAGTGGTCACAGAAGACAACACGTTGTGAAGCAAATCTATACAGAGTGGGCAAAGGAAGAAGGTGGGTGGGTTGGGCAGGTGTGTCAGAAATTCTGGACTTCCTACTGTAACTCTTCTTGACTATACACTCCCAAGGAAGATATTCCAGGGATGTTTCTCAGATTCCTCTTTCCACAATGGAAGCACCTAAGAAAATGCTTTTACTCTTTCCTGTGTATGTGTGTCTGGTTTAATTCTGGAGCCTGCCTTGCTCTTTGCCCTGAGAGATGGATGCTAGTGCTGGATGCGAGGCTAAACTCAAAGTGGCTTGACTCTTAAGAGGATGGGTTTTTTTGTTGTTGTTTGGGAAGATCTGCTTGGGTTTGTTCTAAGGGGAGTAACTGTGTACAGTGAGGAATTAAAAGGCAAACTGTTGTAGTTAAGTTATTTCTTTAAAGGAGTTTCTCTCCAATTATAAATCTGTTATTGCTAGGCACTAGAGATCTGTACCTTTTTCAGAGAGCAAGTTCTGTTTCTTTATTCTAAACAGCCAAGAGACATTTAACCTGGAAATGCATTTTTTCCTCAGTCTTGAGGCTTATTTTCTTTTAAAGGTTTGTTATTTTTTGCTAAACATTTTATCAAACTGAGTGTCCATAGCCCTTGGGTAGTTTCCCACCTAAAACCGTTACCACCACGTCTTTTCAATAGAAAAACATTCTGGGGCAAATCACTGATGCTGTCTCTTTCATTCATCATTCTACACTAGATAGTAACTACAGTCTGATGAGCAGTGACTCAGTAAAATGTTGCAAATATGAGTCCCTGCTCATCCAGTTATTTGCTGACTCCACTTATGGAAGTGGCCAACAACCTCTCCATCTGCCAAACAAATAAAAAATCAAACAGGCTGGATTATACAGTTGCAATTCTATAGAAATTATTGCAGCAGCCAACTCTAGTTGGTACTTGTAGATAACAAAATTACAGGGCAATCACTCTTGTCTACTTCCATAGTCAGTTTTGAGAGTTAATGAGCAGTTCTTTCAATATTTCCCAGGAATCCCAGACCGTGGAGGGTTTTTTTCTCCATGTAAAGAATTTCAAACACCCTAAAACTTTACTGAGAGTACCTTGGCTTTATCCTATCTATTAAATTATTTTTAGTAATATCTTGAGAGTGAGAAGACTCGTAAATTAATACTGTCCTGGTACCTGACAAAAACATGATGTCAGAGAACAGCTACCCTGGGCAATCATATAAAATCTCTAAGTGCTCCAAAATGTCACCTCGTAATCAGCAGAATTCTTTTCCGCTTCCTGGGCTCCTCTCCACACAAATCATGTCAGTGTGCTTGACTCTGCTACTCTGGCCAAGGAGCAGAAATTCCTACATTAGTTTGTCTGCATTTGAGTTTCAAGTGCAACCTTTGAACCCACAATGTTATGTCAAGTTTTTGGGTTTTTTTCTTGTTTGTTTAATAGCTTACTATTCCTTGATAGATCAAGGGTTATATTAGGGTTAGAATTATCTCTTCTTGCTAACAAGGAAAACAAACAAAAAAAAAGGAAATATGATCATGAGTTCGTTCCACCTCATATCCCCAGTGATTCCTTATCAGATGTAAACCTTCTTGACTCTAAATCCCATTTGTGTTCCTGTTTAATGTCTGCAAACATTCCTTCTCACCGTGAGATAGTGCCATGCCTCAGGAAATATAGTTGTTTGGGAAACTGAAAATCCTCCTGAAGAAGATTGGGAGCTGCAAGACATGTAATTATCTAGATTTTGTTTGTCTGATTTGTTAATGTGATATAGGCTTCATAAGTTATCTTTACTTTTCATAAAGTATCTTTTATAATGTAGGACTTGTTTTCTGAAAATGTGGCGAGCCAATTGCTATTGCTTCATTATAAGAAAACCTTTGTAAACACAAACAAAACAAAAAAATAATTGCAAAAATTCTAAAAGGAGAAAAAAAAGGATTAGAAGTTCTACCTGAGTGCAGAAAACATGATACAGACGCCAGAGTGGTAGGAGAATGTCACAGTCACAACTGGGCATGACTGGCACCTACGGTATCGCTCAGCAAGATCATCCCTACTGCTGCATCCATTTGGCTGAACACAGAAAAGCAGAATTTGTGTTCTACAGCATCTCCACTTGAGATCATAACTGTCTGTGTAACACTTCCAAATGTTGGATAAACTTCTTCAGCTTTAAACATCTGCCCCTGGGGACAGAAAAGGTTGAGCAGTAACTCTCCACCTCCTGCTTGAGTTGCCTTTCACACGTGGCGGGTGAAGATCTACAGGCACAGAGCAGTGCTGGTCTGGAGCACCCCAGTCAGTGTCTGCTCAGGGCAGAGGTTCAGTCTGGCCAGAGGGTGTGAACAGGGAGGAGACACAATCTGATCGCTCTCACTGTCCTGTGGCCAGTGATAAACATCCTGTTTCTCTTCAATGGAACCAAGGTCAGGAGAGCTGTTTTCTCCCTAAACTGAAAAAATACATTGAAACCTGATGTGCAGAATCAAATAATGCTTCATGGCACCTCTTTGCCCAGCAAACTGGAACTGGCTGGAGCAAAGGTGCTCCTGGGATCCTTGCTGGCTGCCATCCTTCGTGCCACTGTGTGAGCTGAGGAGATCTCAGTCTGGACCACAACAAAGTTCATACAGCTCGTGACCTCTTGCTCTTTTCTGGGAGAAAACAGCCCGAGGCAACTTCGGCAGAGCTGACACTGGGAGGCATGTGGAGCAGAGCTCCAGCTGCTTTGCTGCTGCCCTTGCTGCTTCCACAGCCCACATCCCAGCCCCTTCTCTCTCCCGTGGCACACTGCAGTAGGAGTGAGGATGAGGGATCCTTCCTGGCACTGGAGGGGCTGGGATGGATAGAGCTGGTTCAGTTGACATGGGGCTGGGGCTGGGCTGAGCTGCACTGACTGCAGGTCCAACTACATCGATGTCATTTGGATAAACTGCCTTATCTCATTTAAAATGGAAATAATGCAATTGTATGTCTGTAATGGTTCCTTAGTTCTCAGAGACAGTATTTCTTTTTCAAATGTAGCTTGCTGATGATCAGGGATTGGTGTTGATGACAACTGTTGCCATGCCAGTATTTAGTAAGCAAAATGAGACTGTAAGTACTCAGATTATTTCTGTCATGTGATAATGGTGTGACTGACATGAAGTTGCTTTCAGGGATCTAATAACATTTTAGCCAACCCCCAAATTTTTTCTTCTCTTCCTGTTATATTGTCTGCAGTCACTATCCCTTTATTAGCACAAAAATGTGGACAAATAGTCCCAAATATCTATACTCTAGAAACTGTGGTAAAATGATGAAACCCTATATCTAAGAGAAAATCTCAGATGGCACTAGGCCTTAGGGCTTTCTTACTTCTGTATTACTTTTTTATAGCAAATAATCTATATAATTTTCCCCTTTGCACTGGTATAACTCAGAACTTAATTACTTTTATGTATATTATCTATATATATGTTTATCTTTAATAATTTAACAAATTATTAAGGAAAGTTAAGTGTACTTTCCCCTTAATGCTTCATCTTTCTCTTTTGTTTATCAGGAGAAATTGGGAAAGAAGGGAGGAACATATTTTTAACAGTAGTTTTTAATTTAAAACATTTGCATGTGAAAGATTTCAGTAGAGGGACTCACCCTTTTCTAGGTGAACTGTAAATAAAGCAGAAAGGAGCAATGTTATTGATTTAATTACTGCTTGATCAGCTGACTTGTACCAGTGTCTGCCTTCCCCACTTTTAAAATAATTGGTGTGTTATCTATTCACTTCTGCAGTGTAGCTGCAAGGTGAAATAAGTGGTGAGAATGTTTATTATTATTGTGGTTCTGAGTGCATCTTTTATTGTTCTTTTCAGAGGTCTAAAGGGATTCTCCTGGGAGTAGTCGGCACAGATGTTCCAGTTAAAGAGCTTTTAAAAACTATTCCAAAATACAAGGTAATATACAGATGGTGTATATATATAATGTCTATTCAGTATAATGCCTAAAATATTACATAATTAATTTAATATGTTGTTATTGTTTGTACTTACATGGCTCCATTATTTCACCCATTTTCCTCAAGAATTTTAGCTCTGTAGTGTCTGAGATCAAGTGCCATTTTTAAAACCTAAGTTAAACAATGGCCTGATTTTCACGTTTTTGTTGATCAGTGTGGTCTAGAGGGTAATGTTAAATATTGTCCATATTAAAATGAATGAAGTTATGAAATCAATGAAGTTATCAGACCATGAAATACAGCCAGAACATGAGGCAAAATAACAAAAAAAATCGTGCTTAAAAATGGCATTGCTTTGCATGAAAACACTTTAGGCTTCCTGTTTGTGTATAATGCTTCCTGTTGCAGGTGACTCCACAGTGATATCAGAACACAGTGACAGAGGCACTGCTTCTCAGGATAAGTTACAGGGAACGCTCTTAGTGCACAAATCACCAAAGTTTACCAACAGCAACTTATATTATACTTTTGTGTACGCAGATATAATGAATCTGTAGAAGAAAGAGGAGAAAGGAGCAAAATTAGCTCCTTTGCAAAATTTGGAGCAATGGAAAAAATCTTTGGAGCTTCCTGTAAGGAGCTGTGAGGAGAGCTGATGACTTAAGAGGCCTCCCAGAAACAAAGACTAGACAGGAGTAAAAGAATAAAAGTAGGTATTTATTTGAAAGGCCTTCTAAGATACACCCTGGGGACTCTGAAGCTATTCTGAAAATGGACCCCAAGATGGACCCCCGGTCACGAGTTCTTCACCCTTTTATAGGTTTGGTTCATTTGCATATCAGGGTCAGTTCTCCAATTAAAGCCTCAGTTTTCCCCTCAGCTTATCCCCCCACCCCCTTAGCGGCTCTTTGGTTTATGCTTTTGGCCTAGGACACTCTTGGTGTCCTTGGAAAGCAGGGCCAGAGAGGCTTTGTTATGTCTACCTAGCATGAGACAGCAGAAATTAACAGGCTACAAGAAACTTCAGAGTCACACACCAAGCAGTACAGAATTTGAAAAATATAAAGGTTAAAACCTAAGGCACCAGAGCAGGGTTCATTTGTAGTGAGAAGGAAGAACAATGTTGTGGTATCTGCAGAAATAAAAGCTTGGCTGTGCATGGCTGGATAGGAAAAGCCGAATAACAGTGATGTTACTCCTAAATAATCTGTAAGATTTGGACATAGTCTGAATATAAGAACCTGGAGAGAGTGGGAGGCCTGAATAACAGGTATTGCAACAGAGTGAGACTGATTCAGAAAAGGAGAAGTTTTTTTAAGAATTAGTTTTCTGTGGAATTAATATATGATCCTCCTGCTGAATATTAGACTTTTTATTTGAAGGTATGTTTTATATTGCAGGATGTACTGCAAGAGAGGATTATTACAGGAGGCACCAATATCATGCAATGCAGTTGGGTTAGTGAGATCACTTGAGTTATAACTTCCAGTCCCACATGCCATAAACAAAGCCTGTACAATTGCAAGACCATAATCACCCCTGGGACCCATTCCTGCAGAGGCAACACGTGACAAAAAATTCACACAGGGATATAAAATGATTGGTTGGAAATAGAAGTCTGCTGGCCTGGAATTCTTTCAGCTTGGATGAGGTGAATTTTATGCTGAGGAAGATGAATAATAGCAATAAGCTATTATCAGCTGTTGTTATCTTGGCTAAACTTCCCCAGATGTCAGTGGCAGTTTCTCCTGAATAAGGTGGGGTTGGATTTGGTAATACTTGACTTCCATGTGACATTTTACAACAGCTAGAAAAAGGTGGGTTTTTTTCTGACTCTGTGATTTAGAGACAGAATTCAATGTTTAAAATGGCAGTGCTGCTGTAAGTGTCTCAGACACTGCAGAGACCATGCAATTTCCCACATTGCACAGAACATGATAAAATACTACCCTCAGATCTATGTAGGCCTCAAACAGGCAAATGCTTTTTTCCTGTGAGTTATACCACCCACATTTGTTTCCTTACCTGACTTCCATTGCCTGGATGTCATTCTGCAGTTATCAACACAGGCAATTGTACTTGAGATCTGATATTTAGCCAACAGCTTGATTCCCTTGTCACGCTATAATAGTTAAAATGTGTCCACTGTTATTATTTTGGTTATCCCTCCTTTATGAAGAGATGCCAAGAATATATCACCTTCTATTGCTCTCACTGAAGTTTATTGCTATAGGAAGACCACTAATTTATGAAACCATCTCCTGTGTGGCAGCTATAGTTGACCATATACAATCATTCACACAGAGACACTATAAATTAGCCTGGAATGTTTTACCTGTGACTTTTCTGTAATATTGTTCTCTGGTTTATACTTACAGAAAATTAAAGAAGCCAAAAGACTTACTCTCCTTTTTGCCTCTTAGAAAGGATTCTGACTTTTCAGCTGTTCTCAAGTTACTTAGTGTCAGACAAATTCCTAAAGACCCACTTCAGCAAAGCATTTAAGAATGCACTCAAGTAAAATAAAAAGATTTATTAGTAAGAACTGTAAAGTAAATATCAAAGCAAGATAGTGTGAGAAAGTTCCATTTTTTTTTTGTTTGGTATTTAATACCTCAGTGTATTGAGATGCTTAATAAAAATACATAGGATATTATATTGTCTGAAGAACTGAAAAAAATGGGTAAGGAAGGATAGGAAGATTTGCTCTGCCTGGCAAAAGATACATAGTAAACCTGTAGAAAAATCTACATTAGTAGCAAGTTTATGCTAAGAAGGGATGTTTGAACGACCACATCAAGGGTTTAGAGGTACATTTATTACATTCAGTGGATGCAATCAACTGTGTAATAAGCATATTGTTAAACAGACCAGTATTTCTATTTAAATAAGTACAATGCTAAATTTGGACACTCTCAGGCCTCATCAAGCATTTCATTGCTCTCATGGAATCTCCCACAGTTCCACTCGGTACAAAGATGTAAACTAAGAGGAAATTCCTTAGCAGAAATAGCTGCCTTCAGTGTCTCCAGCTGAACTGGAATTAACAGAGAGCCTTTAAGGTAGGAAGATGTAAATATCACATGTGACAGGTCACCGTTGCTTGCTGTAGCTGCCCTTTCCTTATCTTTAAGTGCTACTTTAACAACGAGTGAAGAAAGCTGTGCACTCCTGGGAATAGGGGAATTTATAAAATCCCAGTATCTCTTTGCCCTGGCACTTGTTCCGTGTATGCCACATGCTGTGGCATCTCGTATATAGGTATATTACATATGTATATATATATATATATATTAACTCTAGCACACAAAGGAACAAATGCCCTGGATAGCAGAGTTGTGGGACAGTTTAAAACCATGCTGTATGCTGAATTCATCACAATGACAGCTTCTCATTTGCTCCAAATGTCAAGGATCTTTGCCTCTGTTATAGCAAAACACTGTGTGGATAAGGGCTGTGATTGCCAGCTGCCCTGGATAGCCAAATTATTGCCTGAGTTCTGTTTACAGATTTACTGGAGACCATGCTGATTAGTACTTCTTTCTCATTTACTTTTACAGTTAGGTATTCATGGATATGCTTTTGCAATTACAAACAATGGATATATTTTGACTCACCCAGAACTCAGGCCTTTGGTAAGAATGCTATTTATTGATCTATTTTATTTAGCTGTATGTGTTGCATTTGTTTTTTTCTTAGTGTGAATAAACTTCATTGAAAATTAAGTACAATAGACAAGATACTTTATATTGTTTCATAACCCATCCTAGTTCTTAGTAAATTTACCTCTAGAAGGAACACTTAGCATGAAAAAACCCCAAGGAAAATAAATATACATGTTGCTTCTACAAAAGATGCAGACCTCCATTACTGCAAAATAGCAAAGCCAAAAATTGCTATAATTATGTTCACTTTACATTGAAATGGAATTTTGGAATGCTCTAGTGCTGTGTAATAACCCCTATTTTTCATGCTAAAGTGTTAAGGTTAATTTAATATATGTGCAGAAATTTCAATAAAGCATATTTTTAAGCAAAATAGGAACACTAGGGATTTTCTGTACTAAAAGAGAAATAGCAGCAAATTTTACCTTTAGTTTCCCTTATCATCTTGTTTGCATTAATCACAGCAAGAAAAATAAAGTTACTGTTATGCAATTGTTTATCAAGTTAACACCCCAGAGGCCTGGTGCATTCCTGGTTGCATCATTGTTTAGGAACAGCACTTCCAAGTGTTCCATCACCACTGACTCCCAGCAAAGCACGGGTATTAATAGTTCCACTGCTGTATCCACATGGCTGCCACGTGTGCTTCTCATGCAGGCACTCCAAGCAACGTCCAATTTCAACAATATTTCAGCAGAAATCAGAAATATTAACTGGGTGGATAATTTAATTTGAAAATAAAATTATTGACAAGCATGATTCATTAATCCATTAGCATATCTGAAGCCTTCGTCCAGCAAAAGAATTTGTCTTTCCAAGGTTTGGGCTAGCAATTATGCACTAAATCAACATTTGTATTTGCACTTAGTTCAGTTTTTAACTGGAGTAGAGCTTATGGTAAGTGCAACAAGGAAGCTTCAGTGGGTAAATCTGGCATCCCAGGTTTGCAAGCCATAGGAATATATTTGAAAGTTCTCTCTCTACATCGCAAGGATTTGATAACTCATGTCTTTTTGCTGTAGTGTCCCTTTCTCTTCTGGCAAATTACTTATTTCAAAATTTTTAGTATTTATCCACTGTAAAATAGATATTTTATAAAACAGAAAGTGATGAAGTCCAGGAACCGTGGATAGCTCTAAGTTAGGCTGACAGAGGGTGTTACCCTCTTCCTAATTTCTGATGTTTTGCTCTGGTGAGGCAAAAGTGGTTTCCTCTTACTATCCCTCACCAAATGTACATCCTGAAGGCACTTACTTCATTACCTTATACAATAGACTCTCTTTTTTAAATCAAAATATTGGGCAGTAGCCCATAAGCTGTCAGCTAGGGGAACTCATTGCGATATACTCATGGTCTGTTCATTTCAGGTTTTTAGCAGAGTCATTTTTACCTCTGAGTTCTGTCAGTGGTGGGTAATGAGAGTCTCCTGTTGACTTCAGTGGAGTTTTTGAGAGTGAAGTGATTGCTGGCCTGGGCCCTTGGTTTAATATTACAGGCCAAATCCTGATACCATTGTAAGATTCCATGAAATTTGTGACAATAACTATGTGAAAATAGGCCTGTAGATCTGGAATTAGCCAATTCACTAAAGATACTAGCTAAAATTATTTGTGTCTTAGAGTTACAGTCAAGCCTCGTTGATTACTGACTTGATCCACACTGGATTGTCCTGTTATTATATTTTCCAGCAGTGATGTAAAACTAGAATATTACTGAACTCCTGAGATCCTAACCCCATATCTATTAGTTCTGAAGCTGATGTACTGCTTTTTAAGGAATTGTCTTCTGGGACACAGAGCAGAGAGGCAGGATAGCAAACAGCACAGAATGCTTCCTGTTGCACCAGATTTCTATCTACCACCGAGCAGTGTATGTAATCATTAAGCTGGCTACATTTTTGTGCTGATTATTCTATTGGGTTTATATTTAAAAATGTTTTTCTTGGAGATTTCATCTCTTGTTTCTTCTGCTGGGTTTTTGAGTAAACTTGGCTTTCGGTGAGGATGACAGGTTGGGTGGTCGTGGGACGGATTGCCGGAAGGAGAGGAAGGTGCACCCCGAATCCTCGGTGGGTGCTGGCAGAGGCTGCGGCTGTTGCTGGAGCAGCCCCGGAGCGCAGCGCCGGCTGCGAGCTGGCCCCAGCCACTGTCCCACAGAGCGACCAGAAAGAACTTTTTGGTCCCGTTCTTTACAAGGCACTGGTAGGGTGATGAGTGCTGACAAACGAGTCCATAAAGCACGGCAGTGGGGAGCGAGGGGTCCCTCGGGAGCGGCTCCGGGAGGACGCGAGGCCGCTCCTTGCGGGGCGCTCCCCCGCGGGGTCCGAGCGCCCGCGGCTGCAGCGCGGGGCCGTAGCCGGGAGGTGGCGCCGCAGCTCCGCCCAGGGGCGCGGGGGCGGCGCTGCCCCGGCCCCGCAGCGCATTCCCGGGAAAGCCGCGCCGCTCACCCGCCTCGTGGGCTTCACAGCCTTTTTTTTCCTTTCTAATTTTCTTAATTTATTTTAATTCTTTTTCCCTTTTTTCCTTTTTCCCTCCTCCTCCCCCCCCTTTTTCTTTTGTCACATAGCTGAGGAGTATCCATTGTACACTTTTCTGTATTATGCCTTTTTTAAGTCTCCTTTCCTACCAAGAATACATCAGTGGGAACTCCAGATGGGAAAAATACTTTTTTTTTTTTTTTTTTTTTTTTTTTTTTTAATATTACCGTATCACAATGCTCCTATGGGCTGAGTTTGACTAAAAGTCTATATTTTTACAGAGCGGTATTTTATGTTCCAAGAGAAAACATTTTCAGCTGTATCATGTTATTTGGAATATTATATTCCGTTGAAAACCACTACCTACTTCCAATTAAAAAAAGAATCAATTGTTTGGGAGATCAAAAGTGGATTTTTAGATTTTTCCTAACTTGGTGTCTGAGGCTCCTTACCCATGTTGAAACATGGACATGAGGAACACAGTTTTCCTCTGTTGCGATTATGGCAGATTTAATCTGCTTTTCAGGAGCCTCTTAACACTTGTGGTGTGTGCCAGGTGTTACACCATTAGGTTTTAAAATGAAAATATGTCATGGTGATGATGTTACAGTTTGCCAAAGAAAAGAGTTTACTGAATGTAAAGGAAGAATGAGAAACAAGGGGTAAATACTTTTTTCCTGCCCTTAAAAACAACCACCACATTAATTGTGGCTGACTGCTCATTACTGTAACTGTCACTCTGCAGCCTGTTAAAGGTTGGTGCCAGAGGAAAATTGCTTTCTTAGGGAAGTGTAGTGGGATTGCAAAGAAATTAAGGAATGTCCCTGGAAGATGAGTGTCTGCCACAGTCACAGATCACCACCCTTGCAAACCTTGTCTGGTGTGTTAGGGGTTTGTGCTGCTGCCTCTCAGCCCTAATGTTTGTCTGGTTTTCAACAAATAATAGCAAGGTTGCTACCAGTTTTTGTGAAGTCTGTGGCTTTTTTGATTCATGGTTAGCAACAGGATTTGTATTTTTGTTCAGGGAGTGGAACAGGGGTGGTTTTTTTCAGTAATTACTAGGTTCATTTAGGGTAGAATACTCAGAGCTCCTGAACAAGGAGGCTGAGTTTCTTAATTAAAGAAAATATGCCTTTAAAGATAAATGCATATGTTCTGGAATAAAATTGCATCTTTTGTTTGCATTCTACCATTTTTTAAATAAATCAAGGTTAAAAATGTGTTCTGATTTATGAATTAATCTAATATCATCCCTGCTTACTATAGATTTTGTAGTGTTTCTGGGTTTAAATCAAAACCCACTATCTCTGAGAAGATTGAGACATTTATTCTTACTCTCAATATAAGCTCTGGAAGGCTTGTAATGTGGGGTTTATGAATGGCTGTTTGTGAATGCTCTTATCATTGTAAATGAATTCAATGAATGCCTTGTTTTCTATACAGGGATGTACATCTTTCATTTGATCAGGCTTGACTGGGAAAGTGACATCTAGAAATCAAAGCCTCTCATATTACAATGCCTTCCCCAAAATATATTGGTGGTTCAGGTGCCTGAGTAAGTTACCATTTCACCCTTAGAATGTGGACAGTCACCGTGCATTATATTAATCTAAACGACCTGGAGTGTTTGAAGATTCTAGATCAGTATTAAGTCTTTTGTAGCTGTAAATTTTGAGAAAATTTGTTTCTCTTCGTATAGAAAAACACAGAAACCCAAGTGTCAGGGGAAACATTAATGCCCCACTTAAGCAGTGTTAGCCTTTCAGAAGCAGCAAATCTCATTTCTCTCTGGGGAGTCCTGCCTGGAACGTAAGATAACCTACACTTACCCTTGCTTTATTCATTGACTCCATAAAACTCTACAGCTGTAGCTGACAGCAGAATATTTAAATGATTTGAACAGCGTAAATGCCTCACGTTCATTTAAATAACTGAAGAATTCAATCACTTGAATGCCAATGATTATTCCTATTGGAGTTTACATTTCAAAAAAGACAGCCCATCTGAATCCCTGTGAGAGCATTAAATTGCTATCTAATTAGAAGTGCAAAATTACATATATTTAAAAGATAATTAAAGGTTTGAAGGCTGTTGAATAACTGGTTGTACATATAAATGAATCACTGAAAATTTGTTAGCAATATGTGAAGCTTTCTTTCATTGTTTGCTTTTAGCTTTGAAGTTAGGTATAACTGAGCTCAAGGGTTTAAGTCTGGTAGTATTAAGATAAAGGCAGATGTTTTTAATTATTTCTACTCAAACCCCAAATAATTATAAGCAGCTGCCAGTTTTACATAATCCCAAATGATAAATCCTGAGAATGCAAATAAAATCCCAAATAGACGGGTTGTTTTCTTCAGTGGAGTAAATCACATCCATGTTTCTGTGATAATTGACTGCAACCCACCTGAGAACGTGAGCTCAGCCCATGAACTCCTTGACCAGGCTCAAGGTGTGGGAGTTAAAGCTGGTATTTTTTATCGACTTTTACTTCACCCTGTATATTTCCATATTGCTTTATCATTTTAAACATTACTGCACCATTTCAAAAGCAAACACATGTTAGGAGGGTAAGTAGTCAGAGTTAGTTAAATACATGTGGCAGAAGAACTATGTTCTATTGTTTTGCTAGAGGGTTCTCCTGTGTACATGGCACATCTAATAGTTCCTACTTTTTCTCTGCCTGGAAACTTAGAATTAAATTATTCTCTTTTTCCTAGCAAATGACATGGCTCCTGTTTTCAGCTTTTCTCTGCAGTAGTTCTGCAAAATTTATGCTACAGCAATTTTTCACTGCCATCTGGCATGGAGAATCAATCCAAAATAACTAGTTTCTACTACCAACCATGACCTAGGAACTTCTGGATTAACATCTTAAATATTAGGCTGGTCATGAAAATCTGTTTTCGGACAGGGAAGTTGTTTTTCCTAAGAGAATCAAGGTGTTACCTTTTTTAATATTAAACTAAGGAGGTGTGTATAGAGAGAAACCTTGTTTTTGACTGAGCACCTATTAGTGTTCTACAGATTCAAGGCTAAGTGTAGGTCAATAAGAGATCATTTGAGGTTGCAAACTGGATGGAAACTGTGAAATTAAAGTATCACAAATGACAAACCAGGATCATGTGAGCAGAGAAAAAAGTATTCCAAATGAAATAAAGAGCTTAAAGGCCAAGCAGTAGTGATTTAGATTAAGATGCTGCTTCTCACGTATCCCCAGGCAGAATGTTTTGGGGCTAAGCAGCACGTGGTGAATGAAAGCTCAGTCACTGGGGGTGATGTCATATTATCAGGTTATTAGCAGGCAAAGCAGGGAAGGGGATTTTTCACTACTATTGTTGATTTGTTTGTTTGGGGGGTTTTTGTTGGTTTTGTATGTTTGTATTGGGTTTTTTATGTTTTGGGGTTTTTTTTGTTGTTGTTTTCTTTTCTTGTTGTTGTATTTTGGTGGGGCTGTTTGTTTGTTTGTGTTTGGGGTTTTTTTTACATCAAGCTTTCCCCTTGCACAGTCCCCGCAGTGGGAGCAGTGGGACAGAGCAGCAGCTTGTGCTGGGAGGGCTGGTGAAGGTCTTGGAGGTTGCATTGACCATGGGAAGTCAGGTCCAAAGCAGTTTCCACCCCAAGAGCTGCCGGCTTTGCTTGACAGTCAAAGTCACCCCAGACAACAAATAAGTGGTAACTTTACTGTGTAGAGTCTGAGAGAAGGGAGGGAGCTGAATAACTGCCCAGACCAGGGAATTGCAATAAACACAGTGCACACAATCTCTGTCTATTTAAAACTGTGTGGAAAAAGGTGTTATTTTAGTTAATTATGCTTTTCTTCTGATATTTGTTCATTCAAGCTTTCCTATCAGACTTTGTAGATAAGAATACCTTTGCAGGATGGCTTAGTGCAAGCTACAGTTATAGAAACAATTATATTGTGTATTTTATTATGTAGAATTCAAGCTCAGCAAAATATATTTGCATATGTTCATTTGTCTCCTCTAAACAAAAGAAAAAGGGGTCATTCTCAAAGCCTGATGAGATTAATACCTTCTCCAAATTTTGAAGTGCTAATTCAAAACGATGAAACTTCATTGAATGATGCTATGTTTTAAATTAGGAGGAGTTTTTTCAGTACCTAATTCCTTACTTTTGCACATATTAGTAGTTTGGCAATGGAGAGCTATTCCTTGAAATGGTTTTACCTCTCTAGGTTTTGGTTGCTCTTTAGTAGGTACTTTCTTACTACAATATTTTCTCACAGATGATTCCACACTGTGGCCTGGAAAGTTCACTAAAATCTAGTGATGCTTCCAAGGCTGCTATCACAGCAACTTCCTCTCTCCTACCTCCCCGTTATCCAGACAGAGCACGTCTGAGAAATTCCAATCACCTTAGACCCAAGATTGCAGCTGTTAGGATGCAGCTTGCTCTGTCCTTGATCGGATTACTACACTCTGACTCTATAAACATGTGTCTGGTCATATTCAATGCAGATGGTTTGGGACTGCTTGTGTTAAAAAAAAAAAAAAAAATTAAAGCAAAGAGTTTAATAATGGCACATGTAAATGGTTGTGTACAGGGTGGTGAAAAAACATGGTTCAGTCTTTAAGCAACACACGTCACACGTTGTTTGAATCATCCAGTGCTGTAAGAGTCAGTCTCAAACAAAAGATACTGAGTGAGATAAAGCTCATTCTAATGGAAAAACCAAATCCTGTGTTTTTCTCACAAACAATAAGTTAGAACCATCCTGCTGTTTTGGGCGAACCAAAAGTTGCTTCTTTTGCAGTCCAGATATTTAACACTTTTCAGTATAATTTTTTTTCCCTCCCAGGGGTTAACTGCTATATAATATGACCTCACATTTTATACTAGCCAAAGATTAACAGCACACATTTTAAATCTAGCTCTTTTTCTCCTGTACTTAAATCAGAGTAATTTGGAAGAATTCCTAGTTTCTATCTTTCCCAATGGGTCCTTAATGATTTTTTTTTCAATGCTTTATAGTAATCTCGCAGATGGGTTTGGCTTCAGGCTTCAATCAGTATTTTATACTTTACCCAGGAGCCTCAGAGATAAAAGGTTAGATTAGGTTTGCTACCAGGGAAGAAGATATAGATGAATGCAATTTTTAAAACCTGGGGCATTGCTTCAATGTCCAGGAATAACTTTTACTATGAAACTAATTAAGCAATAAAACTAGAAAGAAGCTAGAGAAGAATGGGCATTTCAAGATTACATTTATGAAGTATTTTATATCTGATCTGCTTGCATTGACGTTTGATGCCCTGGTTACATAAGCATAATGTAAATTTACTGCTTGGAATAAGGTGATATCTTCATGAAGATTATGTACAAATAAGTTTTGTATCCCACCATTCCTGCAGGTTGGTTTTGTTTTGTCTGCTGTCCTTTTCTGAACTATATCAATCTGTTCTTATTGAATTACTGTGCAGGCAGTTAAACAGTAGCCCCTAAAGTGTAATTGCTGAATAAGGGGTCGGACATCTCAATACCTTGTAAGTTCCTGTCCTAAATACATTTAAGTGCATTTGCAGCTCCTTTGAATCCTTATAGAGCCTAACTCTTGCTTGACCATTATGAATTTTTATGACATGAATGCTTCTGATTCTTTTCTGCAGAACTTTGGATTTTTATCCAGCCCTTCATTTGTTTGCTTTTGGTTTTTGCTCCCTGAGTGCAAGGTGTGGAATCCATATGATTAAAGTAAACCCTATAATCAGTATGATGCAAATGGTTTGCCTTGGGTTTGAAGCCTACTTCTGTCAGACACACAAGATCAACTTTTCTTGGCCTAAGCAAGGATTTGCACGTCTGAGAATGCAGTATAGCCTAGAAGCTCTTCAACATCTGTGAGGGAGGATGTAATTAAACATTGGAATCAGTACAGGAGCTGTTTGCTCTACTCAAATGATGCCAGCTAATGTCTTTGCAACACTGTTCAGCTCTCAGTATTTCAGAGCTTGACTGTAACCATTTCTGTACTAGAATGACTGCATCAGATCAAAGATTTATTTCGTTAATTGGTGCAGCCACAGAGAATAGATGTAGTTATTCCCTGTAAAGATTAAAGATAATATTGATATGGCTGCAGCCATAATGAAAGGCTTGCAAAACACAGCTACAGAAATCAAGCCCTGGTAATGAATGGGATGTTATCCTCTCATATGTTCTTGTGAGATTTAATTATATTGGCTGCAATTTTTGTGCTTCAGTATTTGGGTATAGTTATGTCTCTGGCTGTCAGGGCTGACAGGTAGCAAGAATTAATTGTAGAACTGAGCTGCCAGAATTCAAAGTCCGGTGTATAGGCATGTACTGAAAGCAGAAGTTCTTTACATCTCCCTACCCATCTGTTGAATAGTTGAAGGTGAGAAGTAGACAACCTTCTTAAAAGAATAGTGGATTTTAGCAGAGGGCAAGAAAAGCACATGAAACACTTTTCAGTAGCATCTGCATTGCTTCTCAAAACTTACACCAACAGAGTTTCTGGGATTTCTTTTATTCAAAAGAATGAGAATTGACTCGGAATTTTATCCCACAGAATTTCCTAAAGGAACTGTCTGTAAGAAAAATTGGAGTATCCAATTTTTTCTGAGTAAAAATTAAAGAAGCTCAGTGAAGCCAATGCTAGGAGAAATTTTACAGTGCTACCAGTATCTCAGAATCTCTTTGTGTTTATGATGCTATACTCAATATTTTTAAAGGTTTTCTGTTCAGGAAGATTTATGTTGTTCCTATTTTTAAGTATTGTGGTTTACAAAAGCAACTGTGGGATTTATATGAGAATTTTTAATTCAGGGAGGGAAAAGTCAGGATGGGAACAACCTTCTTAATGCTCAGACAGCAAGGTTGTTCCCTTGGTCTTTCTGTACTCTGCAGAACATGATTGAAAGTGCCCACGCCACTGGTTGTGGTGATGAATTGCTTGTCTCAAACACTGACAGGTTTGGTTTATGGTGTAGGTGGTCCTGGCCTGAGGAATGAGAATCAACCATATCTATATTGCTTTGCAGGTACAGTTTGTCTCCTTCTCTGATGCTGCTGAGGAGTCACAAAAACAATCTGGGGATATTTCACAGCATCCCAATATCTCCTGTCATACTTCATAAAAAGACTTGTGGTTTCTCTTGATAAAAGACCAGATTTCACCTTATGCCAATCCTCTCCCAGTTTTAATTTTTTTTCAAATGTAGTTTCCTAATTTTACTTAACTGGTCAGGATCTTTCTTCACAGGTCTTCCTAAATACTATTTTCTTCCCCAGAGCCAGGTTTGTGTGGTTACACTAATAGGCTGATTTTGAATGTTCAGCAGAGGGCAGAATTTCCCACGTTATAAACACCTCAGTGTCAAATTAATTTGTCACAAGAATGTTTATTTTAAATGTGCGATTTACAGCGTAACAGTGAGTAATGATAAAATCCCCTACATTATCATTAGTAGTATGTTACTTTCCCCCTTGTAGATAAAATGAGGTATCAGCAAATGTTAACACCATACTTCCCAAAGACTTGCATCTTATCTTGTTTGAAGTGAAATGGGTAAACATTTTGTTGATAAGATTACAGTAAATATAACTTCCTGTACAGCTGAAAGAGCCAGTTGGAGCTATTTAACATAAACTGCAAGATCCAAGGTCTCATGTATTTTCCATATGAGAAGAAGAAGTTACAACAGCTGAGTTTGACCTCCCTGTGTGTCCATCAAGAAAAGCTCTGCATCATGGCAAGAGGTCATGCAAATAATCATGTGATGTAGGTTTTTAGTTCACAGGGAACATTGATGCAGCAGTATGGTGCGCTTTGTGTGAATTAAGCTACTTACAGCTGAGTGTATTGTTTACCGTCAGCATGCATTCAGAAACTTTTTAAATATTCTGATGCAAAAATTGTTGTGCAAATAAAACAGGATATGCTAAATATTTCACCTTTTTTATACCAGTATGAAGAGGGGAAGAAACGAAGAAAGCCCAACTACAGTAGTGTGGATCTTTCTGAGGTTGAGTGGGAAGACAGAGATGATGTGGTAAGTGATGTGTTGCTTTAAAACCCTGTCAGAAGACATTGTTGCATCCCACTACTGTACCTGGAAACTGTTTAAGTAGTCATTAGAGAGGCCACCTGACTGCTCTCAGGAAGGGAAGGACAATAGTCCCTTTTATTTCGTTCAGAATTTTATAACTGTTTTGTATTGCTTCTTCCGTACATATGCCTATACCATAAACACAGACTCTTTGTATTTTTGGTAAAACTCATCACCTTTGCAGTCTCCATACATCCCATTGTGTATTTGTGCTGGATAGCAAATATAGCCCTAGAAACAGGAATATAATGTCTCCTTAGAGCTGGCCCAGACAACCGCTGAAACTCAGAAATGAATTGATCTTCTTTCCATGACATCCTTCTTTCCTTAATGGAAGTAATGGGGGGTGTTGTACTTAATGTACAAAGTCAAAAAATGAATAAACAAAATTGGATTCTTTGACCTGTGTGCAGAGCAGAGTTTCACTCCAAACTCTAATTTCAGACACATGGGTAGCTGCAGGAGCATAAATTCTGTGTCTATCACACAATGCTTTCCATTAACCTCATTTTTCAGTACTCCATCTACCCTGTAGTTCACTCTTTATCTTACTCTTTCTTACCTTTCAGGCTTAGCCTTTTTGCAGTACTGTTTCAAAAGCTTTCCTTATGTCCATGGCTTAACCTTTGCCTGTTCTTTCTGTCACTTCCTCAATAAATCTGATTTGTTAGGCATGATTCGTTTTGTGTGAATCTGTGCTGACTGTCCCTAATTAAATCGTAACTTTCCAGGTGTTCGTCTTTCTGTCCCATAATTTAGTTTTTCCCATAAGGTCCTGCCTGCCAAAGTCACGACTAGCATGTCTGTATTTTTCATAGATGTCTCCTCGATCCCTTCTCAAATATCAGTCCTGTGTTAGCTTCTCTCAAGTCCCTCTACCTCTGCTTTTCCAGGGAGATTTGAATACATCCACTGAAGGTTCCCATATTTACTTTGTCATGTCCTTCCGAAATCTGGGATGGATCACGTACAGCAGCCCCTGGAGTCTTGTCAGTCTTCAGATGTCCTAATTTCTTGATCCCTGTTCTGACATAAGTCTATATTTTCTTTCTCCCTTACAAAATATATATCTTGCATTCCTCTCTCTCTCCACCCCCTTTGTGAATAGTGAAACAGTTCATCTACGTTTTAAGCAACGTCTGTTTCACCAGGTGATAGATTGTCCTCAGCCTCAGAGGCCATTTCACTTCCTAGGTTGAAGTTTTCTGTTGGAGTGCACACACAAACTTTTTCAACGTTTTTATAGCTTTGTGTCATTTTCCGTGCACACGCTATTTAAGGTTTCCTCATAAGATTTTCATATATTGTAGCAGCTTTCTGCAGTCTTGGCAATCTCATTGGCCTCATGTTTTATACCCTGCTTTTCCTCTTATCTTTGATCAGTATTACTCAACCAGTTTCTCTACTAATGACCTTTTAAAATTTCCTCTTTCCTTTCAAATGTTATTGCTGTGCTTACACACAGATTTTAAACCTTCATGATTTTTCTTCTTGTTATTTCTCTTTGGTTTGTCTTCTTTTTTTCTTTATATTTCTTCCATTATTTCTTCTGTTTGGTTTTCACATTTTTAATCCCTCGTTTTTAATCTTATATCTTAGTAGAAGTTAATCTTATAACTTAGTAGAAGTTCAGTGGTTTAGATAATGGAATATTGAGCTATCTTGGTGACATTGAAAATCAAGTTTTATTTGTAGTTGAGATCCTATCTGAGTACACATGAAAGTCCAGATTCAGCTCTCTCTAAGTACTGCCTTTGACTGACACCCCTAAGCTGTGTCACTTTTTCTGAAAATGTCTAACAAAAATTGAGTTTTGTCTGTCTTAAGGGTGCAAAATTTTTATTTCACATTTTGATGAAAATATATGTATACATTACATCTGAATCTTTTCCTTTCACCTATAAAACACATTTCTTAAAAATGAATTTTTAATTGTAAAACAGAAACAAGCTACATGTGGCTCTGCTTCACCCAAGGCCTTGGATTTGATGTTCTTGATTTTTTCCAAGCTTGGGTAGTAAAGCATTGTTTATTCAACTGCAGAGCAAAAGAATTAATGCATTCATATAGCTGCTTTTAATAACATAGACTACTACTGGTATATTTTTCTCCCATGAAACACTTCTGTAGAAGCTGATTAAGACATTTTCTTACTTTTTGCCACATTAATTTAATGGTTACATAGTTTTCCAAGAATATAGAATGATCTCATACTACAGCAGTGAAACTGAGTTGCTAGGAATTGATTGAAAGATATTTTGTTGAAGGAGCAATAATGCTTATTACTCTGAGAAGTGAAGACATAGGTTTTCTCCAGTGATCCAATAAGGAAAAGGTGGCCACACTAAGGTTAGAATTTTTTTCACCACGAAATATTGTTGTCATAAATATATCAGCTCATTTTCCAGGTTAACAATACCTGCTATCTTGCTGTTATGACACTTTATTAGAAACAGAAATTTCAGCATGAGCTTGTTAAGTTAGCAGTGTCTTCCAACAAATACACGGTACCAAAGAGGAGAAGTTTCAATTTGGACAGAAACCTTTTTCTCATTAACTTACTTAAAATGGTTCTATTATAATTTCTAGCTGAATGAAATATTTTTTTCCCAAATAAAGAAAGACCATGAATGAAGGTTTTGGGGCTTCAAGCCAACTGAGGCAGTACCTATTTTATGCATTTGAGGAGGGAGAGGAAACTACAGAAGAGCTGAGAAACCGGATTACAAAGCCAAGAAATGCAATCACAGCAAGCAGAAAAAAAAAAAAAAAAAAAAAAAAAAAAAAAAAAAAAGACTAAAACTCTAAATCCTACATGCAGACTTGATCTTAAACACTACTGAGAATTTGGAGATCCTTTTAGTAAATCTATGACTTGCCTGAGGCTTGTGGGAGGAATGGGTCTTGGACAACTGCAGGCACCAATAGGAGAAAAATGAAAACCATGTTAAAGATAAATGGAACTGTTCTGTAAATGTTAGAAAGTAGATGGTTAATTAAGACCAGCTCTCCAAGTCCAAAACCACAAAACTTAAAATAGGAAACTATTTCCAGAATTGCCTATTATGTATTGTTAAAAAAAAAATCTACAGTAAAATATATGGTTTATTTTATATATGCCTCCAGCTAAAAATTATTCTTTTACACTCATTGACAGAAGAGTAAGACTGTTAATTCAAATCTAGATGCCCTAGAATTAAATTTAAAGAGCTGCAAAGTTTGCAGTTTTTGATAGGTCAACCATGATCAACTTGTTTGTGAGATATTTCACTGGCAAGTTTGGTCATTCTCTTTTCCCTCCATACTAACTCAGGAAGCCTGCAGAGTGCACTGATATGTCTTGTCTTCACAAATTCTCATTAAACCTCGACTGAATTGCTCAATCTGGCATGAGGCACTGTAGAACAGGAGATGCTTATTCAGCAAGAACATGATGTTCAAAATTGTGTTCAGACAGATAAGCAGTAGAAGAGGCATAAAAATCTCATTTTGTCAATATTTTCCAGCATTTTAAATGCTGCATTCATTAGTAATAGTGCAATTTTCAAATTGTAATAAGGATTACAGCTTCAAAAGATCTATAGGTGCTTTTTCCCATAACAAGTAAAATAACTCACCTCTTCCATTAGTAAATCTATGAGTGTTCAAATGAAATATTTCCATTTATGGATGGTGTAACTGTTAAACAGCAACCTTTTTATTTCTTCCCTGAAGTCCTGAACTGATAGGTAGACAAAGTCAAAATCCTAAGGCTGAGGATTTCTCAAAAAACATAT
Source organism: Corvus hawaiiensis (assembly GCF_020740725.1). Taxonomy (NCBI): domain Eukaryota; kingdom Metazoa; phylum Chordata; class Aves; order Passeriformes; family Corvidae; genus Corvus; species Corvus hawaiiensis. The sequence continues at coordinate 16,442,566 of NC_063223.1, read as the reverse complement.
CTTGTCTTTCTTCAGTTTCAGCCCAGAGACCCTGACCTCAGACCAGTTGTGCTGGGGTGGCCTGTCCTCATCCCTGGGGACACTGCTGGTCATTTTGGCTTACAGACCCGGGAGATGGTTGTGGGGTTTATTACTCCTTTTTGTCATCATGGCACGTTCACCTAAGAGAGAGGCTGTGTGTCCCTTGGGAGGAAGACTCTTCTTTCCTAGGGAGCAACAAGGTGTGCTAGGGGAAGAGTTTTTAGGGATGATGGGCCAGGGACTTTGCAGCTCCCAGGTTTGGGAGTGTGTACCTCATGCAGAGAAAAAAGTGTTTGTGGTGATCTAAAAAGTAACAGATTTAACTTGCAGAGAAGCAGGTAAATCATTATGTATAAACCCTTTTCCATTTGTTTTCTGTTTTCCCTAGCTTCCCTGAATTTTTTGCTTATAAAGCAATGAAATATGTTTTTGAAGGGGATTTAAAATGTCTTTTGGACGACTCTGAGAGGGAGAGGTCCAGGCCAATTGTTAAAGTTGTGACTGACCTAGGGCTTGCACTACAGCGCTAAAGTTTATTACCTTGCAAAGGGTGCCTGGACACCAATGGGCAACCAGAGGGAATTGCAGAGCACTCTAGCTGTGTGTTTCCACTGAATTATGTTACTGATCAAATATCATTTGGGCTGTCATTCTGGTTTTTGTGGGCTAATGTTAATTTTTGATGCAGTTAGGATGAAGTTTCTGGTGCTTGTTAAGGATGCAGTCCAATGTAGATTCTTAAACAGAATAAATAGTGTAAGATAAGTGGGGTTTTCTCCTTTTTTTTTTTCTTTCTTATTATCTGTGTCATAGTTGATGTATTTAAACACTGGGCCCTGGTCTAACCAGCTAAATCCAGCTGGGAGGCTAGTTCTTGCCTTCCCATGCAGGAACTGCGGAATAGTAGTCGGTTACACTGTTCATCCCAAATAAAATCCAGATTACTACACATAAAACTATTTTACTATGAAGGATGCTGAGAGCTCCTATCTTATGTACCTTAGCTTAAAATTGTATGGCAGGAGCCTTGGCCTATACAGAAACTAATAAAATCTGTGAGTGAGTTCCTCAGTTTGTAGTAAAACTATGGAAAACGAAGAAATTAAGAAAATTGAGTACTACTTAGGCTAAATGAGTGTACTGGAGAGCTCAGAGATAAAAGGATTACAGAAAATGCAAATAAAGGAATTGACACACATTTCCTTCATTTCAGCTCCGAAATGCAATGGTGAACCGGAAAACAGGAAAATTCTCCATGGAAGTGAAGAAGACAGTGGACAAAGGGGTACAATGTCTAAAATATTATTCCAACTAAATTTAAAGCAAACAGATAATTTTTAAAATTATTTTTAAGGTTGCTATAAATATGGTTCCCTGCAGTATATATTTTTTCGCTCACTGAATGTAAACATTGCTTCTAATTTTGTCAGTGACTGACCACTTGATTTTTTTATACATTTCTTATAGCAAACTAACTTCTTCCCCTCTCCCTTTCTGACTTGTTCTGAATCTAGAAGCGGGTACTGGTGATGACAAATGACTACTATTACACAGACATCAAGGGTACTCCATTCAGGTAGAGCCGGCCATAATAAATGGATGTTTCATCTGACTCATTGGATTTGTGCTTATACAGAGCTTGTGAACTCATTAAAAGCTCATCAGCAAAAGCTGACAGTGAAATATCCCTGGACAATGCTGGAAACTGCAAGGAATAGGAGCCTACCAGCATTCCTTTCAGCTTTTCCAGGGATGGAAAGTTTGTGCAAGCTCACACAGGCAAACTCACAGTGTTTGTCATGGCTTACGTTTCATTGAAAAAATATTCAGTTGAGGTTTACATTGAACGAAAGGCTTTCGCAGGTACTTGGAGAGCTATAAATACTATAATCCATTTAAGTAACTGCATCTTGAGCCCCATTTTATTTTTTTTTTCCCCACAACAAGAATGTAATGTAAAATGAGATAGTATTTCACTTCCAATTTGAGGTTTGGATGTTTTCTTTCTCTGAACTACCTTCAGTGTATTTGTATAACTAAAACCGAGTAAGTCGGCAATTTTGGCATGCGTATGAGGAGTAAAAAAAAAGAAAGGAAAAGGAAAATGGGTAGTCACTTTAAAAATGCTCATATTTGAACTAGAAATAACCCACTAACTGTACCTTGCACTTAAGGTAGGAGTTTGGCAGTTGTGATACTCAACTGAAATTTTCTTCAATGGAACAGTTTCACATAACCTGAGCTACATTACCCCACAGAGAAATTATAAGCACATTTCTCTGACCTCTAATGCATGTTAAAATTTACTCATGGGTGGTATTACTCAGTGGGTTTTTTGCTTGGTTTATATTTTGTGGAGTTTTTTGTGGTTGCTGTTTGTTTTTCTTGTTTGTTTGTTTATTTGTTTTTCTTTGGCACTGACACTCTTGCACTATTAAGAAAACAGAAATGGGGCTACATACATGCCTGTAGTGCCAGTTATGGTGCTAAGGACAGAAATATAGTTAGGAAAACAGTTCTGGTTTTTCCAACATGTTATGTATCTAGTTTTGGGTTGTTGTACAGGTTTAGGACAACTGCAGGGGCACCACTTATTAAAATATACAATGTAGTGTCAAAGATGTTTAGTGTTCAGCCCTTTCCCAGACTGAGCTGTTCATTGCAGCTTGTGTGCTCTTGGATTTGTTGCCTCTACGTGTCCTTCAAATATCAGCCCATGCATTTGCAGTCTTGCTGATTGCCAGCAGATTCCTAGCCCAGGATAATCCCCTTCAATGAATGAGTGAATGCCACAAGGTATTCCACGTTTTTGTTCAATAGCAAGAGGCATGGGATCCCCCCAGCCTCTTCATTAAACTTGGATGTTTTAAATGGTAGACTGAAAACCAGACCAAAACACAGCATATAACTGTTGAGAATTTATGAAACTGAAGTCAATACAAAAGAGCTATACTAACTAAAAATATGAAACACAGAAAAAATTTGTCCAGGAGGAGACATATTTGAAATTCTTTTCTTCTCAGTAGCTTCATCAATTCCCACATTTCTGTAGTTTCTCAACAGCTTAGTCTGATTTACAAAAAATACCTCCTTCATTGTAAGGCCATGAACATGTTCAAGGCTCAGCTGAAGAAATCTCATGCTGGGTGAACAGCAGTGAGCTAAGAGGGGCTCATTTATTAGTTTGCCAGGGAATAATGGTTTACTGCACCTCTAAGCACACATAAATACAGCCAATTGTTGCAGGCACATCAGAACTGAGACATCATTGAAGCAACTAATTGAACAATAAATATAATTGGTGAGGGTTTGGAAACAGACAGTTTTAAGTTAATCATAGTACACGAGCTGGAAACGTTCAAAATGAAAATAGCTCTGAATGTCTGCTGTTTGTCTCACAGATTTCAAGGTCTGCTTTATTTCTCTGCACAGTTTAGGTGTGGCTCTCTCTAGAGGACATGGAAAATACTTCTTCAGAGGGAACGTAACTGTAGAAGAAGGTAAGGTACCTACCTTCTCATGTGGCTTACACAGTAGTTTTATTGTTGATTTGGTAGTTCCTAAAGCTTGTACATTAGTCTGCAGATTCCATAAGGGAATTAGATTTTTCTTTTTTTCTTTTTTCTTTAAAGATCTTTTGCTTCACAGGATTTTAAGCATACTCAGACTGTTTGTGAATCTTCTTTAAATGGAATCATCTTCCATCCTCCTCTCTCAATGTTCCAGAGAAAAACTCATGGCCAATGTTAATAATTTGTGGTGTTTTCTGAATGAAGTAACAACTAACACAGTAATGGCTATTGGTTTTGTTCACAGACTATACATTGTGAAATCTTTCACAGCACAACTGTTTTGTACATTATCTACAAGGATTTACATGTTTATAATAGCAGTAGAGGTACCCAGGGAATGACCTGTTCTTTGGTTTCGCTTAAATCCCCAACTAAATGAATGGAGGAGTCAACTGTGTGTGGTGATAAAATTGTTCCGCAAGAAAGTTTCTGAAGATGAAGGAAGTGTGGAGGCATTTCAGCAGGTTGAAGGGAGGGTTGAAAATTTTAGAAGCTGCTGAACAAAAGCTGTTTCAGTAGAGGAAAGCTTTCAGATTTTATGCTGAAGTCTCTATTTCTGGTTCTTCTTCTTGTTTTGTCAGTGATGTTAAGACAGTTAATTTGTTCAGGGCTTTGTTCCTTGGCTGTGTTTTGGGGCATGAATATGTTCTTGTACTCAGGAGAGGTATAAAAAGAAGTTCATTGAGGTTCAAGTACCTGCACAGCAAGTTCAAAAAAGGCACAGCATGAGGCTTGGAGCTACTCATTCCCCAGACTGTTCCAAACATACCTCTCACTGATGTTCTTTAATCCAGCCACACATCTCAGCCAGTCTGAGTCCCAGATGCAGCCCCAGAAATGTTAACATAACCATAACTAACTGTTCCTTCTCTCCCACTCTTACCTTCACTGATTCTCTCTCACTTCACCTCACTGTCCTCCCCAGGGACCACAGTTCTAATTCCTGTTTTGGCTTCCCTGCCTGCCTTAGTCACTGTTGCTCTGTCCTTGTTCGTTGTGTACTCTGGGGGGTTAAACCCAGATGCCTGCTGAACCCTATTTGCTTATTGTCTATTGATAAATGTTTTAAGAGTTTTTAAAATTGCCAAAGTACATTTTTATTGTGCTATATAACTAATGATATAGTTCTTATTTACAGGCATTTGTGTGACCTGTTAGTACAAAAAACCTTTTCTGAATGATCCCATAAATTGCTGTTTGTGTTCATGGGCTGTGTGCTTAGGTTTTGAGGGAATTGTTCTTAATGATTTTTTTCTTTATTAGAGAAGGAGAACAACTCCCATGAAATGAAAAGTGTGTATTTTAGCATACAGAACTTTACTGGCCAAAGAGAATGAGGGAATATGAACAGGAGTCTGTTCCCATTTTGCATTTGTCTTTGCTCAAATTTTCTTCTAAACTTTAAATATATTATGTGAATAACTCATATAAGTTAAACATATCAGCACAAAAATTTTTTTCTTACCTTTTCAGTTTTAGATCTGATTAAACTAGTTTTGCTAGTCTGTTAGACCCTAAAGTGTATTTAAACATAGTTTACTGTGATTTATTTTGTTATGGTAATAATGCACTTTCCAAGAAGGGTTTATGTTATGGAGTGTATGCAAATAACCATCTGTTACCCAGACTTCTCCCTAAATAACCCATTATTATTCCTGTTACAGGTTTACATGATTTAGAACACCCTGATGTATCTTTAGCAGATGAATGGTAAGCCTTAAATAAAGCATGAAATTAGTGTCTATTACCCTTCTCGGTTTCATATTGTTTGTGCTTGCAGAGCCCAATCCTTTATGTTCAAAGACAAAGAGAGATCATGCTTGTACAGATAACTTTTTATTGTTTTGACAACGTGTTCACAGGTCCTATTGCAACACTGACTTACACCCTGAGCACCGGCAGATGACTCAGCTAGAAGCAATTAAACGCTACCTCACAGGAAAAGAGCCCCTGCTCCAATGCAAGTATTTTGTTAGACATGGATCTGCAGGCTGCAGCCCAGCTAAAAACTGTCATACTTAACCTTCTACAAAATGGAAAGCTACTCAATTTAACCAGCGAGGATTTGAGATAAGATTGCTTAGCTGATGTTGCTTTGCAATTTCAATTGGTTTTGAGCTTTTTCCAGGGTATCAATAAAGATATTATTATTTATTAGTATTAATTATGCATTATTAGTAGTAGCAGTATTAATTATGATACAAATTTCCGACTTTTACAGTAAACTATGTGCCTGTACCAAACATTCAAGTTTCTGTTCAGATAATGTAGCTGTACTATGCAAAATTATCACTCCGTGAGGTTTTATAAAGTGAACAGGACTGATCTGAATCAATCCTCGGATCACACTTCTAAAGAATTTACCAGATATTTCATGGGTATTTTAGGGAGGATGTGGAGGCAATTAGCCTTTCTGAACTGCAAAGCAGAATAAAAAATTCAGATAGGTGCATCTTCTGTATGTTTGCAGAAATGCAGAGCTTTTTGTGAGTGTTACTAGATGTACTTGTAACCTTATGGCACATGCAGACATGAGCATTAGATAGTATATTCATGAATGAGTTACATGAAGTGCAGGATCATTGTTTGATTTTTAATCTAGAATTGTTGCCAATGCAATGAAATTGTGGCGGAAAAACTGCATTGTGGTAAAATTCCATGTAATATAACATAGTAAACACTTCATAGTGCAAAATGTTTGAAAGCACATCACAGATAAAATATAGCAAAATATAAGAAAAGCCTGCTGTTTGATCTTTATACGCCCATACATTTACTGCTTTTATTGTGTTGTAATAGGTGATAAAGAATTGATCCAGGAAGTTTTGTTTGATGCAGTTGTGAGTGCACCAATTGAAGCCTATTGGACCAGTCTAGCATTGAATAAATCAGAGTAAGTGATCTTTGTGTCCATCGTTATGTATCAGTCATGGGTGTATTTTTAATAGTTACATTAAGGAATTGGTGGAATGTTTAACAAATCCTGATATACATAAAAATATTATACTATCTCTTTGATGCTAAATACCACCAAGTTTGAGTTCAATCTGAAGTGTTTATCTTGCATTGTATGTCATGAGGATTAGCTGAAAGGTTACCCAATTTCCACAGTAAAACCAGTGACATTGTACACTAACTGCAACTTACGGTTCTGTGTATTTTTAACAAAGGGTACTTGAAAAATTTAATGCAAAATTTACCAAAATTATTGATGCAATTGATATTTTGCCTCAGAATAAGTTAAATATAGAAAAACTTGCGCTGATAAATAATTTCTTTAATCCTCGATTTGTTTATTTTCCAGAACTACCTGGGATCTAGGTTTCTGTTAGGGAGAATCAGGACATTAGCCAGTCCTTTTCAGAGTTTATATATACTTTACTAATTTATGCTATGATGTACTAACATGTTAAATAACAAGTTTTTATCCATGTTATACAGGTGTTAATCTTCGCAGTTTGCATGAAATACTGTGGTTGAAAGGCAATTCTGGAGATTATCCTGTTTAGATTTTGCTAAATTTCAACCATTTTATAAAAGATGAACGAAAAAATACGTTGCTGTACTGCATGTACTCATATTGAATGAATAAAAGCAACATGATAAGATCTGGTTCATCAAAGAGTTATCCAGCCTTCTCTGAGAAGATAAAGATAAGAATTTGTTGCATGCTAACATACTGTGGACATCGAGAGGTGTAAGGTGTCTTTGAATCCTCCTACACAATGAAATAACAGATCCAGTAAACACAAGGACAGCTGTGGAATGATGCCAGTGGGAGACTTTTGATGCCCTTTCGGATTCTGACTTTGCTTCATTCTGTCTCATTAATGTGAAACAATAAAATGGCTCTTGTCCCTGGCTTTGTGGTAATGGGACTGAAGTTCTTGCAGTCACACAAGAATTAATTTTAAAATAGTTTGGTACTGATAACAGTGCAGCAGCAGAGTTCTGTCTGAGATATCTGGCACGTTTTTTTCTCGAGTTCTAAAGGCTAAAGCCTGTCCTAAGTTTGACTCTCAGCTACCTGTTTTAAATATGTTTGCTTACCTGAGCAATAGTCACACCTATGACTTGAAGCAAAAATATACCACAGAAATATTGCACGGACTGGGAGCAAGATCTGGAATTCCTGCCGATCTCAGAATCACTGTGTGTCAGTGGTTATTAAATAGTTTGTATATAGCTATGCCACACCTCTTTATTCTATGGCTTCTATGTAAACTCTCCCTAAAAATCCTGCAAAATTTATTGTGTTTGGCTTTTTAGGGATTCTCATTCTAAACAGCATTTTTACATTGCATACTATTCAAAACCCAGATGACTATAACTTAAAAAACAACATTTAAGAGTAAATCAATAAATAAGGAAACTATGCTCTCAATAATCTCTCAAAAACCTCTACCCTTGTGCTTTCTGTGACAGCAATGCAGCTTTATCTGTTTACTGTCTGAAGCATTATCTTTGCTTGTGTTCTGCACTGTTTCAGAAACTCTGACAAGGGAGTGGAAGTTGCCTTCCTTGGGACACGGACTGGACTCTCTCGTATCAACCTGTTTGTGGGCCCAGAGCAGCTGACAAACCAGTAAGTAACAAACTGTGCCTGGCAGCCAGATAAGAAAAGAGAGAAAGAGTTGTTTGTTTTTATGCAGTCCATCTACTGTTTATTCACACAGAACCAGTTAGAAAGTTAGATTAGGATTCCTTAAATTCTTTCTTTGACTGGAATTTTTGGAACAATGAACTATTTTACACCTGTAGCCCATAAATTTGCTTTCCCTGCACAGACACTCCCAGCCTCACATCTCTCTTCTTCAGAGCAGAATTATGGATATGCTACACCTTTTACTACACCACCTGAAAACAAATACCTGTAGGCTTTTTCAGGGATTTTGCATCATTGTTGTGGAAAATATTTTTGGTGTTTAAAGAAAGCCAAGTGACAGAATTGGACTGGGTGAAAGAGTGACCAGGAGACCCCATCATATAAGAGTTTCCCATTTTCCTTGCAGAACATGTAGTCTAGTGGAGGTATTATGCATGTAGAAGAGCATCCGTGTTTGATTTTTTTATGATAAACTAAGTTTATTGCATGAAAACCTCTATGGTGCTTATCTGAGGACAAATATTTTTGCACAAGTAGGTGACATCAACAGCACTAGTTTGTTATCCAGACAGAAAACCAGAACAATAGTGTGGACACTGTATTTGCTCTTGGCATAAATTTTCCTCTGTCAACATTCCCTGAAATTACTAAGGAATAAAGAATTTCGTTGTCCATTACTACCCCCTACACAGTATTTTGAACTTAGGCTGTAAAATTACCCTTTTTTTCACTACTCAAGAGTGAATGCCAGTGGCAACAGACTACCAAATCTCCAGTGCCTTTTCCACCTTGTGCAGCTCACAGTTCTTATATTGTGCTGAAAGAAAAAGGCTTTTTAGACTAAGCATTTTTATTTGTACACACCAATAAAAACAATTTTAGTGGTACTTAGAGGTACTGGGTTTTAGTACTTTTAATGTCTTTCACAACAAAAGTTATTGTGTGTCACAAACAATTATTAGTGACTCGATTTAACTCTTTTGTTGAACAAACGGTATTAGAAAAATTGTCCCAAACCATTTTCTTTGTAAAAGGCTGCATTTTGTTTTGTCTTGTCTTTCAAAGCTAGAAACTATAGTGTGCCATGCAACAAAAAACAATTGTTTTCTTTCTCTCTCTTTTCTCAAGAGATTTCCTGACAGCTGAAGATAAGGAGAACATTTTTAATGCTGACCATTTTCCACTCTGGTACAGAAGAGCTGCTGAACAAATACCTGGGAGCTTTGTCTATTCAATCCCATTCAGCACAGGTCTATAATTTTGTCATTCCCTAAATTCTGAGCCATGCATGGTGCTGAAAGGATTCCAAGTGTGCCAGTGTGGAGTAAGCTTTGTAGCTAATCTCAAATATTGATCTGAAATAGGCGTTGAAATTTGCAGCTACTTCACTGGTCCTTTGACCAGGTGTGTCTTTTATGGGGCTGCAAGTAAAACCCCAAGATGTGGTGTAACATTTTTCATTTAATATTTGCACAGGTACAACTACATTTTAACAGATATTTTAAGCAGGGAAAGTCCAACAGAATAAATGTCCACATTATTGAGAAGCCCTACCAGCTGTCACCTTTGCTGCCTCTTAGCAGAGGAGACAAAACCTGATGACTCATTTCAGTGTTTTAAGCTTGTTTTTGGGATGCTGGGGAATTTAAAATGGCGGTGCCAGTGTGTTCTTTGCATACATAGAGATCGTGATGTTCCCTGTTTTGTTTTCTGAACACTGTATCCACTTAGGCTGTTATCTAAAACCAGGGAAAAACCCTTCAATTTCCTCATTTTGCAATATATTGTTGCAATTTTTTTCCCCTTACTACACCCCACAGAAACTGCCAACAAGAGCAATGTGGTGACAGCCAGTACTGCTATTCAGCTTCTGGATGACAGGAAATCTCCAGTGGTTGCAGGTACAATTGTTGTTTATTTGTTTTGTTAATTTTTTAAAATCAGTTTTTTAAAATCTTCACTTTCTCTTTTGGGTTAGTAGGTATTTAATGTAAATATCCAATCTTTTAAGAAGAAAGAGGGAAGGATGCAGTTGCACCTATAAGATATAATTGGACGACTAAGTCTGGAGAGCATTTAATGCTTCCTCCCCCAAGAATTTGATCCTTTATTAATTGACTCTCAAACCTCTCTGTGAGCTACTGAGTTTGACTTTATGGAAATAACCATTTCCGTATGGCAATTTTGGTAGACACAATTCTATACTATCATAAATCAGGTTGTATTATGACAAGGAAAAAGAAGTATAAGAAAGGACTATCTGATTTGTAAATGTTCCACCCAGGCTTCAACTTCGAAAATTCTGTGCTATAACAGGATACAATGTGGTGATTTTTGTCTAGATTATCACAGATGTGATTTGTTCAGAGCATAGAAATTGAACAACAAAGCTCTGCTGTCTGTCAGCCAAGAGTATAACAGTACCTGAAGACTAAAAGGTGAAGTGTGACAACTACAGAATAGAGATAAAACCCAGAGATTTAAAAACGGGAGTAATTAATTTTGAAATTATTGGATGTTCCTCACTCAAGTTCAGATGCTTATCTGACCAGTTTTTCTCTGGTTCCCAGTGGTTACTGACTCTGAAGAAGGAAAGCATTTATTATGCTAGAAACCAAGGTCTCTTATCTCAGGAAAAATTAAATATCTGCCCCACAAAGCAGGAACCACCTTATTTTTCTCATATTAAAAATACTATTAAAAATGCAATGAATATAATACTGAAAGAGCAAGAATGTGCCAGAAAAATGGGAAATCTCAAATCTGTTTCCTCAAACACAGAATAGACACTGATAAAAAAAGATTTTAGGTCAATAGGAAAGCAGCTTTCTGACTCCAATCCACAAGATACATTCATCACAAATTATTGAACTCTTCTATATAACATGCCAGGAAATCCTAATTTTGACTTCATACTCCTGTTAAAGCATAAAATAACATTTATAAACTAATGTAAATGCAGACACCTGCAAATTGCTGAAGATGTAACTTAATTTTCACTACGATGAAGAAGTGTCATGTTATTTCTAGAATGCTCTGTTGTTTGGAGTTAGCAAAAGGTTCATCACACAGTTTTCCATCATCTCTAAAATGCATAGGGTTAATAGACATCCTTATATTTATTCTTTTCTCACCAGTATTTGCAATTTTTTTTTTACTTTGAGAAGGTATGACACATAATTACTTCCAATACACTTTCAAAAAGCTTTGGGTTTTTTTGGTTTTTAGTAATTGTAAAAGAGAAAAGCAGGTGTTGCTTCCCTTCCCCCAATAATTCTGTTTAGTACTGAACACTTGAAATTGCTTGGATCCCATATTTTCTATCTAAAATAAACACAGGCTCTTGAAAGTTTTTAATGCCAAAGCACATAGAAGATTTCCATGGTATCTGTAAAAGCATTATGCCATGAAATATAAGAGCAGTGTAACTACTTCTGAAGCACATCGGTGGTTTTTTATTTCTATTTCTGTAAACTTTAAAAATGTTGTGATAGATATTTTGTTTACTGTATGAAACACTTTAAAGGGTTTTTTTCTTTTAAAGTATCACTCACCCAGCTACAGCCACTCAGAGACAAACAAGTATATGCACTGTTCTTGTTCTCCTTAAGTTTAAGATCATGAATGTCACTTGTCAGTCCTATTTTCTCTCAGAACACTTTCAAGAAAGCACCCAGCATCTAGTTCAATTTTTAGGTTTTGTTATAAGGCTGACAATATTGTGTGTTAAGCAAAATGGATTTGGAGGCAGAAACTGGAGCAGTGATAAATGGGAGAAGTTTGAAGTTTTTATTAGCCAGACTTAGGAGACTAAAGTAAGATTATGGGTAACGTTTTCAAATACCTCCACTGGAGTTCAAATTTGGCCAAAACATCTCATTTTAATTTGTGTGAAGTAAGTATTCCTTATCCCCATTTGGTCTGAGTAGATTACAGAAAGCAGCAGGACGGGATACACATTTCATGTTAAATCACTCTTTTCCCTAGAGGGATTTGACTGAAAACTAAGCTGTGCCAGAATGTTGTTTATTTCAGATCACTACAAGAGTTTAAATCTGGCACAAAGAAACTAGAACATTGTTATAAAATGTTATTCCTGCCCACAAGAGGGGAAAAAAGGAACAAAACCAACTCTTACTGCAAAATCCGTAGACTGGGTTTGATTTTGTTTTGGGGTTGGTTTTTTTGTTGTTGTTTTTTTGTATGTAGTCAGATTTTTTTGTTTGTTGTTGGGGTTTTTGGGTTTCTTGTTTAGAAACCCATCACTTACAACAGATGTCATATAAAAGTCTAAGGCTTATTGAAAATAGCAAAGACTCAACTGTATAAAATAGGCAAAAAATCCTGAAGCCAGTAATTCTGCAGACTCTTACTACAGAATAATTCAGTGTGGCTGCTGTTTCACCATCTGTACCTACTAATACCAGTTCCCTGTCAGAATTCTTGGCAAAAAGCCCCTGTAATTTGTTTCTAAAACCTCTCCTGCTTCTTGCAATTGAGATTGTGATTTTTTGTTTGGTGGGTTTTTTTTTTTTACTTGAATAAATGCAAATTTCTACAGAAGGTGTGTAGATAAATCTTTAATATAAGTGTAGTATTATCATATTTATTATTGTTTATACAGCATTCAGTTTAGTTGCAGGAGGGAAGTGACAGTAGTACTGCATCAGGATTTCCAGGATTGCCCCGGGATTATAGTAAGCACGAGATGTCACTGAGATGATTTGTTACTGAATCAGTCTCATGTTTATTGAAGGATGAGACAGAAGAGTCATTACAAACAGCGTCTCTGATATCAAAGGCAGTAGTTACAGTAACAGAAGCAGTAGGCCGGTGTACTAGTTTGAAAACAAACCAGTGGGAGGCACCAAGTCAGAATAGCAATTTAATGGGGAAATTAAAGAAAAGGAAAAAAAACTGAAAGAAAACACTGGTTCAAACTGACAGAGTCAAGATACAACCTGACTCCCTATTAGGCAGGGTGGTGGCTGCAGTCCTCTGAAGTGGTGCTCCCGTAGGAAGGGCCTGCTCTTCCTCAGAAGGTCCAGTGGTGGCTGTGTAGCTCCTGTCCTCTGGAAATCCAGTGGAAAGGGTTGTCTCTGGTGTTCAGAGTCTCAGATTATATCCACGATGGGATGCTTGGTTCCTCCCTCTGGGTGGAGCATCTCACAATGGGGTAATGAGTCATGAGGCCAAGTGTTGATTAGGCTCATTAACAGAAGATAGTCCGGAGGGAGTTATCTCTGAGTCATTCGGCAGGGCATTGTTGGGCCATTAACAGAAAGATAGTCTGGGGGGAGGAGGCAAGGAAACACTGCCCCACCTGGTTTCAACAGCTCCTGAGGATGGTAATAGAATACACTGCAACCCAGGAGAGCCGGGCAGCTGCAGCAGGTACAGATGCCAGGTAGCAGCAACTCAGAGAGGTAGCAACAGCTTGCTGGAGAAGCGGCAGCCTGCCTCACTATGTGTCTACAAGGCTTTTTATAACTTTTTGAGCCAATAAGCAAATGCCACAAAGCTTGCTACACATTTGTACCAATCACCACTGAATAATTTTGCTGCAGTGTGTGCTTTCTTATCCAGTAAACACATTGCTATTATAACCTATTGCACAAGCTTATACTAATACATCTTAACTTTCTAGGAAACTTTACTATAAAACCCAGTATTAAACTCAAAACTCTTCACTCTTTTATTTATCACTATTATTTCTTGTATAAAGTATATTTTTACTACATTTCTACTCTTATAAGGCCTATTTATTTCAAAACTACAAAACTGCGTTCACCAAAGCTGCAAATCGAAATATGTATCCATTTCTATCTACTCAAGCACAATGTCCTTTATGTATTCTGTCAGTACCTGTGGGCTCTCTGTGAGAGAGCTCCCTGCAGCTTCATTTCCCACAGTACTGCAGGCAGGGCTTTCTTTAGATTTGAACACATTTATGTTCAAAATTACCTTAGCTGCGTGTTTTCTGTGACTGTGTCTTCTAAATCAAGTTTACATTGAAATGATGAGCATCTTCAAACTGCCCCTGTTACAAAGTGGAGTAAAAGATGGAGTTTTTTTCTTCTCAACAAGATCTAAAAATAGGAGAATGATCCCCCACCCCAGTCTTGAAATTTAGTGAGATTCCTGGAATATGAGTATTCCTCTGGGTGACAAAGATGAAGCTAATATAGGATATCCAAATTTAGATAGTGATCTAGCTATTAAAATTGAGGCAAGTTAAGATGGAACAATCTCTTACAATGCTCATGTGAAGGGCAGTACATTTCTGCTAAATGTTGGTAGAATTCAGCATTCCAGTCTTGTATTCTTTGAGTTAAATTATTTCAGGTCCTTTATTTGGATGTCGATTTTCAAGTAGCAAACATATGGGCATCTGGATAACGGCAGGATAGGATTTCTATGTGCTATGTACATGTTTATTTCCATTTTTTGGCCAGAGATGATGGTTTCATCAGTATGATTTTGTCAAAAAAATTATTAAAGGTACCGCTCACCTAGACAGTTCTGAACAAGATATGGGGATGGAAGCAAGTAAACAAGAGCCATCATGGAGCAAAGCAGGGTCTAAAAACTGAAAACTTGCTCTCTCTTGAGATTTTGAGAGTGTTGACAAAATATGTGAACACTCATAAAGGCAATTCCGTGTAGGGGCATTTTAGTTCAAAAGCTGCAGTACAATATAGGACCTTAAAAACTCCTCTTGTTGAAAGACCATTGCAGTTCACAGAAAACATGAAAATTAGCCCCTTGGTATGCTTAATTAAAGATAACAGAACCGACATAATCTTCTTAGGGAAAAAAAATAGTAAAGAATGCTGAAGAAAATGTCTGATGAAAATTGCCCTGTCTTCTTAAGTTTTCTTCGTTGAACAAGCAGAACCTGGGTTTCAGGCCTCATTGGAAAAGTCCATAGCAGGGGTTAGTAAAAAGCTCTGGACACTGAGTCGGAGGAATAAAGGATTAAATCATACACAGGCAAGGTATTTAGTCTCACAGTCATTGGAAATTTAGAATTTGAAGGAGATGAGGAGAAATGGTCCATTTTTTTTTCAATACAAGGCTGCTTAAAAAAGCTGAAATTATGTACAATTTTCCTTAATCCTTCTTTGCCTCTTTTTTTGTGCAGACTAGTCAAGTACATGAATTGTAGAGGCTGGAATTGATCTCTTAAGATCATCTAGTCCAATCCTACTGGAGTAGATCTTGAGAGAATCTGCACTAGAGCTGACTACCCAGAACTGTGTCCAGTCAGATCTTAAATGCTTCCCAAGTGGAGAGGCCATGTCCTCTCTGGGTGTGTTATATTAGATGTAAATAGATATAAAAATCAGGTGGGGTTTTTTACTGTTTCCACCAATTGTTGAAAATGTAGAATTGCAAAAAAGTTTTGTTTCTGTGGTACTTAAGTACAAGGAAGGAATATCTAAGAAGTATTCTCTGCCATTTTTTTTTTAATATGGTCAGTTTTGTGTTGGACTTCCTATTTATCAAAGTTGAAATTAGAAAATAGAAAACACTAAATGAGCCCTCCTTGCACATGCTCTTCTGTGGCCTGTCAAATCAAATAGCTTAATTTGTTTGTTTTAAAAAGATAAAAATCTTTACCAGTACATCAGACCTGTAGTTTCTGAAAACAAGCATGTCCTCAATGCTTTATGTCAGCATAACTGGAACAGTAGAGTAAGAGAAGCTCACTGTAGCTAAATTATTGAGAAATGAAAGTACTCCTGTTCTGTGAAGATGAAGGCATGTTTACAGTCATTTTCTATCAAAGAAGGATGATTGTCTGGCATGTGCATTCAAGTGTTGCCATAGCTCTGTGAATCTACCCTGACTCAGTCTTTCTGCTTAAGCTGCACTAATTTATATATATATATATATATATATATATATTTAACTATACATATAGTTAAACATATATATAGCTAAATATAAACTGAAATATATTTAAAATATAATAAGCAATCTTTTATATCCAGGTGTGGGAGGTGTTACTGAAACTGAAGCAAAGGCAGTCCTCTTCTGTTCACTGACAGTGGGATTTTAAATGTTCTTACCAAAAATACTCATTATGCAAACAAGAACACTATGTTTTATTCTCCCAAAGAAATTTTTCCAAGTAGTGCTATGATCCAGTATTTAACTTGTCCAGTATTTAACTTTTCAAACTTGATCCTTTATTTTTATAACCAGCCCATCTACAAATTCAAGGATTTTTTCTCCAAACCCTGGTTAAAGAGATATTTTTTACAAGTTACCTCATCCATCATTTTCTTTGTTCTCCCTTTTATATAACTTTAGAACCCAACTTTAGTATAACAATACTCTCACTTATTTCATGTTAAATATTCCTAGCCAGGATGCTAAAAGGCCTCAGATAATTTGAATGACACAGCTTTAAGGTTTAGCATCTCCTTCTAGTTTTGTATCCATAAGCTAAGCTAAGGAATAGTAAGGACTCAATCACTGATTTGTTAAAAATGGCGCACAATTTTGAATGCCTCTATTCTGGCCAGAGGAAAGTGGCCCTGATGATCCTGCTGTTTGATATTCAAACTGTGCCTTGAAATTAGGAAAGATCCAAAATCTCATATCACTTTTGAAATACAAATCAGTCATATTGAGGTTGGTCACACTTCAGGTTTTCATTCTTCCTGTTTAGATCAAACTCTACAGAACAACAATTTAAAAGGAAAATTTGTGAATATATCAGTTTTCAAGTAAGTGAGACTTCTGCTGAGCTACGCTCTAAGGAAGATGCTTTTAAAATTTCATGGAGGGAAATGTGCACCTTGTAGCTGAAAATATGTACCTTTATGACACAAAAATTATGGTTTTCACCCATTTTCCCTTTTTTTTGGTGTGTTAATGTTTGTATAAATGTGACCTCAACCTTTCATCCAGGGTTTTCTTTAGATGAATTTAAATGGGGTTTGCATGCACATCTCTTTTTTAACAAAGAGACTCTCAATTACTTAATCAAAAGTAATTTGAACTATTGGTATTTCTAGAAGTGGCACATACTGTAAAAGTTTTACAAATACTGAAATCTGCTGATGTTACAGTCATGCATAGAGCAAATACATCTGCTCTATACTTCTTGGACTTTTTTTTTTTCCCATTTTTTCTCACAGGTATTGCTTTCATATTATTATTTTTGTTAAGAACGTTCAGGCAAATGTCAATGCCATATACTGTCCTTAAAATTTATGATGCCATCTGTAAAATTGCAATTTAATATGAAGGCCTAAGGGAAAATGAATATGTCCTCATGATGACACACCAACCAAATTTTTGAGGGATTCTAAAACAGATGTTTTCCTTGTCAGGCAAGAGAGTGATTTACCTAATCTTTACTCCCCATTATAAGCCACAGAATATTATATTCAAGAGTAGCATTTAGCAAATCCCTCAAAATGTTTTTCATGCTTTGGTAGAAAATCACAACTTTATGTTTTTCCAGAGTTTCTTGTTTACTTTGAATATTGTTTTTGTGTTCATAAATCTAATATTGGTATACAGACTAATGTTTTCATCTTTAGAAAAACTGAGATGTGTATTTGTAGAGTCTAACACTAAGCAGCTCACATGGAGCCATTGCTTGGGAAAGATGGTTTGCAGGGAAGGTGTGGAGAGAGGTAAACTCCTCCCCAGAATGCTTTGGAGCATATGGTGTAAGTCCTGTCCCTTTCTTTTGGCTGAACAGGGAAGCTGAAATTAGTGACATATTCACAATGCAGACATTTACATTCGTTTCCATTTGCTCTCAGTTCATTTCACCATACAGAATCAGCGTGTGGAACAGTTGAATAGTGGTTTTGGTTTTTTTGAGGTAGTTTTCTGCTAGTGTTGAGAATTTAACCTCTATTTATCTAATTCTTGGCTGTCCTCACCACTTGTTCTTAGAGAATCCAGGACTTTGACAGATGTATTACAAGAGTATCCCATCATGTTTAGTATCAATATGTGTAGTAAATGGCACAGAGCGTCTGCTCTTTGCTTCTGCACTTCTGCCTTGCTGTGGGGATTTGTTGGTTAGTTGGTCAGGTTTAATACTATGTAATTTGTGGAGGAGGAAGATCCTTGTGATCTAATACCAACCAGATTCCAGGGGCATTTTGCTAAATAATTCTGCTGCCAGCAAAACAAATCCCTGATTGCAGAACAAGGCAGCAGATGAGCTGTTGGGTCCTTTGGATAACTTCAAATAATGTTGTGCAAGGATGAAGCTGCAATCATATATATGATTAAATTGCTATCATTTTAAGTACTGAGGATTGACTAATTTATTTTCCCTCCAGTAGACTACATTTCCAAATATTAACAGTGTTTTCTCATGTGTTGTATCTTGAAATGAGGATGACAGCCTTTGCAAAACAGTTGAGCACATAGAGTACATAGCCCTAAAACATTGAGGGATCCCTCTTCAATCAGTACGAGAGAGCAACCACAGCTTCCACTGGAGAGAGATGTGAAGTTTGTAGTTGTTGGTTTCTTTATTATGGCCTTCTAATTCCTACACTTTCTCCCCTGTTGTGCTTTATTGTGACTGGTGTTGCTGCCTGTTTCCCCCCTGATCTGGGGAACATTCAGCCACATTTCAGGTAATATAAACTCAGGACATACCAAGACTCTGAAGATTCTTGTTACTGTGCCACTTTTGGCCAAATTAAAAGATCCAGGTTGTAAAAGTAGGCATCCTTTCTGGATGCTTGACTAAAGCCTGTGTGTCCTTGTCTCCTGGACAGCAAAGGTAGATTGTTGTAATGGTCATTATTTTCCTGTTAATTGCTAATGATAGAAAAGCTATGTGTAGTGTCATTAATTGTGCTACTTTGATATTCAAGAAGAGGGATCCATATTTTGTTTGGACATTGTATTACTAGAGAATAATGAAGCTGACTTTTGACTTTTTGCAAGCTCTGAATGGAAAGACAAATATGACAAGCAATTATGTTTCAGTTTAAACTTCATGTCTTTCAATATAAATGCTGTTGGTCATTTTCTGTAAAGAACATGGGTGTACTGTAGTATTCAATTTTTGTCCTAAAATGAAATTTTAGAAAGTTTTTCTGGAACAAAACAATACAGCAAGCCTATATATGAAAGACAGGAATGCAGCAATATATGTGCTTTCCCTGTCTTTACAAATGCCTTGCAGACTAGCACGTCCTCATATTTTGTTGACTTTGAGGGGGAAGAGTGTTTTTCACAGAGATTAGAAAAAAAATACTGTGCTTACTTTAATACTCTCATGAGATTGATAGAAGGACAGCAAAGCTTTCTCAGGAACATTTATCTGAAAAATAAATCTGTGCAGACAAATAATTTCAGTGGCAGATGTCCATTGCTAAGCTTTATAAATTAAGGGCAGTACTGTGGGGATTCCCTATATTCAGTCTTCCACTTGTTGTCAATAATTTTTATAGAAAACAAATTGTAGCTTTTATCTCTGTTTTTCAGTAATTGAGAATTCTGTTTCCTCTGCTGAAAAATAAATATTTTACCTTTATTAAGTAATTGAATCAATACTTTTCTCTGTTCCTTTTCTGCTATTACCTTATCATCAGAAATGACTGGAATTTGTTAATTGCAAACAATTTTACCATGGTAACCGTGATACACTGTCTTATAAACCTTAAATGAAAAATTTCCCTGGGATTTTTGGGGTGGTTTTTTTTTTTTTTCCTTTGGCAAACAGCAAGTTAGAAAGTATAGAATTAGATTTTGTATGGATTGGCTCGCTCTGTTCCCACAGCAGAGGGAACTAATGGAAATATTTAATACTTTGCTTTCTGGCAGAACTCTATATCAATTTACAGCCTTGTGTGTGCATGAAAATCCCTAAAGCATCTTCAATGTGACTCAGAATGAGTTTCTTTAAATGTTGTTGTGCCCTTCATTGGCTCTTCCTCACCTTTTTCTTTTTTCCTTCTTCTTCTTTTATTTTTTTTTTAAATTTATATATGAATAATGATACAATGAGGAAAGCCTGGAAGGTTTTTGGTGCTACGACTATTTTTTTAAGGACTAGGAAGATGTTCTGGGTTATTCCTGACTAGGAAATATCAAGTCAATTCTTGTTTTTCTTTTGCTTGAAAATATCAGAAGTGTGAAGTGACTTGTGATGGGAGCTGCGCTGCTGTGTCTGAGCCTGTTAGAAACACTGTGGGTGAAATCTCTCTCGAGGCTGAAGGTTTATTAACTTCCCTCTCACAATCTACACTTTGAGTACAACTGCGCTCAGTTTAGGTTGTCACTGTGGAAAGACAGTGATTTGGCATGGCCCCAAACTCATTTTTGGGCCCATGGGCAACAAGATCCAATCCTGTTTTACTTCAGTCTTCTGTATCTGAAAAACTGTGTTTTGCTTTGCAAAATATTATGGCAGTAAGTGGATAAAAGAGTAAAAAATGTAGATTGACATATTTAAATGACTTAGTTCTGAAAGTAGATTAGATTATTCATTAAGCTTCACCAAATATTTACAAGGAAAAAAAAGTAAACATCAAGAGATCAAAGAGCCTGAATACAAATATTCTACATATTAGGATATTGTAAAAAATATAAATATTCTAAAAATGTTGTGCTGATGATGTCTCAGCTGAAGCAATGTGCCTAGTCTAGGGTACAGCATTTTAAACAAAATGTAAAGAACTGAAAATGTTCCAGGGAATGCAGAAGGAAAAAAAGTTTGGAGAATGTGGTCTTGCAGGAAGAATTTGAAACAGCTTGGTTTATTTAGTTCAGGACAGAGAAGAATGAACAGAGCCTAATAATGATATGAAGTACTTAGCAGTTGAAAAAAAAAAAAAAGAAAAAAAAAGAACAGACAGTAATTGATTGTTTTCAATGTCTGCTAGATTTAGATTAAGACTGAGATGCTTAATTTTCTCTGGACATGAAAGCAACTGCAGATGCAGGAATGAGCTTTAATATTTGGGTTGCAATTATTACTAAGTAGATAAGAGCAGGGGTTAGGTGACTCCTGCCATTGAGCCCATTACTCAGTTGAGGCTGTTATTGGAACAGCTACAGAGCTTGATCTCAGAATCCATCTGTTGGAAGGAGAGTGCAGGTCTCCAAATGCCACAACACAGCTTCCCCTTTCCCTTACTGCAGATTGTTCCATGGACTTTTTCCTCAAGACTATAAAAATTGGTGATTTCTGCATTGGCTACCTGGACAGGTCTTTATCCCCGTCACTGGAGAGAGTTAGGGGACACATGAGACATCTGTTCAAAATAGCCAAAAATTTATTTTATCTAGTCTTGGGAAAGGTGAATGGAGTTCTTGATCTCTGTTGGTTGCCTTAAAATAATTTCTAAGAACCATTAAAAGACCTACCTCTGCACACTCAAAATATTCTTTGAATTCTAAACTTAAGATATTCAAATGGTTCTGGCCCTGATTTCCTCTGACGGCAAAACAGCTCTGCAGAGAGTAAGGATGGACCCTTGAGTGAATCCAGCTGAATGTTCCCTCTGTGAGGGAGGATGTGTAAACATGCAACTACATTATCCTCCTACTGAAGGGCAGCACTGTGATGGGAGCTGCATCTGCAGTCATGGCATTTGCAAAATGGGGCACTTTGTGTGAGGATTTGGGAATAAGTGGCTACAGAAAAGTGTGTAGCAAGCCTGTAAGCCAGCAGGATATCAGGTAGTGTCTTCAGATATGCTCTGTGTAATCCTTTCAGGGCCTCTATCCAAAGCAGTGTAGCATTTCTTCCTTCAGCATTTTCTCAGCTCTCTTCTTTCTTCCCTACTAAGTAATTAAAAAATTATATACAGTAGTTAACAAGGTGCTTCCTACTTTCTAAATTAGGAAATGAATGGAATGTTTAATTGCCACTTCCTAGGATATATTGGAAGATTGAAAATACATTTTTGGAAATGCTTTTAACACATTTATGTTATCAGGGGCAGTGCATAGACTGGCTGGTCTGAAAATTGCTTGTGAATTGTGTACATCTTAGATAGTAATTTGTACTCTCTAATTTAAGAGAGTACAAATTTAGATAAACTAATTTAGATGACTCTTTTCTATTTTTCTTTGCAGAACATCACTCCTGTCAGCCACTGACTGTAGGTGCACCATAGGTCATATCTTGGTCTAATACTGCATCAAGAATTAGTAAAGGCTGGTAAAACACTTTAAAGTGGCTACATCATGATTTCGTGATCTCAAATGCTCAGCCCTAGATAGTGGTTTTGGAATACACATGCATAAAATATAAATAAACTTATGTTCTATATAAAGTCTTAGTAGATATTCCAAGCAATATATATATATTTACATTTTTAAAAGTATGAAAAAGGAAAAAAAAAAAATAAGAGAGACAGAAGAACCCCAGTAAGTTCTATTAAAACAATGCTATTTAGATTCCAGGCTTTTCAACTGCGGTGAGGGCTTTATTTTCAAGAAGCCAAAGACAGAAGCAACTCAAGCCAAGGAAGTCTCAAAAGGCTCTTTTTCCTCGGGAATCCCAGGCTGCCTAACCGGGGCCAAATGTTCTTTGTGGCATTTGGCCGTAATTGCAGCATAAGCACAGCCATAAACAGCAGCTGCCAGCATCATCAGACACACGATTCCACACACGACCCCGGTGATGACCACGGTGGCGATGGCGTGGCGCAAGCTGACGGGCCTTGGCTTGGGCTTGGGCTCGCAGCTGGCACGGCCACTGTCCCCAAACTCAGCGTGGTGGCTGTGCTTCAGTGAGCTCCGGTGCTCGAAGCCGTGGTGGTGGCTGCTGGCCAGGGGCACGTGAGCTGTCCTCAGAGGACAGGCCCCAAAGAGCTCGTAGGGAACTTTGAGGAGGTCCTTCCCCTTCCGAATCCCTGGCGCTGAGCAGATAATGCCATCGCTTATTCCTCCTGGAAGAAAAGAAATTGTCTCAATATTTGACAGTTTCAGAATTACTTTAATGTAAAATTAACATTAGCCTGAAGTAAATTTATCATCAGTTTCAACTTCATACTTTTAAAGATTTGTAACTATATTTTAAATGTTTTTGTTCATTTAGGTGAGTGGTGAGATTATTACACTTCAAAACTCACATAAGAGCATTTTCAAGAAGCAGTTCATCAGGAATTAGGTTATCTATGTTTTTACGGGTGTGAGAGTGAAAAACAATGGTGGTAGAAAAAGAAGAACTGTCATAGATAAACAAAGAGGTATTGTTGACAGCAAATTCGGTTTGTTCAAATTCCTACCACTGCTAACTTTTATAGAGAGAAATGGAAACCATGTATTTAGAAAACACTTTGCACTTGATTGAAATATCCCATGAAATCATCATTGTTCTGACATCATACGTTAATTGTAGCAGGGCAAAGAGAAAGCTCAGTAAATTGTACGTACCCATGAGTGGTCTTTTGAAGCAAGGCTTGCAGGAAGAAAATATACAGAGGTATAAAGGAGTTGAGATTAATCAATCTATTACTCTGCTGGATTTCAAGATTGCTTAGAGCCAGCTTCCCAAAGGAGGTTTTTAGTACAATGGGAAGAGAAGCAGGAATCCACAGGCCTGGTAAATCACATGGTTGTTCCTCAGTGTGTAGGGGAAAATACACCAAACGTAGCCTTTCAGGTACCTGACTAGTCAGAGCACAGGGCTTTAGGGGTGTGGTGTGTCAAGGAGTCCACAAGGCCAAAATCAATGTTTACATATTTTAAAATATTAACTAATCAAATCAACTGAATTTTCTTTCTCTTCTCTATCCAAAATAATTCACCTTTCAGCTAAATCCAGGCACAGAAATTTTCATCCTGAAAAGACTTTGAGGGAGTAGTGGATACAGACAGAGCCAAGCTGAAATCTGGAGACTACTCCACAAATAATGTTGACATTCCAAGACAGATTTGAGCATAGCAGGTCTCTTGGTCTTTAACAGTGAAACCCGAAGCATGGTTCCAAACATCTTCAATGTGTTGTTTTGAATATGGATATAGATAAAACCTCCAAATCCTTCAACTCTTATTGTTTCATGGTTTTAAGTAACTAAATGTGTGTGCTTGGAATAGAACCCTGGTGTTCCTCCTGAACTGAAGCATTCTCTGCAATTTTCTGTGAGTATGCATGAAATGTCAGTTGTCTGAGATGGATTCAGCTAACAGTACTCAAATATTTTGGACTTATATTGCTTTGTTATGACATGCAAGAAATACCTGCAGCCACTCAAAAGTTTCATCATATGTGTGTCATATGAGTAGTGGGAAACATCAATGTGCAATTTAACTAATTTTTCTTCATGTGATTCAGGCAAGTAATTTTAGGGAAATACAAACACAGAACAGAACATAGTACTTGGGCTTTCTTTAAAGCTTGTTGCTAAAATGAATTTGTAAGTTCCATGTCACTTCATTTAATTAATCTGTACAATGTTCAGTAAGATGGAAGGGCATCACTGAACAACATTGTTTTTTGAAATAAATGACATTATTTATGCTGCTGGCAGAGTAAATAAGACAATCTGATATGTTTATCTTGGATCATTACATTCTTCTGCACAGAGAAGTCAACCCCTGCTGAATTTCCAGCATAATAGAAAACCTGTGGTAAAATGATATTTTACCTGTTCAAGTTATTAAGATTTTATTGTTAACCTTTTGTCTTTTCTAAAAGGTGGCTTATAGTAGTGAATTTACCTCACCCAAAGATTACTCCAGGACTAATTGTGTCCCTGCATGGCCAGTATGGTTTTCCAGCTGGCCTGCAAAGTTCTGATCCCTGCAAAAGGCAGTCCATCAGTTGTAGGCCACACGGATCATCTCCACATCTCCTCTGCTGCAACAGGCTCCACACCACTTTGGTACACAGACAGGTAATCAGTAGTTTGGTCACATGCAAGCATCAAAGCCTGATTTAGAAAAAAGAAAATTGCCCTGCTGTTTCGAATTCTCAGTCTGAATATACCTCCTGGGAGAAATAAATTAATTTCTTTTTATACTTAATTCCTTTAGAATTAAATCATGTTATCTTTCTCACAGCATAACTCATGAATATATTTAAAACCAGCTGTGACCAAAATACTGAGACTACTAATTATAAATTTCACTTTTGCATATGTGATGCCATTAGACATTTCTGTCAGGAAATTGCCAATGAATTGAGTACCTCCTCTGGTTAACAACAAATTAGGAAGTGATACTAGTTATTCTGAAAATATTAAAGTGATAATTGATAGAAAAACAAGAATCCTGAGTTCTCTAAAGTTTAATCAGTGCGGATATCTGTCTTGTTGTTTGCCATCATGCAACAGGTAAAAAGCTTTTAAACAGCGGGTTGGTTTCCAGCAAAAACACATTGGTAGAATTAAAACAAGGGTACGTGCAAAAGTGTACTTGTTTTATATATAGAAGTGGGTATATATGAATTCACACACTACAGAACACACCTGTACCTGCTGTATGGTTGTGTGTGTGTCCTTGCTCTTTCTCTGGACACTAATATGAAGCCCCTCTCTGATTCCAGTTTGTCACCTGTGTTTATAGAAGCACTTACATTCTGACCTATGCATAAGAATATAGTTTACTGTGTTTGTTTGAGGAAGTGACCTACGGTGTGGGGTAAATTTTTAAGCCATAGAAGTGAAGATCAGTTAGATGCTGGGTAAATGTTCTCATGTACGCTAGATGTAATGAGAAAAATTCCTTACCTCTGTATAGAAAACTCTCCAGCCACAGTTTCAGGCCAAAGATATTACAATTGCATTGCCAGGGATTATCTTTGAAGAGAACCACTTTCAGGTTTGGAAGTGACTCCAGCAGAATTCTTTCCATTTTCTGAAGTTTGTTATGCTTCACAGAGAGCAATGTTATATTCCCTGTGCTGTTTCCAAACGTCTCAGGCAAACGAATAATGCTGTTGGATGACAAGTCCAGTTCTTTTAGGTGAGGGAGGAAACTGAAAGTCTTGTTTTCTATATAATGCATCAAATTTCTGGTTAGGTTTAAAACCTGCAGATAGCGTAGTTTTTGGAAAGCACCAGGTGCCACACTTGAGAGAGAATTATTGGACAAGTCTAAGATTTTGAGCAGTGGTGTTGCAGTGAATGCATTTTGGTTGATTCTCCAGATACGGTTATTCTGCAACTGTAGTATCTGAATTTCAGGAGGTAAATGGGCAGGAATTTCAGTAAATCCTCTATTCTTGCAGTCTGCAGTCTTTGAAGCTGTGTGGCAGAGGCATTTGTTGGGGCAGCCATGAGCTGTGTGTGCCAACGACATGACACTCCAAACCAGAAGCCAGTTACCTGTGTCACAAGTGAAAGAAGATTTAAAATTAGTTTAAAATGTTTGGGTTTTGGCAATATACAGGCCACAAACACAGCCAGAAGGTACACAGCTCTTTATAATGATAAACATTAATGTAGATACCACAGAGTGAATTTCTTTTATAATAAATTAGTAAATTACAGATACTGTTGAGGTACTTCTGTAATGCAGAATGAAGATAATGCTACCATGGTCTTAAAATGAAGTACTTCCCATAGCTTTATCTTAAGTACAAATGGTTTTCAGGAGGAATTGCCATCAGCAGAGCGGTGATGTTTGAAGGGAATGTGACAGTTTCTAAAATTATTAAATTGAAATGTCTCTCTTTCTGTGGTAGTAACAACTTTAAGACATCCTTTGTCAGAAGAATTACAAGCAGAACTTCTATTTTACTAATATTACTGCCTAGAAGAACTGAGTCAATGTACCATCAAAAGAATTACAAGCTTCACAGACATAGCTATAAAAGCTATTAGCAGTACTTTTTTAGCAATCCAGATTCTGTAAGTTTCTCCTTTAAAATATCTGTTTATTCTTTTTGCTTTAATTCCCTTCTCTGCATGCCAGCTGTACTTCCCATAGATACAGGTTTCTACACAATCAACAGACATTTATCAACAAGATTCTGAAAATATAAATTAGCTGACAGGAGTCTAATTAGTTACTTAGTAATATTTAGTATTTATAATTATCTGCTACTCCCTGATGTTCAGGTGGTTTTAACTGAAAAAAAATAATATTTTTTACCTTTTATGTCTTGCTAATCTTTTATCTTTTATGTCTTGAAAACAAGGTATTACATAAAAGCTATGCTTATATAAGCTGTGCTTATATGCATATAATGAATTTTTTTTTTTAATTGGATGGTGTTGAATAATTAGATTTTCTTTGACTAGAGAGAGTCAGAATGATGAATCCTCTTATAACATTGCTTTTGAGATGCCTGAAATAATTTTTACTATTTACTTTTTCAAAATGTAACATTTTAGTTAGTTGTTACTTGAAACCTTTGGAAAATAAAGTACTTGCTGTTTATTGACTTACAGAGATTGAATGTGAATTACTGACAGTGAATACCATATTGATGGAATAATGTATGATTATAGTATGAAATATGATAAATGCATAAATGAAAGTTGTATTTTGAGACTACAGTCTAAGGCACAAGCTGTTCTATAATTTTCACTCAGAAATGAAATATTTATATTAAAATTATACATAACCTTCTGCAATACTGAATTTTGCATCATAGAATTCACTTGAAAGAATCCAGCATTCCTGCAAGCAAGGTAAGCAATACTTTCAGTTCATTACACTGTTCTGCAACAGTTGGCTTCAGAAACTGAGGCACAGCTTCCAATGTAGAGGTAAAATAAACTCTTGCTTGGCAAGGAAATGCTTCTCAAACAGAAAAATGGCATTATTAATCTGAATGGTTCAGTATCTCACCTTTCATTCTGGTTTGTTTGTTCTTCCCCTGGCAGAAGATTCAGTTCAGATTTCTGATGTAGAACAGTAACAGACACTGTTGTGATTCCCACTTCAGATCTGTAATGTGCTCATCCAGCTTCCTTTTTTTGAGTTTTTTTTCAGGTGGTATCTGTGACTTATGTAAAAGTTTCTACTCAGTTATTCTATCAGCCTTTGATATTTTTCTTAATCACAATCTTCTCCCCTCTCCCTCCTTTATGACTCTCAGAGACTAACTCTGCCTCTTAATCACTCAACAAGGCTTGCAAGCAGTGTCTGTCCAGCTCTGACTGGACAGCTGTAACGTACAAATAATGACCTGAGAGCGTCGCCTCTTCAGTATATTTAATCTCCAACAAAAGCAAAGCACAAAAATAAAGCTGCCTTTTTTATATCCAGCATGGTTTCTGAATTCTGCTGGATTATTAGCCGGGCTCTGTCAATTTTTGCAAGATCTGAACATGGATTTTGATTATCCTGGGCTGTGGCTGGAGGCAGTGGAGTGTATAATATCACCACAAATAGTCCTGTGGGTTGATGACATGGTTTTGACAGTGCCCTTGTTTGCTCTTCTAAGCTTATTCATCTCATATCCATTAGTTGTGCTGACAGGATTTTATTGCATGGGAATACAGGACTAGTGGCTCCTTCCATGAAAATGGCACTCATCCTGGTATAGTCACCATGAGTATTGAACAAATTAATTTATTTTCAAAGATATTGGAAAGATGTAGCAGATGATACTGAAATCGTACTTTGTGTGCGTGGTGCCTTGACTTGTTTCTTTGTTATTTCTTCAGTAGAACTCATACTGTGCTATATACACTAATAAAAGGATTAATGACTTGTGACTGTGAAGGAACTCAAAGGTGTTGAAAGGAATGAGAGATCTGGTATATAATTGAGTCTTTCCAGGCTATATGATCACTCCATCTGTGAGCTGTCCTATGGAGAGGGAAGTTGTGCATTCAAAACCTTTCAGACCTAAAATACAGCTTTCTTGTGTACAAATTCTGCTTTTAGGAGCTTTTGAAAAGATCACATAAAGTTCACTTTCTAGCTCAAAATTTGTATGCTACAGGCAATGCTATAAAAGGAGTACTAGAAAAATCAGATCATAAGGTCTAAACTGCTGTTGAAAGCAGGGTCTTTACCAGAGGGTATCCAGTGTCAAGTTGAGACTTTGATATTTCCAGTGACAGAGATTCCATCACTTCTCTGGGCAACCTTCTCCAACGTGTTACTGTCCTCAGAATAAATATTTTTTTCTTGCATCCAGTTAGTGTTTTCCTTGGAGCAGCTGGTGTCCTTCACCTCTTGTCCTGTCAGTGTGAGTGCTTGTGAAAAGAGTAACCCCATCTTCTCCATAGGTACCTTTTGGTTTCCAAAAGTCTGTGCTGAGCTCTCTGCCCCCTTGGCTCACAGGGGAGAGCTGTGCCTGTCAGTATCATGTGCTTCTCTCAGTTGTTTCTGACACCGGTCAGGATACCCAAAGGAACAGTGGATACTTGTGAACAGTGAAGGAGAACGTAGGAAAACTGTCATTCTGTAAAGTAAACATGATTGTTCATCTTGAGGATCCCAGGATTACTGCTGTGAGTGGCAGACCTTACTACCCTTGACATTGTCCTGATAAGGGATAAGGCCTGGGATTTCGTGTAGAGGAACACTACAGATGAAGATAACCTGGTTCCACAGTCATCCTGGTTAACCCCAACTTTACAAAAAAGGGGAGAGAAGCTTAAAGATCATCTGTACTGTACTTTAAGTTAATGTCAGGTTAAGGCAAAAAGCTTTCTTAACTTTTGTAGCTTGATACATTTATTTGCTATTTCAATGACACATCTTAAATAATACCTGTGAATCATTTTAGTGAAGACACAACTAAATATAAAAAAGGGCTGTTATAAAATAGCATCTTCCTTAGAAGTTGTAGCCACCTTAGCTATGGATACTCTTGCAAAGAATAAAGTTAGGTCAGGTACTGGTTGCTTGAGATGACATCCCTCTCCCCTTGCAGTATCTCATCCCTTGTATCAGTGGCAGCTTTTTTTCATGACTCTTGATTATGTTGCAGGAGGTAATAGCTATTAGACCATTGTTTTGTTGTAAGATGTTTTTAAATTCTGTTTGGTATCTATAATTTTATTTTGACTTATGAATTCAAAATGTTTCTTTTTAAAGTTATTTTTCCATTTTAACTAATATTTGCTGACCAGATGGGTATGCAAGATCCCACTGCAGTTTATTTCATGTAACAGTGGGCTTAAAGAATGTGTTTTATCTGACTCTCATGTTTTAGGTAAGTCTTTGCAACTATAATTGTATTATTTTTAGTATGCACCCTGTTTCAGAGATGTTCATAGGAGAAGGTCACTAAAGTTAAGCACTGTGGGAGGTTCAGTTCCAGCAATAATGCAGAAGTTGTTTTATTTATTCAGAATCATGAATAAGAAGTTACTACTTTTTAAAAAAATCTTCATGCTGGGTTCAGATTTGGAAACATATGATTAAATCTATCAATTTGCTTTTCATGTAGATGTGGCTATTTTTTCCCTATATTGAGAACTCTGAATGAACATGTTTTGTAAACAGAAGTTTCCCCAACCTATAATCCATGTCCCATTCCCATTTATTCAGAATAATACTTTGGTTGTGACAGAGAAGTCTGATGTGGTGAAAATTATAGTCATGTCACAGGTAGAGATTTGCCAGAAACAGGATAACCATGAAACCTACTCTACTTCTGGCCTTTTGAACCACCAGCAGGATTCTTTTCAGTTGTCTGATGTGGTGCAGCAACTGTTATTGCAGCCTCTTAAATTAGCCTGTGCCTTGTTGTAGCAAGGTATGTTTCCCATTGAAAATAGCAAGAGAGCTCCATGAACTAATATCTGATCCCTGTTGGCTGAGGGGGGGCAGGTCTGTCTTTGCTTTGCCAGCAAGCTCTTTGTTGCAGCAATTACTGCCATCTGCTTTAAAGGAGTTGTATGTGTAAGAATCATCTCTTTTACAAAAGAGCATTATGTTAATTAAACTCTAGCAGAATGGAAACAATTTAAATATTTCAAATATTTAAAAGCTACAGGATTTGGATTCCACTGCGTTGTATATCGAGTCCAGGCAGACATGATTATATTAAAAAATGTTCCCAAGACCACAGCAGACAAATCCTATACATACTCTTTATTAGATTTATTTTCCTTATGCTTTTAAATGGGAAGGAATTAAAACTGAGATACTTTCAGGGAAATGGCATGTGCTTTCTCTTTGCTAATGTGTGTCTTCAGATTGGTAAAACACCTAAGCTCTTGCTCAAGACCCTAGATGGAACTTTGGGCAATGCAAACTCCTCTTCATTTGGTTCAGGACAAAGAAAAAATTCATATTTGTTGGTGAAACAGCCCATACCTCTATTTGTTAAAATTCTTCCCCTTTAACTGGCACTAAAAAAGTACAGTAGTGCATGGTGGAGAAAGGTTGTGCTCTTTCCCATGAGTCACAATGTAGTGCAAACAAAGGTGACAGAGCCAAAGAGACCCTGGAGTTCCCCATGCTTTTCGGTTTACAAGGGCATTCCTTGTTCTCTGAGAGCTCAGGGCTCCCTCAACTTTTTCCTGGCAGGGTACTAAGTTTTCAAAAGTTGACAAATCTTAGAGGAAGGCCCTGGATCCTACTTCTGCCTGCTTTTCACAATAGAAGTGTAAGCCAATGGAGCAAACTAAATTTGACTCGGGGAAGATTTATGCCTTAAAAAGCTGGCCGTATTTTCCAGAGAAGTGGGCTTACAGGTTTCTTCAGACATCCTTTGCTTAGATAGGATGAGAGGAGAGTAATATCAGCTATAAATTAATAATATCAAATGCTGGTTATGACACAGCATAAGGAGACACCATTATTTCCATAATTTTCTTTGTGTCTGAGTTGTTATGAGTTAGTTGACGGTGTCCCTTTCAGGAGGGAAGTAACATTGTGCAGCTCTAGAAACAAGAAACCAGTCAGAGAGTTGTGATTTTGTACAGGGGAAGACCCCAGTTTTCTTTTTTCCAGTGGCTTGTTTTGCCTTACTTGGATACATCTGGTACTTGTTTGTGCAGTCTGTAATTAATCTATGAAATGCATTGTTGGAAGTTATCCTTGGGCCAGAAGATTAGTAGGATTCATATATAATCTGGAGCCATAGTTACCTCATGGGGCAAAAAAAAATAATTTAGGAGGGATATAAACTTTCACTCTTAAGGGCTTTAATCAACCACTAATGACACAACTTAATGGAGAAAAACCTTTCCCTGTGGGCAGTTTTTTTCCATAATTGTTATTTATGGGAATTTTTACACCTTCCTCTGACACCTCTAGGAGAGGCCAGTGTATGAGATGTAAAAGTAGATGAGATGAACTGGAACATGCTGCATTCCAGGTGGAGATTTACAGTGGGGGAAGGGATGGCTGGACAGCCTGGCAGTGGCAGGAAGCTGCTGGCTGGGGAGGTGTGAGCTGCTGTGTCCCAAGCCCCATGGGAGAGCCAGGCTGAGCACCTTCTCTGTCTAGGTCAGAAATCAGTTCTTCCCCACACTACCATTCTGATCTGGACTGGAAAATTCTTTCAATATTCATATCCAGGTCTGGATCCAGGTCTGTTCATAATCTATAAACAACTATTTGTGTCAGTCCTTTGTCCGCAGTTTGTTTCTTATTTTTTTTCCTTTTCAAAGAAGTGATGCAAGATTTTCAATCCACTGGGTTGTGCAGTCAGCAATTTATTGTGGTATTACAACTCTAATATAATGCTGTTAGAAGTTAGTGTGGCATGTACTCTTTTCACCATAACTAAATGACAAGAAATATATGAAGGTGAGAAGGCTTAGTTGGAAAATGCTGGAACATCAGCCTTACAGAGTGCTTTGGTAGAAAAATTACCAGGATGGATGCAAAGCCTTCAGAGTGAGGAGAAGCACAGGGAGTAAAGATGCTGGACCTCTTTACCTTGATTGCAAGTTAGATGAAGTTATAGCAAGGATAAGATTAAGTGTCAGCAGAGTATTTATTCCATTACAAATAGCAGTGGGGGGTGCAGATTCAATTTTCAATCACTTCCTAACTAATGTCAACCACCTGTTATACATGCTGAGCATCTATAGATAGAATGTATCTCTAGTAAGAGTAAATTAATGAACTCATTGTGCCATTACTGCAAATAGAAAAAAGAAATCTCTTGACATCAAGTTAAGAGAAATGAAAGAAATAAAACAGGTGAGAAAAAACACATGTAAAAATAAGGACAGGTGTACTCTTTGCTTTATCTTGACACTTTAGATGCTTTTTGTCCTCTCTGAAGCATGTTAAAATACTATCTATTATTGCTATTTTTCTAGATAGCTTATTCTTCAACAAAGTTTTTTCTAAGCTTTTACTTAGTGATTTTGTTTCCTTTTTATATTTAATGAGAATTTCTGTTCATGGTCACAGCTCACCCTGGACTCAAATGTAAGACCAGAATATAAATCTCCTGTGCATTCAGAGTGGTTGATTTACTAGGGCAGCTCTTGTTAGAATTGGAAGGATTTTTTTGAACAACATCTGTAAAAGGGTTTTGAAATGTTCACAGTGTATGAAGAAATATTTTAAAGTGCAGTAAATGTTTCTTAAACTGCTGCTCACCAATTGTGCTACAACGTAGAACTCCTACTTCATTGATTCCTTTTGTGCTTTTAAGGCAAATTGTAGTAGTTCAGTAAAACTCACTGTTAAATGTTGGGAACTCCTGTGTTTATGGGCTCAAAAGGACTCTTTCTCTTTGCCCTAGTAGTTGCTTGAACACAGAAACTTGCAGAAGCAGTGATGACATTTGCTGCAGTAAAAAATCAAATAGTTAAACCTCTGTAATTCTTGCAACACTTTGGAAATATCCACAGGAGGCTTTTTCGGCTATTTTTTTTTCATTAATTTAGCAAGGTACTAAATAACCTGACATTAAAATTACGCAGCTGATAAACATTAAATACATAATTTTGGTGGATTTAAACAATCAGTAGAAATAGAAGTATTGTGTTGGATTGGGAGCAACGTGCTCAGTAGGTTTGGATTCAGGCTGTGATGGACCATTTCCCTTGGGTGATGTTTTGCTACAAGAGAAAAGAGCTGTAACTCCTGAAAGGATCACAATTGTCATGCAGCAGGTGGAGTGTGAAGGACCAGCTCCACTAAAATGTGCACATTCCCATACTGTGCTCTCCCCAGTACTGGTGTAGCAGCTGTAACCAGCAGAGCTCTGAGCAGGATCGATGAATGTCCCTGTTTGTTGCTTACATTTCACAGGTGGAGTAGGGATATTGTAAACTTTTCCCATATGGCTCCAGTGAGCAAGAGCGACCCAAATACCTTTACCTGCTTCCACTGTTCTTCCTTTCAGTAGCAGATAGGTTTTACAAAGCAGTGCATAGTTTGCTGCTTTTCCAGTCTTTTGTTCTCTCTGGATTTCTGTGTCATCTCTACTGCTTGAACTGCTGCAGCTGCAGGCACCAACAGTCCTCTGACAGCATCCTAGAGATTCCATAGCATGGTGTTATCCTTTTCTCCCCCTCCACTTTTTAATCTGTCAGCAGGTTTTAAACACCAAGGATGTTTTAAAAATACCTTTTTTCTCCACAGAGTGTTTTAAATGAAGTAACAGGGTAAGTCAGGTATATAGATAGACTTCTCATCCCTCAGGTTTAGTTAGTTCTGCTGTTTTCAGACATGGTAAATCCCTGGGAAACTTAGCTGCTATACAGGATGATGCTTCTGTTTAGAATTTTTAAAATAGGCCACTGAGAGGACTTTTGTTTAAAAAATAAAAAGAAAATACTCTTTCAGAGGGAATTTTATTAATGAGAATTACAATACTGGAAAATCTGCTATAGATTAGTGAAGATCAGTAACAGTGTATCCAAATGGAACTGGTTGGATAATTAGATTCATTTAATAGGTACTGAAATTTAAACCTCTTGATCCCTCTGACGTAAACATAACTCTTAAAAGTTGTGGAACTTGATTCTAAAAGTTTAATGTGGGAGAGAAACACTGGGACAATGACTACAGGTTTCAGATACGCTGGGAGGAAACGTACTCAGGAGTTAAACAACAGGCATTCAAATAAAGAAAAAAAATAAGAAAAAGAACAAGCCCCAAAAGTGTAGCTATGACATATAAAAAGAAGCTTTAATAAAACCCTGATTATGTAGGTGGCAGCTTATGTGAGCAGTATTGAAGCAACATGACTGGGATAACCAAGTGACAAGTAGGGGATAGTAAAGACTGAAATCATTAAGGAACATCATGTTTTCACTATTCTTTCACTCTTTTTACCTGTTCTGTATCATGTCTGTTTTGGCTATCTGTTCTTCTGTATGCCTGTTTTGGTTTCTTATTTTCATGCTGAGAATCCCCAAAGATCCTCATTTTATGATTTCTCCTCTCATTAATAGAATTTTTTTTTCAATATTGATTACAATTTATAAGGTATATGCAGTGTATGATTGTCTTTTCTTGATTTGGTGAAAAGGAAAATTATTTACCGAGTTTTAACACATCTTTTAGGAGGATCATACTAAATGGCTGACAGGCTGTCTGCTAAGTAAGAAAGAAAATTTTTAGTAAGATTGGTATAAATTATGAGGTCCTGACAGTCTTAACACTGAGCTATGCCTCGTTTTTGTTTGTACTACCTAAAGTTATTGCTAAACTTTTAACTGTGCCTTCTGTTTTACTGTCCCCTAAAGTGCTGAAGGATGAACTTTTTCTCAAGCATGTGCACTAGTTGAGAGGATAAAAATTTTAAAACATTTGGAGTGCTTGTGAGAAAATAAATTTTAAAAAAGTACAGCATAAAAGTAGATTATTATCTCTAAGTTTCAGACAACATTGAAATGTTGATCTCATCTTTTTGTCTTTCATGTTTATATCTGACTTCTGTATCAACACTGGGTGATGCTGAAGTATAGAGATAATGCTTATTATCGTTTGATACAATGCCTTTTAATCCAAAACCACTTCTATTTTACTATTCTTTAATTTATGGTGGGATCTCAAAAGTACTCAACTTAGATGAGCTTTCTATGTCCATAAAGCTATAGCTGTCTTAAGCAAAAAGGGCATGTTTTCATCTTTATTTGCTTTTATTTCCTTCTGCAGTCTGTTTTTTCAGAGCATAATGGCAGGCCTGAGCTTGGTTACTCATATATTGGCAGAGATTTTTTATCCTTTTCCCTTTTCAAAATGACAGTGTCCATTTTCTCTCGTCTCTGTGTTTCAGCAGAGTTAGAATAGATGAATTCAAAGAACATCACTTTTGAGTTCTCTCTTCTTAAAGTGCTCTTTGGGAGACATGGGCTAGCTGCTTTTAGGAGGTGAAGTTATGCATCATGTGCCTACTTTAGTAAAATAATAATTCCATACCTTGAGTTTTTTTGGTGTCATTAAGATCTTAAATGGTTTTCACTAGTTACTGCTACAAGCTTCTGTTCTATAAACTGGTTAGAAAGAAGGAAGAGCAGAACACTCTGTAATTTGTAGTTTGTGATGATTTGGAGATGTTATGTTCAAACATGGGCACTTAAGTGAACATTTGTATTTCAAGCAATTGTAGTACAGGCTTTTCCTTGGATTCTAAACACTCTCTCTACTTTTCTACGTGCCATCAGCTGGTCATACTTTTATGTAGTCCCTTTCTTAGCTTTGGAGTTAAGGGATACCTGTTTTAGAACTTCTGCAGACTTTCTTAAGTTGAAAATGTGAAAAAGTTTTGTGAAAGAATTAAGTTACCTAATGCTTGATTTTCTGTAATACTTTGTCCAAATGGAACTTGGGGTTAAATAAGTCATGTAGAACCACATTTCGGTTGTGTCATAGTACAGTGCAGATTTAAATTTAGAAAGTAAAAAGCCCTGTTTATCTCCAGTCCTCTTCACTGTATTGTCACAGCACTTTTGCTAAGGTGTCTCTTGCAGCTTTAAGTATTCCTAATTAGGATTTTGGGCCTGGTTCTTCTCCTAAAATCTTAGGGAAATGTATCATTAAACTTAGCAGAGATAAGATCAAGTATAATTTCCCCCTTTCCATCAACAAAGGATTTGAACTGCAAGTGTGAGCACAGCACATCCTTTCTGGTGTTCTGAATAAGAATATTATAAAATGGTGAACAAAATAGATGACTCAAAGTTTCAAAACCTTTTACACCTTTTTGGACAGATAATGGCACCTTGTCAGACTTGGGTTTCTAGTGCTCTTGTTAGGTTAAACTTGTGGGGGAAAAAGTCACTCTGAAGAGTTTAGTTCCTATTTATAGGGTATCTTTAGACCAGGAACAGCCCTAAGCCTTCAGTGCTTCAGACCCTGGACCCACCTTGTCTTCATAGGCAGATGTTCTCTGATGGAAGTGTTACAGAAGTCTAGATTCCATGGGATAATTTCCTTATATATTAATATTATAAAACATGAGCAATGTTGTCATTTTATAAAGGAGATTATTTTATACATAGAAGACCAGTTAACACATTTTAAGCAATGGCAGTGCTGATATTTCCTGTCTTTCAGAGATGGGCTGAACAATGGAGGGTTTCCCATGGTAGAAGCATTGCTGTAAACATTTCTTCTGGTAATGTAATTAGGAAGTATTGGCTCCAGTTAATGTAACTTAAACAAAACCTGTTGTCCTCGGCAAACCTGTTAAACAGGCATAGCCTTGTCTTAAAAGAAAAGAGGGACATATAATGTTTCCGTGGAAACTCAGTTAAAATTCTGATTTGTGGATATGAGCATAATCAGCACTACAATCTAAACTCATTGAATTAAATGAAAAAGAGTCTTAGTTGTGAAGTCAACACAGTATAAAATATCTCTACACATGCAAGAGCCAGAGCCTCCCACCCCTATAGATGCTTTCTATTTGCACTTTAAAACAAAATAAAGCAGGGAAATTGTGCAAGGCCCTTCTCTTTTTGCCTTCTATGGCCATTTGTGCAATTTTTAACACAAAAACCGATATAAGAATATAAAATAAATCTGTTTAAATATACTTTATTGGAGTTTGTTATAATTTGCTGTATCGCTAATGTGTGGTTTTGATTTCCTTTTCTTTTAAATGAAAGTAAGAAGAGTTGTTCCTTTAGTGTAGGACATATCAGCCCTGTACTGTGAGAGAATGGAGAATATACTGTTTGCTTCCATTATAGATGTGCTGAGAAGATTTATAAATTCTGGAAAAAACCTCTAGCATCTCTTTGTAAAACAGCAGAAAAACATGGAATTGATTGAATTGGTGCTAATTAGAAAATTAAATATGTTTTATAAATGTGTTATAGCAGAAATTCCAGGAGAACCTTCGCCATTTAGAAATGCCTACATTTTGGAAAGTGGTATTTCAAAGTTATTTTGATGCCTAGGAAGGTGATAGAGACTTCAGAATAACATTTACTGGTGGCAGTGTGAAATAAGTGCTTCTGGAAAGCCCATCAGAGTCAGCCTGAACAGCTATAAAAACTTTCCTTGTAAGTCAATAATAGGCTTGACTCTACAACAGCACAATCTCTGGAAAGTCCTGCCAAAAGTCCTCTCTTTGAGCAGAGTTTTGAGGGGTTTTTTTGTGTTCTCCAGAGCTCCATTCTGGAAGGGGCTTCATGTTCTTTTCCTGTGCTGGGCATCCCTTAACTCTCACAGACTCCAGTGAGCACTCAGCAGTGCTCAACACCTTCCAGGGAAAAGCCCCAGCTGAATTTGCACCTACAAGGCAATGTATTAGAAAAAGAAGCTATTTTGCATGATAAATCCTTAGTTTAATGTATAATCAGACAGCTCTCTTTGAGAAACCTTCCCGATTCATTTCAAAGTTATTACGTTAAAGAGGATTACATTTGGTGCCCATTATATTGATTTCACCTCAAAACTTACCAATTTATACTTCTAAAATATGCCTTAAGGCTGTACTGACAGCTAAATCCTACTAATCATTAGTATATAAATTGTAATAGACTACTTGTTGAAGCATCTGGATAGCAGTTTATATGAAGTAAGTATGGTCCATTTGTACTTTTATTGTGAAAATCACATCAGCACTTACACTATTTCCAGAAGTTAATAACTCACCCAGAGAAGTTCACTTATGGCCATAAATTGGCACACAGATCTCAGGCAATGCAGACATTTTATTAAAAAGTTTAAAAGTCTGACAGTGCCTTTTAATTTTATCAGTCTCAACATTTTTTGAAAGCCTTATTTCTCTGGGGTTTTTTTTTTTCTTGATGTAGCAATTAAAAACATTTATTAAGTTTGTGTTTGGTCATAAGTTAGTCAATATCTTGTTCTTTGTATTTTGTGGCTTTAAGGAGGTGATTTCATCTCTGTCTAATGAAGCAAATAAGCTCTTGGCTAATTTTCAGCAACATGAAAACACCTCTTAATACGTGAATAGTCACCAGATCAGACCTTAGCAACCATTCCTGCTGACACCTCTGCAGGCTTATGTAGCAATTCTGAAGATGTTGACTTCTTATTATTCCTGAAATCTGGTAAGTAGACAAGTAAAATAGAAAGCTGTCACCCCACCTCTGATTGCTTGGCCTCTTGGATGACATTAGCTGTTTTTCAGTTCATGGGCATGAACTTCTGCACATTAGATGAAGCAAAAGATAAATTATTCTCCCCAATACAGGTCATTGCTAAGAGGTATAGTTAACATTTCTTGGCAATCTTTCAAAATCGTGGCAATAAAATGTTCTTATGAAATAAAGTTAAGTAAATGTGAAAATGTTCAGATTGCAGCCACTGTTAACCCATAGTTTCAGAAACTGACTTTCAAGTGAAATGTATGTAATACACTGAGCACATCTTGAAAGGTGGTATTTCTTTTTACTTAAGACATAAAAATTAGGAGAGTATGAAAAAGAAGAAAATTGATATTTCAGTACACTGAAAAATCTCAGTGTTATTAATTTAAGATTGCTTTCTATTCCTGACATGGTTTAAACCTCCAGTTCAGGAGATTCCAAGAATGCTAGTTTATAGCTCAAATGCTAGCTCCTACTTTTGTAGAACAAATAGGCAACTGTGTTCTTTTCTACACAGAAAAGAATTAAATTTTATTAAATTTTATTTAAGAAAAATACATTTTTGATCCAAAAATGGAAAAAAGCAGACAAATCTGGTTTTGCAGATAATACTCTTCATGGAAAAGTTTAACATCTGTATCTTTTGCTCTTACTGTTTTTTTAAATTGTTCAGTAAAAGACACAAAAATAAATCAGTTTGCAAGTCCACCAGTGCTATTTTCCTTGTACTTGCAACTGCAGAATACCATGGTACTACTCAATATCAAACACATAAAAATATGGGCACTGAGTGTTTCGGACACGTAACTCTTTTGTACTTTTCTAAAACTATAGATTACCACCATGTGGTTAAACAGCAAAACCATGGTTAAATAAAGTATCTTAGAAAAATAAAAACATGAGAACTATTTTGGAGCATTACACCAAACATTTGACTTATAAATCATCCAGCAGATATGGTGTTGAAAGGCTGGAGACTTTTATTCATTATGAGGCCCTTCTGATGTATTATTTGACTTCAAGTACATGACTCGAATTTTCAGTAATTCAAAGTAATTTGCTAATCACAGTATAGCACAAAGAGTTTGTAGAGATTGTCACTATTATTATGATTATTACTCAGTAAATAAGAGATCCAAGACATATTTCCAGTTGATGTGGTTTGATAAAATGTCAGGGTTTCCTCATTCCATGTCCCAAGCCCGGTTTGACTGATGGGATTTCATATATCCATAGACCTTGTATGGACACAGGTCCCCCATGACAGCAGGAGAGAGGGAGTGGCTGGTGGTCAGTGTGTTCTGTAGGCAGGAGGAGTTGGATTCAGCCAGTTCCCTCTCCCTGCAAGGATTGGTACCAGCAGAATCTGCATGTCTTGGGCCCCAGGTCTGTGGTAGGGGGGCGTTGAACTGTCAGGAGACAAACTGGACAGAGAAATCCCTCATCAGTTCATTTTGCAGTGGATGCCATAATATTTATCTTTAATGTCTTGTCCAAAGTATTCTGTGTCTGGAAGTAGGAACACTTGTACCCATTCTGCTGTGACAGGATTTCAGTTTGGGAGGTGCAAGCCACTTTGGGAATAGTGAGAGGAGCTTTGCCCATGTCTGAGATCAGCCTTCTCACAATGCTGAGAAATACAGAAACAGATTTTTTTTTTTTTTTTTTTTTGCTAGCATGCTTAGGTAGTAGCCAGAATCAAGTCTGCAAATAAAATATGATCAAGGCTTGAACGTGTTGTGTTTTAGTTACAAGTGGAAGCAGAAAGTCTTATATATCCTAAGAGAATCTGGTCACAGTTTCTAAGAGTTCAGACAAATATCCTAATTTCTGGCTGTTTGTCTGGACTTTGAGCCTCTTAGGGTTCCTTAATTGCCAACTTGAAACCACAGCCTCTTGGCTGAGATGGAAAGGTGCTCTGGCTATGCTGCTCTAAACTAGGACCTCAGCTGTGAGAAGTAAGGCTTTTTCTGAGAACTTGACAAATCCTGGATCTTCCCTAAAGATTTATAAAAGTGTTTACAAATACATACTGTTCCTACTTTTCGTTTCAGTCATGGGTTGTACTTGAATAGCAAGAAAACCCTATGAAACTAAAAAATGGTTAGGGAGTTATAAAAATACTCTCACTGCTTCATTATTTCAGCATTACTGTGGTCAGGTTTCAATCTTCACATGCTTCCTATACCATTGGAATTCAGCATTATTTGTCATTGCTGTGGCCATGCTAGGAGGTGCTGGAAGAAAGTTGAAGGCTAATAGGAATTCATAAAAGTTCTGCCACCAGCACAGTTTCCTCTGTGATGGTTCTTGCCTTCTTTCTGCAGGCTGCTGAAGCTTCCTGAGGCTAAAAGTAGTACTACTCAGCTTTCTTCTTTTTTTTTTCTTTTTAATTTTTTTTAGATTCCTTTGTTTTTGGTAATGGAATGAGCCAGGTGTCAGGCATTTTCTAAGAGTCACAGGGAGGATCCTCCAGACACCAGACAGGGCTGAGCTGTGCCCTGC
The DNA here is from genome assembly GCF_020740725.1 of Corvus hawaiiensis. Classification (NCBI taxonomy): domain Eukaryota; kingdom Metazoa; phylum Chordata; class Aves; order Passeriformes; family Corvidae; genus Corvus; species Corvus hawaiiensis. The sequence continues at coordinate 16,400,513 of NC_063223.1, read as the reverse complement.
CTCACCCTCTTCAAACTGGGCCATCTAAGCCACTCCTTTATGCTATCAATGTACTCCTTGTACTCCTCAGGAACAAGGCACCTATCTTTCCAGCAAAGTGCACTTATTGTAATTTGGCATGCCAAGGGGTTACCTTCCTCCAGGCTTATGGGAGGTTTGTTTTAGGGTTTTTGGGGTTTTTTTTTAAAGTTACAGATGGATTTTCAAGTACCTCCCTCAAGCTGTTCTCCTGGGACACAGAGTTTATCACGGGGTAAATGAGCAGAATTCTGTGGAGCCCTTTGTCACAGTGTTGGCAGCACATCAGCTGCTGTCCTGCAAAATTTGGAACACAGGATGATGATCTGAACAATAATTTACAGATAACCTGTTTCCCTCCAAGATCCTCTCTGAAGACTCCTGAAAAGGCAATGGACTTCCAGTCACCAGTGTCTATATTTTTTTATGTTTTCACTCAATTTATATCCTTTTTGCGTTTCCTCCTGCTCCTGCTGCTACTTCATTAGTCCTCCAGAAGGAGGATGTGTGTCAGGGAGTCAGAGGGAGTCTGGTTTATGATGATGTTCACAGACTGCCCTCCACAGTTCAGTTTGTCAGGGCTTGGCTGCAAACCAAGCCCTTCAGCTTTCCCTGGTGGTTTGAGTTTGGATGAACTTCGGCCTCCCAGCAATCATCATCCTGCTCCCCTTTCAGCTTGGCCTCACATCAAGTTCCCAGCATCTCCTCCCTTTCTGCTTGAGCTTGGCCTCCAGGAAACACCATTTGCCACTGCCTTCCCTCTGTCTTGGGAGTTTCCATGCACACAACAGCTTTCCCCACTAATTCTAAAAATCTTCTGGAAGACACTAGCAGGTTTGAGGTTCAGGAGTAAAGAGGCAGAATTTCAGCTTTCCACCACCCATTTAAGAAGAATTCACTCTTTCACATTCTGCATCACAATAGCTCTGATGAAGGAAGCAGTCTTTGTCTTGCTAAATCTTATGACATGTTCAAACTCCCATAAAAACCCAATCATTAAATAGGACTTAAAAATATCTGTGTATGGGCAGTCATTCCACTTATTCGATGACAAAAAGAGAAAGGTAAGATACCATAAATAATACAAGATGTTTTTTCCTGGTTATTGTCCAGAATCCAAAACTAGATGATATTTTCCACTTTGAGATATTATTTTACATTCTGTCGGGCTCTGCAGCTCAAACTGAGGTAGAAAAGGTAAGTGCACATTTACATGGATTTCAAAGGATTTAATAATAAAATATTTGTAAAGTATTAAAATCATTGAAGAGTACTTAAATATGCAATAGACATACTGTGGAGTTAAGCAAGAATGTTCCATGTCAGGAAAACAAAAAAGAAAGTTGTCAGAACATTAGAAATTGTCCCTGAGTTAAATAGTAAGCTGTAAGGAAACCACAACACGAGACAACACATTGCAGAGGACAGTTCCTGAAAAATAATAACATCTTATCAAAATGCATAACAGATACCTTATTTTTGCTGGAGTAGGAATTAGGCTTTATCATAAGAAAACCAGAAGAAAGTGCATAACTGCTCAATAGTTTGTCCCATCTTTTTGTCAATTTTGCTCTTTTACCGTAGGCTGCCAACAACAGCTCATTATGAGGATGGCTGGTATCACTACCCAGGATTGAGACTGCCTGATGCTTTCAAGCATAAGCTTGTATTTTCAGTATATAAGAAAAATAGCCACACTTAAACAGTTAGGATAATTGGGGTTTTTTGGGATGTTTCCATCAGGGTCAGTCATTCCAGGTGATAAAATCAATAATTTTTTCATGTTATAATGTAATTCTGAAGATATTGTCTTTGAAGAGAGGAACTGAAAACAACAACCAGTGGTGAGAGGAGGAAGGTATAGATAAAAGGGGGAAGATCACTGAGAAGGAAACTGAATGAAGTGTGAAGTTTGGAAAGGTGAGACTGCATTTTACTGTGTGAGTGAACTGAACCAGGGATTAGGAGCAGTTTGGGAAGTGCCCAATTCACAAGTGCTCGTTCACATTTTTATACATCCTGCATGTGATTTGAGAATGACTGTCACTGAGAGTACAGCTATGTTGAGGGATACCAGAGCATAACTTTGTTACTTATTACCTAAAGATATTATTGGCAGAAAGTTCCTGTTGGAATACCTCTAATTTGTTAGCTAAGAGTTCTTGGAATTGAGGGAAGAAAAATACCTAGATTTTATTCTTAATCATTCTACATAAAACACCTATTTTTATAAGTTTTTGATCATCTTTAGTGGTGGGAGTCTTGTATTAATCTGTATTGGCTGTTCTTTACAGTTATGGTGTTTACATCTCAGGGTTGTGCACTGGGGTGTAGCAGAGTCAGTGTCTCCTTCTTTGCCTGAGCTAAACACTGAAGACAGATTTTGAACTGAAACAGATTTAGTGTATAAATAGAAGTGCAAACAACTTTTTTAAAAGTATTAAAGTGTGTTCTGGATAGCATGTAGTTGTATTTTAAAAGATGATAAATCAGAGTTAATACTAGTAGGGAAAAAGAAGAGCATCTTAAAGAGCCTGAGCTCAATACACAGAGGTGATACAGATTGAAAAATGATCCTGCTACAAGTCTCTATCCAAGATTTCTCATTTTGAAGCCAAGTTAAACCTCATTTAAGATAATTCCATCGGAAACAGGAGGCCAAAATGTCCTTAAGATTTTAGGCATCTTTTATGTATGTGAAAGAGCCTTAACCTTTACTGTATTCTGTGGGAAAAGGAATGGAGACCTTAAGGCATTTTTGTAACCTTGTTGATCTAGTGTTTATTATATACAGTGTCATAGTGTATAGGTATTTCAGAGAATGCAAATCCCTTTAGCTTTTGCTGCTTTTTCCTATAATTGTGTATTGGGAATCCATTTGTCAGGTTTATAGGGAGACTCAGCTCCTCTCTTGCCTGAAATAAATCAGTCTAATCTATTTTCCTCTCTCAGATTTTAAGTAGGAAATTATTCTTTTTACTTAGAACCTAAGAAGGATTCTAATTCTTTGCACAGAAGTAATTTGTCGAGGAAGGATTTCCTTATCTTTCTGTCTATTTACTTAACCATGGAGATTGAAATGAACATAAGCAATCCTGATCTATTCCGAGTAGTGATTTGTTTTCCTTCATGTTTGCCTCGATACTAAGCAGCCCTGAGCCATGTAGCATTTGAGAACTGCCCAATACTTCCATCCTGAAAGCAACCCACTGAGAGAGTAAAATATTACCTTCAGCCATGGAATCGATGCATAAGGAAATTACTTATTTAGCAACAATTACCACTGAGCCAAGAGTTTAACTTTGTCGTTCTCAACCATCTGTTATTTCATAGGGTCTGCACTACAAAAATAGCAGCCACTTTATTAAACAGAGGGAGGAAATCTCAGGGAGTTAATAACTGTTTTCCATAGGCAGAATTAAAGGTATTTATTTGAATCACCTAAGTAAATTTGCTGATGTGATTAAAACAAAAAATTGGATTTGCAACATTTGTTTGAAGTGACACATTTTGTGTTACGTAACACAAAATACCCCTCCATCAGTTCCCATCAATTCTTCTCCTGCCTGCCCTCCTGCAGCTCCAGCCCATTCTCCTCTGTGACATTAGAGAAAAGGCAGCAGTGAACACAAAACTCATTTTTTCCTGGCTGAAGACAAACAATTTTTATCCTTTGGCCATTTTGGTTGAACCAAGCCTGGAAATGTGGAAGAATACCTTATGCTTTGAAATGTATGTTCCACACAAAGCTCAGTTAGAGTTTTTGTTATTTGTGGCAGTTACCTGGGTACTTTCCTGACCAATATGTAGAAAAATTTCAGTGCAATTATAGCTTTTTAATCTAAACCTCTGTGGTAGCTGTTACACCCAGAAGGCTAAACTATGAATTAGTGACATGGGAGACATAATTTTGAAATTCTCCTGTTTCCTTTTCCCCCCACATGTAGCCAGTTTGTAAAACATAGATTTAAATATTGGGTGGCTTGGAGCACAGATATTTTATTCTGAAGTTCTCAAGTGCTGAAGGATTAGGGATTGCTCAGGAGAATATATAGGCTCAAAAACCTTTTGAAGTATATTTGAATAGCTCTTATGGCATTAAATGATCAGACAAAAAAAAAAGTCATCTTCTAGTCACAAAGTTCTTGAAAAGCTCAGGAGGGAAAAGCCTGCAGAAGTGCTTTAGAATCACATGAGGGGTTGAAAAGAAAATTATTTTCCTATACATTAACAGTTAATTCTTTCAAATCTAGAGGCGTTCAAACAATTTTTAGCTGAATTTTAGGAACTATTAGTAATTTTCATTTAGGAATATATTTTGTAGAATACAGAATATTTAGAAGCTACTCATTCTGTGACAGGGCAGTATTCTGCAGGGAACAATGTGTAAATAAGACAAAACTGTGAGATTAATATCTCATATTAAGATATAAGTCTCAAAAAAATTGCCTCATTCTAAAACTGCCTTCATGATGCCATGTTTATGAGATGTATTCTCTTCTCCTATCCTGCAAGCACAGGTACAGATCATAGAATCATGTAGATGGGAAAAGACCCTTTAGATCATCAAGCCCAACTGTAAATCAAGTCCAGCCATCATGTAGTTGACATCATGTAGTAGTTCATTATTTAACCCTAAGTAAAAGGATTTCAGAACTCTTAATTGAGGAATTACTTCACAATGGGAATACATTAAAATGTTGCTGTTGTAACATTGTATTGCCTTTTACCCTCTTCAATGGCATTGTACCTCAGAGATTAAAGATACAGCTCTTTACAAAGTTAGAGAAATAAACTGGTTTTGTTTTGTTTTGTTTTTTAAAGGTAGGTAATAACTAAATTGATAACGCCTGGACCTTCACTTTCTGCACAAATTACTGCTGAAACTGTGGAATCTGCTCAAGTGGGAGCAAGCCCAATATTCCTCTCTGTCTTTTACTTTCCCTCACAGTCTGTCCAAGAAAGCATCAAAATCTTAGAGCTGGTACTCTGAAACCAAGCCTGCAGCTGCCTCTCCTCATCCTCATGAAGAGGGATGCTCTGCATTTCATAGAAAGTAATCTCAGCATTTCATCTCTTGTTATGCTGCAGCACTCCATTGTGACTCAGTGAACATGGAATCTTTTGCAGATCAACTTTGCTGTAATTATCTTGTTACTGATTCAGATTGTGATGTGTGGTAGGTTTTGTACAGGACACAGAAAACTTTCAGTGCATATTGACTTTCTTTGTCTGTAAGGAGGGTTCTGAGCTGTAAAGTTACTGCTTTTCTACAAAACATTTACACTTAAATCAGAATCATAAGTCAAGTGGGAGGGACCTCCTGAGCTCATCTAGTCCAAAATCCTGCTCAAATTTGTATACACATATTATTTTGTTGGAGGATAACAAGAGTTTTAACATTTTAATTAATGTTTGTGATACTTTCATTAATTATCATTAACAGTTTTCAAGAACAATAGTTTTCTGGGTGCTGCTGTCTCTAACAGTGTGAACCCCAAAGGGCTGACCTTACCAGGACCTTAAATGAACAATATCTAAGTACAGTCCACACATCTCTGCCTGTTACAAGCACACGAGATTGGCCTTTCCCATGCTGACACAGCATCCAGAAGTGGTGTGGTTTCCTTGTGGAAAGTTCCTGAAAGCCTGTGTGTGTTTTGCCTGCATTTCCGAAAAAGCAGGCAGGATGTGCTAGGAATGAACCCAAAGGCAAGCAATAGATGAAGCAAACCTCTGCTGCATGGCTGTCAGAGAGCATTTTCTTATGGATGCTCATATTAATTCCTAGATAATAAAATGTATCTGGAGACAGTCTCCTCTGGTGTTCATTCAGAAGGAAAGCTGGATTTCTCTACTTTCATAAGCACACAATCCATAAGTTAGAGATAGCAGAAAAATATTTATAGCCTGCTCTATTAAGAAAACTCTTTATGTAATTTCACATCCCTCTGTATCAGTTCATTACACATTTCATTTCACATACTTTTCTCTACCTGCTAACACAAAATGAAATATGTGCATGACATCAGTGTGTGTGCATTTGCAAAAGCAAGTACCAATAATGTAAATGTAAATATGTTTTTAAACTATTCCTGCTGTAGACCCTAGAGGAGGAATGAAGAAATGAAATTTTATTCAGTTTTCCAAAACAACTTCTTTTTTTTTTTTTTGAGGCTTTGTTTTTTAAAGAAACATGATTTTGCTAGGCATTAGATCTTCAGACTTTTAAAGCTTTTTGAATTCTCTCTGTTTAGGAAGATGAAACCAGAAGAATCAACTGCTTTTGGATCTTCTGCAAACCTCAGTGCATTATGTTGCTCTTCAATAGAAACAGTGATAGGAACATCAGACTAGGCTGGAAGAAAGGTTCACTGATATTTGGAAAAACATAATCCCACCTGAGATTATGATAAATATATAATTTAAACCAGTAGTATCTTGAATAATTATTTCATAAAATTGCAATCCATTATAATTAATATAATTTTTTTAAAAAAATTATACCCAGTAATATTTGCCAGATATTTTCCTTTAACAGAATTATACATAATACTCTTACCTTCGATTTTTTCAAATACATTTTTAATGCTTCTTGTGTTCCACTGATAATTTATGGATTAAATGACCTCAAAATAGTCATCACTTGAAATGTTAACCAACATTTTCATGTTGTTTCAGCAAATCTTCATGGGTTTCAGCAGAAAACACATTGTGAGGGTTCCCTACAGCTGTTATATTGGTTCTAGGAAAACATAAATGAGATTGGTGTGAACATAAATATGTTCAGCTTGTGGTTCTTTGATATTAATTATGGAGACATGCAATTTGGATGATTTTTTCTTTTTTTGCCATGTGTATTCTTCACATTATACAAGCAGCATCTTTCTGTTTAAATGGTTTAAAATATGACTGTGGTTTCATCAGTTTAGTTAGTTGTGGTTTTTTATTTTAGGGCTTAACTTTTCATTATGAAACCTTTTCTTTCTGACTAATTTTAAAGAATTATTTTGAAGGAATTAAGCATGTTGAGTTCATTTATTTATATTTTCCTTTCCCAGCTGTAGGTATCCAGATGAAACTTGAATTTTTCCAGCGGAAATTTTGGACTGCAAGCAGACAGGTATATTTTAAATTGAATTTTTCTTTATCATTGAATCCACAACAGATTTTTAACTGGGGAAGTGATGATCTTGTCACAAGCAAACCATTGTAAAGAAATAATGTATTGGAAGACATGTTCTTCTGGTTTTACATTCAGGTTCACCATTACAGAAAAGGAGAATTCAGTGGTGAACAAGAGTTGGTTGATTTTTGGAAATGTGCTGGTTTGGCCAAATTTAGAAATATATCCTGTGAGCGAAGGCAGGGTACAAACCATCCCTCCCCCACCAGGTTCGGGAAAAAATCTTCTTCCTCGAAGGAAAGTGAAAGAGATAAAAACTATTTCTTTAACAAACACAAAGGAAAAGGAAAATAATGCTAAATAATAAAATCTCTCACTGTGGAGAAAAACCTGGGAAAATGTTAGAGTTGTACCTTTGTCTCCCTCCTCCTTGGAGCTGGGGCTTGGCCCAGGGCCAGGCCCTCTGTGCTCGGTGGAAAGTCCTCCCGATGTGTTCTGATGTTGAAACAGTCCAGCAGAGAAGAAGGGAAAAAAATCGGAGTCCCAGGAAAACCAAGTTCAACTCTCCTGAGGAAAAGGAGCTGAAAAACCTGGCCCAAAGCTGCCTGGAAAGCAGCAAGCCGGGTGCTTCCCTCCGCTCTCCCTCTCCTGCCCCAGCTGGATGCCGAGAGCCGTCTCTGTCTCTGTGTCCTCGAAAAACACAAAAACAAACTGCAAAACTGTTTTGAAAGTTTTGTTGGGTTTTTTCTCTCCCCCCTCTCAGCCTCAGTTTAAAGAGATAGAAAGGCATAAAACTAATTTCTGGGCATAGGGCAGCAATGGGGAATACAACAGCAAGTCACCCCAAGACAGGAAAAAATTAAAAAGTTTATTAATTTTAGGCCCCAATACATAAAGAGTTAATTTGCTGGCATGTGGTTTTTCTCTCTTATAAAAAGTGTAATCAGTAAAAAAAAGTGTGGTATTTGTTTCCAGTGATAGCAGAATCATGACTTTTCACTCAGGTTTTCTCTCTAACACTCAGTAAGTGTGGGATCACATAGATTAATTAACAAAATCACATTACTGAATCATGGTTGGCACTCACAGTCTTCAATAAACTTAACCTAAACCATTCAGGGATAGAATTTTTACTCACTGAAGAGGATAATAAGGTACTCTCTAAAGATTAGGAGATGCCATCCCCAGTCTGAGAATCGATTGGAACTGTGCTATTACAGAGAATAAACCCTGACCCCACCCCTATTGGAGAATCACCTCTCATCCATGAATGGTCTCAAAGATTCTAGAGTGTGGAGGAGATTGTGCAGCTTAAAGCAGTGGAAATTGTCACAGTGTGAATGAACCCTTTCTCTGCCAAGAGGAACAGAACATGTTGGGTGAACAATTCAAAAGTTTGCTAGTCATTTTTAGAATTAATTTAGATAAAGATGTAATCAATATCAACTCCTTTAAAATTTTGCTCATATGAATTTATAAAATGTTTTATTTTGTAATCATCAAATGAGGACTGAAAGCTTTTTATTGATTTTTTTTTTGTATCATCTTTAGTGTGCATCTCTCGACGGCAGATGTGCTATAAGTTGTGATGATGAAGTAAGTAATTAACAGGTTTTTTCCCATGTATACCTCTACTGCAGTAGAAGATAAAGTTGATGAATTTAATTTGTACATTATGATCTTTTGATGTAATTTGGAATCACCTTCTAAATATTACACTATTTAGATAGTGAGACTTTTGTTATGCCTGTCACAGATACCCACTGAATTACAAGGTTGACTCCAGTACCTCAAACACGTGTTGCAATAATTTCTGCTTTGTGAGTCCAGTTTGGGAAATAATTTGAAGATGTGCCAAGGCATTTGTTTACCACTTTATTGTTAATGACAAAAAAAAAAAAAACCCACTAGCAGTTTAAAGTCTTCAGCTGGACACCAGCAGGAGCCATATAACTATATGTAGAAATTTAGTAAGAGCATGAACACTGCTGATTTAGAGATTCCAGACTTCCTCTTAATGACAAAACACATTGTTGGTAGGATTCAAACAAATATCACAGCTCCTCTGGTGAGTCTGTTAACTTTCACAGCTTCTCTCAATGGCAAGGAAATATCTGCTGAACGTTTATGGTATAAATTAAAAGTAAACACGAAGACATTAATGTCAATTGAATGGCACAATAGTCAATAAATATTAATGACTACTAATAGTAATATATTAATTGTAAGTATAATTAATTAAAAATAAAGGGAATTAAATAAAGTGTGTGATATCTTTGATCCTCTAATAGAGACAACCTATTAATTGAAAATACTTTCTTTTCTTGAGAGCTTTGAATTTGCTCATTTTTTCTTGTTTTCCTGATGCCTCACATTTTATTTTAATGTTCTGTTTTCTTTCTTTTTCATTTTTGGTTTCTTAACCCAAGTTACATTCCATTACTGTTATTGAATACTGGAGCTGTGAAAAATACATAAAGGACTTGAACTGGATCAAAGTTACTGTAATTCAGATGTGTTCTCAGACCTCAGTTAACATTCTTGCTGTGTTTATTCTGGACTTCATGCCTACGGTTTTACAAGCTCAGGGACTCTCCACCTATGGAACGTTCCCCTTGAAATCTGAAATTCACTGAACTTGAACCTTTGGCCAAACGTGAGCATAGTTCACTTCCAATACCTGTGAAACATTGTGAATTAGACCTCTTTTATACAGCTCTAGTCTATGCAAATGCTATTATCCCACGCATTAATCTTGTATCAGAAATCTGTTTGAGATTTGCTAATAGCGAGTGAATGCACCCTGCTGCCCTTTGTCAGTGCTAGAGATAAATTACAAGCTGTTTCTTTAGCACAGTGATGAATACTGAAGGTTATTTATCTTGCTGGCAAGTGGTGAATGAACAGTCCTGAATGAATATTTTTTTTTCCTAGTTAATATTTCTGAAATGGATTGAAATAGAAACCCTCTTATCTTCACATTCCACAAAAAGTATATAGATTCCATTTATTGCATTATGCCTGTTTCCAATAGCATTGATAAAAAATTAGTAACTTTTAAAGTTCTGAACCATGCTAGGGAATGACTAAATCTTAGAGATTTGAGACGTGGCCACTAATTCTTGAATCGAGCCAGTATTTTCCCAACAGCATATAAGCCATAAACTATGAAATTAAGCCTACACTTTTTCTTGTCCAGCATGACTTCTTCTATTTATTTTCTATTCTATGGAGAAATATTGTTTCTAAAGGAGTATCTTTAGATTAATCTTTCATGCATGAGGACTGCAAATATGTATCCTCGAAAGATCTCTGTGTTGACTTAGTTCCTCTCCTCATCCAGTCAGTGGGAGGTTTCTGGTTGGCTTTGGGGAGAGCAGTGTTGTGCTGTTAGAGCCTCCTTCTGAAATTCCATCCTTCACACACCATTGAGGTTAAGGAGCTGCCTCTTTTGAGTGCATCAGCTCTGCTCAGTTCTTTGCCAGCATCATCAGCTTTTCACATTGCATTTGCCAACTTTGGGCTTTCTAGCAGATCAAAGGTTGAAAATGAGTTGTTTCAACTTCCTTTTTGACAGGTTTTCTGTCACTGAGGGTGCTTGTAGCTTGGGTTCTCCTATTAGAATGAATATCCTGCATTTGCATTAGGGAATGATGATCATTCTGAACTTTTGCCTGATTTCAGCTTTTTTTTTTTTTTTTTTTTAAATCTACTTCAAGCCAGCATTTGTGCAAATCTCTCCTCTTCTTTGGCCCCACAGAACTGTACTAATATGTGGTCAGAATGAGAATCAGGCACATCTAAGCATCTTGGGAAATATCAGACTGCATTTTTGCCTCTTGCACAGCTACTACTGTATGGGGCTGATTTCCTCCCTAAAACAGCACAGAGATTTTGCTGGATGTGTAGTGTAGCAGAAAGCATCTTTTGTCATATTTCTGTACAACCCATTTGCAGCAGGAAGGGTTTCAAATTAAAAACAAAGCCTGGAGGATTCCCATATTGGCAGACATTCCACTTATTTTTTCCTTTTTCACAAATGTCATCGAAAATTCAATAAGCAAGAGTAAAAATGTTTGCTGATTTAGACCAAAAATAGAAACACAATAAAGATTTAACACTGAGATAGGTATTTGGCAATACTGAGGAGAAACTGAGTTATATCAGGGTTTCAGGGTTTGAGTTGAACCTTATGTTTAAACTCTGAAGTGCAGTAATTAAAACTCTGCCTGTAGCAAGTAATTCCGTGAGGTTAAAACGGTGCATGTGTGTGTGGAGGGAAGCACTGATTTGGCTTTACCTTGTTTTATACAGTTCAGACGTCTGACCTACGAAAAGCTAACAGTCCTACCTCTAAATCCAGTTCCCAATTAAAAATACAATTTGAAAAGCTTTAGGAGACCTGTGGGGCCTCTTTTACAGAAGTTTCTGGTCCCATCCCCCAATGAACAAATTAAAAAATATTACCTGGTCCCCTGTTGGTTCTGCAGGCTGACACTGTGTTTTCATTAATACATCGTTAGGGTAATGACATTGTGCTGATGTTTTTCTCCAAACACAGGAGAAGCCATCAGGAACACCAAAGTTCTGTGCCTTTGCAAACTTTGTTATAAGGAAAACCTTTAAGAACAGATTATAAAAACACAGGCTCTTGTTTTTTATGTTTGTTTGTAATTGTCTTGTTAGTAATTATCCTCCTATTCTGTACACATCTTTGTTTTGTTTTGCATGAAAAAAATGCATACAAATTAAATTGGATAATATCCCATAAGTCAAGTCTGCACTCACTTAGAATTTATGTAAAACCCTATAACAACCTGAAGCTTTTGCCCATTTAGAATTGTCTTAGAAGTAAAGTATATAATTAACTTATTGCTGTATCCTAACATCAAAAATTAAAATAACGTTTTATTATTTTTCAGACAATCAACTGTTACCTAATAGATAACAATGGATTTATTTTAGTATCTGAAGACTATCAACAGGTAAGATTTTTCTTGAGTCTTCTCATGTAATATCTTAATCTAAAATTACTTTTTTTTAAAATAGGCCACCATCTGAAAATGGTAAGGAATTAGTAACACAAAATTTAAAAAAAAATTCCTTCTACAAAGAATATAAGTTTTTTTCTCACTAGAGCTCAGTTTCTGTCTCCCGTTGGAGCAGTGTCTATTCTTAAACTCATAAACGTTCTCTTAAAGACCTTTCTCACTACAGAAGTGTCTGTCTTCTGTAAGAGGCTTTTACTCCAAGAAAAAAAAATTTCTCTGTGCCATTTTTATCACATGGAAAGTTTGGGAAGGGAGGAGGGGAGGACCCAGAGCTTTTACATTCAATCTTGAGATAATGAGATTTTGCAGAGATGTTGGCTGAGAAGTTTGTTTTCTGAAGGGGATTACAGTCATTGAAGGACTAAAACTAAGCACTCAGCATCACAATGGAGAGGACAAGAAATAAGATTATCACAGAATCACAGAATGTTTTTCTTAGTCCTGCAAACCTTATGAAGGAGCCATCACCATTCTCACTAACTGTTGCCTGAAAACTGCTGGGATGGTGCCCCAGTCATGCCAGAATTGTCTGAAGTTGAATTGTTTTTATGTGTTGGGATTGTGAAGCCACACTCCTACTGAGCCCTATCTGAATTAGATAGGATTGGCATTACCAAAGAAATACACTCGTTATGGAATGATCTTGATGCACTTAAAACATGTTTGTCTCATTGTTTCCCCTTTTGTTGTTGTTACTATTTACAGGTGCAGAGCTGTGATTTGTGTCAGTGATTTGTGTCAGTGATTTGCTGGTTCATATCTGGCTATGGCCAATAAATATTAGGAAGAGATGTTTCTTTTTGTAGTTACCTGATAGAAGCCTTTACATATACCTGTGAATAGTTTGGACAACTGTTGCACCAGAACTAGGCTAGAAATGTGTTCTGACCTGTTTTGTTAGTTAAATGAATCTAAGAGGGACAGCAGAGAAGTCTCTAGGGTTATATAAATCTATGATAAGTTTACAATAGTATATGTCTATTTTATATATGTAGTGTGTATACAGTCTATTGTGGATGGAGAAGGGGTAGGGAAGTGGGATGATGCCTTATCAATTCCTGACCTATCTGGGGTTGATTCTGCACTGTTTTTATATCAGCTTTCCAAACATGACCTGAGCTGCTCCAAGAATCAGGCTTTTGGGGCAAAGTAATTCTTCTGAATTGCAACTAAATCCTTATGTACTAAAAAGCCAACGATAACCCGGGTGTGACTGCTTTGGGGGAGAACTAGCATTTACAAAGGGAGCTTTTGTGGAGAGAACTGTCACTGAAATGTCTTCATAAGACTGGTGCACAACTTGATAAATCAGATTTATTACTATCTAAGGTTATATGAGGCATTTATGGTTTGGAATTTCTTGACGTTGCCTGCCTCTCCAATCATTAGGGTAATCTTTCTTCATCAGTCAGCCATGGCTATTGAAGCTGGTATTTTTATTCATGTTCCTTGTGTTTCTAGGAGACTCAACATACCCATATGTTTTGGAAAATGTTCCAAGATTCCCCTGAGGAAAGAAAAAAAAAAAGGCAGTACTTGCCTTTTAGGTGAAGGAATGCCTTTTTTTAGCTAGGGCTGTAACTTTTCTGCCTGCAAACTCCCAGGTGCATACTTGAGGTCAGCTAAGTTCCTTGTAATGGAATTGGGGTTTAGTTCTTACAAAACCTATGGAATCCATGCAATTTGAGAGTGTAGTGCCCTTTCCCCCTCATAAATTGTGGGATTTCTCCCTTTAAACAATGAAGAGAAATATTCAATCCTTCTGGGAGCTGAGGATCTAAAATAAAACAGGTCTTCCCAAGGTAGAAAAGTGCTGTACTTGCAAGATTTTCCACTGCCACATGAATGGCTGCAGATGACAGAGCCACTTCCATCCTGCGGACCAAATTCATGACAGCAATGTTTGTTTCCTCCATAGAGATTTATTTTTATTAGTCCACAAGTACTGAATAGGGACAAAATGAGTAATTCATCAGGCTGAGTGGTTTTAAGCATGAAATGACTCTGAATGGAGTTAAAATTTATAGGATTGATGAAATGTACTGTTCCAGCTCCTTAAACAGGTCATGCAGGAATTATAAACAACGCTTTTTAATGACTGTTTATGAAATCCTCTCACAACCTGTTTATATATTTTTTGAGAAACATTTTAATCACAAGAGTTTGTGATCAGATTAGTGTGTTTTCTTTACAAGCTTTAGTTTTGAATGGCTTTTGTTTTTCTGATATTAGATGTTATATAAGGTACCTCAATATATTGTTTAAGCTCTTACATCTGCTCAGGGGTAATAATATAATCCCAACAACTTGCCCTTACTGGGAAGTCCTCTTCAGATTTTATGTAGTAGCAGTCCTGAAAACCTGTCTATGTAACTGTCAAAGCCACTCATCAGATCCTAGAATATGCCAGTTTAAATTGCATCCAGTGGTTTTTTTTTGCATGTATCTATGCTTTTGGTAATTCCTTGCATTTTCCCCTTACAGACTGGTTACTTTTTTGGGGAGGTTGAAGGGGCTGTAATGAACAAGTTACTAACAATGGGCTCTTTTAAGAGGTAAGAATTAACATTTTATCTCTTAAAAATGTTTTAACAAAAAAATTAAAGTCATGTAGAAGAAAGCCAAGAGTGGTGGTGTGGCTGGATTGTCATCTGTGCCTCTTTTCTGTACACTCTGACTGTAACTTGGTTCCACACACAGCAAATATTGACAGTATTGGAGTCAGCCTACCGTGAGTTTCTTATTAAAAGAATGGTTTATTTGACTACAATGTTAAAATTGAGTCCCTTTCCTCTTCCCACTGGGCTCAGGTGGAGAAGAGATTGGGCCACATCCACTACAGAGCAGTTTTAAACAGCTCTAAAGCAAGACATAGATGCCACATTATCATTTTGACCTGTAAAAAGTTGGAGATTGCTCGACCTAGACAGTGCAAAATGCCCTGCTGTTGAAGGAAAACTGTGTTCTCCCAGTAATCCATCTCCATTCACATGCTAACTTATCTTTGAACATTATCTTTGTGACTATTGACCTGGTCTTAGTTATCACAATGACATTAAAAAATAACCGTGATTTTATGTGTTATCCTTTGAAATAAATTATGCCATCTGGGGAATTAAGAAAAATCTTTTCCCTTTAATCTATAACTCACCACTGGAGTCTTCATGGCTTTCATGTGGTCTAAGAACTGTTCTGTACCTCTTTGTCCAACTACAGAACAAGAAAACTGCTGATAATATATTTTATACTTTTGCTTTTTATTTTTCTGTGCATTTCTAGTATGAATAAAAAGATATATTACTGATTCCATCAATCAAGGTTTATTTATTACCTGTGAGGGTGTGTACAGAGGCTCCCTGAACAGGTGGTTCATGGGCTTGCTTGGTAAATCAGCTCCCTTAAAGGCAGAAAGCTTTCTGTGCTGCTTCTGTGCATGATAGCTGAGTACTGCTCCCAGTAAATGACTGACCTGAAATGTAAGGATCTACCACTCATGCAATCATCCCCAATCCTAGTTTTCCAAAGGTGGCAACTTTTTTGCATTTAGCACCACATTTTTAACATATGCTGTAGAAGGAATTGAAGCAATACCTGTTTATGGACTGGGTTTGGCAATGAAAGGATCTGCTTATACAAGAGATGAAGCATTTTATTTAATCCAAAGGACAACACACAGTCACAACGAAGACATAATGTTTTAACTTGTTCCAATTTGTTTTGTTCTGCCCAGCAAAGAATTTCAAACAGAACTTCTACTCAGTGATTGACAGTGGTGGGCACCACCAGTGAGAAAACAGGCATAGCTTGAGAGTTCCATCTAAAATGCAGTGGGTGGCTCTTTGGAGTGGGCCATTGGTAAGGATTTTGCTGGTCTTGGACTTCATGATTAGAGATAATAAGCTCAGTACAACTGAGCTGCATACTAAGGGAAGTGTAAACACGAGTCAATTATTCAACCATGATAAACTGACCACTGCAAATCAGTTAAAGATGGGAGAGGATCAAAGTGGAGTAATTGCAAGTGAGCAACTTCCTGTACAGCAGATAGCAACAGCAAAAAAACCCCTATCTTTGAGCTGTGTTAGATGAAGCCTTTAAATAAATTATTCCAACAATATGAAGAAGAAATCTTTGCTGGTTCTCATGAAAAATAATCAGGCACTTTTACAATATTTTTAAGATTATTTATTTGTCTGGGTGGGGGTTGTGTTTTGTTTTTCCAAAATTTATTTATATGAAATAAGAAGAAAATAAAAAGAGTGCTTGCTGCAGTGGTGAGGTCTGTCACCAGGACCATTTCCCTGAGAGCACAGTGTGGGCATTGCATACATTGCACTTGTCATTGCTGCTCTTACCACAGAGACAAAGCAGACAGCGAGCTCTGTTCGTTGCATTTCATTCTGATAATACCCAGAGCCAGCCTTTCTTGCAATTTGCTTCTTACATGGCATGCACTGTCCAACAGGTGAATTTTATAACCCTGCCCTGGTTGAGCTGGTCGGGCTCCCTTTTTGGTGAGTTTAGAAGGTTCTGTGGTGCCTGATCTTCCCTGCAGAAGAGTTTGCTGGCAACTCCAGTGGAGATGGGAGTCTGCTCTTCCAGTGATCTGAGTGGCAGTGGCAGTATGTGCTCTCACCTCATGATTCCTGCCAGCTTCCAGGCTCTGCATCCACAAAAGGAATGAAATAACTCTTTGACTGTTCTCCCAACTACCACAAATTTGGAGTGATATAGAAGTGCTTTGTAGGATTGAGATGGAAGTGCTAAACAAAAGGGGGCTGTTTGCTGCTGACTATATTTCTTTTCAACCTGCAGCAGGATGAAATTCAATTTTTGTGTTCGCTGTTTATTTTTTAAAGGGAACTTAAATACCTCCTTCCCTCCTCAATTTCTTTAAACTCAGTACTTCTTTTGAATAATGTGTGCATATGTATGTATGTATATTTTCTTAGTTTATGGGGTTTATAATTAGGGAGAAAAATTATATCAGTGCCTGCACAGCAACGTGACATGCTCTATGATTTCATTTAGCAAAATTATGTTTATCTTATACCTTAAGTATTGCACACAGTTAAATAATTTAAATATGATTTAAATGTATTATTAAATAAATTAGGATGTGCTTACGGAAAAGTATCTGCTTCACATAACTTAGAAAAGTTTCTTTATGGTTTTCTCGGCACTTTGTTTATATAAAAACAGTGAAAAAAAATCAACAGCTCAAACCATGAAAATCTAAAAAGCCAACACTAACATCAGGAAAATTAAGGGCTATCAAAGCAATGAGATCCCTAAAGAAATAAACATAATAAATCTGTAAGAGAAAATGAAACATCTCTTGCCTTCAAAACAGTTTCACCCTTTCCAGTAGGAGGAAAACTAAGCAATCTATATGACAAATACGGAAGCAGCATCATTTCCATTTCCTCTTACAGTTCTCTTTCCACAGGCATCCTCTTGCATAGAAGAGTCTAGGCATTGGTATTTAGTATTTAGTAATTTTGTAATTACGGTATTTGGCAATATTGGTATTTGATCATGCTGTCAGGATGTATGACTGAAGTGGCACACCCCTGAAATGCAGCTCTCCCAGGTGCTAAGGTTCACTCTGTCAAGTTCTTGTTGTTCTGAGAGTTTCTCTTGTTTCTCATTTTCTTGTAGTGCAGATCCTTCACCTGTGCTCTCCACATGGACACAGAGGCAGACTTCCATCTCTCTGTCTTGATTTGGTTCATAAGCAAAACCTAGCAAGTGTTTTGCCCCCAGGTTATGTGTATAAAAGAAATTCAGAATTTTGTTCTTCTCCTAGCAAGTAGTTTAGTAAATTCCTAAAGCCAAATCATGAGAACAGTAACTAGTTGCTCAACAACGAGACACAATTTTCACTGAGGCAGAGCAGCCCCCAAATGAATGATATTTTTCTATTTTGGCCAGTCTTTCTTATTTAAACATTTTATTAAGATATTCCTAAAATTTGTTTGTGCTAAATGGACACTTAGATTTAAAATTTGTGTTTCTTTTCATGTGGATTTTTACACTCTTGGACTTGGCTGCCTATTAATTGGGCATACTGTACGTGTATGCTTTGGAGAAGATCAGTGATAGCCTAAAAGAACATTTGAAATTGCAGTTATTGGACTTGGTTTTGGACAAATTGTCATTACCAACAAGTTTTTGGGCTTCTTTTTGGCATTTACTAAATGTGCATCTGGTACCTGCACACTAAAACCCCCACATTGCTGTGGGGTATGTTTGCTGCTCCTATTTTGTTTGTGTGATATCTAAAATTAATGTCTTAAATCTGAGTTTTAGGCATTGCTTGACTTTATGACTCTGTAAATATTACTTTTAATGCAGTGTATTCATATACAGAATCAGTTTATACACTTAAGGAGAAACACAGGCATATGTGCTACATAAATGAGTTCTCATTCCATAGTCTGTAAATACAGGTTGAGTTGTAGTTTTTATACGTGTTATTCCTTGAGAACCTTGGCAATTGGGAGTAGCTGAGCAATAAAAGCAAAGATATGTGATGACAAGTTTGTTTTGTCAAAATGTTGTAATTTATTTTTATTCTTTCCATTGATTTTGGTGAAAGGTATTATCCTGGCAGCTTCTGGACACTAATAATCTATCTGTCAGTGCAGGTGTGAGAGCCAGAGCAGCAACAGTCTGGGGCTTCTCACAGTGTCCTGCTACCTCCCCACAGGAACCTCTCTAGACTTAGAAACTGGTTTGCTCTTCACACCATTCAACACTGTCCCTCTTTCCCCTCCTTGTGAGAATGCCAGATAGGCTGCACATCTTTCCACCACAAGTGAGCTGTAGTCACCACTAACTCTTCCACAGACTACTGAATAAGCATAGTGTCAGTAATTAGGACTTCTGTATCACTGGCTTCCTTTGCTCAGCTCTTTAGAGCATTTTTTTTCCTATAGACTTGACATTTACTTCCGTGGTAAAAAGCTTATTATTCCCACACATTATTTGAAAACCACCAGACCTTGAACTGGCGACAAAACTTTTGAAATTTTATGCATTGAAGACCTCTCAGCTGCTACAGTTATCAGTGGTGGTATTTTATACTACCAAGTAGAAATCCATGGGTGTGATGAAAACCTGGCTGAAAGCAGTAGAGTATATCTGGCAATATATCCTGTGCTTCTGGTAGGTCTTGGAAGTTTAATTTTCTTGAACCAGATTCGTACTCAATTGTAAGTACATTGCAAAGTAGGAGTGGAATTTACTGTATCAGGAAATTGACAATAGAAGGGTTTTCACTAAGATGTGTTTGGCCCCTGAAGTTACATAAACTGACAATGCATATTGTGGTTGTGCTAAGTTATTTTCCATCAGTTTAAGGTGGTTGCTCATAGCGTTTGTCCTACAGCTGATGCTGAGCACAATTGCTCTGTGGACTTCAGGAGTGGAAGTTGACAGCGTGGTGGTGTCAGAAAGTCTCGGGAATGTCATCTGTAGCAAGAGCAAAGCTCCCCTGGGAGGTGCTGTGATACAGAGCATGGATTTGGGCACCTAGATGGGTGAGGAAGTTGTGTTCCCTGACTATGATCAGCTGGTCAGGATATGGTCAGCTGCAAACAGTTACTTAAAGCTGAAATAAAATCACTTCAGAACCGGTGATATGGAAGCCTTTCTTCTGCAACACTGGATTGAGTTTTTCTGAGTGAGAAAAAAGCCTATTTTCTAAAATCTCAGGAAGACTTTAGCAATAAAACAACACTGGGGAAATGACACCTGAGCACAGAAACACCACAGTGTCTTAGGCAACTGCTTTGGCTACAAACGCTCTAGTACATTTTATAGGGAATAGAGCTGGACGGCTTTTGCTTTCCTATTACATTCATAAGAATGAAACCAAAACGACTGTATTTGAAATTGTGAATGCCTTGGAACCCATATAGTAGCATTCACAGTAACAGAGAATCAAGAATTGGTTCACTATGTTGCAGTGTTCAGATTTCAATGTGGTTATCAGCTTCACCCACTGATCTTTTAAGCGGGTTACAAAATTCCCATTTGTTTCTAGCACAAAATAATCAGGTCTTTTAACATCGTTTTGCAATAAGGCTTTTACTGATATATTTTGCACATCCTGTGCTATAGTTGTTTGAATCATCTTTAGAAACTTTGAGCTAGGTGTTGAACTGCCCCTTTGAAAGTTACTGAAATGGCAACACATTGTTCTAAACCCAAAACTCATTCCAGACTTTTGTTCAGAAATCTGTCTGCGTACCTTTCTAAGGATTTGCTGCTTATGTTTTTTCTTTTTCTTTTTTTTTTTTTTTTTTACCTGGTACACTAGCTGAAGATTCAATTATATTTACTCAAACTAAACACATCTACCTAAAACCAATAGCATCCGCAGATGATATCAAGCCTTTCCAAATAACAGCTCTGTAGTGTTCTATATGATTTTGAGGTTGCTTATTAAAACTCTTCCCTTCTGCCATCACTCTAAAATTTAGTAAATTTTTTCCCTGTTAAATGAAGGGGGTTTAAACTGCATTTATTTATTGGTTTTCTTTCTCTTAAACCATAATTCAACCTTAGGTTGCTGTATACTCCCTACAAAAAATATAACCTAGCATGTTGGGGTGCAATATGAATTGTATTTCTGAATATTTGTGTGAGTGCATACTTCAGTATTGTAATACATTTTTATCTTTGGGCATTTAAAGAAACCACTGAATCTATCGTAATGCAATAATTACATAAGAAATGCAATTCAAGTACAGATTCTGAAGGGGGAAAGGCTTTGATCAATATTAAAAATTGAGTTCCAATTATAATAGATCTTTCACATGACATCATAATAGTATATATATTCTATATATAGAATAGTATACAGTATGCATATATACATACTAGTGTACATATATAATAGTATTATAATTGTATTTGATTACCACTGCTTAGCAGAATAATGAAGTCCTCTGATTGACCAGGAAGTTCTGCTGTATGAAAGTGAAAGTTGAGACATTGATTACACTTTCTAACATGAACCAGTCACTAAAGTTAATTAATATATTGAAAAAACATCACATTTAAGACATACAATGTATTCTACTTCTAAGACTAGATATTAAATGAAGCAGGATGGGACTCTTTCATCTATATAGAATTTCTTGATACTCTTCAGAGAGCACCATAATATCTGTAAACTGCCCTTGTCCATGCATTTATCTCTTGCCTCCATCACTGGGTGGTCCAAGTGCACACACAACAACGCTGTGCTTGGATCCTGAGGAATAAAATACTTGAGCCAACCAAGGCTGGACAGGCTGAGCTCTAGAAATTCCTGTCCAGAGGCTGGATTCTGACCATGGTTAAAGGATAAAAAAAAAAGGAAGGGAAAAGCTAGGGGAAGTGGTGTATTACTGCACGCCACAGAGGCAGCACAGCTTACACCATGTACTGCTCTGTTTGTCTTGGCAGATCTGGGTGCGCGGATCTGGCTGTGGGCGGGATTCTGCCAAGGATGGTCAGTGTTCAACTCACACCATGTTTAGGTCTCTAGTTATGCGTTTGTCTCCCATGTGCCTCTCTCTGCCAGTCCACAAAACAATGGCTTCCTAGGCATTTCTATTCTCAACACAAGAGAAAAATAATAATGTAAGCAGTACGACCATGTGCTAAATGTTTAGTTGAAGCTACAACATCCAATATATTAGAGATTTTGCCTGTAAGCCAGAAAGAAAATATAGACATAATAAAGAAGCTTTTAGTGATGATTGCTGTCACAAAATTAGATCAGAAAAAAAAGTAGTTTCTGCCACAATGGAATACAACATTTTATTGGTACAGGTTGCAAGGTTTCATGGCATGCAGTGCAGAATGCCTCATGGTGATGCTGAATGCATTTCATGACCTGGTTTTGGCAGCTTCTGGGACATTCTTTCCATAGCTGAATTTGTGTGCTCTCCTTTCCTCTTCACTTAGAAGCAAGGCACACATTGCAAAACATTGAAGTCCCATCTCATATCTCTATTAACCATCTCTGTTCAGTTGTGTTCCTTTGTCTCTCTGATGATGCAACAGTCAAATGGAAATGTTCAAATAATAGTGAGTTTTATATATTTACACTTGTTGCAAATTATCAGCTAAAGATTCTTTACATCTGCTATAGATTTTAAATGTTTTGTTTATGTGGATGGATAAAGTTAATTGATTGTTCTATGGACAGACAGATTTAGAGAAATAATCACAGTAATTCCATGTACTAGCTCTGAGTTCTGGAATTTACATTTAGATCTCTGAAGTGTTTCAATGATGAATAAGATTGCAAGCATAAGTAAATTTCCCTGTTTGCTATGCATCTGAGGAGGCTTCTAGCATAATTTGATTACAGCAGGTACCTGGAATATTTTGCCTTCATAAAAAGAAGCAAAGACAAACCCATCCTGCTTCAAATATCTGTACTGTCAGTGCACTGAAATTCCACCTCTCTCTCCTTCAGAAGCAATGCCATGTTACAAATCAGTTGTGAACTGAGATGCTGGGACTGTAGAAGTGCATTTCTGCTTTTATTGAAGTTCGAGTGGTCTGTTGTGAGAAGCCTCTCAAATGCATAGGCTCTTTCACTTTCTGGGTGAAATTAGTCCAGAACCAATTGTTTAAGCATTGTGTTGGATGTGTATTCTCCTCCTCTTCCTCCTCACATTGTTTATGCCATTGTGTGTTACACTCTCTGTGTCTCTTCCCTGGCTCCTCCCAGTTACGCTTTTGCTTTGTTCTGTAGTTTGCCAAAATCCTTACAAATTTTTCACAGTATTTCTTATGCTCTTTTGTGTAACCTGTATTTTAATGATCTCATTCCCTCTTTCCTCCCCACCCCGATGTTACAGTTTTTATTTTCCTGTCCACTTTGTGAGCAGACTGTTCCATATCGTCACTTTTATCCCACTGTGTTTTCTTCTTTTAGTCAAGCAGTTTTCTGTTCTTCCCTGTAGAGTTACACTTTATGACTACCAGGCCATGTGTAGGACAAACAAAGAGAGTAGCGACAGTGCCCATAGCTTACTGGACGTAAGTACTGCACATTTTATGAGCATCTTTCCATGCAATCATCAAAGAAAATTGTTGCAAATACCTCATGGCCTTTGTAAGCCCATTATTTTGATTTGGAATGCCTACAGCTCCTCGAAGGGTGGTTCATTATAAACTAATGCAAAGTGTTCAGTTTTCAATCATTTTAATGCTGGGCCACCATTTCTGAGGTTCTGTCAGAACGTTCTTTGCATTGTATGAATCTGCCTTCTTAGGAATTTGTAAATTTGGCAATAGATTGTGTTTTGTCTGGGGGACTAGAATCACATATGCCTTTTCTATGTGTAAACATGTAATTCAAATTAAAAGTTGAGGGGTTTTTATATGAAAGGAATGGTTCATTGACAAGGCATGCGAGTCAGTGATTTTAATATTTTCTTTTTCTTAACATTTAAACATGTCTCTTAAAGTAGGATTTCAATGCATTTAAACCCTTGTGTTGCAAGGGTTTTGAATACAAACCCTGTCCCTCTGTAAGGCTTGAGTAGAGACAATCTGGGTTTTGCCAGGGCAACACTTCCTTGTTGCTAAATTCTATATCAGGGTAATAACCCCAAGGACACTTTATAACCATGCATCTGTTTTACTGATTGCTATAATAATCTATCAGAACTGATCACGTTCTGACAGAGGTTTTGCATGTTAAAAAGCTACTGTTTTCACAAATAGATGACAGTAATAGCATGAAAAATTCCTATGTAAAGGGAACAGCAGCAAAACACTAGCAGTTTTGCCAGCCTGGAAAAATTACCTGATAGTATTTTTAAATGCACATCTAACTAGAAAAATGCAGATCTAACTAGAAAAAAACCTCCACCCTTTAATAATTTTGTACATTTGGGGATGTTTTCATTTACATATTTACATGACTCTGTTTTTCAAATATCTGGACTTCTAGCATTTATCAGTTTGTTATCCACTAAAGTCTAAACCTAAAAAAAAATACTGTCTTGACATCATAAATACTAGACTGCAATGAGACCTAAATTATTAGTGAAATAGAACAGGATGCTGTGAAGCATATTTGCAGGAAAAGTCTTAAAATATTTTACAACTCTTAACAAACATCTTTTATCCAAAGGCTTGGGCTTCAGTTCAGTTTGCCTAAGCACTCAGCATGTAGAACTGAAGCATTATCCCTTAAAAAGTGGGCTCTAATCCAAAATAATTTTTTTTAATTCCAAATTTTGTACAAGAGAAAAAACCCACATCTGCTGTGGGATCAACTAAGACATGTCAAGGATTTTTTTATTTAAATATTTATTTATTTTATTATTCATTGTCTTTAAACCTCAAGTGAGTTTTGGTGATCCTCAGTATGAAAAACTAATGGAGTTTTAGGTTATTTTATTATTTTCTTGTTGATTCAATCACTTCTATCAGCCATGACTATTAATAAAGACAACTTGAATTAAAGCCAGGTGGTGCTAATTCCTCGTTTTTCTTGTTTTTTGTGCCCAGTTTTTTACATATCAGGTTACTAAGCAGTATTCAGTGTAACTTCTGCTGAAGCAAAAGGTTTGCTCACAAATGTTTATACTTCCTTTTAATAAATATGGTTTTATAAATACAAGAATAGAGACAGGGACAAGATGGAAACTCCCTAAAAAGTTCCTATTCTAAGCAACATAAAAGTGGAGAAGAGGCATCAGAAACTCTACCCCAACCTTTTATACTGTGAGAGTAAGACAATAAATTAGGGATGGACTAGACTTATAGATCACCTTGTCCATTTCTTTATCAGAATAGTATTGCTGCTTAAAAGCTATCCAGAGACTTTGTTATTTAGCACTTTTTTGTTTTAATTGGTTCAAGATCTACATGATTCTTCAGAGAACCATTTTGTTGCAAATGTAGCAGTGCCATGGGAGTCACAGAACCAAATTCTTCTGGCTCTCAGTTGTGGTTTAAATATGTGGAGAGAATAAAACTCCTGCAGTTTTTGCTGCAGTTTTTGAAGAAGGAACCGTCTGTGAGTGGAAAAGGCTCTCAAGTAAAATCACATTTCATGAGAATGAATTTATATCAATGTAATGACAAGTTTTTTCCACCAGAATTACAAAACAAAATATTTTTTTTTCATTTTCTGTACACATTAATGAATTTTTTTCTGGTAGATTGGGTTTTTAAATTTTAGTTTAGTTCTAGTATTAAAATAGTTACTTAAACAAATGGCATATTTTACACTAAATAGGTATTCTTCATAAGTAAAAAAAATACATTGTTTTACACTAAATTTGCCATTATGCAAACAAAAGTATACAGCAAATTTAGTTACTTGGGCATGAAATTTCAGGTTTTCTGATTTGAAATGAAAATAAATGAGATGTCCCACAGGGTTGACATTTTATTTTCTTTCCCCTCTGGGAAAGTCTTGTAGCTCTTTCTCTTTTCCTATAAGACAGGGCTCCACAGGTGAAAATCGTTCCTGCCTCAGATGTTGTGCATTCTGCTGGGTTGTGGTTTCAGCCTTCCATGGCACTGACTGAGTTCTTTGAGTCTGTGAGTCCTCAGCTCTGCACAGAAACTTTCTCTGTGGCACCTGAAAATTTTAAATGCCCTGTTATTGTTCTGCCAAACAGCACTGCTTCAGTGAGTGCTCATTCGGGGTGGTTAAGCATGATTTTAGATATCTGAGGAGTCCTGTCGTTATGACTTCTCTATGGGTTAAAATACTTTGTTTGGATCTAAGAGAGTCTGCAGAATTTTGTGCAACTAGGACACCCTAACAAAGACAAGGGAGACAAGGAGAAATTCCAAATTTCTGGAAACTGACTTTTCTGCCTGTCTTTCTTTCATAAAAGATTAATCCTATTAATAGTCTTTTCAAAAATGAAATATTCAGAATGTATTAGAAGTACTGTAAACAGAGGATTTTCAAAGGATTTGCTATATTTGTTATAATCCAGAAAAACAGAGGGAGGAGGGAAATAACTACTTAAAGTGCTTAGACCTGGACTGTCAAATGACACAGATAAACATTTAGGTAAATTCAGACTTCAGAAGCTTTTCTGAGCCTAATGAGACTGAGGCAATGAATAGAGATTTGCATTATAGAGAGGCAAGCCTGTGAATTGCAGCCCAAGAAAACCTCATATTATCTACCCGAGCTGCTCCTCCAGCAATAGCCTGGGAAATAGGAACCCCTAGAGGTTAAAGATTTAAGAATCATTTGCAAAAACTTTCCTTTTCCCACTGATAATCTGTGTATGTGACCAAGTATGATAAAAAGGAAATTTCATTGCTATACACTTTAATAATCAGTATTAAATCAGTATAACAATATCAGTATGTAATCAGTACAACAATATTTCTCGTTCATAAAAAAAAAAGGGTTTCTTCTGCTCCCCATGCATTTGAATATCCATAGCATTTTTTATACATGAAGAATTCAGTTAGGATGTAAATGCTGCATATTTTACCTTTTTATTAAATGAGTTGCTTCTCTTCAGCCTTATAATGCCTTCTTTGCTGCAGTAAAGTGGATTATGACTGAACTTGTCTTGTAAGTAGATTTTATCAAGAACTTAATGAATATTTCTATGAGTTATTGAATATTTGTACTTTTGAATATTAATATTTGTACTTTTTGCATTTTGCCTGCATTGTGCTACTTTTATTACATGATTTCAAATATAGTAATATTTGTCAATTTTTTTTCCAATTTTGCATTTTTAAAATCTGACAAAATTTTGGCTTTTTAAATGCAGTTCCACTTACATTGTATTATTCATGGTCTTCACTTATACCTGCAGGTCTCTGTTTAGCAGATCACAATATCCAGCCCAAATTTCTTTTTTGTGGTTACTGTTAAATTTTAGATACATGATTGGCTGTTTGTGATGCTGCTTGGGTGGGCTGCTGACAGAAGAGAAATCTGTTACCCTGATTCACTGTATTGTTTGTCACTTCATAAAATTCTGTAAGATGGACCCTTTACAGTGCCAGATAAGGTGTACTTGGATGTTGCTGAATTTTTCTATCTCCATTAATTCTTCTAAAATTCTCCATTAATTCATAATGATCATTATCTTTAAGAGAAGGTGCCTAAGAAATAACAATATCATATGGAGAAGAGGAAGCCTTAAAATGTGTCGTGTTATTAAGCTTTATGATTTATTATTGTTCTTATCTGAAAGCAGAGATGCAGATTTGAGTGAATTTTATCTTTACTGACATAGAACTGATTTTTTTCTTGCAGTCATTTTGTTTAATTGTAAATTGTATGAGCTTTCTTCAAAGTTCAGAATAAGAGTTAAGGAGAATTAACTGAATGGCTACTGCCAGAGGGCGGAGACTGATCTGAAATGCAGCTTTCAAAGTGAATATAAGGGAAAGAAATTGTGTTAAAATGAGATTGATGCTACATGTAACAGCTTTGAAAATGTCAAAAAGCCTTCTATGTTTAAAAGTGTTGTAGATTCATGGGCATGTGATGAACTGGATGTTGGTTTCACATTCTTTACTCTTACAACAGTTGATTGGCTGACACCTTTCAGTTCATTCTTCCAAGTAAATCATGATATATTTTAGTGGGAAAATATGTTCTTTACAATTTAGTTAGAGTTGATTAGACAGTGGTTAATCTTTTCTGCTCTTAGAAATAAAACAGCTTCATTATTTCAGTTTGAGAATTAATAAAAGAATTTTATGTGTACTTCTGTATTGTGGCCAGGACAGTTATAATTCCATGGCATTTTACAAGAGTCACGCTTTGACTCTTGTAAATCATGTTTTGATTTTAATGGAAATTTCAAATACAATCAATACTTTAAATTAAAAATGGGCAGATCTATGATTTATTGATGGGGCTAATTTAAGAATAAGTTTTCAGAAGTAAAAGAAAAAAAAAAACAGTTAAAATAGGAAAATAGCAGTAGTTGCTAATCCCAGAGTTATGCCAGTAACTTGAATTTCAGTTCTGTGTTAGCTTTTATTTAAAATAGGATTAATGTTATCAAGCTACTGCCAGCTTAGTGTTTTGAAAACATTCTGTGGGGTAATATGAAAACTAATAATTTCTCTAGGTTCCTTGTGGAATTCAATCTATGCAGTTGGTGGCACTCTGATCTAACAGCTAAAGGTAAGTGTAATTTTTTTCCTGGCATAATGGCAGAAATGTCTAGAGTAAATTGGACTTTGGGAATTCAGATGTGTGTACACTGTTTTAGATTAAATAATAAACATCTGATAATAGTTTTTTTTCCCATGCCAGTATCCTCTTATTTGCTAATGTTTCCTAAAACACAAGACAATTAGGATCTTCTATGAATAACCACAAAGTGCTTGTGTGCACTCTAGGAACACAGTACACTACTATAACAGAAAAGTTAAAATAGTAGATAACGATTAAATACGTTTTTAAAAACTTTTCCCTTCATTCCAAAACAGCCATTGTGAATAAAGCAATTGCACTGACCTTTTTCTGTTATACAACCTTTTTTTTCCTAGAGCTGCTATAAAATGTAGTGGGATTATTGTGCTGGAAAATGCCATTTCAAGAAAATTGTACAGAAATAGGACCATCTTGATATTATTTCATACAAAAATAATTTTTAAAGCTTAAGAGAGTACATTTTATGCTAAGCAAGGCTGATTAAATCTGCATTTTTTTATAATTCCATTCAAAATAGGCATTTAAATGAATTAAAATTCAATTTACTCAAAATAATTTTTTAAAATGCAGAAGATTAGTTGAAATAATGGAAAATTTTAATAGTTCCACTAAGAATGGGAAGTTTTCAGTGTAAGTTGTCTGTTTATATTTTAGCAGACTTTTTATGGCATTTTCAGAAGTGTTGCTCAAAAGTAAAGGGCCACTTTACAAGAGCACTGCTCTTCAAGTGACAATTTAATAGGCAAATTGTGCTGTGTGTCATTGACTGGTGTAAGGATTTACACTGAATTCTTCATATTTGACTTTCAACTTCATATTTGCATATTTCTTAGCAAAGCAGGGGATAAAATTGCAGCTTTAGGCTTCATTTGATATTTGCATTGCCTGGGTACTAGGCTGTCTTTATGCCAAAATAATGTCCTGTCTGAAGCTAAGGTATCAGTCAGGCCCCTAAAAGCCAAGACCAACTGTCCAGTGATTTCCTTAAGCATGAAGAGAACCATCTCCAGCACTGAGGCTGTGAAGGACAGTGAGGTTTGCCCAGAAAATGCAAAACTGTTCCTCGAGGAATGGCAGCTGTGCCAGTCCCAGTCCTTGGTTTCTGCAGAGCAGCCAAAGCAGCCAGAGTAGGAAATAAATAATTGTTTTTCAAGTGTACTGTACAGCTATGCCTTAATATATCCTGACATGAAACATCCCGTGGCACTTACATTGTATGTTAGATAAAACATCTTCCAGAGCATCCCTCTTCATCTCATGGAAATGAATGTCTGATTTGTATTTTAAGAGTGCACTAACTACAGAAGAGGCAATAATAACTTACAAGCTTCCTTTTCTTAAAAATAGAACTATTAGTGCAGCACTTTAATGAACCAGTATTATTGAGGAATTTCCATTCACTTTTTAGTTGACAGTGAAGTTTTAATTGCACAAGTCACTTGCTCCATTTCTTTGATGAGTTAAGGGTGTTGGAAATACCCCCTCATCACACTCATTGAAATGTCATAATTTTATGGTAGTGCTTGCCCAGCTCATATCTGGTTAGGTAGCAAGGGATGGTAGTTTGGAGCCAGCATATTTTAGGAAGCAAAAGCAGAAGATATTTCACAAGACAGCAGGAGAGAAAACCACATGCTTAAGTATGTTCTTCTGGAGATGCTGTGTTACCACTAAGAGCTGTAATATTTATGACTGCACTTAATGAAATTAAAATTAATAAACTTGCACATTTATTTTTTACTTAAAAATAATTAAGAAAGCTCAGGAAAAAAAAAAAAATCAGTTCCCCGAGTAGAGAAATTGCTTCCCACTCAAATTGTGACATTAATAGAATATAACATACTATGAAGATGCTGGAGGGTCCACACACACCTGCCCATTTGCCAAAACCTACTATGGAAAATACTTCTGCCCAAGGTCTTGTAATCTCAATCACATTTAATAAATGAGTGAAAAGAAATCCTAAACCTTGGACAATCCCATCATCTTCTGGACTCTAGTGAGGTGCAGGGAGTCTGAGACCAGTGAACCTTTGTCAGTCCCTGTTACACAAGCTGTATGTTGATACAAGTGAGGGTAGACTCAAAACTCAGGTGATAAATTCCAGTCATTCTTGACAACAGATAAGGAGAACAGAAGAGAAAGGGAAGAGGTGCAGTAGAGCTAGTCAGGCAATTTTCTAAAAAATACTGAATGATTAAATATGTCGCAGCCATAGTGAAAACATCAGAAATAACAAAACTTTTCTGACCAGCTTTAGTGCCTCCTTTGAGATCTGTGAATTTGGTGGAATATTGGGTTTTTTTATTATATACAAAAACTGTGAACAGTTCAGCAATGCATGCCCTGGTGTGTGATTGGAAATGCAGATGTGCTTGCTCCCCGGCACTGCTCAGTGGATGCACCACTCACTCTGAAACAGATCATCTCCAGGGGAAGGTCTGTCAAGACCAAGAGCCTGTTCAGTGTAATCTATTTTTGTCATACCTCATCTTGTTTTCTCACTTAGCAATTAGTTTAAGATAGGGTTAACATTTGTGCTGATGTGCAAAGTATATCTCTGTGTGAAGGAAAAATGAAGGGGTGGGGAGGTAAAAGAAAGGGAATGAGGGAGAGACATTGTGTGACAGATACTTCAGTGTGAGAGTCAGAAGAGCTGCTGTCCTGTAGTTTGACCTTGAACCAGCCCCACTGCTTCCTGGTACCTCAGTTTCCCAATCTTTAAGATGGAAATAGTGACTCTTTTTCCTTGCATTGCAAGGACTTCAGATTAAAGGCGCTATGGAGCCGTAATTATTACTATTTTGGGAAGCAGATAACAAGCATTGTTGTTGGATAAAGTAACTCTTCTGCCTCTCCCACCCACGGAGTTATTTTAACTGATGAAACCCTCCAAAGATTCCCAAGCTAATAATATAAAATAGATGTTTAGGCTTCAGTAAAATATAGCACAATTTACATATCAAATAAATGTAAACTCCCATGAATAAAAGTTAGGGATGCACAGCACCACTGAGATAAAAATGACAGTAAATCCAGCTTGAATCTGCACAGAAAGAAAAAAACTCATGCATAAATGTAAATTAGGTTGGCAATGGCTAAACCATTAATAACTACTTTAACAGTGATGTCTTGTAAAATTACATTCCATGGATAAACTTTTTTTTTTATTATTTAATTGAAAAAATAGTGTTATGCACTGCCTAGGAAATCTCACAGGGTGGCAGAAGCTGAGTAACATTTCCGTTCTCCGCGAGCTCTGTAGCACAGCATCTCATGTTGTTCACAATTTTGTGTGCTGTTCTTCTCATGTTAACATCAAGATGTTTTTTCCTGTGCCTATAGCGCAGAGGTTGAAACAAACCCTAGAGCCCTGTGATACTGAATATCCAGCCTTTGTTTCCGAGCGCACTATAAAGGAGACCATGGGGAATATTGCTTGCGATGACTGTTTCAAGTAAGCCCTTTCAATTTTTTTTTTATACAACTGTTTGTGACAAAGCAATAAAACTGAATTATTCAAGGCTGTGTTGAAGAACATGCAAGTCTGTTGTGTTTTATCCTATGTACTGACCTCTGTCAGGGTGTCATTTCTCCTGTTACAGGGGTCACTTAAAAGTTTGATGCTCTTAAAGCTGTGCCAATTATTTTCTACCAAAAAATGTCAAAGCAGTAGAGGCTTATGTTAATTTCAAATAGTGAATGCTCTAATACTTTTCTTAAATGCAGGCAGCGTTCTAAGGGCATAGTCTGTAAGATTTAGATTCAAAAAGGTAAGTGCTGTTCAGTCTCCTGTCCAGGAGTGAAACCCTGCTGGATAGGTTAGGAATTCTCTTGGGGTACAGTGAGATCTGGTTGTTTTACTGGAATGCCAAACAGAGTTTCCTTCTTAGAACTGTTAGTCTGAAAGAGTGGGAGAGGATTAAATCTATTCTCCAAACTTTCAGTGCTGGGAAGCTGAGTTAATAATAACAAATCTCACATGACAGTGCTGTAATGTCAGTTCTACCAGTGCTGCCGTAAACTTGTCCGTTATAGAGCTTAAAGAAGAGGAAGACTTCAGTCTAGCTTTCCTCTTTCACAATGAAAATGTGTTTTCTCTGCATCTGGTGCCCATGTGCTGTGACATTTTGACTGTAGTTCTGGTACCTTTTAATTGTGGAATTGCACAGGTATTGTTTATGCAAATTTCTGTACTTTGATAAGTCTCTTAATTGGATTTCCTTTATGCTGAGAGGTTGTCATCACCAGTGAGATTAGTATTTACAGCAATAATTTGTCTATCAATATAAATTTCAGGAAGAATTTACAAGTTAAACAAAAATTGTTACAACTCTTCCTTTCCAGGCTAAATTATTTGCAATTAGCAAATAAAGGTGAAAACTTCACTTTGAAGTCAATAAGTGTGCTTCTAGACTTACTCCTAAATTTTCTCCTTGATATTTTCATTCATTACTTTAAAACAGGAAATAGGAGTAAGTACACTGGAGATAAATTTTAAGTGCTAATATTCACTTTTCATTTGCTACTGACCAGCTTTCAAGTAGAAAGAAATTGTTAATGTCTAGTATGAATAATTGGTTTTATATGGCTTTGTGGAATAGAAGTATGAGAGTGCTTTGTAAATTGATGCTCTGGAACCCTTTAAGTGCAACAATAGGTCCCACTGCCTAAAAAGTACAAACTCAACAAAATCAAGCCGTGATTTTTCCACTTGACATATCAAATACAATGAAGGTTACACTGCTGTGAGTGCTTTGTGCCAGCATTGTAGAATTTAAGCAGCCTTATTTTGTGATAATTTAACAGAAGGTTACTGAGAAGTTGCGCAACAAATTATCATGCAGCCCTGGAGGTGTTCAAGGCCAGGTTGGATGGGGTTTTTCAGCACCCTGGTCTAGTGGAAGGTGTCCCAGCCACGGCAGGAGGGCTGGAACCAGATGGTCTTTAAGGTCCCTCCAAACCCTAACCATTGTATGATTCTGTTTAAATATTGCAAACAGACATGATTCCATGCAAAGAAGATTAATTTAACAGGACTAGGTTTTCTCAAAGGAATGCAGATTTTTAGTCTGTGTTCCTAGGTAACTTCAGGTCAAAGGAAGTAAGTTTCAAAAATAATAAAATTCTGCAATACTTGGAAAGCACCAAGCTGGAAACTGAGTTTAGCGAAAATTATAGTATTTCAAAAATAATGCACTAAGATCTTTTTCATAGAAAAACATTTTGTGTTCCACAGTGGAAAAAAAAATAAAAGAAAACCCTGCAAGTTGCAAACTGATCTCAAGGCACCCATTATTTTTCTCCACAAGCAATGGCAAAACCTAAAGAAATAATCCAGAAGAACTATTAGATTCTCATGGGAAAGTTGTTCGTTACACCATTTACCCACTGTCATTAACAATCTACAAATTGCATCTAAGATTGCAGACTGCATTGGATTCCAAATATTTTTGTTATAACCCAGGACACTTTCCCGCAGAGCAGCTAAGGAATTTGACCCAAAGTCCTTTGTAGACCTACATCTTCTGACCCAGTTTTCTGCTTCATGGCCTCAGTACCAATAAATATTTTTACAAGCAAGTGTATTGCTTAATATTTGTAATTTAAGAATGATGGGCTCAATCAGAATTTTGATTCAGTCTTTTATAAAGTAAGTCTGGAACTGGCACTCTGTCCAGTGCTTAACCTGTGCAGCATCACCTTGAGCCTGTGGGATTATTTTCTGTGTCGTCCTTGAATCTTGTTATAGGTTAATCTGTGACATATAATTACAAACATTTATTGCAAATAGAAAAAGATGCTTGTAAATATTTACCTGATTATGCACCCCATGGAATATTGAAAGACTTTGAAAGACTCTAGAAAAGTCGGTATATTATGAAGGGGTTTGCAAACAAAAGTTGTGCAAATGCTCTGCTTTAAGCAAGTTTGTGTCAAAAGTTACTCCAGTCCCTGACTTTTGTTCCTGCGGTGTCAGGCACTACTATAGAGCCCTTGTCTGCAAAAGGAGACTAAAAACAGTCTCTTAGTAGAAGTAAAAATGATGACTGATGTTAACTGAAACCATATAATATTACTTAGATAAGACTTTGGGGCACAAATACTGTGTTTTTGCTAACAAAGTCACAGTCATAGCCAGCAAGGTCACAGGGTGAGGGGCAGAGGCTCAGTTTTATTCTGTCCTGGGTGTGCTGTTTCTGATCTTACAGAAATACTCTGCCCATGCTAAGGGGGACAGTTAGCAACTACAGTAATGAAAATTCATAAACATTTCCAATCATAAATTTAATCATGGGTGCTTGGATTTAAATTGAAGTATCCTAAAGTAAATCACACAGTAGAAAGGATTACCTGCTAATTACTTTGTTAATGGCTGGCTCACGTTTTCAGCAATCTCTGGGAACTCATTCAATGGAAGGACACCTATACACTTAAGCAGGCTTTGAGTCAGGCACTAAATATATACAGACATATAAAATGCACTCCCTATACGTAAACTTATCTCATACAAGCAAAAAATAAATGCTACTTTGGGATAAATTGCAATGTTTAAAAACGATTTTCAAAAATATAGTTTTTTTAAGAAAGCAGGAGCCCAAAAGAAAATAAGAATTAACATAAGAATGTCATTAGGGTCAGGGTTTGGCTGTCCCACCCCATAATTTGTTGTTATTCAATATCCCAATGATTATTAAATTAATCTGTTATTTAAACAGCAATCAAAACCAAGTCAGCCCACATTTTCTAAGCACTGTCAACAAGACAGACAGATTGGGATTTTTTGAAAAATCTGAAATGGTTTCATATTTTCCAGTAAGCTATTCCCTTTTATAGCAAAAAATCTAAAAAACTAAACCCCATTACTTCTGAAAACTCATATGATAGACTGTTCTATCACAGCCTCAATGCTTAAAGTAATTAATTGCTAAAGAGAAATATTTTTTCTTTATCAGTCTCAACTGGCACTCTTTCTGTGGAGTCAGAACTATACTAGTGACAGATGTACTTGGTATGGGCTTTAAAGGTGTTGTGCTGCTCAGAAATGAGTTTTTGATTAGATATCAAGTTTGAAATTTTAGGCTACATAAGCATCTCAGTGCTGCTTGTAGTTTTATGAAGTTTTGCCCCAATATTTTAGCCAATTTTAAATATAAGTGTGCCAACCAATGTTCTTCAGCAATGTTCACTGGGTACCTCACCAGTTTTTGCCTCCTGGTGTAACAAAATTTAGTTGCACTAAAAGTGTCTCAGGAAAGCATCCTTAGAATGTCAAAATTGTTATGAATTAGAAAGGATAATGGCTGTTATGATATTTGATCAGAAACTGTTTGCCAATCTATTTAGTATATCCTCTCATCTCTTTGGGGAACAAACAAAAAAGGTTTTGTCTAATTGCTAATCTCATTTATGAATGAAAATTCAGATGTTTTCATTAAGATTCATTTAGGAAAATACCATTAATTTCAGTTATAACTCCGGCTACTCCAAGTGTGGGTATAGCAATTTAGTCAAATGACTATTTATACTTGAAGCATGTATGTCAAAATTTCAAAGTTGTAAGGAGCCAGTTGAGTGCATAGTTGCCAAATTTGTGTGTTTGCTGTAGAAACTGTGGGTATACAGATTAGGCAGCAGTTGCACAGCCAAATGCTTAAAAATCTGCCCTTTTAACCTCTTCTGTTCATGTGTGATGACATATTGGACTTGGATGAAGATCAAAAATCTGGCCTTACTTCCAAAAAATCCCCCTTCTCTTTTAATTGCAGCACTCATGGGTCCACAAGGTCAATACCAAAACCCCAAAGAAACTGTTTTGTTTCCAGTTGGTTCTTTGTTCACAATCTTAAGACACAAAACAAAGAGAAAAGGAAATATAAGAAAGCCATATTCCCACTAGGGAAGCAAGGAAGTATGTAGGTACAATCACCCTAACCCTGGGAAAGATTTATGTGTATTTTAATTATGCAAGATATGAAAGATTAATGTGTTTACTTTACCTTGTTGGGCATCACATGTAAATTGCCTGTTAAAATGTACAGGAACTACATATTTGAATAAACACTGTCCTGTGTATCATCTATTTGTCCCAATAGAGTGTTACAAAGCAGACATTAGTTAACAAGGAAAGTCATCAATAAACCAAATTGCTTCTTTTGCTTTCTCATAGACTGGGAATTGAATGCTGTTTATTGTCAACAAAAGAGGTAAATGGCAATGGAAGTGTAGTTCAGGATGACAGTGAACACTTCATGTGGATTTATAATGGCTAATTTCAGACTTGTCCACTAAATGCACAGATTTGGCAGTAACACATAAATAACAACACAAATTAGATGCAGAGTGCTCAGGGCATGAGTGCATCAGTGTCAGGAATAGTGCAATCTGCAGACATTAAAATGGTAATGGTTTTGAAAACCCACTTAATTCCGAGACATACTGCCATTTGCTAAAATACTT
Organism: Corvus hawaiiensis; assembly: GCF_020740725.1. Taxonomy (NCBI): domain Eukaryota; kingdom Metazoa; phylum Chordata; class Aves; order Passeriformes; family Corvidae; genus Corvus; species Corvus hawaiiensis. The sequence goes on along the minus strand of NC_063223.1, from coordinate 16,363,672 downwards.
CCGCATTTCTTTCTCGGTAGAAGCTTGCCAAACTGCTGTACTTGATCATGTTTAAAATGTGTAAATAAATACACAGTTCCATTTCCCATGAAATAAATAATCATTTGCCTTTTCAGATGTAGTTATTTTGCTTCTAAACAAACCAGCCTGCCACATAAAACAGTCAAAGCATCAAGGGCCAATTTCTTCTCTTTCGGAGCTCTATCGATGTGTATCAGAAAGTCCTTGCATATGTCCTGGAGCTGTTAGGGCAGTAAATTATAGGCAGTCTTCTAAAAGATGTTTTGGGTTGTATTCTTTTTACTGTGTCCATCTTTTATGATCCTGAGGAAAATGCTCTCTCTATTTGCCCACCCTTTGTTTAGCCCATACCTTTTTGCACCATTGCTTTTGCAGCAGCTGTGCCAAGTACCCACATGAAAATGTGCACGTGAATGGTTTTGACCCGTGCCCATGTTGGGTCACAGGTGTGCTGCAGTCAAACTGCTCAGGACTGGTCTTTAAAATGTTGAACAAGCCTTAATTTATGAGAACTTGCTAACATATGCATGGAAGTAAAGGAATATCTTCAAGGGAAACTGTATTTTGCATGCCTCAGTGGTTCAGTGTTGAAGTCTCAAGGATCAAAATCTAAGTATATGGAATTATCTGGTACCTCTGTTTTGAAAAGCAGATCTTCCGGACTTTCAGAATACTTACAGCTGTTAAAAAGTCTTTACATTTGAGGCAACAGCAGTATTTCTAGAAACTTATTTTAGCCAAAACCCCAAAACTCCAGAAGATCCAAAAATATTTTTTTCCCTGTTCTTTCCTTGTAAAAAGTATCAAATTATGCAATTTAAACTGCTAGAATTGTTTATTAAAGGTCTTTATACTTAGCTTAAAATGTTATATTGTGTGTTACCCACACTTCTCCACTTGCAGGCTGAGTAACTTTCTCTTCACTTCAAAGGCACCAGTGATTATAATGTTTGTCATGCAGGTGTAATTTAAAGTCACTGTATGGGCAATTTAACTCTACCCTTTGATAATGTATATTTTGAATGACCAGTTCAGGAAACACTGTAAATTACTATTTTCGCTTAAGAAAAAAGGTATATAAAATAATAGGGCAAGACATATCTAAGTTACCAGGCAGGTCTGTGCCTGCCAGTCATTAGTTTAACAATCCCTTGGACAGTTTTCAAGGCTGGGGAACTTCTGTTTGCTTGGGGTTTTTGTTTTTAAACAGACATCTTCAGTACTGCTTTTCTTTTTCTTCTTTTTTTGTTTCAGAACTTTTTTAGTATGCTTGTTGAATTCTGGGGCATTTTAGTTGTTTATGCACAGAATGTCACCCTGCGTCTCCCTCTGTAAGCACTGTAAAATCTTGTAGATACCTGGGCCTGTTTCCTACCGAGTGTGTTAATGTCTGAAGTTTTGCTATAGGTTTTCTTCTCGCCAGTAGGATGAGATGTGCACTCTTTCTCTTACCTCACCACTTCTGATAAAACCTCTGCAGGGGAAGATGATGAAGATCTGCACCCATTCACTGTTCATAATAAAATCAGTACTCCATTAAAATACAAATAATAATCTACTTAAAAGTTAGCTTAATTTTATATTTTGAACAAGTATTAATAAATATTAACAAAATGATATATAGTAGCCGATGCAATGAAAGGATGTTTTGTAATGACAGGGAATTAAAAAAGTTGTATGAATGCCATAATATATAGAGCTGAGTAGTAATATATATTATTTTTGTTAACAATGGCTTGGGATAGAAAAAATTAATTGAAATTGAGAAATGATGCGATGAATTTTTAAAGCCAGGCACACTTGTGAATAATTGCTAATGCTAGAACATTAGTTTGTAATATATTCATGTTATTGGCAGATGAAAAACAAAGCAAACATGGCTTAGACATCTTCACATGGAGCACTTTCCTTTTTAAAGGGTTTGGGAGAGCTTAAAGGATATTTAAAAGCCTTTAAGTTAGAAGAACGACATGAATATTAAGATTTGAGAGCCATGCAAGGAACATTTGTATATTACGTAAGATAATATAGAATTTTAGCTGGCTATGGAAAAGATGGCATATAGTGTGCTTATGTCTTTCAGATGTGGCCTTCTCATTTATTGCTAAAGTTTATGTTAACAGAAAGAAATTAACAACACCCTTGAAAAACACACTGTAGACACATCCAATGAGCAGTTCTATTCTAGGATTTATTATACTTTTAATGTGAATCTCCTTGTTGTTTCTGCTTTTTATACTTCTGTTTCTGTTGTGTAGCACCTCGCTAGAGTCATATTGTAGATGAGACTTGACCTAAATCTGTGGAAAAGAGTAATTACCAATTCAAAAGTTACTTTCACAATGTCATATGATATCTGTGAGCCTTTGTAAACCAGAATATATCAACTGGCTTTTTAATCTTAAAGTTATATTTAGAACCTTCCTTAGAAATCATATAGTATTTTAAAAAACACAATCTGAGATGTCTCTCAATACAAACCACAACTACTTGAGTAGAGCTGAAGAACTCTGCTGAAAAACACATATTTGCTAACATGCTCTAGTGGAGCAGCATTTTTCAGCCTGGATATCTTCTCTGACCTCTCTGTTGTGGTCTTGTTAACCAGGTGTCACTGTCAAAAGAAAAAAATCTTTAAGAGACCTCTGATGTGATTTGCTTTGTGCCAATTACTGTGTCTCCTCTGTTGGTCACTGTGAGCACAGAACCAGGTACCCACTCTGCTTGTGGAGACCCACTTACGTCCACAGAGCTCGGGTTTATTCAAGGGTATGACTGTTGACTAATATTTAAAGTTTGTGGGATTCCTGGTCTCAATTTCTTTGAAAAAAAATTGCCAGTACATTTTAACCCTGGAGGTTGGAAACTCTCCATTATCCTGCATCCTCAAATGGAAGGGTGGCTGCACTTATGAACAGCCCAATGCCTCCTTACACTAAGGATCTTCTGTCATCCTAAAGGCTGCACACTCTAAGTTTTTGGATGTTTGCAGCATTCCTAACGTGCAGTTGGTCAAGTACTCTTGTCTGAGCATCAGTTATTTGAGAAGCATCCCCTGGTGGGCAGTGAGCGAGAATGGGCACTTCTGGGGGATCCTGTCTGAAGCCAAGGGGTTTCCAGCCATGGCACAGCTCTGTGGGGCTCTGAGCACTCAGCAGGCACAGGAATGGTGAGGATGACACTGCTCACTTAAATCCTCAGTTCTAAACTTTGCTATAAGTATGTTTGCACTGATACCAAATTGTACTACAGGCAGTCAGGCTCTATGTGGTGGAAATATTTTGCTAGCATGAGGTCAGGATCTGATTACAAGCCTGAGGCTGCGAGTTTATCTGCCTCTTTTCATGTGAGAGAGCCACTAGCTGATTTCTTGTATACTGCTTCAGCTCTCAGAAATGTTGTTATTGGCATATATGTTATTTTTATAAATTGCATTAAAGATATTTCATTCTCTATCATCATTTATTTGGAAAAAAACCCCCGAGAAAACAAAAAACAAGTAGCCCAACTTGACTGTGATATAAACATTTCATTCATTCACTGCAAAAAATGTGATAAGTGAGAGAAATGTGGGTTGGAAATGTGGCCAGCAGCCTGGAAAGCACATGATAGGAGTTGGGAAACAGCAAAGTGGATATCTGCACTTCAGTTGAATGCTTAAAGTTTGTTCCAGGCCATAAGGGTTGAACGTTTGCAACCAACAGTTATGTGAGTAACGCATATTTGAGTGCAGCGTGCACAATATTTTCCATTTACTCTACCCTGATGCTGGTATTTTTTCTTTCTCTAAAAAATAGGAAAGATCACATTTGACAGATATGAAATGTAATCCCAAAGTTACAACTCATCTTAATCCAAAATACTCCAAGTTCATTAATGGAGGTTTGCATGCAAGAAACACACTGAAAGGCCCAGAGGGAAATGGCTGAGTTTACAGTGATGCTCAGGAGCCAGAGTGGCCAGTGAGGGCTGTCTAACTTGAGTACATGGAAATCGAGACACTTCCTCACATCTATGTGCATGTATTTAGGTTGCCAATTTGAAAATATTGCCCTACGTTTATTTCCGTTCAAACCACTCACAGTGAAATTCTACCACCCTTTGTAGGATTGGCATGCCTGAGCAAAACAAGTGGTATTTAAAAGATCTTTTCTATTGTCACCTAAAAATGATTGATTTGATGATGTATGTGCAGGAGTGACATTTGCCAACACAATACTCTGATATTCTACTCATAATTTGATTTTAAGTCCCACAGTCATCACTGTGACATTAAACGACAGTAAGAGTGTTCCAATGGTCATTAAGGAAACAAATGGAAAATACATACAAGGATTTTTTTGCCCTTAACTCAGGCTGCTAAACCTGAGCATGGAATTAAAAGTGAATCCAAACAGTCAATTAAATATTTATATTACTAAAATCCTGCCTAAGACATATGTTTGTTGTGACCACATATTCTACTGCAGAATGTTCTTATAAGCACAGATATAATGGCAGGGTATTTTTGTAAAAGTAAAAGAGAATACCAATTGTAAAATACAGTTTATAGATCAGCAATTATTACTTATGAACAAGGCTTTTTAAAGCAAAGTGCAATAGTGAAGTGTTTCTGTGAGAAAACAAGAAATAATTTTTAACAAGAAACACACAGCATTGTTTTTGGACAAGTTGAATTGCTTATAATGTTGTTGTGTTCAAATCCTCCCCAAATTACAAAGAAATATCTTCCATTCTTCAGGATAATAGGAAGATATTTTGTCTAAATGTTCTGGTCCCACAAGCATAGTTTTATCCTGTAAGTGTCTTCCGAGTTCCATGCTGTTTGACATTAGTTCTGTTCCCTCTAATAATTTTCAGCCTTTGCAGCTGTTTGAAGAAAATAGGGAGCCATGGATCTGAAAATCAGAGATTTCTGAATGCTCTCAGGAGGTTCCCTGCCATTCTTTTTTGCTGAAACAATCTTGTAGCAGTGTCAGTAGCCACCAGCTAATGGCAGCAGGGCTGCAGGGCAGGAAAAGGAAAATAGTTCAGTACAAATGACCAAGAAATGATGGTCTTTGGGATGCTCAGTCTGAACAACCCAGTATCACTGTGTCCACTCTTACAGCTGCCTGGCCCGCTCTCAGGCCATACAAAATATGCTGTGTTGAACAAGTTTCCTTAAGTTTCACTGTGTCTCGGGCTATGGAAATAGCTGCTTATTAGTATGGAAACCTCACCCCTGTGCTCAGTTTATATCCCATTCGAAGTTTAACACCAGTGGACAAGGAAATGGATTACCTCTCCTGCATGGAAATACAGAGACTAAGCTGCTCAACTGTAATATCGATCTCCTTTAATAGCAGATATTGTAGTCAAATAGTGGAGAGTAAACAACTTAAAGGTTAGGTTTGCTTAGCTGGACGAGACACATCTCTGGCACGTCTGAAGTAGAATTACCTTAGCTTTGCCTGCTATTGATCTAGGAAAGGAAAGGTGAAACCAACAGCATTTCAGAGACAAGATGTTAAGCCTACCACATATAGATTTTGTACCATATGATTGAGGTATTTGTAGTGAAGCAATGACCTGCATTAAGAAGGGAAATCAGTGACTCACAGAAGTGTGTGATCTTCAAGTTGGCCAGTAAGCTGGACGTGGTCTGCCAGAAGAAACAGCAGCCAGGAAGTAAGAAGGGCACAGCTCTGCTGTGGTCCTGCTGAGCCTTTTTCCATCAATATGAGAAATGCTCCAAAATCTCTAAGGAGACAGACTGCAGAGGCCTCATGGCAAAGCCTCCTCCTGCAGCAGTTGATAACCAGCTTCCCTATATCCTTTCCCACAAGGCACTGTCACTGCTTGTCCTGTCATCCCTGTCCTTTCCTCCACCTTGGAACATCTTCCTCCTTTTCCAGAGAGGTTTGTCCCTCTCCCAGTTGCCTCACTAAAACTTTACCTCCCCAGAAGTCCAGAGGTGGAAAGATGAAAGAAAGAGAAAGAAGCACAGTGTGGAGAGAAGGCAGTGCTGCAAGGGTGGTGTCAGCTCAGTCCCTGCTCCTGCACGGTATATATTCTAATTATTTCTACTTACAGAAGAAAGCAATTCTTATGAAAAATAAGTGACATTTTGGGAATTAGGTTGGGGGTTTTGGTTTGTTTGGTTGTTTTGGTTTATTTTTAACATAGTCTGGGAAGAAATTATTATAACAATAGAATATATATTATGACTCTTTAAAGACTTTTATATATACAAATTAAAGGGAGAGTTTCCATTTAAATTTAAATAAAACAACACAACAACAACAACAAAAGGAAACAAAAAAAACCCCAACCAATCAGGTTTGAGTGTAATGTGCTGTCTCTCTCAGAACAGGTGTTGTAGCCCACACTTAGCTTTAGGGATTATGCTTCACCCTGTTTAGGATGCATTCCTCTGCAGGATTACTGTTCATCCATTAGAGAGAAGGACCCTCCTCCAGAGGATGACTCAGATCCCCAAAGCCAAGCTCCTGCCCCAAATTATTCTCGAATGGTTTGTCCAGACAGTCTGAATGGCATGTCCAGAGCTGGAGGTGATCACCCTTCTAATGTAGGAACCTGAGTTATGTTCTTAAAGGCAGCAGGTGTGATTGCACTCCAGCATTTGCACTACAGTGCTGTTGTGAAGCTTTCAGAGTTGTAGGCTGTCTAAAGGAGTTAGAAGGAACTGATCTTCTATGGGAAGAGTCATTCAGATACCAGACACACATTAAAAGAGTGCTTTCTTATCATGCCTTCAGAAGCATGACTACCAAATATAATTATGAATGCAGCAGTACTTGAATTCCAAGTCTCTTCCTATTTAATTCCACAATGAATAATTAATTTCAAGGAGAAGATCAATAGGTATTGCATTTCGAGCAAATATTTACTGTTTCCAATTAAAACATGAAGTTTTTTTTCTCAAATTAATTTGCACTTTATTTGTACACGTCTCTATATGGACCAATACCAAAACAGGTTAAAAAGAAACAGATATTCTGTGTGCAACGTGAAAAAATTGACATGTAATGCTGTGACTCAAAATACAAAGTTTCCTGCAGATTTACTCTCTGTTGTTATTTTTAATTCATTAACAAAATAGTTTGGCATAACTAGATTTTCTTCCTCCCTCTCTGTCTACCCCTTTCAAGTAGTAAATTCCTTCCTTCCTCACCTTCCCCACAAAGGCAAGAAGCAGTTTGTTTTCAGGTCTGTTTAAACCCTCTGAACCTGCACATCAAATAAACCAAGCTAGTTCCTCAGTGGATGAAAGATAGAGGAGAAATTATTAATGGGCTTCTTATTGACTCAATGTGGCTTCAACAGGAACCCCAACAGTTTATTCTATTTGGAGATATATGCAAGCCTACTCCTGTGCTGCCCCTATCAAATGATGGTGATGCTACTGCAGTAAAGGAAAATGATTCAAATCAAAAGATTTACACTATTTAAAACAAAAAGAGCTTTACCCTTTAAATGTGAAATATTCTTCATAATACTAAGGCACTTAAACATAGACTTTCTTTTGGTTGTTAAAACAGCAATGAAGTTCAGCCAAACTCCTTACTCAGTCCTTGAGAGTTGGTTTCCATATTACCAGGGACACAAATGCCAGCTTTAGCCAGCAGGTGTTCAGAAATGGTTATTGTAAGAGAAACTTTAGAGGCTCACAGTGGATCTTACAAAGAGATAATACTATTTTCCCTACTTTGTCAGCTACTTTATTTCTCACTGCAGCCATGGAAGCTGTTTGCTGGAGGTTTTTCTCCCTTGCAACAGAACCTTGGCATATACAGTGAAGTATTTTGGTGGAATGTCTCAGTCTCTGAAAGGCTTTGGTCTGACTGTGTTCATACACCTTTTGTTTTCTCTGAATGTTTGGTTTCTGAGACTTACTGGCATGAATGTTCAAAATGAATTTCAAAGATGCATATGCATGTCACCATGGGAACTGAAGGCTGATCACAAACAGCAGAGCTGCTGCTGGGATGATTGCGTGCTTTATCCAGTTTGGGCATGGAAGCAGTGCCATGTGAATTATCTGAATAGTCACACAGCAACTGTGGTGGTTACGATTGGCACAAACTGCTTTGCCACTGATCTGCTGAGGGTAAGAATATCTCATGACTGTGAAATGATCTTAAATTACAGCGGCTGAAAGAAGTATAATTTGTTTGTGCAAACTATTATTAGAAAAGAAAGCGAAAATGGACATTTTTTGCCCTTATTTATTTGCTCAGCTCAGTCTCGGTCTTGAATCCTCTGTCTTCACTTGTTGATATGTTGGCTTTACAACTTCATTTCCAGATTATGCTTGAGAATTGTGTAAGAGAAAACATCCATATACTGCTTGATGGAAGAAAACATGTTCTTCTTAATTTACTTTTAGTGGGAGGATGAGAAGCCAGTTGTCTCACTTTTCAAGATATTAGTTAAGTTGTTATTGTGCACTATGGGAAAAAAATGCCAGGATGAGCCAAAAATTTCATTGTTTTATGGTTCTTTATAGCAGTCCCATGCTCTGTGGCAGCCACCATAAGCTCAGACACTTCACAAACTTCTGTACTAGTTAAACAGACTGTAGATTTGTAAGAATAGTCACTGTTTCTTAAACAGAGTCAGTGTAATTAGTTGATACCTATGATATAATTCCTAAGGTAGCAAAGAGGATTTTTTACTTAACTAATATATTGTTCTTTGAGCTTCCTTTAATTCATATTTTCCATCAATCAATGCATGTACATTGCATACATTCCCCAAATTGATGAAGTCAAAAATTATGAAGGCTTGGAGTAATAAAGCAATACAGAACATTTTGCTAGACTCCGTAGTGTAGCTGTGTAGTAATTTTTTCAGCATCATAGTTCTGTAATTGAAACATTTTTCTGGATTAAGTGCTTTCTTCCCAGCTAGGTGAAGTGATAGGAACTTTTCTCCCCCCTCTCTAGTTTGGGGAAGGAATAGCATTAAACTACACAGCCTTTATGGCACCTCAAAGAATTGGGTGAAAAAATAAACAGAATGGGAAATTGTCCGGCTTTCGTGAACTGGCACCTTTAAGCCTGCATGGATGGTACTTGCTTTCCGTAGGCTTCAGTGTTCACAAAAAGATGCATCACAAAAGGGCCTGAAGTTAGGCACACCATAGGTAAAACAGAAGAGTAATTACTCCCTTCTCAGCAAAAAGAGAACTTACTCATTTAGTATCCAATTAATTGTTAAAGCACTTTATGCCCGCCAGGTTCTCTTCTGAGCTAGTTTCAAAGATACAATAAATATAAGTTTCAGACTGCACAAAATGCAAATCATGCCAATTTCTGGGAATAAAAATAATGTTTTTTCTATCCTTTACTGTTTGATTTATTCCTAGCTGTTTTGAGAAGTTCATGCAGTTTTGGTGCTATTGCCTGCTAAAGATTTTCCCTCCTTTCCTTTATTGGCCCCATTTCTCCCACACACAAATCCACAAAGCCACAGATGCTCCATTACAATGATGTCAGTCTTGCTACATGCTCCAGCTGTTTGATAGGTACATTTATAAAGTTCAGCCTTTTACATTATGCCATAAATGTATATTTCATGTACAAACATAAAGTTAACATATTGCAGATCACTCTAAGTGTAATTTTAATGGAGGTCCAGTAAGTTTAAAAAATACTGAAAAGCATTTAATCTTTCCGTTGGCAACATTTTTATAGTAAGTTTTCCAAACTTTTTTTTCTTAGGCTAGGTTTAAATATTCCCTGCCCTCTCTGCTATTTCATCTTCTGTGATCTTTGGAAAAAGCAGGGAGTTATTATAGTAAGACAATATGTATTTAAAGAAAGATGTCTGAGGAAAAATATGCTTCTCTCCACAACTTCTTGGTGCTCAAACCCTCACTCAATGTTCTGTACATTTACCAGCAAACCACGCTGCAAAACACCTAATTCTTGGATTTGCCAGATTTCAGTGATATTCGAAATGGCCGATACGCTGCTGATAGGATGTATAAATTCTAATAGATTGTGTTAAAATTTCATTAAGAATTGGGTCTGAGCCTTAAAGCCATTCTTTGTGTTGTGTCCTGAATTTCAAAGGAACAGCTAAATAGTGCCTATTTGGCTCTGCCCTCTACCCCTTTTCTCTTTGGTATGTGCTTAAGGGTTCAGCTCATTGAAACTCTGTGCATCATTGACTGGTACCCACAGGATCCTTCCCTTGTCTCCCCTGGGTGCTTTCCTTCTTACAAAAAATGTCTTTATTTTTCACTCTCTCTTTGAGTTGCCTACTTTGTCTTCATTTGGATGTGGTGCTGAGTTATCACCATATTTGTACCAGATAGTCATTATTATTCTAAAATAAATCTCTTCGCTTAGAAAGATTTTGAGGCCTAATCTCTGTTTTGTTGGCTCAGTAATGAAACGACTCTCAAGAGGACAGATGAAAGCTGAGATCAGCAGCTGGGGTTGCTTCAAGCAACATCCAGAACACACAAAGTCCCTAACACAACTGTAGAGACTCAAGTTTGGGACTGTGAGCTGTGTGGCTGCAGAAGAACCTTCATCAGTGCTGTGGATCTGTTTCATTCCAGACCATAAATAAGTAGCTGGGTAGTCAGAATGGAGTGGAATTCAGTACTGAAATCTGAAAAAGAAAAATATGATAAATTCCTAGCAAGAACCAGTGACTCAGAAATGCTGATAATGTCACCATTATTTGTTTTCTTTTTAATTTTCAGGTCTTTTGTTATCCAGCAGATCCCAAGTAGCAACCTCTTCATGGTGGTAGTAGATAATGAATGCTTCTGTGATTCTGTCCCACCAATTACCATGGCACCTATAGAAATAAGGTATATCCTTTTATTTACAAGCTGGTCAGAAAGAGGTTCAAGATGCAAACATTGAAAATTTTCTTATCATGGGAAACTTGCATTGCATGACATCGTCACCCATTATATTTGCTGTTTGAAATGTGTTCTCACTATTTTTTCAGTGAGAATTCACTTTTTTTTTTTTTTTTAATATGAATTAAGCAAGCACATGTGGATCTTTAAGTAGCATAAGGTCATGGTCATCTTTAGATGGACATCTTTCAAATTATGCACTATGCAATTTTCTCATGAGGCTGGAACTCATGATATTGAAACTTATAGAACTTCTTATAATATAGACATCTCTTTCTTTTTAAGGTATGACTGGAGCATTGAAAATGTTTCAGAATCCTGCTTTCCAAAAATACAAAAATGTAGCAAAGTAAATATATCACTTGATTTTTAATTTCCCCACTTCCTAGTTTTTGCTGGTCTGTAGTTCAGGTAGTTCAGGATTAGTCTTTTCCCATAAGTTGGAATTTGTCAAAAGCAGCCTGCAGTGTGCTTTTATTGCCAGCTTATGGAAAGACAGGTCAGCAGTGTAAGTGCACACGTGCTGTTGAAAACACAGATCACGGAGAGGAAAGCACTCGAATCACTTTTTCTTGTGGTGACCACACATATCACCTGGGGGTTTTGATGGAGAGGAAGAAAGGAGCTGAAAGATTTTCTCTGTATTCATTTCAAAACACTCCCATGAGAATACAATCTCTCCTTAACTGCCTCATACATAATGAATCCCTTAAATGTGAACGGTTAAAATCTCAGAAGATAAGAAGACGCCCAGAATCTTGTCATGGATTTCACCCTGAAGTAAGTTTCTATCTACCTTTCCTTTCTTTCAGACTCTGGTAAATTTTTTATTTCTTTAAAAATAGTAAATAGGAAAACTATCTTCCAAGATGAAATGCTGGGAAATATACAGAAAACTCTGTAGTAAGGGAAGTGTGCTACAAGTCTTTTTTGTGCTCATGTAGACAATGTCCTGAGTTGCTGCTTTTGCAGACTGGTTTGTATCACATAAGAGAACTTGGTAGGATGTGAGCACTGGCAGCCAGGAATAGCTGAGAACTCTGGCTCAAGCACTGACCACAGGATTCGTTGTTAGAGATGGCCGAGAACTTTGTGCTGCTAATGTTTGCTTCAGTAATTAGCTCCAGTATCATACCTGTCATGCCACAGTCATTGTGCTTACACATAATATTGCTCAGGAGGGGTAGTGACCCCTCCACTGTATATATTTACTGCTCTGTGCTCTGCATAATACTCTTGTACAGTGCCAAGGAGAGCTGATAGAGACCAGGATGTGGTTACAGTGGCTCGTACAGGATAGGTTCATATACATCCTTTTTACTCTGGAGTAGCTTTACTTCTGCCTCTGATGGGGTAATGCAATGTAGAACAAGACCTAAAGTAGAAGGTGGAGGGGATCACTTGTTCATGCTCACTTTCAGTCTACAACATAAACATGTCCAACTCAAAACATGTTCTTGTATTACTTCCTGAGTCTATTTAGTTAATGGGCTTTGTTGTTTGCACCAGTGCTCTTATGCCTATGTTTGCTAAATAATCATGTGTCATAATTGAATGTAGTGGCTTGTATTTATTTTCCTTTGTTGTTGTTTTATTTTCTTTAGGAAAATGCAAGAGAATGTGGCGGTGTCTCAGGCCTTAGTGCTAAACCTTCTCTTGTTCTCCTTCCTCTGCTATTGACGATTTTCTCCAGGTGACATCGACTGATGTGTTCAACTGGCATGCTAAAACATGGATAAACTGTGAACTGGGAAATGGTGCAACATAGAGGACATGAAATATAGTCAGAGCATCAGCATTTCATGATTTTAAACTGTTGGTGATATAAATTCTTAAAGATATGTTGAAAAAAGATTTATCTTTTTACTTTGCAAGTCATGCAGATGTGAATTTGGCATATGGTAGTTGTGACTCATCAAAAAAGGACTTGGTAGATAGAGGTGACCATTGCTTTGTCCCATTGAAAACAATTTAAACTGTGTACTTTTTTCAATAAAGTATATTAAAATCACAGTTTCAGAGTGTATTTTAAGTATGCTAATATATTTGTTCAAATAATGAATGATGGGAAGAAAATAAAATAAATGGATGATATTTTATTATGCATTTAGCCTCTTTCTGAAAAGATTCAGAGAAGAAAATGGGGAGTTGGCTTTTACAATAAGGCAGAATAGCTTTTATTAACAACTTTAGGAAACGCCTGTGTGCGTATGAAGCTGAGCAGGTAATATATGGTGCTGAATTATAGTGAAAGTTTGGTTCCTGGAAATAGCTATAAAATATCTGCATTTAGAAAGTGAGTCAAAGCCTTATTAAAGCCTTGGTTCTAACTTGGGCAAGCTTTGGATCAAACTGTTTGATTTGGCTGCAGATGGCAAAATTGAGCACTTTTCATCTAAAGGAGTAGGAAGACATGTAGAATAGCCCATATCAAAGGGTGACACTGTTCTGTTGGTGTTCTGCCCTCGAGATCTCATGGCAGACTGGAGCAGCTCATTATGACGAAAGTCATAAGCAGAGAAAGTCTGACTTGCAACACATCTGTGTCAGCAGAACCCATTATTGGTTTTCATTGAGTGTGCCTGTTGGTAGGCAAAGATCTAGACCACTGTTTTCATTCCAGGCCTTTGTAAGGGAAATGAGGTAATAGAGATGAGCATATTCCTTTTGCAATTGGCAGCGAAGTCCCTGCTGTGGCTATATTTGCTGAAGATCTTGATCTTTGAACTGTGTTAGTCTCAATTAATCTTTGGAGTTTTACGCAAAGTAGAACTCTATCAAAGGAGAACGCGTCCTACCAGCAATATAATACATCAAATACAAAATAATGAAATAAAAAATATACTGTTCTGAATCTGGTACTTGGAGATTGCAGTTTCCTGGTTGGGTGTAAGTTTGCTTTCAGCCTTGGATAAAGGCTAAGCAGATTTTCTCTGTATCTTGGTTGGGAATAGGGAGCATGGCCACTGAGAGGGGCTTTGTTTTAAAGAATACTATCCAGCTTGTAAGAGGAAGAACTAGTAAAGTAAAATTTCCTCTCCAGTGCTTTCATGGGTTCAGATGCACTGGTATGTCCTCTGATTCTGAAGCCATACAAGTCTTTGGACTCATAATTTTCTTTTCCTCACCTCTTTTTTTTTTCTTTTATTGGAGGTTTTTCCTACAGACTTCACTGTCCTTGCTTGTTGGTCTCAAAACTACTCACTATGGAATAATTTTCCAGCTGACATTTAGTCAAACTGTTGTCCTAGTGACATGCTCTGTTTACTGAGCAAATTGGGAACTCAAGGCATTTTCTCCACTTGGGCTGACATGGATATCCTGCTGTTCTTTTCTTGGTTTTTCACTGAGCACCATTCCCCCTTACCCTCTATCATCTCACAAAAACTAATGTCAAGACTTTATAAATAAAGTATTTTAGTTTCTGATTCTCCTTCTGAGTTTTCAGAATTCACAACATTGCAGTCTCATAATGCTTTTGTATGTCTGATGCTTGTTCTTCTGTAATGCTATTTAATGTTTATAGCCCATATAATACAGGTGATTTTCCTTGTTAGTAGAAAGTGGAAAAAAGCATCTTTCTCATTAGAGCTATTGAAAAGCTCTGCACACAACTATCTGATGTGTTAATCATCAGTGCTTATGAAGAAAGGAAATACATTAATGGAGAAAGTTTATTTCTACAGAAGTTAGATGAAAATCCGTAATAAAATTCGTTGTTCATTTTGGAAAGAGGTGGGCATTTTTTTAATTGCAAAGAGCCAGGGAGTGACAAGAGAGATTAAAGCATGACAGCCTCACTTAATCTTGAGAAAGATATTAAAATATGGGTATGTGAATGAATATTGCTCAGAGAAATGTGACAGTTCATTTTCAGATACTAAGGCAAAGTTATGAAGGCAGAACGCATTGGTGTACACAAACAAGTCACTGCGTGAAACAGAGTAATCCAAGTCAATTGCTAAGTGTAAAAACATTTTTATGAGTTGCCATTTCTCTGCTGTTGAAGCCATCTTTTTATTTTTGTATCTATTCCTTTAGAAGTTTCTGGTGCAGTGTGAATCCAGGTTGATAAAGCCAGTCAGGAAAAATGGACACGAGGCCAAGGGACTTGGTGGTGAGTGTGCACCAGTAAGTCCCTTCTCCAGAGGGAATGGCTACAACAGGAACAGCCTGGTCTGAACAGGAAAATGATGGTTATGAGTTTCATGGCACAGAGTTCACTGACAGGACTGAAATCCAGAGGCTGGTTGAAAGAGATTTCCAGAAAAGCTGCTCTCCTGCTAATGGAGAGGAATGTTCCTGACTGTGTTTGAGTTTGCTGGTCTGTGTGTCATTAGCTCTGAAGGTGTGAAGACACTATACCATGAAGTGGGTCTGTGCTGTCATTCCATAACCTGCGGCAGGTCACAGAAGGTTATGGAATTCAATTCGATTACCTCACTAATCTGAGATGCTATTCCTCTTAAATCCTAAAATTATTATGCAAGTTCTCATGCAAAGTCAATTGCAGTAAATAGCAAAACAAGTATGTGTGCATATGTATACATACAGCTGCATATGTGTAAGCTACATACATTTTTAATAAACAGGAAGTTCAGACATCTTCTGTATCTTTTATCTCCCTGAATCTGAAGGCAAATCCAAGGAGAACTGGGACAACTGTACAATCAGTTTCAGCACAGCAAGAGGCAGAGCTAAAAGCTTTAGCTTTTTCAGGGCTTGGATCTTTTTCTTCTTTACTCTCTGCTAATGGCATTGATTTGCAACTTATTAGCCCCAGCTGCCTCATCTTCCTTTAATCTTGATAAAGTAAAAGCTGTCTGGGGGCTCAGGCTGGCCATGGACACACCATTTTTTAATGGGTTTGTGTGGGAAAACTGTCCATAACTGTCAGTGCTGCAAACTCTCCTTTAAAATCCTGTAAGCCACAAAGCCTCAGGCAGGTTTCCACAGCTGTGCTATCTCCTCTCATTGTTTTTGTGACACTGAGACTGCCTGACCCACTGTGTTTTGCTGCCAGGGCCAACTCTGCAATATGTGTGTTCGGCGACACAGGTGGTTGCCCGGGGCAAGAAGATATTAAAAGCAGCAGTAATTGTTTCATTGCCTAAATGGCTTCAAGAGACTGTTACAGTTTTCTTCTGATAGCAGGAGCCCCAGAACAAGGCACTGGCCTGTTTAGCCCTTTGGGTTCACTAGGCAAAATAGAAGTTTGGCTCAGAAGGTTTGTGGCTGGAAGATTCCAGTTATTTCCATGTGTTTCCTGAGCCCTTTATGGCCCCCAAGGACTTTTGTATCTTGGGACTTTCTGTGCCTCAGAAATTCCAGCTCGAACAGATTTAACGTAAATAGGCACTCAAAATTGGAAACTTTTCTGCAGAAGAGTGCATCAAAACCTTTCACCCATGGAAAATATTTTTATTTAATTTTCCTATTTGATTATTCTTTTCCCTGAACAGCTCCAGATACTCCCAATAATATGCAGCCTTTTTTTCTACTCGTTCAAGTCCTTCCCCATGTGTTTGATTTGCAATTTATCTGGTGTACAGCAACATATTCCCTGTGACAGGACCAGCTGCCAGGTATCTATTGAGAGAAATGGCTCCCATGTCCTGAGTCCAGAAGGTCTCACGGGAGTTTATCACAATCCAGTCTCAAGACAATTTTCTTCTCTTGTCCTTAGCCTTTGGCCCTTAAGCTCAGATCATATTTCTTCCAATATAATAATATTCTTGCCACAGTTCCTTGGGAGGATTTACGTCCTCTTCAAGATTCCGTTCTATGTTTCTTCCCAAGAACAGTTTTTGGAACTGGATGTTTGGATATACCAAGTCAGGGTCTATCCTTGTGATGCTCTGAGTGGAAGGATATGTCTCCAACTCTTCCAGACTTTTTTCCCTTCTTCCCATGGTAACTGGGGAAATGCTATTTTATTGTTTGCACTTCAGTACAAATTATTTTTGAAGTCCACAGTTCTGCCAAGCAGATGCTTTGAAGAATTTCAAAGCACAGTGTTAATTTAGGAAGGACTCATTGATTTTCCTTGCATTA
Organism: Corvus hawaiiensis; assembly: GCF_020740725.1. Taxonomy (NCBI): domain Eukaryota; kingdom Metazoa; phylum Chordata; class Aves; order Passeriformes; family Corvidae; genus Corvus; species Corvus hawaiiensis. Next base: position 16,346,709 of record NC_063223.1, on the reverse strand, counting down.
GACATTTTTGATTTTTTTCTCCTAAGTCTGACGGTGTTTTAATTAAGAGTAGTCAGGCATTGATTGATCCAGCCATCCATGTGATGAGAGGCTGAAACCTCAAGACAATTTCCTTTTCAACAGTTTTAGCAGATTTGATTGCTCATCATTGTGGCAGGAATAACCAGGTAATTGTGTTTGTGTCACACTACCCTCTAACACCTCACCAGGTGTCAAAAGCTCATGTTTGTGCTCTGCTCTGCTGCTAACAGTTTCTGGAAGTAAATGGGGTGTGTTGACTATGTAGAAATTTGTAGGTAATTCACACAAAATCAACAAAATAGTATTGAGAAATATCAATGCAGTATCACAATAAGTGGTGTGAAAGCAACTGTGTTCCCTGTTTCCATTATTAATTGCAAGTCCTTTGTTATCTTTAAATGGAATTGAGGCTGAATTTCCAGTTAGTCATGTCAAAGTGCTGTAAAATCCAAGATGCTTTTGAAGAGTTGAGCTCTAGTTCATTCAAGTAGTGCAGAGTTTGGTTATCTTTTACTTGAATTCTTTTATCAAGAGGTTATAAGGAGTTGACAGCTAGTAGAGCCTCTGTAAGATCAAGATGGAAAGCTGTTTTTTTCATTCCAGATGTGGTCTTGAACTGCACTTACATGTGTTTAAAGCAGCCTTGTAAGAAAAGGTTACACTTGACAATTCTGAGTCAAATTTGAACCTTAGCACCAGAAGTTCAAGTGGTTAATGCTGGGTTTGTTTGACTATTTTAGGATTTAGTTTGCAACTTTAACATGCTGGGTATTTCACTTCCAGGAGAAAGGGAAGATCAAATTTCAGTTCGTGGTGAGAAGTGCTTTGAGTCAGCTATTTAAATGTTTTAGGCAGAGTGCTAAATGTTTAATAGAGGAAGCTAGTCGGGACTAGCTGGGATAGCTGAACTAACTGAGAATGCTTGGGGCACACATGCAAATGTGCAGATGAATCCTGAAAGAGGAAATAAAGAATTGTTTGGGTTTTTTTCTTTGTTATTCATTTGGCATTGGTCAGTTGGGTTTAACTGGAAAAATGAAATACTATTTTTCATTTGCCCATGTTGTTGGGGGGGGGGGGGGGGGGTGGAGAATTAATTTAGAAGCAGTCAGATGCATTCCTGGATTCTTCTAATGCTTCCTCTGAGATATTACTGTGATAAGTGCAATAGTTAAGGGAGAATCCCGAGTTTCTGACAATATTTTTTTATCTGTTATAGTTAATGAAGCTGTTTAGGTACATCTGTTTCATGTCTACAGATGTGAGTGAAATAATTAGGGGAAAAAAGTAATCTATTTACATTGCTAGTTACTAAGCATCAAAACCAAACCAGAGCAACAATTAATTTGCAATTCCATTATCTCTAACATATTAAAAAGCAGGACATGAAACCTGCTCATAAAGACTCTAATGGAGACTTGTGATTTCCCATCATCAGATCTTTGTGGGTTTCAGAAAGGCATTGTCCTTTAAAGCAGACATTCTTCCTGCTCTTTCTTCTTTGGTCTTTCAAAGTCTAAACCCTGAGAATTTCAAGGACTCCCAGGAAATCTGTCCTCTGGAGAAACAGTAAACAGAGTATTTTGAATTCTGCTTAAAACCTGGAGTTACTGTGATACACATGAATTCATACAAGTATGGACTCAATAAAGAATATCTAGTTAATATCCTTTAGGTCCACTAGTAATGATATAAACAGAGATCTCTGTAGGAAGATGAATATTTTGTAAGATATAGGAAGGTCAAGAATTTTTATTTTCCACTGATAAAAGTTTTCTTGGCAGAAAACCTCCAGATTTTATTTAAAAGAAAAAGCACTTTAAAAACTTGGGTTTATGAGAACTCAGAGGGGCATTGTTTAAGTCCAGTTTTTAACCATGAAATCCTTTTGACATATGGCAGTCATTATGTATTTGCATTTGTCTATCTTGGAGGATTTTTTCTAATAGAAGATACTTAAAAGTTCCACAGTTAACATAGTTTTCAATAAACACTTGAGAACTTCTTAACAGTAAACACTGATCTTAAACTGCCTTGCCAAGTATGTAAATGATCTACAGCTTCTAATACACCAAGATTGTTGCATATTTTCAGCCCTGCATTTGGGACCTCTAGGCAATGCTGTTTCAGATTAGGACAAACCATGAATCTCTTAACTGTTTCACTTGAGAGAAGAAGGCTTTATCGTTGTGATACTCATGGCAGAAAACCTGGAAATTTGTCCTGCCCATTCCTTTCCAAATACTGCAACCCTAACTTCATTAGCATCTGACAGATTTAAGATTGGTGGAGGATACCCTAATTCAAAAAAATTAAATACTCCGAGTGAAATAAACAGGAAAACCCCCTCTATGTTTTATACTGCTTTCCCATCTGTCCAGCTCTTGCCTCAGTCTTACAGAAGAAGAAAACTCCCTTGTAGTGTGGCAAGCATAGAGAGGAAAGATTATGGCCTCTTGAAAGGGCAGACTGACACATTTTTCCCCCTGTCCTGTTGTAGCTATCAATAGAAATATTCATGCCACATTCTTGGAAATATTCTTCCTTTCATGTAGTCCTACTGGTAAAGCTGGCTATGAACAGGGAGGGCATACAAGATTCAGCTTTTTTATGTTTTAGAGAGTGAAATTAAATTTTTTTTTTGGACAACATTTTCATGGCTTCAGTGTACAGCTGTTCTTATGAAAAAAAGATACAACCATACATTATTGCAGGCAGGGCCTCAGAAATAACTTGCAGAAAAGGCAACTTGGTGCATATTTGTGTCTGTGACAAGGCAGCTGATCAGGAGCCACGTTTGCTGTTTAAGAGTGGGCACAAGCAAGGACAGCACAGCCTGAAAGCTGAGGCAGTTGAAGACAAGGGAACAGGGAGGGAAGCTGATTTCAAGTAAATTCTGAAAAATGGGGAAAAAAAAGACAAGTTACCCACTGAGCTTGGTTTGCTCTTGATTCAACAGAGATTTCCTCTGGAATTCTTCTACCATATTGTCCTCTTTTTACAGTTTGGGAGATGAAAATGCAGAGAGCTCAGGATGTGAATCCTTTGAGATTTTGCATTTGTGTTTCAATCAGGAAGTAAGAGTAGTCTGGTGCTTGACCTGACTGGGCTGTAAATACTTTGCCCCAGAACTGCTATATTGATCAAATCAGGAAATAAAACTGAGGAGCTCAGGTTTCAGTCAGTTGTGTGCAAGCAATGTGAAGATATGGCTCCAAAGAATTTCACCTATCAGCTGCATGTTCAGCCTATTAAACTGCAGTGTCTTGAGAGAAGATCATTTAAATCAATACAGAATAAAAAATCAAGTGTAAAATCTCCTATATGTCACAAATGCTGGTAGAGTCTCATCCATTTTTAATGGAAATAACAGCATTATAGGTGCAGGTATCTTTTCCATATCTTCAGTGAATTTTGGCTGGAGTATATAAAGTCCTTCATCTAAAGTATCTGTTGTTTTAAAGTCAGTGCTATAAGTAAAGAAGCTGATTTGAAAAATAGTTCTTAAAGTATGTACATTTATCATGCTTATCAGAAGTCTCATTTTCTCTCAAAGAGAGAAATCTTGAATGGTGCCTGTAAGCCCTGAAGTGTAATATCCTAAAAAGTCTGCTTTCTGGAAGAAGAGAGTATTAAACTAATCTTAAAGCCTTAACATAAGTAAGTAACTGTGAAACATTGCAAAATACTCCCAAAAAGCCTCTTGGCCCATTTGTTACTGAACTTCTAGAGACATAAATTTCTATTACCAGCACTGTCTTCTGGAAGACATTTGCAGCTCATATAAATGAAAAAACAGGCGCTTATCAAACAGACAACGCTTTAACATATCAGTAGATCAGGTTTTGGCTTTTTTTAGTGGCTGAATAATCACTGAAGAAGCACAATCACAGTATTCATGAAGAAGAAAAGAGAAAGCAAATGGATATAAAATTGATCTATCATTCTTTGTTCCAGTCTTTAGAGACTGCTGGACTCCACATCTGTTTCTTCTCCATAGTTTTATCATGATGGATCATTTCTGCTTATAGGGCTCTAGGTCCTTTTAAATCCTTCCATTTTGTGTTTCTATTCCTACTTATTTTTTTCCATGAGTTTTGAAAAACAATCCTAAAACACCCAACAAACCACCAAACTCTATTATCAAATGGAAGAAGAAAAAGATCTAAGTGCATCTTTTCTGAGTTTTCATATAATCTGCTGCCATTAGAACCAGAAGGTTCAATTTAATACTACTATAGGGGCTGTGTGTGTATATATGTATTTGTATGCATTATAGTTCTGGGAAATGGTTGTGCTGTAAGGAGCATTATTTTCCTCATGCAGGTATTGATAAGCAACATGTCATCCAAGCACATCCTTACCTTCTGGTTCTGATTACACCCTCTTAACCCAGCCTATACCTATGCACCAGAGTGCCATAACTCACGGGATATTATGGGCCATGTATATTTCATGCTGGCTTCTCAAGTGACAGAATAACTCTTTTGAATCTCCTGGTCCAGTCTTCAACAGAGAATGTAAATCCTTGTCTCCTGATGAGTTTGAAGACTGTGGCAGCATTCCCTCTGTCCATGCACTGCACAGTAACACTCCCTACACTTCATTCCATCTCTGCTCCCTGCTGCCTCTGAAGTGTCTAACGTATGGGCTGGGGGCTAGAACTAGGAAAGAAAATCTGTTGAGAAGCCTCAAATGACAGCATTTTTTTCCAGCTCTCTTTGCTTTCACTTGATGTTTTTCAAAGATTTGTTGGGGAGAGTTAGCTTCACTTCGTGTTTATACATTACATAATGTGTCTTTTAGCACTTGTGCCCTACTTTAAGTGGATTGGCAGGACCATTCAAAAGTAATTGAATTCCACGGTGCACTTTAAAATTATCTTCTTGAATGCAACACAGAGTGCAGTACTTTATCTCTCAATTAATCTTTCCTTTCGTTTCAGGGAAAGAAAAGACATGGGTTTTATTTTGAGGCTTGACTTGAACAAAATGCTATTTTTCCTTCTGTTTCTCCTGAGTTTCCTGGAAGCTGGATTGGAAAGGACCAATGGCACCTACTTAGAGCAATCTGAGCAGGGAATAAAAGTACATATGGGTCTGATTCTGTGATCCACTGCAAGCATTGCGTGATTGAAGTGGCCACTGGTGACTGGAACATCGTTTCTGGGTTTCTGCAACTTAGAGTTTGGGGGTTTTTAGCAGGGTTTTAAATCATGCCTTATTCTCTTGGCTGTTCTTAAGATCTGCAGTCCTGTGCAGAATTCTTCAGCTGCAGTGAATTTAACCTCTTGGTTAGCACAATTGCAAGAGAAATGCTGTGTATATCTGTGCTGCTGCTGTGTTTTCACCCTTTTTCACCTATACTGTTCTCAAAGCTGACAGTTCTTAAAAGGATTGGAGAACATCATTATTCTTTTTTTTTATTCAGTTGTCTCAGGTTAATAAATGACCTTTTACCTTTACTGAGGAATTTCCCCATCTGTTTGCTCAAAGAATTTCCTTGGATGATTCTCTGTGGATTTCATTCCATGTTTTGTAGGAGTGAATTATGATTGGATTAGAAAGGCGTAAATCTTCCTGAGTTTTCGGGAGATTATTTCCTGGATTTCCAAAGTTAGCAGTATGTCATTCTATCTTCACCCATGCCATGGGCCCTGTATCCCTGTTCCAGGTGGAATTGGTTTCTGTCTGGCTGAAATTAATTTGCTCTAAGTCGGAGTTCTTAAATTTTAGCAATCAAGAGCAACTGAGATCAAGCAAATATAAGCAAATGGCTTTTGAACACAACTGTTAAAGCTATTCAGAAAACTCAGTGCTGAGAAAACATAGCCTGGCTAATTTTCTGTCTGTAGAGAGCAGCTCTCTGTCAGGTGAGATCTATTTGATCCAGTGGAATACAGTGAAACATCCAGAGCTTAAGCAAAATATTTGACAGCAAATCATATATATATATATTTTTTTAACCTTTAATGTGAAAGGCTTATAAGGTATTTCATGTTGCTTTTTTTATCAATTCCTTATAAAGAAATATGTATATTTTTCAAAATTCTCTTGAAAGTATAGCAATTATTTCTGGTTATTTTTCTATTAAGAAAAATAATAGATATTGCCCAGTGAAATGTTAGGTTAAAAATGTTTCTCTAAAAATTGAAATGAATAGTCTCATAAGTTTTTCAGTATTCAATGAACTCAAAAAGATTCCAGTTTCTGTGCACCTCTGCCAAAGTGAAGAGCAACATTAATTGCACCTGGAGGGTCCTGTCAGTACATAAGATCTGAGACATCAGGAACGTATTAGTGAAAGAAACGAATATTAGAGATGCCAGGTTCACACTGCAGATGCTTCCTAATTTGAGGAAGTCAAATATTAGAGCTGCTTCCTAAGTAAACCCTATTTTTACACGAGTGTCCCCAAGGAGCACTGGGCAGCTGGCACATTTCCCTGCCCTGAGCCAATGCTGGGCAGCTGTTCCGAGTGCTGCTATTTCACTAGGAGTGAGTAGAGCTCTTGATCAATTCTGATTGAAAGCTGGCATTTTGCACAAGTAAATTTTTTTCAACTTAAAATATTTGTAGCTGGTGCTAGCTGTATCACCCACTGTCATTTTAAATATCACCTCCATTCTCAGTCATCATCCCCTGCTGCACAATCTCAGTTAGTCTGAAGGGCATTTCCTCATGAAGATGTCTGTCCAGTGGAAGTCCAGGAGCTTCCTTCTGCTTTCTTATGCTGTTAACCTGTACCTGAGTCTGCTGGGAAGGGCTGTGTGGAGGGGAACACTCGTTGGCTGGGTTATACTGGTACACTTATATCAGTTGTAACTACACCAGCCCGGCCAGTAAAACTCCCCTTGTGGATATATTTAGTATAAAGCAAAGACCTCTTTTTCTCCTCAAGCAGCTTTCATAGTGACATAAACTAAACCAGACATAAGCACTCAGAGTCCTTATATGAATGTAGAAATAGAGATTTATATTTATATCTCAATTATAACAGTTATAATTAAGCCACTATAGCTATGCTGGTAAATTTCCCAGTGTAGTGAAGCCCTTAATTAGGAAGTAGAGTCTGAAAGGTTTGCAGTTGGCTGATGCCACCCAGGTCTAAAACAACACCGTGTCCAATTCAGCCAGCAGCCTAGTTCAGTGTGGGGTAAGTCTGAGGTCAGAGGGGGACCTTTATGGGCTGCAATGTTTTCCTAATATAAATGAAAATAGAGCTGTAGATTGAAGCAGGGGCGAGTGGAGGATTGGACGGGAAAGAGATGATTTTGCCAACCTGGTGTTTCCCCACCTTTTAAAGAAATGCTTAGTCAGGAATTTTTTGGTCAGATTTGTGCCCAGCAAGGAGCTTAATTATTTCTGATGTGGACCAGGAGCCTTTGCCTCTTCCAGATAAGGTGGCTGCAGTTCAGCTTTGATTAGGCCAGAGCTCCAGCAGAACAGACTGATAAAGAAGGATGTCTCCTGGTTAATAGATGCTGGTGCAATAGCACAAGGCCCTGCTGCTTTGTAATCTACAGCTATTAACTCCAGACTGAATTTAAAAGGACAATAGTTTTGATTTAGAAAGCTCCAAACAGCTTTGGACTATCCTGTATGCTAGAATGACTTCCCAAGTGTCACACTTTTGTAGTTAAAATGAGCACAAGCATCCCCTTTCACTTTAAAGAGAGGAGACAGGTCTCTATAAACCCTTTGTTAATGTCATGCCTTACTAGAAAAGCCTCAGGGTGCTGACTGATCTTCAGGACATTTTGCAAAATACATCCTTTTCTATTAATTTTAGGGGTCATGTGTTATAACGGTAACTGGAGCTCTCTGAAGGTGGAGGAGTTTACCACAAGCCTAATCCCTGGTTGTTAAGGAAGGATGTGAATATTTAAATCTTGTCTGGGTAGTTTAGAAGGTACAGAAAGATTTTGGGTAAGTGCTCATTCTTTGTGACAATTTCTATAAATATTTAAACACATACTGTCAGATACACTGATAACCTTTGCCCTCAGAATTGTTTATATTTTAATTGTACGTAGAATAGTTTAATAAACTGTATATATAAATTATATACACTTAGAGAGCTAGCTGTTATGGGAAACACCCTCTGATTTTTTCATAGTAACCTATCAATCTCTGTTCAGGAACAAACATTGTACTAAGCATGGAAAAATTGCTGGAGGGCTTGGATAGTTTTGGAACTCTAATCCTGATTTTCTAACATTAGATTTTGGCCACTGAAAGTACTGCAATATATCCACAGAGCTTTGTTCTCTATAGAGAATCCAAAAAAAGGTGAATAAAACTTCTAAATTACTGGACATATTCAGAAGAGAAGGACTTCTAAACACATTTCAGCTACTGCTGCAAACAACAAGTACTCAGAAATCAGATAGAAACTGTAGCAACACTTGTAGATAAAATCTGGAGCTAATGAACAGGCACAGGCACACCTTGTGCTGATTCAGAAAGAAGCATGCCATTGATGAGCTACTGGGATTGATGCAAAAGCTTTCATTGAACTCTCTCTTGCATTCTCAGCTCCTGAGGTGAGCAGTGTCAGGCAGTGGGTGAGCAGTGTCTGCCCTGAGCATTTCTGCAGGGGAGACTCTGGCAGTGCTGTGCCTGCCTTGTGCTGCTCTGCAGAGACAACGTGCTCGGTTCCATTCTCCAGCCACAGGTTCAGAGCTGCTTTCCCATCCTTCCATCCTTCCTCACTAAAATCAGGGCCCAATTCTGACTGCCTTTGCAAAGGGAAGGAAAGCTGAAGGTAGGAGAAATTTGGCTGCTGTGATACAGTATAGAGTTAGTCTGATAGCTTTTTAAAGTGCTTCAGAATCCCTTGGGATGAGATGGGCTATATAACTTTCAATTATTATGTTTTAAACTGTTCATTTAAAAATGCCTGCTTAAGGTTTTGGCACAGCGAGGCAGGACCTGTTGAACCTAAGTTGCAGACCTGTGGAAAAGCAAAAGCAAGAGGTTGTAATGAAGTTCTCCCAAGGCTCAACAGCTTGAACAGGTTCTTAGAGAAGTGTGCACTGCCAGGCTGGTTTTTTTCCCAAGCCCTTACAGCTCTAGTAATATGGTTTGAAATGAAAATAAAATACAGAAGCTTAGTTAATGTATGCCACTTCCTTTGCTGTGTTTAACACACAGGCTGAGTCCTGAACTTACTTGGTCATTTTGATGATTGGCCAATTATGTATAATACACGGTACACTTTGGCTTTTTATTTCCTGTTTAATTCTGGAAAAACAATTACAGTACCTCTCTAAGAAGCAATTGTAGTCTTTTTAAATGTCACGGCATATTAAACATGCTTTTATTTTGGCAATTGCCACAATGCAGTACTGCTTAAAAAATAATTTATGCACATTACAGATAAAAGACACAATAGATTTTGAGGAAAGACTTCATGCCACAGAAATAAGTGATGGCAGTTGTGCAACAATATGGGTAGCTGTTAAATTGTATTAAGATGTGGTTAACATTTTTGGACAAAACATTTTAGTATGGTTTTGTTGTAACCTTTTGCTTTCCATGGAAAATATTTTTTCCTTGAGGGGAATAAACCAACATCCTTTTCTAAAAAAAGAAAAATAATTTAAAATCTAAACATGCTTGCTTTGAACTGACATTATGAAACAAAATGAGCAGTTGCTGTTCTGTTTAAAGTGTGTAGTTCTGAAATCAATGTAAAATGTTTATTAGGATGGAAAATGCTGTCTTTTTGTTGACTACCTGTTCTCCTATTTTTTCTTACTTGAGAACTGTAAAGCTACATAAAGTTTTAAGTGTATATAAAAGCATCATGTTTCAATAGGGAAATATAATTCAGATCTGCCTGATTGTTAACATTGGGAAAAGCAGATGAGGAATGAGACATTTTCCTGAAAGAAAATGCTGTCTCTGCTCAGTAAGTTTTCCCCTTCATATTGCAGTGTAGCAGTCAGTGGCCCTGATCCAACAGGCACTAAACTAGGTTTGCCCAGATTCTTATACAGCTCCATCAGCTTTGGTAGAAAAGCTTTTTTGCTAAAAATTAAGCACATGCATAAATGTCTCCTGGAGCAGAGCCGAACTTAGCAAGGGGCTTTACCCCCTGGCAGGGCAGTGCTGCGCAAGCCCCGCTCTGAAGCTGTTTGCACAATGTATTCCAGAGCCTCTCATGTATCCTTTGACTTCAATATGGGCTCGTTTGGGATTCTTTGTTCCAAAATGTGGATTTGAATACAAATGAGCCTGAACAAAAGCCAACGGAGGAACCTCTGTCTGTCTCAAACTATTAAATGTCTAAACATCTTCAATTAAAAAAAACTAAACAAGGGACCTGACACACACTGACTGGAGCTGTAAAAGTCATGTGCTTCTGTGGTTTTATTTATTTTTCACATGTGTGTAATTGAGCACTATCAAAGCAAGCCCAAAACAAAATACAGTGGGACGTCAGCATTAACATCTGTCTGCCCCATGCTGCTCAGCAGAGGCAGACAAAGCCCCTTTTCCCCCACTCTCTCTTACACTCTCCTCTCCTCCTAAGGGAAGAAGTGGGTATGGGCTGGGCTTTGGCCATCATGCTCCTGGTTCAAGTAAGGTACAGAGTCCTCATGCAGGGTGTGCTCTCAGCTAATCTGCTCAGACAGACACCCGTGTGATTTGTGTGTCCTGCCTGATCCAGAATCCCAGATCAAAGGGAAAGGCAGGCTGGTAATGTCAAAGCACACAGCTCCCAGACTGTGGAAGTGAAGAACAGCACCTTGAGCTGCAGCTGTAAAGGGAATCTGCCATAAATCCTGCTGTGGCGTTAGAGCAGGGTAGGTGAAAGCCACCCACTGTGTTTGGCTTGTAGCTGCCACTTGGCTTTTAAGAAGCCTGTTCACCTTTCTTTTTAAGATACTTTGGAGGTCTCTGTTATAGTACCATGTGGTTCCATACTCTTATAAAACCAGTGACTTGCATGCTTTTTGCTGGAAGCTGAGAATTTTTGATGACATGCACATTTATGTCAGGGGAGTGACAAGCATTAGTGGCAGCAGCCAGGACTTTCAGTCAAGAAAGGGACAAGCTCATTTCCATTCCAAAGCCTGGTGCATTATTTAGGCCTTGTGACTGGACCAAAATCCTGGCAAACCATAGGTAAGTGGAAAAACACTCAATAATCAGGATTAGGTAATAAAATTGAAAAAATTTAAGGGATATTGGTGGGTCCTGGGTGTGGAGACAAATTTCCCTCCCAATTTCCATTGAATTAAAGCATCTCAGAAAAGAGGCCGAGTGCCTGAATGAAGATAGAATTATGGAGAAAGCAGTAAATGTTGGCCTGAGGGAAGCTGGTCAGTGAGCCTGTACTGTCAGTGCTCAGCAGGGAATGCCTGTCCTCAGAAATTGGAAATTTTGGCAACAAGGATATAACTCTGTAGGAAGGAGGTGTAAGCTTACCATGCTACAGCCTGCATCCCTTTGGTAGGAAAATCTTTGCTCATGCTGCAAGAGATCTCCTCAGTGTGGAGCTGAGGCAGCCTGAGTTATCTCCTCTGGAAATTTCTGCATCCTCTCCCCTGCCTAAAATCCCACATGAATTTTGCTTGGGAGAGAGGAGGTAGACAAGAAGAAGACAAGAAAGTTTCTACTGGAAAAAGTTATGCTGGAAGTAGGCTGAAACAAGCCAGCATCTTGATCCTTGAAGTCCTTTCAGCTTTGCATTAGCCACAAGGAGGAGTGGTTATTTAGCTCTACAGTCGAGTGAATGAAGTGGCACCTGTTGCTCTGGGGAGTCCATTTGGTGTCTTAGTGACTTTCCTTGTGGGATCATCACAGGCATTTTCTGGAATCCCAGAGATGTAGCCGGACCATCAGTCAGTCAGGTGGCAGAAAGGAACCCTAATGCTGGAAGGTGGGGTGGACTCCAAACAGTTTCAATGGTGCCTTGGACAAGAAGCTCTTAAGCTTGGGATAGTTGGGACCTTTCAGAAATGAAATGAGTGGAGACAGTTCCTGCAGGAATTGCCACGCTGCAGTGACTTGGTTAAACAATGGAAACAGACAGGCTTTTGTTGTGGGTGCTTTGTAACAGATAATATTCAAATGATTAATGAGTTACTGGAGCACCAGTAAGGACCTAACTATCAATCTGAGTGGCATTCATGAACTGCCTGGACATGGCTCTTTGGCTGGAGAAAAACTCAAAAAGAGCTTTGGAAAGCCAAAGCACATAAAAATATGACACTGTTTTGTGTCTCCAGGAAGCACATAGTGATGTGAAACCACCACATGTTTGTGTAGGCTCATTTATATATGTGGGTGTGTGTGTATTTATAGGGGGAGAGAGAGAAATAGAACTATGTGATTCTACTGTTTTAAAGCTGTTTGCAGCTATTCTATAGCATTTTTGTAAAAGGAATGTCTATAATGAAAGAAATGAACCCCCAAAGATATAAAAAAATTAAGTAAATCAGATTGTCAGATATCACGCTGGTCTAAAAACTCAATCTACAAGAATTAATTGAGGAACTGGACCATGAAAGCCAAGAAATTGGGCCTGAAAATAAACTTGATTAAGAAGATAGTGCTCAAGACACACAAAGGAAGACTGATTAGCATAGACGAGAACATCAGTGAACAAGCAGAGGAATAAATCTCACATAGACAGCTGCTCAGATCAGATCAGAACATATTTAAAAGATGAAAGACAATATAAGGAGCAATTTCTCATTTAGACCAGAGAGGAAGGCCTCCAACTGATCTATTCCTTCTATAAATGACTTTTGGCCAAGACACAAAGCTCCGTCCACAAGAAAATATGGTAGTTGGTTTCCTTTTATCCTGAAAATCTGTAGACACACCATGACAGGAATTCCATTATGAGAGAGGAACACAAATGATGAATAAAACAAGCTTAATCAAAAAATACATTTAAAAGCAGCATAGGTAATAGATTTGGGGCATGAGGGTGGGAATGAAGTTATGACTGATAGCTTATGCACATGTGAAGTAAATGCCCCCTAAATCTCATAGTAAAGCTCTACTGGTATTTATTTTTTTTGTAGTGAAAAGGCCTTCAACAAGCTGTGGAAGAATCACTGAAGTGCAGACTGCTGCTGTTTATTAATTTATTAACTCTTGTGATAAGGGTATAAAAGTGAGAGGAAGTCTCTATACGATGGGTCATTCTGCCAAAAAACTGAAATACACCTTCTCTGCTCTGAAAGACAAGAACAAGACCAGAAGAAGGGTGTCAGATACATAAACTACAAGTACATAAGATACGGAGAGAGCTAGCTACAAGAGCATTTTATTTTATTTTATTTTATTTCATTTCATTTCATTTCATTTCATTTCATTTTTTAATGGACAATAGAGGCTTAGAGGAAGAGAAAGAAGAGTGACCTGAATCTGCATTTTTCCCAGGGTAAGTAAACACATATATTTTTGTCCCGAGAGGAAGGAACAAGGAGATATGGAAGATCTAATTTGTCTAATGCCCTGTTTTCATTGTTATACAGCATTTTCGTGAGTCTAAGTCCAGAGGGACACTGCCATAGCGTGGCCTCACAAGCCTGATGTGCCTGGAGACGTGCACGGCTGGGTATTTTCGGTCAGGCACAGGCAGTCACAGCTGTTGCTATTTTTGCCCTGACTCCTCTCTAATCACTCAACACATTTTAAAGCAAGATATAATGATAGACTATGTTGCCAGGACAGAAAATCAACAGAGTATCTAAGGGAATATGAAAAGAAATGAAAATTCAAAATGTATCTGGAAGAGAAATATAACGGACAAAAAAACTTTTGATAAAGGTTGTTCTACAAACTTGGCAATGTCTCTGCTATAAGTAAATATGACTGCCTGCCTGCCTTGCTTTATGTTCAATATGTCCAAAATTGGGGGTGTGTGGAGGAAATACAAGGAAGTCTGTTCTCTTGGTGTAGCCAGCTGAGTTTCCAGGCCTAATCCATTCTGAAATTTAAATTAGCTCAAATGGTTGGATTCTATCAGGAAGCTTAAAATTGAGAATTTCCTTCATAAATATGGATAAGAAGAAGACAACTTTTTGGATGTTCTACACAGTGACTTCCATTAGAAAAATAAAAATATCTCTCTCTTCTCCCATCAGTTTCTCACGGAATTTCAGATATTATTTTATACATTATTTAAGCTAGAATTCCCTGCTGCTACTGATGAAGTACCTGTGGATTTATAGTGGTATTTTTAGAGGTAACCATTGAATCTGCTCATATGGCAGCCAAGGACAAAATTGCATTTTCTTAAGCACTGCTGAATCAAACGTGAGAAGTAGTGGAACCCCTTTGGTCCAAACAAGTTAGGAAACACCTTAATTTAGCACTCCCCTTCTGATGAATAAAATCCCCAGTCCAAACCGACATAGGTAGAACAACTTGTATTTCTGATATCAAAGTGATTTTGTTGTGACTGCAAATCATGGTGAGTTAGGAATAATCAAGCTATGCTTCTCTGTCTGTCATTGTAAATACTGTCTGTCCATCTCCACTGGGGGGTGGAATTTGTATTTTTATTATTATTTTTGATAAATAGTAGTATTTAGAATACTTAAGAATGTTTTCTGGCAAAGAAATTGTATTGGGAGGGCAAAAAATAAATCTCCTACTGAATCCAGTACTCCATCTACCAAGAATTCTGGAAGATAAAATAAGTGACTTTCTGGAAACAAACTACTGGTAATTAGTAAAACTTCATCATTTTTGTTTGGAAAACATATACTGCATCTACATTAGGAAGCCATTTGCTCAGCAGGACAAAGTCTGTACCTGCAGAGGTCCTCACATCCCAAGGATCACCTGCCAGCAGCTCCAGTGCTTTACTGGGGCTTCCCAGTCCCTTTGAGGGTCACACAGAGCCTGGGTTCCTCCACAGCCTCAGGTGAGCCCAGCCAAGCAAGTGGGGGGGGTCACATCAACAGGTGCCTATTTGATCCTCAACAAGTGCCAAAGTGAGGGCACACAAAACAGCTCTCTTTGCTGCCAGTGTTGCTGCTAGACTTTAAAATAGTTTCTGAAGACAAAACTGTAGTGTAAAATATATCTGTGGATGTTACTTGCCAGAGTTCCTCATGAATAAACTGCACTTCCTCTGTTTGAATTACAAATTGCTATAACATAATAGAGGAGATTGATGGATTACACTGAAACTATGTGAAAAAGGAGAAAAGGCTGTGGTTTACAAACTGTGTAGGAGGTCCATACTAAGTCAACATGGAAGCTCTTAAATTTTATATGTAGGATTTCATAACCAATATATCAGATTGTTTCAAGTGATGCAATCAGAATTGTTTTGCTTCAAACCCACCTGATTTACTAATACTGACTGAACTAGTGACACAACTGCATTTCAAACTGGATTTTTCAGATGACGTTGATTTTGGATGTTATTCTGGGAACTTCAAAATTTTACCATTAGCCAAAGTACCTTTTTTAGATCTGCCTGAATATATCATGTGAATTATGCTTGCCATGGCTTGGCTGATGCAGGGGTAAAGTGTGGGGGTGTTTCCCAGTAAATGCAATTAACACCCTCCTTTTTGGCACAAATGATGATAGCAAAACCCAGGCAATTTGTACAGCTTTGCGTATTCAGTGTATTCATTTCCTTAAAAAACTTCTCTGGTTCATCATAGTACCAGCTAAGCTTTAATCTCAGGACTGTCTTTTTGATTTCTTTGTTTAACAAAAATGTATGTATAAAGAAATAATAATAGCAGTAACTCTTATCACACCTCTAATATTGAAAAAGAGCTTTTAAAGAGGAGACTCAGTTGCCAAAGATACTTTTAATACTGGGAAGTACATCCTGAAAGCTGTTTCTTTAAAAACAAATACATAACAAACCTCTCTTGTACCTGTGAACCCAGTGATAACCACTATCAGCAAATCAATATAATTAAATCTAAGTAATATCATTAAATCTAATGTTATTGAGACTAAACATAGGTAAATAGTTCACACTCTTAACTGTGACATCTCTACTCTCCCCTAGGTCCCACCATTAAGCAGCTGCAGGACAGAACAGGGACAATCTCCTGATCCTGCTTCACTGTTGGGATTTCTTAGCTGTGTTTTAGCTTGGGCATCGAGGGTCTTCCATTGACTGGGAAGAATAACTCTTAAGTGGGCACACATATGAAGAGTTTTATAGGGTGAAAAATGTTTAACTGATTTATCCTAAAAACTGGGTAAAGACCCACAAGGCCACTGGGATGCAAATTTCAAGTTAACAACCTTCTGAAGATCTTAGAGGTAAGGGGGACAAAAGTGCTGATGTAAAGTCAAATATCTCTACATAAAAGTGAAGTTTATAGGGGTATTCACTGTGGTCATTTTTTCAGTCTTATTCTAGATCTTGTGCTTTATTTTCCTATGTAGATTGCTTTTTAAAGTGCCATGTTGAAATATTTCTGCTAAGTGTAAGGGGATTAGATTAGTTTCTTTAACTTCATCATGTATTTGTTTCCACTTGAAACAAGAACACTAAATGACTAAAATTCCAGTACCTAGTATGCACCTACATCTTGTTGTGCAAAATCATCCTCAGGTAATACCTGTGCTCATATAAAAAAATAGAAGTTAAGGCAAAAAGGAAAAAAGTATGTAAAACAGCAACAGCATGTGATACCAATTATGTTACAGCCAAAAATAATACTTTTTGGCATGTTATGCTTAAGCTATATTCTGTTAATGTTCCTTGGATATAGGCAGAGTTCGATTTACACTTAGAAATATTGGAAATATTTCTATTCGAGAACTATTAGGAAAATATTTTGAAATTACAATTTGAAAGCATGTGGAATGGGTTACCTCCCACAGTTATGTGAACTACTGTATAGCAGAGCTGCATTAGCTTCCCTGCAACTAATGAACCATGTCATTAATTACAGACATTCAAAATAAAAAATTACTCCAAAGCAAGACTAATATTTACTATAAATAAAAGGGTCAAGAATTACAAAGTATCCATTTTATTCTAAACCAATTGTATTTAATTTTTATGCTCTTTCTCCTCAAATTTAATTTGAAGCACATTAACTTGATTTCATATGTCAAATCTGACAGCTGTAGGTGTACCCACAATGAGAGTTCCATCAGGGACCAGGATCACTGGAAGATTTTCAGTGAAAGTGTTAACTATATTTAAAGATGTGTTTATTAAACTCACATGACTTGTTCTCAGGATAGGTTTCTCCTAGAAATACCTAGGAGGATTATTTCCAAAGGTTTCCCTTTGGTTGTCTCACTGGCAAAACCACCTTCAACTTCCAACATTGGGCTGATCAGTCACTGCAGCCCCTCAGATGCCAGAGAAGTGGGAGAAGGAGCCGCTGACTCTTTCTCCTCACCCACTGCAGTAAATGGGTCCCAGCAGCTGTCTGACATCTGTAAAAAGCTGCTTCCCACCACTGCCCTGGTGTCAAAGTCCAGAAAAACACAGCACAAATCTTAGAAATTCAGCTAGGGCCAGAAGCTGAGTGCTGCTGTTGGGTTTGGTTGAAGGTGCTGGGGTGGAACATTCACAGAGCTCCCTTTGGTGCATCAGACAGAGCCTGGCTGCGGCTCAGTGCTGGTTGCTGCAGCTATAAAAGCCACAATTCTCATCCTGCCTTCAGGAAACAGGTACCAAAGACATTTCTTTTCTTCCTCATTTCATGTTGCTGCTTGGCTGCTGTGTCTGGCTCGGTGGCAGAGTGGGGCAAATCAGTAACACTTTCATATAAATCTTGCTGTGGAAGAGAGTTTTCCTTGCCAGGCCCTAAAGGGAAGCTCTCCCAAGACCCCATCCTGCAGGGAGAGCAGTGGCTGTTGAAGACAAGGGCACTCTAACTTGGAGCTTCTACCCAGGGCTAAGCTCTCTTCACTGCCACCCTACTAATATTCTGCTTGTATGTCTACTATTTTGAATAAGGTGATTTTTCCTTGGTTTGGGTGATATACTTAATTTTTTAGCAGATAATATACAGTCCTAAACAACACAACAGTATTTTCTTCTGTGAACTTGTTATAATGGTTTGTGTCAGTCACATGATGTTACATTATTGCTAGTTACATCATTGAATATTTTTATTAAGCATAATAAAAAATATTTGCCCTCTACTTTCTTTTCTTTTTCCTCTTTGAATCACGTCGTTACCTCTCCAAAAGTCAGGCATGAGGGTAGACAGATGCACTGACCATATAGATAGCAAGCAAGAAGATTCCTCAATTAAACAGCCACATAAAAGTTCCCCTAACATCCACCCCCATGTTTGTAACCAGAGTGTTTGGCATAATAAAGATAAGAGCAGTAGATAAGTAGTTTATCTACATATATTGCCAAGAACAAAAGAGGATGATAAAGCATTGCTGCTATCAGGAATCCAGAAAGTGCCACAGTTCAACCAGGTTCTGTATAATTTTGAGTCAGCCTCAGTTATGTTCACAGGGATTTTTAACAAAAATGTGAAGAACAAGAAGAGGAATTGAGTGGAAGAAAATAGCTCAAGTAGGTTTTTCTGGAATGTGGGAAAGTTGCTAGAAGTCATATTAAAATCAACAAAAGTATTCAATACATGTCTTGGAGAAAAAGGTTATGTTTAACAGAAAGGGTCAGCTGTTAAAAAAAATATTTGAGCCATATGAAAAATTACAAATCTTTTCATCAATAATTTGGGGCTGAATGCATGAGAGTGTACAGACCTAACAGTGACAACTTTTACAGCTGAACAATGCTTTTGCAATGGAATCCTGGCTCCATTCAAATCAATGGCAAAAGTCCCATCCGCTTCAACGGAGCCAGAATTTCATGTGTATCTGTCTTTTTTCATTCTTTCTTGATATTTGTATCCCAACTCTCTGGCAGACTATTGTCTGTACAGGTCAAAATTAAAGCTTTCTATTCACGTGTCAGAGTTACTGTCTGTTTTCTCACCAAAAGAAAAAAAGGATAAAAAAGTGTGGCACATACTTGCAGTGCTGTATCACTCACTTCATTGCTCACAGTACAGAGAATTGTTTTGCTGCATCTGCTAGGAGGACAAAATTTCAGTGAAAAAGCTAAATGCTGCCTGTGTGTAATTCCTAACTCCAAGGGTTTTAAAGAGCTCTTATTTTCAGCTCTACATGTATTAAATTTCGGATATGGGTGTCACGGGATT
The DNA here is from genome assembly GCF_020740725.1 of Corvus hawaiiensis. Taxonomy (NCBI): domain Eukaryota; kingdom Metazoa; phylum Chordata; class Aves; order Passeriformes; family Corvidae; genus Corvus; species Corvus hawaiiensis. The sequence goes on along the minus strand of NC_063223.1, from coordinate 16,327,529 downwards.
TAAGCAGAGGCAGAATTACCTCAATGCTGTCTCCTCTTAAAAATGCTTCCTGAATATGGAAAAGTATTGCATGGGCAGGAAGGAAGGTGACTTTCATCAAACAAATCTGTCATGCAGTGAGACTATTTAACTCATCAAGCAAACCCTGGTATTTGTGCCTCTGAATATAAGCATTAACCCAGAAAAATGAGAGAGATTAATGAAAATTCAAATTAAGAGAATGAAAATAGGAGATAAACTGCTGCTTTGCAGATGAATGAATTTTTAAAATTGCTTAAATCCACAGAGCTCGTCAAAATGCACCAAGAAGTGCCCTGGTAAGTGAGAAATGACACAGAGATGGTAATAAATGTGAATGGGGAGTTTTGTGTTCCCCCAGTGCAATATTTGTACACCACAAAAGCTTTAAAAGAATTGTAATTCTACACTCACTGTTGTTTAACTTGGGGAAAATACATACAGCCTGCAAAGTGGCTGTGTCTATTCTGCTTTAAAGCCCATCTGAGAGCACATGGACATTGCAAACAAGGGCATTTAACAAATATAATGGGGAGCCTTGGAAAAGCAAGGATATATTCAGACAAGTGACATTCCCTTAACCATAGTCAAAGCAAGTTAGGAAAGAGACAATAAATCAGCTGACTTTAGTTTGTGGATGGTATGATGGTAGATGAAACCAATACCCATGGTAGATAAAATATACATGGTAATACATGTGTACCTATAAAAGACAAAGGAATATGTCAATAGTGAGTGAATCCCACATCAGAAAATGATGATTACATAGTAGTGATCTCCAGAAAGAATTCAGCTCCAGGCTAGATACAGAGTGAATCCAAGAACAGACCAGTTTTGTACAGTCAGTGAATAAGGACATGTTCATAGCTGCGACATCCTCCAGTCTCTTAACTCTTCTTGTTGCTGTTATCCCAGACAGAGCAGATGAAGTTATATCAGAAACATTGCTGTGCCATTAACTGACTGGACAGCTGATCTGATAAAATATAATTAAAATAAATATGCACACAAATTCTCAGTTTGGTCATAGTTAAATCTTGCACATCCATGACACAGAGGTTACACAGTCCATCCTTCTTGGAGGGCTGCACAAGCATGGCATTTCCTCTGCAAGTGCTGTTGGAAATACTTGTGAGCACGTCGTCAATCTTCAACAGCCAGTGGTCATTTCTGAAGCTGCATCAGCAAATACTTCTGCTAGCAGTGTCTTTCTGCAGCATATTAGCATAAATTTAACCCACTTGGGAAGTGCAAACAGCAGGGTTGATGAGCCTGGGATCAGTGCCAGGTTAATGCAGCTACACAGCTTTTGCACCAGCTCATATCCTATGAGCTTTGTAAGGAGTGAAGGTGTGGAAGGTATCTTTTCAGCTTTATACCGGCTAGCACTTGTATTTCAATGCCTTAGAAAGCCTCGAGCAGCCTTGAGAGGTAGCAAGGGCGATCTAGCACTTTAGTAGCTCTAAAATCGGTACCTGAATCAGCTGCAGAGCAAATACCATCAGAAGAAGCAAAGAGGGAGAAATATAGCTCCCTGCTCGCTCAGTTCCCTGCAGTTAGAAGCCTTCAAATGAGACAGACGACCAGAGGTGTTTACAGGAAGGTAGCTGAGCTGAGAGAGGGCGTTTGCCTCCCCTCAACCATCTTTTATTCGGAGAAGGGGAAAGGGGATGACTGGGGGCGGACCCGGGGTGAGCGGCCAATCAGACACTGCTGAAGAGTCTGAGTTACATTTGGCTTTGCCCGCGCTTGGAACAAAGGAACTCGGAGCACATGTCTTTGGGAGGGGGGAGGGGAAGCTCAAAACAGGCAGCAACATGAAGGAGAATGCATCCCTCCATGCAAGGGATACTTGAACATAGCCAGAACACTGAAGCAAACATCATAATTGTTGATGGTAAAGGATGCCAAATGTAGCATCTATACTCTCTTCTCAGTCAGCCAGTGGAAGAGAAATACAAATCCTTCCACAGTTGAAAAATTCATCCTGCATTTCTCTCTTCAGTTCTTCAAGTTCTCTTTCTCCTGATTCGTCTTTCTCAAAGGGATGCTGAATTGTGCTTTTCTTACTGCAAATATGGATCAAGGAACTGTCCTTTTTCCTTTGGTACATTTGTTAATTTTCTTAGATTTATATCTCTTGGTAATGATTAGAATCGTTTTAAACCTAGAACCTTAAACTCACAGAGAAAAAGTGCAACAAACTTTGGAAGCTTGCTGTGAATCTTCTTGACTGCACAAATTTAATCTGGAAGCCACAGAGAGGCAATAAACCCAGTAACCCCTGTTGCCAATTAATTTGTTGCTTTTAGAAGTACAATACAATCACAGCTTAATTTGGTTTACCTCAAGAATCTCTTTGTGATATTTCCATGAAATTCAAGACCATGAAAGTTAGTAATTCTGGTTTAGGAGCACAAGTTACTGGTTGTTGCCAAAAAATTGTGTGCTGCTTAATTGAGTTTTGATGTTCTTGCTGCTATCTACAAACCCAAGATTTCCACATGACTTTGTGATGAGATCTAAATCTCTGTATCAAATGCTAAAACCCTTGGCACCTGCAAAACAGAAAGATTTATGTAATTAGCAGTGGCTGAGGAAAATAAGGTTATTCTCACTAGGGAAAGGAGATATTTTTGTTATCAAATTGATGCTTTTCCTCATGCAGAAGACTAATAAAATTTACCTAGACAAAATTTTCCCACCATCAAGAACACAAAACTGAGATGACATAATGCATATCCTAGGAAATTAGGAGTGGAAACTTAAGAGGAAACTACTGTATTTCATCCAAAGGTAAATAAACATACTGAACAGATTATAAGAAATGTCCTTTAAGAGTGGCAAAATCAATTCTTTTAAGTGATAGTTAAAGAAACTGTAGAAAGAAATGATTGAAGAGCATTGGAAAAGGAAGAATCTTTAAATGGAGGAAGAGGCAAAAGGATTTGTTCCTTTGGTTTCCATGTACCTTGAATTTCTGGTTTTAAAAAGACACTAGTTCAGAAAAACAAAAGCAGGGAATTATGTACTGAGATATTTCAAGTCTAACATCCCAACTCTGAAATGCACCATTTTGCTCCAATTATACACAAATACATTCAATAGGTATGGGACCTATATGGTCCTTTCATGTAGGGAAAGCCAGCCTCCGACTGGAACAGAACAGGAGTTCTAACCACTTTCAGATGATAGAGTCCTTCTTGGAACTCAGAGCTACAGAGGTACAGAGAGCCCATTTAAAGGTGGTGAAAGTGTGACCCTGGAAATAAAATTCCTGCTGTTCCTCAATTCTGATTTTTAATCAGATTGGAATCTATTGAAGGTAATCTGGATATTTTGACTAGTTTAATCAGGTCAAAAGGAAGTTCATTCGACTTAAATGTTTTTATGACCATGAATCTTTCTTCCAGCTCTAAAGATACATGTTTGTAACCACTGCTAACAGGTAAATTAGATTAGAAGGACTGTGTACATAATGAATAACAATTTAGCAGTTTATCATCTCTATTCCCTGACAAAATACTGCACCAAGTCTTTCTGAAATCGAGGTTGATAAGTGTGCTTTAATTGTGTCCTTCTCCAAAGGCATTGCTTCAGTATTGCAAGGAATTTATATGCATCCATGCAATTTTACCCTTCCTCCTAGAAATGCAACTTTGCTAGAGATGCCTGGTGAGAAGGCACTGTGCAGCAAGGGAAAGGGAAGAAATCTCTAGCTTGAAGAAGAACTTGAAAATAGCCGAGAATCTGGAAGGATAAATTGTGTATCTATTTTCTGTTGCTGAGTTGAGCCTTTGTGCTACTTTTTGAAGTTGGTTATCTTCATTTCCCTCCACTGTCCAATGCCTCTGTAGAATTTGTCTTTTGAAGCAGCACCACTGGGCATCCATTGGGCCCAGGACAGGGAGAAGGCCAGCCACCAAGAATGCCATGTCCCCTTTCCCAAAGTACCTGTGTGCTATGCACTGGAGTATCTGGGCAAAACACATCTCAAGAGGCAAGAATGAGGTAAAGGAGCATCACTGCTGCCTGTTCAGATCAAAGGGAGTAGATTAGAGACCATCCAATGGTTCCTTCCCATTCTAACAACTGGGAGTTTACTGGACATGGAGGACTAAATTTACAAAGAGAAGCATATGCTTCCTTGCTTCTCTGGCTGAATCAGAGCCTAAGTACCTGAAGCAATAGGATATGCTGCAAAAGCTGACTCTTTCTTGCCTTTTCTGTATCTACTTGTGGATACAGTGTGGTAATACCTGCAATTAACTACAGGAAATTAAAAAGAAGGTCACACCCCTAAGAAGAAAATATTTCACCTTCTTACTCTGTGTTAAGTCTTCCCTGGCAAGGAATTCTGTTTTTCTGCTGTTCTGGCAGATTATTTGACACTGAGCAACTGCATTAGCACTTCTGGAACAAGGAATAAGATCTGAGAGTGTGAAAAAGTCTTGTGGAAGCCTTCCTGCTTGAGACATTTAAAAATGAAATTATGGAAGCTTTTAGAAATTTAGTGTAATAGACTGATGCCTCACTAACAGGGAAATAAAGCAGATTGCCTCAGAGCAATTTTTAAGTTTCAGTTTTGTCATGCCCTACTGCTGGCTTGGGCATTTGGCTGAGCTGTTCCCAGGTAAATGACTCTGTTCCTGCTTCTAAGCGGGCTCCAGGCAGGAACTGGCAGGAAGAGGAGGCAAGAAAAGGACGTAGAGGGCACAGTGACTTAGAGGGCACAGTCCTCTGAAGGAATGAGTTCAGCTGGTTTCTGGGGGACAGTGAAGGAATGAGCTCAGCTGGTTCCTGGGGGATGGGGATCAGCAGAGAGCAGCACTCCAGCCACCAAATGGTGCAATCGAGCTTTGAGCCACAAGAGACTGGGTTTATAAAGGCTGGCAGAAATTGAACCTTCTCCCTTCCCCCAATCTTCTTAGCACAGAAAGGAAGGTAAAATAGAAAAAGTATCTGCTTAATATGCCACAGTGCAGGAGGAATCAGTCCCCTGAGAGCCTCTGGGGCGAGGTCCAGCACAGCTCTGTGACACAGCCAAGGGCCAGGCTGCAGATGGTCAGGAGCAGGAGAGGTCAAGTGTCTTCTGGAGGCACTGGAGACCTTCAGCTCTATTAACATTTTCAATTAACATAAATCTCCGTATTTCAAAATCAATTTCTGAAGGATTCCAATATAACCACATACTCAGGCCTTGGACACTGCTCATGACAGTCATGTTTTGAGGAGTGACAAGTCAACCTTCACCCTGCTTTTAGCCTCATCTGCTGTGTCTTGCCTTGTCTTGTCTGTGCATCTGAGCCAACAATGAGGGAACTTTCTTTCCTGCTTAAGCAGATGTTTACCTTTCAGCACTTAAGACAACCTTTTGACTTGGGCCTGAAATTCTGGCCCTGCTGAGATGGGTGGAAGTTTTGGCACTGATTTTGACAGAGCCAGTATTTCATTCCAGGTGCTTTGCTCAATAAAGCATATAAAATTACAAAACATGGGCCTTCCCTCTTGCTCAACCTCTCAGTCATCCCAGGTATCACTGAGTGATAAACACAGAAACCTGGAGGAAACAAAATGGCATCTAAGAAAAAGGCTCCTACATGAATAATTAAAATACCTTTCAATATATATAATAGGTACACCTATACACACAAGCACACACATATAGAAGATGTCAATGGGATCAAAGCTTTTCTCCAGCACTTTAATAGGTGGCATGCACCCTCACTTATCTGCTAAAATCAAAACCTGTACATGCACGTGCAGGTGCTGGGAGTTGTTTTTTCATATTGTTGGCACAGGGCCACATAGTAGAGCCATGCTCCTTCATTTTTTGACAAGCCTGTGTTTTCTCAGGTGTTCATTTATCTCTGTGAAGAAGTTTCTCAGACCTGTAACCTCAAGTTTAGCATGCTAATAGGGAGAGGTGCTCTTGTTGCCAATAAACAGGCCTTACTCTTGGATCCAAGGATATAACAAGAGATTTTTTTATTATTACTTATAAATAGTCTTTGCAAATATAGCGATCATGAGCATGGAACTGTAACAACTGGCATTTGAAACAGACTGACAAGGGATGTGGTAGGTTTTCTACCACTGTGAGTTCAAATTTGGATGAATTTCTAAAAGATAAGTTTAGGTTGAATCTGCAAAATGCAGTTCCAGAGGCATGAACCACTGTATGAAAAATACGGTCTGTGTTGTAATGGCTCTTTTTAGCTTTAAAAATCCAGGAGTCCATGCTGGTTTTGGTAACAGAGATACCATGAACAAAGGCAGAAAGCAATTAAGGATTATTTTCTTGGGAAAAAATATTGCTTTGAACAATGAGCTAAGGAAGGTGCAAATAACTATCCATGTGATTGACATAAACTCTCTGCTCCACAGTGTAACAGCCTTTTAATTCACTGTTAAGTTTTAAAATTGCAGCATGGATTGACTGAATTATTGTGTGAGTGATTGAATTGTTTATATTGAATATCTTTTTGGCAGTTTAGGAAGTGACTCTGTTCTTACTACTTAAGCCCCATTAGAACACTTGTGATTTTTCTGCAGGCAATATTGTCACTTCCCATTTCTCTCAATTCTCTGCAGTTTGACAGCAATGAGTCAAATTATGGATTTTTTTCATTGTCTGAAAGGCTTTTGCTTTTCTGCAGTTGTCTACTTCAAGGCGTTCATTTCTTCTCCTTTGCAGTCTGTAGAGTTTTATTGTTGCTTCTCACAGGCTAGAAACAGGGCTCTGGTTTTTCTTTTGTGCATCTATTTGATCCAAAGAGCTGACTATTATTATGGAAACCAAAAGTCACTTTCTCATCCATTAGTAATTTTATGTTAAAGATCAAAAGTTTCAGGGATTTGTTATTGATCCTAATCTCCCAACATTTTTCTTTATTTACTGTTCTTGTAGATTCTGTGTTTGAGAATTTGCAAGACTTGCTTTCTATGTCAACATTCGAGTACTTCCCATAAATAAAAAAGCTGGAGTCACTTAAAATAGTTCCAAAGACTTCCCCACACAATCTCAGATGGAACAGCCCGTAGTTTCCTGCTATTAATCCATGTTCTTATCTTACATTGTAGTATTATGTTGCCACTTGTTTTTTCTAGTTCTTTTGGGTCACTGCTGAAATGTGTAAGGTTATGAAAAGAATTTCAAAGAATTTAAATCTTTAAAGAATTCCAAAAACTTTCTAATTCCTGCTTACTTTTATGGGTACTCTGGAAGATGTGCTGCTTTCAGATTTTATTAGAATCAAAAATGCTCAACTCCTACCCACTTCAGAGTTTCCTGACTGAGCCTGAAAAAAACCAAAGAAAAAACAAACAAGATTACTTAAAACTTTATCTTATTCTAAGTTCTAAAATGAGAATAGCTCAAAGAGGGGGAGGACATATGACAGAAAGAGGCTTTGGAGAAGGAAACAGGAGCATTCAGGTAGCCAGGCATAGCCCAGCATGCTGGGGACGAGTTAACATCACTCGTGTGCACTGCAGGGAGCAGCAGGAGCCATGGAAATCACCTGGGGAGTGGCTCCCCCAGGGCCAGCTAAGCCAGCACTGCTGGAGCTGCCTCAGGCAGGGCCTGGAATGTTGCTCTTGGCTCCCTGGCTGCTGTTGTCCTACTGCTGCTCCTGGGGATGCTGCTGCATCACCTGCAGCAAGTGGTACCCACAGGCACAGGGAGGGACTAGGGACACTTCTCCAAAGGTTTCCTGCAACTGGCACTGCAGGTCACCCATGGCACCTACTCCTGTTTCTCCCAGGCCATCTCTCCTGCAGGGATTACTCTCCAGTCTCCAGTAAGGATTACTTTGTCCAAAGTCCACTTTTCTCCCAGAATACTCTTTGAGTAAAGCAAGGTGAATAGTCCATGAGAAAGGATTTGAGTAATTCTGCTGGTTTATTTTGGTGTTTGCAACCAGGTACTTTCTTGAAATTTTCACAAAAGAGATTTAGAAATTATTAATATTAATTAATAATATTGGGCATAGGGATAAAAAGAAAAAAGACTGTAAATATGTTCTAGGCAAAATATTTGCACTGCAATTCCACAGCTGGTTATTTTGGATACAGTATCTGAATTAGGTGCTCTCTAGTCTGGGAAGGGATTGATAACATGGGGGTCAAGTGGACAGTAATTATCACACACAAGTGTGTGAAATATTGCCCATTGCCAGTAGCTTTTCAACAGTCCCTGAGGTGGGTTATACTTTCATTGAGCTAAGAGGGGATTTTTAAGTAAATGCTTTTGTAAAAAGTGCTGAAGTTAAATTGAAAAGAGTTTGTTAACCAGGGGGGCTGTGACTGTCATTTGAAACATCAGTCAGGAATAACTAGCCAAGGTCTAGTTTTTATGGTTTTTAAGTCCTGATATAGGCAAGCTTCATTTCTACAGAGGAATTTTCATTTAATCCTCTTTAAACTTCCCATGAATTTTGTTTATGTGCTGGTTTGGGCTGGGGTAGAGTTAATTTTCTTCACAGAAGCTGGTATGGGGCTGTGTTTTGAACCATCTATTTGTATTTTTCAGGTAGTGCCTTTACAACATGCTTTATTCTTTCACTGATGTGTGTCCCTCCACAGTAAAAACCACAAAGCAAACTAGATTTCAAAATGCATGTCCTCTGAAACACTTTCCTAGGAATTTTGCTGAGCTTAAATGTCTTCACTGTGCGTGAAAAAGTAAATATACATGTAAAAAAGAATTCTTCCTTCCCTGGGCAAGAGTGTGTTCTAGCAGGGAAAAAACATTATTCTTGGCATGATAATTAAAAAGAAATAACACATTTGAATAATACCAGCCCAAAAAATCCAGGGCTTACAGCTGGCAAGGCAAATAACAGCATTCTAGGATGACATTTCTTTTCCACTATTGTAGCAGTTACATGAGTGTTGTGTCTGGAGCCTTTGGCTTTGGTTAGTTTCTGTAGTAACATTAATACAAGTGAAACCATAAAATTTTATTTTACATATTAATTCTGCAGAAGTAATTTTCTTCTCATTTAACTGGACAGTAACAAGTGAAGTACACAAATACCTAATCCAGAATAATTTAATGTAATAATTTAGTAACATTGTATATGTGTATATACATATAAAATAATAATTGAATGTCTATTTTTTTCTATATTTTTATATGAGATTTCTTATAACGACCCCAGAAAATTAGAGATAATATGTTTATGCATTTTCTTTCTTTGTCCTTCTTTCTCACTTTGTACCACAGCAAGGCTTGTCCAGGTTCCTCCTCTCCTCCCAGGCAGAATGGCCCTGGCTGCAGATACCATTCTGAGCACTGAAGTATCTGCCACTTTCAGGGGTAATTTGCACTTTTATTAAAGATCCATAAAAAAACTGAGAATTTAGAATCCTTCAAGTTAAACACGGAGCCTTGGGGAATCTGTGAAGCTCTGAAACCAAATGTTTGGGGTTTTTTCTTCCTTTTTTTTCTGAGCAGTGGATTTGCACAATGGCCTCAGTACTGGCACATGGGTAAATACCAGAATCTTGCTTTAAGAAGTTCTATCCCCAGAGAGCACAGTCAGTACCAAGGGCCTTATGCAGGGAACCTGTTGAGGGAATGGAGCAGTACCACTGCCAGAAACAGCCAAGGGTGCCCCAGCCTCTGTACTTTTCTACTTTTTCTGCACTACATTCTCATGTTCCCTGAATACAAGTGTGATCAAAATATCCCCCTAAGGGAAAAATGTATTACAGAAAGGAAGAGGAAAATATTGCAACTCAAATTCATTAATTTCAGAGTGCCTTCTCTTCTCCCAGCAGTGGCCGGGAGCTGGGATGTCTCAATGGGCACACTGGGGAGGGGAGACTGGCAAGGACATTCCCCAGGTGCTCTGGAATGAGTATCTGGAAGGAGGGACCTGGCCACACCTGCCAGCAGCCTTAGGAGAGGCTCAGTTCTCCCTGCTGGCAAGGTGAGGGCTCTTCCTGCACTACACTGACATTGTGTCTCCCACAACTCTTTATTGCAAGTAGTTCATAAAACAAGAAAGACCAACATGAAGCCCTTCTGGTGAGGTAAAAAGTGTAAAAATATTCTTCCCTGCTCCATTATATAACAGTTTAGTGTGTTGCTAAGCATACCAGGAGTACTGGGAGCAGGAGGAGAGGAAGCTCATGTCACTGCCCCGTGCAATCTTTCTCCTCCACCACAGGCAGGATGAGCTGGGCTCACAGCAGCTGCACGAGGGCTCAGGACTTTCAAGAAGAGGAAACCTGCAGAGGGATAATATGCGATGGAAACCTGAGGGAGCCTCCGCATCTGCAGATCGTGTAAGGGCTGCTGTTTCCCCATGTGCACCAGGTATGCACGAGGCTGGTGGGTTCCTTGGGGACCAAGAGCCTTTTGCAGGTCACAGTGCATTTTAGAAGGTTTGCTTTTGACATCATGTGGCCAGAGTCATTTGGAGCCCAATCATGCACTAAAAGAACATGTCAGGAAACCACAAGGCATAATTTCTCTGTGTGGCAATAATCTGCAGGGAGCCTGGATAGCTGTAATGGTACATTGCTGCTTGCTTTAAGTCTGCCTCTGCATTAACTCTTCAATTTGCTTGCTTTGGCTTCCCTGACTCTTAAATACATACACACAGGATCACTTTGACATAGTAAAAATTCAGTTTCTGGACTTGGCTCCTTAGTTTCCAAAGCATGGAACTCCTCGTGCCAGTCCTGCTCCCACAAGCTGCATGGGGTAAGTCTCCATCTCACCTTCCCTTCCTAATTTGCTGTGACATTGACTAATTCCAAAGGTACTGGTAACGAGCTAGGGATTTTCATCTGAATGAAATTTACTATAAAATTTACAGGGACTATTTTTAACTGATATCAAATGAAAAATAGTTTTTAAAAGATCTCTCTCTACTACTCCTGGCTTTTCTGTGCCAAACTCCAGCAAGCAGGGACAGCTGGCTTTTAAACCCTTTTTATAGTTTTCTACTTTTACAATCCACTTCTACTAATGCAGAAGCTTTGGCCTTCCTGCCAGGCCTGGAGTGTTCCCCTCCACATTTCCCTAGTTCTCTCTTTTGATCATTTAGATTTAAAGAGACTGGACAAAATCAGGTGGATAAAACACCCAAAATCTGTCTTCAGAAGAGAGGTTTGTTGTCCTCCTCTCCACACAAATCAGGATGATGCTTGCAAGGCTGCAGAAGCACCGTTTCTTGTCTCATCCCCAGCAATTTTAGATAATAGGGTCTCTCAGGCCCAAGAGAAGCAAAATGTATTGACCTGGGAAATAAGATCCCCATGAGCTTATGGTACTGAAGAAGACAGTGAGTAGCTGTTGCTCAATCTAGTGTTTGTTAGAATTTACTGCTGCTTTTATTTAAGAAAATGTACTTTGTGTACTTTACATTCCTTTCATCTAGTAAAAACAACCAAAATTGTATTTGATAAAAACAGCCTGTTATTTGAAATACATTTTTCTTCAATGACTATCATCAAAAATGAACTTCAAAAAAATTAATTCTGTACTTTTCCATACTGAAACCATCCAACCTCAGATTTATGCTGTGACTTTAAAATTAGATTGAAGAGAAGCAGGCAAAGATGAACCAAATATTAACAGCAGCAGGAAAAGAAACCAAGTGTCTGGCAGAGAGCACAACAGATAAACACCTTCCTACCTAACCTGCTGTTTCACCTCCACTCATAAAACAGGGACTGGCCTGAGAGCTGGGGGACCTGCAGATACAGAAAGACATAGCATGGAACAAAAAAAAAAAAAGAATCAGGGCAGCAATGTAGCTACGTATGGCTGAAAATATTTGGCTTGGCTGGAGTGTCAGCTTAAGCATTTCTTGATTTTTGTTCAGGTTGGTTTCCGCACCATTAACAAGGACTGTACTCTAGTTAGCTCAGTCACACAGAAGCTGCTCCCAGGATCTCAATATTTTGAACTATGCTGAAGGTACAAGTCAGAATAAATAGATGATGTTTATAATTTATACTTGAAGTGAATAACGCTGCATTGTCAAATCTCAATTAGCCGTGGTTGCTTATTTGGTCTAAGGATTATCTTTGCCATGGACCCTGAGATCTTGGATTTGGCAGATTTCTTAACTGAGATAAAGTGTTGTGCAAACAGGGCTCCCCTGCCCTCCGGGCCAGCCCAGCTCTGGGAACAGCTCATCCTGCTGGGTCTGGCCTGAAGGTCCTGCTCTGGGCAGGCATCGACCCTCGCCCTCACCCCCACTCCCACCCTGCTGCCACACAGCTCCCCCGAGCCTCCTGCCCCGGGGGAAGGCTGGGAGTTCACCAGTCCTTATTTTGTCTTCCACCAGGACAATGTTCTTTGAAAATCTTTGCAGTTTTGGGTCTGATTCTTCATAATTCTACTCCTTAGAGATTTTTCTCCCAGTTCCTTATGAAAACATGAATGAGGATGAAATAATGATTGGCAATTATTGTTTTATTATTGGGGAATGAGGCAATGTATCTCATGAGTGATAAATTACTCTCCTTGTCATGATCTGTCAGGGTTAGAGGATACACAGGGAGCTGCAGAGCACCCTGGCAGGCATCATCCCAGATTTATGTATGGCACAACGTGTTGTTACTCACACAACAAGGGTCTCTGTACAATATGAAGGTTTGCAACTAAAGATGTGCAACACACATTAGAAATCCACATCACCTTAGCATATGAGAGAAAAGGTTTTCCCTTGTAAACAGGCACCTGAATTAGAAGTTTAAAATGCCTTTTGTAAAATACTGTCAAAACATAAATGCTTTCCTTCAGATAGTGCAGATGCTTTAAGACTGATTAAAAACAAAACAAATGCAAACAAAAACTCCAGATGAAAGCAATCCAACAACATTTTAAAAAGCCCTTTCTTGAATTCTTTGGACAGGTATAATAATAAATAATGTTTCTACAGTGAGGGCAGGTTAAGCAAGCTCAGCTCTGATGGCTCTATTTACAGCTCCAATAAAATATTCCAGTGTGTCTTGCAAAAGATCCTATAAATGTGAATACAGAAAAACTGAACATTCTTTTACACAGGCAGGTCTTTTCCTCAAGCATAAATATTCTTAGTCTGTTTTTTGGAGATAAAGACTGTATCATTACCAGACCAATGGCTGGAATTTCTTTGAAAAGAAATCTTTGTAAATGCAGCGTCTCTGAAGCCAAATGCTCTTAACTTCCAGTGAAAATTTCACTGAATATTCCATACAAAGAGCAGATCACACTAACTAGGACCTTTCAAAGTTTATACAAAGTTAATATTATATAATGTTGAAAAAAGAGAAGTTATAAAGCTATTTTCTGGGTAAATAATTTTGACTATTCATGAATACATAAATGCAAGTCCCTTCAAGATTTTTGAAATTATTTATGCACCTAAATCTCATTGAAGTTAGGATCATAAATATAAATATTTATTTTTATTCCATATTTTAAATTTCAATCTGGACATTTTTAGAATTTTTTTAATTAATTCAACTTTTTTTAATTTAAAAGGAGAAAAGTGACTATGCAAGCAATCATGTGCATAAAAACAAATCCACCAGCTAAAATTTCATTAAAAGAAAGTCAGCACTATAGCATATTACTATCATGTAAAACATACAAGAATATCTTATAGTTGCTTTAGAAGATTATTTTCAACCAGCACTGGGCTTTAAACTACATAGGAAAATAAATAAAAATTCCATTCGATCTGAATTTTTTTAAGTTGTTTGTTTGAAGATGTTTGGCTTGAGTTAAAGGGCTTTAAGATATGCTCTCCCTTTTCTTATGACAAGTAACATAAAAAAATAAAAGATTTCCCCATATAACAGTAGCCGCTGGTGTCCTGTGTCAGGGTATTAACCTTTTTAACCCTGTCAGTTGGCTGGGGCCAGGAAATATGGACTAGTCTTTTACTACCCTTCTGTGTGTCACAACTTTATTATGCATCACATTTTTCCTCTTCTGAAGTGTCTATAGCACTAAAAAAAAAATAGTCTTGTAAAGAGAATGCAGTGTTCCAAGGCTGGAAAGGTATATAGAACTGAATATCATATATTTTATCAAAGAGATGTCCCTCTTCATCCAGAGCACATTATTGTTGCTCTGTAAAACCTTAACATCAAAGAAAGACTCAGGGTTCTGTTTCATGTTTTGTAAAGGTGATCTCAGAGCATTTCTAGTTGAGTTATCCAATAGTTTGCTGTATATCATTTTGCTGATGACAAGAAAGCTGTCTCCTACCCTTACTTGTGTCTGTGCAGAGCTGGCTTGTCTTTCAAGTTACTGTAAAGCCATATAGAGCTGATTTGCAATAAATATTTCAACTGCTTATAAAGAAATATTAGTTCCTGCAGGCACTATTATTGTTATTGTTATTCCTTATACAGACTATAATCTTTTCAGAGAGCTTGTACACATCCTCCATTAAGAATAATACTGAAAATTATACAAGCACTTAAAAATCTCATCAAGGGAAGATGGCATCATATTGTGAGGAGAATCAAAGACACTCTTTAATTCATAGACATCCATAAACTTTGCTTTATCTCTTAATTGTAAATCTTCAGAGATTTGCACATTATTTTCAGCCATCCAGATGCTGGTAGAAGAATGTTATCTTCCACTAAGTATCACTTTGTTAAATACATAAGAGCTTTGGTCATTAATGGCAAGCTGCATCCAATTCTCTCCTCATTGCTGGGGTTACAGCTGATGTAATAACTTGGCTCCCTGCTCCCTCCTCGCATCTCCATTTTTTTCCCACCCATAATTTACTATTCACTCCTATGCACAAGGTTCACCTCCAAGCACTATTTCCTCTGACAGCCATGCCAGCAGCTGGTTGCAGTGACTTGAAGAGAATGTACTCGAACCATAGCAGTATCTGCCTGCAGGGGCACAGCATTCCAGGGAAAGGAGTCCTTTCTCCTGCTTGGACACTGACCCTGTGGGGCAGGCAGGTGTCCCCAGCGTCACCCTTGACTAGGGAGAGCTGCCCTCCTGCCTGAACTTCCATTGTATCCCTGCCTTTGATTGCACCTCTGTCACTGCTCTCCTCCCTTGGAGCTGGAAATGAGCAAGGATCCAATCCATCTCTGGCACAAAGTTCGTGCTCTTTGATGGAATAACCTGACCAAGCCACAGGTGAGCTTCCACTTCCCGGGCCAGACTTTTTTTTCCCGGTGTCTGTGGGTGTGTTTCTGCCTCAGCAGCCTCCTTTGACTTCATTCCAGTGTCACACAGATAACCTGAGGGAGCTGTGACATTTATTCCCTGTAACTCTGTCATCCTCCACAGCAGGGTATTGCTGATGGGAAACTTAAATATGATCCAGGAAGCATTCAAATGAGATTTCACCACAATTAAATGGAATTTTGTTCCCAAAATCACTCTGTTTCTCCTTAGCAACTTTAGTCCTTTAGAAAACAGTGGCAAGGACTGTGGCAACCCTCCCTGCAAGGCAGCTTTGTGTGCTATGGTGGGGTTTGGCTTCATTCCAAACCTTCTGTGCACCTCTGGCAGCCTTTGGTAGACAGCTTTTTGGGCCAGGGAAGCTTTGGGGATGAATTCCATCAGGAGAGCTGTAAAGAATAAAGGGAAGTCCTCCTATTTGGTGAGATGATGCAGCACTGCAATAATCTGGAAATAGATGGACTGAATAGCCTTTTACTTGCCTGATTTATAAGTGAAGTAGACAAAATAAAGGAGAATATACTTTCATGAATAATTCTACCTCAGACTTTTCATCTGAAACCAGTTTAAGTTGGTCACTATTCACATTTTCCGTTTCTTAAGCTAATCAGTATTCACAGTTTCCTCTTTTATTATGCTTAGAATTCAAAATACCAGATTTGTAACAAATACTAACTCATTCTGATCTGCAATAAGCCACAGCATTTTTCAAATTTTATGCAAAATCAAAATTCTGTGGGCAAAAAATATGTTTCCCCAGCATTTTTATTCTATGTTTGTACAAGGTGTTCTCAATCTTTAACTGATAATTTAACAATGTTTTTGCTGTTATGAGCCAGTTTGGCTCCTCACTGGTTTGTGTTGTCAGTAATAGCAAACTGATCATACAGTAAGTATGGTCTGTTCATTTTTAACTAATGAGAAGAAGGACTCAGCTGATTAAAAACATTTTATTTCCCTTCATTCAGAGTGGGTGTATCTTAAACCACACCTTACATACACACTTTACATCAGCAGAAGAAACCCCACAGTGATGGGTGTGTCTGTATGGTCCAGAGCAGAGCAATGACAAGAGGTTCAGGAGGGTCCTGAACTCAACAGAGTTTGGCCAGAGAAGTTGGTGGGTCACAACCACTCTGAAATCTTTGGTCTTCTTCTCAGTCCAAAGCCTTCTCCACTTCATTATCTTTTGTGGATGCCTTAAAAGTGGTGCAAAGGCTTCTGAGGAGACTTGTGGAATGCAGGTTCATGTCTTTCTTTTCCCTTTGATGCTCGTGCAGCACATTTCCTTCCATGCCAAGGCCAGCGAGTGACCACGGTTGCTTTGTGTTGTGCCAGGCATCAGTAGTTTTGTACACCAGGGACGTCTACTGACCTGCCAGAAACCAAAAATTAAGAAAAGGGCAGCGAGAGAGAAGGATCAGGCACATCTGGTCTAAATAGATTGCAAATAGAGATATAATTTAATTATATTTAATTATAATTTTCTGATCTAAGGAGTATTCTTTATCCACTTATTTTGTGGCAAGGAAAATTTGTTACCCTTAACCTGTTTTCTGTATCACAGAGCTTGTTTACTTGGGAAATATGCTTTGAACCTTCATGTTACTTTTTAAGCACAAAAGCTTTTTAGGTTTTATTGAATACAACACATGCTGTATAAATAAATGCTGCCCTATTTTACTATGATAATCAATTTTACCCATGCCAAAAATGGAATTTCCCTGAACACCATTTGTAGCTGAATTTTTTTTTTAATTTTAAGATTTTGCTTTCATTTTTTAACCAAGTTTTATGTTGAGAGTAGTTAAAATTGGAACACAGTTGGTCCAGCAGCCCCTTGGATGCATTTCAGGTATTACACTCCCTTGCTTTGCCTGGCCTTACCTTTCCCTCCTTTCCTTTCCCTATTATCTTTTTTTAATGCAGCAAATATAATAGTTTTCTACCAAATACCACACATGATTTTTTTTTACAAAT
The DNA here is from genome assembly GCF_020740725.1 of Corvus hawaiiensis. NCBI lineage: Eukaryota > Metazoa > Chordata > Aves > Passeriformes > Corvidae > Corvus > Corvus hawaiiensis. The sequence continues at coordinate 16,310,356 of NC_063223.1, read as the reverse complement.
GCATATTTTTCTAATTTATTATATATATATATATATTATATATTTATCTATCATTACTGCTGGCATAACTGAGAGTTTGGAACTTGGTTTTAGATTTTTGTCTATATGCAATTAAAAGCAATCAACTTTCAGTAGTAAAGTTTTGGTCACTTAGTTCTAAATGCTGAAACAACATATCCTGTTTTAAGGTTTTGGGTTTTCTTCAAGACACTAATATGGTGTTCATTATCAAAGGACAAAGGGCACTCTGAATTGTAATAAGGACTTTCTGGTTTTAAATTCCATTACTTGCATTAAAACCACTTACTGCCACTAAGAAAAATGAGTATAACTTTGTGCAGTTTGTGGCAAATAGGCAGTCTTTTGATATCTTATAGCAGAATGTTTCAGTTAATAGGCCTGTACTTGAAAGTCCCCTTTCACACCAATGCTTGCAAGTGTGTTCTGTGTTTTTGTTTAAGTTTGACATCCATGAAAAGACAACCAAGATCTGTTTCTTATTGTGTGTTAAAGAGGATTCTTTGGAAATTGCTGAATAACTTAGCAATATGCTCTGTATCATTTTTACTGATGACAAGACAGATGTCATCTCTAGTTCATCTGTCTAGAGTATCCTCTTGGATAACTTCTACGTATTCCAATCTGCTTCTTTTCTTCAAGTAGGAAGCACTTCCAAAAACCCTGTTAATTGGCAAATGCCTAAATATTTCACTTATTTGCGAGAAACAAAAATGGAGCATGCTGACTCTTGGGAAGCAATTCCCAGTAAGTATTCCATTTACCAAAAAAAAGAAAAGAAAAAACACACAACACTTCTACACTTAATTCAAGGGCAAGACTGCTTTTTCAACAGAAATGTGTTGAATCATTTTAAGGTTTCAGGTCTTTGCCTTGTTGTGTTTAATGACTGTAGGTCAGGACAGCTGGTCAGACCTGGAGACTGACTTTTATTGTGTTTTCATGTTTAGATTCATTTTATGCTGTTTATCACTTATGTACTTGAAACAAAAATGGGGTCCTTTCCAACTAAAACCCTTTCAAATCAAGATGTACGTTCCCTCTCCCACTTGTAAGGCCACCATCTCATCAGGCTCCATCAGATCCAGCCCGTTGTGCAGTCCTTCCCCCTGGGCTGTGCAGGATGGGTGCAGGTGGGTGCTGAGCACAGGCAGCACATGCCTGTGCTGGGAGGCAGTTGGGGTTTAGCCACTGGTGTCTCTTATGGAGAAAACTGCCAGTCTGCATAAAAGCTTGGTGTAATGTGTGTTTGAGGGGCAGCATAAAATAAGCAAGTGCTCCAGCTGCCTGCTGGTACACTCAGCATAGAGACCTAGGTGAAAAGAGGGGAAGTTTTCCCACTGTTGAATGAGGCTGAATAGTTCTGGAACAATATGAATTCCCTGTAAATATTCCCCTTCCTTAGAAACAAAACAGCAAGAAGAGCAGGGAAAGAGGGGAGGAAGAGAGACAGTGGGAAGGAGAGCAAAGAGGGAGCACCTCCCTATGTGAGCTGTGCATCACCCCCAACATCTCTGAGACAGGCTCAGCTACCAGGGGCTTTCAAATACAGAAGGGACAGATGGGTGGAGGCCATTGGCCAAAAGAAATCTGCCCTGACTGGGAAATGGACTTTACCAAAAGTGAAGTAATTTCCAACATGTTTAAGTCAATGGTGCTACTCATGATGCTCACTTAACACATTTGTGTTGGATTTAGCCTGCAAGTATATGGACTGGCCATTTGATGGTATCTCAGGGAAGAGTGGCTCTTTCTTAATCAAAAAGTCTAGCTTTAGGGTATCCCTGTTACATCTGGGGTGGGGTTGCAAGAGGCTGCTTCTCTTATACACATATACTTTGTTTTCTTTTTTAACAGCCAGTTCAGGCAACATCTCTGTCATTCTGACTTACACTGTGATTTTAAGATGTCATCAGAAACATTTCTTTTAGTGACTGCCAATCGTTAATTGCTTCTCCTGTATGTCTCCATAAACATTACATGTACATATATTGGTATATAGTATTCACGTGTTTATGTTTGTATAAACATACTGTTAATACTGTGTTTCTCCAATAGAGAGCTCTATAAATCTAGACCTCCAGAGATACCTTATAATGACTTAAACATTACACCAAACAAGAGATTCCAAGGGGACATGATCAGGATGTAATAATGGGCCAATGTCAAAAAGGATTTATGATTATTATTCATATGACTCAACCATATGCTCCAGCTACTGCTGTAATCTTGCTAGTCTTGGTCTGACATCTGTAGTGATAATGAGTAAAATTGCATTACGCCACAGAAAAAAAATCAAGACACTTAAAAAATAACTAGTGGGCTGCCAGGAGAAACATTGACCTCCTCTGTAGGGTCAAGAGATGGTTTTAAAATATGCTGGATGCTCCTGACAAAGCTGAAGCACTCTGAGGATCTGGCAACCAGCTGTTCTAGCTTTATTAGAGAAGAACTTAAATATAATTGAATTCCTAAACCATCTGTATTTATCACTGCACTTAAACACCATGCATGATCCAATTGTTTCCTGTTTCCTTTTATGTAGGAGGACAAATGGAGATTGGGGAAGATACTTAAATTATGTGTATTGCCAGGACCACCTGAACAGTCATGGTACCTGTCTGCCTGTCCTGGTTAAGCATCAAGTGTTTGAGTGTCTACAGTGAAAAGACACATATTTCTGGTTTGTTTCCCTCCAACAGTCTTGCTCTGACTTGGTCTTTTATGGAGCAGCCCTCATCTCTGGCTGTATCTGAACCTGGTGCTGGCTGGGAAACAGTAGCTTATTTGTGTCACTTCCAGGCTTCCCTGTCCAGTAGGAATTTAGCAAACATGCAAATACCTTCTGGAGAGATGTACAGACACTGAAAACTCCCTCCTGCTTCTAGACTACTATATAGTGCTGTGCAAGGTAAATATGAGTGCAGACTTCCTTAGTTTCTGTCAAAGTCCATTAATGTTCTGTTACTGGCTGCAGCACTTAGGTGGGAGGTGAAAAGTCATTTGTTTCTCACTGAGAAAGAGAAAACTCAGGTGAAATGGCCTGATGTCAACCCTGTAATCCTGCAGTGGTGGTTAGCGGATGGGCAGCAAGCAAAACTCAAAGCAGCTCATACATAAAGTGGGCTAAATCACAAACCACCAAAGTTGCTGTAAAATCATGGCCAAACATAGCAGTAAAGGACAAATATTTAGGCAGTGTCAGTCAGTCAGCTAATGTATGTATCAGCATATTAGTGAGGAAATCCCCAGAAGCTCAGTGGGAGTTTTTCTTTTTGATCTGCCACCACCTGCCCGGCTGCTGGCACCGGCACCGCAGCCACCAGGCAGGCGGGAGCAGCTCCCCTGGGAACCCAACAAGTTGCTCCTTAAGGCAAATAACCACTTCATTAATGCACAGGCAGACTGAGCAATCAGCAGCAGGTGAGGAGCAAAAGGGAACCAGACTAGAGACAAGCTTGTCTGCCTGCCCCAGAAAGGTGTCAGCAAAGCTCCTTCTCTGCTTGTTAACAGCAGCAAATGCTCTTCACTGCTGTCAGACCTGCACAAGCTCCATTCTGCTCACACCAAACTCTGGTGCCTCTCCTCATCCTGCTGAGACCCTCAGCCAGGAGACACATTTGACATCTGTGAAGCCTGCAGTCTTGGCTCACATGAACACTAGCATGGGTAGACTCGAGATGCTGGTTTAAGCACCTGACATCCTCCATCTGTCTTCTTTATTTTTAATTATTTCTTGTCTATAGAGTGACCTAATCAAACAAGCTCCTGTGTGATGTCAAGGTTCTTTCTTTGCTTTAATCTCTTCACATTTCTATATAATTTCTTTTTCCTCTGGAACTATCAAAGAATTTTCTTTAACAAGCCCATCAATGAAAAACAAAGTCTGCATTCTTGAATTCTAAGTCACACATAAACCGTAAAGATGCTGTTTGCTCAGTGTTGACAGAAGCAGTCGTCTGCCCTAATTTACCTTCATCGTATGTTTTTATTAGAGCTGTGGGAGCATGCATAAACTCACCAGGGGGACATGCACATTACAGGGCTCTTTTCTTAAACTCTCAGCTCTAATAAAAACACACAGGCTACAGCTCTGACCTATATTGGACAGCAATACCTCTCTGTTCTCTGTTCTTTTCATATCAGAACAATTGTCTTTGAGAATATTTGCTTACTGGAAGTCATCACAACATGAGGGAGGAATGGTCTTGGAGAAATGATCTCAGGGGGTTGTCTCTTCCTTGATGTTCTTCTGCTCAGTCCTACAGAAGACCTTAGTGATGCTTTACCTCTAACTCAGGTGTCAAGGCTGATATCCCTATTTTAACACAATTATTTTTCAGGTGCTTAGGGGGAGAGTGGTTTCACTCCACTACCACTACTGAGCCTCCAACAGTAACTAAAATGACCATATTGCTACAGGTTCACATTATTCTAAACAGGATTTCCATGTAAAATTTTTGAGGCCCTACTGATAAGGGCTTTTTTCGAGGCCCAGCTGATAAGTATTAGATATGGATGTATACATCCACATGCATACACATCAAATGGAGACAATCTGAGCTCAGCAGTAGAGTGGGTATCACTGGCTGATTGGGATGCTTTGTATTCAACTTGCAGAAATCACCTAGATTAGAGAAAGGTATCATTTGATCTTCCGTTTTTCCACAGATGCTGCCAAATAGTTTTCTAAATCAGTCCCAAATGTGGCCTGGTCTCTGTGTTGGGCCAGTGTGAATATAGTAGTGGTTTTGTTCCTCCTTGCTACCTTTTCTTCTCCCCCCACACTTCCTCCCAGACTTTGGGGCGAGAGTACTGAGCCCCAGAATATCGCTCGAGTTAGACAAAACAAAGCTCCAATGTGCACTAGATATAATAACCTGCAATGTCTCCCCTGTCATCCCAAATTACTGGAACACACGGTGCTCCAGCCCTGCCTGACTACATTCCTGCCTGCTGGAGAGCCGTGCTCCCTCCTCCTCAGCTGGGCTCGTGCAGGGTCACTGTTGGCTCCTTCTTGCCGCAGTGTGCCGGCACCGCGCTCCTCTTCCCTCGGGGATCACGGGCAGGTGCTGCTTACCCTGAGCACCTGCAGGGACCTTCAGGAATCACACAGCTTCTCAGAAATGTGTGGGGCTTGCTGAAAATTAGTCACTGCCAGCGAGTCAGGCAGACCAGGCTTCCCAATACCTGCCTTAGGCAGTGGCACGAACCCACCTCCTCAGTGGGAGTTAGGGGGAAACTTTTCCTTCCATGCCAGCTGGAAAGGCTGCACATTTGGGAACTTTGTTTCAAAAATATCTCTTCTGTGACATGTTATGCAAGCCATTTCTGTAAAGATCCTGACTACACATTCAGAAAGCTCTCTGCTGTCATGAGGAGAGAGGTCTTGGCAAGAAGTGTCATCAATTGATTGCTTTCTTACTGAAGTTCATTGTAATGTTGGGCTTTCACCTTGTGTTTTCTGGTGGTTGTTGAGAAACAGCTGCAGTCCAAATAAACATGCTCCTGGCTCTCCTGTGCAAGACACATATTGCTGCAGTCTGAGGTGCCTGTAAGGGCTGATGTACAGTTTCCGCCTTAGAGCTCTTACGGTCCTAAAATAAATCAGGCCCATTGAAACAGTCTTTGTAGTAGGTCTTCGAAGAATCATCTCAGCCATGCAGGAACAGCTTAGAAAGCCCTTGATAAAACATGCAGCAAGTGCCAACAGCCAAGTCACCACAAGTACTTGAAGGTAGTAGACTCTTCCATTCAATTTGGTGGACCAGAATAAAATGTTTTCCAGAAGCACATGGTGAGGGAATCCACACCTACCACTTTATGGCAGTCCTGTGTGCCTGAGAGAAGGTTGAGGGTACACAGTGACACATTGCTAATCTCTCCTGGTGTACTCACTGGCACAGCTGAAAGATAAAGGTGTAAAAACTAAGATTTCAGGTAAATCAATGAATATACGGCAAAAAGTGGTAAAACATGTTCTCCCATAAATCAGTGAATCGCAACATCACTTGTATTTTTTCTCCACATATCCCCTCATAGACTGCATACTGCATCCATCAAAGGGCTGAAGCCTCAAATAGCTCTGAGATTGTGTATGTGGTGTTTTTAATCAGTGATGTTTTGTGCTCTATTCCCTTACTGCTGCCTTGCTCTTACATCTACTTGTCTTTTTTAAGAAAGTTAATGATGGAAAGGATTTTATTTTGTAGGATGGCCTTTGCTCTCATCTTCCATCATTTTTCTTCTCTTTAGCTGATTGAAAAAACCAGCAAACATGGCAAAATCCCAAAGGTGTGATCTGACACAGAGCCAGCGAAGACCCACCCACCCAGCAAACCAGATTTTTTACAGTTCTTTCTTGAAGCGTGAGTATATGAATTTGGAATTCTAAGGGATCAAAAGGGCTTGTTTTGGTTTTATTTGGTTTGCACAATATAATATTTTACTTCCAGCAACATTATTTAATGGTGATCATGGCTATGCCAAGAAGACTGATGCCAGACACTAGGAAAAACAGACTTAATGTTGCTTTTCTTTGTGTATAGGAATGATTAAGTATTGTCAACGGTGGTGGAAGAACAATATCACTTAAAAGTGCATTTGCACAGGGTTAAGAAAGGTCTTTTGGTACAATTCAACCTGTATTGTTGCCACTCTACCTAAGATTTCCATCCAGGAGCAGTGGCCAAAACCATCCTGAGGAAATTACCTCCCAGTGGTGAGAGTGTGAGAATAGTCACTACCACACTCATATCACAGGGATCTCATATCTTTCAAAGAACTTTCTCTCATCCTTGCAGTAGTGGTTTGTGAAACAAATGAGGTCCTGTAAGTGAAAACATCAGTAGAGAAGTGACCTTCATACACAGAAGTATGAAATAACAAATCCAGCATCGCAAGGAGCCAACGCTGCAGTGCACACGGATGGAAGCAGACAAAATAAATTAGAACAGTGTTGATATCTGCTGTATGCCCCAGTATCTTGGTGGATATGTAAAGTCCCCATACAATTTTATTTTTCTAGTTACCTATACTCAGATTTTTACAAGCCCAGAACCTGCTTTATAGATGTTTTCCCTGTCATTAGTAACAAATTAAGGGAAGGACTACTGTAACTTCAGTAACTAATTGAGTAGTAATTTGATCATAAGTTAGATGGCAAAAGGGTTTTTTTTGTTTGCAGTAATAATTTTTACTCTGTTTTGTGCCCTTTAATTTAAGATTAAAACCACTTTTTTAAACAACCACCTTAAAATTCGGAACAAAAAAAAAAAAACTCAGAAAAGGAAGTAGATAAATACTAGTTTCAGGATGTTTTTATTAGAATACTTTTAGAAGAAATTGTTGGTGAAATATTGTTCTTGTAACTCAGTTTTCCTTACTACTGAGGAAAATCAGAAGCAGAGAAGGAGGTGGTTTCTGGTCACACCACAAGCCTCCAAAATTAGGGCTCAGTCTTACTGTTTAAACTCGTAAAACGTGTAGGCTCATCGTGTAATTCAGGGGACTCACTCCAATGGGCTGGAAATTGCCCCAGCCTGTTCACCTGGGCTCCCTCTGACCAGATGTGCCAGCCTGTGTCCCAAATTCCCATCCCCGTGTCCCAGCTTTCAGTATCTGTGTCCCCAGTGCCAACAGGAAGGAGCCAACACAACTCAGCCACAACAGAGTGTCGCGCCAGAAGAGATTCCTTTATTCCAGAGATTGACGTGTTTTATAGCAGTAACAGAAATATCTTTACGTGTAAATTCTAGCAATGACCCACTGAGCTCAACAGATTTAACCCAGGAAAGAATTTGAACAGCACATCTGAAGCAGAAAAAGCAGAAACAGAAAAACAGAGTGGTTTTGGTTACTTTTGGATTCTTTTTATTTTCATTTTACTGTTTTATATGCTGAGTTCTGGAAGTTTAAATGCCTCTTCCATGGGAAGAAGACCCAGCAGAGGCCAAAACTAGGCACTTTTGTATACCTGGTCCTATGTTTTCACCTAATGCATGTATGACACTTGGCATACAGAGCTACACAGCCAGCCAGCTGTGCAAGCAGCATGGCAATAACATTTTTATTTTCTGTGTTTATTACACACCCTTCCATCACCTGCGAGCGGGTTTAAACCAAAGTTGTAAAACTACTACTGCTACACAAACAAGATAAAACTCTAAACCAGGGAAAAGTTAGGGTGCTGCCTTAACAATTCAACCAGCTGAAATATTTTCTCTCTGGAGTGAAATGGGCCTCTCCCATTATCACACTTAACAAACAGCAGGTTATTAGGTGGCTCAGTGCAAGAGTGCCCAACTCACTGTAAGAAATTCCTGATTTGTATTCAGCTTCATGGGGAGCAAAACATAGATTATGCCTGGAAGTTGCTTACGAAATTTCTCTCAGTCTGACCTGAAGATCAGGTTGTTTCCAGCTTTAGCAGCCTCTTGGAATCACCTATTCCCATCCCTGTGCCGCCCAGAGCTCCACCTTGCCCGAGCAGTGAGCGTCCTCGGGTGGCTGCTGTACCACAGGAACCCCTGGGACTGCCCTGAGGGATGGGGAGGGAGGAGCTGCAGGGACTGGAGCTGCTGAGCCAAATAAACCTATTTTTATTTTGTCAGGTACTCTCTTTTTGCCATGCAGTTTCCTGTTTTCCTTGGAGGTATCCTTGTTATTAAAAATGTCCTGTGATTAATGAAGCTGCTGGAGTAGACCCCACAGAACCTCTCCAGTCCTGGTGAGTCCACATAGGGTTTCTCCGGTACAGCTGTGGCACTTGTCCTGCTGCGAGGGGCCAGGACTGGAGGGGTTAAATGGCTTCTGCTGTGGATTCTCCTAACAAGGGGTTGTGTCTGTGGGAGCTTGTAACTCAGCTGGTGTGCACCCACATCACTCGAGGCTGTGGGAGCCGCCTTTGCCACCAGGGCTGAGATTACAGAGCAGTTTCCTCCCTGGCCTTGTGACCACGCACACACACGTGCACGTTTCCAAAATAACCCACTCTGGGGCATGAGAGGTTTTTTGGTGGATTTGCTACATGACAGAATGCGCAGCAAAATCTTTTGAGCTTTTTGGGGTTATGAGAGGATAGCAAGGATGCGCTTCCCATTAGTCAAAAAATTCCAGCCTCCCTCTATTCCAGTGACAAAAAATCCAACTACAGTGAGTCACTTGGTGTGCCTCTTCCCAAGCCTCCTCTCCTCCAGCCATCCACCTCTTTGCAGAAAGCATTGCTTTCACTTCCCTCACTGCAAAGGCAAAAACTATTGCCCTCTGCTCTCTCTCCCTCTTCTAATAAAACCTGTTCTTCGTTTTTCTAGAAAATCCTTGCTTCTCATTCCCCCCTCAATCCTTTTAATACTGTCTGCTCCCCTGCTTAGACCAAACAAATGAGTGGAATTTGGCCCCATATTGACCACCTAGACAGGACCCCAGACTCAGGGTTCACAGGAAGTCCCCTCGAGCGTTTCAGCGCAAAAGGCACTGTTCTATTCTCTCCCACACCACTGTAAGCAAAGGGCTGCATTACTCAGTCACAACAGTATTTCAGCCCCAGTGGTCCCACAGTTTCCATGAAGCATTGGCTGGAGTATCCCTGAGAACCCTCCTTTGCTAAGGCCCCTGCACTGATTTTTGTTTTCTTCCATTACCGTGATATTTTCATTCAGAGAAGTCAAACCCTCTGTCTTCACTCTGCCTCACTCACATGAGCAGAGTTGGCTCATCTGGTTGTCAAGGAAAGATCTGGTCCTGTTACTCTTTTGGTATCTTTTTCTGTTAATTTTGTCTTCTGCACTTAAGGCTACGTGAAGACATCTGACATTTTAAAGCAACCTCTGTAACATCTCTAAATTAAACACTCTGTCTTATTTATTAGTTTGGTTTATCTTTGCTATCATGTACCATAAAGCTGCAAGCTCTACATCTTTTCAGAAAACAAACATGACTGACAGCAATCCTTATACAGAAAAGCTGAAGCAAACCATGCTTTGAAGGATTTTCTGTTGGGGTTCATAATAGCATGGAGTTAAAAGAGAGAAAATAGGTTCCTTGGAGCATAAGATCGTAAAATGCTAATTTCAGTGACACAGTGGTGGACTGAGTAAATATAGAAAGGATTTATTATGAAGTTCTTTAGTGTTGTTGGCACTAACAGCAAATTGCTGGGCAACATTATATTGCCAAAATCCAGGAAATAGCACAAACATTGAACCACTGTATTTTCAATGACAATAATGACTGAAGCTTTGGTATTGGTTGGCATCCCCACAAAAGGCACATGTTGGCATGTTCAGGAATGTAAATGATAGATCTGCTGCTTGAAGTTTATAATTATTTAATCAAACCCAGACTGCAGAACCTGGAGGGACATCATGTATCCTTAAAGAAGAAGAAAGAGGGAGAAAGAGAGAGAGAGAAAGAAAGAAAGTCATACTTTGCAAATGACGGAATGTATTGGTCCTCTGGGTGTGCCCACCAGGCATCTGGGACTGCTGCAGAGTTCGTGGGTGATCCTTCCTGCTCGCCACATCACCATGTATTTAAGTAGCCCTTCAGAAAACAAATTGCCGACAATCTCTTTTATGTGCTGATGGAAGTCAGATCAATTATCTCTGTTTCCTTTCATGGAAGAAAGAAAATCTACAGATCAGGACAGGAAACCACTCATTTGATGAACTATTTCTACACTACTGTACACAGACACACAACCTCCCTCCTTCCCTCCTGCAGACAGACATGCACAGAGCTACAAGGCCTCCCTCTCTTCTAGACACACACAGAGAGGCACATTATTTTCAGCTCACATTTCACATTTAGATTACTATTATGGAATTTCAAGAAGACTTATTTTGTTTCCATTTCTTGGTTTAGAAAAAAAAAAAAAAGAGATAATGAACATTCCGTTTTGAGAAATAAATCTCCCTGCACTCTGTGTTCTGGCTGTAAGAGCCTGAGTAGCAGAGCTCTTCTGCATTCCCAACCCGGGCTTTGCTGCCGACTCAGCTTTCAATTTAGTCCTAGCGTGATGGAAAAAGAAAAAAGTCTTTCAAAAGCAGTAATTGTGTGTTTCTGGGGAGAGAGAACAAATTACTAAATCAAATTAGCATTACATTTCATTCCTAGACCCTAGGAGATTCAAGGATTTACATAATATACTTTCTTAAATTACGTTGTTAGTGTAAATATTAAGATTCTGCACAAAGTCCCTGAGAAGTGATGCACTGTTAGCTGATGTCATCATGCAATGTTTAAAAAAAGAAAAAAAAGGGAAGAAATGCCTTAGCTCCACATATAAACACATGATTGCACTATTTTTAAAAATAAAAGTGCAGGATTTAAATATATTCTGAATAATGTAATGTCATTAATCCATTCACTCTGTATGCTAGGAATACTTAAATTGTTTTTTCCTTTTCTGTCTTCACAGATGAAAATATTTGCTGTAGGGTATTTCTGGATGTTGAAGATGAAATCCAGGCCCCACATAAGGCTGGAAGAGTTACTACGGGTTTCAATGGGGTCATCATTTGACTCCAAAAGGCTGTTTTTTAGAACATAATTGACTTATATCAATAAGGGTTCTCAATATTACTCCATTTCCCACCCCAAATTTTCATATCTAGTGACCTTTTCCTTATTCATATCACCAAATTCTCTGTAATTCTCTCACACTTTATTGATTTCTTTCTTACAGCACCAATTTAGGGCCATGTTTCCATGCAGGGCCCCACAGCTCATTATTTCCCTGTGGGCAGCTCTCACACACTGCCACACCAGCCAGTGGCACCAGGCTGCTGCCAGCTCAAGTTTTAAAATTCACTCTGACAAAAAAATGCTGCAGTGATCAAAATAAAATGAAAAAAGTCTTCCAAGTCTGGAGCATGTGCATTTGATAATTAATCAGAGTGGATATGGATTATAATGGAGAGAATATTATTGTTCTCTTGTCATTGAAATTGTTCTCTTGTGTCCATTGAAATAATGGAGAGAATGTTATTGTTAATTTTATAAGTTTCAGGTTCACCAAAGAGCTGCAAACGGTACCAGGAGAGATGAACTAAAATTGCATTTGTCTCCTAAGACCATATAAAGGATAGTCAGTGCTGCTGTAGTTGTTGCATTAAAACTACCCATTTGAGGAGTTAAGCCACAACAGCATAAAGAAATACACAACCGATGTTTAATTCTTTATAATTTAAAGATGACTTGAAAAGCAATACAAAACAAAGACAGCATTGAAACCTACATGAGTCAAAAAGCTTCATAACCCTAAAAAAATTACTGTAGTGTTGGGTTTTTTACATTGGTTTCTGTAGTTCTGTCAATCCTAGAATGCTCTGTATGTGTTTTCTGTGTTTCATACAACAAATGCTCTCCACAAATTTGTGCAATGATATGCAATATATTCAGGAAAACTAATTACTGAAGCAGAGTAGAAAGGAAAGTTATCTCTAAAGCCAGAGGGATAGAACCATTTTGTATAATGAGAGCTCACAGTCCACACAAAATTTCTTTTATTTAATCTACCTGTGCATAGAAGCCTATTATTTAAAAAGAAATAATAATTGGAAGAATAAATTCTGCAGCTGAAAGACATACTAAAGACATGTAAATTGTGAAACATAAAGTTGCAGACATTTTAAAACTTTTTTACTAACAATAATTATGAAGGGTGCATTTAGAGTTGTAGTATATTATGCTACCTTCTACTACCTGGCAAATGGGCATTTATACTAAAAGAGCATTAGGAAAAAATGGACAATGACCCTTTCTTCTTATCTTTTCTTTTAGCTTTCTTTTCTTGACAAGGAATGTCGAATTTGCATTTAAATTTCCTGGGGTTTGTCTGCTTGTCAGCACCAAGGCCATCTCTGTGATTCACAGGTTTTGCATTTAATGATTTTCTCAAACAAAATGAAAAACTTTCTTTTTTAGTTCTCCTTTTGAAATCTCCGGTACTAACATCAGATTTTAAATTAATGCCTGACCAATGAAAGATGTATGTTGATTTTTCAATTCAGAGTTCTTTTGAAAAATAAATTAATTATTTATAAAAACCAAAATAAACCAAAACAGGATCACTCAGGAAAGCCTTCACTCAGCAAGTAATTTATAAGGATCAGCTGGAAAGGTGAAGGAATATCTACAATGTCTGATTATACTCATATGAAAGTCATAACCTATGCACTTTTTTTTCACTGTGTTGCAAAATATTTCATTTCCTGCTAAATTTTCTAGGGGTGCTGGATATCTGCTGCTCTTTCTCAAAGCCTGAGTTTTTAAATGAGGCAGATCCATTACCCAAAGCCTCATCCTCTCTGCAGCTGATCCCAAACCCAGTGAAATTAGGGGAGACCATGTGTGAAGGTCAGACATGCCACCTGTTCCATGCAGGCACGGCTTCCCTGAAACCAAAGAGCCACTCCACACCAGCAGGATAACTCCACACAGAAGTTGGTTTCAACTGGCATTTCAAAACTGGCTCAATTTCTCAACACACATAACTCTCCGTATTTGAATCATGTAGAACATGTATTTTGCATATCAATAGGTTCATTACTAATAATGTATCAAACTGTATCCCCAGTGCTGAAGACAGTCCCTGGGTAGCCCTAGTTAAGTATTAATACAAATCGAGAGAACTGGGCTTAGTTCTTAGCTCACTTATGTTCCAAAAATGTATTTCCATTTCAACACTTTCTATTTTCTTTCTTACATTTCCAAAATGACCTTGTTCTTTCCCAGATGCTGCTGCAGTCTCTGCCATAGGACAGACAAGATCAGGATCATGGGCAGCTTTTAATCAAAAAAGGTACAGACATGCCTTTGGTGGAAAAGGTGTGAGCACTGGCAGCACAAATGTACTCCTTTACTTCAGCCAAACCATGCAGATGCCCCTGGCATGGCCTTTGGAGATGTCTCAAATACAGAGTGTAACTAAAAGTGCAGTACACTGGTCTGATTGCTTATTGGAAAAACTTTTCTACCTGCTTAGAATGAGCCCTGTTGATAAATTGAGTGCTGCTGAATGAACCAGTTTGCTCAGCCAACCCTTGGAGATTGTGGCTATGCTCTTGCTCTGGAAGGTAGCATTGCATGGAACTGAGCAGACACAGCACTGTAGTGCCAAGAGTATCTGGGAATATCCAGAACCCTGGGAGGATAGATTTTGTCCCTGGGAGGACAGGAGTACAAAGCATTTAAAAATCTTACGAGGTTGCTGTTAAAACTAGAAAAATACCAAAACTGTGGTTGAAGTCCTATTTAAATTCTATTCTGCACTGTTTTCCATGATGTTTGAAAACCTGGTAATAGTTCAGCAGCCTATCTAAGAAAAAAACCTTACTTTTCTGAAAGTGGGAGTACTGACAAGATTACAGCAGCTGGGTGTCTATTACCCTAAGCTACATTGTACAGAGCTAAAATGGATCTTCCTACAGAAAGCTAATCAAGGTGGAAGAGAAAAATTGGGTTCATTAACAATCCCTGTCACTGAAAAGTCAAATCATTTTTCACTCTTTAGTTGAGTCCAATTACAGAGATATTGCTAGAAACTCTTTTTCTGTGACAGAGAGCTTTGACAGTGGTTTTTCTTTTTTGGCACTTTGCTTATTGCTCACTCACATTGCACTCATTGCTGAGTGGAGATTAACACCTGTTCCTGTTTTAACAGAAAATGATGGATGGTGCCATTACTGGCACAGCTCTCTGCGAACAAAATTAACGTTGTGTGCATTAACTTTGTAGTTACAGCAATTACCACAATTACTTTCGAATCACAGCTTGCACAGACCCTGCACCAAAGCTGAAAAACTGAGAACAGCCATCCTCCCGTTTTCTTGGAGAGGGTTGGAGGCAAAATGCAAGCTTGCTCCATGCCTCCCTTGAGCCAAGGGAAAGCTATAAAGCACCCCTCTCACTTTGCCCTCTCAGCTAGGGATTTTCATAACACTCCTCTCCAATATATATAAGGTTCTCACATTTCAGTTTATAGCTACATTTGACTCAAATATGAAATGGATATTTATAAAGCCTGAGTCAAATCTCCAGTGCTTATCTGGATTTTTGAAACCTGACCCATGTGGCTAAGTTAATGGGCACAGTTGTATTTTGGCTTTAAATATATGTGTCAGTGGTACCACTCGACATAATTCACCTCACCTGGTGTTGGCTGTTGGAGGTTTGATTTCCAGGCTAAGCTGCTCATCAAGGTTCCCTCTAGAGCCATTGGGGATCAAGACGTGTCACTCCAGCAAAGACAGAGTGCTGGTATTCGTGGCATCGGTTGCCATTCAGAAGAACCTATTTCTTTCCTGGACTATAGAGGGAGCCAAGACAACTGGCTTGGACCAGGAGCCCAGCTGTTATTTAGGATTAAATTCAGAGCCATCTGATGAGGAGAAGGAAAATTGCCATCCCTAGACAGTGACTTGCTGCCTTTGAGCTGGAGCAGCCAGGTAAGCAGCTGTCTGTCCCACAGCAGCATGTTCTGCTGGATACACTTCTCTAGCAAGGTAGAGGAGTCCCTGAAAGTAACTTTTCTTCTTCTCTTGTTAGCAGGCTGAGCTCCTTAAAGTGAGATGTATCAAACTCTTAACTCATACTTTCTGAAATGTGATGCTTAAAAAGTTAGTTGTAAAAAGATCTAATACTCTTTAGATTATTAAATCTACAGCTAATAAAAACATTAGTGACAATTTTCTTCTCTGCAGCTAACTGTGAAACTCAACATCCTTTCTTTGTTTTGTGGTGAGACCAGAAAAAGTAACTTTGGGATTTAATCTGATATAAAATGTTCTCTATCACACTTTGCATAAAAATTGTTCTCACAAATATATATATTTTCCAGAAAGAAAAAACCAAAGCAATTCCCATATCACATTTCAACTAATTATCCCCATTCATACAAACCAACCCTTATATCTCCCTGTTGACAGCACTGCGTTTTCATTTCTTTTCTTCTCTTCTCTTTTTTTCCTAGTACATTTGTAGCATGTGGATCAAAGGTTTATGGATTCTCATCTCTTCTTGAACCCACAAGCAAAGTAGCAACACAGCCAAATTTTAAAAGTTTGCAAATCATTAAGAAACAAAACAGACAAAACACATGGTGTTCCCAAGAAACTTGAGACATGAAAGCATCTGTGCTGTGATGAACGTACACAAAATCTGTTGGGACTAGACTTGGTTGTTTAGTAGGGCCTGGAATGCACCATGATTCAGTTCTCCTGTTGCAACTTTCAGGGATCAGTCTATATATTTTGCCACAAATCCCCCAAATGCTCTCTCTGCAATGGAATTAAACTTGTCCATTACTCTGGACTGAACCTCAAATTTTTGGACTGTCTGATCTCCATCCAGATTTTAAGTACGTGCCTCATAATACATGTACTACTTAAAGCTCTGCAGAATTTCCTAGGTTTTGGGTTGTTTACAAGCTTTATGTGAAAAACTCTGTTTATTGAAGCTGGGGGGGCTTTGCCACTGCGTTCAGGATTTCCTGTTGCTGTTTCCTTGCCATGGCCTCTCATGACAGACTGCTCCTTGTCTCCTTTCCTGTGTCTCTACCTGACACTGGTTAGCCTGGCTGCACACAGGAGCAGTGTCAGGCAGGAAGCTCAACGTGCTACTTCATGCTGGTATTGCCCTCTTTTGCCACTCTGCTCATAACCTGCTTTTCTCAGTGCCAGTCCTTTAATCAGGCTGCACTGAGGGACTAAACTGACTGTCTTATGAAAGTCTTACACCTATGTAGTTGCCTTCATCAAAATGTTTGGCAAGACTTATTTTTCCATATAGCCATCTTGACTGGCACCAATTATACTGTCATCCTTTAATTTTATACTAATTGAAGCTCTTATCAGCTTTTCCATTATATTGCTTAGGACTGATGCCAGAATAACTGCCCTGTAATTACTGTGATCCTTCTGCTTCCTCACTTTGGCTTCTGGCAGCATTGCATATTTCTACTGTTCCCTAACAACCTTTGGATTTATAGTGCATGGACTCTTCGATATAAAAATATTCATCTCAAATAGAAGGATTTTAACAGTGACTTCTCAGACAATGTGATGCAAGGGAGCTTATTATCTTTGGGCCATTTATTGTATCATCTTATTTGTCTTCAAGTACTAAACAGTAGAGTGTGTGTGTGTATCTGCATGTGTCTATTACAATATGTATTATTTCTCTCTTATCTATAGTGTTAATAACACTGTTGTTTTAAACAATTCTTGCAATCTGTTCATACCACTTTAAAGATTTGCAAGGGAGACAATATAGTCCTGAAGAACACTTCCTATTTTTCTTAGTAACATATATTTCCCTAGATTTCTTTGTCATATTTCTACATTTCTTTAATTGCTAATTTATGGTACCACTGTTTAATTTGATATACATATATGTACATCCATACAAGCAAAAGAACCTTTTCCATGTTATGCAGCAATGTCGTGGCATGTTTTGGTGTTTTCTGCCAAAAAAGGGAGACATAATCACAAACATTGCTCATATGTAATCAAAGCATCAGAAAAGATGTTCTAACTGAATTTAATCCATTCTGTGCTGAATGGTGTTATTTTACAGCCCAGAGCATTTATTCTGGTGTGTTCCAGTAAAGACATAATAGGAATAATAAAACAAGATATCCTCCACTGGAACTCCTCATTTTTTCCCTTTTCCATTGTCCTTTCTTCTCCCTGTGTTTAAACATGAGTTGTTTAGCAATTCTACTTGTTCTTCTAAACTCATTCACTTTTCCTTCAAATGGTCAGTATACATCTGTCACTGCAGCAACGCACATCAACAGAGCAGCTTGAAGCTTCCCAATGACATCCTAGCAGCTGAAGCCTGCATTCTCAATTAACTGGGGTTTGGATCTCTCCTGTTTACTGCAGTTTCACAAGAGAATGGTATTTTATAAACACCTGGTAATTTAATTAAAATAAGGAGCTGGACTTTTAACAAGAGATTGGGGGTTTTTTTAAGGTTTGGCATTCAGAAATAAAACAGATGTATATTGTGCTTTTTAAGGTTCCAGGAGATCTTGCCAAAAGTGTCTGGCTTATACAGTTATTTTTATGTTATATCTAAGTGTATATTATTCTTTGTTTTCATGTATTAATACATGTATATTATTTCATAAATGAGTTTTGTTTTCTTATTATGGAGGAGTACTTTTGGTAATTGCCCACAGCTCTGCATATAAATGTGCTCTACAAAGGTGTTTTGATTAAAGATGTCTGGCTGCAGCTTCATTAAACAAACTGTTAATTAATCTCAAATATTATCTAGGATGCCAAAGGCTTTTCCTTTGTAGACAAGTAGGTTTATCTGTGGAATCTCCAGCCATTGGGGCTTTCTCTCCTCCTGTATATGCCAAGCCCATGAAGTTTTTTCCCCACACAGAGCACTGGCTATTGTGGTGCAAGTGCAGCCAAGAACTAAAGCTTTCCCCTGCAGCTTTGAGCTGCCAGACCATGTTCCCCGCCTGGACTGGACTCCTGTCCTCACACTGTGGAATGTAGATCTCACCTGTAAAGTTGCATCAAGGAAAAACACAAGATCAGCTTGTCTCGTAGGACATCAGGCTTTTTCAAGCATTATTCTTAAAAGAGAACATTTGCTAAGAAAGGAAATAGTAGCCATTCCCACAAAAATGTTCCCATTAGATCCTGCAGATTTCACCAGTTCCTGATCTCTTGGCTCAGCTCTTACTACTTAATAATGATGGACAAAACCAAGAGGGATCAGTCCTTAAAACATCTCAGAAGACAAAGTTTTGGGCTAGACACACCATCTAGTGTGCCAGGCTCGCTCTCAGTCAGATCCTGCCCCTGGTTGTGCTAATTTAAATCTACTGCAAGACTGACGACTTCAATAATGCTCTAACCAAGGAAGTGACATCCTGAATTTTGACCTATTTTTCTTTATTACATCATCTCTGCTCGCTTTAATCTGCTTTGTCTCAGAGTATGTTCTTGTCTTTTGCATCAGCTACTGAGTTCTGTCTGAATCTTAGTTTCAGCTTCTGTTTGCCTCTGATCTTTTTCTCATTCTTCTAATGAAAATACCAAAAGATGGTAAAAAAGGGGTTTTTTTCTGGAATAAGCATGAATATAATAAGAAGGAATATAATAGTTCTTTCAGTCTCCTCTGATTACAAAAACAAACAAACAGAAAATGTTATGGAGCAGCTAGTGGAGGAAAAAGGACAACTACAAGTGAACTTATATTTAGAATTATGAGTTTGAGCCAAAGCCCTCTGAGGACCATGAGAGTCTTTCCACCCACTTCAGAACGATGTGGAGCACACCTTGCCCTACCTACCCCACTACTTAGCACAGATTTGGGTAAGAGCTGTGTTAACAGCCCAGGGAAACATTCTTGAAGGTTAAACCCACCTTATTTTCAAAGGGAAACTTTGACAAATTTTGCCAGACTCTAGACCTTAATTAAAACACTGGAACATTTCAAAATGACATCTCTGTTAATGTATTTTTCTTCCATATTCCTTCTCGGGTGGATCAAGTAAACTAAAGTAAAAAAGAGCATCTCTGCTGGAAGTTTTTCTTTCATTCAGATGCCTACCCACACCCCAGTCACAGAGAGGAAAAAGGATTTGACCTCCTCAATATCTTATGCAGAACTAAAGTTATTTATACAAGTTGCCCTGTTATTACAGGAACACATCTGCTGTCTTTAAAAATATATTATTGCCAGTCATACTGTTCCTGTGATGATCTTGTGTATCAGAACTATATTTAGAAGCACCTTCTGCTCCAAATAAATGCAAAATGAGTCTGTAATTACAGTTTAAATCTAACTTAGTGAGAAATTGGTTACTGTGATCCACTAAAATGATTTCAGGTCTACTCATGCTCCCCTTTTGACAGGACCAGCCACACATATTCTGCACCACTTGTGAGGTGCAGGTGGTGCCCCTTTGGTGTCATTGGGTACTTTGGGTCAAGAAAACTGGAATTTCCTGTTTTCATGAAAATCACATTTTTTAAAAAAATAAAAACGTTTGAGGGTTGTTGTGTTCCAAAGCAATGACTGTTTTCCAATGTTTCTGAGGAAATGGATGTTGTGGAAGAGTACTGGCTCGAAAGCAATGCCCCATGGTGCTGCCAAAGCACAACGTGCACATGAGGGTCCAGAGAGCATTGAGGGAGCTGTCCCAGATCATACTGGCTGTGCTTCTTTCTGCCATAACCAGATTTCCTTTCCAAAGTCCTAAGCCTCTGTGTGTGGGGTTTGTGTGCCCAGAATGCAGGTCTGATGGGCTGCCTGGGGAACCCTGGGCAGTTTCACCCTTCAGCTTTTTCCTACTTCAGCACGGGATGCTGTTCCCTGTGTTCTTCAACTTTGTTGTGAAACATGTACTTGAATCTTGCACATAGCAATGTATGTAAATGTAGGTTTTTATACATTAAAAAAAATACAGGCTTGTATATAGACATGTATTTAATTATATTTATATTTAGAACTATTTTCCAACATTGAGCTAAATTTTCAAGCATTTCTCTCTGTTTAGATTCCCTTTATCACATGTGGAGATTCACTATTTTCTTGAATCAGGAAACCAAAATAAAAATCAAGAATAAATTCTTTTCTCATCTCACTTTATAGCATCATCTGATAAAATGGAAATTTCTGCTCTAGATAAACTGTACAAAAGCGGAGCCCTTTGCCAGAACCCCTAGAGTGCCTGTAAAATACTTAACAGGTGGCTTGTTTGACAAAACGTTATCACCCCTAATTGTCAAATCCATTCCAAACAAAGGTGGGAGAAGATGGGTAAGTAATAGTTTCTGTCAGCAGTCAGGACTTTGGGAACTTCATTGTGAACCATCAGAACTAATTTTGAACTTTTTTTATCAGTCACTGTTTCATGGATTTCATTATTTGCATGAGCTGCTTTTTTTCCAACATTTTAAACATAATGTTTGACTCGTGGTGAACCTGGATGTGAGAGGACAGTGCTTGGGAAGAGAACGGTTGAGCTGATCCCATGAGGTGTGTGCAGGCTTGGACCAGCCCAGGCTGGACAGGGGCAGGGCTGGGCAGCAGTGACATTCCTGACAGAAAGGTCCAGACAAAACAGCCCAGGTACAACAAGGGTTCTTGCAGTTTCTGGAGTAACATCTGCTGGGAATGATGTTTCTTCACCCTCTCACACTGCCCACAAGGGTAGCATCTTCTGCTCTCTTTGTCTCAACTCCTTTACACGTTGTTTGGAATTCCTTTGAGACTTGCTCCCCACACTCTTTTCTTTCTTCAGTACACTGCTGCTTAGAAGTATTGTCTTCCTTTCTCTAAGGTTATTGCACTTTTAACTGGAATTAATGGCATTTGGGTCAGACAGCCAAGAGAAAACTGGAACCTTCCAGTTTAGGGACCAACTTTGTTGGTGTTGTAGAACAACCAGCCATGGGGATTGTTGAAATAAAGGGAGGCCACACACTCATCTCTGCCTGGATATTTTAAAGGCTTTATTTTCAAACGACTCTGGTTTTGGAGAAAAGAAAAAACCACAGGATACACTTATGAGGGAAATAATTTCTAAAGCTGTGCCAGATCCCCAGCTCTTTCCTCTGACCCAGCACTGAGAAGCAATCTTTAGGCTGCCTGCAGAGGACATCTGGTGATCCTGTGGTGTAGGGGAGTCATCGTGCTGCTTTAGCCACTTCAGGACATCTGCTCTTTTGAGCTTTTGGAGAGTGATGGGACACAGCCAGAATTTGCAGTATTTCGAAATAGATCTGTCAGCAGAATTGTCCCGGGAGAATTTTATTCCTGTGGTGTAATTTCAGGTTGGTCCTCTCTTTGCTGTTTTCAAATCAGCCAGAAACAACCCAGTTATCTCCAGCTGAGAACTCAGAGAGGAGTTTTCAAGCATCTTTTACCACCTCTGTGGACTCTGTCCAAAAAGTAAGTTTTCAGGCAGGACAGATCTCTTCTGAACACTGAATATAATTTTTTTCCGAGAAATGTCTTAGCCAGTAATAAGGACAAGAATTGTGTAGCTTTAGAGCCAGCAGAAATCCAGAGCTAGAGATCATACTGAGCCATTGAGAGGACAAGGCAGTTGGTACAGCTCTGAACTCCCCTGGCCATGAACTCCATGTGAGAAGATTGCAAGTGCCTGATGTGCTCCAACCATCAGCACTGCCCCCCAGACCCTTGTGCCACCTTCTGCTCCACTATTCCTGGATTCAAAGCACCGAGGACTTGGTTGCATGGAGTTGTGTTTTATGTACTACAAAGCATGTACATAGATTTGGTCTTACTCTTCCTACTTGAACAAAAAAGCAGAGTAAATCATTAACAAATCCATTGTAATGGAATGAGAAAGAGGTAAATCTGCCTGAAAAGTGGGTGGATCATGAATTAGTTGCCTTCTCCCATTCTCTGCTGCCCTCTCTTTTGGTAAATATGGCCCAACCTTTATCAAGAAAATAAGATAATAAAAAGATAACATAAGATAAACTTGTTTGGTATGATTTCTAGTGGGATGATATAGAATTTTCCATCCTCTCCCATGCTATATATAGCAGATGCAGAGTTAGACAATTTATTTTGTCACATTTCTAACAAATTATTCCATTTCGTAAGTCTCATAAATGCTGAAAATATAATGTGTTAATCAGGATTGATCCCCAAAAAATCTGATGGTTTTGACTTCAAGGCAAGTCAGCACTCATAGAGAAAACACTCTAACTTCTGTATGGATGACATGGACTGGGACCTATGGAATGGCATCATCTCTCTTTGCCCCAAACTGAGTTGGTATGTACCAAAAAATTTAATTTATTTTTATATTTATAATCTAGAATGAAGGGACAACAAGGGAGTCCTAGCAAAATTGTTAGGAGGATTGTGTCTGACATGTATTATATTCATTTAAGCCTGTCCTAAACAGATAAAAATTCCTTGATTTCTTTTTTTTAATGTATTTTGGTTATTATGCAAAAGAGTAGGTTAGTCCAAATAGGTATTAAGATGTTTCTTATTGTCCATTAAACTACAGTATTGAAATTAAAAGGACAACATTTTGTGTAAATGTGAATTCCTCTTCAAGCATCTTAAGCACTGAGAAGTAAACTGAACTGTGGAATAAGCCTGTGTAATTACCACTGCCTTCAGAAAAGATTTGTGTTATTTATGCAGTCACTGAATTTGGTGCAGAATCATTTAATCCAGTAGATCTGATCTCCTGAAATCTTCTTTAGATTTAAGCCTCTTCTGGAGGTCTTCTGGGGACAGACACATTTCCAGAGACATAAACTTCAGAATTTTAATCACTTTTTAAGACTGCTGGCACCAGTGATATGCATAATTCACGAGTTTCACATTGCAGACATGTTGAGGCAAATGAGCTGTTGCAAACATGGAACTGGTTACTGTGCACATACAAATCCAGAAGTAAATAATGTTCATACTTCATGCCCAGTGCAAATGCCTTTTTGCTATTGAAGTAAAGAGGCAGCATTTTATGATTTCCATGGCCACTAAGAGATACAAGGGTAATGGGTGGATTTCAGTATTTTTGTCATGATGGAGAAGGCCACACATTTTCCTTTCCACAATACATAAATATTAGAAGTGATTAGAATTTTAAATAGAAATGCATATTTTAATGACGTTTCTCCTCTGTTTTTGTTCCTCAGAATCCAATATCCATTTCCTGAATTGACTCACAAATGCAGCAGAAGTTTTTGAAGCACTTCTTGTGCAAATCTCAGCCATGAAAGAGAAGCAGTCACCTCTCAGGGTCCTGAACCACCTCAAGGAAAATGGCAACGTCAACGTTTACAGGTGAGGTGACACAAAATTTTTTATATAGGGAATTCCTACCATTATTAAAGACTCCTATGTGTTTCCAGTGCCTGTGAAGGGAGACAAGATTCTGGTTGTTATTCTTAGTCTATGGCTTGTTAGCTCATTACCATTTATCTATTAACCACTACATGGAGCGACACTCTCCATGTGTGCATCACACACCACAAAAAGCCACCCATGCTTCTGAGAGATGCTCCTGGCTTTTGTGGCAGTGCAGGGCAGCAAGTGGGACAAAAGGCTTCAAAGCAGGCCAGTTAAGAATGATCTCTAGGATAAACATGTATTAGTCAGTAACATTATTTAAATTCCAGGAAGTCTGAAGTCCATACCTCTTGCTTGTGTCCCCCAGAGCCTGACCTTTGTCTGCTGTCAGGTTTTCAGTGTACGACTGGGGGTGACTGACTTTTCCATTCATTTCCAGGCATAACTAT
The DNA here is from genome assembly GCF_020740725.1 of Corvus hawaiiensis. Classification (NCBI taxonomy): domain Eukaryota; kingdom Metazoa; phylum Chordata; class Aves; order Passeriformes; family Corvidae; genus Corvus; species Corvus hawaiiensis. The sequence continues at coordinate 16,286,069 of NC_063223.1, read as the reverse complement.
TTTCTCGCTGTTCAGTCAAGCTTTGTGGCATTGGCATGAATTCCACCAGGTCTGAGGAAGAGAAAGATGTTGCACATTTCCAGAGAGACAACTCAAATCACCATTCACACCACACTATTTCTGCCACACTCCTCTGTCCCTGTCCAAAGTAATCAAAAAACTTCACCTTTTGCACCTTTACGTAGCCTCAGCGATACCTGCTGTATCTATTGATTCACTATTTCTGCATTTTTCTTTATTTTTGTATTTTCTATGTACTCTCTTCCTGTTGAACAAAGGAGATGGAAGAAGGAAAAAATAACTGCCTTCAGTTATTCTGCAGGGACTGAAGACGAGTAAGCTTGGAATTTTACATAGCAGTGACATGAGAAGGGTGCAGGAAGCATGAAGATTTCATTTATTGAATACGAAAATATGAATGATTGTTATAAATCATAAGTTTACTGCAGTTATCACTTGAGTGGAGCTCACTTTTGACAAGGTTCAGTGAGAGGAGCAGGGGAACAATTGTTTGCCTTTTGGGTTTTTTCCCATTCATAGGAGAAAAATATGCAAATTAGAGCCCTGTCAAACGCAGGAGATACATCTCATGCAAGGTCTTGTAATATGGCTTTGTTCCAAACTAGAACAAAACTCCAACATTTCCAAATGTTCAATGAAGAAAATTGTCAGAGAAAAACAATCTAACCTATGTTCACAGAATTATTTCACTTTGTCAAAACTGGTGCTCTGTTTTCACTTTGAATACTTCATATTTTTTATATAACGCATCTAACCTGATGCTAAATAAAATACCTCATGCAAAACTTTCAAGTCTAACAACACTGGAAAATGGCAGCATCCAGGAATGGCACTTTGAAAGAACAGTTACCAAAATCTTCACAGATGTCTACTGAGATTTTTGAGAAGTGAATTTCAGTCATTTATTGGTTTGTAATTGCTCATTCAAATGAGTAATGTTGAGCAAGTCATCCACTATGAAACACCAAGAAGCAGGGAGGCCACCTGATGTACACCCACCCCTGCCCAGTAATTCCATCTCAGTATGATCCCAGCAGTGCCTAAGGAAACCCAAGAAGATGTGAGGAAGGGTCATCACAGTGTGAGCTGTGTGCCTCTAACCAAATGCCATCAGCCACTGCTCCAAGTCCCAAACATTTTCAGATGAACAGTCCTGGCAGACAATGTTAATGAGTTTCCTTCATGATTTGAGTCAGGATGGACTGCAGGCTGGGTTTCCATAATCTTGGAAGATGCTCCTGTCAATTAGCTTTGATTTGGAACCAGCAAGACCAAGGTCAGCAGATGTGCCCAGCCCACACCAGGTGGGGTTCTACATGTCCTAGAATGGCCATTGGCTATAATGGAATATTTAAGGCTGCATTATCCTTTCTGCAATTATTTCCAGTAACTACCTAGCATGTAACCTGGGTGTGGAAATGGGAATACATGTTTTGAAACAACTGAAGCCAACCCTGGGAAAAGGGCTGTGCAGCTCTTTCTCAGCTGCCACAATGTTGATCCTGTGGGGCTTGTTTGGTTTTGTTTGTTTAGTAATCAAGCAGGGACCTTTTTAGTCCCCGTGTAATCACTGGGGCATAACTTGCTCACATGTGGTCATGACACAGCTCCCTCACAATCCCTCCCTACTGAGTACCTGAGGTGTGACCACAGCACAGCCTTGGGGGGCATTGTTCATCCCTTGTTCCACGCTGCACTTACAGCTTGATCAGTGCAGTTTAATCACTGATATATAACTGTGTCAGAGCTCAAACCACCACATTTCTCACAGTAACCTGGTGGTACAGAGTAGACCTCTGAAATGCAAAGCGTTGGGTTGGAGAGTTGTTTGACTCCTGCCATTCATTTCTTTCCTCACAGAGCATTGATGCACTGAAATTCCCATCACAAGGAGCTATCATTAACTAGTGCACATTTATTTGCTTAAGGAGTCTAATAATCACTCATCAAATTTCTGCACTTGTTTTCTGGCATTGTATTTCATCACTTGGTAGAGTATGAAACATTATCATTCTTTACACAAGTTTGTTAACGGAATATTTATTTGAAGAGGTTTCAATATAAATAAAGATTTTCTACATTTATTCCTTTACACAGATTTATTTTCATTTCAACTATTTGCTTTCCTATGAAAAATTTATGTGAAAAAATAATCCAGAAATGTAAATGGCATGAAAACAGAATTATCCATCAGATGGAAGGGGTGATCACTCCAAGCCAGGTATGTGGGTTTGGGTGGGGTATAGCAAATGGCTTCATTGGTTTATATGTTTGGGGGATTTCTCTGCAAGCCCCTCTATCCCCACTACTGTAGTTCATTTATTCTTTGGGAAAGAAAAGGAAGGCTGGTACAAATTAGGAATGGTAATATAAAAGCTTATACCCACTGCATAGAAGTTTTTCAAATTAATACAAGCACTAAATTGCCAAACTTTTTTCTGTATACTGCCAGTATTAAACATGACATGCCTGCTAGGGTTGGTATAAAGTTTTGTCAACATTTTTGGCATACAAGGTCTCAGCCTGGGGTCAATATTTTCTCGACCAAATTTTGTTGTTTCAGTTGCCTTTTTACACTCATATATTGTAACTCAAACATTTTCAAAAAAATGAAATTTGGCAGGCTATTAGTCCATAATGTGGTCTGATGCCTTTGGGTATTTTTTTTAAATGTAAATCATTGAGATATTTAAGGTCTGAGGTTTAAGAACTGTGCACACACTTTAACAACTTCTTTTAAAAATATTTAGTATGCATATTTACTACATATGTATCTTATAGAGACTAGAGATTAAACTGGAGATTACTTGCTAAAATATGCAAACTGCTGTCCATGAATAAACATCCTCATGGACTCCTATTGAAAGTTTCTTATTTAAAAAAAAAAAAATTGTTTAAAGCTACAATAAAAGCAAAGGGAAGTAAGAGGAGGGGAGGAAAAAGCAACGTTTAAATAATTTTAATGGTTTAACTTGGCCACAGAAAATAAAGAAGTTCATTTTTTTTTCTCCTGGGATCGAATCCAAAGCCCACTGAGGCCAAAAGAAGGCTTTCCACCTATTCCCATGTGTGCTGGATCTATCCTCTGCTCTGCTGCTCCCTCGCTGTGTTGTGTTGATGGACTGAAGCAGCAGCTCCCACAAGTTTCCCATTCATCTGCCTTATGCAGTACATGAGTTTGGGGTCAGCTACTTGTGGCAGAGGAACTCTGCTCTGGAGTGTCCTTCTCTGTAAATCTGAATCAGATTTCCACTTTTGCTTTAACATATTAGTGTTTCCCAGTTATTTGTTGCAGTCCTCGCACAGTAAAGTCTGGGAGAAAAGATTTCAGAATCCTGCAAAGGCCCAAATGTCCCTGTGCCCACAACAGTGCTGTGTGCCACACAGCATCCCCAGCCCGAGAGCCCTAGGTATTAACCTTATTTCAAAGTAATTTTTAGCATCAGCCTGGGAGTACATTCCATGATTTTTGTTAGTTACAAATGACAGGATTTGTGTAATCAACGAGCCCTGGTGCCATTGCATGCAATGCTCGTTAGAGTGCAATTCCTGCAGTTCCTGGACAATCTGTTCCTTATGGTAATTTCTGGGAGCTTGCAAACTCTCACTAAGACCCTGGCAACATCAACCAAACATCTCAGACACATTGTCTTTCTGAACCTGAACTTTTTTAGTGGTGGTTAAACATGTTGTCTGCTTTAGTTTCCTGTCTATCTTCATCATAAGCCAGCACCTGTTTCCAATAAATTATACACAGAGCTGTATCAGCAACACCTTGGCAGCAGCTGCCACCCTGAAAAGCAGAATGCCCTGGAGGACAATACACCTGTGAACACATACAGTGTTTATTTAGCTGAAAGGCAAAACTTTAAGTTACATAAAGCAATTATCTAAAGCCTAATGCATGCCCATTATTAACACAAAATAACCTTGTTCTTTAAAACCAATAAAAATCTATTTAAAGGCTTTTTCCAAATCCCAGGGAAACATGTACTAGCACCATGGATCTGCTATTAGCCTAGGACTTCAATGTCTGATGGTGGGAACACGTGTGGGGGAGGCTGCATGTGCAGCTAGAAAGAAATAAAGCACAGATTTGGAGTTCATTATGCACGAAGATGACAGAAGAAGCCAAATCATTTTCAGAGAGACTGTTGAACAACAGACTTTTTTTTTCTTTTTGGTTGCACATTATAAAGAAGCATTTTGTTGCTGAAGTACAGAACTACTGTGTTTAAAATAGTGTTTGATCTTTCCATCATTATGAGACAGTAGAAAAAAGTAGTTCTAAGAAAAAGGTTTTCTTATTACTGGAACAAACCTTTCATTTCCAGTTCACTACCAGCACTGGCCTTTCATGTAAGAGCAGCCTATTTTAGCAACAGTAAGTAGAGTTGGTTGTTTGCAGCAGATCACAGGATAATGAAAATGAAAAAAACTTATGATTAAAATAGAACACAAATCTGAGAAATGTTCCCAAGTTTTGCTAAAGCAAGAAGTAACACTAGGAACTCTGTGGTTCAAGTAAAGTGTAACATACATTTTCAGTTTAACATGCATACTTTAAACATTATTTGGTACATGAACCTTATAAATCATTTAAAAGGGAAGATATTTTCTACCTGGTGTTTCTAAAATTAGCATTAAATGTGAAAAGTTTATATATGTGCATGCAGCTATGTTTCTATTGTATTAAATGCCCATAAAACACTTATTTTTAAAGGCATACTTTAGAATAATTTCATTTCCTGTCTTATGCCTCCTGATGCCATTAAGTGATCAATAGGAATACTCTTAGGTGAAAATGTGTTTTAACACTTCTGTTTGGCCAGACCTGAAAGCTGTGAAAGGACTTGCTAATGGGTATTACAGCCTTCTTAAGTGTCATTTTCCTAAACCCTTACAGTGCTGAATACAAATACAGGTAGAGGTGGTGGTGCCAGCATGTAGATCTTCTCCCACCAATGATACTGCAGAATTAGATCCCAAGGGTTATGTCATATTTTATGAAATATAAAATAAATTTCCAAGAGAATAGCATTAGCTTAACCTCACAATAAATACCTTGTCTTTCAAACGTTGCTAGTAGACCTATTATGTTTCATATTTTATTATCAGACAGTTCAAAGTTTAACATATCTATATTTTTTTACAGTTGACTTTCTCAAAACTGCTCTATTTTCATCTCAGAAGAAGCATGGTATGTTTCAGAGATCTGAGCTAAAACATATGGATTAAGTCAATGATTCAATTTCCAAACCTCCAAATGACTGTTCTGATTACTCATGCAAATCTATATTTTTGCCAGGTTTCCTAAAGACTTTAATATGAGTAAAATTAATATTAATATATTTTCTTCTCCTGATGCATGTGAGAATATGGTGGAATGATGATCTCCATGCACAGATACAAACCTGTGTCTTGATTCCAATTTTCTTGGCTGTGTTTGATTCTAATTGAATATAAATGCTACGAGCACCCAGCTAAGATTCCAACCAAAAGGAAATCCAGCTATGGCTACAGAACAAAAACTATTTATTTTCCCCTGGAGTGTCTAGCTTTTATTAAATGTCAACAAATCCAAAACCAGGCTTTACTAATCTATGGTGTGCATAGGAAATAAGTCACAAGCACAAGTCACTGAAGATAATGTTTGCTTTGGTTTAGATAAACAGGTTCCAGGGAACTGAAATCTCACAAGAGCATTTAAAACCTACCCCTTATTTTCCCTTAACGTTTGTGAGATCTCCCACTGCTGCTGAAGAATGCCAAGATGGATGCAGTGTGGGGGCTGGAAGCAGACCTGCATTTGGGATTGTTTACTGCCCTCTGTGATGAGTTTATCCATTAGTTTCTTTCCTGTTGACTTTTGTGCATGCTATTAACCCAGGATGTTACATGTTCTTAAACAGAAAATGGAATTACAAGTGGAAGATGCTGCCACCTGCGAGGTCTGCCTTTGTTCTGCCCATTGGAACTGCCTTGGGAGTGAGGACTGCAAATGCAGCTTTGTGCTGGGACCTGCAGGGACCCCCCACCTTTCCACAGTGTACCCTGGCTCCTCGTGACCTCACATCTGTGTTCACACACGTTTGCCTGAGATTGGGACATTAGCGTGGAGATAAGCCCTGTAATGTAGGAGAAAATGCTACAAAATAGAGCACACAGCCACTGTGCTGCCCCTGGCATGGCTTTTCAGAGATTCAAGGGGGGTAGGAGGAGTGCAGGGCCGTGTGGGTCAGTCTAGTCCCACCCTAGGGATACCAAGTGTGCCTTGATTTGGTGAAGAGAAGGGTAAGGTTTTATAAAGCTCAGTTGCCATGTGGAGGGATGGGACAGGGAAAATCATGACCGATACATGGCATTGCAGCTGATATGGCCAAGAGAGACATTCTGAGACAAAAAAAGGGAGGGTGGAGCTGTGGAAACCTGTCACCCTCTCAACAACATCCTTGCTGCAGTGTGGCCTCTTCTTTGCATTAGCTGTCATCACTGGGTTTCTCATGGTGTGGTGCTTGAGCCAGGTATATGCAGGGCATGGCTTTGGTCTCCAGTCAGATGACATCCAAAAACAGGTAGCAAAAGACTCACACCTCTTTATAAAAAGCCAAACAGAAGTACAAATGACAAGACGGTTTGGGTGTGGTAGGCAAACAACCACCAATAGTGTTGAGTATGTACAAAATCATCCTGGAGAACCTTTTATCTCAGGCACAGTAAGGTGGCAAAAGAGCCATTGGAATGAGTTTCCTTCATTGCAATGCTTCTTTATGATTTTAATTAAGTTTCTTTCCACTCAAGAAGATACACAGAACAATAAAAGAAAGCAATATGAAAGTTCACAGTATGCAAGATTCATCTTGTATTCACAGGTTTTTTGTAACTCATTTCAAACTGATGTTTGCTTGTTTAAGAATGCACACCTGCACATTACCACATGTGGTAAATAAGTTTATTAGCCAAGGAATGTCTGAATTCTTACTGGAAAACCCATATAAATGCAATTATGTTTTCTTTCAAGATCCCACTTTCGTAAAACATGCTATCCCACTTCCATACTCCAGGGAAAAGAAGGCGGTAAATGACGTACAGACATGCAGGAAAGATGCAGGTAAAAAGATTCACAGGGCTTAAAACTGTCACATGCCTTATAATTCAGTGTGTCTTTCCATGTATAATTTAAGCAGTTGGTTTCATATTATATTCATGTCAGATCAAATGTTCCTCTCAGAGACTAGGACTTTATTAGTGTCTCATTTGTATTTGTTTTTACTTTGAATTAAAACCTAAAGGTGGTGACAGAAGAAATTCTGATGCTTGGCACAGGATTAATACTTGAGAGCCATTCAACTTTGTTAATCATCCATTTGAAGAGAATTTCCTTATGCAAAGAGTTTGCTCCACTTTGGACAAAACAATTTTTTTCATCTCTGAACTCTGAAAGAACAAAAGGGTGAAAAGAAGTGAGGGGAGGCAAAGGAGCAAAGGGACACGGAGCAAAGTGTGAAGCTTTGATCCTTTCATGGAGAGGTGGAGGCAGTTCAAAATGAAAGAATCTCTCACCATTAAAAAAAAAAAAAAAAGAAAAAGGAAGAGAAACAGAGAGAGAGCAGTATGACAAGAGACAAAAAGTGGAGCAATAAGAAAAGCCTCAAAGCAAAGGAGTGACGCCAGACTCTGATGGGGAAGCTTAGCAAGGAACAGAAGAGGAAGCACCTTGGCTTTCTAAATGCAAAGGGTTTCCAAGAGAAATAAGGGAATAACAGCAATTAAAGACGTTCAAGTAACTTCTGATTTTGCATTTCTCATTACATTTCTTACACTGTCTAAATTATCAAATAACTGTGCCATAACTGACTGAACAGGCTGGAGCTATAGATAAAAAACACATCAAAGCAATTGGGCCAGTGCAAGAGGAGCACTGGCCCCAAAGCCTTCAGCAGGAGGGCTGAGAACCCCCATTCCTAAAGCAGAGAGGTGCCTGGGTGTGTGACAGGGTTTGGGGAACGTGCAGCGCTGGTTAGGGTAAACTCAAGAGAGAAGGCATCTAGCAGCATGTCAATATCTACTGTATGTAAGTAATTATAAACAGCATATGAATTCAGTGCCTGAAGAGCTGCCATCTTTTTTTCCTACCAACAGCAGTCACTGTTCATGCATTTAAGCACTAGAAATAGAATGCACACCTACCCACTGTAATTTATTTCATCAACTTTCAACAAGGTGTCCTCTTTGCAAAAAAAAACACCTTGAAAAATTCACGTCAATCCTTCATCTCTCCTCTGAGGAATGTGTATTTATGTTATTCTTGAGCCAAGAATGGATCATCATTCACAATCAAGAGAAACATTAGATTACTTACAGAATTTGCCCAGTCTCATTTTATTCTTTTTACTTCATTTTTGTGGAGAGTTATACATTAAACAAGCGCCTCTGCTGAGTGTAATAGGAGTACCTAGAACCTTTCACAGAAAGCAGTGCTAAGAGACTGGGTGCAAAATTCTACTGCTTTTATAAAGGAATAATATAGGGAGAGCCTTGGGCAAGTTATAGCAAGGTACTGGTCTTCTGGAAATAGTATTTACAGACAATAGAGACCTTTTCTTTGTCTCATTCAATGTCCATGCTCAAATAGAACAGGATTTCACATTAATTTAGCTGTAAATGTTTGTTATTTCAAGTAAAACTCTCAAATCATCAAAAGGTCTCTATACATGAGGTATTTCAAGAAAGCAGACACAGGCACACCAGATCAAAGGTATAGAATACAGTCTGATTAAGCTAATTCTTTTAAAGTGCATCTGAAGAAATTTTCTTTGATTCAGGGAACATGAAAACCAAACTACCTTTGAACAAAAATTTCCAATGAAATCCAATATTTTTTTATAATTTAAGAAATTCAGGGGTTTTAATGTTTCTTTGCTTCTGCCTTCTTGTATGTCAATTAGAGTGGGACAGAACTGTTGCATGAAATATATATGGGGTCAAAGCCTAAAGTAGAGTCATCAATAATAATGTCTGCAGAACGTCTGAGTTTTCTTTGAACTTCATGCTACTTTAGAACAAAGATGCTTGCCAAAGTCCCAGCAAGTAGTGACATTTTAGATTATTTATTAAAAAATAAACAGACAGCAAACCTTTAAAAGGTGCATTTTATATACTTTTACAACTACCCCTTTTAATTAACTTCTTCTGTTCAGCATTTATCCTGAATTATTATTATTATTATTATTATTATTATTATTATTATTATTATTATTATGTTCAGCTATCACATTGCTGGTCTCACTTGATTCTATCCTGCCAGTCTCACAAGATGGAAAGCACCCCCAATACCAGGACATGACAAACAAAATGGAAAATTCACATGCAGATTGTGACTTATGAGAGCAGTTAGACATTAGTCTTTCTATATCTTATTTTAGATAGAATTGTAATATCTGCTCACTCTGTGCTCAGCTTTAAAAATTAGCTCCATCCCTACATATTCCCATGCTGCTATAGTTTCTTACTCTTTTTTACTGAGAAAAATGAAGAAACATCTCCCTGAAGATCTGAAGATCTGGGATTTTTGTCTTTTCCATTGAAAAAAGGCAGCTAAAGGCTGAAAGTACCCAGCCCTCACAAGCTTTATTCCTGAGCCATGCCAACAGCAACACACTTCATTGTCACACTTTTATTAGCTACTTCTAGGTGGTAGAACCTCCAAAGTCTAGTTTACAGTCAGTCTGGAAAATAAATACTATCCTCCTAATTTATAATTTTTCTTTCTCTACAAGAAATTGCTCGTAAATTTTTTGTCTCTCCATCAGCTTTGATTTCCTGCTTAGCTGGGTTTCCTCAATGCTCTTTCATACTGCTCAGTTCTCTTGTCTCTCACTTCCACAGCCTCTCAGCTTTCATCTTCAAACTGTCCTTCCAAAGCTCCTGAATTCTCTGAACAGATAAGCCTTTCCCATGGCATTTGTACATTCCTGAACCCAACTCTTCCTTACCGGTGAAGGCATCTTCTGCACAGATTCTGCTTCTCTGAAATTAACAGTATGGTGTCTGTTGGAAGTACTCCATACAAAGTCACCTAAATCCATCTATTTTTCTACTTTCTATGGATGCCCAAATCTTGTTTTGAAAGCTGTTAGGTAAAAGCCAAGATTATGAAAAGCTTTCCCAGGAGCAAGTAAACTTTATTAGTTATGCTTACAAAGATGTGATAACTCTAACCATCATAAAGGCTACGAGATTTCAGCACTGGCAAGCACAAAAAATGCAGGTGAGTAGGTATCAGTGGCTGTTAATGGATTGCTCAGCATAATGACAGAAATAAAATGTCTGATTAACAGTCTATTTTACCTATTTGATATGTGTCTAATGGCAGTCACCTTGACCACCTGGTTCTTGCTCATTTCCAGGATATTGATGCAAACACAGGCTTTGGACTGCGATTGCAATAATCAAAAACCTAAAGGCTCACCAAGTGGTTGAGAGCAAAGGGGCTGAAGAAGCTGTCAGACATTCCCACGTGTTGTCTGTGCTGTAATTGTTTCCAGTGGTCAGCAAAACCTGAAACAGAACCATAAGGTTTTAAAGATTAGGCTTAATGTCTCAGGCATAGTCTCATACATGATATGGCCCTTTCCTGGAACTCTGCAGCACTGAAAGAGAGTGATGAAGCAGAAGAATGGGCACGATGCCATTGCATCAGATGAAAGGGACACTGGTGGATATTTGCCATGGGAATACTTGACTGGAAAGCACTTGATCTACTGTCTGCTAGCTCATGGGAATGGAACTAGTAAACTTGGGAAACCTCAAATAAATTCCCATTGTATATATAACATAATCCAAAACAGAATCTTCTCGGGAACAATTGCTAATGATACTGGAAGTCATCCTTGTTTAGTGGAAGAAGAGACAATTTTCTATTATACATTTCAGTACGGAGTTTCATACTGAAAATTTTTACCCAATATTTACAAGATGGGAAGTCTGTCATTAGTGAAATCTTTTCAAGCACCAGCTTACCAGGGGATTACAAAAAGTATCTTTTAAATAGCCTGTTTCTGCCACCCTTGAAATGACATGAAGGACCTTTAAAATTACCTAGATGATAAATTACTGTTTCAGAAGAATTCTTGAATGAGCTCATCTTTGTACCCTATCCACCATAGTCATGGTTTCTGTTACAAACCAGATGAGCTGAACATTTACCTCAGATCTTTTTTCTAATTTATGAAACAAATGTGTAATAAAGACTAAGTTAGTTTAATATACAAGCTTTTTCACTGACATCCGAAACAATCCAATGATTTTGTCACTGTAGGTTCAGAGATGAAATTATTTTAAAATTCTTCCTTAGTCCAAAGTTCTCCTTAGCTGTAAAGTTTTTTTTAATCAATCATCTGCAGATACCTCACACTGAATAAGTCATGCATTTCTAAATAGCTTCCCTAGAGGGTTTTTATTCAGTGTTCAATAGAAACCATTAAGTCACTGGAATCAGAATACACAGCTAACATATTAAGAAGTCCAGAATAAAATAACTGAAGTCAATCTGTAAAGAATTTCTCTTTTACTTACTAGACCCCAAACAATGAATCAACGTAGACTAGTGAATGATATATCAAATACAGCTCATTTATAAGATACATATAAATACTTAAATAATGTGGTGTTGCAGTTGGGGACATGGAATATAATGAAAATTTTACATATGTTCATTTAGAAATTAAATCGATTGGTGTAAGTTTAATAACTTTTCTGTTATAATAACAGTTTAATAACAATATAATAATAATTTTTTTTCTGCCTTGGACATTTGCTCATTTTAGATTTTCTTCTCTAACCCTTGAAAGCAAGTTTCTGTACTCACTGTCTAAAACCCAGTATCTCCATTCAGATTTTATCTCAAAACATCTTTTTTGCTCACTTCTTTTACTTTCACAAGACATAGCCAGAGAATAATGTGTCTCAGCTGCCACAGAGTGCATTCCACCAAAAGAATGCACCCAAATTTGACCCAGGGAACAAGATACATGCCACAGTATGTAAAAACCTTAATACTGAGTTGCCAGAAGGGTATCTGGCAAGCTCCAAATTAAATGTCTTTTCAGACAACTCTAGCTACTCTGTTACTCCATAACCTTCCCATGGCCCATTACTTCTATGTACTTGGAAAAAAAAATCAGTTTTTTGGAAAGACAAGTCTTTTCACAATAAATCCAAGGTGCAGAGGAAACTCAGTTTTCCTATTTAAATTATGCTCAATTTTCATTCCCCTCTTTGTCTACATTCTTCTCCCTTTCCCTTTCTTTTTCTGTTCTTGGTTCCGAATGGATTAAAATTAAATTAAATCCTTTAGAAAAGAAGGGAGAAAAAAGACACACATACATGTCTTCTCAGCTGTTTTTTTAAACTCTCTCAGCCCTAATAAAAATACTCTATACCTCTGCATTGCAAAAAAACATTATTTTTGCTGTAGAAACACCACGTGCATGTTCTTAGACATGAGTCCTCTGTGCAAGATCTTCTCACACGTGGAAAAACAGATGACATTTCATCACTTTCATGAAGGAATAAATAGAGGAATCATGGAAGAGAAATCCACTGCTGTTCTTGCCTGTTTTTATGGTCACAGTTGCTGCTTCTTCAGCATCAGGGTTGTGCATGTTGATATTAATCATGAAAGTCATTTTCTTATATAGTTTTTACTCCAGTGTCTGCTGTATCAAATGTTTAAATTATTTCAGTGTGCCCTGCAGCTGTCACAAAGTTCCTACAAAAAGAGGAGAAAAACTCTTTTCCTAAACCTATCTCCTGCTGAACCTTACACAAGAACTGACCACTATCCTGTTTCAAGAATCATGGAATGGTTGAGGTTGGAAGGGAGCTTGGAGGCCATTCCAATCCCCCTGTTTGAGCAGGACAACTGGGGGCCACTTACCTCAAACCATGTACCTCCAGATGGCTTTGGAATTCCTCAAAGGATGGAGACTCTACAACCTCTGTCCAGCCTGTGCTAGTGCTTGGTAAAACCCACAGAAAAAATGTTTCCTGGTGTTCTGCCAGACCCTCCTGTGTTCAGTTTGTGTTCACTGCCTGTCCAGTCACTGGGCACCACTGAAAAGAGCCTGGCTCTGTCTTTACAGCCACCCTTCAGAGGTTTATTGATGATACATCAGTGATGATTTATTATTGATGATATCACTCAGTCTTTCCTCATATGAGAGGTGCTCCAGCCCCTTACCCATCTTTATGGTGCTTCACTGGTCTCTCTCCAGTATGTCCATTATCTGCAGGTAAGGATGGGTTCAAAGCAAAGCAGAGCCTGTGTTAAACACAATGGAACAAGGCAGAAAAACAGGCAGTGAAACAGAAGGCAAAAAAGCTGTGCAAATATAAAATATCAAAGATAATCTGTTACACCTTGGATTTTGTACATAAAGCCTTAGCACACAGGAATACAACTTGCCTGGGGCATGTTCTGTTTTGTTTCTGATGGGGAACAAAGAGGGAAAACCAGGCATTACAGAGAAGCAGGAGGTGGGAGAGAGCAGAGGTGTTTAGAGGAGCTGTGCATCTCTGGGTGCACATGTCCCTGTGTCTGTCTGGGGGTGCCTACAGACAGTGTCTGCTACTGCTGAGGCTCTGTAATCTGATGCAAACTGTTTCATATATTAAAAAGCTGTATTAGTAAGAAGATCTTTTCAGAAACAGACAGATGTGGAATCTATGCCAAAAAATGACATTGCAAAGGGATTAACTGTTTAAGCGGTCAAATTAAACACGACAGAAATAGTTAGCTTCCCTTGGCCTGTAGCTCCTCTGCATGAGGCAGCTTGTCTCAAGTTGCCAATAGCTCATTGCTGCTAAGGCTAGGAGACAGTAATGTCAGGAACTGGGACATTTCCCAGTCTCTCACTGTCTGAACTTATGCCTCATACCCTTATCTGTGCTGGGGCAGGATCCCCCAATCTCCCTGTGCCTAAACCTGCACCATAGCAAAGTGCAGCTCCCATGCAGCTCTTTCTAGAGCACTGTCCCAGCACTTGGCATGGACGTGTTTATTCTGGCAAAACTGAACTTCTGCTGCGTAATATGGGTGAGATAAACTACCCTGGTGAATTCAGAGTTTTGTCATAACTAAGTCCACAGCAGGGACTTCTGCTGACACAACACGGGATAACACTCATCAACTGATATTGTAGTTTGCAGTGGAAGTCTGACCTAAACCCAGGACTGGGACTTAGAACAGGCTTAGTAGTAGTAGTAGTAGTAGTAGTAGTAGTAGTAGTAGTAGTAGTAGTAGTAGGATTAAAGCCCTGGCTTGATACTTGATTCAGGATATCAGGAATAGAAATGGGAGAAAGCACAGGAGCAAGCAGAGGTGCTCCAGCCAGATCCACGGCTATCCCAACACTATTGTGGTGTTTCCTGTACATGGTTTTACTCTTTCAAAGCTCAGCTATTTTTGGACAGTTCTCCACAAGATTAATAAAAGATTATTAGCAGGTGTCAGAGAGCATTAGCTGGTTGGGGTTTTTTTCTTCTTTTCAGGAGGAAAAATCTGCTTTATAAACACCTACTTAGTTGCTTCAGTCTCAAGTTCCATAGCAAAGTATGCAAGATGTGTTTTAGTCCTAGATTAGCAATATCAATTTATAGTATAAAACAAATGAAGCTGCTCTCAAAGTCAGCCCAGTCCTTCCAAAGACTATACCTGGCCCCTTCTCCTTCCCTGTTGTCCAACTATTACAATTTTCCCAACCTCTGCATTCATGCATCCTGCCACTTCACTGCTTGCTGCACCGGGGCATGGCCTCTCCCTGGGATTAACAAATGCCCACACTGCCATCATTTTTCTCCTTCCAACTGGGATAACACCTCCCCAGCAAACCTGACCCGAGCTGCACATTGCCTGGGCTGCTCCTGCCACAACCCAATGCCAGGAGTTTTGAACAAGTGTGTCTGTAGCTTATCAGAGGTATGTCCTGGCACAGCTCTTGGAGCACCATGAGTCAGATTATTCAGACTGAGTCACTTACAATGGCTTCATAACCACAGGAAAGAGTTCTCCTTTCCACCCCCATTCCACCTCTCGGTTGCAGTGATACAGAGCAGTGTTTTAGGATAGATATGGGCATTTCCCTGCTTGTCACATAAGGTATCCTAAATGGTTCACTGACCCTACTCTGCACCATATAGAAGCACTGTGCCAGAGAGATCAACTTTAGTCTGCCAGACTTTTTACTGCTAAAACCTCCTGCAGTTCCCAAGCAAAATGCCAGAGATTGTTAAAGGCCCTAACTAATGAAAATTGGCTTTGCAACCACCATAAATTGGAAAAGGGACAACGAATGAGCTGGCAACACTTGCTGCTGATACCAGGTTCTGAAAAATAAAGGCATTTGCAGAAGAATTGTATGACAATGAACACACATTCTCACACAGAGCTAAAGGGAGACACTGAGGTACTCACCAGCACTCCCAAGGAATGAGATCTGGGGCTGTAAAAGACCTATTTAGAAGAACACCAGCTCACAGCAAGCTAGTCCATAAGGAATTATTAGGAAAGAAAAAACTGAGAACTATCCTGTGCCTATATTTTAACACCATGTACAATCCTGGTGTCCTACATTGCAAAACTAATAGAACTAGAAAAGATGCATAAAAGGGTACCAAAAACTGGCCAGTCCTGTGCAGTGGCAGGGGCAGAAAGGTGAGCTGTGTATGGCATGACCCCCTTGCTATCAGTGGCATCAGAGGCACAGCGTAGCTCCTGCTGGACCCCTGATCAGCCTCTGCCTTTTGGGGTTTTTAACATGTAAGTCTTTCACGGAGTAAATCCGCATGGCCTTGAGACAAAATGTCAAGAATCTCTGAAAGAGCCAGTCAACACAGCTGGAAAAAATGTTCTGGGTAAGGAATTGCAGGCAGTAGGAGTGCTGAAGTGTAGTTAGATTAAACTAGAGCTGTTCTGAGCAGACTGACAAAAACATGCCTGCACAAGCAGTATCTTCAGTATCATTCACAAAGCTGCTAGTGTCAGTCAAGTTGACTTTAGCCAAAATAATCATGTATTTTTTCTACTTTTATCTAGATTTACAAAAATAGCAGCAGCTCTAATCTGCTACAATGTCTATCTGGAAGTCAGCTGGACAAACAGGCGGGGATTCACACATGTAGTCCCTGGAGCTGCATCCAAAGACTGGTGAGCTACAGCAAACAGAGCAGCTGCAGAGCCTGTCATGATCCAGGGGCTGCCCAGGTGTCAGATGGCCAAAGTACTAATACAGCAAATTGCTGGAAAAATGCTAAGTACAATGCACCACTGATTCTGTGTTATTTGTGCCACATTTCTCATTCATGGTGTCATGTCTGACTATTGCTATAGCTTTGATCATAGAGGGACCTGGCAAAGGACCATTCTAACTACAGTTTGGATTGTTCTTTCTGAGAGCAGCCGCAGCATGGTTGTATCTCCCTGTGCAGGTTGCCTGCTTGCCACGTGTTACCCTTATATATAGACATATGTACATACCGATTAATAAGTTAATTTAACACAAGAATTTGATGGTGAGACAGAGCACCCCAAGAGGAAAGCTCTTTCCTGTTGAGATAAAGCAGTTACTCTGTTAGCTTAAGCCAGCAGAGACTTTTTTTACGTTACCCAGAATTGCTTAGACTGAGATTTTCTGAACATCTATGCATTTGAAAAAGACTAAACTATTTGAAAGGAGCTATTAGCATGCATGCTTTACCTTCACTTCTTTTTCATGTTAGCTCTTATGGAAAAATACCAGATTTTGATATGAACATCTGTTTCATGTTTTTCTAAATGTGAGCTTAGTATGAAAATTAACCCCTGAATTTTTGGTTTCAGCATCTTTCTAGCTCTGCAGAGTGCATTCAGCAGCCTTGTCTTTCTAGTACTGCTAGGAACTCAGCTCAGCCTATGGCTATGTTGTCTTCTGAAAATAATTTGGCCAACACTGGATGTGTTCAGATGTTTAATGACCTTATTTTTCAATTAGTCTCCATTAACACTTGCCAGTTGTTTTTGCTGAGGCACTCCAAGAGAAGTAACTCAGCTCTCAGTCTCGGGCAGCCTAATTTAACTTTTATCCCAGGAAAATGCAAGGAAATAACAACCATATTTTCTCTTTCCAGAAATGTGTCTTGGTTACCAATAGGCCCAGAAGGTGTTTAGCAATTGTGAAACCACTGTAGAGAGCACAAGTCTGAGCTTGATTTAGTGGGCAGTTTCTTCTCCCCACCCCAGAGGATGAAGGCACCATCATATTTTCATCTACCAAAACAATTTTCTTTCCTGGAAATTTAGGGTACATTATCTAAAGGTAGTGACAACTGGCACATGTCCTCAAATGCAGGAGTTCCTTTCAGTGTGGGTGAGCACCCAAAAGCCAGAGGATTTTCTGAGTTACCCAAACTCCCACACCAACAAAACCAGACCTTTGGTACTTCCTGCTTCAGGCTGGCTCAGGAATAGCTCGAATGTGTTTTCTTTTTGACAGACCAGCAGCTCCCATTTAGGGTTAAAGGGGATATACAAGGGGGTAGAAGAGCACTAAATAAGAAGAAAATATTTCCTTCACATTAAACTCTTCAGAATGCTTGACCTTGACCTGGGTGAGTTTCACATACAATTCATCTCTCACGGGTTCGGCTATCTGTGATCATAACAAGGTTCTGCTTCAGCTTATGAAAACTGTGGGTATTTTATTCTGTTACCACAAGAAGAAACATTGTCACCAGAGTGAGACAGTTTTGCACACTTTTGCACTGAGAACCTAAAAATTCCAGTATTGACATCTTTCGAAGCTGCTAAGACACTTTTAATTTCCCCTTCAAACATATCGATGATGTACAGGGCTTGCTTTTAATACCTGTTCATGCATTTTTTTTTAACGTGCTACCATTGTATTTCTGAGGCCATCAGTGACATCCAGTGGCCAACTAGATTAAGCCTAGACATGTTTTATAGACATCTGCCTGCTGTTTTTCTTAGGAAAAAAATCAATATAAAAGTTAAACCTGCAGTTGACTACTTTAGCTTAATTCTTTCTCAGGTGTGATGGGAATCTTCCTAGAGAAGACTCTCAGGACTGGATGTTCACTCTGTTCCCTCCCTTTGAGATGGTGAACCCCATGGGAGGCACAAGGACATGATTCCAGCTCTGTGTTCTGTGCCAGTATCAGTCAAAACTGAAGCTGCAGTCTCTCTGGATTTCAATTGGTGCACAACTATAGAGTTTTTGGTTTTGATGAAGGCAGACATGAATCTAAATATATATGTGTCCTGTCCTCTCCATTACAGTAACAAGATTTCATTTTTACCAGTTTATTTTAAATGAGCTACTCTAAAAGCAGTTGATAATAAAGGCAAGGGAAATACAAATGTTTATTCAGCCGAAGTCATCCATCTGAATAAAAAATGGCTGTGAAGCACTACAGAAGTAAAAAATGTTAATCATGCTGTATCCAACAGAAATGTACAAATAAAATTAGATGTGATAGCAAATCTTCAATACTGAATTTTCAGCTTCCTTGCAGTGCGTGACTGTGTCATTAACTCAGTTACACAGCCTTTATTGGGTTACAGAGGGGCGTTCTGGAGAAGCTGGTGAATGATGATCAGCCCCTTCAGTGGACACAGCACAGGGGGGTTGTATCTGGCCCTGGCCACCATTGTGGGTGGTGGAAGTGCATGTCCAGCCCCGGACACCCCCTCCTCCTGTCCCTTCCTGGGGGCTGGGGGCACTGAGCTCAGAGAGGTGGAGTTGCCTCATCCCCTGGTGAGTGTGTCACAAGTGGTGAAAGCGGATGGGGCGATATTTGCTCTGCCTAGCCCATGCAAAGTACAAAACTATTATCTTTTCATTGGTAAAAGATCTCTTTAAATAGAGAAGAGTATGAAAAGAATAGAAGTTGAGGACCAAAACTTTTGGTTTGCAGCTCCTGGAGCACAGGGAAGTCAGTTGCTGGTTTAGCAAAGTACAGACAATAGTGCCATGTTTGCTCCCATCGTGTTCCAGCACCAGTAGTAGTCATTGTGCTACTCACACATCTGTTTTGTGGTGCCTCCCATCTTTTAGTAGACAGGCAATTTTCCTGTGACCTGCTTCAATAAACTATTATGTCTGCACTTTGCAAAAAAATTAAAGAGCTAAATGCAGTGCTCTGGAAAAGGACATTCATGCCAGCTATTACCATTGTCATATTTGTGATTTATTTTCCCCCCATTATCCTTTTTCCACAGCTGGCACAAACTAAAGAAATGAGGCTGCTTATGAAAAATAGTTGCAGTCATCAGAAACAAGGAGAAAAAATAATAAATTCCAGAACTCTAGTTTAGAATAAAGTGGCTCAATTCTGGGAAACATAGTATAAGTATGAAGTAGCAGTGAACAAAAACTAAATGTCTGTTGCTCATTAGTCCACCAGATAATGAATTAACAATACTTCATGGATTAGGGCATGCAAGGATGGACTCTGTGCTCATCTGTACAATTGACAAGGGGGAAGAGCATCAGTGAAGCTAAAATTTACTCCCTATTTATGTTGACACTGTCAGAGAAGGAACCACCTTTTCATTTACAGCACTTTAAATTACTTTAAATACATAAATAATATGCATTTAATTGGTCAAGAAAAGCCAAACCCAAACCCATGGTTTCAAAAGTTTACACATTTAAAATGCACTAAATAGACTTTAATTTCAAAGATAACAGATGCTTACTAAGCTTCCTTGATTCTTGCCAAGGACAGGCTGACTTACATGACAGGCACTCAGAGTAAATATTCAACTTCTCCTTGTAGGCGGAAATTTTTCATCATCTCAACAATCATAGGTACACTTCTGCCTCCACTCTTTCCACAGTAACCAGCAGCCACTGAAATGGCAGCCTTGTGCCCCTGGCTGTCAGTGAGCAATAGTGAGGGATTGCAACTTAAATGCTACACTTAAATACTTGCAGAGAATTTATATATATATTTATATATATATATTATATACTATATATTATATAGTGCCCAAATATACTTTTTTTCATGCCAAGCACTGGTTGAGAAACAGCACTTTAATGAGTCTGTTGAAGGTGTCATTACAGATATCAGTGTTCAATTCCAGGGTGTGAGTGCCTTCATTTCTTTCAGTGGGAGACCCACAGCTTCCTCCAGTTTCACAGCAAAGACAAAGGGCAAAGCTTGCGAAGCTGCTGCAAATGAAATACAGAAAAATGTTGCAGATCATTTCTGTAGTAATTCCCTCAGAAAGCCAGTAATGCATTTAGAAACTTGCAATTATACATGCAAGGCATCGTTACTGGCGACTAGCACCGCAATGAAAGGCTGTACAGTTGGTATTGCGGTCGCTGACAGCTTGCTCTGTTCTGCTATATGGTTTCCTTTTTATGTATCATGTAAAGATACTTTGATGGTGTTTCACCACTGTAATACACAAACAGCATTTTCTATGAAGCAGAAAATTAAAATCAAAGGTGGATACCCAAAGGCATTGAGAAAGTATGTTAGTGTCTTTATTTATGCAGTTATTTAAAGAATCTCTCATAAGAAAACTGGCATAGCTAAGTCAAGAGTACTTGTTTGGATAGTTGAGCTCAAGGCCTTCCACTCACTATCAGCTACATTTCAGCTCTTTGCAAGAAGCTTTTGCTCTATGTTTGCTTTGAACAGTGCTGATAACCCACATTTAAAAATGCCACTTCTTCAGTCAGTGTGGAGCATTTGCTAATTTCTTCAGGGAAAATAATCATACCTGCATTTCGGAAATCTAACTTTCAAAAGGCCCCTTTGCACTTCTAATGATGGGTTTCAGGTCTGCTAAGCTCCTTCTCCTTGTTGAACCCATTTTCATTAACATTTCCTGGCTCCACAGAGAGCTGATCACAGCCCTGCCAGCACTGTGTTTCCATCTAAGGTTTGAATCAGTTTTGGTCTAGATTAGAGCAATTATGGAATTAATTATTGGCTGTACAGCTGTTCTCCCACAGCCTGCCAAAAGGCAGCCTAGCATACAGTCTTCCCAGCATAAAAAGCTGGTGACAAAGCAAACCTGGTGTGCTTAGTCTGATACAGACACAGCAACTCCCATCACAGAGCCAAACCAGAGTTACAGAAAATGCTTGCCAGGAATGCTGCCATGCCCCCGGCATGCCTGACCCTCTGCAGGACCCCACTTTGGGCAGGAGTTGTGAACACACCTCTGGGATCTGTAACATGTAATAGCTGAGGATCAGAGATGCAGAGAAGTCTGTACATAAAAAGCTTTTGTCCCCTGTTTAGGCCACCAAATCCTCTATCCAGTTATCCCAACACTGAACCTGCTTCATCAGTTGTAGAATTATTTCTCAAGTGTGTTGTTTGTACTTGTGATCCTGTGCATTTCAATATGCCAATATAAACTCCTCTTTGGTCCACTGCTCTTATTGACATGGACACATTTTCTCTAAGGACTACAGGTAAAATTAGCAATATTTCAGCCTAACTGATGGCACTTTCCCCTTTCCATCTGCTTCCCTACATCCTGCCCAACCACCAGCCCACACCATCTCTCATGTGCTTCAGCAGAGGGTCGATTATATAACAAATATCTTTCAAATATAAAATATATATAAAATATCTTTTAAAAGCCTGAACAATAATGAGTGTCCTTGGAAATTCTTGCTCCAGCATGGTCCAGCATGATTTAATTTTACTTGCAAGATTTGCTGCTGGGCAGCTGCTGCTCTCAAAACCACGTCTTGCCTGCTTCCCTGCTTGGCATAGGTACTATGAACTAACCAAGTGAATTTAAATGTTGGTTTAATCTTTGAGGATTTAGTTGATTTCCAGCTATGTCACCTCTGCTTACAAACTGATGAGCCATGCTGTGCTTCAGGTTGCATGGAAACTGAAGTGAGGTGCCAGGAGAAGAAGTGAGGGCGGTCTGGGACGAGTGTGTGCTGTCTTGGGGCGGGCAGTGAGGCTGCACCATCCTCTAAGCTGGCTGCCAAGCTGGCACCAATGAGGTTTTCCCCCAGCCCCACAAGCTGCCCATAGCCAGGGAGGGACACAGCTGCCCCTGCCCCAGAGCTGGTGCTCCTGGGGTGCCAGGGCTGCTGTGGGCACAGGCTGCCTGGCCCTGCCCCAGGACAGGAGCACACAGGAGCTCACAGCTCCTCTGCAGGTGTGAGATGTGGGCACAGACCTCACGTGTGGCTCTTGATTGCACTTCCCTGGTTCCTTTGCTTTAATCAAAACAGCAAACATGCACCTCTTCCTGCTAAAACCTGGTAGAAGTGGCAAGCAACTTTGATGCTCTAAGAAAAATTCAAGAGCCTGTGAGACAAAACACAGCTGCCATGCAGAAGCAAACTGGGCTGAATTTAAAGCTGCATCTTGAACAAAAGTCATCTGCAATGGCTACAGTTCAGCAGAGCTCTCCCTACAGCTCTCACCAAAGACATCATCTCAACCCATAATCCCCAAGGCAGCTCAGTTTAAAAGCATCCAATGTGCTGCATGCTATTGTCGCCACTGGAGACTTGGAGAACTTGAGGCCTACGAGGATGAGTCAGAATTTCAAAGATAGCACTAATTCTCCATTGTTGTGCTTGCAATTTGCAATTCATTGGATTACATAAATCACCCATTAGCAACCCGAAACATTCCCACATTGCTTCAGAAGCCAACCACACCAAGGCTTCTGACATTTGAATAGTGAATCACTTGTGTGCTATTCAAAAAGCAAAACAATATTTTGAAGAAATGGCAAGTAATTTTGGGCACATAGACTGGATAATTTTTAAAAATCAGTAAGCCAAAAGAAGAACTTGTTGTAGTTAATACTTTCAGCCTGAACATCTTCAAAACCAAATCCCATAGCCAGGTGTTTGCACTCTGACTATCCTCCTCTCAACAGCTTTACTCAACAGGTAGCACAATGGTTGGGATTTTTTTATTTTTATTATTTTGAGGATTGTTTTCATCTGGAAGAATTATATTAGGTATAAAAGCAGTAATAAGATCTTTTTGGAATCATATATTTATTTTCTAATGAGGTATGTTTCTACAGTTATCATGCTCCTCTGTAGGTGAAATCTGAATTGGCCCTGTAATATCTGTGAAACTGCTTCCATGTGGAACCCTCACTTTGCTTTCAGCTTTCAGTGACTTTGAGTAAGTTGCCCAGTGGCTCCCTGCCAATCTGAAAGTCTCTGAGGATCATTTTGGAAGCACAAGTGCTTTTGGTTTCAGTAATAGACAAGGCAGAATCTAATTAACATTTTTGGATATTTATTTATACAGCATAAATGGGTATAACACTGTGTATGATGCTGTTGGTGTTTTATTCCCAAAATGCATCTTAGAAATTCAGAGCTTTCCCCCTCCTACAATGAAGCCTGCATGTTGCAGAAGCAGAGAGAAAGAAATGAGATTTTTGGAACCAGATGATCTTTCCAGTCCCTTCCAACCCAAACCATTCTATGATTATCAATAACTCAGCTACCAAATTTCACTCCTCTGGTACATATAAATCTGAAGTGATCTGAATGGCTTCAGCTGAGTCACTCCCAGCCATATCTGACATTGGAATTTTGCTTCTCAGTGATGTTCATCAGCTGCTTTTCTACCAGTGCTCTTCATTCCAGGCACAGAGACAGGACCTCACACCTCCACCCAGGGCATGGGACCTGCAATCTGAGCACAGCTGCTGCTGTCCAGGAAAACACAACAAGCTTTTGAAGAGGTGTGTGCTCAGGACTGGATGTGCAGCCCAGCACTCCTGGCCCAAGCAGCCAAGGTCACAGGCGAGGTCTGTAGGTGGTAACACCTCCTTTCAGTGGGTGTTTGTGGTGGAGGACTGGACAACCAGGCAATTAACCCTGGGGTTTGCTATTGTTGGTTAGCTGAGTGGTTGGGGTTTTTTTTTACATCTCTGAAGAATGTTAAAAATTTGCAAAGCAGAACTGGGCAAAGAGTTTGCTGGAAAAAGAAGAAAATTATGGGAATGACCAGATGTTAGGACTGAATTTTCATCTACCCCAAAACAAGCAAGAATTAAGTTGGATAGAATTCCTTCTTTGGGGCCAGACAAGTTTCATTCCAACTGAAGTACTTAGGGTTTATTTTCTATTTTGAGTGGAATTACTTCTGGCTAGATTTTGTCAACCTGATTTTTTTTTTTTTTCTAAAACAAACTACCTGAAAACTTCATCCACCTCAGCTGTAGAGGTCACTTTTACACAGAACAGCTCATTGCAGAGCAGTGGAAGTTCATCTATCATTTCTCCCCACCAACATAAGAGAAATGGTGGATCCCACCATGCCTGAGATGTGTGAGTCTGAGGAGGTGTGAGCACAGACTCTTGTAGGGTGATCAGCAGGGCTGGGCATCCGCTCCTGCCCCCTCACTTGTTTTTTCAGTCATAAAATACTGCACCATTTTCACTGATCTCAGATAGAATAATCTCTCTCTCTAATCCACAGAGATTCTGGGACTGAAAAGCAAAGGTAGGAATTTTTTTCCTAACAACCACTCACAACCAGTCTGTTCTCATTAGCATGCTTAATTAATCACACTCTCTCTTCTGAGGTTTACTAATTTAGTAAACGCATGAGATTGCATCATTAGCTTGAGTAAAGGGACACCTGACCCAATTTTTTTTTCCTAAAAAATTACTGTGAGCATGTATGTACAGAAAATAGGCAAACACAAAAAATACACTGAATACACAACATTTTCTTCTTCACCAGATAATACACTGCCCTAGTTGTCATTGTTGTACAAAAATATACAAAATCAGCAGACATGCAGAAAGAGTTCATTCTCCTGCAATAAAGTTGCTTCCTACTAAACCTATTACTAAAGAAAGGAATCAATCCTGACTGATGATGGCAGGAGACACAAGAGTGAGTTGTACTCAAAGCCCACCAGGGAGAATGATCACCTCAGCGGTGATTCTTTGTGCTTTGCACTCCAGAATGCCTCCACAGGCACTGATTACAATAAACCAAATATTGGTTGTGCTTGCCACACCACGTCAGATAGCAGGTGCATCTTAAAAGACAAGTAATTATAGCCCTCCAAGATTATTAGATTAGCAAAAATACAGCTGCAAAACAACATAGAAGCAAATTTAATTACCATGCTAATTTTCTCTTGGTATGAGAAATGCTGACTATACTCTGTGGTTGTTTACTTTATACAAGTCTTGCCACTACTACTGTTTAAGTTAGTAAAGCATTTAAAAACATGGAACTGCATTTCAGATGTGAAGTTTTATGCTGGAACAGCCTGTGTGTATTATGCAGTCCTAGGATCTTAAAAAACTAACTTTCATCCTCTTTAGGGCAAATAAAAGCTGGAGGTGTTAAGCACTAGGTAGAATACAAATATATTTGTTCAAAATGTGTCCCCTCTTCTGTTAAGAACTTCTGAAGTTTTTAATAATTGATACAAAATGAAATAGTTTTGTGAAAAATTTCTCCTTTGCCAATTAGCATTTTAGCATTGCTTATAAAAGAGTCTTTCTAATGAAAGGATAGAAGGAATCAGCAGGATAATCACTAAGAAAATGCTCAGACTGGGCCCAGACCCCTGAATTTACTGACACTTCGACTAAGGAAAAGTGAAACTTGCCACTGAGACCTGCAGGATTTCAGTCATTTACTCTAACATCAAAACTCCACAGTTCCTCATATCTTCAGTGTCATGGGATCAAAGTTTAAAAAGAAAAAAAATCAAGAAAAGAGCATCTATGCTTACTTTGCTGCCCCATAGATGTAGACAAAACTGCTGATGGGAGACTGGAAAACACCATTCCTCAGGTACCAAAGGAGACATTGGATCAGGTCCCCTAAAAGACACCTCCTTTGAAACATCAGAAATATCTACCATTCTTTTAGAAGAACATACATTTTTTTAGGCTTTTTTTTTTTCCTGTTCTGTTTTAGAGATTAATATTAGTACGTCTTGTTCAGTTTCTATTTGCTTTAGATAGCTACAACTACCTTTAATTTTCATTTGAGAATATCTGCTGCAGCTGGGACTGGTATTCAGATGCAATGTACTGTGCAACATAAGCCTTCTCGAAACAATCTGCCCTCAGATGTTCATGAACAAGTCCCATTGAACCTGGCACATAACTTCACCTTATAAATTGGTTTTATCAGCAGAATAATGTTTCTCTATAAACTGTTCTGGATTTCTAGAGCAAATGTAAAGTGCTATTTCTGAACAGTAATGCTATTTCCTCCACGAAAGTAGAATATGCTTCAATTTTTGGCAAGAAACTCCCTCTCTACCCTGGGATACATTGCATGAGTAAAAGGAAAAAGCCATTATGAACTGAATACTCTAAGAAAGAAAGAAAGAAAGAAAGAAAGAAAGAAAGAAAGAAAACTCTCCTCCTGCTTGCAAACAGAAGATTGGTTCATTTGAGCATGCTGAGCAAAACTTGCCACAAAGTCCTTTGTGCCATCAGCATGAAAGGAATCCTTTGCCCAGGCGGGAGATTAGGGTGGCCAGCAGGAATCCCTGCACCCGAAATTCAGATCAGAATGGGTAAGTTCATGGGAAGTTGGGATTTTAAAGGGATTGTTCTGATGATGCCAAAAGAGCAGCAGGAACAGCCAACTCTACAGGTCCATCCAAATCTCAGTTTTCTCTCTCAGTAAAGGTACACGGAGGGAACAGAGCGGGAGGGGCTGGTTTTGCTGCCCTTCAGGAGCTGTTATTTCAGAGTGAACCACAAAGGTGCCAGCAGGTACATCAGGCACCCCAGCTGAGACCCCCAACTGCAGCACCTCCCTCCCCTTCGCACCAGCAAACCCTGCGAGGCTGGCGCTGGCGCTGGCGGCAGCTGAAGGCTGCGGTCTTTCACAGCACAATCCATGCATCAATCTTCCTTACAGCGGGGTCTTATCTTGGCTCCCAGAGCCGCAGTCAACTCCAGCACTGAGAAGGGCACCGGGGAGAGGGTGCGAGGCGCGGGGGCCGCAGCTGCCACTCCCCTCCTGTGCCGGCAATTGTGCCGCCACCTCGGGAGCGCTCCCGGCCGCCCGGCCCGGTCAAAAGACCTTTGAATTAACCTTTTCACTGGAAAAGAGATTGTGGCCCTATAGAAAAGTATGAATTCAGAGCAAAGCCTTTCTGCAGGATTAGTCCATTAGAAGCAAAAGAGAAAGGTTTTTTTGTTGTTCTGCAAAATATAAGTGATTACGGGATTTAAAGGGGAGGAAAAAATGGTCTTTTTATAGTGGGGAATATCAGTGGTGGAACAATGAATGCTCTTATCCTCTGCCTAAGTCCTTGTACTGCCCTTATCTCCACCCCATCAGCCTGGCTGCCAGGAGAGTGAGCTAAGAGAGATAGAGTAACCACTGTCCTGTGTGGTCCTTCCCTCCTTCCTGCCTCCAGAGAAAAAGGTGTGGGAGAGATGGGGATCTGCTTTGCCGTAGCTTTTTTAGAGAAGGGGGAGGGCTGTGCTCCCATTTTATATCAGAGGAAAAAAAGTCACCTGATTCCCAGAGTTTCTTCTTGTTTTCTTTTTGACATTTTTTGGTGGTGTTTTTCTTCTCCCATCCCCTTTTTTTCCAAGTTTTCCCAAGTCAGTTATTTGCCCCATTAATAACCAAAGCACCACCAGCTGTTCATCTCACCTTTGGGAGAACAGTAAAAGACTTATTTTGTGGATTTATCATCACCTTAAAAACAAAGGATTATTATGTATTGTGTTTTTAAGAGATTCATACACATGAGATTAGGTACAAAGGATTTTTTTTTTTAATCAGTTAATTGGGGAGTATTTTCAATCTGGTGAAAAATTTGAACAATCTTAAAAGAGCAATAATTTTTTCCTTCCCAAGGGCTGAAGAACCACACTTAATAAATAGGAAAACTCCACAGTATCTGGTAGAAAGAGAAAAGTGAACACCTCTCTTTTAATTCATCATACAACCTTAAAAAAAGGTGGGGTTCCTATAGGCCCCATAGTAACTAAAGGTAAAAGGATTCCAAACTTCAGACCTTTCAGTCCTTACGTCAAAACTCTTCAGTCCAGACCTTATGATCAGACTTTAAAATAGATTCTGATTTTTGTTTAGACGCCATCTGGCCAAAGAAAAATAGCCAACTGTTTCAGCTCTTTTTCATTTTTTTTTTCCTTTTTTCACCTCATCCCAAAAATATATTTTGCGAGCAGCATTCCACTTTTCATCCCTAAGTGTCAAATATGATATAGGACTTTTAAATATCCAGTGCATGTTCTTTACACATAACAAAGTTTGTGTAATCACATGCTCGCAGCAGTAAAATTCCATATTCCTTCTCTTTACAGATGGTGCAGTAATTATCATTTAGCTCTCAGAATATAACTCAGGGTGTGGAAAAGACACACAAAGTTTACATGCATGCTAACCTACCCTTTTACAGAATTTCAAATGTAACCAGTTTTTTGGTTGTATGGTCACATTAAAATTCCCCTTTTGCAACACTTTATACAAAAAACAAACACCTGGATTCAGAGTTTCCTAAAGGAGTCATCTGAAAATAGGTACTTTCTGCCAAAATGTCACAAAGATTTATGTGCTTACATTCATGGATTAAATTGAGGACAGGTGGGAGAACATTCATGTATGAGAAGGAATGATAGCAAATTTATGTGTAAAATAAGGGGGGGGAGGAGGGTAGTTATTATGATTTCTGGTGGTTTAGATAAAACAGACATAGGTTTTGTAAAAGGGAAGGTACCATGCCTGGAAAGCCATCCTTCAGCAGTGAAATAATTACCTATGGGATTGTGTTTCCTTAAAGTGAAGAGTGAGGCATTCTGGAATTCCAAACACTCTGTCTCAGCCACCAGCATGGCACTGAATGGTGCTGGGATGCTGCACGGGGCAAGGGAACAGATGTCTGTGGGGCGGATTCATGGTGCACCCACACGGGGCAAGCAGGCACTGAAACACGCAGCCGCTTCCCTTCCCTGGCCAGGGGAATTGTGCCTCTCCCAAAGACACCCCCTCCCACCTTAGAGGAGAACTGAAGGGTCACTGCTCTTCCCTAGAACCCCTCAGACGTGGTGGGCTCTGAGGATTCTGCAGAAAGCCCCAGAACAGGGGAGCACCAGTCCAACACCTGACACCAGGGCAGAGGAGACTCATACCAAGTAAGCTGCAGTGAAAGCCACAAGATTGTTGGGGTCCCTCCCCTGCCGTGTAGCCCTGGGAGAGGGGCCCTGAGGGCACAGACACGGGGCTTCCCTGCCCCTGCTCAGCCTCGTTCCCATTGGTTGGTTTGTGTTCCCTGCGCGGGCAGAAGGACCCTTGGTCCCGTGACTGGAACAGTTCCTGGGCAGAGCTCCGGCCATGCGGCTGGAGAAATAAACATCTCTGAAACAGCTAGCAAGAATCTGTCTGTCTATATATATTTCCTTTCCACGGGACTCCTGGTTTGATATATGCGTGTTGCAGGATCCCCACTGCAACACAAGATCACCAGGCTGTTTGTGGAAATTTGGTTTTAAAGCTGATTCTTATTTCAGACACTTTTCTAATCCCTAAGTAGTCTTGAAGCAGGACCACATCATCCCTGGCGTGCTGGGAAGGGATGCTGGATTCTGACCAATTTCTTATCTGGACTTTAGTGGAGGTGGCGGTGGTGGCATCCATTAAAAGTCTGTATTGGGTCTGGCTACCAAAGCTGGGCCATGCAAACCCAAAACAAAGTCCTGCTGTGTTCAGGTCCTATATTAGACACTTTCAAACTAAATTTTACACTGAAGAAAACTGTAACATATCTCAATAATCAGCCAAGCCAGCTGTAGTTCAAGCCTCTCTAAAACACCATCCCAACTATTATTAGGATCCATAGCTAAGATACATTGTAAATCAAGCTATTCAGTGCTCACTAAATTCCTTTTAGAATAAAATTAACTTGATTCCAATCCATGCACCCAAAGCTGGCTGTGTATTCATTATCATTCCTTTAAAACAGTGATGTAATGAAGATCAACATATTCCCACCTTTTAAATCATAGAGGATGATTACATTAAAGCAAATGAAAACTGAAGCATATTGACAAGATTTGGGGGGGGGGGGTTTCCCCCTCTGCAGGAAATGATTGTAGAGGTAGGCAGTCTAGTGTTTCACAGAAGTACTGTGTTTTATGTAAATAAATACATAGCTAGGAACAGTCACAGAGGTTAAGGGGCATCTGTAAAGAGAAAACTATGATTCCTAGACTCTGCTAAATTTATTTAGTAGAGGGACTAAAGAACGTTTCAGACTGGGCTGTAAGGTGCTAATAGCACAACCAGATAAATGTTAGCTTCCCAAGTCTGGATGCCAGAAGAAACTGTAAATGGCTAAGAGCTGACACAAAATTCTTCTATCCAAGAATAACATGTTATTCTGCACAAAAAAAAAAAAATAAGGTATAGAGTATTATATCTCAGTATAACATTGATGTATTATTCTTTCTCAATCTCTGGCCTTCAGGAGGGTGCAGTGTTATTGTTCTATATTAATCCTCCCATGCATAAATTTAGCTTTAAAATTGTTAAGTGGAAGCCATCAACCTATGCTTCAAAATTTAATATTTATTTTTATTCACTGTTGCCTACAATTACTTCTTAGAAATTTAAAGCTGAATCAGATTTCCTCTCTGAATTTATTTTTCCTGTATCACACATGCATAAAGATTTATCAACATGGAGCACTTGCATGTTGAACCACCAGAATTGCTTTTCTGTCCAGAACTGAATTAAATTATTTATACAGAGACAGTGACCTTTGGATTAGGCCTTAATTACAGCAACACTTCTGCAAGCAAAACAGGTTGAATTTAGCAAGCTTATGATTGATAATCACTAATAACAACCTGTTCACTATTAGTTTAACAGCACGCTTCAGGAGACGCTCCAGACACAGGGGCATTTCTGACTCTTCAGCTACCCTGTAACTACAGAGTTTGATGCCCGACCATAATAAGGGTAACACTGACTCATCTGGATCTGTCTCTGAAATTTGAAAGAAAGGTTATTTTAAAAACTGTGTCTAGTCATTCATCCTGTGAGGTACAACTGAAGCTTCTAGAAATTCATTATTCGGCAGATAACATGGAGTTTCCTGGCTACAGTTCACTGGTTTAGCAGAGCCTCTGGATGTACCTTAGACTAACATGTTATAGCCATGTTGTTTGCAAATCCTTTGAAAAGTGGCTGATTCAATGTATGCTCTTTTCCCAGCAGGACGTTAAATTTTGGTACCTATTTACATGGTTGGATCAAATTCTGTCCCCATTTTCACCTGTACCACCACACTGAAACCAGTGGAAATAGGCAAGTGGAAAAGAAAGCAAATGTAAAGTGAGGTCACTGCTCCCTTTTATTCAAAGATAAGAAGTGTTCACATAGCAGCAGCCTTGGGAAACAATCCATTTTAGACCAAATTAGTCCCAGTGGTAATGTTGATTTTTAGCAACTGTGTTACACCAGGGATACATTTAATTCCACTGTTCTTTGTTGTTCTCATTAAGAAGTCACATTATGTCACTCAGTCTGCATGCAAAAGTATCATTACTGTTATTTAATTACTTTGTTTTTGTAAGAAAAACTACCCGATTGGGTTGAGTATAACCAGCAATGTGGCCAAATTAAAGCTGTGCACTCCAACCCAAATATTTTTTGCTTTGTTTCTGCACATGTAATTGCATGTAATTTTTAGTTGCGTACAGAATTCTTATGATAAAACTCCATTAATCACAAATTCATCAATGCAGCAAAAATACATCCCAAGAAATGGAGTATAATGTTACAAACATAAGACATGTTTTAGGATGGAAAGAGGCCAGGATTCCCATCTTCATCTATCCCCTAATGTTACATAAATGACTAAGTCATCATATCCGCGGTTTTCACATGGAAATATAAACACCACTGAAATTCCATACACTATAAATGGCTATGACTCTTGAGCTTAAAATTACCAAGAGAACCATAAGAACAGCGTGCACAACATCCACTGAAGGATGAGAGCAGCCAGAGCAGTGCTGGCAATGGGTGCTGTTCCTATGGGGCACTAGTTGCCATCCAGGCTCCCACCCCTGGCTGTGCTGTCACCTTCCCTGCGCCCTCACAACACAGGTCGCTTCAGATCTCAGGCCATTCGGTGCTCCCCAGCTCCTGAAGTGGTTTTTGTTATGCTTCTGTCACTCAGATTAGCCCTGAAGGCCTGGCATGCATGCTATGGCTCCTGAGAGAACAGGGGCTCAAAGTTTATTTAGCTCCTGAAGGCCTGTTCTAGCACTAATTAAAAGTAACCTTTCATGTAGGGTACCGTGGGCCCAGCTTCTGCACAACCAAGGAGTTGAAGTCAGGGAACTTGCTGCAAATGAGCAGCAAGGTGAGAAAAATTTCTATCTCTCTGTGCTTTTGCAATTAAACCAAAGGCAGACTATATTCTAATCTAATTACAGTCCTTAAATCAGCAGTGTGTTACCAGCTCAGGGTCTTTTCATCTTCAGAGCCTCAAGAAGACAACTCATAAACAAACAGTGGTTGTGAAATCCAGTCAGGCAAGAGATGCCTCTGATTTCAGAGCAGAAATCCATGCTATGTTGATGGCACTACTGGCTCAAATATCATATTTACATTCTAGTTTTTAATGGCTTGCAGTTAGGAATCAGACAAGCTGTTCTGTAGGTGGTCTAAATTATATCCTGTGTGCACACTGCATGCTGAGAGGAGTTTGCTGATGTAACAAATGATAAAAGACTAAGCAATCACCCACTGTAAGTCCAAATCTTTACCCTGGCAAACCTTATGCTGATTTTTCGTAGGGGTTTTGCCTGAGTAATGGCTGTAGAATCTGGCCCATTTTGACCACACCAGTGATTAACAGTCCACTACCAGGACCCCTGTCCCTCTGGTTCATTTTAGGTGTTTAAAGCTGATTCACGTTATTAAAATAACAAAAAAATCTTACTGTCTTCTAGCCTTTTTTGACCTCAAATTTCTCTGTGATGAAGATATTTTCTCCATTTAATGTTAATACATTTTTTTAGACATATCTGTTTACCTAAACACACACATGTATGACTTGTGGGATTTTCAGGAATACGTGAGTGCATGTCTCTCACTAAAATCAAAGAGAATTAACAGCTACATGTCTTTAATGAGTGATACCAAACTGATTGATGAAAAAAAAATCATATTAGAAAGCTTTAACGAAGCAGAGTATTTATTCTGCCACCCATATGCCAAACCACTACTCAGGTCCCTGCACCTGACTTCTGCTAAGACCGTCAGTCTCCTTTCTCTTTAACTCACTTCACTTCATGTTCTTTAGAAAAGGGAGTCTCTAAGATATGACCTGGTCTTTCAATCTGTCCATAGCTCAGCATCAAAGATCTTAAACTTGATTGAGACTGGAAATTACAGAATCACAAAATATTCTGAGTTGGACAGGACCCACAAGGGTCATCTGGTGCAGCTACTTGAGCAAATGAACTGAGCTGACACCAGTGAACTGAATTAATTTAACTCCAATAAGTGGTGACATCTAGAAATTGTAGTGGAACCAGCAGAGAGCTGACACTTTGCATTTTTGGGCTTTAATGTAGTTTTTGAAACAAAAAGACTTGCAAAGGCATTTTCTTGTTAGGGAGAATGAGTGAGTAGAACTCAAACAACAATTCTATGACAGGCCCCTAAATGATATCAAAATTAGCAGCTTTGTTTTATAAAAGGCAGGAAAGATGCTTGGATGGCCTCTGATGTTCTGCTGCTTCCACTGCTCCAAGGCTTGAGCACATCTGAGCCCTTTCCCCTGCAGCTGCTGAGGGCAGGCTCAGCAAGACTGAAGCCCCAACACCTTGTGCACATTCACGGCCCCATCGGGGGCAGCAACTCACAGTGCAGGCACAGTGGGCTCCATCCTGTGGGCCCCAGAGGAACACTGGCTGCTTTTCTGGGGGAAAAGGGATTTCTCTCCAGGACAACCCTGTGGCCTGGGCTCACAGTGATGGCAGCAGCCCAGGAGGTGTCTTGGAGCACACCTCCCAGGAATTTGTACTCTGGAAACACACTGGCTAGTGGGAACAATTGGGAGATTTACCTCCAAATCCCAAGTAACATGAGACATCATGTAAGAATAAGATTAAAATGATTAATTTGAGGCAATTGCAGGAGAAACAGCTCTTCTTTATGTCACTTTTTCATAATCCTGAAATAACCCCTGGAAGTAGGCGAATTTGAGTTTCCTTCAACACCTGCTAATATGTTTGAGAAACAAGTTGTAACCCTTATTCCTCCTTCCTGTATCTTGTTGAACTTTGGTTTTTGGGGAGAGATTTCTGTCTCTGTTCTTGAATGGAGCTCTGCTTACGGCAATGAGTAAAGTCTCTACTCCCAGCACTCCCCCAGATTTAGGAACAGTTTAACGAATAAGATGCTTGCTTCCCCTCTTTATCCTGTTGCCTTCCTCCAGACCCAGTAAAAAGCAGGGAACAGAATACCAGGGCTACCTCTTCTTTCTCAATTAAACACTGCTATGCTTGTGAACAACCATGGAAGCACAGGAGGGAATGCTCCAGCAAGCCTAAACCCACTGTCAGGCCTGATGGTCAGGCAGAGGAGGGAGCTGGTGGGACTCCATGGGGTTGGGGCAAGGGGAGCAGGCAGCAACCCCTGTGCAGGTCTCATCTGTGGGAGCTGCTGCCCCAGTTCATGAACAGGCCATGGAGTGAGCTCTCACTCCTTCTTGTAGTAGTTATTAGCAGTATGAGTTAATATTTTCATATACACGCAAAAAATTACTCTTTTTTTTCCTGTTCTGCTGGAAAAGCACTACTGAAAGCTCATTGGTAGTGTATTGATCTGAATGGTATTTTCCACCTGAGTGCAACTGCCTTGGAGAAGGTGGGACACCTGCACCATGTCAGGTGGGTGCTATCCCACAAGAGGGTCAGAGCCTGTGGAGAGAAGGAAGGGCTTCTTCTCCAGAAGCAATGCTCTCATGTTCATGCCTTCAGCAGCAAAAATTTTAATTCTCCATGGCCACACTTCCCCCCTTTCTCCTCCCTGGAGGCTGCCCACAGGTCTGCCTAAGGGCTGCAGGATACTCCCTGCTCCCAGTGCCCTGGATTGAACCATGAGCTGCTGAACTCTCAAATGTGCTTTTTGGTGGGTGCACGGTGATGTTTTGTCTGCTGCTCCTTTATCTTGAGTTCATTTGTATTGGTGTTTCCCACAGATGGTTACAATAAGACTGAAAATGGTTTCTCTGCTTTATAAAAAAAAAAAAAAAAGGCAACAAACTCCCAAACTCTCTCCTTTCCATTTTCTTAAATGAAACTTAAATGTCTTAGTTAGGAAATAAAGTCTGGATATTAACTTAATCGTGAAGTCATTTCAGTTTGGGTCACCTGGATTTTTAAGCAGTCAAATCTCTTCAGGCTGGAAATGTTCTCTCTCTACTACCCAGGAAAGAAGAAACTGTTCTGCAGTGGTTTAGGTGGTAAAGGCTGTACATAATAAATAACATGGTTGTATTTTCGACACTATCCTTGGTCACGGCATTAAACATTCCTATGCATAAAGGTAGGCTTTGTGATCTGCATATATATTGTTCTGCATATTTGTTCCTCATTTGTAGGGGTTTTTTTCTCATCTAGCTTGCTAGATTGTGATGGAATAACTTCAGGAAGTGTACAGCCAGATTCCCTCCTGCTTGCAGACTCTGCTCTGCACAGCAGGACATGCCCTCCAAACTAATATAAGAAAAATAAGAACAAGTTTTCACTGTGAGGGGTTCCTCTCCTAATTCATTCAGACTTTCTGGGAGAAGGGATGAAAATGGCTTTTGAAATATAAAAGGCTGCTCTAGCTGACTCTTCACTAGGGTTTGTCACATCCCATTAGCATCGAGGTAGAAATATCAGAGTCATAACCTGTTGGCAATCACTCGCCTTTCCCAGTATCATGTGAATGCCCATCCATGGTAACATTCAACCTGTTGCTCAAACAGCTCCAAAGACAGATTGTGTAACAGGAGAGGTTTAATGCATGTAGGCTTTCCTGGGACGAGTAAGACTAAAAGAATAACCTGCTTTATCCTGTAGAGGCTGGTGCCTCTGTCAGTGTACACTAGACAAAAAACATCTCCAGCACAGGGGCTTTCACCACTTCTGAAGATTTTACATTTTAGATACTCTTTTATCTCCATTAAATCCCCTGTTATGCCTATATTTCATGTCCATGGTGTTTGTTGAGGTTTAGATCTAAAATATAGTCCCCTTGCTTAATAACACTCTATTTTTTGCATTTGTGTTCAATTAGGTCCATTTTATCACATAAACCTATATGTTAAGTCATTGTAAAGGATTACTATTATATATTCTAATAAATAATTGTTTGCTTTAAGGAAAAGGTGAGTAGCAATTTTCTTCCAAAGCATTTTCATCAAATACTGTCAGCTTAAGGCTGATACCTTTTAATTACATGGTACTTTTTTCTGGAGATTTATCCTTAAATCTCTCAATAACCCCAGCTACTCCCCTTAGAGTACAACTGCAAAGAAAAAGAAAGGCAAGGCAACAAGGCAAAGATTGAAATGATCCCTTTCCCTTTTCCTCAATTTAATATTGTTAAATGGGAACTGAATGTAGGAAATGACAGTCCACAAACAAGAAAACTCCCAGTAAAGGAGACTGGGTTACACATCTTCCTGTGAACAGGAAAATTTCAGCTGCAAGTCTGTGGCATGCAATTTCATCTTTCAGGAATTTTCTTCATACTCACAAATGAATACACATTATTGGGCTTTTGTCTGCAAATGATAAAACAAAGCCAGCACGAGTCCAGAACAGGAAACAGAGCCAGGCAGAATAGCCTTGAACACGGAATAAAATGTAGACGCGAGGTGGCCGAGCCGTTTGAAATATAATTGCAGTCACAGATATTCCAGGCTTGCTGGGCGGAATTGGGTAAATAAATAAAGAGTTGGGTGTGAACAGGCCGTTGATGTGGGCACTGGGCGAGGTGCCACCTCTCGCAGACCTGCGGAGGCTCCTTGCGCCTTTCGGCGAGCGAGCGCGGCTGTCCCGGCCGGCAGAGCGCGGCGCGGGCTGCCAGCAATCATTCATCAGCCCCTCCAGAAAGGGCTGTCAGCCCCGGCTGCAGGCCCAGCGCCAGCCTGTCAAGTGGTGGGCTCGCAGCCAGTCTGTCATGGTTTGAGGCTGGTAGCCAAGCAGTAACTTTGATGTTTAAGGGGTTAGCCAACTGGTATGTGAGGGTGGCCTATCAGCTCAGAAATAATATACCGCACTCAAAGGTCATGAGTTCTGAAACTAATCTGGCTGTTATAATATTTCTAATAAAAACTGAGGTAGACCTTTTATATTGTAAAAAGTGTTCAAATTATTTCAGTATTTGTTTTGATTAAAATTTCCATTACACGTGCTTTTCATTACGCAACTCAATTAGTATATAAAAGATTTTCTGTTTAAAATGTTCAAATGAGCATAATTGTTCAATTTGGAAAGATTACAATGCTTTTATTTAATTAACACTGCAATAAATACTTCATTTTGTAATGAACCCCATACTTTTGGGCCATTAACCATTCAATAAATTTACAGTATGGAAGGTTCTTTATGGGGAAGAAGATAAATAAAGCACTTTAAATGAATGTGCAACAGCTCTGATGCTAAGCAGCAAATTATAGCTTTTTGCTTGCCATCCAATAGAGACATACCTCGATTGCAAACATATGGGAACATAATAAACACTATATATTTCAATTACTATTTTGAACATGAGTTACACAACACTTTCAAATTTGCTATGTAGAAATGCATGTGTGGACATTTGTAGCATCTTCCCAGAAAAAGAAGTTGAAATAAATTTTCATCTTCCTTTCACCTTCCCCTTCTCCCACCTCATCCGCTGCTTCCTGGGTTCTGAAAATCTATTTGGGAATTTCCTGGTTTAGAGCTGATCATTTGTTTCTTCATGGGAGTAAAATGAATCAAAAAACATCCCAGCTATTCAGTTGTTTGTTATTTGCAATATGAGGCAGAAAAGTCCCCTGGTCATAGGGTGGCGTGGTGTGCTCAAACACAGCAGTGAAATCACAGAGAGAAGAGATGAGACAGAATAAAAGGACCAGAGTGTGAACCCCAGCCCTCCAGCTGGATCATGTCCATCCACCCCTCCATTCTGAGGCCTACAAGGCTGTCCATAAATCAGAAAGAGGCTCAAGAGGTCAAAGTGGCTGTGTCAGGTAGTGGAAGTACTGCTCCAAGTTGGATGGGAAGCAAGAGCCTGGAGTCACAAAATCATTTAGGTTGGAAAAGAGTTCCAAGATCATTGATTTCAGCCATGAACCTACTGGTCCCCAGAGGCCGGGTGATTCAGACCCTCAGGCCTGATGTGACCTCGAGGTGTTAAATGCCTTCAAATCCCAACAAAATCTGTGGAGCTGGGAGATGGGGGCACGTGCAGGAGCTGTGCAGAATCCTTTTTCATTCAGGCTGCCGGGGACCTGCCACCAGGGCTGCCGTGCCACCCACCTGCCGGTGAGCTCTCATGGAAAAGGGGCTCACTTCTGTCAATACTTTGTGTCATTTCATGGTTGTAGGCATGGAGGGCAAAGCTATTTCAGATTTACAGGGCTTCTCAGCCAAAAATGCTCATAAAAACTCCAGTTTGCCAAAAATGGTAACATTACCAGCAACAAAATCTAATTTGTGAACTTCACTAGGAAAAAGGGCTCTTTGTAAAAGTATGATTTCATCTAGGAATATGGATTCAAAAGATTTTATTATTTAATTAACCAAACCTCTCTTTTGCTATTCCAAAGGTTACAATCCAGAATCTTCAGTGAAAACCATAAAAACCCACCCAAAAAAACCCCAAACCAAACCAACAAGACAACAACCCAAGAAAACACTTTTGAAATGTATTAGACTTATAACTTTCACACTTTTAAAATAGAATGGACAGCATTTTTCTACAATGTCCACTGGAGTCCTTTCAGATGCTGTGCTGTGCTTACAGTATCAATTGTTTACAATAATAATGCAATTAAATTAAGCCACATAACCATGTATTTAGGCATTCCCTGTGAACTGTAACCACTGAGCAAACTACTTGAAAAATATTTACCGCACACTGTATTTCTCAACTGTTATTTGGATTTTTTTTTCCTAATCTGAAAATAATGCATAAGCAGCTCAGACATAAGATACATAAAATCTAGATTTTGAGCATGTTTAAAACTTTAGGTGAAAAGAAAAAGTACTACTAAAACTTGACTTAATAAAAAGTTTTTCTTGAGATCATTTAAAATTCCTAAGTATACCTTAAAGTATACCTTAAAACAAGTTTCAAATAGATTTCTCTCAGGAAGTATAGCCACCTGCTTTTGTATATTTTCTGAAGAGGGAAAAAAGATAGACTCCTGTTGTGCAAAAATAAATTGTGCATTTTGTGATAACTTTATTAAAGATGAGCAATTTTTAAAGCTAGCAGTGAGACATAGATGTTTAACACAAGAGTCTCTTTCTTACAGAAGCTTTGAATGAGGACATGGCTGTTTTAAACTATAGATTTACAGGCAGAGAAGGAGTAAAATATTTTGAAATATTAACTGTATAGTCTGGTCAATGAAAGTGTTAAAAGCAGATTAAAAACTCAACAAGCCACAAGCTGTCCTGTAGTAGTTTCTTAGTCCCTGGCACTTGCAAACCTGGTGAATCAGGATATGGTCTCACTAGAAGGTTGTTCTCACTGTAATAACAGAATTTCCATTGCTAGGAGAAGAAAGGATATATCCCTTCAAATCTGTTTTGTGGGCCTATTTCAAGGACCTGATTAATAATCAAGACACTTAAGCACGTGCTACATTTCATGGTACTTGAACACAAGTTTATGAAGTAATTCAGTTTAACTCTGATAGTTAACTCTATCTGATTACTAGGTTTTTTTCCAAATGTCAGACTATTTGAACTGCTGTTTTATTGCCTAACTTCATGTTTTAAGGTCATCTAGATTGAGAAACGATAAAAGATTCCTTCATAATTAACTGATTTTATCAAACTCCAGAAATAAAATTCAAATATTCTGAAAAATTAGGTCCTCCAGTGCAGTTCTGCAGTACTGTCTCTGAACCCTCCACCTAGGAAGGGAGACACCTCTGGTTTAGAACTCTTGTACCAAGGAAATATGATATTCCTACCTTTTATCAAAATGGCAAATAAGAATTAAAAGAAACAGCCATAATCGTCTAAAGGATAAATTATTAATTTCCTGCTTTTGACTGTTCTGGTAAAATGACTTCTGTTTACACGAAAGAAGTTGATTTTGTTTAGAACCACCTTCTTGTTTATTGTTGTCATAGGTTAGCAAGCATAGTCCCGGAAGGGACGTCCTTGCTAAGGGGTGCTTACAGTTTCCTCTGGGAACTGATAGAACCTATCAGCTGGCCAGTTTGAATATGGACAATTCTCTA
The DNA here is from genome assembly GCF_020740725.1 of Corvus hawaiiensis. Lineage (NCBI taxonomy): Eukaryota > Metazoa > Chordata > Aves > Passeriformes > Corvidae > Corvus > Corvus hawaiiensis. Next base: position 16,245,517 of record NC_063223.1, on the reverse strand, counting down.
AGCCACTTAAAGTTGTGACCACCTCTGTGATCCACACTTAAGAATAGGCAAACTCCCCCTCCAAGCTCTCTCTCGTTTCCGGCGCTGGGACAGGTGGCTGCAGGCCCCGAGTGGGGGCCAGCGGGCCCGGCCAGGCCCTGCTTGGGCCAGGCCGGGCCGGGCCACGGCCATCCTGGAGCCGATGGATCTGTTCCAGCCGTGGAACCCCCCCCACTGCCTTGCCGTGGGCAGCCGGAGCGGCTCGGCTCTCCCCCCTCTCCACTGCGATAAGAAAAATTCAACATTCCAGCTGCAAAGCTGCAAGGCCGAGGTGAGATTAACCCTTTTACTGCTGTGAAGAGCTGAAAACCTGAGGGAAGAGAGAGAGGAGATGCTTAAAGCTGAAATTCTGTTGTGAAGCTATGATATATCAGAGTATCCTGTTGTAATTTCATGAAGATATGGGGGGTGGAGTGTTCAACTCGTAAGCAAAAGCACCTGCGCTGAGATAGGCAGATGCTGACGCAGCTGTAATTTCATGAGAAGTTTGGACAGGGAGAGATGGACCAGATGAGGACTTTTGCTCCAAACGGGAAAGGAGGAAACCTCAGTCCCTAGAGATGCTCCCAGGGATAGTCCTAACGATGAAGATGAGGAAGACCCTTTGCTCCCAGGGAAGGAGAAGGGCCTCTGTTTTTGTTTCTGAACGGCTCAACCTTAAAATTGTACCCCAAAAAACTTCAAGAGTGGACCCTCGAAAGCAGTTGTGGGAAAAGCTGCAAGTCGGGGGAAAGGACTCACACGCAGGCAGAGAGACTCCTCTTCCTAAATGGACTGAACAGTATTTGAAAGTGGGCGGCTGTCTCGTTGTGATACTGTTTTCATTCATAGCATGAGCAAGAAGAGACTTCTCTTTCTAAATGGACTGAACAAGGTTATTATGGAAGTGGTAAACAGACTGAACATCTTAAGGGTTGTCTTTTTTACATTGTCAGTGGGAGAAGGGAGGAAGGTGGGGGGAGGAGGAGAGTTCTGAAGGTGGTATAAGTTTTTTTTTTCTTTTTTCCCTCTCTTAGGTCTGTTAATAAACTGCTTTATATTCTTTCAAGTTTGGTGCTTGCTTTGCATTTCTCCTAATTCTTATCTCACAGCAGATAAACAGTAATGAGTATTTTGGACCAAACCACTTCACTGTTCTTATTCCAGTCCTGCAAACTCCTCACCCTTCTCCTTTTGCGACAATATAAACATTGAAAGTAACAATGATTCTTTCGCCAATGCTGTCTTCACTCATACCTGAACCCCTTAATCTATCTATTTACAGCATCTTAAGAAAATAATTTAAATCACCAGAATGATGTTTCTTCCACTCATTCAATACATGAATATGAACCAAATATCCTCTTTTGTGAAACATGGGTTGATAGGACCCTGGCACAGTCCTGAAAGTTAAGTTGGGAATAGTGTCGAGAATTTTCACGTTTTGACCAAGCTATCTCATAGAAGCAGTAGAAAGGGCTGGGGCTTTATAGGCCTTTTTTTTTTTCTTTTTAGCTTTGCAGAAGTCTGAAACTATGCCATTAAGACACTTCTGACTTACATGACCAACAGACGGTCTTGTCTGGTGCTTTAAATGAAAGTCTTCTTTATTATATGGATCAGAAGTTGAAGCATTGCACATCTCATATGCTCAGCACTCAGCACTCAGTGTGAGCTCTTCTGAGATCCTTATCTCTAAACCAGTTTTTCTTCAAAGTCATAAACATCTGGAAATTGTGCACTATTCTTGCTATAGAAATCAAACACTCGAGTCCTTATTTGATCTCCCAGAGAACATTTCCCATTGCTTTCTTCTGTTGTGTAGGTGCCACAGGATTTGGCTTTCTATTTGACAGCTTCTTTTCTTAGGTGACTGGGAATCAGTCAGACAAGGATAAATTAGGTCTTTTTTTGCCAGCTGCCTTATTTAACTGACTAAATACTGCAAAGTTCGAGAGACAGTTGGAGGTTTTATATTGAGATAAAGTTGTTACAAGAGAAAATTTAAAGTCTCTCTTGCCCTTACCAGAAACAGAGTGCCCAGTGCCATTCAGGATTTACCTAGAAAGCTGTGGCCCATTATGAAACCCAAACTCTTAAACATGCTCCTGCTTGTGGGTGAGACATAAGCCTAGCAGTGTTTTGCCTGGCTAAGGAAAAGAAATAACCAGGGTAGGTATACAGAGATTTCTTCCTCCAGAAAACTTCACAACTTCTGATAGTGTCTGACTTAGGGACTTCCTAAGCTGTTTTCTGAGAGATAACACTCAACACTCTCACATAATTGAGACATTAATAGTTTTTCCAAAAGAGACAGATCTTGCCTCGTCTGAATCCAGTGAGAGCTGGGATTGGTCTGATGTTTCAGAATGGAAATTTCCATAGCAGCTTCTAAAACCAGGTTTGAATTGAAGGCTCTCGTGTATGGCCATGGCTCAGCTTTAAAGGGAAAAGCTTTAAAGGATTGTTGGAAAGTTTTTACTATCTCATCCTGATTTTCCCATTTTCTCTGGTTCTACCATCAGGTGATCTCAGTAGCTTCATATGGAATTGAGGATATTTTTTAAATTTGTGGAAATAAAAATCAGTGGTATATGTTACAGTCCTGACTCATCTTTAGAACTAGAGATTACCATGCCCTATATCATAGTGATCCTGTAGGCCTTACAGTTCAAGTCCTGCTCCCATCAAAGCAGAGCAATCAATATAACATTTTATTTGAAGCTCGTCATTTAGAGACACTCAGAATGTCTCATATATTTCAGGAAAAAACAAGCATGAGTTAAGTCTTACATAGAAAATACAGTCTGAATAAAACAACATGAAAACGGAAGTATGAACTGCACATTGGAGAAACAAATCTTCCATTTTTCATGTAAAACACATACAATTCCTCTTTAAAAAAGGTTTTCTACCTGTGTTTTCTCGCCCAAAGAGTACGTGAATTCCCTTCTCCTCTTGTTTTTATTTTATTTTCCTTTAATGTTTCATTCAGGAAAGAAACAATTCTGATCAGGTCTACTTTTCTGAATGCTCAAATAGAAAATTTCCTTGGCAGCTTCGTGCCTGCGGGATATGGCCCCTTGCATGGAGTGGGAGTTGCTGAAGGAGCTGGGCCATCAGAGCACTTCCTACATGGGAGAGACCAGCAGAAGGTAAGCAAATGTGCCACATTTGTGCCCTAAAAGCCTATAACAGTTTTATATAAATGCCTTAATAGTAAGGCTGTAAATAAGGTGCACAAGATTCTGGAAGGGAAGTTATGAAAATACATTTTCTTTACACATTACCCCTACATCATTAAAACCTCTGAAGGACTGTCTGTATTCCTTAAACCTTTATTTTTGCACAACCCCTTACAAAACTTTTCAGTATTAAAATTCATGCAGGGAGTATTTATAGTTATGATGAAGGATAACAAGTTTCGTGTGGGCATCTGAATATTTAGGAAAAAAAGCATCAAGTGTGACTGACTGTACACTGGTGAAGCATCAAATATGTATTTATTTTCATGAGTTCAGGATGCCAAGCAAATTTATGAGCAGCTGAATGAAATAGAGACATAAGCGAATTCAAGTTAGCGGTCAGTCCAGATCAGTAAAAAATCCTCCTCTACTACTCTGGGATGTAACCACTGGAGGTGTTCCCTGTTGGCCCATGTATATTATCTGTGCAATAAGGTTCTTCAAGGGGTCTAAAATGTACAGTTAGTGGTATTAGTAAGCAATTGTGCTGCAGGAATCTTCGTGGCTGTCTGTCTTGTTCTGGTCTGGGAATTGTCAATCTCTCTACAGCACGTGAGAATAACATGTTGGGATGCCACAAGAATGTGGGTAACATTTGTGTAACCTTCAGCCTTTGTGGGAAAATAAAATCCTTTGTTACTTGGAGTTGACTCTGTACCAGATGGTATGAATAAATGTTTGCAATGCCAGTGCTGCTCAGCTTGGCTGATCAATTCTGTCATACTCCCAAGGAGGTAGAGAGGTCTTAAATAACTGATTCAGGATGTAGAAAATATTTTCCTTTTCCTGTTGCAGTAGTATTATGCAGAAGGGATGCTATTCTGACTGCCAGCTTCTCATTCAGCAGGATGAATGAATTATGTAAATATTGATCAACCTTTTAGCAAAGTTGACACAGCTCATTGCTAATGCTTTTATGTATTTTAATTAACTCCAAAGATGTTTAAAGCACAATAGTCACTATCTTTCTTTTTTTATTTTTTATTTTCTGTTCTGGTATTGTTGCCTGAAGAAACCAAAGCTGATGCAAAACCTCTGTTGGGTTTTTTATGAAATTCTCTCATTTCCAGTCTGGCCAACAAGTGCATTCTTATGGCAGAACAATTTGGCGAACCTCTCTCAGCCAGTATGAGCCTGATGACAGCAATCTCCTTATTTCTTATGTGTGGAATATAGTGCCTAGTACTGGCCTGAAGCTGACTCAGGGCTTCTAGGTGCACGCTATGAACAAAAACAACAAAGCGATTCATTTGTAGAGTTTGCTTAACATCTCTTCCCTTCTTTAAGTTTTCATCTTTCTTTTCATGACCCAAGGTGGTGGATCTCAAAAACACAGGCAGCAGAGCTTTATTTTGGAGGGCTCAATCCCCTACGCCCCCCATCCTCTAAAGGCTTCTGCCCCTAAAGTTTGATCCTGTGCCAAGCTTTCTGTGGACCCTGCTAAACTGGGCCACAGAGCTGAAACTGCTTTTTTATTTTTTGTTCTGAAAAACTGCAACCAAAAAAACTCACTGATTTTTCATAAGTACCTAAAGCATGTGCTACTTTCAACTTCTGTGCTACAAACAAAAAATTTGCTGAACACCTACTGTGGTATCAGGTGGGAAAAATTACTTTCTGCATATTTCTGATGCAAAACCATTTTTATTTTGTCAATGTCAGATAAACAGCCTTATGTTGGTTTTGTTCTTCAAACTCCCTGTCTATTTTAATTCATCTCTTCTATTTATGCTGCACTGTGTCAATTAGAAAGCTGTGAAATCTCCAAGGGCTTTGTAGCCCTTTTATATCCTTACCACAGCATGTATCAGACTTGCTCCTGCAGAGAATTCCCTCTGCTCTTATCAGACCACAGAAAATATAACCTTTCTCTATGTCTAAAAGTGGGACAGATACATATCTATTTACATATTGGTGACTACAAAACTATTATTACAAGGAAAAGAGAAACCTCTAGGACAAATTCACATACGAATAGGGTTTTTTATACCCATAGAGCAAAGCTGCATTTACAATATTGTAACTTAGAAAGAAATTCCCCTATACCTGTCCTACCTGAATTTATAGCAGACACACAAGTATACTTTTGGATATATACATTATGAGCACAGAACTGTCATCACAGCACTTGGGACCAGATTTTAACCTGTACATGTGGTGCACACCTGTGGCTTATATGACAATGCGCTTGATTTGCAGTGTGGGAGACTCCCAGGTTCAAAGTTAATCTGGTGTCTTTTTTCTTCTTTCTCTTACGAGATCATTTTAAGCTTTCCTCTGTAATTCTCACTCAGCTTTTGGGGTAACTGCTTCTTTAGTTCCACCTCCTTTAAGGGTATGGAATTTATTTTCCCCAGTGCAGAATTAACTACTATGAAAAGAACACCAAGGATCATGATATGTCACAGCAACGTTGCTGCTCAAAAACCCTACTCTATATTTTCTCTTGAAGCAAATAATGTTCAAGAACAAATCTATTTCATCAAATTAAAAAAAACCCAAAAAAGACAGAAAGCCAAACCCACAGGTAAATGTAGAGTTTCTTCACTGCTTCACTTCAAAACCATAATCACAATCTCTGCTATATTCACCCTGCAAACAACCCTTGCATTTTTCTGGGATGAGCACTGTGGAGACATTACACAGCTACTTTTCTTTCTATTTCACTCATTCAAAGAAAGATCACCAACCACTTCTCTTTCTCCCAGGCCAGATTTCTCATGGACCCAATTGGGACCATCCACCTCCCTTTCCTTTCCCTTCCTCCCCCTCCCTTACTCAACTCAAGGCAGCTGCTGCATCCTAAACTGAACAATAACAGAGGCTGACTATCTGGACTTTTCCAGGCAAAATGGCTATATCCTATATATGGAGTATACTAGCCTCTTTGTAATTTAATGCTGGCATCCTTGACAAGGTAGCTGCATTCTGTCTCACAGCATGTTGTATATTTTAAATGCTGTTGTACAACTGCTGGCCAGACCGCACAGTATAAAGTAACGGCTGAACAAAAAAGAAATTCAGTACTAACAGGCAAACCACAGAAGTTTTGGCTGAGCATCCAAAACTGCTAATGCTTATCAGGACCTCCTGAGAGCCCCCATCCTTCTGCAGCCCAGAAACCTCCACCGCCAACTGTCCTGATCCTCATTAACTTCACATCACTGTCATTTGCTAGTTTTTTTCAGCAGCAGCCTCCACAAGCTGCTTGGCACTTCCCAAACACAGTATGAGACATGCTTTGCTATTGTTTTCTCTTCTTTTTTTTTAATTTTATTTTTGGGGACAGCAGGAGACATGAGCTGTGCTGGAGAAATTACAGAATCAGTGCAAGCCCTGCCCTGTGTCTGTGCAGCAATGAGGTGCCATCTGATGAGAGCTGGAATCTGGCCTCCCCAGCCCTTCAGGGGTCCTTTGCTATTTGTCACACCATCAGGCCTCCAATCCTGCCAGCTCAGTCTGAAGCATGGAAGCAGCTCCATTAAGTTCAAAAAGACATCCATTTTAAAAGTTATGTCAGAGAGTTTGCATCTCAGCAGAGACAAGGGCTCTTCCACACGTGATATGAGAGTGCATCAGAATGTAGTAAAGGAAAGGTTGAACGCACCTCTTTACATAAATGCCTACAACACACATTTACCTGCCAGACAGCAAGCCTTCCCTTCTCCTCTCCATTCTTGCTCAGCCTGTGTCTGCAGCAGGATGACAGCTGCCATCCTCAGCATAGCTGTCAAATGCAGTGCTCAGACTCCATGCATTTCTCCTGACAGAAATACCACCACTGATCCCTTCCTCTGCCAATAAGCACTACTGTGAGACTGTTCGGGGTTTATGCAATTTCTTAGAAATGTCCTTGGACCACAGTTGAGTGTCAGGATGCACCATGTCACCACAACTCTCTCTGAAAACTGCAATTACCCTTCCAAAGGACAGAAAGTGGAGAAAGACAGCACAGACTCCATCACAGGATCAACGGGATTCACTAATTCTTTTTTTGTTCTTTTTCTTTCCTTTCTCTTCCTTCTTATCTAGATGCTCTTCTATTCAAAAATAGCTAGTGCTATTTTACCCATTTGGCTTCTCATGACAGGCTTCCCTGCTTCCTGCCCTTCTCTTTGCTTCTCCTGTGGTTTGCAATGCCTTATTCCTCATCACAATTAATGAGTTCTATCTGCACTCACAGGACCCAGTGTCCGAATGGCCCATCAGCAGAAAGATTAGGAAAACTAATTTTTCTACAGATGGTTAAGAATCACTGTTTTTCAGGAAAGCAACTACTCTAATGAATCTGTGACCTGCCAGTGCCCTGGGGAATATCTGTTAGGTGTCACCAACACTCAGATAAAAACACTTGCTAACATGATTTCACTCACTCGGTGTGATAATATGATGTTATCCTTTGGATCTGATCCACAGCACCAAAAAGGGTGAGTATGTATTGGGAGGTTTTGTTTGCTTTTTTTTTTAACAACAACAAACATGGCTTCTGGCTTCCTTGTGGGTGGTATATTAAATGTGAATTTTTCCCCCCTAAAGTGGTTCAGCTATGAATTTATTTTCTCCCCACCTTGCTTGAACCATAATATTGTGGTAATATTAGTTACATATTTGGATTGCTACAAATCAGATATGCTGATTTTAAGATTTTCTTCTTGTTTTGTGCCAAGTGTGAGAAATAATTAATTAGCATATAATGTAGCACCAAAAAGATCCTGATTCCCAGGAGTTTTATGACATGCAGTATCTTCTTATAGACATAAACTTGCTGTAGATAATAAAATAGTATATGTTCAGTACTTGTGGGGGTATTCCTTAGCAAAGGGCAGCAGTGTAGATTAAAACAGCAAATTCTCAGAGTTATGATTAGAAACTCCTCATGGTCTCACAGACAAGTCTCCCTGGGACATGAAGTGGTACAAGTACCCATGAAATGGCTCTAGTTAACAACGTAGTGCCTTGTTGGCAGTCAAACAATAAATAAGTCTTTAACTTAGGAAAGAAGTTGAATCCAAATAATAATTGTCTGAGGAAAAAAAAGCCCACCATCCAGTACATCCTTCATTGCTGTTTCATTTCTTACATTTATAAGGAGATGGGCTTTTCTTTCCTCATCTGGTGAAGAAGAAAATAATGCACACCTCCCAAGGCAGATCTGGTTTTTTAACTGTATATTAGAATTATCCTAGTCATCTAACGTTGCAGAATTAACAAGAAATTGAACTTACGGATATAGCTGAGTAGGAGCATTACGAAAGAAGAAAAAAAACCTACCTGAAAACATTCTGCTAAAGGCTGGCTATTGCTTCTGTGAAGTTATGATTTTACACTAACTGCTATCAGTGGACACTGTAGTTTGGCCTGGGATTACACACCAAATGTATATGTATCTCATAATTACATATGGCTGCATAGATCCTTCACATCAGCTCCACTGCTTCCCTCACGCTGCTGGATAACCCCGCAGTGGGGGGAACAAGGCCTTTACTCCGGGTTTCACTGAAATTCGGTTTTACTTGAGCTAAAAATATGTGTTCAAAATGGCTCAAGAAGTTTCACAAGCAAGAAACTAGACACCATGCCTCCTAACCCATCTCTCAGAACCATCAGATATAGTGGTTTCCCACTAAGAAGTCCCTTCCAAGCACTTTGGCTCACAGGCTGGGCAGTGTAAGAGGCATTTATGTATACATTGGATTATATACAATCTTTGTCTGGCTAAGTCTTTTGCTTTTAAGTTTGTTAATCCTGGTGTCTTTGGGTTCTGACTCACAAGTCAGATAGTTATCTTTGGATGTCTGCAGTGATTCCTGCTCTTTGGTGCCTGGACCACCCGCCTCTCAGAGCTCTCCCCCAAGCCCACCTTCCACCCACTGCAGAGGGACTCTGGCTGTGACTGACCCACCATCCCCATGGACCAGCTATCCCGGTCACATCTCTGCAAGGAGGGAACAGCAGAAACCTACACCACCCCCAGCACAGTTCTCATCTGGAATGTGGGCAATGAACACTGTGTTCTCTACAGTGTAAAGAACTTACACACAGTTTAGCTGAATTAATCTGAAATCTGGGCAAATGGTAGAAGGACATCTCCTTACCTCCTTTCCTAGAGGCTTCCTCAGCACTGCTTTGCCCCATTCAAGTCCCTTTTCTATTAGATCCGGTCTTGCCCTGTTCAGAAACAGATATTCAGAGAATAACAGAAAGTTGTGTGTTGTTACACAAGTCTTCCCACTATTTTCGCTATTTTGGTAATGGAATGAATGTTAATACACAGTCTTCCATGTTCCCACTTGGAACAAGTCATCTCTAGTACTGACATTCAACCTGGGAAAAATGTATTAGCACCCTGACTAGTACCTAGGCAAGGCACCTAGTACTGGTCTATTCTTGAATTTTTGACTGCAAGCTTTGTTTCAGCTCTTCATGTCATGGTTGTCTGTCACCTGTCGAAACAATATTATTTAACAGGGCTTTTTTATCCTCAGACAGTTCTTCACAGAATTTTACCATCTGGCTATCATGGCCCATTTTTCTGCATGTCATCTGTTTTCAATTTAACAATTCTGGTTTGTGGTTTAGAAACTCTGTCTGTGACCTCTGTATCTTGAATATTCTCTGCAAGTCACCTTCTTCATTACTGTCTTCTAATTCCTCTCATTTCTTCTGATCTCTTCTTATTATACCTGACTACATAGATTTGTTTATTTTGGCCCTAGTCTAGCCTCTGATCTTGTGCTTATTTAATCCTTAATCCTCTTAACACCTCAATTGAGAGAGATACATTTTTCTTTTCAGGGCATCTGTTCTTTCTAAATTAATTCTTAACTACAATGGTCTCTCAAGCAGTCACTTAATATTGATATACTCCTCATTCTTCGACATTAATAGCATTCAAAATTTTTTATTACTGCCAGTAATGCAGTGCTCAAGCAGTAGGTGGAAGACAGAGCTCAATTAAACCAGGGCTCCTGTAACATTTTCATTGCTCACATAAATGAAGCCACACACATGAGCTTAGGCTGAGACAGAATTTCCTCCAATATACATTTTGCAGCTGGCAAAAGGAGATACAAGGCTTGCTTTGGTTTGGCATTTCGTCCATCAGTAAGCTGATGTCCAGGTCTCCCTCTATTGCTTGAGAAGAGGTAACAATGAAGTCGACACTACTAAATCTTTTCAGGTCAGGACTCTGAAGGTCATCGGCCGCCCCTTTGATAGACCTTCCTGTTGCAAAAGGAATGAACCACCCTTCATGTTTCTTCATTAGCCCTGTATGAAGGATTAATTTCATAAAAATTGCATGTACCTCTGCCACAGTGCAACCAAGACTGAAACAACTCATCCATTGATTCACAGATTTATTGTACTTCTTCCACAAGACTCGTGATCAGGACAAAACGTGGATCACCAATATAGTGACTGGAGACAATCATCTAGCTTTTTTTTTTTTTTTTTAATGTAGCTTCTCTGGAAAGATGACCTTGCCTGTTTGGCTAATTGCCTTACTTTGAGACTGTCTGAGGTAGCTGTCAGCTTGTGTGATGGGAGCATCACCCAGCACATCGAACATCTGTGTCATCTTTTTGGTTTTGTTTTGCGCTACTTTTGTCTGTCATGAATTCACAGAAAGAGCAGATGCTGGGCATATTGACTGCTGTGCTGTGATGTTCCTGCAGATCTCCCGCACTGCTGACCTGGCTGGCTAAGCAAGCCCTCAGCCAGACCTTGGCACTTTGGACCCTCCTACAGAGAGCTGCTCTTAGCACCTTCTGCATTAACCAATGCAACTCTCCAAGGGTGGCACTCTGAGTATCTCCCACACCATCTGCTCCTGGCAGTGGAAAACATTTCTTCTTAAAAACTGGGCTGTGATGGCTGAAAGATGGCTGTGCTATGGGCACAGGAAAGAACTGTATTTGTGTTTCAGCTATATATCTTCTTTAGCCTAAGATAAACCCGTTTCAACAACATGTCTTGAAAAAGAGATAGGAGTAAAACCGGAGTCTTCCAGATGTACCAGTCTGGATGTACTTCACTGCCACACAACTCTTGTAGCAATACTAGAGAGAACACCAATCAGAGTATTTCTTGTTCAAAATAATGTACAATATACAAAACCCTTGCTGAAACACAACCTTGACAAAACTATGAGGCTGTCCAATTTACCTGTACTTGTCTTAGAAGTGCTCTTCAGGGAAAGATGCTTAAGGGAAAATTTAAACAATCTAGCTTTAAACAGTAGGTAAAAACTCACTAAAACTTCAGTCTTTGACTACACTGACCTTAGTGACTTTTCTCAGCTTTGGAATTTTTATCAGTCTTCCTACCAAACCCCCCTAATTTGTGAGCCTTTGCTGATAACAATGCCTGATGTATGAGAGGTCTTTTTTAAGGAGAAAAGGCACACTTTAAAAATTTGCTTTGGTTAATATATATGCTGGAAAAATTATTTAATTACTAGAGAAGTAAATATAACTGAAATATGTAATGCAGATAGTTCCTGAAAATTCAAGAACATAATCTGACAGTCAATTGCTTTGTTAGAGAAATATATATTTTTTAACATTCCTTTCCTTTTTTGAACTTTTTTGTTCTTATTTTGAAAGGGCTTCATGTAAGCATTTTGTACATGGCAGAACATGTAAAGAACAATGACCGAGCTCAAAAAATAGAAATTCTGTGCAATACATGAAGTAGGAACAGTGTCACTTATTAATTTCTGTCTTCATGATGGACATTGTAGAATTTTACTTAGTTTGCAAACACTTTCCATGCTTAGCTACAATATTAGTGATTAATAAGAGCTTGTGTTTCAAGCAGACAGAGATCTCTTTTTTGCCTTGAATAAAAGCTGACTTCTGGAACACGACTAATTTACATTTGCTAATGTGGTGGTAAAAAAACATGCTCATCCACAGCTCAGTGAATGTGAGCAAACATGCCTTGCCATGCCTGGCCACCATCAGGACTGCATTTGCAGTCAAGTTGAACTACACAGCCCCAGACCTTGGCTACAACCTGGCAGAGGGACAATATATAGACATGTGTGGATAATTTTATTATTCCATCATCTGTGGCCTTGGTAATGGTGATGTAAAAGCAATGATAAATCACATCTCTGTGTGAAATTGTCACTGTGCTGTCTCTTGACTGCTGTGGTTTTGGAGTAGGGCAACATAAATCCATTGCTTCTGTACAGACCTAATATCTTTAGAAAGGAAAGGACTAAACTTGTCCTGAAAAGCTCCTGTTTCACACTTCAGTTGGCACTTGAGTTCTTTGAAAGAACACATTACTCAAATAGGTGTGTACAGTTTGATACTGCTTGGCTCTGTCATATAATATGAAACATATATCGGAAATATAAATCCTGCTGGTCTCTGCTAGCTCTGTTAATTCACAGTGAACTGCTGGCAAAATTCAGGTTTTCTGCTTTGACTTAGGCTTTCCCTCTCCCCAAGTAAGAACAATGATGCAGAGATATTTGTCTCTGGACCTTTGGAAATTGGCTGGAAACAAACACAGAAATATGTAACTACTCTGCCCTTAGGAAAGTAGAGCCTCATATTTGTATAGCTTTTCTAGAAGAAAAAAACTTGCTGAAAAACTTGTCTTCTCTGCTCTGACAACTGCTTCATAAGTTCAAAAATATTATCTCTGTTCTCATCACCTTATTAGGTAATTTTAACCACTTTGAAGACCTGGCAAATTCACCATATTAGTGAGGAAAAAAACCCCATGCATAGTTTTCACAGTTCAAATGTTTCAACATAAAAGCAAATATTTCCTTCAGAAAGATAATTTGCTATCCAAACAAACATAATTAGAAGCAATCTGGTGAAATAACACTCACAGTCCAATTAGCGTATAAGAAACTAAGAGAAAATACAAAACTAAACAGTACCTAAAATCTTTTCTGAGTGTTCTTGTATGATTTATTCTAATTCATCCATTATCCAAATTTTAGAAGTGAACAAAGCAATCTTGAAATAATCTTGCCATCCAAAGTACAGACCAAGTCTGGACTGTAATTACTTCTCTTCCTTGAGAAATACAGTAAACAATTTCACAGTGCATATGACTAAGTTTATCATTGGCCATGCTAATTGGTATATACTTTACCCTTGCCAGCTCAAAGGAAAAGCATTACAGAAGTGAAAGATGCAGAAATAGCCCTCGTTTGTATAAGTTATATACATGAATAAATGTACCAGCTTGCAGCAATAACAGATCCAACCCTCCAGAGAGCATTGAGTGTTTGCGAACTGTTCAAGCACTCATTAGCTGTTGACATTCTTTAGAAATGAATAATTTATTTGAGTTTGGGAGAGTAGCACATGATCTAATAAAATAAACAAGTCATTGTCATCTGCAGGTACTGTGCCAGATATATGACTTAAACCTTGGTGGAAGCACTAGTGCTATTTGCATAGAATACTCATTTGGTGCTAATGCTCAGAAAGCTCTGCTGACAGCTCTGGCCTCTGCAGGGAGATATGAATCTTCACCTGCTGTCTGCTCCCACCTGCTGCTGAGGTCCCTTGTAAACTTAAGGACAGTCTTTGACTCCCCTAAAAAAAATGAATCATTCCATATATAAGTATCAACACCAGCTATTTAAAGCATAACTTGCAGCCTCAACCTTTTTATCAGTACTTTTCCGAGCAAGCTAGGCTGTGTCTTTTTGTGAAAATAAATACAAGGGGAGTGATTTGTGATTGGTGCCTTCTGCTCTGCTCAGACTGAGGACAAGGGTTGCACACAACATTCTACTCCCAGGCAGCCCTCCTGGCTGAGCAGACTCCAACTGGCACACTCTGTGCTTCGTGGTGAAAGGGTGTCCCACCCGAGAGGCAGCCACTCCTGTCTTTCAGTCCTTACCTCCAGAGACAGCTGGCTGGTCCTATGGAACTGACTAGGACTTGGCAGAGTTATCTTTAAAACAATCACAGAAAACTGCATCAGCTCCCTCAAGCACATTACATTTACTCAAATGCTTGTTATTTACCACACTCAAGGGTTTTGTTTTGCGCAAAGGACATGAAGAGAGCACCAACTAGAAGGAGCATTTTTAAAGTTCATGGATTTATAATAAAATTGCAGATTACACCGTTACACCATAGGGACTGACAAAATGCATGATATCAAATTTAACTGACTTGTTAGTTGTCATACCAAAAAAAGCACAAATTATTAAATGTGCAAAGCATCAGCTCACAGAGCAGGAACTAATTAAGCATGCACTTATGAGCTATGATCTTATGAAACAAGAATTAATGAAACTTCAAAGTGTTACCTTTTGAAGTACAAAGCTGGCAAAAACAGCTCCAGATAATTACCTAAATACTCAGAGACAGGACCCAGTCCAGGCTCCAAGACTGGTTTAAAAATCCATCACCACCCTCTCCCATAGCCACAAGGAAGTGGACAATCAATCTGGACTAACTTCTGATGGTGGTGTTTAAGGACTTGCTCCCCAACATATACATTTATATAATATAGACAACCTCCAGCAGGAAGCAAGGAATACCATCACCTCGCCAAGAGGAAACAGCTGGGGGCTAAACTACACAAAGCTGTTCAGTCCTGTGTCTGAAAGAGAGTGTTTTGAAGTTAAGAGAGAGAAGACAAATTCCTGATTTTGGCAGCTGGAGACTTACAGCTTTGCTGTCTGGAACTTCATAAACCAGTGTTTAGGAGTTTCTCTAGATAATGTACCAATGGATTGACAAAACTGAGGGTTGGAGTGTCCAACTCCTGTTGCTTCCCTCCCTGCCTAGCGAAGACTTAGCTAATACAAAGCAGGACAGCTACAATATGAAAATCAGGGACACATCCAGAAATAACAAATAGTCTGGTAGCTAAGGATGCGTGCCAGACGTGCAGAAGACTGCCTTGTAGGTCCTGGCTCTGAACCAAGGCCAAGCAAGGACTTGGTTTTGGTATCCAGCACTCGTATCAGCAGGTTACAGAGGTCATACAAGGAGCGCTTGTATCCTCCATAGCAAAAATATTTTACTAGGCTAGAGAAACACTGTGAAAAATTATTTGGTTTGGAATTTTTCACAATTTATCAGTATAAGATGTGCCACTTCAAAAAACACTTCAAGAAGGGATGAGGCTACCTGGGACAGAGAATGAATTTTGAGGTACTTTTTCAGTTCAGCTTTATCATCTCACCTGAACTTCCAAGGCTCCAGTGACAAACGAGAAACTGTCATTTGCTACTGTTTAGACTCTCAAAATGTGCTTAATCCAAAAGATGCTGTTGCTGATTTTTTGCTTTGACCACAAATTGCACTTCACAAGAATCAATTGCTATCTGGCTTGCAGGGCCATGGGCAGAATGCATGTAACAAAAAAAAAATGGCTTATGCCCCGGTAAGAAAAATACAGCCATTCTCACATTCTAACTTCCAATTGCTTCAGAGTCACTTACATGAAATATAACTCTATAACATTCAATACGTTCCCTCCACCCAAAATTCAGATTACTGACTTTCACCAAAAGGGCTTTAAGCTTTATGGGAGCTGTGCAGACAAAGACTTTGTAGGAACTATGGATTCTAGCTGCTCTCACAAATGTCTCTACAAATATGAATACAGTTTGCATACTACCAGTATTTAATATGTGCCTTGAGGAAGAACTTCTCAGTCTAACGTATTAAATGCACTTTCTTCCTCCAGGTACTGTAGGAGAGCAATAAGTGACATTCCTAGCCTCTGAGGTGAGGTTTATTATTTTAATAGATCTCGGGTGACTGTGTGTGAAGCATGAACAACTTTGAGACTTCAGCCTGGGTTCATTTCACACAAGGCTAGAAAATTATACTGTGCAACAATATAGCTCAAACTTCCCAAAGAAAGTCTGCACACTGATAGTAAATGTAAAGAGAGAATTTTCAACATTTAATAGCTTGTTCATGCACCCCAAGTTAGGATTTAGAATATTTCACTGTTGACCTACTCTACTGTATCTTGTCATCCACTTTACCTCTTTCTGTGTGAACTGCTGCCTCCCCACATTTCACACTATGTATCACAAGGACTTTGAATCACATCTGAGATGTCTGGAGTTTTAGTCTCTCCCAAACCACTGTGACTTTAGCTTCTTCAACAGCTGTGGTTTTGATCTGATTTATGGGTACTTGTCCTTCCTATTTTTACTATGCTATCAAAGAAGAAAATGAAAACTGTCTTACAAATTATTGTTCTCATACATATACTGGAAATCCAGATAAGGACACTTGTGGATGTAGAGGATGTAGATTTAAAGCTTCTTCCTTTTATTGAAAACTAGTCGGATTTTTTCCATTAGAACACCTATTAAACTTTGCTCAACTTTTTGTAGATATGCTCTTGTGCTTTTTTCTTCAGATGGAAAAATATTTTCCAAGAACATTTGGATATATTTCAAACATATCCATAACCATTGCACAGTCACAAAATATGCAGGATCATATCCTCAGCTGGTGTAAACTGATGACAATCCATTTCTTTCAAAGCTAGCTTTGTGCAACCACCCTGGTTTTTGCCAGTTGTGGCTCAAAAACTATCTGAAAAACAACCGCTTTGGAAATGTTTATATGTCTGGCTGATCTTATTCTATCCTCTTTTGTTTACATCTTGAATATTTTGGACCAGATATATGATTAATTCAGTGGAAATTTTACCCTGGTTACTCACGAGTTTCTTTACAGCAGTTTGATTTCACTTCAGGGACTGGAGAGATTGTGTTTACTGATGGAGGAGAACAAAACAGCAGCGATAAACTCCACTCTTTGACACTGCTGATGTGCAGGAATGCTGCATTCTGCCCTGTCAGCATTGCACCATGCCTTCATACTTCTCCTCTCACAGCTTACCAGGGATATTCAAGATTCCTGCAACTCCCAAAGTACCCAAATCTTCAAGACTGAGGCCAAAATCAAGTTATCACAGTAAACTTCAATGAATTGTTGCAGCTATTCAAACTGTATTTATAGGTCAAGAGGAGGATTTGGTTTGTTTTTTCCTCTTTGAAGCCTCAGAACATATACTTTTTAACAAGATATTATCTTCTAATTAGAAAAAAAGAAAAGGCTTTCTGGCCCTAAAATCTATGGCGTGAAAAATAAACATACAAGCTTTCTTCTTTCATGTTTTCCAGACCAGACATCTTTACACTCCTGGGAAGATGTACCTCCTGTTCCTATCAAAGGGAGACAATGAGGAGGGGGATAGGGGAAGCTGGGGCTTTCAAAATTGGTTTATTGGGGGTTCAATTGTAGTCTCTGCAATGCTGCTTTTGTTTTACACAGACAGCAGGACTCGCAGCTTCCTTCCTTCCACAGACTCCAAACCTCCCTTGTCCTCCCCAGCACTTGTGTGGCTATCAGAGCTTCCAGCTACACAGAAGCTGTAATGTGCAGATCCCATCTCCAGTAGAGCCCAGCTAGGTGGGGAAATAACTTTCACAAAAAGATAATTCGAACACAAGCTATTCTCCCAGCTTTCCCGGCAGTTCTCTCTGCCACTGCCTACTCTTGAAAGACTGGGCAAAAGTCACTTCCTTTTGCATTTTAAAGAAAAGTTTTAATGTCATGATACTGGCATTGGACATTATTTTTACATGGATACCTTAAGAATACTTCACTGTATGAAACAGAGGTTGAGAGAATATCCTGTAGTCAACTGAATGGGTAGGAAGAAGATGAGCATGTGAATTTGACTCCCACAATGCTGCTCAAGGCACTGTAGTTGCTCATAAGCAACACAAATTCAGTGCAAGCACATCAAGTGCTTTCAGCTGTCTTTTAATGAGAAATAGCTGGTAGAAATAGGCAGAGGGGAGAAGTAGCAGCTCACTACAGACCACCAGAGCACCACAGAGACCTTTTGTCAGGAAGGTTTAATTCTGTAAAGCTGAATTAACTTCCTGGTCTAACCAGATCTACACACCCAGAAGTTATGAATGAGACCCCCAAAATCAGGAGAATGGTTTTAATGTGAGATTTAAGAAAAATATGACTGTTTTATTTGCTTTCTCAGTGTTCAGCCTCCAGGGTTAACATTTCCAAGCTTCTGTTTGTGATCACAAGGTCTAGGAACCCACTATTTAACTGAGATTTGTACATGCTTCAAGGGCTGAGGTGTGAAGAAAAACCCTGAGACTTGTAAGAGATGCGATGAAGTCGTCATAGTTGGCAGTGCTGGGGATATTATATAGTTTGGCCCTGTCCAGGATTAAAAAATTCTCTCCAGCTGCTGTTCTTACATATTCTCCTGGTCTCTACTGGAGATATCGCTTAGTCTCAGGCAGTTCCTACACCTCTGCACAACTCTTCTGAACTCTGAAATGTTTAGAGTTTATTCCACAGCAAACTGAGCTCAACCATGAAGGGGCTGACCAGCCAAGAAGCCAACATCAACAGCTTTTCACAGTTTGGTTGGCCCCAGGGGTGCCAAATATACCACAGCAGATATAAATCTGAGACATATAATATTATTGCAAAAAGAGAGCTAATTTTCTCAACATCTAATTGAATTCTCTAGTAGTTTCACTGAGGAGTGTTGTGCTGGTTTCATCTCAATGTTTAATGAAAACTGATTTTTAAAAGAAACTGTTTATTTGCATTAAAAATTTACTTCCCCACACTCCCCAAAGTATCAAAAGAAATTGAATGTTGGATTTATAATTAATGTGGTTTGGATTTTAAAAGAAATTTTTTGCAGCAAAGAACATTTCCATAAATCATGTCCATGATTGAAAAAACATGGTCATAACTGAAGACAAAACTGCTTCATTTTGCATCTGTTTCACATATATAAATATGTCAGGTTTACTTAGAACACACTGATAAAGATGAGGAAGAAGGGAAGAAAATGATAAAAATAGCCTAGGCTGTATTGGTACCTCCTTTATTATAATTCTCTCTGGTACTATTGTGACCACTCATTAATTTTCTTGCGTGGTTTAGTCAATTAAGCTATTATAAAGTTAAAAGAAAAATAACTTTTATGGAATTAAGCTCTTAGTTCAACCCTAGTAAAAAGATGGCACGTGCAATGTGTCATTGCCTTATTTTTTTCTGACCATTACAGAGATAACAGCCCTAAATTAGTTCATCACAGAACTGATTTCTTTCTGCTCACACTAAATGTGGTCCTGTTGGTAGCTGTGACTTCAGGATCAGTGTTGGTAGGGCAGTGCCAGTTTTCACCATGAGAGAATCTGCCCAGTGCTCCCACAATGCAGCAGAATTGAAGAAGTTTGCCAACAGAACCACTTATCAAACGCAACGTCCTACTTGTAGTGTTATTCCATAACATAACATATGTCTTCCAAATAAATAACTTAGCTGCCTAGTCAGCCAACAATCTGCTGTTAATAAAAAAAGGAACACTAATATGTTTCTTCTAATATTTTTAATTAAAATATACATCTTTAATGTATTTGACTTCTTTTTACCACAGCAGTTTGGCATGAAGCATCAGAGAGAACAAGAGTATACAGCAAAAATAAATTAAGTGTTTAACCTACCACCATCTTGATGGGAAAACATATGAAGCAAATTATTCAAACAGAGGTAACCAATGTGCTACATAACTCTTTTCTCCTAACAAGTGTGTAGTTGGTGTGGATAATGTGAAGTCTACGTCTTTCACACATAAAGTGCCTTCAAAGTTATTTTTAGGCTCTTTCATTTATAGTGAAATCTCTTTCAGTTTACTTAGGACTTAAGGATTTAACTGTGTGCCTAAAAAATAAGTATTTCTTATTTTCTACAGCTTATTTTAGCAAAAATACATTGTCTAGGAGCAATACAATGTATAGGAAAAAACCCATCTGCTTGTGAGAAATTTCTGCCCATAGATATCCTGTCCTTCAGAGGTAAGGTATATTTCTTTTTGTGATACATCCATTTACGAATTAATGGGGAATCTTTAAACATTTTCAAGAAATGGTAGGTAAAGTAGCTAAGAAGTAAAATTATCACTAAGTTTTCAAGTGTTTAGGTAAATTTGCAATCAGTTTGAAAGCTTGAAGGGATCTATGTGAGACTCCAGCCCTTACACTGCTCCTCCATCCAGCCTCCAGAGGCTCCGACAGCCGGCGCATGGCAGCCTCATTATTGCTTTGTGCTTCCTTTTATTTTAGTTGGCCTTTATTTACTTGCTGAGGGCAAGGTATCTTCCAAACTAAGGCAAACCGCATTTTTAGAGGCACAGGGAGCAAGAAGTGATACAATTTGTGCTGACGAAATGGAAAGCGGATTGTGTTTCCCCACAGCCCCATCAGCCGCTCCACTCCCCGGCCACAGGGCCCTGACATGGCTGCCCGGACGGGGCCAGGCCTGTGCTGCAGCCCACAGGCTTGGCTGCCAGGCCACGTGGCATCACCAAGCACAAACATGTGGGAATATCGTGTCCATTTGGGATCAGCTGCCCCCACCCATCCCAATGTCCTGACTGACATTTGAAAGGGCTTTAAAGGTCCTGCACTCTCCCCACAGGTCAAGGCTGGGCTGTGAGCAGCACACAGCCATGGCTGTGCTCCAAGGGGCTTCTTGGCCAAAAAAGCCTCACAGCAGGGAAGGACCAGGCCCCACTCCCTTCCTGGGGCCAGGAAGCATCAAGCCAAGAGCCAAAATGGAGCTGTCCTCGCTGGTGTTATCAGGGGTCCCTGAGACTCTGCCACCTCCAGCCCAGCACCATGGCTGGCACCGCGCAGCCACACTGGCACTGCCCCGTCCCAGCGTGAGACTGAGGGAACACAAAGCCAGACAAAATAAAGGGCCTAGGGGAGGAGGAGAAGGCAGCACAAAGGGAAGTGGCAGAGTTAGAAATAAATATAAATAAAACAATGGAACAGTAGAAATGGGAGGGTGACTCTGACAAAAGCCAGCTGGCAGCCAGCCTGGCACAGGACACAGCCCAGAGCAGAGGGTTGTCCCTGCACCAGGGCTGGGAGGACTTCAGGAGAGCCATGTCTGTGCTTCCCCTGTGGCCCTGAGCAAACCCGAGCCCTCTGCACCTCCGTGCTGACCAATCTGTTGTGACTTCAATGGGCAGAAGCAGCTCAGTGAGGAAGGACATGCCAGGGCCCTGAACAGCTGGAGAAATGTTCATAATCCTGACAAGCAAATGGGCCAATCATAAGATTTTCCCCCTAATATGAATAAGATGTATGAGAAGTTGGTTTTGCATGAGCAAGGCTGCAGGACTGAGCCTAGGGACCACCTTATGAAGATGAAATATTTCTTCTGATTTGGTTTTTATATTCCAAGTCCTTGCATTAGCCAATCTTCTAAATAGCAGCAATGCCAAACTTCCTTCCAGGCTCAGTCAGATGGCTTTAGGTGTTGCAGTGGGGATACTGCAACACGCATATATCAAACCAGGAGTCCCGTGGAAAGGAAATATATATGGACAGACAGACTCTTGATAGCTGTTTCAGAGAGATGTTTATTTCTCCAGCCGCATGGCCGGAGCTCTGCCCAGGAACTGTTTCAGTCACGGGACCAAGGGTCCTTCTGCCCGCGCAGGGAACACAAACCAACCAATGGGAACGAGGCTGAGCAGGGGCAGGAAACCCCGTGTCTGTGCCCTCAGGGCCCCCTCTCCCAGGGCTACACGGCAGGGGAGGAGACCCCAACACCTCACCCGTTTTATTTTAATAAAAGGAGAATGAAAACAACTGGATAAACATAACAAGAACAGTTTCAAAACAAAACAAGCCACCCTCCTGAGTCTTTAAATGTCCAAACAGATTCTCTGGAACATCTTAGGGCTGACAGAAGGGAGACAGAATTCTCTGAGCATGCTTTGTGGGGAAACTGAGGCAGGAGAGGGTTTAACTTCTTCCCTCCCCCTTTTCATCCCCCACTCGGCATTGGAAAGGGATTTTTGGGGAAACAATTGGCAAAAGCATGGTTTTGTGAGGGAAACCATGGATGAAAAAACGGATTGGGAATACACTGGGGGTAATAGGACATAGGGTAAAAGGGAAAGGTGGGATTAGGAAAGGGAAACTGTAGGGGGGGCTTACAATGGAGATACTGTCTAACATGACTACGATTTTTTGCATATATACTGCCTTTTACAGGAACACCATCAGGCCCAGTGACCTGCGATGCTTGTAACCCTTTTCTCCCTAGTACAATATTAAATTCCACCACCTCTCCATCTCCCAAGCTTGGGATGCATTTTTCAGGGTTATTCTTTTTAATAGCAGTTCTATGCACGAATATGTCTTGCTGGTTGTCACACCTTGTTATAAAACCATAATTTTGCTTAACATTATACCATTTTACTATCCCTAAGGTCTTAGTTGCTATGATCTTTTCCTTTTTCCGAGTGGCTGCTGTTTTCTGTCTCGCTGCGTCTTTGCTCTCTCCTTCGGTCGCTCCCGTGTTGGAATTGTCGGGGCTGCTGGTGCCTGCGCGCTCTTCTCGGGGTCGCGTTCGGGGCTGCGCGGGCCGGGCCGGGCCACGCCGCTCAGTTCTCCGTGCGTCGCCTCCTCTGGTCGCAGCTTCGCTGCCGCTGCCGGGCGCTGCACCCACGTCTCGGCCGGGCCCCTGAGCGATGACTCCCCCGCGCCCCGCTCCAGCGCGCGTCTCGGCTGGGCGCGGCTCCGTTCCACCGCCACCGCCGCCAGCCGCCGCCCGCGTGCCGCCCCTCTCGGCCGGGCGTTCCCGGGGCTCGCTCCACCACGCACTGCACAGGACCGGGCGGGCACCGCCGGGTCCCGCTGCTCCTCGCTCTGCTGCGGACACTGCGGCTCGCGTGGCTCCGCCCGCGCGCGGGAACTGCCTCGCTGCTGCTCTCAGAGCGCTCGGTGCACGTGGCCTGGGCCGCACGGTCCCTGCGCCACGCTTCCCTTCACCAGGACACAGCTGACATTGCTCAACAGTCTCGGTAACTAAATAATATTCACGAAAATATTCTTCCATCGGCATATATTTTGACTCCAGTATTAACTGTGTCCAAACGGTTTTCCAAAAGCCCTTGGTAAGAATTAAATCCCAAGAAACATAGAAAAAGTTCTTAAACAACCATGCCAGGAAGTGTTTCAGTTCTTTTTGAGCTTGAATCAAGCTAAAATTCACAAATCGTTGTTCAAGAATCATTTTAAGTTTAAGATAAATGTCCATATGCGGCTCTGAGAGCCAAGAGTCTTCCCACGGTTCCTCCATAGTTTAGATATGGAATAGCAAAGCAAAACCAAGAAGAGGAATCCAAAGTTTCCAGGGTTTACTCACACAAATCAGTCGCTTAGGGATCGGGGATCGTTCTGCCCGCATTCTCCACCATTTGTTGCAGTGGGGATACTGCAACACGCATATATCAAACCAGGAGTCCCGTGGAAAGGAAATATATATGGACAGACAGATTCTTGATAGCTGTTTCAGAGAGATGTTTATTTCTCCAGCCGCATGGCCGGAGCTCTGCCCAGGAACTGTTTCAGTCACGGGACCAAGGGTCCTTCTGCCCGCGCAGGGAACACAAACCAACCAATGGGAACGAGGCTGAGCAGGGGCAGGAAACCCCGTGTCTGTGCCCTCAGGGCCCCCTCTCCCAGGGCTACACGGCAGGGGAGGAGACCCCAACATTTAGGTGCCCAGCCAAAACCAAAAAAGAATTTATTGTGTGCTGCTATCTCCAGTTCCTAACAATATATTACTCAAAACCTGAAAATTTTAACTGTGCCAAACATTCTTTATCAAGGAGGTACCTGGATAGGAACCTTAATTTTTGAGTGTTTCTGCAAAGAATAAACTACTGCTTAATGGTAGAAACATTACAAAGTGGATATATTCTGGCTCTAGAAACTTGAATTCTGCGCTGATTTAACCCCATATGCACAGGAACATAAGAACAGCCATACTGGAGTGTATCTAACCACCTCCAGCCTGCAGCAGTCTCCAAGCTGGCACACAGGGAAATAAAAAATTAGAAACAAAACCAAAACAAAACAGAAAAAAAAAAAAAAGGGGGAAGATGTTGAATAGTCCCAGTCATGAGAGCATTCTCCCAGTCTCCATTTGCAGCTCCACTGATTCTCAGTCCCAGTCTGGTTTGCTCCCTAACCCTCAGAGGGTCTCTCTCATGAGTCTCCAGTAGTGGCTAGAGCCCGTGCGAAAGCCTGACACCTAAAATATTCTCAGCCCAGAGGATCTTCTGCTCATCTCATGGAGAATTTGGGGTTTTGGGCCTTGGACCCTACAGCCCTTACCTGTGAACCCTTGTTCTCCTGTTAGAGACAGGCAAGAATCAATCCCAGTCCACCCTTCTAAACTTAAAAGTAGTAAGGCATTGTGCTTTTAAGAGGTGGGGGGCAAACGAAGAAAAAAGCAATTAGGAGGTAATAGCTCTGCTGGGAGAGCTATTGAAAACACTTTGATTTCCACATTAAACCAGCGAAACTCTGATGTTTCCAAGTTCACTGGGATGTGTGTCCAAATTGACCTTTTATTGCATATGGTCAAGTGCTGTGAAAAATCCCACCACTTAGCATCTCTCTGTTATCTCAGCAACAGGCAGGGAAATTCTCTCCTTCAAAGAGAACCATAAAAAGAGATAACAGAGACAAGGGCTTCTGTGCCATCAGCATTTCAAACTCCACATCCCCTCAGGAAAAGAGGGGTTTTTTTGTAAGGGAAAAGAGGTTATTTGTAAGAGTAAACTGATCAATGCCTGTAGTTTCTCACCCTCCAACCTTGTGCAACCCAGAGAAGAAATGCCTCCAGGCTCTCCACCTGGAAAGTGTAGGAGCAAACCAGTGCAGGTACAATTCTTGGAGTACTAATTTTACACCAGTGGCATTGGTAAATCATTTTACAATTACAATTCTCCCATATATCTATAGTGCAAAGACAGATTTCTACCCAACTCTTCCACACTTTCAGCCCCCTTTTTACCAAGGAGTGTGATTTTTCTTAAACTAATAGGTCTATAGTCAAAACTGCTGCTGTGTACTGAATGCCAAAGTAGATGCTGCTGTGTGTGGGTGGGAGGGGAAGGAGTCTGCCAGTATAGCACATTTCATTCAGGGAACTGGTATAAACTACATACAGACAAAACACGAGCTTGCCAGTATAAGCTGTGGCTACACGAGGAAAGTTTGCCAGAATAGCAAACTGCCAAATCTTTTCTAGCACAGACAATCCATGCTATCCCACAGATAAATGTTGCTTCAGACATTAACTCTCTCTAGTCTCACCATACTGCACATAGAAGCAGACACCACTGAGATATGCTACTGCTCTTCTCCATAACCTGTCACAGGTCAGCAATTTCAGGAGGCCCAAACTCTTTTGAAGAAGATGGGAAGGGAAGAAGCATTTGGAGGCTGGGTTATGCCCCTCTACATTTGCTGTGATGGGACAGCTGCACTAGGGCAAGGTCCCTGCCACATAAAGAGACAGAAGACCTGGTTAAGCTGCAGTAGAAATGGGACTGCCATTTCATTCTGCTTAGCTGGAAGAGTCACTAGGATCCTCAAGTGATTTCATCAAGCTGTCTTCTATCGTAAAACATGAAGGAAATTAATTTTACTTGCGAGTGAGAGAATTGGACAACAGCTTGATGACGAGTTGGAATAAGAGGAAAAAGGAAAAAAAAAATCTCCTGGTATAGCAACAGTAATCCATTTCACAGTTTCCCACATGTTTGTGCAGGGCTTTTTCAAGTACCACCTATGGACATCTTTCCTATACTTTTACCCAGAGTAAAACTTCACAAAGAGTAGGCACAGAAAGGCCAGAACATCTGGCAGAGTAAACACCATAGACACAGAAGTGGGATTATCAATTTTACACAGTGCATTTCCTTTTTTTTTCTTAAAAGGCACTTTAAATTAAAGTCAAGAGCTTTGCTGGGAAAACATATAAAATACAGTATCATATAATCACATCTGAAAACACAACAAAAATTATTAGAAAGACCATTCTGTATTTAAAGCATTTTCACATCCTGAGAAAATCCTTTTTATTGTTCAAAGTAATGGTTGAGCTCAGCATCTGAAAGCAGATATAGGGAGGCAAAGAAGCCAATCAATCATTCACCAAAGCAGAGTGTTGCATATATGGCTTTTTCTATGCAGGTTGCTTTTTCCCTCACATTCACAAAATCTTGATAATTAACATGCTAAGAAGATTTAAGCACAATTGATCTGGAGTACAGGAAATTATACTATTGAAACCACCAGGAATAACCTGACTTTACAAAATTTTGAGCATGATGCTCCAAGAACTTTAAACAGTGGCTCATGCTTTGGCCACAGCAAAATTTCTGATATAGGTTTATATTCCAATCTCCCTCTCTATTTTTCTAAGAACTTGTTTTCCATTTTGCAGGTAGATTGTCTGCTTACTTATTTCATGTATGCATTTCTGTTCATTCACTCTCATATCATCCCGTATTTTATTAATCTAAATTCTGATAAAAATGAAGTCTTCAGATTTCCCCTGCATCCCCAGGCTGTCTGGCAATTGGTCTTACACTGTTAAAGGAGAGATGACAGTTTATTAAGCATTAAGATACAGACTAATGAGTTCTTGCCAAAGCCTGTCAAAATTAATTCATTTTCCAATGCAGTGAAATGAGTGGCTGAATGGATCAATACAATTGCTTGCAATCAGTACTCCTCCACAGTAAATGCAGGAAAGCACTGCCTCTGGTATTCTGCTGTATTTGCCATTAGTGACTGACGTCTCAAATTACCCAGATTCTCTTCTGACGCAAAAAACTTTTGCCAGGGAGGGTGAGGAAAATCAGGCAAAGTAAATAACAGTGTTATTAACTAATTTCTTATTCTCATTCAACATTTTTCCCAATATTGCCCACATTTGTCAGCACTCAGATTTCATGTCTCCTTTGACTTTCAGGAAGAAATATTTCAGTTTCTCGTAAGGACCCAATCTTGGCTATCTGACCATTGTATGGGATCTGGCTTCAGAGATAGTCCCACAGATTTCTGGGAGGGGACCAAAAAAGAAAAAAACAGAAAAGCAGAGCAAAGGGCTTCATGTCAGTGGAAACACACATTCCTGGGTTAGGCACTCGACAGTGTGAGCCAAGGTGTTAGTGTGTTGCCACCATGTTATCTAGACTAATTAATTTTAAACAGCACTCTTTATTATTAAATTTTATTTCACAGCTTTGTCTGTAATTCCTGAGTTCCAGAGCTGGTCACTGTGACTCATTCCCCTGAATGCTGCTGTTCTGTCCCCTTGCAATTAAAAAAATTAAGGAATCCTCCTTCCCCACTGCCCCAGCCATCTTTCCTGAGGATACTGTGACCTAATTCATAGCAGTTCTGGAAACACAGAAGGCTCTGGGACCCTCTGGGTGATTTAAGAGGCGATTCTTATTTATTACACATTATGGTAATTCATTTTTCATTGTTTGGGAGGTTCAGGGGGCTTTGTGTTACCTTTAAAGAAAGTGCTGACAAGCTACCACAAGTGTAAGGAGAGAGGCCACACAAGAGGAGGAAAAGAAACCCAGTGCTAATGGCTGTTTGCTCGGATATGGTTGGTATCCTTCAGTCAGTCCATATTTATTTAGGAACTCAAGGAATATTACAATTGTGGCAACTACTCAGGGACTACACCATTTTATAAATTGCTTCACTTATTCATATCAAGTGCTCAAATCCAATGAATGTCCCAGTTTGGGATGTGACACCGAAATGCAGAGTCCCCAAGGAGGGCAGGGAGCTCTCCGCAGCCCGGCGCTCAGCACGCAGCGATGTCTGGCTGCTGCATCTGTGCAGTGCTGGGGTGTAACCCGTGCTAGGCACTGCCTTGTGCTCCAGCCCAGCCCCAGCACCACTGCCTTGGCTCTGCACACAAACAACAGAGCTCCTCTCTTCGGACTTGAACATAGGAAGCAGAGCCCAGTTTTCCTTTTCGGTGTTTACCTATTTCTCCTGTCTTCTGCTTTTAGACTGATGAAATTTATTGGCTTTCTAGAACCAAGAATTTAAAATATTGAGAATGATCCCATCTCAAGGTATCTTCATAAGCAACCTCCCTGAGAGATAGCAGTTGTTCTGTCAGTGACAGAGCCAGCAAAGCCTGCTTTCCTGAGAATTTGTGCCTGACACTGAACTGCTGCATGGATGCACTGTTATCTGTAATAAGAGATTAGCATTCACTACAACCTGTTCTTTGGTAGTGACCCAAGTTAAGCACCTTTTCTCTGCTGGGTTATTTTTACAAAACAAATAATGATGGAAGCTATTTTAGAATTCTCCCCTTCTGCAGACTTTGATTTAAGCATCACTGGATGAGGAAGGAGGCAAACTGACAGCCACAAACCCGCTTCAAGAGCGAGCACTAAGTACTATGTAGAGCAAAGATGGGGAAATCTAATCAAATCTACTGCCGGTAAGAAACAAACAGAATAATTTTTCAGTCACTAGCATTTATCCAATTAATAAACTGTGAAGTATTTAGAAGACTCAGAAAAGGAAGAAAAATAAGCAATGTAAAAAATACCACATTAATTACAGAATTATATCTCATGCACTCTGAAGTCCATATAAATATAGTAAGAGAATAGTGATATTTTCTCACTTCTTTTATACTATTTCTACATTTCATCACTAGCTAATTCTAAGACACATTTTTATTTCCTTTCAACTCTGCATTCTGTAGAGATAACATTACAGAATAAATTTTCCAATCCCAGGCCCCACCTTTTCCTATGATCAGTTACTATACACATACATCTGGATTATGCACAAAAAGATAAAAGGGGACAAACAGCACACGTTTGAAAGACTAAAGAATAATTACTTTTAATCCAATATGTCAGTACTTTTAGGAAGATGGAGGGAGGGGAGAAAGAGGAAAATGAAAAGGACTGAGTCAGTTTTAGAGCTTTTACAGATACTATTATATGGAGCAGCCTGACACCAATGTGCTCTTTCAGCAGGAAAGATACCCACATTCACAGCGCTCTTTTGATGGCCGTGCTTAGAGCTGAAGTTATTTTATTTTTTAGTCAAATCTGCAGCTTGATTAGCAGTCTGTCAGATTGAAACTATTGGCCTAAGTAACAGAGCTCCCTCTAATGGTGTTTCTATAGTTATACTGACTTACACTACATTGTATTTATGTTCTTTCTGCTTGCTTTACATCAAGCTCAGGACTGCCTTTGTTGGATATATTTGTGTTTATTCACTCCCATCTGGTGCGACAGCTTTTCCTTCTGAGACAGGAGCAGTTCATTGCAATGGAGTATGAATATCAAAGGAAGCTTGTGCAGAAGAGGATCATTATTATGTATTAAGCAACCCAAAAAAGGAGCAAAAGCATTAGCATCTGGGTAGTATCTTGTAAAGTTTTTTCCCCTGTTGCAAATACTGGTTCCTTGCTTGCAAAAAGCATACATTAAGAAAGACAGCAATACTTTCTTTGCATGTTTGGGGTTTTTTTATTAATTTCTCATCCTGGCACCCCACCATGGGAGAGGCTGCTGCTGTCTTTGGGATACTGCCAGGCATATAATTGTTGAGGTGGATTGAAGGTAATTCAGGATTCGAAGAGTAAATTTGAGGAAAAAATTGTGAGCACTTAACAAACCTAAAAGATAATACGACAACTTGCTAAAATGAAGCATTAGTTCATTCACTTGCTTTTCATCTAGAAATTGGCCAAAGACAGGTTTATTTCAGATAATTCTCCCTGAGCCATGCCACTTGTTGCACAAGACACAAAGGAAAACTACTCCTAATTTTGATCCAAATTAAAAAAACTGCAACAAAAATTCTGCTTGTTTTACTCCCAAAGCACTCCAATTTTGCCCAGGAGAGTTCTGAATATTCCAGTTAGACCAAAATTAGAAAGTACTTTGCAGTATCTCATCTTTCCCTTCATTTGTGCACATCACCAAGCTTGGTAAATCAGTAAAATTACTGCTCCTCAGTGAAGGAGTAAGTGTAACGTGGAAGGGATATTGCCAGTATGAAATAAGAGGTATTTATGGTCCTGTAAAGAAGTCAGCACCGTTAATTCACTCTTTAGTACCAGTATGAAATTCACGCACACATCTTAAACAAAAAAGAACTGGACAGAAACTTCACTGTGCAATGTTGAAAGAAGAACAAAGGTAGGACCATCTGCCCAAGAAAAAATTAAAAAATAAGAGCAGGAGGGAAGGGAACAGAAACTATTGGAAAGGAACCTGGCTTTGCAGAACTGCAACTATGCACAGCTATGTTCATACTTATTTTGTGCTTTATAAAAAATTATGAGTATACACCACTTTGGTTTAAGAAAAAAGAGCAGCAGAAGTACTGAGAGAAATAAAACACACCCTTGGCTAAGTATCTTGGTCTGTCTCCCCAGGGAGAAAAAGCATTTTTAGTGGTCAGGCAAAAAGGAAAGCAGGGATTCATTATTATTACTTTTGTACAACTACGTTCTACATGCAAAAGGCAAGAACACACAGAGGTTACTTATTTTTACTTTCCCATGTACTTAATTGGTAGCACAACTGTAAATAACTCATTGTCTTTCTGCCTGGTACCTGCCTATAAAAGCCTTGGCCAGTAATCAGTTCCTTTTTTAAGTTTTGGGAGTTTTTAAGCTGGTATTGTTGAATATCCACGTCTTTGAAAAATCATTTCACAAGTTCAAAACCCTGGAAAACAAGAGCCAACAGAGGCATCATCCTGCAGCTGGGGCTCTGCAGGTGGACAGGCTTCAGGTCCCACTTAGGTCACAGTAATGGGTGGCAGTGGGTGGCACTGGAGGTGGCTTATTTGATCCTAAGCTACCATCTTATTTGAGTTGGAAAAAATGCCTATTTGTGGTTTTCAAATTATGGAATGAACTTAATTAAACTGTAAAACATTAAACAACAGCGGGAAAGATGATATCCTTGTGGGAAAAAAAAAAAGAATAAATCAAGTTCTTTAGAGACTTGGAGAAAATAAACGAAGTGGTTATAAAAATAAATGAAAAATTTCCAGTCCCATCTACCACCTGTTTAGTGCAGACAGCAAGGTGAGTTTGCCACTTTAGAGAAAAGTTTCTTCAAGAGAAAAAAAAAGAAAAGCTGATATATAGATGCAGGTCCTTGAGAAAGAATATTAGCTCCTTTCTCTTCTTTTTCTCCTCTTCTTCCCCTCTCCCCTGATGTCACTCTGTCATGCTAAGAGCTGCACACTCCAAAGAGTTCAAATGTTTTTCCAAAGCTGAAGAAACATGGTAAAATGTGGAGCATTACAACATTACCACTCTAATTTATCAAAAGTTTGGAATGTTTCTCAATATGTGTGAGTGGGAAGGCAGAAAAAGGCATTTTTGACAAGTAAAATCATGACTGGAGAACTTTAGAGAAAGTGCAGGCAAAAAAGGAGAGCAAAGAAAAAAAGCAGTAAACAATAAAAGAAAAAATGTGGTGGAGAAACAAATTCACAAGCATATTTGACATTAATTTTTTACAAAATAAAAAACCTGTCATAAATTGTAAAGATTTCCTGCATAATAATTGAAAGAAAAAAACAGATGAAGTCTGACATGGGACAAAAAAAAGTGTTTCTACCAGCTGTCATGAAAATATTGCACAATGACTGGCACAGAAAACTAACCCTCAGCGGTTTTGGGTATTTTTCTGGTGGTTTTGGGTTGGGTTTTTTTTTTTTTTTTAAAAGTATAATCAACGCATCAGAAAAGCTAAACTGGAAAAAGAAGTTACCACTTTGTATTTAACTTTCAAACAAGCAAAAGCCTGATTCTTCCCTTACTCTGTGCAGTGCAAAACAACTGCAGACAATGTCACACAGAGATGAATTCAACAAGGCACTTCGCAGAGTGCCCAACTCCAACTCAGAGACACTGCTTCAGTGGGTCAGGGAAATTCTCCACCAGGAAGGCAGCAAAAATCAGGGACAATCTTAACTTCTGGAGAAGAACTGTCAGTAAGAAATTAAAGTCCTTGGTCTTCAGAGGACTCTTGGAACTGAGTAAATCACAGAGATTGACCAGGAATGTGAGGACAAAGACTGTCAAAGAGATAGGCTGGGACTGTGTAGCACCTTACAAACAAGGAAAGCAATTTCAAAACCAGTATGGTATTTGACTGGCAGCCAATACATTTTCAAAATAAATCGAATGTGCTCCTGTCATCTCCTTTTCATAAGAAACCTGGCAGCCACATTCTATGCTAGCTAGAGTTTATGTAAAGTCCCCGGTTCCCTTAACATAGTGAAAACCCAGCCTGCACTACAAGTATTTGCACTGTTTATCTAAACCATACTTGCATCCTCAAACACCACTCTGTTTTCCCATGATTTTTCGTCATATTGCATTCATGAAGAGCCTTTGAAAAGTGAGATTGTACAGATAAAAAAAAATCTTTAAAAAGATTCACTTGCAGTGGGTGTTCTCAGGAACATCATAAATAGAAGATTGGTTCTGTATCTATAATTGAATACTAAGTCAAATCTGATAATTTTCAGAAACTAATTTAACTGATCTCATTAAATTTGGAATGAATTATTCCTTTCTGAGATTCATTTCACTTTAGTACATTAATAGGTTCTTAATGTGGTATTGTTCTTTTTCCAAGCATGATGTATTAATATTGAGAATTGATATTTACTAAACAGAAAAAAAATATTTCAGTATCAGTTGAATTATGAGTAACAACTGAGTAATTTCCAAAGATTAAGCAGAGGGGGAATTGGCAAAGAGTTGTGGGAGGAGCAGGAAAGCAAAGGTATGGTTAATCATTGAAAGGGAGGGAAAGATGCATGCAAGAACGGTGCAATAAATCTACCTTTAGAAAGCAATGAAGCAATCAGCCAAAATAGATAATGAAGGGCCTTGCCATGACACACAGTAATCAGCAGCAACCAAAGCTGCAAGTGGAGGAATAGTTACACTGCTTTACACAAGCTGACAAATCCAAATGACGTGAGTTCAATTAGATTTTTAAAAATTCAATTATATACAAAAGTCCAGATTCTTAATATCAGACTCTTGATTAAAATTTGGGGAAGATTCCATTAGAAACAGCCAAGACCAATATAGCAGCAGAATATTAAGTGAGAGAAAAAATGCAATGGATAGACTGTGCTGTCATAAATGTCTTTATAAGGGCAAAGAGCAAGTGATTGCTAGATCAATGCTAGAACCAATTTTATTTAACATCTGTATGAATTTCTCTAAGAGGAGGCACACAGCACACTAACTAAATGTGCATGACACATTAATTAGGAAGTGCTGGAAATATCAGGAAGGACTCAGAAATGTTTAAAACCCCAGAAAGAAAAAAACAAATAAAGTACCACCCAACAAATAAATTCTAATATCCTGGAAAAAGAGACAGTTAAATTCTGCACCAAAAGTGGAGGTCTAGTGGCTTTTACAATATATGCTGAAAGCAAATTAACTGTGCAACACTTGCTTCACGTAATGTGACACAGGGAGAAACCACCTTGAATATTTTGCGTGTCTCCTTTGAGACAGGGAAAGATATTCAATCTTCACTGTGGCAAGGTTAGTTCTTCACAACGACGCAGCAAGGCAAGAATGCTACATTTGGCTTGGATTTACCTAGATAACCAGGTGAATTATTATGCTTTTTCCTCTCTGATTCCTATAGCTCACATCTTTCCCCACTTTTAAACCAGAAAAATCCTCCCACCAATCCCAAATATTAATTCTAATTTAAAAAGAGATCGCAATGCAGGTTGATTGCTGTGTTTTACAAGTTATTTGTCTAAATTATGTGGCCTATGTATGAATAATTACTCCCTATCATTCAGTTTGCTCTCTATAAAGATAGCTGAAAGCTAATTAGAAGCTGTTCAGTGGTTAGCCAGTGCTGTCTTTGATCACTCCTTGCTTTTAAAGTTTGTGCCTGTGCCCATATTGCATTCCCAAGATGTTTTCATTTACCATTGGGGAAGCAGATAGAATTAGATCACATCACAGGAAAGGAGTGTTGAGAGGATGAGTAAAATCAATGCAAAAAAAGGGTAGTTATATATCTCACAAGTTTGTAAAAAAACCCAAAACACAAATTAGGTATTTTAGGACTTTTACTAAAGAAAGGAAATTTGTACAGTCCTTCCAATGTGCCTATGATCAAAACCACATAGTGGCAGCCAAATATCCAGTGCTCATTGCTCATTGCCTCAATAGCTCCTTGTTAATTCACTTAACTCAAATATTAGAAGTTATGTTTGGGAAGCCCCACTCAAAATTTACATGGCCAGCTGACTCAGAAACATCCCCCTGCTTCCATTAACTCTTTTTATATCTTCCTTTCAAAGCCTGATCACTCAGGGAAAATGAGTCACTTGTGGCAGTTTCTGACTTTGACAGGAATGCCACAGGAAAGGCAATGCCCTCATAGGCAGGGTGGGCAGAGGGCTGTTCCTGTAGCACTCTCCAAAGCTCTCATGGATGCTCCTGTGTTCAATATCACAGCAAACAAGGAAGTTATCAGGATGGACTCCACACCACTGGCCATTTGATACCTGATTATGCAGCAGGCTTGCCAGCAAGCTTGCTGAATAGGCTTTAAAATATCTTATATGGCTCAGTGGTCTCATAATCCCCATTATACGAGACCTGGAACATCTCTTTTGGAACTCACCTCTGCTTTACTCAGAGTAAGCCTAACTGTCTTCAATCTGGGCAGAACATATTGATCCCATTTGATTCTACAATACATCTGCTGCAATTACAGCTTTTATTGGGAGGAAGCTTCACTAAAAAGGGCAGCCTGCTGCCTGCCCAGAATTTATCAATACCTATCTTCAGGGAAAAGGAGCTCATTAGCAATGTGCTGTGTGAAAGGTCTGGAAGCAGACAAAAAAATGACAACCCATAAATTAGAAAATAAAACATGCTGGAGCAGTGGTGGACAAATTTGACATCACAACAATGTCCCTGTCTATGCCTGGGAGTAAAGGCTGTGCTACATTTGAAGTTTATTTGAGAGAGTAAACAGTAAGTGCTTCTCTTGCATTTGTCTTGCAGAATTAGCAGTGTGGTTAGAAATTGCTCTTCTGGGAAAAGCTTTACATTTTATGTTCCACATCTTCTTGGGAATTGTTGGCACCTCTGTCTAAATCTTATCAGTAGGTTTTACCAGCTAACTCCTTCCTCACTCCAATTAGCATAGAGGGAAAAGCGCCTTTGTCTTTTTCTTCAGGGCCTGAACAAAGTGAGAGGAGCAGTAGATAATACTGATCCATTACTGGAATTTTTAGACCCATAATTGCATGCACTATACCCTACAGCACAGATTTCGAGTTCCTGGTGCTCTCCAGTCTCAGAAGTGTTCTACAACATATAACAAGGAGGATGGCAAGCAGGAATGTGTATTTCAAATAGTAAGAGTGGCCTAAGTTTGTAACAGAAACTTGCTCACTTCCTTAAGAAGACAAGGCCCAAGCTTTTCATATAAGGCTGTCAGTACTGCATCAGATCAAAGGTTCACCCAGCTCTGTTGTGCCTCTGACAGCAGCCCTGGAGCAGCCAAGGAGAGGGCTCATCTGAATCTCAAGATACACCTAACGACAAGTGGGCAGAGGCACCCCCTCCAACACTGGCCCTCTGAACTTCCAGTCATAAGGTGGCATAAGGACATCCAGACATGGGGCCTTCACCTGCACCATAGGTGCAGTCCCCAAAGGACTAATTCTCCATAAATGATCTAGTTCCTTTTTACCTGTTACACTTTCAAAAACACAGCCCCAAGGGTCATTTCTTCCTCCCCATCAGCTCACGGGGAAGAGAGAGCCAGTCAGACTATGCAGTCACTTCTCTCTGGCTGCTTGGCTGCACCTCTTTCGGAAATTTCTTATGATTGCTGAGGTGACACTGGAGAAAGGGGTAAGCAGGACTTCTGTTTCCATCATGTTTAAAAACAAACTTCCAGCACCACCCAAGCAGTCTGGCAGTACACGGAATTGTATCCATTCTTGCCAGTCCTGTGTGGCAGATGGGTATGTTAGATGTGAAACCAGTGATGCTTCAGAACAGGGTTTGATCCACGAAAGACCAGACTCCTCACAGACTGGCTCTGCTACAGAAAATAAAGTGGAATCTTTCTCTAAGAGATTAAGAGGTGCTGAAAACAAGCTTGCTGGTCTGCAAATTAGCTGTGCTGGATATGTTGGCATGTTTAAGATGTTGTTCAAGGAAAATAAAAGTGCTACAATGCAAGATAGACAAAGTAGATAATGATGCCAGAAACAGGATTTCTAAGAATAGTTCTGTGTGTCTGAGAAAACCAAAACAGGGAAAAGGGATGTTTGCTCTGCACAGTGGGCTGAAGACCTGTAGTACTAGGGGAGGACTGGGTGCAGGTTTCTTTGATCTCTGCCAGAGAAGCACCATGCAAAAAGCATTATATTCTGCAGGAGTTGGTTGCCCAGCATAGGGAGCCCTTCCACACCAGTGGGAAGCTCCCAGAAATTGGACTATCTCAAAGGTGGCTGAAGGCCAGGAACTAACCCCCCCATCTGCTCACCACTCTGCTCCCAGGGTGAAATATGGTTTTTTGACCTTGTCTTCTCTAACAATTGCTCATAAATTGCCAAAAAGCTTCCATGATGTAGCCCCTTACCTTTGGGATGGGGTGAGACCCTCCAGGGGCTGCTGTGATTCATGCATGGGTGGAAAGCTCCACAAAGAGACAAGGGATCCTCATATCCTCATTATGTACTCTGATGTTTTGTTAAACTGACTGTCCTTCTTGCTGAGCACAGCACCTAGTTGTTCATTTCATATATTAATTTCTCATTTCAGTCGAGTTAACTACTCACCTAGAACTAGCTCTGAAGTCGTTTTCTGCAAACATTTCTCTCAGACAAATATTATAGCAACCAGATTATAATAACCAAAGTGAGAAGAAATTCTCAAAACCTGTTTTCTTTTGCACTCATGTTCCTCTGATATCAGCCTGCCCATTTTTCCCAAGTGCAATACCTATTGAGTATTTTTAAATTTAAGGTTATTATTCTGACACCTCTTGAGTTGCAGTAAGAGTAAATATGCACACATTTCTATTCTGAAATATTTTTTTTTTCCTTCCAGTTTGCTGTTTATTCCCCTCTCTTTCCTCTGACCACATGATTGGGACCTAGTTCAGAAAGCATCTTCAGCATCTCTGGCTCTCGGACCTGAGTGAAGCAGCTGTTTCAATTGCCTGCATGGTTCCTGAATAGAGGCCAGATAAAACTCATGTTTAAGCCTTTCTAAGTCCGGGTGTTACAATTAACAGAGGCACCGTGCAAAGCCTTAGCAAGGCAGCTTGTGGGAATAGGGACCACTCACCTCCCTTACAGTGCTAAAAGCATTGAGTTTCTAATCCTGATGTTCTTTAATGTTGCATAAACAGAGACCTATCAGTGCCTGGTGAACAAGAGCAGTTTTGGTGCATACAGCAACTGCTCTGCATTTACAGCCCCAATTGGGCTTGTTTAGACACCCACAAGTTGCATGCGAATAGGTTTGTTCCCATTCCCCTGCCGCATTCTTGTCCCCTCTGTCATTGAATGCTGTTGCAGTGGATGACAAACAGCTCCCCACATTAAAGGCAAGCTAAAGGTCATACTGCTGCTTCGTTCTGAAAGCACAGCTCCTCCATTTCGTCTGCTGCATGAGAAGACAGTCCCCTTCTCAAGGATTCTGAGCTGAATCTGAATTATGTAGATACAGAGGGTAAGATGTGGGGGCATCATCTTGCAAACAGCCAGAGTACCAGATCCATCCCCTGACCCTGGAGGCCAGCTGCCCTGGTGCCTGCACAGTGGTCCACAGGCACCAGTGCCAGGCCTAGGGATGGCAGAGATGTTTTGTAAATTTTAGAAATTACTTCAGGAGAAGGATATGGAGGGAGTGTTCAAAATCCAGAAACATCTACTTTGATGTTGCATGCTTTTCCCCTGTCATTCAAACACATGTTTTTTTGTTTAAGGATGATTAATATATTTTTAATGTTTTTCCTAACTGAAGGGAAACCTGTGCTATATATTAACTAAGTCTAGAAAAACACCCCGAAAGCTGAGCTGGCATAAGTGGGTAGCCTGTATGTGATGTTTATTATGATTTTTCCTTAAGATCCTTGTCTCCTCATTTTTCACTGTTTCTTTTTGCATTTGTCACTGCCCTATTTGGGGCATCTTGTCTTCACTCCCATATTACTCGGAGGCCCAAGAAAAAGTCAACCCAAAACACCCTCTGAGAAAAAGTACAAAAATGAGCCAAGCTCCAGGCAGAGCTTTGCAGAATTTACAAAGCAGTAACTTACTGCCACTGCAGCTTGAATGACCAAACAATCTGGGTTTGCTAGTGCAGGTTTCAGGGTGTTTGTCTGGATTAGGGAACAACCTGGACCGTTCATGCCTGGCTATGGCAGACCCAAAGCTGCTGCTCTGGCAGGGGAAGAAGAGGTTTCCCCCAGCAATCCCGGGCCAGGGCTCATCTCCCCCAGCCCTTCAGAGCCCCTGCCCCAGGTGAGCCTCCCCTCCACCTCCTGTGCATGGAAAGGCCATGTGAGGGTCTAACCCAGAGTAGAGGCCGATAAAAGAAGTCCCACTGAAGGCAGGGGGGTTATTCAGTCTCTCATGATGACATTTTGCATTTTCAGAGAGGGTAATCACAGATTAAGGTGGTGCTTGGCACAAGAAAAAAAAAGCCAGCAGAATTTTGTCAGTAAACATGCAAAGTAAATAATTCTGGAGCTGGATTCACACTTGTTTAGCACTGGAAGTGGGAGAGGTACCAGGTTTAGCAGCAATAGCTAAATCCGAGCTCAGGCTTACAGGTCAGATGAAACAGCTGCTTAAATGTCCAGAAAAAATGACTGCTCCACTGGCATGTGTCACAAGCTGTAACATTTATCAAAGAAATAAACAGTACTCCACGAGCTCCTCAAATCCATTCATTTCTATTCCTATCCTTTTCACCTTGCAGATAAGACAAAAAACCTCATTATATTTTAGTTTCCTAAGTTTTATGGCTCTGACATATACTCAGAATGATTGCCTTTGCTGCTGTTAACTACCTGCCAGCACTCTTATTAAGGTTCATTTAGGAATAATCTATTACCAAAAAGGAAAGGTCCAAGTTTCAAGGATGGATTATTTAAATCACAGCATGCCGTTCTGCAGCAACAGGAAGACGGCCAATTCCCCCCACCAGCACCTTTCAGAGCTGCTCAGTGGGGGAAGAGGCAGCCCTTGGGAAGGTGGATTGAATTTCCAGATGGAAAACTAATGGCAGAAAACTCAGGTCACCACAGCTCTGGACAAGTGCAAAAGAGCAATATTTCACTCTAGTATGAAGAACTGCATAAAAAGAATATATATCCTGCACTCTCCCTTTGAAACTATCCAGATAAATTGAATATTTAGGGAAACATAAGCCATGCAATATTATTTGCATATGGAGCATTCTTACTTGCATTTATAAAATAAAAATACAAGTCAAGACACAGGCAGAATACAAAGTACAAGGCTACTCTACTACGGTAATAAGTGCATATACACATTTTTCTTTTCTTTGATTTAAAAAAATTATCTAGAAACTTAAATGTATGCTTGAATGAAAATTTAACAAATATTATAATTTATAATACTATCCAAGTACCTTTGATGGTTCACTTAAAATATTTCTCATCTAGGTTACTTTTAAAAATGCATTTAAGTGTAAATATTTTTAGGAGAAAAAATAACAACCAAAAAAAAATCTAACGGAATAAGAGGGGAAAAAAAGTCATGTTGACTGACACACAAAAAGTAGGCTTTGTTAATGTTATATTCATTACCTTAGAAAATGTTTTACAGGAAGTGTAGTAAATCCACCACAGATGTGATAAAGATTAAAACCTCTTTTAAAGCAAATCTGTCCATTTAAAATAACCCAACAGATAGGTGCAACATTTCTCAGCAATTTTCCAAGTAAATAGCTGACGAAACAAACTCAATATTAAACAGAAGCATTTCATAAATTCTATGTAAATACAGTCCTGTAAATCAGGATGAAAATCACAAAATCCCTATTTTTCCCTTCACCTCATAGAGATATTAAAAAGCACTTAAAAGGTGATTTGGAATGGCAGCCCATTTGCTCCAGCACTGGGCTACCACAACAACACACAAACCCACTCTCAGTGCAACACACTGCAAGGAAAATATAAGCATTTCATTTCCCTTAGAGCACTAATTAAATTTAGAAAAATTATTTTGAAATACAAGTATCTAAATTAAGAGTACATTATTTGATACACTTGAGGGAGGAAATGTTATGGGTTTTATCCATATTTCATTTTGGGTTTGTAATAGACCATCTTTAGATGAACCAGGATTAAATACTTGCATTCAGCACACCTGTAAATGCTCCAGCTGGGTCCTGTCAACCCGAACACCACAAATGGCTTGCAAAATTCTGATTACTAAATGCATATTAAATCAACATTACCATTTTCCCTAAAGAATTATATAACAGTGCAGTGGAGTTAAATAAGAGTTTGAAAATAAAGAATTAAACCAGCCACTTCCTCATGGTAATGCTGTATTTCATCCTTTTATGAACATCCCCACCCTGCAATTTTTGATTAAGGTTTCTACTTTTCTCCTGTACATTTAACCAATGTTTTAAAGCAGTTAGTAAAGGAGTATTTAGACCAACAACAGACAACCAGAAGAAAAAATACACATATATTTTGCTATTGCTTCGTAAGATATGGTATAACCTGATCAGTACATACCACTCCCACACATGAGAGCTATAAGAGAATACCAAAATGTTGAAATGGTTCAGCTGAAGAAGAAAAACAGCCTTGGGACTTAAACCTGCAAACATTTGCTCCCATGATTAACTATTCTGCCATGAGGAATTTCATTTGAATCATTAAGAGTACTCAAAGTACCAAAGTTAAATACATACATAAGTATTTACAGGCTTGGACTTTGATGTGACCTAAGGAAACAGCAAAGAAACTCAGTCCCTGGTTTTTTTTGTCCTTAACTGAGCTGATTCTCATCACTAACAGAAAGGATTTGCTCAGGAAAAAGACCAGGCATTGGGTGGAATCTTTCCCTGGGTACACAAAATTTTAAATCAGATTTTTAATTTGAAGAAAAAGTTATCTCTCTCCCAACAAAAGCAGTATAAAGAGAACATGTGTGCAGATTGGAGCCCATAAAACAACCATACATAACATTAAATATTTGCTTATCTTCTTATGTTAGCTTGGCAAGAATTAAATTTGCTACTCATGACTACTGCTGACATTCCAGGTTCATGCCAAGAAATGTATTTACTACTACACACTGCCATCTTTTATATAACATAACATATGTGTGTTTATATGCATATACATATATGTATACACAGCCAAAAAAGAGCTGTGCCATTAATAATAAATCAAGTGAAAGTAATATTTAACCCACACCCCCTGAACTTGCTAATAACCACGTGCAAAGTATAGACAAAACCTATGCTAGACTTTCATCATGATGTAATTGCTCTTTCAGATCAAACTGAGAAAATTACCATGCCAGCCAAACTAACATGAAGTAGGCTAATTTGGCCAAAACATTCAATTTCTCACTTTCTTTCTGCAATAAAAATATTACTGAAAAATCCAAATTATGTAAATAAGGTAGGAATAAATACAGTGTTAAAAACATAAATCAGTTTCAATGGAAGAGGAACACACAGGGGTATGAACTCTGCTTCTCAATCAGGCTAATTCTCTGCTGAGAACAAGAGTGCACAGATCGGGGGATGCCAAAACAGCACAGTGCTCCAAATACAGCATGGTGGGTTACAGGGGAGAAGTATCCTTTCTCTGCTTAAAATAAGACAGTGCAGGAAGTATATAGACTTAAATATTTAAGAAATTTTCTCCATGGATGGCATACATAATTTGATACATTATTTTTCAAATTTCCTTCAAATTCCAGTATTTGAATTAAGTCAGTTGTAATTTGCTATTTCTCCACAGGAGCTTGAACAGACACCAGATCTTTCACTTATCTGTGACTGTGCTATTTTCTAAAAGCATTAACCAGAAACCAAACATGCTTCCAAAAAATTCCCTGATGTCCCATGTCTCCAAAAGAACATGGCACAGGCATAAATGGAGCCCAGGACAAGATAGCCATGGCACAGACTTGGACAGAGCCCAGGCCCTGGGAGATATTTGCATTCTCTGCTGCTCAGGAAGTGGGATGTGGTCAGTGCTGAGCTCAAGAGCCAGGATTTACCTTTCACTTCTGCATCAGGGCTTGAGAGGACTCTGTATCCAGATGCTCAGGGGCATGCTGTGTTGGTACCAGATGTCCTCTCACAGCACTTTTGGACCCCTGCATTTGTTTTGTCCCACAAGAAGGGCATCAACTTGTGTAAAGGGGTTCTCACCTGCTGAAACACTCCCTGGAATCACTGGGGGGGGGACACTTGGTGTAGTTTAGAGAAGCTAAACCAAGCCCCAAAGCAGTTATGAGCAGAGACTGCCATTTCTACACCAACTGTTCACCCATGCACTGACTTGATTCTTTCAGGTCTGGTGCAGCTCACCTGTAACTGAGCCTGGAGCCCAGCAAGAGCTGCAATGATGTGTAGGGCTCACATCATGGCAACCAGCAGGAAGGCCAGTGTGCTCCTCATGTCACAAATGTCTCTGGTCAATATCAAATGTTTTTGTAGTCCAAGACCACATCAATTATACAAATTAAAGTTGACCATAAAAGAGAAAATCAAAACACTTGGGTCAGTATACAAAATTCTGCAGAGTGCACCCTCAGGATTTCCTCTAATGAGATAGAGCAAAATGCCCATAAAATGTGGACAGCTGGTAACAACATCATGGCAAGGAAGCCTCTATGGATTGCTTAGAAGCTCAAGTACATTTCAATTTAAAAACGCTTAAGCAAACTACATAAACTGAGTGCAAATCATGTTTCCTTCTAACTAAGAAAAACTACTTACAGGGAGACTGGGATATACAGTTTTAGAATTTGTTTGCATAAGAAAGATACATCCTAAATTTTGTAATATACAGTGTTAATAGTATATATTTAAAAGAGTCTTTATAATTTCTCATCCAGCTCCTTTAAGTGTTTCTTAAATCAGCAGAAAGAGAGGCCTTGGTGTCAGCAGTTCTGAGGAAATACAGCTCCCCGTTCCTCCTGTGAGAGCTGTGCAAAGCTCAGGGCTCCCCAGGAGGGACCCATGGAGCAGGGATGCTCCCTGGCCCGCTGGGAGCTGGTGGCTCTTGTTCTGGCACAGCTGCTCCTGCTGCACACACTGTTTTCTTCTTCATGTGAAGGTCTCAGAATCTGACCTAATTTAAATTTAAGTTAAAAATCACAACTGCCATTTTAATAATACACTAAAGCCAGAACTAAACAAGCAAACTATTGGTTCCTGTCTGTCTCTCCAGATACAAGCCAGCTACAATTTCAGAAACAAAGTAGACACAAAGCTCTCGTGCTGTCACCAAACATAAGAGCTGTAAGTGGATAAACCAGTAACTTCTGTAGTAGGAATTTCAAAAATCATCATTTCAACACAGAGCTCATACAAAGCATCCATCTATCTAATAAGAAAAATCCATTGCAGATTTTTTCAAATTTAAAGTAATTTATCAGCTCCTGAGGGGTCTTGGGAGTGCATTTGTGATGTTCCTCAGGAATAAAGTCATCCAGGAGGCATCTTAATCAATCATTGGAGAAGCTTTAACCAATGGGGTTTTGGGCTCCTTGGGTTCTCTGGAGACATCAAAACATCTCTCCAGCTCCACTGATCTTTGCAGCAGGATAAATAGCAGAGGGAAAGGGATGTATCCCATCCCTGAAATCCTGAGTGCCCCTTAAGCAAACCCAGACAGGGCTGATTGCACATGGGCAGAGGGACACAGCAGAGGCAGCAGGAGTCACCTCCCTCCCCTGCTCTGGCTCAGTGACCTGAAAGGAGTTTGTAGCAAGCTGGGGGTCAGTCTCTTCCCTGCCGTGACAAGAAATAGGACAAGAGGAAATGCCTTCAAGTTTGGTATTTCTAATTGGAAAATTTCTTCCCCAAAAGACTTGTCAAGCACTGGAACAGTCTGCCCAGGCTCCATCAGCAGTGGTGGAGTTGCCATCCCTGGAGAGATTTAAAAGACGTGTAGATGTGGCACTTAGGGACATTGTCTAGTGGTGGCCTGGGCAGTGCTGGGTAAATGGTTGCACTTGATGATATCAAAGTCTTTTCCCACTTAAGTGATTCTGTGAGACACTGAGCATGGTGCCATATGGCCTGGAATATCCCTTTGGCCAGTTGGGACCAGCTGTCCCTGCTGTGTCCCCACCCAACTTCTCTTCCCCGCCCAGTCTATGCATTGTCACAGCAGGAGAAACTGAACAGTCCTTGACTGGTACAAGCCCTGCTCAGAAACAGCTGAAAACATCACTGTGG
The DNA here is from genome assembly GCF_020740725.1 of Corvus hawaiiensis. NCBI lineage: Eukaryota > Metazoa > Chordata > Aves > Passeriformes > Corvidae > Corvus > Corvus hawaiiensis. The sequence continues at coordinate 16,200,828 of NC_063223.1, read as the reverse complement.
CATCAGCATTATTCTTATCCTAAATCCAAAACACAGCACTGTACCAGTAGTACTGGGAACAAAATGGGCTCAATCCCAGCTGAAACCAGGACAACAGGAATCCCTGCCCATCCAGGGCCAGTTTCTTCCCTGCACTGTGTCTGCCAGTAATGGGTACCAGGGCAGCAGGAGGAGATGTGTTGGAGCTATAGCAAGCAGCTATGGAGCAATCTTCTTGTAAGAACAAACTCTTCTGAACCCTTAGCCTAGGATCTGAATGTCTGCACTTGCATGTGTCCTGAGCTTTCAAGAACATTTGGCTATATTTTAATATATGTAATGATTTGATTGTAATAGCTGTCTATGAGGTATGCTTTTTTGTATAAAGAAGTCTCAGACAAGATCTGGTTATTTGCAGGATTTAATTAACAACTACCTGGAAATTCTTACTTGAAAACTGACCAAGTTACTGAGTGCACAGGTGAATGTCACCAGCAGGGTTGTGAAAGAGTCACCAACATCATTTATGAAACTTAAAGAAAAGGAGAAGAGACTGCCTCTCCTCAGTTTCAAGCTGATGAATGACATATGTGAGTGTGCCCTTAAACAAATAAACAAAACAAAAACAAAATGAAAAAAGGTTTCCTGATTAAATAATGAGCTATTGCCTGGAACAGCAAAAACACATAAGCAAATACGAGGAGAGAAAACTCTTTCAGTAGAGAGCAGGATCCTCTCCAGAGCACGAGCTGTGAGCAGTAAGCCGAGCCCACGTCATCAGTATGGTTGGCACCAGCTACTGCTGAGGCCATTAGTTACTAAAATGTGCTGCTTTTTTTTTAGCACTGACCCAAGTTCCTTCCATCTCCTGGAGTGCATTCCTCCTTTTTTTTTTTTTTTTTTTTGTTAATTATTGTTGGTTTGTTTTGGGATTTTTTTAAGTAGCAACACAAAGAGCTGGAACAGGTTGATACGGTGATGGCATCAAGTTTTGATCTCCTGCTTCAAACAAAAGATGCACACCCAGCTATCAAAATAAAGTGAACTTTGTTTAACACTACTTGCCCGACTTTCCCTCGCCTTTTACCCTGCATAGTCATACAGAACTGAGCCAACAGGATATAAAATGTTACCCAACCAGAACTGTCCACAATGCAGACATTTGATACCCATATTGCCTCTGCTTATTTCTGAAGTCCTTTTAGAAATGTCCTTTCTACCTTAGCCTTCTTTGTAATAGTTAAGTCATTTTAAAATAACAGACTCCCATCTAACTCACACTGTCAGACCAGCAAAGTCATTTTTCTAGGACAGCTTCCCTTCCTCTCTGTCAAAGGACAACAGACTATGGCAGGTCCCAAAGCAGGTGACTGACTTGCAGAAATGTTACGTGTGATGAGGAAACCCTTCTCTGTTAAGCAAGAACAGCTGCAGCTGCTACAGAGGTATCATCATTATATGCAGTATTCTTTTAAAAGGCATACTTACGATATCCATGTGCAACTAGGAGCTTCCACACCATCTGTATTTTAACATTGTCCAACCAGAAGTATGTCAATGTATATATTATTCATAAGGATTCCAAACTTTTAGATGTCTCAATCTGGGAAAACAAACAACATTCTCCCTGCTCCCTCCAAGCTTCCCATTTCCTATTTCTGCGAGCAATAAAAATACTTGCAAATGTTTTTGGACACTCTCCTATCTTTTCTCCTGTTGGAGGAGAAAAATAAATGTTCCTCAGATTCCTTATAACAGAGAGAGGTTTAAAATAGTTTCTAAGAGATTTTATAGCATCTTAAAATATTCTCTTTTATCTTTTATATTTTTCTTACAGTGTCTGTAGATTATGGGCTGAGTTTAAAAAACCCTTGGGTGCTACTTTTGGAGTTGAGAGTATGCATATGGTGCACACATTTCCAACTAAGTGATGACTTCCATGAGACGTAGTACTACATGTGGGTGGGATGCTGGCAAGTAACAGATTTTAATGTACAATTCAAATAAGGGCATGAAAATCCAAGTTCTGCAATAAAAGAAACATGTCAAAATTCAATGGGAGAAATTTATTTATTCTGAGCCTTCAAAAGAGCTGGGAATTTTGGTTCTGTCCTGAGGCTGCACAAAATGGCTACATGGAAAATCTGTCTCCAACCAAATCTGCCCAGGACTGCAGGCATCAGGCTGGTTTTGTGATGTCATCTAGAGTATTGTTTCACAGAAAATATGGAATTGATTGCATTTTGCTAAGTGAAGTGGAAACAAAGCGATTTCTCATGCTCAGATGTAATCACTTCAAAATTAGGGCTAATACATCTTTCTACCCTCAACAGGAACTTCTCTACCTGTCAGTGCCTTCAGCAGCCTCAAACAAGGTGTGCTGATATCACCATGCTGGGCAGTAGTCCTGGCCGCAGTAGGATGGGGACAGTGTGGTCTTTTGAGCTGGAGTAGCAACACTACCCAAATTCTTTGCCCAAGGCACTAACATAATTAGGGATGGCTCTGATCATTAGTGCTGGAGAAGCAGTTATATTGTTTAGCAATTTATCCAGTACAAGCAACATGTTCAGCTCTGTACAGTACATAACTCACATTAATTTTCTTCCCCAAGGAAAGTATAGATTGACCACACCACGAAATGTACTGTGACTGGGACATTGTGTCCCAGAAACCTTGTAACATGCTCTGGTCTTTGTTGGGTCGACACTGTTACTGAATTGTGTTATAACTCTACATTAATAAAATATTTTTAGGTCTTTAAGAGTGCTGACAGCATAGTACATAACAGATAACCACTAGATTCTTGAAAGCTTAGCATCAAGTTTGTACAGATCCAAGACAAAAGTCTTAAAGGAAGTATTTGTTATAAAGACAGTTCCTGAAGAAAGAAAAGTAGGGGTCTGTTTACTACAAAAATGGGAAGATGTTCTCGCAAACAGAGGGGGTGGGCAGTGACAGCACAAGGCATAAGAACGTAAGTTGGAGAAGGATGAAGAATTTGGGGGATGTGGTATCACGAAAGAGCAAGAGGTTATGTAAAACTAATGAGACATGCAGAGCCCTAAAACCACATGCTATTACCCAGGGATCAAATCCCACAAACATTTCATGCAATTTAAGAAAATCATTTTTTCTCATCACATCTAAGACGTACAGTGTAGTAGGAAAATAGTGTCTCCTTTTTTTTTAAGCTTGGCACACCATCAAAGTCTCCCATGAAGTCAAAGAAAACCACCTCCACCCTAAACTGAGGCTTCTGCATGGGGAAAGAAAATATGTTCCCTTCACTGGCTGTTTCTACCAAAGAAAGCAGAAACCAGGTGGGAGACACACAGAGCCATCAGCTCGTCCCATTCCACCTTAATTAAGCTGGAATTCCGCCAGGACACTACTCTTGCAACAATGCTGTCAAAACCTGAGGTGATGCAGTCCAACCCCTACACAAAGATGACACTTTTGGAAGCCCACCTCAAGCTCTCATTTGCCCCTCACTCAGAAGGGCTGTGCCTCCAAGTAGCCCACTGGGCTGGGGCTTTGGTGGCTTCCCAGCCAACGGTGGAGGCCTGGCCTCGCCCTCGCCTGGGAGCTGGCGGCTCCCAGGCCAACAGGGAATGGCTGCAGACTTGAAAGACACGCTGCTTAAAAGGCTCTCTCATGTTTCAGCTGACCATGTGTTTTCTCTTAGTACCCTGTGAGTTCAAATACCTCTGTATAACAGAAGTCAGACTGAAAAGGCATTGTGCATAAAATAATTCTTATCCGCGTTGGTACGAGCCTTTGTGCTCTTTAAAAGCATATACAAGTAGGCAGGGTCCTATTCACACTGCTAGGTCCATAGATTGCATCTTTATCAAATTCAGTGATAAAAAAAAAGGGTTGTAAAGGTTTTCCTTTAAACCTGATCTGTAGCAGCACAGAAATATTTAACAACATCCACATCATTCATAGGTAACTATCTTTTGAGAAAGACCAGATTTCTCTCTCTTCCCGTGAAACACTGCCAACCCAAGTGCATTTGCCAGCAGCAGAATCAGGCTCAAGGGAATGACAGAGTTTGCAACAGCATCCTACCAGGTCCTAGAGCCAATCCCAATCCACAGCTGTTTACAAAAAAAAAAAAAACAAAGGCAGTGGTAGTTCTGAACTATTGCAGTGGTATTGAAGGATGCAAGTGTACCAGTGGCAAGAAATCAGAAGTATGCCAACAAAGTGTTTGGTGAACACACCCCAACTCAGAAAAAGTATTTTTTATTTTATAGTACTTATCTAGTGGTACTGGTTTTACAGTTTATTCAATGTGCTCAGAATTCCAATAAATGAATAATCACTGAAATAAAACTTCCACACAGAGTGTGTCGGCACTGTAGCAAAATAAGCTGGTATTGATTCAACTCAGAAACTGGGACTTCTTGTGGACAATAGCTTAAGAAAGAATTTTGATTAAATTGAGAGGCTCATATGTTACTATGCTTTCTACAGAGTTAGTCATTGTCCACAAGAAAAAACTTCTGCAGCACTCCTCAAATGCATTTATACTGCAACCTCTGGCATTTTCTCACAGACATCACTTAGGACAATGTGGTGGACTCTGCATATTTGATCTCATCATTTACTTACCAAGCTAAACCAGTTGCTCACTCATTGGCATGGGAACTCAGGGAGCAGCCGAGAGGTGTCTTCACTGATGCTTTTAGGTACCAACACATGGAAAATTGTAATCTTCTAGTGGAGGCTTCCCAGCCTTTCGGATACATAGTCTAAAATGAACTGCAGACACACAGATGTACACTTTCCCCCAGGCGCCCTCACACCAGGGTGGTGCAGCAGGTTTGCTTTCAAGACTCAGGAGCCTTTTGGAGTAGAGCCCCACTGTGCAGCACTGTCCTTGCTCCACAGCCACCACATTCTCTCCCTTGCAGCCCTGGCATGCCTTTGCCACTGCCATGTACTCTCTTTTCTTCTAATAAGAACATACCATAATACAAATGGGATTGGTGACAGTGCCCACTGACTCCAGACTCCTGGACACCCATGCTTAGATTAATGTCAGCCTTTAGGAATTTAGCCAGTCTTCCACACAGGTCTGAAAAAACTTCTCTCCTGCTTAGTAGCCAGTGTTCAAGAGCCACAGAGGACAAGGATGTGTTCTGAGGCAGCAAAAATAATAATGTCTTGGGCTACCAGGAGTCCTTTCCCCAGACCTGGTCAGCAGGGCTGGAGGAGCTTCGCTGCCTTCTGCACTTTGGGGCATTTGGCTGCTGAGCCACCTGAGCAAATCACACACAGCAGCTCACAGCTACCAAAGCCTTGGGGAGGGCAGCACAGGGAGGGGCCTATTCTCTACCTGCAGTTTAATTTCCCAATTTCTCCTAATCAGACTGAGTGAAGCACCTCACTGCTACAATCATGTTATTATGAGTACTGAGCCCTTTCCCTGGGTTGTGCTGTGGACTTTCCTTAACAGTCTGAGGAACTCAATCTGCATGACCTGATGCTCTCCTATGGAGTTTTGGAAACTCTGAATCCTTATAAAACTCACATTAACATCCCATTGTCATGAACATTTTTATCATTAAAGAAAATTTCAGTGTCATGAAAACATTTACAATAATTATTTCTATGTCAGAACAGTGTTTTACAGTGGCACTTTTCATTTGATAAAAATCAGCCTACCTACTTTGTTAAGTAAAATATTTCCAAGCAAAGGCAAGCCTAACTCAAGAACAGCAAAGATGACTAGAGCTTGTATTGCTTGTATTTGAGCCAGAAACAATTAGTTATAAGACAGTTATTAATGTGTACCTTTAATACTCTGACTCAGCCCTCTGTGTGTTTCTTTCCCTTATGCTCCACTTTATACCATCCATCCTCTCTACTCACACACAAACCCAAGACTGGCAGCCTTTAAGAAGCACATTAGCTGGAAGAGTTAGAGGTATATTCCAGATCTCATGTATTAAATTCCCTCAGCCTGCTGACCTCTTCTATTCCCAGGGAAAATGGAGGCTGCATCACCAGGAAGGACTTCAAAACAATTAGGGATCAGACGCCACTGCACCAGTGTCTAATTTCTTTCCTCAAAGAAAGAAAACCTACAAGACATGCTTCAGTTCTCATTTACAGCTTTTCTGGAGCACAACATGTTCTGTGTTGCTATGGGTTATGAACACGAGTTAGGGAAATTAAATAAGTACCTAATCCAAGCACCACTCAGTTAATTAATGCTGTGCTGTTAACAGGGCTATAACTGCATGTGTTTCATGAGAATTAACAAGATTTGTTTGCATTAGCATGGTCTTACATCTCCCAGGTGACAGCAGGAACCATGAAACGGGGATTTATGCTCTGCTCTGGCCACTGCCAGCAGTGCCCAGAGGGGCTGGGCAGTGACACTGGCACTGGTGCCTGGGGGCTCTGGTTGTCACCCATCACCCGCTCAGGAAGGGCACAGCTTGCACCCACTGCACCTCACAGGGGGGAACTGCTGATGGCTTGGCACACACAGAGGGGAGATGGCCCTCTGGCCTCATAATTAAATGGACTAGAACTGAACTTGCAACAAAAATAAACACAGCAAATACACAAATCAGCAACACTTGCGTGACTTTACGAAGACAAAAATCAAATTACTTCAAGATGATCTTTACAATTACGTTAGCAAGTTCAATAGAGCATCGGAGTTGACAGCCGTAGCTTTGTGTGGTGAGGAGACGCAGAAGGCGGTGACAGAGCTTCTCTGGGCTTCAGCAGGGCCAGGCTGAGCCCCTCTTCCCTCCCATTCTTCAGCCATTACTCACACAAGTGCCATGAAGATTTTCATTACACAGTATTGGGAGGAAAGATAGAAGTGGAGTTCTGCTTTGTATCTGGCACTGGTTAGGCGAGACTTCTACTATTTTAGTGCATGATTCCCTCCATTTGTCCCTCTTCAGTTGTTCCTCTCCCCAACTTTGCAAACTCCTCCAAATACAAGTTTTATAGCCTTGACTGTTCATTTGATGTGGACTACACAAGGATTAGCCAAATGACACAGGCCACGTTACGGGGCAGATTTCTGTAGATCTAAGATGAGGTCCACATATTCCTCTAGTTTGCTCATTTGCAAACATCTGTAGCAGAACACAGTGATCTTCCACGAAAAAGAAAAAAAACCCACACAAATGGAGCCAGTTCCATTTGTTTTCCATGTATGGGAAGAACTCTCTCTAAACAAATTTAATTCTTGACTCCAAGTAGAATTGAAGATGCTTTTCAGATAAGAAGTGGTAAAATAAAATCGCAAAAGATCACAGAAGATTATGTTGTTATTCCCTTCCTGCAGCATTCATCTAATTTTATGTTTTGCATTGGGGCAGTTTGGCCTTCTCTAAGACCAGAGAGACAGCAGACAAACAGCAGTTGAGCAGTGGTTAGACTGCACTCATGTAACCCAGCAATCATAACTCAAGGGAGAAAATGATTTCCTGTCAGAAATATAGACTGAAACTGCCAAGAAAATCTCTCCAAAGCTACAAACTTATCACCATTCACCCATTAGACTTGTGATGAAGAGAAAAATCAAAATTGCACCACTTAGTAAACCATGGAAGGAATACCAAGCAGAAAGAAAGAAAAGAAGACGCAGCCATGAAGTCAGCTTGAGTTCTAGTGAGTACTTTGTTCTGAAATTACATTTCTAAAAAAATCAGAAAAGTAGGTAAAAATACAGTTGCATTTACAGCCTACCCACTGTGACATTTTTTCCAGACAACTGGCAAGATTTCACTTTAGCTACAAAGCCATGTCTTAACAATCTTGTGGATTCACTCATCTCTCTGCCCTTGGTGCCAGAATGCTCATGTGTGATGAGGGTTTGGGTTGGCTTTAGGACATGATGCACACAGTGAGCAACCCAGGAAACACCAACCTGGGAGCGAGTGCCCACCTAAGGGTTCAAACCCTCCCCAGCTGCACTCCAGGTTTATAGCAACTAAAGTTTTTGCAAAATGAAATAACCAAGAAAATAAAGTTTGAGAGGTGACATCCCCTGGCCTTTTTCAGAAGTATTTGCCCAATGACAGCAAATTTCTCTCCCTGGGAGAGGGTGTTTTGCTCCTTTGGTACCAACAGTGGAAAAAGGGAAAAAAGCCTGCACAGTGTGACTTCCTGATTAAGCTACTCATAACCTGCAACCTTCTTGGTCTGTTCTAATCGATTTTGTTCTACTGTGTTTTTCTTTTGGCAGTTTCATCTGCTGAGCCCAAAGGAGATCCAATTTATAACTGGATGGCTGGTTCACAGCCACATTATCAAAGATTTTCAGATGTGAAACCCTTGTCCATTGTTTCACACTGCTATCCATGGCAGATAAAGCATCATTATTAATGCTTTATCTAATGTAGTAATCCAACAGCCCAGAGAAAAACAGACTGGAAATTCAATTATCTGTTGCCACAAGTCACTTTGTTACACCATGAAAACAAAACACAAAGCAGATTGATTTTTTTTCATAGAGGTCCAGAACACAAAACTTATCAAGAAATGAGAAACACAGTAAGAGCTGAATCTAACTATAAATTCTGACATATATCCACTTATAATGATTAATGACTAAGAAAAAGAAAAGAGAGGCTGCATGCACAAATGCCAGCCTGGACTGACATTAAGACATATAGCTATTTTAAATATTTTCCCTTCTAATTACCCGTGTATATTGTAAAATATTCACCATACAAAACCCAATTGGCTCTACTGCCTCTCTCAAAAGCAGCAGGCAGTCAAATAAGCTCTAAAAAGCCAATTCAAATGCCACAAAGTAAAACAGCACTGCTGTTTCTCCCATAGAAAATCCAAATAAAGCTCATTTACTTCTCTTGGGAGTATAAGACAAAGGTATTAACAGCACAGCAGAGTTCTTCTACAGCAATATATGAACAAAGAGACTGAATGCTCCAACCTGCACTCACTACTACAGCCTCCATTATATTTGCTTATATTTCAGTGGGAGCACAACTCATTTGACTCTAGGAAAGGGCTGTGGCAACACTAACTCAGCTTGTTCACCATTTCAAGAGTGATCTCCAAAAGACACAAAGAAGACAGAGCTCAAGAGTTCACTAGTAAATAGCAATCAGGATATGTCACTTTGTTCACTACTTTCCAAGGACCAAACTTATTTTCCTGGGCAGAATGGCTGATTTTAAGACAGCTTTACAGCTAAGGCATAGTGTTTCACACCCTACATGACCAAGACAACTGCTTACACAGACCAAAGCCACCATGCACACAGTTTCAGGAGCTATGTAGGGCTTTTTCGAGGTGTGTGAGGCAGAGTATGAGTCACACCATGGGTCCCAGCAAGGGCACATCTGGCATAAAGCAAGTGCCTAGTGAGAGAAAACAAACCCCAAATGCCACTGAGACAAAAAGTTTAACAGTATGTTTTGGGATATCAAGGTGCCCTCTTTGCTGTCCACGACCATACAAGACAGAAATAGTATCATTTGTCACTGGTTCCATGCCACGTAGCACATCTGGAATCAGGGTGTTGGCGCTGTTTGTGTTATGCTCTCAGCAGGAGACAATTTGCTGGTAGAGATCATGTCAGCACTGCTGGAGATGAAAACATCCAAAATAGTGTCCATGACTGGCAACTTTTATTTTGCAACATATGTCAAACTCCTGCCTGTGACGTGGCACAGCTAGCTATCGTATGATGTAAGGGCTACAGCACATATTTTAACATACAATGCAATTGTCTGGGAGAAGTTAATGTGACTCCCCACTGCGAGACACATTTCATGACAACCAAGTCCTGAAAAGTGCTCTTGTTCACTTAAAACTGAGCTGAAAGGGCTTCTCACAAGGTGGGACACACTGGGCAGAAATTTCCAGAAGAGAACTGTGAGTGGAAAACCTTTAAGCAAACACCAGTATTAACCAAACTGGAAGCAGAATTACTAGCTTGGGTTGGGCCTCCTCAGAGTAATGAAGCAATTCCCTTAGAAATGCCTCTATATGTTCAGAGCCTGCTCTTAAAGCAGATTAGCCATGTTGTCATCTTATGTGAATACCAGTCTTTGCTTGGGAAAATGAATTAAGACCACACCAAAATGACTCCAGTGAAGGGCTCTCAACAGCACTCATAACCTCAGGGATGCTTTAGAACAGCAAAAGGAACCAGCAAAATGCAGACTGGTTTCCCAAGGTTGTTTTACTGCAGAGCAAAAACAGAGTTTATGAAAGCGAAATACATCAAGGAAATGCTTCCATCAGGCCCCAGCGTGGTGATGCAGTTCCTCAAGGAAAGAAAGTTCTCCTTCATCCCTTCCAACATGTTGCTTAGGAAAAATATCACATGTGATGTGAGTCATCTTCTCATTCAGACATGAATTCAGTTTATCCTTGCTGGAAGGATGATCTAACCCTTACCTTCTCCAGACTTTCTCAACAGGGGATCAAGGCACAGGATAGAGAGGAGCTCAGTGACAGAGGTGAAAAGAGGAAGGAAAAACACACACAAACACACAGCAAAGTGATAATTCTGGAGCTTTCCGCCAGGAAGCCCTGTGCCACTGCACAGCAACAAAAATAACCCAGGGGTTCCCCCTCTGCTCCGGCTCCCTGTGAGGAGCCACTTTAAAGCTTTTAGAACATTTGCAGAGTTTGAGAGAAATGTTTTTTGTTTAACTTCAGCTACTTCAGAAATGCCTGGGGCCTGAAGAAACATATTTTTGGATTGTTCCTAAAGAACAGGCTGAACTTTGAAGTTTGGGGAATTTTTTTCAGATCAAATGTTAAATTAATAAACACCAACATGACAAATCGGTCTGAGAACTGGGGGAAAAAATTATCACTAAAAAATCTTCTTGGATTAGTTAATTGTGGCATATTGTTACTTGCTCTAATATGTTGATGACTCTGGCACTCCCAGTCCTGTAAGCCACACTTCATATGTGTTTTTGTGTCCTAACTAAGCACTTTTTGATACTATTGCCTATTTTTCCCTACAGTATAAAAGGCATATCATCACCAGCGTCAGCCTGGGTAAGAATGAGATCACAGCTAGTTTACTTATGGATGGTTTAAGAAATGCACACAGAAATTCAAAGCAGCTGGAATCTAAAAGACTTTGTACACAGCTTATTTATAACAGAAATTTCATCAATGCCACTGAATTTACCTTGCATTTTCTTGTTGATTGAGATGTCCCACGTGACTAATTTTCCCTTCACTGTATTGCAAGAAATGGCTGAAAAAGGAACTCTTGGGTCCCTGGGAAGCCCTGGGTCAGTCGTCTGCAAGCCACACACAAACTATTAATTACAGCTACGTGGTCAGAGCCCTCTGCTAACACTGCAAACAGGAACAGGATAGTGCCAGTATTGCCACATCCACATTTGTATATTCTTGCCTCAATTTTCCTCACCCAATTTTGAGAAGGAAAACCATGATTCATTCCTAATAGGTGCCTTATTATTTAATTAAAAAGTGATAATGCAAAACAACCTTACCCTATAAATACTGGTAAACAACAGTTTGCTCACTGCTGTAGTTCCTTACCACCCCAGGGAACTATAGAGGGAGAACTATTCAATATACTTTTCTGTAGAATTTAGGGATAATTTTTTCAGGAATCTGAGGACTGATCCTTCAGCAGTCCAGAAGTGTACCTACAGGGACCACTGGAGCAAGTTTGCTTCTCCCAAGATCACTTACTTATTTTTAAAAATTAATAAAACTCACCCTTTCAGATCCTAGCCTATTCTCATTTACACAAACCAGGTTAATTACACCAGGATATTCCTACCATGGGATGGAGCTGAGAGATGAGAGCTCCTGCTGATTTTCTCCCTGGGGACTCCTACAGCAGAATCACCTCCCTGGCAAATGTGGTCCTGGTGGAGGGCCAGGTCCTGAGCTGGCACTGATGGACAGGGTGCTTTGATTAACACCACAAGCTCCTGACCCAGAACATCAGCGCCCTGAGGAGGATTCCAGCAAACATCTGTTACCATTAAAGATTGCTGGTTGAGATCTACACCCCAAGAGAGCCAGGGCTGAGGCATTGCATAGTTCCTCTCTGAGGCTGAAACAGCACACAGATTTGAATGTTAGTGGAACAACATTTAAGGAAATCGGCATCAGAGTAAGGAATGAGGAATGTGAAGCTATTCATTTAGTGGTTTCTCTAATGCTTCTCCATTTAATATTTGCAAATTTAATATTTACACATGCAAGCCTTACAAAAATTATGTTACAAGGAACAGCTTCTGTACTTCTTATAATAAACAACCAACCAAAAATACATGGTATGTATAGCAGGGGCTTACAGCTGGGATCCTATATTACTTCTTAGAGTCACTTATCTAAGATCTAGTATCTATAAAAAGCCTCTCTGTTTGCTATTTACACAGGTGTCCTGGAGCATTATATAATCATGTAGCAGATCAACATAGCCTTAGGATCTCAAAGTATAATAAAAGTACATTAGGATCATGACGTAGAGGGAAAGAGTTGGCTACCATTTGACACTGGTCTTTTATTCCTTCCAGAAGTTCACCTGGGCATGGAGGATGGATGTCCTTAGTTCTTCATCAGAATAAGACAAAGAAAACATACCTTTTTCTAATCTTGCTTGTCTAGATTTTAAAATGTACAGTTAAGCTGGCTCCCCACATAAATGTTTAAATTTTGCCACTCTTATTTATGCTATGTGGTTCCACTAAACTTGGCAACAGATCTCCTACAGTAAGGTCCACAAGCCAGGGGTCTGGCAAGATCTGTACTTTCAAGAGTCAGACTTCAGACAAGTAAAGCCATGGTAACTTAAAGTATTCAAAATATACACCACCAAGGAGGACAACACAAGACATGACAGAGTCTACACCAGGCATAGATGTTTCCACATATTCTATAACCACAGGGAGGATCAGAAAATATATTACAAATGAAATAAGATCCTATGACAAAAATGCCCTCCAGGAAAGGCATCTATTATCCCTTACGCAAAAAAAGAAAAAGAAAAAAAAAAGAAAAAAAAAAAAGAAAGAAAGAAAAAAAAAAGATCGTGATGTATTATCCATAAAATCCTCCACAATAACTAATCTATCATTTCAGTCAGGCAAATCCCAAAGACAAGGTCTGAATCCTAACAAGGTAGCAACAAAATCCACTAGAATGTAAGAACAAGGGACATAGTCACTTCCTATTACATCTGGCTTCATTAGAGCTTATTCTGCTTTTAATCTGCTGTAATAAAGTCCTTACGTTTGAGCAAAGATCTTAGACTTTGACATGCTCATATAGAAATATATATTGCATGCAAATGACATGGCAAAGGCAGCACAAGTACAACAGACCTTGTACTTACTATGAATGAATTATGTCCCCCATTCATGAAGTCCTACTGTCATTCTTTTCCAAAGCATCTGCTATGCAGGATCAGAACTGGCTCTTGACAGGAGACAACATCAGGAGGAAAAAACTTCCACCTCCCATTCCCTAGGCTGCGTACAGCTGCTGCTTATGCCAAGACATTGCACCCTCACCCATTATTTTTATCAGCTATTCAGATTCCCACATAAAATAGAAGACTGTAGAAAAAAAGTCCATACATAGATATAATTCAGTGTAAATCATAATACTTTTACAAACTTTTTAGAAAATCTTATCACCTAATTGCAAGTTCAAGCATGTCATCATGCTTACTGAGGATTGCCAGAGGTCACAAGGAACAAGCATTCCATATAACTACCAAGGAATTGCTCCCAGACTCCTGTCATTGGATTTTGCCTACTTGTACATACATAAATCAACTGGCACTGCAGCTTAAAATGGACATCCTGTCCTTGACACTAGCAGCCATTTGCCTGCTTGACAGCTATAGCAACACTAAGTCTTAAAAAAAAGTATTTGCTACATCTTGCACTGCTCATTTTCTCCATAGTGTTTTTTTGGACCTGTTTCTTAGGTTATGGTTTTACTTCTAGTTCTTTAAATCCTCAAATTCGATTTACTTACAGGCCCTTTACCCACAAATGTACTGTGCAAGATGAAAATATCAAGGGATTACTTTCATCCAGAAAGCATAAATGCAGAAACACACATATTCTCAATTTTATATGAATGGCAATCAACACCAGTGGAGACTGCTAACAAAGTCATTGAATTTGCACAGCATAACTTGGTCTTTTTCCCCGCTTTCTTCAAGTATTACTAGTTCATGTCTCACTGAGTAACAACTTTTCTTTCATGCTGTGAATCCTTTTGCCCAAAGAAAAGCACAAAAATACATCTGAACAGTATTTTATAACATTAATGACCTCAGCCTCCTTGCCCCAGGTAATGGCCAGTTCAAGTTTGCTCAGGGATTACCCTTTACTCCTTCAAGGCTGCTGATTTACAAAGCAAAGAGATACTTGAGAAGCCCTGGCTCTATTTGCCTACTAAGCATTAGCTCTTCTGAGATCAATAGTCATGGAAAGTTAATCCCAGCCCATACTTGAGAAAAGCCGTGTAAAGTTGCAGTTTTCTATATGAAAAACAACAGAAAATTCTTCCAGGAGATGGGCTTGCCTCCCTGGGCAAAAGAAGAGGCAGAAAGCAGCAGCAGAAAGCAGCAGCCAATGCTTTCAAGACTGACAAGCTGCAGCTGCTGCACTCTGCTAACAACTGCCTGGGAGAAACAGGAGGAAAGCCTGAGGGATGGGTGGCTTCTGGAAGTAGTTCTTGCCATGGAACCTGTCACTGAGGTCTGGGAGTCATTGGAGGAATGGCACAGAAATTATCACCTTTCATTGTGGGGACCGTATCCTTTGCTCAGGGTGCTCAAGCAAACTACTTCAAAATAAAAAATTTTTAAAAAGATGGATGGTTGGTATGGACTGCATTATGAAAACAGAACAAAACCAAAAAGAACTGTGAGCCACGCTATGAACTCTACACTAGGGTTTGCATTTTTTAAATTCCTCACAATGGATCTGGAATAAATCAGCAATGGGTCAAACCGGTTCAGAAAGTGTTTGAATAACTGCCCATGGAGTGGCCAGAGGTTCTCCGTCAGCACAGTATTTTGACTGCTGCTGTTCAATTACCATTTGAGAAAGCAGGACTGCTGGGAAAGACAACACAAGGTAAACCAACACTGCCTACAAAAGCAATCAGAGCACCAATATCCACACTGCACAGCCTGGCCCTCAGAGACGTTCCCAAAAGCAGCTTCACCTCATGCTGCTCCGAGCCAACAGTGCTCCACACAGCCAAAGGTAAGGGGCTCTCAACAAATCAGGAGAGCCCGAAATATCTCATTTTATCTCTATAATAGAAACAGTAATTGACAAATCATTATTTTACATTTATAAAATACATGATGAGGAACATACCACATGCATTCTAGACTTTCTGTCTGCACTGGAAATCAACTGGGAAATTAGGAGGTATGGCGTAGAAACATCACTAGGAATATACCGTATTACTGCTTTTGCAGCTGCAGTCCCAGAATTTGTTTCACAATAATTCAGTTACCCATGTTTAAACAACCAGCCAGCAGAAGAAAGGCTGATATATTTCATATGCATTCTCTTTGAGCAGGGGGGCCTTCACGTCTGGTCGAAAAATGTCAGGCTCATATGACACCACCAGAGTCAGGAGAGATGCCTAACCATAACTAAAAGCAGAATTTGGCCAACACAATTGGAAAATACCAGCAGAGTATATACAAATGCACACACGCAATCTCATACAAGAGCAAAGCATGAGACAGACTGGATTTTTTAATCACACCTTTAAAGAAAACAACATTTCATGTACAAACCTCTCACTGTGCTCCTACGCGGATCCTTTATTCCACTGCAACATAAACAGACATACCAGAGTCTGGAGTAGGGAAAAATGATTTTTCTTCCCCCCCCCCCACACTGAGGATTTTAAACACAATTTGAAAAGCAAAAGAACAGATCTGGCCTGCCTTCTAAACTGACTTCAATAATAGATAAACAGTTTTAAGGCTACCAGAGTCAGCAAGTACATACATAAGCTTTACATTAATATACTTACCTATACTTTTCCGAGAGCTTCATTTTTCCTCATTGTTCTCAGTTTCCTCTAGCATATAGTCCAGAAGAAAAAACTAGACATTTTTCCTGATCACCAATACCAGGTTTTTACAATTAATATTTAAACGGTTTAGATATTGTTCCTCAAAATCTCTTCCCCAAAGGAAAGCAGCCTTTCTGTCCGCTTCAGGATCAATTTCTACAGGTTTTGTATCATCTTTCTAAGATCACCCTATCAAAGAAATCCTTCAGAAAGGAAAGATTTTAGCTTGCATCCTGCATGCACCACCTGACTTGAAGCTGCCATTCTCTTCTTCAAGTCTCTTATCTCTGGTGCACTTCCTGGTAACACCTGAGGGCTTTGGTACTTTGCAAAAACAGAGTGACTCTCAGTATTGGCAAAGCCATAACCAAACACAAACATTTGGAGATATTACTAAAAAGCCAAGATTCTGAAACAGCATTTTTTAACAAAATTAAACAGATAAACTTTGGTGCAAATTAAAAACAACTCTCTTGTATCTGAGCCCATAATGACTATTTTGAATACAGATTATTTACTGCTGGCAATAAAGAAGTTTTTTGGTAACTTTTCTGTTATTGGGAAGAGCTTGAATACAATCCAGTCCAAAAAAATGCTGACTTTCCTAAATAGGGGCTGTGTTTTTGCAATAAAGAATACTGGTCAATATACAAGTGGAGGAAAACTGAACCAGATGTCAGTAATAGGACCACAGAACGTTGCATTTGCCCAGAATCGCTATTTTAAACACACGATGTTGGCCTACTGGTTTGTGGGATAATACATTCTTGGCAGCCAGAAGGAGTTTCGATATGTTAGAAGGTTATCCTTGAGCAAAAGAAAAAAAGAAAAAAAGAGGAGGAGAAGAGGTAAAGAAAGGCCACTAATTCATCAAGTTACCTATAGCAAAAAAAAAAAATCATGACTTAAGAAATCAGTTCAAAGACAAGCCAGTCTCAAAACAGAAAGCTTGGGGTTCATATTAATTTTTGCTTCCGGCTTTACCTCCTTAATATGAATACTTTATTCATCCTTCATTGCACTTTGCCTTCCTGGTTTTTTTTAAGGATTCTTCCATTCATTTGTGCTCAGTTTCTGGTGAGTTTCTACCTTGCAGCTCCATCCAGCACAGTCAGAGCCATATGGGGGAACCACCCCCCCACACCCAGAGCAAACAAACCCAGTGCTGAGGGCTTTTCCTGCTGGAAACCTTTGCTGACACCAGGATCCTGCTGCCCCCGCTGGCATTACTGAAGGAAGCTGCCCCAAAATCCCTGCAGGCATCCCTGAAAGCCATAAGCACAGAAGTAATGACCGAGGTCCCTGTCAACTGACAATTTAGTACTTACCCATCTCTAAAATGCTTCCTAGCTCAGAGTCACAGAGGTTTGTGAGAGATTTTTTGGTGTGTTTTTTGGTTTTGGGTTTTTTCCCCTTCTGCTTAAGAAGTAGTTACATCAGTAAGTCTTCTTAATATTGAAATAAAACTTCAAAATGTACTTTGTATGTTTGGCCAACAAACACTTCTCTGTTTTACCATGCAATAAATTTAAAAATCAACTCTGTTCATTGTCTTAACAAACCCTCCTCTGAAAGATAATTAAAACCACTTCCCAATATACAACCAAAGTTTTATTTTTATAGTCTATCTTCAATTATGGCATAATCCTTTCTTTTTTTTTTTTTTTTAACCAGTGAAATATACAAATCACACAAGACAGAAATATGTACATTAAATGTACAGAACAGAGGAAAGGACATAGAAGATTTACATATCTGAATGACAAGTAAAATATTTTACATTAAATAGGGTTTTAATAGCTAGGATCATGAGATTCAGTTCTGCTCAGACAGAAGTCACTAAAGAGGAACATGAGGTGATTCAGCAAATGAAAAAAAAAGATCATGGTTTTTGTACAATAAAAACCAAAGTGACATATTCAATGAATTAGTGCTTTATTTATTTCTCTTACTTTAAAGATATTCTTTGCAAACATCTGAAGATGAGGGGTAAATATGTCCTTGTACAATAAATTAAGAGCAATAAAGCGCCATTAAGAAGCTGATAAATGATCAAGATGAATTTAATAATACAGCTTAAAGGCTTGTGAAAAGTCAAGGCTTTAGTACAACTAGGCTAAAGTGAAAGGTTTTCCTCACTTGGTATCTGCAAAACCATTTTCTTTAACTTGTAGAATGGGACTGAGTTCGGAAGTGGCATCTGAACCAAAGATGAAATCCTGTGTAACTACACAGCATGAGGGGAACTCGTGTTGTTTGACAAATAACAATTTTCTGCTCAAAAACTGCAAAGCAAGGGCCGAATGCAGCATATTTTGGAGTTGGAAGGTGTCTCCTTTCAGCAATAATCAATAATGCCCTTAATGTGAGAGTGGAATAGAAGCGATCTCCAGACTGGTATCGATTCAAGTGCAGGGTGCTGCCTCTACCAACCACCCAAGGAAGTCCTGAAATTGGGAAGAGGCTTACTTCTTTGTGATTATCCTTAAAACTTTTGAATATTAAAAGTTCTTAAAAAAATAATTTAAAAAAAAATTAAAACCACCAAAAGCTTAGAATCAATCTAAACATCTGAAGAGATCTGAAAAAGAAAATAAGGGATGAACTGCCCCTTTAATTTAGATGTTTTATTATTTTCTAAATCATTAAAATATATATGTACAAAAAGCTTTGAAGTATCAGACACCAGAGACCACAGTTCTCCCATATAAATGTAACTGCTCGAGTATAGTCTGAACAGTTGTAGTGTATATCTGCAATATATTATCTAAAGCATGTGTATTAAAGACATAGGATGATAAATTTGGTATTGCTGCAACGTTTCATTGAACTATAACAGTCAGTTAATGTTATTAAAATATGAAACTATTGTCTCCTTGAGTGAAAGCATTCCCAAAATCTGCGAAAAAAAATAAAAATCAATCATTCCACGAGCCGGTATCTAATGATTTATTTTCTCACATAAAATTAGAGGAGTTATTTGTCAAGCTGTGTTTTGAAAGACAGCCAGCTATTACACCATTTTAAGGCATTTTCAAATTTGGGGAACTCTATTTTCCATGGGCTTTCCAGGCTGGGAAACCAAAGCTGTTTGTAAGCATTGCCCAGCTCCAGTGCTCCGGGCAGCCTGCCCCAGGCTGCTCCACACCCGGCAGCAGGGAAGTGCTGCTCCGGCAGATGAGACACTCAAACGTCACAATTAGCTAATGAGGCCAAACTCTGCCTTGAAGAATATCTTTATTATTCACCAAGGCAGATTCTTTTTCTGGGATTTTTTCCTGTCTTGCTCGGTTCTGGAACCAGCCCCGGTGACTCAGGGATAGCGCAGTTGAAGCCTTTCTGATCCTTTGCTCTTTGCCCTCCGGTGACACTTGGCGGGCAGCCGACACCGCACCTGGTGATGAACATACCCCTTATTTACAGAGCCCTACATGCACTGAACAGCTTTATACACCCTATTCTAGGAACTTCTAGTGTCTGAACCTAAAAGTCATGGACAGGTCTGTGTGTTCCTCACATCCATAAGGATTGTTCTAACATCCCAAGCACATTACATGGTTGCTCTGCCTACTGCACATGTATTACGTTCCATGGATCTAAATTAGGATATGTCGAATTTTCCCCTCAAACTACTCTATTGTTTGTAAGAAAAGTCAATTTTTTTTTTCAACTTTGTAAAATAAATATTCTCAGATTCTCCCCCATTATTACCAAAAATATAAGCCTCACACAGTTCTGGGATGGACGCAGAGAGGGTTTCCAGGCACTTCTCTTTGCAACCTTTATATTTTTCTTTTTTCTTTCTTTTTTTTCCTTCCCCCGCCCTTTTTTTTTCCTTTTCTTTTTTTTTTTCTTAAAAGAAGACGACAACTCGTTGGACTCTATAAATAAAGTGGAGATAGTCCTGTGGAAAGGGAGAGGGGCCTGCACCCCTTGCTGGCAGGCGGCTGCAGTTCCTCCCACCTCGTCCGTGCCCTATTTGCACACAAACTGGTCCACGATCTCTGTGCACAGCTTGCATTTCACGTAGCAGCACCAGTGGAACTTGCAGTGGCAGCGCTCTCGCTGCACCGTCTTGAACTGGTCGTAGCCCCGGCCGCAGCACATGAGTTCACAGCCGTCCATGCCCTCTGAGGTCTTATTGCACAGGCGGCCCTGGGTGCCCAGGGAGCCGGTGCTCTCGTTGCGCACGCAGTAGTCGGGGCTGGGGTCGATGTACACCAGGTCGTGGATGGTGGGGGCGTTGAAGCGGCTGTTCACCTGCACCAGCTTCCCCCGGCTGTTGAGCTTCATGGCGGCGGCGCTGTCGTATTTCTCCTTCAGGGCGTCGCCCACCTTGCGGAAATCGGCGAGCTGCAGCCAGCAGGTCTTCAGGCTGCAGGAGCCAGAGACGCCGTGGCACTTGCAGGCCACGTCAGCCAGGTTGTACACTGTCTGCAGGAGTCGGGGAGAGAAGGAAAAACCATGATGAAAGACCAGCATGGCTGTGAGAGCATTTATACCCCTCACCTCCGGCCCTCTGTGATGCTCCCACTGGCCCCTCCACAGTATTCACCTTAGCATCCTCTCCCCTCCTCCAATACAGTGGGAAGGACAAGTCAGCCGACACACACATGCACCCCCAGCACCCCAAAGAGCCAGGAGGAGGAGGAGGAGAGAGTCTCACCAGCCTCTCCCCTCAACAGGGACAGCCACAACAGCACACATAGCCCAGACAGCAGCATCACTCAGGCTGCGCTCAAATTTTAGGAATTTGCTCTCACGCCAGCAAAGGATTTTGCTGTTTCATTGAGAAATGTAAAACATCCCCTTATTTTCTATCTGAGTTACTCTCCCTATTGATCTCTGCTTGAGGCTGCAATTAGGGAAAGAGTTAAGATTCCTCTTGCTCCTGGCTCAGCTGCAGCTGATTGTCTACTCTTGGCTCGGCATCCTCCTCCTATCCCAAATACTGCTCTGGAAGAGAGACTTCATCCAAGAAGAAACCCCCAAACACCTATGGGTGGGAGTCAGAGCTACATAGCAATATCCTCTTTACAAAGCTTTGGCAGGGAAACCTCAGTCATTTGCCCTGTACAAATAAAATAAGAGTCAGTGTTGACACTGCCCCAAAAATCCTGGGGTCTGACACATTAGATGATACTGTAGACAACTTCCACCCAGCAGTTACAGAGTCTTAATGATGCCAAATGGCACTGCAAAGATGAGGCTGAGGAGGGAAAGAACTCCCAAGTCTCTGTAAGCAACTGTGAAAGTGTCATTTTTCTTCTTGCTAATAGTAATTGGCCTGTCCATTGCTGATTTCAGACACCCTCCTCTTACATTTAAATACTATTAATTTTCAATTATCTTTCATCCTTCTTCACCTTAGAACACAAGTGTAAAGTCTCCAGCCGAGTATTGCTGGCACTTCAAGCTCTAGGAAAATAATGATTTTGGCTCTTCATATTCAGACTATTAAAAAAAATAAAAGTTTACACCCATTCATTTAAAGCATTTTTGAGATTAAAGAACCCATGAAGACATGTTCAACCACAGAAGACCATGTTTTCTAATAGCACAGAGAAGCTTTTCACATCCTCTTAAACCAGGGAAAGAAAAAAAGTCAGAACAATCCTGTGGCACGATTCCAGCCTGGGAAGCCCAGCACATCTCTCTTCCTTCCAACACACACTGTCCTGGTTGGAAATACCAACTAGTAAAATTCTGTTCTACTGAGAATCCACAGCAAGCAGGGCACTTTTCACGAAACAATACAGAGGGAAACACAACACGCTTTGGTCCCAGCCTCCCCCATGAGGAAAGCAACAGGACTGTCAGACAACCAGAAGCAACACCAACTCATCCCCACCCACCCAGCCACCCCCTGTATTTGCCGTTTTCTTGTTTGGTGCATCAAAACAAAGACAAGCCATGGTGGCTGCTCTGTGCCCCACTGAGCCACGTTCTGCCCAAAAAGAAGGGATGAGGAGGAGCGTGGAGGGACACTCACTCTTCTGCCGGCCTCGTTGTTGTGCAGGTTCATCATGATGCGGGCGCTCTCGTAGGAGCCTCGCTGGTAAACTCGCTCGCGCTCCCGGGCATCCACAAACTCCTTGGCGAAGCGATAGCCGTACTCGATGTTGTCCCCGCAGCCGCCCCACAGCCAGTCCCGGGGCAAGTCCTTGGGCCGCGCGGCACGGCTGCAGCCGCAGGAGGACAGCTCGCCCTCCCGGCAGGCACGGCTCATGGCGTTGACCACGCCGGCCGCGCTCACCGCGTAGGTGAACGCCGTCTCCCGGCTGCCTGCACAGAGACACAAGCGGGGTTAGGGGACAGCCAGCATGCCCGGCCCACTGAGGGGCCAGGAGGACAAAGGCTTTCCAGAGCCACCAAGTTCACTTGCATGCTAAAAGGTGGAGTAACCCTGACCCACGCTGCCCAAAACGTCCTCACTATGAAAGAGGTGAGCAAAACCAAGCCATGTGAGCACACACAGAGTTTGTCACGAGCAGAAATCACTTCTCATTCATGGTGGTGAATGCTTGGACGAAAGAGCAGAATGGAGGTGGGTCAGGACCATGAGGCCAGAGAGGCCAAAGCAGCCATGCCTGCATGTGAGGGGAGGGAAGGGCAACAGGCTTCTTGTCCTTTAGAAGAAAGAGATGTTAAATACAACTTTTAAAAGTCTGGTTCTTAAATTACTACTTCTCAAACATGATTGATGCACTTCACCCACTTGCTCCAATTTATTTAAAGTTCAAGCATTTTACAAAGGTCTCCTGGTATCAAAAGAAACGTGCAGCAGAATAACACACAACTTCCACCCTACACATTAGCCAGACACTTCTGGAGGAGAGTATTTAAAACTAACAACAACCTGTGCTGGTTATTATCCACCACTCCAGCTCCTGCAAACATGGCAAGGGAGCTCATGGACAATCATCTTTACAAATTACAGGGAAGAAAAAACCCTTGGCACAAGGTGGCCTTGAAGGTTTTCTCCTGCATCTGGTGCCCTTAAATGGAAATGGAAAACCTCAAGTTTCCAACTTTCGTTAAGAAAAACTTACAATACCCATAATGTAAGACATGGGCACGTACCATCCTATTGACAGTGTCTGATCCCACCTCATTTAGATTCTGACTTCCCCAATCACTTTTCCAAGGTTGCCACAAGTTCTGAGTACAACTAGCAAAGCTTTCAGACAAACAAACACAAAACTTGCACCAGAGAACAACACTTGAAGTTTGTTTTTCCCCTTAAGAGACAGCATCCCAATGGGTCTTTTCCAAGAAAGATTCTCAGACTGACTAAGAATAGACTAAATATTTTTTTCTGTTTATATGAGTTAAGTTTTATTCCTTATCTTTAGTCTAATCAATAGATTAAGCTAGCTTTTAATCTTGATTTTACATGTTTTTTCTTAGGGAACAGCGTGGGCCTTTGTAAAATTAGGACTTTCAGAGGCCATGTTTTGGGCAAGTCATGTATATTTAGACAGCAACATTTTTAGGCAAAATCTCTTTGTACAAGACGTATCATGACAGGTCAAATCTAATAGGAGCTTTCAAGCACTTCTGAAACATAAATAATTTGAAGTCTGGTTCATATTTAACATCAAGATGACACCACGATCAGAGCAGCTTTGTTAATATAACAGCTGTCATCCACTGGAATAATTTTAGTAATAGATGCTGGGTTTAAATGGGAAAAATCAGAAATCTTACGTTAGGAAAGATGAGACTTAAGGAAGATGAGAAGCACTTTGCTACCTAACTTACTATTGTCTGTACTCACAGACACCTGCTCTTGGAAGTATTTACATGAACTGTGGGTATAAAGGGTTACAGGAGTAGCCATTTCAGTTAAAAAAACATTGGCCTTATGTGGTGACTTAGGCCTTGCACGTACTGCAAACTATAGCAGGGGGAACCTCATACAGATTTTAATGTTCCCATTTGCTCTGCAACACACATTTTTGGATTAATTCCTTAAGCAAAATTTCCACTATATTGAGAGGAAAGAAACATGGTCTGCTTTGGACCACAGGACTTGCCTCTTTGTTCCATTTTTGTTCTTTTCCATGTTTAGTTAGCTCATGCTTTCACATGGTTAACTCTGCTGCTTACTGCGGGATTTAAACTTATAAAGCTGACTATTTTTGACTAGTTTTCATTATTATCCTGGAATAAATTTTAAAGACCTTACTCTTAGTGGGAAGGAGAAGGAAAGGCTTGGGTACAGGAAAGAGAGTTGCCCTGCAAGTTCCCTCCTTGGACATTTAAGCAAATTATAAAATAGCATCAGCTGCTGAAGCACACTTCAAGCCAACACTGCCTCAAGTCATTGACCCCAGGAACACATTAAGAGTGATGGTTCCACACGGATGAGTTACTCTGAGTTTTAGGGGTTTTTTTCTTTTTTTTTTACAGCCTTTAGGCACAACTGTGCTTTCCTTCACTGTCAAACATATCTGTCTTTTCCCACAGTCCAGGATTTCTCTCTATTGTAGCCATGGCAAGCAAACACACATTCCAAACACGTTCAAGTCCCCTCTCTCCCATATATATAAAACATAGAAATGGAACTGTTCAATATACACACACTGTAGGAAGCCACCCACAGAGCAAGGCGCTGAGCTTTACACTTGATCTGAATAAGTCTGCAAGAACAGAACCTTTTTTTTTTTTTTTATACCTGAACATAAGATACAAAATGTTCTTTGTCTTGCATTTTAAAAGCATTCAACATCAAGCTGAAGGCAGAACAAACTGGACCCCAACCACACGGAGCTGTTGGGGGAGGATCCAGTGATTTTGTTTCCTGTTAGCACTCAGCTGTGTGTGCAAAGCCCATGTGCAGCCTGCACAGGGCTGGCCACAAAGCCAGGAGAGGGGGCAAAGTGGGGAAGGCAGCAAGCACCGTGGCCTGACCTGGGAGCCAGCACCCAAGGGGAGCAGTGCAGAACACAGGCCCTAAAATTTTACAGTTCAATAAGCCACAGAGCAAGTTTCCAAACCCAACGGCAGGTTTATTTGTACAGCTTTAGCTAACTGCAGGGTAAATCCTGGAAGAAAGACTGTCCATTGACACACGGGGCCGTGGCTGTGCCGGCGGGCAGTGCCGTGCCCGGGAACTCTCTGGGGCACAACCAAGGGCACATGGCAAAATCTCCCAAACAATGTGCACTCAGAGCCTGCACCTCCTGCACTGCAGGGAGCAAGGGGCATCTGACAGCCCATCACACAGGCCATGGCAGGCTGAACTCAATGGAATCAGGCTCTGAAAGTGTCCACTTTTCCTTCCATGCAGAGGAACACCAACTGGTCCTAACAGCATTTCAGCGTGAAATACTACAACTGTTACACCACCTTCCTTGCTCTCAGTGAATACACTCTTCATGCTCTAACTCCTGAATATGGCTATTAACCTTGCTTCCATCTGCAATTAGAGTAAGTGGCTTAATTACATGATGAATTGCTGTGTAGACATCAGCTAATACAGTCATATCCAGCAAAAGGGTGCGGCAAAGTTATTTAACTTGAAAGGAACCACCTTTAAATAGATCTGTCATACTTGGGGAGGGCAGAAACATTGATTCCAGAGACAGACACCACAAACCACGGGCCCCATCCTGTACACTGCTTCACACCAGCAGTCCCCCTGAGCTAATTTTCACTTGCTTGGATAATAAATAAGGGCTGAAGGATGAAGGCCTAAATTTTAAACAGATTAATTTTCTGACATTTGTTAGATTACTAGAACAGAGAGGTGTACAGAAAAAGCTTGCTTTCATGTTACATGTGTTTTAAGACTCTTGCTTGAGTAAGCTTAAAAAACCCCCTTGATGGGGGATTAATACTGTGCTTCAAAAAGCCTAGGGAAGGTTGTTTATCTAAAATCAAATGTTCCAATTCAGTACTTTTATGCAATAGAATTTTTTTCTATTTGTCTAACAATCTCCAAATAAAAACTTCTTTTAACAAGAACTGAGACCAAATGTGAATTGATGTATTCCTTCAACTTTAACTGGAGTCAGCCCATTTACAGACAAACCTAGACTGAGACCGATTTTAAAACTTTTTCTTTTGTCAAAGCAGGACAGAAAAACACTGACATAAAAGCTTTACTTTACAACTCCAACTAAAAAGCAGTGCTGCATTTGCCAGGGTACTGCTCGCTACTTAAAAGATCACAACTGCCACCCAGAAAAATAAACGTTTTTCAGTTGATTACACAAAATCAGCAGTCTGATTTGGGAAAGTCACAGGAAGGTTTCACCAAGGACCCAGTTCAACAGCACTGGTTAAAATTTTGCCAAGGACTTTAAAATACTATAAGGTCCCTAAATGCCAGGGAAGGCAGGCAGCACGTGAGCACTGGAGAAGGCCATTTCAAAGAGGATCTGATAGGGAAAGGGTAGGGTGTCCACCAAATTGTGATAAGATGTTAAACAAGAATCTGTCTCTTACCAGCAATGTGATTCCATTAAATGGGAGTTATAAGGACAATCACACATTTTGCCATGATAGAATTGATTTCATGAAAACTACCCCGCTACAGTACTATAAAAATAAATCTGTTTTCCTTAAAAAGAGGGAAAAAAAATTACCAGATCTGGAAATAAGCAAGGAGGAATTGCCCATAAACACTAATCGACAGAGCAGCAATTTTCAGTTAACCTCTGGACCAAGAGCGATTTATTATCCAGCTGCTAACTTTGGAACTAGACATGGACATCTTTAATTTTACAGGACGCTGCTGGTTTTAATTCTTGTAGGTTGCCTTCGTTTTGTCTCAGGTTTTCTAAAAAAGAGATTTCAGGGCCTCATTTTCCTTTCTCCCCTATTCCCATATGCAAATATATATTCCTACTTTGATTTCCAAGACACATGGCTGGACAGTGGTGGGAAATCACCTCCGGCTAAAAATAATCCAACTCCTTTGCCAACTTTTAGAAACACTTGATTGTATACAGTACTCAGTAAGAACCTGGCAAGAGATTCAAGTGCAGAACAGTGTGTGCCATACATATCCTTAGACAAGAGTTTAATCATAAAGATGTTGCTTCCTACCTATCTGCATGACTCTGCCAAAAACAGAGTTGTTGTCCACAGTGCTGCAATTCCATCTTCTGTGTCTGAATTGATACTGGCACTCCTTAATGCCCGTCTTTGCACCCTCTCCAATGAACTGCATGTGGTCCTGATACAATTGGCAGAGTTTCTTCTGTCCTTGGGAAAGCCCTGCTAGCTGGCTACATAGTGGCTGGGCTCCTATAATATACACCTCTGACATCTGAACAGGGTTCATGGGGTTCATGGGGTTCATCCCTAAAGACCTGCATAAAGAAAGATTTGCATTAATAAACAGAAGACTTCAAAATTAAAAAAAAATATTTTTAAAAAAAAAAAAATCTATAAATCACAGACAGAACTGTATCATACATGAGTATACAACTCCTGCTTGTGCTAACAAGTGAGGAAAAACCCCAAAGACTTAAATATGAAACTTTTGTTTTAAGGACAGGACAGAAGTCATTAGTTTCCATCCATGTGGTTATCACCATACATTGTGTTGACTGAAGCACTACACAGACTTGGAAGACTTGCATCTAGGCAGTCTTTTAGCAGCTTAAACTGACATAGTAAAAATAATAGAAACTCCAAACAATTGCAAGGCCAGGAAAATAAATAAAGCAAAAATGAAAAAAGCTCTCCAAAGCCCAATTTGTCTCAACACATATTTTATATTTAAGTCTGGGTTTTTCAATCTGATCTATAAACAAGTAGGGAAATCTTTAGCAAGCCAGAAGTTAGAAACTTGCTACAGACTACTTCTAGCTTCTTCCGAATGACAACACAAAAACATACAGGCAAGTATATTCACGCTAAACAAAATCAACTTTGTTTCCTTAAAGTGCTCTTCACATGGTACATTTCAATTAAAAAGTGGCCATTAATCCAAAAGGCATCACTGGAAACAGCAGAGAAACACCTATTTCAAGAACTCTCAACATGGTACATACACAGATAATTTGCCAAAGCAGGAATTTAAATGTACTTCTTTGTAATGAAATACATTTGTAAACAGTTCAGTTGCAGAAAACTTCAAACTGAAACTTTTAAGTTTTTCCTTGCAAATCAGCATTTTCTCTTATACATGCAAAACTTCTAACCTAAGGGAGTTGAAATGTCCCTTTTAAAGGAGAAACAATTATAGTTATTTAAAGATGATAAAATTCATAGAGAATCTATCATACAGCATTTCTAAAAACCGTATTTGATAAGACGAGACGTTGCACATTTACCCTTATTTGACAGACCCGTTCCTTTTCCTACACAACATATCCCAACCAGCGCACTTCTCCCCTACTGCCTTGCTCCTGCCGCACTCCCGCAGAAACAAAGTACAGAAGCACAGAGACATTGAAGCGAGCAAATCGTGACACCCCCTTTCAAAACCAAGCCGATACTAGATGCTTACCACCAAGAGCTGGCTTCTATTACAACCTGGGTAAAAGAAGAGAAAACGGCCAGAGCCACTACGAGGTACTGAGAAGCCATTGTACTGCCAACTGTCCCCACAGCACCTCCGTGGATTAATACTGCACTGGATTTCTAGAGGGGGGAGAAAAAGGATCAGATTGTTTATTGCTTCTCAGACCATTTTCGAGCATTCAAGTTTAAACAACGGAAGTCTCCGGGCCCCTTTTAACTTGACTCTGACTCGCCGGCCCTTCTCCCCGCCGAGGCTCTGGTGCCAGACACAGGCACGTCGCGGCTCCCGCTCCACCGGGCAGAACCCACCCCCGCACCCCCCACCCCCCCGCGGACACCGCCTTCCCGGGCGCCCGCCCGTCCCTCTGCCCCGGCCCCGCCGCTCCCGCACCCCGCCCGCCACGGGACGGGACGGGACCAGGCGGAACAGCTGCTCCGCACACGGGACCCCATCCCCGCTGCCCCGGGGCTACAGCGACCCGCGGGCCCCGGGCCGGGCATTACCCCATCGCTGCCCGCGCCGGGGACACGAAGGGCTCACGGCTGGCTAAAGGCGGCTTCAGGTTTGCAAAGCGAGCCCGAGAGGGAAGGGGGGCCGGTGCCTCGAGGGGTCGGTTCCGCGGGGTGCCCGAGGGCTCCCGCCCGGGGACGATGCGGCCGATCCTTGCCCTTCCCCGCCGTCCCCTAAAACATCTCGGCGCAGCCTCGGGGCTCCCGCCCCCCGTGATCGCCGAGGCAGCCCCGAGCTCCGCGCTGGCACCGCGGTGACTGCCCCGACGGCAGCCCCAGGATCGGTACCGTCCCGGGGAGGTACCAGGAGCGACAAGGAGCGGCTCCGCGTCCCGACCCGGACGCTGCAACAACCGGGCTGCCGTCTTGGAAGTCAAACGCTTCCCCCGACAGGTCCCGCGATCACCGTCTGGTCCTCACACGGGACTCTCTCACTCGCTCCCCAGAGCCATTCCCGGGGTTTATTTCCCCTCCCCTCGGAAGGAAAAAAAAAAAAAAGAAAAGAAAAAAAAGAAGAAAAAAAAAAGGACATTTCGACACTTGGGGGCTCCCTATTCCCTATTCATTCTCCAAAGGCCCTTAACGCTGAATTGAAGGTGTTCTTAATTCTAATTTATTTCTGTTTGCGAAGGGCCGGGAGGAACGGAGCGCTGGCAGCGGGGCCGGACACGGAACCTGCCCGGGCACACGCGGGGAAGCTGCCGCAGCGTGGAGACCCCCATGCGCCGCTCCCCGACACTGCGCCGGGGACGCAGCCCGGGGGCGAACCCTCGCCGCGCCGTGCGGGTTAAACATCCCCTGCCCAGGGGAGCTGAGCCCCCCCAACTCCCCAGTGCTGGGGGTGGGTAAACGGGGGCCGGTCTCCTGCAGCAGGAAGAGCCCGCCCGCCTCAGAGGGGCTCAGTCCCGGCAAAGGTGCGAACACCGAGGGCGTAGTAAGCGAGGGACGAGGCGAAGCCAGGTGTGCGCGGGGCAAGCCGCGACACCCAGCAGCGCACAACGTGCCGGGCTTTTTTCATCTGTTACTTCTTAAAATAATGACAGTAACAAAGAAGCGCCGTGAAACTGCCCGAACCCTGAGGAGGTCGGAGACGCCGGTGCCCATGCGGGACGCCAACAGCTGTGCAGCCGCCCGGGCCAGCAGTCCGGCGGGGCGGGCGGCCGCGGAGGGAGGCGGTGACCGGGACAGCGCCGCGAGTGGGGCGCTGCCCCGCTGCAAGACCCGGTCGGCGGGGCCAAAGGCCACGGCCCCGTTCAAGAGCCCCGGTGCCCCCCCGAGCTTGGCCGTCGCTGCGCCGGAGCCCCCAGCCCCGCCGCGGCGCCCCGGGGAGCGGTGGCGGCCCGCTCCCAACAGGGGGCAGCCGCGCTCGCCGCAGCCGCGGGAGGCGGCGGGGCCGGGCGGCTCTGCCCTTCCGACGGCACCTCCCGCGCCCCATCCCCGCTGCCATCGCCCTCCTCGGCTGCGGACACCGCGCCGAGCAGCGAGGCGGAGGACGCACCTGCGCCCGGGGCCGCGGACGGGCCCGGCCCCTGCAGCCCGGCTCTTCCCCACGCAGCAGCTGACAAGGTGCCACCAGAAACAACACCAAAAAAAAAAAAAAAAAAAAAGCCAACAGTAAAAAAAAAAAAGGAGAAAAAAAAAAAAAAAGGCAGACTGCCCAGCAGCATGGAGCGCTGGAGATCGGGAGTGTGAGGCACCGTGTTCAACTTTGTAGGGCCGCGGAGACTGGGTTTTGGTATTTAACGCACCCCATGCGGAGCCCGCGCTCCTTGCCGAGATGAAAAGAGAGGCTTTTACAGATCCTGCACCGCGGGATCGCCTCTGATCCTGTTTTACACGGGGTGTCTGGAAAGCCTGCGAAGGCATCTGGTTTTCTAGGAGCAGTACCAGCGGGCAGGCGGCATCCAGAGCCCGGCTCCGGGGGGCTGTAAACCGCGGGAAGAGCAGCGGCTCCGCGGGGACCCCCCGGCCGCCCCCTGCTCCCCGCTGCGCCTTCACAGCCATTTGGAGGAGCGAGACCACGGCTCACGTTTGCAGGGAAAGGCACTGCTCGGGTCCCGGCCCAGCTCTCCCCACCGGAGGCGCAGAGGGGGTGTTTTCCCGGGGGTGAAGGCACATCGTGTCCTTCCCTCGGCGCCCGGGGACAGCCTCGCTCCTCGGCCCCGCTGAACTCCCCGTGACCCTCCGAGCGCAGCCCATTTACCATACAATTGACAATTAAAAACAAACAAACAACAAAAAGCCAACAGCCTTTCCAACATGGAGTCCTCGCAGCGCCAAGGGGACCCCGGGGAGCCGCGCTCCTCCGCGCTGACCCAGGCGGGACCCGCTGCAGATGCAGAGCGATAATCTCCAGAAACTGAGAATAAAATTAAATGGGGGGGGGGGGGGGGGGGAGGGGGGGGGCTGAGTCCGGGTCCTCCGCTGGCCCCCAGCCAGCTCTCCTTAAAGGTACAGGCCACCATTAGCGCCGACGTTGGGCTCCTCCATAGCGATCCTCCTCGGGAAAGTTTGGGAAGTTTGGAAAGATGTCTTTAAACTCGCGTTAGGAGCCGCTGCCAGAAAGATGCACCGGGACGCGGCGGGCAGAGCGAGCCCAGCAAGTGTCCCTGCGGCGGGCAGCCTTTCTTCGGGGGGAAATTTAAAAGGAGAAGGAAAACCAGAGAATACAAGAGCTTTTCCCAAGTGGGGAGCAGCGCTCTCCGCGGTGGGTGAGAGCAGAGAGGTGGGAGCGCCCGGCGGTAGCCGAGGAGGGGAAGAGAGGCCGCCCCGCGCCGGGGTCCCGTACCCCGCCGAGCGCAGCCCACCCTGCGCGCCCGCGGCCCCTGCGGCGCGGAGCCCCCGCGCCCCGCGCGGACTCACCTCCATCGCGCGGGATCACCGAGCGGGAGCAGGCAAGTAATCCAAGCGGAGCAGGAGGAGAAACGGCGAGACGAAAGTAAAATCCTGGCTCGCGGGAGCCGGGCGGTATCGTCCCGAGCCGCGGCCAGGGGAGCGCGGGGGCCCGCGGAGCTGGCGGGGGGCGGCGGGCGAGCGGCCGCCCTGTCCGGCGCAAACCGAGCGTGTCCGACTGCGGAGCGGGGCACCAATGCAGCCTTCTTTCCAAGGTCCATCAGCAATCGCAGTAATTAGGGCTTTCCACCAGCAGAAGAAGAAGGAGGTAAAAAAAAAAAAAAAAAAAAAAAAGCCAAAAAAAAAGCCAAAAAAAAAAAAAAGCCAACCCAACACACGCACACAGCGCCCGTGGGCGTGATTGTGCGGAAGCAAATAAAAATCTTCACAAGCGGCAGCGAAAGCGCCGCGGGCGAGGATCCGTCCCACCAGCCCAGGTGGTGCCGCCGCGGGGCTCCCCGCGCTCCCACCCGGCTCCGCCGGCGCTCGGGCCGCCGACCGCCCCCTCCGCAGCTCGGCGCGGACCGGCCCGCGCGAGGGGGACGATGGAGCCGAGCGGGTGCAGGGCTTCCCCCCTGCCCGCCCCCCTTCACTTGCTTAAAGGCTGGGCGGTGCGGAGCCGGGGGTCCGCCGCTGCAGAGCCATCCCGGGGCCGGCTCCCTCCATTTTACACTGAGAAGAAAAAGCCCAAACAGAAAAAGAAGTTTCTGCACAAGCGGGAAGGGGGAGGGGGGCTGTGCACGCGTGTGTCTGTCTTACGGGGCGACTGATCCTGCAAGGCGAGCAGGGGCAGGGGGAGGGGAGCAGTCCGGGCTTCAGGAGCTGCGGCTCCCCCAATCCATCGGTGCCAGAGGCGCCCAGCGCCGGGGAGCGGGATACGCGGGAGAAGAGCCGGGAGAGCAAGCCGGGGCAGGCGGCGTCGCGGCAGCCGACCCTTCCTACGCGGGGCTCTGCCCCCGCCCGCTGCAGCCGACCCCGCTCCCCCCGCTTCTCTCCCTCGCTCCTCTTCACCCCGCTGCTTAAAACTGCGAAAGAAAAAAAAAAAAGGAAAAGAAAAAAAAAGTTAGAGAGCCAACGGCAGCTGGAAAACTTTCTCGGCAGCGCATGCGCCCAGGGCCGGCCTATTGCAGACGGGGCTGGATTTTAAAGCTGTACGGCAGCGAGCGGGACCCCGCGCAGCCCCGGGGCGGGCGGCGAGCCGCGGGATCCGTGCGATCCGCGTTCCCGTCCCGTCCGCCACGCTGAGCCCCGCATCACCGGGACGTCCTCGCTGGTCAGGCTCGGCGTGAGGCCCCGTGAACGCAAACTCTTCCTGCAAAGCAGTGCCCTGTGCGCCCATCCCGGCCGGCGGGGTGCGTGCGGGGATGCATGGCCCCTCCCGCACCGCCGGCTGCCTGTCCTGGGCCGGGAGGGGCGCACATATACAGCCATATACAGCCATGTACACATATATACACACATGTACACACAGATATACCCATTTACGCACGCGGGTTCTGCCGGACCGGCCCCGCGGGGCTCCCCCTCGCACACATGTGCACACAATGTGCGGCGCACATGGCCGCGCCGAGGGGCTGCCCCAGCATCCCTGCCGGGCGGCTCGGTGACAAGTCCTGCTTGTCGCATGCTCCGAGGCGCGGAGGCGGCCGCGTGTGCCGCCTGCCAAAGGGGTGACCGAGCGAGCTCGACGGCTCGTGTTCCTCCTCCTGCAGCGGTTTTTTGCCGCTGTAAATTTGGCGAGTTTTTTGACAAAACTGTTCGGGTAAAATCAAGTAAGACCCAATGAGAGCTACGGGGGAGTGGGGCTTTGCGGACCCTTTGCGCCTCCAAGCTCTTTCCCCGCTCTGCAACCCTCGGGTTTTTATTGCCGCTCTCCCGTCCCGTGTGCACCCAAGCACAGGAAATGGGAGCGTTCCCCCAGCCGTGCCATAACTCCGCAGTATTTCCCCTGTATCCGTCTGCATCTATGGGTCCACGGGGGGATGCGGGGGAGGGGGCACATTATCAAAGCAGCCCTGGGAAATCCAACCAGGCTGCGAGAGCAGCTCCGCTATCAATAAATGCATTCACTCCTTCAAAGCCATTCCAGTGCAAATAAAATCCCTTCAGGAAGCCGATGGGGGAAAAGGCACATCCCGGCCGGCCCGAGCTGCTGCCGCTGCCCACCTGCTCCCGAGCCAAGAGCTCGTCCGCCCCGACGGGGCGCTGCCCGCCAGGTAAGCGCAGCCTCCGGCGGCACCAGCGGCGGCCGAACGGGCCGGCTGCCCCCGCCAGGCCCCGATCGCCACGGCCCCCCCTCCGCCCGGCTCCCCCCGAGCCCGCCCGGGAGGAGTCGCGCTGCAGGGGCCGCCGAGAGGGGCGCGGCGCTGGGGGCCGAGCGGCGGCAGCGCGGGGCGCGGGGCGGTGCGGAACGGGAGCGCATCGGGGCGGCGCGGAGCCCCCTCGGCCCACGGTGGGCAGGGGATCAGCCCAGGACTCTGCGACACCTGAGCGTCCCGGCGGGGTCCGAGGCCGCAGCATCGCTGCCGGCAGGTTTCTTTACTCTCTAGTATCCGAAGAGCCTTTCCATTAGGCATCCTCATTGCCCGGGCTGCTGTTCATTCCTCGGGACGCCTGGTGAGGAATTTATAAATTAGGTGTAGCACCAGGTCCGGGGAGGGGGAAGGAATAAGGGGGCTGTTCGTTCCTTTAAGAAGACCAACCTTAGTTTTATGCCTAGTAAATAATATTTTATTGCCTTTGGTTTACTGTGGCATTTCAATTATCCCCTTTAGGAGTCTGCAAACTGCGTAGGTTAAAGGTCATTTCTCAAATCACTAGAATTAGTAAAGAATAGCAGAAAACTGTAAAAGGGGGAGGAGCCGCGCAGTAAAACAAGAAAGATCGCCTGGAATAAACTAATAAAGAGCCCCGAGCTCTTTACCTCTCGCATTTGTATTCCCGAATGATGTTTAGCATCGTGTAATTGCATAATGTCATCGGGCACAAGAAAACACCAAACCCGGGACGATCCACCCGGGCAGGGCTGTGAGCGGCAGTTTGGCAAGGGGCGAAGCCAACACCAGATCATTTTCTTTGCCGGGATTCTTAGTCGCTGCTTTTAAAAAGAGAAGAACTGAACAGGGAATTTATAAATCATGGGCAAATTTTCAAGCTATGGCGCATATAAGTGGAAATAAAGGGCAGAAATCCAAACATCCTGCAAGGCTTTAAGAATTTTAATTTCTCCTCACTATTTAAAACAGCTGGGTGAAGCTAGAGGGGGCAGGAGGAAGAAGACAATGTTACAGGCATTTGTGCTGCCCAAGGTTTTGTTTTCCAGGTTTGTCAGTGATGGAGCTCTAAAGGTAACCAGACAGTTGATCTGTCTGGATTTACTGCCAATGTCAAAGGGTTTTCTGGAGAAAAAAAATAATTCTCAGAGTAATGTCATGAGAAGTGCGACGACATCATTGAATGCCCAAACAGCAGAACCTCCAAAATCAGCACTGCAGGATTTTAGAGATTTAGGTCTGTTACAGCTCTGCAATTCTCTGTAGGACAGAAGTAAATTACTTCTGGTCTTTTCGATGTGTTTCTGCTGTTTTTCTGCAGGGTAATGCATTTTAACAAAGGAGTGGTCACATCAAAATCTTGCACGCCTGTGTTCGTTGGAACATGTGGTGCTGTCTGATTTACATCTTTCCACCTTGGCCAGTGGCAGGGTTTTCATCATGAAGAACCTGTTTGGGAAACAGAACTTGCAAGGAAAGGAGGTGTTTTCCTACGTGTCTTTTTAGCTCATTATGGAATTTGAGTAGGAATGTAGGAATTGTGACACATATCACACTGAACCATTGTGAAGGCATTATTACAGTGTATCTGCTTTTTTAGGTGAGGGTCGTACCACAATGCCCATTTGACAGAACAAAGATGTTGTGTCACTTTGAACATGTAACCTACACTCTGCCCACCAGACCATCTACGCCAGGGATGACTTTATTTTAAGCTCCTAGGGATTTAGATGTAACTGCCTTGAAATCCCATATGTACTTTCCTGAGGCTGTTTTCTTTCCCAAAACATGCTGTTGCTTTTTTTCTGCAGACCACCCTGTCATCCAAAACATGGCTAAACTACAAAAGAAATGCCAAAGATGATAATTTTATGCCAAATCTTGCGCTAAGTGTTATTTTCCTAATCCTCATCCAGTAGAGGCAAGAAATAGCATGGAAAACTCTCTTTTTAGACAATAATTTTGTATTTCTAGCTTGCCTAAATTCTGAACAGACTTTGACAAGTAAGAGACTAGAAGACAAAGAAAGAAGTATGGATGTGTGTCCATGTATGGATGTACCCCCACCCTGTTCCTTTCACATCTCTCAAATCCCAAATTCATGATGTTGAAAGAAGCCAGGATATTTGGGAGCAACCATAAACCACTAGAGAGGAAGAAATGAGAGTCTAGATTAGCATTCATCTTTACCAGATGAAGACATATTTTAGATGCAGTGAGATGCAAATAGGAGGCAGCAGGCAAGAGGGAGAAGTTTACATGGCAATGAAGTGTAACAAATTCAGGTGAATACACCAATCTACAAACCTGCAAAGCCTGTAGAAAAAATATACACCACTTTATATTTAAATTGATTATAAGTATACCAATTTGTTATTACTAGTAATGAACTGCATATCAAATAGCCCCCATTTGTCTGCATTATCAGCTGGAGAAAGACAGCTGTGGACTCATTTTTTGTTTTTCATGTGCAAAACACAGGTGGGTTCTTTCCATTCCCTTCTTTTGAGGTCTAATAAACCCCAGTGCCACTGCAGAAACCACAGCCCAGGTATAACACACGTGTTCTGGGTCATGGAGGAAAATTGAAGAGATGAAAAAATAATTTACCAAAAAAAAAAAAAAAAGAGTAACTAAAAGCTGCACATCTATTGCAGCATGGGGCTCCACTGCCATGAGCTCAGCCAGGTGGAAGATGGTCAAAAAATGCCCTCTCACAAGAGCAGGAAAGACTGTGTTTTGGTGCCCCACAGCAATTATTGCTGTTCTAGGAGACTGGTGCCACGGGCAGCAGCTTGTGCCCTGCCCTGGCTCTGGCACACTGAGCTCTACTGAGCTAAGGTGCAGGTGCTGATGCCAGTGAAGGTGTCTGAAGGTGTTCAAGGAGGACATGACTCCCCTATAGCCAACAGGACATGGGAAAGCTCTCTGGACCTCTGAAGTTAGACTGTGGTAGGGTTCTGACATTTTTTAGTTTGATCACTGGAATAGTAAGGTTGTTGAAGGTAACTATCAAAGGGATAAATTTACACTGCTAGAAGAATGTGCTGGTTTGTCTCCTGTCCTTCTGCTCTCTGGGGCATGTGTCCCTCTCCTCACACCTTGTACCTCTGTCTCTGTGTGTGGGTCTTTATCTCGGTGATACCTCACCCATCCACATCTCGGCCATCCCCCTGCTGCCACCATATGTCATTGGAATGTTTCAAGTAGTGAGTCTGGTTTACTTAAAGAACAGTGCTTTTAGAGGAATAATACTTTGCTTTGTTTCCATTAGGACCTTAAAAAAAACGTTTATGGGAGGAAAAATAAACAATCCCACCACCACTCCTTAACAACAGAGTACTTACCCTCTCCTAATGCTACCAGTTCCTTCTTTCACTGAGGCCAAAGGCACCTCCCATAAACTCTGGAGGGCTCTTACATGTTTCTTCTGAGTGCCCTGAACATAACTCTCCCCAATACACACACACAAAGGCACACAGAGACTTCATTTTCCAGAGATGACCAGGCTGGGAGTTTTGTCACACTCACTACAGCCCAGTGCAGTGTCCTGGCTCCTCCCCAGAGAGCTGCAGAATAGGTGGCACATGGCAGCCCATGGCTGCAGAGGGGGTCAGCATGGGAGACAGTGGGAAAAGGACAGCACAAGGCTCTTTTCCACAGCCCATCTGCATCCCTCCTGTGGAACAGCCAGTCCTGCTCTGGCATGCAGGTCTCTGCCTCAGGGCTGTGCTTCAGTTCAGTTCAGTGCAGCTGCAAAGGGCGGGAGGAGCAGCCCAGCAGGAGCTGTAGAGGTGAGGGATCACACTGGGGTCTCTGCTCTTTGAACACACCCCCCTGGACCTTAGGAGGTAGGACCTTAGGAAGCTTCTAAATGCCATTTTCAGCTGGCATATTTTCATGGTGTTGGTGTGATCTGTGCCATACTCATGACCTGCAGGTAACGAGGATTCTCAGGAGATTTTACTGACTGAAAATGAGCAGACCATGAACTGGGAAGAAGAAGAAGAGAGGAAAGTGCTCCACAGACTTTCTATAAGCATGGACCAGTCTGACACCCACTCCTGACATGGTCACAACCATGTGTGGTTGCCTGGGGCCACACCCACTCCTGAATAGCACTCCTCACCTCCGAGAAGATTAGAAGATTAGGCTGGAGTTTATAATTGTAGCAATATTAGATCCTCAGATTCCGCACAGCTCAAGGAGGAATGTGGGTGGATGCTGTTTGAAGCTCTCACCTGAAATATCTCTAAGGATTTCTTTAGTATATGTACACACACATGTCATCAGCAAAGTGTGTTTAAGAGTGAGAGAAGGGATCTTGGTTAGCCCCTATATGACACTTATCTTAGACTACTTAGCTAATTCATCATTTCCTTAGGACTAAAGATATGTCATAACAGCTAAGCCAATGTATATTTGTCCATGACTGCTTAAAGCCAATATCATTCTGAAGATAGCTATTAATCTAGGCACCATGAGTAAAACATCTGATAAATTTAACCCTATCTTTCAAGCTCCATAGTAGTCTGTTAATTGACCTTGATTCTTCCAGTTTATTTAGAATATGGCATTATTTTAAAACTTGTTTTAAAAGATATTTAAGGTTGAGATGAGTTTTGAACTCTTCATTTTAAGTACTTGATTAGGCAAACGTTGTGATTTGTTGCCCTAGTGATATTATTGTCTTTATTTTGTCATGATCAAGGTACTATTTTAGCTCTACATTATTTTCCTCAATTTAAATTAAAAACGTGAAGACTTCTGAAAGTAGCACTGACAGTGTGAATGTTTGCCCACAGTGAAGAACACAAGGATACAACGACAGCACAGACATGGGACCAGGCTGAGGAATATGTACTAAGATTCTGTACAGAATAGGTGAAAAGGGCACGTGGCACTTGGTTCTCCTGCTAAAATCATTAACTTGAAGACTTGCAAATCAGTTTATCGTGAACCACCTCTCATTCTCTTCTGCTCTTTAGAGCCTGTAGGGCGTCCCTTTTTGAGGAGTGACCTGACAAAATATGTTTATAGTAACATCTTGGAAGAAACAAGGACCACAGCAGTGAAAAGTGCATTGTCCTTCCAGGCAGGACCTGGCAACACAGTGATGAGGGCTCCAGCAGTAAGGTCTTCACTGCCCTCCAACCTCTCTGAGTCCTGGTGTCAAAGTCCATAGTCTGTGTGTGTGTGTGACTCTTGTTCTGTTTCTTCATCCAAAGGTAGAGAAACACTCTCAGAGCAGCTCCTGGAGCTGACAGTCCCACGGGGATGGAAGATGATTTTCTGTCCTTTATAATGGTACAGAACACTGCCAGCATTTTTGTCAAGTAGCTGTATTTTTGCTTCTGGGAGAGCGTGACAGGTACTCATTACTGCCCAGTGTGATGGTAATTGCCCAGCCCTGCCTTGCTGGCACCTGTCCTGGTGGAAGCATTTCTTCCACCCAGCCAGTAATAACCTATAATTCAAAGCAGAGTGGTGACTCCGTGATATCACTTTCAACAAAGCAGCCAAGCGAAGGAACAGCTACAGGAGTAGCCACTTAATTGCTTGATAATAGTCATTGCACTTCAGTTTATCTAACAGTCTTTATTACAGGTTGCCAATTTTGCATTTTTTCCTTATTTAGTCAGTTGTTTTGTTAATATTTTCATAAAACACTTCCTTCCAGATTATCTGAGGCTTATAGTGGAATTTACCCAGAACAGAGGTGGATATACTGATTGATCCACTCCTGATTGTAGTGAACTCCAGAGGAAAGCCAAACCTCATTCCTTTCTGTAAGGTTTTATACAGATCATTTATTGCATTTTCATGATCAGTTAGGTGTGTTTCTACAACCGTTTGTTTTTTTGGGGGGCTTTTTTGACAATGTGGTATGAAGTTATTGTGGGGGCTGCATTATCATGGGTAAGATATTCTGAGGGTATTTCCATAGAATCTGATAGCATTTCGTCACTATCCCACAACATCAGCTTGCATTCCCTAGATTTTCAGTATTTTCTTTGTACTTCTCCTCTGTGTCAAAAAGGTGCCTTAGTTGTAAGTCCCAGCTTGACTCTGTAAAAAGAGCATAGAATATACATTGTAAAAGTCACTGAAATAGTTAAATGTGTGTCACAGCAGGGCTTTTTGCCACTAAGTGGGCAGGGCACTCCCCTTCCAAATGCTGGACTTTATACTTGCCATTTGCACTGCAATGCATATTGACAGTCCTGTCCCTGAGACCAGAGCACTTTTGGGGAAAGCACTCCTTGTCTGAAACACAATTTGAGCAGTATTTTATTATACTGTGACCCTGTGAGCATACATTCAGGAGGGACTTCTGGGGTTTATTTCAGCTGATTATGGAACACAGAGCAGAATACAGCCAGTGACCTCTGTAAATGATCACATATTTGACTTTTGGATAAGAGGCCATCTAGTCATAAATGATTTATCTAAAAGATTCTATCTGATCTGAGACTAAGCTTCACCCAGATGCATTAGGAAAGCATGTAACAATTTATAAATTTCACATACTGTAGTACTTTAGAAAATATATTTACGTTCTATATTCTTTACATATATCTGGACTGGATTTTGAAGGCTAGCTCAAAGTAAAATCAGATTTTTGAAATGTTTGTTACAAAGCTCTTCCTAAAAGTCTGGTATTCATTTCAAGATGATATCCTGTATTTAATAAGAATTGTTAATATTGTCTGTGTAGCATAATTACAAAACTGTACTAAGATGTGGCACTCAAAAGAAGTGTCCTTTTCATCTTCATTCCTGTGGTGCAAGTAGGATGTGCATCACATCAAAACTATCTCTTCAACTGCCATTTTGTTTATAACATAGTCTAGGGCAGCGACTTTGAAATGAATATGCAAATAGGAAGAAATTTAGAAAAATAAAAACATCTGATTTTTTAAATTTGTCTCATTCCTCTGGTGCTTGACCTTCCTGGAAGTACTGAGCTATCACACATCAAGGCACCATTCCTTTCATACGAA
This sequence comes from Corvus hawaiiensis, assembly GCF_020740725.1. NCBI lineage: Eukaryota > Metazoa > Chordata > Aves > Passeriformes > Corvidae > Corvus > Corvus hawaiiensis. Next base: position 16,159,607 of record NC_063223.1, on the reverse strand, counting down.
TTATTCAATTCAAATACATTTACTTTATTTTCAGACTGCAGTTCAGTATCTGTGTTGGTAGGTAATCTAAATTCCTCTCCAAACTTGCTCTGGTGGCAAGGTCGAACAAACCAGTTACAGAAAATGCCCCTCCAATGCAATTTCTCACTAATCCCTCAGAGTTTAATGAATGTGCATGCATCACAATTTGTATTTGGAATTTCAGAATTGAGAGGGAAAAACAATTGAGCCAAACTAGGCAGGCGAATTCTGAAAAAACATTTCTAAACAACCTCTTCTTATGTTTCCTGGTTTGCCTGATTCCTTGGGACACTGATGATGGCAATGTAATATATATCAAGAAAGTTTTATAAGGTTTTTTTGTATTTCAGTCTCCATTGTGCAAGATGCTGATTATATTCCAATCCCACAGCAATCAAAGGAAGGAGGGCATTTCCTACTGCACAGGACACATGGGTAATCCAAGTCTGAAGTACATGTTTAATTTCAGTCAGTCTTACCTTAGGTGCCTCCTACCTCATGCCAAGTTCTCTGTGCACCCCCAGAGAAGATGGCAAAGCAGCTGAAGAATCACAGGGTTCCTTCATGAAGAAGTTTTCAAAGACTGCATATGGAACTTCTGTGTGAGGGAATTTAGAGCTAAAAAATGTGCAAAGCAGTGCAGGAAGTAGGAAAAGCAGTCCTGTACACCCCTATGGCTGCAGTGGAGAAGAGCAAACAGAACAGCAGCAATGCATAAACATTGTAAGCCCAATCTTTCCCTGTGGTCTATGTAGAGAACAGATGTGGACAAAGATTGCTGTGAAAAGGTACCAGTATGACCACGAGCATTCACATTAACCCAAATGCATTTATAATTGATTTCAGGCTCTAAGTCCTGTAAAAATTTGCTCACATGAGTAGCTGTATTCTTCTATAAGCTATCTGGCCAATTATAGCCCCAAATGCCAAGCACTGATATCCCTCACTCGCTGGAGAAGGACTGAGAGTAATTCCTTCTGATTTCAGTAGTGTGGGAACAAGGTCCTTCCCCTGCTTCCTGATTTTAAACTTGTAACCTGTTTCACAGACACTACTGAATATAATAACATTTATAGTCAGATTAGTAAATGGTTCTCTATGTTTTAGCAGAATAACTATATCCAGTCTGCTATGCTTCACAGAGAAGGAAGATTGTAAGACATTTCAGTTAATTTAGCTGTGAATTGCATTAACTGATGGTAACCTTGAAGAAAAATTAAGAATATCTGTAAAATAATCAGGTCTGAGGAAGAGGATTCCTCTGAAATATTAATTTTCTTTTAACCAAGAAAAAAATTCTTATCATATGAGCTGGACAGGTCTTTTCCTGTAGTTTTCAGACTCTGATGTTTTATTGACCAAACTCCTTGCTTTAGACTTGAGCTCATGTTCTCTGAGGAAGTACAAGTGGTAATTATGCAAGTCTTTCCTTCCCTGTCATGGGCAACATTCACAAGGGAGATTTACAACCTTCAGCTTTCAGATACGGAGACTGGTTGTTTAACTTCAGAGAGAACAACTCTGACATGGTGAATGGCATCAGAATTGGAACAAATCCTCTAGAAACTGGCTACATGGACAGTCCTGGGAGTTAATAATTATGGTGGGGGGTTTTGCCTCTTCTTTCTCCTGTAATAACCCCAGCTGCAAGATTGCTCAGAATTTAATTTGTTTTAGAAAACAGAGTCCTAAATAAAATGCGTCTTACTCCTCTAGGCCATAGCAAATCTACCTTTAGCAATAGCAAACTAACCAATGGACTGAATGATATTTAATAAATCGTAACAAATTCAATGAGACAAGTGATCATAATGTAAAGACACTATAATGAAAGATTGGTTAAGAGCTGGTAGGAGTTGAGTGCTGGCCTAGATACACAGTCAGGACAACTACAGACAAAATACATCGTAAATGAACTTCAGTAACAAGACCTGAGATGTATTTTCTTATCACAAAGCATTCAAAAACTCAGGCAGTCTGTTCATCTGACTTACATTTAGCTGAAATTTTGATATATAGAGGAAACAGTTTGGCCCCGTGCTCCTGTAAATGTACACATTTGCTTCAAAAAGAAGAAAGTGGGTTGCAATCAGAAATTTACTTTTAATCAATGGTCTTTCATTTCACTCCAGTAAAGTTTGGATTAGCCCCTTAATGCACATGCTTATCATGACTGACAACAGTCCTGCCTTCACACGTTTGGTTGATCTAAGCCTGGAGAAGGTGCAGAGGGCAGGAGAGCTGCGCAAGGAATACGGCTGGTCTGTAATGGCTGCATTTTTGTGACCCTTTGTGGATTGTAATAAGGATCTTTTTATTAAAACAAAACAAAACTGCAAGAGCTCGGGGGCAGATCTGTGTTCTCTTTTGGCCTGTGTTAACCTCTAACCAAAATCTGGCCATTAAAAAAAAAAAATGTACTTCAGCTGTTTTTCTTTATTTTTGGAAGTTTAAAATGAAATATAAAGCCCATAATAAAATGCATATGAGGACACAAATCGATAGACATGAGAACTATGTTAAGAACTATGCAACCATAGAGGTCTTCATTAACAAGGGTGTTCTCCTCGTGAAATTCAGAAGATGCTCTTATTCACTTGTATGCATGTTGCTGTTTGTGTCATTTTTTATTTCTATGGTAACTGAAACAGTAAAGACAGCAATATCAGACAACAGTAATCAAGAAAAAAAAACAACCTCATTGCAAAAGGAGACAACTAAGAGCCAAAACAGAGGTGTTTAGATGATCGTGTAATTTGCTATAATAACTGTTTAACCACATATTTGGCAAGCCCTGGATAACTCACTCATGAGTAATGCATTTGTCCAAATTACATTCAAATAAAAAGTAGTTACCATGCTCCATTATCATGTGTTCTGCACAGACATTTCCTCCCTATCGCTTTTCCCACGGCAAGAAGTCTTCTCACCGAACCCAGGTTAGCTGTGGATTGGTGCTGATTTCTCCTGTGCAGCCTCTGTGAAGCTGGTTAGGTGCTCTGGAGCCACATATCATCAGTCCACTGCTATCTGGAGCTATCTCACTTCCTTGTGCAGCCTCCCACTCGCCTCTTCCCTGTCTGCTCCATCTGGAGGGAGCTTGGCTGCTCTCCTCCAGCCCCAGCTCCCCGAGTGCACGGCAGCTGCAGCTGCCAGAACATCTGCTGTCTCCTGGCCTCGCTGGGGTGAGGACCAAAAGCACGGCCTTTTTAAAGTTGGACACTCGCCTCCATTTGAAACTGGAGGAGTTCAAAGTTCTTCTGTTTGTCCTGAGACTTGCAGCTTCATGGGAATAGACAACTGTCTGTAACACAAATTCGAGTGCACGTTTCAAAGGGATACAGTGCATTGTCTTTAGGATGCACTGGCCTTGTGCCTGCTCTTCCCCTGCATCTGTGGAGATTTGGGGTTAGAACAGTCTCATTCTGAAGGAAGAGTAATTTTCAAGAGTAAGGAGTGGAAGGAATGCAAACCCAAACAAAATTAGTCCTTGATTCTGCAACTGCATCCATCAGACGTGGGCTTCTACTGCACCAGTGCCTCCAGCCTCATACAAAAGCTGAAACTATGTGCCCTGGGCTATTCCCAATGAAGGCAGAGGTCACCTCTTGTCTGAAAAGGTGCATTTGAAAAAGAGATATCTTATTTGGAAAGTTACAAGCATGAAATAACATCACTGTAATCTCACTGGAGGAAAATCTGCACAGCAGCCCCCATGAGCTATACTTTTGATGTGTGGGTCAAATCATGCCCTGGCGACGTGCAGAGCTCCCACTGACTTCATAATGGGAAATGTATGACTTATTTAGAGCTGACTTGGCTTTATTTAGAATGATTTAATACTTTGGTTATTAAAAGTTTTGTGGTTTGGAGAAGCAATATCAACAGGTGACCCACGCTCTTCTTTGCCACTCTGTTCTGTACTTTCTGACAGGTTTCTGCACGGGGCAGGACCCAGGGTGTGTTGGTTAGTGAGGCTCTTCCAGGACCAAATCCTGAACCTCGAGCACAGTGTGAACAACCTGGGATACAGCTGGAGTTCAGCTTTATCCAACTCGTGCTGGCATGAAGCTGTTCGGGACTCTCAAAATGTGTCTAAACTGACACGTTGGCTTGAAATGCAAGCTGACACAGCTTCATCCCCTGAGCATCCCCCACTGCTTGTACTTCTGCTTGCTCAAACCTTGAGCTACTCTGGCTCAAGTCTGGAGTGAACAAACAGGCTCTCTGAGGAGGAAACCTCAAGCTCAGAAGAGCTTGATCCTTAATCAGGCCCTCTCAGAGCTGGAGGAGCCCTTGACTGTATGAACCCAAACTTCAACATTAGGTGAGATGTTCCTGCACCCAGAGTTGCCCTCTGGGGAGCTCCTCACCCCTGTGGCACCCACAGACACAAACATGCTGGTCCTGCCCCTCCCCTGGGGCCCCCACAGCTGCTTTTTACAGAGAAAAGATCATTACTGAAAACCATCTTACAGAAAATGGGGCTTAAGGGCCTCTCCCAGTTCCCCCAAATCCATTATGGTCCCTTCTAGGCCCTTGGTGAGACACATTGGCACGTACTGTCCCTGTCACCACGTGGGGAAGCAGGAGCTGCTTTAAAAGCAGGAAGTGGTCAATACTGAAAAGAGAATCAAAAATGTGTCTCCAGTGGGATGAGCGGCCCCCTAATACAAACACCAACTGAACACAGAACAAGCTGCTCCGAATAATTGTGCAGGTTTGGAAAGAAGGTAGAAGCTACTGCTACTCAATTTATACCATTGCAGCTCAAAGCTAAGTACGCATAAGTAGAATACACAATAAATGTATATTTAGCTGTAGTTAAAAGTGAAACTTAATATCCTATGTTAGTGCATAGTACTCTGTTACGAAGAAAACTAATTTATAGGTAAAGAAACAGAGCTTAAAACTAAGAGACTGTGTGGTTTTAAATAAGCTGAGTAAAATGCATACTTACTTGCCTTTTATTCTCCTGCTGTGTGTGCCCTGAGCTGGTCCAGGGAGTTCTATGAGGTAAGAAATTCCTGGTCAACAAAAGTTCCTTTTCTAAAAAAAGTGAACATAATGGAAACGGGGAACCACTTACCAGGCAGCTGAAAAAGGAGCTGACTGTGCAGAGAATTTCACACCTTATGGCTTTTGGTCAGTAAAGTACATAAACAAAATGTAATTTTCTATGCAATTACACAGGGTCGCACAAGAATATTATGTTTTAGAAACCCACTCAAAAGCATATTGCTCTCTAAGAGCCCAATCCAGAAAATGGTTCCTCACTTTAGTAAAGCTACTTGTAAGCTTTTCTGGGAGTGGGGCCTACGAGACATTTTCCTTTTTATGCTTTCTTAAACAGTTTATGTGATAGTAACAACAGGAAGATAAATTACTTTGAATGGTAGCAATTAGAGAAATAAGGAGTGTGATAGATTTACCATGTGGAAAACATCTCTCACACATTTTCCTACAGTCATTAAACCTGCTTTTAATGACACAACACTGATTTCAGAAAGAAACAAAGTTTATTTGATGAAAATAAACAAGCTGATCAACACTAAATACTTCCCATACACATGATAACAATGTTATGAACTCTAAATACCTTGGTACTTTACACTTCTACAAGACATTAAATTACAATGACTGTCTAATACATGCCCACTGGTAATTTCTAGGAATTCCTTAGTTTCATATCAATGTCCTTAACCATATATCAATATCACAATCCAGAACATGCCACTCACTTGAAAAAATTATTACAAGAAGCGCTATCAAATGAGGATCTAAGGTAAATAGGGGATACTGACCCATTGCTGCAGAACATCACATTCAAACGTCACCCTACACACACAAAAGAAACATTGCGGATATAGTTGGTGTCAACACATCTGAGGTCTTTTCATAAACACTGTTTAAAAAGTAAATTGAAACCCACTTTCAAATGAAAGTCAATGCTCAGGTACGTGCATACTGGATACACAAAATTCATTAAATACAAAATTCATACTGTACATTTAAATGAAAGAAAGAATGTGCAGTACAAGACTGATCTCACATTAAAATAATAACCATTATCTTAAATGTTAAGCAAAAGTTGGTTTACTTCATTACACTTAAAGGGGGGGGGGGAAAGAAAATCTACCAAACATTGCTCAAATAAAATATTTCCCAACATCACAGTGTTTATTGTAAACCCCGAGATTCTATTTTAGTATATGAAAAGATTTTCTCCAAACATCATGGAATATCACATGACATGAAAAGGAGGGAAAAAAAAAAAACCAAAAAAACAACCCAAAACAAAACCCAAAGCAAGAAAGAAAAAATCAATGTTAGACAAAATTTTCCTCTTTAGGGGCTAACTTTTAGGCCCTGATAAAAGTTTAGATCAATACTCATACCAACATGAGTGGAGCAAAAATGCCCCTAAAATAATACCTGTGACAAAATTGGCACATACATATAAATATCTAACTATACAGCTTTGTATCTGTGACCCTATTTTCCCCCTAGTTTATATCCTACTTCAAGTATTCGGTTGCAGAGTTAAGGTAAAGACCTGATTGTAAGAGACACAGACGATTGTCCCCTACTGCGACAACAAATTTGTCGTGAGAAACCAGTTTTGTTGTCTGAGTTTCCAAGTGCAACATTTGTCATATGTGCTAAATATACTCCCAAAAGCTTTGCTGTTTCAAAAACAAAGATCTAAAATGCCATTGATAGTTAAAGGACAAACTTTTTAAACATGAATGAAATTGGGATTATCTATGCTATGCTAAGCCTATACATTTTACTTTTTTTACTGAAGACAGTAACATCCAGCAGGACTCCTGCTCAAATAAATTGTTCTTTGATTGCACCGAGAATTATGGTACAGATAAATAAAATATCATCTCTAGACAATAATTTTAAGGGGATTGCTATGTATGGCTCATGTAGGATGTTTAGGGTTAATCGCACCACAGGTTCAAAAAATAATTTTTCTAAATTCAGTGCAAGACTTTAGAGTATACATTTAGATTTCTTTTTTTTTTTTTTTCTTTTTTTTTTCTTTTTTTTTTACAGCAGCAAAGAAAAACTACAAAGGATTAAGGCCACCCATGCTTAAATTTATTGTTTGTCCTTTAAAAATGCAGATATTCTATTTCCACTGCCATCAGCACGGAAGCATTTCTTCCATGGACAAAAAGATGCCTCAACAAAACAGCCAAACATTTGCACATGTTTGCCAGACTGACTGAAAATGTTTTTGGAGTCAGAAGGAACCTCTCCTTGAGAAGTGGTAGAGATCTGACTGTCAGTTAAGAGTCTCTCACCAAATGTAACGACTTCACATTTTTATTTTTCCTTGCATGTGCTTTAAATTTATTTTACTAGACACATTTTGTTGACACAAACAGCCTTCGAGTGCTGTTTGTTCATTGGTATTTTCTTTAACAGCTAAGATTCATTGGGGTCCATGTTGGAGACTGTTTTTCAGTGTAGAGAACAATAACAAACAGTTCCACATTTACAGGAGACCTAGTGCATATACTGTATTCACAGCAATCTCATCTTTATTTTTGTTTGTTTTCTTAAGAGTCCCAGCTTTTATTGTTGAAAACATGTATGCATTTGGATGGTAAAAGGTTGATACATCCTTGTGTACATGTCCATATATATACATACATATGTATTTATATACACCTCAAGCTTTTACCATCCAGGAATAGATACATCTTGTATATAATCATATATTTATGTTCAAATTAGATGTCCTATGCATTGTCAGAGACACACACCATATTTTCATAAAACTAATCTTTGTCATCATTTATTAGTACCAAAAATTGATTTCATTTCCAACCTGGCCCAGAGCTTAATACCGGTTATAGTATCAATATTTGGTTTTGGTTTGTTTTAAATTTATATTATTTTATCAATAGATAAAAGAAAACAGAGGAGGGTAAAGGCTTGTTTTTAATTTTTGGAAAAGCCCATATCTAACTGGGGGTAAAGTTAATGCCAACATCCTTATATAGCATTTTACTAATACCTCTTTGATAATCTAGTGCAATAGAAGTGATACTTTAGAATAGACTAGGTAAAATCAGCAAATGCAGATACCACATCTAAGGGAATCTGAATTACTTATTAAAATCAATATTAATTTACCAAAAATTAGCTAAATAACCTGTTTAACTGAACTTCACCGAACAATCATATTCTGAACAGGTGGTTTCTTTGTAAAAACAGATAACTCACAAGACCCATTAAAGACAGAAATGAAGCTCTTATAATTTCTGCTTGAGTCTCCTTCATTATTTTCCAAAGTATCTAATTTCACAAAAGACTACAAGAAATAATGGAGAAAATGCCAATTAATGCAGCATTTCTTTAGATGTCAACCTTAGCATTCATTTTCTGCATCTGCAATCTTCTCCAGGATATCATGGTCATGTTTGGAGATCCAATGCAATAGATTATCATTGTTACCTTCCAGTGCTACAGTTTTTTCTTCCTTTTTCACTAGTTCCTCTGACAACTGTAACAAGGGAACAAAATATTCCAATTAACAACATGACTGAAGCATCCAGAACATCTTAGCTCTCATCTAATCAAGGTTCTCATACATATAAGTGGAGATAATGCTTTTCTAGGGGCTAAGGATGAAGTAAGGCACTTAAATTTAATTTGAACCCACTTATTTTCATGGGGGGGGGGGGGGGGGGGAAGGGCAATTAGTTTTATTGCTGATTTGTATGACACAATTCCCCCTAAATGGGAAATATTTTAAATTCCTAAGATGTCAGATTCTGTTGTGCTTGTGATTCTGTAAACGGTGAGTTTTCTGATCTTGTCTATGAGCACAGTAACTTTGAAAGGGAAATGCTATTAATAAAACTAGATACTTTTTCAGAGGGAACCAAGGAGATCATCAATTTATTTCTACTAAGTTCAGTGGCAGGCGGGAATGTATAGTACCTCCACCAGCCTTCCAAAACTGAAGCACCATTTCCCTGCCATATTTTAAGCACTTTAATTTGAAGAACAGTGGAGAAAGGTTTTATGGATACGAGAAGCTCAGATTTGCAGAAGTTAAAACACACAGCAATGTGTTAGGAGGTTTTCAGCCACACACCCACTAATCACAGGTGGTTGGTTGCTCTGCCTGGCTTGGCTGGCACTGCTGAAACCCAGGGGACTTCGAGAGGGAGCCAGTGTCAGGACAACTCAGCCAGTGGGAAGAATCTTCCTGCCTTCCACTGACTTTGGGTGAGACTTTGTGTCTGATTGTGACTACAGAGGCCTCAATGACTTTTATTGTTACTTTAGTTGCGCTGCAAGCAAACAGCACAGTATTCTTGAACAGAGAGCAGTGAATTGGTCTTATTCACATTATCTGTGTATCAGATGAGTGGGAGGAATTAAATTATTCCTTTAGAGGGCAGTTGTTCATTTATCCACTGACTTTGTTTCTAGAAAATTTGAAATGCATTATGGATGGGATTCTCCATTATTGCCCTTCCATTTATGTAGCCTTAAAAGTTTCCAAAACATCCCATTTTATGAAAAAGAATTTGCCATACAATGCTTAGGGTTTTGCATACAGCTGAAAATTTATGCTTTTTAAATAGACTACTTGATGAAAAACCCCCTTTCAAAATTTTAGAATCTAGTATTTATCAGATAAATTATTCTGTGAGCAAAGTGAAACACTGTTTACAGAATATTCTCTCAAATTATTTTAAATCCCTATTTTCAAGTTCACATCTTGCTGGAAAGCACACATAACAGTTTATATCATACAAACTTAGATGAATAGTTCTACTTTTGCAGTGAGAGGTTGGTACAATTCTTCTGGTTAAAACACTTAGGGACTAATTCAAAGCCCACTGAAATGTGGAAAGGTTCCCACCGATTTTAACAAGTTTTGGATCTGGCCCTTGAACAGTCTAAAAATGACTTCTGCAGAGCTGGAAAGCCAGGGAGTTCCTAAAGTAGATCATGTTACTAGTTCTGGCACATAAAATCGTTGCAAACTTTTTATGAAATCTGTAAGTCAGCGCATGCATTACGTTTGGTGAACTGTGCATAGCTGCCATTCTTTTGTGTGCCGAGAATTTCTTAATCGTCATTCAAAGAGATACTTGGGCAGAGGAAGCACACCTAGAAATTAACGAGGAGAGCACATTCCACAAACTGCAGCACAACAATGCCTGGGTTTTTTGGACTAAAACGTAATCACAGCAAATCTTCAATGCAGTTGCTATTTTACAAGCTGAAGTTCCTTTGCAATTAACACTCTTTTATGCTCGGAAAAAGTAAGAACCCAGAGTAAAGTGTCCAGTCTGAGGAACAGCAGCAAAGCGCAAAATGCACTCCCTCTCCAGCCTGCTCCTCAAATTTTCATTGGGGTTTTACTACAGAATGAAAGCCCCCAAATAAACCTCACCCATTTAATCAACCCACCCATTCATCAGGAAACCATATATGTATTGGAAGTGTAACAAAAACTTGTTCACCACAGGTAGGAAATGCAAAGTATTTCTCAAGTCAGTCAAATAAATATATAAAAGGATATTGCTGTCAAATACCAACTGAGGTTGAGTAAATTAAATTTATATTTGTTTCTTCAATGCTGTACTTGGTACAAGTCACTGAACCTCTAAAACAGAAATAAAGTTTGGTAACATGCATTGGGCCTGAATTTAGCAGTGCTCCAGCTGAAAGTAATGTCTTACGAGTTTGGCACCTCTGTCAGTCCATTAGATACCAGTCAATGAAAACAGCAGAAGGATGTGAAGATATAAAAGTGTAGTAGCCCACAAATATTTGTTCAGATTGTTTTTTCTTTGGATAAAGACACCTGCCTGATTAGTACTTTTTACCTCCAATCCTTTCCTCTCAGCAGTGATTTGCAGAAACAAGCTGGAGAGGGTGGGTAAACACAAAGGGGTTAAAGGGGAAACTGTTTAATAACAGTAGTAAAATACAGGCTATTTTTGACATCTGAGTTAATGTCCATTATGCTCCATATGCTTTCCAAATGTTTGCAACAAGCACCCAGATACAAAAACAGATACCCATTCACATAGGCTTAAATTGCCTTCTCCTAACCTGTTACACATGGTACCTACATAAAAGGCCAACAACTGATATGGTAATTAGTGAGTCAGAAAGAGAGGGAACAGACACTTTATTGCAGGGAATTGGTATCTGACCAAATGTTAGTAGAGAAGGATATCATTAATGAAAACCTGTGAGGGCTATTTCTGCTCCCTAATCTACGACAAGGCCTCTGTACTATAACGTGACATCCTTTAAAAAGCTGTCAGGATGAATTCTGCAGTTTCCTTCTCCAGACTCATTCATCATTACTGCAATCAGAGTACCAACAAATGATGGGAAATTATTTCATTTTCTGGAAGCAAGTAACTGGACTGGAATAAGGCTGTAACTCATAAAGTCTTTCTCAAGTGATGATGTGGGATTTGCCTATGCCTCTTGTAACAACATAATGTAAATTATAGGAAGGAGAAAAAAAAGCATTCTCAATCTTTACCTTTGTGCAAAAGCATGAAAAGAATGACTTGATTAACTAAGACAAAGCCCTGACACGGACCACTCTAAATTCTGTCCCTGCCACCAGTTTATTGTGGGACTAAGGAAAAAGTCTATAATTTTTCTGTGCCTAACATGCTCTTCGCTACAGCAGGCATAACATCAGGCTCCTCACAGGAATTTGCAAGGCTTAATATTTGTAATGTGCCTTAAGAGTCTTGGATGAGTGCTAAGTATTATTATTTTTCAGTTCCTGCATTTGATTAAAACTGAAATAACACAGTAAAAATTAAATTAATATATTAAGTTACAAGTAAAGAGCAAGCATGTGGTTTGTGGAGCTACTTGTAACACTTTTAATACAAGCATGTATTACAGAGTAGGTGATTCCCAAGGTCTGTACTGACATGTACCATGTGGGCATAACTTAACAACTGAAAAACCCCCCAGAAGTTTGATTCAGCCAAAAATCTGTTCATGGCTTCTGTGTGAGCTCAGAGCTCAGGCCAGCGGGAGCACTGTGGGCTGCTTTCCCCTGCCCCTGAAGTGCAGTTGCAACCACGATCATAGCCCAGACATTTGCAACTCAGCACAAGCAACAAAACAGCACAGATCTGCTGGAGGGCTCACCGCTGTATAGGTCCCTTAGCACAGGATGTGACAATGGCAGGATACTGTGCTGTTTGAACCTCCCTGTCATTACAGCCCCAACAATAAATAGTGGTTTTGCTACTTCCTCCTGGCCTAACTCTTGAGGGAAGAAAGAAAACCCACCTCTCACTTTCTAAAGAATACAGTAACCTGTTAAAGCTTGTTATATCGATGTGAAAATCTCTAGTGAGGAGGGCCAAGAAGAAAAATAATTAAGGCATAAATTTATATCCAAACTACGTAGAAAATTTTCAATGCCGAGATGCCAAAGACACCTAAGACACTTGTTGAGCAGAGTGAAAAGGTAAAATCTAGTTTAAATTTATAGCATTCCTTCAGTGTCCCTCTAGGAGTTTGGCTTTTTGCCAGTGTTCCTTGTTAAAAATTTGTTAAACGTGTTTGGCATTAATGCAAACACAAAGTGCTCATTTGTTACAAATTCTATTGGAATGCATTCATTTAAGGCAATGAAGTAGTTACCAGAAAAGAAAAAATGTTCATTAAGTACATTTTAAAAACACAATGATGTATGCGGTGCATAACTATGGCGCCCCAGTGGCTATATAAATATCTGACAGAATAACCACAAGTTGTGTTTGGTTTGAAATTGGAATCTCTTAAACATAACCGATAGAACAAAAACTGGTTTTGTTTGTTGTCAAAACTGATGTTAGTCTTTCTTGTTTAGATCTAGTTGGAATAACCAAAGTTTTGCCATACAATTTTTTTACATCTCAAGTCAATAAAGCCCACAGGTTAAAGTAATGCTCAAGGAAGTTTCTTGATTCAAAAGGTAAGTGCAGCACTGCACATTATCTGGAGAACACTGGACACAGAAAGTAAACACCCTGCTTGGAGGAGAACAAATTTTAGTCATTCTTAAAAATTCCACTTAAGGAAATGTTACCTGGGAGATCTGCAGCTGTCTGACAACACTCAGGTTCACCTCAGAAAAAGGTGTCCTGCCCTACTCCTTACAGAAAATAAAGATCTCAGAGCTAGTTTACAATATCCCAATAACAAATCTGTCATTTATAATAATGTGAACTATCCCTGGTAATGATAACTCTTGATTTTGAATAAGCACCTCTGAGGTCTATTTCTTAGATGTTAGAAAATATCTTCTTAGCAACATTCTAAAACTAAAACCATTTTTCTTTTTATTTTTTCAATGATTTATAGCAACTTACAAAAAAGTTTAAAAATGATAAATACATGAGTGAAACATATTCAAAAGAAAGATCCAGAAACTGTGTGATTTAATTAAATATTGAAAGGTTCACAAAAAACCACCAGCATAAAAAGTTATTTATAAAGATAGAATTAACTTTGCTCCAATTCTGGCAAAGAAATTATTTATCCCATTTGTTGCTATTTATGTTTTAAATTCATTACACAGTAAACTTCAGAAGAATCTGCAGCTGGTGGTAGAATCACTGCACGAATGTGATGAACTTTCCATATTGCTATAATGCCAGAATTGTTAATCTTAGTTAGGGATAAAAGCAGATACCATTGGGATGAATAAAATCAAATGGATTCAAGCCCTCTAGAGAGTAAGAGTCCTTGAAAACTACTGTACAATTATATCATAAAATTAGATGAAGTTTATGAACCTTGAGAGTATTTGGACAAGGATGCCTTCTCTACTGGGAATGTTTATAAATCAAAATTAGACAAGTGCTATATGAGTTAAAAGACAGCTATTTTTTTTTTAGAACCTTTTTCTTTTCATAAAACAAGTCTGGTCCAAATCAAAGCCCTTCAGAAATACGAGAAAACTCAGTACATATCCTTCAATCTGTCACTTGGACACTGAATTAAAAAGAGGGCTATAGAGAACGTTAAGGATGGCTTCAGAGCAGGACTCTTCCATGGGCTGAGCTGCAGTGGACTGAAGATGATGGAAGAGTTTCCATGGACCCCACGAGAGCCCGGAGCCGCACAGGGAGGCGGCCGTGATTCCGCAGCGCAGGGCACGGGGCTCTTTGTCAAGACATTTATGACTTCCTAAAGATGGAGCACATTGAGACCATTGTTACTCCTTTTTCTTTAGTTGTTATTTAAATCGAACTGAAGTGACAAGAAAAGAAGAATTCTCGGGTTTAAGTGCCTCAAACAACGACGCTCCCAACGTGAATCCTGAAAGCCGTCGATAGCAGGGATCACTTGACGAAATCGGAAGGTGCCTTTTCCATCCTGGCTGATGTGGAATGCCATTTATTCTCATGCGCGGGACTAATTAGGGGCTCTTTTTTTGTTGTTTTGTTTTTGAAGATCAAGGTTTCGCGCTCGGTGCTGCCTAATAACACGGTGTGCCTGCCCGCCACCTGGCCCGGCGCGGCTCGCCCGGCTCCGGCGGCGGCACCGCCTCGGGCCTCGGCAAGTGCGGGCAGGAAACGCCGGCACGGCCGCGCTTAACCCGCGCCCTGCCGGCCCGGAGCCGGCCCTGCGACCGAGCAGCGACCCTGCGGCTGCAAATGTGCGGCCGAGCGAGAAGTTATTGCACCGGCGTGGGGATGAAGCTGCCCCAGACCCCACGCCCTGCTCGGGGCCGCGGCCGGAGCGCACTCGGCAGCGAACCCGCGCAGCGCTGGCGGGGCCCCGAGCGCGCACACAGCGCCCGTGCCTGGTGCCTGGGAAAAGAAGTGGTTAAATAAACGCTGTGTCAAGCCCCCAATCTAATAAGTCATCTTATTAGGAAGTTGTGATGCCCTGTTTGCCCTCGCCTGTGGCTTGTCTGCTCCACTGAAAGGTCTCCTGCTGGGACCTTTGTGGCATTATACGAGGTAGAGAGGGCTGCTGCAATATATGAGCCTTGGTTTGGAGCAGCCAAAACAGCAGGAGAACTAAGCTGCAAAGAATTAAACATGTAACAACTTTGTAAAAGCACAGACAGTGATTGAGGTTGGCCCTTTTGCTGTTGACACATTCTGGCCCCTGTAGGTTGTGGTCACTAAGCCCATTAGAGCTGCAGTGTGGCAACATCTAGTTCAGCAAGTTCAATGTGTTTCTGTTTTATTTCTAAATACTGGACACAAGCTGGCAGCGATAGGAGAGTGGAATATGGCACCAGAAATATGTCATAAACACAGTCGTCATTGTCAGGGATGTGAAATTACTTTTCAAACTATTTATTTTTGGCAGATGGAGGGTGGGTGTATTTTTGCACTTTGTTAACTGAAATTTAATTGAGACTTGCTCCATGTTTTGTTTAATTAAAAAAAAAAGGAGAGAGAAAGGAAACCTCAAGATGCTGTTTTCTTTTAAAAGAAAAAATCTTCACTGGAGAGAGAAATCTTTGTCGCTGGAAATTCACTGCAAAATGAAACCAGAAAAAACAGAACCCAATAAAATCTCAGCTGGCAAAGTTTCACTTATGAGCATCCACTTATTTAAATCAACACTCCCCACTGTACTTTTTTTTTTTTTTTTACATTTCTTTAAGATAAAATATACATTTAATTCAGATTTTAAAAACGGGGTTGTGAAATGGACAAGAAAGATTGATTAAATTAATTAAAGGAGGTATTACAGACATAATGAGGAGAAGATTTGAGTTCTAAACCCTAACATGCAGAAGAACACACCTTCCTATTTTCCTGTGGACCACACTTTTTCAGGGAACAGTGCAAGGTTTATATTGCACATTGATGAGGATGCTCGTGGTCCCTCTCGGGCTCTGTTTGCCTTTCAAAACTGTGTTGTGGTCCCAGGTTTTATCAGTCCCGGCAGATTCATCACTGCCAAGAGCTCCCAGTCTGTAGACACAGAGCAAAGGATGAGTTGGCTGAACACTTGTGCACCTCAAACATTTGTCTCTCCCCCGAGCCTGTTACGTGCTGCCTCTGCCCTCCTCCCAAAGATGAGCCAAAGCTTATGTAAGAGGTGAAATGTGCAGAGAGGGATAAAGACAGGTCACAGCTGAAGGAGGGGCGATCTTGTGTTCTCTCTGTCCACAGCACAGGCATTTCCCTGGTGCCCTCCCCTGTTTTTTCCAGGGGTTTTTGGTCGCCCTTTGGGTGCCCCCAGCTCCCTGCTCTGGCAGCACAGCTGAGGGCTCCCCAAGTTCCAGCTTGCTGACCCACAGAAATGACTGGCCACTCCTTTTGGAGGGACAAAAATGATGTTGAGGCAAAGCACATTCTTTCTTAGGCCACCAGAAATGAAGGAGCATTTCTTTTCTGTTCTTAAGAGTGTGCCTGAGCCAAGCAAGGTCAGAGCTGTGGCTTTTCTCTGGAGGAGAGAAATTTCTAGAATTTGTAGTTGTTGTTTTTTTTTTTTCTGCCATCTTTTGAGATTTGCTGATAGTTTGGGACTAGAAGGAAATTCTTAAAATCTCATACATATTTGTCTGGTTGTAGGGAGTATGATTTGGGTTTTACCTCATGCATCCTACCAGAGTCAGTCAATATTTAATAGCTAAAATTGGCTGGCTGTTGTGCTTGGATAACTCTAGTTACTGTGGCTGCTACCACACTGTTGTTAGAAGCATATTGGTTACTAGATGTTGTACCAGAGTAAATACTAATAAATTTGGTGGTTATGGAGAGGAAGTTTAATCCAAAAGCATTCCAGCCAGTGAGGAGGCACACAAGGGCTGTACTCCTTCTTTTGATGTACCCAAAGGCTGGATGGAGTCGGGCAGAAGAGAGGTGGTGAGGGCTGAGTGCAGGTTTGAGGTGCTTTATGTGTGTGCCTATTTCTGCCCTTAGGAAAAGGGTGGATCCTTGGCCAGGGAGGACACAAGCCAGGGAGGACACAAGCATGGTGTCCTCAAGGCCCATGACTCCAGTAGGTTACTGAAAGTTTGCTGGGGTTATTTTTACCTTAACCAAGCAATAATGAGAAATTTAATAAAGATGCATGTCATGGCTTGTGCCTGCTTTCCCCATCACCTCAGATTTCTCACCTTCTAAAGTTGAGAAAAAAACTAAAGAGCTTCAGGGTATTGCTCTGTGCATCTCAATATTTGTACCAGCAGCTGTATGTTCCCACCTGTACTTCATAATTTAGATAAACCATTAACATGCCATTTCATTAGTTTGCTCTGCTAGTTAATGACCCAGTACTCACTGAAGTTATCCTATCAGGATAAACTGATTGTGCTGTGGAAGGCCTTGTGAGGTATGCTTATTGTATTAATAATAAAATATAAAAGAAATCAATATGTCAAAATATAGTCAGAGTTCTATTGTACACAAAAAGCCTGGTTTAGAGTACATGAGATATACTCTCACCTTCTTCCCCGCCAAATGATCCTAAATATATTTTTTAATTTTACATGGCTCATGATATGAAACTGCTTATAAAAACGGTGTCTGATGTTTACAGTTGCATCTTTTAACGTTAAGAAGAAAGGGATACAACTAAGGCAGGTGTTAATAGGTTTGGCCTATATGAAGACCAATGCTGGATCCATTTAAAACCCTTCAAACTGCTAAAGCATTACAATGACTGTGTGTGGCACTGGGAACAGGACCATACATGCTCGACAGCTACTTATTTTTTAAATACCCATCCAAGTAACACGCAGCATTTTGAAATCTAACTTGTGTGGTCTAATTATGCAATAATTTTTATAATTTAGGCCCCAATATTATGAGCTTCTCCACAATTATGGCTCTGCCCACGCATTTCTCAGTGCACGATAGGGAAGACTTAAGGGCCAGCTCTGTTAAACATACAAGCATATGTTTTAATTTTTTAACTTTTACTCTGAGACTTAAAAATGCACTTAATATTAAGAGAAGGCTTAAGAGTCTTTCCTGAAGGGGACCTTAGAGGCTTTCATTTAACTAAGGGCACGCATATAATATTCCATGCAGACTGAAGATCTACAGTTATCAGCATTCCAATGATAATGAGTATTACACAAAGGGAAATAATAAAAGAGCAATAAGCAAAATTTTGCTCCCTCCCAATCTTCAAACACCACCTTTATAATCACTGTACACTCAAAAACATGCATGCAAGAGTTGGAGAGATCACAGGCTTAGATTACAAGAGTTCCAAAGATACTCAGACCGACCATGCAAATGTCAAATGTCAGGTAAACATATATGAATGATGAAAATATGAACTTCATCATGAAATCACACAAAACTACAATGGTGACTTTTTCTACTTGATGCTTTTATAAAAAATTTGATGCACTGCAATTAAACTGTTTAGCAAAACAAGACAAGGAAATTAATGAGCAAGAATAATCACCACAATTCATTATTAACTACAATTTACACTGAGTAGCACTTTTTTCCCTAGAGAACACCTATTTCTCTATGCCCATTTTCTTTCTCCTCTCAATCTCAATTCCAGCAGTGCACAGACCTTGTTTGATTTCTCTCTCTTCTTCTACTTGCTTAAACTTTATTTCTCCCCACTTTCTTTCATTCCAATCTCTGTGAGCAGCAGAGCTCTTTCCACTCTGTCAGGCTCTGTTGCCAACCTCTGACCAACTCACTGCTGAGTGGTGACATTGGACAACAGCTGGAAATGGTGTGAAACCATCACCCTCTTTCACCAACTTTCCCTGCATCTTGCAGTTGTGGAACAAGATAAAACATGAGAAGAGTAATTCACAAAAAGCATTTTTGAGGACAGCAATTTGCTAATTAGAAACAGCAAAACAAACCCAGAAGATACTCTTGATGTGCGTGCACAAATGTATCAACCCCACTGAAGAAAAGGTAAAGCCCAGAGTGGAACTTAATTAATGGAAACAACTTGGAAAATAAGAATAATGATGGCAGTACAAACTTTGTTCGTTCCCCCATTAATTTTAGAGAGAGAAACAACTAAACAGGTACTTGTAAAAAAATCTTTCCCACTGAAACAACTACAAGAAAGACAAGATAGTTTTAGGGCTACTTTCCAGATACTTTGTTTTTACCAGTTCTCAAATTCAAGAAGCTAAACCAACGCATCCTAACTTCTCATTAAATACTCTAAATGCAAACAAAAGTGTCTAGCCCATTTAATTCTGATTTTCTGGATGTATTTTTTTTCTCACACTTGCACATCTTGCCTCATTTTCTATTGGAACTTAAAGATATAATATATAGGCCACCACTGCTAGGTACACCGCTATATTCATATTTTTACAGTCTGGAAATGAGACACAGTGGCCTGTGCTGTATAAAGAACATTGGATCTGGACAAAAAGATGTGGGAAATTCAGCAAAAAAAGCACAGCTGGATCACTATTTCATATCTGAATGCAGCATGTTGTATTATGAAAATGTGAGGATTAAGTCAAAGAATGCAGTTTCACTGCATTTTTTTATGAAGAAACCTTGTTTTTACAAACATTTCCAGAGATCTAATCAAGTTAACTTTTTATTAATTTATCTAAGCTACTTGTTCTTTTGAACAAGCCATTTTTTTTTATTTTTTAGAATATACCCCTACCGTAATTTATCAATTCTTTTATCATCAAAAGTTATTGTTTAAGCCAGGAATAGCTTTTTAGCAGAGCTCAATGGTTAATCATGCAAAAACAAAAAAAACCCCATAAAATACCAAAAACCAGTAATTTTCTCATTCAAGTCAGAAGTTCACAAACAGGGAATGTAAAAAAGGAACAGGAGGAGGAAGAGGGTCACCTGTGTCCTTTGCAGATTTTTTTTTTCCAATAAAATGTTTTGGGATCTTTCACTTCATTAAAAAAACCCTTATTTTTAATTCCCCAAGGTATGTACCTTCCCCTATCAGGCATTACCACAATATTGATCAGAAAATATTTTGTAGGCTCATAGAAAATGCAGCTTGTTCCAACAATAATTTCTAATTTATCTGTCTTCAAAATTTCCAAGTGAGGATCAGGAACAACTCACACCTTCCACTGTCCCTCTGTAGAAGGAAAGAGGGAATGAACCCTCCAGGCTCCCTGCAATGCACGTGGCCCTGAGAGCTCAGGGCTCCTGCTAAATCCAGAACACGGCATTTAAAGATGCTCAGGAGGCCAATACCATCCACAAACCACTTAGCACTGCTCCAGTTTCATTTATCCTCGTGGTCTCTGCAGTTGGCATGGAGAGCCTGCCCAACATGATATTCCATGATATTTGAGTCACTATTGCTTGTGTTCTGTCCAGAACCAATCCCAGCCCATTGCACTGAGTGTCCACATTGCAGGAAAATTTCCCACTCAATTCGTCTTCACCCCCTTCAGATTATTAATGATTTTAGAGATTTATTGTATTTTTATTTCTTTCCCAAACTGAAGATTTATATTGCAATAGATTCTCTTTACATAGAAACAATTCAAAATCTCCTTATTTTTAGCCTTTGTTGTGCTCTCTGTTCCTTCTCAGTGGCTTATCAGAAACAGGCAGAATAGCAAAGATGTGGACAAATCTTGAACAGGTGTGAGAGTTAAAAGTGGCTTTGTGTTTAAATAACTTTTTCTTTTGCAAGTATTCATTGTATTGTTTCCCCTTTTTTACTGCTGCAAATAAAGCTAAGGTTTTTGGAGGACTCATTTAATCTTCCCAGTCTCTCAAGTCACTGCATCCTAGATTTTGAATTTTCAGAACTCCTTCAGTCCTGCTGAAGAACAAAATAGATTTCAAAACCATTTTGTAGGAAATTCCCATTAAATATATCTGGTTTCTCAAAAGAATGAGCTGAAACCTGCAGGGCAGCTGGGATGGAGGGAAGGCAACAGACACAGCTCCATTCTGTGCATAATTCAACAAAGTGCCAATCCATGCTTGTGGAATCCTTTGCTGTGCTGGTGCTGCTGGCTGACACAGTGTCAGCATTTTTCAGCATTACACCACTATCAGCCTGTACTGGGACCCTTTAAAACAGCTGAAATAAAAGAGCTCTTTCTACATATTTATGCCATCCTGCTCTGAGCACTTCCTGTTGGCCCCAGTAAATCTCTGCTAAATTTCAATCGACTCTCGTGGTGTTCCAGCTGTTAGATAAACTTCCAAGGATATTTTTGTGACAGGTACAAACCTAGACAGGAAATCTCAAGAAGAAATCCTAAATTAATTATATGTCAACATTCAAGCCACAAGAAGGAGCAATTGTCATAAATTTTTGAAAGTTAGAATCCAATTTTAGTTGTAAGTGCAAAAAAGTTCACTGACTCAGTTGTGAGTCAGTGCCAATAAAATAATATATTTCATATTCTTCAGCAGTTCACTTTGGCTAAACATAGAAGGGAAGCTAAGAACAGTGAGCTGTATATTAAAATCACATAAAGAATTCAGACACTAATAACAAATGGTATTTAAAATTTATAATTCAGAATTGCCTAATCTTATTCCACCTTTTTGAAAACAGATACAACATATAAATTAATTCTCTGTTAAATGAAAACATCTTCACTACCTAAAAATCTGGTAATGGTGCCAAGAACCTCTTTCTGCATTTCCCAACAGCACAGACGCCATCTCTCTTCACTCTCCCAAACACCGTGCCCTTCGTGTGTTTTCTGAATGCTGGTAAGGACAAGTATGGAAGGGGTTGATAGGGCAGAGGGTGTTGTAGCAGTACTAACCCACAGAGGACTGTCCTGTTTCCCTGGCTTTAGCATCACTGTGGAACTCTTGACAGCTTTTCCCATCCCTCTGCAACGTGTCCTTGGAGAAACTGCGGTCGGTGTCCAGGACAACGGGCAGTCTGAGTGCTCTGCAGCGGCTGTGCACGTGGCAGAGGTTCCATGTCCTGCTCCCCCAATATTCCTAACATTTTCCTGCAATGCTGTTGAGTTCCACAACCCTTGCTGTGCTCCCCAGTCCTGCTGCCCCAGCAGCAGCGTGAGTTTCTCTCCAGGTCCATCCCCACGGCAGCCAGGGCAGAGCTCCCAACCCCGAGCGGCCCCGAGCAGCTGAAAAAGCCAACAACTGTATGTCGAGTCAGGTGCTCAAAAGCGACCTTGTGCTCAAACCTGGCAGGGGGCCCTTCCCAAACCCATCTGCCTAAAGACAAAAGGGAGAGTTTTGAGACACCTGTTGTCTCAGTACAGAGAAAAATGTGTCGTGGCAGGGGGAGAGAGGGAGTGGGAGAAAAACCCATGAAGCTTTGCAGGCTGCGCTGCTGGATGCAGCTTTGTGGCACATGTGGGAGATGCTTGTGGTCCTCATCCTGGCACCAGGTCTGTCCCAAGCTCTGGCAAACAGCCGAGCACAGGGCACTGTTCCAAACCCTGCAGCCACCGCTCTGGCCGTTAGCAGAGCTCTGCACCACCGGACACGGAGTCCAGGGAAGAACTCATTGCTCCAGAAGGGAAAGCCCAAGCAAGGAGATGCAGCTGCCTTCCTTACACAGAGGCAGAAGGAAGGAAGCAGGAAGGCTTTGCAGCAGGAAGAGCTGCAGTTCAGAGGAACAGCAGGATAGTTCAGGCTATTGACAGGAGAGGCAAGGAAAGTGATTGCACACCGTGGGCACGAGGCCACAGCTGAGTGTTCTCCTCATAAGCAGTGTTCTTTTACACAAAGCAGGTAACATTCCCTGTGCTTTACTGAGTTCTTTCTCTTCCCAGACACTTCCCAGATCCATCCAGAGTCTTCCAAATTACTTCAGTGGAGATATGTCAAGTAGTCCCAGGAAGCAAACACTCAGAGCCCTATCTGCAGCCAAAACTGGGCCCACAGCACAAACACAAATACATCAGAAATCCAGCAAGGAACTAGCAGAAACATGCTGCACTTAGCTGACCACCTTGATTCTGTGTCTCTGAAATGCTGTGGATAAATAACTACTTATGTCACCCTGGGAGAAAAGGAATGTATGATATGGCTATGAAACCACCTGGATTTTTTATATATAAAAAGTGTTTTCACTACTTATGGAAAGCCAGACATGTAAATTACACTGCCCTTAGCAGGAAAAAATATGTGCCAAAGACCATGCCTAGCAGCAGAACTCAGGAAGAATGGGGGTATGGTCATGCCAGCTTTGCAGTGTTTTCTTTTACAAGCCTGTTTTACTGCTGAGGTGGGGGAGACTAGTGTTATTGCTTCCTCAGAAAGCTGTTCTCACAGGATTTGACTATTGGTCATGAAAATCTTATAAGGACAGACAATCCTGCAAGATTTTAATGAATTGAAGGTTTAAACATGTTCCCAAGATTTTGGTTATGTCCGTTTCTAAGATGGAAAGTAATCCCCTTAACAATGTGCATCACCTGGGAAACAAGAATTAATAAAAGTAAATCTGGAGATCTGAATTCAGGTCCCTTGAAAGTTTACACAAATCTGTTATCAAATGATTTATCTACTTTCAGCCTTTCCACATGGACAGGTACAGGTGGCACTACCAGCAAAACTACACCTGCATATTCAGTACAGAACTAAATAGGCTTGGCCTGCTCCCCTGGTGCTGATTCTGTGAAGGTCATTCTGCAAGAGCAAGAAGACACAGCCACAGCATCCTATGCCATTAGAGGTCCCTTCAAGGCTGATTGTTAGCATTAGAACATTAGCACTCTGGATATTTATCAAAATGTGGACACTAGAGTGGCTTGAAGCAGTTTCACTTCCTCTTAAATGATAATAAATTGGCAGTGTGAGTGTTGACTGCCTGAAATGCAACTTCATTACTTCAGAGGTTAATGGAGCAACCTCTCTCTGTTGATCTTCCTGTCACCATTGGCTACAAAAGAGTCTCTGACACAGTGCAGTTTTCAGGAGAGGCACAAGTACAACAGAGATTAACCACATCAAAAAGAATACTGTCCCACTCCATTATGTTCTGCAAAGCTGGTGTGCAGCAAATCGCAGTGACCAGCAGTGTCATCTGCCGTGTCTGAAAATGATATCAGCATAAAAAGAGGTGATGATGCTGTATTACTGAGACAAACACCTTTCCATCTTAAAAAAAAAAAAAAAAAAAAGGTAGAGAGAGGAAAAAAAGATGAAATGAAGGAAAAAGAAGGAAAAATATAAAGGAAAGAAGAAATGCAAAGAAATGAGGAGAGGAGACGAAAAAGAAAATTAAAAAAAGAAAATGAAAAAGAAGAAGAGAATACTTTAATTATGATGTAAATATTGAAGCCACTGACCTTGACCTATTTTGCATTAATTCTATAGAATTCCTCTTGTATTTCTTACAGGAAACTACAGTGAATTAACCAAACTACTATTCTTTTGAAGGCTGCATTCATGGTTTTGCAGGAGATGAAAACTGACAGGAATAGAGTAAGAGGTGGCCATAAGATTCAAAGAGGATTACATCTAATGCTGGCTAAGTGAATGACCCTCTGAATGAAAATGTACTCATTTAGAGAAATGTGCCTCTTCTTGTTACAGGTTACTGCCCTGAAATGCCTGGCAGGCGTGTTAACTTTCAATAATTCATAACTCCTCTTGATCACTAACACAATGAACACAATTCTGAGCAGAGAACACTGCCCAAGGAAGCTGAACATTCTGTACCTCCTATACACAAATACTTGGAAGTCACTTCCCAAAGGGAAGTTACTCCTGTCCTACCAGCAGCATCTACTTTGTCAGGAACACAAACTGAAATTCACAGTACACCCAGGTTAGTTTTCTTTTTGTGAGCACAGGAATACGATAGCTCGTTGGAAATGTTTCATTTTGTTCAATGTTTCTGTTCTCTTCAGCAGATTAACAGATGAACAGGTAACTAAAAGTGCATCAGACATGCAATTACAGCACTGTAAATGCATGCACATATCCAGTAATTACCTGTGTAGTTGTGAAAACTATTCAGGGGTGTTTCAGGTCACTTGTCTCCACTCTCCAGCCCCAACAGTGCTTGGGATGGGACTTGGCCAGTCTGACAACACCTCTACAGCAAATACATCAAATTCTTGTTGAACTCTTATCTTTTGGAGGTCTCAATTAGAAGTGAATACTTTTGAGCATGAAACCCATCAGCCTGAATGAAAGCCTCACTTCCTACACACACACAGTGGCAGGTACTTGGACTTCTTATTAAAAGAAACACTGATAATAAGGAGTGTCTGCTGATAGCATAAGGGAGGAGGACCCTACTGGAAATTATAGGAGATAAGGAAGATTGGGATTTCTTGCTGGAGAAGCAAACAGGGGGTGAGATTCCAGGACGAAACTCCTCCAAAGGCCAGAGCACGTGTACCTTCCCTGCCTGTGATCTAAATGTTGTGAACAAGACAGGAGTTCAGTGTTCAGCTTTGATTGTGTCAGTGGCTCCTTTTGAGACCTTGGGCAAGTTGTTTAATCTCTCTCTATCAAGATTTTCTCAACTGTAAAAACCAAGAAAGCTGCTACTAAACCTGGAAAAGTCCCTTTCAACCTACGAATCAAAGCAGAATGTAAATTCTACACTTCCTTCTGCACTATTACACCATTTCCAGTTTCTTTAGGTTGATAAACATACGCAGTGTTGCTTGAATTCAGGCTGATTAGGAACCACGGCTTACCTTTTAAAAGCATAAATAGAGGATCTCGATGGCAAATTTGAAAAAAAAAAGTTAAATGTTTTACTCTCAGAAAGTATTCAGTCTAACTTAAGATCCAAAAATGAAGTCCACCTCTTTGAAGTCAGCTTTGTAATAGCTGTTATGCAGCTGTAGGAAGATAACCCTTTACTGAAGGATTCATGTAAGAATTAGAGACACCTCATCCTTGGAAGTGTCCAAGGCCAGGTTGGATGGCTTTGAGCAACTGCTCTAGTGGAAGGTGTCCTTGCCCATGGCAGGGGGTGGAACTGGGTGAAATTTTAGGTCCCTTCTGACCCAAACCATTCTATGATTCTATGAATTGAAGAGAGAAATTTGGTAGTTCAGAGCCACGTTGGCTCCATGAATGTTAAGAGTTGAGAGCATCTCTCCCATAAATATACCAAAATCAAACCAGCCATTTAAGATGACAGTGCTGCAGGTTCTAAAAGTTCCCATTTCCAATATCTCAAAAAGACACTGACCTACTGAAAAGAGTTTGAGAAATTACACAATGACATACTAACATTAATTAAATATGAGAGTGTAAGACAACTGTTAAACATGGGAAAACTCCATCTCTGCATGCACAGAATACCAGATGCAGCAATATACACTTCAAAGCTACATTGCTGCAGACAGAATCAGCCACAGCTTTCTTTGTAGACATTCCTTTGAAGAAGGAACTTTATGGGTAAGTGGGTGCATAACCACTCACAGCTACACAAAGTTGTTCATCCTTACACCAAAACACTTCATTTTTGCTCCAGTCAAAAATAGCATCTAAAGAGTGGCTGGTCTATAGGTTAAGAAAATATTTTTGGATATCAGTTAGAATTTAATTCCAGCTTTTCTTCAATGGCCATGGATTTTTTTTGTACTTATTTTTTATATCTCTAAATCATGTTCACCTCTACTGAAATGCTGCTGCTGCAATGCCAATATATAATATTATGCCCTACTAACATAAAGTTCAAAATTGCATAATTCCATCCTGCACCACAATGAACACTGCTGTGGATACATTTACATAAAAGCACTTCACTTGAACAACCCAGAGGAAGAAAAAGCCTATTAAGTATTTCAAAATCTCTTCAGTACCACCACCTAACAAAATACATGTGACCTTGGACAAAGGTAAGTTTTAAGAAATAAGAAACTTGTATCAAAAATCCCAATACAGCAGCAAGTTCTATATTTTCTGAAGTAGTAATATCTCATTACTGGTATCAGGTGTCTGTTTTTATTGACCTTGCGTGTGGTTACAGATTCCTCATCCCCCAGCACTGGACCACACCAGGGCACTTTTATCTGAGAGGGAGAAGATTCTCAGCACATCACTGGAATTAAAGCAACATCCCAAATTGCAGAAGTAACTGAGTATAGGCAGTTTATAAAACAAGTACTGTTAACTACACTTTAATGACATGTATGGTTTAAAAAAAGTCTATGGTAGGTAAAATAATCCTAAGCATTTTAAATATTTCACAGTAAGGAAATACTCTGGATCTTTAGAATAGATTCTGACTTTGCATTCTCAACTTTTTTCTCTAAAAACTCTTCAGATTTTTTTTATTTAGAATTTTTAACAACCAAAGGCAGAAAACTTAGAGGGAAATCTGTACCAATGTATTTTTCAATGAGAGGCAGACTTTAGAAGGATTTTCTTTGTAAAAAAGCAACACTTTTTTGATCTTTATCTCCATTGGATGGTAGAACTATTCAAAGGAGTGAAGTATTACAGTCATTAGTAAGTAAAAGAGATATCAAGTATACTAAACTCCAAGATTATCCATCAGAAATGAAACAAAACAAAGACCCTACAAGTATAAGATAGGCTCTTTTTCTGCTGGCTGAAATCTTTCATATGGTATATAATGCTGGCAAAACAGAATTTTTCTATTCACCTTTTCCCTATTGAAAAGCAGTGCTCTCTTTATCTAACCTTTTCTAAACCACCATTGAAAATTGTATTTTCTGACTCAAACAAAACATTGTTTTTCTTTCTGCCTCATATGGCTAATAATAAAGACTTGAGGTAAATCTCCCTACAGCTGCTTTCAGTTCATTTTAAGTCAATGAAACCTATATAATCCTGTAATACAGTCAATTGTTTCTTTTCCACTAGGCCTGAAGGGCTGCAAGCTTAGAAAGGGAAGAATTACTGTTTTGCTTTTAAGCACCTATTAATATTTTGCCCCTCCAGCAGTTCTTTTTTTCCCCTTTGAAGCCTTTTTCCCCACTAAATTAATGTTTAACAATTAAATCAAGCTGAAGGAGATCTTAAAAGATCTACACAATTACTGATTGGGTAGAAGAACAGGCCTTTAATTTAAATGGGAAACATCCCTGAAACGATGGTATGAGACTCCACAACTAATTACATTATTTTCTGCATCTGAGAAAACATGAGCTGAGAGAATGCAAATAGAGAGACACATGGAATACCAGGAAGAAAAGCTGGAACTCTAACATCTACCGATCATCTTTGAGAACAGAGCAACTTGTAGAAAAACAAGCTTTGAGCTACTAGATAAAAATATAACTTCAAAAAATAAAAAAAATAGAGAAGAATATCCAAGGCATGGCATCTTTTTTTCAGGCAAATATTGCCAATACACCTAGAATGGCAATCCTAAGTCTCTATGTAAACATCACAAGCAGGCCTAAGAGCCCTTTCAAAAGTGTGTATTCTTTGTATATATAATATACTTTTGTGTACTTGTGAGATAGAAGTGTTCTGTGTTTCCTGCTTTCTTCTGTAGCAATGTGTACGTTACCTTAAAAATATATCCACAGTAAGGTATGATAATGGAGTTTTTCTCTTTGGCCTGGATAAATAGAGTTTGTTCTGAATGAAAATCCTTAACCTGAACTCAAGAGCTGGCTAGTGGCCAACTCCTTTGTCAGACGCTCCGAGCACCCTCAGAGACCTGTCCTGCCCCCTTGATCCAGACAGTTCTGTGGGCACTGACATCTGCTCAGACCTCACAAATAAATCAGTGCGTGCCAAGACCACAAACACTGTTCTTTTTCCCTCCTAGCCCAAGGAAATTTCATGTACTCCAAGCAGAATATCGTGATTAGCCTTGCTTCTTAAACGGGGCCAGACTGAACTACGGCCAGGGAGTGTTTGGACCAAATGTGCATTGCTGAGACCTAATTAATGTCAGTGGCATTATCCTACATCCAACAGAGGCGCAGAAGCACCTAAGGGAACCTACTAGGACATCCAAGAAAATGATGGATCATGCCAGCATGAACTGGATTTGTCCATGGTGTCAAACTTCCACACTGGACACTCGCCTTTTAAGTTTGTCCATCTCACCAGCATTAGGGACAGACGTTCAGTGAACTGGACACCCCATTTCCCAATAGACCCTCTAAAGTATTTCCAAAGGAATCTGGCTCCCACTGATTCCAAATATACAAGAAAACAGCAGTTTTAAAGAGAGATATTTTATGTTGGTTCCAGTTAAAACAGAACAGTTGAACTCTCAGAGAACTTGCAGGTTTTGTTTGCAGTTTCAATGTTGACTAAACTATAGCTATTCTTTAAACATTTCAGAAATTGCACATTTTTCTCTGGTGACCTCAAGTACTTCTTACTACAAGACAAGCCACAGGCAAATGAATTAATAAAAATCCCAACAGATTTTCATGATTCAAATGCTTGCTTAATATTTCAGATGGAGTTTTCTCTAATTTAACAGTTTTACTCATCCCTAGATAGAATCAAAACAAGATCTGAGGGAAAAAGTGTTATTCAGTTTTATGAGTCATCAAACAATTTTGAAGCACCGAACACATTTTAGCTCACCATCTGTTACATAACCTCGATACAAAGTAAAAATATTATGGTTTTGGCTACAAACCTGAATTCCTTTTTCAGAAAAAGGTTGAGATGACAAACAGACTACTATGAAGGACACATTCAGCCAACGAAAAAACTCTAGCACTTCCAGGAATTAAGCCTCTCATTCCTATAATAACAAAAGCCATCACTAACGTAAGAAGGTCATGTCCTTTCCTGCTTTTAATATTTTTTTTTAACATAAATTCTTTAGTATCTTTCTATTATTCATTGTAAATGTTTCATTTCACCAAGCCAATTATATTCACAATACATTTCCCAATACAAACTGTAACTGATTCATGAATGTGTGTGTAGCAGAGGCATGTGCACTGAAAAGCAATCCCCAGTCAAATGCCTTCTTTTCATCCACAGAAAGAACAAATAGGTAACCTCACATGTGTAATATACACAGCACAATGTTAAAAATCAACAAAACTGAGAATCACATATATTATGCAAAACCACCAAAACCACACACCCACACACACACTCAGGACGTTCCACAGCAACATTTCATTTATGTTCCTGAAAGGGATTGACTCTCTCAAGGAAATATAAACACTGAGGGCCACCATGAGCACCAGCCCCTCACAGACAGCTCAGCACAGGCTCTGCTCACAGCTTTGTCCTACTTGTCCTGGTTTGAAAATCTTTGTGTGTGAGGGGCTGGGATGGGTAACACCTCTGGGGCTATGACCGGGCCAGCAGCAAGAGGAGAAGACAGAGCCAGGGAAATCAGGCTGGAGCTCAGGGCTCCCACCACTGCTGGCATCGGCTGGGTGCAGAATGTGTTGGCAGTAGCTCTGAAATGACAAATCTGGGGTGTGTCTGTAAGGCTCTTACTGAGCAACCAGCACTGATTTACCTGCTGCCACCTTTCTCTCTTCTGAGTCACTCTGTGTGCTGCCAGCAGCAGCTGTCCCACACATCCAGTATGATGCTGGAGTTTAGCCCAGCCCCAGGGTCTCCAGTGCCCTACACTGCCAGACAGCTCGAATGCTGCTTCCCTGCCCGGGCAGGACCCAGTCCCTGGGTTGCCAAGCCAGCCCTCCCAGCAGCAGCGCTGTGGGGAGCAGCCAGTGACTCGGGAACACACGGGACAGATGCTACCAGGAAAAACACCGACACCAGCTCCCAGTGAGCCTCAGACAGGCAGCGGCAAACTTGTGCTGTGCCCTCACGTCCTCACTCTTTCCCCTCCATTCCACACCCCAAGTAAATCTGATGAGGACACTGTCCTCTGACACCTCTGTTCCAGAGAAACTACAGAACAAGCAAAGATGTTGCTAACACTCCAAGAATGTGCTGAGCTGGGCAGCGAGTTTGCTAAGGATTGCCTGAGAAGGCAGAACCACCCTCCTGGGGCAATCTGAAGGGAGCACAGTATTAAACACTGTTTTTAAATCCATGAAGATAGGGTGGGTCAAGAAGACACATGATGCAAAAAGCAGGAGAGGGATGAACAAAGGCACAGGCTTTGGGCCAGAGAATAAACCCTCCTTAGTATGTAATGGCAAAGGTGAAGGGGAGTTGGCTGGCAGCAAGAAACACTGCAAAGAGGGACCATGCTCCCCTCTAAAAGCTCTGTTCCTAACGCAGGAAGAAAGTGACGCCAGGACATGGAGATGTTTCTGTATTTTGGATTCAGCGTATTCCGTGCAATGTCAAAAGTTCAGAGCGAAAATTTCCATCTCAGCCTGAAGAAGAACAGTGCAAATATTTGAGTTTTGTGGGAGCACGAGGTTCTTCCTGGAGATGTGGTGCGAGCGCAGGCCCCGGCAGCGGAGAGCAGGTCTGAGCAGCCAGGGGAGCGAGCTGGGGAAGGCCCCGAGCCAAAGGCAGCACTGGGCTCTGCTCAGAGTCAGGAAGATTGAGAGAGCACAGCCCTATAGGGCTCACAGTCAGGAAGACTGAGAGAGCACAGCCCTAGCGTGGTGGGACCTACAGACAGAGCTTGGGGAAAATCCAGCCCAGGGAGCATATCCAGAGCCATGACACCTAGTAACAAAAAAATAGCAAACAAAGATGTGCCGGGGACAACAATCAGCTTTAGAAGTTAACAGGAGAAACCTGGAAAGTGTAAAACGTATTTGTGTTGCTAGGCAAAGGCACTGAAACTAATTCTAGAGTAATGCTGTGTCAAGTAGAGTTTTGCACAGACGAATTCAAAGACCAGAAAACAAGATTAATTGTTATTTAAATTTCCAGACTTGGATCATTCCCATAAGCCTGACAATGAAAAATTAATAATATGGATTCATGAAGTTTGCAATAAAAAAAAAGAAGCCAATGTTATGTTCTTAACAGGCATTAGCTAAGGGGCATGGAAAGGTTTAAACTGTTACCATTCAGAGCAGTGATGATGAGTGAAAAGTGACACAGGAAACTCGGGGGCTGTTTTTAATCACCCTTGCATAGCTGTTAAAGGCACAATAAAATGGCAACACGACATTATAAATAGAGCATGTAAAAGAGCCTTCTGCGACAGGGAGAACTGTGACAGACACCCTTATTAGACAGGTTGGCTTAAGCATTCACTCTGTCACCCTCCCCAGTTGGTCAAATGCTCTGCCCCTTCTCAAAGCTAACTCAGCTTGTTCAGCTTCGCTTGGCCCATCCTTAGGTTCATATTAAAAGGGTGATTTATCAGAGAGTTTAAAAAGCAAACCATGCACCAGCACAAGTGTGTTAAAACTTTTTCAATTTCACAGAAAGGATGTCAGCTTTGTTGTAAAAGCCTCACATGATGTGAAATACAATTTGAACAATCTGGGATGCTTGGAAATAGATTTGTAGAAAAGAGCCCATCTTCCCACAAAGATGCTGGGAGAGAATGGAGTTTCCTGGAGATTTCTGGTTATGTCAGAACTGAATTTTGCACATCTGTCTGCAAACCAGCCCACAAAGGGCATTTCACAACATTGTGTTTGCCCTGGTTTTCAAAGAATCATAGTACCAGTAATTCCAACTAAAGTCAGTGGGAACATGCAACCAGTGAAAGGAATCTGAATGTTTATGTAATTTATGAAGAATAAATTATCATCAATCCATTTAGTCTTGAAATATGACCTGCAACCATATTAAATTCCAGATTATATTCATAATTTACAGCAACAGTTTCAGCAGAGAGCCTGAAAGCTTAAGAAAAAATCAAGACAAATATTTCTGGTTTTTTAATAATTCACTTAGGATTCCTATTTCCCTGCCAGATATGAACTGTAATATTGAACATAAAAATCAACTATCATCCAGAGTGAGCACTGAAAAATTACAAATTTGTTTCCAGCTGTTATTTCCTTTTGCTATTACATCACAGATGTGCACACATTTATTTTACTAAAAACTTTATGCATTTTAGGCCACAGTTAAAGAAAATGGAGTCTCCTTCGAATGACTTGTTAGCAATACCTGCTCTTCATAATCACACAACATACAGCATGAAGCCCATAAAAAGGAATATTGGTGGTCACATCATTTAAATTTCTCATTCGTCCTTCCTTTATCCAAACGTGTACTGTGTTCACCTAATCTCACTTGTCATTCTCAGAAATGTTTAAAATAATGAAAAGAAACTCCTTAAAGAGAAAGATGATTTCCCTCATGGCTAGGCATAAATGAAGTATTCCAAGGAAATAATATCTATAGTGCTCAAAGATGAAGGACTTTTCACAAGACCTACAGTTTTGGACATTTTTATTTACATTCTTCTCCCAAAGTGAGGCAGAATATCAATGATTAAGAACAATGAATTTTTTGGTGGATCACTCAACAGAATTTAAAAAAAAACCCCCAACAAATAATAAAAAGCTCACGAGAATCTTAAAAAGGAAATTAAACGGCAATTAAATAAATATTATTATATTTAAGTGTGCTCTTAATAAATGTAGTAAATCCTCCCATTTTTTGTAAGCAAATGAGAGTGCAAAGAAGAAGTTCACCTATAAGTCAACCACCCTGCACTTCTGCAAACAGACATGCCCCACCTCACCAGGAGGCAGCTGTGTGCACAGTAGACCAAACCTTTCATATGTCATCTCCTAAGATTAAAAAGGAACACACAGCAGTGTATCTTACTGTTATTATCTTTGCTTTTTCAAGTTGTACATTTTTGTTCTGTTGCAAACTACTCCATTCTCATGGCTTAGAGGAGCTGCAGACAAGCCATAAAATTATGCCACTGCTTCTCTGCCTTTTCCATTTTGCTGTATTCAACTGCTTTTAAAGGAAATACATTTGAAAGCCTTCTTCCTCAACAAATACCTCCTTATATAAAGATTGTCTGTGAAATAATTAAGATTGCTCAATGCTAACCTAGAAAAGGATTGCACAACACTGACAAATAACCCCCTAGACATAAGGACATGGCAAATGACAGGATGTCAAAAGCAAAAGGAGGGAGACACCTTCAAATTAATTCTGTCATCTGCTGCCTGCTCACCCACTCACATCACGTGGGGCTGAAGAATGAGGGACCTCACCTCAGCAGGGTGGTGAAAGGATCAGAGGGAAGAACAAAGCAGCAGCTGATCATAACAATTACAACTGAAAATTGGAAGGGAAAAGCACAGGGAAAATTGAAAAACTGAATTTAAATACAGAGATAGAGAGAGGCCAAGAGAGAAGAGATAAAACACCCCAGGCAAGTAAAGATGGAAGACTGCATTAGAAGAAAAGCAGGGGTTAGCCCAGCATGTTAAACAAAGGCAGCAGCAGACTTACACCTGAGGGCCCCTCTGTGCCAGGGCACACTGAGGGGACTGAGGGGTGGCACTGCTGCTTCTGAACCTGCAGAGCAATTCCCCAGTTCTGGAAGAGGAAGAAGGCAGGTACAGGCACGAGTGATATCCACCATCCCTGCTGAACTCCACTGGAAGGCTGCCAAAAACTGAACGCAGTTAAGGATTAATTAAACTATGAGCAAACTACCATTGCTGAGCAAATCCCTCCCTCCTCCCTGGGCCTGAGAAATGGGAAGAGGGAAGACTGAAGTGCAGAGGTTGTGCAGGAACACCCATCACCCCGAGGAGGGCTTTGTGGCTCTGGAGGATCCCCTGGGATATTTGCTGCTCCCTTCACAGGGGCAAACCACGCTGCTCCTGCTGCACTACAGGCTAAAACATCAAAAAATGGAGCAACCAGCAGGGAAAATTTCTGTATTTCATGTAGGCTTTTTTTCATTAGTGTTGGAGCAGTCCTAATATCAGGATACAGATGCCTGGCTGAAAATCTGCAAAGTTTACCTGAAAGGATGCCTTTAAGGAAATATTTGTGTGGAGAAGGGCTATGTTTGTGGGAATCTACCTTAGGGTATCCTTATCCATGTGCATTTGCTTTCCCTCCTCGGGAGCAGGTACCACTATCAGTGTAAAATGATAGCTTGATTGTTGGAGCATTTACATGGTTTTAATGAATAGTTGCTTAAATGGTCCAGCAATTCCACACACAAATATTTGACCCCAGGGCTACAGTAATTTATGGACCTTCCAATTATAGAAAGTACTCTTTTTTCTTTTGCTTTGCACTTGGACTGTTCCTTCTATTGCTTACTCCATATCCTTTCCCACTGTTCCCCTATGTAGCTTCAGGTGATTGTGGGAATTGACACAGGGAGCTGTACATTACCCACACACGTGAGGGAAAAGGGTCCATTTATTTACAATCCTGGCGAACAAAACACAGGAATTGTGGAGAAGTTTATGTGGAAAAGTTCCAGGTAACTTTTTTCTTTTTTCTAGAACAGTGCAAAAAGGGATATGAGCTAAAAAATGGGGTACACAGCTAGAGGTTCAATATAATACATGTATTTTCCCCTAGTTAAATGTTGAAATCCTGGCTTTTCAGGTATGTGCCAATAACTGCTACAAATGTTTATGAGAGGGGAAAATGGAAATTCTCATCTAATTCAAGTCATGCCAGAAACATATTTGCATTGTCTACAGCGATATAGAAACTGTATCAAGCACAGCCTGATCATAGTAAAATTTTTAATTACAGAATCCTATGCAACTATGAACAAAGTCTTTGGGTGTTTCTTCATGAAGTCCAAATTAAGACACACATTCCAGTACTCAAAAACTCTTGCTGTTTATGGTAAGGGATTCATTAAAGTACTTCCAAAATATAAATTCTGTATCCTTCATATAATAGGTACAAACTCTGCTTTAAGTGTGTGTTTCTCAGTGCTGATTCAGTTCTACAACAGAACTGGAAAAGAAGAAAGCCAAAAGTAATCTCTCTGTCTAATGAATAACAACATTTTCAACTATTTGGGCAAGCTAAAAATACATTGCTTGGATGAGGAAGGATAGCTTTGAGCTAAAAATAGCAGAAACAAAGAATATTTAAGACAAAACAAAACAAAAAAAACCCCCTTCAAATAATTCTTAAGAATTTGTGCAGAGCTTTATTATTTATAATGTGTTTTCCCAAGCAGAGCTTCAAAACACAAAGAGGACGTGAAATTGATAACAAAGGAAAGATGCCAAGAATGTACAAAATAGAAAGAATTTCTGCATTCCTTCTGTGAACATGGAAGTCCTCCCTCTGAAGCAATTTATCTTGGCTGATGAGGGATTGGTGGGTGTGCCCAAGACAAAACTCATCAGACAAAGACATGTTTGTTTGCTTTTCATTTATCTTGAAGTCAAAAGCACAATATGTGTCAGTGCCAGTGTGGGCCTTTCCAGATCTTCATTCTGCAGTGGGATATGAGATGAAGAGAAGTATTTCTTCCAAAGGGACGATAGGTCTGTAACTAACTCCATAGTTATCATAAATTTGTATAATAAGTAGCCTTTGGAATGGCTGTACAAGCACAGTGAAAAGCATTCTAAACAGATAAGACAAATAAAGCCTGAAAGCAGCATCAGAGGTGACACAGTCTGTTCCACCTCCTACAGTAGAATAATGGCCCACTCATTGCTGCAACTGTTGGACTATAGGGCCTTGCTCCCTGCAGTGATGTTCTACCCCAAAGAAATGTAGATCCTTAAATTAGCATAAATTAGTCACTCAGAGCCCACTCCAGCTAAAAACTCAGGCCGAACTGGAAGACAAACTTCCATATTTTATGTTTTTGATTCCAGTCCTGCACACACTGAAAATCTGTCTGAAGGTGAGATATTACCCAAAATTAAAAGCTTTGGGAACATGACAGCAGAAGTTGTTGCATAGGGAGTAGGAAGATGGAACGGGTGAACAGACACATATATTTTTTAATTTCAATTGTCCATGGTTCCATGTGGACAAAAATTGACCCTGAAAGCTGCATTCCCAGTAAGATTAAGCAAAGTACAATTAACTTTCTGTTTAGAACAAGATTAAAGATCTCTGGAAAACAGAGACTCAATGCTTTACTTCAAATATAGGTATGCAAATTTATTCTGACAAAAACAAAACAATATAAAGTGAAAAGTCAGAAAAAATTGTCTTGGATCTCTACTAATCAACATTGCTTTTTTCAAAATAGAAATCCAAGAGATCCTTCATCACAAATTCTTTGTAGGTGAACTACATGTTACGTGATCAGTTCAAATCAATTTACCAATGCCACATATCTGGATTTTTCATGCATTATATCTGATAATTATTTTATATTTTTAACTGCACCTCATTTTAAGATGCAAAGAGAATAGAATTAATGCACTGGACATAGATCTTCATTCTGTTTTGTACAGTCACAATTGCAAAGCAGAATATATCTGGAAATATCTGGAAACTGGGAAGTTTTGAAATCCTGAATTGTTGCTACATCACTCAGGGTTAAGTTCTGCCTTGCATATGCTTTTGATAGACTGACAACACGAATGAAAATAGTACCATGATAATCCCTTCCCTTCATGAAATTTGACTAATTCTAGTTACTTTTATACCCTTATTAATCTCTTGGGATTACTAGTTTTAAGCTATGCAAACTAAAATGTTTTATCTGATGCAATCACTTGATGAAATTAATGGGCTGAGTTATTACTACGGAAAATGAGTGTTCAGTACCCCAGGGAATGAGGGCCTAACAAGGGGATAGCAAGGCATTGCTTTTTTGTCCAAAATTTAATAGTTACATAATATTTACTGCTACCCACCCATATATTAAAACACATAATGCAGATGGTATTTAACTCGAATTTGTCTCGTTCTCAGAATAGCCCATGGGGATTTTATTTACTTACAAAGACATTGAAGAACGAAGATATCCACTGCACTTGCATAATTCCTGGTCAAGACCTAGGGCTGGCTTTAAGCTGTATGAGCTTTAGAGGACTCACAGCCTCCCTGTTGGAGTGTGCCAAATCCTACCAAAGCCTGAATTTTAGCCCTGCTATCCTCAATCCTGGAGAGAATTCTACTGGGTTTTTTCAGTAAGAAAACTAGAAGGAAAATGTGAATCCCTCAAACTCTGTGAAAATAAATGGCATTTGATAGTTTCTCCACGGCCTATTTACCACACGAAGAACCAATGAAGAGGAGTGAGGTCTGTGCCTTCCAGAAGCAAGGTGGGGAGAGAAGCTTCTGCCTAAAAAAGATGCTACAAGGAATTTATCATGAGCTTCAGAAGAAACAACTACAAAATAGTTACTTTTGTTACAACCCCTTTTTTCCTGCATTTAACCAGTTCTATCTCACATACCTGTTACTCAAATATTCAAAGACCAATACAATACCCTAGACCACTACAAGAAGCATTTCTGTTTTCAGAGGTAGGTCTGCAACAGAACATTGTATGTGAAATGTGGACTCTCTCATGCAACATCTGACATTTATCTTTTAAGCAGACAGTGACTGGATGGCACAAAATAAATGCAATTAACTAGCAAAGCCCAGCAACAATGGGGTCAGAAGGAAATATTGAACAGTCTGCAGTGCAGCACGTTGTCCTTTTCTACGGGTTTTACTCCTAAAATAGAGAAACCTTGGAAAAATTATATCTTTTCATAGATTCATATAAAATGCAAAACATTCATAAATATGGTTTTAAGCTACTTCAAATATAATGCTGTAAATCTTATTACAGACTTCAGATGTAATTGTTCTGCTGTTTGTCTCATAACGCTGTGCCTCTTAACTTTATATGGTTACAAAGGGGATTAATTTTGCTTTAGTCCTTTGTTTTCTTTTGCTAATAAAGACCAGACTTGTTTGTTCATTTTCTTTCAAGTACTTCTGTTTCTTATAGCATGAGCTCATACAGATGTAATATAGAAAATCAGTATAAAAATCTGGATGGTTCAGGTAAAATACAAAAATTTCAACAGCTTAAGAATCATCAGAAGCTTTGGGGATCATCCATTCCTCTTTTATTCCCTCTTATATTTATCTCTATATTTTCCTTTTATTTCAAACTAATAGAAACTTTTTTCCCTCCTCATTACTTCATATGCTTTCCTCTCAGAATCCAATTTTATCTTTCCAAAATGCCCCCTACAACTGAGAATACCTTGCTACTAAGGACTTATGAGTTCGTCTTCTTTAAAGGTCATCTTGACAACAAGGATGTACATTTCCAGAAAAGCCCATCTGATCCTCCTGCCAGCCTTGTGGATGTATAGAGCTTTGCTGGTATGAATGTGTAGGTGTATGGCAGATTTCCCATACTGCATATCTAGATCAGGTCCAATAGTAATAACTTTATATATTTAGAAAAAAATAAAAAAGAAAAAGACATTTTGTAAAGTAATAGAGTAGAAATTACATCGAATTTTAAAAATAACATAAATATTAATTGAAATTATTTTGTATTGCGGGCCCCTAGCCTGTGCTGTGAACCTGAATAAAACAGAATTATGAACAAAAAGACCAGCTCAGGTAATTGCCAAAATGAACTGAAAATGTGCAATTGAGCTAAGTGTTAAAGTCAATACAGATTTTGGTACTCTTTTCTGCTGCAGAATCCCAAAATACTAGTTAGAAATAGGAGCTACATAGTTTACCTTGACAACATTCCTTTACATTCTCTAGTTATAATTCTATTTAAAGGAAGAAATACTGTTTTAAATAAAAGAAGCATGAAAACAGGTCTTTTCATTGCATTCTTCAGACAACAGAGGCACCTCTGACCTGTAATTTCCTGGACTACAGCTGATGTGCATATTAATGAAGCTCTCACTTGTTATTGGCAAAAAATTTCCTCAACTTAATGAGAGATAAGCTCTTAGAATGCAAATACCAGAAATACCAGAAAGTTTACTTATGAATTTGGTGGTTTTTTTTTTTTTTACCCATCTCATGCAATTCTCTAAGGCAGGACAAAACTCAAACATTACTATGCTGCTGGTATAGACCTTCACACAGACTTTGTGACTTCATCTCCCCTTCCCCTCTAAATGCACCATGTCCGAAGCACCAGACAGCTCTGCTTGTACATGAGCTTGGTACTAATAAGTTTAAAGTAGGAAATGATGGTGATGTGATAGCAAATGAATGTTGGCAAAATGTCAAATGTCCGGTGTAAAATTTTATGAGCATGCACATTCCAAAGTAATGTGGACACAAGCCATCCACTGTAGTTCATTTTGGCAGAAATATTGCAAAAATATATAATTTTAGCATATATTACAATTCACTTGCAGATACTTAAAAACACAACCATCAACCTCCCCAGAAAGGTCAAAGGAACACATGGGCAGAGCAGATACAACCAGTGCATCCGAAGACACTGGTTGAAAACTGACACACAGACAGATGAATCAAAGCTTTTGCACAGGTTCCTCAGTGCTGACCAGAGGTAAAAACATGTCAGGGAAATGTGAGTGAGCAGGACTTTGCTGATGCTACTGATGTTAGTGCCAGCAGGCTGCATGCAGTCAGGCACTTCTGAACCAAATCTCTGTAAACCAAATCTCTGTGTACCAGTGACTGCATTACAGACACTCAAATACACCTCTGAAACATCTTTATAAATATACTCAAGTCTACTATGTGTAATACAGGCAATATATAGTGGACACTCATAACAGCAGGGAAAAAAGCACAGTAGAGTTGAAAATTTTGTTAAATCATTTGAGCTGGTAGGTTTTGAAAAGAAGAAATCATTATATTACTCGATTTTATACCTCTAAACATGTAGTCATTGGCAATTAGCAGTTTTCAGAATGGATATACATCCAAAGAGTTATTATATTAACTCTTATTTATATAATAATTCCAGTTCACAAAAGGAAATGTGACATTTGCCACACTTAGAGACCTGTGCTGTGCAGTGTTTCTTCACATCCCAAAAATCACATTCTTTAGTTGGCAGAAAACACCTGACATATGGAAGAATTGATCTCTTGGAATATTCATCTCGAGACATTATTTAATCACAAAGCATTATAATATCTATGAAAAAAGGGGAACCTGGCCAAGGCTTTGAGATCCTCTTCCAAACTCACTAACTGTCAGACAAAACTTTTCTTTTAAAAAACCATATGACATCCCTCAAAGCTATGTCTGTCCAAGGCTCATTAGCAGTAAGTGATAAAAGACATTAACAAGGGAGATATTTTTAATGAGCTTGTACACTGTGTGTCTGCAGGCAGCCTGGCCCCTTCTAGTGGCCCTTGGGCTTCTGTCTTACCAAAATAGATCTCCAGTGCAATTCTGCTCCTTTGGCTTTTGCCAGCACTTTACAAGAGTAATGAAACAAGTAAACTAAAATCCAAATAAAATCCTGCTAAATACCAGCCAAAGCATTCACTACAGCTGCACAAGAGTGTCCAAACACATCAAATTCAGGTCACCTGGATAACAACAGGTAAAGTTGCTTTCACAGCAGAGGTCATACAGCATGTGCAAAGAGCAGCTAATATGTGCTACTAGTGACTAATCAATAGCAAGCAAAACCAGCCAGTGTCCTTTGCCAGGCTTTGTGAGGCCAGGATTATCCCCCAGGAGTGGGAACCTTCAGCTAAAAAAAAAAAAAAAAGGCAAAGATCCTTAAGAATTGTTGTGACTATAGAGGCCATGAGAAGTTAAGGAAACGTCCTACTGGATCACACACCCACAAAATCCCTCTCACAGCTGTTGGCTAGTCTATAGGACCAGCTTCAGGCAGAAGCTAATGGAGAAGACCTCTAATTGTGGAGTGGAAATGGGAAAGTAACACTGATTGTCAAAGGTGCCCTGGGAACAATGCCCAAGACACTTAAGAACCACCTCGATGACTTTTTCATTTGTCTCCAGAGTTTCCAGAAGTCTAGACTTGCTATCTTGGAAATGTCAGTATCAGACAAATTTATGGTGAGAAGCAAAGTTCATAAGATAATGTGGGTGGGGAAAAAAGGATGTTGAGGGGAAGGAGAGAGGGTGGGAAGAGAGAGAGATAGTAAGTCTAGACTTTATTTTTAATATATCTTCCATTTTGTGACATCATCTTGACTCCTAAGGACCTGGTTGATCTTGAGCTCATGAGGAAATAAATCCAGTTCATGTACAATGGCATCAGTTCATCTGCCTATGATACAAATCGATAAAAACAACAAGCCTTGATTTTATCCAGTTAGAGCATCTCACCACCAGGGATTCACTGTGATGATGTATAGCTAACATGTAACTCAAAAAAAGTATTGATTCAAAGTTGCAGAGAAAGACTGCAAGCCATATTTATGCACAGAAATGCATAAATATGATGCTAAACTACCAGGATTTCCTTAAATGAGTCCTTCAGTCAAAGCTGGGACTAAAAGCAGTGTAGATGACAGTACTGCCCAAGGTTCGTTCCATTCTTAGCATTCATCCTTAATTCATGGTTGTGTTGAACTCTAGTTGCACTGTACATATTGTACATATTCCTATTCAGCCTGAAAGCAATTAAAGCTTAAAAATGTGCCCATTTCACCTGATGAACAGCCTGACCAAAATGAGCTTCCAACCTGTCTGGTTAAACAAAGGAGAAAGGCAAACCTGAAAACATTAAAGGGCTTAAACATTCCCTTTGATTGTCATTAACTGATTTACATCTGGAAAAGGCATCAGAGAACATAATGTGACAAAACTAATAGGTTAAGATGTTTGCAGAACAAGAATAATCCTTATGCTATAGACAGGAAATATTCAACTCAGAATAGAGTTTAATGAGGGCAAAATAAAGCCTAGGTATGTGGAAATGCTCCTCTTTGAGGATATTCTTTATACCAATTACTCTTCAAAGGTAATGCATTAATGTTTTTGGCAAAAGATTACAATTAAATCAGATTAATAGTTTCCAATGTTTTTGCATCTAATGTGCTCAAAAATGTTCCTTTGCTCATATTATGAACCTGTCATCCTTGTATTTTATTTTGGCAATACATACATATATTGATTTCAAGTTTGTCAAGAATTTAAAAATATCTCAGCCTATGAATCTAGTTTATAACATGAAAAGTAATTAATTCATTTTCATTATTGTTTTTTGTTTTCCAATAATATAAGGATATCACATGGGGAGAAAAAATGCCAGTTAATTCCCACTTGTTTCCTATTTCTTCCAGAGAGACTTCTTATTTTTACTATTAAAATTTTGTCCTTAAAGACTGACCATTGTCTTGAACTTTACAGTCTCTTCTAATTTCTTTCTAAAAAATTCTTTTGCTTTGATGTGCCTCTGATATTAGCACAGTAACAAAATAACACAACACAGTAATTCCCTGATAAAGCTCAATTTTGGGACACAAAAGAGAACATTGAGTGCAAAGTGGAGAGGCACATCTGAATTGGGATATTTGTCAGTGTTTAACATCTCCCATGTGACCTCAAAAATTTAACCCTCTGTTTCACAAACAATGCTCTAATTTTTTTTTTCCTCCCACAAACTTCAGTAATAGCAGTAAGACATTTTTTTTTTTCTGTATACAGAGACTCCTTTTCCCTGAAAAAAAATGTACTTAATAAGGTGATAAAGATCACCTTGAAAAGATTCAGGAGATGAAATGCACAGCAAAGTAATGAATGCACTTAGGTAACAAGAGCAGGGGTTGAAATCTCCCATCTCAGGCATTCATAGAAACCTTAAACTCTGGATTCCTTTCTCTCACACCTTTTCCTACTCTGCTCTCATCATTTCAAGTTGTCCCATGTTTGT
Organism: Corvus hawaiiensis; assembly: GCF_020740725.1. Lineage (NCBI taxonomy): Eukaryota > Metazoa > Chordata > Aves > Passeriformes > Corvidae > Corvus > Corvus hawaiiensis. Next base: position 16,116,095 of record NC_063223.1, on the reverse strand, counting down.
TATACCCAGCTGTGCACAGGAAACCCCACCTTTCCAGGGCTCAGCAATTCAGCCTTTTTTCTGACCTGTATTATTGGACTTCTGAGTTCTTCCCCAAAATAAGGCCATGCCCAGTGGAGCTATACTCTACCAAGGTCTCTTGCAAGCACTTTTGGGCCAGAGAAAGCCATCTGTAGAAAAAAGTGGCAGTTGGGAGATAATGGGTATTTATTCAAAAAACAGAAGAAAATTGTGACATAGGAGAGAGTCACGGGAAAGAACCTCAGAAAGGAGGAAGATTAGCCATCCTCTGTTTTCAGACTGAAGTAGTTTTTTAAAAATCAAAAGAGTTGGAGGAAGACATTTTTTATGTAAGGATGCCAAGCAAAGGACAGCCTGGGCTGGGACAAAGCAGCCTCGGGCAACAGGTGTTGATAGAAGGATCCCTGACAGTTTAGCTCAGAAGACACTTGCCCCTTTCATTTATCAAGACTTTGAATAAAATAACAGCCAAAAATAAGTGTGTTGAACAGGGGTCTTTTTGGGTTAAATAAAAAAAAAAAAGAAACACATTTATGTTAAGAATAGGTCACCCTTGTGTTTAAACTTCTGCTTTCAAAACACATTAGTAAGCAGATAGGGCCTTCTTATTCATTTAAGATTTTTTGGTTTCTAGAGAATAAAATTAATTACCTAACCAATATAATTAGAAAATACCAATATGAAAGGTATGGTACTCCCAGATCTCCAAATCCTAGCTGGATTTGACCTTCACTTCCCAGATCTCAGTTACTTTGAATTGCAGTTCTCAGCTCTTTGTGTGATTGCTCTTGTATTACTTAATGTACTCCTTTAACCTCTTTAGTTAGTCCATATCTATTTCCACTGCCATGCTGTCCAACAAAAAATCCTCATGTTATTTTTTATATATTATAATTGTTTATAGCTTTAGTTTTGCAGGATGACAGGATCACATTAATGACAACAGAATATACCCTCCCTTTTTGCCCTAGTGTATTAAAAAGAATCTACAGGTAAATTCATGTATACAACTAGCATTTCATTCCTTTCATATAGTGGGGTTTGTGCCAATCTCCCTGCAATTGCAATGAAAATAAAATAGATATACTGTGTCAGCTACCAAAAGAAAAGGAAGAAATCTGTACCTCTTGTTAGTATAACAGCCTATTAAATTAGGAAAACAAGATGGATTTGAGTGGAAACAATGTACTTTTTCTACTTAAATAGTGCCATAAATCTGACTCAACATAAGTGCTTTGTTCAGAATCAGTGTCAGGAGCCAATGTCCTAATGCTCCTACTCCCTCTTCCCATCACAGTCTTTAGCACCGAGGAACCCTCACTCATCCCTGTGCATCCTCAGCCAGAAATCCACATTCTATCACACACCCTTGAGTAATTTGATGTTCATTTACCTTCTCAACTACTATACTCCTGTGTAAGAGTATAATTGGACAACAGGTATTCTAATTATAAATAGCTGTAGACATTTCAAACACTCAGGTCTTCCAGTAAAACTGCTGTAAATTTAGAAGAGATTATTGGATGAAATGGTCTTAAACATGTCTTCAGTGCCTGTTGCTACTCTTCATCCTTTTTGCTACAAAGTCTTTTGGACGTTGCTGTAGCTCTTTGGTTTTACCTAAGGCAGAGGAGCCTGCATTCCTGTTTAATCACTGTGGCCTGATGTGCCTAACATTGTTTCCTGGGATCTGGAGTGACCAGAAGCCTGTGGGTCACAGGTTAAACTTTCTGGGATACGTGCATACATTTCCAGCATTAATCCTGATTTTGATTTTCAGGATATTCAAGAACTTCGAGGCTCAGCTGAAAGAAGTGTATTGTCCTATTATAGAAAAGGGGGGATGGGAGGGGGAAGTGTATAGAAAACAGTTTTCTGAAAGGCAGCCTCTTTTCTGCCAGAAAAATTTCAAAATACCAGTTGAATTGCAAGTACAATTTCTGTTCCTTGCACCTCTAAGTGGACTTGACTGTGGATTAAAAAAAATGTACCTGTTTATTCTCTAAGGGAAGACTATTTAGAATAAGTGTATGCTTACAATTATGGTAATGCTTAGAAACCTCAGTTATGAAAGGATTTGGTTTGGGTTTGTTTTTTGTTTTTTTTGTATATAAGTTGCAGTGAAATCTAATGAATTGTATTGAAAATGCATGATTTTTGCATTCACATCACATTGCTCCTTCTCTGTTCACAAAGTCTCATAAATGTTACCAAGACAGATCAAGTTTCACTGAGAAAATTAGCCTAAGAAAAAGAGCAGAATTCCCTTCCACTACCACCCTTTCTGTTTCCCTCATACGTTCACAAGAGAAAAACTGAGGTAATATCAGCTGCACAGAGTAGGAAGAAATTAGGTCCAAACTTGACATTTTATGCTACATGTAGACGATGTATTTATAAAGAGAGCTTTACATGTGCTCATATTTGTCAATAAAAATATGGTTCTATTTAAATACACAGAAACTGTGAAACACACCGAATATTGCTTTTACTTTTTACTTATCCTCTAAATTTTGTCTCCATATGCAGAAGAATGAAGATTACCTGCCAAAATAAAATGCTGTAAGAATGAAATATACAGCATGTACTGTGGGAAAGTACTTGGTTTCCTTACAGATGCAGCAGCTGGTGTGCACTGCTCACAAGTGCTTATTTTATTCAGCCAGAAAAATAAAGGAGTTTATGGCATATTTCAAGTGAAGACATCTTGAATTTTTCACATGCTTAATATTCACTATTTTTTATTTTAATATTCAAAGGCTACACTGAAAATTAGCACTTTTTTTACTAGAAAAGGTTATTTTTTAACTCTCTTTCCCATTCAGTGTAATATACTATTACACAGCAAGGAAATCAAGATGTCTTTTAAATCCAGCTTCAAGTATCTACACACTTCATGTTAAGCTGCAATGCTTAATTTAATAACTGTACAGGACTGGTAAACATTTTACACAATGGATTATGTAGCCTAAGGGACAAAGCCACAGCATTCAGAAGGTGGTATAATAGGTTGGAAAGATGACTGTACACTTGAGAGGAGGCAGAAAAACCCAAAGCAAGGAAATCTTTACCACAATTGCCAGAAAATAATGTAGTCACTATGTGAGCACACCCTCTGGCACTCTGTCAGGACAGGAGAGAAGTCTACAGTACTGTCATGGTCCACAGGCTACAAATGTTCCCAATGTAGCTTTGTATTCAAAGCTTTTGACAAAAAAGGTCAACAGCTGTGGTTCACTGAAAGTCTGGGGGCAATAATTCTGTGTTTTAATGGCATAAATGACAATAGTTTTTCAACAAGAGAAAGAACACGGAGAGAGGAGAGACAGCAAAAATGGAAAATAAAATTAGTCTTATTTCATTTCCTTTCTACATTACTAGTTGGATTAAAACATAAAATATTGTTCCAAATTCCCTCAAGTGCTTGAACTCATTCTTCAAAATGAAAAGCGTTAATTACCTGCAGCAGTTACGTTCATCCAACGCAACAAGGTTTCATTTAGCCTGCCCAACCTCCTCAGAACTGCTATTGGACTTTTGTTTGGGCAGTGAAGGGAGGGCATGCATGTTATTATGAAAAGACTCGATCCCAAATATGCAAACAAAAATTCCTCAAGGATCAAAGGAAATCAGATCATTAATATCATATTTGCACATACATTTAAAATTTTATTGCTAAATACTGGCACAGATAACAAAAGATTTTATAACTACTGCACATGACTCTGAAAACTACATACAGCACTTCCAGAAGTGATGTAAAAAATCAGTGTCTAGGGAAGATAAAATGTTTCCTACATGATATTAACATCACCATTTAGCATGAGCCAAAAAACATCCTTCTGCAGGTTCAACTAAACTGCTTGGGAAACTCTGCGATCAAAATATTTACTGGATTCAGATGTGATGAACTTACAAACCAAAAAAAAACCCTTCTAATCCTTCCTTCTACACTTCTTCTACTGTTTTCCTACCATTCCTGCCATTTCGTGATGTGCTTGTGATTTTTCACAGGAGCTCAAAAGGTTCACTCAGACAGGGAACCAATGGAGGAACTTTCCACTCTCTTGTTCCCCATAATCTCTTTTATCCCCCAGAACACGCCTCCCACCACTGGCCATGCGTGTCCTCTGCATGATCCTTTTCTCCTTCACTGACACCAGCAGCCTGAGTGCCACAGTTTTGTCTCCAGTGTGATCCCTCGGAGCTAAATTCTGTGGTCCTAATGCAGATTTTTGGGGGTTTTTTTCGTTCCTGCTCTCGGATTCATAACAAAGCCAATAAAAATGGAGGGTCTGCTCATGGAATCAGTTCCACACATACTTGTCTTATGGAGGTGAATAATCCTGCTGATTTCAAAAGAATGACAAATGTGCATGAAGTTCAACATAAGTGTAACTGATTGCAGGCTCGTGGCCTGGATGCTGATCCCAGGATTTGGCTCCAGCAGCACAACCTTATGCAGCTTGTGCTGATAAGTCCTATTTTAATATTAGTAAAGGGGGTATGGCACAGAACGTGTCTGTTAAAAGGTTTAAAATACATGTGTATTTTATTTAAGTAACGTTGAATTTCTGGGCAACCTCCCTAAATTCCTTTAGTTTGCTGAACAATTAGAATCAGCTTTGGCATTCTTGTGTAATGACGCAGAGGAGAATTAAATGACAGACCATATGTATATGAAATGTATGTAAATTCATACAAACATGCAGCAAAGTTAGACATACTATAAAAGAAAAAAAATGCAAAAGTATATGCTGGTTTGTGCACACAAGGTTCAATGCTGTGGTAAAAAACCTGCTGTGCCTGTCTATGAATTCATCCTCACTTGCCTCATCTATAGAACAAACAAATGTTTAAAACTTTCAAAAAAACCCTCTTTTTCAAAGAAAGTGCACATCTGTTCACCAAGTCTGACCTGAATTTGCACACTGTATTGCATCCCTCAAAACAATTTTTTGGAAACAAATTTCAGTTTTTCAACAAAATGTTCCCAATTATCCTCATATAATTTTTACACACTAGAAGACATTGAGGCCCAAACTAGCAACAAATACCGAATCCAAGGAAAAGGAAGCAGATCTCTCTCTTATCTGTGTGCCCAGGCACTTTTCTGGAAGCGTTTGAAAGCCACAGACACACACACAGAGGCACTTGTGCAGGCAGTCGGGGCAGTGCTGAAGTACATTTCAGTCATGGTGTCACCCGCACAGAACCCTTCACCTACAGAATGTCACAGGTATTCCAACACCCACAGCAGGATGCCACACTGCTTCCAAAGCAATCTCTCAGAAGTACAGGCAAACCAGGTGATTCGTTTTCCATCACTTCACTGGTGGTGTTCTCCTGACATTCCCGTGGGACACACGACCCAGGGCTGCTGTGATCCCGATGGGAACCGCGTGCGAACCCAGGGGTCCTGGCAGGGAAAGTGGAACTTGCCTTTTCCTGCTGCTGCTGCTGCTGCTCCATGGGCAAAAGGCAGCTCTAGCAACTGTCCAGCCTTTCCTGAGCACAGCAGCCTGAAAGAATCCTGCACTTCAGCAGTGCTGATAATGCTGGGGAAACAGAAAAGGAGAGAGGGGCCATCACCTGCACAGCTGAGCCAGAGCACAGGGAGTGGCAGCTCCTGCTGCTCAGGGGACAGCAGAGAGTGACCAAGAGTGACCATCTAGAGCAGGATCTCCGTGGCTCACAGACTCCATGGCCAGAAGAGCTGGAGCCCTGCCGTCCTCCTCCCCTGGACTCTGCAGTTTGCACCTCACATTAGAGTCTCTGAAACTGGCACCATACCACCTTTTGTATGGGGGACTGTTTTTGGAAACAAGAATGACACTATGGTATTTTTAATCTCATGGCTTAGTTGTTGGTTATCTTTTTATACAAATAATTAATAAAAACTTTGCTTTCGTGCACAGTGAATTTGGAAGTACATCACTAGTTTACCACAGAACTGGGGAAAAAAATTAGAAAGTTAACCTGCTCTCTGAGAGAAACCACTAATCTGGAAGAAGAAAAGAGCACAACAGATTTTGGAAACATTTCCCAAAATACTTCAGGCCAGAATTTCCGCAGGGTTTCTGAACCACGATCATAGCATTTATGATGTATGTATGATGACCTATTACAGATTTCCACCTAGCCTAAGGCATTTATTTTCTTAATTTGTTACATATCATAACAAGAAAGTGAAAATAGTTTATAATGACCACCAGTGAAGAAAGATTTGTAAAATACAGACCACATTAATCCATGACAATAAGGAACACGGGTTGAAAGCAATTCTCCTTCAAAATTCTTTAAAAACCCTCTCCAAAAGCAGCACTGACTTATTATTAAAGAAGAGGGAAATTTTAAAATAAAACCCCATCTCTATTCATCTTTCTGCTTTATACATCAATTAGGAAAAGACCAAAATCTGTATGGTCCATAATCTAAACGCCTGCTAAAATAAAGTTTTGTTAACATTTCTATAGTAATTTACTACAGTTGTTACTACAATATACTTAATTGCTAATTATCATTGCAACAGAAGAAACTCCTAACCAAAAAACACCTCAAACAACCCAAACCAGATATTAACATTGGTTGAACCCATTAGCAAAAGCAGTCATCCTTATTGTGGAAATTTCCTCATCACTGTGGTCAATCCTCACTAAGTAAGGAACATTTCCAATGGGTTTTGTTTAACTAAGGTAATCTCAAATTAATGTGTTTGTTCTCTGTATATCTTATTTCCCCATGGTCCAGTCCAAGCTCTCATCTGCTACTGCAGTTTCCAACTGGTCTCAGGATTAGAACAGACTTCTTGAATTTATGAATGTCTGTTTGGAAGCTGGACAACTTCCAGGACACAAGATCTGAACGTGACCCTCTGATCTGCAGTCAGCAGTTCAATACTGCTCAAGGGAAGAGCTTTTGAAGTGTTCAGTAGGAGCAGAACCTTGCACACACTGAACACAGCCTTCTGTGTCCCCAGAATTCTACCCAGAACGGTATCTTTTGTATCCATACATTTGCATTGTATAGGGACTGGGAATTATAGCTGACATCTGAAAATTATCTGGTAATAGTGCAAAGAATTTATAATAATGGACGTGGTTCTTGCTTCAGAGAATTTTATATCCATTAAAATGAAAGTTGAGTTGTGGAGCTAAAAGAACTCACACTCCTGTCCAAGCCATAACACTAAGAATTCAGTGATTTTTCCAGCAATTATTTATGTCATATACAGAGCAGTAATTTTTCTTCAAAAGAAACTTGTTCTATGTTTGTACATTTGCTGCATGGATTGGTGATGACAAAACTAACACTGGCCATGATTTTTGCTATTCAGTTTACCAAAAAGGTAGGGAAAATGACCAATTTTGCTGTTTGAAAGTATTTCCTAACAAAATACTAAACCAAAATATAGCTCTTTTTCACTTTCATAAAAAATGCCAAGTGGATTTTAAGCATGGAGCTTTATTCTTCAGCCAGATGCTATAGATGTACAGAAGACCACTAAAGAAAAAAATCCACCAATGGCAGATCCCTCGATCACAGATATCTGTCACTGCAGATTTATCAGTTTAATTATGGCCCCCAAGAATGCCTGTGCAGCTGGTTTTGTTATTAACTACGTATCCTGTGGTAGTGCTAAGTTAAAAGCTTTTGAAGGAATGTCCTTTAGCTCACTGCTGACTGTTCAGCAGCTCCATCCCCACAGCACAGCAGAGCTGCTCATGCATTTGACAAAGTGCTTACTGGGAGTCATACATGACTGAGCTCTGATAGTTATGCTAGGCCCTTCTACCCAGAAAGAAAGAATGCAACTTATGTACCACTTAATTTCCTGTATTTTATAATTTAGATATTCTCTTAATGCTTAGTTTCATGCTGTAATATTGATAATTACTAATTGATTTATGAGGAATTAAAAAATTAATCTGTGAGCTTCAAGAAACTTCAGATTTGCCACCAGATATTTCCAGATCTCCTGTATCCAAACTGAGGGTATAGAGCAGGAATGCAGACTAGAAATTGAAAACAGATAATAAGTGCTCTCCTTGTAAATGACACAAAATCAGGGAAGGATTTAGATGGCTCTGTGATTGGCATTGTTTCAGTGCTTCCATAAATCATTCCTGGTCTCATACAAATTTAAAGCTGTCAAACGCTATTTTTTATTTTTTAACTATTATATTCTTAAGTCATGTTTTGAATGGATTTAATAAATAAGTGTAACTGAGGAATTTGGCAACCTCAGCCAACTTTAATTTATATTTTTTTTCTGGTTGAAAGAAAAAACAATTACTATACTGTGTATTACTCCCAAATCTTAAAATACACGTAAACTAAATGTAGACTCAATATTAAATACATATAAATGCATTTCATGCATAGGCATTTTGTATCAAATACATTTATAAACAGTAAGCAATACTTACACATCAAGTTCTTCATTGCTGATAAATTCTAATTAATTGATGAACCAGTTACTCTAGAGAGTCCTTTAAAATTCCATTCATATTTCTTTATTAGAAGATGTGCAATCCCTGGAACCTTGTAACAAGTTTGTATCAAACCTTATGCACAGTGGAGGAGAAGGTCATATAAAATGGACCTTCTTTGGGGAATCAACAAGGTTCACTTTTTATTAACTGTTTTATTTAAGATATGCAAATTGAAAGGCTTAGGTCTGACTGCTAAAACATTTCTGCACATTCTGTACTGAATAAATAGTAATTACTGAAAATGCTGCTTAAAATTACACATATTGATTTTATATGTCAGGTCGTGAGGAGTATAATATTGTCTGGAAGAATCAAGGCTTCAGTGATCAGAGAAATTCCTGTATGGGTATATATGTATAAAAGGGATTCTCAGTTTTCTATAGGAATAGTAAATCTCTCAATATGAGAATAAGGGGAGATGCTGAAGTTCTGACTTGCATAAATAACAGAAAGAAAAAACTGGGGGGAAAAAAAAAAATATATATATATATATATAAATAAATACAGTCAAAATGAACTAGGAAAGAAAGATATTAAATACTAGCAAATCTGAATATCTGACAAAAATCACTATAGGGCAAGCTTTGGATTTGGCTTTTAGAAAGCCCAATTAAACCCAACAACAGCTGCCAAACTGGAAGCTGACACGTCAGCCATGTCCTGGCCACTGCTGTCCATCATGGAAATAAATTTACCATTTTATAAAGCAGTGTGAAAAATGCCCTAAATAAGGAACCACACTGGAGATCTTTGCCCCCCCCCCCCCCCCCCCCATTTGTTATTTACATTAAAATAATGCCCAGAGGCTGTAAACAGTGTTGGAACCTGGAAACGAGTTTCAACATCTCTTTGCATGGTGTTGTCTATGCTTGTTTAATTGGCATGTGTACACAAATGAACATGTTTGTGTACACACACACACACACAAACCATCCCTGCTTACTGCACATACAAACACACAGGCCCTGTTTACATACTCCAACCCACGATTTTACACTCTCAGGATCACAGATAAATACATCTTTTCATATCCTACACAATGCAATGACCTCTTGGTCCATAGGTGGGCTGGGTAGACACTTGCTTCATTTGAAAAGCAGCCTAGCACAAAACCATCTGAGACCTGCTAGTTTTGTAAGTGAAGTCCACAGTACTTACAGGAATAGACATCATATGCATTTTAGCATTAATTATTTTCCTCACTCTTCTCCATTTTGTAAATTCATAATATATAAAGAAAATATCAGGTTACACCTATTTGTTCATTATCTGACCGGTATTTTGAACATGGGATAACGTAGACATATTTTTCTGCTACTTTCCCATTTCTGAGCCCCTGTAGCAAATAATTGATCAAGACTTAAACAGGATCTTTTCCTTATACCTCATGCTCAAAGACATGAAGACAAGGATTCACAACAGCTCTGTTGACTAAGCATGTAAGAACACCCTTCAACTCTGCCCAGAATTATGGAGTATTATGTTCTGCTGTGTCGATCAAATCCGTGGATACTCTTAGCCTGGACACACAACTCCCTCTGTAAATCACTTTGCACCTTGTGACAATTTAAGTTTTATATCTGTGTCTGCAATCTGAAGGGGAGGGAAGGCAGAAAGATAAATCTACAGTGTATCTTAGTTCCAGGATGAGACCTCTGTTAATTAGGTCTTCCTCAATCATCACCTCTTTAATTGGCATTTTTCTAATATCAGGAGGAGACGCCTAAGAATTAGATGTCTGATGCTGCATCAAAAGGCCACCGAAAATGCACAGCCCAGTGCCAGCAGGGCAGAATCTATTGACAACAGAATTACTTCTTGTTTTAAAAACAAACTCTAAGCAATGAAGTACTTATAGTGTCAGAAGTGGAAAAAAATTGGGGGAAGAAAAGAAGCAGAGAAAGTGTTACCGGTAGTTCCTAAAAACAGAAATGTTCCCCAGCCAAATGGACATACCACCACCAGATTGGGAAGACAGAAAAATAAGAGGTCTGTACCTTTGGGAAAACTTGGAGCCCAGATGACCAACTCTTGTTATTCCATAGGTTCCTAGGCAGAATATTCCAAGATATTTTCTGTTTTAAGATGTACAGATTAAGATTTCAGAGTTACAGTACACCTCAGGCTCCCATGAGCTTTCTGTAGTGTTTTCATTTTGGGGTGTCTTGGCTGTACAAGGACTAGGCAAATAAATGTAAAACACTTTCAGATTTCTTTCCTCCTTTCTGTCTCTGTTTCTCTGCAAATTTTTTTTTTCTAATACTGTAATATTTCCCTCATGCTCCTTTTTCATCCTAAGGAGCCACATCTACTGAAAAGCTTACCTGCTAATATTCTCTATCATTATTTTAAAAAAAAATCCTACAGAATTCAAAACAGTATTGTTCAGCTAGGTACTAATACATTTATTTATGCATTCCTTAATTCCTTTTGAGCAAAATCTGATTTGGCCCTACATCTTATGTTTCTTAAAGATAAACAGGGCATTATTAAAAAAAAGAAGTTCTTGTTTAGGCAGAAGCCAAATGCACCTTAGTGAATATGACAACAGTTCTTATTTATGCACAAGTAAATCCAGGCTGTATTTGCACTATGCAGTCTTAAGGGTTTTCTGACATTATGAGTTAAATTGATTCTGTTAATTGCTTAGGTAAGATGAGAAACATTCAGCTCCTTGATAATATTTTATGCTGAATGACATTAACTTACTGACTTTGATGGTTATACCTCTTGTTCAAGATAAATGTTTCTAAATATTTATAGTGAGAATGTGTTCTAAATAAACTTATCTAGCACTACATTTTATTCATCAACAAAAGTGCTAGTGATTAGAAGCTCATGATGTAGCCAATAGAACTGTTTGTCTGAAAATCTACACATCTTGAAGAGAGAAAGAATGAGGGCAGGATGGAACATTTTTTTGGTTATCTAGAACTGGATATATTTAAACCAAAGGGTTGTTTAATAGCTTCTCAGGCTTTGATTAATTTCATATTGAAAGGATTCTGTTCCACATCAAAGATGTCTGTTAGAAAAAAAAAAGATTATTTTCTTAAAAAAAATTCCCCCAACCTCTGGCTGAACATATAATTTTCAGTTTAGGAGCAGGTGACAGTAAGATATCTCCCAAGTGAGAGTATTTAGATTTTTACAGAACTAAACAACCCTGTTGTGATGAAAGCTGGACTTTCCTCAGTGCTGGGATCCAATGAAAACAATAGTGTTTCACTAAACTTTGAGGCTGACAGTGTAAGAGTTTTACAAGAACCATTTAACATTTATCATCACATCCTGCAAGTTACATTTAGACGAGGGAAATAGTTACATAAAGCAAACAATCTTGCATAGAGTAAAAAAAATGCAGAAACTTCTTAAAAATGGATGCATATTTAAGAATGATGCCTCTTTGCAATAACCTGTCAGCAATAATGGGTTCCCATAAACAGGAAATGGTATTTTAAAAATAGGAACAGATTATTATCATCTCTGATGACAGAAACTACATACTTTCTTTTTTCTGATTATGTTCAGTGCAAAGTCCATCAAGCTGAGCACTTGCACAGAGCAAATAACAGGAAATTGTAAGGTCAGAAGAGAACAGTGGAAATTTCTGTAACACAACTGTGGCAGAAGTTGTGGCCACTGGAAATCAGTAGGAAAAGGCTGAAGAGGCAGGAGAAATTATGTAACCTGGGAAAGTGAGGTTTTAAGTTTGGGAAAAGAGGGTTTGAAGAGCCTGCAGGTTACTAACGAGGGAAGAAGGGAAAAGAGGCTGGAGATGGGCTTGACAATAAATCAAATGAACCTGAAACCCCAGAAGGAATCTTGCAGGAGGAAAAGGCTGTAGAGGGAAAGGAGATAAGAGCATGAAGAGTCACTAGAGGCTCTAAGAAAGGAGACATTGAAATCCTGAATGCAAAATTTTAAAAGAACAAATCTGGGAAAATAAGGATAAGGTGCTTCCTTGAATTAGGAAGATAAAGTTGAATATGAGGCATATCCATGCAAGTGTTGAAATATTAGTAAATGGAATACTGAAACATTTTTCATTTAGAAAGTTTCTCTTAGTTACATAAGGCAGATTGTCTTTGACAGGAGTGGCTGACAGAAGAAAAGATCGCGGTACTCAAGAAGAAAACTGGAAGACAAATTTAGGGAGATAGCACAGTTCAGGATTTCTTGGATATCAAGTGTAGAAATTATGAAAAAGACAACAGAAGCTGATATTCTTATTTGTCCTATAAAGTCTAACACAGGAAGTTTCTATACTTTAGAACTATGTCTTACAAATCTTACAGGTACTAAATGACATGAAAATTAGTTAAAACAGATCAGTTTTAGGAATATATGCTACCTTTAAAATATGCCTTTAACTGCCTATACAAACCATTGCTATAAGAGAAATTGCCCTCATCTGTTTTGCAAAACACCATTTCCAGAAGCCTGGTCTCATTGAAACATAGATAAATATTTGTGCTCAGATGATGAATTCACTTGCTTGTTCTAAAGATTCATTATTTGATTAGGCATCTATAAGAAAAACAAATTTGCACAAAGTTTTATCACTACACTATTTCAATAGTGCACAGAAAACTGAAACTGTTGGAAATGCACAATGTGCTTTATGCAACAAAAGCCTATTTATAAATTATGACTCCATACACAATATGCCTTGGGGACTGTTCCTGTTCTAATCAAATAGTTCTGCAAATTTGTTGCCAAGAATTGAAAAAGTATTTACCTGTAATAGTTAGGTGAAAAAATGATACTATCAGGTCAAATATGTTTTCACATACACTGTGGATGTCTTATTCACTCACTAGCCAGCTTCTAAAGGTTCCACAAAAAATTAAATCACATAGCTTAAATATTTGTCTGCAAATAACACTGGTTAAATAACTCCGCAACATCTGGTTTCCTTTTCTGTTTGCTATTTGAGAGCTTTTTCTGTGTATAATTAATCCTTATAAAATGGGAATAAAGCAAGTTATTGTCTTTTGGAAACTGATGAAGTATATTACAAGTACAGAGAAAGGGACTGTACTTCATTCTGCACAGCAGAGTTAAGATGACCACAAAGAGAAAAAAAAAAGTTTATGTTCATGTGAAAATGGTACTTGGAGCTCAGAGGTCTAGATTCACTTAACAAATTCAGTAAAATGAAGTACTTAGAGTAACCACAAAGCTGAAGTGGAGAATTTCAGCAGAAGGACAGTTCGAAGAGGTGGAAAATAAAAGCACAGAGAGACATGACAGGACAGTTTCTGCCTGCTTGGATTTTCCAGGGCTCTGTGCCAACACAGACTGAATTTGTGGGCCATTACAGATAATCAAAGTGAGGGAAAAAACCCAACATGTGAATGGTGCTTCTATGGGAGCTGTGGTAACATACACAAGTATTTGCATGTTCATGACAGTATTGATCTAAGACCAAAGAAAAAGGTTTTGTCCTCCCTGTATCTGTCAGTCTGCACAGGAGAACAAAGCCACACGCCTAAGAAATCATCTTTGAACTGAGGATTCATTACTGTAATGCTTCAACCAGCAGACCTTGACAGGGCAGCTCCAAACCAAGCTGTGTAAAAAAAACTCTACATCAAAAAAAGTCTTTATTATGCTAATTACAGTAGGCAAAACTAATATATCCCAATCTTTCTTTTAGAAATCAATAAAACTTTTGCCTTTGTGTTCCATAAACATAGGTTTAACATATAAAGGTCAGCAAGAGGCACTGAATCTTGTCGAAAATATTCTTCTATTCCCTGTTTCTGTTCCACATGAAAAAAAAAAAAGAAAGAAAAATTAGAAGCAGTAGTAAAACAGTCCTTCCTGCTGGTCCAGTTCAGGTACTTGGTCCACACATAAAAATAAATTAAAATAAAGGGTGGATTTTTTTTCTTCCCTTTAAAACCAACTCTGTCACCTCATCAAAATCACCAAAGGAGATTCATGTTGATCAGCTAATTATGTATCTATAATGCATAATAAAACACTATATACTTTACATTTCTGTTTTGAGGCTTGATCTGATTTTGCCTTGTAAACACGAAGTCCTACCTTTGTAGCTTTCTTTGTCACCTTTTACAATCAAAGCTTACTTTACATTTCAACAAGATATTACCCACAAAAGGATTCAGACTTTATGGAAGAGGCTGGTCCAACCCCTTTGCCACCTACACAAGAAACAGCTTGAACCTCAGACTCCAAAACATAACAAAGAGCTTGACTATTTTCAAGAAAGCCTCAGCAGGAGTCAGGATGCAACCTTCAGTTATCCCTCAGCACTTCACACTGTACAATATATATGAAAGAAGAGTGGATAATGCACACAGGAGTCACACATCCATAACACTGTAAAGCACAAATATTCACTGTTCATTGTATTCAGTTTAATAAAACTAATTTTGCAACCCTCTTCATTGCATCTTAAGAATAGGATCAAAGCCTGCTGCATATCTAGATGTGTATTGGACTTTGCTTGCATGGATCAAATTAAAACCATGAATTGGCATTACCAGTTTGGCCAAAATTAATTAACTACTCTAGGTATGCCACATTACATTTACAAAAATCAGTTTGCTAAAGGATGTCTTCCCAGTGAAAATATTTTTTTTTTCCAATATGCTTCAAATTTCTGCACTTTACTGCATCAACTTGTTATGGAACTATCTTTCATATTATCCCTGCTTTTATTTTGTTTGGTGTTTATTTTTAAGTAGAGTCCTAAATGTATTTCCATTTCATGCTATTCCCAGTTAGAATAGAATGACGGTACTTCCAAGAAAGAAAATCACCCGGGAATCTGTTCTGCATTTGTAGACAGGAGAGAGGCACTTTGAATGGAGAAGAAGAATTAAATTAGCCCCAGATATAGGGGCTGAATACTAGCCATGTGTTTTTGAAGTGAGAATCTGCAAACCCTTTCCTATAGATTCTTTATAGTCTGAACTTTATAACAATAAAGGTATAATCTGGTAAAAAGTTTGCTGCCCTACAGCAAGCACAAAACACTTTTTTTTTCTTCATCCAAAGGGACCACTGATCTTTGAATAAAATATTTTTACCTTCCCCCACAGCCACCAGTTTAGAATGAAAGCATATTCCATGTTTAAGATTCTATATTTACTCAGTTTAAATATTTATGGGTGAGATGTATATACAGTATTGAATAAAACAGAAACCAGATTCATTCCTTAATGAGTGAGAAAGAATAAACTTCATATGGGGCAAAAAGGAGTGCTAGAAATTGTCACTGCTTTCAAGTCAGCAGCCACAAGAAATGTTGTCTTCTCAACTACTGTACAAAATAACAAAACCAAAAGCAAGTGTTATTATTTTTTCTTCTATATTATCAGATTTTTATGACAAAGGTTAGAATGTTCAAAAATGTGTTTAAATTTATTCAGCTGTTCTCATAGTTTCATGTTTCACTGGGCTGCTACACTGCATTATGTTCCCATATGACTGGATTAAAGCTATCTAACAGGCTGGTGAAGTTATTAGTCCAGCATCTGAATACTTGTTCACAACCTTCTTCAGCAAGTATTAACAAGCTGAAAAAGTCATATTGATTTGTTTTGGGGTTTTTTTTAACAGGACATCCATGGTATTTGCCAGATAAGCACTCCTAAAGACTACTCGTCCTCCAAAGCCACTGATAAACTAAAAGTGGTGTTAAACTCAGTTGTAGGGAGAATGGACAGCCCAAGGGAGAGGTAATGGGATACAGAGACTTTAACCTTTAGGTCATCAATTTAAATTCAGCTCAAGTTGATCATGACCAACGTTCCCACATGATGAATGTTTGTTAGCCTGTGTAAAGAAATAGACACAATAAATATTGGTGGACACATTACCGAGGTAACTGATCCCTTTTGGTAATCTCAAAAGAATACCTGCACTCTGACAGGCCACCAAACAATCCCAATTCCTCTAATTTCATTGAATCCATCATGACTGCATACTCCAAAACAATATCCTAACCCCCATCAAATTACTTTCAACATATTTTGGAATTTTTTTGTTCATTAAGTGGGTATTTCAACCAGCAGCAACTTCAACAGTGATCAGAGAGTTCAGTTTATCATAATAAAGTAGAGTGTGCAAAGAATACAGAAGACTATATTGAAAAGTGGCATTAAATTCATTGTTATAACCCAAGTACTACTTTTAGGCAGATTTGGTTGAACTGTTAAAAGAATGGATATAAGAAAAACAGAAAAACCTGAGACAGCTGACAGGAATAACCAGAGGCATGGAAAGACAGTTCTATATGGAGTCTGAGATTGAGATTTAGTTTGGAGTCCAGATTAACAAATGTTGCCTGGTATGAACATAAAAAATAATGATTATTACAGGCATTTCTTCAGAGCCTGGGGGTCATGAATAAAGCTAAGCACAAAGGTTTCTTTCCCAGCGTATAAGAATTCTGAAGATTTCAGAAAGGTCTTGTTAGTATTAGGACAAATCCTTTCACAATTTTCACAAAAGCAGAGATACCCAACCTATTACAGACAATAGTCCAGTGGTAAAGACAGTTGCCTTGGATGCATTAGATATTCAGCTGGATTTAAGTCTCTATTCAGCTGGATTCAGAAAAGGAAATTGAACCAAAGTCGCATGTCTTAAAGGATAATGCCCTAACTATTAGGCTCTGGGTATTGTAATGCAGATTTCTCTCAAGGTTTCTTTTTGAGCAGTTCCATTTCCAATAAATTATTTATTTGCTATTTAAAATTAAAGCTTTCTAAAGGAAATTTCCTTAAGCTACCCTTGACATGAGAGAGGTTTCAGGTTTGATAAAGCAACAATTTCTATCAAAAACTCTGTTAACTTGGAAAAATCCATATTAGCTTTA
This sequence comes from Corvus hawaiiensis, assembly GCF_020740725.1. NCBI lineage: Eukaryota > Metazoa > Chordata > Aves > Passeriformes > Corvidae > Corvus > Corvus hawaiiensis. The sequence continues at coordinate 16,098,722 of NC_063223.1, read as the reverse complement.
GTATTTCCAAGAGCAGATGCAAAACAATTTCAAACATTTGTAAACAATAATTTTCCTTTGTGGCAACACTAAAATGAGGAGAGCAAGACCATGCCATGCTATCTTTTCCTGCTGAAGATATCAAGTGATGTGAGGCTGAAGAAACATTGCTACTAATCATACATCAATCAAGCTCTCCTATAAAATAAAAATAACAAAATATGTAGTAAAATTAAAAAGGTTTTTTTGTAAAATTGAGCAAGAGAAAACACAACAGCATTCACACTACTTATTTTTTCCCTAACTGACAACGGAGTTGACTATTTTTAGAGCTGGGAGGATAAGGTCTTTAATGTGAACTTTCACTAACATATGAGTCATATTTACAGTGATTTACTTTTACCCTTCCAATCTATAATCTTGGAAGTATGCTGTTCCCAAATGAAATAGCAATTTTCATGTGATTTGAACTACAAGTCTGTTTTTCTTAGCTTGTTCTTCTATAGCTGATCTTACATTTGACTACTGCCTCCATCAAGATGCTTATTGATCACAACTTTGAGTTGTTGTAACTGCCTTATGCAGGGCTTCCCAAATTACACTGACTGAAATCAAGTGAAGTCATGTAATATAGTTTATCCATAGGTTTACAAAATTTATTCACTTTTTAAGCCCTCTACTCACCTCCCAAGCTTACCACTCCATCAACTCATACCTTTCTGTAGCAATGCTTTTTCCTCCCCCCTCCCACTCAATTTTCCCATTCTGGCTTTCATTCAGACCTCTCTACCTTTCTCTATCATTATGTGGGTTACTATAGTGGGGGTTTTAGCTATTTATGCCAAATTCATAACACTGGTATCTAAAGACCCCCTTTAACACACCAACACACACCCACTTTAAAGCAATTAAGCCAACATCGTGCTAAGCAGTTCCCTACAGCAGTGCACACAGAATCATTAATATGATTACAATCTTTATCAGTTTAACTTCTGTTCACTGGGAAAGGAGAGATATTAACGTTACACAGAGCAAATGGCAGCCCTGCTAAAGCCAGATTATGGCACAGTGAAAGTCCTGTGTCTGGAACCATCAGTGCTGCCAAAGGAACTGCAGCTAAACCACGAGCAACTGGGTACAGACTGCATCCTTCCTACTTCAGAGTCCTCTCCTACTACATAAAAGTTTCCCTTGCAATGAAAATAGACATCAGCAAGGCAGAAAAGGTCTTGTCTTTAAAACCAACCATGTGTTATGAATATAAGTTTCTATTCCCATCTCCACCACCCCCAATTTAACATATTACAAAAGCAGCAATAGTTCACATTTGGATACCAAACTAGGTGATACATCTACTGCCAGAAAAGTAATGTGTAATGAATCACATTATTCCTCCAGTGTTTTAAACAGGTAGAAATAATCATAGAAAAACTGCCAAGGAAATCTACCATTCCAATTTTACACTGTCTGTAGCCCTTCAGACTAAAAATAATGCACAGATGTCATTTTCAAAATTAGCATTTCTATTAAAAAGAAAACCAGACTCATCCTAGTTGATCTTAGACATTGACATATTCACCAGAATAATTCCACTGAGGCAAATAAATGCATTTGCATGAATAAGGGCCTGCACTGCAGGACTTCATAAAAACATACATATGGGGGAAAAAAGAGAGCCTAGGAATGATGTCAGCAATTTTGACAAACTTTTGTTTTATAACTGTGATGCAATCAATTTAGCTGGATATTCCTGAGTTCAGATCTAATACACACTGCTCTACAGAAGTGCCTGAACAGCACTAACATGTTTAAAGTAATTTCACTTTTTAAGCTTCAAAACACACTATGTTTACCTCTGGTTCATAATTGGTGATGCACTTTTGAACCACAAATTCTTCCTGTCATCTTGCTTAATTATAACACATTCTCTAAAACTTAACTTTTGTTTGAAAAACAGGTTCATAAAATCTCTCAGTTCTACATTCAAACTGTTAAATTAAACTATTAAAAGCCTAAAAAAGTGGGAATTCAAAACAGGTTGTGAGGGGAATTTCCACATGTGTAGCCAAAATGGTGATCCTGAAGGCCCCTACCCCACCCTGGAGATGTTTCTGATGGCAATAAAGGTTCTGATGGCAACACAGGCCAGACCCAGAAGCTGCATCTCCGTGCATGGCCAGAGTTTACCTGCTCATGCAGGGTGCTTCATCTGATGGCTCAGTTTATGCCCAATCCTGTGGGGAGCTGCACAGCTGACCTGAGGAGTTTGACCCACCAGGTGCTCTCAAAGCCAGCCTAATAAACACCAACCAGGAAGGTTTCCAACAAAATTCTTCAAGTTCTATTTCCTTCTCAAATGGCACATGAACAACAGTCATTCCCAGCCTGGCACTGCTCATCCCAAATCCCCTGGTCCCATTCCTTCTTCACCCTAGGACCCAGCAAGGCCTTTTAGCAGAACGTTCCAATCAGTCGGCCACAGGCTGCAATAATTGCTGGGGCAAGGAGAGGGAGATATCAAAGTTCTACCACTGAAGCTCTTTCATTGTACAGAAAATAATTCAAGATTCTTTGGGCCAGAGAAAGAACACAAGAGGGAGCAAGAGTCTGTAGCCTAGTGATTTGGGCACTCAGCTGGGAAAGGGAGTCCTGGGCTCCTGGCCTGTGCTCCATAGAAGGTTCATGCAATTTATCTAACAGCCTTTCAACAATCTAAGTCTTAGCTTGAATCTGGCAATGTTTTCCTTCCTGATCCAAGTCTATAAATAACACTTTGTTTGCAAACATCAACATATCTCTTGTATGCTGTTAATGCTAAACTTTAAATAGAAAACATCAATAAAACTGAAACGTGCCAAAACCTGAAAGCTTATTTCATACTCATTTTCCTTTATAAGTACTTAAAATACAAGAACTTACTTGTGATCAGGTTAAAAATACTATTAAAATGCAAAGACATGGTTTTACCTGTGTCAATAATGCTGCTTTGAATCACTAAATTGGAATTTATTTTTTCATCTCATCTTTATCAGGATGAGGTAAGATTTTTAAGAAGTTATAACAATAGTAATAGCCTTCTAACATCTTTATTCTGCTCAGTTTCTGATTCTCACTTAACAGTATTTTCATTTGCTGGTTCTCATTCACTAGCACAATAGTGCAATGTCATGCAGGCGACTTTAAATCCAAGCAACGTTACCCTGAAATTCCCACTCCAACAATTTCATGGACATATTTCTGGTTTTGCTAAACATTCTTTTCATAATAGCTTCATTTTGGGCCTAAGCCTACATAACAGGGTCCCTTTAAATAATATTCCATGCCTTGAAACATATTACAAAAACTGTTATATCAAGGCGAGTTATGCAACGGCTCTCTATGGTTTTAGCATATTTACTCTGTCACGCCATGTGTGAGACTGCAGCCTCCACAACAAAACCTTTACACACTGAAGTCATTATCTCTGTGAAGTCTGCAACTGGCATTTAAAACTTATTGATGGCCTGGGTATTGGTGGCTCAGTAGGCAGCACTCTTGCCGGAGGCCCAGGAGGTCAGGGGTTCACATTCTGCTCAAAGAACAAGTTGGACATATTCCAGGTTTGTGTGTGGGCTGTGCTACACTCCTAAAGGGGCAGTCCTTAGGACAGTGCACGAAACCTTGGCTTTTTGGGGATATCAAAGTCCTCTTGGAAAGGGAAACGGAAGAGTAAGAAGAAAGTTTAACAAGTGAATGAAAACGATCGCACTGGCTGGGGACCTGGATTTGGTTGTGTGCTAGATACAGAAGGGTCCAGCTACAGCACATTGAACAGTTTTAAACAAGCTGCCACATTTAGTTGCTGTGGTCAGCACATGTTCAAGGGAGAGGTACAGACTCCAGGCATGCTTAGTATTAGCCAACTTCCTCAATCGCAGAGTGACTTTGGGTTCGATTTCACACCACATGAAAAATGCATGTGCAGTTTCAGCAAGTGAGCAGTCTACAAAAAATGCTTTAACACTGGAACAACTTCCACCCATACTATACAATCAATGAAAAAATCTCCAGCCAAATATCCAAGTCAAAACTAGCAACACATATAGAAAATAATAGAAATCAAGATTCGACCTGCTCTGGTGTTAAACTTTGATACTTGAATATCCCAGGTGTCTCCCTCCTCCTCTTCTTCTTTATAGACAGGTAAAGATGGATCTCTTGAAGGAACTGGGGATCACACTCTAGGCAAAGGTTGGACAGGTGATCAATGTACAGCATGAGATTTTGCCGTGGCTATGTGCCTCCAACAGTGACTGGATCATCTGGTTTAGAAAAACAATTCAAAATTGTAATATTTTCTAAAGCACTTGTAAGGGAAAAATTAGCAAAAGGGAGAACATATAATTTTTGTAACATGGAATATATCACAGAAATTCTTTCCATAATTATATATTTAATTTCAAAAATTCATTTATTTCTTATTTAATGTTTAGTTCATTAACTTCTCAATTCCTTGAGAGGATTGCATCCCATTTCCACCAGCAGAATGTGTTCAAAAGTTACTGGTGTGATATAAAATTATTCTTGTAAGTGTCAATATATTTTTTTGGCATCTAGATTTAGACACAACCCTAAAAAGTGCCAGGGCCAGGCCTGGCCCATTCCTTAATCAGGTTTTGGAGCAAGCCAGTATTTATCAGCCAAATGGGATTCCACTCTGTAGAGCTCTTCAGGAGGTAAGCACAGAGGTTAATGTTTGTTAATGAAGATACATCTCCCAACACTCCCTTCTATGTCAATAGAATGAAAGAGCATTTTCTAAAGGACCATTCAGAGAACCTAAATGATACCTTTTCTTCCAGCATTTAGGAACACCATCTTTTATCCACCTTTTACATAGTCCCCTTTTTTTTTTACCATCATGGAAAAACAAATACTGCCCTCCTTCCCAGAAATATCCATTAGTATAATGAACCTTTGGGTTTAAGTTTGGTGAAATCAAGCTGTATTTAAGCAACAGTGTTTACACACAGTAAAAGAGATAATTAATTACAAGAATCATGACATCTTTAGGCTGTCACACAATTGATGTATAAGCAATGAGCTGCTTAAATGAAACAAGATATTGATGGCATTATTTCAAGTTCAGAAACAGAGGAACTCCTAACATAATCCCAGAGCAAATTTGCAAAGAATTATGAGTTCATTTTGTCACTAAAATATGAAAAGAAGCTATTTCAAGGAACGAAGGATGTCCTCTTAACCTGCAACAACAAATTTGTTTGTTTTTTTCTCTTCTCAGTAAGAAAGCAATTAGGATTTTTTCCAATAAAAATATCCTTGTCCATATATAAACACTCCTGGTAATCATGTAATTACCTTACCCAATCAGATTAAATTGCTGTCAGTTGAGTTCCCACTGTTGATTAACTTTTGTGTACTCTAAACCTAAATGAAGTCTTTGGTAAAGTCACTTAGTCATTTACAAAGGTGTCTCTATGATTCCAAAAAGGGTAACAGCAATATATTCTTTGCTATAATCATCAAATATCCAAGGTCAAGGATAGATCACAGTGGACCCCTTTTTTAAAACCCAAAGAAACACAGAATTAAACTATGTTGCTTATTTTGGTGTTTCTTGCCATGACTTCTAAATGTAATAGTAACCTTTGACCCTCCCACATTAAACACCATAATTATGTAATTAAAACTAATTATGCAATTTAACATACATATTTTTGTCCTACAACAGGCAGGTCAATTACCTCACTCATTGACCTTGGAAGCTTTCACAGTTTAAACAAAACAATGAGGCTTTCAATTAATTTTAAAGTACAAACAGAGAAGGAGCACCAGAACCGCAAGTCTTCGCACTGATACTGCATAGAGGGATCACTTACAAACCTCTTCATTTTGGATTCCATAGATTAAATCCCTTGATAAAAGCTGTTAAATATCCTTCTTCTATGTTGCTATCATTAGGAATGTTAACATATTTGTGAACAAATCATATATACACATTACTTGTTAAATGCAAGGAAGGAGGCCAAATAATACATTTTCTTTGCCCCACTTCTTTTCTTCAGGATTGTTTCCTCTGCTTCCTCCCATACTTCACTGGCTCTATCCCTGTTTCACCTCCTCTTTCTGAAGTCTTTTTCTTTCCCCTGTTTTCTCCATTATCTCCTCCATTCCATTTCTAGCTGTAAAATTTATCATTATATCAAACTGCTGTAGCTGTTGTCTTTTCCAGTTTCCAGCTGCATCCCTAACCCCATTCACGGAGTTTCTCAGCAGATCTTGGCACCGGGTGGCTCCTGATGATGATGATCCAGCAAGACTGAGGGAACTTGGGACTGCAGAAAGCTACAGCTGAAGCAAACATGGTACATGTTCTAAAATGAATTTTCCAGCGAGAGAAGTTTGGTACAAGTGAGAGACACTTTATGAAATTGTTGAAATATGTTTCACCTCAATAGTATCTTTTTTTTCTTTAAACACTTAGGTAAGCTCTATAGACTGCACTGAAGGTTTTCTAAATTGTACAAGAGAGACTCATGCAATATTGCATTGTGTCCAAACAACTTCTTCTTCAAAGAATAAAATTAGCATCATAATTCAACCCCATTTTTATTTTTCAGTAAACTAAATCCCATTCTCTAAAGAACAATTCTTAACACAGTATAAGCCCAGGAGCTCTGCATTAAAAAGGATCATGTTCTGCTATCCTGTTTTTTTCAATTGCTGTATTGACCACAAATAGATCCAGCAAAGTTAATAGGCTTAGGTGTGAAGTAAAGGGACAGACCACATATATATACAAATACTACATATATATATATATATATATATATATATATATATATATATACACACACATGCCATATATGTTTATATGAATACATACATACATATACACTAATCAAGCTTTAAGTTGTTTTCTCTAAACCTCGTTTCATGTGGGGATCAGAAAATAGCTACTGGAAAAACATATACAAAAATCTTTCCTGACTTCTTAAAAGTATAGCAAAAATATCTACAGTGCATTTTGTGCTTTGGTGCTGTTTCTAACACCATTTTTGGAGTCCTTTCAGTTTTCTGCTTTAATTAGGCCTGACTTGCACAAGGAGCATGAAAAGATTTCAGTAAACCCTTGACATAATGGAAACAAGGAGCACTGAACTCTGAATGAGGAGTTACAACAGGAAAGAAACAATTTAAGATGGTAGCAGGCCTTATTGCAACATTAAACCTCAAATTGGATCTGATTTACACAAAGTAAACCAATATATTGAAATAGTGCCCCAAACTTCTGGACAAAAGTTTGAAGGAAAATAATACAGTGCATGTGTAGAAATTCTGTCCAAGGAGGGGAGGAGATTATTCCTTATATTCTCATTTAACAAAAAGGTTCCTTCTGTTTTGAACGGAACATTAAAATTCTAATTCAGCTCATAGAGCATCCCAAACAGGGCAGCAAAAGAATCTGTGAAGGAGCCCAAATATGGTGCTATTGAAACAGAGTGGATTAGAGGAATTGGGATAGAATCCTACAAGTGGCTAAGTAGCAGCAGGAGGTCAGCTTCACAAACAGCAGGATGCTGTTCTTGCCAGACGTGAGTGACATAATACAGGCAAAACAATCAAGATTTTAGCTGATAAATGTATGCCTTAGGAAAAGGCCTTGCTGTAGAACTTTCATAAGCAACAAATATTTAAGCAAATTCTGTAGACCTCATTTACACAGGAGAGCATTTTTTTCTTATACAAACATGACACGTTAACCATGTAGAACAGAATTCTTTGTAACATAAAGACAATAATTTTAAGAGCCTAAGTGTAGAAAACACAGGAGTCTTTACTGAATTATTCAGTAAATGGATTAAACAAAAAGCTTTCATAGTTTGATGCAGCTTTAATTCTGTCCCAAGCAATTCTATGTACATTAGAACAATACACGTGAAAATAGCTCCAAATACTAGGATATCCAGAATGAATATCAGAACCCATGCAGCCCCACTGGTTATTCATAAATTGCATACATCAGTAGTATTAGACAAGTTTCAAGGCTCTGAAGAGGACAGTTGCATTTTTAAGGAGACACTGAGATATTAAAGTAAGATGATCAACAAATCATTTTGGTTTCTAAATTTTATGGTGTTATAGTAAATCAGACTTTAATGCTAAACATCTATTTTTCACTTATACTACTTTAAAAATATCTTATAAAAGGCTGAGATTCCCCTTATTTTCCATTTTATGCTATGAGCAATTAAAAGAAACTTTATTCAATTGCTTTTTAGCTAGGGAATTGCCAAACATCATGTGTAAAACATTTGTCTGTCTACACCAAATTCTTCCCTGTCCTGCACAAAACATCCTTTTGGGCTAAATACTTTAGCAAGTCTGAAATAAATTGTAATTATGAGGTCAGATTCCAGCCTGGAGTAGAGACCACAGTTCACCATGACTCTCAGAACATTGTGAAATAAGAACTTCTACATGGTGCAGTTGACTGTTTTCATTCAGAAATCAGATTAAGAGGCAGTTGGGCCTTTGAGAACATGAGCTACAGTGATTAAGGAAGCAGGACAGAGAGAAGGCCAACCAGAAGCACAAGGGCACAGAATTCCCCCGCCATGGCTTGGGCAATCGCATACGGACACCACGGCATTGACAGAAGACACCTGAGGGCACTGTACTCCTGACCTTTCTCCACCATGGCCAGGAGCTCTCCCATGATCTGATCACAAAGGGGGCATTTCACATCATGGCACCATGAGAGAGGATGTCTGCACTTTGATAAGTTGATGGACGTGGGTAATCTACGGTCACTCCTGCTGGAGAAAAACCAGATTACAGAGCAGACCAAGCTTTTGCTATCTGGCTCCAGTCTATGGATCTTGTAACAAGCTGGCCATCTGTGATCTTAATGTGTATGATTTCTGGGGAACTTTCATAAAACCATGTGATCAGGAATTTGAAATGATGTAGAGACAGCCATGGCACTCAGCAGCTCCTGCTCTGGGCCCCTGCTCCTCCCTGCTGCTTCTCCCTTACCTGCAGTGTTGTGCTGTTACCAAAACCCAGAGTCATCTTGCTCTCATCACTACAGGCAGTGGGACTTATTTACATGCACGGATGTGCTGCATATTTATAGCTTGTTTGGTACAGAGCAGAGCAGCTCAGTAAGAGCTGATTAAGACATTGTGCTGAGCGAAAAACTGGATGCCTTGTGAGTATCTGTGTTTTGGCCTTTCCCCAAATGTCTTCCCTCAACAAGTGAGAGAGGACAGCTGGAGCAGATGAACTTTCTGTACCCAAGAGACTGTTTTTCTTTCCTTTGAAGGTATTACTTGCCTGTTATTACATTTACATAAAGGATCTTTGTTCTTTCCCATATATAGTAAATTGCACTCCCGTATGTGAACATTGTGTAGCCGTTTCCCCCCAAATACAAAACAGAATTATCTTCAGTGTCATTCAAGCCTGTCTCTTACCCCCATTACAAAGAATTGATGCAAATCTATTTTTGTTTGGTCTGGTTTATGCTGACAGCAATTAATTCTAAAGCCTCAGCATAAAGACATACAAGAAACACATATGTTTTTAATCTACAAGCAAGTTATCCAATTATTTTAGGTAAACTTTATGATCACAACCATCCTTACCAACTCTGATATGACAGGCTATTTTCTTCTTAATGGCTTAAGACTAATATACACTGCTACAGGGAGTATACTCTTCAACATTCCTCATGTTTTACCTCCTGATCTTGAAATAATAATATAGTCAATGAGCACATTTTGTTCATACTTGTTAGCAAAAAGCCACCAAAAGCATGCTGGGAAATAATATTCCATGCCTTAGGACTCAAACAAGTTCTCTTTATAAATAGAGCTTGTGTAAATCACAGACAAAGTTGACAAATTTCATGGATTAGTCATGGTGAAAATATCAGATTTCATGGTATAAAACAGATTAATAGGAAAATCATATTACAATTCTGATTACCCAAATTCTGCATCTTGTTTAAGAATGAAACGAAAACAGTGATAATTCTGGAGTCTGTTCACTTAATTACACTTGCACTGATTTGCGTACAGAGGGTAAAGGTTCCTCATTAACCTTGTAAAAACTCTGAAATCTATATTTAGCTCCACTGGAATAAGAACATCACAAGTTATAGAGATTATACACTGAACTATTTCTAGAGATTGTACACTGAAGCTATTTCAGTGAATTTTTCCATCAAATTACGCTAGTATGAAATTATTTTGTCACCTTGTAGAAAAAAAATTAAGGAAGAAACAGATTTGAAATTAAGGTTGTTATTTTCACAATTATTTGTATTTGGAGCACCTACTTAAAAATTAGGGAAATAATACCCAAAAGAAGTTCCACTTTAACAGAATACCTCATTATTCCTGTAAAAATATAAAATTCATAACTGTGAAGAACAACATTTGGAGTCAAGCTAAACTATCAGTTTTCACATAAAACTTCATGGCTTTTAAGTCTTTCGTGATGATGTAATTTAAAGTGAGGCCTTATTTAAAAGAGAGGTTACACATAACCATGTGATTCAAAGAGACTTGTTGACTACATAACGATTTGGCTTGATGCCTCCGTGTCCTCTACTGAGCTGCACAGACCACTTGTCATCCTTGCATCTGAAGACAGCCAATTTGTCAGACATTTGCTTTAATTCTTTTTCTTTGTCTTCTTTACAATATCCTTCATATGCATCCTGGTCATCAATATCATATATCTGACTGGAGGATGGAAATTCATTTGTGTTTCCGTCTTATTTTCTTTGCATGCAATCCTCCTGGGTCTTATAGGATGTGCTTAATAAGAACCACATTATTCTGCTAAAGGAAGTCCTTGAGCAGACTTTGAGAAGCAGTATGGCAAATTAGTTTCAGAACGTGGAAGGTCACGTTGGAAATAAAAAGCTGCAGTTATCCACAGCGTTTTCTGCAGTTCAGAAAGTAAGAAAAAGAGGTCTAACCTTCAAGAAAGGATTTGTTTGATGTTTTTCCTTTAGCAAGCTGCACTAATTTATGCACAAACAGTAAAGTGTTGGACATAAGCTGAAACTAAGAAAAATTAGCTTTTAGTTAAATTCACGTTTGTAACAAATGAACAATCACACTTCTCTTCCAACTGCATTTAAACCTTTTTGTTTCCATAAACAGGATGTTATTTGCAACAAATTCTATACCATTCAAATATTTAAATTTAAAAGTGTGCTTGAGTTTGAACATAAATAGCCCTCTGCTTGGGAATGCCAGGTTTATAGGTGTCCTTGCAACCTTAATTCTGCCCCCTGGTGTCTATAAATTATGGCTATTTCTAACTAATGATCACACGTTATTTTTCACTCCAGGGTCTGTGTCACTCTGCTCACAGCACAAATGTTCCTTACAGAGTGCAGTTGCTCCCAGCACTACCAAAGTTTTAAAAATGCTGCTATTGCTAAGCATCTCCCTGAAACTATAGTGCTGTTTGCTTCCTGGGCTTCCTGTGCTGCTCACCACTATATCTGGATCTCTCTAGAGCACTAACAATCCACTTTCTTCTTTGTGATAGGAGAAGAGCATTATTATCTGTGTGGGAAAAGATGGTGCACAGACACTGGGCACAGTTTCAAAAGTATTTGTTGCAGATGTCTCGGTCATTTGCTCTGATGTATTAGGCTTACTTGTGTAAAGTTCTTCAGATTTTATAGTCCTTTTCATTTTTAAAACAGTTGCATAGACTTCAAGTTGTTATATTTGACACGTCTCTATAAAACAAAATTTTATTTTTCATTTTCCTCACTTTTTAGATGTGAAAAATTACTGTTTTCTGGAAGCCCAGAAAACTGCCAGAGATGGCCTAAAGCTCAGAACCACTCCTGGTGCTTCAGCACTGGTTTTGCTCCTGATGACCAGACACTCTTCCTGTCGTCATGGCAGAGTTTTTATCTCTCTTAAGTTGCTGAGGGTGCTCTCTGCATCTCAGACAGGCCCTGGCTGAATTAAGTAGAAGTTCATGCAATACCGGTATTTGCACAATTTTTTAGCACATAATAAATCTGAAGCAAGAGATGGGGCTAAGTTGCCCAATAACATAATTGCTTGTCTCTCCCACAGTTACTGTCCCATTTAAAATGCAGCTCAAGAACGGAGTCAGTACAACAGGGAGCAAGCATGGAACAGCAGCAAGGTGCTACAGAAAAGGCAGTAAATGGGTGTGTAACTGAAAAGCCCTGTAACATGTACCCAAAAGGACACCTTAAAAAAAAAAATTCTATGAGCTACTTGAAATCTGGCACTTTCCAACTTCCAGACTTTCTATTTACATGTCAATACCCATTTAAGGAAACCATTGTGTTGTCTTGCAATATGTATTTGCTGTATTAAAAGACAAAAGTTACAGATGACTTTAATGATTGCTTGTGAGTATCAGAAGCAAAGTCTGAGTTTTTAACACAGACAGTTCAAATACACACCATTTAAAATAAACCTGCTATTAGGGATCACTTCAAATCAGTGTTTTGAAATTCTGTTAACTTACATACCTGAGCAAATGAAGGCATTTTGATTTGCTTTGTTTATTGTTAATGCACACTGGAGCATAAATCCATCACTTGCTCTCTGAATAAAATCTGGGTGCCCTCTGGAGTTGTCATGCAAACTGAAACATAGTGAAAATAGGGCTTCTGACCCTTTAAACCTACCAGCTTTTCTTCCCTACTGAAAGAGATCTGATCCAAAAATCAGCTGGACTTCTAAGGAGCCTTTTTGCTGATTTCCCAATGCAGCTTGGAACAGTGTAAGCAATGCATATGGTCAGCTTAAAAATATCAGATCTGCTCTTTGTTTTTACCCTCTGGCTCTCAATCACACTCACAGACCTCAATGAATTTCTTGAGATCTAACATCAGTAAATTAAAATCAGCTACAAAATTTAATTAAATAAATTTATTCACAGAAGCAATGAATGCATCATTAAGACACAATAATAGTCTCAGTCAAGCCTATCAAAAACTTTTTATTTTCTTTGGCAAGACCAGATTAAAACTGAAATACTATGAAAAATCCAATTTACTCTCCAGTAGTGATCTTATATGTCTTGTGTTGTACTTCATTCTCCTCAGTCATGAAAAATATTACAGCCAGGTTTTGGTTGTTAGTACTTTGGGGTGCAAGAATTGCAAAAGACATGTTTGATTTTCTATTGACCCTGAAATGAGAAAAAAAACCCACAAGGTTTCCTAACAATTCTAAACTCGCCCCCCCCCAAAATAACAACAAAAATCCCAAACAGAAAAAAACCCAACCAAACCAAACCAAACCAAACCAAATTTGGTCTACATTTGGTCAAAACTTTGACATAATAATCTGTTCCCCATCTTCTCATGTACTGAAAGAAATAAGTAATCCATATTTGTAAAGTGTTTTAATGACCTTGGACGAAAATTACAGAAATGCAAAGCAAGTATGATTGTTGTTCTGATGACGAAAATGCCTTGTTCCACTCACCATGTTCACTGCCTAAAGTCACACAGTGGGTAGCCTGTTATTACTAAAGGAATAAACTTTTTCATCAAACACTCTTTATAAAAATATTTCCCTGGAAATGTAACACAGCATGCAGCAAGACTACTACAATTTTCCATCAACTATGAGTACATGCAGCATAGGTACTGTTCTGAGATAATTTCACTCGAGCTTTTTGGCAATAGTTCCTCTCAAGGAAACCTACATTAACCAGAAATTTAGAGTCTGTTATCCCCAGGCCAGCTTCATTGGAATTTTTAATATGGCACTGTCTATTCAACAGTTGTGTGTAAAATGCCAATAAACTGGCCAGAAAAGAGCTGAAGGGCTAATTGCCTTTTAACTCCACTGTGATGATAAAGTCACGTAGAAAGAAAGGAAAAACTCCCACTGCTTTAACAAGTTTATCTGACTGCCACTTTAACATTCTCTGTCTGCATGCACTTTAGTGCATTCACCAATAAAAGGATAAAAGCATTCAAAATCCTGTACCCTCAATAACTAAGAAGTCCAGATTCAAAACGTCTGCTCTGCTGGAATCAGCCCATTAGGTCAGCCAGCTTTTTGCCTGGTACTTGAATTTCAACTATACAGTATGTACCAGGAAAAAATTTCCTTGTGATGCAAAAGATTATAAATCCTTAGGAAACTGGAGTGAGAGAAGAAAAGGAAGGATGCCATTTTGAAATAGTAATAAAAAGCAGAAACTGCTTCTCACAGATGCAGGGTGAAATAGTGCCAATCAAGTCAGTGGTGAAATTCCCATTGACCTTAAAAGATCAAGGAATTAAAATACAATACAGGAAAATATAGCATAATTTATAAGCTGGATAAACATGTAATTTTCACTTCTTCTCTGTTCCTTCAACTACATTTTATTTCTTTCAATACTTTCCTTTTCAAAAATCCAGTTTTATAAACATGATTTCTTTCATCTGAACAAGATTTTCTACCTAACTCTGCCTTTCTCCACTTTCTTCATAGTGTAAATGCTTATTAATCCATGCTTAAGAGAAGACTTTGAATAACATCACTTATGGAAGTCAGTACTATACCCAAAAGGTGCATTTTCCTCTGCCAGCTGAGTGATAACCATCCTTGTTCTCCTTGACCCCAGAAAATGAGATGGTTATTAAAAGACATTTCATAGAATGATTGAAATGAAGAAACTAGTGGTCATTTAAATTTTTTGGTAGACCTGTATTTTTACTTTCACCAGAGAAGGAACACAGTCAGCTCTGATACTGAACTGACCTGTTCCACTTAATAAAATAAAAGCAGAAGTAGAGGTATTGTGATTGCCAGCTGCAAACCACGGAGTGTTGTTTTTTTCTATTAAAAATCTCTCCCATGTTTTTCTTATTGTAACCTGGAAAGAGTACAAAATCCGAAATCCAATGGAATTTCTATCGAAAAGAATACTGTTAACACTGCAAGTTCCTCAAGTACTCACCCAAGCAAATGTTATATCATATTACAGTAAAATTTAAAAGCAGAAGTTCAAACTAAAAATGAAGTGTCCTTCAAAACAGACTCATGTGCATCAGAGCCTATGCATTAATGCACTTATTTCCATAGAGCTCTGCATTTCCCTTCTCCATCACTTTGTAATTTGTTCCAGATTTTGTTATTTCTTTCACATTTGAAGGTACATTGTTCCACATTTGAGTGATGAAAGACTGAACCGGATGGAAGTACAGTGAAATGTTAGAGGGAGAATGAAAACAAGAATGAAGTTAAATTTTCAATTTATAAGGTAGTAACAAATGAAAGAAATAAACAAATAAACATCTCGTAACAAATAAAGAAAATGTAGTGCCCAGGGAGACCCAGAGTGGTCATGCTCACAGTACAAAATAAACAATTTTGCTATCCTTCCAAATTAAAATGCCAATACCAAAGAGAAGCAATGAACTTCTCCCTAACAATACACTACTTTTAGGTTGTCACTGCAGTTCAGGGGTATTCTTAAAGCTTAGATCCTT
The DNA here is from genome assembly GCF_020740725.1 of Corvus hawaiiensis. Taxonomy (NCBI): domain Eukaryota; kingdom Metazoa; phylum Chordata; class Aves; order Passeriformes; family Corvidae; genus Corvus; species Corvus hawaiiensis. The sequence continues at coordinate 16,083,229 of NC_063223.1, read as the reverse complement.
CTTACTAGATTAGAAGGCAGAGTAAACTAAAAGATCAAGCTAATCTAGGATAAACTTCTTTTCCACAGTTCAAAGGCATTGGCCTTTCCACAGGTTCAATTGCAGGTTTCTTTGAAGATGTGCCCTAAAGTTCATTAAAGAAATTTCACTGGCTTGAACTGATTTCAACATTAAAAAGATAATGTGAGAGCTTCATTGCCATAAAGAACCTGACAGATTGACTTTGAAGCTTTTTAGGTAGTATTAGATTAATTTTTTTATTCTTGCACTAAAAGCCTTCTTTATTTAAAGATATCTTTATGTTTCAATCCTTAAAAATACTTTAAAAAGTAATGAAAAAACCCTTGGAAACACAGATTTTTAAAAATCCAGTTAAAAAAATTATTACTTAATTATTTCTACATAAAACATCACTGATGTTTTTCCTCTCATGGACTGTACTTAACAGTATTTCCAGGTGCAGTATTTCCAGGTGGTACTGCACATAGTGCTTAAGCAGCATCTAATCTGTGCTTAGAGTTTTGAAAAGAATCATATGGCAAGAACAACTGCAGGCTTTAACAATGTAAGATTTAGACAGATGTACATAGCCTTTGTCTTAATAACAGGTGCTCCAGAGCCTGTGACAATAATAATGTGAAGAGGAAAACATTGCTTAAGATTTTCTCAACCTCTGCTGAAATCCAGAGAGACATATTTTCTGATTTTACTCCAGAATTACAGTTGATGGTTAAGATAAACCTTACATAAGGATAAATGCTCATCTCCTTATTCAGAAAAAGACCAAACCTACAAACATAACTTGCACACTTATGGAATAGCTCACAGTGTATTACACTTTTATACCTCTTTTAGTGCACAATGTTGCAGTGGTGACATGAAAACAATGAATGCACAGATTTCCCAAATCAAGGGCAAGCACCTTGGCATCAGTTTTCCAAATAACCAGATACTCTAACTTTCTAGAAGAGAAGCTGTGGTTCCTGGTTACTTCAGACTTCTGCACCAGACTCACAAAAAAGGGTTCTTGAATTCCCTTCCATTCCATCATGTTTACTCTATGTACTACCTTACTGACCAGATTCTGTCAAATAAAACCTCATCGTGGAGTATGACATCCATTGTTTCGTAAACACTGCCCATGCATGGACTGTGTCTTCCTGGACAATAAATTCTACACATTTAGATAAACTAAATACTTCCATTGCCTCAAAAAGTTGCTGACAAGAAAAGTCAGATATTCTGACGGTACACTATTCTATGTTTAAGTTTTTATACCTTGAACCTTTATGAGAAAATCCTAAACAGAGAACTGTCATAGGTACTAAGGTTTATTTGCAACATGTCATCCTCAGCTTTATGATTTATCCTCTGTTACTGTTTCTCTTCACAAAAGCACACAGCTTGTCTCTTTTAGCCTATTTCTTTTATTTAAGTCACTTTTCTGAGTTCAAGATTTTATCTTGTAGATTAAAAAAAAAAAACAGTGACAGAACTCTTTGCCAATGTTGACACATTTAGGTTCTGTAGTAAAAACCGTCAGGCCATGCAGCTCACTCAAGGAAACAGTGTCTTAGTAGAACAGTGCAATTGATTACAAAATAATTATTATATATATTACAAGCTGACTGATACAGGTGTACATACTGAAGATCACACACATTACAGCTTTTGCTAATTAGCAAATCCCTACCTGTATACTTAACCTCTTGCAGGGATGAACAAGTAAATATTTTACTGCTTAAAAAGATATTGAGGAAGATATTGATCTTTCTTTCTTCCAGCCACCTACCTTAATGTTACCTGCATAACACAATTAAAGCCTAGACACTCATCACATTTTTTATCTTGCATATAATCAACTTTGTATATTCTCCACACACAGAAAAAGCTGCTATGGTATAACAACATTATCAGCTTACAAGTTGAAACAAGTAAAATGCAAAAAGTTCCAGAACTAAGATCATCTCTTCATCTTGAATTTTGAACCTTATTAGGTATTAGCTATGATACAGCCCTTAATTCTGCATATTTTGTTTTTTCCCCAGGACTCCTGCCTCAATCAGTACACAGAAGGAGTATCAGGCCCATGACCAACTAGCCAAGATATTTGATCCATCTTATCTTCAGATTGGTCAAATGAATGTTGCTCAGAACCAAATGTCAAACAAACCCATTCATTCAGTCAGGCTGTGCTAGGGCATCCTTTATTGTGACATTATTACATCCATTTACCTGACCCAGTGTCCGCAGCTTGGTCCACTCACACTTACCCTCATCTCTCCAGACTCTCTTCAGTTTCTACCATTAGGGATTTTGCTCTGCCAGTTCCAATATTCCCTCCATCTTCAATCCTTTTTTTTCTCCAATCCCCATCTCCCCACCCTCTCCTGCAGAGTTTAGCGGTTCCCATTTTCCTCCTTGTCTCCTGAACCCCCAACCATCATACCCACCTGTTTGCACAGGTACCTCAGCTCTATCTTACCCCATAGCTGACTTATCCTTTCTTTCCTGTGCAGATATATTCCCTACGAATCTCATGGAAAGCAGAATTCTACTACAGTAAACAAATTTAACAAACATTTTCTTGGACAAAAAAAAGTACATCCAATTAATACTACCCAAACTGCTAACACTCAGGACACTGTCTTGAAGCAACTGGATCAGTAAATCTTTTAAAACAAGTATTATTTACAAGTCTGTTGGGTGTTTTTTTCCCCTTTATTCTCTGTGTTAGAAATATCTGAGGCTTTCCAGCTAAGCACCTGGAACCATTTGTGCAGAGTACAAACTCTTCAGACAGATACCTCACTTGGCAAGTGTCCCAAGTAATTTTATAAAATTATCAGCTAAAAGAAAGGATTTCTTTATGGGAAAGGTCAGACAACCTTTAAAAGAAGAAAGGATAACTAGGCAGGACTGTAAACTGGGAATATATAATGCAGATAAATAAACCCCATAGTACTGCTTCACTGTAATGACTTATTCAATGTCTTTCTTTTTGCTGTCAGAAAGGAAATTCTGAAGTGCTGCAATTATAAAATAAAAAGATGTGGAAAATCCTGTTTAATAATTATGTTAAAGTAGCTGAAAAACTCTTAAAAACTCAGCAGAACGACAATATAATTAAAATTCTTCTTATTAAGAAATTGTATTGACAAATAGTTTTTTATGTATTTATGTATTTTTCACATCTTGATTTAAATTGTTATGTATTTATACAATTTTGATATTCTTCTTCCTAAGAATGATAGAAATAAAAAAATACTGCATCCATATATTCAATAGAAGAAAACCAAATATGTAACACTTTCAAGCTACTGTACTGCCAGCTCATTAAATACATTTAAATCTATCATAATAATGTTTTTTCTTTTAAAATTTTGTACAACATTAGTGCCCATGGTGAAATCAGGGACTCAATTTGTCACAAACCAGGTCAATACAAATAGATAAATACCAAGTAACTTATGTACAGGTGTTCATAACTCAACTTCAAAATGGAAATATAATTGCTCCTCCTTACAATTTACTTTGTGAAGCTTAAATTTATTAAAAAGAGAAAAAATTAGTAGCAGCAATTAACACCAGACACTGATTATGCTTGAAGGTGCAATCAAAGTCCTCTCAGAGGAACATAGTGCATAAACTACATACATAACACCTAAAAAGAATGAGCTGCTGGAACAACACCCTCACGCTTCAGCAGAGAAGGTAAAACCTGCTTTTATGGTTTGATGTAAAAGGTAATGGTTGACTCTCAGCTGACACTGATGGATTGGAGATCACACCTTCAAACCCAGCTGGAGGAATTCCAGTTTTCATAGGTGTGATACCACTATCAGTACTGCTACCACAGTCAAATAATTGACCAGTGACATCACAACCCAAATGGTAAGATTTTATTTGGAGGCTATGGGCTGCCATGTGTTTAATACTACAGTGTACCATGAGGGCCCTTAAAGCATTTCCTTTTAATTTTTTTTCCTCTGTTAGGTGGGTTATTAACTGTATTAGCAGTATTTCCTACTCTGCATATAGGAAATACCTGCTCGTACCAGTAATACCTTGTCAAACTGTAAAAAAAACTAGAAGGAAACTATCCACTATCCTACACTCCATAAATACATCAAGCTCTTAGGCACATAAAAGTGAGACCCTGCAATCCCTGGTTAATACCAGACAGATCTCTGTTACAGTATTTTGGCTCCTTCTACACACACACACACCACCATTAAATTTGATTCAAATTAATCCTGCCTAAAATTAAAGTAATGCTATTATTTACTATATTGAACATGAATTCTTACTATGAGAGAAAGAATAAGTAGAAGAAGTGACAGGAATTAGAGACATTTGAAATATAAATATTTGTCTCTTTTCAACATATAAGATTAAAATATAAGATATTTTAAAATCAGATTTATTTGATGACCAAAAGAACAGTTGTGTACAATGTCTGTTGAACTCAACAAGTGTATCACCTTATTTTTTAGAAGAAAGACAATTCATAAAAATACAAATATATTTTATCTTCCTTAGGCTCCATTTTTTGTAAAGTGCTTAGACACAAGAGGTTTTTTTAACTGTATGAATGAAGTAAAAACATGAAAGCCTTGGGGTTTTCTCATTTCAAAGGTAAGAAGTCCAAACCACATTTTAATCCATTCAGTTACACCTCGAGATCAACTCAGTCTAAAAGCCCAGCTAAGTCCATCATTCCACTGATGTTTCATATTTATTAAGTATTTGAAAGATACATCCTTATTTCTACAAAGATTATTTTTAAATAATAACAACTTCAAGAATCCCTTCGCTGTAAATATTGAGTTATATTTAGAACTGTAAAGAACTTTCCCTTTTCCCTCTAGAGGACCATATACATCTGAAAACATTTTTATTTATTAAAATTTAGTCGTGTCATTTCTGGTTTTTTTGTACCACAAACAGATGCAGAAATGTATAATACTCAGTGTAGACATGTCTAAAAATGAAAGGAACTAGAGTATAAGCCAAATTCTTTCCCAGCATTAATTTCACCCTTTTTTCCTCCACCATGCATTCTTGCCCCTTCTACAACAAGCCTTGAAGTTTAGCAGCTTGAAATCATATGTCTGTCCGTTAAGCTGCTGGTATGTGGAAACAAAGTTTTTAGGAGACCCATAAAATCAAACAAGATCAGACTAAATTATCTGCTGCTGATCTGCACTGATACATTACTGCTAGTCACTAAACCAGTCACTTTGGGTCCTCAAAAAAATTCAAGGGAGGTGAACCATGATGTGCAACCTCACTGAAAGCTAGTTAAGCACATTGTCAGACAGAAAAAGCATTTTCCACCCCCTCTGTTGTCACCCTGGAAAACAGTAACAGTGATAATTACCTCCTTAGCACTGGTAGAGACCAGCTGAAATATTACACCATGAAAGCCCTTCCATTCCACAAACTGATCTCCTACTGACTAGGAATGCATTCAACTATTTTTTAATTCCGGGATAGAAATTATGCTCCCAAACTTGTGCAGAGGTCTACCTGGAGAAAAGAAGGCTGCACTTCAATCACTTTCTCCACGGTCGTGCCTGTGCAGGTCCCTTATCCTACACGCCAAGTATCCGAGATCAGATCAAAATGGGGTTGCTTGGCTTCCATCAGTGCTCCTTTTCCTTTGGAAAGACACTGTGTCAGACACTGCCTTGTTTACCTCCCACTGCAAAGCTGTAACTGGGCAATGGAGTTTTCTCCTCACTCCCCTGCTCTTGCTGCTGTACCACACACACAGAGTCTGGTTTCCTCTTAGGTTTATAATTTTTAAGACAAAAAAGGGACTGCACCACTCATCTACAAATGGTGTTATGAACATTTTCAGATCACCTGCTAATTCAAATTGAAATTACAACTATCTACAAGTGTAGAATTGATCACAACTCCCTTATACTGGGTATTAAAAGCTATGAAGAGGCATGTAAAAACAAAGTGTTGTGTATGTATTTGTGCATGAGCTTCCAGAGAAAAGTCTTGATCCTGGAGTTCAGCAGTGTGTGGGTGGCGAGCAAGTTCAGTCGACCGTACTTTAAAATGAAATCCTTAACACTTCTGCAGGTCCTTTGCCCTGTGTAATTACCCTCATGGCTAAAGCCATGAGAAAACAACTGATAAAGCCAAAGAACCTCCATGACATCATACATAACATCTCTTCAAGTGATTCCTTCAACAGATACAGAATTTTTTGTTTAGCTCAAATAGTGTATTTTTAATGAAAGTTTGACAGAATCCACCATAAATTTTTGATGTTAGTTCTCTTTCCAGTTACAAATTTCTCTCTTATCTGCCCTGTTAATTTTGTGTGCGTGTGTGTGTGTGTGTGTGTGTGTGTGTGTCTACCACATGCTGCAATTAGTTCCATCACAGTTTTCCAGCCATCCTAAGTGGCTATTTACAATTTCCAGTCCCTGAAAATTCTGAGCAGCTTCTGAGCACTTCAGCCCTATTTTCTTCTACAGACATGACTGATGGTTTTGTCTGATTTATATTCTTCCTTCACTCATCAGACTCCTTTAAATTCTGCTTCCTGCAAGAGTGTATTTCTGATTTCCACATTCTCTGTTCCTGCTCTCACTTTGAAAAATATCACTGGAAAAAGCCTCCTACCCCTGTGGTTTCCTCTGTTATACTTATTATACGGTGAAGTACAAAAAGGCCACTGGCATGTCTTGGTTATGTAGGGCTTATGATTTAAAATATGACAGTTTGTAGGTTAAAGGTATAACAATAGCTTTGAATCACATTCCTAATCATGAATCTTGCAATCTGCCATCTCTCCCTAATATTGAAATATCCACCCTTGTTATTAATACCCCAGCCTTTTTATGGACTCAATTTAATTACCAACATTCAAAAAATATTTTGGCTCTAATGAAATTAAATTTCTTTATTGTTGTTCCAAGACATATATCCTCAAAGACTCCAAAACCTTTGGCTATGAAAATAAGCATCTAAGTCTTTGATTCTTTGGATACTTATCTTCTCTGAGTACATCAAGGAAAATAAGCAAATAAAAAAATAACCCAACTTTGAACTGGTACGCCTGAGACCTTTAGGTAGAAAACAACAATACTTGACTGAGGTATGTTACAGTAAATACCCAAACATCACAGATACAACACCATGGAGATGCTTAGAACAGGGGAAATGAAAGCCACTGTACACAACAATACCATGTTAATTCTCTCTAAATACATGAAGCATCTTAGAAGTCAATATGATGCACATTACATATATATGTCCTTTTTTCCTATTCTGCCTTTGATCATTGGAATATCTTTTATTTTTTCTTTCTAAATATAGGGTTGAAAGTAAAAGCGACAATCACAGATTGGTTTACAAAAAAAATTATCAGCCAAGATCTGTGGAAACCTTAGAAAAATTAATTTTCTCAATGCCTTGTACTAGCATGGTGAGCCCTCTACATTTTCAGTACCATTGTCAGCAGTTATGAGGCAGGGACAGTAACAAATTGGGAAAAAAACCCCGAACTAATTCCACTCCTAAATTCTGGAAGTTCTTCCCACATCGATTTTTTGTGGGAGACATCACTTAGAGGAGGCACAAAATGATCCAGGACTAAACAACATGCTCAATAATCCAAACTACATATTAATAGCTCTGCACAGTGAATACCTTCAGTGCACACAACAAAGCCAAGGGACTTCGTTAAGCTGGGAATCTCAACTGACCAAGCTCAGCCTCTTGTTTCAATAGTCCTTTCCTGTGTCCACGTTTTTCACTGTGAGGAATTATTCAACCATCTGAAAAAATGACAGCTATGATTATAGTATTCTTCTGACATTGCAAAAATTAGCAGTCCTTCCGTGGTTTATTAGATAAGGACTGACTTATCTTCTGTTGTGAGCAAACATTTAGTGTGCTTACAACATACAAACTGCAGACTACTATGAACAAGTAAAAAAACTACCCCTCAGAGACAAAAAGCCTAAACAGCAAAACTGAGTGACTCCTGGCAATTTACACTTTTAGAAATAATACTATTTCTACACATGCATACCAAAAAAAAAGGTGTAGTGGGTAATGACAGCTTCTGGAAGAGATATTCAAAGTATCTATTTGCCCCGTGCAGCCAAAAGTAATAATAATTGAAACTTTATAAGAAACGTGGGAAATCACCTGCTCCAGAGCAAGAGAATGCAATGGCTCTGAGGGTGAGGATGCAGCTTTACCAGCTCTCCAAAGGCTGTCACAATCCTAAGAAATTGTGGGGTAAAACTTCCCCTACTCTCTCTCTCTCCCCCAAAAAAGGATCTGCACAAGAATGGCCAAGAACACCTATTTTATAGAATTGCTTTCAATAAACTTCCCTGAGTGCACATCTCCTGATTTGTGATGCCCTGTGACTTACTGAAAGTGAAAATTCAAAATCACACAGATCGTAACATTCAGAATTAGTGATTTCCATTACAGTTGCACTTATAATCCATTCAAGGACTTCAGCGCCTTTTGTCCAAATTTTTACAACTTCAGATAAAACTATAAAGGAACAAATAAAGGAGAGATGAATAGGAAGATACAGCCCTGATCTGAATGAGTATTTATCAGCTTTGTTCTTCACTTGACCCTCTTTTGTCAGACAGAAGTTAAAAGCCTTTAAGGATAATTATTAGGTATTTAAAGGGAGACATGGTGGTGAGTTTACAGATTTGTACAGAGCTTCCCCTCACCTTGAGGAGATATGAGAGAAACTGATGGTGTGATCTGCTAAGCCATGGGGACTGAATGCTGACAAAACCTGGAGAGGACACCAAGTTGCTACAGCACTTCTACTTTATTTCTTCTGTGCTCAGGAGAAAGCCAAGTCGTTTATATTAAAATTCAGATATATAGGTCTGTAACAGAGGCAGCTCACTATAAACTGTCTCAGTTCCTAGAATAAGTGCACCAGGCCCCAAACATGAACAAGTTAAAAGAGATAAGTTTGTCATTGCATTAAACAGCTTGGATATTCATAGCATCTCGCCCTGGGGGAGATGGAAGAGCCATTGATACTGGAAGAGATCACCCAGTAACTGTTCTAGTAACAGGAGAACATACCTTTGAAGAACAAAAGCAGCTGTTTGTACTGCTGTGAAACCTGACATGCACATCTGGGGCTTCATACAAAAAGACATTTTATTTGTATTTCATACAAAATATATTTTATTCCAAATTATTTACCTTGTTCAGTAGGGACATGTATTCAATTATTATTTTGATTAAAGAAGGAATGAGGTGCCTTAGAACTGAAAAGCATTCATTTAAAATCACGCAGTTTGATTTTGGTAACGTTTTTAAATACACAGCTTGGACAAATGCAAATGTAAGCTGCCATCAAGCACATCCCAGCAACCTTATCTGCCAAGTCTCATGTGCTAAACATGAAATTCATTCTTTTGGCCTCATCTCTCCTGCTGCAAGAGCTCATGCATTTACTGCATGGTGCTGTTTCCTCTCCCCAAATCCATAACCTGATATGCTGCACACCACTGACAGGATGACCAGCCAAGTTCATCCAGCAGGACTTAGATGGCAGTGGGGAAGTGACCAAAGCAGTTCATGCGGCTGAAAAAGTGTGGGGCCTGCATGGGCTGGGCTCTCTCTGTCATGGGAGGAATACCCATCTCCCTCCCTCATACAGCTCACATGTTGGGATTCCAATAAACTGAGAGGACTGGAGCATGTAGGAGGGATTGACATGTGGAAAATCAAATATGGGGGGGAAACACTTCTTTTATGATGCACAAAACCCATTGGTGTGGTCAACAGATGGAATGTAGCCAGATGCTCATTACAGCAATGCTATTGACATTGCTACAATTAAGGTAAGAGTCACTGTTTCCACTGTAAACTCCTGTTTGCAAGACCTTATAAATTGGCCGTAAAACTTCACTTCAGGCAGAACCTTAACACACGAGGTCTCAGCATTAAAGTATGTTTCACATATATTAAAAAAATGGTGTGCCTTTCAGATTACATGGTAGCTCAAAACAGGTTTCCCGTTCTTGTTCTAGTATTCTCTGCGCTCCTTGCACTCAGAAAAACCTTTGTGTCTACTGAGTAGAATGATGGAATTTTCCATTCTAATTACAATTTTCCACAGTTGGGAGCAGCTCCATTTCTTATTTTACTATCGCATTAATAAGCTCAGTCGTTAGCTTTGGAAAACTGGTTATCATCTTTTGAAACAGTATTTGTAATTCACAACACCTCCTATATATTCATTTAACACAATCAAAAGGATGCATTATAGTTTTTTAGTCTATTTTCCTCACATAAACACTCTCCCCCAGTGGAAAAAAAAAACAAACCAGCTAGTTAATACAGTATGTTATCCTTTGTCCCTGAAGTAAGAGGGGAAAAATTTCCTTGGATTTCAACAGGAGCAGATCCAAGCTTTCAAAATACATGGGTGCATAACACTATAATTACTTCTTATTTATGGAGTGCTGACAGTAGGCTCAGTGCTGTGCAAACAAAAGAAGACATGGTCCCTGCCCCTTGGGGCTTGCAATCTGAAAACACAACAATTGAGGAACATAAAACATCAAGTGGTGATACAGTCCACAGTTGAACACTGGCGTGCTTGTTTTCCCATAAATAAATCGCTTTTTAAGGGTGGAGAGAAAAGGGGCAGATAGTCTTCTTCAATTTGCTCTTTGAGAGAGGATTTGAAAGAATTCATATTCCTAGCACCCTGTCTTCCAAATCTCCCACCAAATACGACTGTGAGAAAAACAGTATATATATGTACTTACTAGACATTACTACAGAAAAAAATGAAGTTTGTATTCCCTTTAGAATGCTACTGTGTATCTGCATTGAAGAGCACACATCATGCTGTTCCTGCACAGAATACAACTGCACAGCTCCTCACAGCTGGGACTCTGACCAGAGAAGGGACCTCCAGCAGGGCAGGATACTGCGCTTCTCAGCAGAGATTTTGTGCTTGGGAAACTCAGACTGAGATACACAAACCCAGTGCATTTTCTCTTTAAAGAACAACTGCAGGCAGGTTTTCTAAAGCTCAGGAGTGACACTGGTCTCACTGCTCCAAGACAGGGCCCATTTCAGCAGCCCTCCAGGAGACAGAGAACATCTCATTCCATTCCCTCCCATGCACATTCCAGTGATGTTCCCAGCAGACACAGAGCCAGACTCACCCTATACTAGAGAGCAGGTTCTGGGTTCAGAACAGTAGTTTTAAACTTAATCATACCAGCTGTAATTCAAACATTAGTGGAAGGCCAACCACTTCCTTCTCCTGGTTTTGTCTCCTCTGGCCAGAAACAGCTATACCATGGGGCCTGTATGTCTTCCCACAACCAAATTAAGAGAGGAAAAATGTTGGAAACAGGAAGACATTTTGGCACATGCAACAAAATCCCAACTAAAGTGCTGATGTTAATGCTTCTGAAGCACTCCCCAATTGTGTATATGACAAAATCCAGTCAAAACTTTGTAAGAGCAAGATCCTGCAGCTTGTAAACTCCACAGTGCAAGTGCCTGAGACTACGGCTTTGCATTCTTCACATAAACTTCTTATGACCTGTGGCTTATGGCTGGATACAGTTTTTAAATTAATCCAGCCTTGGTTATTTATCACACTAGGCCAGCGACAAGTTTTTAAAAAACTATTCATTAAATAAACATTTACACTGTTACCTTAATGGACTGTAATGTCTTCACAGAATTACAGGGTGGTGGTTTTGTTGTGGGTTTGTTTTTTTTTTTTAAGATCAAGGCCTAAAATTTGACCTATCCTAGAAGTGATCCTCCTTTCCATTTATTTATTTTTTCTACCCTGCTTGTCATTGATGAAATCAAATTAATAAAAGGCAAGTGATATGAGTAACAAAAGAACCGAATTAACGTCTAGGGAGTACTATAAAAAACTATACATGAGAAATAACAACAATAAAACATTATCAAATAATGTGCAAGGTTATTTATTTACTGAAATGACGCCCCAAGGGGAATCCTGGGGCTTGGAAAATGAGCACTTTGTGACTGAAGGGAAGGATGTTGGTGGAGGGGAGACAACATCCCTGCCCATGGCAGAGGGACAACGACAAGACCTTTGAAGGTCCCTTCCAATCCAAACCATTCTATGATTCTGTGATAAAGAACCTATGGCAGAATAACTCAAATTTGCAGGTTTTCTCATCCAAATAATGAAATAGGGTACTAAATAAACTTCGGTATAATTACAGTCGGGTTGAATATTTCAGAAAACACAGTGGAAAATCAAGGGGGAGAAAAGATGAAGCAGCATTTAATTTTTCACTGCCCAACCACAGTGAAGTCGAATTTGTGCTGACTGCACTTTGCAAACAGAAACGTGAAAGAAAATGTAAGTGAGCACCCTCCCTACATTCACACTGTAAAACAAGACTCTGAGAGTTCTTCCTCTGCTATCCCCCAATATTATGATTAAACCCACTTATGCTACTTAAGACATCTCTGCACTGTTACTACATTCAGAGGCAATGAAGAGTGTTATTTACACACTGAGTGGAGGTGGATGTAGATGGTGTCTAGAAATATAAACTGTCATGAGGGACATCTTAACGATAAAAAATGAGATTTAAGTCAACACAGATAAGACTCTATCCAGACTTAACTACAACCCATTCACAAAGAGGTATTTGCAAGCTAACTATAGATTGATTTTTACCCTGAAACTATTACAGAATCCTTAAACAGCTTGAATAGCAAAGAAAGAATGGGAAAACACGTGGGGGGATTGAAGACACAGAAGATGCTTTGTGCCCTGTGAGTGCATTTGCTGTGGCTGTGCACACACTGCAATCCACAGCCAGGTACAAGAGCTACACGCGAATCCTCCCCTGCTCCTGCTGGCCACTGTCCCCTGCTGAACAGAACCTGCCTCCTCCTGCTCCTGGCAATGGTGTGCGGGGGATGAAGGTCACTACATTCTGCTGACCTTCTATATTGTGGGGGTTTTTTTTCCCCTAAAAAATTCTGTCTCTGTTGCATTCCTTACAGACACTCCCCGTTAGAAACAGTTGTTCATTCATGCAATATGCATAAATGACTAAGATAAGCATTGGGGAAAGATTCGTTAATAAGCAAACAATGACTACATCAAACCACTTTAAAAGAAAACCACAACAACCATTTGGTCATTCTCTTGTAAGAACACATGAAATAAGCTCATGCAAAATTCATGCCTACAGACTTGCCAAATACCATAAGTTGAGTGTGGGTTTCACACATCTAAGCAAAGCAATTTAACTGTAATTTTCAAGACTATTTTTAAACCTCTAACATCAGACTAAATTCTGTCATATTAAGATAAAAGAATCAGTAAATAAAGAAATCTGTGTAAACTGTATTTTTTCCTAAAATATTTTTTGTTATTTGGAAGACCTACAAAATTCAGTGTTGTAATGAGGCACTTCTCAGTTTGCATCATCTCAGATGTCTTTTTCTCTTCCATGCTAGAGGATTGTCATGGCAAGCCAGGGAGTTTGCTGTGACTTCTGTTGTTTTTATTGAGTTCTGCAGGACCAAGGCTTTAAAGTATAGGTCACCTTTTGAAATGTAAATTACAGCGGATCAATGCCCGTCACTTATTTATATTTTTTTGGCTTGTTTAAGTTTCAAATCCTCTTTTCTACAATTGGAATGGCCCATTATGTAGAACTAATTCTATTTCCCTCTACTTTGACTTCACTCATTGTGTTGCTCACTTTCCCCTGAAAAGCCTGTACGTATTTATGATTGTGACAAACGGAAAAGTTTCTCTGTGTTTAAAATAATGGATATTTAAATCCAATCCTAGTTCAAGTGTAAGCATCTTTAATACATTAAAAATATTTAATGCATTTCTACGTAAAGACATCTGTTGCCAGGGATTAATCTACCGGTGAAAGAAATGTTTTATTAATGCCAACTGAAAAGCAATTGACTTAACTACCTGGAACAGGAGACAAAACTCTCTTACAGAACCCCCTTTTTTGCTCCTTGCTGGGGTTGGCTCAGTCACAGGGAAAGGAGGAATCTTATCTTTTCTTTGATAAAAGGCTATTGCAGATACCCTTCTGATATCCAGGAAATATCATGTCTTATGAATAGGCACTTTGTTACTAAAGTTCAACTTCTGGTTAGAAATAACTTTTTAAGTGCTATGTATAAGAAATGACAACTGAAATCTATCTATTCAAAGAAAGACTACTCTGAATGATTTACAGCTGGCAATGATGGGAAAAATCCATTTTTGTTATGCTGAATCAGTAAAGACATGACAGGGTGAATTTGCATTTGACCTTTAAAGGATGGGTTATGTAGGTAAAATGCAAGGACCGCATGTTAGTGAATTGTTTAGAGGAAGCAAAAGCCTCTGATTGGTTGAACACATCAGTAGTCCACACTCCTTGGACTACTCTTTGTTTGTTTTAGCAGCATCTTCCTAAACCAGCACAAACATGCAGTAACTCTGAACATTTCACTGGATGCCAGTGGACAGAATTTTATAATTGCCTTCAGTTTGTTGGCTCTTCTGCTAAAAGTGGACATCCTGCCTTCCTATGTCCCCTTTCCCCGAGCCTCCCAGGCACAGACTGCAGTTCCCATCATTGACCTTTTTTGGCTTCAATATATGTTTGGCAGCTGGTGAGCTGGATAAACTCCCTGATTCAACAAAGCAATCTTTTTATTTTTTTGGTAAGGGTGTTAGTGTTCAGCCAAATCTGTAGGCTGAGCATGAGTACTAATAATGGCAAAAAGGTCCCAAGAAAGGGCAGGAGCATCCTTCACAGAAGCACCAGTACACTTAGACCAGCTTTCACATTTTGTATTTCCCATATATACTGTTCTAGCTCTCCTTTTTCATGCATAATTGCTGCCTTCTGAGAGGAATTTTTTGGTTGTTCATATCACATGGCTATAAAATACCAAATTAATATTAATTAGAATGTTTTTCTCTCCTATAAATATTAAAGAAGTTTTCAAGTTCCTTTGATTTCTATGTTATGAAGGTAGGAAAATGGACAAGGCAGGCTATTGATAAAGGAATGTAAAGCTCCTCTTTAGGTAACAGATTCCAGTTAACAATAACTGCAAAATTACTGTAGCCTAAGAGCTGGATAACACTGAATTAGTTACTATCATCTATGATCTGAGGTCCTAACAGACACTCAGTAGTACTCTATAGCTGGCCAGTACAGTATTATTAGAAATCTAAAGAGACAAATCGAAGCAGAGAAGACAAAATTCAGGGTTTGCTAAGAGAGCAAAGAGGTTCATTCACAGGGTTCTTCTGACTTCTCTAATAAATTCACATCCCAAAGTGTATTGGCACTCGTGGCGTCACCAGGAAGTTCTGTGCAAAATTCCCTTCACAGCAGCTCAATCTCACATAGAAAAAGGGTATTTAATGATCTGTAGATATGCAAGATATACAGGTAAGAGTGATTCTTAAATTCCCTGTACCTGACTGACTGCTGATGAACTAAAGTCTCTTTGATACAAGCTCCAAGTTCTCCTGCTGAGAAGGCTCATTTAAATTTAACTTGTGATGCCAGCAAAGACTTTTCAGTTACATCTGGTACTTTATTATGATCTCTGAATCTTTGCTTCACCTTTGCTTGCATAAAAGGCAGATAGACAAATGCAAAAAGTATTCTTATTTCTGTACTAGCTGTCTGTATGTGTCTACAAATTTCACTGACCATATACTCTGAGGTCTTGGTAAAATATCTCAGTCCAAACAAGCCTGATCTAACTCTGAAGTCAGCACTGCTTCAAGCAGGAATGTCACCTTAAGTAAAAATCTATTTATGCTACCATATAGTGGAAAATTTATACAAAATATTAATTGCTAAGTTTTATGTAAAATTTTGATTTATCCATGAAATCTGTCTGAATAGGACCAAGTGCCACAGCACTCCAGAGCATTAATCAAGTTTGGCTCAGGAAACATTTATTCCCCTTTTTCCTTCAATGAACATGCCTTTAAAAGTGATTTGAGCTGCCACTTGGTTGTGAAGCGCCCTGACATGAGGATGGTTTATGTACAACTGCCTGTTCTCTGAGAACATAAATCAGCAGTAATTTTTTGGATATTACTCTCTACGTACACATGCACTATTCAAGAACTTTATCTGAGGAATTCCCTGGAGCTGCTTCTTACATGTGTGCATGTCAGCTTTTCCCCTTAAGCTGCGCTACTCCTTTCCTGCAGCACCACCTGAACCTTGCCTGTCAAAAATTGTCACTCCCATGTAACACAATCCCAGCTAAAATTCACATGCAAGATGTAATCTCAGCAAGCCACTTGGAATCATCTCTGAGACACGTAAAAGCCTGCATTCTTCCAAGGGAAGGAATCAATACGATAACAGTGTCTCAGATGGATGTCTAATCTGTCCACATGAGAACCTGCCAGGAGAACACTCACCCACAGTGTAAGATTAAACCACCTTTATAATCTGTCATTGGAAGGAAGAGGCATTCATTCATTTTCCAAAGCTTCTCTTAGACTCTCAGTTAAACCTATCACTTTTGCATGTCTGTGTAGAAACTCAGAAACAAAATGAATTGCAAAAAGTAAAAAAAAAATCCAATTTTGTTCACAAATTCCTGTTTAGTTTTGTCTCTAAAAATCTACTTCCATTCATATCCTTCCTCCAGAACAAGTATATAAGGTTTAACCATTAAAACAATATATCAAGAGCTCAATTTTCTTTAAATTGTGCCAATTTTTCTTTCAAGTTAACAAATACATATCTGAAAATATAAGTCACCTTTCTGCATTAACACAGATCATATGTCCAAGTAATTATTGACAGTAATACAGAAAACATGATATTTCCAAGACAAACTTCAAATCAGGAATCCAGTTATCAGCTTTTTTTTAATTCAGGCTAGTTAAAGTTCCACATGAAATAGCACAAACCAACCAAATAGCCAACCATATCTTTAATCATTAAAAAGCAAGTATTTCCAAGAAAATATATCTACAGCTCAATGTAACCAAAAATATAATTTCATGTCTTCTGTAATGAATTATTTCTAATTTTACTTTAGAAAATCCTTTGCACTGACATTTTTCTCATTACTGTTCTTTAAAGGTAAAAAAATATGCCTCAAAATCTACCTCCTGGGAAGCAGAGCTCTCTACGTTGTCTCCCCACAAGAAGAGGAGAGGGTTAAATTAAGAAAGAATTAAAGAAAGACAAGTCAGTGGCTAAAAAAAGGCTTTCTAGAGGAACTAAATATAAGCTAATTCTGACAGCTCTGCTAATCACTTGATAAATCATCTTCAGGAACAATATTAGGGCATATGACAGTAGTTTATCTTCGTAACATCTGTCATCCAGACGGGTATCCACCCATCCTTTAAACAACGTATACATGAACCAAGACACTTCAAGCCACACTTCATTTTGGGTAAAATCAACAAAAGTTAAATAAAGCTAGCAATGTGATTCAATAGTTTAGGAAGAAAACTAAAACATACTGACTCCAGCAAAAAATACAATGGAGACTTTTAAGTGAAGCAGAATATCAAGAAAATGACTGCCTAAATTAGATTTGACCCTAAAGAGCAATACTTCCCTGAAAAATGTGGTAATTTGAAGATAATCTGAAAATGGTGACACACCTCCTATGACAGCAAACAACCTAACATATTCTTTTTTCAGAAGCAGTGTTATCATCATGATTTCACAATGAGTAAAGCAATATACTGGCATAAAAAGGAGCTGGCTTGAATTCTGCCTGGTCAGACCAGATGTCTCTCTCATCCCGTGCATCCTTCACAGCACTGTATAACCCCGGTGCTGTTTTACCATCACTTAAACTATATAGGCAGCATTTTTTTACTCACTAGGAAGCATCAAACTTTTATCTTTATCTGTGACTCTCGTAGTCAGCACAGCAGATGTAGTGTCCCCTAGAATGCAGTTTGGAGATTTCCAGTCAGGGCTCATGCTGCTGTAGGTCTATAAGCACGGAGCTCTAATTCCCCAGAAACAATCTTCCCCCCAAAACTATCTATGCCTTCTTCTAGCACAAAATACCAACCCCAGCTTCCACTCTGAGCCAAAGGCACATCTATGTAACATAATGTAATACCTTGCTTTTATTAAGGTGTTAACCTACACCTGAATGTTCGACCATCACCACCAGAAGCAGCACAGCTTTGCAACGGGATGTACATCCTGGGACAACTCGCTTCTCTACTGTCACAAAATTTTGTCTCCATAAGGCATGAAATCCTTGAAATCCTGCATTAAATTCTGCATTCATTATGGAATCACAGTTTGTGAGCATTAACCTTGAGAATTACCTAAATTCCTGTTCCAATATGAAGACAGAAATTAGTAACTTGCTGGAAGAACAAACTGTTGTCCTTCACTCCACCTAGGGGGAATTTTTCTGTGGTCTTTATTTCAGGCAGTACAAAAAAGCACACAGTAAGCATCTTTCCTTGCTCCAAGAAACACACTGAAATATCAGTTCCATTTCATTAAGATTGATCCTATGGGAATAGTGCAGTTACCCATGGCAGAGGCTACCTGGGAAAGTGGGCTCCAGGTAATACTTACAGATGTCTTGCTTATTCCAACAGAATAAGGAGTTCACAGACTGTGCAGCTGTATCAATTCCTAATGATAAAATCCAGCAGGATGCTTTTCCTAAACCCTAAAATCAACAGTGTATCACTTTCCTCTAAGGATCCCTGTTTTAACTTATCCATGATGCATAAGGTTTCTTGTATTCTGACGCACATCTGCTTCTAAGTTTGTTCTCAGTCACTCCTCCATACTGTGCTCTTTGTTAAATCATCAAAAATCCCTGATTTGTGTTTCAAAGGAAGCACCATACTGCTTAAAAATTATGCTGAAAGATGAACATCATAGATGATCCTACTAGCATGAAAATATCACTTTGATTCCATGGGCTTCTATTTTCACAGTTTAAGACACAAATATTTTCGACCAGGGAAAAAGCAAATAGAGGGAAAGCAAATGAATGTGGTATCAATGCTACTGAGAATATTTTTTTTTTAAAAGCACCACTATTATTTATAGCTCGGAAAATAAAAACCAGAGACCAACTGAGGTGTCAGCTTTTTAATTCATAGTATGACAAAATGATTACCAGGTGTCAATCCAAGTATGCAGTTGATGGGCTAGATTCAGAAATCAGGTGGGAAGTTTTGCAAACTGCTTTCAGAAATTGAGATGGATTACTTTATCCCCATGAAGTGAAGTCCCACCAGAAAATGCTACCCAGCCATATATGCAACAAAGACTTGAAAACAGAGCCTTTCAAGACTGGTATCACACCTAGGAGCAAAGCAGGGGCATGGTCCTACACTGGGTGGCAAAGTTACATAGACAAAATTTCAAAATGGAATTTCAACCTTAAATTCTAAGGCTGACTCAACTTTGGAAATAGCAAAAAAACCCCAGATATTTCTTAAAACAAGGTGGGAGTTCTATCAATAATAGTGTGAATTGCTTTTTACACTAAAATATGCAAACAAAATAATGGGATTTTTTACTCACTTGGATAGAAATATAATGTAATTTAAAAAATTGAGACCTGCTTTCCACAATACAATGGATTTAGGTACTCCACCTAGCAATCTCCTTTCAACACCTTTAATTATTGCTATTATATAGTTAAATTACAAATTTGGAAGATATTTGTTTATTACTGAAGAAGATTCAAACTAATTCAAATTTCATTTTTGTTTAAGAAAACAAAAAGAGGCACTTGCTCCATCTTAGCCCCCCACCTAGTAAATAAATAAATAGTATTTTTATGTTTATGGCAAGTTGCCAATGCTTAAATTGGCCTCCTTGAGAGGCTGATAGAGCTGTTTAGTCATTACCATTTTGTTTGAAAAACTGAATGAAAACCAGGGAGGCTAAAAATGTCTTGGTTTACATTCACTAATACATAAGAGAAAAGAAATAGTGATAATGGATACAGTGAGTGTAGCTATACCTAAATAATTTAGAGTCTGTCTCCCTAAAAACAATGCAGAAGGAAAAAAAGTCTGAAAATCTCTTTGCAAACAGGGATGTTCTAATTGCTTCTCATGACGCTAATTGGTTGGAAGTGACACTGGAGTGTCTCAAAAATGAACTAAAGTCTTATTAAAATTTTAAAGGATTTAAAATAGAGCACAATTTCTTTATGTCCTCTAAATTCATTGTAAATTCTTTGCTTTCCTTTTTTTGTCTCACGGTTTTTCACCAAACACCTCAGGACTTTCCCACTATGGGGGCTCTAGTTCACTCCTTCTTTTCATTCCCCTTAAAGCCTCTTCATTTTTTAAAGTTTAAAGATAACAGGCTCTGGGAGCCCCAGAAAGGAGCAGAAGGAAGAGCCTAGAGTAGGATGCTTGCTTGAGATTTGTTGTTCACTCTGTGCAGCTACTCACATTCTTGAGTGTACTGCAAATTTAAAACACCAAAAAGTTATATATTTCTTATTTCAATTGCAATAAAAAAATTAGAAACAGATCATCATGGAGAGAAACAAAACCCTAAGGCAAACAAGTTGGTTTTTTGTTTGGTTGGTTTTTTTGACTGCAACTGAATATAAAGTTTTGTTATTTTGAAAATGTTTTTACGTGTTGAATTAAAGCTGAAACACAATTTCAAATGCGGCAAAACCTGGTCTAGAGATGAACTGAAAAATTTACTGGTTCAATGTCATGGCAAGAAAATTTGGCAATGATACATATTTTTTAAAGTCATTAAAAAGCTGGGAGATTAGTTTCTCACCTGATGTATTGTTTGGAAATACACCTTACCAAACCCATTTATTCTTAATGCAATTTAAATGACATCCAGTGGACTTAAGCAGACACTAGAAGCATTTTTAAAAGAATGCCATTCATCATTGTGCATAACCAAAAATCAAATGAGATCAGAAGAAACCAGATCTGACCATTTCCTTAGCCCTACTTATATCCTAAAAATCTTCAGTATCTGCCAGAGCACTTGGGATCATATCACCTAGAGATTATTTGTCCACTCTACTTCAAAGCATTTAAAATTAAGAGACAGAAAGTTTCCAGTAAATTTTCGTGTTCCTTATCTTCATCAGTATTTTACATCGGTAAGGCTTACTTCCCATTGTGGGGAACACAGAAGCAAACTTGCTATAAGTAATTGTTAATTACAAGTACCACAAATTACAAAATGGCCTGTGAAAGAAGCTGCCTTGGCAGCAATTCTGAAAACTGAACCACAGTTAAGAGAATTAATCTGCTGCTGAATGTGGTCTTACAAGTGCAGCTTTGGAAATGAAGATAAAAGAAACTACTGCTGGCCAACCACAAATCACTTCAAATACCCAAAAAAAAAAAAAAAAAAACAAAACCCAAAAACAAAAACACCAAACAAACAACAAAACATCAAAAAGGCAAATCATAATCATAAGGAATGACTAGAAAAAATTCTACAGAACTACTAACTACTAGCAAGGGTCAGATGATGTCCCCTTATTCTGTGCCTTTTATTTTACAATGACATGGGTGTATTTTTTCTCCAGAAGCAGAGCTACGTGAAGAAAAATTTCTTTAGATTTACATGACTTGTAAGATTTTAATTTAAATCAAGTACAAAGCTCAATTTCAGCATCCCTTACTAGCAGCTATGTTACAAAGACCAGCAAATTGGGAGGTAAAGCTGCTTTAGCAGTGATGCTTATCTGACTTCAGCACGTCTTTCTTCATGTTTCAATCAAAGAACAGCTGCTGTCATCCTCCTGAGAAAACAGTGATAGCAGAACACGGAGCCAGCCTTAAAACCTGCTAACACAGGAGCCTTGTTGTGGAAATAACTCATCTGCCCTTAAACTTCACACACAGCAAAGCTTGTGACTGAAGTGAAAGGCTGGAGGTAGCTGGAACATTCTTTCAAAGCCTTGTGCTCCCTTCTCCAGAAGGATGGCTGGGAGCCAAGACAAGACCTTGTTCTCCAGCTGATGCACCTTGATCTCCAGATAACCACAGGGATGGTCTGTCAGCAGCCAGCCTGTCAGAGTGATCACAAACTACTAAATCCATCAGTGCCCCATCAAAAACCTTTAAGACAAAGCATGGTGTGTCTTAACATTGACGATAATATTAACAAAAAAATATTTTTTAAATAAACTATTGTTTCCTACCTTTAAACTGCTATTTGGTGTTTCTTTGTTTTGACTGACAACAGTTTTGTGTGGTTTGGGGTTTCTCAATAGGTTCAGTATTGTTCAGTGAATTATTTGGAGAAACATGTCCCTTTAGGAAAAAGATTTAAAACATAACAGTTTCAGTAAAAATAATGTTCTAGATCAAATGCAGTAGTGAAAACAAATCACTTTAATGGTAGGATAGTGCATTGAGATGTCATGTCCATGAGAGAAAGGAGGGAATTTCTTGGACTTGTTACCTTAAACAAGGATCATCTGTAGTTTTTTATTTGGTGCAGACGAAAAGAAAGTGAAAGTTTCGTAAACATAACACTTCAATTGATCTAATTTTATTCAGTTTTTATATGAATGAGATCTGTGTACTCTTTAAATCATAGTCACACATTTTCTTTAATACCTGCAAAATATTAAAGTCCTCAAAAGTTATATAAAATTTACAACTAAGGAATGAATTAATTTTAGGAGGACAAGTACCATTCTCCTCTCAAAGGAAGATAGGGAAAATGAAAAGTGAAAATCCTTCTAGGATTTCACATCATTCCTACAGCTTCCAGGAAATAACTGCTAATACATAAAATCTCTGAAGATTTAAACAACAAACCACAAAGACCAACAAATCAACCTTCAACCTAACACAACTTTTACTGTATACTGACCTTCCTCATACAGTTGTTTCTTTGCCTTGATAAATAAAACAGAATATTAAGCACGCTGCATACTGTACCTTTGTTAACACGAGAAATTCCCATGAAGAAATGTGTGTGAGGAACGCCTCAGACCTGGATGTGCTCACTTTGCCAGTTGCTAACCACTTTGGTAAGTAAAACTTCCTGCCAATACGAACAACTCGATCCTTTGGGGGGAACACTGGCACGCTCTGCCTCATCACCCTGGCCCTCGCACCACACAGGCAGCTAAAGGGACATTCAGGAGCACCTATTCCAGCACACACATGCTCTGCCTAACCCCTGGAGGAACAGCAGTTGGGGTATTGCTGCTGAGTGTGTCCTTTATAAGCCCTTCCTTCTTTCCCTGCCTCACAGAGGATGCTGCTGGTCAAGCTGGTCTCACAAAATAATAAACACTATTTGACTACGCCTGCAAGAAACATGCAACCCATACAGCTCAAAATGCAAATTAAACGGGATGGGTAAATGCCAGATGGATTTGCATTCATGTGGGTTCAGCTCAGGTATGAGTGATTGGAATGATTGACTCTGAAAGCTTCCAGTCACTCTGTGTAAATAAGAATGAATAAAAAAAATTGGCACCACTGCTCCGTGGAAGGAGAGTCAAGCCAACCGGCCAAAGGAATTCAGATCTGGACTTCCTTGAATATGTCAAGATAATAAAATAGTCCATTAAAAATAAATCTTAATCACTAAAGAAAGAGCCATGACATGCATTCTTTCAACCTCAAATGTTAATATATTTATTTTTCAATGTATGTCAAATTTTCAAGCTTTCAGAAAACAAAATAATGAGAAAATTGCTAATCTAATTAGTACAATATATTTACAACTTAGACTTAGAGTGTGCTTGCAAATATAAAAATAACCCAACAAATCATAGCATATATGTGCAGGCAGTTAATGTGTTTTCTTTGAAGTTGTTGTAAATAGGAGGCAAATGCAAAAATGCCCTTATAGAACCAGGAAGTCGTGCTACAAGGCATCTCATAGTTTTTGAATTATTGTTTTAAATAAGCAGATTGACCAGTTGATTAATTCCTAGTGATGACACTGCAGGTATCTTGGGGGTTTTTTAGCTCAATGGCCATATTGTAATTTATTGAGTGCTAGATAACCTACCAGATTCTTACCTGGAAACTCAATAAACAGCACTGTCCTAACCACAAAACCAAAATAGCTGAGTTTATACTTTTAAGACTTCTGCACAACAAGCTGCCTTTTTACTAAGTGGCAAACCCTTGGGAAAACACTACAGACCTGATCTGGAATCCGGGAGAGCTGATTTCTGCCTGGACATAAAGACAGTTTAAACCTGGTGAATCAAACCCTCTCACAGTTTTTTAGCATTGGGAATTCTTTGATGGTGTATGGGCATTTTGGTCATGTTCTTTACCATGATACAGCTCTTACACTACAGTAATGCAAATTGTGCACAATTCTAAGAAAATCAGACGGGAAATTTAGTAGCTGTCAAGTGGCAAGAAAGCAGCTATCAAAAGAATATATAAGTACTTATATAAGCATGAGATGCCTTCATCTGCTGTCAATGACAGTTTGTAAAAACAACATTATAATAAATGTAAATGACCATGTCACAGTAATTTAAGGAAATCAATATATTTCAAATAGAGATGTGAAATCACCTGCACCAAACATACTGATGCTTAACTTACATTTGATTCATTTTTTCAATTTGCATGTGTGCACTGGCCTTTGTGTTCAGAAAAGGGGACAAAAAAGGATTTGGACATGTAAGCCTTGGTGCACTACATCATACTGCATTCCAGGTTCATGTTGAGATTTTTTTTATGACATGTTAATTTTGTTTTAAAATGGAATTCTTTCTGCTAAATCTGTAAAGCTTTTGATTATTGACTCTAAGCACAGAGATTTCACATTGCAAAGTTATCTAAACTATGTGCACACCCTACAGATTAATAAGTGCCAAATTCTTCTATTGTTTCCAAATTATTGTCCTGTTTTGGATATCATACAAGCTGTCCTATACAATATAACACTGTCTCTGCCAGAAATTGCTGAAGTGAGTACAAGTGTTCATGACTGACTTCAGCAGTTGCCTTGGAAACTGGCAATAAGGATCCAAAATTCTTTCTCTACCACACACCCAAAATCTTGAGTCATTCCTGATTTCTTTAGAGTAAATCTGTGCACTCTCCATTTTCAGATTCTTTCTAAAATCTCTTTGTCATGTTCTACAGGAAAATAGACAAACAGAAATTAGGATGCATCTGCTTGTTTGGAGGGAGAACAGTAGGATGGATTCCTAGGACTAAACTGCATTTGGAGTGGACTTGAAAGTCTGCCAAGCAGCAGCCCTTGACTGTCTTTGTAGAGTGGAGAGACCAGCAGAGAAGGCAGCTGGCAGACCAGGCCCTGGCTCTTAGAAATGAAAACCATAGTGTCAATGATGCTCCATCCACACTGAGGGAAAAAGCAATTGACTTTATCTTCTATACAACTTCCTACACCTGTCCTGATCACTCCTTAGTGCCTGAAAATTATCTAGAATTAGTTAAATTCTGTGAAGACTTTTCAAGCTCTTTATTCTACCTCTCACCAAGTGGAAAACAGAAGACAGGGTATTATTAACTTTGAAAAGTTGGGGGGGGGTCAATTCAAAAACTCATTAAGTAATAAAAGCAAATCTCTAATCTTATTATCTGTTGTATTTTATGTTCTATATCTAACTGCATTGTACATGTGTATTTCTAAATCCATTATATATGTCAGAATTCTCCATCCATTAATGGACAATTCTTAAGAAAAACAAATTCAAAACCCAATGCAGCCTGCCTAACTCACTGAATTTAGATATCTGACAAGAAGAAAAATCAGATAAGATGTTTTTTCCAGTATAGTTTCAGTTAGATGTGGAGAACAAAAGAACAATTTTTTTGTCTTTTCTGAGGGAGTAGAGCTTTTGTGAGAACAGACAAAAAACCACAAAGAAAGAAGCAAAGTTCTCACTGTCCATGTGATATTGGTAGCTCACGAAAGCAAATAAAAGTATCTGAAACAAACAATATCAGTTACAATACTACTGGTTCAAGAGTTAGCTGTGGGTTTTTTTACTTAAAATTTGACCTGTTCTTCAGCTACTTTTTTCTCTATGCTCTGTTCTGTATGTGATTGAAGATCATTTAAGTCACTGTGCCAATTATGAGTATTTCTTACTGCCTACATAGTTTTTGTTGTGCTTTATTGTAGTAACATAATCAATATAAATTGTCTAACTCTATTGGAAGACCCTTTCAGAAGATCCTTCTTTGGGCTGGCAAGATGATGTGTATGCTACATCTCCATCCATACTAAATCCCAGGCAGTTTATTTTGTATTAAAACTTTTGCATAGTGACTCACCTAGAGTAGCAGACAGTTTATATGTGTCAGTTATTACCTTTAGTGATGAATAAAACAACTGTTTTCTATTCTGAAAGTCAGTTTTCTGCAGGGGCTTTCACATTCATAGCCTGAAGTAATCATCAAAACAAAAGCTGCTTTAGCACTACACAGACCAAAGGCAGGAGGAAAACCTCCTCCTCCTTTGTGTTCTAGACCTCACCTCCCTGTCCTTTCCTGCTTTGAGGTTTCAGCTCTGTGTTGTTCATTTTACAGACCTGCAAAAGTAAATTACAAATAATGGTAATTTGACTATTTGGGGTATCTAACCAAATTAATTAAAACAAACTATTAGAAAAGTTAAATTATGAAATAAGGAAATAGAAGCAAAAGGTAGATTATCTATTTTACATATATTTCCTCAAATTAATAACTGAATACCTGAGGTTGCAATAGTCATGCTTTTAACTGGGAGAAAATAAGTTTGATATGGGGTAGGAATGCAGATTATGAAGTATAGCAAAGACACAATAAATAAATTGTATTTTCAAGTGAGATGATCCAAAGATAAGGGGGAAAGAACATGAGAAAAGGAAAAGAAGAGAAAATGGAAACAAAAGGAATTCAAAAGAATAATGGGGGAAATCCACCAAAGACTAACTTGAAGAGTTGATAGAAATTATGACTATTTTTCTATTTCTCAGTCCTTTGCTGTTCTCCCTGTATCCTAATTCTACCCCTAATGCTCTTAGCACACAGTTTACCTACCCCTTTCATTGGACATAACCCAAATAACCTGTTTTGCCATTCACCTTTTCACTCCATCTCAGAACTTCAATCCTGCCAAAACAAACTACGCCCTGCCCTTGTGCTAAAACTAACTCAGTTCTCCAGCTCCTTCCTACTTCCCCCTGCTGAAAACACACTCAGGACTGCAGGTGTGTCTCTTAATCACATACAAAAATCACAGGTTTGGAGAAGGCTCTTATTCTCAACCTGCAGTCCCAGAAAGCCAATTCCCAACTTCACAACCAATCTCTTCCTTCTCACTCCCATCTCACCAGGCCAAACCCTTACTCCCCACTACAAGCAGTGGGAACGAAAAAGCAGAACAAAAAAGCCAGCACATTATTTAGCCAAAACTGCTAAATCTTGATCCAAGCACAACTGTATAGCTCTTTGATGAAGTTGCAGTTCCTGTATAAGAATGGCAAAACCAAAAAGAAATTATTATTCTCTAAGGCAGTAAGAATATTTTCTGCTACCTCATCATGCTTCACTTCAGTTCCTGGGGATAGCAGCGTCTTCCTGCAGTAATTTTGATTCAAGGACCATTACCTTACACAAGCTGTAGTGTTGTCACAGGCATTGAAACATTTAGTAATTTCACAGAATCCACAAAATTCTTCAGGACATTAACTATCACTAAGTTTTAAAAGATCATCTAGTACCAGAAATGCCTACTATGTTACTCATGTGGTGGCCCTAGGAACTAAATTAGCAAAAGAAACCTAAAAGACAAAGACCAAAGCCAAGTAAAAAAACCCCAAACCATAACGGGAGACAAATTTTTTAAAAGTTAAAATGCAGATTTAATACCATACCGTAATATAAATTTGAACACATCCCATATAAAAACAGCACTGGTTGTAACAAGACACTGGGATACTTTTGCATGACCCCACTTCCTGTTAGTGGTTTAAAACTTCCCCCTCACCCCCCGAATTTTCATTCGGTATTTCAAAGCAGCATCTGGGTGAAATATGCTTTAAATACAGTGATTTATTTATTGCCTGCAACAATACTTGGCAATAGGAATATGCATGCAACAACCCCAGACAACACTTGCAAAGACACTGAGAAAAGCAAGCCCTCCTAAAAGACAATTCGTCTGCTGAGCGAGCGGGCAGGCAGCAACACGCATTTTGAATGACATGTCTAAGTTTCAACAGCAGCTTGCAGGAAACATTTACATTTGAAAAATCCCTACTTTGACCTCTTTTTCCCCAGTTTGCTTGCTGGCAGATAGGAGTACATGACAAATGAACCTAATTGAAGTAGGCTGGATGCCAGATTGCCTGTTAAAAAAGAGCACCTGATCGTGCTTTAGGTGAGAGGTCAGTGACACTGAACACCAGCAGGTGTAATAACAACCGCAGGCTTTCTGTAAAGGAAATGCAAACAAGAATTCAGCCCCGGGATATTCAGGACAGAGCTGACCTGCTCAGGGCCCGTGTGACTGGCAGCCAGGGCTGCACTCACCATTGGTGATGCTTTGTCAAAGCTGTATCGTGACATGGCTTTGAGCAGTGTGTCATAAAAGATGGAGTCTCGAGCGAAAATCATAATGCAACATAAAACTGGGCACTGAAGAAGAAAGCAGTTTTTCTACTATTAAAAAAGCCCCCAAAGACACAGAATAAATCATTCTGATTCTCAGCACTTGTTTTCACCTTGCCACAAAGCCTTTATCTGTCATCATTTAAAAACTACACTGTTGGAACTACCTGACCATCAGTCTTGGAAACATTTGACAAGAGACTAATTTGTTCTTGCAAACTCTGCATGCTCTACCCACCACTTCTGGGAAGAATGTAGAAAAACAATATGTAAATAACATTTTAAACCAGTGTTAGTCCATCTTATTAAATTACA
This sequence comes from Corvus hawaiiensis, assembly GCF_020740725.1. NCBI lineage: Eukaryota > Metazoa > Chordata > Aves > Passeriformes > Corvidae > Corvus > Corvus hawaiiensis. Next base: position 16,054,293 of record NC_063223.1, on the reverse strand, counting down.
TTAATTTGTCAAACACCTATCCTGCCGATTTGGAGGTTTTATATTCCAACTATTGCTTTTAATCAAAGGAAAAGTGATTGGCTGATAAACAATATTTTTCTTATACTGAAGCTTGCTAAAATTGCATTATAAGACCAATGTCAAGGCACACAATTTGGACCAACCACAGTGTAGTCTTGAAACAAAGCCAATAACCAGTGCAGCTTTCATAGATTTGGGAGCTTTATTTTCTAGAAGACCACCCCCACACTTGATTTCTGGAATATTTGCATCCTTTTTGATTTTAGATTTATTTATTCCATGTTGGTTTAGAATCTGGCAATGGATCCCTCTCTGTTTCAAAAATTCCATCATGATATTAAAAAAATGTAGAGTTCTTAGGCAACGGGATAAATGCTTTAATTGGTGTTTGCAGGATCCTAGTAAAAGCCATCTGTGTCATATGTATATCTACATTTGATCTCACACAATAAAATTAAGGAAAAAAAGAAACAACTGGGATTAGCAATTAGCTAACTGGTCTCTGAATGATGGTCTGTGCTAGATCCTGTTTGGTGAGACTGATGATTTGATTATCCTTCACATAAAAATATTTGTGCTAAAATTCATTCTTAATAAATTTTTTCTTCAGATTATGTTCCATCAGGCAACTCAAGTGAGGCTACTTATTAAAAAGACACATTGATAAGACTTTTCTATCATACTCAGAGTAGAATACAGCAAATGTGTGTGATATTTAGATTTTGGTCATTGCATTCTGATTGATACTGCAAAGAGAGTCAAAATCATGAAAATGAGAACAGCATAGCTGACATTCTCTCCAAAAGTTCTGGTGTGAAATCTTGTCCTCAAAAAGTCAGCAGGACAATGACAGAGTTTACTGACATCAATGTGTTGCTGCGTTGTAAATTCTCCAGGATGGTGGAAGCTTCATGTGCTACATTCTTCTTCTTCAACAAACATGTATTTGGCACTTAATAAATAAAATATGATGAAACCATGAGAAAACAAAGATTTCTAAACCCAGTATAATAGTTTCAGGAAAAGAAAAAAAATTGGAACACCCACTGTCATTACTTCTGAAGTAAAAACAGTCTGTGGCTTTCAGATCTTCCAGCTGGTCAAGTCTGTTTCTGAGCAGCTTTTATGTAAAAAATCATGTACCACCACACCCTGCAGGGCTGTTGCACCATACTCCAAACTCATGGTGCAGTTGATTATTAATGAATTTTTCAAAATATAGAAGGCATACACAAATGAAAAATATGTAACCACTTACATGTGGAAAGAGCTTTTTTTCTGAAAATAAAAATGCAGTTTCATAAGGTGCTTAGCAATTCTTCCTTTAGAGAAGTTCATATTCTAAGACAATTTAGCAGCCCTTACATGCATCGGATCACATAAAACCATGAATCTGAATGCACAAAGACAGCATTTGAAATATTTCTAACATCAGTTATTAACTGAAGTTTGCCTTATGGGTGCTAAGCAGATACTCAGCTTTGTCCCTCCACCCATTTAGGGGAGAATGTACTGATGTGTTAATCACCTGCTGGGTGGTGGTGGGGAATCTATCCTTTGATCAAAGGGAGACATACTGGTTTTACTTTACATCCTGTCTCTCTCACTCTCAACTGGCCCATAGCTGGAGGGATTCATTTCAGGATTTTTCTTTATTCCAAGTATTCTGTTCCTTGCTGCATACCACCACTCAAGACATCAGGGCTAAAACCAAACACTCTTTGTGGTACACCCATATGACAGACTTCAAAATGGAAACAATATTTAAATTAAACCTGTAAGATCAAGTTTGCTGAAACCCTGCAATGCATGAAGCTTTTGAACACTTCAGCATCAGATCAAAGTTTGACGGACAGACTCGAGGAGAGAATCAGTACATTTAAACCTATCAATCCTCAAGGAAAAACAGAGCACATTCGTAAAAGTAGAGTTGACAGTATTCATTTTGTCTTGGTGCTAACAGCAGTCAAATAAAGCCAGAGCTCATGTTTTTTTCTCTGTACTGTATCTTTTTTCTGTAACTAAGGCAGGGGTTTCTCACTCAGCTTGTTTAAAGTACATTTTTGGAGCTACACTGCTTTCAAGAGGGAAAGAAAAGGTTCTGAGTTTCTTCTGATTTTTATAGTGAAGGATCATTTCCAGATAAAACTTTTCAAACTTCCTTCAAGCAGTAAGACTGTATCTGTGGAGGATTCACACACAACTTCAGTAGTTTTCATAGTAAGCCCTCTCCCACAAAACCAAAAGAAAAGGTATCCGAAGACAATTTTTGAACAAGTTGTATTCACTTCTTCTAATTAAAAATTAGAAAACTTATTAAGTAAAAGAGATAACTGGAAAAAAAAGGAATTAGCTCTCTGAGAATGGGCTCTTTTCTCACTTGCAATCAGTTGCAGGCTTTTTTGGTTGACAGGTTCAATTCTAAGAACTATTACTACTAGCAGATATTTTTGAGGATTATTCATTTTCCTTAAAATGAAGGGTCATTCTAGTTCTAAATATGCTTCCATTGATTAATTACACAGTGGAAATAGATTATAAGCCTCAAGGTAAAGAGATTTGCAACACTGCAACTGTGAAATAGCTCGTGTCAATTATAAAACAACAATACAACAGTTTCTTATTAAATTTTCTGCCACTAACTTTGGAAATAAGGCAAATTTACAAATGAAGAGTAAGATCTCTTAGAAGATTAACTGTATAAGAGATGGATTAAAAGCTGAATGTGGTTCGGTACAGAAATCTGGTGAAGAAAAGCACCTAAAATTCAAGCAGTTTAAAAAGTTTTTTTAAAAAATGTCCGACCATGCATAATTATTTTACAAATAAGTGCTGCAGGATCTACGTAAATTTCTCAACAATTTTGTCAGTCCCAGACATAGTGTAAGTTAAATAGGGTGGATAAGGAGTTATGTTTTCATTAAATCTAATCACAGATTTATATCACAGCTGCAACGTAGAGTAAGGCACACAAGAGAATTTAGAAACTTGGTAAAAAAAACTTCTTTCAGCAGCCTAGCATTGAAGAAAAGAAACCTTTATCAGTTTTTTGCCCTGCAATTAATGCAGGTAAGGATACAATATTCAATTACTTTGAAAAAACATAAAGGCAATCTTGTAGCACTTTCAGTGCAGAAGGCTTGAACACAACTCAGTTCAATCAGAATGTTGGAATCTGTTATTACTTACCCAGGTATAAATTCCTATAGGCCTACAGAACCAACCTAAGTCAGACCTAAAGCCTCTAACTGCCATAATCAAAATCACGTTAGATAACAGAATTCCTAAATCATTAAAAACTTACCTCAGTGTTTACATTCGACCCTCTCCATATTCTTAGGGCTAAAATGAATCCTCATGAAAAGCTCACAAGCAGGCCAGGTCAGCAGATGTAAAACACGACACAAAGAATGTGCCTGTGCTGCTTTGATGGCTCCAGCAAACTCAGATTTTGGCCTCAGCCACATTAGGAACAGTAGCCATTTGTAAGCTTCCAGCTTTGTTTGAGATTTATCACCTAATTTCAAGGCCCCAGAACCATGTGTGAGAAAATTAATCATATTATTACTATAACTGGCTCAGAAAAAGCTTGTTGCAAGATCTATCAAAAAATCCCAACCAAAAAAGCAGCAAGAAGAACTAGCTTTCCTAAAATGTAACACAGATTTACTCTCCAAAATTATAGCTCCACGGAAAATATCATTTATTACTGATCTCCATGCTTGCATCTGGTAGAAATATGTCTATCTGCAAAATGAACAAAGAGTTTCTGATTCTGATTAGTTCAACAAGAAAACAGCACTGGATAAATTGAAATTATTTTAATAACCTGATTACCTAAATTGGTGCTAGAGCCTTTGAAGATAAAGTGATTTCAGGAAGGGTCCTTTTGTTTTTAACTTATGGATATAATTCTCTTCCAGATGAAGCTTTTCCACTTGAAGATGTTAGTGCCACTGGCTGCTCTGCCCCTGCCATCTTATCACTGCTCCACGTGCTCTCTCATCCACACCAGGCAACCACAGCCAGGCTGCCCTGATGAGTAGCTACTCAACACTGCTTATGCTAACCTGGAGTGCAGTTGATAAGGGATTGATTTCTTCTGCTGATGGATCTGGGGGGTTACAATCTCAGCAGAAGAATAGCAGTAAGTGGGTAATGGTGGGTGGCAATACCATCCTCAGCTGGCACAGCTGCATGGCTTAGGCTGGGGACAGATTTCCTCACCCACATTCAGGTGTGCTGTGGAAGGATTTCAGTTTCTCATCCCTTTCCCCTGTAAGACCATGACCTCTTCTAATCCTCCAGTAATGCTGTTCAAACGAGTAGCATACTCCTTTTAGTCAAAAAGATCTGGTTTAAAATAAAACTAGTACATAAACTGTTTAGCTAGCTTGGCTGACTTTGGTAGAACTCAGAGCCAAGCTGAAGAAGAGCTCGTGGTCTGGCCAGCCAGATGTGCTGAAAGGCTCCAGGAGGGGACCAGTAAAATCATCATGGCTCTTCTGGAAAACAGACCTATACACATTTTCACGGGTTAACTGTCTATAAAGCAAAGATCAAAACAGAAATAAAATGAAACAGCAAGGCTCTGCCATTTTTGATATGCAGGGACTCTCCATCACAATTTAAAATAAGCAATTAGCACACGAGATTTTTTTTAACAAATGAGAATATTGTTGCCAAAACAGATGATTAGAGTGGGACAGTATAGAGAAATCAGAAATATTAACAGGCATATCTTAGCTATTTCTAATCCACTACATTAATATTTACTATTAGAGCACAAGTATACAAATAGCTACATATTGTCAAAACAATGTTCCTAAGATGCTGATTACTGAACTTAATTAAATCACATGAACAAATATTTTTCTTAGATTTCTGCATTTTTACTCTGTTGTAGAATTATTCATAAATTATCTTGTTTCAGCCACAGATTTAAGGCTCATACTCAAGACAATCACATCATTCCCAATGCCTTTACTCTGTCAGAAAAAGGAAAGGAGTATGCAAGGACACCTGCTGGAACAGCCAAATGGTTCTGTTTATTTGTTTCTTTGCAACGACACCTCCCTCAGTTCAGTTCTAGACACCACTCCCTGAAGATGTGTTTCCATTACTGAAGGTGCATGATCTGAAAATTTGCTTCAGAAACCAGAGCCAGAAGAGCAGAAAGAATAAGAGACAGCGTGGATGTGACTCCAGACTGGCTCCAGGCTTGTGGCTGGTAGGACTGGCTATCTCCGACAGCAGTCATCACCTAGCAGAGGTTTTCCTTGAGGAAACCATGAGACAAATGCAATGACAACTGGTATTTCATTGATGTTACATAGGTCAGCACAGGGAGGTTGTCTTACTTTTTTTTCTTACTTTCAAAGTGGCATTATGGCATTGTAACTAATAGAATACTAAAAATAGATACTAGGAGACTTTAATTAGGTATATATTTTTGGTACTTTGATGAACACTTTCTCTTGTATTTTTCCATAAGCTTCGCAGAGCAATTTACATAAATCTCATTTATTTAAAACTGGGGGGTTTAATCTTTTAGTATTAAATTATAAAATCTTACATTTAAAAGTTTATGTCATATAACCTTTGATTAGGTCAGGAGGTAATTCTGCTTCCAAACAAACCAGGACCTTCCAATCAGAATGCTCTGCAGGCAGTACCACATTCACATACCCTAATATTCACCAACAACTCTTCGAAACTGTTTTCAAGACAAATAAAATAATAGCAATTTCACATATTCCATGATAATTTGTAGAATTGAAATCCAACACAATGCAATTCATCATTGAATTCACATCTTTAGAGCAGATTTTTGCTACTTCTTTTCAAGATGTCAGCTTAGCTTCAGATTTTAAACAGCGAGATTATTTGATTACTTTTGCGAAATCAGCAATTAACTACTCCAGTTTACAGCAACCATAGTATTTCAAAACAAAGATGAAAGCTGTGAAAACACACACAGCCTTTTCTCACTTTTTACAGTGTTTAAAATTGCTCTGGTATGTTATTTATTTTTACTATGGAAGAGTATAAAAGAGCACGACTGATGATGATGGTAGGCCCTGTGATTGTTGTCTTCAGACTGACTACATCAAAAGCTTTCAAGTTCAGTTCATCTGCTACATTTTATTTTTTTTGTACACCTTCTGCACCTGCAATGAAAAAGCTGAGGCCAAAGTTCAGGCAGAATGGCCTGACTCTCACAGCTGAAACAGAAGTGACAGACAAAAAACTAGTGAATTTATATAATATGTTTCTACAGCTAGACATGAGGATGATTTGGTGTCTCATAAATACAATGTTTAAGATGAGATAAATGCCTGTCAAAGAACATCTAGTTCATACAAATAATTTGAGAATACATTTGTGTATATGCACAGGTGCTTTTCTACTATGAAAAGAACAATCAAAAGGAAGAAACTGCTCTGAGTGAAAACTGAACAGTACTGAAATAAATAACAGGGCTTTCATTAACTCTAACAGGCCCAGGGCTTCAACTTCCAGCCTTAACTCTCATGTCAAGTCATTGACACATTTCCAGTATATAATCAATAAAATGTAACCAAATACATACAGCTAAACAAATTCCTACTTTTAATGAAAACCCTCTGACTTCAGCAGCGAGCAATTAAAACCCAAAAATATTAGCAGTAGTAATAAAATCTTCAAGAAGAAAAGAAAGGTAACTTTTCTTTAACTAATATAAAATGTCCCAATAAAAATAAAAGCTATACATGTCTTCCATTAAGAATTAAAGTATTTTAACAAGAATAAAGACTAGTCACAAATCTGTCCATTTGCAAAACAAACATTGCTTGGGAGGTTCCTCCTTTTGTTTAGTAAAAACTAAGTTACAGTAAAACAACAACCATGCCTAAAAATTCACAAATCCAAAATGCCCTTGGGCTCCAGTCTGTGTAGCAACACCCATTTTTCTAATTAAGCATAGAGCTGGTATTCACACACTCAATGAGAAAGTTAAAATGAACACTGCAAACAGTCATGCTCCTTATTTTTCCCTTGCCTTGCATGATACTGATGCTCATTTCAAGGTTAACATGTTTTTTCCTAAACAGGCTAAACAGAATATCCAAACAAAAAGAAAAATAATTTACAAAAGTCATAACTTGAATTAATGAAAACAAAAAGCAGAACAATAGCTAATAGTTAATGTCTTTAAACATATCTTATATAGCAACATGACAAAATTTTGTTGTGCTTTGCACTGCTGTTAGCAAGAACATCTTGAGAGAGAACTGTTCACCACACCTCAGCAAAGACAAATCTAGGCACCACATTTGTTTTGTAACAGCCTTCTCCTCCTCCTCCCTGAAGCATATGAAACACATCCAATAGTTAGAAGTGAACAGCAAATATTTGCCTGAGCAATATTCTTTCATCCATGTTGCAGACAATTTCTGCTTTGAAGGAGTTTTTTGCTGAATGGCACTGATGCCTCCTGAAGAATGCCTACACAGTATCTATTAAGGCCAAATTTTAAATTTACAGACTTTATGGGCTGCTCCTAAATCCAAATTTAGCAGACTAGCTTTATGATCCTATTTTCAAAAGCACTAGACCTCAGCTGCTGCCAGGCACAGGCTTCAGTTGCTCTTTGTTTCACATGTGAAGGTAACCCTGTTCTGAGGATGTAACAGACAATAAATTTGTCCAAACACTCCTCAGCATCTTTTAAAACATTTAAAACTTCACATCTGACACAGAATGAGGTCTACAGCACTGTACAAACAAAATACTGTACAAATAGGTTTTGTGTTGAGCTCTCTTACACACACATGGACAGCTTGTGGCAAAGTCAAAACTGTTTTTCCAGTGTCTGCTGCACTTCAGTGGTTGGAACTGGAAAGGGAAAACAAGCACTTGTGTTCTACCTGCACTCCTCAGCTGTGCCACAAAACATATTTTCTGAGGGTCACATGGCTTCAGTTACCCATGACAGATTGCTATATAGGCTTAATTCTTAAAACTTATCATCACCTCATGATTTTCTTTCTTTTTTTTTTTCCTCTGTAAGGGTGAGGAGAGGGGAAAAGATCCTGTTTCTAACAAGACTTGAGCACTGCAGCTACATTTGCTACCAAATGGGCTGGCCAGTGAGATTTCCCTGAACACCTTGTCTGTTCCTTAATGAGTAACCAGCTCTCTATAACCTTACAACACTTTCTCATCCTGCCACTCTGCATCTCCACCAGCATTTCCTGTCACTCCTGTGTAGTAGTTGAGCACCAAAGTGGTAAAGTTTAAAGGGAGTTCACTTAATAATTAGAGGACCAGCCTGCACTATCTTTACTGAGGCAGAGTCCCACCTCATGGCCTCTGGAAAAGCTCTGATTGCATAAATCAATCATAACAATTAGTCTTGGAACAAAGCAAATTCAGAAGCTACATGTTTCGGTATACCGGCACTTTCTGTTTTGTAGGAAAAAAATCCTCTTAAAGAAAAATCAACTCCAATTCAAAAGCATATAATCTATTTTACACTGCTCTAATAAATGCTAAATAAATATTCCCTAAGTCTCTTGCCAGCCAGCTTTCAAAATCATTGTACTCTTTGTGCACAAATTTTCTAAAACCAAATCAAATGTGGTTTTGAGACTCTAAAAGGGAAAAAATATGCTTTGGTTCATAAACATGTTCCATGTTGCAATGGAAATGCATTATAGTTTAAATAATTTAAACTGTAAAACTACAAATTATGGCAAATATAAAAAGTATAAAACAGTAAGGTGAAGTTTTTTAATAGAAACCCACATTCTTTCAGTTGAAATACTTTAAAAATTAAATTGTTTCTATTCTATTTTCCTCTCCAACATAAAATATATTCCTCATGTTCATTCTCATTGGGTGTCTTGTTTTCTTCACGTTCACAACGAGTTTTTGATAGATGTGTGCAGTAACAAAACAAATACATAGAAGCTTTTCAAAGTAAGATAGATATACACCCAATTTAATTACATTAATGTTGTGTTTTAATATACACTCAGTTGACTGAGAGATTTGATTTCTCTCAACCATACTACTTGTTATGAAAATAGGAGAGAGTGTGAGAGGAAGAATGGTAAAATGCCAAAAGCAATATAACGTGTGGAAGCTTTAATAAGACATTAATCTTTACTTATGTGAGTAGATTTTTCTCCTCTGAACAGGCCCATTGTGGTAAATGAAATTGTTCCTGTAAGAAGTAGCAAGCAACATTTTCTACCAGCAACCCACCAAAGCCCGGTGTCCTCAGCAGTGTTGAGACCATGGTGATCTTGAGCTACAAATTACCCACAGCTCCAAAGGCCAGCCCCAAACAAGTGGATATGCACAAACCAGTACCTGACACATGATGACAATACAGTAGTTACTCATAATTTAAGAGACAAACAATATAAGCTGCACTTTGTATTCTTGAATATCACAAGGAAATTATTGTATGGATGTTACTCCATCATAATATTTCAGGCAAAGAGCATGTATTGCACAGAGAGATTACACTTTCCTTATTAAACATCTGCTGCTTATTTTAAAATTTCACTAAAACATTTCAACTTAAGAGGTAGTCTCATGTATTTCCATGCATATCAAATTCTGTTTGAGTGAAACTGCATGCTCAATCCGTGGCAAAATTTCTTAAGTATCAAACTTTCATACACATTCTGCAAAGATATTACAGTGCTCCTACAGGGACTTTAGAGATGATAAAGCAAATTAATACTAGTTTAAAGAACTTACCTACTGAAGAAAAGAAAATTGTTTAAACAGATACAAATAGATGTCTTTCAAAGTTTTGCACCCACCTACACCTTTAGCCACAATAAGTTATGAAAAAACTAAACCACTACACCATTAAACCTCTAGACAAAGTTTCTCATTTTTCACTGCATATAAGAAAACATCCTTACAGCATTCACAAACACACTTGTCAAGAAACACACAGCTCCATGCAGTGTATAAAAAGAACCACACCAATTAGACTGAAACTTGAAAAAGAGAGAAAAGAGAGTTTCTCACCCCTCAAAACAAAACTGGAACTTTGGTTTATAGGAACGGCTATGCCCATATACCCTCCTCATCATCCTGGGTGCCAGGCATTAGGAGATGCACAGAGAAGGTGTTGGCATTGGAATGAAAGAAAGAGAGGTTAGTTACACTGGTGCATATAAAATACAATTTTCTTGGCTGTTAAAAACATGACTTTTTTTTTTTAATATAAGCCAGTGAAAACAACTGAACAAGCTTGTGTTACATATACAAGAATCTGCATCTATAGCAACCAAAAAAACAACAACAGTGACATAGAAGTTTTTCCCTCCCAGTTCAAACAGTGCGTAGGAAGATGATTAAAAGATTTAATATTAAAAGATTATCTATTTTTTAATTGCACGCAATTCATACCAACATTAACAGCAAAGAAAAGATCAAAGCTTTTAAGTAAGCAAAAAAATTAATCAAATTGTCTTACATTCTGTTACAAGATACAAAACTGCTGAATAACCAAAAAATCTATCATTAGCAAAGTACACTTTTCCAGCATGCTACCAATTAAATTTATCTTTTCAACAAATGTTGAATGCACATTTTTGAATAGTACTAAGTAGTTATTCCCCTTTTTTCCAGTTTTGAAATTAGGTTTATTAATTTATTTAGAGTTTTAGTGATAAATAACATTCATGACAAATACAAAAATTCATAACAATTTCTTGAATTTGTTTTAAAAAGGGATTAATTTATGGCAGATAAGCTGAAAGTGGAAAGCGTTCACATGTGTTATAAACTTGAAGTTAATAATAAAAATAAACTTTAATTTTAGTAAAATAAAAACAAAATAAGAAACATGAACTAAACCAGGAGATTGAAATGTTGTTCCCCAGATGCATTAACTAAAACTGAAATTTTACAATGACTCTTTATCTATACACACAGAAATGTGCATGTGCACAGCTGTCTCTATACATAGTTCTACTGTGCCCAATGATGTGACACAGCTTCTAGAACACAGAGGTGCACAGCACAGTGTTTGTCATTTAACTCAGCATTTCAAAATCAAATAAAATCATATCATTTTAGATATCTTTAAATTCACCCGTTAATATTTTGGAAACGTAAAAAAAATACATTCTATAATTTCAAAACCTTGAAAGTTAGCTGGTGTAACATGTTGCTGGCACTTAATTAAATCTAAAAACTAAATAAAATGAATGGTAATTAATTATGATTGAAATGGACAGGAATTTTAGCCTGAAAATATACACTGCCAGTATCACTACTGTTCCTAACCCATTCTTGGAATAAAAAAGAGCTCCCAGATGTCAACTGTTATTAAAAACCAGATGTTAAGATAGATGCCTTGCATGTTGCTGAATTAAGTAAAGAAATCTGACAGTCCACTATAAACTTAGCTATCACTTAACACAGGAGAAATGTGGGTAAATTTTTTAAAGTTGACTTGGAACACATCTGAGTTATAAGATCTGCACAAATACACCACAAAGCAAAGACACAGTAAGGCCTGAATATCCTTATTTATTTTTGAAACAAAGGGACAGGTTCTGTAAAACTTCCAATAAGCTGGGTTTCCCTCTGTGAAAACACAAGCTATTCCCTCTGAATTCTGCAGGAGCCACTCTTGGTCAGGCCCACTAGCCCTAATTGAACTGACTTTCAAGTTGACAAGACTTTTACCAGAGTAAAGGCTGAAGAAAAGATGAAGGATTTCTTTTCCGCTGAGTAGTTTGATCCTATTTCACCAACAGAATGCATTAGGTTAATCTTTGGTGATATCCTTAAAAATAGCAAGAAATCAACAAAATGGACAACTCAATAGGTTTCCAGGTGACTCCTCCCCTAACTACACACAGCTGCTTTGCTGTTTAAAGCATTGCAATCCTTCAAACAGGCAGATGGTCATTTTTACTTCAATTATTTGTGCAATCTCCTTTTGGCAGAATTCTAGAAGAGTTGAAAAATCAAATATTGTCAAATATTTGTAAAAAGTTTTATGGGAAATTAAAGACTATACAGTTTGACACTGATCCTGATATACAATAAGCAAAAAATTAAAAGCTGGAGCTCAGTTAATGTCAATCAACATGGCTTTATTGAGTATCAGTCCTGTCAAAATAACTTTGTATCTTTTCCAATTACATAGAGACTCTTTTTGATAAGGTAAGTGCTTTGAAATAATATGCTGAGATTTCTGTAAGGCATTTGATTATGTGCCACATGACACAGTGTCAGAAAAATTATCTCTACACAGAATGAATGTTTGCTGGAGAAGGAAGGAGATCCACAGATCTCTTTCTCATCCCAAACTTGTTCCATATTCCCATGATCTGAAAGAAAAGCCTGAAAAGTCTTCTTGGAAAAGTGAACAGATTTGGAATTATCTGAATAAATATTATCAGACACACACATATGCCTGAAATCATGAATCCACTTTCATAATAGGAAAACATTTAGGGCAGGCTCAGAAGAAAGGGAACTGCTTCTGAAATCAATGACATCAAAAAGGTCTTTACAGGTCATGGTGGAAACGAACACGTGGTACAATGTTGGATTTACCAAGACAAATACAGACAGAGAAAGAAAACTCAGAACATTTGCTGTATCTCTATATGGCAGCATTGGACCATTAAGAGAATTACACATCTGGTGCTCACGTCACACTCTTGTGAATATTTGAAAGACTGTAACCAGATCAGGAAACAGCTAGAAAATTATTGAAAAATAAACTTGGCAGTGAGAAACAAGAGACTCAACCTAACTGATCCCTCAGAAAACACTAAAAGATTTTCTGATCATTATTAACTAACATAGAGAAAAGGAGACAGCTCTTTTCTCTAGCAAAGAAAAAATCTAGATAGAGATTTAGAGGATGTAGTTACACTCCAAATACAGGACACACTTTTCAGTAACTCATTGTTTCTGGATGATTTGAAGACTTCATATCAAGTCTTAGACACTCTCTAAAAGATACAGTTAATTATATTCAAAATAATTTTTAAAAATTATAGATTTGATGAAGAAATTATTCAGAGGTCCAGATTGTGATCACAGTCCACTTAACCTTCAACAGCTGCAATTAATAAAAATCCTCTTCCATCATTTTTTCCTCACACCTGTTTCAATGAGAATGTGTGTGCCATGATCTACCTTACCCAGTACACAAAAAATTTATTACATATTTTCCAATTTTTTTGATTAGAATGTTCATAAAATTAAGCACAGTGATCTGTTTTGACATAAAATTGAATAAAAAATAATAAAAAAACCCAACAAACAAACAATACCATCACTGGATTTCAAACTGTTAGTACTAAGAGCAATCTCAAAACCAGTCTCAACTGGTGTAAATCTTAACATACAGTTACAAATTTTTCTGTATGGATAGCAACAAGTATCCAAAAGCACTGGATAAACAGCACATAAGAACCAGGACTGTGATTTTGATAGGTTTCATGAATGAAGTATTGTATCAAGAAGCTAAGATTTAGTGCCTCAGTGCAAACAGATAATAGAGAGAATACAGAATTCTTCACTGAAGTTCTGAGACAAATGATGTTCACTACTTATTTTTGCATTCTTGACACACAGTGAAGCAAAATGAAAGCTCCAGTTATGCCTTATCATTTATTAATATTGGAACAGAGGATGCCAGAAGTATGCTTAGTTTTTCGTATCAGTGTGTATCCTACAGAATCATTAATCTATGGCTCTTTCAAACAATAAACTACAATCAAGCAATTTTTCATTAATGTTTATGTTCATTAACTGCTTTTTAAACTTGGATCTATCATTGCTTTATAGGGTCAAGAACAGCAATTCAATGACAAAAACCGCAAAGCAAAATCTCAGTTACTGACAAGTGAAACAGGAAAAACAAAATTCAAGAGGTGCCATTTGAATTGAGAAATTAGTACACACACTTGTTATAAAATTGTTATCAATCAGAGTGTTTAGAACATTGAATGCCTTGAATATTTAGGACTGACATCCAAGTATCGAATTTGGGCCTGTATTTTTAGTACAGTGGAATAATCTCAAATACTACCAAGGCCTTTTTTACAAAGGCTATTAATAGATTATAAATTCATTGATTTTATTTCATCCTTTTGCTAGTCCTTTTTTTTTATTTCTGGGGGGTTTTTTTTCTGTTTTTCTGGTTTTTTTTTTTTTTATTTCTGTTTTCTATTTCTGTTTATTTATTGCTGCTATTTACCATATTTGCTTACTACCTTAAAAAGAAGTATCTGCTGTCAATAAATACGATTTACTGCTCTGATCCAATCACCACAAAACCTCAAATACAGCTTCAAAGTATACTGCAAAATGAGGAGCTTAAAGATCAGTGCTTGCAAAACACTACACACAGATATAGAAGGCTTGTATAGAGACATTTTCAATTTTGTTATTGGCATGTATCTCAATGCAAGCTTTGCAGGAACACTTCTCAGCCATCAATTCTCTAAGGTTCACCAGTGTCAGCAGCAAATTTGACAGCAGCAGCCTTCAGATAACAGGGGCTACCTTACACAGCAGGTTAGAAACAAAGGAGCACTCTAATCAGGGTCTACACAATTAGGTCTATCTACAAAATTTTAATAATCAGATGCCAGAAATTATCAGCCTATTCAGAACCACTCTGCATGTAGCATATTCTTGATTACTGGTGAACACGGAGTAGCTGTAGGAGGTCCTATTTAGCAGTGTGTTCCAACAGCAACAGATCTACAGCCATTACAATGGTTCTGAGAGTCTCCTCTGTACAATACACCTGTCTTGGGGAGTATTCTGAATTAATTTCACCCAAAACTGAATTCCCTTTAGCAATTTCACAGTGCTGGTGGACCTCCTGGAATGCATCTTTCATTTAAGTTGAATCAAAGAGGAACTTGGGGTGCCCAATCCAGCACCACATCTGGATATAAACCACAGTGCAAGAAGTGGGAATGAGCAGGAGGATTTGATTCAACTCTGCCTTCTTGATCAGAACTAAAATCCCAGTGTAGGTGCACTCAAAGACTACAAAACTCTGGATTACTCTCTGGCCACCTCATAAAAATATATGTACAAAACCTGGTTACAGCACAATCCCCCACACTTTTGTGGCATGCAAGTACCTTTATAAAACCCACTCTTAAAAAACAAAAAAGGTCCTAATCTCCTTTTAGCCAAAAGCTTTCACAACACAGGCAACATGAAAAACTTGATGAGTTAACCTTTTCTGGTACCCTTCCCACAATAGGAGACCCTTCCTGACAAGGCTCATCACATTTCCCTTCATGTGCTGCATGCTAAGAAATGATGTCTTAACTTGGGTTAAATAAATCTAGCGATAACCTGCTCATCTCTGCAACTAACTTTCTGATGACTGATTTATGCTGCTCTCCTTATTATCCATGGCTACTAATGGGTCATTAAATGTCTAACTGCTGGCTCTGAACTCTGAAACTTTCCTACTTACAGCAAATGCTTACATTTACAAGTATTAATTTCCCCTTTTTACAACGAAATCTACCTGCTAAGAAATTATATTTCTTTGAAATCAAGAACTTAGTCTAAAAATCAGAATCTTTCAGAGCTTAGAGAGACTTTTACCTGCTGCTCAGTTTCTAGGAGCAAACATAGCTGAGGACTAATCACACGACCTCTCCATGCACAGAACAATTGACTACAGAATAGTTTTGTGCATGAATGATTTGAAGAACTGAGCCTGTAGCTAAAAAGTGGAAAGACTAGCAGTGGATTCATTTAAGTGTTTGGTGCATAGAGCTTTAAAAGGTCTTTATTTTATGTTTCATTTGTATATTCAAAAAGCTGAATAAATCTTAAAAATTGCTTCAGCAATATATATTTATGTCAGAGGTCTATTTTCAAAGTTATCCATAACAGAAGGGGTCACAAGCGACCATGCATCACCCAACTATGAAAATGGCCTTAAAGCCCATCTCACCATTTGTTCTATTTGTGTATAGTTGGTTTAAAATCAATCACAAATACTGCCCAAGTGGGAAAGTGAAAGGTTGTTTCTGACCACTGACTTTACAGCACCCAGACTAGCATTAACATGAATAAGATGTTTCACCAGATACTCATGCATTCTGAAGTTTTATCACTAGATGAAGCAGAAACTCAATGCTTCTTACAAGAAGTGGTCCGTGAAATCAGATTTGCAATGCAAAAATTTATGGTGCCCTTTGTAGTGAAAGCCTGTGACATGTTATCTCACTTAAGTAACCAGTGCCAGATATGCAACTTTTGTTATCAAGTTACTGTCTCCCAGAAATGCATTTTTGGCTCTCTCAGTTGGTCTAAAGACCTATTTTAGACTATGATGGTGGCAGATAATTTTTCTACTAAGAAATACAAGATAAATGTAAACCTCTATATAAGTGTTGTATATTATAACACACACATTCAGGGGAAGTGAGGGGGAGAGATTTCTATAGCTAAACATGATCTCAAAAAATTTTTCCATATGTGGAAAAGACTGGAAAGCTAACATATAAATATAGATATATATAAATATACACAGTGCTCAGTGTGTATACATTTATATCACATTCACTAAACCTCAAAATATAAAATAAATTCATTTTTGTAAGCAAAGGAGAGGTATAACTTTTCAATGTACAAAATCCATCTCCTGGAGTATCAAAGAATGCTAAACCTGTTTCCTACTTCTTGTTTTTATTACAGCTTCAGTTCAGCTGGCCTTTTAGTAAATGAAAAATTTAATATCATTAAAAGATGTTTGAAAAGTAACCTGGCTACAATATAATTGCAATTAAGAGGCAGGAATAACAAAAGCATTAACAAATATTCCAAATTCCTATTGGTTTTACTTTCAAGAGAGAAATGTTGAGTAGCTCAAAATGTTTCTAACTGCAAAACGGCAGCAAACCAAAATCAAGAACTAGAGTATTCCTGAAAGATAAATTCAGATTCAGAGAGACTCTTCCAAATTTCAAGGTTCTTTCTTTTCTTCCATCACAAGTACTATGTAACTCACAGTGACCCTTAGGTTTGAAGCCAAACCTCAGAATGTGGGCAAGCCTCTGTAGAAGACTATTTCAGTTTTCTTTTTAGGTTAAAGTAGACAGGAATACCTAGATAGATGTCAGAGGCAAGCAAAATTCTCTGTATCTACTGAAATAAGCACATGACAGCACTCACTGAGTTTTGGGAAATGCTTAAGACAGGAATTACACCCTCATTAGAAGAGAAGTATTTGCCATTCAGTAGCTGTTTATACTAAACAATATAGCTGTGATAACTGCGTACAATTTAATTGGAAAACTGATATTTTAAAGGTGACCGTGATCCAAATAGGATTTTACAGCATTCAGTTCAACAAGTCTGAACAACGTGTGATATGAATCACAAGTTCTTTGTTCCAGAAGAATCATATGTGTAGCAAAGATGCAGAATTAGAGGAAAGATTAAAAATTTGAAAGCATTTATATGACTAATTTGCACTGCACTTCTGAGTTCCCAAAACACTAATTCAGCACAATACTAGTTATTTACAGTGGATATGTCTGGGATTGTTTATACTGAATGTACTGACAGGCAAACCTTGCCCTGCCCAAATTCCTAAATTAAATAAATCCATGTGACTCCAATGAGCTTAGTGCAGGCTCAGCTCGGTGCTAATGCAATTGCGTGCTGCCCTGAAGCTTGAGGCACCAGCAGAACAAGTTCACATCCATTTGGGGAACAGACAAGAGCAAGCTCACACCTGCCCAAAAACACTGCCCAAAAACATAGAGGGTAAAGAAACATGCAGAATATAAAACAAAATCTGGGTCAGGGAGGAAGGCAATAATTCCAATTTACTGCTTTAGGCAGCTATATCATATCACTTTTTTATAAATGACAATGTCACTGGTTTTCCCCTTGGTTTTTTTTTTTCTTCCTTCCTGAACAACCGAAAAACAAAGTTTCAATGATGCAGAAAACTCCCAAACAAGGTATTTCAGTTTTCCAGGTACTAAACTTCTGCTCTGACTGAACTATCTACTCACAGTCTAAAGAAATTTGAATAATCTTATGCTTTTCAAATAACCATGGTTATTATTTGCATTAGCTAAAATAATCTGGTTTGGTTTATGTTTGTATGGCTTTAAAGTTGTGTTGTTTGGTTTTGTGTTGGTTTGTTTTTTTGTTTTTTTGGTTTTTTTTAATCTCAGTTTCAATATTCCTGAGGCCTGTTCAGGAGTTTGAGGTTGGCAATTTTCCAGCGTGGCCACAGAATAGAAAGCATTATGCTAACAGCCAGGACTGCCAAAATACACAAAGCAGCATGCTCTCCCTTTCCCTGAAATTACACATGGATCAATACAGTGATTTGTAGATCAGGATGCAGACACTAAAATAATAATCATTGTTTGACTGTCCTGTGGTTCTGATTTCCAAGTCATCCACCTCAAACAAAATCCCATCTGACCTGTTCAGAGTTTTTCACATATCGTCTTTCAGCAACTCCAAGGATATTTAGCAGTTCCAGCTGATGAATAAAGACCTGTTGCCAAGACCAGTCACCACTTTACAAATCAATAAACACTTTTTTTTCAGAGCACATGGTCTTCTTCAAAAAGTTAGTTTTTAGTGGCATAGCCTACTTGGCAACAGCCAGTTTGTTGTCAAGTTTCACGCATGGCTGCATGTGATTTCTTTTCTCAGATGCTGGAGTTTACCAGCACGCTTTTAAAAAGCCTGTTTACAATGACACACATTTAACAGTAAGACAGCTACAGGCTCGTTCCAAAACAGTTGGCTTTGTGACTGGAGAGTGGCAGGAAGGGAAGCTTCAGGGATATACCCTGCCCCATCACTGTCCTGATAAGGAGGACTTTTCCTTTAGATAAGAGGATAGTTCAGAAACCTTGAACTACTTTTTAGGCCTCCTTGCTGAGATCTCAGAGGAACAGAAAACTTTTTGGTGAGTTTGTAACAAATTACTTCTAAACACTGAATCTTGTAGAAGGGCCATCAGAAATGTTTTAAGTGGGAAAAGAAATCTCTATGTAGCCAGACGGGATTAAAAGATGTAAAAGGACATCATTTTACATGCTGAGGCACCATGTGACATTCCATCCCAAATTACAGGTTCTAAGAATAGGGCCAACTTTTTGGAAAGCAGCCAGCTCCTAAGGCATGCCCTATGATACTCACATTTTTCTAAAAATCAGATTCTTTTCTATGAGCACATAATCTCTCATAAAACAAAATTAAAATATATTTGTAGCCCTGGTGACCACAGAGTAAAGCATTCACCTTTGAATCCACTACAGCTCAGGTATTCAGGAAACTTCTAGGAGATTAAGAACACTGTACATTTTATTTCTTTAAAGATCTCCAGTACTATGGGAATTAAGAAGATTTGATAGTTGTTATAATCATCAGAACTGGCAATAAAATCTAAAGTAAGAAAATTCTTTGTATGTTATACCTCCAGTCTTCCACTGTGTTAATGCAGAATCAAGTTCTTCCCTATGACCTCTCAAATAACCTAACTCCCTATTAAGAATGCCATCAGACTAACTTAAGCATATCTGAGATATATGCATGTCGGATACCTACACTTCTTTTTTCATGTAGAGATGCTGCTTTTAATTTTAATAATCATTTACAGTTTTTTACTAAGTAGTCCAGAAGTGGAATCTTGAACTTAGAACCTTCAACCACATCTTAATGTTCTCAGGAAGTTGAAGAAGTCCTGGGTAATAATCAAAGACTACTATTCATTATGTGGAGACCAACCTGGAGTTAGAGACTGGTCATTTGTGCCAGTAAATTGAGGACTTTCAGCAGGGAGTGAAAAATGCCCACAGAAATGAACAGTAGGTGAATATGAGTGACTAGAGCCCAAAACTCAGGACGGGAAACAAACAGGGAGTAACTGAGAGGATCCTGAGATTAGAAAACCAAAGAGAATGAGACATCACAAATTGACCAGAATTGTGGTCAGCAGGACAGAATTCTCTGTTGGCTGGTAACTCACAGGCCTGCTCCCATACTGAAAGGAGGGAACTGACAGAAGGAGGGCTGCTCAGTGAGGCAGCTGTGGCAGGGAATACAAGTGTGCTGATTCCTAACAACTTGCAACAGCATCAGCAATTTTATTCAAGAGCACACAGTCACTGGTGTGACACAAGCAGGCACTTCCTTCAAAACATTCTCCATAAAAGGGAGAAAACTGAAAGATGATGCGGGCAACTGAGGCCAAGAGAAAAAAGTTTTAAGGAAAAACAGTAAGGATGTAGAGATGAGAAATAAGAGAGGCAGGGAGCTGGACAGTAGGGTTTGGAAGGAAGTCTATGCTGTGGGGCAGGATAGCTGCTAGATCTGGAAGTTCAAATTTATTTAGCCATGGGGTTCTTTTGTTCTAGATAGCTCTTGGATGCAACAATCCAGATTAGATTACTGTAATGCACTCTACAAGGGGCCACATACTACAACTCCTTGGAAACTGAAGCTAGAGCAAAATGCTTATTAAGCTCATTTTCATGCTAGGAGTATTACACCTGCACTTCAGGATACACATGGACTGCCAAAATGTTTCCAGGTGGAAATTCAGAAAGATTGCCAACTCTCAAGCCAAAAGTGAAGAGAATAAATTTAAGTTTTTGTGCAAAGCTGAAAAATTATCTTTTTTTCATGTTTTTTTAAAGACTAGTAAAAATGGTTAATATATGTTATTCACATGGCAGCACTCAATCCCTAGAAATTTATTTATATCAAATAAAAATCAGATGCACCAACATAACAAGGGATCACATCATGACCAGCTGTTACAAGACCATATATGGGCAGATGAGAGTTAGAATCTTCCTCTTGTTTGTGAAGTTTCCTTACAACTTCACCAGAGTTACGTCCAGACAAGGATATGCCATGGCAAAAAAAAGGTCACCTATCTAAGCCTCTCCCTAAAGAGCAAAAAAAAGCAGGAATAAAGGCAAGAAGTGGCTGGAAATTTGGCTTTGCTCCCTAGCAGCAGCCAGAAGACCTAAACACATCCGTTGTGTCTGAAAAAAGGTGCTGAACTAGTTCCTTCAAGAGAAGGCAGAGATCCTATCCTTCACTACACATAGAGCCATTCTGCCACATGTTGCCCATGGCAGGATAGGAGATCAAATAAGAGATATAACAAAAACATTATCATTAAAAATGTCAATATCTGAACAGGACAGCTTCTCATAAAAACTATGCGTATTCAAGCAAGATGTCTGTCTTCCAAGGTCTTCCAAGAACTTGGTGCTACACCTTTCTTTTTACAAAGGGCACAGAAATGTCTTACTCTTTGTTACAAACATGTACGCCAGTGCCCACACTTTATGTATGCCAGTACATACTTTTACAGACATATACAATAGCAGACATTATTTCTCCACATAAATGTAGCATGTAGATTAGAAAATCCAGTATTATCTACAGAAATGAGAAATGTTACAAGAAGTTGGGAGAAAACTTTCAAAATCCCTCCCTAGCATTCACCAAATTAAACAGTATTTATGTTACAATATGCACAACTTCATCTCCTTACAAAATTAAAAATGCCCTCTGATGATTTGCAAGTTTACTATTTTCTGTGCTTTAAAAACACATGTTGGATTATAGCCACATATCTGGAATCTGTGTGTAATATTGAATGGAAATGCAGGTTTCTACGGCACACAGCAATCAAATTGCTGCACAAACAAATGCTGTAAAGAGCAGTAAATAACAACACAAAAAGGAAAGAAAAAATTAAAATCCATGGTTGAAAAGTGTAAGATAAAGCAATGCCTAGAGTTCACTCATGATTCTCCTCGACTGTGCTGTTCTCAAAGATTATTTCAGCAAGAACTCAAAGAATATTTCACCAAGATTTTGCTATGAATCTCCTATTTGCTTCCTTTACAAGTAAACATATGCTGGGCTGATCCATTGTTCACAGTCAGTGGAAATTTTGGAATGACAGCACTTCAGGAGAACACCTATTCTGAGTCCAACACATGAAATAAAGCCGTATTCATCTAACCTGTTCTTTGAAAGCTCCAAGAAAGGACCTTCCATTAAATGTATATGAAAGAATGTCCACATTTTGCTTCCACTTACAGATTCATTCGACTCATAGTGAAAAAGTTTTCTTTTTAACAACTAACCTAGTTATTCTTGGCAAAATTAAATTTACTGCTCCTACCCTTTCTCCATTGGGCACTGGAATACAATTGATCATCGTCTTCTTTACAACAACATTTTATGTACTAGAAGACTTATGTCTCCCCTTTGGTACTTTCTAGACTAAACAAACCATGTTCTCTAAGCCTTCCCCACAGGTCATGTTCCATCATTCTTGTGGCTCTCCTTCTGTCCCTTTCTATTCTATGTTTCCTAAAGCATGGAGATCAAAACTGTAAACAGCTTTTCAGATGAGCTCTCACCAGTGCTCGAAGGAACAGAGTAATTGCTTCCTGCTTCTTTTCCAGTATTATATCCATCCCAGAATTAGATCCAACTTCATTGCAATGGTATTCCACTGTGCAGTTTAGATTCCTTTTTCCATGCTATTACCTCATCAGCACATGTGACTTCTCCCCTGTAAGTGGACTTGTCTTTACTGAATTCCAAATTACTTATTCTAGACTTTCTCCACTTTATCAAGACTGGAGCATCGTATTGAGCACTTTGACTGCTCCTACTGTGCTTGGAGCTTCTTACAGCTTGATTCATGATCAACAATATTAATGGCACTTCTATTTCACCACTGAAATAATCTCTAAAACAATACTCCACAGAATCAGATAAAGGACAGACCTCTTCGGAACCCTGCTGTAACTGGCCCTCCTGTCCAAAAATGATCAATGGAAAATTTGTCGATCAGTTGCACACCCATCTCATGGCAATCTCATAATTATTTAAATTAAAAAATATTATTTATAGTTAAAGATTTTATTACTGCCACTTATTTTGCATTAGTTATTAATTACATTAGAAAGTTATGTCTTTATTTGCACATTACAAATATCTGGTGGGACAGTGTTCAAGACCTGATGAATTAAAAGCTACCACTTTCTGCTTTAACCACAAAATCAGCTTCCCTGTCAAAGGAACTTATATTTGCTTGACATAATTTTCCTTGGCAAATACAAGCAGATTCAATTCAGGAAGGGTATGCTAGGCTTGCACTCTTTTTTAGAGAGTGGCCAAAAACTATCACCTAGGAAAAAAGCTGAGAGTACAAGTGCTAGTAAATACTAGTAAAATAGCTACTATTTTATGAGCTCTATCTTTAATCATGCATCTATTTCCACCATTCATATAATGTCTTAATGTTCTTGAAGATGTTTTGATACTGACTTTCACTATGCTTCTTACCCATTCTCTTGCCTGAATAAGCTCTTACCATGCATTGAAAAGCACTTGACTAAATGTTAGCTCTCTTACATTGTCTTGTGCCTCAAATCTTTTTCACAGGTTCAGGTTTCTTGAATTAGTTGAAAAGAGTGTCTGAGTTTCAGTAACACTGTGGTGGTTATTACCTGTTATTTCACATCTCCTGCCTTGATTTTGGGGGATTTTTTTTTCATTCTGTTCCTTGCATAAAGCCAAAACTTTTTTATTTTACAGATATTTCCATACAATTTTTCCTTCTTTTATAAACTCAGCGAACTTATCTCTGTTAATCAGAAACAGAACTAAACCAAGACATCAAGTGCTTAATTCCCTTCTTCTCTTTCTGACAGAAAAAGTTGTTCTTAACATGTTCCAAGAATTCAAAGGATTCTGTGTTATGTTGTTCAGGTTTGTGGTTTGTGGTTTTGGGTTTTTTTCTTTGTGTTAGTATCCAAGAAATCATGTTTTCTCATTCTTACCTGTTCCTGACTCTAATACAGTTCCATTGGTCACTCTGTAAAAAAGTGTAATTTGCCTCTTTGCTTCCTACTCTCAATTACGTAGTCTATCACACATCCCCATTATATTTTCATCCCTGATTTTCCTTTTTATTTCTTCCCAGACATTATGAACTTATAACCTATTTTAATATCAAAAAATGATTTTTCATATAAAAGCAATGTTCAATTTTTCCTCAGGCTCCTCCATCTGAAAATGAGTTACTTGTTTCTACAGACTGTTTTTCTATTCCAGAAAAATAAGGCACCAGACAAAAAGCCAAAATTTTAAACTATTTCAAGGACGGAAATAAATACCAGGGCTATTAGTTTCAGTTCAAAGAATGCATCACTTGCTTATTAGTGCTTTGGAAAATTTATTTTATCTTGAAATAAAAAAAAAAAAAAAAAATTATAAAACAGAGGGTGAAGACAGAGGTGACCAACCTGATCTGGAGAGGGTCTGTGGTTGTGTTGTGTCCTCCCAGGAGATCGATGGTGGTGGTGGTGGTGATGGTGGTGGTAGTGGTGATGGTCATCATCATAGTTATCTGCCATCAGCTTCATTCTGTTTTGTGTCTGTTTAAGATGTAAAGCAAGACAATTTTATTACATGTTGGAATGTATTATTCTGACAGTGTTTTAGGAAATCTTGGCTCTGGGGTTTTTTGGGTTGGTTTTTTTTTTTTGGAGCTGAAGGATGTAAGACTAGAAGTCCAGACTGCTGGCTCACAAAGGAAAGGACAGAGAAACAGAGAAATAAAGGATGTGAACACATCCTCTGTTCCAGCTTTTACATCCATAGAATCACATGAAGAAGTCAGAAAAGTAAATGATGAAGGATGATGTGTTTGAAGGCCAAGAGACATTCAGCTTTTCTAAATTTATTATTTTAGAGCTGTTTCCTATTTTTTGCAGTGTAACATTATGTCTTTGCAATTAACTTTTTAAATCTCACTGAAAGGAATATTAAGTGTACTTCAAACATTTAAAGTTAGTTACTAAGGCATGTCAACAACAATCATGAATAGTTGGTCTAAAAGTTCTATTTTGGGTAACTTATTTTAATTGTACACCAGGATTACCCTGCTAAACAATAAGTAAAACGAATCTGAAAACTAACTGATAGAGACACAGGCACTTAGAGAAAAAAGTGATTATGGAACTTGACACATTACTGAATGGAAGTAAGTCTAAGATATAGATCTTGAAAAAGAGATCAACACTTCAGCTACAGCTGTGTACAGATAATAAAATCTATGTCACCATGGGATAACAAGATACATTGCTGCTCTTTATCACTATTACAATTATTCCATACCATGAAATACATAGACTCAAATAATTCAAACCTTGCTCATAACACCAAAAATATCTTACTACCAATAGGCTGATACCAGTGGATACAGTCCTTACTTTTTGTGGTACCAGGACTGAAGACTCTCTCAGGCAAACCTGTTAAACTGCAATCAAGTTTTATTAATTTCGCACTAACAAAACTGAGGAAAAAAACGCTGTCAACTACCAAAGACCTCTTCCAAAATTAAAATAATTAATTAGAGACATCTAAAATTACTACCACAGAGATGAATGAAGGAAATATAGCAGTCTTAACTCACTGATGTCATGCTCCAAGGCAACAGGATTCATGGTAACCCCACTGAGGATGGGGACTAAACACATTCCCCGGGACTTTGCCCAGAATAATCAGTTCCAAAGGACCAGCTTAAGCAGATGAATTTGAACACAGTTCATTTGCTCAGGATGTTCCCATATTAACTGGTCTAACTGCCTTCCAATGCAGCCCATGAGATAACTCGTGTCCCACTGATAAAATATGGTAAACTGGACTGCTGTAATTTGATTTTCCTTTGACAACAATCCTGTATCAAAGTCTCTGTTTGGAAAATTTCACTGGCAAGTACATTTTAATTGAAAATGTAAAACTCAGAGATTGCTATTAAATTCCCCAACTTTAATGTTTTTGCTAAAGTTGAAAAGGGATTTGAAAAAAAAAAAAAAAAAAGAAAACGAGATATTCATATTATGTAATATTTCAAGTATAACAAGTCTAATGAAAGGAAAACAGCCACAGAATCCTAGGAAATCCTGATGTGCCTTTTCAGCAATTAATTTTTTTTCAGTTGTCACAACGTTTCTCAAGCACTTCATATGATGTCCATTAGAAGATCATAGAAAACTGCTTTACAGGAGGGGAGCTGTACTCAGTTTAAGTAAAAACAACCAACTAACCCAACCAAACCCTCAAGGCATCCACAACAAAAAGGTAGTGGAAAAGTCACAGATCAGATGTACACTGTCAGATTTTTTCTGAGCACCTCCATAGCACTGTGAGAGCATTTTCTCAGTGTGTTACAGAGTAAGAGGGATCTGCACAGTTGGAAATATTCCATTTTCTCCCTCCCCAATAAGAAGATGGAAGCAAACAGCTATATGAATTTCACCTATGATTTTCTACCAATTTTGCTAAAAAGATCATCTCAATCTGAATCATCATAGTTGGTCTGTTTGTCTTTAGAATCAAAAGAGAAAAGCCTTTTGAACAAAAGAGTGGAAGAGATGGAGAATTAATAGCCAAATAATAAGCCACTTACTATAAACACTGTCATACCCTGCCTCTTTGGGGAAGCTCCTAAAATTTTATTAGTTTATTTTCTTATCAATGAACAGCCTTAAATTTCCTACCTTTCAACTGTATTCCATAAAGAATGCAAAAGTTAAACAAGATGATATATGCAATCCTAAAAGTGTCCTCTGTAATGAGGTGTTGGGGATTAGGCGTGTCATGGGATAAGAACTGTAAATGAATGATGTCATCTTTCTAATTTGGTGCTGAAATATAAATAAACTACTTCTAATGTTTCTTCCTTTTGCATACCAGATTGCAGTAAAATGTGCACAAAGAAGTGTTAATGCTCTAGTAGCCTCCCTTTAGTGTGCCTGTTCTGGGAGCAAAACATATTAGAAATGTGAAATGGAAATTTCTTTTCCACTCAAGTAACCATCAAACCATCTAAACTTTGACATGACTTGTAACTGTCATAAATTTCTTAAAATGATGCTATATATGTGGCCAAATATTACTGTTAAAAACTTTTTGTTTTTATTTGTTAGCTCTTCACAATAACTGCAAATGTAATTTTGATGTTCTGTTTGTCTTTGCTTTAGCTACTGCTAGTGCTAAACTTCCACACTGAACGGTATTTTCCAGGTATGGTTAGCTTTGATTTCAGAAGTAAAAGCATCTTATGATTTCAAATTTTTAAAAGCAGGACTTTTGAGGAGGATGAGCAGGAGGATTTCTGAAGAACAAAAGTAAAGCCATGCTGAGGAACAATACGATCCTTTTCACATCCTTCTAAACAAAAATCTGTAACATTCCTTCTGATTGCTCCTTTTGCTAGCTTTTAATATTTAGCAGGCTTTGAAATGCCAACTTTATTTTTATTTAAGGAAGGAATTCATTAACCACACTGGAATTCATTCAGGACCCCAGGGCTTCACACCCCTACACCTACATACAGGCACACAGGAAGGCATGTACATGTTGGGACTCTGGTTTCTCACACAGAAGAAAATCCTCGTGGTCTGGGTGCCAGATCAACACATTCAGGGACTGCTTCAGTGCTGCCTGAGAGGGGAAAATACCATGCAGGGACTTGGCAATGCCATCATTTCCTGCAACATCTTCAGCATACCTGACAATTTCCTATTCAGGGACATCCAAGACCTTTCCTTACATTTCTTTAGAAGGCACAGCAGATTATTCAATATGACTTTTCTGGATGATCAAGAAACACGAATCTTGAAACGTACAATTAATGAAAATGAGAGTGGTGATCACACATGCATTCCAACGATGGACATCTAATGTGCATCATAGGTTACTCTGCACGAGTCACTCCCTATCTGAAATAGTTACATCGCATAGGTGAAAATTCTATTTATTCGCATTTTCCTCTCAAACCTGAAAACGGCGTTTCATGAAATTTACATATCCACAGCTCTGACAAAAAAAATTGTCATGCCAACAGTTCTTTTTGAAAATGCCTGATGAACAACAGGCCCACACCTGAGAAGGAAAAGGTTTCAATTTGGATGTATACTAGAAAAGAAAAACATGTTAACTTATAAAATACAACAATTAATTAACTCTATCTCCAAAAGACCATGTATGGGCTTATTAGCTCTAGCCCAAAAAGTGTCCTCAGATTTTCTTTGTTCTTAATTTATTGACTACATTCAAAAAATACTGCATCCATTTTGAAATAAAGGAATGATCGAGAAACTAAATGCAGCTTAAATCTACTTGCACAGGTATATTAACCCTTAGGGCTTGAAGCAGTTGTCTTTGATCATTCAGTGTCACTATTTGCTAAGCTGTCAAGGTCATGAATGGTATGTGTAACTGAATTTTTAACCCACTTACCAAAGAATTTATGATCTAGCACTGCAAGAAAACTGACAGGCATTTCTTGTCCTCCTAAAAGTCTGTAGAGTTTAAGGAAGGATATACCAAA
This sequence comes from Corvus hawaiiensis, assembly GCF_020740725.1. NCBI lineage: Eukaryota > Metazoa > Chordata > Aves > Passeriformes > Corvidae > Corvus > Corvus hawaiiensis. The sequence continues at coordinate 16,025,831 of NC_063223.1, read as the reverse complement.
GTGAAATGAAAGTCTTTGATTGACTGGTAACAGACTAAATAGCTTAAAAGCAATCTGTAACTATAAAACTATAATATTAAAACTGTCTTTTAAAAAATATTTTAGCAAGGTGGCAATAGGGAACTATGCTTTCATCTGTCATCTGGATCAAGTTAACAACGAAACTCTCATGAATGAGGTTCAAATGAGGAAAAATACTAAGATTTGTTGCTCTGGGATATAGGCGTAAAACAATTCAATAGCTATTACTTTCCTTTGGATTTTCTTCTCAATCTCTCTTCACTTCATGGAATTTGAAATATTTCTAGAATATTCACTTTCAATAGGGTAGGATTTTTCCCTATATAACATGAGAAGGAGGCAGATATAAGGCCTGCAAGCTGTCCTGGAGCTGGGATCTAATTCTTAAAGCACAAAATTTAAAATCTAGAGACCCACATTGTCGGTTTGATTCTGCAATGACCTCCTGCTGTCTTCAAGGACACAGAAACTCTTTTTCTTGCAATCTCACTGCTTGAAAATAAGCATTCTAAGATTTCCACAAAACACTCTGAGAACTTCATGTGGCAGGCATTTAGTTCCAGTCTTCATGATTTTAAATAATAAGTGATTTTATCTGAGCTTTTTTTTTTCTCCTAAGACAATATTTTAGAAAATAGAAAAGGGCAATGATCTAAAAAATTTCATTCTTCAGGCTACAGAGTTCACCAAGTTTATCCAGAAGCTGCATGAATTTATTGGAATGAACCTAGATTTAATGAAAGCATGTGCAACTGCAATTGGTTCTCCTGTATGAATCCAGTGCTTCAGGCCTGAGTTCCATTAACAGCAGGTTAACAAAATGTTTGCTAATTAAGCCAGCTCTCTCTCCAAATAAAATCAGTTTTCACATTAGAACAGTATTTTTGCACGTTCTTTGAAAATTGTTATCATCTGAAGACAAGGGGAGAATTTCTTGCCATTTCTACTGCTGCACAACTCAGAAGTTACTAACTGCCATGGAATACAATTTATAGTGGATTTGTTATTTGGCAAGTTACAGTTCATCAGATGTTGGACAGCAAATGCTGTACTTGATCTCAAACACCCTAAAGTTCAAGAAATTACATTTTTCAGCAAGTTTCCTTTATTCCATTTCAGCTGTCTGATCCTCATTAAATATTTTTCTGAGATCAAAAATAACAAGTTCAAGTTCCAACAGTGGAGCCTCTAAAAAATCATGTTCAACTTCACTGTCTCTATTCCACCTGCTTTCAGCATCTCAGGCTTATAGAGGTACCTGCATCCTGCACAAGCAAAGTGAAAATAAGCCAAAGAGTGAGATTAATTTTCCATCTAGAAAAGATATTTAGGAGAGACTCCTTTTCAAAGTTTCAGTTTAAACTTTTGTTAAAACTTCTTGATACACTTTGGAGCACTGTGGCACTAACTTTCCAGCTGAAGCAGAAAAGAACATTCCAAGGCTATTATTGTTAGAAAGCCAAACCTTGAGACTGGTCCCTTTTTAATGGTAGCACACTTCTCGAATCCACATGATTAAATGAGACAAATTGTTAAAACATATCCACCAAGGATGGTTTTGACAGAAGTGTCGTTTTTCCACAAGCCAGAGGATCTGTTAATCAGTTATTGCTTTGAAGGATCTTTTGCCAGTATTAGAGCAGCATGGAAGAAGTGGACTTTAATAGACTGCCAGAGATTGTGTTCCTTTATGCTAATTATTCAGGCCACTTTTAACAGCATAATACTAACTAATCATGCTAATTATTTCCAAAATAAATTATACTCTTGTCTTCAATGATTAGAAATATACAATTATATTCAATTCAGGCTTGTTGCTTATGCAGTGAGGTTTTAGACACCAAGAAAATTCCAATGGAAAAAAAAAAAAGAGGTTATGAAGACTCAAGTTTGCAAGCACTCATCAGTAAGTGAAAGATAACAAAAACATTGCAGTATGTTAACTAACCAGCAACTCCAAATGCTAAATAAGTATGATAATCATAACCGTATGGGTGTTGGAATGCATCACTGTGGGGCAGAGTTACATTTTACTGAGTGCTTTAATTATACATTTTCTTTTTATAACATCCCTGTAATGCAGTCTGTTCTTATATTCTTACTCTCAACTACATTTTAACACGGGTTTTGCTGCTTTGTTTCCTGCCTCCATTGAAGAACACAAATTTTTCCCTGTTAAAATTCCAAATGGGCTAATAAGCATGCTTTTCTTTTCCTGTTAGAGTGTATGACTTGTCTTGGAAAGTGTGAGAGACAGGATGCATGCAGGCTCAGAGTGTGCATGATAGCTTACTGCAGAAAAGCTTGGCCACTCTGCATTTAACTCTTTTTAGGTTTTACCTCATTAATGATAAGACTGTTCCATATGATGTAAGGAACACAGTCAAGTTTTTATGCTAAGTATACATCTTTTTATTTTTCACATCTATATTTAGTTATATACTAGACTTAATTCTCATGGTGTTTGTACATTAAAATCATAGAAATCTTATCATCTGTGATATGTAACCCAGAGCAGTTTATGTTCAGGCCCTGTGTGCCCTCACAGGACAGAAAATAGGGATTAAGAAAAGGTACTGACTATTTTCCAAGTTTTCATTAAATCCAACATTCCTCCCAGGGAAAATACAAAATCAATTGCTGGACAAATTAATACTCCTCTGCAGCAGTGCAAAGCAGCTTCCATGTAAGTCTTTTCAGAGACTCAGGTCTGGTAATTTAGTGTTGAACATGAGCATAGAAGCTTTACAGACACTTCAGTTCTTTTTTAATTAGAGTAGTATTTAACTGGTATGAACAGCCATTACACCTGCTGCTTTGCGAGATGACAAAATGTGACTGACTTACTCTGAAAGAAGTTAAAGCTCAGAGTAAGTCTCCCTCTTCACAAGCTGAAGGACCACAGCCTCCCAAACACCAGCTGGGATATTGGACACTTGGCAGATGGAGACAGGCAGCACTTCCAAGTGCCAAGCAGACACTTATCTAAAGTACTGAGGCCAAACTTCAACTTTTCTGACACTTGTGATTAAACAAAGCTATGTTGAATTGAACATGGCCCGTCTGACTTTTTTTGCTGCATTTTCCTGCATTTAGAGTTTGTGGTTTTGAAGTCTTTTAAAGCTCTGTGAATTAAAAGCATGGCTTGAAGCGCAGGAAATATCTTGTAATAATACAGCATGCTCAGTAATCTATAAGCTAAAGTCATGCTAAAGGTATTTGTCTCAGTCCTACTACTAAACTTGGTAATTACATAGAAGTATGTAAGAACATAGACACAAAGAAGTGGGTTAAAAAGCATAATTAAAGCTCTGAAACAGTAGCTGCCTGAGGACATCTCAGGCCAGGTCCTACTAAAAACAGACAAGCAACGGAAGAAGGAAGGTTCTCTTTTTCCCTTTTTACAACAGGAAATAACTCATTAAAAAGATACTTCCCCATAATAATTATTTAAAACCAGACATGAATCAGAAACTCTAGCAGCTAAGTAAGACCTTTGAAACTGCAAATCTCTGGTTAGCACCACTGGTCATTTTTCACCATCTTTAATGTCTGAATAGTGAGTTTCAGCTACAATTTTTACAATTTCAATACCAAGCCCAGGTCTCCCATTTGTATCCCATACAAAATATAGCTTAAGTTGAAATGCCTGCATGTCTTCCGTTGTATGCAACAAGAATTGTTAAAACATACATTTCAATACATGGGTGCTATATTTAAGCATGGACTGAAATGGAAAAAACATCACACCACTGTCTTGATACACTTTATAGAGACACCTTACATATAACTAAAGTCTTTTCGATGCTAGATTGTAGGAATAACAAGTTTTATCCACCATTACAGCAGTAGAAATATTTGACACCCAGTTTTTACAGGTTTTTTTTTTTAATAACTGGCTACTTAGCACTGTATTTGAGATCAAGTGTTAAACTATATTTAGTCTTACTATCATGGGGTATGGTGTAGTAGAACATAAGGATTTGTTTAAAACATGTCACGTGGAGAAAAATCCTTTTGGCTTGGGAGTTCACATCACTGTAATGGAGACACTCACTATTCTTATTTGAGATACTTAATAACCATTTTCACCTACCAAGCAAGCCAGATCCAAAATTACTAAAGTTCCAGTGTTAATTCATACATTATTTTATATCTGCATTACCTACTTTTTCCATTTAAGATTTTCAGTGAAGTTAAACCATTTGTCTGAACAAAGTTCTAGGATAAGTTCACAACCAGATTATCACCAGTGAAAAGAGGCTGCCTTGAGCCACGGCCAGGCTTAAGCTGTGACACAGATTCTTCAAGAATCAAAAAACTCTGAACAGAGAACAAACAGAAACAGACTTCAAAGCAGGAAAGGACTTATATACCAAGCCTGTGGTGCTTTCAGGGGCTAAAGGCAAAAAAAACCCCTCTCATTGGAAAATGTTTGTGTAAAAATACCATCCAAAAGACCTTGGATTCCTGAGCGCGTAAGGAGGAAAAAGTGATGCCATATCCAGCTATGACCCGAGTCCATCAAATTTTATAATATAAATTGTCAAATCTTACTGAGAATATGTGAAAAGGGTTATGAGAGCACTGCCAACATTTTCAGAATTTTTCCAACACAGAATGTCTTTTGAATCAACTCAGTTGTTCAGGCAAAGGCTTTCAGCTGCACTCACACATTCCCTCTCCTATCTGGTGCCCCTCCTGTGTTAAGCTACAGGAAGAAGTGGCACTCTGCTCCTTCACCCCCACAGGAGGCTGCACTTGGCAAAATTGAGATGCAATTCAATTGTAGTGACTGTAATGACCCACGTTCAAAAACACAGGTTCAAAAATCAGGTTAAAAATTAAGAGAATAAACCCCAATGTTAAGTCATGCAGAAATATTCCTTTAGGATATTTCTAATTAATAGAAAAGTATAAACCAAAAAGATTTTTAAGATTGTAAGGCCATTGGATGCCTAGTATTGACATAAATGGGATCTGAACAGCCACATTTAAAATCAGATAGTAAAAGCCATTTTACTACATTTTCTGAGAACTTTTAAGGAAAAAATAACCAGACTGATTATCATCAATATATGAAGTTATTAGAACATCTATTCTTACCTGCCCAAAATAAACAAAGAACCTGTGCAGCATAAGTGTAACAAAATTAAAACTAAAACTTACGAGTCTCAGACTCCTCTTTTGTCCAAAATTAGGTGCTTAAAGCTTGAACAAGACCAATATTATGAGTTATAGTAAACAGCATAAACATAAGAGGTAAAAAAGCAGCAGAATAGTCAATTATGTCTGCAGTACCCAGGTGAATGGCTTCTTAACATGGATTCTACTCATTGTGCAGTAATATTTGGATTCAACTGCACAATAAATCTCTTTCTGAAGCAGATCTGTATAAACAACAGCAGCAACAACAAAAAAAAATAGCAGCAACAACAATAATAACAACAATAATAATCATAAAATTACGTGGTCCTGTAATATTCACACCTGTGAAATTCAAGGCAGTCAGAAAGATTAACTTAGTATTACATCAGAAACATGAAGCAACAGTGATTAGGAACCAACACTAGAAGTTGCTCCTGTTCACAAGTGCTACAGATGACAATGTCTACACTGTCAGAAAGCATTGCAAGACTTTTTTGTTCCCACACTTGTTAAATATATAGAGACTTTAAATGCAATTAATTAATTCACAGGGTTGGGCTGCCAGAATAATCACAATCACAACAACTTCTAATCATATTCTTTTTCTCCTACAGTAATATAAACACTTTCAATATCATAAAATACACAGTGCAATAAAGCTAAATTAATCTATCAGGGAAAATACTTCTTGGGGTATTTTGTTATTCTTGAATGCCTGATGTCACCACCATAATATCACACCAGCAATGTTTCTGAAGTACTTAACTAGAATAGTACAGGAATGCAACATGCTGCCTCCAATTCCACTTTATTCATCTGCTGCTGAAAGAGCTCTTCAAAATATTTACAGGGTAATTAGTAAGAATTAGTTCTGTATATTGCATGCAGGAGAAAATATTGTTAGTTTTTAGTTTGCTGAGCAAGTGTGATTACACACATTTTTTAAATTCCTTGACTGTTTCCTCACCCTTTTTGTTGCACTAGCAATATGTTGATGTGATGAAATATAGAGCAGTGAACTAATAGACTGAGAAGTCTGCCAAATACCAGCTTTGCCTCTGGCCAGAGTATTCTGTACACCTGCACTCCTGAAAGCACTGGAAAGGTTTCTAATTTCATGTTTTGAGAAGAAAAATAAAATGCTCTCAAGGAGTTAGAAGGCCTTGCATTTTGGCCAACTGCACTTACATTTTTGGCACTATATCCAAAAAGTGAAAAGAGACAACTGGGAAACTCTCTCGCAGTATCCAAGTTCAGGATGAATCAGAAACATCACAGTGTCTTCTGCTCTTACCAAAATCTCTTGAGATGTTCTAAAAATGGACTTTTTAGCTAATTATTTCATGAAGGATTGCATCACTGTACAAATTTATCTAAAAATAGCTTCCCAGAATTCTCAAAAGGAATCTTGGCCAGGGTGATTATACACATTATGTAATCACTCAGCCAAGCCCACATGGTAATTTTGTTTAATACTGTATTTCTGAAAGGTTTTTTTAAAGCCTACTGCAAAGTTCTACAGCTCTCAAAATACAGCATTTGGTGTATGAATCAAAGCAATTACAGTGGTTTTGTTTTTCTAGGAGTGTATTACAATGGTTCCATTTATTTAAGGCACTAAACAATAAATATTTAACTGACAGATTGCAGCTGCTAAATTGTATTTAAATCATTACAATTAAATATGTTTGTTTCTTGTGAGAATATGTTTGCAACACAGAGGTCAGCATTATTACTACTAATTTTACAGCTGAATACACTGTGATACAAATAATTTTTCTAGGTTATCTAGGTTTTGACATAAAAACAATTCTCTTCTTCCAGCTTAAAAATAACAGAACTTTTACTTAAACTCACACAGCCACAATCCATAAAAAGATGAATCTACTCATTCATATAAATAACATTTTAATCTTTAAAATACGATATGCCTATCTGTAGCTTTATTAAAATAAATCCTAAATATTCTCATTTCCCAACAAAGTCAGGATATTTCACTTCTTTAAGATGCCTCTTTTGCAGTGTGAAAAATTGTGACAAATTATTTTAAAATAAACGTCTTAATAGTAGTTTACAAAGTGTTTGACATTCCCAAAGGCCTGAAAATGTGGATATATACGAGAGGAATATAGATATTTATCATGGACCAACATGTTATTTTGCCTCTCAAAGCAAAAATTGCTCTTACAGAATAGACCAGGGATGAATTTAGGGCTTTATGTGAATTTTTAGCATTATCTAGTGAGTCATCCTTTAATATTTATAAATATTTCTCCTTTGATGATCCCATTAGGCTGGAGAACTGTGGCTTTTTTGAATTCTCTCTTTCAGTGGTGCAACAGCTGTGGAAATGGAGGATGGGACAAATAAGACCAGAAGAAAAAAAGTGGTGCTGCAGCTGATCACTCACTGAAGTCCTGGTGAATCAGAAACAGCTCAAGAGACAGCATCTCCCAAGAAAATGGAGGAACGTGGGGGGGATGTATCACACGGGGTGAAATCTGTCACTGCCCCCCTGCCCAGCAACGTCAGATCAAGCCTTTGTGGTGGATGAACATGTGAAACCTTTGGGGGTTGACAGAGGCTCTTCCCAAAAGGATTAAAGAAGTATGAGTGAAGTCTACAACCTCTATTATCAGATAATTCTTAAGTGTAATAAAGTGGTGACCTAGTTAAACCACATTCCTGTTCCTGGTGACTCTTTTTTTGTGGTGTCTAAGATAACAGGGAGATTATTTTGGCATCAATTTAATCTAGCTAAATAGCTTTACTGAAGATCTTTATCACTATAAATAATGGAGGTATTTGAAGTATTTGGTTACAATTGTAACTGAAGTTATCCAACAAAATGCTTCTCTAGCAATGCTCTTCTGCTGTTCCTTTTCTCTGTCTGAAGAAAGTTATCAATGTTTGGAACACTCTCCAGCAGCAGCTTAAAGGTACAACAAAAAACAAGCACAACAAAACAGTTGCCCAGGTCTCTGACGAGCATTTTTAAAATATCCATGATAGGTATCATGGAACATGGCAAAGTGGTGCATTCATTTAATCTTCAGTAACCTAAGATGAAGGTAAAAAAGGAAGATAAAAAAGAAAATAACTACCCTCTCTTTTCCAAAGCAAACCAAAACAAATATCCCTAAAATTATTTGGAATTCAACATCATCTGCTCTGGTGCAGCACAGTGGGGTGAAGTGATAAAAAACATGAAGCACATCAGCCTATTTATCATATAAATTTTGGTGAAATATCTCCTGGCCAGCTGACTGAGACACAACTGCATCATGGATGGAACATATGCGATAATATCTATTTCTAGAGGGTTTTTTTAACTATGTCGTTTTTATTTAAACCTCAAATGATTTATAGTGTTGAAGGCAGAGAGATTTTTACCCATTTGAGAATTTATTTTAAGGATAATCAAAATTTCTAGATAACCTCTCAGAAAGCCTGAAGCCTTCTGAAAACACAATTATTTTACAACAGATAAGCAAATAACGGAACAGGAGGAGGTTAAAAAGAGTCAACAGAACGGACAGATCCTGCTTGATGCAAAAAGCATCTGCTCTCCTCTCCCACAGAATTAAGAAGGTTGGAAACTATATGAAGAGGGAAAAGAAAATGTATTGGCTGCATATAACATGAGCCAAACATGCAGCTAATTCTTAACAACTCCAGAGAAGCAATAAACGCTTAAATGGAACACATCCTACCTTTTGCAACTGCTGTCACGTGTCAGACCTGGCTTGAACACTTCCAGTAGGACAACAGAATAAAACAGGACAAATGAAAATGATGCCAGTTGTCTGTTACCATGAAAGTATGAAAATTAATGTCTCCCCACCTGCTGTTTTAACTGATGTACTAATCTGTCCTTCTCTCGTTTAAGAGCCATTACTTCATCTTGAGTCTTCTTTTTCTTTGAAGCAGACAGCTCAAGCAAGGCAATATTTGCATCTTTTTCACTAATTGCAGCAAGCAAAGCTTCCTGTCTGATAAAATAAAATAAAATTAAAATTGTAACATTCTCATTAAAACAGAATACATACAACCATATCACAGTACGTGAGATACTTCTTTCAATCACTAGAACAATCACCTACCTTCTGAAGACTTTAAATAGCAATCTCTGTCAGGTCTAACCAAATCATGAAATAAACTGATTAGCCCAAAATTTCTCTTTATAGACTTTTCATTATTTGCTTAATAAAACATTTATCTCTGTTTATTTTAGTACAATATGATATCTAACAAGAGTTCTGTGAAATTTCTTGCTTTTAAATATCTTTGATATTTTTTTGCAATTCACTTTCCTGAATTCTAGAATACTTTACACAAATCTCTTTTGACTTATTCAGATCATAGAGATTGAATACTAGAGAGCAAAGTGATAAAGATAAAACAACTTTTTATATTATCCTGTTAACTTGGTACACTAGGGTCCTCAGTGCAGGAATCTCTGGATATCGCCCTCGTATTTACTTACATGTTTTCCTATGGATTTATTATTATTCACTGTGCCAACACAAAAATATATTTCTAGAAGTAAAATACAAGTTTTTTGATCTGATTGTTCATGAGAAATAACTTCTTTTGCCATCTTGACCCCTCAATCTCAGAGAGCAAGCAGAATCTTACAGCTCTCAGATATATATGGGATCACAGAGACACTCACAGGGGCCATCATAAATAGTTTGTGAGGACATAAGACAAAGGCAATTTTTTACAACATGCAGTTGAAAGCACAGATCTTGCAGTATCTTATACCCTAAAATGCTCATGCTCTGGCAAGGCCATAATCTTTCCTTTAATTTCATAAATAAAAGAAATATATTCACCTTCTGCAATGTATTCAATGACAGACTATGACTTATCAGCCAAGAAAAAGCACATAATACCTAATAGCTTTTAGAAAAGAATATGTTATGGCCTGTGCCTTTTCCCAGAACTATATAAGATCAATCATTAAAAAATAAACATGGATAAATGAATCATAAATTAACCTTAGGCTCCAACTGCTAATAAATGTAAGAATACAGCTCGTGAACTTCATACAGTCAAGGTGAGCTAAAAGTTTGGAATTCTCACAGTCCTTTGCTTGCCAGCAAAAATGTCAAGAAAGTTATTCCACTTTTATTTCAAAGTTCCTAATGTATTAATATAAATGTTTATAGGACAATATTTCTGATGGAGTCAAAGAAAAACAACCCATTTATTTTAGTCGAAGTTGTGCGACATGGATCAATTTTAGATAAACAGTTGCATTTTATTCATACACTTTAATAGTCTCATTTATTATTCTGTCTTCTTCATTCATATCTCAGTTAAATGATGTTTAAAAGAGAATATCATATGACTCCAACAGTCTTAATTTAAATCATAGCTATGAATTATTTTAAATAACCAACATTAAACAAAAAATATATAGCAGAGGGGTTACATATCCATAATGCTAATTTGAAATGAAATATAGGCATATTGTTTTTCTATAAACCTCATAATAATGTATAAAAATTGCTGTGTAGTAATTTGTAAAAGACTCAGTTTGTTCATGTGTTGTATCCAAATATAATATCTATTCTATAACATTTTAATTAAAATATTAAATTTTTAATGCAGTGAAATAAAAGTTGATTTGCTACACTATTCAAATCCTCTCAACTTGCAGAAAGGAAGTAATTTATCACAAAATCATGGAATTTTTTGGGTTGGGAGGGACCTTAAAGCCCATCCAGTCCCATCCCCACCATGGGCAGGGACACCTTCCACTATCCCAGGCTGCTCCAAGCCCCGTCCAACCTGGCCTTGGACACTTCCAGGGATGGGGCAGCCACAGCTTCTCTGGGCACCCTGTGCCAGGGCCTCCTCACCCTCACAGATATCAGGAATGATAACACAAGTTCTCTGGCAGAAATAAAGGTATTCTGTGACTTTAAAGCCAAAGAAAAAGAAACAGCATTTTGCATATAGCCATAAAATACATTGTTCTAAATTAAATAAGATTAGCTCCTCTACAATTTTCTGACAGCACACTCTCAGAAAATTACAGAGAAAGGTTAGTTAGAAGTGTAACAATGTTCCAGTTATAATATCTGAAGATAAACATTCACAATACCATCACAAACCTATTTTCATTGTGAGCGTGTTTAAGAAATCTACAGTTCAGCACTTCCGAGGTTTTAGAACATCTTTAGGTTCTTTCTTAAGTTGTGTAGGTTAACTCCATGCCAGCCAGCCCCAATATAATATGTCTGCTCTCTAATAGCAAATTCCACAGTAAATACTTGTCACCCGTGAGGTTTTTAATGATATATAGTTATTTAATGATGAGTAACACACATTACAGTGTAAAAAGCCAAAAATTGAATAAAAGGTTTAAATTAACTTGAAAACAACATGAAGCTATACTGAAATTTTACTTCTCTGAAGTTTAAATCATGTCACTGCCTCTAAATTGGCAGTAAAAGCACAAACCTGACTAATGAGGAAGAAGAGTCAGAACTACTGAATTATTTGGTATGATTTCAACAACTGATAATAGGATTCAGTCACATCCATACTTTTTGCATTGCCAGCCAAAATGATCACACATTCTTGTGATATTAACTGTTCAGCTGTGCAACATTCTCCACTCCACTTTAAAGAAACAGATGAGGTGAAATCTTTCATGGGAGAGGAGAGCCAGTCAACATGCTTTGAAAAATCTGCACTCTGCATACTGCAGCCCCAAACCCACTAAATTTTGCAGACCTTAGCATTTATTTTCTCAGCTGATGGGGATTTTCCTATCTTGGGAAAATGCTTGGAAAAATATGTGACCAAACACTTAATTCCAGGAAATAATGACTCATATCAAGCACTTCCAGGAAATGATGGTTCATAGTCATGTGAAATAGCTGCTGTCAAATGACACCACAAGTGGTCCACTGAGACACTCCAAGATTTGAATCAAACCCACAGCACAAATTTGTTTGAATCAGCCCCCCAAATTATTGCCAATGGATTTTTTAATCTTATCTTTGTAGTTAATTTAAGTGGAGCTGGGAGGCCTTAAACGTATGAATGTGGAGAGACGACTGTGCCATACGACGGTGGGGATTTCTATGGAAGCCCTTCCCCAGCCACGTGGAATGATGAACACATCAAATGCAAACTCACACTGCCAGCACTCTTGGAGTCACCCAAATGTGAGTCAGCCTCTGCTCAGAAGCTGTAAAGCCTCACTTATCTGTGAGACAAGGTGTTTTAGCTCAGGGATAGCACCACACAATGTGTTGATGGCTTCCAGACTGGAGCTGGCTCACACAGCCTGCCCAGTGTGGGCACAGCACCTGTCTGCACAGACATATTCCTGGATGTGTCAGCATATTATCCATGTTTATTATCATGGATAATCTGAACAGCAATAACCTCAGATGTAAGTGGGGTTTAACCAGGCATCTGGGTTAACAAGAGGTTGGCAAAGCAGGACTGTATATTCTACCAAATGATATGGTGGTTGTTTAAATCCTTATTAATTACCTCCTTCTGTACAGAGGGAAGACTGAGAAGCCCAACAGATTTTATTATTACTTTTCAGAGTACAAAGCAAAGATGCAGGTTGTGACACAGCACCTGACTAAAGCCATGTCCTCCTTTACTCCTGCATGGCCTAGGATCCAGCCCCAAAAAATCCCAGGAAGACAGAGGCTGAAAAAGACCTTGCCCACACTTGTGAGGCATTGGAAGTGAAGAGATCGAAGCATTTTTGAAGCTTCCTCTCAGGGTAGATCAGGATCTCTACATTATCATAGCTTATTTATTACATTTTGCAAACTAGTTTACCCACTTCTGTGAAAGTTGTTATGCTAGCCTGTCATCATACTTCAAGTTTCCTATAGAAGAACAAAACCTCATAGCCAGGAGCAATTTATTTTAGCTATCCAGGGACCTGGCTAGAAAATTAACATCACTGTTTTTGCAGCAAACATTTGAGATTATCTGGCCACTAGGAACAAGGTTAAGATGCCAGCAAAGTAGATGTCAATAATAATCTTCTCACCTACAAATATGAAGTAAACTTCATTCCAAAATGTAAACTGGTAGTAAGGTTTTTATTTAAATCTCTCAGATAAGTCATACACTTCAACTTTGCTGCTAGAAAACGAAACTCATCATGAGCTTCAGTGCAAGAAGTTTTGAAAATCACGACCTGAACTGGCACCAAGAACAACACACATTCTGATGTGCTCTCAGCTAACGTGCCTAAGAGTGTAAGCATAATTTATAATTCCTAATTATCTACTGTGTCAGGAAAAAAAATGACTTTCCAAATGCAGTTCTACAGAGATGTTATCACTATTTGCAGCCAAAATGTCTCCTTATTGTTTAATAAATTATAGCAATAAAATACATTTTAAAATAATTTATTAGTGCAGTGGATTAAATGACATTCTTTAACAGTAATATTTATAAAGAGTAATCCCTTCTGTTATTAGTAGTTTTTCCTCTCTTTTTTTGGCAAACTAATCTGTTATACAAATAACAGGGTAGTACTTTTAACACCAAAACAAAAAAAAAAAAAAAAAAATCACTCTAACTTTTCACAGTTAAAGTAAGTAAACCCTCAAATTAAAAAATATATATTAAACCTAACAGCAAATGCTCCACATTGGCAATTATTATATACATTTTTCTTTCACCTGCATAAAGTCATTCCTAGGATTTCCAGCTTAATTATCTTCCTCTATAATATGCTGCTCATTGCAAAGAGAAGAGGGAAAACTTTTCCCTGGAAAAGCAAAACTTATGAAATGAAATTTCTCCTCCCCTGGCAAAGGCTGACTGCAACAACCCACAGCAACCTCAGGCAAGTCTCCTTAATACAGAGCCAGTGAATACAACAGTGTCTTAATAAGCACACTCAGCTGAGGGATCTGGGCTTACAGTCCTGGGGCTTCCACTAAGAAGTACCAAGAAAATTTGCACAAAAATCTTACTATATTTAATGTCACTTCATATTAAATACAAAGGAATAGATGAAAGAAAGACTCCCGCCCTAATGGCCAGGAATTAATTTATTTACACAAATTGTGTTCTACCCAAAATTCCAGTTTGTATAATGTTTTCATTAACTAATGAATGATGGACCAGAAAATCTACTTATTACATTTCAATGCAGCTTCAGAATGGGAGGATTTTCATGTGGCATGAAGACAGGAATAAAATTGGTCTTTACAAACCAAAGATGCTGCCTAGAAAAGTAAGGAGAAACTCCATACTGATGATCTGTTGTGAATAAGGCAAGTATCATATTGAGAAATAAAAACAAAAATAGATTGCCAAGCAGAAGTGAGTATTTACATCTACACAAATGGTCTTAGCTGAAATACTGAATCCAGCACTCTCTAAAAAATGTGGGGAAAGGCAGAGAAATGAGGAGAAAACATTGGGAAAAACTACAATAAATAGTCTATGAGTGGCAACATGATAATGAGAACCTAAAATGCTATGTCCAATTGAAACAGAACTTTTCTATATTCATGGCACACAGAAACAGAAGTCATGTCCATAAACTGCAGAAGAAAACAGCAAGGTTTTTTCCTCCTATCTAGCCAAGATGTGATGATAATGGCCATTCCTCAGTGATAGTCAAATACAAAGTTTCCTTTCCTTGGAGGATTGATCAATTATTAATCTGATAATAGAGATAGCTTTTAAACAAACAGAAAGTATAAAATAATATCAATCTTTTAGTAAAGTCACTGGAAGTAGTGTCAAAGAAAAATCTGAATTAAAAAAATACCTGACATAGGATTAGAGAAAGCAGATGATAGCAAAGTACCTCAACTATAAATGTTACCTAACACCTGAAAAATGCAATCTTACAGATCTCTAGCAATACACACAAAGTTTGCATTTGTGAAAGCATCTGTCTTGGAGTCAAAAAAAATTACTTAATATGAAAAGGAAGTCTTAGCATACTAGAAGGTAAGATAAGATAATGCAAAAAGAAATAAATCCATGAAAGTCTCTGTTGAATGCCAAACTGAAAAAGTATATTGTATACAGTATTTTATCAAACTTCAGCCTAAACAAATGTCAAATGGAATAATTTCTTTAACAAATATGGGCAACAACTGAGAAAAAAGGGTTGCTCACTAGCATATATTTAGTCAGGATTAACTAAGGATAAAAAAATGTACTAAGAACAGATTTAATAACCCTAAACTGTCATTCAGCTAGTAGGAGGTATTCAAGATACAGCTAATAAAACACAAAAAAATGGTTCTAACCACCCACAAAAAAATCTCAGTAGTATAAAACACTGAAGGATGACCAATAAGATAAATGCTTTCTTTTGAGAGCTGCCTTGCAGTTAACCTTCTTAAAGAGTCTCCCAGAAACCTCTAATCATAATACATTGCATTGCCACTTATCACAGTCAATTTAGAAGTGAGCTCTGTAAACACTCCTGCCTTACTCCCCACCTCTGTTAGTCTAAGAATAATTTTTTGAGCTTTAATAAAAGAACCCATGACAACTTTTTGGGAGGTGGGGTGAGTTCTTAGAAACAGCCCAATTGTAGCCTAACAGAATTCCAAGATTAAGATTTATAGAAGCAAGACCTTCTAACGAGAACTTTTACTGCCTTTACTACTTAAGCTGTTCTCCACAAAATACAGAAATGCAATTTAAAAAGTCACTATTAAAACTAAATCAAGTCAGAAATGTTTGAACTAATGATATACAGTAGAGTACTCAGCCAGCTTCTTACATGCTAATCATACTGAAGGACAAAAAACCCAGTTCAATCAACTTCTTCACTTTAATTATTGTTTTCTTTCCCTCGTGACCCCCAGTATTCAACCTTAAGTTCAGTAGGAGGTGACTAGAGATAGACGGTGATGAGAGATCCTGTTTGAAACAGCTTCTCTCTGTCACTCCTAAAGCAAATAAATGGTTTGTTAAAACATGCTGTTAATCCATTATGGAGGTGCATGCATTTTAGAAAATAAACTTCAGAATATTATTGGTATTTTAAAGCTTTTTCTGACAGAAAATTTATCTCTCCGATTGCTTTACAAAAGCACATTTATAGATTACTCCTTTTAAATGACCAATTATCTTGCACTGTATTCAAAGAACAAACCCCTCTGAAATACTTTCAGAAGGAAAAGACAGCATGAAATGGCGTTTTGGGTTGTCCTGGTTCCCTTAATAGCAAACACAGACAACTATTGATGCTCCACAGCCCAAACACACTGAGAAGAAAGGGCTGCTCCATTAAGTTTGGGACAGAAAGAGGGGGGGGACCTGCTCTTACAGACCCCACTCCACACTCCAACCTACCAAGCACTTTTCCTCACATTATCTGAATATCAAATCTTGAATTTTCCATCTGATCAGTCTTCTGCTGGAAGCAGCTGTGAGGATGAAATATCAGTGCTTACACTAAGTGAGATAGACAACAAATAGTCTCTATATTACACCTATATCAGATGTATATTAGACTAAAATCAAGGAGAAAAGGGAAGATTCATCTATTCCTGAAGTGACATGTCAGAGTAAAAGGAAAGATGCAAAAGAGAGGACCTGATTCTGAATAATCTCAGAGGAGTTCCTTGAAAAATCCCCTTCCTTAACCATTTGTCCTTTTCCTCCTTTGCACCTTGCCAGAGCCACAGTGCATTACTCCCATAATCACACATCTCCCACTAACTGCACTGCCTTTACATTGGCAATTTCAAATTATTCACTTTTTTCCTCTTTAACAGCAATTTGAAATGTGCATATAGGTTCTTTGTTAAGGAAACAAACTAATCCAGATTTTAAAAGGCACAGAAGGAACTTCATGCCCATCTTTTGGGGCTAATTTTCAAGTAAGAAGTAGCCACTCAACTGCCCTTTGCATTCTTGGAACTTTTTCAAGCCCTATAACATTGCACTTCTGATGTCTCGATAATTTATATTTTAGAAATGACAGAAAAGTAAAAAAGATCCCCCAGAAAAGACATTGTGAAAGCAATTACATCATAGTTTCATAGATCACGCTTCAGTAACCACTGCATTATCATTTCATTCAAACAGGCAGCATTGCTCACACAGGAGTAGATGGAAGAAACTTCAGATTGTGTGAGAAATGCCGAGGGGAAAAACATTCACAGTCCTGCAAAGCACAGCAGAAGAAATTAGATGACAATTATTCCTGAGTTTTGCAGCTTTTTACTGGAACTGGCTCCTGTTGTTCATTTGGCTTTGTTTGATTCTCCACAGGAATGGCACCAACACTTGGATAAAATATCTCTGCCTGCTTTATGCCACAGCCCAAAGTGGTGCAGAAGTGGAGACTGCTGGGAGGAAGAACAATGGGATCTGAGCACATGGGGTTGTGTTACAGCACAACGTGGCACTGCACAGGGTCCACCTAAGTTAAACAGGAAAACAAAACTACAGGTAATCTGTCATTGTCAGCTCTCTCATCCTTCAACACCCCTTTTTTTGTTTATAGAAGATGAAGATAAAAGTGCTTTGGAAGAAGAATGGTTTGATCTTTAGAATATAGTTCTTGGTAATGTTTTTGAACTGCCAAATAAAGGTTCAAGCTTGGGGGAAAAAAAGTTGCTATTAAGAGTTACTACTGTTTTAATGAATTTGCAGAGAATTCAAAATATTTGAGTCATAGACATATAAAACTGAGATGCAGAAACATGATATTAAAAGAAAAAAAAAAACAAAACCAACCTTTGGAGTTGACAATTTGTTACGAAGTAGATGGTTATGCTAAAGAATTAGTGGGGCTTTTTTCAACTTCTAATAAATGCTCATCAACAAAATTATCCACACAAATAAACATACAAAAATCTATTTCCTTCCTTTCCACTGGAAATTTAAGAAAAAGATTGAGCTGGTTTTGAAAGAAGTAACTTAAGGTCTTCTAATTTTCATAATGCTACAAAGAGCTGCCCTTTGGACAACAAACACAAAATTCATAAAATTCAATGTAGATCACATTGAACTTGAAAATATGTCACAAATTAGCTCCATTTTGAAACAAAACATAGAAATAAGTATGAATATGCATTAGAATTTATGCCTTGAGCTTTACAGTACATTAGAAGGCAATTTTGAGAAATAAAACTGCCTGAGCAGCTACAATTAACAGAATGCACTCTCTTGGCAGTGCATAATTCATATTTGAGAACTGATCTGAGGGCACAGCTTAAATGCTCACTTATGAGATAGGGTGTCAGACCAGTGTAAACCAGTGCCATATAAATTCCACCAGTCACAAATGCAGGTCAGAGTACAACTCTGTATGTGAACCTGAAACCAAGAAACCCCTTGGATGTTTGAACAAACATCCCTGACACACACATCCCAAGAAGGCTGATATTTTAGTATTTTAACTATTTTAATCCAAACCTGTGAAGTCAGAAACATCATTGCCGTTATTAACACGATGACATTCATTACTTATTTCTACACTATGAGTAGGTGTTAAAAGTTACACAGCTTAATTTGATTGATACAGGAAATTCTACCAATTATTGTGACTCAACGTTTTTATTGTATAAAACTATGTTTTTGTTAAATTTGCCTGGTTGATAAGGTAATGCTAGGTACAGAATAAACTTTAACACAGCACTTCTGACAATTTCATTATATCTGGAACTACTGGAACAAGCCACAGAAAATCAAATCTTAACAGCACCAATTATTGGAGCTAACATTGAAAAAAAAAGTAGTTAAACACCTGAAGAAAGAAGGTAAGTTATTTCTTCTCTAACTAGCAGGCCACAATTCCTCCAGGTGCGGGACGTCTAAAGACCTAAGTGCCTAAGAGCATTTTATCAGAGAATATTTATTCAAACCCTGCCACTATCATTTTATCTCAGTGGAAAAAAAAAACCCAATCTTCATTTTTAATAAAATACTGCACACCCAAAGCACAGCACTAAAGACAATGAAAGCCTGGAGTAGGAACAATACATTTTATATGGAAGGACAGAGGAAATTAGACAGCAGCACACAAATATTTCTCTAATTAGTATCTTAAAAGATTGGGAATGAAAGAGATAGGATACCACATGATGTTATTTAATTATATGACTTCCCTGCTAATGGAGCTATTCACAAGCTTTGCCAGAAGCATGAAGACCTCACATGATTCAACTCTGCACAAAGAAGTTGCCTCATTGATCTCCTTTGGTGGGTTAACTGTTTCAAAATCTGTTTCCGACTACGGAAACATTTAAAAAAACGCATATGTAGAGTCTTAGAGCTCTAAAATAACCCACACTGGCTCACAGTGAAGACACTTCGTGCTGACTGTCTCAAAGCAGACTGAAGAGGCATAAAGGGTATCTGAACTGTATCAGGGAGAGGGTTTAGAGTCCACAGGACAGATGTTGGAATGGCAATAAGGAGTCACCACAGCAGAAGTAACAGTACTGAGATATTTTAAGACAGTCACAATCAATTGTAGCATGTTTAGTCTTGATAAGCAGTTAACTTCTTACAGATCATACCAAACTAACACAAGAAGTTCCTATTGATTTCAAACATATTTCTGACAGTCTTTAGCAAAACTTCTTGAACTGAAGGACTTTTGTTCCGGGCAAAAAAGGGTTTGCTTTTGTGCAAAGTTGGTTCAAATTCTACTACAAAAATGGACAATAAAATTACTTAATACATAAGACTACACTGGCTACTGATAATCAGCAATGATGATACTTTTGAAATTATTAAAATCTGTGAACTAGAATTAAAAAACTGTATGGCTCTTACTGTTCGTTGGGTAGGTCAATCAAACTGGTTTTTCTTTCTTGTCAGTATTTTAATTCTCATCTCTTTCCATAGTTAGAACACTGCCTTCTCAAGCTATCAGCCAGCTCTATGTCAGAAGGTAACTGGTCTAGCTGGGTATAATATGTTAAAATAACTGAGGTGAATCTTCTTAGGAAAAGAGGGTATTGAGACTTTTCCAGAAGCAGCTACCAAACACAGGCCAGACAGCAAAATCAGGTTTCCCCAGCCACAGTCCTACAAGAGGTATGTTTGCAAGAACAGTTGAATTAATAAAGATTGCTAATTTTCTACAGTGGCTATAGTAGAAAAATCTATAAATTCCTTCCAAAACTGAAGACGTGGAATGTTCATCTAACAAAAATCAACAGTGCTTTTGGAAAAATAACCAAATTCAGCAATTCAAAAAAAAAAAAAAAAAAAAAAAAGCCAACCTTCTTTAGAATCAAATAGAGGACACATTCTGGGCCCTCTGCATGCCCATGGTTGATTTGATTTTTTTTTTTAAACTAGGTACAAAGTTGTACACTTACTGCAACCATGGATGAGCTCTGGAATCCAAGAAAAACAACAAAAAAGAATTTCAGAACAGAATTTTGAACATTACCTGAATCAACAGCACATCTGGAAAGAATTGTGGCAGAATCAGCCTAAGAAGTAGTTGCTATGGAAAATGCTGGCTGAAATTGCTCTCCGGGTGGCCTTGTGACTCACACAAATAATGTGATCCATTTTCAGATGAGCTGTCACTAGAAGGAGGAATGCTAATAGAAGTGCCATTGCTATGAGAAATGAAACAGCAGCTGATAATTTCTGCAATGAGCAGAGATTCAGTACAGGTGGGAGGAAATAATGGCACCTCAGCTGCTCAAAGAAGCCAGAAGTAACCAAATCAAAGTCTAGACACAAAAGTGGGTGCATTAAAAGGACCTACTTAGTCACTACAACTCAGCTCTGCAGGTACCTCTGCTGCTGAATGTGCTCTCCAGTACAAAAGAAAATGCCCACTCTCAGAATGCAAAATGATGTGAAGTATTCTAGACATTATTTAAAGCATATGAGATCCATGCTAGCTGGCTACAACACTTCCCCAAACAAGAAAGTAACACAAAAAATTAGCAAAAAGGTGCTGAAAGAGAGAATGCAGCATTATCCTTTCTAGACTAGAAGATCAACCAAAAAACCAAAAAGTCATGTCAGGATCAGGCACTAAGAAATTTTATCCATGTCTGCCTTATTTTTAAAAAAAAAAAAAAGAGACAGGCATACAGGCTATTATTTTACTCATCACAAAACCCAGTGATTTAATAACAGAAAACAAAGTTTTCATTAACAAAGAACTAAGGTATTTTCAAAAGTAGGGAACACTATGTAAAAATCTAATAAATAAAATATTTAAAACATTTAAAACTACATTCAAGTATTAAAATCCTGGCAAAGACATAATTGGTTTGATTGTTCTACTCATTTTAAAGCTACTTTTTGAACACTGCTTATGGTTCTGCATTTAAGGTTGACTTCAGCTTATCCTTAAGGCAGAGATTGGTATTATACAAAGTACAAAAGAACAAAGTATGTTTCTCCCCAAATTACTTCCATGCTTCTGAACATTAGTGGAATTTACTCTGTAATGAACAATTACTAACAGCTACAATTGTTTGGGAGGAACAGAGTCTGTATGATGTTTATAAAGGCCGACATATTCAGTTCACGTTTATAGGAAGCAGAGTAGCTTGAAGGAAGAGAACTGAACAAGGAGCTCATCGTATCAGTGCTGACACCTAAGTGAAAAGCAAATCAGCAAAGTGTATGGGAACACAGTCTCACATGTGTTAACACCTCCAAAAAATATGTTTTCTAAGAAGTCACTGTCTCAGCTACTCTAAAGAAAATTATTTTTATTTCTCTGCAATCAATACAATGAATAAGACACATGAACAATATAATTAAAGGAGGAACTGCTAATAGGTATTTCCTAAATAGCTATTTTTTCAACATGTAGAACAACTCTCACTGGTTATAAGCAAATCCTGGTGTTAGCCAGTGAATTTTTGATGGATCTGGAACACTACATGGAGAGTAATTTTTTAATTCTTTCCATTTGACTGTAATCAATGTTACTAGATGCCAACTTTTTTTCATCTGAAAATCTCTTAAGGATAATGTCCCACCCAGTGATCCAACTTGACACCCTTCCCGTTCACAACCCCATGTTGTTCCCTCCTGTTCTCTGTCTTAAGTAGCTACTGCTGCCACTTCCACTTAATCTCAGTACCAACAGCTCTTCTGCACCCTGCAGCTGTGCCAGCATTGTCACTTAGCCAGGAAGGTGGCTGGCTTGAAATCTCTGCCCCATGCACCCCAGCATCCCCAGTTCCAGCCAGCTGATACACAGACAATTGATGGGCAAACTGGATAAACCTAAAAACCATCTGGCAGAGCTTATCAGAGCAGTTTACTCTGTGTAGTACCTCATCATTAAGTTTGTATCATTATCTGGTAACTAAACCAGCAGTCATAATACAGTAAAATTAATAAATCAGAGCACAATCAAAATCTGCTGAAAACAGTACCCAAAGTTTAACATTGTATTTAAAAACGACCAATTCTTGAATTGAGAGATGGACAGAACCCCAACTGCTCCCCCAACTCCTGTCTAGAAACAGCTTAAATTCCTCCAAGGACCCAAGCATATGCTTTGATTGTTAGGAGAGGCCTTAGTTTTTCAACAGAATAGACTCAGCAATTATTTCCAAGTCTGCAAAGAAATGATTACTGACAATGACTAGTGCACCTCACTGGTGACCTGATAAAGATGTTGATAAAATTTGCTAGTTAAAAAGCTGTGGCATTCATTTTCTAAAGATGGATCTAATAAAAATGACCTTAAATTAATGTATTCCAGCAGCAAAACCTCAGCTGCTGCAGGAGAGGAGAGAAGCTACCAAAAGAACAAATAGCATTTCCCAATATTTACCAACTCACAGATCAATTTTCAGTTGTTACCTTCAAGGTGAGCTACTGTTCTTTAATATACAATTACAAACCCACCAAATTTCAATTTCATCATGTACACAGCAAAATATGTGCCTACATATTCTTAAAAAAATCTGTAACTTCAGCCTAATTTATTAAAGAAAAGTGAAGTTATTGAAAAACATTCAATTTATCCCACAAATCCTTTTTGCACAGAAACTGAAATTGTGAGAAGCCTACAAAGGGTCATGAAACTCTTGAACTGAGTTTATTGTTTATTCCAATCAGCTAAGACCACAATTTAGGAAATCCTCATCAAGAAAATATTTTAAGTAAATCTCATTAGCCATAGACTGTGTCAGTATCCAGCACACCACCACAGCTTCCAGGTGTTGTGTGATTATATCCCAATAATGAAGATAAACATATCTCTCTCAGGAGCCAGACCAGGTCACCTGAGCAGAATGTCCATGCTGAAACAGGGAACAGGAGAGCTTGCTGGCATGTTTAGACCAACAGCTAACACTCACACACAAGAAACAAGTTCTTTTCTCCTTGCTTGATCTATCACTGGCCCATGGACCTGTGAAAATACTCTCCTGCATTTTCACGAGCCCTAACCACAGTAATGCACAAGCTACTCTAGTACCGCAGAGCTTGAGGTAAGGATTAAGTTTCATATAGCTCCTGCCAGGAATCCCCAGAAAAAATTATCAGAATGTGTCTTCTGAGTATAATAAAATAGAGATATTGAGAATTCCAGGCACAGCCTTTTCCTACTCAATACGAACAAGCGATAGTACAGCTAACTAAACCACAGCAACCCTCCAGAGTAAAAAAAATCCAGCTGCTAGATTTGGTCCAAGTCTAATTCTGAAAAGGGACCCCGAGGACTCTGGTCCTCATAAGGTCACCATGTGGTATCAATTGGCCTAAAGTGCCTTTCCAAGCACCTTTTTTTGTCAAAGATTCTTGGTTCCCAATACTACATGCAGCCTGCACAGCTGGCACACATTATTCTTCAGCTCATCCAGACTGGGGGCCTGGTTTTAACAAGGTCACAGGATCAGAGGGCACACAGCAACTCTCTTCTATCCCATATATTCTAGAGTTTCCTTCCTGTGGAAGCTGAGTGTAAAGGTGAGTTGATGGGATTACTCATAGATCCCATCCTGCCGTCCTTCAGAGGTATTCACCATTCACAGACCTTCAGTACTGTCCATGGAGACATGTTTTAAGAAAACATGTATTTCGAGGGGCCAGAGGAAAATACCATGTGTCCAATTCATCCTGGTTCCAGCTTTGGCCATCCCTTGCAGACTCTCCATAGAAGGTGCACCTCACGTGAAACGGGGAAGGCAGTGCGTCCCGCAACAGACCCTCTCCTACCAAGAAGTTCTCACTCTGGACATGGTCAGTTTAAATGAACAATACAGCCAGCCTATCAAGGACACCCGAGTGCAAAAGGCCTGAGGACTGTGGAGACTTTGACCATACAGCAGGAGAGGTGCCAGGGTCAGAGCTTAAGTGTGAATCAATGAAGTCCTAAGTCAAGCAGCTGCTTCAGATTAGCATCACCATGGGCATTAATCTTCTTCTAGAGTCCTTCTCTGATTTCTTTTGCATAGGGCCTAAATGGCACACTGAAATAACCAGAATGTCTCTATTACACTCATCACAAAAAAGTGAACCCTATATTTAAGGGAAGAAATTCTTAGCTCTTCCAGCTACTAATGACATTTGTTTAAAAATGAATTGTATTACAAATATAACAAATGGACATTTTCGGTCCAACTCTCAGTACTTTTACTTTCCAAATACTATTTCCATTGTACTCTCGCTAGCAAATATTTACACACCATATCTCAATCCAGAAAGACAACACAGAAAGAGATTACCAAGAATTTCTCAAACATGGCTTCCATTATCTCCCAGTGTAGATTTGGCCAAACCTTCTGTACACATTTGGTGTTATTCAGTTTTATTTCTTTTTAATTTTTAAAACATTTCAAATCTGAGGAAAATTAAGTTATAATATTTATAGGCATTCATAAAATATGCAAATCCATGTAAGGAAACAAAATTTAAAATGACTGTGAAGGCTCTGATGACAATTACATTCAAAGAGTTAATCACAGCCCAAAACAAGGACTTCTGTAAGCTGCAAATTTACAGTTCTTTAGAAATGATGAGACTCACAACTGCAGTAGTGAAAATATTATTGCTTCTGTAAACTCCAAGCTCAAGTATAAAGTAGATATGTAATCTTCAACTCCCTAAACACTCCAATTTGGCCACTAAAGATGCTGTTTTACATTTCCAAACATTTTCCCTTGTCACTACTTTTTATACTTCAGTTCTCAGGTTGTAAGTATTTGTTACTTGCAAAGCAACTCCTTTTGAATGCAGAATCATGGGAGGCATTTGTTACTAACTGCTAATGCAGCCTGCCAAACAAAAACTCCCTGCTGGTGACATGACCACCTAGTGACCTCTAAAAATGTTTTAACAATGTGAAAAATATCTCCCTCTTGTAGGAAACAGCAATTTTTTAAATTAAATGTACATTGAATGTTCGCTTACATACAGATAAATGGTATTCAGAGTCACCTTCTCTGTTTCCAATTTCAATCTTTTGAAACCCAGCCCAAACCTAAATAAATAAACGTTGATACTAAGAGGAAACTAAGAGCTCAAGAGCCTTGTGATTTCACAAACAGCTTTTTTCCATTTTCTAAAATCTAAACTTCGAGCCAGACATAGAACAGGTAATGAAAAGAAACAAGTCTGGCAGCTCCTATGTGGGTCTAAGCTGAAAATATGTCAGGCAAAAATAAGAGGCTATAATTTGGCAGATTTAAAGTCTTTAAAAGTTTGCAGCTTGCTGGACTGAGGGTTTTTTTAAGTATGTAAAATTTGCAAATTGAAACACTGTAACTGTGTTGAAAAGTGACTGTTACATAATGCCACCACAACCAAGATTTTAAACATCGCTTTACCGCTACCTATCCCTCACACAACAGAAGCACAAAGAGAAAAATAAATTAGGATTTCTGCTTATAGGATAATGAACATCTAATGCTTAAATAGGGGTGCTGTTTTTCAAGTTACCAGGACACTGACAGCTTCAAGCAAATCCTTTTCAGACAATTATATCTCATTCATTTACTTCTTTCTTATTTAGAAGACACTGGATTAAAAATTACTGCTACTTGATAGGCTTTTTAACAAAATATACTTTTCTGGAATATTAACCTGTAATTACTTCAGATCATTCATAAAGAACAAATTTGCCAATCTTACTCCATCAGCAATTATGATTTTTACCAAGAATAATAAACTAGCTGGGGTACAAGTCTTGAATCTCTTTCCTACTCACAACCCTTTGTCCCTCTGACCCAACAGTGTATCAGGCTAAAACTGATGCCACAAGACTGACCAAAGTCACAGCTCCTTCCAGGTCACTGCCACAACTGCACCCAACTTCAAGTGTGACATATAAATTTAAGGGCTTCAGTCCTGGTAAAAAGAAAAATTTTCACCTTCTCCCATATTTAGGCTTTGAATGAAAAGTCAGAAAAGCTGAGGTATTAGAGCTAAACAGCTGAAATACTGACATCACAAATAATCCAGAGGAACTTCCCATGGATTTTGAACACATCAAGTCCTTGTTACACCAACATGTTGTGTCAGTGCACAAGGGCATGCATTTGCTGATGTGTGGCTTTCAAGTATGGCTCTCAATAACTTTATACTGCACTAATTAGCATATATATACTTATATAGCATATATATATACTTATAAAGCATGGATAATTTTAATGGAGTCAGGAAGAACACTCTCTCTAGTACTCTACGAGAACAGAATTTTTTATCTAGATAAAATTCTAATTCTGCATATAACATAATCAGCAACATACACAGGTTTTATACACAGCTAGAGTGTGTAGCTACTAACAGCTTTTAGGTGAAGTACTCCTATAACGAGTTCCTAAAACTTTTACTCCTACACAGTAGTCATAAGCTTCAGGGTCTGTCCGCTTGATTGTCCCTTTGTTCCAAAGGAAAAAGTGTTATTTACTCTTCTAGAACTGCCAAAAATTACAAGCATACATTTCAAGTTCTGAGGACCAGAACAGAATGCTCATCACTAGAATGAGATCCAAGGCACTGAATTATTTCTCATCTTTGACCCTGACCAAATGCTGCTGTTATCTGGGAAGCCTTTCACTGGTTCTCACATGTGTCTGGAAGCGATCTGGAGCAAGGTGTTCTCTATTCAGAAGAGCTCTCAGCCAATATTCACTAACAGACATCTGATACAGACAGCAAGATAACTATACCTCATGTCCTTTAAATTTGATGCAAGACACACTTGTGAAAAAAATCATAAATTAATTTAAAAAGAAAGATAATCTTCGTATTTCATTACTTTTGCACCAATGCAGAATCTGCTAATTGATGTGAAGTGATGCCCTTTTGATCCTCACACAGCAGAACATATTCCCAGAGCTAATTCTCACCTGTAATTTCAGAGTGCTTTTGTAGGCAATGTACAGAGGTTTACATCATGTTCCTTGAATCAGATCTCCAGCTGGTACACATTTTGTAAATTCCACTAAAAACACAGGGAATGTCCTAGTTCAGACTTAATGGGCTGGTACATAAACCTTGCACTGAGCCAAACTACCTGACATTAAAAGCATAAAGATGTTATGATGATTGTTGGGATTGTATTTATTGATGCAAAATTATAAAAATAAAGCATATTTAAATGCTTTTGCATACTTATTAATATACTTTATGACTTTTTTTTCCTCTACAGTGTTTCTTCATAGGTTTCATTACGAACTGGGGCAAGACATGTCTCAAATTCCATCTCCAAATAACAGATTACTGACTCTCTGCTTAATACATTATATGGTTTTATTCAGCCTGCTACGACTACTGCACAGGAAGAGCTACTCAAAGTTTTCTTTCTTCTTTTTTTTTTTTTCACAACAGTGGGAGACATGCCAGCTGGGACATTTTAAGTCTCTTTCATTAAAAAAAGGTTAAGGTCAAAATAAGTATGATAAACATGGTAGTTCATCTTCTCAAAACTCAAGATGAAAGACTAAACAGAAGAGAATATTTTAACCTCACTAAGTGTAAAATCTATTTTTTTTCCTTAGTGCATAATTAGAAGCAAAAAATACTTGGGAAAAAAACATTTTTGCTATAAACTTTTGTCTTTAAATGTACTCAGTAGTTAATTTCACAACTATATAAGTCTTACATTTACTACATGTTTTCAATTATCTAGATGACTGACACTTTCAAGTTTTATGGAGGATTATGAAGAGTAACACACTTAAAGAGAAAAGAAATACATTTTCCCGTGGTAAAAGGAAAAAAAATTAAAAGAGAATCCACTTTTTTTTTGGTTAAATTTGTTGTCCATTGTCTAAAAATTTCTAAATGTCTTTGAGACAAGGATGTCTTCAAGATCCTTGCATGTAAGACTATATTAAAATACAGTAAATCCATATACTTTGGTTTCTTATACTAAAACACTTTGTTGCAAGAACACTAAAATATGTTTTCACTCACTTTCTCAAAGAAAAAAACAGCACAAAGGTTATCAGATGAATGGGGACAATAGATTAACTTCCAAAGAACTATATTCTGTTTCTTGTAAAAGAAAAGTAAATTTATAGCACACCAAGCTTTTATTCCCAAGTGAATATAATAACTGGAATGCAAAAGTCTAAAACTGGCAACAAGTAAAGCTGGTCAAAGTATAAGTAATGAAACTTGAAACGAGGGAAAGAGATTTGAGAGGTTAAAGGGAGATAGGGTGGAAAGCTCACAAGGCAGACCTGTTCTCCCTCAAAACCATAAGAAAAATCTTCAGTACAGCAAAAGCAGCATGGGTTGCATAAATTTGAAGTGACAGAGCCTTTTGGACTGTGGTGTTATTTAAAGTGGAAGGATCTTTTGGGGGGTGTCAGGGACCCACAGAACATTACAGAGGTGCAGCTTTCTGCCGAGCCTTAAGGGTTAAAATGAAAGGAGAAATATCAAATAGACCATATTAAAGTAACTTTACCTCAAGGATTGGTACAGTGAATTACCCATGGAAAGACAGGGAGGAAAAAAGACTCAACTAGCTATTTTCCAAAAAAATACTGCCACAGAACTCCTCAGTTAACCCAAGAATATAGATTTTTTTTTTTTTTTTTTTTTTTTTTTTTTTTTTTTTTTTGGCATTCCTTTAATCATAAAAAAAATTGAAATCACAGACGCTTTAACAGATCTAATGATTATTCTTACTGGATAACATAAGTCATGTGGCATCAGTGGGTACAATGTCCCAAAAAAGCTGACATACACTTTATTTAAGGAAGAGCGGAAGCCCTCTAGCTGGTAGTTGCAGAGAACAGGCAGCTCACAATGGTGCCAGGTCAACAATCAATATCACAACTGTTCTGATTTAAATACCACATACCCTGGCATGGCTGGCACTGTAGAGGGTGTAAAGTCAGGTAAGAATTTAGTCTAAAGTGCCCTTTTGGGCTAATGACTGTGATGTGCTCAACATGAGGCAACTCCAGGGCTGATGCAAGGGGATATCTGAGCTAATGCAGAAGGCAGCAATCCATTTAGCAAATCGTGTGTTTTAAACAAAGATCTTTACACCAACACTCTGTGACCTGCACTGGGTGTCTGCCAACGGCTGGGTGAAACTGAAAGCGCTAGTTTTGATTAAAAAGTCTGAACTGGCTTGGCACCTGCTCCCCTGAAAGATTCCCTCTTTCTCTTCCTTTGTGCTGGGCAGCTTAAGAGACCTGGTGTGAGAGTATTCCCAATGGAAGTGTGAGTGTATGGAGGCAGCAGGGAAGAAAGAGGAACAGGGAAGGAGAGAAAAAACTGCATATCTTGATGTGAACCAGTCCATAAGGTTATGCTGTAAGGACCATCCCTTCACCCGAGTGCCTGAAGAGGGTATGATTTCCTGTGGACACACTAACTACTGGCAAAAATTCAGCCTCTTACTTCATGAATGGTGAAGTTATTCTGAGGTTCTCCTTATTCCTTGGCTTCACTTATGGAGTTTCCTTAAAGAATGATAAAAAAGTACTTTGAGTGGTACATAATTCTTTTTTAAGCCATCATTACACAGCTAAATAACAAAAAATAATATCCAGGTTTTATATTTTCACATGATGCCTTAAATCCACAGTAAAAGTCAGATGTATGTTATTAAAAATCCATATTTTTATCAGTGCTTAAAGTGCACCTTACTCCCAGACAATTAAAGTCTCTGTATTCAGTGGTGCTGCTCTGAATTTACTGCTTTAAGGTTGAAGCACTGCACTTAGTGTAAAGACAGACATTCAGATAAAAAATAAATTACATAGCAACAATTTCCAGAGAAATGCCATGTTCACAACAGCAATAAAAAAGACTTAAAGATTTTGTAACTGAATGTTTGGAATGGTCAATGAATAGAACACTGATTTTATGACTGTTTGAAAGACACACAACACATAATGCATTTGCACACTTGGCATCCAGCTCTTCCCTTAGCATAGAAGCAGTTAAAAGGTACTGGATCAGGATAAGGAAAAGTAGCCATGAAGTTCAGTTGTTATTCAATATATTATTGTACTATTTTCACACATTCCCTCGAGGAAATGAGAGCAGAAACCTGCTGCACAGTCAGTACAGAGCTCAGTTATGAGACTACTGTATTCAAGCAGTGGCTAAAGCCTGGGAGATGGCCCTCAGGATACCCCTACTAAACACTCCTCTCTGATTTAATCTAGTTAGCCACAGGGTGTCAACACTGGTCCACACAGAGGCAGGCTCACTAAATTTGTATTTGCCAGTTTAAAAATAAATCTTAAATAAAACAATCTAGAAATAACAGTTTGAACAATTTGACACGTACAATAAACATATGGAATGACTTACAAGGGAAGGAGACTGAAGCACAGAGCAAAAGTGAGTTCAGGAGACACCCAGTCCTGTTACTTAAGCAAGCAGTGAAAAGGAAAAAAATTCAGTTTGCTTAGAGCCAATGGAACTAGGTACGTCTCAGAAAAACAGAGTTTAGATAACTGGGAAAAAGGAAGATTAGGATAAATGGAAAAGAACACCAGGCATTTTCTTCACTCATTTATACTGCTGTTCTCCAGATTCTTTCTCCAATGACATCAAGAACCCAATTTTCTTTTTTCAAAGCTGATCATGCCATTAAAATTGTAAGTGCACAGCATGTGTACAGCTAATTAATCTTCAAGGCAAAATCATCCAAAATAAAAGTTCCATCTTACTGATCTCATGCATGTAAGATGGCAGTACCCTCTTTACCTTTACCTATTATTGAGCAAAATATCTACATTTAGCCAAATCCACTAAAAATAGCTGGTTACCTCCAAAGCTTATTAAATCTTCAGGTTTGCTTTACATACAGTACCTTTTATTCAAATCTATTGATTCTGTGCTATGAGCTAATCATGTATAATGCAGCAACAAAGTATATATTTTCATATTCTACTTTAATAATAGAAAACAAGTGTGATAAAGCAAAAGTGCACTAGATAAAATCCAATCTTTATTACAAAAGTTAGACTAACACCTGTTCTAATTCAAATGAGCATTTTAAAATCAGTAATTCTAACAGAAAGAAATTAAACATCATATAACTGCAACAGAATGAAGAGGTCCATCTAAAACTTGGGAATTATAAAAATGACTTTGCACTGATCTTTGCTCAGGGGTTTTTCACCATGATGAAAGCTGCCAAAATAATTTTCCTATCCAGAACTTCAACCTCTACCCAGAATTTCCATCACTTTGCTATTCTAGAATTTCTGGGTTATGAGTATTTCCTAATTTCATACAATACAATATATTTGTATAATATATTTGAAATACACTGATTAAATCTGGTTTTCTCTTCACCCCAAATGGGAAGTCCCCCCCGTGCCCATTGTTAAACAAACAACCAAAATTTTCCATGCAGTGCCACTGAGTTACAACGAGCAAAAGATATTTTTCACATTACTGAAGACACAGTTTATAGGGAAAGTGAGAAACACTGTAAAAGAGATACATACATATATACAAGTCTTAACAGAAACAGGTGACTCTGAGAGTTCATTGAGTCAAGGGTGTGGAAAGATGGGGGCAGAAACTGCACTCACCATTAGGGATTATACTCCAAGTCTACACAATCCCTTTGAGAATTTTTTTTCTTGACTACTAGGGTCAAGTCCTGAAAGCCACAGAGTGGTCTGCTCCTGTTCACTAAAGCATTTAAACATATGCTTTCTCACAAGCAAATCAGATGTGGATTCAGTGGAACTACCCACATGCTTCAGCTGAGCAAGTGCTTAAGTGCTTTGCTGGTCAGGAACAGCAAGATTCCTACTTGTAAGATCCTCCCTTAAATCCCATCCATTTGTGGTTGTAGAAGTTGGTAAAGGGTCACAAATATTCTGCAACATTCTCCATATTCCCCAGAATCTTATTTAATCTTCAGATAAGAGCAACTATCAGTTGTTTTAGCATTCTGATATCTTTATTCTGTTCCCTGATGAAAAAGTATATCTCAAAAAAAAAAAAGACCAGACTCTTAAACAGAACAAACCTGTCCTTTTCAAAAGCTTGGTACTCAAAAAATGGAATGATGCAGCAGGTTGAGCAAAGGCTACCTTAGAATATTAAAATCCTTCGTTATCCCTCAACATTGGCAGGCAGACACGGCACTTCTGCCTTTTCCATAGTGGGTGTTAATTCAGACCCATGAGAGAGTCAAGCACTTGTCTGTGCTGATCACAGGAGATAGGCTCACTATCACTTTCAAAAATGTGGGCAGACAGTAAGAGAAATATCGTTCCAAACTAAAATCATGGCCATAACGATTTGCAAGAGGTGATGAACACACACACTTAACATTGATGATGCCTGACTGCTCTAAAGAGCAATACGCCTAAAGAAAACCAATTTTATAATAAAAATAAATGGTACCTTTTGATGTTGTGGCCAAAAGCTGAGTTCAAGGAGTTTGGGATTTATTGGTACCTTAAATCAGTTATACTGCACTAGTCCTCACCTGGGCTTCACTTTATGTCCTTCTTTAAAGCACAATATAAATCTATACTCCTAGCAATTTTAGAAACTTCTTTGGGTTACATAATTCACTTTATTTTGATAGTTTTTAAGTCTAACAAGGCTTTACACTAAAACCATTAATTCTAGACTGGTATAACACAACTGATGATTTGAAAGTGTCATCTTTCCATTCTTCAGCAACTGTACTTTATGCAAAACCTTCCTGCAATAATGATCACCCAGTCTATGTGTCAGAGATCAGTATTTCTCTGCAGAGAGAATTTATAGAGAAGCAGTGAATCAATTTTAAGATCTTCTGCTAACAGACAGTGCTCTGCATGACCTTGCTCTTTGCTCTATCATGTTTACATTTTCTACTACAGTATGTCTCTAATCCCCAAAGTGTCCCTAAGGGAACTTTACTGTTTTTTTAAGTTATGCTTGACTGCTGAACTCTGCAAAACACAGACAGGGAAGAAAAAAAAAAAATTTAAAAAAAAAATTATGTGAACTAATAAATTTTTTTTTTCTATCTTAATTTTCTCCCAATTAAATATTAGAGGATGGTTGTTTCTTAATTTAAAAGATCTAGAATGATGATACCCATTCATTCTGTATTTTCCTCTCAGGAAAAATTACTTTCAAAATATTCAGTGTCCTCCTATTATTTATTTATAATTCCTCACTACTATGCTAAGAAATAAAGAACTCTGGCATAAAATTTGAGAAATAATTTTAATGCGCAGTAGTAAGATCAAATATTTAGCTGCAGCTCACAGCTTTTGGGACACAAATTTGACTAACTGGCCTGTAAGTACTCTGAATTTCAATAAACTCCTCCAAGCTGTCTGTGGGACAGATTACTCTCATTAACACATGTATCTTGAAAAGATCCCATGTGAACTAACTTAAGGCAGTTTCATAATTAATATCTTAACACACCACAAGGAAATTTTGTACTGACACCAGTGAAAATTTTAAAAATTAATACACTCTCTCTCCATGCTGCAATCATAAAAGTACTTCCACAAAAGGATGCATAACATCTCCCATCTCCACTACTGCTGCCTAAGTGAATGGTATTTGAAGAATTTTACATTATATAAGATGATAGCGTTTTATACTTCTATGTTCTTATATCCTTGCCAACATATGCAAAAGAAATCTAGGCTACCAAGGAAACAATTATTGTCAACAGGCAATGCATTAGGCACATTTGAAGGTAGATGATGAAAACAGGAAGATAAGTCAGCGCCTCTTGCCGTGCAGACATGGAATGCTGGAGTGGAGGTAATGAATCTTTGTTAACTGCAAGCAGGGCAGGGCTTTCAGAGAAAGATGAACTGTTAACAGAACATGCACAAAGTAAAAGAGAGCTGCTATGTGCCTGTGGACACAATGACTGAAAATTGTCATACACCTTTGATGTCCTTACCTGCTCACAGCACTCCTAAAAACCTCTCCAGAACACAGCTTCACATTTTCATGTCTAGTACTGACTAGCCCAGAACTAACATGCCCAGTACTAACAGCCTAGTGCAGTTAGAGGACCAGGCATGAGATAATTATGTGCTTCTTGCATCTGTCCTAGGTTCTACAAATCACTTAGGTAAAGTTACCTAAAGGAAAAATAGGAAAATACACTTAATTTTTCTTTTTAGGGAAAAAAATTGTATTTAAACATTAAAAGATGCAGATAGAAACTCAACAGAATTTCTGAAAAACATACATTTACATGGAGTAACCAATCCATGGCAAAAGGAACATGTTGCTAATTACATCTCAACTCTTCACCATCAGGGGTGCTGGAAACTCAGGGGCTTTCAACACAGTGATACACCTTGTTTGCACATTTTCTACCAAACATTCCTGAGGCTCTGAGTAATGAAGACACTCCTGCTCCAGAGGAGAGAAAAGAAGGTTACCTACATTCATGAAGCTCTCTTTCATACCTAGTCATAGATCGATAGGAATTTGCTTATGACAGGTGACTCAAGATATGAATCACAGAAGCTGGTGCTGCTAATACTTCTAGATCATGTCATGAAAAAGATTTCAATCTCTGACCCCGTCACTTTAGAATATACTGAAGATCTGTTTCTTAACTGTGTAGATATATACACAATTATTCTAATCTGCTTGTCTCTTTCTACATCAACTCTAATCTACCAAATAAGAATCACATTAGCAACATCACACGAGTTACCTACACTGATGTTGTTATGACACTTATATCACTCAGGTACTTTAAAATCTATGTATACAAAATAGAGATATTATGCCACTTAAAACAATGTAAATTATTTTTGCTAAGGAAACACACTTTTATTCCTCCTCCTAAATTCAAAATATACTGAGTAATAATTTCCACAAGGAGACTGACTAATTTAGACAGCAATATTTTCATGCTTATATGTGGTTCTGTGACTCAGACAGCTTTCACCCATTAGAAGTCAGTGTCGGCTCCTCATACAGCAAGACCAAAAATACTAGACCTTAGCACTAAACATTATGCAACTGCAAAAACTTTATCTTACTTGGAGAACTTAGGAAAGCTGGCTTTCACAAACCCGTATACAGAAGGACTGATTGCAATGTAAGGCATTCATATTTCAAGGGATGAAAAAATATCCAAAGTGAAAGTTCTTCTCCATTTGCAATTCTAGCTTCAGCGTTCTATTTTTTACAACATCTGGAATGAGCAATGGTATGTTATGGTGACTTTTGCCAAAAGGCACGTAAAATCAGCATACATATACATAGATACACAACATTTGACCATATTCTGATACAAGAGAAGGTGATGGCTTGGGGAGTTACAGCTGAGGAATGGGTGTTTTCATAAGCGATAAATGAATCCCTAGTGCCATTCTACTGATCTACCAGAAAAAAAACAGGGATTAACCTGGCCCAGGACATCAACTGTAATAGTAAAATTATTTTGTGGCTGCTTTTCTATGTAGATTTATTATCCCTTACTGTGCAGACATATATTGTCAATAAATAATGTCCCTGTTCACCTAGGAAAAGGCCTTTCCTCTTTAAAAACTACATATGGTAAGTCTGTGTTTGAGCAGTTTCAATTTTTACAACATTATCTTCAACAGAGATTTCAAAGCTTCCTCTACTAGCACCATGAAACTACACTGTACTTCATTTTTCTTCTCAGAGCCATATTAAACACAATTTTCTGTATTAATAATGTTTACAGCTCTCATTTGGGAACATTCAGAAGCTTTGATTCTGCCAGTGGTTAAAAATGTACATGACAAAAGTCAGGGGAAGTATTTGCATTCTAAAAACCAAGTAATACTTAAGCATCGGCAGGGGTGGATCATAGTTTGCTTCCATTAAAATTAAAAAAAAACCCAAATGGTATTTACTTACAAATATTTCTTAAGCACTTTTTCCCCTCACATGCAACACAATGGGAGAATAGAAAAATTAACAGATATTTATTCAGGAGTGCATTAACAGAAATTTTTCTCAGTTTCTACATGAAAACATATACTATAACTTGATATTTTTTAGTGGGAAAACAGCAGTTCAAAGTTAATTTTGTATATGAAAAACAAACCATGACAAAACATTGGACAAAATCCTGAAATCATAAAAGCCATGGTTTTAATATCAGGTAAGGAAGGCAAGACTTCAGTTTTATTTTGATCACAGAATTTTTTTCCCAGGGATCAAAAAATTTGGGAAAAGTGCAATAGTGAATTTATACTGGGACGTCATAATTTTGTCAAACAAACTTTCTCAAGGGGGATGTTCTTTTCACTGCAGTTTGTCAAGCTTTCCTTTTCAGTCATCAATATATAATGATTTTTCAAAAGGGATGTATTGTCCAGCTCCCAAGGAAAGTATAATCATATTACACTGCCCGGAACATCGCCCTCAGCCTGATCTTGAAATCACTGCATAGGAAGATAAATGATATTTCCATTGCAAAGTCTCCACACATAGTTCAGTGTCTTAGTAGTGTGTTCTCCAGATACGCTTTTCCCTCAGCCTTTCAAAAGCTGCAATGTCAGGCAATATGATAAACACAGCAATATAAAGGTGAAATCAGCTTTGTAAACCAAGACCCACAGGTAACGCAGTTGAAAAATTAGGCAAAGGCAAGAATGGCAGTGAGGTCTATCTTGCTTCACATGAGGTTTGCTGGCTCAAAGGGCTTTGTGTGCAGCCCTGACACAGCTCAAATTAAGGAACTCCGAAGTATGAGGAGGCCAGCTCCATTGGCTCAGAGCTGCATCCCAGCTAACAAGGCCTGACAAGGTTAATTGCTTCAGATAGTGAAGTATTGCTGCAGTTTCTAGAATTCCTAGAATCCAAACCCTCATTGCTCTATAGAACAGGAAGATGATCCTCAGTTAATAAGTGTTTCTGATACTGCATTCCTGCTAACCTTTCTAACAGCTTTCCATTAAAATTGAGTCAGCGTTTGTAAAAATCACTCACATCTGTCTTCTACACCGGAATGCCTAAACCAAAGTTTCTCAGGAGAAGATGGGTCTGAATTATTCATTATTATGCCAACCACCTCAATTTAAAAAACCCCACCCTACAGAACCACCTACTTACAAGCTCTTTTTGTTGCTCATGTCCATATTAGCAACATTTCAACCCCGTAGCAGAAGGTCTGTTCTGTACAGAATGCCATTTATTCTGCAGAATAAAACATTTTATGATATTTACTTCATAGCCTTCATTTGGCCTTGGATAGATGGTCCCAAAAGTCACTACACTGTTTTCAGGCTCTGTCTTTTCATGCCCATGGACTTAATAAAAAGGAACCAGGTGGACAAACACAGCTCCAGTCCTCTCCCACAATTCCATACACACAGCTCTGCATTCAGAGCTGCTCATCTGTGAGGGAGAACATGAAAGCAGCCAAATTCTCAAATATACCAAACAGCCAAAGCATGCCCACAGTAACACCCTAAAATCAGCTTCCCCCCACACAGACTCTCACTAGTGCTTTTTACCAGCACTTCTGGAGGGGCACAGCGTGTCAGAAAAGCAGGACCAAAGCAAGACAAAGCAAGTTTCCCAATTTCCTCTATGAACTCCACTGAATTGAAAGTTGTCTTTGGACAGATTGCTTCCTTGTTTTGGACTTGTTTCTGGAATTTTCTTTCTTTTTGTTTATTCCTCTATCGTCTTTGACAAAATGGCAAGGATTGCCCTGTCACCTCAGTTAAAACTTTAATAAACCCTGAAGATTATACTTCCTCCACTAAAAGTCCCAATTTTTTCTATTTAATCTTCTTATATACATCTTGAAGAAAGCAATGATTAGCTTCAGCTCTGCTCTGAAACAGGAGGGGACCATAACAACAGCAGTTGGCCCTCAACTTCCTTTATAAACCATGAAGTAAAAGGAAGCTAAATGTGGAAAAGCTAAAAGACAGAAATAACGTAGAATTTCTAGACACAGTGGTTTAGCTTTAGCCTTTCTCTATTTAACAACAAAGATCAAACTGCTGAAAACGTTTTGCTTTCTGAAACATATGTATTCTTACAATTTCTGATATCAAATAAATACAATTTAATCCACATAATATCATAAATCAGATCCAAAATTAAGAGCACTCCTTACGCTCACATAGTTGTTTGCTAATCTTTCTTAGTAGCAGAAACAGAAAGTGAGGTGTAGAAGAAGATGCAAATCATCAGTACACATTGTAGAATGATTTTTTGCACTGAACACAACAGTTGTGTGTCAGCAGGATAGAAGACAGACTTTTAGGGGGTTTTTTTATTATTATTGCTTTCAAGTTTATTATGTTTTGGACTTGCCAAGTAAAATATAAAAAAAAGCATCATAGATAACTTCTTTATTTTCTGCTTCTTACCATTTATTAAGGCTTCTACACCAGTTAAGGGGTGACGAGACACCAGAAAAAAACAGGGATGTGTTATTTTTTTATGCAACAACCACTATTATTAGCACTTTTAGCACTGTACTTTCTCTCAAGACCGTCACCCACGATTGTGTATCTTACATATCCATGCACATGGAAGACATAAAATACATGTCAAACAAAATAAAGCAAGTTATTAAGTCAAAATAGACCCTAAATCTTAGTGGAAGTCAACAGATAAACATACTATAGGTCTAGCATAGCCTAAGTACACAATGCATAATTCAGAGCTGAACTAAGTTTATAACTTATTGCAATATTTCTTACTCAGAGAGTAAGGTCTCTACCTCAGAGAGAGGTCTGGTGTATTAAAGCATTGCTCAGTCACTAATTCAGCAAAACTCATGAGAAACTTCCTCCTTTTTTTTTTTTAAAGCCTGTACAGTGCTATCTCTCCCATGATAGGCATGCCTGGGAAGAAAAAAAAATCTGGTCTGAATCTGTGTATAATTAAACACAGAAATTTATTGCTAAATTATTTGTACCCCACTCTCACTGCCACATTCGTACATATATCGCTGTCATTCCATTACAATTGCTAGCAAAGGCTTTTTTCCCCTTATCATGGGCTTTCCCAGGCATCCATCCTTCTGGACACTGCCAGCTGAAATATAAACATCCTTATAAAAAAAAAAGACATGTTCATGTCCAGAGGGCACAATATAAATCCATCATACAGAGTGTAAGGAGGCTGTGAAGGAACGGCAGGATATGAGAATCAAATAAGAGGGAGAAGGACAGTTGGGGTGGAGATAGAAGACTGCAATGTCTACTTTACACCCATCTCCCAACTCCAAGCCAGGGCCTACGACTCCTGAGCAGCTCAAATTCCTGTTGTCCAGCCAACATTCAGGGGTCAGCTCACTTCAGGTACTTGCACCATAAATGCTTTCTCTGTGGGATGAAGGATTTGGCACTGGTTGTGACAATGTCTCAATCTTCCACATATTTAAAAGGAAATCAAATTACACTATTTTTAAATCATAACAATAGGATCACATGAGAAATGGTGACCTCACGTATGGTTCTTTACTGGTAACCAAGAATTGAGAACTATGTCAAGACCCTGTAGTGAAACAACTTCCACAAATACTTAACGGGTAAAATGCCACTGCATCAGTCCAGAGCACTGATGGGAAAAGATGATTATTACAAAGCATCCCTGAGGTGAAAAAAACTGGTTTAAAGACATTTTACATTAAAATAAACAATTGTATAGAAACAGTGCTGCTCTTTAGTACTGACTCTCCTAACTGTTTTCCAGCATCTCAGTACTAACCTTTTTTTCTCTCCACTACTTCCTCCCTGGTTCAGCTACATCATTGGTATTTCCATTTTCCATACAAATCACCAAGAATTTACTCATTCTAACGTTTTTCTTCTCCTCTCATGTTCTACCATTCTAAAATCACAGAATTGTCAAAGAGCCATAGAATGATTTGGGTCGGAAGAGACCTTAAAGATCATCTTGCTTCAACCCTGCCATGGGCGGGGACACCTTCCACTAGCTACCTTTTTCCCAACATTTACTCCATTTCCTAAGTAAACTTAAATATCTTCAGTCATGAAACTTACAAAATTTCGTTAAATAAATTTTGTTATACAGTTCTGTCCTCCTCAATTAATTATTGTGTAACAGTACTACTTCAGTTCTTCCAGCCTGCTTTTCAGAGTGCTGCCCATGAGCACCAAGTCAAGCACAGTTGTTTAGGATGATAAACACATGCAGTAAAGTATCTTTTATAAATGAAATTACAAGATTTATAAAAGAAAATACATATTTTCATGGGTTTTTCCATTTTTAAAATCTGAGATTTGGATATAGGGAGCAGTCTCTGATCCAACATCTCAAAAAGGACGTCTCTTATACATGCACTCTTAAAAATAATATTCCATTATAAATTTCAGTTACAAGAATTGAAATTGAAAGAATAAAAGTACTAGTCTTCCTTTTCTTTAGTATTAAATTTCTTAATAAAAATTCCATGTTAAAAGCAAAAAAAAAACCAGATGAATAAATGCATCACTCACAAGGCAAACCTAGGATATGACAAATTATGGGACAATACTTAATTTCATGCCAGTGCCCAAATGGCATATTTTCAGTGACGGGCTTGTCATCATTATTAAGAACTTCCCCTGTCCCCCAGTGATGAAGAAACACATTACAGACAAACACATTAATCTTTCCACACAGTACAATGTAAAACCTTAATTACAACCTCATGCTTCCCCCCACAAACACACAACATACCACAGACCCAAACCATACATATGTCAACCCTGACTATCTGTTGATGTTCTTAAGATTGCAGCTAAGGCTTTGTGTTGAACTGTGAGGGAGATCACTATTATTGAACACAGTATGCTTTTTTCCTCAATTAAAAGTTTAGAAAAGAACCCAGGAAACCCAGTCTGTCCTCATGAATTTGGGGTTGCAGGTTTGTGCACATATAGAGACTCCTGAAACACAGAGGATTCCAGCAATAGGACTAAATTCTCTTTTTAAGTTAAAGGCAGAACTCAATACAAAAGTGCAGTTCAGTGACAAAACCACAAAATCATGAAAGCAACGCACTCAAATGCCATTTGTGTGCTGGCCAGAGGCAACACTTTATATCAGAAACTGAACTCAGCACCTCAGTATTCCTATTTTCCCAGTATCTTAGTGCAGTAGAAAGAAACTTGGACAAAACCTGACTCCAATTCAATCCAA
The DNA here is from genome assembly GCF_020740725.1 of Corvus hawaiiensis. Taxonomy (NCBI): domain Eukaryota; kingdom Metazoa; phylum Chordata; class Aves; order Passeriformes; family Corvidae; genus Corvus; species Corvus hawaiiensis. The sequence continues at coordinate 15,984,149 of NC_063223.1, read as the reverse complement.
AGAAAAAAAATAATTTTTTTCGTGAAAGTAAAATAATTAGAGTAACTGAAGGGTTAAAGTTAAATGTTGGGGTTTTTTCTTTAAATCCACTGGTACAAGGATTGGAATCCAGGTGTCCCATAAACACTGAGTGATATTTCATTTCTCTTTCTGGATCATTATTGCAATGGCTGTATCAGGAGAGACTGACTGCCAGTCACCAGGTTACAGCATTTGCCAGGCAGATGAAGCATGTGGATTCAGCCACAACCTATCAGTTAAAATTTCTTCTTTGAGAACCTAAGCACTACCTTCCTTTCTGCTACAATGACTGAATGAGTGAAACAAAAAAAATCTTGCTTGTTTTGAGAAGAAAGAAACCCCTTACTCCCATCACTGGACAAACTGCAAAACAATTCCCTAGTTACAAATATGAAAGCTTATTTGATTAGTAAAATGTGGTCACACACTGGCACTTTTACCAAAATAATTTTTATTCCTGCCTGTTTCTGAATTTGCTTGCACTTTACAACTCATTTTCCATTACAGAAAGGTTGCATTAGTTTTCTGCTGCTGAAAAATTGCAGGTCATCACTCCATTTGACCTCCATCCTGTATTATTGCAATGCTACGATTAAGGATTACCCTTGAGATCACTAAGACATGTCAGTCAGCGTACTTCAACAGTGGAAGCAAAGATTCCCATGGTTTTGTTCACAAAAGTACAACTTAATAAATGAGACAATGGGCAAAGATTGGATAACAAAATTTGTCTGCTCAATGTTCAATAGATGTAACAGGATATGCCCTTCACATACAAAATTGTAACAGGGAACTCAGGGCATTACTTTATTCCCACTTGAGTGGGACTTGTGCAGCTTGACTTTTTCTGCCTATCATCTGTGTTCCTAAAGTAACTACAACATACACTGCAAACACTAAAGTTCCTCAAGTCAGAAAGAGAATGTCAGAACAAAAAAATGTTGATTTCTCAACTACCAAACACAGGTAAACACAGACTTCTCTACTAGCTTACACAGGTTTTAAAGAACAGATGTACATCATCCTACAGCAAAACTTACTGCTTCTGTTTTATGGAGACGTGGCTATGAAAGGCAAAATACAGATCTTTATTTACTTTTCTAAAGTATTTTAAAATATTATAAGGGGATAGTAAAAAAACCTGCTGGCTGCGGTACTATGCTGAGATTTCATGGTTCATTGAAACTTTCCAGAGAATAAATTAATTTTTTAGAAGAAATATACCCCCCCAAAGCAATTCCAAAGCTTTATGGAATAACTGCAAAGTAGAGACCTGTATCTATGACATGCTCAGGACCTGTAACTTCAGCCTTTCAGCAAAACCATGTCCTGCAGGACTTCTTCAGCAGATCAGCTTCTATGAGATGAGACTTTGCTATCAGGTTCTGGTCATTTTTACAGGGTCTCAGTAAGATGGAGATCAAAAGAAATGTCTCTGGTCCTCTGTAGATTTACATCAGTTCAACTGCCAATATTTCTTAATTCACAATGAAACTGTGCAGGGCACCCTTCATAAATATCTATCCAAAATGTTAGGCAACTCAATTTTAGCAGTGTGCCAAGCTATAAAGTAACTGAAAGACTATTTGTTCTTCCAGGGAACAAATTTCAAGGTAGCCAACTTCGTATTCATGTAGCAAATCTACAGGCATATCGCTTCCACTTTTTTTAGTAACTCATTACTTAGCTGAATAGTGATTATTTAGACTACTAAATGTGCTGGAATTCAGATTGTGAGGCAGACTCACTGTTTGTATTGTTACAGGATAGACCTCAGTCTCTTCTTGAACATGAAAATTACATGTAATGAGTAATTTCCTGAATGGAAGATTGCTTTATGGAGCTATTTATCCACTATAGCAAGTTATTTTTAGTGATTATCTTAAGTGAAATAAAGTTTCAAAAGAAACAGGAACCATGCATATCCTACGATAGTTTATTTCCTTAAATATTATGTAAGCATCATGCATTCAATAAAACCTGTATTTTCATCATCTACTTTGTGTCACATGAAATACCTAATCTTTAGTTCTCAGTTTATACTAAGCTCAAAGGTGAGTAATTCCACATTAGGAAAAATGTCACTAATAGACTCTGTAGACGTGTAAATGGTATTAAAAAGGTCAAAGAGACCAAAGTCTGGCTTTCATGAGGTCTCATAGCTACAAGGCGTTTGTCTTTGTTGTTGGTGCCAGTTAAGGCATGTCTGGCTTATTTGATCCCCCAGATTAATACAAAGAAGATATCTGAACTGTGAAAAAAAAACCACAACAGGAAGCTTAAATGCAGCCATATGGACCATCTGATTCTTTCAACCCCTTAACAGATGAGGGTTGAAATAACTTCCTTTGCTTATTAGCTAATTAAATCATCCTAACAGTGTATAAAATGGCTATAATAAAAGTGAGTTTAACCATAACCTCCAGCTATGTTCCATTAAGTCTCACATTCTAGTTCATCTAAATGTACAGTGTACACCATACTGCTAACTGAGGTATAAGTACATATTTTCTCAGCTTAAAGAAAACCCTCATTTTAAAACTAATGCAGTTCACAAGAAGACAAGAAATTAAAAAATTATTTTAACATATTCATTAATATATATTTAAGATTTTTACCAAGATTAAATATTTACCTTTACATGGCATTAACTAAAAGTCACTTATGTTTTAGGTCCTGTTGAACTTTCTAGATTACACTACAGTATCTATAGTAACTAAAACTGTTTGGTTGGGGTTTTTTAATGTTTTCTTAACACAAGGAAAACTGTGGAATCAGTCATAGCAGAATTGAAATCTCTTTTAAAATAAAACACTGTGATTGAATGTTGTGCATTACATGCATGAATATACATTAACTATTCTTGCTTTTCTAGTGTGGAGTCTACTGCCCTTTTTATGACACACCATTAAATGATTACATAAAAAAGGCATCAATGATTCTAATGCCTATATATCACTAGGAATCTTCCTTCTTGAGTTCTTCCTTTATCAAGTTCTGATGAATTTTAATTAATGCAGCTGGAAGGACTCTACAAAATTTATTCTCCGAACTAGAGCAAAGCCTATGACTCTTTCCAGAATGACTGAAAGCTCCTTTATGTTGTGTTATCTCCAAATGATAACTGTACCTTTCAATGTATATTTATTTCTCCCAGATAGGAATAGATAAAGTACATTTCCACAACACATGACTTCCATTAGAAGATGTGATGAATGACCTGCTCTCAACAGCCCAGGGAAAAGCTCATCTGTGCATACTGAAGTAATAAGACTACAATGAAATTTTTCCACACATTTCACCATATATTATCAATTGACATGCACTGTAATTTTGCTAGAGATAGCTAGAGATACCATCCTGCCTGAAAAAGTAATTTCCAAACTGCAGTTTTGGAAAGGATGCTAATTATTTTATTGATGATTTGAAACCCCTCTTCCTTAAAATTGGAATGGCTTACAATTCACATGATAATGCTGTCAAAAGTGGCTAGTGGCCTATGAACAAACAACCATTTGAAAGAAGAAAATTTTCCTTGCAATCGAATATAACAGTTACATAATTTTATCTCAGCTACATAGACTGATATTCACTGAGGCATGAAGAATCAATTCAAAGCACCCTGGCTCATTTAGGCTTGCACTAACTTGCAGTGACAAAGCTGCCAGTAGGAAACTAGAGGGAAGTGCTTCCATATTTATTGCATGTTAGTGAGTTAGGAGAATGTGGATGGAGCAAGGAGGTGCAATTTGAAAAAAGTGAGTCTTTTGTCATGAAAACAGAAACAAGAAAAACAGTGGGTTACAGTAAATGGGGAAGTCACATCCTGTGGATCTGGGAATGCTACTCTGGCTCAAAGTATTGCTGCAAATAAATAATGATCTAAAAATTATCAATTGCTCCCCTTCATATTGTGTGCAGCCTTCCTCCTGCTAAGCTGTCCAAAATCCTGACCATCCTCTAACACTGTTCTGTACGTAGGAGGAAAAGATGAGTCCACCTGTGCCGCTGACGGTTGCCCACATTTTGTATTGGCAGAGTAGTCAGTATAAATAAATAGTCAGCAAATACAGGGGTTTATCAGCTCATGGTTCTGTAACTCTAACCACAAACTTCATTTCAAACGTTCACACGAGCACAGGCAGACCCACATATTGCAAACAAATCCCTCTTTCCTGCTTTCATCAGTAGCCTCACTTGTCACAGCACTGAAGATCCTGCAAAATGGAGCTGCCCAACTTCCATTTTTCCAAATCTTAACTGCACAACTTCCCATAAGTATCACGAGCCAACATCCCCATCCCCTCAGATTTCATAGTAAAATTACAAATGTATTTGTAAATCCGTTTCTATCAAAATGATCTGGTATAGAAAAATCATTCAAGATTATTAAAGAATTTAACGTAACTTTAATCATTTTGACAGAGCTAGGATAGAAGCAAATTAACAAGTACAAAGGACCATCACTACTAGCAGAGTATAAACATGCAGTGCTGAACTTGAGGAGGCAACCTCATAACCAGATTCAGTGGCTGCCAGAACAGGTTCTGTGAATGGAGGCTAAGACACACAGGAGGTTTAAATCAATCGTGGAAAATTTACCAGCATTTTTACTCCAGCCACTGAGATTATAGTACAAAGTTAAAAATGAAATCCATTGACTCTTGCATTTTCAGACTAACTTAAAAACATGCCACATTCAAAATAAACAAAACCCCAACACAGATAAGATAAGCCATTTCTAAGAAAAAAAACAGTGGGTCCCTCTACTCCATTTTGGCAGTTTTATCATAATAATATTTCAGTTCTACTACTCTGTTAGTACAAGGCTATGCTGTCAACAAGTTGGAATTTATTCTGGGACAAATGTATAAAGAAACAGTAATAAAAAAAGCTATACTATGGCCAGGAGGAGATTCCAGTGATGAAATAAGTCTTCAGGAAATCAGTAAGAAAACTCTAAGCTGCAGTGACTTAGTGTGACAGCATGCAAGCAGCAGGATTGCACAAACTTTGTATTACTTGAATGAATTCATGCTTCAGGCTTATCTTATTATCAATATTACATAGAAGAATGAAACAATATTGAATTTTCAACATCCAGTCAAGTAATTTACTTCTTAGGTTACTCTTTCCATGTTACTGAGGTGTCATGTGCCCACAAGACAAAAAACCCACACTCTCTAGTTCAAGAACCTTTCATTGCCTATCACCCAACACAAGGCTTAAGCAACACTATTTGCAGTAGAGTCCAATGTAAACATCAGCAGCACCACAAAACTATCCTAACACTGAAGTTACACAATGCTACTAAAAATAATGAGATGAAACTGTAAAAAATCATAAACACATTCTGTTTATGATACAAGAAATCAGTTTTCATTGATTAGAAAAACATTTTAGCCTTGTTTTAACAAAACTGACACCACAGCTCTAAACGCTCAAAGATCTGTGCAGTGTTGGAGCCCAGCAGTGCAAAAAGGTTGAAGTGTGAATAACTGCATTTCCATCATGCCAGCTGATCATAAAAGAGGGTGTTTACTCCAATTTTAAATTACCTGCAGGAGGACAGAAATGCTTCTTGTATGGAACAGCTGGGATGGACCTACAGCGACCATGTAAGTCCAACTGCCTGATGAAAAGTTAGCGCACGATAGTCCAAGCGCCTCTCAAACACTGACAGGGATGGGCACTGACCACCTCACTAGGAAGCCTGTCCTAGTGTTTGACCACCCTGTCTGTAAAAAAATGCTTCCTAATGCCCAGTCTAAACGTCCCCCACATGATACGTCCTATCATTGGATCCCAGAGAGAAGAGATCAGCACCTTCCTCCTCATCTCCCTGCCTCGGGAAGCTGTGGAGAGCCAAGAGTTTGTCCCTCAGTCTCCTTTTCTCCAAACTGGAAAAGTCAAAGTCCTTAGGCTGTCCTCATGGGACATACCTTCCAGCCCTTTCATCAGCTTTGCTGCCCTCCTCTAGATGCATTCCAACACCTTAAATGTCCTTCTTAAATGATGATCCCAGAACTGCTCACAGTACTCCAGGTGAGGTCACAGCAATGCTGAATACAATGGAATAATACTCTTTTATAAACACCTGTTCATACTGTGTTTCATGCACCCCAGAGTACAGTTTGTCCTCTTGGATGCCAGGGCACAACAGTCATGCAGTCAAACACTATCTGATGTAGAATAAGGTTTACCAGAAGCAACATGCTTTCCAAAAAAAAAATAACCACAAGAGCAAGTTTCTACAGAATTCATACTTACTAACATTATTGATCTGTTAATAACTCCCCTAAAACTGCATTTAGTGTCTCCTGAAAGAAAAATCCAAGTTTGATAAAGAACTGCAACAAGATTGGGCCACACTGCTTCCAGGTAAAATGGCCTCAAATTCCTGCTCAAAACAAAAAAGTTTTGGGATTATGCATTCCCTCCACAATCAGTTCCCTACTGGCAGAACTTCCTAAGCATGTTCTCTCTGAGTGAGTAGCTCACACAGCTACAGGTACTCCACATTGTCTATACACACATCCTCCTTTACAAACTGTACATTGCATTTCCATAACAGTTTACTCACCTGTGAGATTCTGCTCCTTTACTATTACAGGTTTACTGGCCACTCTTGCAGACTTTTCCATCTTTTGTAGAACTGTCTACAGCATTTTTATGATGCATGTTGACCCCCTCACCAGCATTTCCCGAGCTCTATCACACAGGTAAACTGAACTATGCCCACAATGACCACAGCACACACCTTTCTACCTTTCCCTTTCACTCTCCTCCCTGATTTTTCCTTTTACCTTTGTGTCCCTGGTATGAAGTTGGTTCGTTCCACTCATGACTCAGAAACTGAACCAATGGGATGGCAGAGTAGACAAAAATTAATGCTTTGAGTACAAGACCAACTGTCAAGATGACTAACCTTAAAAATCAGGATTAGACCTTTAAAAGTCTCCACTAATCTAGTTGCCTCCCTTTTTGACTACCCAACTTTAACTACAGCTGCATGTAATCAGCAGATGATAATATTTTTCTACTGGAAACCTCAGGTTGAAAAATTATTATTAAACTGTGACTTCAAAATCTTGAGAAAGCTGTAGAAAAACAGAGAATAGAACTAAAATATCCTAATCTTTATTCCAGCATCATAAATACTGTGTCAAGTTTTTGCTATTCTTTTTCAGTCATTTACCTTGGGTTAACTAATATCTTTAGAAATGTATTCATATGTAGAAATTATTGAATTTAGAATACCACATGTACTAGTTAAAAATTTGTGGCACTGGCTAGTGTACACAACACCTAACCTCCCAAACTAAGCATTTTGTTCTTCACTGTTTATTATGCTCTTGTTACCATTTCCAGCTATTTTTAAATATATAATAATTTATACCAAGTTGTTTTGTGAAATACAGATGTAGCATAAATTCTATATAACAAAAGCCATATTCAATGTTCACTTTATAATGTAAATACATACTACATCATAGCTATACACATAGTGAAATTCATACACATAGGAAACAAAATAATTTAAGTGCAAATCTTCAAGTTTAAAAGTTATGAGAGTAGAGAACACAAGTATATACACACAGATCTGCAAAATCACAAGTATTTCAGTTACAGAGTAGCATTACATTTCAGCATACTATATTTTTCTCACTTTAACTCTGTTTTCCATGTTGACTTTAATTTTTTTTTTATTTGCTTGGTATATTGAACCCTGGCTTGGAATAAATGGATTCAAATAAACACAATTCAGTGCCAGAATTGCCACAGGCACATTTTTTTCTTTCAGTGGTCCTGGGAAGTGGTTTGTTAAGCTATTGTTCTCAATTAAAAACTCATGTGTTTGTTCAGTACAATATGGGTCGCTGCTTTGAGTGAAAGATTCCCTTGACATGGCAAAACCTCTAATTGTAACAAGTCTATGCCAAGTATGTTTAACCAGATGCAGCCCCGGGTTTGATTAGCAGCCACTGGATTCCATGTACAATCAGATAATGATGGTTTTGCTTCTCTGCTGAGCAAACATCCTCAGCTTTTAATCAAATATGTCTGTGTATCTATAGATGTATGTACGTATATGTGTACATATCTAAAAACCTCTATACACATAATTACGAGCAGCACAACTATTTTAAAACGATAGTTCATCTCAACTTATTTGACCTTTGACTGTTTAATCTTAGAAGGACCTATGCAATACCAACTGAAAATAAATGGAATCAAATATTTATTTTGGCAGACACCATACAGATACAGTGAAGAGACATGTGGTGCATGGAAATTTTTTACCACACATGTAGACAGCAGAAAAGGCTCTGGAATACATTTTTGTTTTCCCACTTGTGGGATAGCATCTATTGGATAATGATGATATTAGAACTGCAAAGACACGTGCCATCTTGGAACAACATTCCAATACTCCTTAACTATGCCTGAGGGAAGGTGGTGAAGCTCGGTGTTTATTTTATATAAGAGTGGGTATTAGTTAAGTTAGCTAATATGACTTCGAGAATATTTTGGATTCTGCTATTTGCATTATTTTTTTTTACTTGTGTGTATTCAATAACAGCTTTTAGTGGAAGCACATAAAACTAATTTCTATCCCCTTTTATAGCCTGGACTTCTTTTATTCCAGAAATAAACACAGTATTATCTCAAATACCCAAAACAATTAACATAATTTTTCACATAAAGAAATAAATGTCCTTCTTTTATACAATAAATACACAACCGTCTTGAATTTTACCCTGCACTGCACTGGTTTCTTTTGTTCAGAAGTACAGAAGTGACTTCAAAGAAAAAGGCAAAAGAGAATCAAAAATAGCCAGCTTAGTCTAAAAGTAAAACAAATTTTAAAAAACCTAAGTGAAGGCTATACACTTGTGTCTTTCAAGTATTTATCTTCCACAAACATCAACAACACATATTCTGCAGTATTGTTGAATATATTTCCCTCTACACTAACGTATAAAAGCATATTTATTTATTTCTATATAAACTATCTGTTACACTGAGAAGAACATGTGTCAACTTAGCTACATGAAGTACATAAAAGTAATTAAAGAAACTAAACATAAAACTACATAACTAGTTAGGAATCAGGCTATTTTTTTAAACTCACTTGCTGAAATTAATACCTCTCAATTAATCATCATTCCCAGGGCACTTTATGTAAATGTACTGGTGTCCTGGCCTCTGTCATTGCCATTCATAACCAGCTGAGAGAGAGATGGAAAAGTAACTTGCATTTACTTACTACCACAGTCTTCAAACCAAGGTTGGTTAAAATAGCACAGAAGACATTTCTAATTTCCCTCACTTAAACTTTTCCTTTTGCATTTTCACAGTGAAAGTCAATGTAATGCACTATTCTAGACTGTAGTTACACTTAAAGTTTTACAGACATTTTAAGAGTAGCAGCATCTCCTTATCACAGGCTTCACAATGAATTTTCATCATGTAGATAAGCAGCTAAAAGGTGGTTGAAGACCACTCAAAAGTCAGTACACATATTTTATCTTCTTCAGCTAAACTTCTTTCTTATGTTTACTTAGCAAAGTAGAATATTTGGGGGCAGAGAGGAAGAATTGTCCTGCTTTGTATCTACATTACAGCACTTAGTACTGTGTTACACTCCTCTGTCATGCAACATCATAACCCCATGGATATGTTTTAATTCCTCCTTCACAGTTTTCTTCATTCTCATTTCTGTGTTGAGTATTGTTTCCTCTGTGTGGTCCTAATTTCCTAACACCCTGAAATAAACCATGACGTGAAATAAGTCATGTTATGTTTGATTTAGGAGCTCATAAATTGAAATATGTATAATAGTACCAAATAAATGATGGCAATTGCAGATTTCACCTGATCCTAAAAGAAACACTCAACTTGTAGGAAGAAAGTGTCCAGAGATAACCTGGGAGAACACCAATCCCTCCTCCATGAGGTAGGACAACAGGCCACAGCCGCAAGATAAATTCACTGTCTTCTCTTTGCCACCGCAGCCTGGCTGCTTGTAGTAGCTTGGTTATTTTTTTACAGTAACCTCAAATTTGAAATGTTCTCCTTAACACAGACATATTTTATGGGTGTGATACAGATGGCAAAAAGCATTGCAGAACCATACCTGCAAAACAAAAATGAAGTTTTCCCATTCTGAGAAGATTAATTAAAGAAGCACCCTGGGAAATTGGGCAGTTGAACGTAAGCTCTAGGATGCAGAACAGGAGAGCACACACGTCCTGACTTACTGATTCCTAGCTGTGTGCAGCCCACTGTAAAACTGAGATAACGTGCAAAAATGACAAACTCCCAAGGAAGAACAAGAGATTTTCTAACACTGTGCTCCTTCAAGGGCTCTGCTAGCTGTGGAGAGCTGGTGAAGAACTGACACTGCAGAGCAGCTCATCCCCTGGCAAGACTGGCTGTATCCCTCCAGGACAATTCTTGTACTGCAGCACTGGATGCCAATGGAACCATCAGCAAATGCTTCTGCCTGGGAAAGGAAATCGCCTGACACTGTACCCTGAGGATAAAAAAACTTTGGCTTTGTTAAACCATGTATGTGTGTGTGTAAGAGAATTCCACAGCCAACAGACCTCCACTGAGAAAGCCCTGCCACCAGATGTTTAAATCCAGGGATTGTTAGTGCACCAGCTGATCCCAATTGCTGGTGGTGGTAGTGGAGGCGCTTTTGGCTCTGTCCTTTGAATTGGGCTGTTGTCTCCCTAGGTGGGGCTGTCGTTTTAATAATAGATCATTGTGTTTCCCAGTAGGAGGCCCACCATCATGGTCCCGAGGAGGATGGGGAGAATTAAGCTCCTGTTTAATATTTTGTTGTTATGTCATATCTCACAAATAGCATTGTTTTACTCTATAGTCCATGGAGAGATCTCATGCTTAGGACTTACAAGGAAGAAAGAGAATTTTCAGATTTGCTTACACAGAAGAGTTAGCTTATAAGCCTGTGCATGCAAAACACAGAGAATTTAGGAACACTGCCATAGATATGACATGTTACCAAAAAAAAAATCAGTGCAGAGTATGTGTGGTCTAATGAATTGAACGAAGGTCTGGTAGCCAGGAACAATTCAATTCCTCTGCACTTAGCTCTACTATGTGGCTAAATACAACATTTCAGCTACAAGGCAGTTCTAATCCAAGCATCATATGCACATATTTTGTGGAGTTAAAAAATTCTCATTTATCTAAATGAATGCCAATATGATGAAGAGAGATGCATATTTGCATTGCTGACACTCAGGTGTATTTCTGAAGAAATGCTCAGGCAGCGAAGTAGGAAACGCACAGCCTGATGTAGTCTGAAATTAGTGCGTTGCCTAAATCTCATGCTGAAAAAAACTCCAGTAAAAAGTTTCATTTACATGAAAAGAAGTAGCTTTAGACCTCCAGTTATCTGTAGAGTAAAAACTGCAGAAGCACTACCCATCTACCATACCAGGATGCTTCAAGAGTATGTCCATTATAGATCATTTACAAATTGTCAAAATACTGCTCTATAAATAGGTAGGTGATGTTGCCTCAGATTCAGTGCTGTTCAATTCCCACAGACTGTTATTTTTAAACACAATCTTACCTGCAAAACATGACATTTTCAGGAATTTATAACATTAGCATGCATTCCATTCCCATATTTTGCCTCTAACCTGTTCACACATATTGACAACTCCAATGTATGTTGCAGCTGTCAGGGAACTCAGTTATCATACAAACCACATGCTGCAATGTTCCTGCTACACTTGGAGCACACAGTGTAAATTATATCATTTTCAGGAATCAGGAACTAAGATTCTATTGTAACAGAATCAAAGCTTAAAAAGTAAGAATACTATCACAGCCAAAATGTTTTCAAATATTTGACAGTAATTAAAGCATAACTCTTTTTTTTTCTTCTATTAAGCATTGATAATCGTTAATTCTGTCTTAATATAGATAAATAACTTGTTTTGTTCCATAATTGTTTAGCATGCTTCATATATATGGGTTTTAGCATGCAAGTCAAATGACAATAGAATAAAACAAAAGAATGTATTATTTACAACACTTAGCAAACACTATTCATGGATTAAAATAAAGTATAACTTGTCCAAGAGGACTTAATCCATTAAAGACATAGGAAACCAGCTTAATTTGTCAGAATGGCAGCCATTAACTCTGCAAGGTTATGCAAATACAGCAGATGATTGAGAAAGTGCAGGCCATCCCTACTGTGTCAAACATAAACAAACTCTGTATGAAACTGGCAGCCAACATATTTGTTGTGTAGAGAAGGCAGGTAAGGAAACACAAATACTTTTGTCCTTAAATAGGAATAATTTGAGTAATTCCACAAATGTTGTAAAGTATGTGAAATGATACAACTACTTTTGTTCTAAATGATTAATATGTTTCTTGTTCTCTGAGGTTCCCTAGAGGGAGCAAAGCTTCTGAATCTCCTGACACTCTGTGTAGAACTGGCATGTCAGCTGGTAATTACAGACCTATAGGAAGTACTTAAGCACAGGCTAAGGATAAATTTAGATAAATGAACAATTTTGCTAATGAATAATATTTCTGACATAGAAAACCTTGCATTTTAAAAGTATGTGATTTTCCTGACTCCATCAGGTCAGTAAGTGATTTTAAAAGCAGTAATTCCTGAACCTATTAGACTGCAGAAGGGGTTTAAAGGGTCTTCCACATCACTGACAAATACAAAATGTATGTGTGTGCATGTATGTGTTTTAGATGTTTTATAGATGTTGACAGGCACATAAAAATTGACAAAGATCTTATAAAACTGAATGAATAAAATTCTGAAGTAAATCATACAGGTTTACAAGTCAGTACACCACTGCAATAACTTCAAACGTGCATCACTGCTCTGTACTGTTATTGTCTTCTGGATCTTTCATGCTTGGAGGCCCCTTCCTCTAAACATGAGTGTGGATAAATACAGTCAAAGAACTTGTGAAGGGGCAGAGCGTGTCAATTTAGGAAAGGACATGAATACCTTTGTAAGAGCTGCTGATAAGCATAAACTAGGTCGTTAAAAGAAATACAGAAACATGCACATGATTAGTCTTTATGAGGGAGAGGAGAAAAGGAGAGAAAGAAGCACTCAAATCAATTTGAACAAAAGTGTAGCAGTCAGATAACCCAGACACACAGGAGATTACACTGTACAGAAATAAGATCATCATGATCTATTATGCAGCATTAGGGAGAGAGTCAGGCATAAATTTCATTACACTAAACACATGTGCAAACAGTTTTACAATTCTGCTTTTTGGTTGTTTTGCCTGGAACAGTTTTTATTCCAACTTTTCAAAAAAAGTAGTTTCACATAACCAGACACATGATCCCAAATGATGACTACAAATAGCTTTCAGGTAATTGCTATATATTAGGCAGCATATGCAAACAAAAGGTCAAAGAGAAGATAAATTGTGAGAGAGTGCTTGAAGCAAGCTCCAGCTTTCACTGGGCAATTTCAGAAGGAAGACAGAGGGAACAAAGTTGTTTACATCCTCTGGGGTTTTCTAGTGCTAGAAACCCCCTTAGCTAACTTTATCAGCTCCAGTTATCACTACAATTGAACAACCCCTAATGTACCTCTTGACCAGTGACCTCTTCTTTCTACTTGTTGATCTCACTTATTTTTTGGCTTTTCCACAACTACAGGAAAAAGAATCATTCTAAACCTGAGTATTGGTTTAGCCTTCTCTACCCTGTTTTTCTATTCTCAGCTTCTGGAAAGGGCATTTCCTCCCATCCCAACTGGCAACTTTGTTTTTCTTTCAACATTATACACACAACTTACAGTTCATGAACTTTTCCATGCTGTCAGGAAAAGACATCCTTGGATCATTCTTCCTTAGGTTGGCTGGCCCTAGCTGTGTAAAACAGAATTTGCTACCCAGAATGATCACAATATCACATGATCTACTAACAGTGCTGCTCTCAGTGGGCTATGACATGAACAAATATATAAACCACACAGGACAGTCCATCTCCAGATTACAAAAACCATTTATCAAATATAACAATATCTTTTTCATCATTAAAACCCTTAAATATACTGTTTACCAAAATAATTCAACATAAACTCTTCTTTTTATAGATTCATTCCACTACTCTCTCTCCCCCTACCCCAAGAACTCAGTCTACATAGTTTTGGCTAACAACTTTGCTTGAAAGGTAGAAAAAGATACAGAGCTATAGGGAATGCTTCTCTGAAGTTTCACTAATGAGGAAGCAGATCTTAAGGCTCTTGCTACTACTGGGCTCATTTGTATTTTTTATGAGCTGATGTACTAGTGGGTAGAAAAGAGACAGACTCTCTCCTGGCAGATTAACCAGCCCTCTAAGGGTGCCTGCTATTCATTTCAGTTATTCATCTGCACATCTGTCTCTGCCCAACTGTGTCATGACTACTGCTTCTCGCAGCTCACTTCATTTAACCAGGAGCTTTTCCCCACTGAAATCTGTTAGCTTGTTCAGCTGTATTACAAGATCCAAACTCTAGTTATAAACTAGCTGAAGATCAGATCACTCATTTCCACTAGCGGAAAAAAAATGATCTCTGATACTAGGAATTTTAAGGTAATAGTTATCAACCATGTTTATTCACCTCATGTTACTGACATGATGGTTCCTAACAACAGCTGGTATCTCTACTGTTTTCCCTAAGAAAACATGCTTTGCTACCCCCAGACTGTCCCAGTCGTGACTCCAAGGGAGCCAGTCACACTGTCGAAATCTCTGAAGGTCATACAGCTTAAACCCTCCACAGCCTCAAAATTCCGTAGACAATTCCCCTACCTTCCAACGGAAGAAAAACTAGCTTGTACCAGATTTCAGACAAATACTTTTTTTCTCACTGCAGAGTGTTTCCTTTTGTTTTGACAAAGCTTTTCCCTCTTATACATCTTAATTAATGTCTTCACTTTCCTTTTCTTGACTTTGACTTCAACAACTAACTTTTGACTGTTACAATCGCCTGCCTATGAAGTGTAGTACATTAATATTTCAGAAAGAATATACATTACTGTGCAGTTCATTTGAGCTCAGCTCTTGTCCCAGTACTGCTTCCTTAATTTAGGCAACTATAGAGTTTTCCAGGATTTCCACAGATTTGGCACGTAGGACCCTGGAACTTGCTGTTCTTCACCTTGAGCTGGTATAAACACTCACCTATACAAACACAGGACTGATATTACACTCTGTATTATCCATGCCTGCTTTTTTTTTGGAGATCCCCACCTGATTGCTTTGTGGTTCAACTGATTTAGAAACAAGTGGTGTAGCAGCACTGGGATTAGAACACATCAAATATTCTCTGTATGCATTTACATTGTTTTCATGTACATTCTACAAAGAAGAATTTATGGTCTTTCTCATCTAGAAAACATGCTCCAACCACAGTGGTCAGTGTCCAAGGAATCACTTGGTATAGAAATCAGTTCATTGCTTCATGAGGCAGGATATCAGCTCTCAACATGAATCTTTTACCTGGCGGTCAATTAACCTGCAACTGTTCTTATCAGTCTGAGTTTTAGTCACCTGAAGGAATATAAGTGAAGAAGATTTTCTTCCTCTCATAGTCTTGCCAGATTTACCACAATACTGAGTTTTCCAAGTCAGGCTATTTTCCTTACACTCTCTTTAAAGCAACTCCTTGCTTGCTTTATGATAACAGAATAACACAGAAAAAACCACAACCACTGCTAGACTTTGCCTGTGGATTACCATGTATCTAGCCTTTCAATATGTGTTTCAATTTATTTTTATAATACCTAATAACAATTCAGTCAAACTTGATTATTTGCACAGACATAGATTCAACTATCCTAGATGGAAGCAGGCACACTGCAAAGCTCTAACCATTAGCAGATTCCCACAAATCCTACCACACCACGTCTCTTCTGTGCCACAGCAAAAGGAGCCACTTTATTCTGAACGAGAGGTAAAACTGTCAGTCTGCCCGGATGCATGACATCACTCACAGGGCTGACTTGCACAGGATCAAAGAAAGTAAGCCACCACAGGTACGCTTCTACTATCACAAAACCTAGCTACTTTTAAAAAATGCAGGGTAGGAAAAAAGCTGTTTCTTATAAAAGTTGGCCTGCCTATCACCTGTGTCTGGGGTTTTTACAAGCCTTTCCAGAGACTGGGGTAGACAACTTTTATAATCAAATTTCACTCAGGGATGCACACAGCCACCATTATTTAAAACAAGCTAAAGATTTAGTGGGTTTGTGAAGACTTCTACAAGCAAACTCTCCTTACAGTGCTTATAGAAGGCAAACTCAAAGATAACTGCAGATCAGCTGACACAAATTTAATGTCTTATTTTAGTGAATATTAATTTAATTTTGGAGGTCTCAACAGACTCATTGTAACAGGATGTTAATATGAACATCCCTTCTAGAAAAGATTTTTCTCCTCCCAGTGTCCCTACTCAAAAGTCATTACTGCGAACTGTGTGATGTGTGCCAGTGTTGAAGAGATTATTTTTGTTTCATTTGCTTTGGTTTGTTGTGGTTTTTTAACCTGTTCAAACTCTGGAACTTTTGCCTGAATCAAAACATGTGACTAAATGTATTGCTTTCCAGGGGCAGAATAAACATCTGGAATTGCTGTAGGAATGCCCCAATTGGCACAGTACTGTCACAGGGGCCATCCTAGTGACACACAATGCAGAGAACATTCTGGAGGCACGTGGGAATTGTTTTGGCTGCCTCGTGTTTTATTGACCACAGCTGCTACAAAATCCCTCTGAAGATGTTAATGAGATGCCCAAGCAATGGCAACCAAGAGGTGGTTGAGTCAGGACTGGACCAGAAGCAGCTTCAGAACCGGGGGGAGTACAATCCTAAACTTGGGAGACAGCTCTGTGCTAAAGGGACAACATCAAAGTGTCTTAGGTAGTTAATATTGGAACTCCCCTTTTACATGGATGTTCTTCATTTTACATTTCTGAAAAATAAGATAAAACCACAAAATTAAAGTTGTAAGGTACAATAAATCAAAAGTAAACTGTTTCAGGCAATGCAGTATGACTACCATTAATTACATGTATTTGCTTGAAAAGAAAAATTAAAATTCATACCATAGCCCAGTTTAGAATTCCTATGGTAAGTATGCCTGGCCTTCACAGAATTCTTTCTATTCTCTTTATATATGTTACAAATGAAAGCAGTGGCACTGTGCCTTTCTTAGGTTATCACTTGGACACAGGATGATAACAGCCCCTCCACTGCACATTCAGAAATCTAGAATGACAAAAGTAACGGGGTTCATTTTCTGACCAAACAAAACTACTCTTGACATGTTTAATGGACATATATTGCCAGTCTGTATTTTCAAATGTGTGATGAACTTTTAAAACCTTAGAGAGATTAAAGCAGTTTTCATTAAAACATCTTTAATTCACAAGCCACCAATGACTGCATGGAGCGAGTGAAAAGGTAAAAGAAGACAAATATTTCTCTTAGAGGGAAAGTCAGTAATACTGCTGCAACTGAACATTAAACTTACATTAATGGAATCTAATTTTATTGAAAACATATATAGTTCAAACAACAAGATTTGTAGAGTTCACAGCCTCTTACATTCTACTCTCTCTTTCCTTAACTAAAAGCAATCATCATTGCATTTATAGTGTTATTTAGAGCTTGCCATTTTCTAAAGATGGATAGCCTTTCAATGTTAAAATATGTATTGTTCAAAATCTCAGAAAAAAAAACAGTTCTGCTCTTCAAAGAATAAGTAATTTTTCTTTCTCAAATGCTGATTGGGATCCACATGCACTTTGTCAGAATCTAGCCTCACGAAACAATAAAATCAATAAAAAAACTGCAGTGAAAGGCACGTGCAATGAAGCAAAGAATGAATGCTGCTAATCTGCTAAACAAGAAAATAAAGGATGGACTGGCTGCAGGAAGGAATACCATCATACATTTAAATTAGCATTGTCTTAATTAAGTTTATTTGTAAACATTTCTTGAAATTCAGTACATCATTTGTGTTCTAATATTTTGAGCAAATATAAGGTCACTGTAATTTGGCTTTTGACAGCTAAATCCACAACATAATTTGAAGGAGTAAATATGAAAGGCTATCACCTAAAATAAAACATGAGCTTGTGAAATGATTACTTTCTTTAGCTGGGGTTATTAAACCTTTCTTTAGAGTTACAAATCATTCTTTAAGTCAATAAAATTTTAGAATTGTTCAGCACTTTTGAAAAAATTATTCTCAGAGTGTTTCATATTAGTACCTACCTTTCTGCTTTGACTTTCCACAGCACCATTTGAGGGGCAATGAAATAATCAACATTTATTTTGATCAGTAAAATTCTACCCTCCACTCCACGTTCATTTTATGATGGGTTCCTCAGATGCCCACATCAATGGTTATGATAGATATTATGCACACTTTCCCAAAAAAATGCTAAAATGTTGAATGTTCTCCATCAGACTCCTGAGCAACTCAGAAACAGCTCAAAAATATGCCTAAATTTCTATCTTCAGACCTTCCTTCCCCAAAGGAATGACCACTCTGAAAAAAAACTACTTTAATTCTACTTACATGTTAAAAAACAGGCCTCCCCACACAAAATCAACAACAACAAAAAAGCACAGTTCCCCAGGGATGTACTTCTGCAGCAGGGGAATCAGCATGCATTACTCTACAGCAATGTGTTCTGCCTGCTTAGCTCCTTAGTATATAAAGTCACTTCATCAACCCAATCATTTCTTTTTTTTCCTGTTTTTTTCCCCCAAAGTAATTCTAAACTACTTTAAAACACCTTCATTAGAGAAATGATTCAACAAGCACTGCTGCAAACCATGGAAATGTAAAAGCTGTTAAAAATGTATTAAATGCTGTCCATGCCACAAGGGTACTAGTGTAAAATGACCTTAAGTTTAAAGGCTCCCTATGAAGGCAGAACAGTATCTGCTCTGCTTCTCCTAATGAATAACAAATGGGCCTTCACAATTCATTTAGTTCAGTACAAGCTGCCATTACAACCCATTTTGTTTTTTTAACTTTGTGGTAATGTATCATCTTGCCTGACTCTATGTCATCTTCTTGAAGGTCACCAAAGGTATGTAACTCCACTCTCAATAATGAAAAAAAGGAGGAAGGAAAAAGAGATATGACAAATTTTGACAAAGCACCGACCAGTCCATTCTGATATACTGTATCACACAGTGAAGCTCATACTTCCTACACAAAAATGCTTCCTGAATTTTAAAGAAAGTCAGAAAATAACTGAAGTCTTCAAAAGGATTCTGTTTTTCAATTAATAACTCAAATAAAACAGTATCTGGGAAATAATTCTTTGGCCTTCTATTTACTTTCTCTAGATTTTTGTTATGCCCTAAAATATAATCTGAATCTGAGCATTTAAAAGGAATTAAAAGACCACAAATATTTATCTTTATTTCACAGATATTTAGAAACATGCACTGTGTTGCTATGGACAATTAGCCTTTTATCCAATTTTAGTTGGTAGTTTAACTCACTCACCCTAAGGTTTTAATTATCCCCTCAGTCTGCATGCTCAGGCCTCAATTCATGCAGCTGGAAATCTGCCTCAGTGATGTTATAACCTTGTTAATGTAACAAAAGAGGAGTTTACTTAAAACTGTACTGACTGTGGACTTAAGCCAAATTTACTTGAAAGAGGAAAGAGACTGTCAAAAATCCTACAATAAACACAGAAATGCAGTTCTTTCATAACCTTCACCTTAATTCATATAGACAAGCAATTTACATGTAAGTGGTTTCATATGGCCTGAGAGGGGCCTCCTCTCTGGAGCTGGACTATTCTCCATACCCTACCCCCATCTTGAACAAAAAAGCTCCAACAGCTCACTTTACAAAAATGGCAGAGTATCTGCAATCTTTTTTAATCACAATAAAACATAATTAAGATAAACATTTATAAAGCTAGTCTGTATCAATAAAGGCAGTATAATTTCACAAAGCCAATTTCACAAAGCCAATTTCACATAAGTTCAGCTAGTCCTTCGTCAAATACATATTTTAAATTCAATAAAGGTTTTATTTGAAGAATGGAAAGTTGTACTAATGAGGTAATAGTTACATTAGCCTTAAGTGGAACTTGCTTGTCAGATACTGATATCCTCTATTCATTTAGTTGCCAAATTACAGGAGGGATTTCCTAAACTCATCTGTTAATTAGATTCATTTTTAGACTAGATACTACCAAAAAACCTACATTAGACTAAACAAAACATCACCGTATTGAAGTGTTGAAGGGAAATTATTCTGAGAGAAAAAATTATAAATTCTCTCAATATAATTGTGAAAATCCTGTAGGTAAATTTCCCTCCTGATTGGATCTTTGTAGTACTTTTGTGAGAGCAGTGGGTACCTGGGTGGGATGCATAGCCAAGAACCAGAAAATATTCTGGTTTCATTTCAGCAGTTTCCTTTCAGTTGTTGACAAAATAATCCAGGTGGGCGCAGAGGGTAATGGGCACCCAAAACAAAACTGGAAAGCAGTCAAGTTATTTCATGCCTGCTTCAAGTTTAAACATTTTTCATTAGGTGAAAAGTCTTTTCTTTAAGCTTATGATTGTCAGAGCATTTTCCACCCTGCTAAGAGGGTATCAGGTTGCTGGATGTTAGATGATGATCTACCCTGCTTCTTGGGCTTCTACTCTTTAGGTGTTACATAATAATCTCTGCTTTTTGCTACTGAATTTCACACTAATCCCAACACCAGCTCCTGCTCTAGACCTCACAGACATCAACTGTTTTAACTTTTGTTTACTGACCACACAGAAAACTTCTCAAAGCAGTCCTGCAAGAGCTGGATGAAATTGTCCAGCTCATAAAAAATATTCACAAATTAACAGGATGAGAGAATTCTGTATTTTGGAGCTTTTAGAGTCAGAGTAAAAATTCCTTTTATTTTAAAAGTTCTCCCTATCAGCTGCACCTAACCAGCCTCTGGGACACAGTTTGCCATAACATGCAGACAGGTGAACGTAACTACCACAAAGTCCCCTCACACAATAAACCCTTCCTTTGGCATTTTCTACTCACTATCTCTGTTCCCCAACCATAATAAAGGCAAGGAGGTTGGAAGCCAAATGAACAAAGTAGCACATTTAATGACAGTCTCTGTCAGATCAATCTACATTTCCCCCTCCCACCTAGAAGATGAGAATCATGGAAGCTGGTTTGCAAACTATGCAAGTTTTTTGGGAAGTAGAGAAGAACAATCCATCATAACTAGAATGATTTGAGCAATATGGTGATCATCAGAGTCCTGTGTGGCCTAATTCTGGTCAGAGCTGAATGCAACAATGATAAACTACATGTTTGAGGTAGGAGTGGTTAGAAACTGGGAAGAGTTTAACCACAAAAAAGTATTTTACATTTCTAATCTAAGCCAATAAATCACAGTTTCCCCCTTAGTATCTACACATTTACAAAACTGAAACTGGATGGGTTTTGAGAAAATCATTATTAAAAATGAAAGAAAAAATATATCAAACCTTTCACTTGCAACTCCCAATAAACATTTAATACTAAAATGTAACACAATAAGCATAGTACTCCTACTAAAATTATGCAAGCTCCTCTAAAAAAGTAACATTTCTATTTGCCAACAACTAAAAAGTCTTTCACTAAAGATATTCTGCATAAATTTGTACTGTCACCCAGCTTTTGTTTCACCTTGAAAAGTTTATCTATTCAGTTGAAGCCACTTCACCCTACGGAAGCAAGCCAAGGCGCCCTTTTAAGGTGATGTTTATGCTGAACAAATCAGCTTGACTATAGGATTTGGCACAGACTTATATAATGTACCTTCTTAAATAGGGGCTTTCTTTGCTAAGATACCCTGGTATACTGCACAGCAGTGTAGATTTAGCCAGCTTTGCTCACAATCAGAGAAAACTGAGATGAGCTCATCCTGATTTCCACTGTCATCACATAATTCATGATCTGTTAGTCTCTCCTAAACACCAACAGGGCATTGAAAGGAGAGGTGCTGTTCCTTAAGAAGGTAGTGCTTTAGCACATTTTTGTGTGCTATGCCATATTTTGCCAATTGTATTTGAAGAATTCTGCTTTTGCTGAAATGTTTCCACATTCGCATAGTTTAGCTAGCTCTGACAGTGATTACATCATGCATGTTTTTATTATTATCTTGTTTATTATTAATGGATGGGAGCCCATTATAGCTGGCACTGTATTAATAAAGGGGATGGATCAGCCTTGTCACGGTCACAATCAGTAATCTACCCACAGTTCAGTGGGAGGGCACAAACACCACCAACCACAAGTGCGTCTCCTTCTCCAAAAGACAAACTTTTTGACTCATTTCAAGATAAAGGTACAGCCCTCTAGGAGGATAAATTTTTACAGGTGTCACTATATAAGTTAAATAAAAGAGTAAATGGTACTTATGGCCCTGCAAGCTCACACCTTACAATGCACAAGAGAAGGCACATTAGAGAATCACCTCTTGGACAACAGAGCGCAAAACTTCAAGCACACCTTGCACCTTATCACCTGAGAGAACACAACTGGAGGGAACTAAAGAATAGGAATTTAGATGTGTTTTTCCACAGCACAGAGAGAAGTACTTGCTTTGCTGGGGGCATGGGAAGGAAGAAGGAAGAAGGTAGCAGTGGATTTACTTCACATCACCTAAGGAGTAATGGGAAGGCAGAGAAAGCCTTCAAACCTAATCAAACCTTTTCCTTCTGCTGCTAAGAAAACTGTTTCTGTTTGATTGCTTCTGACTCTGTTCTCTCCTGACTTTATAAGACCTTTTCCTTCTAACAGAAAACATGCATTTCTAAGCACATTTTATATTTCGTATCTTTATGCAATATTGAAGAACAATCCACCAGTTTAGTGTAAATGATCCAAACCTTTAAAATTTCTTTGGTTTTCCATCTTCAAAGATCTGAATTTACATTAAGTTCAGCATTATCCCACTGGGGAGACCTTCAGCTCATAATTCCTATCATTGAATTGCATGGCCTGGGTCTCAAGTATGTAAAAAAAAACCCAAAACCCTGACCCATCATGTTTTGAGGTTTAATATGCAGAAACATCTGCTAGAATCATATTGAGTTGGCCGAGGTTAGGAATATGGGAGCCTGCAGTTGATCAGTGCTGCCCTAGGTGTCACGGAGGCCAATGGGAATTACACTAAGAGGGTTTCAGCAGACAAGAGTGTAATTCAGTCAGCTTTAAAAAAAATCCATGAAACAGAAGGCTAACTTTTTCTTTCTTTTTTCTTACTTTCAGCCTCCTACTCCTTCCTTTCTGGCTTTTGAGCCATTCCCTCTTTTGAGTGTATTATCAGAGGTGGAGGCCTCTACATTCCCATGCTGGCTGAACTTCAAAATAAATGCCATCCTATTTAATAATTTTTACCATCGTTAATTTTTTACGTAAGAAAAGCATTTTTAAGGTAGGTTTAAAACAAAGTATATATATAGCTTTGTCAAGATCACTAATTGCAGAGTACAATCTTTTCCTATAGTATTGTTCTGTCCATAAAATGCTTTTATTCCCTATATTTTCTAACATTGCAAATAAAGAAGTTGTGCAATAGAAACCAGACAAAAAGTGCTTAATACTTAGTAGATAGCATATTCACTTTTGCTTCTTTATCTAGAAGTTAAGATTGCTAAACTGCTCAGTAATCTAAGGTCAGATAAAAATAACAAGCTTCCTTAGAAAATTCTAACCCCTAACATACTTATACATAAAAAACAGAAAAGCGTTTTAATTTAAAGAGATTGATTTAAACAGAAAAAGGAAATAACGGGAGAAGCAAAAGTAATGATTTTCAACTGCAGTTGTTTCTTCAAATTTTCATTCACATTACAAAAGACTAGAATACTCTGCATCTCCACATCCTTCAAGCAGTTTGAAACACCTGTAAACCTGAAACACTTAATCCTGCCTGGCTTCTAAGTGGTTCAATCACTAGAGAATGTCATGCAACTGTCATATCTCACTTATAACCTGCACTTTAAACCAATCATTTTGTCACTTACATCATCTTGTAAATCCACTTATACACTATAGAGCAACAGAAGACACAAAAAGCCATTCAAAGTGCAGCCACTGGTTTTTCTATATTGTATTAGTAGACTTAATATAACTGGTTCTTTAAAAAAAAATAAAAAGGGATTAGAAATCATCACTATGTGTTTCAGTGAAATTGAGCAATGTGGGAGGAAAGGGCTGATATTGCTGAGAGAAAATAAATTTTAGGAGCACAGGTCAAGAACAACAGCCAAGGAGTATAAAAAGTCCATAAAGAGCCAGCTCCTGTCTATGAATTTGTCTAACCCCTCCTTGAATCAGCTGATGTCTCTGTGGAAGCAAGTTCCTGAAGGCCACCAACCAAGCACTCCACAAAGCAGCACTTCTCCCCTTCTAATCGATCACTGATTAACTTCAGCAAGTGTCTGATACTCCTCATGCTGGGAGATCTGGCAAACAACAGCTCTACACTGAGTTTATGCCTTCCTTTCTGATTCTTCAAACTTCAAACATATCCTCCCCCTGCCTTACCCTCCCCAGAGCCAGAAGTCTTTTAAGTCTCTCCCTCATAAAGCAGCTGCAGGATCCCCTTGATCTCTCTACCATTCAGGTCCTGGGGAAAGCACTAAACCCCTGAAAAGTATTGTAGAATTTCCAACATAAAATGTTTGCTGGAGCACTGAATGTTATTTTTCTATTGA
This sequence comes from Corvus hawaiiensis, assembly GCF_020740725.1. Classification (NCBI taxonomy): domain Eukaryota; kingdom Metazoa; phylum Chordata; class Aves; order Passeriformes; family Corvidae; genus Corvus; species Corvus hawaiiensis. The sequence goes on along the minus strand of NC_063223.1, from coordinate 15,959,349 downwards.
GGCATGGTACCAGAATGGGTAAAGAACAGTGGCAACAAAACTGGAAAGCAAAGTGCGCTCCTAGAATGCAGAGTGGGAATGACCACCAAATTCTCCTTCTGCCTGGCAGGTGCCTCAAATCACGTGGATCAAAGGAACCTGAAACATCACTTGTACAACTAGACGCAAAATCCTTATGAAATGAAGAAAACAAGCCAGACTCATTTTCTAGCTCAGAAAAGTACGCCTAATTATTATAACTATAGTATGCATTGTGTGGAATATGTTTGAACTCCTTCTGTTTTGCCTCTGTGACACAAGCACTGCTACCTTTCCATACCAGAGAGGAAGACATTGTCTCCCTGGGAGGGAAACACTTTGAAAAGGTTGCTACTGCCCTCTCCCGCTGTCTAAAGGGGACAAGAAACAATGAGAGAGGATCCAACTTCCTTTACTTGGATATTAATGTACAAGTAAGCAAAAGACAGCCTCTCATATCACAGTCTGGAGAAATCCTAAACTGATCTTACTAACCTTCAATAGCAGGTGACCTACTTTGAAAGTAAATTATGACTTAACAAGAACAAAATGAAGAAAAGAAATTTGCTTCCCATGCTGATGGAATTTTAATTATGAATCTTATAGAATAAAATCAAAGTATACTATCCTTTAGTCTGAACACAGGAGGAAGTACTCGCAAGTAAGAACTTGGTGACACTCATATGTCTTTAAGAGAAGCACTTCAACAAGTAAACAGCTCACTCATTCTATTCTCACAGAGAGAAACATTTTATTGCTTAGTGCCCCTTCGTTGTTTACAAAAGAAAAACATCTTTTCATTTTAGTCAAGAAAGCTTCTGTTCCAGAGAACAAAGCCTTCATTTGGCCTTCTCTAATCTTTATGGTGTTTGCAAGTTGGTGTCAAAAATGTTAGTCAAGGCATGCTGTGTTACAGGTCTGTGGGGCAAAAACAGTCACAAGAGACTTTTCACCCAAGTTAGGAGACCACATTACCATTCTAACTACTTCCTATGGAAGTCACAGTTGTATCAACATCCTGCTGTTTTGTTTGTATTTAACTTGGGATATGACTCTCTACACTCTCAGCATGAATCCTACAATTAAATTGAAGCAATCCACAGGTTACTCAAAAACAGTCTAGTGTTCTGTATTTGAATTGGTACAATTTTTGAGACAAGCAACTTGCTATCTGAACATGTTTATAGTTACCACAGCTGAAACAAGTCAAAATAATCTTTCTGATAAAATTATAAAAAAATAGTAAACTATTTTCTGAAAATTATTTTTCTCTTCACAGCTTTATACACTGCTCTGTTATCTAACCCATTGAGTAAAGACATGTTAAAAAATTCATGTCAGAGAAATTATCATAGATATCTTTCTCCAAATATAGGCTGTACTACAGCTGGAAAAGTAGAAAAAAAAATTAAATTATCCTTCTTTCAAAATAATACTTTATTAATAATATAAGAAATCTGACTCTGGCGTGTTTGCTTAAACTACAAAGAGACTCCTTTAGTGTCACAGGTCCACTACTGCTCATCTAGGCTAGAACTATTCCCAAGGTAGGGGCTGGCTGGTTTTAAAATATACTAACATTAAAAAGGAGCATAAACTAAGCAGCTTTGCCCACACCTTTTAGTGAAACACCTCAGGTTCCAGCATAGGCAAGAGAGCTGATTATCTCCCTTCCTGCTTTCCTTTGGAAATGATGGGTGCAGGAGAAAGCTCTGTCTGGCTGTAACACAGAAAGCAGGCAGGTCTGCAGGGAAACCATCCTTTTAAGTGCTTTTAAGGAGCGAGTTCCATGCATTTCAAAGAGTAGTTCTAACCTTAAATCACCTTGCCAGTTTCTCCTACCTTGCTATATTGCTTTCCTCATCCTTCGTGCTGTATGGAAGAGCCCAACAAAAGGAAATTAACTTCATGACTACATGCAAGTAGGTCCCTGCAATTTCATCGGGGATTCTCCTGTCAATGAGTGCCATGCCTCTGGCCTGTGTTTGCCCTGAGCAGGTGAATTGCATACATAATTACCCTGAAACATTCCAGATGCACTGGATTTACTACTCACAGAGATTTCAGAAGCACTTTTCACCACTGCTGTACCCACAGCAACGAGGAAGAAACCACTATCCTGTGGGTGTCAGAACCTCTTAGGGTGGAGCAATTGGGACATAAATAAAGGCAAACATGTTGAGTTCCCTCCCCAGGTGTCAGTTTCAGACGGTGATGGATGGAAATAGTAATAGGAGAATGTAAGGCAGAGACATGAGCTGATTTGTCCAGGTGCTGGACAAAGAAGTCTAGATGGATTCTCTGGACATCCAACAGCCCTTGTCAGAGCTGCAACTCCTGCTGAGCTGCTACAAAGATGTGAAATCCCCAACTTCTACTCCAGTAAAATTTATAGATGGAAAAAAGGAGGATGTCTGCAGAAAAGCAGATGAATGGTAAACTTTCTTATACTTCTGCCACTGGTACTTGCTTCATAAAGCATTTTGACTTCCATACAAATTCTCACTCTTCAGATTTACATTTTACACAGTCTGCCCCTTAGGCTCTGACCCCTGACTTCCAGAATCCATTCAAAGACCCTCTTCAACCCTGCAATATCCTGAAAAGTCCACTTGAAGCTATCTGTATGCTTTTCCACGCCTGAAGCTCTTGCTCTACAAGGCAGGAGGGCACCAGCCAGACCAGGTGACAGGTAAGAGGACAAGGCACATTCTCCTCCCAACAGGACAAGCTTCCTCCTCACCCCGTGGAGCTGCTCATACTCGGTTTGTTGAACCAAGCAGCTCCAGACCATGGTCTTGCACCCACGGCTGGCATCTAGTGGCAAATCCAAACGCCCTCTCCTTGTCGGGTGCAGCAGCTGAACCACTGCCCCAGCAGGCAAAGGGCACTGTGTGTTCAGCACTTCTGCACAGAGTGGTAGCTGCTGGGACTGAATTCTTGGTGGGAAAAACGTTTCATCCCCTTCTTCTCACAAATATTTCATCCCTGACTATACACAGGTGCTGTTAAATGAATAAACCTACTGAAAAACAGAGATAAGCAATATTCAATTTATTATTTTCACTGAAAAAATTGCGACCATACTTAAACAAAGGAAGGGATGTTTAATTTTATCCTGTCACTGTAAGAAAATTTACTGCAAAATCTAATTTAAAATATATTTTTTGGACAGCACAGCAGTGTTCTATTTTTGTTACTGAATAAAATGACTAGTAGCTGGGTTTTTATTAGGAGATCTTTAATGCTTCATTACTAATCATCTGATTTATTCCACATAAGGGAAAATATATTTTCTTCTGGAAATTTGTAGTGAATTTCAGGGCAAACTCACTTCCAACAAAACTGATTTAGCAATACCCACAGGTGATGCCATGAACTCTATTAAAGGCAAGGAAATTGCCTTTCAAACTTGGCAAGAATATCATTCAGGATACTCTGAAAGCTTCAGAGCACTGAGCGTGCTGAGTTAACAGAGGAAACACTCAGTAATTAACAAATGAATCTCAAAAATTAAGACTTGTCAGATCTTCAGGTCAAAATATGAAGTACAGTCTTTGGGGGGATTAATCACATGGTCACTCACTAAGTGCAGTGTTTGTCACATGTAACTAACTCACTGAAAGATCATCAAATTAATGCAAAACCACAATGAAATATTTTTTAACCTTGTATTTAAACAATAAATGGAATAAATATCACAGAAAGTTAACTTCAATATTTTCAACCAAGAAAACACCAAATTTTGATAACAAAGTGGGGTGGAGGGGATGGGGACGGCTTGGGTGTCGGAGTTTTGTGTTTTCTTTTTAACTCCAGAGGTTGCAGTTGAAGATAAAACACATACAATTTAAAACTTGAACTTAAAAAAAGAGTGACAATCATTTTTATATCTTTTCCCCCACATGCCATTAGACTCTCTTTTATGACTTTTGGCTCTCCAGGTCAAACTTTATATCTTCCAAAGGGAAAATAATTTTGACCATTTCTAAAAAGATGATCTGTCCCATAGAGTAAAACCCACTTTCTATGAGGGCAGGCATTTATTTCACATCCATATATATATAAGGCAATTTTAGTATTATATAAATACTCATTTATCTATCCATACAGCTACCTAATTTTGTTACAAGCAGGTTTATGAGTTTTGGAAGGAACCACCACATAGGAAAGGAGATCTGTATGAAAGCATTGTGGTCATGGAAGTATGCTCCACAAATATGGCATTTCTGAAACATCTGACAAACCTCCACCACATCACAGCACTGAAACTTCTCCTACCCTCAAGCTCTTCATGTTACAAAATGAATAAGCTTTTCTAGGCAAGCCTTGTGAAGCTCTCAGGAGGTTGTGCTCCTACTTGCGGACTCTCAGAAAATGAAAACAATGTCTGGAAAAAGTAGTCTTAGGATATATTTCCAACTACCAAATTTGAAGTTCAGGCCAACTGAAATATTTCTGTGGATGATAAATACATTTTTAAAAAACATTAACATGGCTTTTGTCACACTATGCAATACACATTTTTTTTAAAGTATCACTTACTAAAAAATAAAAAGTGCATTGATGATTTTTTTTTTATGCTCAGAGATAGAGCACAAAGCAACAAGACAATTAGGCAAAATGATGGATTTGAACACATGCTGCATTTTACTGTTAACATGTATGCATAACTTCCATTCATGTCAGTATGAGTTATGTGTGCACTGCTAAAATAATATGACCATAACAAAAATATTTCCTCCAGAACTAATATAGTAATATTTTTAATAAACATTTTGAAAAAAAAAAAAAAATCACATATTCAGAAAGTAACATGTAAATGCAACTCCTTCTTCAAACTTATACTTTCAAACTCTTTAAAATAAACCTTATTTTTTTGGCATCAAGTTAAGAATAAGTTGATTTTATCAAACTACCTTTCATTTAATGGGTACTTATCTTGTTTCCAGTTGAAAAAGACCAACCAGATATGAACAAGATTAAGCTGTTACCCATTTTTACTCTAAACTTCCATAAATTACCGAATGTATATGGGAACAAGAAATGACAATTGAAGAAGTTATCTAAAACTGATAACTGACTGTGGCCAGTAAATTAAGATGGATCTTGACAATGACAGCCAGATGGGCCCAGAATGCAGAGTTATGGTAGGAACTTGAACATAATATAAGCATAGGAAATCATCATGAAGGTTCTTAAACACACACTTCATGCCTATTTAGCTGGAAATTAGCAGCCAAAAACTGTAATCACTCAATATCGAATTTTTAAAATGATAACTAGAAATTATGGTCAATGCTTCCAATTCATAAGTTATCTTAAAATGCCAGAGATAAGACAGTCTTTTATTATATTACTACAACACAGAATTATCATTATTCTGTCTTCAGATGTCTGGCTCCTAGCTAGCATCTAAAACCTGGATTTGAGAATATCTCGTTCATTTAAAAAAACCCAACATCGAGTATATTTTGTCATAATGCAGCAGTTTTATAAAGTTTGCTTGTCCTTCGCTTATTTCAGTGAGCAATTTCAAAAGTTACACAACTGTAACAAAATATCTGAATTATTTCTGAAATATGTTTATTAACAGAATCATAGAATGACTTGGGTTTGAAGGGACCCTGAAGATCAGCTATTTCCCATACCCCTGCCACGGGAGGAACACCTTCCATTAGACCAGGTTGCTAATTTTATTATTTTAGTTTTAAAATTTATACTGAAAAACACTCTAAATGTTTATATCTCATTTTAAATTCCACACTGTTCCTAACTAGGATCTTTGCTACTGGGTCCTTCATCACTAATACCACCCACCCAGCCCTTCATTCATAAAATAGATCAGCTTTTATCAAAACAAGTTCTACTTCACCAGTTTTTGCCAAACTCACTTTCCAGATTTTTCTGTGGGGTTTTGTGTACCTAATTTAAAAAGTCACACTAACAGAATTAAAGATTTTTCCACTATGTTGCTCAGCAATTGTTAATTATGATAAAAAAAAAAAAAAAAAAAAAAAATCTTATGATTAGGACAAAAAAAAGGCACTTGGGGAAACAAACCAAAGCACTACACAGAAAATAGATGACTGGCACTGAGCTTCTGAGTTATGATAGGACATTTAATATGTACCTATAACAGAAAATTTAAAAAAACTTTTTAAATGTATCTATTATAGAATATAATGTCACACAGTATTCTAATTCGTATCTGATTCCATTTTTCTGTATGTAAATAGACCTCATTAAAGTCAAAACCAGAAATTCTTTAGATATCACCAGAAACATTTGTGCTTCCATTACAGTATTTTTGCACCTGCATTACATAGCAGCCATTCTTCAAATCAACGTTTATAAAAGCCTGCTAAGTATATGACTCCATTTCCACTTTGTCTTATTAACAATAACATTACAAAAACCATTTTTTCTGATTATTTCCATTCCTTTACAATGCAAGGATAACTGTAACAATTGACCTGAAGTTATACATGGCTTCCTCCCTCAAAAAAACTGTTTCAAAATTACAACTGTGAATTTTCTTTGTTAAATGTTAACTACACTTTTACCAGCCTAGCCAAGTCATAGTAGGTTCACTCTTTTTGCCAATTTTAGAGATCATATCAAGAGTTTTAATGCCCCATAATTACAGATATTTGCTTTTCTTTTTGTGGAGGAAGCTAGATTTAAATTATATCTCTCCCTTCCTTTTTCATTCTGAACACATATACGCAGTGATAAAGTGTATGCAAATAGGTTTTTGTTAGTTTGGGGGTGTTTTTAACCAATTCAAAGCAATAAACTTTGCACCATCAATAGAAAGTTCCCTTCCCTTGAATGTGACGCTAGCAGAGATTCCAGCATTGCATTCCCATTGAGAGATGGGGCTTTAGATTCTCAGTTTCTCATAGAAGTTAGACAGTGCTGATATTTTTATTTGCATGCAACAAAAGAACTTTCAAAAAACGTTGAGTACATCTAAAATGAAGAATTTTGCACTTCCATGCTTTTAAAGGAATTTAAGCATCAGAAAACTATTAGAAGTCCTTAAATTCAGACTTAAATATATGCAGAGAAAAATAAAAAAATAACACAGAAAAAAACCCACCAAAACTTTCTCCTATGGCAAAAGGAGTTCTTTTCTTTTTGGTTAATTTTTTTTTTTCCTAGAAATTAGAGAAATCAAGGCACTTACTTCATTTCTAGAATTTCTTCAAGCTGTTTCCTTCGCTCTATTCTCAGGTTAGCCAGATGTGCTTCTTTTTCAGCCAAAGACTGCTGTGTTGAGGCAAGACGGGCTTTGGTGGAATCTAATTCTTGTCTAGTCTTTTCCAGTGCATTCATCAGCTCTTCCACCTAAGAGAGAGGACATTTTAAACTCCATATTCTTCACAACAAGAAAATATTAAATCCATATAAATACAGGGGGGGAAAGAACCACTAAAGGAATGATTTTCTGTAAATGGCTGTTCAAATCTCTTTGTACCATAACAAGTATTAAAAAGTAACAGTGGTGTTTCAAAACCAAAAAAACACCTCAAAGTTTCCATGAATCCATTAGTAATAAACAATATTTATACAAAGTAGAACCAACACAGATCACCAAGAACCTATTTAACCTGGGCCACTGCCACATATACAGTTTATAAATATTTCCTGCACCATCTGGATTATTTAAATTCCGGGAGGGTGGTAGCTCATCATAGCAGTAATTTCAGAAATTTCAGATGCAGCTATAGATGCATGTTTTAATATAAAAGTGCTCATGAAAACCCAACTATTTTTCATAAAAATTGCACACCTTTGCAAAACAGGTTGCCCAGGGAAACTATAAACTCTCCAGTCCTTGAGTATTTTTAGATTTTGATTGAATGAAGCCTGGACAATCTGATCCAACTTTGAAGTTATTCCTGCTTTGAGTAGGGGTTTATACTGCATTGCCTCTAGTGGTCCCTTCTAACCAAATTATTCTACCATCCTGAACTTTAAAGGTCTGTAACTGCTCTAACAATGATCAAGTTATTTTCCTCATCATAACAGTGAGAAGCTCAAAGTGTAGGAAAGTTGTGGTGATCCCACTCTTCCCTTAGCATGGAGAAATGTCATGGAGAAATTTAAAGAACACACTAAAGAATGGAGAGTGGACAATGACACCTGTCTGGCAGCAGAAGCTTTACTTGTGGGGTGAATCATTTTATGTGAATATTTATATTCATATTTATATATATTTATATATCATATATATGTAAATATGATATATAAATATACATATATTTATATATCATATTTATGTGAATGGCCTCCAGTAACCAGGATGCCAGTGGGATTTTCCCCTCTTCAAATGATACAGTTTACATAAAGTGAACAATAGTTTGGTTTTTTTAGTGAGATATAATGATTTGAATAACAAATGTCCTATTTCCTCGATGTTCTTTTTCATCTCCTTTGTCCAAATTTTATTATTTTATAAACTAGAAAACACTTCAGGAAGAACTTCTAAATGAAACAAAATAAAATGGGAAAGAGGATACATTCCATTCATCCATGTTCCGCAAAGGACTGAAAGGAGTTCAATTTTGCTGTGAATTGAAAAGTCTGACAAAATTCCACCATGTTCATATCATCAGTGTGGCTACTTCTCCCAAGCTCATGCTTAACTCTTGTCTCTAAAGCCTCCTAGCAACCAATCAGTGCTTATAAGCCACACTTCTGCTTCAATTTGAACATGCACTGGCTTCTATACAAAAAGTTCAATAAATAATACAAATAAATAATAGAGTTGTCAGAAATTGTAATGAGGACTCACAGCCTGATTGCCAATGATACACTGATTAGTTACTCCTTCTACACCATCTGTACATACACTCTAGTAAGATCAATGAAATACTAGAACGTGTCTGATACCCTGCAGTGCATAAGCTGTATTTCATGAATGCAGAATTACCAATAGTATTTAAATTATTGATGTTCAACCTTCCACTCAGAAAGTAAAAGCAGTGTAATAGTGATATCAATGAAATAACAAGGAGTGCAAATTGTAGGTCTCTGCAGATGCCAAGATTCCACTGAAGAAACCATGAAGAAAGATGATGACTTCAGATATCTTTGTAAAATGACTGTCTAGTGAACGTTCATAGTAGAAGTAGCAAAGAGAACATGTACTTGAGGGAAATAAAGAAATAAAAAAAAAGCTGGATTTGCACTTAAATCCCATGAAAAAAAGAATTAACAAGCCAGAAGGAAAGAGTCAGATCATATTTCTTTAAAAACAGATTCAATTTCTAATATAACACCAGGTACTTCATCTTCTGCTTTAGTGCAAGAACATAAACCAATGCTGTCTCCAAGAAGGACAGGACTTAACTACTAAAACATATGATACTTCTACCTGTTTTCAGGGGCTATTTCTCAGGATTTTCCTTGCACCTTTTACAAACTGCATCTACTTTCTGCTGAGCCTCCACTCTATCACTTAATTCCAGACAACATCTATTAATGGAAACTGTACTAAGGATCAAAACTGAAAAGTCATTAATTCATACAGACTCCAGCTTTGAGACAGTATCTTTAAACACCAAGACACTCCACACTTGCAGATTTATTGGGCAGATGAGAATGTAAAAAGGCAGAATTCCTGCACTTCTGTATTTTTAGTATCATTGTGCTCCCTTTCCATGTTCAGCTGAATTTGGTACCCAGCCTGATGATTGACTGAATCCTCACCCAAGTTCATATCACATATACCACATAATTTACATTTCAAAACATTTAAGAGAATTAAAGACTTGTGGAAAACAAAGCTGTGGACTTGTTAATGTCTGTTACTAACATACTCTTACATTACCAGACAAAAGAGATCAAAGTTTAAAAGGGAAGGGAAAAAAACTCCAAAAACTTAAATATGAAAACTTTTTCAAACCACAAATCATTAACACGTGTTGACTTGAAAGTTTTATTTTAATTTACACTTTCAACACAGTATTTGCCAGCTAGCTCTTCCTGCATTTTTTGAATATGACCCAAGTTCATAGTTGGACGTTTTCCTAGTTAACTGTCCCACCAACACCTACAGCCAAATTCAACTGGCAGGCATGCGCACAAGAAACTGATTTTTTTTTTTTTTAATCAACTTCTATCAAATGTAAACTTTTGAATGGTGAAGTTGCACACACAATCATCTTACCATGCTAACTACATAGCTGCAGCAGATGTGTCACAATGGGAAATCAACCACTGCGGCCAGTATTACAGATGAAAATTCTGGTTTTGGGCAATCCCCAGCTCAGCCCAGCAGCGCTGCCTGGCAGGGGTAGAGGCATCAGGGGCAGTTCCCACCTGGAAGCTGCTCCCTTTTCCCAACCCTATCCCTCAGTATAAATGCTCCTATATATAAATGCTCACAAACCCCAAACGTTTTGAATTCACAGGAATACACGTTTTGAAAGAGTTTACGATGAGAACCTCAGTGATTGCACAGCCCTTAGCTTGGGAGTATTCTATGCCCTGAATGTGTTTTAAGCTGGGTTTTCTTTCCTTTTACAAGACAAAGGCCTCATTTTATCCTTTGCATTTTGCAATAAAAGCCTTTTTTTTTTTCATACTTTCAGAAAGCTTAACTGACCTCAGCACTTTGAGGATTTTATTAAAATCTGCACTAGAATTAAGTTTGTATTTCAGAATGGCAGAAACCCAGCAAACTATTGTAATTGTTTCTTAGTTTTGAGTCTATTTTAAATGAACACTTTGTACTCGTTCTGCAGCTTCACATTTCCAAGTGCTATCAGCAGTGTTTCACACCAAGATAAGAAAAGAAAAAGAAATGAATGTGGCTGAAGTATACATCTGCGTTACCAGATTCTGCAAATTAAAGGAGGTTAGAGTTCAAATGAATGACAGTTTATTAAAAATGCCTTGGAGCATTCTTAATTCCAGATTGGATTCGGCTCAGTACAACTCAGGCTAACATAATACTGTTCCAGTTTGTGGGAATGCAGAGGGGGAGGGACAATTGCATGTTTTCTCAGCTCAAATATAATTTATTTCTGCAGGATGATGAAGAGCTGGCAACATTCCAGCAGTCAAGGTTAGTATGGTTAGTGCTACTACCTTTAAAGGGTTGGCACTTCATTTTGGCAACCATCTTGGTGATAAATATGAGAGTTTTGGATTTCCCTAAGTGACTTTTTCAAGTATCAGTAGCTATACAAAAATTTCATACCTATTTTATTTTAAAACCTAATCTTGTGTTAGCACACAGATAATTCATGAATTTTACATACTAAAAGGAAATAAAGAAATCCATCTATTCACTTAGAGATTCTTCTACTTTAATATTAAAATATTAACCATTAAAATTTTTTTGAAGTTTAACAAACAATTACATTTGTTCAGTAAAGCTGGATGCACTTTGATAATAAGTCATTCAGTGTAAGAATCCATCCAGTTGTTTTGAAAGCGGTTGGTTTTTTTCCATTTCCTAAGGAAATGCCTTTTTTTCTCCACTGCAAGTTACACACTATATAAATTTCAGTTATCTCCAGCTCTGTGAAGATTAATTTAATAAAAATAATATTTGGGGGTTTCCCCCCCAAGATTAAGCATGAGAATGTAAAAAAGGAAAGACTATAATCCTCAAACTTTGTGGCTTTCCTACAAATTTATTCCATCACTGGACTAAGAGGGCATAGAAAACACATTCACAGAGATGAGGGAAAACAGATAAAAGCCTGAATTTGTACACACCAAATATCCACCTACCAGCTATTTCGCCTCTCAGGCTGGAGACCTCAGCCTTTGACATTAACACATTGCCTGTGCCTCACACAGTGAAGGTGAGTGCCAAGTATGCCAGGATCCTGTGCCAGCAGCTGCTGGCCATGCAGGGACCCAATTTATCTCATGGCTAATTCAATTACACACCTACAGGAGGGCCAGCACCAGCCATGTGGACCTACTGCTTTTAAAATTGCCAGTGCTGTCCTGCAATATGGTTTGTAAATACCTTGCTTCCTCCTGTTTCTAATGCGAATTTCTCCAGTGTGCAACTGCCTCAACAGTTTCATTACAAAGGTGTTTTTCACAAAAGCAAACAGACGTAGCAAAGTGTCATACTGAGCTTTGCAAGACATGGGAATAAACTCTTTGTCACCCTCCCCTCTACTCTCTTCCCATCCCATTTGTCATCCATAGACAAATTCCTCACCTCTGACTTCCATCACAGTTCTTAAACCCAGGAAACAGGTCTAACGAAACCAGTTTAGTTATGGAGGCTGATGTTCCTGAACCTTTCCAAACAAAGAAATTAGACACATGTTGTATCTCACAACTTTGGAAATTGTCAGAGAAAAGTAACCATACTCTAGAATGCATAAAAGCTTTAAAATAAACACCATAGGTGAAGGATTTGACAGAATATTAAGCAGAATTTATAAATTCCAGGTTGTTTTTTCAAAACTCATAAAAGACTAGACACATAAGGCCCAGTGCCATCAGCCAGCAATGCAGTGGCAGTTCAACACAAAGCACCAGAAGCACTGAAGCAGCAGTCCCCAGGGAAGGGCCATGTCCACAGGAACACAACAGCACAGTTATCAAACATGCCATGCTGCAGAATTTGAAATGAAAAACCTCACTGAGATTGCTTCATTACCAAAAGTAGGATTTAAAGTATTTTAATCCTCCTGCTAAGAGCTATGTTAAGAATACACAAGGCTTGGTTTTATTCAGATAAAGAAGAGACACAGCATATATAGAGCACATATTTCCCCACCCAGACCTGCAGGGACCACAGTCAGGGAGAAAAGGTTCTTTAGTTTCCTCAGTATTTCCTTGCTGGCTGTCACATGGTGGTTACTAGTTAAGTTAATTTATACAAGCACAGTATTATAACAGAGACATATGCCCATCTCTACATAGAATTATTCTGGAATTTACTGGATTCCCATAGCTTAAAAGAAATAGATATCCTAACTGAAAGGATTACTAATGATGTGGTCTTTATTAAGTTAATTTAAGATTTTGAAAGACATTTCTGGGAACTGTATTCAGCTTTTCTGGTACTGGCAGTTAGAACATTGATCATCTTATTCTAAGCCTCAGTAATTCAATAAAATATAAGACCAAAACAATATAATTCTTGGATTCATTATCTGTGATTTAGTTTTCCAATTAATATAGTGATTTCACCTACAACAGAAAAATATAATTAAGTAATGTTGGAAAACACTGGTCATAATCACTTAAATAGAATAACTATCAGTTTGAAAAGCCAAACCAAACCAACAACTAAAAGCAATACCAAAATTTTTTGGGTTTTTTTAAATAAATCAAACAAAATTATGATATAAATAGTGGTAATCTCTGTGCTCTAGGGTCATGTTCCTAGACAGGTGAAAACAAAAGCTATTCTAAAGTACAAACAAATATTATGCTCCCCCTGCAGTCCTAGGAATACTGTCATCTATTTAAACAGTTCATCTTGTGAAACACAACTGGCCCCCAGTTGCAGAATTCTCAATTAGCTTCAGCTAAAATACACTGTATGACAACCCACTGACAAAATGTGAATGTGACCTTCAGGAAAACTGAAGAGGATGGGCAAGAGAACAGACTACTCCTCGCAGATGCAGCTGAAAGGTTTTGTCCCAAATAGAAGCTCTTTCATTAATAGCAAAACACTGTTACGTATATGATAAAGTAAATAACATCACATTCTGATATTTCAAGGGTAAACACATTTAAAAATAAAAAGCAGTCCTCAGACCATGTCAATAAAGATACAGTATTTAAAGTGCTGCAAGAATCAGTCAACAAATGTTCTCTTTCCAAGGCAAACTTCATGCTGACAAGGCCTGATTCACACTTGGCCCCCAATCAACTCAGTCACCCAGACATGCACTGTGATGGAAACGAGACCGAGCACCTGAGCAACTGTGCAAGTCCACTTTTTATCAATTAAAAAAAAAAAAAAAAAAAAAAAAGCACCATCCTTTTATTTTTGCATTTCATTTGAAAATTAGTTATTTCATTGAAATATCTTGTTAATTTTATCTCCTTTTCCACTGAGTTTCATCTGAGCAAGTCTGTGATCTTTTTAAGCAGCTGGTAGCCTTAGCTCTGCTCTTCCATTTGTTTGATACTGTCCAAATCTAATTACAAAGGTAGCATGAAAAGTGTTTTATAGTTGTGCAAGCGAAAGCAAATTTGATATAATGTATGGATAAATTACAGAGCTCGACCTAATGCTTTCCGAAGCATTAAAGTAAAGTAAAGTGACTATTCAACAGATGCCAATTTCAGTAGGACACTCAACTGTCCTACAGGATATTGTATCTGGAAGAAAACCCTTATGGGCTGAAAACAATTAGGCTGTGTGATTTCGGTGTTGAGTCCTTTCAGATAAACCATGCAAGCAGAGCAGAGCAACTCTTTAGCTGGTGTTAAAGCCCAGCGCTGTCAGAGCGGCCTCCCTGGTTAATGTCAATAGCACTGCGTATAAAAGGTGACTAAAGTGTGTACAAATGTTGATCTTTGGAGAAGGCATGCCTAGAATCATGCACACATCTACTATTTCATCCACCAGGTCAACTTCTGGGAGAGAGGGCAAATTGGGAGTTTTCTTGCCAAAAGTTGATTCTTAGCACGCTTGTTAGGTTACACAGCACAAAGCTACTTCCCCACTGCTTTTAATCCATAATCCCAATATATTATTAAAATTAGAAATGCTGCCTTAGAACGTATCCAAACACAGCAGGGATTCACATGGTATGTGTAAAGTCGTACTGCAAACAGGTAATTTATGTACATAAGAGGTTTTCCACACTCTGAATTGTGCTTATATACTGTGAAATCACAAGACTCATTAAAGTGAAAATGTTATTGTATGAAAATACTTGGATAATTTTATGTGAGAAAGCCCAGAAAAAAACAATCTCCTAACAAGGTTTGACACAATGACAATTCACAAATAATATTAATAGGCAGCAATATAAAGATTCATGTAACTGATTGGAAGACACAGATTCTGCATCAAAAAAAATTTCATGCCATCTTTAAAAGTTCTGTGACTTTAAAAGTTCATGTGCGTACTGAACGCCCAAGGAAGACACATCTGTGCTCTTCTCTTAACACAGATAGTATTTCCCTGTTTACTTAATTCTATGGCATTTTTGCTACAAAATTATTTATTTTATTGGCTTGGCACACATAAAGAAGTCACAGTGGCATGGACATGTCCTTAAAAACTAAAATTATCTCCTATTGTATATAGTGCAATATCAACTATATCAATAACTTTAAGAAAAGTTAAGTGTGTCTGTCATGAAAGAGCTAAGTTTTAGCACCCAGTTACAGATCACTCTTAATAAGAAAAATGTTAATACTTGGTATAGTAACTGACAGTTACAACCTGACTCAAATTTATTCAGAGCCATGGGGGAAGTACTGGAGAACACATGGAGCAGAACTATAAACAGTTGGTTAATTTAATTGTTTCAGATATAGAAAGAACACAAGCAACACAAGTGTACTAATAGGACAATAATAAACATAATAATTAAATATATAAAGCAACTAAAGATGGCTTTGGAGAGTCATTTCAGGAAGATACCAGTCAATAGGAACAGAACTGAAGTGCTTATGAGGCTGTCCAGGGTAGGGCAGCCCATGGGACAGTCAGGGAGGCCTGAGGGGGACAACAAAATGTCTGACAACTGGACTCCATTATT
The DNA here is from genome assembly GCF_020740725.1 of Corvus hawaiiensis. Lineage (NCBI taxonomy): Eukaryota > Metazoa > Chordata > Aves > Passeriformes > Corvidae > Corvus > Corvus hawaiiensis. The sequence goes on along the minus strand of NC_063223.1, from coordinate 15,943,609 downwards.
AACACATGATAAGCTAGGAATGATCACATGATGGAGCAAAAATATCAACCCAGAATTTGTCAGCCTGAATTCCTCCCTGAAAGCAGTTCGCAATCAGCATGTCAATTTTTCAGAGCACTAAAGAGAAATCTTGCTCAAACCATAGCTCCCCGTTCATGAAACTATCCCCACACCTACAGGAATAATCTCGCTGGGTACATCAGTCCCAGATCACAGTGCCTCCCTCAGCCAATGTGAGACAGAAATTCCCTGTGGGTGGAAGAAGCAGGGCTGGAGGGGCAGGATGCTGAGCTGAATTCAACAGCCTCAGGAAAGAGAACTTTGTATGAAAAGGGAGCCAGATGGGAGGTGGTGGCAGCACTGCCAGCACTTGGCAAAAGCCAAGGGCAGGAAGGGAGCCCTTCGATGCCTCCACGGAGCTGCAGCCACACGAGCTCAGGAGGAAACTGTGCAGCAACTGAACAGGTCCTTACACAACTGCACAGCCACAGGAGTGCTTCAGAGGGACAGAGAGACAGAACGTACAGAACTCTGCACACACACATCATGCAGAAAAGAAACTCTGTAATAGTTTGATGTGATTACATAGGTGGGAGAAGAAAATCAGGTGGGGGAGAGAACACTGACAAGGGTAGGAAGATAGCCCAAGAAACACCATCCTTCTGAAACTGAACATTTTTTCTCAATAACTGTTTGAAGGAAAAGGAAGTAAAAGACTTCAATGGTTTTACACCAGGTTAGCTCCTGAAAAGTTCATCTCCATCTCTTTGGGGAATTGAGCAGTAGTGTAGTGGTTTGGTCTGCTAACCTATGACAAGCAGTTAAGATTTTTGGGAAGAACAAAGATGCTGAATTACAGAACTTGCACTTTTCCAAGCAACAAAGCCACACTGTCTGGCTATTACTAAATCAAAACCAAGTTCAGTGAGTATATTCCGGTGAAGAAAAAAAAACCTGTCACTTAAACCTTTGCCTCATCTACAAAGAAGACAAATATTTTAATTCTGTCACATCAGTCTGTGAGAATTTGGAACAAATATAAAAATGCAAATACTGTTACTCAGTGTTCCAAAACCTAAGTTTTTTGTTTGTCTCCTAGCTAATGATATATTAATGCATTTCCACAGAGTGATGGATTTTGTTTTGCTAGACTGAAAAAGGGGAGCCGAAGATTGTAACATTCATACAACTTCTCACCTTGTTACTGGGTTCTTCCATAGTATCTACCAGGTACAAGAAAACAAAAGAAGGAGGCAGCAGAAAATGGTACTTCATTCTCTGAAAGTTGAAATATTCTAACAGATCTTCCCTATGGAAGTTCATTGATTTCCCACATCTTATGAAGCACTTACTGCTCAGCCTGTTACATGCTCAAAACCTTGGGTAAAGCAGCTTTCCTCACTCAGTGATTACAAGCATTTTCTGCCATGTGCTAGAATCAATACTGAAGAAAAGCAGCTATCAGTATTTAGGTTGAGCATTTGCACTCACTTTCTCAGTTGCACTTTACATTCCATTACAAAGGGCAGCCCTATGAAAGGCAGACTCATAAGATGCAGGAATTCTGTTTATAGGTAGTATGAAGAAATTTTCTGTATAGATAAATTAATAATCAGTTAATAATAAGAAAATCCAGAGAAATTATACTACTAAGCCTTGGCCTGAACCATAATAATTCCTTTATGGAATTTACAAAAGATTTTATTATTTTAATTGTTCTTGTATGGGCATTATTAAGATACCAGAGTAATGGACTTCATAAAAGCCTAAATAAAAGCACAAGTTTTATACAGCTGTGTATTTCTGTAGGCAACATATATTAGACAAATTTTGATGAGAATAATAGTATTTCTCACCAGATGAAAAAGGGAAAAGTAGTCACAGAATCTTTAACTAATATAAACTGCATTTTGTTCCTCATCTAAAAGTTTCGTTTTCCTTCTAAGTCTCTCAAGTCTCTTCCCACATGAGGCAACATTCAAGAGTGTATAAACAGAAAACATGCAGATCTGCAAGTTGATTTTATTCACCCTGTTTGAAGCAAAATATATGGGCATTAAGACCACGAGCTAAGTGGCAGGACTTACAAAACTTACAGATGGGAGGATTAAACTGGCCTTGATGAGAACTTTATTTTGGATCTGCTTGACCCTTCATGTAAACTAACTCACTTGTCACTGCTCATATTCTGTATAATAACTCTCATGGGGACATATATTTTATTATTTTTAAATCCCTCTCTTCCAAAGGCAGGCTTGGTTTTGGAGAACAGAGATGAATCCATACACATCAAGTTGTGCATTTGAGGGATTTTTTAAGATCTAGAGTCCGTATCCATGGAACACACAATCCCAAAGGTGAGGATACATTAAAGCTGTATTAGAGTGCATTTGAAAACATACATATTTAAACAGTATTTATAAATAATGCTTGCTTTCTTTTTCAACTTTGCACAGGCTTTTGTCCCACAGAAAAACTTTATTACAGAAGTCCCTGCTATACCCAGCAGTCCTTAAAGGAATCGAATTGCTATTTCACTTGTGCAAGCAGAACTTAGAATACAAACCCAAAAAATTCTTAGATTTATCATGTAAATAAGCAGCTATGCAGTATGAACTAAGGTGTCAGGTTTTTAAGGCAGAAAAGCATTTCCACCCATTTCAAAATGCCTTATACTGCATATATTCTGTTTCAGATGGGCTATTCAGTCCCTCAAATTAGCTCCAGTACCTGCTACAGTAAATGAAATCTACATTGTATTGGTGTGCTTTAAGAAATACTGCTTCCAAAATGTTCACCAAAGAAAAGGTAATTCTTTTATCTACAGTCCAACAAAAGTAGTAACCCCAATAATACAACTGTGTGCTCACAACATACAGTTTCAGTTAGAAAACTGCCCCAATGGCTGAAATTAGGCACACAGGACTGTTAGCAGAAAGTCATATAGCTATTTCTTTTATTCTCTGTATTTCAGTTACAAATATTTTTTAAATTTTTGGGAATGAGGACAGTCTAAATATAATATATTTCTAGTGGAAATAACATTTGCTCCATTTAGGCCTTAGACAGTGCTGATGGCAGAACAAGATTGGAATGTGCAGATAATTATCTTTGAGGCTAGTCAACAGCTAGAAGGCCTTCATAATATCACCTTTAAGATCAAGCCAAGACATTCCAGTCTGAATCAAGGTTTATTTATTAAAGGATTTAGCACTTTTAGATCCAATATTGCCTGGAAGACCACCAATTTCCATTTCCAAATATCTAATTTCTCCAGTTTCTTGGTGCATACATAAGAGCTTCAAAATCACTTCAGTGAGCACACACATATGCACATAAAGACATCTAAATTCCTCCCCTCTCTAAGACGAATTCCGCAGGAAACCCTACAAAGCAAAATCTCCACAGAGAGAGAGCTACAGGAGCTTTCAATAATTCTCACTCATTTAGGCAACACAGTTCAGACAACTCCAGGAGGTTTTTAGTCAAAGAATTTGGATTTTTCTTGATCTTGATTGGTATAAGGGATACTGAGAAAAATAATGTTGCATGCATATAAGATGGGCTTCGAATATTTTTTTTATCTAGGAAGAGAGCCTGGCATTTAAAACTTCAGAGTTTACTTCTTTTTCCTTTTAAGAAACACTGTTTACAATGAGTAAATAAAATTATTTTTCAAAAGTAAAGATCAACAATTCTCTTGTTCTAAGTTGGCTTTTTCAGTCTAGGGTCTTTTTTGTGCTGGTGCCACTTATCTAAAATCTACTATTCATGACAAGATCAAAAGTAATGGTTTATAATACAACATCTGTTCTTTAAATTCATAGCATAATCTTTCAGAGGGTTTCTATAAATGAACAAAAAAGATATATAGCCTTTCTACGTATAATGGATTTGGTCAACAAAAAACCTAAATAATCACAGTGTGATCCTGGTTATCCAAACTTCCCTGCTGTACATGTCTTCCTGTCCAACAGTGACTCCTCATAATACAAACCCGTGAGTCACCCAGACAAATGTAGTGTGATACAAGTTGTTTGAATAAGTGCTATCCTACTGTATTGCATTATGAATATAGTTTAATCTGCCATGGTACTTGATGTAATGTTATACAACATTCCAACTCAAGAGCAGGGAAAATTAGCCATTACAAGAGAGTAACCCTCACTGCTATAAATGCACACTAACATGAGATAATAAAAATAATAGCTACTATTAACTTACTATGTTATTCTAATACTACCAATGCTAGTATTTCATATTCAAATAGCCAAAATACTGGCAAAGAATGTTTAAAGAAGTTTGCTTGGTTTGTTTTTTTTGTAAAAAGAGAAAAGAAGAGCATCTACTTTTCCAAGACAGTATTTTTTGTATGTGTCTCCTTCACTTTAATTAAGCAGAGTTAGTAATTAAGCTGCCAAAGGGAGGCCCAGAAGATAAAAGATTTCCCAAACCAAATAACACAAGTTTCCTGTACATAGGAAAGAAGATTCAAGTTCCTTATCTTAAAGGACAGCAACCTTCCTCCCCACTCCCTGCCTTCTCCAAATGCTGTTTCAATGGGAAAAAGAAAAAAACTCCAATTATATGCTCTGTCAGGAGGATATATTCTGCTCCCATGTACTGCCCATTGCTTCAGCAGGATAGAAGTAGTAAGAGTTACTAGGGATAGCAATCCACTATTATTTTTACTCAGAGTTGTAATTATAAACTAAAACCATTTTCATATTCCCAGCACAGGCTTATGGTTAAAAGCCCACATGGTCCTATATACACTGTAATATCTAAAATGAAAGTCTTGAAAAAACAAAGAACTGAACCAAAGCTAAGCACATTGCTGTCTTTACCAGAGAAGTCAACTCAGAAATAAACACAACTGTTCATGAGAAAGATATTAGAAGCAATAAATTTTCTAGTGATGAGTGTTTTTAGGTGTATAATTTATGTGTGCACTCACTGGTGGCATGACCAGAAACACAGATATCACAGAATGAAAAGGAGAAAAACCAGGGGAAAGTAGAAGACACGGATATATGCTCGACTAGGCTGCTAAAAAAATAGGAAACTTCTATGAAAGACTAGATTGTGACATTTTCACAAAAGCAAAAACAAAAACGAGCGTTGTTGACTCAAGAATGAAGCTTGGCAGGAAGCTGCCACTAGGTCTTCTATAGTTTACACTATATTTTTTCCTTCCAGACGCTGCCAGTGGGAGGTTTTAAAGCATAATGATATACTGAGAAACTTATGACAAGCATGTCCAAACAATGTAAAACATATTTTTCACAAAACAGTAAACTCTGATAGCTTTAAATCCATGGAGCCAGAGGTAGCCTGAAGACTAATTACAGCAGAATTGTTAACTTGCAAAACCTGTTTAAGGTATTTAGGTATTCTTGACTTTTTTCCAGAAAATATTATTGTAGCAGGAAGTTACTTCTGAAAAACAAAGTTGAAATAGCAAAGACGTTTCTCATACCAAAAAAAAGGCTGAATAGTAATATGTTTAACAGCTTGATAACAGCAACAATAGACAAATATGTTAACTAGCATCAATTAGAAAATGTATCAGACACAGTAAACAGAATTTTAAAAGATGGAATAGGCGTGAAACTTGAATAGGTTTTTTTTATTCCTGGAAGCTGTCTAAGTCATACTTAGAGTTTGTTAACAAAATGGTACATGAGGATGTACCAAAATTTGAGTATATTTAAATGTGCAGTGTAAATGGAGATCATTACAGTCACACATGCAGTCACTGCTGTAATTTTCATCGTACAACCACGTGACTAAGCACCATAAACCTCTAAGAACACAAAAAACCCTTTTCACATATTCAAACAAGTTTATCTGAGCCTGTATAGAACAAAAAGAGAAAGTGTTCAACAAGGTAAAGTGATGCACTTTAAAGGTCCTACACTTGGGTCACAACAGCCCCACACAGTGTTCCAGGCTTGGGGACAGAGTGGCTGGAAAGTTGCTCAGTGGAAAAGGACCTGGGGGTGTTGGTCAACAGCAGCTGAGCCCAGGAGTGCTGAGGTGGCCAAGAAGCCCAGTGGCATCCTGGCTGTATCAGCAATAGTGTGGCCAGCAGGACCAGGGCAGTGGATGTCCTCCTGTACTGGGCACTGATGATGCCACAGCTCAAATCTGGGTTCAGTTTTGGGCCCCTCACTACACAAAAGACACTGAGGTGCTGGAGTGTGTCCAGAGAAGGGCAACAGAGCTGGGGAAGGGGCTGGAGCACAAGTCTCCTTGGGAGTAGCTGGGGGTGTTTGGCCTGGAGAAAAAGAGGCTCAGGGGGGACCTTATGGCTCTACAACACCTGAAAGGAGATTGTATCCAGGCAGGGCTCAGGCTCTCCATCCAGTTAACAAGTGACAGGACAAGAGGAAACCAGGAGAGATTTAGGTTGGTTATTAGGAAATATTTCTTCACCAAAAGCACTGTCAAGCACTGGAACACACTGCCCAGTGCAGTGATGGAGTCACCCTCCCTGAAGGCATTTAAAAATATGTAGATGTGGCACTGAGGGACATGGGTTAGTGAAGGCTTTGGCAGTGCTGGGTAAACAGTGATCTTAGGTCTTTTCCAACCTAAATGATACTATGATTCTCTGACATGGGATAGACTAATACTCTTGATATGACAGCTTTAAAAGAATACCAGGATCAGATATTATTTTAGCTAATTAACTATATTTTTCAGCTACTCCTTTCACACATAGTCCTAAATGTACTGATGGCATAACACTTACATTCCACATGTATAATTCAGAGTTTTGTCTGTAAATTCTCTGAAGTCATTCTTCTGCTATTACTGAAGTCCTTCTTTAAATACATATTGACTAATCTATGGTTTCATACATCAAGTAGACTATTTTTCATATACAGACTTAAATCTGGCTTTAAAAACTGTACGATGAATTGTAAAAACAGTTTAAAGTTATGATTGGCTGATAAAGTGAAACTCTACTCCATTTCACTTGGATTAGTGTGCAGCTGCAAGATATAAATTCTGTGTGAGAAACAGTACATTTTTTAATGCTCTTTGAATTATCATGTTTTTGCAAAATGAAAGACAACTGGTTTCATATGCAGGTAAGAAGTATTGGCGTAAGGAATGTTATTTGATTTTAACTGAGTCATATTGCCAGAATGCGTGAAACAGCTGCATGAGCTGAGTATCTGCCTGAGGCTACAACTATATTTCCCCCATCTTTTACCACCTGTCTGTGCTAAAGTTACTGGATGCTGGTAGATATCAAACGCCACTGGGATCGTTAACTATCATAATTATTAAATGGATTCTCCACTATCCTATTGCCTCTTCATGTCCAGGTATTTTTTATTAGGTGAGACAGCATTATCCCTTTTCTTTGCAAACTTTTAGAAGAATCTCACAAATAAACTCACAAACAAAATGACTAAAGCTCTACTGAAAGAGTGAGGCTTGCCTCTACTAAGCTTACTCTCTTTGGCACATCTGTAAAGTTATTACATGATTATGCCAAGACCACCAAAAGCTCTTTTACATCACTCTTTAGCCAAGGGTAGTACTGATCCAATAGTACAATTAACACTGGGATGTTTTCATACTAGCTAGATATAGGCAATTTTGCCCTAGCAGTTGAAATGACTGTTAAAACCTCAGAGCTGTTGAAAACAGAAGTGCTTTTGAGAACCTTAGAGAACAATTGTGATACCAAAACAGCAGGAAATGAAAAATATAATTTTGATCTTAAAAAAAAAAAGTAAGACTGGAGAATTACGGATAAGTCAGTTTTGATTCTGACACTTACTGGAACAAGTAATCTGCTTCAGACTGTTTTCAGACACCTAGGAGAATGAATATGGAATTCCCAAGCAGCCATATCAAATTAACTTTTTCATATGACAGAGAAATTGGCTTTATTGAAGAACAGAAGTAGCAGTCGTATCTGCTAACAAATTTCAGGATAGTCACATAACCAAACTAAAGAAAAAAGATAAGCCAAATGAAAGTCACCTAACCTGGATGCCAAACTAGTTTGGAAGCTGTGGTGAGTCACCAACAGCTCACTGTTAAAATAGAAGGATGTTTAAAAAAATGGAGTTTCGCAGGACCATAGGATATTCAGTTCCTCAATAATCCCAAATACTAAGACTACAAATTTGAAGAAGGAATCAGTAAAAAAAAAAAAAAAAAAAAAAAAACCAAAAAAAAACCAAAAAAACCACCACCTTAAAGATATCTTGCCAAACCTGAGAACTAAACAGGGAAAAAAAATTACGTTATTTAATAGGGAGAAAAGCAAGGTCATTCACTTCAACAGAAGTCATCAATTCCACAAATCCAGGAAGAGGAATAACTGATTAAGAAGTTGTCTTTTTCTATTAAAGAAAAGGATCAAGAGACACTAAGGTGATACGTCAACAGTGTCATGTTGTTGCAAAAAACACACTATGGAGAGATGAATATTTAGTAGTAATCTTTCTGTTTTCTTTGGCACTGGCAAGATCTCAGCAGGAGAACTGGATCAAATTTTACCCACTCAAAGATGTGAACAAACCGGAAAGACTACACAGAAAAGCAACAAGGATAATAAAAATCTAGAAAACAACCTCTGTGGTAAGACTGAAAGAATTAGGGTCTATTGACTTCAAGAAGAGAAAACTAAGGAACACAATATGCATTTGCACTTAGAAGCCATCACAAAGGATGAGGGAAGTCAATTTACTATGTCCAGTGTGGATAATACAAGAAATAACTGCCTGGAATTACAGAAAAAGAGACTAAGGTAAGATAATAGAGGATTTTTTCTCATACCTGTAGACTATGAATAATAAACAAAGTTATTATATATGTCACTAAAAACAAGAGAAACTTATCTTAGAAACAACAGTGGTATCATTGACACTCAATACTACAGATGCACTAAATGATACTGTCTCGTCCCTTCTGGATCTGTTTTCTATGAAATTTCAAAATGTATATAAAACCTGTTTATCGTATTTTCTGGTATAAAATGCACAAAAGAATCACTAGACAAAACATTCCAGACCTGCCAAAAATAATTCTAAAAGAATCTACTCTCCCAGTTAAGAAAGACAAACAAAGCCATCTGCAACAAGGAAAGGCAGACTTTCAAGCAGGAGTTTTCACCTTGGAAAATGCACTACTGAAAAAGAAGCAAGAGACTATAAATGCTATGGAAAAGGTGAACTGGGAACTATTGTGCACTATTTCTCACAGCTGAAGAATTATGGGCACCTAAGGACATTACGAGGCAACAGGCTTGAAAACCACATAAAAGGAAAATCTCTTAATATGACATTTTATGTTGTACAGCTCAAGGATCTGGGGTGATTCTCAGCTCCAAAATTAGTGCCCAAAAGTTTTAAATGCTTTATTGATTGTAAGTCCTTTGGCTTCTGAACGTGGCAGTATATGTGCTATTTCCAGCTCGAAAGGTCCCTAAAGCCCCCCACTGGTAAACCTGAGACAGTATACCAAGGAAAATCACTCTGCCTAATCTTATTTTTTTTCATGCACAAATTCTTGTATTATTTTACTTTATTTTTTTTCTGCTGACCAGGACCAAAAAAAATTAAGTAGATGTATCTCTTATCTTATCCAGTTCTTATGCTGATGATTCCTTCTTTGAAAACACTGCTGCAACCAACTTTTTCTCAATTCATCAGGAAGGCATATTTATTAAACTAATAGCCACAGAGGGTAGCTGTGATGCAAAATTACAGAACGAGTTTCCAAGCTGTGGGAACTGATCACAAAAACTGCAGATGTTAATTAAAGTTACCGCTCTGCATGGCTTGGAGTCAAAGAGTCATCCTGGAGAAATATCTCAAAACCACTCAGGTTTGTGACACGGGTTGTAAAGGTATCTTTTCAGCTTTATACCGGCTAGCGCTTGTATTTCAATGCCTTAGAAAGCCTCGAGCAGCCTTGAGAGGTAGCACGGGCGATCTAGCACTTTAGTAGCTCTAAAATCGGTACCTGAATCAGCTGCAGAGCAAATACCATCAGCAGAAGCAAAGAGGGAGAAATATAGCTCCCTGCTCGCTCAATTCCCTGCAGTTAGAAGCCTTCAAATGAGACAGACGACCAGAGATGTTTACAGGAAGGTAGCTGAGCTGAGAGAGATACCTTTACATTTGGCGCCCAACGTGGACGGGTTACACTAATTCAGCCTTGGAGCCTTAGTAATACAATGTATGACCTTATATGGAATCAGGTTTTAAAAATATATTAATAAAAAAAACCCACAAACAAACCCAAAACTGCCCTGAGTAAAAAGTGCTTAGAGAAATGCAAAAAGATTCATATCTTGAAGAAAATTTTCAGTCAATTTTTGCATGGAGTGAAGAAAACACTTTTGGTGAGACCGTTCCAGATCTCAATCAACTAAGGTTCCAAAATAGAAAAACAGAAGTCAAATCCCTTTATGTTTCTACTTAAAATCAAGAAAGTCTAACAAGAGTTAATAACAGTAACTTGAATAAAAGTAGAAAAAGCATTTTAGTTTCATGAAAATAAAATAAATATTTGGGAAAGGACAGAATATATTATACATTTAAAAGGACTCACAAGTATGGAGAGTAAAGTGATTAGTGCTGAACACCAAAAGTCACAACAGGGGCTGGACATTCGTGATATCCCAACTAACCCGAAGAAGAATGACATGTCTCCTACCCTTCAGGAAAACTTTACTTCTCAGTGGCCAGCTTTGTCTATAAATCAAGTTGTTTATAGAAACGTGTATTAGTTGCTTAAATACAGCTGTGAGTCGATAGATAAGACCCAGCAGATACTCTTGGTCTTCTGGTATTCAGTAACGCAGACAGAAGTGCCCTACTGTAAATCACAATATATTACACTAATGCAATGCACATTTTTGCTTGACAACACTGGAATTTAAAATGTATATATACCATATCATTACATACATTATTACTTACTGAAGTGTAATGATCATATGAAAATCTCAGGAAACCATTTTTCTCCAAAAAACTCCGTACCACAGTTCAGATGACTCAGGAAACACAGTCATTTGAGCTGCCATTTTGGATTCTTTCCTTGGAAAGTAAGACACCAGCTGGATTGATTATGGGCCTTGATGTCTAGAGTTTATTCTGGGATTTTACAAGCAATTGGTGCCTTACATCATAAAGATTTTTTCATGTTCAGGATATGGTTCGGGGCGTGGGGGAGAAGGACAGAGAAAATTATACCAATTCTTCTCCAGGTACAAAGTTTAGGGCTTTTGTTCAGATTTAAAAGTTTAAAAAAAAATTTAAAAGCTCTATAAAAACTAAATTCACTTCACAGACTCTTAAAAACATCCAAGCATAATATTTTTAGATTTTTCCTGCAGTCCCAGATAGTCTACAACATTTTCATACACATTTCCATAGCGTTTTAGAAAGTACAGAGCTAACTGGTAGTATGCTCAAGGTTATAAAACAGGGGTCTTAAATTTATTATATTAATCTTCTACTACCTAAGTCTGAGGTAACTGAGCAACAGATTCTATGTACCCACGCAGCAGTTAAAGCACATCCTCCTTACTTAGGCATTACCTGGGCACTGAACAGCTCTAGAAGTTCTGAGACAAGGCAGTACCGTGTGCCTCCGTTTCACTTTTGCAGCCTAAGAACACCTATCCTACAGATTCCAGTTCCATTTCACATTTTCAGCTTTAGCCTAATAATTTCACTGCCTTCAACCAGTATCAATTTTAGGGTCCTGCAGAAACAAATGGATTATCTTTTCAGTCTTGGTGTCATTCTGGGAACCACAGTTTTCCTGAATTTCATTAAAACATTAATTTTAACTTTCTTACAGGCTACAAAAAAATTCTCTTGGTGCAGATTGCCCAGAATCCTGTATAAGAGTACCATTCCTTCTAGATCAGTTTTACTGCTGCTTCTGTTGTCACCAGATAATTTTTCATGTAAACATATTTCCTAGATGCATCTCTTTTGCATAATTAAAGGACCAATGAAATCAGCGTGTTGTTCTTTCATTTTAATGGTATCATTTCAGTGGATTCAAACTCAGCTCAGTTAAACTTCAGGTCCAAAGGTATGCTTACTAAGAGCATGAGATGCTTAGCTCTTTAGTTATAAGAGCTTCCTTGTTGGAGTTAACTGTCTTTAAAAGATTTATACATGCTTATCTTTTTTTGTCCTAAGGCACATTTTGGCTGTATGTGAAATGGGTCTCCTGACTGTGACTCTTGAGCCACATGTATAGTGGATAGGTCAAATAAAGTTCTCATGCTAGGGTTTCATTACACAACTGATAACAGTGCTTTGCAGTAGGGATACAGCTGGGTAATCTGAATCCCTGGCTGGCAAGGAAAAGAACCAGTTAAAATGATGAGATTGATTTATATGCCAGAACCATGGATAAAGCAGATTCACTTAGAGAACCCCTAGAGATAGAGTCATTTCCTATTCGGTAAACAAAACCAAGAGCTCATCTTCTACCTCCCTGCTTTTGATATTCCACAGTGTAAGTCTTGTGGCTGTCATCCATATAATTTTTTGGTCCAAAGGTTTTCAGATTAAGGAATCCAGTCAGGTCTGGTACACAGCCTCACCCACCCTACAGACAAATCTCTATCTCTTTTCTAACATACTATTGTAGCTTTTACTAATAAGTACAGTGGGAAAAAGTACACCTTACACACAGTGTTCTTCAACCCCAGCTCAACTGACGAGATCAGGTCATGATATATGAAGTGGGAATTCATAATGTCATTTCTGTTTCTTCTATTCAGCTGCTGACTTTCTTAGCTAAGTACACTGCACAGAATTCAGCCCTCTATCAAAAGCTGCAGGCTTGCATTGGTGCCCTAACTAGTGCTTTCCAAAGAAACAGACATTTTCATTGTTTACAGTAATTATTTCTGTAAGTTAAAAAATAAATAATTTTAGAATTTTCTATATTGGTAGCCTGATATTTCATGTAACTCCCATGTATCTATTTCCATCTCTTTTCAGAAACTTTTATTCCACTTAACCCAAGGCTACAGCATTACATGTCTGACTCTTCTTTCCTGTGCAGTTTTCAGGGAATCCTCTCACTGATGAAATGTCTATTAACAGGACCAAACTGTCCAAACATCCAAAGTGTCAGTACAAGAGTGCAGAGGCCTTTCACATGTTTATGAATCTACATAAAGGCCACATGCAGACAGAACCTTCTCTCTGCTGCCCGTCCCTGGAGAAAAGGATGCTGTGAAGAACATAAAATAAGGGTGGAATATAATTTTTTTCCACACATTCTTCAGCATCAACACGACATCTCTAGAAGAAAAACCTGTAACATCTTCATGGAAAGAAATAACTATACATTACATAAGTAACAAGCTTTACCCAGCCATATTCCTGCTGCTTACAAATTGCACATATCCCTTGGTGAAAAACTAATCTAGGAAATAAAAGAGACAGACATCAAAGGGAACATAATTCCAGCTTTTTTTATTCTTAGTTATAGCAGAAACCTACTGAGACATTCTGCACACAGCTCCAAAATAAAAAAAAAAAAAAACAAACAACAAAAGAGGTGGGGGAAAGTCTACACGAAGCTACAGAGTTTTCAACCACAGGCCTGTGCAGCATGAAAGAGTCTCTTCCCCTAAACTGCATTGACTTACCACGGGAAGGGAACACAAAAATGGCTGCATTCTGATGCACTCAGGACACAGTCCTTGCTTTCCAAGTAGCACAAGGCTGGTTACACAGAATTCAGAGGAACAAAATCTCCCTCCTTGCAATTCCTGACACTTTTGAAGGAGCTTTGTTTTCTAGTTCCTCCCCTATTTCCCACAGGCTCCTATTGCCATAGTTCACTGCAGTAAAGCTGCTTTTCTAATTTCTGTTGAATGAACTGAAGGTAAATTGTTGCTCAAGAAATAGTAGAGTTCTAAGATGAATTACAAACCTAATGCAAATTCGTATTTCTACAACACAGTAAGTTCAATTTTGGGAAACTCTTCAACAGAGTAATTAATTTCAAACTTCTCTGAAGATGAAAAGAATCTTTCCATCTGAAAGTAAGTGAAGAAGGACATACAAAATTTATAATTTTTAGATAAACACTTGACAGTTCAGCTGAGGATACTAAGTTGTTCCAGTCCACAAAGCCAACACAAAAAATAAAACTATCGTGAAAGTGCACGTATAGTCACCATACTGTCAGGTCTGAAACTATTTTTTCCAGGTAACACCTTCACAATACACACAATAAAATTCTGGAAAACTAAGTTTTCAAAATTAACCTTAAGCTCAGCGGGTTTGAGCTGTAATATTTGGCTAAGTTTACATGTGAAGTTTTCAAAACTGTAATTCAAAAATTGGCCGAACTCTGCAAACTTCACAAACACTACCCATGCCCTTTCTTTTTTTTTTTTTTTTTTTTTAAATGACAACCTGAGTGTAACCAGGAAAATTTCTAGGCCAAAGGAAAGCTTAAAGAGTGATCAGTTCTGTAACCTTATAAACGGGGCCACAAACATAACTCCTTAATAATGTGAAGAATAATATGTTTTTGATTTGACCGTACAATGTAAGAAAAAATAATGGGATAGGAATTTGATAGTCTTAACTTCCCAAATCCCATATGGTATGTTTATCATTTACCATATGTATTGTGTCTGATGCGCATATAAAGACTATGGATTTGAGACACTTTCTCAGATCAGCAGCTTGAACATATCGTATCCCACAGCTTAACGAGGTCCAAATGAGATGCAGAACATGCCCCATTTACTGTACAGGCGTGTCTGTTGTCATGGAAAGTGGTATTTACACGACCAGATTTAAGAGATACTTGTTAATAAGTGATACAAAGAAACAAAACTATATCCTTTTCTTAAACCGTTCAGTGTTTTGGATGTCTTAATTATGTCATTTTGTAATCTGAAACACACACAAGGAAGGCTAAGTATCGAACATTATCGCTTCCACTAAAAAATATTCCCAAAATGGACATGAAGACACCTTATCGTTTCAGGTGCAACATTTTTGTTCAAATTCTGCTGTAACACAAAAATGAGAAACAAAACCTTTGAGTTCTCCCTTCTCATCTCCTTAGGCATGGACAGTAAAAACTCTTTTACTGGGTATAGAGATTGCTATCCATTAAGACTCAAATAGAAAAGCAGCTCTGGAAAAAAGCATAAAGAAACAAAGAAAGGGGGGAAAAGAAAATCGGAGTTGTGCGGAACTTGGCTGTTATGGTGTGTATGGTTCATCCAATCCTTTTCTTTGGCTTTGGTTCCCATCCCAAATGTTTCTCTGACTTCTGGGCTTGAAGAAAGCCAAAACTCAAAGTGAAACATTGCCAAATCCAACATATTTTTGCAGGTCTAAGGTCAAAACCATGCAAACCCACGGAGTTCCTCCTACCATCATAAATCAACCTGAGTTTCCCAAAATGTTCTTTTGTGTTCTGCATAACTTTTTTCACTAAACTTTTCCCAGTAACATTAAGATTTTAGCCATCAGTACTGCATTTAGTAACATGATTATATAGCTTCATAACATAATGGCTTTCTTATCCGATGACAGTTGTCATTTTTAACTTTCTCCTATGGGGTTTGTTTTTAAATACTACCCAGTGTCCTGAGTTTGCAGAGAAGCACAACCAAAGAAAAAATCCTTGGTCTTCAAGTGGAGGATGCTGAATTTCTTTAAACTATTCACTCTTTTCCAGGCATTTTAAAAACATGACAAACAGTCTCAACACAGATTCCTATGAGACTTCTGAAAAATTTGACGACTTGTAAATTTATGAAGAATTATTTAATTTTTCAGAAAAGCACTTTGCTTCTTTACCAACATACTATGTTGGTAAATTAGTTGGCCAACTGCCCACTAACTCTACTTTTTAAAAAACAATTTCTCTTGATTTGTCCAATACAAATATCATACGTGGAGATAGTTTTCCAAATTTACATGGAACTCTTTTTAGAAACAGATGTCACGTTAGTCACCCTCCAGTTCCTACACAAGTTAGAAATTCACATGTTTTTCACCTTTAATTTTCAAGAAAGTTAGCAAGTAAACTGCTTGCTACTGAGAGGAACTTGGCCTGACTACAAGCCCGCCCTACGTTTAACAGGAGTTTGAACTTGGTGGTACCTTTCAACCTGAATTATCCCCTGATCATATGATGATGGCATTGTTAATTTTAGAGACTGTTGTGCAATGTCTTCTGCTGTCACCTCACTCTGAGATACATCTTCCAATACTTGCCTGTAAAAAGGAGTTCTAGAAGCAGAACCCACCCAAGTTCCTCCTCTGTGAACACTGGAAAAAGAAATATCTTTCATTTTTTTGACCTCATGACCCCATTTTCTGAAAGCACTCTTTATATGCCTTGATTATCTTTGGCTCTATAGATTCTCTGGCAGGCTTCCTCCTTCTGACACATTTGAAAATTACCAGTTTGAGTGAATTTCACTACTTATTCTTTATTGTGCTTCATGTATTTCATGGTCCACCTATTTGTGCTTTTTTTCCTTGCCAGGTTTTATGATTCTGTTTTTTTCAACCAGACAAATTTCAGTTTGGGGAAAGACTTTTTTTTTTTTTTTTTTTTTTGATAGCTTCCTTTATCCTGCTGTTTAACTGTGCTGGTTTCCGTTTGGTCTTATTAAAGCAGTTTATGATAGGTGGTATCCATTCCTCTGAGCCAATATAATTTTCTTTAAATAGCCTTCATGATGCCTGTAAAGATTTTATTCCTTTGACCGTCTTTTTTAAACACTTTTTGACGTGTAACAGCAATATGGATGCTGAATGTGACTAAGACTGAATGCCTCAGAAAATGCATGTCCTCTTAAGCAGACTTCCATTGGTTCATATTTCAAAGATTAATTCTATGAAGTAGAGATACTTTCCAGAAACACACATGCATTTCTACACTAACAGAAGTAGTCTACATAATTTCTTAAATTTATTCTGGATTCATACTATAGCTGACATATTCATATTACAGACTAGATTTTGTTCAATTACATTAAAAAAGGTAGTGGAAAAGTCCTTTTTTTCCCTTGAGAATACATATTCAGTGCTAAATATCTCAAATTTTCATGCAAATACTGAGCTATTTTTCAGCATCCCAACATTCTGAAAAACATTTACTAGCTCACTGAGTTTATTACTGATTACACTTTCCTTTAAAGCACAAATGCTATGGTTACATTCTGCCCAATTTACTGACTTTCAGTCACTATTTGAAACATCTGGCCACCTGTTTTATATTCAAGAACTAGTTTTGGGAACAATAAATTTGAGGGGCAAAAAATAATTAAGAAAACAGATGACAAAACAAAACACAGACCCTATCAGAGACACCAGGATCTTCAGAACCTTGCTGGAAGACACAGCTAAGGTTTCTATGCAGGAAGCTATTAGGTGATGTTTTATATGATAGCTTTCTAGTGTTCTTGTGATACACTTACTTCAGATTGAGAAAAACGAGACAAAAGAGGAGCTCAAGTTACTGGTTATCCTGCTTATAACACTAATTATTTTAGTGTTTATCAGTTTCATAAGAAAAAGGTTAACAAAGCCATCATGGATAAAGGATCAAAGCCTATGTTGAAAGAACAAGAGCCAGACAACAGCCTCTGGGCAATCTTTTCTAATGTCTGTATTAAGAGAAATAATTATATTTGCTAGGACTTGGCAGCCAAATGTTCTTACAAAAGAACACCCAGACAGAAAAGCCAATTTTGACAAGCCTTACAGCTGACTGCAGAAGGACTTTCTCACAAATTACAATTCCCATCAACAGATCAGATGTAAATGATGAATGACAATGGAGTGTTTCCATTTGTACTTGAGATCTGCTTTCTCAATGACCTTTTAAGTTTATTTTTTGTCTGTACAGGGTTTTTTTAATTATTTTGTCTTCACGTGAGAAACCTTTGTCTGACGAGGCAGTGGCAAAAATCAAATTAACTTTACTACAGCCAGGAATTCACCCCATATGCAGGAAAAAACAAAACTCTTTCTTCAAAATGAAGAGACTATAGCACTCATGTGACACACAGTTCACATTGTTATAATGTTCCTTTGAAGTTTAAAAAAACAAAGAGGAGGAGGGGATCACAAACACCTGGCTTTTATCTCTGTCATAACTTCTAGATGGCTAAATTATGGTAGTTCTCAATATGACAAAAGTATGTGACAGCTAAAGAGGAGGTGTAAAATGCTTCTTTCATTATGCCAATATACAACTGTGAAGAGAAACATGACTACCTATGCCAAATAATATTGCTCAATAAAACTTTATGCCACTAAAGAAATGCATTCGAAAAAGCATTTCTAATTCCTGTCACTAAAATATCATAGAAATACAAAGACTAACTTGAAATGCATTTTTTAAATATGAATAAATATTTAAATATATGAATATATATTTAAAAATATATGAAAAAAATTCTGTATTCTGTGCATAGTTGTGGTTCCTCAGATTCAAAGTTAACATTTTCTAGTTCATCTACATTAGACTGATATTTTAAAATAAGTTCATTTTTTTCCCTATTTGCAATTATTAAAGGTGCCATAGAAAAAAACCCCAATTGTATTAATACATTTATTTAGTGAAAACACTGGGATGCAACAATATTCCTAATCTGTCAAGCTTTCTCCAAGGTGTTTGTAGAGCAGTCTGTCAGATGCAGAAAGCTAAACAGACTTTCCCAAGGAAAAGGAGAAATGGAAAAATATAAACAGAAGTAATGGATCAAAGAAATGCTTGTTAAGGACCCTTGCTGTAACTTGAAAGAAGAGCC
Source organism: Corvus hawaiiensis (assembly GCF_020740725.1). NCBI lineage: Eukaryota > Metazoa > Chordata > Aves > Passeriformes > Corvidae > Corvus > Corvus hawaiiensis. The sequence goes on along the minus strand of NC_063223.1, from coordinate 15,924,795 downwards.
TTCTGTAAAATTTAATGTACTGCACTCCAGTGTTTGTTGTTGAATTATCTGATTATCTTGACAATTCTGCTTAAAAAGAGCTGCCTCCAAACTGCAAATATCAGTACTCTTCTCTTTATGTGCAGCTATTATTCACCATCCTCGTTTCCCTTGTCTTTCATGTGCTAAACACAAACTTTTGATCACTCACTGGACAAAAAACTAAATCAACTTCACCTGCACTAAGTACCTCAATCACTAACAATTCATTAGCAAAAATTTTAGTATCATGAGTAGAACATTCTGAGTCAGCAGTTCAGGCAAGTAAAGGGAATATTGGATAGACAAAGTCTGTGCTCCTTACTGGTGCCATCAACCATCTGGGAACCTTGCACAAAACCTTTATTTCTTATGCCTCAATTTCATTCAATATATGACTTACACATCTATTCTTTAGACACTCTGAAATCTATTAATAAAGCCTGTTTTTTCAAATTTGGGAGTTCTTAATTTAACACTGATTTTTTTTTTTTTTTCCTTTTTTTTACCTTACAATGAAATTTGGCCCTGGAATTTTCTACTGAAGTGTCTCACATGAAAGCTTCTCAGAGCAAAGATGGGGTTACAATAAATAATTTCCAAGGTAGGAGTGTTCTAGACAAGATTAGATAATGAAGGTTCTTCGCCTCCCTTCTCCTTCCAGTCTGTACACAACGGAGCCTGTAAGTAATACTGTATAAGGCCATTCCAGAACACTCATAATGAGAGGTAAGTATAAATCTGGCTTCTTAACAACCAACCAAAATAGTTCTACTTGGACTTACTCAAGCAGAACTTTTCTTGCTGACCAGATGTATTAGTAACAGACTTCCAAATGATCTATGGAGAGTGACAAACAGCAGCAGCAGCTCTTACTGGTTACTCTTACTGGTAAACACGAGACCAAATTATGGAACCAGGTAGAAATCTGAGCTTGATGCAAACCACAGGAAGGTTTTTGAAAACCTTTTTATGTTTTCATCCAGCCTATCAAGCTTTCAGCAAAAATGTTATAGCTTGTGTATAAGCTACAAATGTAAGAAAGTATATGGAGGGAGTTTGCACAGAATTTAGGTAATTGGTTGTATTCTTAGAACGTATCTACTTTTTTGCTTCTTTATTACAGGAAAACAGCTTTCACTTGCAGTAATTGAAAGTGAAAAATCTATAGGTGACATTTTTAAGCAATGTTCAAATTGGAAAATCTATGCTAATACTAATTTCCATTACACTTCTTTTATATTATGGGGTTAAACATCATATATTGAAGGAAGCTGCACAAGTAGGGTCAGGAATTTTATTGCAATTTCACTTTGTAGAATTTCAATCTAAATCATTGCTTTTGTCATTGACTGTAATTTATGTAATATAGAGTGTTTAAATACATAATTTAGTAAAATATTAGATGAGCTATAACTCAATGTAAAAGTTAAAAATGAGCTATATGTGGAATGCTATATTGGACAGTCATGTGCTGAAATACTAACATCTAATATAATGAGGTTATTGATGTAGAGTTGACATATAACTCGATTTGCAGATGCCCTACTGACTAACCTTTTGCAACTATATCTCAGTGTAAACCTGTGGTAATTATTGCTGGGTAGGGAGAGTTGGTTTAACTGAACTATTTCTTTTGATGCATGTGAATGGAATTGCCCCCTGGAGACTACAGGGGTCCTGCATGTGTGAGTTATTACATATTGAGGGGGAGAAAAAGAAGTTGTATCACATTAAATTTTTTCTGTTTCCTATTGTTGCAGTTTTGTTTTTTCCAACAACAGCTTTTCCTTGCAGTGCCTTGCCATATATGCTCTTTTCAACTAACAAAGCACATAGTAGAAATAACTGATTTTATTTAAACATCGAAGTACTTGTCAATAGTTGCACTTCACAGATTTCTGAATAACTACAAATCTAGAAGTCCACATTTCATTCTTGGGTAACTTAAGCTAGTGAATTAACATTACACAGACAATACTGAAAAACATTAAGTTTCTGACTTAACTGTAGAAACTGAGAAAGATGAGAAAGTCGGTATTCAGACTTTCTGATATGGAATACTCTACAAGTCTTTGTAATAGTGCAAAAAGTGCATTAAAAATTATACATAATATTCTGTTATACTGTGTACTTGCATAAAACCCCAAAATTAATAGATTGTGATATTTCTAAGAATAAAAACTATGTTATTTTATACTTACTTGTATAATGGAATACACTAGTCAAAAGAAAGGATATGACAACTACATAGAACAGTTTTGCTGATAATGCTTTGCCCAGTACATTTTTTTTTCCATATTATATCTGGTTAAACCAACACAGCACAGAACACTGCATGACTTCTGTCAACCCACCAATTATGACAAAGGAAAAAAATTTAAGAGGCTGTGATTCTAGTAGAAACTGATCTGCAAGTGAGATTTTCACATGTTGTCTATAGGGACATTTTATAACAGGAGTGGTTTTGGCTTCTGGGGATTACACTGCACAACGAAAACAAATGTCAAAGTAAATCCCCCAAAAAACCCACTTCTGGTATTGATCCTCAGACCTACCAATCAACCTTCCTGCCCTCCGTAGATTCTCAAATACCTTTCTTCATCTGAAACCTTTTAGAAATATTTACTTCAACGTAATCTTAAACTACTGGCTGAAGTTCAACACACGCTTCAGCAACACATATGGAATTTATCTATACGGAACTGCCACAGGCCAAGGAAGGAAAATTCCTAACTGTCCATCCATGTTTACAATCTGAATTTATATTTATATTATGTTGGAAATCTGAAGGTAAGTACACTAGCTGTGTCTTCCACAGTCTTACATGTGTTTGAGTGGATTATCGTGACATTTGTAAGTATGCATATCTAATCGGGTAATAATTTTTTAATATATTGTACTACAGCATCACAGATTTACTCATTTTTTTCTATTTCCTTGTCTTCACTCTGAGTTGTGGGGTTTCTATAGAGTCATTATCAATGAGTACAGAACAGACTTTTGTTAAATGTCTATTAAAAATTTATGTTCAGCTCCACGAAAATAACCACTTCAAGAAGATGCAATTCCTGCCTTTTTCCTAGATACTTACAAGAGAAAAAAAAAAGTTCCCTGAATTGGGTGAAGCTTATAATATGCTACACATTTTGCTGAAGGCTGGACATTTTTGAGCTTGTAGTTTCTACTACACACTATCTTGGCAAAATCCACCCACAATTAGAGAAGCAGAGAAATACCAAAGAAGTACCCATGAACACATCTCTGCTGCTCACAATTGTGCAATCTCCTAAATTCTCTCCATTTTCTAGTACATAACTCTTGCTTTATAAGGGTGAAACTATCTGATATGTACATGAACACTCATTTTCTTACAAATTGACTGAACTTCATCTTAACCACTCAAATACAAAATTTTACAGTCCCCAAAGAAACTATAGTTTGAAACATACAATACCATATGCTAGTTTTCAGGCATTAAAATGAAGAGAATTATGTTGATATGTTAGAGAAAACTGGCATAAAATATTGACTTTCACATTTCTTCATACGTTCATTCATTAACTTCATAGACTATACAGAGAGAACTTAGCCAAAAAAATTTCAAAAATTGCTCACTTGCACTTGAAATCAACTCACTTATTAAAAAGTATTTGCAACAGCTTGAACAAATATATCCAGTCCCAAAAAGAAACCAAACAATTTAGTGCAAAACTTAGGAAATAAAATTGTTACTGAAATTATTTCTGTATGGGCTACAATAGTAAAGAGAACATCTACAACATGAGATGATCACAGTCTTGAATCTTAAACATCAGATGCATCATTACACTTCTGTTTTAATTGTAGAAAAGTTTTGGTAAAATAAGATTTTAACTCACTACAACTATAATAGAAATTAATTTATATTCTGCATTTTCCCCAAACAAGGCCATGGGTACTTTTACAGGAGAACTTAATTCTCTGTCGCTTACCCCATCTTCTGAATTTGTCACTGAACTGGCTCCAATAAACAGCTTAGACAAGGATTGAAGGGCTTGATGTAGCTGACTCTTATGCAGACTAATAAAAAAGCTAGGTTTTGTTTCAAAATATCCCTATCTGATAGCAGAAATCTTAGGGAGAAGGAAGATCTTCACAGGCATTGCAGGCCATATCTTATCCTTCCTCTTGTCTCTGAACACATTTCAAAAATCTATCTAAAATATATCTCATCTGCGTGTTCTGATTGCTCACATTATTAAGAAAGGAAAATCAAGAGTGGTCACCTCGTTCCCCTCAACCTCTGCCCACAACCAAATGAGAGGCACCGAGCAATTCTGCAAATCCACACATCAGAGCTAGACCACACCTTACAATTCACACACACACATTGTGGAAATCACAGGAGCGGTGCAAATAGGGAAAATCCCCATCTTACCTCTATCTTCTGCCCTGCAAAAATTACCAGCTTTCTATAGACAGAAACACACAGAACCCCTAAACACTGAGAATTATTAAAGCTGTCCAGAAAGATATAGGTCTACCTTAGGATGGATGCTAAAATTAGAATTTACTTTTAATACAATAGCTCACGATTTTGACCTCTTAAAAGGTTGTGCTTTGTCACTGCATATGAATTTCAGCACTACTAATACAAAGCTGTGTGTTTATGCAATGAATTCTCCCCTGCCTTGTGTCAGCTCCATACACTAATGCCTGTCTGCATAGCAGGCAGGACTGCTTCCTCTGTCTCTGCACTGATTACACTGCTCTGTTCATTTTTGTTTGCAAGACTTCATCTCACAGCCTAACTTCCTCTTTTTATTAATATTATACTATCAAAGCTTTCGAGACAATGCAGTAGGAAATACACTGCATTAAGAGAAGTCACAGTAAATTCATAGTAATGGCAGGTATACCTCTTGTTTAGGCCATGCTATTTTATAAGACACAAAAATAACGTACAGCAATGTGCAACGTGTTGGGTCTATTTTGTATTTTTAGAGTTATCATGGAGTTGAAAATTATATGGTGAAGCACACAGTGACAAATAAAGAAACAAATCCAAGGTTAAGGATTCATGCTGACTAGCTGTGAAATCTCTTGGGAGCTATTTTCAGTGATTAAGACATCACAGATATTCACATGGCAAGAATCAGAAAGCAGTAATATTAACTAGCCAGTTTTTTCAACTCTTTTGACAGGACTTCCTCCTGATCATGTTTTATTCATTACTTAAGACCAAACTTCCAGCCAGTATAGAGTTATTGGAAAACTGGAACGCTTGCCTTGCCTCACTGCATCCCATGAAAAAGCATGACTGACAAGCTGAACTCTCTTTAAAAAGTGAGCTATTTACACCTGGGAAACGTATATGTGTACACAATCTGTTCCACAGTACTGCAGGCATAAACCATTGATCAAGCTGCATCTATATGACATTTGAAATCAATGAGAACTACACATTGTCTCACTCAAAAACAATATTGTTACTGAAATATCTCTTTTCCGCATGTGGATTTCCAGCCAAAGAAAACCCAAGCTACCTCAAAGAGAATTGTGACAAATTACCCAAACATTTAAAACATAAGGAGAGTCAAAAACTTTGCCAGAGAGATGAACTGGAAGAAAGGGGGGAAACACCCAGAAGCTGTGCAGATCAGGGCACAATAGGGTATTAAACTCACTAACTTTTATTCAGGTTCATCCCTGCACTTTTTTTGTGACACGTATGCATTGGACAGTTTGCACAAAATTTCCACAAAGAAGTGTTTCTAGGCTTAGATCACTTATTGAATTGATATATTACATCTATGAAAAGCATAATCAGACAAAAGTGTACATTCAATTCCCTTTGAGGCTATGTCATGAGACACATAGGAATATTATTAGTGCACCCTCTCATTGCTTACTCTAGAGAAACAAAAAGACTTTGTTGTTGTTATTACAGCAGATTTGAAAATCAGAATCAAAGCCAAATGCACTCAAGTTCTCAGTGTTATGCAAATGTTTCCTTTCCCAATTCTACTGAGGTACCAGTGTTACTGGAAGAAATATATTCCATGCAGAATCAAGAAAAATTAATCTCAGGGAATAAACAAGTCTCACATCTCTAACGTTTCAAGATCCTGCAAAGAGACTTGAAGAATTACTCACAAATCTATGACATGATATCTGTATAGTTTTTAGGTCAGTGTTTCTCAAAAAGGCTTATCATTTTTAAGACTGACAAAAAAAAGAGAGAAAAATGAAGGCATGAAAAATGAAGACACCATTCTCAAAAAAATTCATGATAAAGTGTTCAAGGTCCAGCTCTCCTGCTGTGATGCTTTATGTAATATATGACCATCATGTCTGGCAAGATTCGCACAGGTCTGCCCTTGATTTGTGTTAGGAAAAAACAGAAAACCTCACAACTATTCTCCATTCCCAAGAATTAATCTGGCTTCCTGATGTTTCCAATTTTACAGTGATCCAAAGAACCTCCCAAAACCACACCTGAAGCATCACTCACAATTAGAGGATAGCTGAGGGAGACCAAAGTGAATTCCCTCCCCAGGCACCCCAGAGCACTCTCCATCACAGCAGTGGCCCCGGAGTGCTGTGAGATGGGGCCACCAGAGACTCAAACTTGCCCTGCAAGCATGACACTGGGACATGAACCAGCTTTGAGATGCTTTTACCTGAAAAGATTGTGGTAAGTGTCACCAATACACATGGTGCTACAAGCCTCAGGAATTATCACATACTGTTGAAGCTTCCAAGAAACTACAGACTTCTGAACCTCTTCACAGCCATCAGAGAGCAGGTGAACAGCTAAATGGGTACAGCTTCAGCCCCTACATGAGCTGTACAGAATGGGTGGCACTTGACAGCTTCGGTTTGCCCTGAGCAGCTCCTGAATGGTCCATGGACAATCGTTCTCACTCTCTTATTTCATCTTTTCCACTACTTCTGCAAAGGGACTGAGACTTGGCTGGAGTAAATGTAATTTGACCAGTGTGACTGCTCTTCAATTCTCAGCTGAGCTTATCACAGCCAGGCAACAGCCAGCTTATCACAGCTAGCCAACAAATACAGTCATTACATCAGGCCAGAGAATTTTAGGATACACTTTTCCCCTAACAGCTCAATACATCATTCACAAATGTAACAAGTACACTGTAGACACAAGCACTGTGTCTTATAAATGCAGGGTGTTTCCACTAAAAGCAGTAGAAGTTATTATGAACAGTAAGAAAAGGTGGTCAGATCCCTATGGTTTACTAAGATGTTAATTAAACATTTATTGAAATACCAACTAATATTGTTTTTAATTAGCAGATGCATAGTACTACAAGAATTTTTTTCAAAGTATACCATGTATCTCACATCATTTGTCTCCCCAAAAATGCTGCCTCATTTAAATCCTTAGATCACTGCGGTTACTTTTTACACAACTCCATGAATGAGGAAAGGCTGTCTTAGAAAAATTATGAAAAAAATTTCCTTTCTATACGAAGGCTAATTGACTGGAGCTTTAGAATTTGTTTGGCTTTTCAACCAGTCAATCACCTACTTATCAGATTCATATAACAAGACTCGATGCTCTCACCTAGCATTTGTAATTACCTTACACATATAAAACAAATAAACTACCAGTGAAAAACTTTAAACCAAAATACTTCCCTATCAGCAGAATAAATGTACATCAGAGTCATGTCACCTGCACTGTGACATGACTATTCAATGTCAGAGTATTTACTTTATTTGCAAGATTCACTACAGTGTTTTTGTAGAGCAATAAAACCTCCCAAAATCATGCAATCCCAGGGAAACCTCAAGCTAACATGCATTTTTCAGCATTAAGAAATGCTTGAGAAGAAATAAGCCAAGGAAATGTGGAAATCTTTGACACAGGAAGTACAACAACCAGTTATGGTAGCTGATTGCCAGTATGGCAGAGAAGGCAGGATTATCCCTACCAGCTATCCAGCAGCACAGACAACCAAGACTCCCTTTCTCCTGCTGTTCTTGCAGCTACTGGGAATGTAGAGCACCTACTGATAGGCAGAGGCAGCTGAGATTCTCTCCTTTTCACTTTCCCAGCAGCTCAGCAAGTGAAGGATGGGCCACAACACACACCAGATATATATATATATACACACACATATATATATATTTTACTGAAAGTAAAATGTTGAAGTACATCATATAAAAATACTGACATTTTAAGGCATAGTAACAAGAAATACCAGTTCTTGGTTAACTGGTTTTCATAAATGGTTCTCAGTGTACAGATGCTTTACAGGAAGTGAACGACACAGAAGAGCTATACACCAGATGGGGTATTTTCTTTCTAAATTCAAGCCATTCAGCCTCACCACCTCCATTTGGTATACCGATTCTCATCTCATGACTAGAAACCTCCAGGTATAGCAGTTACATCAAAGATCCTGAGAATGGCTTCTATTCTCTAGTTACCACCCCACTGTAATAGATTTCCAAAATAATACTGAAAAAATAAGCTTAATTTATTCTCTTTACTGAACCACTGTAATTACAAGTAGCTGTTCAACACCGAAATTTAATTTTGATCTATCATATTGTCAGACCAAATCCTTCACAAGCTTTTATTGCTATACCACGTGCAGTGGAATGCATGGTGATGCAATCAGTATGTAATGACCAAGGCTGTAAAGTAAATGTAACACTGCACAGATGCATAAATAATGTATCATTTCCTGAACTTGGTTCTGACATAAAGCTTCACCAACACAAGCCTAAAGAGAGATGTGGTGTTAATTTTTCCATTTTGCATATAGGAACACATGAGAAATACAACCATATGAAGCATGAGAAGGTCAAATTCCATCCACTGGAAATTTTCCAGGAACACATTATATTAACCAGATCAAGGCAAAATTGATATTTTGCACTGTAAATTGCCTATAAACACTGGGCATTGAGACATTGATGTTGTCAACAGAAATCAGCACTTCTTTTCCTGGTTTTTCACAGTCAGATCTCAGAGAGTACTTTTTAAGTCAAGCATCAAATTTGTGGCCTTGAACACAAGTTCCCTGGTATGTAATGTATCACTTAAACAGATCAGCTTAAGAACACTAATTTCTCAACCACTGAACTCAGTAACTCACAAACTGTAGAAATTCTCCTGGAGTAAGTCTCAAAGTCTCTCTGAAATACAGAAGAAATATACAAATACCTTTTCTTTCCAACTGTAAGAAAAAACAGTTGCTGGTGTAGTAACTATGCAGAGGTCTTCAAATTCTATTGGTTTTTTCCTCACCCTAAATAGTAAATATTTCATTGATACAACTGAGGTGAGCAGTGCACTCTCTGGTAGAAGAGGAAGGAGCCATCAGCTCTTTGTGGGAAGAGATTCATTACACATTCTGGAAGACACACAGTGGAACAGAAGTGTATTTTCTTTGACAGCTTTAAAAAACAACTGAAAAATAAACTCACTTGTAAATGTTGGGAGTTGTCCGTCATGTTGTCCTCTCGCCTACGAACTTCTTCCAACAGCTGTGCATTCTTCTTTTTCTCCAATTGCTGATTGTGCTTCAGATTGGCAACCTTCTTGCTTTGGTCCTTCATATGTCTAAGAATTGCACACACACACCCATTAGTATTAACAACTGCAATCACTTCTCTCACAGTAGAGATTAATTTTGTGACTACAACACAGGACATCAACTCTCCAACAGATACGAGTACTCCAAGTATCAGTTGTAGCAATAAAACTTCATCTTGTTCTCAAGATGGCATTCCAAACCAGCTTTCAGATTATACAGTGGTAAAGCAATTATTTGGGCTTACAAGATTTTTCCCTTTTTATGATTTGCTCACAAAAACTCATACATATTCTGAGCTCTATACAGGAAATTGTTGACAGAGGGAGATTATCCAACAATCCTTACTCAGTGCACTCAGGAACAATAAGGGCTTCAAATAGTATTAATTTCAAAGGAAGCAGAAGTTGAAGGTGACGACTAATGTATGTTGCAAAATTCTATTTTTATTCTATTTTATTTAAAACCTGGACTACAAATACAGTGTTTAGGAGGATTAAAGTGTGATGGGCTAGAAGGTCGGGTCATAAATATGACATGACGAATAAAGGATGCCTTTACAAATAGCTTTGTATGTGACAAAAACATTTCTATCATTTTTAATAATGGGACTACTTTCTACAAAAGATAAACAACAAACAGATTTATGAGCCATTCCTAAGAAAATGAAACAATCTTTGCCACCATTACATGTTTTCTTTTGTTAAGACTGTATTAATTAAAAAAACCCTAATTGTTTCAATATTTAATTATCTTTTATTGTGGATGTTATTAATTAAGTTACCAGAAGCATTTCTGAGACTTAGCATACACCTTTTTAAGAAAGAAGGCAAACTAATTTTGCCTAGTAGGTAATGACAACATCTCCTTGCAGTAATACTTCCTACCTGCTTGAATTCTTAGATATTATTTTCTAGACTTTCTTTGACTTGAAGGAATTTGTTCCCTTTTATCTATAAAAAATAAAAGTCACGTGCAAATTCCTAATGAGATCTACTCACTAATCCTATTGTGGCAAATGAAGAGAATATTATTCAATGTCCAAAAGGACTACTGAAAATCCCTCCTTTGCTTTCACATCAGAAGCAGTGAAAAAAAGTTATAGAATACATTTCTTGCACAGATTTTATTATACTAAAGAAACTGGGTCATTCAATATTTACTTCTATTATTGGAATCTTTGTCCTACCAGTGTTTTTTTTTCACTATTTATTTATACTGAAAAATTAAGAATTCATATGCAATCAATAAATGTGCCATGGTATTAAAAATTCCTAAAAGACACTTCATCAAAAAGTAAGTATGGCACATAAGAGAAAATCTAGTCAATTATAACTAAAGAAAAACTAAGTGCAACTTGCCCAGAAAAAAAAAACATATACAACTGGCTCAAATATAGATTATTTGCTTGCAACTCCAAGTGAAAATCAGTTCCCTGTCATGAGTCTGTCCCATAATTGTAAGCACAAACTTACTCAGCATAAAACCAAAATGAATATTGGAAAAAAACTACTTCCACAACTTCATATATAAACATATTTGGCAGGAATTTTGGTGGTGCAATATGGCTTTGTGCTGTTAAAACATAAATTGGTTTCCAATCTCATGTGGAGTAAATGATAAATTCATGTAAGTTTAAACTCTGAAAGAAGTTCAATTTTATGCCAATGCTAGCCGCTTCTTTCATCACCCCTCCCTCACACAACTTCCCATTTCAGCTTTTGTCTAATGCCACACTGAAAAGCAGAACATGGTAAAGCTGCAGAGGAAAACATCTGGTGCCTGTGATATGCAAAATCTTGAAGAGAAGGAAATAAAAGAAAGCTCTGTCATGGACTCTCTTTATTCCACAACTGGCTACATACCTATGGAAATGAAAAGGCTACAGTTAAAAAGCCCAGCTGAGGAATTTTCTTTTAGGCCTGCATTACATGTACTGGGGGAGTTCATTGCAGCAAATAAGTACAAAAACATATTCCCCACCAGCTTTTTTTTTTAAATATCAAATATAATCCTTGGCCAAGTAGAATTTTTGAGCTGCTTGCTCTGGAATATTTTCATGTGACTCTTCTGTTTCTAAAATGCTTTTGAATAAAATAGAAGATTAGGATAAGTAAACAATATGCATGAGAAATAGAAAAATATTTGGGAATAGTACCCAATCAGCATAAAATAGCATATGCCATGACCATAGAGGATATATGAAAAAAAATCCACATAGCTTACCAGTAGCTATGCTGATATGAATAGTTGACTCTACATTACTCTTTATCATGTGGAATTCATTTCATGTGTTCTGCTACACTGCTTGAATTTAATGCTCTAAGACCACAAAATTCATTAGACAGAATAAAATGAATAAAGGACTACTGCTTAAGACAGAATAAAATGAATAAAGAACTACTGCTTAAGACATGTGTCTTTAAAATCTGAAGTGTGTGTTGTAGGGGTCTGGTCAGTAGAATTCCTCTTACCATCACAAGTTAATAACTTTCTGCTAGCGCAGCATTTTCTGATAGTGTTATTGCCCCTGAGCAGGAAGATGAAATCCACAGCTCTCTGATTTTCCACATTGTTATAGTTCATTTTGAAGTCAGTCACCTATTATCTTTTAGGGTTAATTTTATTATTATTATTATTATTATTTATCTACTCTCTTTTAGGTTAATTCTTTAATCTCTGAGCCAGACATTACAGTCATCTCAAGCTAGTTATTAACCAACACTCAGCTGCATTTGTGATTTTACAAACTTCACAGAACTGGAAAACCAGGCTACAAACGAACTCTAAAGCACCCAAGTCCACAGTACACTGAAGTGGTGCCAACACTATATCTGGATTAAAGAAATGATGTTCTGAGCTCGTAAACATTTAAGCAACAAAGCAGACTGAAAAGCAGCGTAGATGACTAACTCTTTGCACAGAGCTTTATCTTGGCCAAACATTAAAAAGTAGGATTAATGACAGTTTTTCAGATAACAAATTTACATGTGTTTGTGTTGTGAGGGCTAAAGCCAGTCAGCAACTGCTATAAAATATCTAGCAGCTTAGGAACAAAAAAGAATTCAGAGTGAAACTAAACTGTCTTGAAAACAGATCTAGAATATAAACACATCTTGAATGGTTTATAATAAAAATAAATTTTAAAAAAATTTAAAAAGTAAATAAGTTCTGTTCTGTTCCAGTATTATAAATTGAAGGATGTTATAGGCATCTCCTAGCTCATTTGGTAATTCAATATCAGAGAAGCAGTATTCAGCAAACACCCATGCCACATAAATACTAGATGCCAATAATATTGGAAGTTAATAAAGAAGAGATGAACACCAGGTAAAAGAAAAAATTCTAAATAAAACCTTAGTATTTTAGTAGATTAGACATTCTCTCGCTCCTAAAGAAGAGAAAAAGATGGTATAAAGTAACATACCTCTCTAGAAGCTACCTTACTACTCATTAAGTTTATTAATTTCTTATGCCTAGATCAAGACATTGCTCTTAACTAATATTCATTCACCTTAGATATGCTACTCCATAAAAATCAGCCCCATTCCTCTTCCTGCATGTTTCTGACCTGGGATAATTTTTTATCATCTTTCTCAACACATACTGTGGACAATGCTCTACAGTCATTAATGTGCACCTCGACTGGGCACTAGACATAAAATCAGGTATCTAAATGACAGGATTGCCACACCTCTGTTTTCCTCAGCATCCAACAATTTTTTGAGAAAAGTGGCCTCAGAATGCCAGCACTGGAGTCAACAGACTGCAGCAGCTCTGACTTCTCATACTGCTCAAGAACTATCATCTGCTAAATATTTAGATACACTCAGAATATCATAGATCCAAGCAAGACAGAAAAAAGGAAAAGACAAAAAATTCTCAAACAGCCCTTTAGCTTTATCTCTTATGAAGTCCAGCCCAAAGAACTTAAGAGTCCATCAATCTTCCTGGGCAAACAGCAAGATGCCCTTACCTCAAATGCACTGTTCATTCTATTTCATCTTTTAACTGAAATGTCTTTGTAGCAAACAGACATCAGTGCCACAGAGACCCAGACCCTTGATCAGCAGAAAGATAAACAGCAAAACAGTAGCAGCACGTAGTTCCTGCTGGTACGAATATAACTGTGATGACTACACTTTAACCATGTTTGGGGCTTTTTCTTGTTCTGGAGTAGCACACAAATTGATCTCGTAGGTCTAACTATAGGATATTTAATTCCTTCAGTTCAACTTTTTAAGGCAAATATTAAACACTAAGTTTCTGCATATATGTGAGTAGCATTCAGATTTTATTTTACAGTAGTGTGTGTTGTCTAACCTCCAATGCTTTCATCTCTGATAGCTATAGAAAATCACACTATTTCATTAAATTCCCTGCTTTAATTAGCCACCTGGGTACCTTGGCCACAAAGCTGGTAATGTCAGCCAGAAATAAGTGTTACATGTTAGTATAGCCTTTACTCTATTTCATAAAGGTTTTTTTTCCCCCCTCAAAGCATCCAAAAAATGCAGACATGCAAAATACTCCCAAGAGAAAAATCTGTAACATTTTCTAAAGGAATATGTCTCTGCAATAATTTTAATCACTTTAAATAGCATTTCAATGGGACCAGCTGTCTGCAAGTCAATCAAAGAATTCTCCAGTGTGCAAGGAAGCTGTGCTCCTCAGCAGACAAAAGATAACAAAATCAGAGCACAAAGAATGTTTTCAGGGAAACAAGCAAAAATAGAAAAAAAACCAACCCCAAACCAAGCCAACTATATCTATTTTATGAAATACAATTTAGTCAAAACAAGTAAGCTATGTAAAATAAGAAATTCTCAAAAATGTGTTTTAAAATTCAATATAGTACTCTTATTTTAAATAAACAAACACCTTCACCCATTGTTCTAGGAAGGCACTGGGTAGAATATTACCATCATCATTACTTGAAAAAAAGTATTTTTGTTTTTAACAGATCATCTCTTTCTCCTTTATAAATAGCCCACACCTTTACAAAGAATTCATGTATGTGAGCAGTGAAACAAATCTTATCATTTTACTAGGCACTCTGGGTCTCCACAGCTAGTCATGCAGAAGACCTGATCCTGTAAATCCCAACCACGTGAACATCCATTCCAAATTACATTACTTTAGTAGGACTCAGTAGAAATATTCCTAGCAGTTCAGTTCTCACTGTCTTAAGAATGAGAGTCTCTGCAGGTGCTTCACTGAATCATGACTAAACCAGCATAAGGGTAATGCTTCAAAATGTAGGTCTAACTTCATTGAAATCCAAAAGCTAGAATTCTGTTAAGATGTAAGCAAAGTTAAGTACTGTTTCTGGCACTTTCATGGAATTAAAATGCACTTGCTACTAACTATCTCTAAACCCGAAAAACAAAGATGGGCTGGCGCTAATAGACTACAAACACCACAAGAGATGTTAAGAGGGGTATTGACAGACACATTCCTGACACAAACAAGGACACTGTTTATTCACTTAGAGCCCAGAGACTGATTTTTCTGTAGAAAATAGATATTACCATGGTAAGAAAACCTCTACTTGTGATATGCTGAATTTTTAATATAACAAAGAAAAAATTTTAATATAACAAAGAAAACATATCTTGAACAAAGGCAATGTTTTCTAAAACAAAGCCCTCATGCTTGACTGCTGAATTAATAAGTTAGACTATAGTCACTGTAAGTTTTATAATATGGTAATAAAAAAACTAATCAGTGACTTTCTGTGCTGTCATTTGCATTTAAAACTTTCATGTTGGTTTTTTTTTCAATCAAGATCCTATAACCTAAAGAATTATTAGTGTCCAAAATATCTTCTAAAATCTAGTATCTCCTTATTCTTAGCTTTTCTTATTTTCCTTTTGTTAACTAATACAATTATCACACTGATACCAAATTAAATACCTTAAATGAATAAACAAAAGCAGCTATCCCAACCATTAAGAAATTAATTGGTCTATCAAATTTTAACATTAAAAGCAGAAATACTCCTACAGCCAAAGACCCTTTAAAAAGCTCACAGATTAATACAGACCACTACATATGCACGGGGGAGTAAAGTGTTTTGAATGCAAACTTCTTAAAGGAGAAATAATAAATAAACAAGTATTCCTTGGTTTTGTTACACATACTCAAAAGAAAACAAACAAAACCAAGAAATGTTTACATGTCTATTTTCATAAAGGCCACATCACTTTGGAGGAATACTTCATTCCCAGATCTCAATGAATTTCTTTCTTTGCCTATCTGACTAACCTATTGCTAACCTATAAAAAAACAATCCTGTATATCCTGTCACAGGATTGCCCTCCTTGCCTTCATTATTCCAAAGCAGAAAATCCAGCAGACCTTATTCCCTCTCTTTTCCTTTTCTCTATGAAAGAACTATATCTTCCCCTCTCTATTTCCCACTGAAAAGGAGCAGGAGCAAGACTTCAACTCCCTTTACAATTGCTTAAACTCCTAACCTGTGTGACAACATAACCTGTGACCCCACGGCTGACCCTGTGACAAAATTTCATTTTTACAGTTGTGCTATTTGATCTTGTAACTAAAAAAAAAAAGTATTCTACAGTGACATAAAGGGAAGTAGCTTGGCTTCCCTAGCATGTCTATTATCATCTGGGATGAGAAAGAAAACTTGAGTGGATGCCTCCTGGAGAGACAGGAAAATGTTACCAGCCCATTGCTGGATCCCCCCGTTACCAGGATGGCTAACAGGACATTAAGACCTTCCCACAGGAAAGAAACTTATGAAAAATAAGTAAAATTTTGTTGCCTTTTGGGGAAGAGACTTTGGAGGCAGGTAATTCTCCCCGGTTAACCTTGGCTAAACTGACTTTATCTTATAAAATAAAGGCCACTATTTTCCACATGCCTGAGAAAACATTATCACAAGAAATTAATATAATCTCTCACTGAAGAAGAATGCTTGCTCTTCTTTCTGCCATTCACCTGGTGCTGAGACTATGGCAAACTCCATGTCACAGTTCATCTACACACCAGAGCTGGGAGGTACCCCTCTGTGCTGTCTTTGATAGAAAGAACTGGAAACCAAATGACCAGCACAAACATGGGACAAAAAAAAAGTCATCCAAACCAAATAATATTTTTAAAATATCTAAAAAAAAAATATTAATTCCTATATCACTTATTCTCTAGTTGAATGCAAAAATTCCATAATTCCATCAGAATTAGCAGCTAAGATAAATGAATTTTAGTATAGTCAGTGTTTTCATTACACTTCCAGCTCCTATTACTGATGGCTTACATAGCTGCTTCAGTTTCACCCAAAGGAGCAGGCCTGCCCACAGAGATCTGTAGGCCTCAATGAAACCCTTCTTCCCATCCCCTTACACTCCCCCCTTTAAATATCATTATTTCAATTGCTTGAAGGCTGGCTTCAGGTTTCTTAATACTCACATTATGACAATTTTTCAGCGAGACAATTACTTTGCCTCCAAATGCACCACAAAACACTATTATTGTCCTGGGACAGCCAAGAACTCTGCCTGGTAGAAATAAAGCAAGTGTCACAGAAGTCACTGAAACATTTCTCACCTCAAAGACAGAAACGTGGGAAGAAGGGTTTACCTAACACAAAATCTGGGAAGTTTTCCAAAATCTTTATTTAAGAAGTGTTTAGTCTGACACAGTTCCCTCATAAGCCCTGGAGAGACGGTAGAAATATCCACATGAGGATAATGCATGAATGAAAGAGACGTACGAAAATCCTGTTCCAAACTATGGTTCATGTCACTTTGTTTCAACGCAGATCTGCACTGAAACCACTGAAACTCCGACCCCGTGCATTGCACTGCTGTCTTCCTCAGCACATTCCTGCTGGATGACACTCTACATGAACATGTGTGAAATTTGTACCAGAAGACTCATCTGTCACACATCTCTCTCGTACACCCAGGATTGTCGTGCTTTTTCTTCTGATCTCCTTCTTTAAAAGAAAAAAAGAAAGCGCTGCTGATGACAGCACACTAGATGAGAGGGATATTTGATCTGATTTAATACAGCAATTGCTTGCTCAGCTATTTTATTAATTGAGACCATTAGCAATAACTGTAAGCAGTTACTGGAAATCATTTGTTGCCTGAAATTTGCAATCAAGGAGTTGCAGCCCTGCTACTGCTCCATCAGCTCCTTCCCAGCTGTAGTCCAGAAAAGCTTTTTTCTTTAAAATACCAAACAAACAAAGCATCTCCACACAAACAGGGAAAAAAAGCTCCACCACCTCCTGACTCTTTACAGTTTTTCTCTACATCCTACTGCTCCACAGCATGTCCAGCCCAGCCTGACAGCAATCAGGATCACACCTCCTCTGCAGCACTCCATGTTTCATTGCAATTTCCTTCTGGATCAAGGCTTCTGACTGCAACTCCTGGCTCACCCTAGAAGTTCTCAGGATCAATCCAGCCATTACCATTCAATACATAAATCAAGCTTTCCATACTTTTGCAGTAACTTCTTCAGATGTTCAAATAAATCAGGTACACTTTGTATGCCTCTTGTTTAGACATACCAACTTCCCCTTATTATAAATCCGGAGCAGAGCACAATCACGTTGCCCAGGTATGCTGCTCCTGCATTGTGAAAGCAAACAATATGAGTGGAAGGAGCAGTTCCACCAACAGCCCAATTCCTAAATTTAGTGCCCCTGTCTCTTTTCAGTCACAGCTTTTTGAGGGTAAGCTGTGCTATCTCACAATGATTCTTCACTCACACACCCCTCCACCAAGCACAGGGAATCCTGACAGCTTTGAGCCCAGGCAGTCACCAAGCTCCCCAGGGAGTGCTCTGGGGCTACTTTATTCACAGGTTCAAGAGGTAAAGGAATCTGCCCTTTGGATCTTGCCCCTGAGGAAAACTAGTGGAGGCAGCAGGTCTGGAGAAGCATAAGAAATGTTGATGTCTTGAACCAGTAACCGTGAAAGGGAAGAGTAACAGCTCCTTATGTGCTCTCTTCCCCAACACAGAGTTGTGGTATCACATCCAACCCAATCCAAAGTTGATATTTTTCCTTCAGCAAGGTAGAGCTCTTTCATCCTCATATCCACTTTATACTGCATATCCATTTACTTTATGGAGTATTTACCCTCCAAATCAAATCTCAAAAAAAACAAATCACTGTGAAATGAAAAATACCCTTCCCTTATTTAAATAATCCCATTCTACTTTAACCTTTGCGTGGCTTTCAGCAAACTGAAAGTACAGAACTAAGCAGACAGGTTCAGTACTGAGTGGGATGAAATTGAAGAACAGCGAATCCTCTTGTCCCAGGTCCCTGTTTGTATCTTTTTATTGTTCATCACTATGATTTCTGCTTATTTTTAAACATATTATTTTACTTTTTTGTCTTAAGAAAGTAGAATTCCAAATAAATAAACTTTCTACTATTTCTTTTAAAAAAATGAAATTTACAAAAGTTTAAAACCACACATGTAATCAGATAAATCTAAATAATCTGTTCTCAAAATGTCTTTCAAAATGTTTAAATGCTAAAATATTGGTTCTGCATATGTAGCAAACAGACTAAAAGAGGAAGACATGTCAGCAATCTGCCTGTTATCCAACGTGACAACTATGTTTCTCACTCAGAATAACCAGTCTCTCAGAAGAGTAATGTATATCACAGATTCTCTCAGTTTTCAGTAGTACACTATCTCAATTTCTCCAGGGAAATTATCTTTGAACAACATATCACTCTGCCCTTGGAACCATCAAACTGACGTTTGACAAAACTGTGGATGGCTGCAGGTTAAATTTAAAACTCTGTTGAACCTTCCCTTGCACATCTCACTGAGCTCTGGCCTCCCACAGAAACAATTAGGAAACATCAGTGCTGGTGGGAAACTTTCTAGCACTGGTCAGTACAATACACATGGAAAAAATATTCCATCTCCTCCTTATGTGCAGGTAGAAAAGTCTGGGGAGTACACAACTTGCTGTAACCTAAAGGTGGGGGGATGTCACTGTACTGATGGTTGTGCTCAGAGTATTTTTATCTTATACAGGCAGGTGCACACAGGGGGATTATCCAATGTATTTGATTTTCTTGTTTGTCATCAGAATCGACAGCCCACCATGTCATAAAACAGATGCAGCATTTTTCTAACCATAATAACCTCACAGAAGTATGGATGACTAAAATGACAGCTAAGAACATACTGATTAGCAGAAATTACAGAAATTAATAGATTTGTTTCTTAAATTAACTTTGACCCTAATGAATAGTCAAGCTAACAAAACACTTCACTGAATTCCCACAATAAATCCTAATCATACTCTACTACTTAAACTGGGATTCTAGGAATGGAAGTTGGCACTGTTACGAGGACAGTTTCCTTCAACAAGGTCAGTTGGTTTTTTAGGTCAATAAAACATAACAGAAATTGCACCTCCAACTGCTGAACAAATGTTTCTGCATACCAATCACCAAATTGCAGTGAAATCAACCATAATGACAACCACATAGCATAATACCTTTCTTTAGGCTCTCTCGGGCTAGAGAGATTTTCAATCAGTGTTGAGTATGCTCTGATAGAAAAGCAAAGTGGTCACATTCAGACAATAATTTCATCATAGCCAACTCCAGAATAAATGCATTTAATTAACTTCTGAAAAAAAAAAAGGTTCTGAAAATAAATTGTTGAAGTATTTTCATAATCTAGGTGTAGTAACTATCCCTTCAAGCACAAATGTGCTTGAAGTAGATGGACAGTAAATTTAGAGTTCATCCAATTCTTTACTACAATCAATAAGACTAAAATTTCAGAAACAAAATTTTTCAGCTGGAAAGTAACTTGTGATTGTGAAGTGCACTAAAGCACATCGGGGGGGAAAGTCCTGTCAATCTTTTTGCAATGAGCCAACTTCAGCTGTGCAGTTCCAAGACATCCCTGTCAGAAACTTCTCTGACATGTCTGACCTGTGAAATGTGAATTGTGCTTGGTTTTGAGGCTGACCAAAACTTTCCAAAGTTCTCCCAAGCTCTGCTTCTTTATGAATAGAGAACAATGCTGTGCAAAAAGTACACTTGGACAGAAAAATTATTAACACTTCAGAACTGAACATATTATAAAGGCAGATTGAACTTTCATCATGATTCTAGTCAAATGTGCTGCATGGCAACCTGGAACCATATCTGCAAATGTAACACTTGGGAGCTGAAATCTACCTGCAAAGTCTTTGCAGTGTACACCCTCCTTTAACTCCAGTCCCACTGATCTATGACAAAACACTTTTGCATTGATATTGGTGAATCTGTCATCCAAACTATATGCAGTAACTAGTTTCTAAAACACCAAGAAGATGTTTTAAGACTTTGCTAACTTACAGTTTACAGCCACCCATAAGCATGAGAAAGAAAATTAACATCAAGGCCTACTAAGAGAAAAAAAATGTCAACTAGATAAATTTTTACTTCCAACAAGCACCACAAGATATGTAATACTTGAAAAGTTTACTCAGAAACAGTGTGCAAAGACAAATGCCAGCTGAACTAATCTACAACCTGGAAGAATTTAAAACACGAACCTAACTAGACGAGGTTATATACAAACACAGCATAAAAAACACATACAGACAACTCCTTTACAGTTATGTGCTGGTCCAGAATCTGGCCAGCAAAAACAGCTAAAGGTTTCAGAACCACTGCAACTCCTCGTATTCTGTTTGTAAACAGTAAAAGGGACAATGGCAAAGTATTAAGAGTAAGTCCCTGATTTTAGGTATAAATCTCTCTGTATATAATGGTCACTCTTCATTACCTGCTGGGTTGGGTTATCTACTGAAAAATTATTCCCAATGTTGAACTCTCTAAACAAAGGTAACATAAGCAAAACCCAAAGAAGAAAAAAATCTTCACACAAAACAACATATGAATTGAATATGTTGTTAATAAACATTTTTTTCTTACAGGCTTTCAAGAAAAAGATTAATTTTCTGTAAAGTTTCTGGTCTAGAAATGAAATGACCAAAAACTTCACGACAGGGACAAGCAGAATAAAAACAACAAAATACAAACAGAATTTAATAATGTGGAATCAAAATAGCCAAATAAATGAAGCATCAATGAAAACCTTCATTGTGGAAGGAGCATTAAGTAGGAGAGCAGAAAATACTGACCTGGAAGTCAAGCTGGTTGGAGTAGGGATGAAAGCAGCAATTTGGAGAAAAACAGATAGGGAGGAAGATAGCAAAAGAGAATAAAGGGAGGAACACATTAGTTCTTTAAAAATATAACAAGCAGATGTTATATTAACAGATTATCAAAAAAAAAAATAAAGAAAATAAAAGAAAACAAGGAAGGAAAGGGAAGGGAAAGCAACAACTAAAATAAAATTTATGCAGAGATATATCCTTGCTGTGCACTAAAGAAAACAAACTTTAAAGTAAAAGGGCATCTTGTCACTGGTGGGTAGCAGAAAGACATCCATATTTATAACCATCCAAATTCATATACACACCAAATAGAACAAATACATTGGATGAATATTGGTAGCATTTGCTGCCACACAAAAATCTCATCACATGCCACAAAGTCTTTCATTTGAACTACCATAGGGTTGGTGACCCTCATTCATCAACTCTTCCAGTGGAAGTCAAAGAAGCTAAACAATTTGGCAACTTGTTCAAAGATATTTAAAAGTTCACAAAGCACTGTACCTAACAATCAAAGACAAAGATTTGACTCCCTACCCCAGAAATGCAGCCCCTTCCAATGCTGACAGCAAATTTTTAATTCAGTATGAAGAAGAGCATCAATACTTCAGCACTGAAAATACCCTGATTTTGGTAATTTAACTTGTTAAAAAAATACCTAACATGTCCTTTTCAAATAAGTAAGGCCAAAACAATCCCCATTCAGCTAGACTAATCCTTAAATCTGTCCCTGACACACAGCCTTTTGTGCACTTAGGGAAAAGAGCATATTTAACAGCCATAAAAGTACTTTTTTTAAAATGCAATTATTCCATATGCTGATCATTTGTCTCTTGTGCATTGACTTGTCAGTGCTGTGTGGACTTACCTTCATGAGAATTCAAATCCAAATAAACTCAGAATGAATTAATTGTAGTCTGAATACACATCTGTAGTGTTATATACCTACTGCATATGAGAAGTAGATAACCAAAAAAAACCCTTCTTGTTTAAGAACAGTCGGGTTTGTCTCATAGCTAGTATAATATTTTTAAATGGACTTTCATATTGCTGCAATCTTTGCTGAGAAGCTACACTTAGCCAAGCAAATGATCAAGTATCTCACATACCACTGGGGAAAAGTGGATCCAAGATTTTTCAATCTTCACCATGTTGTCATCAGTTTCTTTCTCTTTTCAGTCTAAATCTACCAGTGGATAGCTTATCTTGCATTATGTGCCAGTACCCTTTTACTGAAATCACTGTTCTTCCCCTGCAGTGCTTACCCCTTCCAGTATTGACACAGAACAAGCATCCCTACAGAGGTGGTGTTTTGCCAGAGACACTGTTGCTTAGACCCCTCCTGTGTCATGAGCACTTCATTCCTTTGTACCAGCTCTCTCTGCACCTGCTTCCAGTTTTAATTCAACTTCCTGGAATATGACTGACAAGAAGTACACAGCAGTGCTCCACACGGAGCCTTGCCAGCACCTGATGACATTAATACCTTCCTATCCTCACTGCAGATATTTGTTCTGACATATCAGGATTCACTCCTCATTACTTAGATCTCTGCTTCCTTATTTAGATGGCTCATAAGGCACAGCCATAAGCATATTCACCCAATCTTTCTTTTCCTAAACTGTATCAAGGATTATCATTAGTTTATATCAGGCAGGCTTACTGGTCCAAACTTCACAAACATGCATTTTATGTTATTGTATTTCACTGCATTTTGTGATTCAAACTCTCTATCACATTTCATAAATATACTTTTCATTCTAACCCCATTAATAAAAGCTTTAAACAATATACTCCTTTAATCCCAACAGTTCTGTTTTGGATGCAGCTCCCTCTCCTTGGTGAGGCCCTTTGCATTAAAACTGGAGCTGATCACTGTCTTACTCAGTTTCATTTACATTATAAAAAAAAAAACCACCCACAAAAGTAAAAACCAAAAAACCCTGAACCACATTTCCTTCATCAAGAAAACCAAAGAAAAACAGCAAACTAAGTTTAACAAAAGCACATTATACATTAAATATAATATCTTGCATTTAATTTTAAACTTTTTAAATTATAAACAGATAAATTGTAATAAAAGTTATCAAATAGCTTTAGTATAGAAGAAGGAGTAGGTTCTCCTGTGTAGTAATAAGAAACTGCAAAATACAAAATTAATATAGAGAGAATTTAAGAAACAGAACAATGTGGTTTTATATATGAGCAATAATATTAATTATTATTAATATTAATAATATTAATCTGAAGTGATGATGCTCAGAAGTTTCTGAGCCAAGAAAATCACATTAGAACCAAAAAAGAATCACCACTCATATGAAGACCTCTTCATAATTATTAATAATGTTCATCTGCCAAGTAGCACACACTTATAGATTTAACTGCCCATATCTCAAAGCAGATACTTCTGCCCGAGTATTTGATACTTTCTGTGTCAATACTTTCTGACTAGTAGAACATTAGTATTCCTCATCTTGTTTTAACTTTTTGTTTGAACTTGTAAATGATAACTTTATTACATTTACATTACTTTTCAAGCTTATTTATACAAGCATACCTCATTATGTTGATGAATTTATATGCAAATATAATAAATACTGTGACAATACCACAGCTTGCAATAGTCTAGATTATCACTTCCTCAGGAATTTATGCTTATATATTTTGAAAATTTATGTTGTTGCAATTATCTTGCAATGCAAAGACATTGGCATAGCAGTAAACATGGATTCCAACAAGCTATGAATAATAAATGCATTTTAACATCACATTCATTTTCCTACAAGACCCCGGAGATGCCCTTGCATCTGAAGTTTGAGGAGATGTCAAATATATGCTAAAGGTCCATAGCAAAGTTTAATTACTCCATCACATTCTAAGTACAGTACATCATCTTCAAAAGTCTGCGTTCACTCAGCAGCACCACATTATTTTCTGAAAAGTTATTTCAGGGTGAACATCCTCATCAACAATAACAGACTAGAAATTGGTGTTCCAAAACTTCACTGCTAATAGTATAACAAATTTGAAAAGAAAATTAATACAAAACCAGAAAATTCTCTCCATTGCATCACCCATTACAGGGTTCTCAGACTATAAGAACAGATTATATGCTGACAGTGCTGTACCAATATCTCTGGATCCCTTAGTTCCTTGTCTTTGTAATTATTGTTTTGCAATCAATAATTTTCAATTTAATTCAAATAAATTTACTGGTCTCTATCAATTCTTTATGTCCTTTTACAGAAACTATTTAAATCAAATTAACATTTCCAGAAATTTGAGATCACTTCATCACGATCGTCTTTTAATTTTGTCATTTTAACATTCAAACATTCAACACGTTCGTGATTGCTACCTAATAAAGGCCTTAAGATTATGCTCTTGAACAAAACATTACTGTGCCTACTACTGAGTCTGGTGTCACACAATAATTCAGGTTTTACAGTGCAAGGATCAGTTGCTGTTTACACCTGGTGGTCACACCTGGAGTTGCTGCATTACAAGCCTGGGTCTGTAACTGCCTCTACATCACCTGCATGGAAAAGGCAGCAGTTTCTCAACCCCACAAAACCTCCAACTGTGGTATCTTTTCCAATATGCTGCTTTGGGATTTTGGAGAGTGTAGGCAGAACTCACAGGCATGGTGCACAGAGTGACCACTCTTGGTTACTCACTTCCTCTGAGACCTCCGTTACACATTAGAATAGGTGCAAACACTTGAGTATTCTAAACTCTGATGTGGTGAGAGAGGCAACTGCCAATTGAATTTGTCCTTATGTAAATAATCAGTTCTGTCTTAAATAAAAACCTTTTCTCACTTTGATTTTGAGGTCTCCATTCTCACGACACTTAACCATAACTAAACTTCACCAAACATCTGCAAAAAACAGCAATTTTGGCAGCAGGTAGCTGTGAAGGTTGATAAGCTACCATCAGTAAAAAGTGCTCTACACATCATTCCTTCCATGCCAGTTGTTTTCTGCCCACCAAGGTAACCAACACTTCTGACAGACGTTCCTCTCTCTCATGGTAACGCTCCCTAATGCATGCTTCATCTTGACTGGAACTATAGCAATGATCACAACAATGAGAACACTTAAAAGTTCTTTTTTGGAGCCATGAAACAGTTTTCTTCTGACTTGATCACAATAAAGTAATTATATAAATTATTTGAAAATATAGAATTCCTTCTTTCATTCAAGCAAGAGTGTCTAAGTAAAAGAAGGGAACAAAGAAAACAGATCAATCAAATAAGTATCAGTGTACCATATGGGAGAAGGTTCCACGATCTATTTAATTATAAAGGGCATGAAACAAATCCCAAAACCCTCCTCTCTCCATTATGGAAAGCCTCTACAAACTTCCCAGAACAAGACAATCACTGCCTGGTCAACATCAGAAAATATTCTTTTGAAGCAAAGACTACAGGAGCACTGGGAAATAGTTACAACTATTATTAAATATCCATGAGACAGGTTAGAAATACTTACCAATACTTTTCAGAACCTCTGAGAACAAGTGATGATGTTCACACTTGAAGAAACGTGTGGGAACAGGTCTGATTCACCAGTTACTAGAAAGACAGGCTTGTTCCGCAACACGGTTTGCTGTGAGGTTTGATGTCCCTGTAAATTGTACATGACTTTTCCTGTATGTGCTTGTTTTATAAAGAGTATTAAAAAATGGAAGCCTTAAATATTTCCAAAGCCAGCAGACAGGAGATGCAGTTCTCAAATAGCCCTTTTTTGTTCTTTACAAGGCATAACAAATATTCTGTTAAAAAACGTACTCTGCTCTTAACTTCTCTGCTTTGAAATGAAGATCAAGTAAGCAAAAATGCTACTCAATGTAAGACAAATAATACAAAAATTACCTTTCTAACTCAGCAATTTTCTTATCTTTGTCATTCTTCTCATTCTCTACTTCCTTGAGTATTTCTAGAAGTCTGTCAACCTCAGCCTGAGCTTTGCCACATTCTTCTCTATAGTACGATGCCTCTTTGTCAAGCTGTTTCATTCTGTCTGCAAATTCTGGATTCATCCGTGCCTCCTCTTCAGCTTCATGAGCCTTCAGAATCAATATTTCAAAAAAGATAAGGATGACAATGACTTAAATAGCTTTAAGAGCTTTACCTCTTCAGTCTCGGAGTTCAAGTTTTCATTAAAAAGGATTATGGGTATTTCTGTCTGATGACACTTTTCTACAGATGCATTATAAAAAGAAATGAAAATATCTACATAGTCAAATTCTATCATCCTGAAGGGGGAGGGGATTCATTAAGGGGGTTTTACATACTCAAGTAACCCCATTTTAAAGGTGTTTTTTCAAATTAAAAAAAAAAAAATCATCTTGTAATTCATTCAATTCACATTAGGCTCAGTGT
The DNA here is from genome assembly GCF_020740725.1 of Corvus hawaiiensis. NCBI lineage: Eukaryota > Metazoa > Chordata > Aves > Passeriformes > Corvidae > Corvus > Corvus hawaiiensis. The sequence goes on along the minus strand of NC_063223.1, from coordinate 15,897,648 downwards.
GTTTTGAATATATAGGCAATTTCTTAACAACTCATGTCCTCTTTCCCTATACATAAACACACACACTTTGTCCACGTATACAAATACAAACACAGATACATATATACATATTGTATAAATCTGTATCACCAGATGCCTCAAATGCAGTTTGATACAAAGATTTTAAAATAAAGAAATTGTTTTAAAAGATAAACCAGTAAACTAAGAAGCTGCCTTCAGCAGACATCTTACCCAATAATCCTTTTTATCTTATCATTAATACTTAACCTGAAACATCAGAGGAACAAGCCCATTGGTGGAAACAGCACAAACCTGGCAAACACATGCATGGATGGGTGGCAGTTTCACAGACAAGAGAGAACGCCATGAAAACAACAACAGTGCAGAGCCCAGTCCAACTCCCATCAAACCTAATGGCAAAAACCCAATTAACTTCAATGGGAGCATGATCTGGCACCAAGTGCTTTAAACTGTTGGCTGGAATAATCACAGACAGATGGAAACAACAATGCACTGCAATGCTTAGCCTACCCCTTGCTTCCCATTATTCCTAATTGGCATCTTCAAAGAGCAGGCAAGGAAAAAACAAGTAGTTTAAGGCAGTGCACATTAAACATAGAAAATTCAGGTAACATACAGGATTTTTACAGAAATTCATGATATTTAGAACTGAAGGTCCTCCAACTATCTTAGTACACAAAGAAGATGTGGACTTACTTATCCTTCTTAATTTCAGGGAATGGACAATGCAAGCAAGCAATGAAAGAAATGCAGATCAAAATGAAGCATGCACGTTTGGGAAAGAATTAATATATACTACAGATACTAGGAGGTCCATATTCTTTGCAATGGTTAAAATTTTCTGTATAAATAAATAACAAGTCTGAGTTTACTATAAATAAAACAAAAAATTGAAATTACCAGGGAAGAAACTTAGGGGGTTTGCATGTAACATATCATTTAAGCATGAGGATAATAAGAAAAAGATAGTAGATTTGAAGTGTTACTTATTCTACTCTGAGATTTTTAAACAGAAGAAAGTCTTCATTACCAAAAGAAGCCAAGGGAATGACATGAGGAACCTACTGACCAGCTTGCTCTTCAAAATCTCTGTTTCGATAATAATACATGCTCCAGTCCTGAATTCCATGCAGATGCAGAACTTTTTGAACACAGAACTTGCTTCAAGGTAACATTCAAGGAGTACCTTGATTTTACTCTTTGGGTGAGATGCCAGAAAGAGATTCCTTTTCAGCCTTATAATCTTTCTCAATAATAAACTTGGATTTATTTTATACCAGTTGTTAATTACATCAAAAAATTAATTTTCAACTAGCTTTGTAATTTTTGAAGCCAATGTAATACTCAGACTCAAGGCCAATTATCTGAGAAAACACTCTGATTGTCCATCAGTGCTATTATGACATTACACACTTTTTTATTATTGTATAATTTTGCAAGGAATAAAAATAATTCCATAGGTTGGAAAAGGCAAATTCACTCTAGAAAAAATAAAATATAACCCAACTCCCACCTTCAAGACATAAAGAAACTTATGCAAAAGGCATGTTGTTCACTACTATTCTTCAAATTTCTCCTCCTCTCCCAAGGGTAAATCCAGAATTTCACAGTTCGCCTCTAAAGGCTATTGCTCTTTCATATTGCTCCCTGTCACCTTTCAGTCTTTTCCCTTTACTTTAGTACACAATTAATTTATTTACCAGCCTTGCTGCCATCATTTCATAGAGAGGAAAAATACCCACCTTCCTTTCTCTAACCAGTCTTCACTTTAGCAAAAAGGAACTCTCAGCTTCAGCCCAAACTTTTTTTCCCCATGCACCTCTATCCTTGTCTTGATCCAGGACAAGAAGCAATGCAGATGAGAGAGAGAAGCCTGTCTTCTTTTTTTATGTTTTATTGCCACATTAGACTTTCTACAAGGAAAATGCGGAACTGGGCAAGAACGTGATAGCATCACCAATACAGAGGTGCCAAATGTTCTACTACCATGGAGTATTCACACATCAGCTCAGAAAAGTACTGAATGAATTATCTACTGCACAGCTGATAAGTGAATCATCACCTGAAATAATAGATATATTCCTCAGTTTAGCCCTTTTAAATCTTTGCTCAACAGCAGGCTAAGGAAAGCAACATTTAAGTTGCAAAAGTATTTTCAGTTCTTGTGTTTTACTCATGCTATTCCTATTTGTAGGATGTGTTTTTGGAACCTTCTGCATCACAAACCGGGTCATTGCATTTCCCCAACACAAAGTGGAACCTCTAAGGTATGATTAAATCCAGTGTGATTAAGCATCCAACCTGTGCAGGGTTTTGAGGTGCAACACAGTTATCCATAATGTCACATATAAATCAATGTAAGCATTCAGTTACTACAAGGTTATCCTTATTAAAAAAATATATATATACCAGTATTGCAAACCACCAATTTAGCTGATTGCCTCTACTTTTCAAAGCACTTATAGAATCTTTTTTGGACTATTGGCAGGAACCAGATTTCTACGACGGTATGAAAGAATGAAGAAATAAAGGAAATTTAGTTAAAAAGGAAAAGAAAGAACAAAAAAAATTTTTTTACAAAGAGCTTTCTGCAGGTGGTACTTTAACCTGCAATTCCCTTTAAGGGAATCCTCACATTGTAAACAAAGCTGCTGATACTAGAAAAGAGCAATACACAATCCATCTGACATTCCCAGGACAAAGGCATAGAATTACTTATAAGGCCCCATTTTATTTTATGGCTTTGAAAGATATGTTTGGATCTGAACTAGGCACCTTTTTGAATTTGTTGTGTACAGATCAGGGGTGATTTGTTGACAGATGGAACTTGACTTTTGAGGTCAAACAGTAGGCAGAAAGGAGTAAAAAGGCAGCTCAGTTGATACTGACCCTGCTCCTGCCAGGACAGTGCAGATTTCTTTGGCTTTTCTGTAGGCTGAACTGTTGGATCAGTTCTAGACAGAAGCTGCATGGTTATCACATGAATCAGAAAGTCTCTGCCTGTTTCTGCTATCCTCTCCTTTTTTTGGTTTAATTTCTGCCCCCCCTTTTACTCTCTAAGTTCTCTGCTACCTGGGAAAACACATTTTCTGTTTCTATGGCGCTTTTATGGGTAAGAGGAACCAGTACATGTGTGTTTTTCAGCTTTCTTAAATCTGTGTCTGCAAATGATAACTCTTGTGTTTGCAGATTAGGTTAATTTCAAACTAACCCACTCACTTTTTCTCTCAATATTATGACTGTGTTGTTGTATGTTATTTTTACAATTCAATAAAAATAGCATATCATTCTACTATTAGAATTTCACAGATTTTTACATTAATTATGTATCTGTTCTGATCTTTGCTTCATAAGCATTGCAAATGCTTTAGAAGAAAAGTAGTATTTCCTTATGTAAACCACAAATTTCCTACAGAAACACCACACGAGTGAGGCACAGCCATGCAACATGAATTATTTAGGCTATTAAAATCTTATGGTACAGTCATGCATGTCTTATTCTGCATAACAAAAACGGATGGATAGATAAGTATTTCATTTTTAAAGCTTTAGACACCAACATACACAGAAATCAAGTGGGTACTTAAAATAAAAAAAAGGAACAGCAGAATTTACATGCAAGAAATTACTTTGTAAGATCCTTCAAATTTTATTACTTTCAATAATAAATGAAAAAAAAAAACCCACCCTTGCTGTCACCTGAATTTTCTTGTCTCCTTAAAACTCATGGGGTTTTTATTTAACTGTAGGGACTGCTATAAGTAACTTGAAGTGGATTCTGCAAGTAGTTTAAATTTTAATCTGACATTTGTCTGATAAAGACTTTGGAAACTTTAGTCCATAATATTCAGACAAAGGGTCACCTGAACTCCAGACTCAGTACACCATTATATTTTCATTACAGCACAAAATCTCATTGGATATTTCAAAAAATTCACCTTTCAAAACATGAAGAAATGTGTGTCCAATTCTATTCACAGCTTATTCTCATATATGTAGGAGAAGAAAGAAGGTGAGCAAGAAAAGTTTATTTTTAAAAATCATCTTGTGTGTATAGTATGATTGCTGCCTGGTGCCAAAGGAAAAGGATCTTGCATCCATTGTTTTAAAACTTCCAACAGGCTGCCCTTTTGAAAATTAAGCACATAAAGGCAGAAAAAACAATTAAGAAAAGGACTGACTTTAGAATACTGCACACAAACAGATTAGGAAGTAACAAATGAATGCTATACAGCAGAATCACTAATATTGAGCTAATGACTGCATTATGTGGCCAGCATTTATGAAAACCAAGCTAAAAACTAACAGTAAAAACACTCCAGTCTGAAAAGACACGCACAGGAGCAGTGCAAATGATATGAATAGAAACATAACTACCACAAAGGTGACCCAAGATGATACAGAAGGGGTTTGTCATTGAAAGGGACAAGCTCTCTCTACAGCACTGTGCTGTTGCGCTACAATTTATGACTAAATTCTAAACACAGGTAACCAGTAACTTTAAAAGTAAATACAGCACGTTCTGTAGGACTTTTCCCATGCAAAAGTCATGACATATCCATTATATGGTTAGAAGCTACAAAACCCAACCATAATGGATTCCAAAGCTGGAATCCTGGTCCATTGACACTAATGGCAAAGCTGCCATTGACTTCAGTGATGGCAATACCTCCTCTAATGTGCAGTATCACATTACTTAAGCTACAAACCCAGCTCTTCTATATATACACTACCCCAATTACATAGTGATTCTGACTAGGATTACTATGTAAACCATAGCTTTTAAATTGCTCTTGCAGTGACATCATTTTTCTGTCCTGTGATGCTCACAGCACGTTAAAGGTAACAGTCTCAGCCAAAAAGATGGAAACTCTTCTCTGCAGGGAAAATGTTCGCTGCTGCTCTTCCTCAAATTGAAAATGGAGTCAAGTCAAAGGAGGAGATATTGTGCAACTAAAGTAGGCATTGGCAAGAATATTAATGCTAAACAAGCCAAAGCAATGCTGTGCTTTTGCAAAAACTGCCTTTTGCATTCATCATTTTATATTTCAGTTATCTTCTTCACTTAAGTAAAAAATTTCCATGTTCCTAATGTGCTAAATGTATACACTCTTTCAAGAGTAGAACTGATCTATTTCAGTCATATGGACTTTTGACAATACTACCAGTCATTTCCTAGATATTATTCACCTAATTAACTGAGTCACTGAAGATAAACTGAATAAATCAGGAGTTATATAAGTTTGAAGGATCAAATAAAGTACTGCACGAGGAGGAATTAAAAAGCAAAGCAAAAGGAAAAAAAAAACTCTGCATGCATTTTCTAATGGAGAAGTTGAGGACCTAAAGGCTAGGACATTTGTTTCCTCAGAAACACAGTATGTACCTATTTAATACATTTCAGATTCTTAAAATGGCCTTCAAGTCCACAAAGTTCATCTATTTGGATATAATGGATACAGCATAGTGAGCATCAGGAGTGTTCTGCAAAGCTCCACAGAGGAAGAGCACAACACAGTAAGAGAATGGATCCTCATGCTTCCATATGTTACAGCGGGCATTTTAAAAATGGACTTACTGGATTGTACATCTGATTGAACAACTGCTCAGCTTGCTACATTGCAAAGTTGGTAGGGAGTGAAGCACAGACAGGAAAAGAAGGAAAGATCCAGGAAAACAGCATTAGCTCAACAAAATCAGTGCATTTGCACAGAAGAACTTGTCATAAAAAAAAAAAAAAAAGTAGAAATTTAAGATTCTAAACATTCCTTGGTGAAAGTGAGAGGCACTGGGAAAACTTAAATGTTGACTTTGGCTCCTAAAAAAGAATAGCTGGAGTAAGAAATTTAAGGTTTGTGTTACTTTCCCTTTCTCAAGTTAAATAACCCATGAAATAAAGAAAGGTGTCCACTTTTGATGATACATTAAGTGCTGGTCTCAAGCAATGAATCACGAGAAGTGCTTTTGGCTGAGGCTGCAATTTATCACCAAAGCTTCAAAGACAGTAATAATAAAAGATTAATTAAATAGTATCATTAAATTTATTACTTTCCTTTTGTTTAATACAAGACTGAATTTTCTATGCAGAATGACTTTTGAACAGTACAGCTTGGCAAATAGTACTTTAGCAACTGCAAATATGTCAGTAAGCAAGTAAATTTAAGATAATGAAAAACAACAAAAGAAGGAAATTCTAGAGTGGATAATAAAGATTATATATACACACACATATATAAAACACTTTGCTACCTATTAGGTAATTCCTGCTGTTCTTTCACTAGTAGTAATACCAAGTAACTCAATAAAAATCTGTAGAATTTGGGGAAAAAAGCATTGACCATTCTCTGGTATTCAGAATTTTTTCTTTTAAATTTTTTTACGAATTTTAATCTATAGTATTTGTCACAAAATGTTCAATAAGCATGTCTATAATTTAAAACATTATTTTGTATACCAAAATATAGCACAGTCACATGAATAATTACTTTGCACAAATATCCACTTTATTATTTTTTAAATGTGCCTAATGCAGAAAATCATGGGTTTAGAATCAGCATTTTTTTTTTCTTGCCAAAATGCAAAAAAATCCAGTTCTGCAGCAGTGAAAAATATTTGGATCTAATCAGGTCCAATAAAAAATGTATTATCAATAAATTAATCTTATTGTCTCCAAAAAACAGAAAGCAGGGAAAGCTGGGGAGGAGAAACTAAAAGTTGTTTTGGCGGTTTTTATTTAGAGAGAAGGACTTGCCCCTTGTGCACATTTTCCTGCAGACATAGCACTCACTACCATTAGTGCTCATGCAAAACTAACTCCAAGCAAGTGTGCACAGAATATTATCTTCATATTTCCCAGTTTAATTTTTTAAAGCTTCTAAACCAACACTGAACTATAATTATTTTACAGCACCGTAACAAAGTACCTTCTCTATGATATTTTTAGAGAGGAGTACTGTGTAAGCTACATGGAATTTTTTCAAGGAGACAGCCCCTTGGAGTGGGTTTTGAAAGAGAGATGTAAATATGCCAGGTCCCTCTGGCTCCTGCAGCGGTTGATGCGCCCACGTGAGCACACTCACGGGACTCCTGAGCTCATTTATGACCCGTGTCTGTCCCTGTCCCCTCCTCCCCTGACCCAGACACGTGCAAGAGCAACCCAGGTTTCTGTTTCACTCAGTTTCCTGAGGAGTGAGAACACGGTGCAGGTATTTTTCTGGGGACCAATTACTTTTAACACAGGGCATTTACAGGTTTGAACATAAAGTATTTCATTAAAGAAAATGTGAATTGAAAATGACTGTTTGGAGTCTACTGTCATTAACAGTCACTGTTTCTGTTCAATTAAGCATGCCCAGAAAGAAGGTTGTAACTACATTTTATTGTGGAAATACCTGGTCTCCTACAAATGGTGGGTGAATTTCCATTGGGGCTTATGCTGTATTTATGATATAATAAAACTATTATGTTTTCAACTTTCATTCAATAATTGTTTGTATTTATACACAAGAAACATGCTCCCTTTTTATACAAAAGACATCCCAGACACTCTCTGACTTTTATAAGTGCTTGTTTTTCCATGACTGTATGATGTGTTTATATGTGCAGTCATAAACAATTGACTTAGGATTTCAAGACCTTCAAGAGGATTTTGATGAGGTTTTTTTAAGTGATCTGTGCTTCCAGGGTTCTTTTAACCATATTTTTTAAATGAAGAAAAAAATGTATTTCAGATTGTAATTAAGTATATGTTGTAGAGGAGTGCAAAGTAAACAAACATATTTTCTAACAAACTAAAAGGCTTCCAGGGAAACCTTTTCTTTGGGTACTTTAATTCTGCCATCAATAGCATTTTTAAGCTACCAGACATTTAAATTATTTGTGTTTCCATTTGTGTCTGTTTATTGAAAAAGCTTCCCTTCCTCTCAGCTAAAGCTCTAACTCAGGCACCTAATTGCACATATTCGTTCTGAATTAAAAAAGAATACAAATATAAGGTTTACAAGCTGGTATCCTTTATACTTTGCAATACCTTCTTCACAGGTCAGGCTATTGAAACAATGCTTAATCCCTGAGCAGGATACTACTCAACCTGGGTAAAAAGAGCGTCACAATATTATGCTAACAGTGATAACATTCACAGAACAGATATTAATTACCAGAAAATGAAAAATTATATCAATATTTAAAACAAACAAAAAAAAATTGACATACACTTAGTCATGAATTGCAGAAGGCAAACGTAATGCCTGACCCCATCAAATACGTAATGAGAACAATGAGAGCAGACATTACCAAATAACACAGAGAAAGGTCAAAGAAACAATGGTATCAAAACACTTGCAAATCATTTAAGCAAAATCTAGTTTATTGCAGCAGTTTAAGTAAAACCATGTTATAAAATACAGGGTCTGTATGTTTTCCTTCAAGTGCCTGCTTCCACTGCTTGCCGAATAGAAATACTGAATTGCCAGCTGAGATAAACTTTTGATTATTTTGCTTAATTATCACAAACATGTGTTCACCAACAAAGCCAAAAATACATCAAAATAAAACCTAGCTAGAGTTTTCAGTGTGGAAGCTGATTTTTTTGATTGGGAATTCCAGCATTTCTTGGACAAGCCTTTACTTTTTTTCTCATACTGCAAACATTTCAGTTTACTTCTAAAAGTGGTGTTAATTCACATACATATAAATTGCTGGTTTGATAATTTCTTTCTGCCCTTTACCCTCCAATGTCCTGCTCTCAGTTCATCTGTTTGTTGCTGCTTCTCAGAATTCCCTCACAGAGGTACTCAGGACAATTTCTGAGGCTCACTAGTCACTTTGGTACAAACCTCTTGAGAAAAAGCAGTATTTGATGCAAGCATCTGCAAACAGCATAAGATGGGTAGATTCTAGATTTACTCCAGAAGAGTAAATAAGCTCATCATTTCAAAATGAGAGTATGGGATGCTGATTTTTGTTTTGCTGATTGTTTGTTTGAAGATGGAACTTACCTTTTTCAACTGTGCTTCCAACTTACTACACTCTTCTTTCTTTTGTTCTATGGCTATTTCTAAAGACTTAAGTTTGGAGTCTCTTTTCAGCCCTGCTGAAGCCAATGAAGATGCATGTTCTTTGAGATCGATTAAACTAGACTGGAAAATGACCAAGAGTAAAAAGTTAATTCCTAGTCACCAGGACCCTAACTCATTGCCAACTTAGCAATCACTTGGATCCTGTTCCCCCTCCCCCAAGAAGAGTTGACTCAAAGATAATCATTGATAGCAAAAGACACCGTTTTGTGGGTACAGCTGGAACCACAGGAGCTGGCATGCAGTGAAACATGGAAACATTCATAATACAGATGAGCTCGTGTCATACTCTGGAGGTACAAACACACTGAAAACTATTTCTCTAACTGACAAACAGAAACAGGAGCAGCAATGGAATATCTGAGCCTAGTGGAAGCTTAGGTAAAGGACCAAATAGAGATTACAAGACACAACTGTGTAAAAACTGAAGCAATATTTTATGTACAAATGAGGACTGTGAAGAATGCTTAAAAAAACAGCAGTTCTGAAACTGACCACTGAAGTGGCAGAATTTCAGTACTTGACATGATTCAAGAGTAATCCTAATGCACTTTCTTTCATCATAATGACACAGATAGAAGAGCAGAGTTTTTAAGAAAAGACTGACCTCTTTTTCTGTCAATTCAGCTTGTAAAGCATTAACTTTCTCCTTCAGGTCCTTGTTTTCTTTTTTATAAGATTCAATTTCTTCAAGTCTTTCTCTGTCGTCTCGATCCCTTTGCTCCTTCAGACGCTCTATTATTCTTTCCTAGCACGGGAAAGAATTGCAAAATGGAAAAGTTGGGAATCATTTTGAGAAAAGACAGAATTAAATTTGTTTGCATTACATAGCACTTTTTAAAAAAAAATCTTCAGAAGCAGAAAATGGTTAATGGTATCAAAGTCAATGCAAGATTTATCTAGATTTCAAAATCATAAGATCAAGGTTTTAAATACTTGATAACAGTAACATAGTCCAGGAACTTCATTAAAGAGCTATACTTATATGAACATGTTTAGTTTTGTGATAGATGTGGAAAGATATTCACTTCAATAATGTGTTTCCTGTATTCATAAGTGATTGAAGTATTGAATAAAAGTCCAAAACAGGCCATGACTCTTTTACTCGGCTTAAATTTTGTTATTACTCTACAGTGCTTGCAATAAGTTGTCAAGGTTTCAAACCTAATTGGAAATCAATCACTTGCTAACTATAAGTAACTTACAGCTCACTTGTATTATATGTTGAGACATCAAAAAAACAGATGTCCAAGACACAGAAAAAGTATCCTGATACAAATTAAGAAATCCAAAGGAAGGTTTTCTCTGTCTAATTAACAGTAACCCTACAGACATTTTAACTCATCCATGTTTTTGCATATTTTGCTGATTTCCAATTGCTATCAGAAGGCTTGCTGAAAATCACCAGTCATTGATTGGGTGATTAATTCAAAGGGTGAAATGTAAAAAAGCAGATGCAGTAGTATGGTTTTGTTAAGCTCTGATTAAGTTCTACAAAATCACATCCTATCAATACTTGAAGGACGCAAATACTAATCAGAGAGAAATAGTTAGGGTACAGTGAAATAGCCACTAGAATTGCACTTCGGCTGGGAGCAGGTCTTTAAGCAGAGTATCAGGAGAACTACTGGTACCATTTGGGCAGTGGCAGTCAGGGGGGCAGCAGAAGCAACGTAATTTAGGTCCTGCACCTGGGTCAGGGCAATCCCAGGCATAAACACAGGCTGGGCAGAGAACAGACAGAGCAGCCCTGAGGAGGACGACTTGGATGCATACAGTGACAAAAAGCTCAACATGACTCAGCCATGAGCACTCACAGCCCAGAAAACCAACTGTGTTCCTGGGCTGCATCCAAAGCAGCGGGGCCAGAATGTCACAGGGGGTGACTCTGCACCTCCATCTGCTGACACCCACCTGGAGAAGAACTGGATCCAGCCCTGGGGCCCAACATAAGGACACAGATGTGTTGGAGAGAGTCCTGAGGCTGCTCTAATGGAAGGCGTCCCTGCCCACAGCAAGGGGGTTGGAACTAGATGATGATCTTTAAGGTCCTTCCAATCTAAACCTATGATACTAAATAACTTCAAGGTTACTCCTAATAATGAAGAATATAAATTCTTAATTCCTTGAATATTAATATTAAAATGCCAGCCTCCATAAAGTGGAATAGTTTAATCATCATAAACATTCAGATTCCACCTGGCTATATTCAGGATTAGTTTTATACCTACTCTTTCTTGAAGATTTATTTACCCAAATGATTTTTTCATCTATAACAAATTAAACATAACACTATTTCATCTTTTTAATGAACAGTATATTTTTTTCTCAGTCAATCACAAAAGAAGACTAATTTATCTGTCAGCTGCATAAGGCTAAATGTCAAAAATGTGTTAAAAGGCCCTAATATACCATGTTTTACTTGATTAACAGCTAACTTGCAGAAATCCCAACAATGTGTTCCTGTTTCAGTCTTATTTGCATTGGCCAGCTTTCCTTATGCACTAATCTGGGACCTCACAGGTCTAATCTATTTGCACTTTATCACAGAAGCAGGAACTGAATTGCCCCAGCATATAGCTCCATTATCAGACATACTCCATTGCTTATCTGCTGTATGCTGCTACAGTAGGACCAACTTTATAAATATCAGCTTCATGAAAGCAACCTCTTGAGCTGCTTTGGGCCAGTCCAAGAGCTGAGATATTCTTTGAAAAGTTTCTTGTTATAACATCAAGGAAGCTGATAGCACTTTTGCATAGTCTGATTTTCAAGCTTCTTTTTTTCTTTTTTTTTAATTGCAATGTAATCCTTATTGTTGTTGTTGAGAATGCCCAGTGCTTACAAAAGGCTCTGAAATTAGGGAAAAATAGCTGAATGAATATATTTCGCTGCTTAGTTCCAAAATTATCTCAAATGAGAATGAAGTTGATTTGTTTCTGATTCCTGACATGAGGACAAATCATACCAGCAATGTCATCGGAAAAACACTAAGATTAAAAGAAGTCCATTTCAGGAAAATTTGATGTTGTTTTATGATGTCTACATTAATTTCTCATTTAGTGTTCCCAAGATACCTAATCACTAAATAAGAAAGAAAATCAAGAGACAGATACTTGGAAAAATCTATTTTCATAAAGAATAAGGAGATATGTTTTCTAATTCAGAGCCAAAATCTCAATCTGTGTATTTTCAAGAAAAATGCAGGAAAACATTTGAGTTTTGGACTTTAAAAATAGCTTTATAAGTCATTCATATCATATGATCGTGTTTTAGTTTGTTTTTCTTCCTATAGAAGCTAAGAAAATTAGATTCCAGTAAATTGTGGTCAGCTAAACTGGTATGAATAAATTTTATTTCTACTTTTATTTTTAAAAGAGGTTCCCATGATGCTCTTGAAGAATTTTATTCATTCTTTTCAAATTAAAATTCTAAGAACTATTGAATGGACAAAGAATTAATAAAAAGCAACAAACAGCCTAATCTCAAAGTATAAACCAAAATTACATAGTTGTAAAGTAGGCCTGATACAATTTCTAGAAAGAAAACAAACAAAGTACACAAGCAATGCTTTGCCATGGAAATGGAAATCAGGTATTCTTTAATGAAAGCATCATCCTTTCTTGACAGCACTACATACTGAACTGATAGAAGTATTTCTATTGATGCACTTGCTAAGAAAAAAAATCACAAGGGTTCTTGTTTTGTTCCATTTGGACAAACCCCTACTCCATATTTCTACCAGTATTTCCAGTGGAAATATTTAATAACTACTGATAAAGTTTGTAGGTCTTAAGAATGCTACTGCAGAGAGGAATAGGATAAGAAAGTTACTGAGAGCAGTTAGGATGAATTGGGAAGCTGGACACAGAAAGGAATGAGGCATGTCTGTAAACATACACTGTCAAAGTATTTAGCTGCCAGAGAACAGAAGAAAGCCAGGCATAATTGTCCATTTGGAATTTTTAGAAGATGGCTACTGCCTTCTTTCAATGTGTAAGTACATCTCAGAAATCACACTTAACATTGTAAAATCTGCCCTTCCAAATGTGGCCTTCAATGGACTTACAATGGAAAAGAAATTGAGGGTGATATCTCTGTAAAATAAAACAATCAAAATCATACAGAGAGATGCTTTTACCTTGGAAACTTTCTCCTCATTGTGTCTCATGCTCTCAGACCAAGCACCCTGTTTTTCAAAAGCTATCTGAATCCTAACTCTGCAGTTGTTTGCCTCCTACTCCTATGCAAGCCTGCATTGTGACAGTCACTCTGCTTCCCAAAGGACTGCTTTAAAAACCCCTCAGCTGCCTCTATGGGCATTTTGGGAAAGTGACTAATGCAGAAAAGATAGTTTACAAGGAGAGAAAACAGGTTAAAAAGTACTTTCTGTCATTTTTTATTTATATGCTGTGAAATTGATGAACACTTTGTCCAGATTAGCAGTGAAAGATTACAGAAATGTGTCGTTTTACTGTGTAAGTGCTGGATACTTATCCACATGAATCAATACTAATGACAAGTTTTTTCACTGTTGTTGACCAAGCAAATGCTAGGAAGGCAATTAAACACAAGAAATAAAAAAACTGGCATTAACATTGTAAGTGTCAGTGCCAACAGCACAGCGGCATTTTCAAGTGAAATACAGTCATAAATACCTTCATAGGATTACAGACTGCAGAATGGCACATATTACTTTAATTAGTCACACTCACCTGTTCAGATTTAAATGGTATATATAAAGATCTGTGAGCTGCAAAATGTGGATACTTGTACAAATTTTTTGGGCATATAAATTCACTTGCATTACCTCGTATTCCAAGTTAACTGAAAGAAAAAAACCTGACCTCACTTAAACTGGTAGGAATGTTGCCACTAATTTAAACAGTCCAGATTTATCCCTTCTCCTAGGCATAGAGTTTATAAAGGGAAAAAAAGTGAATTCTCAACTATTTTTTTAATGAGACACAGTTTCCCTTAAAAATGAAGTGTAGGAAAGCAATAGTGCTCACAGCAAGCCAAGGTAACTGTTGATACTGCCACTTGCTCTTGGCCCTTCAGTTAGGCCCTGCTTAATGGACAAAAGAACAGGATAAACAAGATCACAAAGACAGAAAAATGCAAAAACTCTACCTTCTTTATGTCAGGTGTCCAATGCCTTTCAGTTCTTTCAGGGAACAACCACTCATCTCATTGACTAAGGGAAAATCTCCCCATGCCCTGGGCCATTTTCTCCAAGAGCATTCCAAGGACATCACTCCTGCCCCTCCAAGTCCTGTGTCAGTTCATCCCCTGGCAGCCACTCCCTGCTCATCCTACCAGAACAGGGCCACCTGCTTCCCTGACAAGGCCCACAGGCTTTGGGACAGCTGTCAGGCCAACTTAGAAGAACATTTCTGCACAGGCTTCACCCACAAGAGCACCACAAAAAGCTTTTCATGAGAAGACATTACCTTTTCTGATAGAGCTTCCTCTAAGGTTGCTAGTGCTGTGTCTGTGTTACTGGAATCTGTCTGCAGCGACTTCACTCTGTCTTTTAGATTAGTTAGTTGTTTGTCTTTGTCCCTAAGTTGCTCCTGTAGATTTTCAATCTGAAAATAAAAACATTATAATGATCATCAACCTTGTCATAATGTTCCAAGAGGGACTTGGATGCTGAGTGCATACATATCACACATATGAAACACGGGCCCCAGTATACTGCCAGGTTTGTACCTGCTATATCATCACCAGTTTGAAACTTCAGTCCTTTCTATTTTGCTTTCTTTTGCTGAAGAAGTATAATTTTCTAATAAAATAAAGAAAAAAATCTCAATGCAGTCAGGCATTTTATTATTTAAGTATTTTCTGATATTAATCACTCTAGTTTAAGGTACTGCATTATCTCAGTAATTCAAAGTATGCCTGGAATTACCCCTTTAGATTATTCTAGCTCAATAAGAAGGACAAAGAAAGGGCGAGGCAAAGCAAGTTGAGTGAGCCTCAAAATGAGGAAGAAGAAAGATGCTAACCTGCCTATCTAAAAATCTCTTCTTCCATGATGCCCTGCTGTAAAGAAAACTCACCTGGGCAGAGATCAGGATGTTTATACTTAAAAAGGCCAAACCCACAAAAAAACAAGCAAAAAAAAAAAGCCAAGGCCACCATTTCCATTCACTTTCTTCATCTCCATGAAGATTAAAAGTATGTCACTCTATTTTGGATATTTTAACTGCTTTAATTAGATCTGGTTCTTCATCTAGAAAGTATTTGAACACATTGCTGAAGTACCAATAAGCACACTTGTTTGTTAAACACGTCATGATTCATAGTGGTTAAATCAGGAAGAGCTAAATCACAAAGGTTTTGCACAAAAAGTTGTCCACAGAGCGATGTGGACTTTGGAAGCAAACGTGAATAAAAGCACTCAGCTTCTGATTGTCATGGCAATCCCCTTCTGCAGCTGTAAGGCACTTGGACCTCTGGGCAGAATGCAGGGGGGATATGTATTATGTCATATGTGCAAAATGTCATTAATTGCCTGTCAGAAGCATCCACCTCTCTCCATCCTGCACTCTCAGTGCCACTCACTATTATGCACAAACTGGCACAAACCCAAGGTTTGTTACTTAAGACTTTGCACAAATAAATAGTAACAAGAAAATTAACTGGTCTGTTATTTTAGTATGCCACTTTATATAATATGAGAAAATATGCCAAAATCCATAAAGCATCATTTGTTCAAAACTGGTTTTAAATACGTTGTCAATGTTATACAAATTATTACTGTCAACAGATATTCAAATGCTTACTTTCATCAGTGATTTTTCACTTTGGATCACGTTCTCTTGCTACTGAAATGAATTCAGTTTTCCTGTTCATTTTATAATGTAATGTTTTTTGGGGTTTTTTTCACATAGCCAATATCTTTCCATTTAAAGCAACTCAGATTTTAACAGAAGCAGGAGCCTTTACAGTTACTGTTAAACTGTATTTAAAGATTTCTTTACAAACCTTAAGTTGAATTCAATGCATGTGCAGTTCTGCAGAAGTCAACAACTGTGTCAATAAAAATTTGATCTCCGTATGCAAGAATGCACCATCATCATCAAATACACTTTAATTTGGGGCACACCTTGGTAAAAGTTCTCCTCCTACTACATTATAAAAGTGCAGGAGAAAAAATCCTGAAGTTTTGACATCATATATATCTATAATTAACAAGTCATAAAATCTACAGTACAGCTGTGTGCACTGTATGAAGTGTGCTTTTAAAGAATTAAATTCTAAAAGAACTTAAATAAAAATTAAAATAGAATTTGAAAGTAAATTTGGAGGAGCACAATTCAATTAGAAATTCTTTATAGTATGGCAAATACAAGTCTTGTACCTTTTTTCTTTTTCCTTCTTTTTTTTTTTTTTTTTATATACATAGTTTGGTATATCAGATTACTGCTATGAGCCAAAGATTCCACTTGCTGTGTAAACTATAAAATACTAAGGAATATATAGAAAGGTCTTTTTGGGAAGACCTGACACAGAATAGCTTACTCTTGTGAATGACCTCTTGCAATATTTTTCTTCGTGTGTATATTTTATACAGATACAGAAACATGATACATGTGTTAATGAGTTAAGAACTTTTTATTTTATGGCATGTGTATTAGTCACATCTAAAATTACATTAACTGGCATTCAGAGGACTGCACACTATGTTTCTTTCTTTACTTCATCCAAGTATTAATGATTCCAACAACTACCTCATGACACCCTGTGGAATACTTAAGCAATTGCACGTTTCAGCTTCACCAAAACAAATTCTCAAGTAAAAGGGAAATAAAACAGGAGAGTGAATATTGATTACATGTTCTTTGAAACAAAGTTAAGATCTGGTCCTTTATTATCATCAGCTTGACCTACCAATTCTAGGCACCCTAAATTAAAGTACTTATTTCCTATGCCCAGTGCTTATCTGAATTCCACAGCATTTACACTATTTCCTTCCTCTTAAAACTAATTGAAAATATGAGCCAGCCCTTAACCAAGAAAACATGTTCTAAAATTATTCAGCATTTACAAAATTCTTTCCTCAGAGGTAAAAGAGAACAGGCAGCAAATTAAAAACATCCCCATTGAATCACAACTGCTTTAAAATAAGTCACTCAATACACACTCTATAGATAAAATAAGAGGAAAGGACCTAATTATTCTTCTATTTGTGCTATGTAAATCTGAAGGAAATACTTTGATGGGAACAGGACCACACTGGGGTATGTGAAAGCAGAATCAGTACCACAGAGTATTTGTTTGTTGGGATGGGCACAGGATCAGCAAAGACCTTCTGACACAGAGAAGACTTTACGACCAGTTAATCACAGAGTTCTCTCAAAAAGATTACAGGAGACAAAAGAGATTGAGCGGTCTCAAGTGCTAAAATCTTGGAACACAAGATATGATTTAGCTCTTCCTGAGTTTTTTAAACCCAGAAAGAACAACAAACCCCCTGGTAACCTCTGTCATTCTCCAACACACACATATATTTGGGTAGAAGCATATATGTAAGGATACAATTGTATCATTGAATAATGACTTTTGAGCATGCCTGAATTCAGTTTATGGCAGGGACTGTTAAGACATTCTCAATCCTCAAGCACTTATATATTTTTTTCTGATAGGAAGTTAGTTACTATTAAGTTTTGTCAACATCTATTTCTTACCTCTGTGAACTGCTATGTCCCTGTGCCAGGATGAAAAGAAACTTCTCTATTCTTTCTGTATTTCAGAAGGTGTGGCTATTCCCAGGGCTTAAGCCAGACTTTATTCCTTCTTTTAAAACAATACCCTTACAGATAAATGTCTTTCCTATGAGGCATCCTGTCAATAAACCTCAAGTGCTAATCTTGTCACCTTTTGGCGACGGTCTCAGGAATGCTTATTAAACACTCAAGGGATTAAATTAAATCTCACCTGCAGACAGGCTTTCAAATTCTCCAGTAACCCAAGTTCTCAAAAGAAAATTCCTTTCATTATCAAAATTAAGGTACTGTACTGTGGCACTTGCAAGAAAATTATATAATCAAAGAAAATGTTCCATGCTGTAACAATTTGCCTTCAGAGATATACATTAAAGTATAAGCGTTTAAGAGCCTGTAAGAGAGAAATTACCTAAGACCTCTTGGGCCTAGCTAATGAAACCATAAAGCCATATATTTCAACTTAGCTGCAAGTATTTCCCTCTCTGTTCTGTATTTGAGTTTTAAATAACTCAGACAATAAGTATTTTGAAACAATGGGGTATTTTACCCCTAAAGTTGATTTTGCTCTATTCGAAATTTCTATAAGCAGAAGTCTTTGAGATTTTTTTCATAATGAAGCACAGACCATGTCAATTCCAGTGAAGTAGATCAACAATATAATATTAGTTTGACTTAAATTTGAAATTGAAACCCAGGGGAGAAAACAGAACTTTTGCATGTATCATTTGCATTACTTACCAAAAAAAAAAAAAACCACTTTGTATTTTAAGAAAACAAATCCTACTAAACAATTTCCCAAGTACTGTTACAGTCTACTTCAAACGAGTAATGGCATTACAAAAAAAAAAAGAGATTTAATCAACAGCATTCATCCAACATGAGCATTATCTATGACTACTTTAAAACTTAGTATTTGTTTTCAGACTTTAGCTTCTGCCTTATAGACAGATACCAAAAGACAAAAGTAATGTAACTATTAATCAAAACAGAACAAACCAGGCGTAGTTCAAACATAAAAACTCTAAATGTCTA
This sequence comes from Corvus hawaiiensis, assembly GCF_020740725.1. Lineage (NCBI taxonomy): Eukaryota > Metazoa > Chordata > Aves > Passeriformes > Corvidae > Corvus > Corvus hawaiiensis. The sequence continues at coordinate 15,878,786 of NC_063223.1, read as the reverse complement.
CTTACACATAAGTTATTTTTATTAGTAAGACTCATGGTAAATGTTCTGGCTCATATGGTCCTTTTCAGAAACGTCTCAGGATGTCCCAAAACATGAAACCAGCTTTGGTAGTGACTCAGTAAAATAGATGTCCACAGACATCCCAACATCTCCTTTTGGTATGTGTGGATGTGTGAATGCTTAATTTGCAATGAAACACCCAGAAAAAAATGAAATCACTTTACCCTACCATGACCGTAAAAATATTACTACCTGAATAGTAACAGTAGACTTTATACAGAGGTGCAGTTTTTGGAAAGCACTATAGATTTTTAGCAAGAATTTTTTTACCAAATGGTGTACAGTTACTAAACATCAGATCAGATAAAATATTTTAAAATTAACAGGCTTTACAGCAGCTATTTGAGGTTTCAGTCTATGGAGTGAGAGGGGAAATTTTCCTTTGAGTCATGATATGACCTAAATGCAGTTCTTAGTTTAAGCAGAATTTCCAGTAACAAAATGAGCCCATTGAAGGACAATTTCTGCTTCAACAGTTTGACATCGCAGAATGCCTTTTGTCTTGAAAGAGACTGCCCCAAAAGTGCTTCCTCATCCAGTGCCAGTAACTTTCAATTTGTTTTTCTTCTTTTTAAGTAGGCAGACAGACAAGCATTAATTAGGAATATTTTTTGAAAGTAAAAAATCACATACTTTTAGATTCCAAAAATTAAAATAAATGTTATGTTGAAAAATTATCCTATAAGATAAAACTCTTTAAAATATTCTAAAATAGGGGGTTGCTGCTTGCAGCTGAATATGTTCATTGAAGTGCAAGATTTGTACTAATCTTCTGCTTTACTAACGTAACTGGAAAAAAGCTTGTTAATCTTATAATGACGTGATAAAATACTCTTGGATTCCATAAGCAGATCTGATATCCACTAAAGTGCTTGATTATGTCTCAAAAGAATAAAGCTTCTTCCTGATAGCTGCCTATTACACAGTATGTTCTCAATTTAAAATATTTCCAAAGTGCCTTCCCGTTACCACCTTGCAAATTTGTATTTTCCAAATTGAAGTAATACAGCAGCATTTTACTTACTTCAGATTACAACATACCTCAAGGTTCAACAGTACTTTTTAGCTCTATATTCTTAGATTTAGAAAGCCCCACAAGGCTTTCTTAAACACCAGAGGTTTTAGATGGCCCAAAGCATATGTCCAGGTCAATCCTACTGAAGTATTAAATCAGAGACAGTAAAGGTATTTTTAAAGCTGTCCATAAATATTACATAGCCCTTTGAGTTATGTAAAAGAACATTTTCAACGATGGATATGGTGTGTGCCCAAGGAGAAAGCAATCTCCAATTCAACAGGTCTGCAAGGTTTCCACAAAAAAAAAGATTGATCTGTCCGGAGACATTTTACCTCAAACTGCCTTCAGGAGGACAGTTCAAAGTGCCACAGTGCAGCTGCAAAGTGATTGTCACAAAGGAGCTAATGGAGCAAGTGCTGCTTCAGACATCAGCCCTCACATCAGCCAGATGACAAGAGACTAGAGCAGTGGCATGAGCTGGTAGTCACCCCACTGCCACCTTCCCAGCCTAATCCAAGCAGGAAGAAAATAATCCTTCTGAAGCCTGCTCTACTTGACAAGCTTAAAAAATAGAAATATACATAAGACCAGAATAGGAAATCAGAACAAAAAAAAGGTAACCAGAGCATTTTTCCTGATGTACACTTACACTGTTTCCCACCAAAGTTACAGCAATTCAAAACAACGCTTTTTCCACTTCTTTAAACTCTTATTTTTGCCCTTAGGATCACATAGCTGATCAGATTAATACTTGGGTTTGAAAACTTAATTTTATGGCTGATCATTATTTTTATATCTATATTCTATATGCATAAATTATTATATTCTATACATTTATTTAAATTATTATCCACATGGCGGTGTCCATTTTATCCAATGCAGAAGCATCATCTTCCTTTTTCCTTTGTTTGAAGTTGCTGATTTTTACATGCAAATTGACTCTAAAGTAGCAGCAAGTGCTTTGGGCCAGGAGGATGTTCGTTTACACAGTGTTTAAGCAAAATAAGGCTTCAAATTCTAATTGGTGTCTAATTGAACACAAAAGCTGTAGTAGCAACCAATTATAAAGAAAATATGAGACAAACAAAAGCAAGTTTACAGAGATGCTGATATCTGGAGATGGGAATTTTCACAGAATGAAGAAAATAGAATAGACAAAAAGAAGGGAAAGGTATAAAACCTATGATGAAGTAATTAGCACTGACAGCAGAATCACAGCTGTGGGGTTCTGCCACCTGCACAGCACTAAGAGTTGCCTTTATATTGTATCTTACTAAAAATGTCACATTCTCTTACAACAAATCTCTGTCCTAAGAAGTAAGTAATTTAGGAATACAGGAATATTTTAAGATCTAGAAGACATTCTTGCTATAAACAGTTTAGTCCCATATGTTCACTCTGACTATTCATCCATTTGATAGTCTACTCAACACATCCACCACAGTATAGTCATAAAGCTGCAAACACAAAAAAATGGTATTAATGAAGACATGAAATTTACATTGATATCAAGCTTCTGAACAGATGTTCCACAGTAATTAAACTTTCCTAGAGTAGGCTAAGGAAAGCAATTAAGTCTGTGGTAGAATCCAAAGATCTACTCACATAACGTGCAAGTATTTTCCACGTCATTGTTTGTTCCGTATGATTCAGTTTGTTAAATGCATCAGCTGAGGATTAGAGAAATCTCAGGGAAAACAGCACAATACAGAAGCATAAAGTATTATTACAGTAGGTTAAAAAATCCAGTTGGATTTGAAGTTTACCTAAATAGAAAATACATATACCCTATAATTTTGGAGAGAGGAAAAATATATATATAAAGAAGGAAAAGAACCTATGAACTGTTGATCACCAGGGTAAAAAGTATGTCATTTACTGAGACATGCAGTAATATTCTCTGGACAGCACCTGTTATACGTGACTTGGCAAAAATTGTCTTTATTCCAAGTTCAGAAACATCAACATACTGTCTCATACACATAGAAACTGAGAGCATCCTATTGCATCAATAAATAGAAGCAAATGCAAGTAAAATTGGAGATCAATAGTGTTAAGTATTTTTTCTTCTTCTTCTTCTTCCAAAACAAGCGTGTATGTTTTATTGTGCAGTCACTGAAGGAAATAGTTCATCCATTTTTTACTTACTGTGAGATTCTAGATCCTTCCATAATACGGGATTCAAAGGTACAGGTACAGGAAGGATTCAGAGGACTCAACAAGCATTAAGAAAGAAGAGGTGTGCACTGAGCTTTCATACAGAGAGTAGAAGAGAACTCCCCCAGGGCTGCTTAGGGAAGAGCTCTGCCCTCAAGTCAGCTGATACTTTTACAGGGCTATAAAAGCAGGTCAGTGGGCAAACGAGCCAAGAGAGGAGAAGGCTGTCACACAGAAAGGAGCTCCTGGACTGAAAGCTTGGCTTCTGTTGCCAGACTCCAGCTGAGAAAGAGCTGGAACTTAATGCTAAAATTAACCTTCACCAGGAAGCTAGCCAAAAGAAGCCTGGGCTGATAATATCCACTTGTGTATCTGGAAATACTCAGTCTCTGTCTCCTTCTCCTGAGGGGCCAATAAATTCACTGAACAAAACAGCTTGACTCTTGGACTCTTCTAAGCAGACTCACAATCTTGTGAGACATCCATTGAAAAGCTTTTGCTCTCATTATATGTATTTACTGTGATGTAATTCAGAATGCAATAGGTATTTTCCGGATAGTAAATACAGAAACACAAAATAGACTAACACATAATTCCATTTATGACAAGAGGAGGCAGACATTCATTCTTAACAAGCTAATGCTTCTTATAATGTCTGTCTGTATATAGGAGGGTCAGATTTTCAAGCTGGGTTGGTTGGGTACCTACATCTCACAATATTTTACGAGTTACAGGCTGATTGCCGAACTGTTTTTGAAGTCTAGCCCAATTTGCTCATTGAGAGCACCTGAACTACTTGTCAAAGTTAACCATGAAAAATCATACCTTTCTGCTCAATCCCACATTTCTGGTGCTTGAAAACATATGGTGATATTTTACTCCTGGCCAGTTTTGTACCATTTGGTGTATATGCCTATAAAATAGCCTATGTTGGCTTACACAAGAACTTTTAAAGAAGACTTTGCATGAAAATATGTTACATTGTGTCATATGCCAGTGAGAGAAGTACATATACTTTAATATACTGTAATGTAAATTCACATGGAGGAAAAAAAAAAGCTGCTTTGGCATTCTTACAATTTTAATACAGATCACTGAAGTTGAATGTGATTTTTAGTGTGTATCTTGTCATTCCTACTATGTCTGTATCAATTGGGAAGACTTGGGGGCCTCTGCCCAGACTGAAAAGTTACAGTACATCTCATAAAAAAATTAACAGATGGTGAGAAGAGAGAGGCAGCTGACAAGCTGTACAGACAAGTGTTGGGCAACAGAGAACACTGAAAAGGGAAGCTACAAAAGAAATAGAGTAAGAACAGGCACCTCCAGAGGCTACAGAAAGGGAGTAGGAGCCAGTTAGACAGTAGCTTGGGAAGTTTTCCAGAGCAATGAACACAGAGATATCAAAAGGCTGGACAAGGACAGGGAGTAACAAGAGGTGTATGTTGTCTGCAGTGCTTTAAAATACAGAAATATTTAAAGGGAAATATATGTATAGAAAAGGAAAAACAACATAAGATGTAAAATAGATGACCAGTCTTGTTCTGATTTAGTTTGGATATCCAAAGCATTACAAGAAAAACACTAAAAAGCATATTACCTTACTTTTAATTAAAATTATTTCACTTTATAATGTGTTATTAAAATCAATGTAGTTATTAAAGAGCAATATAGTCATTTTACATCCCCAGGAAAATGATTAAGATAGGAAAACAGAGATAGATCCAGAAAAAAAAGATTTCGATTACAGAAGAGAGCCATGAAGTCAGGTTCTGAAAAACAGGCAGAAACCTTACAAACTGCTTCATTTCAAAGTGAAAAGGTCGAGCAGGTTGTGATGTGGAGAGGCTGGAAGCCTGACTTAATCCTTAGAGAAAAAGCAATGTTTTCATTCACTGTAAGAATCTCCTTCAAATCCTGCTTGTGGGCAGTGGAACATACTGTAATACTCTAAGATCCTTTCCAGGACTGCCTATGTTACCCAGCAATGAAAAACCTATGGTAATTGAATTTCCTTTCCCATTTGAAGGCTATCCAATCACTTAATAGATGACCTTGTCAATCTGATTTCATGCTACTCATTTTCTAAGATTTACACTGTCCAAAATAATCTATCCTCATTTGTGATATTTATACCTTCAGAATGTTAAAATAAAAAACTAAGCTCTATTGACTTTAGACAGATACCCAAACCCAACAGGTTTCTAACCATTCTTCTTGTGTGACACTTTCACATTTCCATCACTCTTCTGACCACAAGCTGTCTGAAATCACACATGGTTTTTCAGGTGGGATGACACAAAAGTCATTTAGAGAACAGTTATCTTTTGCTCCACTACCCATTATTTCTGGTGACAGAATATTGGCAATTTTCATTACCATATCCCATTTGAAATACTTTTCTGAACTGTATTAATCACTACCTTCAGCCTCCTGGCATTAACACTGCAAATTTTGTTTTGGGCTGGTCATCATCTCCTTTTCCCCATCTGCATTCAAAGGTGGCTTGTTTATTTTTTCCCTAATTGAAACACTGAAGAATATTTTCAAAATGAAAATGCTGAAGAAAGTTATATAAATATATATATAAGATAAAAGTCTGCCTTCTGACTCCAAATAAGTCCCTCTCATCTTAACTGCAGTTGCTTTTATTCTTTTTGATAGCTTTTCAATCAACTTAAATAACTTTTTTTATTACCTGAAGTATTTTTTTCACTTTTATTCTTGCTCTCTTGGATTAATGTTTTTTCATATTCAATTCAGAATTATGATTTATAATAAAGTACTTCAAATCTAGAAAGTCACGGCTCCACTGAAATACCATATACTTCATGTAAGCAATCCAGTTAAGGAATTGACACCAAATTTAAACTCTATCATAATTTGTAGTATCCCAGTTTTTCTTGCCTATTTTTCATACTTTAGTTTATGTACATGTGCACTGTAATACTTTCAAAATACCTGGTTTATTTTTACTAACACCACTGTATAATTCTATTGATGGCTTAAGGTTACTCTTTAAATCACCACCTTGAGTGAAAGAAAAGAATACCTTTATTTCCTTTCCTGGAAAGTTTAAAGAGATATTTAACATGCTTTGTAAGGTTTAAATTTGAAACCCAATACATTTCCCATTTAAACAACTCCTGTAGTTTTGATTCCAATGCAAAGCTATAAAAGACACAAGAGTCTAGACAAAAGCAAAATAAATGCACATTTAAACATCATCACACCGTTCCACAGGACAGTGTAACTCAGACCATACACAATTCAGAAGATAGCAAATGCCTAATTACAGCATACAACTAATTTTGTCAGAAGACCTGGCCATAAATTACATTATATCTGTAATTTTAGATCTCCTTATATGAACAGTTTCACAACATCACTTTAACACAGAATTGTGTGACAATATTAAATATTTTGTATAAAGGTTTCAAAAGTACAGATAAATGACTTGAAAGATAACGTTAGTTTTATCTGATTGTTTCAGAACACAGAGAAATCCCAGTATACTTTCATTAATTGAGAAACTTTCAGATAAATGTGCTGCTCCTACTTCAAAATGATAAATTAATTGCATAGAACTTGTTAATCACAGACATTTCACACCTGAAGGGAAAAAAATTGCAAGTACAGTGCTTTAAAACTGCTCAATCATATTTAGTCCTTAATTACATATCTCTTTCCACAGTCTTACAAATTTTTTTGAGATTTTCAGTATTCTATTATTTCCCAGTTTTCTTGTAAAATATTCTACTTAATAATATAATACTTCATCAAAATCAACAGAGGAAAAATATTAAACTTTGCATTACTTTACTCTCAAATTAAGGCATAAAGGGGCAGAAAGGTTGAAAAGGGAGGAGTAATGCCCTAAAAATTGAAATTTGTTTTAAATGAAAAAAAATTTTTTAAATCTGTACTAGCAAAAAAAATTTACATTGAAAGTAAAAATAACAGCGCTGTCCCCTCAGTACTAGAAATAATGGATATAGGAATTCAATACAGCTAGGTCGATTTCTACTATGAGAGCACCCTGGCCTTAGAAAGCACATTAAAAAGTTTGTAATGGAGAATCCAGTTTCATATGGTATTATTTTATATGAGTTTCCTGAAGTACCAGTGGTAAAAAGTAGGAAAAAAACCCCATAGCAGCAAAGCTGAAATGGTTAGGCAGTAATTAATCAGAAATAATAATATTCTTTCTATTGGAAAGTTTCCTTTTAGCTCCCTGGTTACAGAAACCATCTATATTCATATATAAGGGACAGTGGAATACATTTACATGAAAGAAAAGCTTTGCAGGATAACAGATCGCTGCCCCCTTTCTTGAGAGATGTTTTTTCTAAATCATTCTAAATTAACATATGGTAAATGTATGTAGGTTTAGACCCATTAAGAGTTGAAGTGTTCAAAATGTTCATCAGAGAACTGAGATTCTTGTTACTGTGAGATGTAATTTAATATTTTCACTATGGCTGCACCAAAGACAATGCACATATTGAGTTTCACCATTAGTTACTGCAGGCCAGACACAGTCTTTCTACATATAAACTATCAAAGCACCACTAAACTTAAACTGAAATGTTAAACGCAGCAACTTGGATGTCTTTAATCAACATCTGCTGAACAGTTTAGTTTCTCTATAGCAGCAAAGGTAGGACAGCAATGCTTTTATGGAAATGTCTGAATAGGAAGTAATCTGTAATCTGATATGGTTTTGTGTTTAAGATAGTTTGCTTTTGGTATGAAAAATGTCCTCTTCTAAAAAAAAAAAAATCAATTAATTTTCTTTATCTCGTATCTCCTCAAAACCAGCAGGTTTTTACATGAAATTCAGCCTCACTCTAATAACATCAACTACACAAAAATAAAGGAAAATTTTTATGAAGTACATCTATGACACAGAAATACTTTTCTCCCCGAATCAGTTTTTCATTAGGTCATTGATACCTAGAATTTATTAATCAATTTAGCCATCCTTATCCATTTCTCTTCCTTCAGTTTTTTTTATTTATTATAAAGGCTTTGATGAAAGGATCTATCAAGAACACTCACTGTCCCTTTGGCAATTACAGGAAAATCCTAAAGATGAAGATGCATTTGGAGGTAACCTGCTGCTACAATGTCAGTGACACCGACATACTCATACTATACCAAAATGTCATATATTTTCTCTGATTTATGTTTCTTTGCTGGACAATGAGAAGTTTCAGCAACTGTCAGATGCAGTTCTCTCCCACTGAGCTTCATGTTCACTCCCTGAACCACATGCCTCTCTGCATGGTGGGGTTTGACAGACACTGGATAAAATCCTCACAAGAGTGGTGACTTAGGAGCTTGAAGTTAAGAACACTTGGAAGTCCTTTAGAGCTGATGGCTATATCAATGTATTACACAGATTGACTACTTTATCTCTCTACTTCTGCAAGCATTAGAATTATTACAAATTAATTTTATCAGGCTTTCTCCTCAAGAACCTGCACCTAATTTTAACTGTAAAATTCTCCTAAAAAACTTGAGCAACAATAAAGCTACAGTGGTCTGACAACACCTCCATTTTCAGTGTCTGCCATTCAGATGATAGACAGTTTGGAGGTTTTCAATGATTGAATGATGGCAAGTCCAATGCTACAGAACTGTCAGAGACAGAGCTACCTGTCCATGGGTGTATCTTCTTCCTCCTGCACAAAGCTGGAATGATTTATAAGGACTCATAGAAGGTGTTGCAATCCAAAAATTTCAAGACAGAGGATGAATTATATTTCATAAATTGACAGTACACAGAAACCAACAATAGTTGACACGTGGAAACAGTGAGAACTGATGAACACAAAATGCCATGAAAGAAGTTTTTGTAATTCTAATTATTATAAATCTAACACACCAAGACAAGCTCCCATGGACAGTTTACAGGGATGACCTCTTCTGCAACTAAATTAGCAAACTCCTGTTTTCTATTACTATATTCTATTTCTATACTTTGAAGTTCTTCCCATTTGTTCAGCTGTTTGCTATCACATCCACCTCCCAACATTCAAAGAATCTCAAAAGTCATGGATTTTTATTAAATAAACATTCAAATCAAACTATTTATGGTTCCTATGACAGCCACGACAAAATCTCAGACTAAACCCTGAATAAAGATTTTAGTATAGGACACAGCAGATATTTCACTCAAATTTAAGTTATGCTTTAACACCCTCCCAGTCCTGTCTGTCAACAAGCTTTAAGATGAAGACTTGATAGATTCCTGTGGACATTTAGCAGCTTCTCCCTCAAGATCAGCAGAAGGCTCCACAGAGAGCAGCGTGCAGAGGCTCCCATGGTGTACAGTCACTTTGGCATGGGGTTAAGCACAGAACAATAAAGGACTCTGTGCCCTTCTGGGGACATTAATGCATATTTCTTCTGCCAAATTAAGGCATCTCTTAGACAATAAATATAGTGGGCCTGATTTTTCTCCCTGATAAGTAAGGGGGTTTGCTAGCACAATTACCTTTAGCAAATTTACTGCAGATTTATTCTTAAGTGAATGGTAAATAAGCCCAATATTTCCTTCATATAAAAAGATTACACAGTGTAATGCCATTTTTCTTTTTACTTTCCAAGAATTGCTTTACTCCCTTCTCTTTGTTTCACTTTGATCTTAGCACTGTGCCTGGATGGGCGTTAAAAATTAAAGTCAGGTGTGTTAGAAGGAAGTGAATTAGATTCAGATTCCATTCTAAAGTTGGACCTATTCTACTCATATTCAAACATACCACTGCTGATTCTCCCACCAAGAAATACACACTACTTGGCAACATGAAAATTATCAAAGCAATCTGACCAAATTGGCACCACTAGTTCTGGCCACATCTGGTAACAATAATATGAAGGGAGAAGTATGAAGATAACAATTCTCATTTATTGTTATCATTAAACTTATCTGCATGCATACTCCTGAGTCTTTGAACTTCATGATTTCATAAAGCCAATAAGAGCTCCACTCAAAGGTGAAGGGTGATGCTTTTCCAAATGTGATTAAATATCCAATTTATTAAGGTATTAGAGTCTCTAGTCACAGAGTGCTCAATCAGAGGACAGCAGTGGAATACCACCAGGAAAGCACAACTGCCAACATCAAGGAGCTCTAGCAATGTATAAATTAAGGTGGCTGATTCTATGCCAACAGAGGGGTAGAGTTTTAATATACTAAAATAATGCTAAAACCTAATGCATAAACCTACTTTTTATATTTAGTAGGAACTGTTTCTTTTTTATTTCCACTATAACAAATTTGGATATACATTAGGTAAAGCTGAAGATCAAGTGTAACTGCCTATCCTAACAAGCAGATGAACAAGGGCAGTGGGATCTCTTTATTTCAGGATTAGGCAAGGATGGTTTATCAGATTAATAAGTTATTCAGTCACTATATTGTTGAATATTTCACACATCAGACTATAAAAAAAGTAATCTCTCAGATGAAATCATACATAAAATGTATCATTTCTGAATCATTTATGACTTAAAATTGTCTTCTCATGGTATTTACTGCATACAATTAACAAGCTGATTCACTTATTTTCCTAAGGAACATTTCAAAAAATTATGATTTGAGATCTGCCTATCCCTGTGAATCCCCCTCATCAGTGTCTGGGTCAGTCACTGAAGGTGAGAAGCCACCCAACCTCCTTCCTCCCTGCCACAAATCAGTCACCTGGAACATGGACCTTGAAAGAGCTTCCAAGGAAAAGATTATCATGTAATAAGACCTACAAGCCTTTTGGGCTTGAGCAATACTTTACTCCGTGCACTGCTTCTTGGGGGATCTGATTTCACATTATTTCAATGAGCTGTCAAGGATTCAGTGCTAAAATGGTGGCACGTACAAAACCAGCTGAATCTGTCATGTTGAGACAGTGGGGAAATAGCCAGGCTGCCACTCAAAGATGCAGTTCCAAGAGCAGGGAATCACATGAATACACCCTCAGACAGCAGCTAAAAATTCTAAGTGAGTCATGACAGCAGGATACCTCTCTATGTAAAATTATTCTCAATTACACTTACAAAACTCTCCCTTATTTTCAATTCCAATCAGCAGATGTCTGTTACATTTTTTGGAAAGAAATTTCATTTCTTCCCAAAAATATGTATTTCTCCTAAACAATTCTGATTTTCCCTGATTCTTTTTCAGAGACATAGGTAGCCTTTAATCTCCTTAAATAATTCCTGCATGGTCTACTGCTCCTCCAAAATATGACAACTTCTGCTTTATTTTTGCCCAGTCACACTACACATAACTGAGTTCTTTCACACTTCAAAAGAAACTTCGCCCAGCTCTATTAAAAAGAAAATACTACTCTTCACACAGCTTAAAATTCCCAGCATGTGAGTTGGCTGTTTCCTCAGCATGAATAAAACTTACTATCTTATTTAAAGATAACTTTGTTAATTAATATTGACATTTCAGAGCTGAAGGGCAGCTTCCTTCCTCCCCAGCAGCACTGGTGTCACACCAGCAGTGTGAAACCCTTATGTAAGTGCCTCATTAAGCTCAGTCCCACTTTGCAGGTGACATGCTGTGTCCAGGAGCACTTGAGTATGCTGTGAACAACCTGAGTGTTCAACGACCCCATTCTCTTCATCGTGTGAGGAACCCTCTCAAAACCAGCTAGCATAACTTGATCTACAACAACTTACTATTGTAGTGTAGACAATTGCAGTCAATAGTTCTTCTTACTTGAGAGTCCATGATTTACAATACACCTGATATTCAAAAATTACCATGTTTACAGAACTGGCATCTGATAAAAGTTTTTAAATTTTTTAATCTCATGAAAATGTATTTGAAGAATTTGGTGGTTTTCTCCTACAAAGATAAGTGCTTATTTTCAAATAGGCCAGTAAGCAGAAGTGTGTAATCCAACTGTTTTCCTTTTGAAGGGTAGGCTTGAAAAAGAACAGCAGTAGCAAGCAGGTCATCAAGAACAGAGGAGGGGAGAACAACAAAATCTGGACTTCTAGCCTCAGTGGGTACAAAATTCATTGGAAAGGACAATTAATTCAAGCACAGGCTGGAAAAGTTTATAAAGATCCTGAATTTCAATGTGCAAGGATTTACCTAGACTCATAACTATGGCCTCAGGCTGGATGAACATTCAGGTTGGCATCACTAAGTGAATGTGTATTAGGTCACATATTTCTAGTGATTTTTATAAACTGTAAAAACTTAGTAGTGTAATATGTTAGAAAGAATGGGAAATTAAGCTAAAGAAAAGTGAAAATGATCCCTGGCTCTGATCTGAAGAGGCTGTTCTCTGTGTCTCTGTGTACAGGTTGAGAGCATCCCAACAGCTGTTCTGGTTAGGCTTAAAGGGGATTTGTGTTCAGTCCCAAAGTTGCATTTGATTGTGCAGAATCCTTGAGGACACATTTTTCTGATAATGTATTGGGATCAGTAAAACCACCACCCTGGATGAACAATTGACTGTATTTATTTCCATTTCACTTTCAGACTGCTCTGAAAAGCATACCATGATTTGGCAAAGCTACAAGCCTAAGTAGCCAACAAAGTACAGTTTTCTAGTACTCAGTACACTGAACACTGTACTCTTAAATTGGACATATACTATTACAAGATTCAATTCTTAAATAATACAAGAGTTTATAGTTACCATAGCAGCTTTGTAAGATCAAAACATTCATGCTATGCCAGGAAGACTCCCTAATTTTTTTTTTTTTTTAACACCTGAAATCTACAGTCAGAACATTGACCTGTTTTGCAGAACAGCTGGTTCAGAATTTTTCATCTGATGCCAGAAATACAACAGATCTCTGATTTGTGATTGCAAAACCCCAGCTCACATAACAGCCTATTTACAGTGTTCTGATAGAATTTGATGAAGGTAATAAAAAATGTCCTTTGTCATGCCCTGACCCCTTTCCAGGTATACGAAAACGTGCTCCCAGCTGATTAAACCATGAAAAAAAAGAACCCAAAGGCATCTTCTATCAATGTGCTTGCACATTCCACTCATTGCCTGCATCAAGCAGTAATACTGATGCAAATTTCTCAGCTCAAGAGTAGACTCCTTTGTTTACACCAATCACTCCTAACCTAACCACATGTACATTTCCTCTTTTTTAGAAGACAGCCAACAGCAATGCCTCCAATTAACTGTGCAACACAATTTAACACAAACTGGACAATATCACCAAAAGCGCATAGTCCAGCCACTCCAAGTACAGATTCCAATTATTACATGAGAACTAAGGCTTTATGACATTTCCTACAAATGCTAATTAGCTGGTAGGTTAAGGCCCTTAGTCATGTAGCACTTCATCAATCACAAAGCTTAAACTATTAAAGATGGAAACTGTAACATTTTACATGAATAGTTATGTAGCAAGTCAAGGTAGAATATTATATTAGCCCCCTTTAGCTGGTATTCTTTTATGATAGTCCTCACAAAAGAATTTCCGCAAGTTCTTGTCCTAATATGATCCAGGTCTACATCCTGTACACTGTTCTTGTCTCAACAGCTACTGTTTTCAACACTGAAACTCCTACTTCAGAGTATATAACTGGAATTTTTAAGTATCTGTAGATTTCTAGAGGACAAAAGACTCCACTTCTACCTACTGTACAAAAGGCGAAATTTGGGAGCAAAAAGGGACATCATCCAGTTCAACACTTTTGCCCTCCAGCCTACAACTCGGCCATATGCATAGAACTGGGACATTCTGGTAAGAAATACATAAAGATTTCTGAGGTCTGCCCCTCTGCATGCTAAACTGACAGATATGAGGTGTAAGACTAGCTTTGCCAGGTTAAACAAGGCTATTAAAACAGCATACCCAACTTTACTGGCACTAAAATGGAACAGTGGTGCCAAAGGTTCTAAAAGAAAGAAATATTAAGTAATATTGCACCTCTGACATTGACATAAGTTTATTATTACTCCATGCCAATCTACCTTGATCCAAATCCTCTAAACACATGCTGCTCCAGTGCTGGGCCTCCCTTAAGCCTGCAAATTATACTGAATAGTGCAGCAGTTTTTCAATTTGGTCAAAAATTACACCCAAATCTCTGCATGGAAGGACAATGCACCATCAGATCCTTATCTAGCCCATAAATTTTCCTGTGACTGCTTACCCTGTGTTTGTTCCTGTGGCATCCCATGGGCCTCACCACAGCTGTTTTGGGTTTTTCTTCCACACCTTTGGTAGGGAGCCCTCAACAGAACCTCTCCTGCCCTCCCCAGTGTGACAGCTATCCAGAAAAGAGAAGGAACTGCTACGGTTTCCAAAGGGAGTTTTGCAGGGTTTGGTTTTGTCTCCTTTTTATTTTTTTTTTCCCCACATAGCAGATAATGTATATAAGAGAAGGAATACAGATTAGAAATTGCATATTTCCAAAATACATATTCCTTCCTACTCACTTTCAGGTTATTACTGACAGAAATAATTTTAGGCACTATACACAAATTCTTCCTTCTTCAGTTACTTGAATACAACCATTAAAACAAATATTATTTTAGGCTGAGTGAAGTACTTCAGGCTGAGTGGAGAGAGATGTAGCCATCTATCTTGCATCAACAACTGAAGGCAGGAATACAACTGGTTATTCACAAGTCTCATATCAAAAGTAAACAAAAATACAAGGGTATAAAATTTGGTCCTGAATAGAATGAAGAAAATGGAGGCAAGCATTATAATATTACACTCAGAAGAATCTGATGTCCAGATAGAACTTGCAAAGAAGAACTAGAAGCACTTCCTTCATTTTCAGAAGGGTGTTCAGGAGAGTAAGCCAGAACCAGAGCAGTCCTGGACTAGGGAGGGTATGTAAACACGGGACAATCCACTGTGAGGCCCAGTCATTGTTCCACCTCCTGAGTGTCACAGGAAATGGTCCATCCTGCTTTCCACTCCCTTAATTCTCCACATCTATGTGCACAATGAGAACAAGTTTCTAAATCCTCAACACAGACATGTCTGGCTGCCATCCCAAAGTGAAACCAATACTGGAACAAGTGGCCAAAAGGTCAGATGATGAGCAAAAACTGGAGGAAAGCAAAAGTCATGTGCAATCCAGAAAGTAAAAGATAAAATGATAATTAGATTAAAATAAAGGATTAAAATACTGTAATTAGGATAGATTAAATACTTTTCTATCAGAATATATTCTTAGCTATGCTTGCAATTGGACAGGCATGTTGCCAAACTGGAAAGAAAACAGGTACATTGGACAATTTTTTTCTCAAAGCACAGCATCCACTACTACATTCTCTGAAAACCACTGAAAAAGGACTGTTCAAAAATACTGCTATAACAATACTACAGCACTAGGAATTAGTACTACACATAGTCCACCATACCTCTGCAATAACACACAGCCAAGTGAACAATCTGTGTTTGCTCCAAAAGAAGCTGTGCTCCCTTTGCCCTTGGCAGAACACATGGACTGTACAAGGTATGAATGCCCTGGGACACTGCTTCATCTGGTGAGGGTAAAGTTACCTAGAAGTGAAAGGCACCAATGCCAGGAAAGCTTCTTGGAAAAAAAAAAGAACATCTTCCTTTCTGCATGCAAGTATTGTGACCCAGAGATGAGATTTCATCTGCTGCCAAGGACACTGGAATGCTCAAGGACACTAAACATGAGAAGTCATGATCTAGTAAGAAGTCATGATCTAATAGTGCCAAAATGAAGGTGAACACTTGGGTAACCAGACAAGGAGATAGTTATTTTTTTTCCAGATGAATGTAAAAGCCTGGGTTTGCATTGGTGACATACAGGATTTTCAACTTCAGAATTTATACCAGGCACATGAAAAGTAAACACTGAAAGCATCATTTATAGCATCAGACTCCAGATTTACTTAAATAAGGGGTGAGCAGAGCAGGACAATATTTCAATCAAATTTCTCTTTAGTCAAATGATCTGTGACTGAATATTGGAAGAGAACATAAGTAAAATAAAGATCCAAATCTGAAAATGTGACCTAAGGGTAACTTTAAAAATGTATTTTCCAAATCCAACATTCTTCTCCTATAAGCAAAATAATGGTATAATGACAATCTGGCATTAGTAATTTTGGGCATGCTAATATCTACACATTAAAAGAATGTGGTTATTAAAAATGCTTCAGAGAAGCAAATCTACACATAACTTATGTGCTGCAAACATAATATATTTTTGCTTTTTTTCTAAGTATGCATCAAAATTCATTCTTCCCTAAGTAAACCCAGTATTTAGCCCATAGCAGAAAAACTGAACTTCACAAGTCCCCCAGTGAAGGGAAATAACCTCCAAAAACGAAAATGCTACTGGAAGTGCTATTTCCAGTTCTAAAAAAAACCAGTTCAATACTAACTCTGATTTTCCACCCAGCTGTTAGCAGGATTTATCTCTTTGTATGCTAGAGCTCATGAGGCTATGACATATTTTACTCTATGATCTAGTGAAGAGAGAGAGTGCAGTTTGAGAATGATTATGTCCACTAAGAAGTAGGTGCAAAAGAGGCAAGACCACCTGCACACCCTAATAAAATGGCCATGATTTATTAAAAACAGGAAAAGTGTTAAGCTGTATATTTCTGAGGACAAAGCCATGACAGTGCTGGTATCTCTGTGATAGTTACTCATCACAGAGCTTTCAACACTGAAGACATATTCCTCTTACTGACCCATTTCCTCAAGATCTAAGTACAAGAGAAATTGTAAACTGTTGGTTCGTTCAGGGGTTTGGGGGTTTTTTTAGAATGCGAACTATAAGAAAAGATGCATTCTGTTCTTCAGAATGCTCAAGAAATGTCCAAAACTAGTTAGCATTCAGCACAGGATAAAAGCCTTGAAGTTTGCTTTCTTTTAGTTCATCAGCATTGCTAACAAGGGAAATATTCAGAAATAGGATTAAAGTGGATGTGTACTTATATTCCAGTTTCGATAGGCCTTATTTCCCAGGCCTGGAAAAGCAGCCTTCTCAGTTTCTGGAAAATAAGGACTTGGCTTTTTAAATTCAGCGCTTAAGCAATTGCAGACAGAAGCACAACTAGACCATGTGAACCCTGTATGAATCCTGGAGGAAAACCACAGTAACATGAACTATCTACATAGTAACAGAGTAAGGAGGAATAGATGGCTGTGAAAGGAGGGAAGAACAGTAAAATATAGGTGATGCCAGGAACTTCTCCCCCATTTCTCGGTATGCTCACAAGTGCATCTCAATATGGTAAACAGTGACACACAGGACACAAACAGTACACACCTGGTAGCATAAATACTTTTTGTGAGCATGAGAAAAAAGGATAGGGAAATGAACACTCTACTACTGTATGCAGAACCCTTGCAGAGCTGCCTCTACAGGAAATTCCCTCCCCACTCCCCCAGGTGGAAACTGTAATGATTGAATCCAACTTCCCAAAGAGAGCAAATGCAGTTAGTTGAATTTGTGGAAAATGAGAAGACTATTTGGCTGTTTGAAGGGAGCCTCCCTTCTTAATGTCTTTAGACCACAGGGAAAACAGATAACTGACTTAATTTAGGTTCCTTCTCCACTCCCTCTCCACTCCCCTCCTCTCCCCACAGAAAAGAAAGCCCTTCAGGCTAAAAATGCAATATCCTGATCCTTTAGCAGGCCCACACATTTTATTTACATTATTTGGAAAGAGTAGCAGTGTTCATAAGGATACTGGAATCCCTCATGTTGAGGGATAAGAAGTTTTATCAGGATTTTTAGTACTTCCATGTAACTCCAATAATTTTGTAACTACTGCAGCATCTAATATTTTTCTGATAAAATATATATAAGATATAATGTTATAAAAAATGTACCCACGGATAATGTAGCACATTTTATTTTAGAGAATTTTACTATTACAGACTTGCTGCATGTTTTTAATATATTAAAAGTAATACACTTTAAGAAACAGAAGTATTTCCTTTAATTGTGCCTCAAAAGTTATACAACACATCATTTCAGTGATCTTACCTTTTTCTGAAGGACATTAATTTTTCTTTCTTTTACTTCCAACATGTCTTTCATATCTCGAATTTCTCCAGCAAGGGTTCCTTTCTCTTCTGTGAGGTCTTGAAGTTGTTTTGTTTTTTTATTCAGAAAGGTTTCTTTCTCTTCCAATCGTAACCGCAAGGCATCAACCTACAGCAAGTAAATCAAACATCTTTAGGGTTCAGTATAGATCATTAGGGTATTTTTTTTTAATGCTCTTTTATTCACACCTAAGAGATGTTTCATTTCTCTTCTATGTAATTTTCCAAACTGAACTTGAAGACATTGTTTTACTTGTTACACTTTTCTCCAGTGTTTATTTCACAAGTCTCTTACCAAATGGGTCTGACTATTTCTCTGTAGTAAGCACAAATCCCCAACAAATAAAATAAGGGATATTCAAGGATTTTCCTAAGCAAAATGCTCTGCATACATAACTGGTGGGTTTTTCTTCTTTAGAAAAAAATAAAAACAAAACCCAAAAGAATTCCAACAGCCCAGAATATGTAAGCATCCCTTGACTTTCTCATTTTTTGATGTGTAAATATTCAAGCATGCAAATTTGTTATTCTCTTAATGTAATTCTAACAGTA
The DNA here is from genome assembly GCF_020740725.1 of Corvus hawaiiensis. Lineage (NCBI taxonomy): Eukaryota > Metazoa > Chordata > Aves > Passeriformes > Corvidae > Corvus > Corvus hawaiiensis. Next base: position 15,859,951 of record NC_063223.1, on the reverse strand, counting down.
ATAAAATAGCAGAGATCTCAATTCATTAAAGAAACAAAATATGTTTGGGTTTAACCATCATTACTACAAGAATCACACCTGATGTGTATTGGTGCCTTCAGGAGCACATCCACTGTTCACATATTCTGGTTCAGAGAAGCAGCTACAAATGAATTGCTGAGCAACTCTCAGTATATAATACTGGGGGCGTGGGGAATATTTGGGAGTAAAGAACAGATTTCATCATATATGAAGTTTTTGAAAACCAAGAGAGACTTTTTTTTTTTCAATGTGACCTTTATATTATTGAAAGCTTATTTGTAAATAAAATAGTACAAGAAAATGTATACCCACAAAATTCAGTCAGTGTGAATAAACATCATGGAAAGCAGACAACCAAGACAAAGGCAGAGCAATCATTTATTTTTACAGAGACAAGTTTACTTGAACAGAGGCTTTTTCTGCAGCTCTGAACCACGAGGTTTCACATTAAGTGGACTCACAGGCTTGTTCTGACTGCAAGGTTAACCATTGAGAAGACAAGGTTTGGATTGAAAATGTTTGATGTCACAATTTAGAATAATGCTTCGTCTAGAAGAGAGCTGCAGGCAGTCAGGCAAGTGAGAAATTTTAGATTCACTAATCCAAATTTCAAACATACAAATTTTAGAAAATAAAGAACAAGAGTTTAAAGTTTATATTACCTAGACATGCATAAGGTTAATTCGTAACAAAAAGCTAGATGGAAGAAACTGAAAGAGCATAAACAGAGGCTTAGCATTTTTAAAGTCCTGCAGATGGGATAGTCAGAAAGAGTCTTCTCTAATAAGCTATTTTCTCCCTTCTTAATCAGAATACTATCAAAGTACAAAATAATCAGCAAATCTATATTTATTTATATTCTAAGTTTAGTAATGCTAAATTTGCTCAAAGCAAAAGTATTTTCAGTGCCACTTTAAAACTTGCTTTGGGACCAATTTAGATGATCTATTGGATCTCAAAATGCATGTTCTTCCTGCTTTTAAAATGGCTCATTGCCTTTCTACACACTGGAAAAAAAGATTTATATTCCACTGGATTTATTTTATTTTTAAGACTTTTTTACAATATGACAGTAATAGGATCTCTCAGTTTGTAAGCAGTGTGCAGTAAGGGTGAAAAATGACTTTTTTAAATTAGAAAACAAGAAATAATAGTAGCAGTAGCAGCAGGCTTTCAGACCTCTCTTAATAAACATAAAAGACCTCATCTGAATCTCATTACCACATCTTCTTTACTCTTAATCACTAATTTGCTTCAGGTCTGAAAGCAATCCTTGAAGTCAAATCACAGGAATCTCTGCTGGGCCTTTCAGCTGCAGCTGAGGAGCTTGTCAGGACCTTGGAGCTCCACAAGCAGCTCTCCCTGGTCAGGCACGGCCAGGCTCCTTTTGCAGCTGCCACGAGGCAGAAGCCTAAAGCTTCAAGTCAAGGGAGTTGGAGGTGATTAGATGCCCATACAAACAAAGCACTGACACCGTTCCCCCGTGGCTGGGATAACACAGCAGCTTCCACATGTCTGATGCTTGGCTGGCTGATGTTCTGTCCTGCTTGGCTGAACCAGGCAGCATCTGAGTAAATAATCTTTTCTTCTATGCCCATGCAGTCTCTACCCCAAGGGCTGAGCAGACAATTCTCAGCCTTTTTCACAAATTTCTTCCCACACACCCTGTCAGCAGGGCTCTCTAGATTCAATTTAGGATTGGTGGGGTGGGTTTAGGCAATAAAACTTGGGAGAACAAGGAGGGTGGAGAGGATGAGCAAATAGCTCTGAATGCCCAGAGTGACAACGTGTATGGGAAATGGGAGCAGAGCCATGTCCACTCCAGCTTCTCAGACCCAAATCCTGCTTTAGCTTCAAATAAAGTCTTTAAAGCATAACCAAAGTGCAGCTTCAATTGCACTGAGAAACAGCCAAAGAATCTCAATCCCATCAACCCAAATTCATACATGGACAGTGCAAGAGTTGTGAAGGAAAGAGCACAGCATGTCCACCACAGCAGAAAACATCTGCCAAATATATAGATATTCTCTAACGTCTCCTCATCTTGAGACTGATACACCAGAGCACTTTAATCCAAAAATCCACCTACACAATGAAGTATTTCCATGGAATAAGTATATCATCCCCAAACTATCATTCACAGCAAGGAGCCATTCTGAAAGCAGAGGCAGAACTTTGAGCCAGTGCCAGCCTAGGAGAGGGAAAAAGACAACTCATACTGTGTGTGGTCTTGGGTGTGCACATTGATTTTCTATTCACAGCAATGCAATGTGGAGGTTTAGGAGAACATCAGTTATGTCAGCCATTTTCTCCTTCCCTAAAGTCCTCTTTCTGCCTCTAGTAATCATGAACAAAGACTTTTACATTCCTCTTAACAGGAAATAAAACTACCTCAGCCTGAACTGCAGGCAACCTTTCACTATCTGTTCAGCACTAAGCGTGTATGACATCATTTCATAAGTCAAATAAGAACCTCCAGATGGTAGAAAACCAAAATGCTGTTAAATCAGTTCCTCATCTTGTGGATGACCGGAAGCAAAATACACTATTTCATTTTTGGCCAGGGTGAATTTGCTAATATAAGAAATCGTCTCTTCCCTGAAAATGGTACTGTGAAATCACATCTCCCAAAAATAACACAACGATGAAGTATTCTAGATGGAGCATGCCAGTACACTGTGAGGAATGTCTGCCATTTTGTTACTACTACTTTTACATCTAAGGCATTTTAAATATGAGTTGAAAGGAAATTAAATGCGAGTCATTTTATAGCAACAGATATATACATTTTTATATTTGAAAGGATAAGGATTTCTGGTACACAAAACCCCTCTCTTTGGCTTTTCACTCAACACTACCTAATTTTAAGAATCCTTCACTTATTTTTCCCAAGCTCTGGCAGTATATTTACAAGTAAAATTTGGCAGTCTGAAGAACACCATAATTTTCCAAAAAATAAAGCAAAAACAGATCTGATAGCTAACACAAAGTATTTCAAAGACCTCTCTCCAAGTAAATTGCTTTTTAATTTTGTCTAACTTCTTTTTCCTCAGCAGCTACTTATTTCAACTATTTAATACAATAGACTCTGTCACTTGCTCTGGATATATACAACATACTGTAAAAACTTTAGAATTAGGTTATACTTTTGGAAAAAAAGAGTTCATGTAAGTGGCAAAAATTGCCAAATTCAAAGCTGAACTTTATTAATCTTCATGTCATCACCCGCCACTCATGACCAGCTTCAGTAGTGACGTCTACTCCTTGAAGTTCCTTACTGTTAACTGTTTAACTTAGATGCCATATTACATATATCATTTATGAAAGTAGCTTAGTGCTATGGAGCTCCACAGGGAAGTAAAACATGGAGCAGCACTACTGTGTTTCACTGTTAAGAATTATTTACTTTACCATCATATATAGATACATTTAAAGTAAATGTTTGACTGTATTTTTTTTAAACTAAACCTGAAGGTCCTACTCAAGTCCTAAGTGTGCTGTAGTACCACAGCTGGGGTAATGACAAAAAAACTGTAACCCACTGTTAATGCCCTTCCTGAGGCACCTCTGCTCCAGCACACACTGCAGCCAGTATTTGCCACTGTGCCCAAGAGTCCGGCTCCCCCCCTTCTGTACCACCATTCTCTCCCTTCCTCATGACCACTACAGGCTCCACAGGCCTGTTGACATTTTCTGGGCTATTATTTGCTCCCTTAGTGTGTATTATGCAGCCATCTTTTGAGGAAAAACTTCAGTTAATAAAAAAAGCCCAAATTTCTATTAAAGATCATAGTGCCTCTATTTATGCATCCACATATATCTGGGGAAATTCTAAGCTGTTACTATGAAAACCAATTTAAATCAAGAATAAAAGAACTGTCACTCCAATTTTCCATACAGAAGTACTGAATTATTAGTACAGAGAGCATATTCTCACATGGCCCTTTTGCAAATATGAGAACTGAACTACAAGCATAGAAAGGATATCATGTGTCCCAACTGTACTCTCCACTTCAGAGCCACTTAAAAAAAAAAAAAAAAAAAAACAAAAGCCCAAAAAAGACCCCTATTCTAAAATAAGAGAATATAATGAAAACTATCCCCTCATCATATTTTTCCCCTCATTTTTTAGCCTGATGTGATAAACAATCTTTTTCAAAGCAATAGCTGTACCTGGCAAGCCATACATTCATTTCTATCAAAAACATCTGATGTACATAAAATTCAAGGCAGAAAAGGCAGAACATTTTGAAGCTGCAGACACCTCAATTTTGTACAATTAATATCCTTAGCACTCTGTTCCAAATTGAAACTCTAGTGACTTAGCTAGCTTTTTCACTTCACAGAGGAAAATTCCACTTTCAAGCATTATTTCAGACAACATTCTCACCCCTCTATTACTCTGAGTATTATGGTTGCTCTAGTTCACATTTTAATTCAGCTGATAGTTTATAGGCTTTATATTCTTTAAAGCATTATCGAGTTTACTGTTTCATTTCCACGACTTCAGTATTTAAGAACTGACACAAGGAGAGGTATTTAAAGCAGGTGAGTACTTTGTAGTCCGAGGAAACAGACAGTGAGCAACAGGAGATGTTTTGCAAACACAGGCCAGTGTTGGCTGTTCACATCAGGAAAACAAACTCCTGCCATTTCCCTGACAGAATCCCTGTCACGAGCTCTTTCAGTCCTTCTATACCAGGGCAGGAGAAGCACCCAGTGCTGTAACACCTCAAAATCTCTTACTCTACTTAATCCTTGAAGATGACACCTACAATTTTCATAAACTTCCCAGCCTCCACCCTAAGAGCTTTGGCAGCCACCAGCTCTACTAATCTATCTTGATTTTTCTTACACTCTTTTTATCCACCAGTCCAGATTATGCTGCTCTTTAAAAAAGAAAATTGGTAAACTGACTGGTCAAACTACACCAGAAAAGGTTTCAGGTGAACCAGAAATTGTAAATAAGATATTAATGGTTCCCTCAGGCAGTACAAAGGTTGTCCTTGTGGAACATCATATGCCACAAAGAATTCTGATCAGTGTAGTTTATCAATGCAGCCAACTCCCTACCAGCTGTTTTATTCTAATTTGTATCTTTGCCTATTCTTACCACTAAAATTAAGTGGTTTAAAGCAACTAGTCCAAAATTTCAGAATTTAATATTCACTTTAGTTCCAGCAAATTTTGGAAAACACATGGGAACTGTAACTCATGTGCCAATACTTACAGTTTTTGTTAATAAAACTTCCAACACTAACCTTACCTCACTGAACTCACTGATTTTTATGCTCACTATAAAACTATAGCTATCATAATACTTTTGAGTTACTGCAAAAGGAAGTCAGTCATTCGAGTCAATGTTATTTAGCAACATAATGATAGTTATAAATTCAAAATACTTAAAACCAATTTACAAAACTATCAATCTTAGAAGCTTTTAACTTTTGAAATTTCTGTCTTCAATAACATTCAAATTTTATTGTACTGTAACAGATTAATAGAAAGTTAATTAGAAGGCCATAGTGTTCTTTCTTAAAGTCAAGCCAATGTGTTTAACTGCTTCATGAAAAAAATGTGTATAATTCCATGAAAGAATCATCAGTAAATACCCATTAGCATTATATATGGTAAAAATAGCATTTTTACACAAACTGTGTTTCTCAGTTTAATTTTTTTTACTAGTAGGATTCAGTAATTACAAATAGTTGATACAGCAGTGAATGTGTGATTTTCAAAAAGCACATTTATGTTTGTAACCTACTCAGAATAAAGGAGGTGCCTATAGGTAAAAATCTCTCTCCAGCTGAGCTAGAGAGGCTGTGTTATGCTTGTAGGGATGAGCTGTATCCTTGACCTCTCAATTTCACATCTTTTGAGTGATTATCAGACATTCCTACAGTAGCAGGTTCAACTGCCATCAGCTTGACTACGAACTTATCCTCCAGAATCCACAGCCAGCTCACAAACAGAGTGACATTAAACAGCTTGGGCATTTGTCATTTATTCATAAGAACACAGCAAACAGAGAAGGTTAAAACAACATTCTAAACATATATTGCTTATTTGAAACACAAAACAGTATTCTCTCCTGCCCACATTCTTCTAGAAACCAGGTTACAGCCTTTTCTCTGAAAACTGCTGCATTTTTCATAAGAGTGAATAAGCTTCAAACTACTTGTAATCACCCCAATTAAAAATTCACCTCTATAACTTTCCAAATATAAAAGCTGAGAGTGAAGTCCTCTCTCTCTCAAGAAGCCAGGCTCCATCATCTCCTAGACAACAGGAAACATCAGCTGGTTTAAAAACATCCTTGAGTACCAGGAGGAGTTACAGGTCTGCTTCACTCCATGACATGTCCTCAAGCAAAACCTTCAGTCCTCCGGGCCCTTCTAGAACTCAGAACTTTCCCATTGGCTCTGGCTTTTGAGCCATGCAAGGCAAGGCAACCCTCTTGCTTATTCCCCCTGCCTATGTGAGCAAGATGATGTTCAGGGATATTCTGAGCCCTTTAAGAAATTGCTCTGTATCACATACAATGCTGTATCACATATACTAATTTATTTCTCTAAGTCATTATTCACAGATATCTTACAGGTAGTAGATGGCCCATCAGCTGAAAATGGCAAGGCTTGAGATGTTTTTACTACAAGGTACCTCAACCAAAAAGCAGACTGTGCTCCTACTGAAACAAAAGTGCAACTGTTCGGGCTATCTTAGACACTGCAAATATATTTCCTTCTTTATGCTGGAAACAGATTTCCAAACCAGTTTCCAGAGATTGTGCTGGCTTGTGATAAGAATTCTAGACAAGGAAAGGCTACTTAGATCATGACAGGCTCCTAAAGATGAAGTGTGTCAAAAGATTAAAAGGACTGTTTCAGATTCCAAACTGATAACTCCTTACTTATGTCACCTTTGCAGTAACATTTTTTAGGTATTTTAGGTAGAACTGGAAAAGGCATTTTACTCTGAAGAACTTCAATAAACACAGGAATTATAGACCTGCACCTCATATTTTAAGCATTTGAAAAGTTTAAGGTGAGTAATAAGACCCAAACAATACTGCAAAACAATGCATGAGATGGGAACGAAGGAAATAAAAACAATAATTTCACTCTTTTTATAAATACAGTGATTATAATGGAAGCTAAATGGTAAATTAAAAATAAAAAGTTATGCAGGAATGAAATCAGACAAGTTTCAGTTGCCTAACTTTCTAACAGAGATTACTTGCCAAATATTTTTACTGAATCCAGTCTGCCAGATCATCTAGCAGCAAGTCAGAGACATGTCAAGATCTGATCTTACATTTATTTACTATTCATCTGGAAGCTATAGGCTTACTAGTTTACCACAATTATATTCCATCTGGGACATACTCAGTTTCTCAAGACAGACTAGCATCTGCATGAGCAAGATAAAGCAAAGCTGATAAGTGCTGCTTTCCTCACAGTCTTGACACTAAACAAGCCATGTAAAGTCAGCTACAAAAACAAATCCTATCACAGAAATGGTCTTACACTGTCAAATATGTAAGGGATGCTTTCAGGAAAAGAATCAGCAGTGAAATAACTTCCAAAAACTACTTTCAGAGAATGAGCCATGCAACCTCCAAGAACCAACAGTGGCAGCTAAGACAGGGGGACTAAATTAATAGTGTGTCCTCAACTGAGCTGAACACGGGCCAACTCTGGCTCTTCACAGGAAACTCTTGAACCCACAGATCTCTTAACTAATTTCCAAGACCCTCTAAATCCTGCAGAGGCTTTTTTTTTATATATACTTGATCAATGTACTATCTGCTAAAAGGAAAAATATGCTGGAGAAATATATTATTATATATCATAATAAAGAAACAGAAACAATCAGTGGGGAAGTGAGGGAACTATTTAACCACAAGAAAACAACACTTTGTTAAAACATTTGAAAAGAGTTTTTACACAAAAAGCCAGAGGAGCACCATGCCACAAAGGCCTGAAAAAAACAGATCCTCTAATAAAGTGCAGAATCAGGACAGCAGGAAACTTGAGCAATTTCCAGAAAAAACTTTAGCAGCAAGATCTCTTCCAAAAATTCCCAAGGACAGATCCATAGTCCCATAATGACAGTTCTCCCACTGAAACTTTTGAAGTATTTTTAAGATTTCTGATAGACAATAAAGAAATGTGATTATACTTTACAATAGTAGGTTGGAAGGAAACCTGCAATATGATCTGCAACATCTACAGAGCAGACACCCTCCAGACCAATTTCTTTTAGTATTACTATAAAGATTTTTGCATAATCTCATCACTGCCCCTAGCAAGTGCAATGTACTCCTATTTGCTTAGCCTGTGAAATGTTTCCCATATTTGAAAGCTTGAAGTAAAAGTTCAGCTGAGCCAAAAAAAAAAATTTAAAAATGGACATTTCAAAAAAATTCTTTCAGAATGAAACCTTTTCTTCATTTGGTTTCCTCTAAAAAGTGAATGTGAGAAAAGTATGAACAAAATTCTCATGTAAAGGGAAATAGATCCCATTTATTAAGGGGGAAGGAGAAAGAAACCTTCTACATATTTTTGTGCACAAAACAAACTCAAAATGCTTAAACATCAGAATATGACATGTAAATAACAGTAAGTTATCAAATAACATTTAAACTTGTCCATCTGAGCACAGATTGAAAAGTCTACCTTTGTGAAAACCAGATTTTTTTTAAAAAGTATTTTAGAGTCCAGTCAGATTATCTCATGTAAACAATCAAAGTGGTTTAAAAACTTGTTCACCCTTGAGCTGGAAATTACTATTCCTTAGCCAATATATCATAGCTGAAAGAAAGAAGAATGTCATCAGTTCACAACAATGATAAGCAAAATGAATTGGCTGCAACCATTCCTGCAAATGAAACCACAAAGCAATGATAGATTTGAGCCTTTTTCGCATCATAAGAAAGTTGTTTTATTTTCCTGATCATCCCTCTAACCTTCCTCTCTGCTATCTGGAATTCATCTTTCTTGAACCAGGATGACTACACTTCAGATGAGATCTCACAGAGTACATAAAAATATTCCCCAATTTCTGTAACAGAAATCTCTCTCCTGATACATTCTAGTATCAGATTTTCCACAGCCACATTTTATTGGTGACTAACAGCAACCCCCTCACACACTATTACTACCTTTACTTAAACCTTCACACTACAAAGTTCTAGTTTTGTGTCCTCAGGGGAATATGCCTGCATTTTGTACTACCATATCTCATCCATTTTTCTCACTTCAGAATTTCAGATTATCACCACTGACCCCAATCTCTGTGTCTCCAGGTGTGTGCATCCAAATTCTGGCAAGCTGAACAATGAAAATATGAAATAAGCCTCATTAAATATCAGGTCTTGAGATGTTTCACCAGTATTTTTCCCCAATCTGGTCCTTCCTCTTCCCGCTGCACTGCTCCTCTATTAGCCAATATTCTACCACTTCTACCATTCTTGGACTGGAGCATGTCCCACTTTACACACCTGGATATGGTACAGCATGGAAAGCCCTCCTAAGATTCAGCTAAATTAGACATTACATTTTTTGTTTCAAGATTTGCAGCCTTATCAAAAAAAAGATACTGCTTTAGCCTAATTTAGCCAAATTCATAACCAAAAGGGATGCACAGTGGCTCTGTAAAATGAAAAGGTTTTTTTCTACACCAGAGAAATAATCTTTTGTAGCAAATCCAAAGGGGGATACTCAGAATGAGATATGTTTTTACTTTAGACATAAATGGATTTTTACTATTTGTTTCAAGCTTGCTATCCTGTCTGGGAATGGGAGTGGTAAAATTCAACTTTAAATCCTGTGTTACCAATGAAGTTGCAAACTTTGGATTTTGTTCCAAAAGTATCACCAGAATTCCTGCTTTTTCAATTGATTATGTTCGAAAGACTTCTGTTGAAAGTTTCTGGACTTGAAAGTATGCCTTTGAAATACTTCTAGGATTGAATCTTCTAGGATTTCAACCCCTTCAACAAAGGTTATCCTTAAATATAAAGATACAAACAATGGCGGAAATGATTTGGCTAACATGCTCTAGAAAACATGGAAGAAACATTCATTTGTTTAAAAAATTTACTATTTAATCATTCTTAACATTCTTTTTTGTGTATATAGTATATATATAGAGTATATTCTTTTGAGTCTACATAGAAACATTTAGTGCATATATAGAGATGTATATGCATATTCATGTATAAACAAATATTATTGCTAAAAAAAATCAGGGTATAAATAATTTAACACAGAAGGAGAGGCTACATGAAATCAGATTTACTAGTCATTGAAATGAAACCTGAGTATGAAAATTCATTCCCCAATCTCTGACAGCTGACATTAACAAGGAGCCTTATAAATCTGCCCTTTAAGAAAATTCTAAGAGGAAATAAATAAATAAAGCAAGTACTATTCCTCATCTGTTTTTCTTTTCCTGGAAAGCATTCTGAAAGTAATCTTTTTCCCAGACATGGATAATTCTGCACATGGGTGAAATTCTGCTCCTTTTTTTTCAATCTCCTCAAAAGATTGAGAAAATAAAGATACATTTCAAGAAACAGGACAATGCCAGCACACAAAAGGAATATTAATGTAAAGTTTAGCATAGATTAACTACATAGGATCCTACACTATGCAAAGTTAATTGTATTTATCAACATATAAGAGTATCACAGTACCATCTCTCAAGTGGAAGCAAAGCAAGAGAACAAAACCAAAAACAAGCCCCCAGAAAACCCTCACCTTTCAAACCAGTATTATAAAAGACATGTGAAAGAAGTGCTAATATTTCTTTCTGCAGCTGCCAAGCTGTCTTAAAGAATTTAGTTTCCAAGTATCCCTTTAGTAAGGATGTTTTCTAAGAAGTGAAGAGCAGGTAGCTGGCAAAGAACAGCAACTATGTACAATTTAATGAATTTATTAAATTCACATCTACCTTAACGGTGCAGTACAAAAGCATATCTTTGAATACATAGATGTATTAGCCTCTTTGATTTCCATCTCACTTTACAAAAAAACAGGGGAGTTCAAGTGCCTCTGTAACTGAAACTTTCTAAACCCTTGTATTATTTATGCAAGAAGAAATATAACCTTCTACCCTCATTCATCTCTGTACTGGATTGTAAGACCCAACAGAGGAGTAAAAAAATTATTTACTGAATTATGTATATAGATGTGATTTTGAATGTCAGCCAAGTATGAAACTGATAGCACAGGGATAAAATAAAACAGTCTCCACACTTTCTTTTAATTTCTTTACATATATGTACAAATTTATAAATTTTATATTCACATATGTATAAACATTTAATTTTTTCTGCCATTGAAATTATATCATTAAGTATGCTTTTAACTGGATGGTTACATCTTAATTCCAAGTATCTGTCTAAAGATCTAAATTGGCATCATTGTCCTAGGAATACGTAAGACTAAATGAATCTAAGAAATAATGAAAGGATTTGACCTTAACACAGGCATCCTGTACCAAAACCATTTAAAAGTGTCCAAAAGATTGACTTCCTGTAATCTCACTCTTTAACATCATCTATTATTTCATGTATGAATAAGGGCTCTTCTTCAGCACAACTGCTGGTTACAATTAATAATAGTAAATTATGCAAGTTTTCTATATTCATATTTTTCCTGTGAATTAGACAACATTAAGCATCCAAGAAATACAAAGATGCACTTAATTAACCTTAAGGTCACATGCTATAAAAATCATTAAGCCACTTAAAAAGAGAAAACTTTGAAACAAAGACAGGATCATGAGTTTGCAAGTACAGTTCTACAAAAAGGAAAATGTACATCACATATCAAAGCTCAGTGTGCAGAACACAGCCTTTAAGTAACCGTGGCAGCCTTTCCCTGGTCAGGTTTTCAACACAGGGTTGCAATCCTCAGCACTGGTCTAAAACTTTCTTGTCCTCTTTAGAAAGAAATTTATTAGGATTTCTCTCAAGCGTGACATTGGTTGAGAGAGCAAGTCAGACAGTTGTACATCACACAAAGTTCCAGTCTTTCTCTTGTAGCTTTTATTGGCAGGTGCCTGATCATGACACTACAACAAATATCTTTGAACTGTTTAACTTACTAACAGAGTTAAAGCAAAAGAAAAAAACCAAAATCCCAAATACGCAATTCATAAAGCACATATTTTCCTTAATTAATTTTCTCAACATTTACAATATCTGTACTAATTCTCTGTAACTAGATATGTTCTGGATCCATTCTCAGAGAATCTGTGTAGAATAAACATTTGAAACATCTTAAAGACTAACTAAAACCATCTTTCTACTACACTGCAAGGCAAATGATTTTTGGATGTTTTGCATTTTTATGCTAAATAGTGCAGCTGCAATTGATAAAAACCAATCAAGCTAATTTAAGTCAATCATGTCCAGGAGGTTCTCATCACTTGTGTAAAAATGCTCTCACACTCACTTTAAGACTTTACCACAGCAAGTACCTCCCCCATGCTCAAATTTCAATACCTTAAAGTCCCCTCTGCATCTTATGTAACAAAGAAAAGAAAATATAATTATTACAGAATAAGCATATTTATAGTTTTACACTAGAAATCAAACGTCTGTGTTTCATTTGAATAGAAACTTAGGTTCTTAATACCACTTGAGCACAAATATGACTCATCCCAATACAGCAACACTGTACCTTTAGTGCACATCAAGGCACAGAGTCAAAGGCAAAGTAAACTTCTAGCACTGAAAATACACAACTGTTACCCTCTGATACATAATCTGGATTACATTACTGAGATCATACGTTTTGAATTTATTATTTTGATTTATCAATATGGCACACCACAGCTGCCATCCTGAGTTCTCTCTCAGCTGCTGCATTTGACATTTTAAATGATCATTGTTTATATTTTTAAATTTTGCACTAACTATTGCCACTACATTTTAAACCTATGAAACTATAACAACCATGCAAGAACTCTTTCCTCCATGGGCAAAATCCAACGTTACAGATCTGAAATCTGTGTTTGATTCTTACCCATTTGGCCAACCCCCACATGCATGTGGACTGCACACACTTTTCAGCAATAATATTTTCTCAAAAACAATGAAATAAATAAATAGAGGCCCTGAACTTCAAAGTGTGCTGTGTCTTTATACCTGTTCCCTTTGAGATGGTTATGGGGTCCACTGCAGTAACTGGAGATGGAAGCAGAGAATCACATCACCATCACCCTACCCTGGATCTCCTTCTCCTCCATGAAGAGGTGAAACCAGGTGAGAGCAGGTGCTATCAGATTGACTTAAACTGTTGCCACAACTTCTTTGCATGTTCTCTTTGACCGACTGCTCACCAAAACCATTTGCTCACTGTTCCAACAGAAGCAAACAAGGAAAATACAAAAGCATCAAAAAAAATCCATCTACCAGTAATCCTGCAACTGACCAAGAAAGGGCTTGAAAAACACACCCTCATCTTCAAATCATAAAAACTACATCTATCTTTTTGGAGAAAAATAAGATAATTTCCCCAATGATATTTGTTCTCCAGTAGACACACAGATTTTTGTTGGATAGGAGAGGTTCTATTTTTATTGACTATTATGTTGGGGGTTTTTTAAAATACACTGAATTTACACTGCTATATACCACATCAAATATTAAGATAAGCTTTTCATCAAACTGTTTCTCTTCAAACAGTAAGTGGATAATAGCTCTCGGACTTATGTATGGCTAATAATAACTATTGGAAATAAAAACATATTGCCACTCCAAACTCATGTTCTAAAAATGCTTCTTTTGAATCAGAACACAAAATTCTTCACAACAATAGCTAAGCCAGCAGGAAACAAAGCCAGCTAACTGGAACAGGCAGCACATGCCTTGGGGATGTGGAGCCAGTCTCTGGAACACACTCAGAGCTGAGCTTAGACTTGGTATGAGTCCAGCTGAAGGCCCCACCTGGATGGCAGCGAACTGACACACAGAATGTACCTGCAGATGCTGAGCACCACGTCTGTGCACCCTGACAAAAAAGCCACAAGAAGATTCAGTGCTGTCTTCAATTATTACTGAGTGGAAGGGCATGAGAAGACAGGGCCAGACTCTTCTCAAAGGAGCACTGGGCAGGAATGAGACAAGTAGAACATGGAAATTACACCCTGACATAGGGAAAACACTTGTTTGGTTGGGGTTTTTTTACCTCAAGATTGGTCAAATACTGAAACAAGTGTCTAAATAGGTTATGGAAAATCCACCCCTGAGGTATCCAAAACATGCTGTCCTGAGCAACCTGCAGTAACTAAAACCTGCTTAGATCAGAAGCTTGGGCCAGATAACCTCTACAGCCCCTCCCAAGAGACAGGATTCATCTGCATCACTCTCCTATTCCTCCTGCACTACACCCAGGCACGGTGGCACCAAGCCTGACACCACCCTGGGAAGTACCTGCAGCCCAGCCCTCCCTGAGGATTTCCCCATGGGCACAGAGATGGGTGCACAGCAGCTGGGGGGATTGAGTATGAAATGCACACCTCAAAGAGAGTTAGAAGGTCCCAAAATTCCAGCTATCCTGTAACTTTGTTCATGAGGCAAGTGGTGAGAATTTATTATGTACCTGTGCTTTAACCATCCCTTACACAATGAAGTTGAACAAAGATGATCTTTCAAGGTTTCTACTTGCCTAAAAACCATTAGAACCACTGCAGAAATGATTTAAAAAGAGAGTTTGCCAGTAACTGCAAAAGAGAAATACTGTAACAAAAAATGCTGAAGAATTATCCAACACAATATAAACAAGGGAAAATATCAGATTTCAAATCAAATTATCAGAAACCCATCAAAAATACAGCTTTTCTTGGGAAGAATTTACCCAGAAATTCATAAATCCATGCTAGTTACTACAAATCACCTTCTTGTTGGTCATACATCTGGAAATGGCTTCCAGGATTATTCCTTTTTTGTTATGACCTTTCCAGGGATCAATGTGATTGATGCAATTCCCTGGATCCTCCTTCTTGCCTTTTCTAAGACATTGGTTTTCTCCCAGGTCTCAGAAACCCCTCTCAATTCCCAACACTTTCCAAAGGTAATGCCATCAGCGCTTGCAGGTGCATTCCAGCAAGGCCAAGGGACTTGTATGTGTCTGGTTTATTTAAATATCCCCTGGGCTGATCCTCCTCCATCAAGGACAAGTTCATGTGGTGCTGGACTTCTGTAGTGGTTTCAGAGACCTGGGATTGCTGAAGGTTGTTCCTTCCAGTAATGTTCCAGGTGAAGCAGGCTTTCAGTATTTTGACTGTCTCCATCTCCTCTAGGGTCAGATCTCCACTCCCATTCATCAGTGACCCTGTATTTTCTTTAGTCTTCTGCTACTGCTGTGCCTGTAGAAACCTTTCTTGTTGCCCTTCTCATCTCTAGTTATATTCAAGCCCAGATATCTTTCTTAACCCTTTGTCTTTCTTAACCCTAAACCTGATGCTCAGAGAGGGTCTCCCTATTACTCCAGGACACTTTTGCCTGCTCCTACACCACCATGTCATTCCTGTTTATTTAGCTTCATAATTAGAGAAGTACAAAAGCTGGTTTCAGTGACACAAAATTGATCATTTATAAAAATGCATGATAGCAAAACCTATTTGAACAATTCCTGAAAGCATTCTTTGTCCTGGAAGAACACACATCATTTAAGCTTATCCTCTCACTATCTGTCACTCATGTCACAGACTGCTTCAAAATTTATGACAGAAAATGACACAAAGTAGAGTGGAGCCTGCTGCCAGACAGCTGGAACACAGAAACACCCTGAAGAGAACAAGATAACAGAGGCCACTGGCACCTCAGTGCAGAGAGGCTCAGAAGCCAACTCAGCTGCAGGGCTGGGCAGAGCCATGAGTCACCAATCTAGGTCAAGTCTGGCAAAGATTTCCTGCCTGATTTAAAATGAGTTTATTTGGTCCAATGGCACTTTTCCTAGAAATGGAGGGCAGGCTGACCACACATGTGCCTGTCTTTATTTGTGGCCTGACACTTGGCAGGATAAACTTCATTATGTTTTTGGTTATGCTTAAGAAAAGTACTGTCAATTGCTTCCAGTCTGTTGCAAGCATAAACCTACAAGCTGTATTAAATATGTACTATTGTATTTACCACAACGTTATGAAATCATGCATAAAATCCTAAAATGGGAAAAAATAAAGGCAACTTCTCTTCCCCTCTTCTCCTTCCCCCAACTTCTGGCAATATTTCAAAAACAAGGAACCAAACCAATGCTTCTGTTGAAAGGTCAACCAGCACCTGAGTCACAGGAAAGAGAAAAGTGGCCTAAAATAAAAAATAAATATATTGTTTAGTAAGGGAAAACCAATTTTCTCTTAGATATGCAGAAAGATTAAACAGCTCCACAATGAAATATCTTAGTAATTACCTGTGCCTATTAATGAAGAAAATTGAATTTTTTTGGCTGAAAGAGTGAAATGAAATTTATACTTGACTAAAAAATTAAATTAATAATAAAAAATTACTTTATTGTAACTCAAATAATGTGGAACTCACGAGGTATTGAAAAGAATTAAGATTTCCATCTTTTATTCCCATACTTTCTCATCTCAGGAACCTTATTGGTCCTGACATAAAGCAGAGAAATATAGCTATAAATAGTCAAAGATAGAAAAGCATGTGGAAACATGACACAAAAATACATGTTCTGTTTGAAATTCAATGTAGCAGAGAGTCCATTAACAACTGTGCACTATGTTATGTTTTAGGGTTCCAAAACATGTAAAAGACCAGAAAAGTGCAATCTGGAGCTCCAATATAACTGAGCACACTTTCCTCTACAGATTCCTGCCTTGCCCAGTAAGGATTCTGCTTATTTTTACATGATTTTGCTATTTATCTAAATTTAAAGGTGAAAGATGAGCCTCCAGTACAAGTTTTTCCAGCAGTAACCTATCTTCCGTGCAAGCCACCAAAGAATCACTTCTCTTACACTGGATATGGCACAGAGGCATCATGAACACTTCTTGTAGAAAGCAAAGAAAAAAGAATCTCAGCAGTTCCTATTGCTATTAGTATTAATTGTTACTGACAATTTTCTTATTTTATTTTTTCTCCTAAGTTTTAAGGTAACATTAGTGTTCTCCATGCAATGACAACGTTCCTCCAAATTTACTACTGAAAAACACTAAATATTTTGGAATAGAAAGTCACTTTCTCTGATCTTGCTACAAAAATGTTTTAAATTCAACCACAAACAGTACCTATATTCAGAAAACAGGAAAATATTATTTATGCAAAAGATAAGGAATATACATTAGTAGGCAGATATAATAGATAATGATTTTAATTTCTATTAGGGATTATAGGAAGACTCTACAGTATTTATGAATACTATAATCTATTCCAGAATCCAATTTAGTGTTGCTCCAACAACATTCAGAACAACGAGTAAGTGATACAGTATAAAAGTAATTAACTAATGGAAAGTATTTTAAGTATTTTCTTGGAACTTTAACAGTTTAAACAGTATAAAGGGGAAAATAAGCATGCAGTGAATGTGAACCCAAACTGTTTTTATTTACACACTCCTCAGTCTTTCCCACCCTGTACTGATCTTGTACCTGATCTGACAGCACAGGGCAGCTGGAAGAAAGCAGTCTTTATAGATAAGAAACAGCTGTTGTGCTTGTTTGACCTGAGGAAGAATTTGAAAAACAAAAGCAAAAGGACACGAGAAAGAAGAGTCCTCATAAAAGCAGCACTTGCAGAATTTTTCCAGCCTATTTCCTTCCAGCCAGCCCTGGCAGCAGTATCTGACGTGCACCTTGCTTGTATCAAATGTATTTCCACTGAAAGAAGAAAAAGGGTATCGAGCAAACACAATAGTGGTTCACGAGCCCTTTATGGATATCTACAAAATCAACCTTTTTTAAAGGAAAATTATTACTGAATGGGGGGGAAGGGGAGCCAACACTACACATTACAAAATGTCAGAATTAAGACTTGCCTCTACAAATCCAGTCTGACCTCTTATGTTAAAATAGGCAGACAAATGATCACTACAGAAACAGAAACCAAATCATCCTTATCCATTTTATTCCATCTTCTGATCTACTTCTTTATCCAACTTGACACGAGTACCAACATTATCAAAACTCTAAATACTTGACTCTTAACTCACATTTTATCTTGTTAGGTCTTAGTTTTACAATACTTAGACACATTTCTAACACAAATTGTAGCAGAGCTCCACCAGACAATATTTAAGGAGCCCTATACATGAGTACAGATGTTCCTGTCCCAGTGCTCTTACATAACAGCATCTTCTACAACCCCCCCTCCACAATTTCACACTCCTTTTTCACTTATTTCCTGCTGATTTTGTAGAATGCCTCATTTTCTTCTCTAGATTTAGATTATTCTTAATGCTGGACAAAAAGAAGTCCTCCTGCTTCCTTCTTTTGTAACTTATTTCTTCAAATGTATCAGAAATATTTGTTTGCATTTTTAAACCGAAATTTTTTCTACTTTTGCAAACTTTCATTTGTCTAGCATGGTAATGCTTACACAGTTTCTTTTGTAAAACTACAAACATTCCCAATTATTGGGAACATGAACTTCAAAAACAGAGACAGATCTGTGGCAAAGAGTTTACAGGGGAAATTCATCAGGATGCATATGCAGCCTTTAACCAACTACAGCTGGTAGAATGAGCACAGGTAGGAAAAGTATGATCATAAAAGAGCAAGAAAACCCCCATATATGGTGTCTGTAATGACATCAGAAAACTTTGGTATTGTCACCACTTTTTACATCACACAATTCCTTCTCAAAAATACGGAAATTAATATTGAAAATCACATGAGCAAATTAATCTTCTGTGTGAGAAAGAGAGCACATTCAAGGGAGAAGTACAGAGGAAGCAGCTCAATAATACTAAAGGCAATTATACAGATTAAAGTTACTTAATGTCACTTAATTCTACTATTTCTTTTAAAAATATTAGTCCATTACAAATTTTATTGCATAGAAATAATTTAATGATAGCAGGGAGAGAGTATGTGTTCCCACAGGAAAGACAAAACTGAAGAATTTGTTTGGAGAGCTAAGATTTAAGTTATAATGCCATATTTTAAAAAATCACAGGCAAAAATCAAAGAATCAAACAAATGGAGAACTGTGGCACAGTCATCTAACTGAAAGGTTTACTAACACCATTAACCACTTCCATGATTTGAGATCTAAAAAGAACACTTTTCAAAGGAGACAGATTATTTCATATCTTTGTTACGAGCACTTTTTACTTAGTCAAGTCCAGCCAATGTTAATTAGCATTCTGCATTTGAGAGCATTTTGTGTTTAAATTGAATTCAATTCAGAGCCATCTCATTAACTACATATCTTTAAAAATTTTTTTGCTCCAAGGACATTAATATCCTTTATAACTAGGTGCTATCATGCACAGTAGTTGTTTAGCCCAGCTCCTTTTTAAGCATCAGGCCACTGTTTTCATGGCTCTCTGTGCACAACTGCAATTCCTCCCTCTAACAACTTGAAACCAAAATGATTGTTCCCACATGTCTGTGCCAGCCAACAGTCCTCAAGGACTTTTATTTACTCAAGCCTTAAGGCTACAGAGCTTAACTGCCATGACTTCCCATGGCAGAGTTGACAAGTACCAAATATACTTCAGAAAGACTGCTTTTGCCACACTTGTATTATCCTTTGCTTGCCTAAATGAAGCAGTGCATTTGTGTCTGGGTTTCTGTTTCATCCAATTGGTGAAATGAAAAAGCAGCTTTGACTTTAACAGAAAACAAAAATGGAAACCACAAAACTGGAATTCCATTAAGTTTATCATGTCAGCTAGTTGAAAATGTACCAAATAATGACAGAATTAAACTAATCAGGAGAAAATGCAGCTGCCGTTTCTTTTGCAGGAGATGATTTGTAAATACTTTTTACCTATAAAAATGATAAAGCTTTCAAAAATTTTCACAGACTGCATTACTTGATTTTAAATGTGGAAACAACTAGAGAAATGTAAAATTTCATGTAATTATATCATGTTATCACTTAGGACATGAAGTGTATAAATGCTGTTTGCCCAAGCTGATCTTATTTAAACACTTCTTTAAATATTAGCAGGTTACCTCTGAAACCACTAATCTTTCAGAAGCTCAGATCCTTATACTTTCATTGTCCAATGTGATACCAAGAACAAGAAAATTCTTTCCTTTTAAAAGTGAAACAAGGGGAAAAGGAAGAAAACAAACAACCCACATCACACAGATATAAAGGAAAATATTATTCAGAATCCTACCAAGAAAATAATCAAAAAACCATATGAGGTCTACTGTCAGTATAAGCATCTCTAAAGATTTCTGGATGACCACAGCTGCAGAAGCTACTTCATTCCAAACAGACCACACTCCTATTTTAAACCCTGCTTCTCTTGTAAGCATGTTTTCTTTTCCTCAGCAGAGACAGAGGAAGGCTGAGAATGTATCTTTGCACATCCTACAGGCTGACGGTTCAGGTTAAGAGCAATTGTGAGTTAAGGACTCTGTTACCTGTATTAGGAAAAGGACATCACTTTAAAAAGGAAATCACGAATTTAAAAAGTCCAAGTGGTTCTAGCCCTTTCTCCCCAGTTGTCTCTTGAGCAGAAAACCCAAAAAAAAATACAAAACTACTTCAATAACTTCTCCTCACACTTCATCACTATAGCAATATGTGCAAAACATCATTAACTGCTTCAGACTGGGGCGCCACGTCTACTGCTTATTGTGCTAATTACAACATTTTTGTGTTCCCCTTGGGTTTGCATCTACCTGGTGAAATTTCAGTGCTGTTTTGAAGTGTATTTTTCTCTGCTTTTCTTTGTGTATAGTGCCAGTACACCAGGATCATACCTAGGCCCCTTCAGATCAATCATAATATAAGCAGTAGTTACGGTATACAAACAACCATTTCTGAAGCAATCCTATCCAAGTTCCTCTTCAAACATCTCCATTTAGAGCAAAGCATTTAAATTAGTAGCTAATATTGTTCTAATCATTTCCATCCACCAGTGACTTACCTTATCACAGTAAATTTTGCTCGGTTATAAAAGCCCATTAAAGCTGTCTAACTGAATATTGTTTTCAATGGCAACAATGTAATTTTCTATAAACTTAAGAACTAGGGTGGTGGGGACTACACTTCCATTTTCACTTTAATTCAATAAAATAGATGAAAATGAGAAGTGTTTTGATAGCAAGATAAATCCAACATTCATCAAACAATTTGTCCCAAAAAACTTGCATGAAGTCTTTATACACTGAATATACAGCCCATTTTTTCTACTTTCCCATTTTCTTTTTATCCTTGTTTTCCTGCCTCTGAGCACTGCTATCTACTGGCCCTGCAAATGGAACTCTCTCCTCGTTCAGTCACCTTGCTCACCAGAAACTGTGTTTCAATTTTTTTGAAACGAAAATAATGGTGTCCCCAAATGAAAGACAGAATATTCAAAGCACTAAATAAGAATGCAGTCGAGGGGGATGGGGTTGTGTGTGTAATACCTATCAGGTATTTGAGAGAGCTTCATCTGTAATACCATAAAGTCCCTGGAATGGGTCTCAAGAGGTCACAAGTGCACCCTCCTGCTCAAAGCACAGAGATCCCTGAAATCAGACCAGGCCACTTGATGTGCCTCTGAAGAGTCTTGAAATCTTCCAATGGACAGATAGACACCAAAAGAAAAAAAAACAACAAATGAAAACCCTCACACCTTTGCTTCACAGTTTACTTCTGTTTACATACAGCATTTTGCTAACCCAAGTGTTCTTTCAGTTTAACTCTCTGAATTTACTGCTTTGCCTCTACGCTCCTCTCTCCTGTTCTGAACAGTCACAGGTCCTAAAATGTGAACGTTGCACAGAAACTGAAATGTCTGGCACATCCCACCTGCAACAAAGCTGCACTTGAAATGTGGAACCCTTTGTCAAGAAAGCAGTGGACAGCTGCAGAGTGACAGAGAGCAAATGGTGGCCTGGTGTCCAGAAGAGCGCTTTGTGCCGTGGGTGATCTTCCCTTCGCACGCACAGCACATCGACCAGAACAATACACTGGCAGCACAGCAAAGAGACCACACTGAAAGATCTGGCCCAGCCCCATTCGAAGCAAGAAAAATCACAAAACAATAGAAAAACACAATTTCAAAGTAAAACTCAGAAAAATAAAAATGTGAGAGTGAAATAACCATAGTTATACCATTATTGTTGTAAAATTAAAAGCAGATTTACATTTCAAGAAATATCAAATATCAACATTGTAACAGAAAGAAAAATAAAGCTTTTTTAGTCTTGTTCCAAGTATTTTCTGCTGTCTGCTTTTATTTGCTCTTTATGCAAACTAGGAACTGCCAAGAAGTCAATCATTTCACAACCCTTCTCTATAAACAGATTTGTTTAAACAAAAAAACAGATTGCAATAAAGAACTACTAAAATCACCCTTCCTCTTCATTTCTATTAGGTTTTCTATATTAATATGTGTATGCTGAACACATCAGCATTCAGCTACAGTACAGATTTTACCTATTTTTCTAATCCATTTTCTCCATTGACAGGACTATGCTCACAATTTACAAAACTTCTTTGTAGACATTTACTTATTTCACAGTTCATTAACCTTCAAACAGCACACCTGCCAGTTTGCAGGTGTGTTATCTAAAGCAATGACACACTAACTAATAAAGTGCTAAAGTATGTTTGTGTCAGAAATGCTTATGAAATGAATGTTTTTCTCCACTGAGCTACCCAGACGAATTGAATTTATTTTCATCAATTTTATGTAAGTTTTTTTCCTGATGGTAAGTCCAGTAGTAAGCACCAGTCACTGCAAACATGCACAAAAAAGAATCAAACTGTACTGCCTACCAGTTTTTAAAGTATATAAATGGCAGTGTTTAATCTTTTTAAATCATTGAAAAGGATCATTCACTCTAACTTCTTTCCCTCTGCAGTAACAATACAAGGCTTCATTTAAAAATTAACATCTTTTAACAGCTTTTTCACACAGCAAGGAAAACCTCATCAAGTGTCATATTCTCCCTTTTAACAATTCTCTATGGAGCACAGTGACATTTTCAATTTTCTGTAGCTGGACTAGCCTTACATTGGCTCATTTTTGCCTGACCTCAGGGTTTTCACATCATTAATAAAGAGATAATCAAAACAAAGGGTATATACATTAGGGTAGGAAAAGTTTGCATAGTTTGGCACTATTATATATAACCTTAAAAATGGAACAAAATGAAATGCACGTAGCAGAGGTGGTGAACCTTCTAAGGACTGCTTCCAAACATTTTCCCTACTGGCAGTAGACCATTTTCAGACCTCCCAACTCTGGCCACCGTGATAGTTACTGCTGTACAGGATTTATTTCTTTTTGTTTCAGCTGTCAATGAAACTTCAAGTGATACCTTTTTAAGTCAACTAAACATATTTAGATCAAAACAAAACACTGACATCACTGGGACAACAGAAACACCGTGCAAAAGAACATAGCGTTTAGATTCTAGGCTTGTTTACCAATGGTTTTAACTTTTCTCACATTATGTCACAAACTGCCACTGCACCTGAAACCTGATCAAAAGCTCATCAAAAAAATTCAAGTGCCCTCTTATATTTGATGATCTGGTATAACACATGTAAACCAAGTAAATCTATCTGCTCATCATGCTTCAATAGTAGCCAGTATTCTTCAGGATGAAGATCATTATAACTCTGCTTACACTTCATTTCTTACTGTTGAAACCAACTGTGGAAGATAAGAGCTCAAACTTAAACTATACTTCTAAAGCAATAATATTTTCTGAGCTAATTTTGCTAAGACATCATGAAAATTCCGAACATGAAATTACACCCAAAAAAATCCATTCTACCAAATAAGAAACACTGGTAGAATTTGCCAACAAATAAGAGTGAAACCAATGAACTTCCAGGGATACATGAACTACAAAAGAACCGTCATTAATACCAACAAAATACTTCTAAGCCTCATGACCTATGAGACCTGGCTTGTGAGATCTATGTAGGTAGGTGGAAGGCTGGCTATCAAGTGGAATCAGGACACTCCAGCAGAACCAGTATTGTACCCAGGGGTTAATACTGCATCCAGTCCTGTTCAACATCTTCATTAATGATCTGGATGATGGGGTAGTGTGCAGCCTGAGCAAGTGTGCTGGTGGAAAAAACATGGAAAGAGCAGCTGATACACTGGAGAGTGATGCTGCTGTTCACAGGGATTTTGACAAGCTGAAGAACTGTGCTGACAGGAGCCTCATAGAGTTCAGGGAAAGGAAATGCAAAGTCCTGAACCAGGAGGGAAACAATGCCAAGCACCTGCACGTACTGCAGTTCACCCAGCTGGAAAGCAGCTCTGCAGAAAGGACCTTGTGGTCCTGGTGGTCACAATGGTGAACACCAGCAATGTGCCCCTGCAGGGAGACACTAACAGCATCCTGGGCTCTGCCAGAAGGTTTAGGGAGGTGATCCTCTATCCATCACTGCTCAGAGGTCATACCTGGGATATAATGTCCAGTTCTGGGCATACTGGAGACAGCCCAGCGAAAGGCCATAAGGAAACTAAAGGATTAATTAAGGGCTTCATTAAAGCATTGGAGCATCTCTCATATGACTAAAGCCTGAGAGAGCTGAAGTGCTCAGCCTAGAAAAAGTGAATGGGGCATACATCACTGTGTATAAACATCTGAAGGAAGGCTTTAAAGATGGAGCCAGACTTTTCAATGATGCCCAGTGACAGGACAAGATGCAATGGGAACAAACTGAAACACGGGAGGTTCCCTCTGAACATTGGAAAGACTCACACTGGCCTGTGTGGCCCGAAGAGGTTGTAGAGTCTCATGCCTTGAGATATTCAAAAGACATCTGGATATGGTCCTAGACAGCCAGCTCTAGGTGCCCTGCTGGAGCAGGGGGTTGGACCAGATGAGCTCCAGAGCTCACTTCCAACCTCAATCATTACATGGTTCCATGAATCACATCCCGTTGCATCATATGCAGCTGCTTCAGAAAAACCTGAAGATAACCTGCAGAGTACCATTAAGTTAAATAATAATAAAAGGCTTCTTATGAAATAACTGAGAGCCCATGGAGGGTTTCTTTTATTACAGGATTTACTATGCTAATTTAATTACAACAAGGTGATTACAAAGTAATCCTGTTTAGGTAGGAAGTTGACACTGCAACTATGAATACCTTACTCAGCACAGGATTAGAACTGCCCTTTTATGGTTACTTTCACCTCCAGAAAGAAGCACTTCAAGGCAAGTTATGAACATGTTTTAGGAAAGTACAAAATTCTACAAAAACTATTCTACAAATAGACAATGTGGACAGGCAGGAAAGAAAGGAGTGTGGCTCAATGCAGGCCAAAATGTTATTAGCTTTCCTCATCTGGGAATGACCAACAACAATAGCTTGTACGGCACAAAATTCCTTCTGTAATGACTTCCACCTGCTGGAGGGCTGCCATTCGCCCTGCATCTCCCTGCAGCTGCTTTCCCATCTGCTGCTGGAAGCCATTGCCCTCCCTTTGGATAAGACCTGAGGCCTAGAGATAGACGATTCAGTTGCTCTAAGCAAACAAAATCTTTTCCCAATTCTCAGAGAACCAGACCTGCTGTGTCTAGAAGCACTGCTGGATTGCTACCACAGCACAGTCTAAGCCTGATCATGTAAAAGGTTCAAGCTCAATGCGCTTGTGCAGAAACTGGGAAGAAGAGGAATTAAATGCCTGTCAGAAGCCAACTGGTTCTCCACCAGGACTGCAGAACCCCAGCAGCCCTTCATCAAGAGCACTGTAATTCAGTTCTTTGTACCACTGCCCATCTGCCAGCCATAAGATTGCAACGCGCTGAGTACAAACCAGTCTGATAACGAAGTAGGAAGTCAAATCAGTGGAGAGCAAATGGAATTCATCACCATCCTCAGCAGCATGACAGGTCATACAAGCCTTGCAAAACAGATTTGCACAGCCCAGGATTTAAAATAAGCAATCTTTCCTGCTCAAATGCTAAATTGAGATCACCGAAATTGCTGGAGTTTCTATCCTTGTTCTGTTATGATTATTTTGTATTATACACATATTGGCCCATTAAACACAAGCTGGAAATGCCAAATTTCATCTCTATCTTCTTCACATGCAGAGCACGAGACATAGAACAAAAAGGGATAATCAGAATCTTAGAAATATTTACTTCCTGCTTCCACAAGAATTATGAGTTTAAGACTTTTTTCCTAGAGCTTTGCTAGCCAGATAATCTGAAACATTCTATAAGATTCCTGTATACCTAAATAATATTCTTCTCTGAATAGAAACGATTTGCACTATATAACTAAATTCCACAGGTATTTGTTTCCTGAAAGAGGCACACACATTAGAAATAAAATCAAGAATTTCTAATAGCAATCAATGTAATCAGTATTGTGTGCTCCAAACCAACGAAGTTTTTTAAAACACCAGGAAAATAGTTAATGGACAACACCTTAAACACTGGATTTACAAATTCGCTTAAATATGACAACCATCTCAACTGGGTATTCCATTACTCATATTTTTATGGTCTGATTTTGTAGGTACATACATAATTAATACACAGGTCTGTTTTAAAGACTGAAATTATTCATATTTTTAAATAAATGTTGATTGCACTTGAAAAAATAACCAGTGATTAATAACATGCACCTTTCAACAGATCCCTTCAAAATACCTCAGTAGCTTCACCCTTCAGAACAGAAATACACAGAAGAAAAGAAGGATCAACCAGAGCAACCGAAAGGAAAACTCAGTCAGCTAACAAATGAGGAACAGGTCATGATATCACAACAATCAAGTCATTAAGGTCCACCTCCCCCCATTGAAGCCAATGAGAATTAGACACAAACATTTTCTTAAAAGGCAATCATAAGTGCTTCTAAAAAAATTCTAGAATGACAGCTGGTGTACTACCAAAATTATACATACACCAAATACACTGGCATTCAGAGTGTTTTAAATTATTCATTATTCTTTAACAACTTTCCTGCTACACAGACTTGAATCAAACACATCACCACCTTGATACTGGCTATGAAGTCAGTATTTCTATTGCATTTCATGATCACGAGATACAATACCTCTGTCTGAAGTATGGCAGCTCTCTGTTCTTTGGCAGTAAGGGACTCTTTAAGCACTTCAATGTGTTGCTTGCAATCTGAATTCTGATTGCTAAGGGTTTCAAGCTTAGTTTGTAAGGCAAGAAGTTCTGATTCTTTCTTTGAGAGTTCTTGTTTCAGTTGATCAATCTGCAGTGGGGGGGAAAAAAAGTTAGGCCATTCATTTTGTCTCCAATTCATAGCTCCACTGGAAATCTGAAAGGTGTGAATGACCATGATATGACAAAGCAGATACCTGTGAATTCTGGAAGAGAATTAAGATTCAGACTTTTTACACTCAAATCTTCAATGGTGTTTCTTGCAATTTAATGTACCCTGTCTTAAGAACAATTGCCCTGTTGTTGCAGAAGTTAAAAGGAAACTCCTAAAGATTATACGTGATGATTTGGCCTATAAATTCACCACGGACCTCACTTAAGTTCAAAGGCATGTATCCCATGTGAGGCAAGTCTGGCAGGACAGCAAAAATGCACAGGAAAAAAAAAAACTGTTCACAAAAGTATAAATTCAATCCTTCCAACAGCATGATTCCCATGACTTATCATTGGCCAGAGTGAATCAGGAATTTTTTAAGAGTCTGATAAAGAAAAAACAGACATCTTAGAAAGGAGAGGAAAACAGAAAAGTGGGATTTTAACCTTACTCTTCTTGCAAATTTGTTGCTGCCCACCATCCCCACCTCTTATTTTTCTCCCTGGCAGTTCACATGGAATTCTCAGGTAGTAGAAAAGCCAAGCCAAGAAGACTAATTTAAGAGAAGTCTGGGGAAAACATAAAAAATTCCACACAATGAAAGGGCTGAGAGATAATAAAAGCTTATCCCAGAGGAAACAGCAGAAACACAATACTAAGACAGAGCTTCTGAATTTAAATGAATTTAAGGTTCATCAGTAAATGTCATGATATTGGGATTATTCTCCTCTTTCCACAACGATAAATGGGAAGAATAGCCACAGAAGACAAAATTGTGATGGATTTAGAATATACGAATCAGAGCAAAGCACTGGACTATATACAGAACAATGTGTGTAGGTGAAAGGATGGTGGATTAGGTGGCATATAACTACTCTTAAATTCTTGTGATATAACACTGGTCACTAGATGAATCCAGATACATCACCTCATGAGGATTTTGTGAAATAAAATGCCTCACTGCATCTGCATAACTCAGAGAAATCACTTCCTTTATATGAAGAGCTCTTTCCCATGTTCCAACAGACATTTGGGATGCAAGAAATCTAGAGATGGTAGATGGAAGATGATTCAAAAATCCCCAGGAAAAAAAGAATATCCACAGGCTGATTCTACTCAACCACATTCCAGAACTATCCACACACTAAAACACTTCACAAATTCAATATTGTATGGTACTGGGAATATTTATTGCTGATCAAAATGCTTCTATTTTGTTTTACATTGCAAGTGCATATTTAAAAATTAAATTTAAAAACAATGTTTCTTCCAACTACAGTCTGTATGCATGTCTTAATATATTTATTCCTTATTTCTTTTTATAAATCCCAGTATGTTTGTCTAGCTGGTTAAGGTGCTTGGAGAGTCACCCGTGAGCTACTGTATAAAATCAAGAATCTACCCTGGCACTAAAAGAAATCACCTTTAAAATCTGAAAATAACAAAATAAGAAAAGAAGCATACAAAAACCAGACATGAAGAAAGAATGCAATTAAAAGCAGCTAGAGAAAGCTCTCTCTGGAAAGCAAACCACCTTCTTCCATCCCTTGCCAGAACATGTAAGTAAGCATGGCAAGCAAGAGAAGATGGATAGAAAATGAACAATGGGAAAATCTATGAGATACAAGACAAAGCGTAGATCTGCAGCCAATCTGAATTACATCACAGACTTTATATGAGACGCATGTGAACATCACAGATGCTTAATCTCTTCTAGAAACTCTTCCCCCTTCTCTCCATGACACAACCCACACCCTGAAAAATAACAAAAAAAAATTTAAAAGGCTTTGTTTTCATTGCAGGTGTGGTTTAGAAACAGAATCTGTTTAGTGTAAAGTTCTGGCTACAAGATCTACAAATTGTCAGGAGTTTAAAAATGTGTTACAGCTCTCCAATAAAAAAAAAAATTAAGAGTTAAAACACAAACCAAACACACACAACACAAAGATTGTTGAATAAATATGCTGATGTCTTTTTAAAATAAAGTATTATGGTGAAAAAGTACTAAAATTTCAATTTTAAAAGAATTGTCACAAAAATAAAAAGATATAACAAGAAACTATAAAACTTATATTAAGACATTTTAGACATGGGTATATTCACTTTTTTGAAGTTCTGCAGTATCTCAGCATGTAAAAAAAATAATTAAACAGGACATGAAATAGATTGCTGTCTCTAGCAGATATGCAAAGATTTTTGCTTTGTTGGAAGACCAACTGTCATGATTCAATGAAACCTCATGATCTTATATAATACAACAAAAACATTTTTATACTTTATAAAGACTACAATGAGGATAACCTACAAGTCTGGGTAGAAGTGCTGTAGCATCAAAAAACTCCAAGTTTGTCCTCTGAGCCTGACCTTCCCACTATCTCATATATTTCATATGTGCAATTTGTCTGTCACCGCTTTTTCAACATTGCCCAATATGATCTTGCTTCACCTCGTTTCCTGAAACCCTAATTCCTTTTTCTTCCTTCTCAATTTACGATTCTGTCACCTCCCATAATTTCAGTTCCTTAGAACCCATTAATTTTCCATTTCCAGAAAAACATTACTGGCGTTCTGTTGTGATTTTTACACACCAAACGCTTATGTGACATTACACAGAGTAACCAGAAAACAAAGCAGAAAAAAAAATCAGAGCTTTCCCTCTGAATATTGCATATTAAAATTAATGGGCTAAATCTTTAAGTAAATAATTCCATTAAATGAAACTATGCTGATTTACACATCGTAGGATTTGGTCTGATGAACAAATGACAACTGCTTTTTAAAGTGAAGGATTTCAGCAAAGGAAAAGGAGTAGCAGTGCAAATGATGCCTGCATACAGTAGACCCTACAAGTCTCTCAGCAGATTCACAGGTTATGTTGGTTAAGGTCTGGTTTTAAACTGGTTATCAAATTTACAGGCCTATCCACACCAAAAGAAGATGCTGTAGCTCCTTTCCTGTTGTGGTTTGTTTGGGTTTTTTTTTTTTTCCCTACAGGATCTCCTAGAACTTCCATGCTTCCTTCATTCAGTATGGAAAGTTCTTACAGGCAGACATTAATTACAGGGCACCTTGTTACTGCTTTATCAATTCTTGAAACTCATCTTACTGGTAATTTGCTGAAATTGTACTAACCTGCCACTGTATTTTCATACCCATTTCAGTGGGTAGAGAGAGTTCTAATAGAGAGTTCTAATATTCAAAGAACTACTTAAATTCAGAGTGCAAACTCGCACCTGAAAAAAATATACCAGTGTGCATTTAAATATGTGGCTGATAGCCGAAGGATGAACCCTAATAAGGGAAGGAAGTCTTCCAAAGCAGAAGTTTTTATTAACAGTACGTATCATCCTATATGTTTTCTTCATAGTCTCAATTATGATATTTGAAGGTGCAGAGCTCTTAGTCATATAAACTTTAAGACCTGTTTTGACAATTTCTGTATTATGTTAGTGATGACATGTTTTCTCCCTTCAAAACCTGAGCAAGGAAAGACCTTATCAAGTGGGCAAGACAATGAAATCTGAGCAAGTTCTCCTTCTCATTTTTACAACTTTTATTTAACTGCAAGTCACAATTAAAGCCTAAATATTTGGAAGGAGTGAATATTACTAAGAAGTAGTTAAGAAAAGACATTGTCTGCCACTCATGTACAATAAATGATGTTCAGTATTTGCCTTCATTTAACACCTTCCCATTTATTTACAACAAGAGCAGATTGAAAACAAGTTATACTTCAAGAATAAATGAGAAGTATTAAGAGCTTCAAGCACCTCAGAAGAGTTTTGTACTGTTCTTTGCCATCAACCCTGTTTATCAGAATTTATCAACAATCCCAGGTTCAACAGATCACATATAGCAAGATCTGTTTGCTGACAGCTCCATAAATACTTTTCCACCTTGAAAGGTTCTCAGATGAGTGATAAAAATAATATCTTCTGCTGCAAATCTTAATTTTAAGTGGAGGAAAAGGACTAGTGAAAGAAAACAGACAAAGCTTCATCAGAATGTGGCATTTATCAAAGATCAGAAGGTTGTGACAAAACAAGGCATATTTAATACTCTTCTCATTCATCAGCTTTCCATGCTACAGAAATATACTGAAGCTTTTCCTCTCAAAAAATCAGGAGATTGTTAAAGTTCTAGGCTTTGTACTTTATTTTCATATCAACAGGTTTGCTCACATGTATTGGGAGTTTTGCTGTAAATCACTAAAACTGAATTGCTTTGAAATTAATGATGTTTAAGTAGGCAAAATAATTTTCCTGATGTAAAATGCTACTTAGGAGCTTTATTTTTTTTTTTAGTAGCTTAAAAGCTTCTTTTTTCCAACAGAATAAATACGTTCTTTGATTATTATTTTTTTCTTTATAGATCTGGATTAATTCCACATGGGCACAAACACTTTAATTTCTTCTGTAGCAAAAACCCCCAAACAATGAACAAGCAAAAATGTTTTTTGAGTTTGATACAAGGAAATATGTCACATCACTACATGTTTACTCCCTACCTGTGGTCAACTGCTGGTAGTCTATGTAAAGTAATACGAAATTAAAGGAACTCTGCAGGAACAAAATCATTAAATTGCTAGTCTTGAAAAGATGAGAAAAGTACAATTTAGTAGCCTCTATGAAACAAAAGTCTTTACTACAAAACAACACCAAAAGCTAAAATCAAAATAATTTTCATTTATCCAAAATGCTCCACTCCTTCATGTCTACTGATTATTATACAGTAGAGATTTACCAAAAGGAGACATGCAGCTGCTTGCATTGGAAACAGTCAAGTTAAAACTTTTCTTTCCATTATTTAAACAGTCTTAATCTCTTTTATAAATAGATCTTACCTTATTTTTCATGAACTTTGAGTGACTCTTGTAAACTTCTATTTGTTTGATTTCTTCTTCTCGGTCCTCTGTATTCAGAACTCCATTTGTCTTTAACATCTGTATTTCATCTTCAAGATCTCTTATATTGCGCTCAAGTGAAGCTATTTTTGTATCCTAAGTTACAAAAAAGAGAGTATTGAAAATTACATGAGACATATATTAAAGAGCAAGAGAAGCATATCTGTACTTGAGTGAATATCAAATAATGAGACAGCAAAAATAGATGGTACAAATAGAGAATGCACATAAACCAGGAATAATTCTATTTGGTTTGGGTTAAAGAAATGCAGAATTCAGACCAGACCTCTTTCACCATAGTTGCACAGTCTGTAGAGAATACAAAATTCCATTTAATTCCTACACAGGGATGAAGGGAGAATGACAGATGCCCTATTTTTCCACATATGTATGGTAACAAACCATGTTATCATTAGCAACCATCTAGGCCTGGCTATTCTTCCAAGCTCTTAGACACAAAGTTTAGCCTAGAGAGGCCAGTCCATGTCTCTGCAGGACAAGAGGCCACTTCATTGTGACCTCAGGGTCCCTCTTTCTCTGGAGTTCTGCCTGCTCTCAAGAGGGAGAAAGGCTGTGTCCTCATGTATTTTTCCTTGACTAATCTAGCCACATCACTAAGAGTGGATTTAGCACTTTTTATTGTGAGTCCCAAGATAAACAAAACCACAACCACTAAAAATTTCTACATCCCAGCCAATGGCTGCCACGTGTGCCAGCGCCACACTGGAAAACAGTGAAGTTTTTTGCTGTTTCCAGTCATCTGGAAATTGGCTAAGTCCCTTCTGTGAGAGTCAGAAAGATTAGAAAATCGATTACACAAACTTGTCACAATTTTCTGTGTGAAAGAACATTGCAAAATTACTCATTAGGAAATCTAGTCAACAACACAGAGGGATCAACCACCCGTAAAATATTAAGAGACTGGATGAAGTTCTTGTTCCATTGAGATCAATATGAAATAAAAATTTAAAAACAAAACACACTACACAAAACAAACCAACCTGATTCACTAAGACCAGGTTAAGTTAGAACGCTAATTTGGGAAAAACATACAAATGAAATTGATCCTTTAACCAGGACAAGGTAAGGTTGAATCACTGCAACTTTGTTGCTTTCTTTAGGCTGCCTAAAAACAAGCAAAAACCCCAATTCCTGTAATAACTCCTTTCATAACAAAGCTAGGCAAATTTAGCAATTTAAGACACAGAAGAGTCTGGATGAAGTTCCAAAAAGCATCTGAATTTTTGGTACTGAAGGGAAAAAGAATCTCAGATTATTTTTGAGGACCACTGTTATAAATCCATATAGAATGAAAGCTAAGGACTAAGCAATGCTACTTAGATGGCCCACTGTCATTCCTCTAACATTTTTGCTTTTATCTTTATAGTCAACAATAAGTCTCAAACAGAGAAGTTTTCTTTTATTATTTTCTTATTCCATCAAAAATTAACTTTACAATTAATTTTAATTCTAAAACACAGAAGTAAAATATTGAGATGGAATGAAAAAAGGAAAGAATTCTTATTAAATCTTCTCACATTTGGAGAAGCTGCACAAAAGGAAAAATACTGCAAGATACAAAAGTATTTAAAAGCTCTGAAGACAAACACAACACAAAAATAATTGTAGCTCTCACAGATACAATCAATCCAGCTTGCTCCGTTAGACTTCATTTCAGAAATATTTTTCTCCTATTTTTGAAGATAAAAGCAAAACCTAAGCTTCACTACACTTTGGAATGATTTTGCAATGAAATATATTAATACTTACATGACCTGTTATGACATGACATCTGGGAATAGTCTTCATCAAATCTCCCCAGCTAAGTCTGTAAGAGTCTGCCTTTTTGTACTGCCTTCGTATTTTATGTGTTTGCAAATATAATATGGCAGAAACAATTTATAGCACAGCCTGCTACACTCTTTAGAAGGTTTATACATCACAGAACAACATTTAAGCTTTATGAGAAGTATCTAACATAACTTGTGGAAGCACTTTCTGTACTTCTACTTCATCACAAGATTGAAATCTGAGGAAAAGTTTATTTTTAATCAATCTCTGCATGCTGTGATTAGAAATGTGTGAAGGCTATTTTCCTATGTCTTGAAAAATTGTCACTAAGTTTTATATTACCTTTTTATTGCAACAGAAGCCAGCAATTTCACAAATTTTGTGAAATTCAAAGGTACTGTTCCCTGTTGCACGCTGGCTTGCCCAGGAAACCTCACAGGTTTCCTGCCTGGACAACTGCTAGAAAGTGAGGAACCTTGTAGCTCAGAGATAATCAGAGAGCCCAGAGCTCCCAGTGGGTACTGCCACAAGGGAGCTGGGCTGACTTACAGGATGGAGAGAAAGTTTGGTAGCTTTGCATTTGCCAGAAGTTTTGACAGAATAGGCACATTCCCGTAAAATCTTCTGATTCAGCTGAATCAGCGTTTTCCCAAAGAAAATTTCAATTGGAAAACTTTCAACCAGTCTTGTTGGGGCACAGGGTCTGGCAAGCTTTCAGAAACTGAAATGGGAACAGATGCAATATTTCCTTCTAACCTCTAAGATTTATCACCATTAGCAACATTCTAAAAAACTACATGGGTCTGTGTTGAATCACAATGAAGATTCCTTTGCAATAATATTAAGGAAGCAGATTACTATTAAATGGTACTAATAAACATCTTCTGAGTTCTACAACAATGCAGCATTTGTTCAGATTTTTCAGTCAGGCCCTCTAAATCTGTTAAAAAACATAAGATTACATAGCAGGATTTGTGATAGAGATCAGGGCACCCACCTTAATCTAACCCCTCCTTCCAGCAGTAACCAATACTTCTTCCTTATCTCCTTTATTAGAACAGTGTTGCAGATATTCTAGGAGAGGTTAGGGCTATTTAGGTTTCTGCTGGCTGGACCTAGCAGAAACCCACCTCTTTTGCAATGTGAAAGAAATTAGTATGTGTCCTGATGCTGAAAACAACAGTGCTTCACAATAGAAAAACACTAACTCTACAAATGAGTTTCCACAATGATGTTTCATAAATCATATCAGTCCTTACAAGAATCCTACAGTACATTTCCTGAAAACTGAGGGGCAGGAAAAGGGCAAAACATTTGTAAATAATCACAGAATATTCTGAGCTGGAAGAGACCCACACAGATCACCAAGTTCAACTCTGTATAATACAGCATTCCAGGCTGTCTTACTCTGAAAGGAGAAGTAAGAAAATGCTACTGCTCATCATGTGAGATACCTGATAAATTTAAATTATGTCTGTGAAAAATTTTGCTTGTAGGGCATTCAACAAGCAATCAGAAGGTAATATTTGAAACTTCACATTTAATAAAGCTTGAATTTAAACACACTTATGTGCATAGGCTGTCAACAGACCATACACAACTACTCTTACTATATGAATTTTTACCTTGTCAATTTAATTTAATGAAAATATTCAGGTTCATCTTTGAAGATAAGGGAAGTGAAAGTTCATGCAATCTTAACAATAGAGTATGTTGCACTGCAAACACACATACACACTTCTCTAGAGCCAAACCCATACCTGAAATATCACAGCTGGATCAATACATAAAGATGGCTCTTTCTGCAAGTAAGGTAAACCACAAATATTTTTATTTACTTTACAGCTTACATTTATAAAGACTTTATAGATGCTAGACTCCACATATTTTTCAAAATCCTATCCTTAAGATGAGTTCTAGGCCATATCTGTTGGCAGTTTCTGATTTTCTCTCTCAAGTAATATCACTGTTTAGTGATGATAGAATTAGACCATAGCAACATGGAATGGTTGGGTTGGAAGCAGCATTTAAAGGTCATCTAATCCAATCCCCTGCCATGAGCAGGGACACCTTCCACTATCCCAGGTTGCTCCAAGCCCCATCCAACCTGGCCTGGAACATTTTCAGGGATGGGGCATTCACAGCTTCTCTGGGCAACCTGTGCCAGGGCCTCACCACCTTCATCATAAAATTAGTTTTTTCCCATATGTCCAATCTAAATTAATCCTACTTTAGTTTAAAACTGTTGTTCTGTGTCCTATCACAACAGGCCCTACTGAAAGCTCTGTCCCCATCTTTCTTATATGCCCCCTTTCAGTACTGAAAGGCTATAAGGTCACTGAGGAGCCTTCTCTTCTCCAGGCTGAACAGCCCCAACTCTCCCAGCCCATCTGTAAAGGAGCTGCTCCAGCCCTCTGATCATTGTTGTGGCTCTCCTCTGGACTTGCTCCAACAGGTCCATGTCTTTTTTGTCCTATGGAGCCCAGAACAGGAGGCAGCACTCCAGGTGGGGCTTCATGAGAGATGAGCAAGTTTTGACCCCATTCACATGGCTCAGGAGCACATACCATAAAATGAAGTGAAAAGTATGTTTCCTTTTAATCTTTGTATTATATTAATAGGAGTTCATCAACTTTGAATATCACTGATATTCAAAATACATTCAAAGGTATCAGTCACCTGGCATTGCCAGCACACAATATGCAAGGAAGCATGCATGGGTGCAATAGCAATTAAAGGGAAGGATTTCCATGTATCAGTTTTATTTTATACTTTAACAGACTAAGATTTAGACTTGAGAGAAAAAAAATGCAGTTTAATTACATATATCCACAGTCACAAAGTCAAAAGCAACCCCTGCATCAAAACTAGACTAGTTTGAGGGAATAACAGGAGCATGTGTGAGAGGGAAGCATCCTGCTCTCCCTTAGTTTTGTGACTCTGCTTTCCAGAAGAAAAGAGGGCTTCTGGAGAATAAGGTCAGTTGCAGAAAAGAGAGCTGAGTAAAGAATGTAGTGAGAAACAATAGAGCAAAAGACATGACATCGGGAAGCAAATGTGTCTATGAAGCAAAACCAGAAAGTTAGGAAAGAACAGCCTGTGCAATGCATCTGAAAAGACAATAGATACCTGGAAAGGAATAAATAAAGCAAGAAAAACAGGAGTCAAGGCATAAGATGTGAATTTTCCATCTTTTTTGTTTGCCCTTTTTTATTTTGCATGAACATACAGGATATGGACACTGCTCAACAAGACAGCAGTTATGCAGAAAAGGCAACCGGTTTAAGAAAAAGCAACTATTTGCAAAGTGTCAGAGGGAAATGAAGATGATGACAGGACAGAAAAGGTAGTTCAGAAGATGTCTAGGACAAATAAGCACGAGAGATAGGTAGGATAAGTGGGTATACTTGATTGGATGAAAGGGAATAGAGACCAGGAAAAGGGACAGAAGGAATTCAGAAGTGGCAAGGGACAGAAGAAAACCACAGAGAGAATAGAAGGATTTATGAAGGAGGGAAAGTTGCATCCTGGCAGAGCCTGAGGGAGCCATGGAAAGGACTCAGACAAAAGCCAAAGTGGTGAAGGGCTGGAAGGGGCTGGGCGTGGTGAAGAGAAATGGAAACTGCTCCGAGCCTCTGCATGGGGGAGTGGATGGCCTGAGATTGCCATATTACAGCTAATCCTCTCCCTCCTTCTACCCTCAACACTGTAGGGAAACAATTCCTTCAATGCTTGATCATTCAAAACAAATGTTCCACATTTTTTTCAAAACAAATGCTGTCTGGATTAAGACAATTTAAATTTACTTGAAAACAGTCCAAATCTGGAACTTGTAGTGAAAACTGTTTAATCATGGGGATTTCAACATCTTGCCCCTTTTTCTTTTCAATATTAGGCCTATTTTAGACAGGGGCAACCCCAACGGGGCGTGTGTTCACAGGGACAGAAAGAACTGGATGACTCAGAGCCAAAAAGCAGCCTGGCATCAGTACTCCAGCAACATGATTTCAGCTCACTCATGACAAATGAAAGCCCTCACTATGAAGATTCAAGTTTTAAACAGTGGAACATTGCACCATGCCCACCTCTCCTGGGAGTCAAACAGAAAACACTTCACTGTCTTCAGCAACAGACAGAGACAGACAAGAGCAACTACAGTCATCACACGTGTCATTCATGTGTCATGTACCCCCTATCCCTGTTCCTTTCAGAGTTTTGGTACAGGAAGAGGAATTGAAAATCAATTTCAACATGTCCTTTACATTGTTAATAACCTACATGAAAGATTATAAATTATTCTATCACATTGTTTTTGTATCCCTAAACTTTCATAGCTCTGAATATTAAGAGAAAAACCAAGTTTCTCAGCCACCCCCTTACTTTTCCATTCACATAGGGCAGTGAGTTACTGCAAAGACATATTTTAGATTTCATACAAAGACTTCTGAACTAATGTCCAAAGCAAATATACATCCAGAAATGGAATTCTGTAATCAATGTACCTTATTTGTTACTCATATAATCCAAACTAATTATCTATTAAAAGACAGAGACTGTATTTATAAAGTCCTGCTGTTGTTTTAACTGTGTGTTTACCACAATGTTCAGACATGCTAAACTCATTTGCTCATAACAGAAGTCACTGGCAAAATGAGGCCTTTAATTTGCACTTCCTTTTAAGACTGAAAGACCATCGTTAATGAATTTCAGGCAGCATTGCCAACTCACAAGTTATCTCAGGTCTCATGGTATTTTTCTTAAAGATGAACATTCCAGACTCATAGAATTATGCAAAAATATCCGTTTTCACTTTTTAAATTACTATTTTTATTCTTTGTTATTGTGGAGGGAAAAGTCACAACACTTTAGTAATATTATGTATCAAAAAAGGTGAACTATAGTCAGGACTAAGAGAGCTGTTTCATCGTATTTTTTCATATCTGCTGATGCAACCAGTATTTTCTTTAGGTTGGCTGTAAAATTATGGCCTAATAACAGCCAACAGAAGAATTAGTTTTAAAGTTAGAGAAGGAAAACATTTTACATTAGCCTTGGACAGTGTGCCTCAGACTTCTGTTTGTCAGTTTAGTCCATGTACTTTGGCTCTCCTAAAACACACATACACACACACCCTAGTCTTTTTAAAAAGTAATATTCAGTTATCATTATTCAGCAACGCTACACTTGATTTTTTTAAATCAATTTTATTTAGTAAGCACACCAGGAGAAATAAATACTAATTATTCCTAGCTACATAACAAAATTGACATGGTAAAGGAAGCATTTAATGACTAAACAGTCATAAATCAACCCTGGTAGGCAGTTGAGTGTCACGGCTGCTCGTTCACTCCCCCTCAGTGGGACGGGCAAGACAACCAGAGGGCAAAAGTGGGAAAACCCATTGTTTGAGGTAAAGCCAGTGTAATATGTAAAGCAAAGCTGTGCATGCAAGCAAAGCAAAATATGGAATTCATGCACTGCTTCCCATGGGCAGGCAGATGCCTGGCTGTTTTCAGGAGAGGAGGGCTGCATCGGGCACAAGAGTTATTTGAGAAGACAAATGCCGTGACTCTGAATGTCCTCCCTTCAGTTTGCTGAGCATGACGTGATGGGATGGAATATCCCTTTGGTGAATTTGGGTCAGCTGTCCTTGCTGTGCTCCCTCCCAGCCTCTTGTCCATCCCCACCCTACTTACAGGGTGGGAGCAGAGGGAGAAACTGGGAAAGCTTTGACTCTGTGTAAACCCTTTTGGACAGCAGCTAAAACATCAGCATGTTATCAACACTGTTTCAGTCTGAAATTCAAAACACAGCACCAGACATGCTGCTCCAGGGAAAATTGACTCCATCCCAGCCATACCCAGTACACAACATCATGCTGAAAAAACACCACACAGGGAAACATGCAGAGACCATACCTTCATTTCGATAACTGTTTGCAGAGCCTTCGTCTTTGCTGGCTCAGGCTGAAGTTGGGTTCTTCTATGCAATTCCTGTGGAGGAACACGATAGAAATAAGCTTGACGACTCATCTTCCCATTATTTTAATTGCTCATATGAACTCATTGCAACAAAAGCAGGATGATGAGAAGCATGTAACTCCAAGTGCTACAGGTGCTTCCCTGGCTGTAACCCCCCTGCCATCGCTGCAGTCCCGATCTCATGTTACAGTCAACTCTGCCAGCACATGTGCTATTTCTGAAACCCCTTATCAATAATTCATGTCAAGCGTGACAACCCAGCAAGGACTCTCTTAGTCCAAATACAATGCTGCTATTGCTGCTTAAACACCCAAACTTAATTCAATTGTGTTACTAATTCAAACACTGCTAAGTGTTAAATCTTTTACAGTCGTGTCCTCTTAATTTTTCCTCTAATGTCTGAAATAAGCAATTTAAAGACATTATATTCAAATTTGACATTTTAAGGATAATAATTATGTAGTGGGCTGATGCAGCACACGCTACAGTAGCAATTACATTTCAGTTTTCACATTTTCATACTGTTTTTTATGCATCTTAATCCACAGGCAAAAGAAAAATGGATTGCATTAGTTAAGACAAAGTTAACAGAACCAATACATACTGGTCTTCATAAAAATAATAATTAAAAACCCCTACAAGAATATGAAGACAGCATCACTCAGTCTCATAAAACCAGAGCTGTGTCTTGGTATGATACATCCCAATAAAAAACTCACATAACTACCTGGAAAAAAGTGGAGTAAAGGTGTGACAAAACAATTTCATTTGAGAATTTGGTGATGCTTATTCCCTTCCCATAAACCATCTGAGATTTATTATTAAAAAAACTTGAACCAGGACAGATATAGTCCCATTTCTACTCCTTTGGAGTCCTTCTGCTCTAAAGGACAGGAGTGTCATCCTTGATTGTCTTTATGTCTCAGTTTTTTCTACTGCAGTGCTCCACATACACTCCTGAACTAACCTTGTAGCCATGAAAAAGACATTTATGCTTGAGGCCAAGGAGCCAAGGTCATTCACCTAGGTCTTGCCTACTTTATAGCCCACAAGTTTAAAAGCCATAATTTTTTGTATCACAAACTATCAATCAGTTTCTTCTTCTGTGTAGCAACAAACATACTGCTGATCCACAACTGTGAGAAACAACTGTTCTCAAAGACCAAGTAGTAGGAGTGATTTAATGTATGTTATTAAACTAAAGTCTACTGCTAATAAACATCTTTATAAAATAGATTTAAAAAATGTGTGACCTAATATATTAAAGTAACTGAAAGAGACAAGTTGGTATACCTAATGCTAAGTAAGTCTGAATGGTTTTTTATTAGGTTAAACATATTGCAGGTACATATACATATATTTAAACTGCACCTAACAGATAACAGTGAACTTATAATTTTGCTTTTATGATTTTTTCAAATGCTTTGGCATTTATGGAATTCTTTCTGCATTTATGAAATAGTATCTCTGAGTAGTCCTTTTTCATTGGTTTTTTTCTTTTAATTTAAATGCAACTCTCCATATTATAAAGAGAAAGAAATCTTTGCAAATCACCTATGCAAGGAATCTCTCCACCACCAGCAGCTGTTTGTCTTAGATCAAACAAGTACCTTCACTGCACAACTGCTTTTAAAAAATAGGAGTATGTAATGAATTTGTCATATAGTTATACAAAAGAATAGTTGGCCAGCCATACCACTATCAGATCAGCAAAAATTACAGCTAATTCTAAGACCAGACTTTGCTCCCCAAGGCCATATAAACTGAGCTGGAATATAAACAGGATTCCACGCATTGCCCAGGGAGACAAACCAGAGTTTCCACCCCCTTAGCCAAAGATGAATAGACTGCCAAAGATGCATATTCCGAGATGTCTATCATAGCATGAAGCCTTGCCTCATAATGCTTTTCCTGTTTGCTTTATTAATCAATCTGATGCTGGCTGACTTAAAAGCTTTTCTTCTCTATCCCTGATGGTAAAATGAAGCAGACTTTAGGATTCTGGAGAAGATCAGAAAATGACTCCCACTTTATTATTTTGTGTGGGTTTTCTTCCAATCAGATTCAAATGTTTGGAGACTCCCACAAGGCTCAGTTCTTGAATTTATGTTGTTCTAGGTATGTGCTTTTTCATTTGGGGTACTTGATTCAGGGATATACTTTGGGGGTACTAATTTAAGGATGCAGTTTATGTACATGATACACTGATTTTCTTACTCTGAGGTCATCTGAAGGCTTTAAAATTTGCCTGAACAGCTAAGCAAGAGATATTCTGGAGATTTCAGAAAGTCCTCATAGCCTAGGGAAACCAGATTTTTATCCATTACATCATTTCTGGAATGATGTGGTTTTCTTGTTTTCAATTTCTTTTAATAAAAAGTCCAGAAAGACAAAGAAGAACATGTGGGGGGAAAAAAATCAAAATCTTATCAGGGATAGTTTCTTTTAACGTAAACTTTACTGAATGGAACTCTTGATACTTAAAAGTACTTGTTTCATCATCTCTGCAACGATGAAAGCCTATACTAAAAATCTCTCAGAGTTGCAATCATTTATAAAATTAGATTTTCTTTATATCCCTCTATATGACATCTGCAATTTGTAGTAATTCTGAGCAACCACTTTGCACAGGCAAATTAATTCTAATTCTGTGTAACCAAATGCCCACACCTTGTCTTTCCTGATGATGCTTAGCTGTCAAGGTGATTAATGCACCCACACAAAATTGACAGGTAATCAGATCTTCTTCACATTCAGTTTACTTTAATAGTCTTTGGTTTTAGACTAAAATAAGTTTCAACCCAAACTGGCTTTCTCCTTCCGCAGTATTAGGTTAACATCTTGTATTGGCCTCAGAAGTAAATTTAGCACACAATTTTAACAATAATTCAAACACCAAAAAAAAAATCCAAAGAGGAGGTAGGTTATATTTATAATCCTAAAACACTGGTGGGAAAATGAATTCTACCCTTTTGTTCAGAAATTGATATGAAGATATTGCAAGATTTTGTCATTATTCACTGGTGCTGAAAATCCCCATTACGTAGTATAATCTGAATCTAATACTAATTACCCAAATAAAAGTGTGGTTTTATCCCAGCTTTATTAAAACATGCTTCATCTCTTGGCTGCAGGAAAGTCAGGGTGCTGAAAACTGATCCTTCTTTACTCTGTTTCTGAAGTATTTTATTAATGTTCCCAAGACATCACGACTGTGTTGTTTTCATTCAATGATACCAACCCTGTAAATGTAGTTCAAGGTTTTACCTTTATTTACACAGAACTGCCTAAAATAATGACACAAAGTGCTAGAAAGGAGAAGATCAGGAAAATAAGCAATTTAGAGATGGTGTGAAACTGTCAGTGTGTTTGCATTTCAACTGGTATGCTTCTACTGATTAAAGAATAGAAGGAATATGGAACCAAAAACAATAAGATGTTTAAAAATTAACAAAAAATTCAAGACTTCTGAAAAATAAAGACATAAAATCAATAAAACCATCAGAATCAAATAACCACTGGAAGAAGAAAGAAATTATTAAAGAAGGCAGCATTAAAACTGGCATGAGAAACCACTGTCAGTAAATGCAGCTTTTTGCCTTCATAGACAAAATGTACAAATCTGTAAATCACAGCAGGCAATGGTGCGGGAGCTGCTAGTTCTCTCAAACACCTCAAAGCACACTGGTTCCATTCTCCTGGAAAAGAAAGCCTTGATAGTTCTTCTACAGGATCAGCTTGTCTGAACTTTAAAATTTAGACCATCAGTATTTTAATATTATGATTAATCATTTAAGTAAAAGCACAGCACTTACCTAAAGTGTCTAAATAGCAGTGTTTCTTCAGCCAAAAATACCATTAGAAACACTGATCAAATTCAATTTAACCAGAATACTAGAAAAATGTAACATACAGGAATGAATTCATTCTTAACATACATCTGCTCTTTTCTAACTCTTCACATCTATCCCCAGCCAAAAGACTCTCATAGTAATTTAAATGAAAGTAGATTTTTAAAATCCTGATCAAACACTTTATCTTTCTGGAAACCATAAACTGACAACACAAAATTCCCATGTCTGTCTCCAGTGTGCAGGAGTAACGAGCCCGGTTATTGGAAAGGTTTTTAAAAATCATGTTACCATGGACTGTCTTTTTAAAATTCACCATTATAGGTATTGGAGCTCTAGGAAAACCTGTTAAAGAAATTTTGTCAAATCCCAACAAGTTTTATAGCTTGAAGAAATGAAAATGTGTATATAAGGACATGAAACAAAAAATTAGAGGAAATATGAAGAGCTGATAGCTACAAAAGTTCTGCAGAGAGTTTATTTGTAAATTAGGTGTATTTAAATCTCTTAAGTTCTCACAGTAAAGCAAAATACTCGGATGCATGCCCAATTCTCTCGCCATTTATCATTTTAAATAAACAGATATGACTTTTGATGAATATGAAAGAAACTGCATTAATCAGGCACCACCAGCAAGCCATAAGACAAAGGTCAATGGTCCA
This sequence comes from Corvus hawaiiensis, assembly GCF_020740725.1. Taxonomy (NCBI): domain Eukaryota; kingdom Metazoa; phylum Chordata; class Aves; order Passeriformes; family Corvidae; genus Corvus; species Corvus hawaiiensis. The sequence continues at coordinate 15,815,327 of NC_063223.1, read as the reverse complement.
TCACCATGGACAAGTCCAACAATAATCTCAATGGCCTCAGTATTACTCTTGAACAATGAGTCTAACACCACCCCTGGCCTACATTAAAAAACTCAGAGATGTAAAGAGTAGGAGGGAGAAAGGAAGAGTTTTTACACCAGTTGAAAACCATCATATTGAATCACGAGCCAAAGTATGTCTTTGCAATGATCAGACTTCCATTTATTCCTGAATTCGTGCATATAAGAAGGGCTTATAAAGTTTTACTAACATGCCTAAAGACAGACTATGAGGAAAAATAATCTGAGCATTAAGAAACTCAGCTTTTCTTTGACTTGTATGTCAAAAACACCTTAAGCAACCACGTGCATTGTCATACTGGAAAAGTGTCCTCTGGCAAGAGACCACATACAAAAGGTTTCAAGTGAAAACACGATTTGGATATGGAGCTTGAAATGCATGTGGGACAATTTAATTTGTAACTGAAAGCACACAGAATGTTTCCTGAAAGGAGCTACTGAAACTCCGCTTTTACCGGAATTCTTGAAAATTTCTTTTCTCTGTAGAAGGAATAAACCTTCAAGGGGATCGTTTCTGTTTTGCACATTATCATTAATCTCTTTTCCTCTTTCCAAAATTACTTCCCCAAATTTAGGAAAAGGGAAGAGTTATTGCTTCACACGTATCTTCAGAAAAAGAAACTTTGATGATAAACAGTTTTCTCACTTTTTCACCATTTTCTTTAAGAACCCATACCAAAACCCCTGAGTGCCTGCAGTAAAGGAAGCCCATATATTTGTTTTCAGGGGCAGTCAATTAGAATCAGAAAACAGAAGTTCCAACTGCTGCTTACACTTCTGCAAAGCAAATATACTCTGGAAACATCTTGGCTAAAAAACTTACTCTTTGCACTACACATAAAGCTTTAAAACTGCATGGAAAAATATGCCTTTTGTTTTTTAAAGCTAAATGTTTAAATAGGCATTTATTTATAACCCAAGTGCACTAAAGAGAATCACTTACTTTGCAGTAGGACACATCAATGAAATATTGTTGTGAGTTATAAACCAGGGGATTTTAGGTATTTGGTTTTGGGGATCTTTTTTTAGAAGACTATCTTTTATCACATCTTCAAATTCTTAAAATGTAAAATCCTTATTGTAACAAATCCTTTATGTAATCCATAGTATTTAAAAAATCCTTATCCAACAAATCCGTGATTTTAAAGACTTACTTCCACTACTTCCCTCCCATTTAGAAGCCTGAGCACACAAAGAACTTTTTAATAACGTTGAAAAAGAAAGCAATATCCCATCAGTTTTACAATAAGTGTAACACTAACCATGGAGTAATAATGGAATTCCACCTTAGGGTGTAACTAAGAATAGACTTCCCTTGCTCCTGCCATCAAAAGCATACAGGCAAAGCTTAAAAGGGTAAAGCCACAGCAAAGATTACCAAATACAATCCCAAGATCCAGAACACACAGCAGAGATGCTGCTGTGTGCCAGCTGCACTCCTCATAAATAATAAAATAACAAAACCATTTAAATGCGGACAGTACTGTGAGATGGGATGTTGCCAGCAGTGCCAACACACAGTGCTTGTGGTATTCCTATAGGCCAGTTCATCTAAGTAGAGGAAAAAAGTTTTCCAATAGCTCTTCCCATATTCATACAGCTAACCTCCCAACAGTTTCCTTAAACAAGCTGAAACCTAAGAGTTCTGTCCTAGAAAAATAAAAAGACAAAGGGTAATACCCTGTTTTAGTGCTTTCCTCACCTTCCAACCTACAGACACACCCAGCAATACTTGTTTAATTTCAACTCTGAACCAGTGCTCCTCTTCAGCCTGATTGCAGATGCAAAAACAATTTAAATTATTAAATTAAGAACTTCTCAAATGGCAGCAAAACAGCCCTGCCAAAACCAGAGTCACACTCAACAACTCGAAGCCAGAAGTACTACATATTTCACACACTTGCTGTACAGATCTCAAAAGGTTACTGAAGAACGTGTTAGCTGGTGTTAACATGCATTAACAGAACTTCAAACATGCTGTTCACTTTTCTGGTAGAAATCCTTTTATAAACTTAGCATTGATAAAACATCAATCACTAAACAGCCTGAGCCAGCCCAGGCGAGTGCTGGCATTCCCTGTGTGATGTCCATCCCCATGTTGCAGTAATACTTCAAATTGATTAGCATGGGACTTTCCAATTTTGAAAAGCATAGTGTTATCTACTAATGTCCATACTTATTAATGGATATACTGGTTTTTTATTACCTTTTCTAGCCTACCCTTTCATGTCTCATTTGCCTTCATGTGGACTTGGTGAAATCACTAGCTAAAATAACTTGCAGGTTTGATTTACAGTTCTGTAATTCTCCAGGAAGTGCTTTTCTAAATATGGGTGGGTTTTACTCACATGCATTTAAAATTACTGCTGGCTTAGGCTATTTAGTATTTAATCAGCAGTGCCAGCAAGCATCAGAGTTAATAAGACTTCAAATGTGTAAGTTCATTGGCTCTGTGGTACAGCAAGGTTTTTTAAAAATGCAAATAAAATTTCATGACGATATTTGTGGTGTGTGTCAGGGGCCCATATTGGGACCAATACTATTCAATACCTCAATCAATGGGACTGAGCACACCCTCAGCAAGCTTGCAGGTAACACCATGCTGAGCAGTGCTGTTGGTATCACTGAGGGAAGAGATGGTTCAGAGGGACAGTGACAGGCTGGAGGAATGTGCTCCTGGGAACCTCCAAGGGCAAGGTCCTGCACCTGGGTAGGGGCAATGCCCAGTATCAGAGCAGGCTGGGTGATGAACGAGTGCATTGAGAACAGCCCTGCAGAAAAGGAGTTGGAAATACTGGTAGATGAAAAATTAGATATTATTTTCTGACAAAGATGACAGTTATCATATCATCATGTAACAGAACGTCAAAGCTCTCAGTTAACAAAATTATCTCCCCTAGATATTCAGAGAAATGTCATCCCTACATACCCAAGTGTTCTATATAGCTTTTAGGTTATGCAAATGTATGGCAGAGAAGGACATGAGAGCACTAACCTAAAGAGATAAGACAGACAATTTTTCACACAATTTGGGTGTTGGGGGTGCTTTAGCAGGTGGAAATTTTGGGGTTTTTTTTAAAAATAAACTTGTAAACAGCATGCTTTTTAACCTAAAGCTAAAATGTTATGCTTGCCAAAAGAACTCACTGCACCACAACCTTACTAAAAAAAGAAAGGAAGAAATTAATTTGCATTGACTTTAAAAAAAAAAAAAATCCTATTTTTGGATCTCCCAGAAACTGAATTCAAGGCACCCACCAATTCACTGCAGCTCTGCCTATCAGTTGAGATTTGCCAACCAAGTCAGTCTTTCTCAAGAGGGAAGAAGTAGTGGGTAATGTCTAAACATTTCAGAATGTAGAACACTTATTTCACTCTGAAACTAGCATTCTGCAGAAGAGTCTGAACCCAGTATTACAGGAACATATTAAAATCAGAAAAATAAAGCTGATTGTATATGAGAATATTGGAGTGAAGCAAACAACACCAGTGTCCTCGACAACAGCCTTGCTGCACAGACTGTGTGCTACCACAACTACAGAAAAGAACTGTTCAAATCACACAGGAAACAACCTGCACAGGTAGTTATCATCACCTAATTGAATATTTATCATTCTATGAAGTTTTTCAAGAGTCTGCTGAACTGAAGCTCACACATCAGTGCACTATAATTTAAAAAAAAAAAAAAAAAAAAAAAGGAATAAAATCCACTTAGCACCTGCTCCAATTCTTTTTCCATTGCCTGGGAAACTAAGTGTTGCTTGGTAACTCAAATCCATCTGTTCAAATTTCCTCTTTCAGTCTTCCCTTTTCATCAGAACAGAAAAAAACAGCCCTTAACTGAAAATACGATCAGAAAAAAAAAATCCACCAACATATTTTATCACTGCATAAAAGATACAACAGATCCTTATCTGTTTTGAAATTATGGCAGAGTGAAAAGTATCTGATACTGTCTCTTAGAAACAACAACACATCAAAGATAATTTTTTTTGAAGACTGAGAAAGTCTTTATTTTATTCCTTACCCTTACCTCAGGGCAATACAAGCAGCAAGACACCACCTCCTCACACAGTTCAGAGACTTCATCTTTCCTGTGTTTAAATGCTGACATGAATACCTATAGACCAGGGGCTGAGGAACAGTTTAAAAACTACTTCCCCGTGCAGCAGTACTCAAAATAAATGCTGAATGCATAGATACCACAAATATCCAAATGCTTATTTTTTTCTAGAGACGGAAATCAAAAGAATCTCCACTGAAATTACTGCTGTTATCTGTTGTGAATTAAAAACAGACCTTAAAGGAGAATTTTCAAAACCATGGGATGATCTTTGCATAGGATAAGACTGGAAAACAGGAAAACGGAAAAACCTGCATGTTGATGTAGGATACTAAATTCTGTACAGAAAACACGATCACATGTATTTTAAAAAAATCTACCAGGTTACAAAGTGGCAGCAATGGCAGCAATAACAAAACCACAGTTATCTACACCTTCCATGTTTTACATTTTTTAGGCACTAAACGTCAGTATAGGTAGGGGGTTTGGTTTGTTTCGATAACTTTTGGAGCCCCTATTGCAGAAGGCCTGAATACAGCAGGTACAGTTTCAACAAATAAAAGTGCCTTAATATGCTGAGAAAAAAATTACATGCTATGTATTATCTGATTTCTCTATCTTTTCAAACTCAAAATCTTGGAATTACTGCTATTATAAACATCTTTTGTCATATTTGTTTCAAAAGAGAGGCAGAGTCAGCTCAAGGCTTTTCAGAGTAACACTTTGTTTCAGGAGAATTTTATGAAGAAGAAGGTTTAATGTTCTCTCCTGCTCTCAGCCAGACTGTCCTTTTTCAGAAGAACACATTCTTTTTTTATGTGGAGCACAGGACAATGTAACGCTCATGACCAGGCCAGAGTTACTGCAGGGACCTCAATCCATACCCTAGAAGGAGCTTTCTCTTCTTTACCATCTCTCCTTTCTCTTGTATATTGAAATTAGAGCTTAACTTACTCAATCTAAGGCAAGAACGGTATGCACAGACAAGATGCCATCAAACCTTTCAAGTTCTGGTTCAGACACTGAAGAATATGTAAAAGGCAGAGGGGTTATAGCAGCCAAAAGTCTCAACTTAAATATTTTTGAACTTCCAGAATCAAAAAGTCTATACATAAATAATGAATTCCTCCCCCTTGCAGGATTTGCACATACTGATCAGCAGCATTCTTAAATAGACATCAACACAGACCTTTACATGCCCATATACATTTCATACAATGTTAAGTATAGGTACCACAACAATTGCTATTCCACAAAATGAGCGTTTTTAATCATCAAAGTGGCAAACTTCCCACTGTATGTAGGAAACCAGAACAATTTCTTCAGCCCACAGCCTCTTCCTTTCTGCTCACTGGACAGTTATGCCAGGCTGCACACCGCTACCATTTTCATTAAAAACTTGTAAGTCATCACTAATCAAAAAGACCATGTGCACACCCCCTCTATGTGTAAAAATACAGACACTTCCCCTCTGTAAGCAGACACATCCTGTCACTAAGTCATTCCAACAGCATTTTGATAATCCATTAAATCTACTTCTCATTTTAAGGTGGGAAAGTAGGTCAGAACACACATTCAGTGTTCATACAGAGCTACCTCATCCACCCAGTCTGACAATTGCACAACCCTGGCAGTGCCACTCAAGAACTGTTTCTTCATTGGGACAGTGAAAGACAACTCATGGGACACCTTATGTGCCAGCAGTAATCAGGACCCACACTTTTAGGAACCCACAGTGGTGCCTCCTTCCAGGATCAGGAAAGCACACACAGTGCTCCCCTTCAGCTGAACAGCCTCTGAGCAGCACAGGGGATACACTGCACTGCTCCCCTGGGGAGTATTAATAGCAATGGATTCCTTTACATGACAGCTGATTCAGGCTTCTTATTCACACGAATTGGATGAACAATTCTAACTCATTATTTATGAAAGTATTTCTAAGCTAGAGAAATTATTTTTTTGCCATTTTTATTCAATTAGCTTGTGATCCCCATGACAGGCAAATATCAGTTCTCATTACTGAACAGAGATATGTAAAATAGAAACAGAATTCTCAACATGCTAAGAGATTGCTGTTAAAGTCATTTCAGTCAGTAAGCTGTTTCTTCAACGTTTGTCTTACACTAAACATGTTCTGTAGTACAACTACTAGCTAAAACTCCACTTCAGAACACTTTTTGCCCCCCACAAATGCCAAAAAACCTAAAATATCAGCAATGCAAATGAGAAAGGATATACAATACTATAAGCAAAATGACCAGTATAAGTGTTGGTCTTCTCCATTCTAACTACATGAAAAAGGTGATTTTTATACAACTGTCAAACTACGTTCAGTTTGACAAGGAAATGTGCAACAGCACAGGTTGGCAGAAGATCCAGAGTTACTATGGAGATTTGATTTGTAGAGTTTCACTTCAAAAGAGCAATTATCTTTGGAAAACACAATATGTTGCTACAGAATCCTTAGCCATAAAAAGAAAAGCAAATCTGAAAAATTCTTGATCGCTATTTAGCACTTAATAAATGCATTAATACCTCACAGTCTATATACTACTGACAAAATTAGCACAATGAAAATTTGTAGGTAAGTGTGTACCAAATGAATTCTTTTCAGAATATTTTATGACCTAAAATAATAGAAAACAGAGAAAACTTCAGTCTGTGTGCTGACACATGGATTATGATATGCATAACAAAGGAGAACCAACCTTTTCCTGACTTTTAATTACAAATAGGTTTCAAGAAACGTCTCACAGACATTAATAATATAGCTCTGAAATAGCTGAGCGAAAAGTGGTAAATAAGTGGAAACTACAAAATTTCACGCAGTAGTTCTTTGCCAAGTCTCCACTTTAAAGACCACTGTATTTTAGGAGATGAAATAATTTTATTTCATCATTTAGTCTTAAGCCCAGTTATTAGAAGATAAATATTAATGCTGTTAACTCACTGCTTCTCAAGTTAACAGAAACTTTCTATGCACTGAGGCGGCAATAAGCTATCACCCCTTGCTTAAATATATTTGTATTTTATCCATCCGTCAATTCTTACACTTTTCTCCTGATACTTCTGTTAAGAGTTAGGCATCTGTTAATGCTGACACTTCTCTTTAGGGATTCTGTAACTCATACTGACTATTCTTTCCACTCTCCCTTCACACTACAGAGCAACAACTCTTCACCTCAATACCACCTGAAATGTTTGATTTCACATTTATTTCATCTTTCTTTCTTAAGTTTTTATAGACTTAGAAAAGGTCAGTCCTAACAATTCTTTCAAATGTGGCAGGTTATTTTCTATGCCTTCCCAAACATCCCTGTGAGGAATTTGATCTAGGCCTTCTGTAAAGCACTAGGGAGCTTGAATCTGTTTAACCATATAGGACTCACTGAACACACCAAATCTTCACACAAGGTATAAATGCCATTCATACACGTTCCATAGTTTTAATTAGCTGGTTAAGCTACATTTAGAAGCTCTCAACAAGTACAGAATGCACCATATTGTCACTAAAAGAAAAAAAAAAAAATCTGCTAAGTTACCCAGCAAGTCTATGAATTGGCAGATTTTCCTAAATTTAAATATAGCAGTAGGCTGATAATAAGCATTACCCAAGCTCTACTGACATCAGATAACAAAGCTTATAGACACAGACATTTTGGCACAAGATAATTCAAAACAAAGAGTTCTAAATAGTTTTAAGGTTAAAAACTATAAGACGTAGGTTAACTGTACAGAGAAGAGAGAAACTGCGTGAAGCTAGAACTGAAATCTAGAGAGTATAAAAAGTCAGCTGGTGGAAAATTGCCAGCTACATATCTCTGTTGACATATTACAGAAACAATTTATTTCATAGTTTACTTACTGCACTACTTCTTGGTTAAATACTATCTGGTTATTTACAGCTCTCTATGGACTCTCACAATAGTCAGGCAGATTTTCTAGGCCCCTATGTCTTACCACACAGCCTCCATTTTCAAAATCACTTCTTCACATACCCTGCCAATTGATGGACTTATCCCACAAACATCAAAAATTCTTGGCATCAACTCCAACCTAACAGCAATATCTTCAGGAACAGGTCCATAGTCAGTACCTCAGCCTGCTAAAGGCTCCCTTTACATGCATTATTCATTTTCTATTTGGATATTGCTCTGTGCCTTTTCTCAGAAGGCTGGATTTCAAGGCTGAACTTTGGCTCTCAGCAGGTCTCTTTGAACCGATGGTTCGACTCTTTCCTTACATCAGCGCAAGCGTGACTCTAGTCAGGGACATCACTGCAGCAAAGTCACTGCAGATTTAATAATGTGCAAGTCTGTTAAGTATAACAATGAAGAGAGATACTCTGAGGATCTTACTGTATTTAGAGGCAATAAAAAGGAAATGGATGTAACATTTTCATTTAGTAGCAAACATGCCAACAATGAAGCATCATTCTAAGTTAGATCTCTTATTTACACTTCTCTTTCACTGCTCAAGTCCTCCACACCCCACATCTCTGCAGACACAGTTTTGGAAGCGTATTATTCTATGAAAAACCTAATGCCAATGTTTCTTTGCACTTGTAAGAAAAACATACTTAAAATAACTACGTTTTATATACTTTTATTGTATGCTCTTTGTCTTATTGCATTTGGATGACAGTGTTTTCTTTGGAACAGTTTACAACATAAGGACATATTTTTATAGAAAAAAATGAGTGCAATGTAGTCCTTCTCTTCACAGGCTTCTTCTGATCCTCTTATTGTTCACGTTTTCTGTGAAGAGAACGGTGGTACACAGGGTGATCTCATCACAGGGGTGATCTAAGGGAAAGAATGGTACAATGATGGTTTAATTTACTTTATTTTACAGACCAATTAGGTAAAATGACTGTGATTCTGTACTTCATTACTATCTATCATGTAGCATTCTAAGAATCAGCTACTCTATAGGCCTCATATCAAATGGGCAGAACTACAAGGCAAGGAACTGCATCATTACCTGCCTCCATTTAGTCTTTCAAGTTGGGATCATCAATTTCTTTTTCTGACCTTCCTCCTATGCAATGCATTTCCTACCAGATGTTAAGAACCTGCAAGACAGGAAAAGGGAAAAAGAACCCTAAATTGATTTGTAACTCATATCATTATCCAACCCCTTAAAACAAAAGGTAAACCAAGAAATTAAAATATAATGATAAAGTAAATTTAATTGAAAAATTAGGAAACAAAAATATTCCCAGATACATGCACAAATTGTTAGCTCTGTGATCACAAACATAAATACGAGTGTGACTGACAAATAATTTGTTCACTGGAGCAAACTTACCACAGAAAGGCTGGTAGGACTTCTGTGGTTCACCGGGAGGAATGGGTCACCCTGAGGGCCCCCCTTTAGTTCTTCTGCTACACCCTGATGTTCTCCCCATCTGCAGATGTATGCATACAGAACAATCCCTATATACAGAATAAGTACCATTTTATGGGGTTCTTCTGAATTAATCAATGACTGATTCACAAAATGAGAAATGGTCAAGTTAATGAGAGTTTTCTTGTTCAGGAAACAGACCTGAATATGGTTCAAAATTTCACTTAACTTGTTGATTCTCTTTCCTACCTCTAGGAAGAGGAACTGAATCTCAGTATCTTTATCTCTCTTCTTAAGCAATATTAATTCTACAAATTTTCTGTTAGAATAGCTTTCAAAAATAATTCCTGGAAATTCAACTCAATTATCACAGCTTATCTGGTTGTAAACAATTAGTTTGCAATTATTTATTCACAATAAACAATATTTTAGAAGTTAGAATTAAAGATAAGGTTCGACACATTGCTGCTTTGCTTATGCATTTCTCAGGGGTTTGACTGTTTTTGGGGTGGGGTTTCTTTCAATAATTAAAATTCATATAAATTATTTTTACTTTAAAATACTCAACACTCTCCAGCCTTACTCATGAGGTAGGATTTTTCTCATAGTCATATGGGTCTCCAATAGTTGCACACCATATTCCAGGCATAGTGTTTAAACGTGGTTATGCTCAATTACCAACATCTAAATACAGATGTTTATATCCATATTTGGCTGTTAATCATTATTTATCCATACCCATCTGAACTGTAAAAGTTTACTTTATCTGCAGATACCAGATGAAGAAAAAGCAGACTCTGTACTTCTATTATTAGATTAGCTCTATAAGGTCATTAAATACGGATTTAGTTGACAATAGACCAGAACTTTCAAGCTTGAGTGAGAAGAGACCCTGCATCAGGGTGAGGCCTAAAGAACAGAGCAAGAACTACTCAGACACAGCAGCAATAGCTGGAGAGAGCAGGAAAATTATTTTCCAGGTAACACAACTTATACAAATAACCTCTTGGGGTTCTCTCACTGTGTGACTTCAGAATCTGAGAAACTCAAATCTAAACCAAAAGATCTGAATATTCTCCTGGCTGGAAGGTGGGATATCTAAAAAGTAAGTCTCTCAGAGATTTAATTGTAATTTTTAAGTACGGATACTCAGAATAAAACATTTACACGAAAACTTCCTTGCAACAGTGGAAGGAACTGCAGGTGTCCCTTTTATATTTTCTGCACGTGTTCAGAAGTGCCTCTAATACTGCCAGCACTAAGACACAAAGTGTTTTCTCAAAATTGAAATATACCTGAATTACAGAACATTCTTTGCCTTGCTCTTGGAACTCAGTTTAATGGGGATGTACAGAGTGTTCTGTGTTCTGCCCTTCCATCCTTGAGCAGCTCAGCTCAGCACACTTGTACTACCTTCACTAGGGCTGGACATCCTCAAATATCCACCTGGGAAACACAACATTGCCATGAATGCAGAGCTTCTGCCAAACTGTTGGAAAGCTACTGAGTTTTCTTTCCACTAATTCTGAAAAATCCCAAGCTGCTACAGAAAAAGTATTTACCATTCTAGTAGTTTGAAGACCAAAAATCTCATGGTATATTGAGGCATCACAAAGAGAGCTGTCCCCTCAGTTTTTGCAGATGGTAGGAGTTTTGCACATTATCTAAGCACAAATGCTGTTATTTTCACATGAATACATATAAAGCTCACAGGGCTTCAAAGGTTCATGCCCTGAACACATATTACACAGCCTTTAATTTCTAAAATTATTTCTCAAATTTTGCTCAGTGTCCTTCAACCATAAAGAAATTAAGATCATATCCTATTAAGTTCCAAATACCCTAAAATACCAGCAGAGCCTATTCAAAGAAGCCAAGCAAAATGTGGAACAGGTACATCTCACTTTACTTCTCAGACCATTTCTCTGGTAATATTACATGGAAACAAAGCATCCTGAATATTCTAAGTTATGAAATTAGATTTTGTCAAGACTTTAAGCAAAATCATAATACCAGCACCATTCAAAGGGTTTTCCTTCATCAGAAAAAAAAACCTGCTGAGATTTTAATGCCAGTAATTTCCAACAGAAAACATTTAACAGAAAGCAGTCTGGGCACTGCTCAGGTTACAAGTGAATGTATTTTATACTTTAGCTTCTGCATTACCGTAACACATTATCTCACATAATTAGATTTTTCCAAAACCTCTAGAAAATGAACTTTCCACATGCTCTGGATGCTTGTTTATTGACTAAACATGGTGTGCATGAACTAAACAATGCATTGTAGTAACAGGACTTATGAAAGAGTAATACTACAGCCTAATGGACCATAGAAATAGCTCTGTAAAACCATCGTTTATCTCTAACACAATATGTCTTAAAGATCAAAACTATGAAAGTCTGTAGTATGTTTATATCAAAAAGAAAGAGCAGAGATGAAAAAAACCCCACACAATATAACCCCCCAAAATATCCTCAGTACTAACTCCTTAGCTCCAAAGCTGCTGTTCTGCTATGATAATGAACACATAGTCTAAAAGGCAGTGAAAAACTTGTATTTTTCACATACCACCCAGCAAGCTGCAGTGTAAGACTTTTCTCAGTTACTTTCTGATATTTTTGCCTTTCCTGTTTTCTTTCTATTAAGCAATAGTTCATGAACAGATGGCCCAATAAAAAAAAAATAAATAAATCATAGCCCATACTGTAACAGTCCACGTGCTACTGGAAAAAAAAATAAAGTTTAAAACCATCTTTTAATTCAGTGCTATTTTATCTTAACACTTAAAAGCAAGACAGACTTTCTTTCACTAAAGTCAAAGAATTGCTCATTTAACCCCAACCGAGAAAAAAAAAAAAAAAAGAAGTTAGATTTGATTTCTCAGTGCATTAAATTACACAAGATTAACAGATTCTTATAGAAGCATAGTATATTTTTGCTCAGCTGTTATGGTGCAATGACATCTAAAACAGCTTTTGACATGTGCTTTCAAGACAAAGCAATATATTGCTTCCAGTTATCACCTGTAGTGATGACAATTATGAAAAATTAATGACACCTCATTATTTTCACTCCTTCCTCCACGATCAATCATTAACTCAGTTGCTTTTCAAGAAATCCCCAACCAGTCCCTGAAAATCCCAAAGAACTTTGTTCTTTACAGGTCATTTCCTGCTTTTTTATCTTGCTGGTTTCCAGGTTAGGTAAGACTCTGTCTCTGAGTGTGACAACATCTAAAATCTCACGTCCTTCAGGAACTTGCCAGCAAAGAGAAATACAAGTGTAATAACAATGTAATAATGACTTCCAGTTCTGTCATCACATTGAACAATCCCAATACAAATTACTTTGTTCAGGTACCAGAGTGCATAAATCCACTCTTAATAAACTGGTTTAACACAGCTAAGAATACAATGAAAACTTTTAAAGATATTTCCTTTTCCCAGAAAGCTTTTGATGGGCTATTCACTCAAGAAAGCACGGCAAAAACTATTTTCTGAAGTGTATCTCTCCACAACTGCCAAGCATTCTGTTAGAGGCTCCACAGTTTCAACATGCTCTGTGTATGTATTGCCTCTCCCGCACAGGAAGTGTCAATTTTTTTATTTATTTTTACACCAAGAATCAGGATGTGTAGTGCTTCAAATCTGCTGGAAGGTACAGTTTGGACATTAAGAGCTCTGAAGGCATGCAAAAGACAGAATTAGTGCAAAATACAGACAGTTCCATTTTATTTCTGAAAACAAACTAGGTGTCCTACAGAGAATTACATTCCTACACTCAAAACCCCACTATTTTCTTCTTCCTGACATTTATATAAATTTTACTGTGTCACTAAAGAAAAGTTACTTTTGCATTTGGAAACGTTCGTGGCAGAAGCATTGGTATTATCACTTTCTCAGAGTTATTAGAGAACACTTATGGATTCCAGTGAACCCAAGTTTGAATTTACATTGGAGAAAAAAAATACTTGTCTAAAATATCTTTAAAAGAGCATTTTGCTGTCTTCAGAATCCATCTCTTTTATGAGACATTTCACATAGTACTGCTATTCCAAAAGAACTAATACAAATCATCTCCCAAAACATTTTTACAAAGCCATTAATACCACAAATATCACTTTCTATAAAGATGCTATATATGGCATATTACTTACATAGAATACTGTACTCCTGTAGCCAGGAAATTCACTTGGAAAAGAGAGATTCATAGTCTGCACATTCACATGGATTTTGTGTACACTGTTTGTATTTATCTACATGCAGCTCTCATTCCCAAGTAATGGCTTTTTGAGGAGGTTGGGAATAACTGAAGTCCAAGCTGTGCATCCAGGCAGGTGTGAGAGCCAGGCAGCCACACAAAATTACTCCTGTGCTTCACACACCTGGAACAGAGTTGAAACAGCTGCCACTTATTCTGCACCTGCATCAGGGCTGCACTCCCAGGATGAGAGATCAAGAACAAGGCATGACTGCTGCTTATCTTTGTGCCCCAAGTGCAGATGAGAGTGGAGGGGGGTGTGAAGTTGAATAAAAAAGGTCAAAACATCTCAAAGAAATCCAGAGGACAGACAAGCTGGTAAGCTTTACTTTTTCCAAGTTGTTTGTCCTTGTGTTTCTTTCTCAGTGAACCCCAAGCACTATGTAACACTTCAGGAAAGAAAAGTTCTGAATATATTCAGAGACAGATACTTAACAGTAATTCAGGGAGTATTCAGAGACAATAACATTTTTAAGCTGTCCTCAGGACTAACAGTTTGGGGAAGAAGGGCTCCAAACCTTCAAATAAAAAGACGTTTCTGATATCTAAAAGTGCCAAACAGTTTTTTCATTATTTCAGTGTGTCTCAAAAGGAATAGAGGCTAGCATATAACCTGATTAAATGTGCAATTCTGAAACTTGTCTTGGGCAGAAATTTTGAGTACGGCTTCATCACAATCACCTGATGTTGACACACACTAAATACCAAAGTGGGCCAAAAGTCCCACAGAGAAGTCTCAATTGTTTCACCCTGATACTGGCTGATACTGCTTTCATTGAATACCTCCTTCAAAGTGAAATGGAAAAGGGGTGATAGACAAAGAACTTCAATACATTAAATCTGGAATATTTAACTCTGCTCTGAAAAAGAAGGGGAGGGCGTTCGTGTGGAAACAGAATTCTTGCAGGTCTTTCATAAATGTGTGAGTCACTGCAACCTCAAGTTGCAACAGTCCAGTGAAAGACCAGAAACACTAATGACTGCCAAGTTTATGATACATAACTTTGACCTGGAGGGAACACAGTCAAATAAATGTAGCTGTCATAATGGCGAATGCAATTATTCAGACCATGTATAAAGCCTTTTTTAATCTGACAAAAAGAGCTTTCTTCGTAAATTCCTTCATGCTCCAAATTGCCTAGATTTTACTTTCCTGTAGTAAATATCTATCCCAAAAAAAAGTGCATAACCCCTACAGCTGGCAAACTAAATATGTTAAGCCAGCTCTTTTGCTCCTCTTCCCAGGAGAGCTTCTGCTGAAACTGTCAGCATTTTGTAAATAACTGGTAAGCATTTCACAAGTATCACATCATAATGCACATACCAGATCCAAACCCTGCTTGGCAGCATTTTAATTGCACAGCCTACACCTTTCCCTGTTTATGGAGTTCATCACTGTTATACGGCCTTTGATTCTAGCAGGAAGGGATCATAGGAAATATTCAAATACCTTTGACATTAGAGCTAAAGTGCCACAAAATTGACTGAAAGATTCTTGTGAAGTTCAACCACCACAAATTCATATACTAGGAATACTCAACCTGCTAATAATGTATTCATAATTCGTTTCCAAAGAAATAAAAGGGAAGTCTTTATGAAACTTTCTAACTCCATTTTTTCTATCAGACACAAAAACCACTCAGGTTTTCTGGATGTTTAAACCAGTATTTTTTTTAGACTTTGCTAGAAAGCAAGCCATTCAGGAAAAAATGGTTAATAAATTAAAGAAGAATTTTGCATGTGGCACCGGGCTTTCAGATACATGCAACAGAAACAAGAAAGCCCTCCTGCTGAAGGACACTGAGGAAACAAATGATCGAAGTAGCCCTGATTTGGAATCCCTCCAGAAGCTCTATCTTACCATCCTGAAGCCTGCTATTGTTTCGATAAATTCTATTATCTGAGTTGGTGTTAAAATGAACTTTTTTTTGCTGGGGGCCTATGCTTGTCTGTTTCCAATCTCTTGGTAAGAATTCCTTTTTCTGGCCAATCATGATGTGCCTTAATGATGCAGATGGGGAGTAAGCACTGCCAAGACCTCTGTAAACACTCACAATGCTGTTGAGAGGCTGAAAGGTAACATTATTTTGATAATGGTTTCTGAAACTTGTTATCAGAAGAAAATCTTTTCTCTGCCACATGTCCTCCTATGTGAAAGTATGCCATTTGCAAGTTGAGAGATGAAAATTACTCTCTACAGGCAGATCAGGAACAAGTGAGAACAAACTGATTGTTCTGACTCTGAAACATGCAGGTGTTCAGTCCACCAAGGCTCTGAAACAGACCAACATTTTTGTTGGGATAACAATGCATCTGCAATAAAAATCCTTCCTCCTATGCTACAATGGTACATTTTTAAATAGAATATAGATTCTACTTCCTTTATGAGAAAGCTCTACAAGAGGAAAAAGTTGTTTGTGGCATGTATGTATTAACTGCACTACAAAATCAGAAAAATTCTCCACCACAAGTTTGTTCATCACTGCATTGTTCAAGCTATGGAAACCTGCACACGCACCTTCCATTTGGGGTAAAAAAAAAAAAAAAAAAAAAAATTAAAAATTTAAAAAAAAAAAAAGGAGAATGAATGGTACATCTTAGGGAATTATCAGCATGGTAATTCCCCAAGGATACTGTAACTCTTCATCAAAAGAGATGTTTAATAGATGACAGCAAAGACAACAATTGAGCAGATAGTATATTGGGTGTTCTCATCTATCTGACACCTGCACAATCACTTAAGAAATAGCATATAGCAAAAAGCTTAATTACTCATATTTGGGGACAGAAAAATTCATCAGCAATGACATTGCCTATGATTCTTAAGATATAAAAGAAAAATGTGCTTTCTCCATGAAAACACTGTTCTTTGGAATGGCAGCTTCTTCCCCCAGATATTGATACAAGGAACGCTGGAGCCATGGGAGTGCCCAGTGTCTCACAGGTACCTCAAGCTGAGAGAGGCTGTGGTTTTAACTCAGCACTGCTAAACACTTGCTAACATCTGAAATTAGTGCTGCTGGTCCCCCAATGTGCTTTCAGATGTGTTTTGGCAGTTGCAGTTTTAGAGCAGATATGGTCAAACTCCAACCCATTCAAAGAGGAAAATGACCCCTCACTTTGCTCTTTCACTTTTGTCAATTAAATTACAAACCTTGACTAACACATTGGGACCAAATTCCACTAATCCCTTCAGACTGCATTCCTCATTTTCTGTAGAGAGCTGCACTATCCTTTTCAGTCTCCTTGCTTTGGTTCTTAGACATAGCTGTTCTAAACTGCATGCAGATCACAGACTAAAATAAAATCTGTGTGGAATTGTCTTTGCATTGACTTCAAGCTCTACCATTGTAAAAAGAGCAATGAAAAATAACAAATACGGTGAGATCATCTGTGAAAACAAGACTGAAACACAATCTTCGTTCAAGAGAGCCACCTAGTGCCTTCATGCTCTACATGAAGGATGCAAATCTTCAAGTTAGCTATTGGCTGATTTTTAGGAATTATTTAGGGCCCCATCTTTTCCCCCATACTTTCAAATACCTAGTAATCAATGCACTAGTTCTTGCTCAGCATCTGAAGACCACTGATTTAGTTAATAACCTTGAAAAAATTCAGCTGAAAATGAAAAAGTAGAAAATTAACTCTGTATTTGCAGGAACTTGCTGAAAGGAGCTCATGAACTGAGAAATTCCTAAAGTTCTCCTTCTAAAGATCATGTATTAGAGAAATATTTTTTTCCAATGTTTAGTTTTGAGTCAAATAATGAGCTAAAGAAAATAAACCCACATGTTTTAGCTTATATTCACTGTTATAAATCTAAAACCTAAGATCTACGTTTTTGTAAATAAATTTATATTCAGGGAAACAGATTGTGAACGAGCAAAAGCCAATTAAAGCAGCGTGACTACAAAAAAAAATCTAACTAGATGTTAGTTATCTATTAGCAAATGAAAATAATGTATTCTCCACATGCAGGTTTTAACAAGAAAGGTGTGTGAAGCTCATTCCCTTGAATAAATGGTTGTTTACTAGCCCCATTTGGAAGTCTTTCCCAAGAAATACTGGTTTGAAGTGAATTAGGAATGAGACAACACCACAGAGCAATGGCAGCATAAGAGCTTTGTTAATGGAGGATACAGTACCCACAAGTCAGTGAAACACCACTAAGAACCTGCTTGCAATTACCAAGTACAGCCATCAGCTGACTAAGTATTGCTCTGTCAATTATTACATCATTTTTCTTTTTTTTAGTAACATCAGTGGAACTTGGACTATGTACAAAATCTTCCATTGTCACAGGTGGCTAGGAGAGAACACAAAGTATGTATTTAGAAAGAACATATGCAAGTAAATTGTGTAAGAAGCAGGGCAATAAAGAACACACAGACCAGTAACTATGCTAAATACACTCATTAGACATAATTGGCTCTAAACATTTGGGTTGTTTTCTTTGTTTTCTAAAGGGTTTTGTTTCAGGGAGGAGATGATGTGCTGATAAATGGAGATAAGCCAAGCAGGTGAAGACATTGGCTCTACCTACAGAAAAGCTACAGCAAACTATTTCCTTCCCATAGTGTGGCCAAGCAGTAACCAAGTCTGGATTCATTTATTCTCTCAAATGTAATCCTATTCCCCTTAAATCAGTCAATCCCACTGACCTCATTTGACTCCCAAAAAAAAAAAAAAAAAAAATTACAAACATAAACAGAATTTTGTCCTCAGTGCTTTCAAACAAATCCACATTTTCAGAGGATATGTCTTTCAGAGCACATTGGGGTTGTTCACCAATATTTTAGCCAAATCTTTATAGTGAGATGTATTTATAGACATTATCAAATTTTGTGTTTGTGCATAAATATATTAAGAGCCTTTTAATCATGTTGGAATACCAGCCTCAAACTGTCAACAACCAAAAATTTTCCTATTATGAGGATTTCCTCACAAGCCAATTACTATAGCTATAAAATTAGGATATGATCATCTATTCACTAAATCAGAAATATCGTTTTGTTAAATAGTTTAATCTAACATTACACTTTTCCTTCATCAAGATGAGTTTTAGGTGAAACTTTAGAAAGGGTTTACATTATTAGCTGTGTTCTACTACCTACAATAAAACTTCCACTTTTATTACTAAAATAAGCCAGCACATACCAAGGCAAAACTCATTTTCTTACACGGAGTTTAAGACTTGTACAAGGAAAAAATTTAGCAAATGAAAAACTGTTCTATTTCAGCAGACTGGGGGGTGGAGGAGGGTTTTTTTAAGATGAAAAAACACATTTTCTTCTTTTGAGGCTTTGCATCTTTGCAAAGGAAAAAATGTATTCAATACATATATACACACACACAGATATAGACTCTGGCAGGAGATTGGCCTGTTGCAGTTTTCTGGAACTCCAGTTTGTGTGACAATACACAGATTTCCAGTCCAGCTAAAAGGCTGAATGTTTCCTAAGAAAAAGGAGTCTCAACTTAGCTAACACAGAGAGTCTAAATCAGAGAAGTGTACACTGGAATTCGAGGGTAACCAGCTCTCCCCTTCCCTGGAAATTCAGTTCTGATTCTGCGAAAATACATCAGCATGTCAGAGCTATGAGTCACCTACATAAGCTATAGTCATTCATATGAAAAAGGACAGGAAGGATGGAGCTAGAGAAAGTTAATTACATTATAGAATAATGAAGTTATTGGCACAGAAATGAGTAGCAGCAGGTTTACAGAACAGGGAATATGAAAGAAACCAAAATTCATCCTTTTTCTCTATTTCATTGTGGCTTGTCTCTAAAATCTTGACATGCAACCAGAAAGTGGTAAATGTGTGAACTGAGCAAAGAGCCTTGCAAAGACAGTATTTTACATCTGGGGACAATACTTGAGTTACAGCAATTCAAGCCAGTCCCCAGATTGCCTTCTAAAGGATGCACTTCCCAGGAATGCTGGCAAGGATCAATACTTACCACATCCACACATGGAAAGGTACAGAAATCCAGCTTATTTATGAATCTGATTTTTCTCTCTTCCAAAAATAATTTCTTTATTTGCTACTATGAGACATGGCAGTTTCAAACTGACAGCTTTCTCATACATGAGATTCCAAGCTACTGGTGGTGGTGTCATGGAGGTCAATCCTGTTTTTAAGGAACCTGATTTCTAAATGAACAAAGCTTTCTAATCCTTCATGAACTTATAAAAACTATTGCAACCAAGCACCCTGGCAAGTATATCACAGGACATAGCAAAATCTGAATGGGCTATGTTAGAGGTAACAACTGTTCCCTAGAGCATAATCAGGTTCTGTCTACTTTCTCATGTCTCCAGTGACTGCCAGCACTGCAGAGTCCTCCTGTATACTTAAGGGGTCACCTTAAAAACACGTATTATTATTGATATTTTGATATTGTCTTTATAGAAAATGATAAGATGAATATTTTGAGTGGAGCCAGAAGAAATAAAAAGAAAGAGGCACTAATGAACCTAATTAAAAAGCTCAGTCTAGAATGGCTGTTAATCTGTGTAACCAACTTCAGGGAAGAAACGTTTGGTGTCGATAAAGCATTTCCTTAGTAAATTACTACTGGCTCCAGTGTAAGACATTTACAGTAAACACCAAAAGTCTGCAAGGCATCTGTTCTATTCACAGTGGAAGAAGGAACTTTGCTCCATTAATAACTTTAAAAACATGCAATAACTAATTCATGATGGCAGTTCAAATCCTATCAGCAGCCTTCATTATTTGACCAAGCTGAGTTCAAAGATAGAGCGAAGTTTTTAAAAAAACTTGAAAGTTTAGAAGTACACTTTAAATTATAATAAAGATGTGTTGTTCTTCTTTCTACTAAATATAAAAAAGCTGTAACTTTAAACCATGAGCAACAAAATTATTTTAAGAATACATGCAAGATAAGAGTTAAAATGTGTATATAAAATCCTATATGATCTCAGAATTTGTTTTAGTGAAATTGTATGTTGTACAGAGAGGGCATGTGTAATATACGTGTATGTATATATAATAAAATACTTGCTGGAATTTTTAACATTTGACTTCACTAGAGACTTAGTGGGACTTTGCCTTAGGCAAGTTTTAATAGCAATAATAAAAAAATACTTAATGGTACTTAGGGTAAATAATGTGTGGTCACTATGTTTAAAAAAAAGTAATACCAAACATCTGTGCTAGATTTCCACATGATAAAATCCCCGTATTACCCACAGTTCTCCCAAAGTTATAGAGAAACAAATGTTTATTTAAAATTCTAAAAGAGACATGTGATAACCAATTTAAAAACTTTAAGTCAGGCATCTTGTGTTTTCTGACAGGAATGTATATTTAAGTGATCTTCATGATACTTAATTCTGAACATGAAGAATGCCATAGTATGACATTATGGCTCCAAGACAGATTTTTCAACCACTAACAGACCAAGAATGGCCCTTTTCTTAAGTCTGCTTGCAAAGACCACTTTGTTCCCTACAGGATATATTAACTTCCTTATCAAAGCAAAAGCTATTAATTTTTTTTTTTCAGAAAATAACAATAAATTTCAGCTACCTTTGAAAAACACTAACAAAAATAATCAAGTGAGTTTAGTTAGTTAAAAGCATAGGATTCAGTCTAATTCAGTGATGAAAAACCAAGTGCAATCTGGGCAGAAATCCTCAGAAGGCATGAAAAAGAGCTCAACATTCCCTTAAGAGGCTGCATCTCCAAAACTGAAGCAGAAACACATGTTCACACTGTTTGTTACTCAGAGCTGTTATTTGTTCTCTCTTACTTTGTCAATCAGGAACTAAGGAAACCTTTGCTGTAACTATCTCTAAGCTGGGAATTCGGCTATCCCTGTGAAAGCTTGTTGCCTAGATTTTAAATTCCTTGATACTGGAAAGAAATCTAATGCCATTTTTTGCATAGCTGATTTCCCAACATTTTAGTGAACCTTGCCGACACTGACATTCTTTGCTATTCCTGTAAAAGAGCAGGATTCCAACTTCAGCTTTATTCTCCTCCTCCTGCTCTATAATGGGCCTCACATTTGCCATTTCTAAGACCTTCAAACACAAAGCTTGAGCAAAACTGTCATCACAAGTTTGCTTCTGTGAAACGAAGTTTAAAGATGCAGTGGACTGCACACCGCAGAAAGGTACAATCTTTGAGGGCCACAAAGTCAACACACCACGGTTAGTCTGTATCTACTAAGAATATGAAAACAAAGGAAGAAAAAAAACCCTATTGTTTTATTTTCTGGAGTTACTTCTCTGCCTCTAGTACACTAGCCATTTCCATTACTCTCTCCTGTACTTCCTCTAAGAAATACCATCTAAAGCCTGGAGAAATTCCAGGTCTTTGAATGCAGCTATAATTAGGAAATTCTGCTAAGGCTAGTCATGGGGGGGGGGGGGGGGGGGGGCAGGGGGAAGAAGCAATCAATGGCTTAAAAGAGAGAAATTTTTGCATGATTCTTGGATATTCAGCCAATCAACAGTAGGATATTTATTTCTGGTAATGTGCATTTTTGTGTGAAATTGGCAGAAAATTAGTGGTTGACAAGGTAAAGTCTTAAAGACAACAAGAAGTTATTTCTCTCTACCTAGTTAAGTGAACTTTGAAAAAGTTACCAGCTAGACAATTTAATGTAGTGTTGAGACTGAATAAAATCAGAAGTCTTCAGCTATTTTTTTCCACATTCAACCTCGTTTGCATCACGTTAACTTTTTTCCATAGACAGCACTCTTTCTGCTGGAAACTAGAGCAAAATCTATCATTGTAAAGGTAAACTGACACACAAACTATTTGTCAAATAATTTCAGATGATGCTGCACAGAACTTTATCATCCTTAACTTGTTTCACAGAATCACCAAATCATTAAGGTTGGAAAAGACCTCCAAGATCATCAAGTCCAAAATCTTTGACCATCTCCATCTTATCAATTAGACCATGGTGGTAACAATTAGACAATTAGATGAGTGCCACATCCAGTCATTTCTTGAACACCTCCAGGGATGGTGACACCACCACCTCCCGACACCACCACCTCCCTGAGTTGTCCCTTCCAGCATTTAACAACCCCTTCCATGAAGAAAATCCTCCTGAACCTCCCCTGGCGCAGTTTCAAGTGCAGCAGCAGAAATAAAATAGTAAAACTACTTAAAAAGAAGAAACAGCCATCCAGGATTTGATCAAACAGAACATTACACATGACCCAATGCTAGCTTCTCAGAAATACACTCAACACTTGAGCTATACTCCAACCTGTAAAAATAAAGGAAGCAGAGTATTTTAGACGATGTTCTAAAATGAAAAATAGTTTGTTAAAGGTATAGAAAGATTAACACAATTGGAGTGAATACTAAATAACTCATGAATGAAATTCATTAAAAATATATCCAAGTCCCAGCCTACTTTTACAGCATTCTCAGGAGGAAGAAAATGATCAGTAACTCTGCCAGGTGATTTACACAGTTAGGATGAAAACCTACAAACACTAGTTAAGAAAATAAAAATATCAATCCACTGGGGAGGCTGTTGCAGAAGATTCAACACAGTAACCTCTGGTTTATCATATTGAGAACCTGTATTGTGCAGGATGAAGAGTAAAAGCAGAGACGAATTCAAATGAGCACTGCAGAACAAGGACTTAACCAAGCTACACACAAAGATCAAAGGTTGATCTATTTGGACTTTTAACAAATACATAATACTTTTAACTGTACATAATGTCAGATGTTACTTCAAAGCATGCAGACAACTTTCCATAACAAGAAAGCAAAAGAAAAACTTTGAACCTCAGAACATTTTCCAAGAGCCCACCAGAGAAATAAAATCCAGAATCCTGGATAAACAAACAGGCACCTACTAAAACATTTTGTTTCTGAAGAGTTCCTACAGCCTACACATCATACTTCCAAGCTCCCTACAACAAACTTCAAATATGCAGAAATTTAAAAAAATAAATAAAAAAACAAACTATAAATACCATGCAACAGAAAGAGAGCTGAAGAGACAGAGTTCACGCAAAGCCTTGAATTCTTAGAAAAACAAGGAACTTGTGAGCCAAAAATCTCCAAAACATTAGATGGTCCTGCCAATCTGGCTGGGACAGATTCCAGGCAACAAATCTAGTAAAATTTTAAACCTTGACCACTCACCAAGGTATATCAGTATGTCATAAACAGTAAATCCCATTTTATTTGCATTCTATTCTTGCAGCACTCCAGACAAAAGACAACCTCTATATTCTCATATCAACTGAGGGAGAAACAACTTTTTTCCCTGCCCCCGAGAATAACCCAGGGGGGAACATCAAATTAATTCAGTATAAATACAGGAGAAACATGCACAGTCTATAGGTAGCAATAATAACTCCTTTCAGCATTCCTTGGACTAATCAATAAACTGGATGCCAAAGGACTTTACTTAGAACCTTTCATTTTATCTACTTTTCAAGCTCAATTTAGTTCTATTTCTCACTGTCCTTGATTACCATTCTCATCAGAAACTTTCTTTGAATTTCCTCATGTCCAATATACAGCCAAATTAGGGTTCACAAACTTAAGTGATACTGATACAACAGATGAAATACAACCACATAATCATCCACCCTTGAAAACAGAGTGTATGCAGACCTAAATCCAGAAACTTGTCTGCTAGTTTACAGAACTTATTCCACAGCCCTCCCTCATCACAAATTCAGTATCAGTAGCTCCTTATGCAACTCCTTTCAGAACCCATTATGTGTTGCATCAGTTTTAATTAAAATTCTGCCTGTGAAGAGATTTAGGATCCACACTTTGACAAGAAAACTTTACTGAAAGGTATCATGAAATTCTCCACTTTCTAAGCTTCAAATGGGCAGCAGAAACTACTGAGTCCTCAATACATATTCTAGGTTAGAGAAGACCATAAGATAAATATAAAATAATTTGTTCATAGCAAAGAAAATATTTTTACAACAATCTCTAGATGTAAATAGCTGTTCTTAATCTCGAGCACTAATTCTTAAACTCTTGCACTAATTTCATTTGCACTTTGATCTGTCAGGCAAATTGGTGTTTTTAGTGACCATGCTGCTGCTGAGTTTCTAAGCAAACAGACCTGTTTCTCCTGACTTCCCTTGCTGTGTGAAGCTTGTACACACCCTCTCTGCAATTTTCACCCTCCTTAGCAGGGTCTTTGTGAGGAAGACTCACCCTGCCTTGTTTGCCTGACAGTCACATGAGAACACTGCTGGGATCTAAAGGGGCAGATGGGCTTGACACTAGGCCAGATTTTGTTTCGATTGTACTAATCCAATCATCCCAAATCCAGTCCCGAAAATGCATTTACAAGTGATGTGGGCAGCTGATGCAGGTGGGCTTGGGATCAAATTTAAGGTCTCTCAAAGCAGAGCACAGCCACCAGTACAGTATTTTGAAGTGACATTATGGTATATTTATGTAAAAAGTTGGGAGTATCCCCATATGAAAATACATTAGAAATACACACAAGGCAGAAGCCTTTGTTTATATGGAAGGCAAATGATTTTAAAGCACTCTTTTTCAGACACCAGAGGCATACAAATCCAACACAAAGGTAGCATGCACTCATGACTCTTTAGTTAGAGCAGCAGCAGATGTCATTTCCCTCTTCAGTAGGTCTTCATTTGCCAGATATCACTTTGTCAAAAGGATAAAGAAACTTTGCAAAGCAACATTTCAGAGATAAGCCCAAATATACTTACTTCTCTTCCATATTTTCTTATACTTGTTTTCAAATGTCATAAAGTCCTGCTGTGTACTTATTACAGATGTAAAACAAATGCATGCTATCCTTTTCATGAAAGAATTAGAGCACAAAAAGAAAACACTTCAATACTCTAAATTATATTTCTAAAACTGCAACAAGTACCATGACTATTTTTAACAAAAATACATATTTTAAACAAATAAATGAGTTTTTCATTACCTCTCTAAGATGCATGTTTTCCTTCTCCTTCTGATCTAAAATCACTTCTAAATGATTAACCTGAGATTCAGCCTCTGCCATCCTTCGAGTTCTCTCATTGTCATCTTCCATTCCTTTAGAAGGCAAACCTTTACTTTGCAACATCTCTAGAAGCTTTTTTATTGATTCGTCTCTGGCATTTAGTGTTTGCTTTTGTGTTTCAATCCTAAGCTCCATTTCTTCTAGAGTTTTTCTCAACAGGAAGAGCTCTTTAGCTTGTCTATCATGTTCTGCCTGAAGTCTTCGAAAATTCTCCTCTGTGAGCTCAATGGTAAAATGCTCAGCCCCTCGGTTCCCACTTTCTTGCTGGAGAAGATGGTTAAGGTCTCTCTGGGTTCTAAGCTCATCTTGAAGTGCCTGGATTGTCAATTGCAGATGCTGCAATAAAGAAAAAGAAAAAAATACTTTAGGATCTGAATGTAGAATTAGTATTTGATTAAACTTTTGTTGTACGCTGTTACAAGAAGTCATTAGAATTAGTAATGAAAGCATATCAAATGACCTTATAAAATATCAAATGCAGGTGACAATATCTGTAATGAAATCTTTCAAGTGCTTCTCGAAAAAAAAAAAAAGAAGACAACACACAAAATAATGTCAGCTACAGATAAAATTAACAGCAACAAATGCAAACACTAGGCAGTGACACATCCATTAGAACAATCAATGTGTACCTACAAAGCTCAAAGACTCAGTATTCCATGTTTTCTAAATTACGTCATAGACTAAAGATAAATCTGCTCTTCATGATGCTCAACAGTACTGCTGTTTATAAAGTTAATCAAAGCCCTCACTATAATTAACGGGACTTTGGGGAGGGGCTGAGTTGGGACTGGTTGGTTTCAATTTTTCATTTTGGCAGCTAAAGCTATGAACGAGTTTAGTAAACAGGATTACTGTATCTCTAAAAAGCAAACAAAAAAAAAACCACAATATGCAATACTGAATTTTGAAAAAATACATTTACTGCAAACAGTGGACAAACCTTTGTTCTTCTGGCATCCAAAAACTGAACAGCATGGTAAATGAAAAAATGAAGCAAAATCAACATAAATAAAGGTCAGATGCAAGCAAAGGAGATTCAACAGAAAGAACTGAATTCAACAAAAAGTATCTTCAACAGAAAAAAATAATTTTATTGAGTTATACAGAAAGCCAACAACAAATTCACAGTACTCAAACATATAAACCTATAGACAGACTTTACTCAACAGATGTGACAAAGAAAAATATATTAGAAATAATCAGTCCCATGGTAAGTTACAACACTGCTATTGGACATTACTGTTCTTTTACACTTTTAGGTTTTTCAGAACACTAACTTGTCCTAAAATATTTATACTACATCTGAGTACAGGGGTCTGTCTCTGTTCCAGACGTATGTCTTGCACTCCTTACTCAACACAGATCAAAATCAAAATATATTTTGCCCATGTTAAGGTTGGAATAGAGACAATTAGCCCAAATTACTGTGGTTTATGATGTCCACTTCAGATTATATCTTTATCTGACAATTTGTTTTTCTTCTTATTTTTTCCCTCTATTCATTGCCTACACAGCATACTGAGCTTTTAGAAATACAGATTCCTGAATAGGCACACAGTCTGTACCAGAAGATGTTTAATTGCAAGAATTAGTGGGCTTAAATGCATGTCATCAGATCATTTTGGTTTAATTGATGTTTTGCAACTTCATGTTCTAAAAACAAGAGTAACAACAACAAAACTATACAAAAAAAACCCAAAACAACAACACAGACACCAAACAAACAACAAAATTTCATTTCATTTGATACTACCTTCATGTTTTACACAAATACATGCAAATCTGTCAGTTTTTAGCAATCATGAAAAATTCAAAGCCTTAAGAAACCAACCTTTTGAAATCATGTCTTTTATCAGTTATTTCAAACAGAAGAAAAGTATTGCCAGTGGTAGAATTCAGTTAGAGACTTTGAATCTGTTCTATCATTAAATAAGCACTATTTTAATATATGTCCAGATCTTAATTCTCTTAGTATTTGCATCTTATTAGGCACACACTCAGCTGAGAGCTTACAAATACAGGCTGATTTAGAGTCCCACTTTTACTTAATGGCAATTCTTATCTTTTCTTAACCTCATTATCTTTTTAATTAGCTGTATAAGCTTAAAAACTCCAATAAACTTAAAACTCCTCTAGATGCAGCAACTTCCCCACTTTGAATCTACTACTGTGCCAAGTATTTGTGACCCCAAGACAGACTACACCTTCTGGATTCCAAAATTATTTCACAACTGTGACAGGGACAGAAGATAGGTCTTTGCACGTATCCTACACACGCTGTCCCCTTTCCACCATCTCTGAAGAGCAGAATGCTTTGTCCTAAGATAAAACACACCAGGTGAACATTGCAGGTGGAACTGTCAGGATGCACACGTAATTAATACAGTCCAAAGACAGGGGAGCTGAGCTGTTTGCAACTGACTTTGGCGCACATCAGCCTGCAGCGCAGTATAAAACGCTGCTGAGGACTGGGCCAGCTGCACCAACTGTCTCCTGGAGTCACAGGCAGCTTCCAGGTGGATCCTGTCCCCGGCATGGACACCTATAGAGTACAGCCAGGTCACAGAAGGGGACCACTCACTCTTGGATGGGTGAGCAAAAGGGCTAAGATCTGGTCAAATACAGAAATCAAATCCTAAAGTACCTACATAGGTGCTTCGTTGCTTTGTCATTGTGAATGCTGCAAGGCCAAACTGTTATCCTGAATGTTTCTACCTGAACCTGTTTAAATTACATCTTTTTACACTGAGACTGTTGACCAAAATCTGAGGCTAAGTGGACCAAGCTGCACCAAGACTTCTCTGAAAATTTTAGACAGCAAGGGGGTCTTAATGAAGCTTGTGACTTAACAGGAAGCACCACATCCTGATTATACTATAATCCATTGTAACAGATAATAGAGTTGTTATTTGGATACTGCACTGGTACTATTTAGGCAGTGTATTAACAATAAAACTAATCATAATCACCCACATAATCACTGTCCTATTTCTCACACCTGACCAAGAACTTTCTCTCTACTGCTATACTACAACTAAGCAACAGCAATATTCAGCAACTACCAGTACTGCAGAAATAGTCAAAATTTTCTCCCTGATCTGAATAATGATTCAAGATACATTCTCCTAATGTTAAATCAGACAATATTTATTACTTCATGCTAAAACCTATTTACAAATAAATAGTTTTCCAAAGTAAAGTCGTCTCTGTATATCAAATGTCAATATGTCTATAAAAATCTAGCTGAGCAAAAGAAAACTAATTCTAAAAATATTATAATGTTTTAACCCACAAATAAAAGCAAACTTGACACACACATTGCTAACACACAAACCTTCTGAATGCAAGCTTTAAAAATCAAAATCGTTGGATCAACACAAAACTAATTAGAAAACAGAACTCAAACAGCAATTCTGGTTAAGATAAGTGAGACAAGTTCCTTTTCTGCCCCCAGCAGCCTGTGCATGCTGTCCTTAGGCTCTGCCATGACCCACGTTTGGCACAAAGCATGACAGTAGTTCTGGCTGCTTCTCTGTAATTATGTTAAAACTAACAGCCTCAACTGTGGCAGACTACTGCTACTTTGACATAAAAGAATCCATTTTTGTACACCTTCAAAACTTAGAACATGGTGGACCAGATTTAGACTCATGCTGGCACAGATTTTTGTATCTGCAGCTAGCTAAGGAAAGGAAAGAACAAATGTTGTGAGGGTGGAAAGAAATTGTATAATTAACTGCAGGGGAAGGAATGTAGGAGTACTGTGAATATCTGTCACACTGCTGTCATTACAGACACAGAACTTTACAGGATTTAAAAAAAAAAATGCAAGATCTATCACATTTTTTATAACTTCTATTAAAAATGGACCACTTGACCAGAAATATCTCCATGCCAATTTCTCTACAATATATTAGTTCTTTCAGAACTTTTTCAATCCTTCTCTGCAGTCCAGGTGCAAGAAGCAATCCATGGAACTGTGAATTTCCCCATAAATTGAAAAAAACTATAAAAGGAAAATTAACTAATGGCTCTTCCCAGATTTCAATTCATGTTCTACACAAGGAAGTTCCTCTAGTCTATGCCAACTAACTACACCCAAAAGAATTGCTCGCTGAGAACTATCCTGCCATGGTGTGCTTTGGCCATATAAGCACTTTCAGAGCATCCCAAAGCCTCAGACGTGGTGAACAGTGGAGGGGAACAAATTCACAAGGAGACTCACTGATCTAAAATTGTTGGTCTACCTACAGAAGCACACAGCCTCTCACGCTTTGCACCATCACACTGCCACCAAAAGCCAAGAACATGTTCAAGAACCCAGACCACTGGATTTTAGCTCCTGATTCTCCTGTTTCTTTCCCACCCCAGTGAATAGAATTGACAGAGCTGAATCAGTTGACACAGTCTACTCTCTTGGCAGTGGCAAATATCTAATGATACAGAAGTCTGTGCAAAAGAATCCTCCTGTGTAATTGTACGCTATAGAAAGCTACAGCTATACCTGAACAATACACCTGCACACAGATAACAGCAAATTATCCTGTCAACCATACTCTCATTTTCTAAAATCAATTATTTATTCCATAATCTATCACTGGTCCATTTTAATTCTTCCCAGTATGAGGCTCTATCATTGAAAGGAAACAGAATAGTTAAAGCTTTCTTATGAACTGCATCTAAAGCCATTTGTATGTTAACTTTAGTTGTGCTGCTAAAATAAGTATGAGCATTAGACTTGCAAATATTTATAACTAAGTATTGTTAAAGAAAAACATGCAAATCCTAATTTTCCTCTGTAAAGGAAAAAAGAATGGGAATTGGAGATATTTTCTTCATTACCATAAATTAAGAAATGGATTCTCTCATGCATTTCCTCATCTGCCTATAATAATTCATAAATCTGGCATTCTAAAAACACCACTGAAAATCAGCTGACTAGAATTTTGCTTGAGTAAGACAGGACTGACAGAAAGAGTTGGAAGGAGAAGACAGATGTAATTTGTGAAGAATCGCAAGAGATTCTGACCACACACGATGAATCTTCAGCATTAAAAATTCTGAGCATGAGATGAGAGAGCTTTTGCATAACGCTGTTTGCTGATATAACCACGTATTTGAAAAGGGGGAATTCTTGTCTGACTTTCCTACTTTTTCTTTCTTTATGCCTTTAAATTTTGTGTCTTATCAAATTCTATAGTGCTTGTCCTTACTACCACGCTTTGCAAGTTAAATAAGGAATCTCGTCACATACACTTAAATCTGCATTTCTTAAAACAGATGTGGTGGGCTGACCTTGGCTGGAGGCCAGGACTCCACCAAGCCACCATATCACTCTCTCCTCAGTAGGACTGGGGGCGGGAGGAGAATAAGATGAAATAAACCTTGTGGGTCAAGGTAAAGGCAGTTTAATAAAACAAAAGCAAAGGCCATGCACAGAAGCAAAGGAAAACACAAGATTTACTCTCTATGTCCCACGAGTGGGCCATACCCAGCCATTTCCTGGCCAGCAGGGTTTCAGTACAGTTGCTCCAGAAGACAAACATAATAAGGAACTCCCTCTCCTTCAGCTTCTTGATCGAATCTTTCCTCCTCTGTTATTAATCATGTGCCCACCAAGCTGCTCTATCACTCCCCCTAAGCTTGCCCCTCATCCTGGGCCTTGCAAGTTAAATGAGGAATCTTCTCATATACATTTAAATCTCCATTTCTTAATACAGACATTAGATTTAATCTGAAGTACCAGACTTCATTACTATTCAGTCAGCTTCTCTGGGTCATCTTACACAAATATTTTGGTGAAAAAACAAGTATTGCCTAAAGACTTGAGGTCATTGAACAAAAATGAATCCCCTTACAGGCTGAAAAGTTTTAGTACTGCAAATTCCAGAGTAGTTTTGCACCTATTTCTTAAAGAACAATCTGTAAATATATTTATTTCCCAATTCCCTTATTTGCTGTGGGCTGAAGAGATGTTGATGAGCCAAATCTTGTAGCCTGTAATCATAAAAACCAGAAGGGGTCAAAAGTAAGAGACTTCTAGAAATGTAAGAAGTCAAAGACTTGAGAAGAATAATCTACAAAGATACATGTTGGGAAAAAAAAACAAACGAGTTCTTTAGTTATTAAAAAAAAGGAGCTTTATTAAAATCTTTGCCATCAGTATCATAGCAAAATGCAGGGGTTTGTATTTAGGTGATCCTTACACCATGACAATTTTTAAGCAGTCCAATTATGCTGCTATTACTAGACTAGCCTCCTTTTTTTCACCTCTTCCCTTTGGAAAAATACTGCTAGGAGTGCCAGAATCACTAAATACTGCTAGTAGTGCCAGAATCACTAAACAGTATTTTAGTTGACTGAAAAATCATCAGTAACAAATATTTTGACCAATATGAACACGTGGAAGCATCTGTTTCCAGATTACTTCTTACAGCTTAACAGGAGAAAAACACACAATGCATTTCAACAAGGCCTAGAAATCAACGTCAGTTTAAGAAAAGCAGATTATTACCTGTTTCCCAGTAATTCTGTCTGCAACATTAGCTACCAGCTAAGAACAATGCATGGTTTAGAAGTCCTGGATACGCAAAGGTAAATCTTTGGCATTCATATTTAAAAACTATTCTCAACAGAAAAAGGAACTATATACTGTGAGAAACCCTCCATCCCCTCATGAACTCCAGCTCCTCTGATACTCCTATTGCCTGCATAAAAAGTTTCTCCTTTTTTCAGAATTGAAGCAGTTACGTTCCCCAAGAAAGCTTTTAAATCATTTGGGATGATAAACCTTTACCTTCCCCACACAAAATTTCCTACATGGCCTTAATCAATAATCAGTTCTTGTGATTTGTATTCCAACTGTCCATTGTTTACCAAAAATGAGCAGAATCCCTGTCCTACAGCTAATCCCAGAGTAACTGCAATCACAGAACAGAAACATCACCTGAGTTTCACATCATCACAGCACAAGTCTAGGAAAGCAAGAAAACACTCAAGGCCTGGTCCAAACAACAAAGACAATTCCACTCCCCCATCGATCCCACCCACAAGCCCCACTGTTAATAAATAGATACAAGATGAAAAGAAAAACAAAAAGCACATCATTCCTAGCTCTCTTTTCCTCGTGAACTACACTTCCTGTTATCTCCTCGGCCTTTTACCTAGAAGGGACAGTAAGTTTTCAATTCTGCTGATGCACTATCTGGTACCTTCTGGAAGGCTTTGTTTTTGAGATTGCCTTCCTTGCTGTCAAAAGTTTTAACACAATAAATATACCCCTAAAGTAATAATCCCAAGCTTTCAGAAGGTAACAGTACATTATCAAAGGTTTTCACTACATTCTATTTAGACAAGATATTTGCAGACATACCCAAAGCTCTCAAAACATTTTGGAAAAAATTCTTAAAACTGTGTAAGTGTTGTTCACTAACAAAACATTGCACTGTGTATTTAGAACAGACTGAAATTTTGTTTCTGCTTTACTTAAAAAAAAAAAAAAAAAAATTGGAGGAAATAGGAAAAAAAAAATTTCTCCCTGATCTCTAAGTTCAAGTGTCCACACACAAAGCAGATTTTTTTTCCCAGCATAGAGATGCCCAATATCAAGCTTTTTATCAAACAGCATTATATTACTCTTTCCTTATAATTAATGGAGTATTAAGTATTCAATGCCCTGTACAGAAACAACCATATCCAGAATAAATCAGCAAGTCACAAACATGTAACTAAAGTGACTGAAAAATGATTAAAATATTATTTGTCTCACCCTCGCCAAACTACAGGTTTTTTAATTTGTTTTCGTTCCATAAAATTGCTTATGTATTTGTTATCAACATGGAAATTGATTACTTAAATGTTGGGAGAAGGTAAGAGCATGTTTTTGTTTTGTGGGGATGTTTTAGGGATTTTTGAAGAAAAAAATGCCAAGGTCCCCTCAAAGTAAAATTACATATTGTGTCCTAAGTGGACAAGCAACAGACTGAGCACTGCCCTGTCAGATTCCAGAATAGATTACCAATGTATTGGAGTGCAGTTTTCTTTCTCAGAAAACTTTAGGGACTACATAATGATTTGGGTTTTCTATAAACAGTAGCAGAATGCCATAGGATCATCATTACTCACTGCTGGTTTGGGGCCTGAGGAGAAATTAGGTTTAGTGATGATCCCAGTGGGCCAAGAAATTAAAACAAAATGTATAAAATGGCAGTATTTAATTTAGAAGGAAGATTGTATGTGATTTAAGATCTGCAGATAAGATAGGGAACTGAGCTCTGTTCCTGCTTCCATGGTCATGTACGACCGAAATGCACCTGTTCAAAAACCTGTGAATATTTGTCTTCTTGCTTTTATATCCATGGGATTATGTTCTGTAACACCAGTTAAGTGTGAACCATTGTGTGAACTGCAGTTAATGAAGAACAGAAAGTTAAGAGTTTGTTGTTTCTGATTGCCAGCTTTAAACAAAACCTGATAAGGAAAAAAATATTTGGCAAGTACTTTCCTCTTTCTTTTTGGACAGTAGGATTTATTGTCCAGCCTGCTGATTCAGTCAAAATAATAGCATAGCAAAAATCTTGGACGCTAAACAGGCCTTACTTTCTTATTTCTCAAAAACTGAGGTCGGGGTACATTAAAGGAATTTTTTGCAGGCAGCAAGTCAAGAAATTACAAAAGGAGAGCATTGAGAGCAAACAAGGTCACATTTCAAACATGGAAAAACTTGTGGTATTTGATCTTCAGACCCTCCCTTTATCTGCTTGAACTTTTGCTATAGAGTTTCTGCTTCTGGCAGAGAACTCACTATTACCTTGGAAAAATAAAATGAAAATAAAAAGAATCCTTTTCCCCGATAAAAAAACCCTCATGTGAACTGGGCTCTGTTCTCCAATTTTCTAGTCTGCCTCTGATGAAACATCCCACTTCTTTCATTAAAGAAATAAAACAAAATCTGAGGAAGGGGATTTCTGTGGACAAAGCACAGGTTCTACTGAAGCTACCAAAGAGAAATGCAGATAAAGGAAAACTACAGAGGTGTCCAAATAGTGTTTCCAATAATAAGGTCATAACAGACCAGAACAGAAATGGTTGCCACTGTCAGTAAACAGCAAACCACAAAACACTGAATGATGTGAACTGTGTTGAAAATATGAAAACAATTATTCCCATAATATGCAGTATGTGCTTGTTTCTCAGAGGACCTTAATACTTGACACACTGTAAAAGTTAACATTTTTTATATCTAAGAAGCAACACAGGGAACTCCAACAGCCTGAGAGAGCCTGCCAGTCTCTCTACTGGAGATTTTGGTCATTATTTTACACTATATTGAAAGCCACAAAAGAGGAAAGTTAGAAGACCAGACAAAACCTCAGCACTGTATTACATACACTGATGTTTAATTTACGTGTGAACTGGCTGCTTGAAGTTTCTATAGAGGAAATCTCCATTGACAGAAGAGACAATGCAGAGCATCACTGAAAGCTGTGGGAATGGGGCATCCCAACATTTGGGCTGACCTTCTTATCCTTTCCACCTTTTCATTTTGTAACTTTATAACTATACTTTTTCAAATGCAGCCACTAGAAAAGTCATATGAACATAAGTTATTCACATGACAATTTCAAGCTCTCCCTGGTCTATTTTAATCAGGAAAATACATAAAAGAGCACTCTTCAGCTTTCAATTCTTTTTCACTACTAGGAATAGTACTGTGAGTTGATTAATCATAATACATAATCATTTCCCATTGAAACAATTTGAAAAGGAGCTTTAGAACTCTGTGTTCTGATACAGCTAAAGGGAAATGAAAAAAAAAAAAAGAAATCAATATAGAGATTTCAGTGGCTCCATGCAAAACAATGTTCAGTCAGATCCAACAGAGACAAATGATGCATCACAAAGCAAGATGACCACCTGGAACGACATTTCATTCTGGTTTATTGAAGAAGTGCAGGAAAAAGAAATCATTAAGGGCTCAAAAAGATCCCTGCATTTCGCAAATACATGCTTTCACAAGTTGGGAGAACTTTGGTTTCCCAGCGAACTTTGTTAAATCTGGATTTATTCTTGTCAGATTTCGTAGGAGCTCTTCATGGCCTTAATGAACACAGGACACCGCCATAAAAAAAAAAAATAAAATCTGTATTTATGGAGTGTTCCCACAAGGTGGCACTAAATCCACAGCCGCCAGAAAATTCTTAGGGAGCACAAAAACGCAAAAGGAAAACTACGGTCACATATACAAAATAAATAAATAGACAAGGGTCACACACATAACACAAATAGACTATTTAAGAATTGTAAATGGCAGGTTGAAAAATAAAATTAAATGCCTAAGCCAGGTATTATCTTGGAAGAGTTAGTAGTTTCCCACTCATAATTCAACAGCTGTAGTGGGGGGACACACAGACTACACCACACGTGTATATACCCACACACGTTCACAGTGACTTTCAGTTAGCACTTAACAAGAAATCAAGTTAACCTAGGCTCTTTGTTCCAAGGTCTGATACAGAACGAAATATTTCTGATCTAGAAATTATTTCCCTGCCCTGGTGACACCCCCACAGGTCACGCAGTGCTGAATCCAAGCCCTCTGTGCACTGCAAACACCAACACTGGATACAGCTGTTGTGCACCTGCATCTTTCAGTATGGGACAGCCTGCATGTCTAACAAGCCCCTACAGATCTAGCCCAGCTACAAACATCAGAGTTAAAAACCTGATTATCTTCCTAAACTTAATTCTACAATTGATACTGCAAAAAAAACTTAAATACTTTACTTCCAATTAAGTAGTTAAGTATTTCAGATTTCAAGTTTTAAGTATGACTAGCTAACGTGCTTTAAACATGATTATAAAGCTTGTTGTATATTTCTGTAGAGAAACATGTATCAAAGTCATAGCATAATTTTGAAACTAATCCACAAACAGTGAGAAATTTCTCAGCTAAGGATACAAATCCACAATTAAACCACTTCAGGGGAGCAACCATATGCAGTAAATATTCCATTTTAAACTCCTTGATTTTTTTATCCCTCACCCTTCCCTTGTATGTTGGTTGATTCTTTTCCCCCTAAGTGCATTGCATAATCTTAATTACTGAAATAGTAATGTACCCATATGCTGGGATAACGTTTAGTGGTGTTCAGACTCCTGAAGTGTCCAGAAGCCTTCACGGGGCCCTTTGTTGCCAACTTCAAGTAAATAAACAGATACTGGGGTCATTTCAGGCCAAATGCATTCCACAGGGCTGAATTTTAAATTGTTAGCACTATCTACTTTTCCTCCAACAGTCTATTGGTTTTTTCCTTATTTTTCACACTGCTTTAAGTAAGCCTGCTGTAAGAATATTCAATTTTTACAGGTATTAAGAAAGGAGTTATTAAATCTCTTGCAACTACTTTTCAACCAAATGCAAAACAGTTATTAAGGTAAGAACAAATAAAGCAATTTGAGGATCTGCTTTGTGCTCCAGGCATTACATTCACACAAAAAACAATCCTAAGTTCCACAAGCACACCACTACTATTGATTTTCTCTCAATCACCCCACATTCAGGATAAGACACCACAAGATCTGGGGGTGGGCAAGGGATTTTAGAGCCACCTTGAAGTACAAAATGCTTATTTAATTGTAACTGCCAGGGTTTTTTTTTTTACCCCACATCACATGCTTACACATCTGTTGGCTATATAATGTAAACTCACTGCAGTTTAAGTACAGATTTGTGATCAGAATGAATATCCCCTTCAACATATCCTCCCCTAATCCCCAGTTTTTGCACTGTATGACCAGAGAGGATTTGTTCTCTTCTGTATAAAAGGAAGTGAGTATAGAGTCAATACTCCTGCTGGCATCCAAAACGCTCCATGCATCCTGCTCAGCTAATGTCAGTTTCTGTCAATAATTGAATAAAACATTTGGGCTCTTTTTTCTGTAAAAAATTATATAATGTTATCTCTTTCGACATTTCAATTCATGCTCAGGTGCATCTTTTATTTGACTTAGACAGAACACGCCATGATCCTTTATTATGTTTACTTCATGGTGGTGCAAAGATTCACAAGTTTTGCTGTTTCTGCTATACAGGTGCTCAAAGACTGCACTGACAATCATTATTTAGCGAGACAGCAGTTCCCACAGAAGGTGTTTCTCAAGGAAAAATTTCAGTGTTTTCTGAGTTCTGTTTCACAACACTGATTAATTTGTATCCTGATTTTCATAAAAGACTGAAAATTAACTAGCAAGCTCATAACTCACATATTGCTGCAGTTAATCTGTCAGAAGCCAGACTACCTAGGTTCAGTATGCTGCATTTTTTTCATGTTCTTACATTAACTAATTATTGTAAGAGAAATGATTCTATCAGTGGACACCATTCAGATGCCATCCTAGAATTTTAGGAGAGTTCTAGCAAAAAGCACACTTTTTACAGCACAAATTACTTAAATAATAATCTGGTAAACTGAAGACAGTATTAAAAATTTAGATAATCAAAAGTAAATGGATTTCAATGTAAAGGCTATGGGATAAACATTTGTATATAAGAGCTAAAGGAAATAAAGCTTCATTGCATTCTTGCTCAGGTCACTATCTGTTGATCCTTAAGAGCAAAGCTGTTGGAAAACACAAGTGCTCCTCCCCCTCCAAACCCCTGGGCCTGTATGGCAGTAAGAGAGCATCACCACTGAAAGATGAGTGTGACAAGCAAAATGATCTTTATAATTGTTGCTTTGTTTTCCCATAATCCAAACTACTCTTTGTAAAGCTTTCTCTCAGCCCAGCTATTGCTGTCCTCAGTCCTTACTATTCTTGCATCAAATCCAGAAGATCTTATTCCAACCCCTCTGAGATTTTTTCTCTAACAAACAAGAGAATCATCACTCTACAAGGTGGTATTTTTGCGCCATATTCCTAGTGACAGAAATAGCGTATTCCACTTTTTTGAGCAGGTTTATATGCACTAATTGCACTGTGAAAATTAATATTGATCTTTCAAACAACTGCACTGCTTCCAGAGGCAATAAAATATTGAATTATTGTTCTCTAATTCAGGGCCATCTAAACACACTAAGAATTGGAAGAGATCCTGCTCTGAAACACTCTAATGCTGTACAGATGAGATCATTTGTAGCAGCAAGGGATTAATCGCAGGGGAATTACTCTCTACTATTTCACATGCTACAGCTCCCATAATTTCCAGTTTGCCTTCCCACTCAATCTATAAAGAAGCAAATGCACTTACATCACCTCTGAGGTAAACAGTAATGCAGATGTTCCTTGAGGTGTAAAATCTGCCCCAGAATTCTCTGGGTCAAACCTTTATGCTACTCAGCAGACCAGAGAGCCTCATGGAAAGGAAGTTCTTACAGAGAACACAACCTACCATAAATAAGAATTTATATCTGCTATTATAAATTAATTTAGAAGCCTGCATCTTAAGCCATTAAATGTAATACCATACTTATGAAGAAAACTGCATTTGTTTTTTCAGCTGAAAAATAGGGGGAAAAGCCCGTTTTATTCTGTAAGTATTGTCTAACATCTTAACAGTCAGAAATCTATTAGCCCAAGCAGCCAAGCTTGTGCATAACCCTACATTTGAAATATGTGAAACAGAAGAGTCCGTTAATTAAACATTAGCATCATTCCAATCAAGAGACATTTTATTAGAGAGAGAAACCAGCATCAAACACAACACTTCTTTAGTGCTCCAGAGCAGCCACTCTTACATGCAGCCTGTAAATCAACTTGCTGATGAAATAGGCAAGTGGACTGATGATCACAGGATAATTTACTTATTTCAAATTTACTCTGCAGGGGGAAGATAAAGTTGCTAACAACAACAGGAAGCCATCCAAGGCACATTTATTAGAAGTTATTTCTACACAAGAAAAAAATAATTAAGGCCTTTTCTCCAAGGAATGATGCCACACTCAGTGGTATGGAACTGTCACCAATGAGGTAGAGGTACAAAAAACCTAACAGCCAGACTGTGTTCAAAGACACAGAGAAGAAGAGGACTAGGCATCAAAAAGTGTGATCATGGAGTTTGGGAAAGAGATTAGAAATCCTAGAAATGAGAATAAAATGGAACTTCAAAGGCATTACACTACGATTTATCCCTAATAGGAACACTCGCCAGAATGGTGGCAGTAAAAACTGCATTACAGGCTTTATTTTGTTCCTATGACCATTTTTTATATCTCATACAGAGATGGTAAATGATGAGAGAAGCAAACAGGTGGTTAATGGAGCACTCTCCTTTTGTCAAGTTTTAAACCATTATCTCAGACAACACAGGATATAAATTCTACAACTTTTTCCCTTCTCTTCCTGCTTCGATTCCTCTGTATTATCATTTACCTTTACAAAAACCTTTACTACAAAAAAAAAAAAAAAAAAAAAAAAGACAGACTATAGCTTTAAAACTGCAATTGTACTCACAAACACGACATACTGACCTCATTGATGTTTGCAGCAGTGAAGCAGAGAGCCTTAGCTCAAAGGCCTATTTCATACTTTTTATTTAGTATAACTTTACTCCTAATTCAAAATTCAGTTGAATAATGAACCTCTTGCTCTCACTTTTAACAAAAAACTCAGCACATTCAGTCTATTCAAGCCATGTCAAAGGTACTTGCTGGGGTTTTTTTACCTCTCCCAACTGACTGTTACTGAAATAACCTTGATCAGCTCCATGATTCATCTGTTACTTTGACCCTCTCTTTAATACTCTGTTGAACACAAGTTCAGTCCTAGATATTGAATTTTATCTATTAAGAGAAAGAACTCTAGGCCACTTGTACTCTGAAACTTGGAGCAAAAAAGCGTTCATAGAAAAGTGTATCTTAAAATAGCACTCTGCCATTTCTACTGCCAAAAACCTTAATAAAACATATTATACTTTTTAGAGAGGATTAGAGGATTTTTTTTTCCTTTGATAAACAGAGCCTGAAGAAATCCTGAGTGTTATCCATATTCAACCAGAATCAAGTATCTGGATATGCTGATGTGAAAAACCAATCCATTTTCCTCCATTCATCATAACAAATATTTATCAACAAACCAAAATCTAAAAAATCTCAAGCACTTTTTTTATTATTGATTACGTTAAAAGATGAGGGCTGTCCATTCCAAACCCCACACATTTTCCTTGTATGCATTTTATATAGAAAAAGCTTGATAGTTGCAGTAAAATGTAAACATGTACTGGGATTAGCCCTATTCCTTTTCACCTCTCAGTTCACGCAAATCACAGAAGCTGCCAACATGTTACAGTGTAATCTGTGCTGATTACTTGCACTTGCAGGAGAAGAACGTTCTGTTCCTCAGGTATTTCTCAGACAAAAATGGAGGGGGATATCTGCATAATTCCACTGGTCAAAAAATTCCTCTGGAAAGGGTAACAGGAGATGCTATATTCACTGTAGTGCTCTGCTGGGTCTCTTCAGTTTCAAAGAGAAGGAAAAATAACCCCCAAGGAAAAGTGTTTGAGAGGGGCAGATCAAGCTCACAATGCTTTGTTGTCAATGAGTTTAAACCTCTTTAAAGCTTTAAATATTTCTCCTCTTTATTTTTATTTCTTCTTTATTTGTATCTCACTTTCACCCTTCCAATGCTCTCCCAGGGGAGTGGGTGTGTGGGGCTCAGGTCCAGCTGGGCTTAAACCACAACAAGCAAGATAATTGCCAATTAAATAATTAAATATTCAATGTATATTTCTAGGCAACTGTTCTGTGATTACTCTGTATTGTGTTTAGTAAAAGTAGTATTAGAAAGGGGGCAAAAAG
Source organism: Corvus hawaiiensis (assembly GCF_020740725.1). Classification (NCBI taxonomy): domain Eukaryota; kingdom Metazoa; phylum Chordata; class Aves; order Passeriformes; family Corvidae; genus Corvus; species Corvus hawaiiensis. The sequence continues at coordinate 15,773,767 of NC_063223.1, read as the reverse complement.
AAATTAAATTTCTATTGTCCTAAACTCCAAATAGTCAATAGCTATTTTCTTGCTTTAAGAAGTTTGCTTCCTTTCCTTCCAGTGCCACAGGAGGTTTAATCAAGCTGGACCACAGAAAACAAATTCCAGGAATGATGAAATGCAAAATATCCTGACCTCCTTGGAGAGTAATACTGTTTACCTGCCAAGTGAAAAGCTTTCAGCCAGCTGGATCATTTATTTTTAACTATCACTAAATAGAAGAGAAAATGGCTCCAAGCACTTCAGAAAACAAAGGAAATTAAACATTTAATTGCCTTTGTAATGAAATAGACTTTACATTGTTATTTTGTTCTGTAGAATCTTTTATCACCTTTTTCCCCAATAATACCTAGAATGGAAATGATAGAGTCTTTGTAAGTTCAGGGCAAAAAGCTTAATAATTTCTTACTTGGGTAGCCTGACAAGACACCAGGGACCTGGTTTAAGACCTCTCTTTAGCTAAATTTGCTAAGTCTAACCAAGAATTTCAGAATAAATCCTGATAATCAAGCATCTCTACTCAGACTTATTTTGCAACTTCATTTGTATATTCTTCTATACTAAATCGTCTTCTCAAAGTTTGTTCAAGATGAAACTGTGCTGGAAGTTATCCCAATGGCAAAAGACTGATAATTACATACCTGCCTACAAAAGAAAGTATACTCACAGTTTTTATTGTATCAAATTCAATTGTATGAGACAAAATACCAGAAGGCTGTTATCACTGATGCACAGATACATTTTTCTGTCCTGAAGCCTGATTCAATGCAAGCATCTGATAAAACCATTCAATAAATAAATCAATGCACTGCAGACAGTTACAAGTAATACCCAAATGGAGCATACTTTCACCAGCCAGAACTCAAATTTCATTTCAGCAGAAATAATGCAAATATTTGCAACAGCTTCAGCTAATTAGACATTTCAGCACATTGATGGTTCTCCTGATTCTCACTCTGAGAAGCAGTAAAATCAAAATTTACATTACATACAAAAGAAATATCAAAATATTCTTATTTAAAAGTGTCAGGAAAAGGAAGCACTTTTGATTTTAAACTTTACAACCCTCTTGACAGTCTTCATCCCTCTGAACTGGATTTTATTTTCTTAATTCAAACTTACACAGTAAAATGGAACCATTTCTAGTATTTTACATCTGGTGCCTTGGATTTTGAGTGCCTTCCAAAGTAAATGGCACCCACTTAAAGGAAACTTTGTCTATGAAGGTCAGAATAGTCCTGATCAGATGATACACCTCAACAGTTTTGTTTTCCCTAATAAAATGTTGCCTTTACTAAACACAAATGTACTGTCTCCTAAAATATCCTGTAATGAATCTATGTGGCAGTTTTGAGATGGTGCCTGTATTTGATAGCAGCAGCTCTTGTTGAGAGATCAAAATTTTTCAATGTTTGAACAGCTTTTGTGAAGTGAGTTACCACAACCTGCCTGTGAACAAGAGTATCTGCTCTAGGTTTGCCAACAATTTGGGTTCACTGTGGGAATGGTTCCAGATAGAGGTGTCCTTCTGGCAGACTTTGGAGACAGATTCCATGGTTGAGAGAACCAGGATGAAAGAACGTCTGGAGCACAGACTGATGTATTTGCCTCGATGATGTCACTGTTCATTGATGATGTCATGTTATTTACGACTATGATCACTCTGCTCTTATTAAGGGAGGGGTTTGGAACACAGTCCACACAGGTAATTCAACTTTTAAACTTACAGGGAGAGGAGGAGTTTAAATACAGTTCAAACACAAGCTGAGTGCTGTACTTTCATAGGAAAGATTGTAATTGTGTGACTTACTGAATGTCTTACAAATCAAGACCAAAAAAAAGAAAAAAAACCAAAACCTTCCCAGATGATGGGTCTCAGTTGCTTACCTAGAAAGCAGCAGTTTAAATAACTGGAACAATTGAAATACCAGTAACCTTTGATGAACTGGAAAAGTATAGACCCAACTCATTGTTAGTGAGTGATAATACGAACTAGCAGGCAAGAGAAGCCATCACAAGTTTTATCCCTGGCTACACAAGTATTAAGTCTCCCAATACAGATCAAAAAGCACAAGAGCCCAAAAAATAAAGCAAGGATCAAAGCAGAAGTCCCAGCTGTTCTCAAAAATTGGTCCAGATACAATATAAGAAATTAAATCATTATTATAAAGCTAGGGGGTTTTTATTTTCTATTTTATTGTGTCAATCAGCACAGCAGCTACACAGTGGAATATGTGCAGGTATAAAAAAGCACATAAAATGAAAACCTTTTAAGCAAATCAAAATTCAGACCTCCTTAGATAACAAATGAAGGACTTCTTGTAACTCCTAAGGGGGTTTCTATAATGGCCTCATTTTTACCCAGTAAAACATACATATCAAAAAAAGGCATTTCAATACAGAACCATTAACTCCACGTTTTGGTAAATGCTCATAACAAAAGAGATGAGCTCCACTTTTACTTTCTTTCTATAAAAATTATCTCTGACCTAGAGGTACTACAGAACACCTACAATAATACTATAACACAAACTTCGTATGTTCAAAATCTAAAGTCGAATTGTTGCTTTTAGCACAGAATCAAGTTATACAGAAAAATTGTATTGAAAACAGCACAAAGAACAACAGATCATTGATGGGTATGAAGTTTTGCCCATCTGAATAAGGTTTTGTGCCCTTCTTCAAACATAAGATTTCCTGAATTTAACTTAATTATATAGAAAATTCCTAGAGTTAGAGTGGTACCAATCCTACTACCCCTTATTAACAGGTACTCTGCACATGTTTCAAAGATTATTTCTATTTCATTTCATAGTGAAGGTCTCTTCAAGGTAACAACTGAAGGAAGTTCAAGATCACTTTGCACATTGAGATATTCATGTGCAGCTACAACATGAAGTGAAGCTCTTTTAATATTATTTCAGTAAAAATTATGGAAGTCCATATATGAGACTGGGAGGCACATATTGAACAAGTTATTTTACTCATGCATAAAAGTAATGTGGATGTTTCACAAATTACTATGACACAGAACATAAAATTAAGACAGAACAAGAAAATTATATTATTATGCTGACGACATTATTTAACACACTTCTAATCTGCTATTTCAATACATTTGCCATTTCTAAAACACAAAGGGCTAAACTCTATAGAATAATTCAATACTAAAATATCTTTTCTGTGGAGCTTTCCAGGATCTGTGGGGCTGTAGAGAGAAAACTGTGGACCTTTCCTTTCTTTTACAGGCAGAAAGCGTCCTGAGGACTTCACAGAAGATTCTTCTTTTCAGACACACTCGGACCTCAGAAATTTCTACAGAAATCCATAGTGCCCCCATGTCTCACTAGTGGATCAGTCTGCATTGAGTACTAAACCACTATTTTTTTTAATTTCAGGTAGGAGGTGACAAAATATTTTATCAATGAATATACTTTGTAATTTGGGTAATTCCCACATACAAACCTGAAGGGTAACATTCATGCCCATTTTCTACCCTTTGCTATGGTAAAGTAATTGGAGGCTGCCAGAAACAGCTTGGAAATCTGAGCAAATCTATCCACTCTCCTGTGTCTAACAGCCATATAGGCCTTCTAAATTCCATTATTTCCCCAAGAACACCTAGGAAAGGTATTGGTAGGGGACACATGTACATGTGATAAATTCTGCACCTAGAAGTCTGTTCCATCTTGCAAAAAATAATATTTATACCAGCTTTTCAGGGCATTTGAGGCCCATTTTTTGGCCTTCCCAACAGCCAAAAGGCACACAGAAAAAAGTTTTAAAAAATCCCATCATCAGGGATTACAGTACAGTAAATGCTATGCTCAAACCTAAAGGTAGATCCTCTGAATGAATCAAGTATAAATTTGGGGCTTTCCCCAACCCTTGCAAAAAGAAATCAAATTTACTTTTTTTTATAATACTCTTATTCTTGCATGCCTCATGGTTTTATTATAGAAAACAAGTGCACAGTAACATATGGTACATCTGTTTCATATTTTGTCTTTCTGCTGTCGTGCTATTTCTCTCAACATTCAGTAACACACTTCTGTTGGCTCATAATTATTTTTAAGCTGCAAATGAAACACAGCCTACCTCTACTGTCACTCCAGGGACATGATATTCCTCCCTCCTTCCCTCCTCATACAAATGTATAGCGGAATACAAAGATAGCAAAACCAAAATTAAGACAAGAGAATTTACTAGTTAATAACCAGGAGTCGTTATCAAACGCTTTACATTCCTTCACTTCCAGAAGTTTGGTTTTGCAAACACTCCTACTCTGTAATTCACAGAGGAAGTGATGGAAATATAAAGGAGATGGTACCAGCAGAAACAATAGTTAAAATTCATTTAAGCAAACCCCAATACTTGCTCAAATCTGTACAAAGGCATAATCTACAACTGAATAGGCAACCTCAGTCACAACAGCCATGTGGAAACATCTGTGAGGCAAAAAGCAGGACAAGAGCTGGGAGAAAGCACTGAGAAAAGAATGGTGAGGAACTGAAACCAGGAACATAGCATTAGCCAGCAAAAAGGTACAAGGGGGAAAATAGATGATGAAAAGAGGTATTACCTGGAGGGTGAACCTACACATAGAAGCTCTCTGAGAAATAATAAACCTGGCAGCAAATAATATGTAGAAAAACTGGACCCAGAAAGGGGCAATAAAAGCACAACAGGGGAAGCAAGATGGGAGCAGTGAATATGCAAAGAGTCAAGATAAATTTGAGCATAAACATAATGGAGATAATTTTTTACACCTGCATACATACAGAACAGCCTGTAAGTCTCTCAAAAGAGAAGATACGGGGAAAATACAGAGAAACCAAAAAGTAACAATCTTTTGTGAATCTGACACTGGAAGCTGATGGTGCTGGCAGTGCATCGAAAACGCAGCAATAAATATAACCAAAAAAATCTTAATTTGTCAAAAATTTGCCCCCAGTCTGTCCAAGAAAATCTAAATACTTCTTAGCAGCTGTCTTTTCCTATGGGCTTTATGTCACATTTCACAATGGGACACTGATTGGCAAACCTGAATGCCACTTTGTTAAATAAATAAACATTCAATAAAAATAATACACTACTGTTGCTGAAATGCCAATTTTAATTGCAGGACTTCAAGCCTTCCCATTTCTTTGGGAAGCAGATGGTAGTTTTGCTGGAAAGCAAAGGACTGGAGGTAGTTAGATTTGGCACACTGAAAATTGGCACCAGAAGTTGAAAACGTTCCATTTCAATTTTGTCACAGGGAAAGATGAATCTATGAATTAGGTCATAAATGGTGAAGTAGAAGCTAAAGGAGCTTTTAACTCTCCAGCCACTTCACCATTAAAGAGTCTGAATAGTTTCCTCTTATTACACATTTTACAGCGTGCTGTAAATACCATAAATTAATAAACGATTCCAGCTCTAACTTGAGGGCCTCTTACTGTTTCTTCCCTGTTCTTTGTGCATAACCACCAAAATAACTGCACTTTAATAAAAAGTTGGCATGTGTATATTTCAAAAAGAAAAAGAGTAAATTATTCTCATCAAGAAAGGTGTTTTAGGCACACATTGAGCAAATACAGTATTATTTACAGGAGGGAAAGAGTTTCTAGACATTCATTGATCCAACTGATATAACACTGACATGAGATCATCTATCATATTTCATATTTCAGTAGAACTAAAACATATGGCTTTCAGTAGATTCTTTTATGAATTGGACTGTTGACAAAAACAAGCTTTCCAGATCTGCCATTGGCACTACACTAAACTGAAATATTATTATATTCCCACATACCAACATAACAATATCAATATGCTTCTTAGCTGTATGGAAAGTCCTTTACACAAATAAACAATATGTGTTTATAGATATCTAATCAGAAAATATAAAGTCCTATGAAATTGTTTCTATAGGATGACTCAGGATACCAATAGAAAGGGTGTACAGCAGAACTTCTGAAGAAAGCTCTAGAAACAAAAACTCAAAAAAAATTTGAATTTTTGCAGATAATGTTTCAGAAAGTTTTATTTTTCACTCGTAAAAGGAGAGCTAGGTCATACTTTCTCAGTATTTTAATAGCAAGTAAACAGCACTTTACTAATATACAACATACAGTGAATTACCAACTTTCTTCCTCCTGGTTACTTTACAGTCATGAAAATGTAGCAGTGTAAGGCTATAGAGTGTGTATTGCATCACTTTTTCAAAACTTATGTTTTACTTTAGAATGGGATTTTGCAAGACCTTAAAAGAATTTCACAGCACGAATTCAATAGCTAAATTTAGTGAGATCTGCTCCCAATTTCCCCAGGCATTTTTCACAACCTTCCTTCAAAGCACTAAGTACAAGCTTGCACAAACTAATTTTAAAAAGAACATTCTTCCCTATCTCAAGAAAAGATATATGAAAATACACTGCTTATCTCAAAAGTGGCATTGTTTGGGTAGCATTCACTCCAATTCAAGGAAGGAAAAAACAGGGCCTTCATAGACCCCTGCTTCCTTCATGGATCAAGACAATGTTCCTGTTCCAGATGTACTCAGAAGTTACCCTCCTATCTGCTACTAGATTTGGGTTTTTTCCTTTATTAAAGTACAAGCAGCAGCAGTTACCAAAGAGATACAGAAATTACCAAAAATCATGTTCACAATTTTTCAATTCACTCCCATTTTTATTACCATATATTTATAGTTCCATTATTATTTTTATTCCATAGCCCTCATCTCTCACCATACATTCATTCAGTGCTGACAAACATGTTATTCCTTAACCACATATGTATTTATGCCACCAGCTTCAGTGCACAGTAAGAATGTTATAAACAGTCTCAGGGCAGAGCAAATTCAATTATAGGCATGCAGCTAAAATACAGAACAGCATACCTAATGAAACTTTCCATTTCCCAATTAAAATTTTTTAAGTTAATGTTTCTGCAATCGTGTTATGAACATTTTTGAAGCAAGGCAACCTCAAAATGATCACTTAATTTTTTTTTTTTAGATGGGTCATATCCTGCCAATTTTTGTGGTAAGCTACTGCCTTTTTTTTGCCATGCCTCCACAATACCCAGAATATCTCAAAATGAAGCAGGCAAAACCCAGTCCCTTCCAGTGACACCAGCCCTAAGCTGACACTCAGCTGCTGGTACAGCGCCAGCCTGGACATGCTCCAGGGGTTCAGAGATGGCAGCAGCTGCCAGCTCTGGGCCCCCACCACGACCAGAGCCTTGGCCACCGTGGTGTCTCAGCTCGAGAGGCACCAGCCACAGCAGCCAAGCACCCCCGTGCTTCACAGCAAAGCAGAGCTGGCAGCTGGGAGGTGACAAATGTTCAGGTGATAAAATTTCTTAGTGGCAGACATGACCTCACCCAACAGAAACTAGTTGAGACCAAGGGATTTGACCCATCAAATACACACCTTTCTCCACCTAATGAAATGTTCAAATGAACATTCTAGTATTACTCTAATATGTTGGAAGAAGTCCGTTTTGTACACGTTAAAAAATAAATCAAACTGAATTAATATTTTGTAAAAAGAAATTTAAATTAGTATGCAAAATATAAAGCTAAATTTGCAGAAACATTCCCTATTTCATGTTATAGAAGGACTTACTCTAGAGATTAATTTATGTTCTTACTCGCAACCATTTTTCTAATACAGTCATTAAATTCTGTTTTATGAATCACTGTTCTCATCTGGGCTAAAGCAATTAAGTTCTCAAGACAGAACAGTAGGTGTGCTGGTGCTAATTAATATTCCCCTGAGGTGAGCCTAGAGTTTGCCTGTGTCTCCAAGTACACCTGAGGTTGGCATTAATCAAGATAGCAATTCTTTCTTGGCATTTCTTTGACAGAACAAACTGGGCATTTAGGATCAAGTTTCTTTCTATCGTGCCCTCCACGGGCTCTCCCTGCCCTATCCTACATGGTGCTCCCTTCACTTGTAACCAGAATTTCACCCAAACTGCAGTGCTTCCCACCTAATTCACATTAAGGAGTCAACACAACATGATTTTAGCAGTTTTAGTTGACCTGTTCAGGAAATTACTATTGATTTGGTCTGATAACACAGGAAAAAAACAGCCTGTACATGTGACACTGAAGACAACACCTAAGACCTAAGGAAAACCTTTCTGAGCTCGTACAAAACCCTGAAAGAGCAGTTCTGACTGTTTCTGTGTGCCAGCTAAATTTTTCCTCCCTTCTAATACCTTATTATCTCATTGGTCCACTGACAAAACATTAACACACACACACAAAAAAAAAAAAAAACCAAACAAAATAACCCCACCACACAAAGAACAACACACCACCTTGTTTGAATATTTTCCTATGTCAGCCTCTGCAGTGAAGCAGGCCAAGAAATTCCTCTATTTTCCTCTCCCCACAAGTGTTTAATGGTTTTGTTTTGTGGTTTTTTTATAGAAAACATTTCACTTGTGCTTCAAAAAGCATTTTATGTTTTCCAGTTGTGCAATTGATGGATGTACTGTAGGTAAATATAGACAATTTCTGTTTCTCATGTTTTAAATTTGCTGTGTCAGTTTATTCTTATTGTGTATAAAGCTCTATTCTTGTATGCACAGGTAGGAAGGTGTACTAACCAAGAAAGTTTTTAACCCTTTTCTGTTAACAGCCAGAAAATACTGAAGTGTTATAATTTTTAAGTCTATAGATTTTGCTTAAGTTCATTAATTCAAAGTTCTCAGCAAAAATATGAAAATTTTTAAAATACTACTAAGCATTTTGAAAGTCTTGGAAGTTTCAAAACAAGTTCTTACATCCCATAATAGTTTATGGAATAAAAGAGATATGCCACACAAGGTGGGGGGGGCCAAACAGACCCAAAAAAACTGGGATTGCTGGTTTCCCAGTACAGGAGCAGTAGTGAGTCTTGAGAGTACTTTTGTGTGTCAAGATACTTTTACTCTCACAAAGAAGGATGCTGGAATTGCCAAAGGCTCCCAACCATCTAATGGAAGCAAAGAACACTACAGATTATCTAAGAGTCAGAATAGTCAATGTAAAACTGGAATTCAATAAACAGACTTCTGAAAAATGCTTCCATACTTCTATGGTATTCTGAGAAGTGTCAGAAGAAATACCTTGTTACTTTGGTCCATTTCATTGCAAATAATGTCACTCCATCTTTAACATGTTCATGTTTCAGCTTATGAAACAGAGGCTCACCATGAAAAGTAACAGAGATGCTGCAAGGGCTGTGAAAAGGCATCCAACATGCTAAACCAGCACCTATTCCAGACATTTGTGCATTTATTTATTAATAATAATTCTATTATCAAGGGGAAAGCTACATACACTCAGGCCTACCTGAAAAGTTAGCCAAGGTATTCCAACAGTACAGAGAATAGATTTAGTCTCAATCTAGACTATTACCCTGCAGATTCCACATCATAAGTTACAAGTGGAAAAAAAGGCAAATTAAATTCACAGTAAGGAATCAAACACACCAAAAAGAAAGCATTTCCTGTATCCCTTCAGGGATAATCATTGTTCTGGTGTCCTACTGATATGAAACCTCCTAGTTTATATTTCAGTAATCAATGACTATAAAGAGATAAATTTCAATACAGGATAATATTAGCAAAAGATTAATGAGAATATTTATTTACTAAAATTTATAGTGGTCTTAAAGGTCAGATTTGGGTTCAGTTTTGGTATGATGTAATCATGAAATCCCTTACAGCACAGCAAGAAACTGTGCAACTAAAATAGCGAGAGCCAGTCTGAGCTGATGGAAAGCTGATGTGGTATTTCACACCAGAAAAATCAAAGCCTCAGTCACCAAAGTATAAAAATACTTTTTCATGATTGATGAAGGCAAATTAAGTTATTTGATGGCAGAGATCCATATTCAAAAGCAATGCAGGAATGAAACTCCTACACTTAGATGCTGTGAAACCTTTGCCAATAGGGTTTATGAAAGTCAAGTTTTACACTAGATCCCAGAAGCTAAATCAAAAAAAGAACATATTTATCCAGTGAATATTTCCAGATGCCCAGACATGACAGAGCACAATTACCTTCTTTAGCTACTGTACAGGGTTGGGGTTTTTTTCTGAAATTAAACCTCCACAATTTACTTCTCAAATACAGACACTTCTAAAGCATTTGTTTCTTAAATACTTAGTACAGCACAGCTAAATTATTTTAAACATTCTGTACAAAGAACTGAACACTCCACTCTTAACAGGAAATATTGCTAAGGCCTCTTGGTTTGCCGTGTCATTCAGGTTTTGCCCAGCTTACAGGAAAATGTAAACTAAAACAGATTAGCACTACCAAAACTGTGAGACCATATTCAGACTCTTATTTCACTACTTACGTACTAGATAGTTAGATAAAAAGAGTAAACTGCAGAAGCAAAAGAAACCTCAAGAAAAACATCAGAAAATAGAAAGGCACTAAAAGAAAAAGCTGTATCATCTCAACAGAGACAGATCAGGAGAGTTACTTCATATACAAGAATTATCAATTTAAAATGTAAAGTTTAACAGTGTAGCTCTGCACAGGCAGATTTTTTTAAAATACCAGTACAGCAAATGTGCACATGTATATTTATTCTTTCTAACATTTATCACAATCTGCTCTGTTTTCCTTCAGATTCTTATCTAGCAGCTTGGTAAATGGAATTGTGAACTGCAGAAGGGTATACAGTTCTCTACCTTGGCACACTATGAAAAGTGTGGAGCATTACTATGCAAACTGTCAAAGCTACTGCTGGGTTCTCCTGAATTCCAACCTTTCTTCCTTCAGCTATTTTACACGTGTTCGTGGAAGATAAGTAAACATTTCAATATAATTTCTTGAAAAGCAAAAAATATTAATATATTGTTTGAAATAAAGCTTCATCTGTATTTGATATTACAGGAAATCTCCTCCCTGAAACAACCTGAAGTTGTAATTACCTACAGTGTTTTACCTACAGAGTAGCAGGAGTGGTGACACATATTGGTCCAAAACCAATTAACTTCTGGCTACCATTTAACAGAAAAGCAAAAGAAAGTGACTGAATCAAACAACCTCTTAGTTAGGTTAATCATTCTAAATTACAAAGTTCTCTTTAATTGTATGGTCTGCACTGGTTTTAGGTATCTAATAGTTGGAAAGGTATTAATCTGAAGTTCATTGCTTGCCTCTGCAGGTGACATGAGAATATTCACCTTCCCTATTCTCCTATAATAGCTGTAGGAAATGCAAGATTCATGCTCAGACAAAAATTTCTTTATCTGAAATGGAAACTGCTTCTTCACAGTTTTGTTTGGTTTTCTTGCTCCACAGCTACAGCATTAGGCTTCACAGTATCAGAATAATTTTATACTAGAAAAGTTCATTTGATCATACTGTTTGGGGTCTTTAACAACTGCACTTCTTAGTGCTTAAAGCAAAGAAAGGAACATTTCGAGCCATGGTTATTTTATGTAACAGGTCTTCTCATTTTGACTGTCAGTGGGGTCTTGCTTTTTATTGGTTTTAAGAGCGACTTATTCTTTCCAGAATTTGCAGCAAAATCTCTCCCTCCATCTATAGCTTATAAACTGCAAATTTTAAGTTTTCCATCCAAAAAAGTGATGCCTGATTATTTAATCATATGTGTACATCTGGAAATTCACGTTATAAGCAGCAAGTTCAACAACGTGAACTGACTCTACTTTATCTTAATCTTTTATTAGAGAAAGTAAATTCACTCTGACTCAGATGAACTTGTTGCAGACTATCAGGATGTTCCTCTTCCCTGAACTGTAAAGAAAGCAGGACAAGCCCATTTTATAACGGTCATTATAATGGTTTAGAAATATCTCTAAATCCTTCCATTGTGTCTACCTCCATGTTCCCAAATGACAGCTTGTTTCAGTTACACTGATGGCCCTGCAGCACAGCCCTTCACTCCATGTCCTTACTCACGGGCACAGTAATATGGGAAAAGGGAAGGACAAACCCCTGTGGAAGAGGAAACATTGCCTTTTTTCCTGCCTCCTCACACATAAGCTTTTTATCCTCTCAGATGTGTGTGATGCCTGATACAGTTCTTGCCCTGCACAGCGAAACAGAAGGGAACACTGCTTTTAATGACCACGCTATTCAAAGCACTAACGAAGAGGAAAAAGTTAATCTTGAATTTGAGAAAAGGAGGTGAGTAGCCACAGTGTCATACAGAATTACTACCTCAAGACACAGCAGACTTTGAACTTAGGAGTCAAAGAAAATGAATAGTCAAAGCTGAACAGCACAACAGGAGAGAGGAGGATAATACTGAATGTGTAAGATGTGTAAATGGTATAAATAAGGAGTTTATACAAATTGACTCACTCTTCTTAATCACACGTAATCCTGCCAGTAGCCTTTTGCAAGCTGAATTAAAAACAAAAACAGCAGCAAGCCTCATCATGTGTTTTCCTGAATTTTCTACCATCTGGTAAAAATGAGTTAATCAATAAAATGAAAGGAAATTCATAGCAAAATAGAGTTACTATAGTTTTTGCAGGAAAAACTGGTTTTTTTCTGCACATTTTAGAATTCTTCATCTGTTAAGATTATTATTAAAAATGGATGATTACTTAGTTCTAGAAAAAAAATGTATGAGGAAAATAAGTCTTAAAGGCTGAAAATTAAATTTGTTGTTGACACTATTAAGCCAGGATTAGGAAAAAAAAAAAACATACCACCACATATTCCCACAGTAGTAGGGAAAGACTGATCTTGAGACACAAAAAAACCCCCAACTCTTCAGATTATATAGAGTTAAAAATATATATTTATGGACATTGGAAAATAAAGTGTCCAGGGCACCAAAGACTATATTAGAGCTAAAATGCACTACTGACCTGCCAAAGAGCATGTAATTCAATGGCAAATTGTGTTGTTCACTGCAGTCACAATGTCATCAGTACCCAACATTCTCAAGAAGCAGCTATGCAAGTGTGAAACACCTAAAGTACCCCAAACATGACACTGACAACTTGGGAAAAACAGCAGAAGAACAGGAGGAATTGCTGGTTGGCACAGAAATAAAGTGATTTTGCAAGTGTTCAGTGCCCCTTCCTGCTAAAATCCAAAGTCCTGCAGAAAAAGAATGAGCTGGCAAGGGTCAGAAGGCATTAAACCACACACACTTGTCAAAGCACAAACTTTCAGGTTGGGATATTAAAACACAGTCACAGCTCACAAGGAGTAGAACTTGAGACAAATGAAATATAATTGAAATACTCTCTTAAACAGAATTCCACAAGCTGAATAACCCATTCCTAATGGATGTTCAAATGGTAAAAGAATGCCCTGAGACCTATTAAGGGTAAGCCTTCATCAGAATATAAAGATAGAAATTTCACACACAATGGGACTAGTTTTAAAAACACATGTAATACAATTCCCAGTTTCAAAAATTTTCACTTATCTAACACCTACAAGAGGACTGAAAAAGGAACCCCGGAATAATCCAGCCAGCTGGACAAGAATGCCAGTCTCCAGAACTGGCAGATATGTACAGCAAATGCAGAGAAAGAAGACTGGTGGGGAGAAAGGTGAGGGGAAAGGCACCTGTAAAAAATATTAATAGAGGTTGGGACCAATTTGGTGTGAAGCAAAGGTGTCTTCCTCTATCCAAACTACTTCTCTACTTTTTGGAGTGGGTTTTAATTAAGATGTGTTAAAATATCTGAAATATTAATACAACACTGTGTAACAATTTGCCATAAATATTAAAGCTAATAAATATGGCATTAATTTTTTTAATATATATATCCCCAAGTTATCATTGAATCAAGATTTTGGAATATCAAATAAAGCATAGATTCTGCCTCACATATTTGGAAACAACCTAACTGGACACAGCTGGGAAATGAACATTTAGAAAAATTTTGGAACAAAATTTGGTTTTCAAATACAGTTTCCAACTGTATCAAGTTACCACTTTCTTATGACACCACTGTGACATGAAAAACAGGAGAACTCTTAGGTGAAAAAAGTATGAAAAATATACTCCTAAAGATAATTTTGTTTTCTTGTAAATTCACATAATCTTTCCTCCAGTATTTGATTCTGTTTAGCCATCAAGGCACCACTTCTCTACACAGTGAGGCAATGCAAGGCCTGAAAAGGACATCGCCCTACCTATTTAACATAGAATTACAGGTACCTTCAATTCATGTTTTATTGTTACACCTGTGTACTTCTTTAAGATAAAAATCTCTTCTCTAAAACATTACATACAAATATTTTTTTCTTGGACTTTGCCTGACTGGCAGTGCTTGTTAATTCTGCAGTCCGGAAGCCAGGACAGCACAGTGTATTCAGGTGGAAAAGCCTATCACGAGTGTTCTTGTCTAATTGCTCCAATTCTCAGCCTGACAGTTCTCCCTCTTCAGGGGACGAGCTGCCTGACAGGATGAAGAATGCCTGGTTTTGCTTTCTTAAGCAACTTCTGTGTTTTCTACTCTTTAGTTCTCTCCTCCCTTCTTTTACTGCACTAGGGAATCTGAAGACAAAAATATCTCTCAAGTGTATGGAAAGTACCAGATCATTCATACACAATTATGCAGCTCATTCATTCCCATATTTCAAAAAACTAAGAATATACAAGTTATATGTTATAAATAGAAAAATAAATACACTAAAATAACAATAATGTAAAAGTAAAATAAATTTTATCCACCAGAGGGTGATGTAGTAAGCAGTGATTGTTAACCAATGAAGAAAAATCATGTCAAATCTCTCTTGCTAGCAAAACTTACACTACCATACAACCCAATGTCTGAGCACAATTTTTTAGGAAGAACTTCAGGTTTCCAGAATATCGTAGTATTGTTCCAGTGATATGTTGTAATTTTATTACAGTATTAATTATTAGAAATACTAAAGGATTACGGGTTCATTTTGGATTTTTTACAATAGCTATAAAAAAGACAATATAATATAATGTGTACCTAAATGTATTCATGTTAACATCAAACTCGGTATAAACCTTAATAGTTTTTCCACAGGTAATACATACTCCATAGCCCAGAGAGCTGGGCTGACAAGTAGGTATATTTTCAGAATGATGTGGAAAGACTTTTGGCTTCCAAATAAAGGGTAACTGGGAATTTTTATTTCCCCTCAAGATACAGCTTGGTTTCTGTCACTCAGATAAGAAACCTGGTGATCACTGAATGCAAAAAATTCTGAATATCCCAACCTATGTATAATTTTTCAATGTACACATGTGCATAATTACATGTACACATCAATAGAACAGCTGGCTTTCATTACAGATATGTTGATTGCAAACAGTGGTATTCCAAGTTTGGAGTGAAACGTTTTTTAATGCTTTAGTATATCAAGATCTAAATATAACCCACTAGTTCACCTCCACCTTCTAGAGTATCCAGAAGGAATATTATACCACAATGTTCAGGCATTTCTTCACTGAATTAGTTAAGACCACAACACTTTAACTCCAGGTACATAGTTAAGGGTAATGTCCATACAAGACAAAGTTCACACTAACAGGACTCTTCTTTTAGGCTTTCTACCTACAAATTGCAGAAGCTATACGTCAGTTTACACAGTTCAAATCAAAATACGTAGGAAAGATCTAATTTTCAAAGCACAACTCCCTGCCTCTGTGATTCTTTCAATTCAAATGCAGGCTTTGCAGTGAGACTTGTACTGCATACAATTAATGTAAGTCAACTAAAACTTGAGTGAGTTCAAAAAGCAGGCCTTGTTTTAGGGTTTGCTGCTCTTCTGAAGCTGCATCCCAACATGTTATGCTTTTCCTCTAGGTTCTGTTGACCTTTGCTTTTCTGCTACAGAAATGTCATGTGATGAGACCCCACCTTCTCACTCAATTATAGATAAGACTGGAATACAGACCTTACAAGACCTTAGCATTCTCTGAGTCTCTAGCACTGAAATATTTACATGGATTTGCCTCAGGATTTTCCTTTTGGCAGAACCATCATTTATTCCTTTTCCTTCAGGGTACAAAGAGTACTTCACCTGAAATCTACTGCCTTCTTTTAACATGTACTTTTTTAGCTTTTTATATCATCTTCCAACACCAAGAGTAAGAGCAATAACTATACTGTAGCAGAAGCTTAAGGAAATTCAAAAAGTAGATATGATTTTCCCCATACCAGAGGCCAAATAGTCTAAAATTACTAGATTCAAAAGACTTATTTGCTCCTGTCACAAGCAATCCAGCTTGAACCAAAGTTACCCTTTATAAAGAACACCAAAGGCTCCTGAATCCTAGTTTCTTTATCAACTCAGATGACAGATATTCCAGCAATAAATTCAAGCAACAAGTACTGTCTTGCAGCTGACAGCTTTAACAAGTGACACACTGGCACCAGGGAATACACAGTTCCACAGTCAGGAATGCCAGACACCTTCAACAGAGCAAATGACAAGCAGTCCAAATATGATCCTGCATGACATCAACCAAGCATAACCCCCAGACATGCAAAAACTCAGAAGAAAATTCAATCAATGACCAACAGGTTAAGTCACCATCACAACATTGCCCTTACCCTGACAACAATCTGAAATGCATCTTATGAATTCAGCCACATAACAGAAAAGAGAAAGGTTAGGAAGTGCCATGCAAGTTTATCTTTAAATTATATACATATATAAAATAAATAAATATAATGCTTTGCAGCACAGCCAAAAGGGTTGTGTTTCTCAGAAACAGCCCAGAGGATGGAGTTCTGTACTGCAGGCTAATAGAATATGGCATTATCAACTGCCTGTTACATGATTGGGGACAACTGTCAGAAAATACAAGATGAAAGGACCAAAAGAACGGAAAACGTCTGAAATCTTACTAATAAGGACTAAAAACGTAAAATGAGAAAGAAATGACTCATTTTTCTTCAGTACTTCCTTCCTTTTCTCTCTTCCACTTTGGATGATGGAAAATTCTGAAAAGTCATTTCCAGCATTTTTTTCAGATTAAGTCTAAGACCTCAAGGAAGGAAACCTTCAGAGAACCTAACAGAGAAATAAAAATATACTTTAAAAAAACCACTCTGTAAACTACTGGCTCCATCACAATCAGTGCAAAGAAATTCACTGAGGATAACATTCAATATACCATCTATGATACCTGTGAGAAACTATTATTGATGAGATTAAAGGTTTAATTAACATCTCCAGGAGACTTCATTTATGTTCTGTAAAACTTGATTTCAAAACAAACTCCTGTATTATGAAACAGTCTACTATTAATGTGATGTATCCTATACCACCCAATCCTAACAAAATTCCAAATTGTTTATATACAATTATCTCTCTCCTAATTTCCTTAAGTCATTCTGACAGCATAAAGTACCTACTAGGATAGAACTGAATCTGGACTTCCCTAATTTAAGCAGGAAGGGGCAAAAAGCAGCAGGTGTGGCTTAGCAGTAGGTACTGAAGGAACACCTTCAAGCAGGGCTACAAGCATAACGCAAGGGGAACTTAAAGGTAGTTCTATCCCAACTAATATCCTGCTAGATCTACATTTTTTTGAAGTGGTCTTCTCTGAGACCCTGTCAGAATCCTGGCTTCTGTTAAAGGGTTTTACCCACCCAGCAACACAACAATCACTGCTGAACAACAGAACAAAGTCCATCAGATTGGGGATCAGAGAATGCAGTATCCATCTGAAGTTGCACGGGAAGTTTAACAAACAGGATGAAATTACTAAATTCAGCTGAAATATCAGCTCAAAAAATAAATAATAAACCTACAGCCTTTCAGAAAACTCCTCATGTGATACTTCTATTTTAAGATGATCACCACCATTACAGGACAAAAAAAATGCACAACAGGAACAGCAGCAGCTTTTGTAGTATTTTGGGATGAACCATCAAACATCAGCTAAGGATGTGACTATGTTCAAAGCTGATGAGTTCAGTTTCAAGTCATAGAGCCTCACACAGCTCCAAACACCTTTCATTGCAATGCTGTTTCTGCTAGAGAGTCAATCCACCTTCTCAAAATATTACTGGTCTTGTTTATTCTTCTTCATGAAGAACACTCACTGACACTCATTCTAAGACTTCAAGATGCAAATTAAATTTCATGCTAGCACTTTGGCACTGGATAACGGATAATGACTTATATCCTGCATTTAAAATAAAGTGGGTATTTTGCAATGTTCAATAACTTTCAGTTTCCAACATGATGAATAAAGTACTTTTTGTTCTAAATATAAAAATAGTACTCTTTCATCTATTACGCACAGTCCATCCTAAAGACTACAATTCATGGTCCTTATCTTTTTTAAATACTGGGGGCAACAGAACATAAAATCAAATTTTACTTTCCTCAGATCTCTCATACCTCAAAAACGTGCAAAAGGGTATATCTTATTACTATCCTTTCCACTTTACCACTAACATGTGATACAGTTTTCATACAGCTTAAACTATTAGTTTCTACTGTTTAATGTATATATGAATGCTGCTGTCTGAAGCAGAGCACCACCAAAAAGCTTCAGCCAAGACAAAACAAGTACTTGCACACTTACAGGGTCATATTCCTATTATTCCTTTTTCTAGCTCAGTACTTACCAAGCTTTTTGAGACAGAGGAAAAATAAAGGTTAAAAGCAACTACATTCCCTCATTCACCCTCGAGCACTTTTGGGTTATTACTCCCTCAAAATTTCCTTGGTTATCTGTAGTATCATGACCCCCCTTCCTTACCAAATTCTACTCCATACCAGAGCCAGGAGCCTTTCCTCCTCATCAGTAACAACAACCAAAGGCAACACACACCCTTCTGCCACAGTTTATTCACTGTTTCTCACCAACTACACACCACCCCTCCTCAGCAGGACAGTCCTGCTGTTTCGGCCTCTTCCCATTTCACAGACATTATTACTATCAATATAATTCTAAAAAATCCACTGACTTCATTCTACTTTCCTATTCAGATAATGAATGTTTGATCTATTCTGTGTGGTTAAAAGCTTAAGCACTTTGTCGCATTTAATAAACAAAGCAAAGAAGAAATATTTTGCACTTACCTAAATTGCCATCAATGTACATGAGTTTAAATGAAGAAAACAGTGGAAACATGCAAAATAAAGTTAAAATCAACATGTATGCATGCAGCTGAAAAAAGCTGAAGAAAGCAGGAAACAATGGTACAGTGAAAAACAGAAAATAAGGTGAATGTGATGAACCCACAGGCTTTACAGAATCATTCTAAAATACCTTAAGAAACTTGCACTTGTTGTAAATACTATATTAAAATTTGACATTAAAAGTAGTTTTTTCTTGAAGAGACTCATTAAGTAAAAATACATCCAATTTTAATTTTTTTTTTAAGATTATTCATGTGAAAACATACCTCAGGTAGAATAGTAAACCACAAGCAGAACTTTGCCATTCCTCAGCTTCCTAGCTTTCATTCATGCAACCGTGCACTTCATTAATATTCACAATAAACTTCAAAATCCCTGCTGTTTCACACATTTACACAATAAGATGGGCTGAAAAGTATTTATACCCCAAAAAGAATCCTCCTCTGACCCCATCTGGTATTTAGGAACAATGGGAGGTCTCCTTTCCAACCAGTAATCAAGTGCATACTTTGACACATTAAGGAAGACAATACCAATCTATGAACTCACACTAAATACATACTAATAATGTATACCTTAGCCTAATCAAAGTTTTATTAGGAATATAGTTTAATTAGTAACAAGAAGGGAAACACCATTTCAGAATATTTGTTAGTATATTTTCTTTTATGGTTCTATTTAGATACTTGTCATGAATCAAAGTGAAAATTAAGAGCACGTGAAATAACACCAAGTAGCTACTCTCAGTTCTGAATTCATGAATACACATTCCCTTCTCTACTGATTATTTTATCAGCTCTATTCTGTAATTGCAGCATCTGAGTTAATCATATTGCTACAGATAGACGAAAGTTATTCTGGGAAACTATTTCAAGAAAATTTTGTATTCAAAACTATAGCCCTCAGAGGAACTGCTCACTATCCTTTTTATCCTCTCTTCAACTCATTAATGAGAAGCAAATTCCTGCAGTATCAGGACAGGAACTAAACTTCAAGAGATTGAAATTTGTGACATGTTTTCAAAGAACACATTAAGTCAATTAAAATCACCTGGTTTTCTGTAAGGGAAAAAAAGGATCATGGCTCACCCATTTATTTCCAACAACATAAAACCATGTCATCTGAAAAAGAGCCACTGTTCATTGCACACAGTGTCCATTTTGTATTAATTATGTAGCATTAAATGATGACATTTTTAAGTAGGTTTTAAAAGGGGCTTTATTTTGTGCAACAGTGCTTAGTATGCATTTTTAAAAAGTCACAGTGATTCCGTTTTTGCAATGTCATAAAAGCAGCATATCAACTGATAAACGTTAAATTGTATTAGAAGCAGCTAATCTAAACCAATAAATTATTTCTCCCTCTTCTTCTGACAGACAGGCAACAATCCTGGAAATGAATATTGCTGAATAATGTCTTGTGTCTTCCCAGCACTTCCCACCTCATGGCCTTCTGCTCTCCACCAAAACCTTCTACACTAACTCTTCTGTACATTACACATTATTAGAATCTTCTATTCAAGACAGATTAGAGGGAATAAATACCTACCTAAGTGGGGAAAAGGCAGAAACTCTGTTTGAGACACTGCCAATGGATTATTCCAAGATAAGAACCACTTTAAATAGTTAAAAACATGTAGAGTACTTCCTGCCCATATATATAAAAATTCCAGTTATGCTGTGAGAAAATATCACAAAGAATATGAAGAACAGAAAGACAAGACAACTAAATGTGGGCTGTGATATCAAAGAACAGGTGCTGAAAGCATACACTTTCAGAAATAAAATAACTTCCAAAAGAAAACCGGGAATGTCCAAGTTACTGTCCATAAACATCCTCATGGGTTTCTTGCACTTCCAAAAGTTTTAATTTGATGAATTTTCCTGTCGAAACAGATCCTACTATTTCACCTATTTGGCATATTTATTTTCATTATCCTATTTTCCCAGATGTTTTTAAGCCTTCCCAAGCTTGACATTATCAGGATGCATAACACATATCCATCCTTCAGGACACTGATGAAAGCCTCAAGCACATGAAAGATCCCTACCAGATCCTACTGGAAATCTTTCCAATTTCACCATGAATCATGGATAATTACATTTTGACACAGGCTTCCAATCAGATAGTTCTCCAGATAAACAATTTCCTCTCATATGCTTCCTTTTGAGATATGAGAGAAATCTTTTGAGACAACCATTTTCCCAACATCGATATGTTGCTGCTTTTCCTTTATGCATAAGGTGGGTTTTCCTGTCATCCAAGAAAATCAGACTTCTTTGATATTATTTTTGACAAATCTATATTGGGTGCTAGTGTATTTTTTATTTTTCCCCCTATATTTAGAAATAGCTAACGACTGAAAAAAACACCATTTACAAATAACTTTCTTTGGTTCCTGCAATATTTTTTCAGAAACCACAACAAAAATATCAAACATATTTCACTCCTTCTCTCATGTCACTTTTTTCCCCTGGTAGGCACATATATTTGCCCTTTTCCAGCCTCCTGGAGTTTACTAGGAGACTCAGGAATCCAGTCAGGATCACTTTCATCATGGACAGCCAATGTGAAAACACTTTTTAGTGTTTCAGTATGAAACAACTCTGTTTTCAAAAAAGTTTTACATGCCAGTAAACCTCAGACACACAATGATAGACTGACCACTCTTAGCATAGATGTGATAGAGCACATCATTTTTTTTGTTCTTAAAATTTCAGCTTTTTGATAATTCCAATTTAAATTAGTTGTTTGAAAGAATCAATAGCCCTCTGGATAAGTAAGAGTGACAGACAAGCTGACACAGCCAGCTTGGGCTTCCAAAGCCATTCCTTCCGAAAGGCTCCTCTCCAAACGCTTACAAGAAAAGTAAGCAGCAATTAGATAAGAGGATGGGTACTTTTATACACAAATATTTGATTACAAGAGAGGAAATAGCAGAAACACATGGTTGACTCCTAAAACCAACATAAAGTCCCTGTGGAGTTTTGCTGGAACCTGTGGCTGAGCTTTGTGCTGACTGACACTTCCTGAGTAACCCAGAGAACAGGGTGATCAGTAAGTGACTAATTTTCCTCATGATATTTGGTTATTCAGAGCAGTAAAGACAAAAACCAAATGCAAAGAAGAACTTTATAAGACTAAGCCAATTATCAAAGGCTGGCAGATGAAATTCAGTGAGATAAAAGTGGAATGCAAGTGAAAACAATCCCAACTTTAAGCATAGCAAGCTGGGATCGAAACTGGTTAGAATCAGGAGTGAGATTTTCAGCTATAATAAATATTTCCATTAAGATATTAACTTAGCACTCAGTAGCAGCAAAAATAAAGGCATCCAACACTGGAAAGAACAAACTAATTGTTGGGAATTCCTGTGAGAGAGACAGAATTAAAGGGCAAACAGTACAACACCAACACAACTCATTTTACATCTTTTCAAAAACATAAGCTGTTTTGGTCTCCTCACCTCAAAGAAAAAACAACCCCAAACATGTAATAGGTCTGAAAAGCATCATGTCACTCTTTCACAAGGAATTATCACACATGGTAAGATTCTTCTGACTGGAAAAGAGCTGAGGAAGGGATGTGAAGATGGCACTGTAAAGTTCTAAGTGGCACTGAGACTGGCACCAGATAGCAATTACTTATTGCTTCTTTCAGTACAAGAAACAGGAAATCCTGGCAAAAGCAGCCAAAGTCCAGTGCAAAACCAAATGAAAAGCAGTGGTTCTTTGCGGGTGTCAGGCTGTAAGATTAGCCTGTGGACCCTGGCATTTTAAATAGGTCCAAAAGTAACTGGCTGAATTTGAGGTCCACTGAGTTATTAAGCACAAAAACAGCAGCTGGATCATAAGGAATACTCTGTGGAGGTATCACTGTATACTTGGCCTATTCTGTGAATGTTTGGACACTGTTAGCAATGGAATACTGAGCTACTCAATCTTTGTGTTATTGTATTATAGAGTCAGGATTCATGTTAAATATACACATAAGGCAAAATATATTCTTGTTATCAGGTTTGCTGTTATAAGAAAATAAGACCATTTGTCAAAAAAATTGACTCAAAACTGAGTTACTAGTTTACTTTCCCCTCAAGATAAGGAAAACTAGCTTTTAGGGGAAAAAACCAAAACACAACCTCATTGGTATGTGACGAAGTCTCTAAATACCAGATTCAGATTCCAAATGTCAGTGTAAGATATTAATGTGACACTTCCATAATAAATACATGAGTACATTAGAATATTCCTCCTACTAAAGTGACACTAAATACACCATTAAAATATCTAACCAACAAAGCTTCTGGAAAACAGAACCTCCACCATGCATCTTTCTGATAATATTGGTTCTAGCAGCATCCTAGTGCCCCTGCTATAAGTAGATAATCAGTAACTACTACTGTCAGCCTGGATACAAAAGTCATAAAAGGAAGTAATTTATTAATTAATTGTACTGAATTTTTGATGACAACCCTGTCAGTTTTCCACTGAAGTAGCTGGTAACAGACTTGCTAGCTCTGTAGATATTTAGGTTCATGACATGCCTAAAAGGTGGAAAGTTTGCTGAGGAGCACTAATTGATCACAAACTCAGAAGTAAATTAAAAATCTCGGTTGTTGCTGCCTGCCAGCAAAGAAGTTTAGATTTGGAATCTGGAAGTGAGAGAAACACAGAACTGTGTTTTTGTCTGGGGAAAGTTAACAGATGGTCTAAAAAGGAGCAGCTTTAAAATAAGATGAGAAGCCAAAAAGTGTGTGGAAAAAGGAAGGAGAATTTTTTTTATCTACTCTGTGCTGCTGTTTCATGTAGCTTTTTATATATAGCTGTATATATTTTATATAGCAAAGTCTCAAAGTTTGACTTTACAGATTAAAATATTTGAATCTTTTTAAAACTTCAGAAAAATAATGTTACATCTTGAATAGAAGTATTTGAAATACGTATTTACAAGATACTCATTTTCTACAACACAAGTCTATGAAATATTACTGAAAACTTTCACTCTGTTCTGTAATGGAGAAGTACAGAAAATTGAATATGAGAATTTATCTTTTTATCTTTAAAACTGTTAAATCCCTGTACAGCTTAAATAAAATATGCCTCTGGGTGTTTATTTATACTTTTTCAAAGGCAGCTCCTTTACCTCTTCAGAAAATGTGGCCACATATATTTAGACAGCTTTTGCAAAAAAAAGCCCCAGAGAAAGTTTCAAAAATAAGAGAAAGGGTAACAACAATTATTTTCCCCATCTAAAATGTGAAGGGATGCTGCACAAAGGAAATTATAACCTGCATTTGGATGCTTATTAGTGTGCTTTCCTACAGTTTAGCAGCCAGAAGCAGATATGTCAAGACAGACAATTCTTGTGGCAAATGTCAAACTTGTGCCAGTATTGGATACAGTATTAAAAGCAAAACATCACGTGCTTGTTTGTAAAACAACACGAAGAAACTCTCATAATTACTTACCTGATTTTCTTCATGGGAAACTCTCATTTGTTCTTTAAGAACTGACATTCTGGCTGCTTCTTCTTTCCTCAATACTCTCTCTTTCTTTAGCTCAGGACTCCAGAAAGTTTTGATGCTGTTCATAGAGGACCCCAGCTTGCTGTCCTTAATGTCTAGTTCTTTTCTGAGAAGGTCATTCTCCCTCTGTAGATCCTTAAGCTGAGCCTGCAGGTCTAACATGGTGCTATCTCTAACCTGTCTCAGCATGGAAGGAACCTGGTGGTGGTGGTGGTGTGAGGATGTGGTCAGCCCTCCATGCTGGTCGGTGTAAGAAAGGACATCAGTGTGTGACAGTCCAGCAGAAGCAATATTGGGGCTGCTCCCCATGGCTGTGACTCGGCCACCATACACAGCTCGATTTGTAGCCCTTCCAAGAGTCATTGTGCCCTTTGGGAAAGTAGTAGAAGCTACACCCTCGTGGTCACTCAGGTACATTGGTCCAGATGTTGCATAGGCTGCGTTAAGGGACTGGATGTTCTCCATGGATAACGTCTTCCCCGTCCCTCCTCCCCCGCTGCTGGTTCGCCTGTGGCCCAGGCGAGGGGACCTCGGCAGGCGGGGAGACCTGGAGGGACTTCCTTCCAAGTTGCTGATTGTTCTTGCACTTCCATACATTTTTTTCTACTTTGAGGTACTATTTAGTAAGAAACTAGTAACACTAAAGTTGAATATTAAATTTATAATTCCGGCTAGAAATATTGGCAGTTTCACTGCATTCTTCCAGTAGGCAAAATCTGGTATTCCTCCAAAGACAGACCTGAGGAAAAAAAAATGTATTATAAAATTAAATTTTCATCTTGGAAAATAAACTTACAAGTAATCACCATATATCAGAAAAAAAACAACTTCCCAGTGCAATAACTTCAAAAATAAAATCTACTACACATTTTATATTTAGGAAGATGAGTTAAAAACGCATTTTCAAACTAATTTCAATCAAAATAAAACTTCTAATTTCTTCCTTGCTAAAAGACTTGGAGTTAAATCTTGCTAAACTAAGTTGCAATGAACAACAGAGGCCCAAAAACATACCTTAGCTGGTATATTAATGGACTTAAATGACTAACAACATGAAATTTATATAAAGAAAAATATTTATTATTGACTTTAAGAACTACCCTCTTAAATAAGCCTCCAGAATTCATCCCCAAGGCACACAGATATAAAGGAACCACATCTTGTTGATGTACATTTTCAAGTTTTGGCATTTTGACATCTCTGTCCAAATCTGCCCCTCGTTTCAGCTGTCATGCAGCATTCAAGAGATGACCCACAGCTTGTTCCACCAAGAACTTGTGCAGCTTTTCTGGCATCTCAACTTCAACACATTGACCAACTAAACAAAAAATTTCTCATCGTGGTAACTGGGACAATGTGACTTCTTATCCTAAATCTCAAGCGCCAGCCATCCTCTGGCCAAATAACTCATCAAGCCCTCTGAAAAATCCATCCTTGCATCTTTCCAGCTGCCTGAAATAGTTCCATAGCTCCCTTCAAAGACAAATCTCCCATGAGACCAGAGCTGAAGATCATTTTCCTTCCACTGGCTCCTGGCAGACCCTGAACAAAAGCAACAACTCATCTTTTAAATTGACAGAATTCACCCCCACCCTCCCACTCACTCAAAAAAACACAAAACAAACCAAAGCTTCACAAAAAACACAACACTCTGGCCTAGTGAAAAAACAATACTGCTAGCAGAAACTGCCAGTATCAATTTAAACTGCACACAATAAAATATTTTTAGATACAGCAGATATGATACACAGGTGGTAGAGTTTGGTATAAATTTGTTGATCCTCAGAACTAGAGGTACAGAATATTGTATCTTATATCACATCCATCCTGTTGTTCCTTCTCATTGCCACAGTCTGATAAATACATAATTTATGTTTCTTGCTTAGAGTTACTTAATAACCTGCTTAGTCTTCTGCTTATGTCTCTGCTATGTATTTTTAGGTACTTGTTTTGCCTTTTAGAGCTTATTCATTGTGGTCTTTCTTTTCTCAACTTGTGTGAAGTTTTGGAAGTTCTTATCTCAAATCAGAGAACGCTTTTATCTTGCTTAGCACTCCAGTCCTCACCATTGAGCTCTACTGAAAAAGGGATCCTCATTCCTTATCCAAAGGCAGGCTAACTTCTCACTGAACTTCTTTACTAATGTTCAAACGCTGATTTAACATTTTAACTTCCATAAGCTTGTAAAAATTCTGAAACCAACAGGAAAAGAGAAGCAAAACACCACCAACCAAAGAAGCGTTATTACCTCCACAGCATTTTCAATTTTTTTTTCTTTTACTTTCCCCCTAGAAATATTCTAAGCAAAACAGAGACCTCTATGTAGCAAGTGCAAACACACTGATGATATGCTCAATTTTTCTTACTTTAGTGGGCTATTAAGGACAGCTTACAGACCAAAAGCTGAAAACGCTGACTTAAAAAATTCGTAGGGTTTCTCCATCTTCATTTGCAGTTTGTTTCCTTCTACAGCCTGAATTATACAGACTGGCTTTCCTGCAAACACCCCAGAAAAAGGCAAGCACATGAAAATATGCTTTCTCAATGCATGTACTTCTTAAGGATAAAACTGGAGTCTTCCTTTATGGCTGTGAAATGTCTCAGACACATTAGAAGCCAGACACCATTGCTCTATGAAGGAGGGGAGAAAAGCACCTACATCATTTTCTGCTCTTTACTGCTTATACATGGAGCCTTCCTAGCTTCAGGAAGACTTACTGTGTGTCTCCACAAATCAGGAATTGGAGACATGAAGAAGCAATATCAGCCTCAGGACCTCAACAACTGCCACACAGATCATCATCTACTGCCTGGAGAAAAAGAAAGGAGAAATCCCATCTTCCCACAGAACCAGCTGACAGAGCCATTCTAGTTGAACTTAGAGTGGACAGGTGAGATATAAACGACTATTTTGAAAGATAAATTTGTTTTATATTATTATTTTAATTGGACAGGAGGAAATGAATATTAATACTCTCAAGTAATAACTTTTTAACCCAAGCTGTAAGTGTTGCAATAGCCACAACGGAGCTCACAAAGGTCATATCCTCTTAAAACCTTCTCTGAGAAAAAAAGTCACCCAGATTCCTTCACTCTGGTAGGGACAGACTGCAGACCCACACATTTTCCTACAAGAGCTGAGTTTTAAAACCCAATTCAGCTTAGTACTAGGAAAAAAAACCCAGATGATCACCTGCTTGGCTCAGTATTTTCTTATTTTAAAGAAATACCGTTTAATGCACATAATGTAAAATTAACCACTATAATCATGAGTTTAATATCCTGTATTGCAAACAAAGCTGTATTTTATACAGATCCTTTTAGGATCCAGAAAATTAAGCAAGCATTCTCAGCTGGAGGCAGGAGGGCAGGCACTGTACACTTTCCCTCATGCTCTCATCAGCCTTAAAAACCCCAGCAAACCTGATACAATCCATTTCATGCCAAAGTCCCTCCTCATGCCTGTTCCAACTTTCAGCTTGCCTTATTTTCCACATTCCTGCCCCATCTGATCACCTGCACTCTGCAGACAGCAACATCATGGGTTTGCATTACCCACCATCACTGAAGTCTGACAATGCATTTTATTTGTGTTTTAGCTTTCTATTTTTATAGAAACTTGGGAGCATAGGATTCTAATATGATGCTAATAGAAGCTCTCACTCAATTTAGTTTCCAAATCCTTACTTCTACATTTTACATAATTAGAGTTTCCTTGAAATACTGTGTACACAACACCCTGTAAGTTCTGATTTTCACTCGTTACACACTCTTACATGCTGAGGGATGATTTAGGCTTTTAGTGTCCCCTCCTGTGGCCTGAATCACCTAGTCAGCAGGAAGTTTGGGTATTAGCCAGATACTTAATAGCTTTGCACAACTACTTGCCAATATTAACATTGAGCCAAGAGCTCAAACATTTGTAAAAGTACCGAAGGCTTTAAGGAAACCCCTTCCTTAGAGTTCACCTCCCCAAACAATATATGGTGACAGGTAAGTGGCAGAAATGATCAATCTAAATCCAAACTGCCTAAAACTGTCTAGTACTATACAGCTCCCCACATATAAACCAAAAGAAGCAAAATAGAAAAAAAGAAGTGATGTAGAACACAATGCTCCTATTTTCTTCACCAGGACTGCATTTTGAGACACCACAAAAGGCAGGAGATTCACAGAAATAAGACAAACATGTCCTGGCAAACAATAATGATTTCTTTATTTTGATAACATCTTTTAAATACTCTTACAACAAAAACATCTCTGTACACAGAAGAGCAGGAGTATATGCATATTAAAAGTAGTGACCAAGAGCCAGAAATATTTCTAGCCCTTTCTTTTGGATTACCTAGGTTTTCTACTGCTTTCCTAGTGGCACAATACAGCCTCACAGCAGACAATATTCTTTTCTTCACAGGTTTTTTATTATCTATGCTGATGTAAAAGAAAAAAAAAGGCAGCAAGCTGATACAAAATAGATACAGAGAACCCAAATCTGTTGTAGAGTATCCTTCCTTTCTTCATTAATCTGAGCAGCCTGGCATGTCTTCTTTTCATAAAGTAAAATAAAATAACAAACACAATGCTCTTCATATGGGATTAGTACAAGGCCAGCATTGTTTTTATTAAAAGGACAAAGTACTCCCTTTTCCTATTTACCAGGCTGACCAAATTATTTCTCCCCCACCTTTTTTTAATCCTAAAAAGAAAAGAATCCATTTCTTCCTGCTACTCCGCTATTCCTTACAAAAGTTTGAAAAACAAAGAGCATATGACTACAAAAGCAACATTTTCATTTAGGTTCCTTACAGTGTCCTGAAACTGCGTTTCTTATGTAAATTTAAGTTTTACTACAGTCTGCACAATACATTTATTTTTACTAGTTAACAGACATTCGTTTATCCCCTCTCTTGTAGCTTGGCATAAAATTTGCACATATGTAGTTGTAAATAAAGTTAGTTCCAAAGTCTCCTTTAATCTTGCAAGCTGGTCATGTCCCTGAACTCCCATCAATGCTAAATGGAAGAACTGGCATTTATCACTTCATAGTTCAACAGTTCACCAGGCCTGCCTGCCTTTCATTTCTCTTTCACACAGAAGAAAATATGAAGGCAAAAGTAGGAGTGGCTGCTCAATATGCATCTAATGACATAAATGGAAAATAAAGTTGTCAGGCATTCTAATGCTGTCAGGTGCAGTGACAGCAATTAATACTTGTCATGCAATCAGAATACTCCACCAATTGAAATATTTGCTCAAAATGCCGTATTAAAAATCTTGAAAAGCAAGCAGTTCTGACACCATTACCAGGAGAGTCAATTATATTACTCTCAAATGTAGTTAAGTGAAGAGTCAACAACACCTTTCTAACTCTTTCATCCAGGTTTCATGGGTTTAAAACAAGGCTAGTGTTCAAGAGAGGTACATTTCTTTCAAAGCATTTTACTGTTTATTACAATGTTCAAGACATAACTGTTTTAAAACATAATAGTTAGAAATAGGCTTTAAATAATGTAAATAATATTTAAACTCCACCAACTGACACCTCCATTATTTTCTAACTTTTAAGTTAGGTCTCTTTGTTGCTCAAACTCCAATTCTTAATGCTTTATCTCTAACACTTCCATTAAAATAATTCTTTCCTGCAGTCCTGAATGTGACAAGTCTTCCTGGGGTTTCTAAGATGCTTAAGGGAGGCGAGAAATTCCAAATTTGTTTCATTTTATTTTTCTGATGTTGCGTAAAATATTAAAGACCTGAAAATGGAACACTAAAAAAAAAAAAAAAAAAAAAAAAAAAAAAAAAAGACTTCTATAGCCAAGCAAAGGCAGAATCATCACATCTAATTTTAATTGTTATGCCAGAGAACACACTGTATCTTTATAAAAAGCCATAGGGCAGCCTATCTGCCAAATCTGGGCAGACACAACCACGTACAGTCTGTACAAGTTACCTTCCAGTGCTGAGCATTTCTCACTCTCCAGTCCCTTCTGACTGAACAGCCACTCCACAGAAGCAGGGATGTTTAGTGTTACCTTTTGGTTAAAGTATAAAGCACAAGCACCAACAGTGGTGCAAAGGGTTTCAGAGGTGCAGGGTAAAACAACACCTCAGCTGTAACTGCCTGAAGTTCCCAGTCCCACGCTCACTGTGTCATTGTTTTGCTGCCCATCTGCTCTCTGCAACTCTTAACACTGGGATCCTATTTTTTATTGGTGGGTGGGAGGATGGATGGTGTGAATCACAAGCAACAAGGGATAGAAACACAAATTCCAAAACACTGCTTGTACCTCTTCAGGCTTTTTAGCTGTCAACTTCCCTGCACCATAATGACCTTCTCAGGATACACAGATACTTGTAAAGACCTGGCAAGCTTTTGGTCTTCTGGAGAAATACTTCCTATTTCAGTCTTTGCAGGTATCTCATGTGCTAAATTTCTGCATCCTAGTCTGTATTCATCATGCCTTCCATCCTGCCATTGTTAATCATGTCTTTTATTTCCTTCTCAATAACAATTCTCATTTATCAATGCAAGCCTGCATTTACAAACTCCAGTATTTTGTGGAGGATTATTCTAAGGCACATGGTAAACCAGGCAAACAGTACTTTTCATTTAATAGCTGTTAAAGAACAACAACACTCATGTGTCTTGAATTTTTACTAAAATAGTCTCCTTTGGGGAAAAACATTAAAATGTAAAAGAATGTAACATTCTTCAGGATTACTTGAAAGTTATGCCTAATTATTAGCACAGTTATACTTTGCTTTTGTCAACATTTACCTAACTTGAATGACTAAATATAGTTAACAGAAACACAGTTATAGACTGAATAACCTCGGAGAAGGTAGATCTTAAAAATAAGCACAAGTTAAGAAAATCTGAAGGTTTTCCAGGAAAAAACTGGAAGACCAGACTTGTTCTATCATTCATCTACATTGTCAGCATTCATACCAATTTTTTGAAACATAAGGCAGTTCAGGTGGTAATATATATAAATGCATATTAAAGACCACATTCATTTTAGTAGGATAACCTAAGAACTGAAAATACTGTAAAAGGAAATTGACTGAGTCTGTAGTTTGACCTGTAAAGTTGTCTATTTTCACATTAAGTATGCTTAAGAATATTCTGTCATTTACATTAATCTCATCCTTTCAATTTTAAGATGCATTTATAACTCTTAATGTTTGAGAAACCAACAGAGATACTCCCACACACTAGAGTATTTTCAATTGAATTCACTAAGGCTACTCTCATTAATGTTATTAAACACAGGCTTATATAGTTGCAAGATAGTTATTATTTTTCTTTTTCGCTACAAAGCTTCCATTCTCATTAAAAAAAGCAACAAAACAATCATAGGATCAGCTTTTAAGACTACCTGTGTAGCCTCCAGCAGTTTCTTAGAATACTTAAATATTGGGATATTTAGCAAGCCTAAATATCCACTCTGCATCTTACACTTATTTGATTCAACAATAGTAATATGCCTACTCAAACTGCAAAACAAGGAGCATATTTGTGCATTCAGCATGCTTTGAAGCCATCACAATCCAAAAACCTGTAGAATATCTCTCCTGTTCTCTTTGCTCAGATACAAGAGCATGCACATGTTTCAGTACCATGCCAAAGAAAAACTGGCTGTGCTTCAGCCACTTCAGATCAAAGTTGTCCAAGGAACTTACAGGCTCTGTAAGTGATGCAAGTGATTTAGCAGATTAGTTTCATCATAGAATCAGCATCCTGGAACCATTAGAAGACATTGCACTTCAGGAATTGCCTTTTTATTTATTTATTCACCAAAAGAGTTGAAGAGTTCCCCCAAGCACTTGGTGGCCGGCTCTTAATTTCACAGCAGAGCCCAATCTGCCCCCTTTGGGCTCACACTCAGCTAAGCACAACCACACCAGTTCACAAGTGCAATTTCTAAGTCCTCACAGGCATCTGACTTAACATTTGATGTTGATGACAGATGTTATTGTAACTGCTTCCTTAAGGAAAAAGAAATGGTTTGAGCAGATTTCAAATGAGCTCTATAAATGAAAGCCGAGGTACATCATGACTGCCAATACTCTGCCATCAAAAATAAACTTGCTTTACACAGCAAACTGTCTTCCAGAGAAGCCCCTGAGAGTACCCATTTCTACCACTATTATTGGACATAGGTCAAAAAAAAAGAACTGTGCTTTATTTACCAGGTCATATTTGTCCACTTATCTGAAGCGTTCAAAGAACATAAGTGGTAAAAACTGTATTTCAGCAATATATTTTAAGGAAAAGAACGCACTACAGAAAACTGTTTAAGTCAAAATCCTTACCATCACAGAAATCACAGGCCTGAGCTGTTTTATAAAGCAATTAAATAATTCAGACACTGCATGTGCCAAGAGATAATATATACCTTAGCAGATTACCAGTAAATTAATTTTACTGACCATGAAAAGTGTTTAGATAACATTGAAAACTGAAGGAGCATCAACAAAATTTCCAACAGGAGACAACTCATATTTGACAAAGAAAAATGAGTTCCTGAGAATTCAGGTGCTATGGCCTCCAAGTCTTGCAATGAAAGAATCCAAACACATACCGAATGGTGTAACCACAAGTACAGATATATCAAACCTCCAAAAGGAATTGGAATGAAATGACCAAGATGTGTTCTGTAAACCTCTCAGAGTATGGAGAAGATTATGTCCCATTAGTCAGCATTCTAAGTGATCTGAACTATTCACTTAGCAGGAAACTGCTCCACACATTACCAATGCTCTGTGCAAAATGCACTTTTGGACTAAATTCAGAAATGGCAGAGACTTTTGTTACATTTCTTTCACTTCCTTCAAAATAAATTGCACATTATATCCAACTGAGCAATCATTACAGACAGTGCTTTTTCTCCAGTGACTTCCCACCCCAACTCCACCATACTCCCAGAAACTACAGCACATCATTTTCACACATACCTACACAATAAAAATTTATATGTATGATTTTCATCAATCCTTTTACTCCATTCAATGTCCCATGACATTTCTCACACAATGAGATAGATTTTAGAGTTAAACCACTTTGAAAAAATCTCTCAATTCTCAAATTTTGAAGAATTTATCTGCTAGATTCTACATCTGCACTGTGACTTCAGTTAGAGGAATAGGACAACAAGCAGGACAAACAGTGGGAAACATTAAAAAAAAAACAAACAGTATTTGCTGAAAGGGGGGTAGTTAAATTAAATAAAAAGTACATTGGTTATTAAGGAAGCCACATGGTAACCAGTCTAAAACATTTCCAGTGAATGCCAGTCTGCAAGACTGTCTTAGAATAAAATAATCTAGAAAGCAAGTATCACCTTTCAAAAACCTGATCATAAAGCTTCACAAAGAAGCTCCAGCTTTGCTAAGCATCCAAAATGTCAAAGACTCCCACACATCCAATCACAACTTCAAACTCTGACATACACCCCAAATTCTTAGACACGTTCCTTCTGTTTTCTTAAAAGCACAGAAATTCAATTCTACACACCTCCCTCATTATTCTCATTTTAAAGTAAAGGGATTATAGTGACATACAACTCTGCCAACACATAACCTGTTCATTGCAAACTGCACTTTTCTGCTACCATGAAGGAATTGCAGGTTTCTGTGAACAGAAATGGGGTAACAGTAACAGAGCCTTATCCAGAGAAGTGCTAAAACATCTTTGCTCCTCCTCTCTCCTTTGGCAGAGCTCAGCACCTGACAGACTGTCTCTGAAAGGAGATGTGGCTGCTGTTCCTAATTGTTGCCATCATTCCAAAACAAAACCTGGCTACTTAAGATATTCCAAAGCTGGCAATCCAAAAGCCAGTATCACTAAATAAATCATAAAACACCCTGAGAGCAACAGCCAAGAAAACAACAACAAAATTTAAATTCCACAATGCTAATTCATCAGACATCTATGTTTTCTTATACAAACATTGGATATCCACACTTACAAGTTTCCTTGGACCTCCACAAATAATCAACTGCTGTTTTCCAAGGAAACAGGTTGGCTTTTTTTTAAAATCTTGCATACAAGCAATAACAAACCAACATAAATCCATCTCACTCAATTTCAAAAAGATTGTAAAAGACTGTTTCTTTTTATAAAATACTTTACATCTTTAATAAGTGACTAATTAAGAACAAAATGCTCCAGAAAAAGATTTAACTGATGTTTCTACTGATATGCCTTTGTATTTTCTTAATGTGAAAGTATCACTCAGAAGAAGCAGCACTACACAGTTAATTTTCAGAATCTAGTTTCTGAGTTCTCCTTTGACCAACTACGACCCTCAAAGAAATCATAAAGTCATTTTACTTTCAAATAGCTCTTATCCTCTTGCCAGGACTTAGTAGAAAATATAATCTAGTGTTAGTGTTGCAAAGTATAAATAAATTGAGGCAAGCTCATCATTGCTAAGTACATGAGATCATTCAAAAACCTAAGACTTAAATCAGAAAAATATTTTAACACAATCCCAAACCAAACAAATATAATATCACAGATAAGAGGGGTCACATTATAAAAAATTTTATTAAAAAAAATCAGTATCACAGTAATATTTCCTAGGTGGATCTACTAAGATTCTCCATCTATATATATATCCCAGGCATTAAAAACTAAATCAAACAGATGATAACAAGTATATCATAGTGCATAAAAACATAAAAACAGTCTAAGAGATACAGGTGGGAGAACATACGTTGTCTTTGGAAGTGATACACAGGCTGGTTGCCTCACCCTCTTTGAGGGGTGAACAACCCACTCTTTTTTCTTAGTCATCCTTCAAAGGTCAGTAAGAATCATCTTTCTAAAGCAAAAGAAAAATATCACCTTGAGCATGCTTATACAAAAACACACATGCTAAATAGATAATTCTCTAAGTATCACATATATTTGACATTCTAAAACGGTTGAATGTGTTCTTTTGGTATTTGGCTGCTAAGAATATGGCCCACACCTTTCTACAGCCTTCAGATCAGGCAAGGAACAGCAGGAGGGACCAGCATGGACAATGGATCTCACACTACCATCACCAGAATTTGACTACCAGTAGATCAGAGGAGTTGAAGAACCACCCACAGGACAAGAGGTGGCAAGATGGGTCTCCTCCAAATGCTGCCAAACCACAAGAAAGAGGATAACGAGTATAATAAGTTCAAACATGTAGTTTCAACCTGAGCTGGACAATCAATCCCCAGGGACTGCCCTTAGCTCAATAAGCCTTTGGAAGAAGAAATTACGTTCCCCTCAGTCACTGGACTGAAAGCCTCTCCTTCCTCCCAGATTGCTCTAGGAAAAGTGAAAATGCTAACTCACCTTGATGCCTTTGAAAGCCATTTTACACTGAGCTTCCAAACAAAAATAACAGTAGTGAAAAGGCTTCTTTCAAGGCACTGAGGAGATGTGGAGTTACTTTCACACACAGCCCTTAACACTGTCACCCACGAAGCCAAGGCTTGGACTGTAAGTTTCTTCCATCAAGAAACTAACAAAGCTTTTCCCACGGAAACATATTCCTTAAGGGAACTGGATTTACCACTACACGCTCTTCTTTTAGGGTCTGTTTCTGCACATGCAAAGGGCCTTTTTCCTCCTCGTATTTGGGGAAAGGAACAACCGGGGAATGCACTGCTCCAGCAGACGCGACCTGCGGGGATTGCGGCTGAGGGAGCTTCGCTTGCTTTGCTGCTGGTGGGGGTTTATGGCTGGTGTTTCCTTCACCTGCGCTGTGGGAGCGCTCGCCATCCCCCGCCCTTCCATGGGGAGAGTCCAAGGAAATCCTCCCGACAGAGGGACTGCTTTGGGGTCCCCGGAGGGACATGCAGCGCTGACACAGCCGCCTGCGGGAGCCGGGCCGAGAAGGCGGCCGGGCTTGCTGAGCCCTCGCTGCCGAGCAGGGAGGCTGGAAGGACAGTCCCCAGTGCCCCCGGGGCTGGGAAAGGGCCGCAGGACGGCTCCCCCTGCGCCCCCGATCCAGGATGTGGAGCTCTGCGATTCCCAGGGAAGGAAGGGAGCGAGGAGGGCGGCAGCGCATCTCCAGCATCTCTCCTCAGGGCAGGGCGGCGGGGCAGACACAGGGGATCTGCTCCATCCTCGGCTTGGCCACGGGGAAACCAAGTTCCAAGGGAGAACCGACTTGATGGAGGGGAACCTCCCTCCCTTCCCCGCCCCCCGAGGAGGGGGAGCCGGAGCGGGGCCTGCGCCCGGCGCGGCCGCCGGGAAGGGGCCGCGTTCGCGGCGGCCGCCCTGGACACGCACGTGGGGCTGGGGACACGGAATGGAAATGAAAACAAACCCCGAACGGACAAACAGCTAAGTGAAAACCTCTGGTTTAGAAAGCCGACCAGAAAACTAACCCTGACAAGTAGGATTTGCCCTCCCCTTGGCTGCACTTATTGGCCGCGCTCGTGTGCAACGAGCTTCTATCTGCCAATGCCAGTGGTCGGCCGGCGTGTCCATCACCGGGGAAAGAGCAATTCGCCGCTAAGGGAGTAGATTCCCTTCCATCCATCACAAGGCTTAGCAGGTAGCCGCCTAGAAATCAATCATACACTAATAAAAAAAAAAAAAATCCTTCTCCATCAAATTACTAGTATAGTACTCCCAGAAAAATAAGTATGTATCCTTGGTGAACACAGGCGTGGATTTTATCACATGCATCACATCCATCATTTGTCCAGCCTAAAATGTAATTATCTTAAAAAAAAATAAATAAACCATAGCATCATAAATGAGGGACCCCAGTAAGTATTCAGTAATTATATAACTGAAAAATAATATCCTGTTAGCTTCTGTTTCCATTTGCCAGCCACTAGAAAGGAACAAATCTCTCACCTTTTTCCTGACATGGTTTTTAAAACACCAAACATTATCCATTATTTAGGTATAAATCCAGGAATTTCCAAAGCTCATCAATTCTATTCTAGAAAACTTTAACAACAACAACATTTTTAAACACTAGGCACAAGAAGGAAAAAAAAAAAAAAAAAAAAAAAAGAGAGTCTTACGGCTGCTTTTAATAGAAATTGCAAGAGAGGTTTCTGGTTGACGATGCTGTAGGGAGAGGCACTCTGTTACCAGAATAAGATGTGCACTTGGTCCCATTTATTACAACGTATTTCCAAGGCAATATAAAAAGCCTATTCTGCAAATTCATCTCCAGATTCAGCTACCAGATAGTTGTAAAAAGCAATATACAGCGATTTCATTAATCACAGTAAATTTACAGTCATGTATCCCAGCCATATTCTTGCTTAAGCTTCTCACCTTTCAAATCATTGCATCTGCCTTTCGTCCTCACATGGATTTTACAACATCACGTTTAGCTGACATCCCATTTGCGCGGAGGAAGGCGGCAGCAGGGAGAGCCGGAGCCGCGGAATACCTGCGAGGGGGTGACGAGAAGGAACCTGCTGCAGTCGGGGGAGGCTCGTGTGCCCCTGTCCCTCGTCTTTCTGTCCCTCGTCTTTCTGTCCCTCAGCGAGTCTCCCTCAGTCAGCTGCGAGCCCGGCTGTCTGGGTTGCCAGTCCCTGACTCAACATTCCCAGCATTCCCGAGGAGCCGGGGCTCCAGCGGCGCGGCTCGGAGCCGCCGGGGGCGGCAGCAGCAGCAGCACACGCACCGCAGCCCGTGATTCCTGCGAGCGTTCGGCTCCGTCCATTCATCGCCAGCCCGCGGCTTCCAGTCCCCACCCAGCGAGCGGCTGCGAGTGTGTTACTCATTGTGAAACAGCCTAAAAATACACCTATGTCTGCGTAAAACTGCAGAGGCTAAATTGCTTTCTCGCCCCTGTTCACCGAAGGCCAGAAATGTTCAAAGGCAGGTGCTTCAGAATATGATGTCTAAAAAACCTTTAGGATATGGGTACATTTACATAAACGGAAAAAAACCAGAAATCTGAATCCGTGTTCGGTTTAAGTGTAAAAGAAATTAAGATGACATCCATATGTATCTGTATTTTTTTCAAAAGCAGTATGCAGGAAAAAAACCCACAGATTAGCTGCTGTGCAAAGCCTGAAAGCTTTTTTCATAAGAAAACTGCAAACTGCATTAAAAATTATTTCAGAGATTTTATTGTTCGACATTAAGGGGAGTGAGAGAAACTTCTATAAACATCACTGGCTTCTCATCCTAAGAAAGGAGATTTTGTTCCTCTTCTATTCTTCCCTCTTCTCAACTTTTTTTAATTTAATTGCTCAGTATACAATTATAAGTGATCACCCTTGGTCTTTAGCTTCAATGCACCTTCATACCTTACCCTAGACAAAATTTCAAAAACTTATTTTATCTGCCTCCTCTTGATCTCATTGCAGTAACAATGATTTTAAGAACCACTTCAGAGCTGTAGTTGCTTTATTATAATCTCTATTTTACTTCTCTTGCCCACATATACACCTATAAATGCCACTGTTAAACATTATTGAGAAGAACAACTTTTATGAAATTACTGTTAAAAACTATGTCAAATCAAATTGATTTCAACCAATCAGGCTTAAAATTAGCATAATCCCTTCATTGCTGTATCTGAATTATCTGCAGCCAGTTGAAATAATTGGTTGTCACAAACATTTATTTGGAGATGCGAGAATGCCATTCCCAGCAGGAGTATAGGGACACACTCTCTGTAGCCACCTACCTTAGCTATAACTGCAATAGAGGGCAAATATTTTTTTCTGAGTTCAAAGTAATGGAATAACCATGATTAAAATGCAAACTTCAATTGCTTTTAAACCTTATTACTTATTTGAATACATTTCTGTTAAAATAGTTACAAAACCATGAAAAATGTGGACAGAGAAAATCTGTTCCTGGAGAAATTAACAAGAAGGGACATGGTTTTGTATACAAACAATTTCACTTGATCTGAAAAGCAAACAAAGTATTCCTCAGGAGTTAACAAATCTGCATCTGTAAGAAAACAGATAAGCACTACAAAATGTGGGTCACTACACTGAATGCTTAAAAGCACAAGAAGTGTCCATTTTCAGTTTAGCCCTTCATTTGGATTCAGTGTGAAATAAGAATCTCTTCCAGACCTGTCTCAATATTGCTAAATCCAGTTCTGTCTCAGTACTGTTAATGATGACAGGACTTTTGTTCTAAGTGGTGTCAGCTGCTGACGGTTTTTTAAACATGTCACACCATTCCTGTCTATATGAAAAGACAAAGAACATCAGGTTCTGCCTTATCTTTCTTGTGACTCATTCACTGGCAAAGACTGAGGGCCTTGTGATAGCCAGCAAAAGCCAGGAGCATTCTGACAGAAGACCAGTAGCCTAAGAATCTTCTTTCCAAGGAATAATCACTGCAGGAAGACAGAGAGCTGCCATAAGGCTACAACAATACTGCAATGAATTAAGCTTGCTATCATTCAATAAACTTTGTAGCAGAATTCATCACAGCCCATCTCAGAGCAGCAGACCCTCTGCAGGGGACTGTCAGTGTTACCAGTGTCAAAGAACAGAATATACCCACTATGGGTAAAACCATTGTAGAGCTTTGTGGGAAAAAAC
This sequence comes from Corvus hawaiiensis, assembly GCF_020740725.1. NCBI lineage: Eukaryota > Metazoa > Chordata > Aves > Passeriformes > Corvidae > Corvus > Corvus hawaiiensis. The sequence continues at coordinate 15,733,604 of NC_063223.1, read as the reverse complement.
ATTTTGCCAAATTGTACTCAAAAAGACTTGTTAGAGAAATGTGCAGTTCAAGAGAAGGGGGGAAAAGTAATCAGAATTTTACAGCTAATCTACTTATTGTATTAGTAGAAACAACATCCATGCAAAGACCCTCAGGGTCACATAATCCAAACCCTTCAATAATATTCATTCCTTACATTCTAGACAAGGCTGGAATCCAGATGCAAAGGGGAGGATAATAACAATAGTGTTTACTTAAGGCTGACTTCTTTGCAGCTGATGAAAGTTCTCATTTCAGTCTAATCACAGGACCATCTGTGTTGTCCTTGGTGCCATGATGCAGGTGGGTGCCATTAAGCACTAGAAGAGTCAGATCATATGAGTAAACTACCACTTTTTTAATTGTAAGAGGTTCCCATTAACTACTAGGCATCTTTCAGCCAACTGTTAGAGGAAAGCAGTCTGTTGTAAAACTTAAACCACTATTTATATTATAAGGTGCCATGTGATGCTATGCCTAATGTTTGCACTTGTCAATAGTTTCTGTCGTCAAATAGATTTTTGGCTAGCACACTTCAGTTTATTTGTTTGCTACCTTAAAAATGCAGTATTTTCACAGTTCTTTCTGCTTTCACATCAGGAGCTGTAGAAACCCCACTGAAATTAATGGCAAAATTCTTTCTTATTTTAATGAGCCCACACATTAGGCCCTAACAAAGTAAAGTACATATGAAATACAGATTTTTTCAAGTCTCTTGTTTTCTTCAGTCTATGCTATACTGATTTTGGACAAAAGGGTATAAAACACACTTATTACAAACATTCTGTTTACTTATTCTTAGTATAAATAATTCAAAATCATGTATAATGTTACTTATTGTCTTCAATTCCTGTGCATCCCTTCATCCTTCCCAATTCTCTCTCTTCTCACCTGTGGTACTAAGACTTTAGCAGCAGCCAGCTCCCTTTCATATTTTGGTGAAGATGGATGTTATTAAGGGCTTAATTTTTTTTTAAACAGAAATACAAATTAATCTTAGTCCCTGCTGCATTAATTCCTAGCAAGCAACTGCAGGTGTGTGCTTTAAAAACCCAGGAAAATGTATTTCAGCTTTAGTCATTGAACCTGGCCCTGCTCTATTTCCTCTGTGCTTCCCGATTTACACTGAAGGTTGCAGAACTAAGAAAACCAAAAAATATTGCATTTACCATGACATGGTGATCAGATTGTGGGTAAGCACTTGACACAAAAGAAACAAAAAGCTCCAAACAAACAAAATAATTGAAATAAACTTCAATTTTCTGTTGATTTCAGAATGAGGTCCTACCAGTCTAGTCCACAGAGGTTGTGCACTTAACAGTCATTAAATTATAGACTACTCTTCCTTTATTAGTTTATATATTCACCTACAAATACCTATCAAATTGAGTTACAAAATAGTTTCCACTACATGTTAAGCTTCTGTTTTTACTCTCCTCATAACAGATCACCCAAGTCTTGGTTTTAAAAAATCATCAGTATAATTTATTTGCTTTTAATTTACATGATCACGTGCTTTACACAGGATGGAAAAGTGTTACTTGGATATACCTGAACACACAAGAGGCCATTAAGGAATTCATTATAATGTATTATAATGCAAAAAAACAAACAAGGAAAATATACTCTTTTGTAATTGCATAGTTTAGCAGTTCATTTTGTGCTACACAGCCAATCTATTCAGGGTAGAAATAAAGCATAGCACATGCTGTTAATATCATAGTTTCAAACAGAGTAAAAACACTAAAATAATTTAATAGTAAAAATACCCATCTCACAGAAGTTCTCCAGCTTCTACTTCTCTGAATAGGGCTATTAATAGGCTTTTACATCAACTCTACAATGTATTTCAGAGAGTTTAAAATATTTCTTAGGAAAATTCAAACTCCAGGGACTTCTAACATTAGTAAATGTAGCTTAAACATCTTGATTAGGTTTAACATTTCCAATTTTATCAATGGTCCTTTATTTTCCTGGTTGGAAACACAGCATTACTGCTACTGCTATTGTACATATGAATGTACACAGTGACTGTTAAAAAGAAATGCTGCTAAATAAGCACTGGCTAGTAAACTCTTGGATGCTGGTTTGGGTTTTTTAAAATCAGTTTAGACACATCAACACTAAAGTCCAACTGACTTTTCAGTAAGGATTAAGCTTCCGAACACCAACCTCACTCCTGAAAAGTAAACCTAGATACTAAAATTTTACTTACAAGTGTCAACATGAGGCACTTGATCTAAAGGCAGCCGGGGTTCTCTTCTTAATTCTCCAGTTACAGAAAACAGAAATCTCCTTCCCTACTTACAACCTCAGCCTCTACAGCAAAGTTGGCAGGTACAAACATTAGGATTACAGGACTACTTACCCCCAGCACATCACCTTTTTCCAGCAGAGCTACAGAGCAGTTAGTCAGTGAGAGAACCTTTTATTGGTAGCCCAATTTCCTCCAATTTTAAACAGCTGAGTACTGAAGCCTGAGGTATTGCCTTAATCACATTTACATGGTGGGAGGACTTGGGCAGGAACCAAACCACCTGAGCTGGGGGAGCTAAACTCCATCCACCAGAGCAGTCCCCAAATGGAACCAAATTTCTGCAGTGAGTAGGGCCCTATGAGATAAACCAAATTAAGGAACAGTGTGAAAATAATTAAAAACAGTAGCCTTGTATGGCTACTTCAAAACTGACAACGAACCTACAGCTGAGTCCCTGCTTTTGTGCTCATTGTGGATTCTATTGAGGAGCTGCTATCCAACAGAATAACAAGAAATACAAAACACCTGACCTTGGATGGCAACTCCAGCTCCCACAAATGTTAGTTATTAGCTAATAACTGACATTCCATAGCAGGTGTGAGTGTCACACTACTGTTGTGTTTATAATAAGGTGACTTGATAGTCTTTCATCTGTTATTCTATATAGACACACTGAAGACAATTTCTAGACTGTTTTGAGAGGGTAACACATTATATCCACTTCATAATACTTCACAGGATTAGACAATCTACACATTTATGGGGAATTAAGTTGGATTTATTTTATATATTAATTTAAACAATTTACAATGTGGTTTTATAGGTGCTTTTACAAATATATTAGTACTCCTCTGCATGAAAACATGCAAAAATCTCCACAAGTTCCCCAGTAAAAAATCTATGATACAAAGGTTCACATTGTCTCAATCTTGAAATCATCTTCACTACAAAGCCCCAGAGTCTTTAAGAAAAAAACCCTTTTTCCTGCTTTTGTGATTTATCCAAAACGTTTGTGGTACTATGCAGAAAAACCAGTCCAGAGAACACAGGAATGTTAGCTTTCTATCTTTACTAATGTAGTTTTTGCTTCGTGTACAACCTAAGGTTAGATAAGGCATCCTACATTTCAGTAACTAGACAGTTGTCACATACTCCATAATCTTCACTGAAGTAATCTTAACTTTGTTGTCCCATTTTACTCACAACAGGATCTCATAACCCTTGAATTTCCATTTTGTCATCAAGATTGTCAGTGCTGTGACACAGAAGAATAAATAGCACAAGTAATTCTGAATACTTCAAAGTTCCAGTCTTTAAAATTGAAGAAAGGTTAAATATAGGCTTTAAAGTATCCTTTTATCAGTGTTTCTGTGACAATCATCTACTACCCTGACTTTGTGAAGTATCAGGACTTCTCCCACATTTGAGCAAAACTTGGCCACTACTTGAGGATCTGACTTCAAGAGGTTATGTCCCCTTATCTTACCAATTCTAGAACTAAAAAGAGATCATGGTCTTTTTCTCATTTATTTTTATCACTTAGAACCACCTCTGTAAACTGTATGAATGTTAGCACATGTAATTAAATTTTTATACAACTCTCTGGTATAAAGAAGAAATGGCTTAGCATTATCTTGATTTGTGCCTCTGGATTCTCTCAGCTCCAAAAATAGCATATTCCCATGTAGAATTCCTGTTGGGAATATGCACAAACTTATGCCAGCTTCCAAAACATGCTTGAGAACTGGGATAGAGGGAGTTTGTCCAGTCCAAAACATGATTGTTCTAACAATTCAGCAGTTCAGTTTCCGTGCCAAGAAGTGTTTCCTGAACCTGTTTAATTTACTAGCAGAAATGTAACTCTAGGTGAAACTCCTTCTCTCTGGTTGATTGTCTGACTACAAAAGCATCTAATGAATAAGTTCCCCTCAGAACCTGAAATGTGCCTTTAAAGAAAGCCTACTTCAGTATTGATGATTGCAGATGAAGTGCTTTCCTTAGGGGCATTTAGATTCAGGAATCAACTTGGTAGTGCCTTTTTTGCATTCCTCCCTTGAGAGTTTCTGCTTTCTTCATTGCTCCAATCCCACTTTTACATCCTATTCCACTCATAAAGTTTGCTTATCTTTCTCACTAAAGCAATCTGTGACTTCAGTGATCGAAACACAACCACACATTGTAACTAAAGAACTTACATATATACCACTAATGGAGGTCGACATTAAATTCAACTGATGACTTTTAATTTCTTTAACAGGCTATATAGAAAATAAAAAAAAAAAAAGAGAAAGAAGGCTCACAAGTTAAAATAGAAAGGGAGAAATATTTTTGATTGTTAGCTTGACATTATATAACATTTCCCTACAACTGGGTACAAAATGGCTGCTAAAGTACAGGAATTCCTCCCTGCCAGTCTGGCACTTCTATTTCTAGTGGTCTGCAAGATTCAGCGTGTGCAATTCGTGAGCATGACTGTGCCTGAGGTGTGACTGTGCCATGAGGGAGAAGGTGGCTCTCGTAATAAAGTTCTTGCAAATTCAAGGGGGGTTTTTTTCTGTTATCACTTGATAAAGTATCACTTATAGGAAAAAAAAATCCACGTGTGATTATTACTAATTTCCTTTGTCCATTTTTGTGAACTTTCTCACTGTTTAATTGACTTTATTGGGAGAGTCAAATTAAAAAATGACAAACAAACAAAAACACAATAGGAAAGTGTCAAACTTTAAGCTTGGTAGAAATAAATAATAATTGGGGGGGGGTTCTTTCCCACCAGTTCTGGTTATGGATTAAATATACCATAGCAACTTTAATTTCCCCATAATTTTTCTGCCCATTTAGACATAATCTTGGGAAGAAAAAATTTTAATTAGCTGAAAAATTACACACCTGAAAACACAGGAAGGAAAATAAAGCCTATAAATAATTGTTACTCTATCCTTCACTCACCTTTAAGGGTGAAGAAACATGTATGCTCCTGTCAGTGCACTGGTATCAAGTATTCTTTTGGCAGATGTGAAAAAAAAAAAGCAGAAGAAAACCATCATCTATGCTGAAGCAATACAGAAATGATGAGAAGCAGATTTAGAACTCCCAGAAAAAGCCAGGCAATAGAAAAAAATAGAAGTGTTGGTAAAATTCTTTTGTTAAATTATAAGCTAGATGAAGAAATAGCAATGCAAATTTTCCCTACATTTACCAGCCACAGGCAAGGTAAGAGAAAAGCAATGGAAAACCTCACAAATACAGCTTATTTCCATTTTTCACTCTTTCAGGATGTCAGACACCGATATACAAGTGAACTATTGACTCTAAACAAAAAGATTTCTCATGTTGGATAAAGCAGTATTTTGCCATGCAGTACTGAATTTATTCTGAAATCTTCAGGGCAATCAGAAAGCAAATATGTATAGCACAAGAGAGACAGGCAAACCATATGTTACAGCAGCAGCCACTGTGAAGGGAAGGATAAATGCATTAATCACTTGAGTACAGCTCAGTTTAAAAGATTTTTATAAACCATGAAAGATCAAACTACAATACAGAGCACGTTTTCTTGATCCCTGAGCAACCTGTGCTGCTACTGCTGTATGAGAGCTGTATGTGACCGACCATCTTTAATATGAATTAAGAACCAGAGAGACCTTGGGATAAAACAGGAGGCAGAAGTAACAGCAGCAGTATTTTAAATAACATTTTTCTGCCTCTTATTTACACTTACTTAAATTTCTCTGCTCGTAATTTAAATGTACTTTCAATTTTCAAGTATATATTTTTATTTCCTGCATTAATTTTTTTTAATAGCTTGACCAGGCAGCCATGAAGAGGAGTACATTTGAAAATTAGTAGAAATACTTTGCAGCTACAGCAATTGGTCTAAGAAAACATATTACGTCTCTGCACAAACCTTATCTCACTGGAAATATCTTGTCTGCTTCTTTCATGCAGCTAATTGAATTCATGGTTTTGGTGTTAAGGTTCAGTTGCAATTTTAGGGTCCTAAATGTTTCCATGGCCTGTGCTTGACAGACAGAAGGGTTAACTTAGAAATAAAAGGTAATCTAAGCAAAACTACTTTGTGGTTTTTAATGAGAAGAAAAGATTGCAACATAGGAGAAAAACTAGAGAAAACAAAATATTTTGGAAGTTGACAGTTATTTAATTTATAATAGTTTACAATTATATTAATTATTAATAGCACTGTTACTTCTGTGGTATCGTTACAGAGCAGAGATTATGGTGATTCACAATGTATTATAAGGAACACAAGTGAAGAAAGAAGATCAGGCTTACGAAGGATTTAGTTTGGTATAGCAGCAGGTTCTCAGGAGCCTAAGGTGAGTTCAGGTTGTGAGCGCATAAAGCCCCCGGATCTCCAAGACCTCTAATACTGCCTGTCGAGCACACCCATTACTGAACTTTCCTGTCATACCTGCTAACACAAAGGTTGGTAAGCAAGGAAAAATGCCTGGCAGAAATATTCTGGTTACACTGTTTCTTGCAGGGCTCCTACCTGCATTCAGTTTTCATGAGCTCTCAGGAAAGCAGACTAGGGTGCCCAAAGGCTCTGAATCTTGGTTTCAGGCCCTTCTCAGACACTGACTGCACTGTAACACAGGTTTTCTTTTTCTTGCCAGACTACTTTCTTTGCTTCTTAAGAAGCTGCAGGTTGTTGATTTTTTATAGTCCTCTTCTTCCTCCCAATTTGTTTGATAAACACAATACAGCAGCAAAGGCAGCTGTGGAACTGAAGGATGGTATTTGACAGGTAGCTCCTGGTGAGATGCAGCCAGCAGGGGTATAAAAGGCCAAAAGCATGCCTTTGAAAGAAGAGTCACGTTCTTAAATATTGAGACGTGATTCTGTTAAGATAATACTTGCAATCAGCACCCAGCATGTGCTGCAGCCACGTTCTGGAAGACAAAATTGGCTGCCTCAGAGAGTTCAGCATAAAGCAGACGGTTGGGGTACTGCAGTTCTCCTACACTAAGTTATTAAAAGACAAATTCTGTATGCTACTGAAGCTCAAACTGAGGTGTTCCAAAATCATGCAGTTCTGATATAGAACAGAAAATATTCAAGATCTGCATATTGCCATTTGAAATTGGTCACCAAACCTACCCATATAATCAGTGTGGATCTTAGAGATGCTTTTGGCAGATCAGCTTGGAATGTAGAACGTTTTCAGAAGTGTAGAAATGACTAAGACACATCTAAGTGGAGGAAAATAAACTTAGGAAGACATGAATAAGAGAGGTGGGGGAAAGATCAGAAGAAAGTACTGCAATCATTAGAACTTTTATTTGTAGAAGAAAAAAATCTCCATGTTGCAATGGAGTGGTTATGGACTGTGGTTATGGACATGGTACTAGAAGAACAAGTGAAAGCTGCCCAGTTACTGGTGAAGTACTTTTTATTAGCCCAGGTCCAGCAATGGTCAGCACTTCAAGTAGAGTGATGATGATGCCTATACCAATCACCTCTGGTAGTCAGGTTTTGATGGAATTTAGGATACAGCATTATCCCTGAGACTGCTATTTTCTTCTTATAGTAGAACTATTCTAGGACTATTCTAGCACTATCAGTGCTATTTTTTGTTGCAGAAACATAAACTGAAGTTTCAGTCATTTGAAATACTGAATCTCTATACATTTTATCCCCCCTTTTCATAAGACATGGTCTTTTCATGGTCTGATTTTGAAGGGAAACTTTCCAAAAAAACGTAAATTGTCTGAAACATTATATTCATTTTTATATGCTGCTCCCTCTGCTGCTCTCCTGATACAATCATATTTTATAGGAACACAGTAAGAATACTTCAGAGCTATTTTTATATTTCCCAAGTTATTTATTTGCAGTTTGAACTTGTTTGTTAGCCATAATTTGAGTAAGCATATATCTAAATTATTGTTAATATTAAGCACATATCTCTCTAGGAAAAAAGGGAACAATTCTTATTTTTAAAGTGCTGATATACAGTTAACTGGATAAATTTACAGTAGATAAAATAGCATTTTTAAATCTAAAATAAATGCTTGTATAATTTTAGTTAAAAAGTCAGTTTGTGTCAAATTAAAGACTCATCAAAGACTACAGAGCATCTATATGTTAGATACAATAACAGACATTTGCCTTTGTCATCGGAAGAAAAAAAAATCTATTGATAAGCCTAAGTTATATTTTAGGAAGTATTACCATTCTGGTCACTCAGTTGATTCCAGACATCCTTTGGACGATCTGTTGTTATTCAGAAGTGGTGTGTCCTAAGGACAGTAGAGTGCAACTGTGCTTCTTCTTAGTTATTTCGTGATAAGCATTAGAATTTAGCAACTCCAAGAATTAAAATGGCCTCTTGCAACAGGGGCCCTCCTGCCAAGGGACGACATCCATGGGTCCGCAGCTTCTGTCACATGCAGCCTATTGGTTGTTTAGTTGGTAAATACAAACACTGCATAAATCAGGAACATTTTCAATCTAAACAGGGATAAAGTATGACAGATGGGTGTAGAACACAGATGGAAGGAGGGAATACAAAGTCTTCATTGCCATATCATACTTATTAGGAAGACAAAAATAGCTGTGTTTCTGAAGCACCTATAGAATGTATTTTGAGCTTGGAACTCTCATAAATCAGTTCCTCATAAATTGCTCAGCAGCTTCAGTCCTTTAGGCAGTCAGCACTCACACTGCCCCTATTTTTCTCCCTTTTTTTTTAATTTAGCACCCATGACAAAAAGTTCTAATTGTCACAGACATCATCTTTTCATTCACCAAACCAAGAGTTAAATGTGTAAGCATTTTATGATCTCCATGACACTTCAAGTGGCCTTAAAATTTAGTTTAATCCCATGGTGGTGTTATTTGGCTTATTCAAACTTCACAGGTATACAAAAGTCATTCAGAAAGTTCTCAAGTGTTCTATGTTGTTGATTTCCTTAGCACGAGAGAAGAAAACACAGTCATTCCTTTTTCATAGGGAAGAGGTGGAAGTAAAAAAAGACACACAGGCAGAAGGTCCCTTCTATCTATTATCTCTCTCTCTAGATATGTATATAGAAAGGGAGAGATCATTCAGACAACCACACCTTCTATACTGCAGCTATCAGGGGTGAAGTGTATACAGCAAGGCCTGGGTAAGGAATCCCTTTCAGAGAAGCTTTTATGCAAAGCTTCAGTCCTTCAATTTGCCAATTATTTAAATCACTTATGAAGTATTATATATCATACACATGAAGAACCATGTAGCCTTTCTAATACTATTATTTTCAGTATTTTGCTTCTCCCTGAGACTGAAGAAAAGGATTAATTTACCTTGAAAAAAATTAAACTACAATTTTTCAAAAGTCGCATTGCATAACACCACGTAGCCATAGAGATGAGATGAAACTGCATTTTTCTGTGTTACTGGAAACAAGAGCAGTGTACATGCTATGAAAGGAAGATGCCACTTAGAGCTTAATCTAACATATTTGAAAAAAAATCTTATCAAAGTGTTTATTAATACTGGTCTTTTTGCAAATGGAAAAGTGAAGCAGGGAGGAAAGAGGTTACACCCTAATTATCCAGGAATAGCAATCAATGTGTTTGAGCTCCTGGCCATAGGGCAATTTCACAGGCTGTCTTTGGAAATTCCATTTGGGCATTTCTGGCAGAATAGTAGTAGCACACAGTCTATCTAGCTCTGTAATTTAACTCCCAAAATATAAGTCAAAAAGCACTCACAAACATACAATTGGATAAGAATAATCATCCAAAATTTCAGGGAAAATATTTGTAATCACTATTAGAAACATAAATGGTCATTACTGTGTCAGTGTGCAGCCTCTATACTTGCAGCTTTCCAGATAAAGCTTCCTTTTCTGAAACGTTCATTGGCCTGGCAATAATCCTTTTAAACCCCAGTTATTTTCAACTTAGTGTACATGAAAGTGACAGAATTCAGCTCATTCTTATGATTATGATCCAATAATGTACACTTCTGAATCACCCATGTTGTGAAAGCATACTCAATTAAAAAACCTAAGTATGACACAACACTACAGAACTCCCTTTGAGAAACTGGTAACTTTTTATAACCTGTAAAGATTTGTGCAAGTATGAAGCAATTACTTGTAGATACTGAAATAATGGCTGGCAGATTTCATTTGCTCCAGAATATAATACAGCAGCACTATCAGATGTGCACTTGCATTACAGCAGGACAGAAAAGTCCCTGCAGAAGGAACTCCAGCCTGACCTGAGCTCCAGTGAGCAACGTTCCATGTCATGCTTGTCATCACCACGTTCAGGCCCATCCTGCACTAGTCAGATAAGTGTTTTTTCTTTGAAGCACAGAACATTTTTGAAAGCCATGGCACAACAGTTTTATCTCCTTTTCTTAATAAATCTACTTTGCCCAATCAAAAATAATATCCTGGATTACTGGTGTCCCAATCTGTTTCTATTCAAGCTTATCTAAATCAACAGTGTGAAGCTTTCAGAACAAACAGAAAAGAAATACAGTAAATACTTATATTTTTGGGTAAGCATGCTTATAAGAACTCCATATATATATATATGTATATATATTTAATATATGTATGTGTGTATACACACACCCCCACATATATAAAGCATTCATTGTAAAAACAAAACAGTTGGCAAAGCTTACTCATGAAGTGGGACTGAATCATAAACCGTTCAAGAGATCCAGGCTGATTTCCCAATTTTCTGCAAAACAATTATTGCCAGATATAATTAACATTCTCTTCAAAGATGATAAGGACTACAACTAAATTAATTTACATGCTCAGAAATTCTAAAGCACTAATGAAAATGATAATACTCAGCAAGTAGCATTTGTTGAGATTCATTAAAATTATTTTGAAATATACCCAAGTTCAAGCCCAACTTGGTTTAAGAAGCGAGTTACAGTTAAAGAGTTTTGCTTAGAAAACCTGAAAAAATGGGACACTCATACAAAAGATGATGGAAAGCATCACATTAGCATAGGTCATTGTTTTCTTTTTTGTTAAATCTCCATTATGCTGCATTTTCTGTTTCAGCTATACCCAAGGTTTGGACACGTTAAAAATAAGGCATAAGCATAAAAGCAAAATATTTCCAATTCTAAAAGTCTTTTTTATTGTTAAATTTAACAGGGGACAATTCTGTGTAGTTGATGTTTTTTAACCAAATCAATTTCTGCAATTACTTCTTCTACTCAGAGCTGAATCTGCAATTACTGCTTTGGTTATCTTTTTTATGCATGATTTAGCCAGTCAAAGATCTACAAAGTACTGCACAAAATATGAAAGAAATCCAAGGAATTTCGGAAATTGAACTGTTAGGACACAGTTTATAAACCCACAGAAATCAATGAAGTTTCACCTATTGCCAACTGTAACTACAACTGTCAAATTCTGAAGGAGAGAGGGCAAAACTATAATAAAACTTTCCATTTGGGATCATTTATGATACTGTACTAATTGAGTTCACCATCACCTATAACCTGTAATTGTTAACAGTATCTTTGGAAAATGCATATAAAATTCTGCTTTCCCAGCAAGAATTTGTCATACAGTTACTGGGACTACCAAAATGGCAAGGAAAAGGGCAATTTATTTTTTATTATTATTTTTACATTTAGGTTAAGTACTCTAGAACAACCATAAAGAAATAAATGATCGACCAAACAAAAATACCCCATGGAACCAAACAGAAAATTGTGCTAACTATAAATGTAACTTTTTCCTTCATATTCTTCTTACTCCAGATAATGCAGAAGGCAATGTTTGCAACAATTTATCCCTCCTTCCTCCAAACATAAGTATGAATCCAATTAAATATACAGTTCAAACATGAAGGGAATGTGCTGAAATTTTGGGAAGAAACCAATACTCATAAAAGGAAAGACTAGAAATATGGAAATGCCTATGAAAATGACAGTTTACAATGTAAAAAGAAAAGGAGAGATGAGGAAATTTGGTAGAAAATCCTACTATTTATCCTTCAGCATAAATACCTTCATATTCAGTCTGCCGAAACTCAAGATTTTTGCTAATCAGAGTAGCAAAAATACAAAAGCATCTGAAAATGGCTCTAGAGATGTCTGCTTGCTCATTTTTGCCTGTGGCCCACAGATGTGCTTCCCTACCCTTATCAGATAAATATGCTTTGATGTAGATTGGTCATCTCAACAAAACTTCTAAATACATAAAATAATCCCATATTCCCTAAACATCACAATAGTATATTATTTTTTTCCTAAGTCCATGTTACACTAAAGTGTAACATTTGTACTGACTATTTTAACATGTGCAGCACTTGTATAGTTGCCCCCAATCAGAAATAATTTGAAAAAGTATGCAAAACATTCAGTTTTGAAGAAAAAATAATTTTTGTACATGCTGTCAGGGTTCCATTTGTTTTCTGCACGAAAATAAACCCCTTCATACCTGCCCTCACTTCCCAAGTTGAGGGAGCTGTGCAACTCAGTGCTGAGTCCACTCTAAAATTCCTGAAAAATCTGGCCTTAAAAATTGAACCAAGAAGCCCCAGGAGCTCAGAACATACCTTTTACTTTTCAGATAGGATCCATTATGAGAACACATGGTTTTACTTTCCCTCAGGGGTTCCTCTGAACAGTCCCTTTGCCCAAGTTCTAGCAATCAGAATGGTTCAGACTGAATAAGTTAAATCTTATCCCAAGACAAACAATATAACAGAAAGTAATGGAAATATAATTACTAGCATTCATTTGCCAAAGCTATCATTTTCTTTTTTATTTCTGCAGCTGGTTTAACTTTGATTGTTTCAGTGCTTTCTCCAAGGATATCCTCTGCATAATGATTTGTCCAAGCTCTGATGAACATTTCTTATTTAATGGATATAGTTGTTTTTATCTTATGAGTTTTTAATTTACGGCCATTTTCTTCTTAAGGTAAGTTGCACTTTTAAAGTGTATGTATACAGAAGCAGAATAAAGAAGGAAGATATCTGCATAATCAAGTGCTTGCTCAGAAAAATTCAATGGCTTGACCCATTTTTTGTATGCAGAGGACATAACTTTCTCCCTCTTTTCTCCACTCCTTTGGTCTACTTTAAGATAACATTTTAAATTTTTAAACTATAATATAGTTTTACTTCATTAGTTTTTGATTTACTACAGTTTTGCCAGGTTTTATGAAACTCATTAGTATTTGATAATAATTACAAACAATCATTACTAGTTTAATTATTTGGTTATTTTCTGCTGTTCTTGCTAAGGTTTTTGTTGTTTTTCACTTAGTTTTCATTGGGGTGTGTTCCAATCCATACTGATTGAATTCTTGTGAGGACAGTTTCTTCAGTCTTCATATTGGACATTTATGTTATACCTGCTGTGAGATATTAATTTTATAAAATTAAATGCTTCTGCTATGCAGTAAAATCTCGTCAGTTCACACGGGCCAGTTACTATGCAGGAAGCTGAAGAACTCACCAGTGCCAATTTGATGTCTCTATCCAAAAGAAGTCTCCTTCAAGAAAAGTAGTAGAAAATTTGACAGCCTATTGGAATTTTATGAAGGGGAAAAATGGGAGACCAAAAAAAAATCAGGCTTATTAACCTGGAGCAAAAACTCTGAGCTGTCAAAGGCTAATCCTGAGACGCTTGCCATGTCTTAATTAAACACAACGTGGGCTGATAAAATGCAGAGAACCGACCTAAACTCCCTCCTGTACAGTGAATTTCTGCCTAGACATCAAAGACTATTTTGAATTCTCTGCAGCTTGCAAATTGTACTGAGCAGTTGTCAGATTTCTGCATAATGCATTTCAGTCAAGGCTGCAGAAGAGACTCATTTGTAAGTATTTTGCAGATGCTTTCCTGACAAAAATGAAATGTAAAGTGGTAATCCTTGCTTTTATAGTGTTTAATTATAAACTATATCAAAATATATTTTTCGGGAAAAAAAGAGATTTACCATCGTTCCAAAAGAACACTGATACATCCCCACTTAATAAGCTGATCATTTGTAATTTAATTTTTTTTAAAAATCCAAAGTTGACACTACATATTAGCATTACATAAATAGCATTCTGATCTCATTACCAGAAAATACTGCTATTTTGATGCAAAATTTATTCTTTCCCAACATTTGTTGAGAAATGTATTTGTAAGGCATATGACAACTTCATGTTTTGACAGTCACTCTGTATTACAGTAAAGGACCATGAGGTTTTGTTTCTTTGCTGGTAAGAATGTAGAAAGAAAACTTGGTAAAAATCTGCAGCCCCTCAGGTTCTTAACTTAGACCACAATCCATTCTTTTCTTGATTACCTTTTGCCTTACCATGCAGTAAGTTCTACACTTTGTACCACTTCTATTGTAACTCTACATAGAAATCCTTTTTAGTCACATAAATGTTGAAATAATTTTTGTGACGGATTTGAGTTGGGTTTTTTTTTTGTTAAGATTTTCATGTGAAGAAACAGGACAGGAATTAACTGTGAGGAGAACTATGGCTATGTGCAATTTGAAAGTGCTGCGCACCAACAGATACGCAGTAACTACACCTGTCCTTCTGAAGCAGGCTCAATTTAAAACCTGGGTAGCCTTTTTTGGAAAGGATCCCGTTATGTAATCTCAGAATAATTCCTACAAACGATGGTGAGTGCAAAGGTTACCATTCGTAGGTGTGCATGAGATACCCAAATACACAAAATACTTCACAAATACTTATGGCAAATGCTATGAAGCCCAAGCAGCCAATTGAAGGGTTTATCTCAAGTGGAAATTAAGATTTATTGTTCTGATGCAGTGCAGCTCCACTGGAGCAACAGCTATTTTTGCCACATTTTGATCTGACTGCAGCCCAATCAAACCCATGGACTTGAAGGTTATGAAAGGAGAAGACTGCTGCAAGTTTCAGTTTACATAAATTTGGGTTGTGTACTCCTGAGTTTCTCTTCCTAGTTTAATGTTGTTCAGTAACACATATGCAGCAAGAATATATTTTCTTTAAATTCTTTATGTGCTTCTTGGTGGTCTAAACTGTGCATATTTCAGAATATAAAAGTATTAATCCTCCACAGAACAGGTTATGCAAACACAATGCCCCTGTTCATAATCTCAAGAATAACTATCATTTAAATCCATCTGTATGAAGGGAGGAAATGTGCAAAACCCCACACTGAGAACAAAAGTATGGTATAGATGGCCTGCACATTTCTTGGCCACAAAGGCAGGTTTCAGAAACTGAATTCCTCTGTTACAGAGGAATATATCTTAGAAATATTCCAGTGTTTAAAAACTTCTCAGTATGTAGTAATCTATGATATCAGATATAAAGTCTAATTTATGGACATCACGTAAGCCCCCGTTTGGAATTATAGTTTAGAATCAGAACATGCAGTCCTGTATCAACTGGAGTATCAAATAGCAAATTATTTTCTTTAAAGAAAGATTTTTATTTTATTTTAACACTCAGTTTATTTGGCACACAGATCACACGTTCATTCCATTAATCATCAAGTGTGTGCTGGCTAAAGATTAACACCATCTCATGCTGGCATTTGATTGCATTCAGTTGATAGTTACTCTTCATTTTGTTGCTTTTGCAGGAAGCAATCACAGAAACAAGTCTACAAACTTCCATTTGCATTACCTAAAATGTATTGGAAGCAAGGCCAAAACTGTTTAGGCTTCCCATTTAACTCCAGAAGCCCTGAAAGCTACCCAAGAATTTGAAACCTTAAGGACATTCCTGATTTACTTTACTGCAATGCCTGGGTGTGCCAGAGAAACTACATGCTTGTATTAAGAGGAAGAATAATGATTTCTGCCCATCACTGTAGGGTATAAGGATACACTTTCTATGCAAGTCACATTATTCTGAAAAGGTTTGGGAATCCCTTCCTCCAAAAGTTAAAAAACAGAAATTAATGGACTCAAACCACACTAGCAGTATATTCAACTATTTAAAAAACACTTGCCCATGCAGCAACAATGCCAAATACAAATCTGGCTACATTCCATATACAAGCCCCAAAGAAATGTATTCTTGTGGGACCCTCTCAGCTCCATTTGTATTGTAAATACATTTGCAAACTGAATTCCAGGCCAGATCCCCATTGTTCCAGCTTCCACAAGGCATCACTAAGAGTGGTGAATTTAATCATTGTGCCAATCCATTTATTCACCTAGAAAACAAACACAACCATTCTGAGTGGAGTTCTCATGAGTGTGTGATTGAAAAATCAATGTGACTTGTTCTTGTAAGTCAATTAAGACCAGATATTAATGGTATTTATGTGTCTGAGATCAAGGCAGACACCTGATGGGGCTTTCATAACACCTACCTCCCACTGAAATCTCATCCTCTTACCTTGCTTATATGGGCTATTAAAAAGTTTAATGAATGAGTGATTGAAGTGCTTGTATAGTGTTTCATGATCCTTAGGAGAGATGCATGTAGCCTGAAAGCATTTTTATTTAGTCCTCTAGAATGATAAATCAAGGACTTAGGAATGCTGATGATTATCAGGAAATGAAATAGAGCCTGGTAATGCTTTTCCTGCAAGCACTGCAACAGTCCTTGCATTTTAGAAGCAAGTATTACCTCCTCTATTCTCCTTTCTAAAGGCATAAGCACTGTAAATAACATTTTTGGACAAGCAGTAAAGGAAACAATCTTTACATTTCTTTAGATATTTCATTTCAACTCCTATGCTGTCCATTATGTTGGATTCTGATATATCCACATGAAATTCTGCAAAGAATCAGTAAATGAAACTATTAAAGGTAATTATAATATGGAAGCATGACAAGTTAGAATATAGTCCATGCAATCAGACTTACTGTTATGAATAGATACATTATCCACAGTTTGGAATGTGTAACTAAAGCATCCAGTCCAAAATAACAAAATGCCTAATGATAATATGTAGATTCTGCAGCCACATACTACAAAAATATATGTCAGTTGGAGGCAATTAATTTCATGTCTTGCGAAAAGATACAGGCAAGATAAAAACCACAGCTTAAGGCTGGAGTTTTACTACCTGATGCAACCTATGATAAAAGCCTTTAAATAAAATAGTTGTCTTAAAGCTGAAAGGTTCCAGTGATTTAAAATAGTAACAAATACTGAAGGGTGAAAAAAATGAAGTATTTTTTTAAATGTGTATCAGAACAGGATTTATCTTCAAGGACTCCTTTGTTGGTTTTCAAAAAAACATTTTAAATTACAGCATGTAGGTAAGATTTCCATGCCCATTTAAGCAAATGTGTCAGTTGGCTGCCTTAAAATTTGTACTATCTGCATTAGTGCACAATGTCCCCCCAGTGCCAGACAGGTAACTGACCTGCTGAGGGACAGAGTAATTCTCCTTTCCATCTTTGATAAATAAATATTTTGATACAGTCCTGCTCCAATATGTAAACATTCCATAGGGACTCCTTGTGAAACTGCAGCTCTGTTAAGAGACTTCGGATATTTTTAGAATTCTGCCTCTTAACACAGGAATGACATTTCCAAGGCAGTTTGAAAGCAAAAAAGAAGCTATCTGTCCTTCATGATAATATAAAGCCAAGTGTAGATTAATGGAATCAATAATTTTTTTACCATGTAGGAAGTCCTTTTACACAAGTTACAATCTGCTTATTTGGCCAAATAATTCTACTTTGTGTAGTATTTTATCAAATGCTTGAAAGACTTGCCAGTTTTGAAAGATCCAGTTCCATATATGTAGGACAAGTTTTGTAGACAGTCTTGATAGTTCTTTGTCCACAAAGAACACAACAATACTGATTTTTCCCCAAGTTCTGAAACCACCAATCAATTCCTATCAGCTTTTTGAAAGAACATATCACTTGCCTAGCAAAGCACTGATAACTTAAAAAATATTAAAATAAAAAGAAATCTAAATTGACTATGAAACGTGTTTTATAGTTGTTATGATTTTCTCTATGACAAAGTTTTGAAAAGATGCTTGAAATTATATTGCCACCTGCTGTTTCTAACAAAAAGCAGGAGCCAGGTCTGGTTGGCTATATTACTTAAAATTCTGCAAGTATAATGGAAATCCATTCATTTAAGTAATGCTTTGTGAAGCAGGGGATTGGAATCTCACTGCTCTTATCACCCATCTTGTATGTTCTGTGCTTCACTGGACTTCATATACAGTGCACTACTGAGAAAAACTCCAGGCTTTCTCTTATTTTCCTCCCTTGTTCTAGTCCCTAAATGAAAGTTTCAAAGACTTTTTAGCTGTTGTATAGATAAGTACCAAACAATAAGCTGCAAAGCAGTATTTCGGGAAAAAAAGTCATAATTTTGTCT
Organism: Corvus hawaiiensis; assembly: GCF_020740725.1. Lineage (NCBI taxonomy): Eukaryota > Metazoa > Chordata > Aves > Passeriformes > Corvidae > Corvus > Corvus hawaiiensis. Next base: position 15,715,023 of record NC_063223.1, on the reverse strand, counting down.
GATGTGTGATAATTTCATAGAAATACAAGCAAAGCAGTTTAGAGATTTTTGTGCACACTATAAACTCCACCTCACCGTCTATTTCTCTATTATTGCTCAGTTTCCTGTGCAAACTCACAAGGGCAACACTTCTCTTGCTGTCAGCTGGAGAACACACCAGAGGATCTGCCCCTTCATCTACGGTACCTTTGGCCAGACAAAATTAACCACATCCAGAAGCAACACTATTCCAGACAGATCTTGAGGTCTTAACCTCCTTTGAAATAATGCAATTTAGTAGCCATTTGGTCTTAAACATACGCCTAAATGCCATCCTGAACAGTAAAATAACGGGCTCTGAAGCATTTTATTGAATCTGACTGTATTCCTTAACACAACCAAATCCTCCTTCGCAAAACGTAGATTCATTTAACTTGCAGGTTTACGGGTCCCATTATTCCAGAAGCTGTACCTACACAACAGCAGTGCTCAATCTACAGCTCCTAAAACGCTTCTGGAGCATCACAAGCAGCCCAGGAACACGCACCAGCACCTGGAGCGCGGTCTGGCAAACCAAGCCAGGGGCGATGGCCAAGGGCCGGATCGCCCAATTCAGCAGCAGCGTGCTGCAGAAACCACTCCGGCAGCGCAGCACGGCGGGGCCCGCAGAGCCCCGGCCGGGACACGGCAGCCAGGAGGGACGGGACGAGTCCTCCCGGGGCACGGCTCCCGCTGGGAGCTCCCCGCCCTCCGCCCCCGGCCAGCCCCGGCCCCGGGCAGTGGCCCGGCTCTTCCCGCAGTGCCGGGACACCCGAGACCGCCGGTCAGTCCCCCACCTCCAGCCTCTCGCCTCCTACCTTGTCCGCTTTGCCCACACCAGAAAATAAATAAATAAATAAATAAATAAAACAAGCAAGCGACCGAGCAGCCGCCGCCCTCCCGCGCCGAAGGCAGCGGCCGGCTCAGACCCTCCCCACACCCATCTTCTCTCTTCCCCCACGCCCGCCCCTCGTTTTCCTCCGTCCTTCCCAGCCGCTTGAGGCTGGGGATAATCGCCCGGCAATTGCTTCGCACCCTCGGTAGGCCTGCAAGACCCCATGCCCCGGGACGAGGGGCTGCGGGACCCCCATGCCCAGCGCTCCCGGCCCAGGGGGATGTGCGGGTCTCCATCGGGACCCCGTGCCCAGAGCTCCCGGCCCAGCGGGATGTGCGGGTCTCCATCGGGACCCCGTGCCCAGCGCTCCCGGCCCAGCGGGATGTGCGGGTCTCCATCGAGACCCCGTGCCCAGCGCTCCCGGCCCAGCGGGATGTGCGGGTCTCCATCGGGACCCCGTGCCCAGCGCTCCCGGCCCAGGGGGATGTGCGGGTCTCCATCGGGACCCCGTGCCCAGCGCTCCCGGCCCAGGGGGATGTGCGGGTCTCCATCGGGACCCCGTGCCCAGCGCTCCCGGCCCAGGGGGATGTGCGGGTCTCCATCGGGACCCCGTGCCCAGCGCTCCCGGCCCAGCGGGATGTGCAGGACTCCATTCCCCGGCGCTCCCGGCCACGCCGCCCCGCAGTGCTGCGGGCGCCCATTGGCGGAGGCCCCCCCGCGGGCAGCCAATCGGCGTGCGGCTCCTTCAGCGGGGAGCGGAGCTGAGGGCGGGCGATGCGCGGGGCTCCGCGCGGCTCCGCGGCCGCCGGGCAGCGCCATGAACCTGGGGTAAGGAGCGAGCGGGGCCGGGCCGGGCGGGCAGCGAGACGCGGTCTCCACGGGGTGAGGCTGTTCGGGGAGGGACGGCCCCGGCCCCGCGGAACGCGGCAGTCCCGCGCCAGGGCGCGCAGTGCCGCGCGGCCGAGGCACCGGGAGCGATCTACGGGACAGAGCCGGGGGCTAGCGACCCTTCTTCGGTGGGAGTGCCTGGGAAGCGGTGGAGGGAGGGGGATGCCCGGGACAGCGCGTTCCGGCGGAGCGGGGGCAGCGCGCACCCTCCGCGTCCCGCGGTGCCCGCGGCTGCGGCACAGAGCGGCCGGGCCCGGGGTACGGGGGTGCCGCTTACTGGGGTGCCCCGGAGAAAGTTGCGTGCGAGCTCGAGCTGCGCTGGATTTTTTAACTCTGAACTTTTTTTTTAAATGAAATTTGAAGATGAAGTGTTATTTTGAGGACTTATCGTCATATTGGATTGTCCGAGCGCACGGAAGAAAGAAAGGCAGTTGGGTACTTTGCCACGTTTTTCTCTTCTCGTAAACGCTTATAATAGCGCTTGTTCCACTTGCAAAGGTGGATTGTTGTGCATGGAAGCACAACCAAAGGCTGTTTCCGAAGTACAGCCCCTCTTTGTGATCAGCGCTGGCATTCCGGGAGACTTGGTTAGCGATTTTTGCAGCTCGCAGTTGATATTGTTGGATTAATAAATTCTTGAGGCACATTGCTCTGTATAACAATATTGAGTGGCACCTTTAGTGTCAAAGATCTACTTTGCAACATGCAAATCCAGTTTTTTCAGTATCAATAATAAAACTATACCCTCTTCAAGACGTGTTGATTTCTTTAAGTAACTTCTCAAAACATAGCTTGGGATGTAAAAGACTATCTGGAACAACAGTAAATACTGTGTTGTAATTAAATGCTATTGTTCTTGTTATTAATGTAAGAATCTTACCATTATCAGATTACTTAATATTTCAGATTCCACTCTCTCTCTCTCATTTTGCAGCGATGGACTGAAGCTCGAAACTGAAGTGCTGGATGGAAAGCCTAGGCTAATTTTAGCTTCTTCTGGTATTTTTTTAATCATTTATCTCAAGTAATCTTTAAAGCTTCTTGAAGTTAAACCTAATATCCAAGCGACATGAAGCCCAGCTTTCCTGAAATATTTTTCAGAGTAGGAAGAATGTTTGTGCATTGTTATTTACAAGTCCTCTCTCTCACCAGCTCGATTCTGAACACTGGGTTGATAATGAAGCTCTGAATAGTCTGCCCACCAGGGAACAGGTGGCGAATAGTCTCCGCTCCTTAGGTTGTCATAAAAAAAAAAAAAAAAAAAAGGTTAAGTGCTATTGTGTATCAACTGGCATAACTTGATAATTTCTGTAACTTTATAGCACATTACTTGCCAGGATAAAAGAGGCCTAAAAACTGCTTAATTTACACAGCATTACAGTCACATTTTTCAAGTAGCTTCAGTGTTTGCAATTAACATTTTCAATTTTCAATAAGCTGTTTATTTAGGCCAAATCTCACTACTGCCATCTGAGATATATATTGGAAAAATCTATGTTGGTAATTAAGTGTTAATAAATTCTGTTTCTGTGATTTGTCAGCATATATCTCTATAATAAATTCCATTTTTGTGATTTATCAGACATACATTTCTGTACAAGCCGACTTTTCCTAACTGTTCTACATAGTCAGGATACAGAAATTCTCCATTAAATGCCCTTTAAATTATAATTGATTTTCTGCATTTACCAGACAGCTGCCTAATGAGACATTATGTGGTGTTTTGAGCCACAAGGAATTCCAGTGCTCTTTACAATCATCCTTAGCATCTTTGGCTGGGGAGGGGCAGTCTGTGTTCCAGAGTGCTCCAAGATAAAGCCTTGCCTTGGACTGTGAACTAGCCTTGAATAAGCTGTCTTTTCCAGAATTGACTTGTTTATACACTGATATGAACAGCACTTCCTTGAATTGAATGGTGTCAAAAATTGCATCAAATTGTATTTGTTCTGAATTTTGGTTTCTGTGCTGAAAAACACTGCTCACATTCTTAGGAGCTAAAGTAGGATTACTGTCTCTCTATTACACAGAAAAAAATTCCAAAACAATAGCTCTGTGTACAGGATTTCTTGAGTACCATCTTCCCTCTATTAATATTAGAACATTCTTTATTCATAAGTATTATATGGAACATGGTACTTAGTATTTTTGAGACTACCACACCTCTATGCATCCTCTAGGATGTGGGTTAAGAGACTGAAGAGGAGACAGGCGTGGGGAGCAATGCACTGTGGCATCTCAGTGATGGAGACAAAAAACCATCATGGAACCAAAGAAGGCATCGCCACAGGGCTCTCTGAGAAACAATGAATAGCAGGGGAAGGTCAGACTGGCACAATAATTTGATTAGATGTGTATAAAACTGGAAATAGTTTCTGAAATATATCTAAATTTTTTTCCAACATGCTTTTGAAGTGTGTATACTGAAATAAGTAAAAAAAGTAAAATAATCAGGGCTGATGGTACGGGGGAAGTACTTCCCCCCGACTTACAAAAATCAGATGAATATAACATTTTACTAATTTCTCGAGATTGTTTTTCAGGAGCAAGTTGTTATTAAATACTTCTTTCATATGTTTGTGTTTGTTTCCCAAAAGATAAATCAAAGCCTGCCATGAAGGTAAGTGGAAAAGTTTTTAGAACACGCAAGTTTACTATTTATTAACAGAAAATTTGAGAACTAACTGAACTGTTTAAATACTTGTAATCAATTATATTTATGAGAGAGAAATATGTGCTTATGGGTTCCTTCTAACTTGAGATATTCTTTCTCAGGTTTATAGTAGCTGTTCAAAATGATGAACTCAAAGTTCTGTGACTATTTTTACCTTTTCAAAATGCTTTAGTTTCCTTGGCCAAGAAGTTAGAGCACCAAAGAAAATCATCTAGATCAGAACGTTCAGAGACCTTAAAGGAATTCTGGTAAAATAGAGATCAGAACTGTGTTTAATTTCAAGTTTGGTCATACAGGTTGTCTCTGAGTAAACTGGAATGCAGTGGGCTTGGGAAGGAGAAAAAGCAGAAAAAGGTCCCAATACATAGGAAATAATTACAAGTGTACACAAAGGACCTTGGAAAGGATAAATCTTTAGTACAGAATGGAAAATCAAGATTGAAATACTGCTGGCTGCTGGGTGAAAACATGTACCTGTTTGGAGCCAGGCTTCAGAAACACCAAAGTAAAGCAGAATTAATGTTTATTAAATTCTTTTAAATGTCATGCTACATAAAGTTATTGTTCATACTGTCACTTTGAAATGCTCAAATTCAGGTGCTGTGTTCTCCTCCAAAGTATTCCTGGTACTCATGAAGATATTTCATTAGCTTATACAGAGTTTCTACTGATGGAACAGAAAAGAAAAATGACACCTGTTTTACTTGTTGCTTCAATCTTGTTTTCATTTGTTATGAATACAGTTTTATTTCCTTTCTTAATAGATGGTGAAATCTTTTTGCTTTAACAGATGGGTAATAAAGCCAGAGCACCTAAACAGACCTTGAGAATAAAGCACACTGGGCTCGTCTTGAGGCCAACACAAAATGCTTGTATCAAGCAGGAAAATTTAACAAAACCAAGGAGTGAATCAAGCTTATCAATGACAAAAGGTGAAAAGCTGCAAGTTAATAAACGCTCCTCACATGAAGCCACAACTAAAGATCACTCTTTGATTTTCCAAAGAGATAAGACAAACAGATACCCTGATTCAGAGGATCCTAATATTGTGAAAGAAACTAAACAGAAACCTCAAACCCCATGTGTATCAGCTGAAGACTTTAAAAGTTTGGTGTGTTTAACACAAGAACAGCTTCAACAGATACTGATGATTGTTAAAGAAGGGAGAAGCATCTCTGAGACTCATAATGAAAAGCAAGAGGAAATGGGTAAGATACAAACCATAGCATACATTTGTTTTGTGGAAACAGAGCAAAATGTGAAAGCTGAACTCTTTTGCATGTTGGAGAGATGTTACTCTTATGTTGGATGGTCTCAGACAAAGTACCATTTGCCATTATGGATGTGAAATTGTTACTGTGAAGAACCAAACATTTCATAACTGTAACAGTACAAAGGACTGTTTGATCGATTTCCAGTATTTCAAAGAGCAAACCAGCAAGAAATGCTTCACGCAAAATAAGAACCATTTTACACTGGCAGGGAAAACACAGAACTGCCCCAAGGAGCAGGGGCCCTTCTGGTTTGTGAAGAGTTCAGGCCTTCCTGTGTGTCTCAAGAGCAGTTCTGCCATTTTCCTATGGCCCAGAGATGGACATGTGTCTTTTTGCCTAACTGGACTATTACTGCTGAATAGTATTTTTCTTTTCCCCTCCCCAGTTCTTCTATTCAGAAGTGTAAGAGTTGTTGCTTATCTTCCTTCATTGCATCCTTCCTCCTGTTGGTGGATCTGTGGAGGGGTCAGCTCTTTGCACCAAGAATAAGACATCCTGCAATTAATAAGAGTCTCAAATTCTGAGCCCTTAGCCAAGAATAAGTGATTGCTAAGTCTAGCATTTTAAGAATACCCTGTGAAGGTCTAACTTATGTGCCTTAACTATATAAGTAGGGCTGAAAACACTTCTGTTAAATTGTGGGGAATCTGCAAGTTTCTTCTGCTCTCAAAATATTTACTCAAAGCTGAAGGAAGTTTAGTGGTTATTTACATTTATATATTTACGTTCTACCACAGCTTCTTATGAGGCATCAGAGGAGAATGTTACACCATCACTCCAGAAAGACTGTGAAGTGTCCCTGGTTCCAGATGAAGCAAACTCTGATTCAAGCAGGAAACAAGAAGCACATCCACAGCCCGGACAAAAAGTTACGTACGTACATTTGAGTTATTGTCTACAAAAATTGTGTCTCCAATAAAGGTTCATATCATATGTTCTTAATAACATTAATATTGTTTATAAATGCTAATTTCAAAGTTACCTTTAAAATTTAATGGATCAGCTTTCTAGATAAAAATCTTCCCCCTCATTCCTTTTCTCTAGAAAGGATTCATGGAAACCTGCTGACATGTTTAGTACCTTGGGTGAAAGAGAAGGGGAGAAAGCCTTATTGGAATTTAAAAAGGCCCAATGGAAGAAGGAATTAGGTATTTATGATGTATAAAATACATTTTTGATCAATTTTCATTACACTCAAAATGCCAAGAAACTTGATATTCCTTATGCCCCTTTAAATTTACTTATATCAGTACAGTTGCTACAAATTGAAAAGTAAATAATAAGCCTCCAAGACAGATTAAGATTCTTGAATTTCAAAAGTTTATGCAAAGATTATAAATTCTTGCAAGAAACACTTCTTTGCCAATTAAATATTATCTCAGATGTATTGTTATGCTTTGTATTTTAGGTGCTACTTGCCAGCAGTTTTGTCACATTCTGACAGTAGTTGGCAGCCATTATCACTAACAAATGCATTTGGTCTTTAATGGGAACAGCATCACCCCAATCTACAAGCATGACTGCATGAAATTGCAGTTTGAACTTGAGAGAGTTTGCAGTCCAGCTCCATCACCAACCAAAGGGAATCTCTGGAGAAAAGTAAAAATGTTTAAGACAGGAATAAATTCTCCCTGACAAATTAAGCTTTTTGTGATTCACATGGAGGAGTGCTGTGTTTTGTTCTGAACTTGGATTTAGGCCATTTGGTTTCATGTTTAATTCTGCATTGTCACTAGCTTCCAGTATTGCTCTGTTGGTTTTAATAATGTTACAGTTGTTCAAGACTGGTATAACAAAATGGAGAGAGTTTATATACTTGGTTATTTGTTAGTTTTCCCTCTTTCCCTGGGAAATTAAGCCTTTGGTGCTTTTTAGTCTTCTCAGAGAGACTCCCCAGTCACCTGTACAGACACTCACTTTGCTCTTAAGAGCAAGGTCATGACTGAGAGGTCAGACAATGGTGACAACTCTTGTTTGAGTCCATTTTACAGTCCAAATGACAGGGGAGACATGTATTGTTGTGTTTTTCAGTTTTTTAAACTGCTAAATACTGTTTGTAATAGGAACTCTAGTAATTGCTAGAGTTTGGTTTTGTTTGTTTTTTTAAGATGAACAAGTAGCACTGAAGAAGAAACTGAAAGAAACTTTGGAGGGAAACATGGGCGATTTCTGGGCAAAACCTGGCAATAATAAAACCCATAAAGTGGAAACACCTGACCCAGACCAGGTAAGGCTGTCAAGAAATACAAGAGCACACAGTTTCCCCAGTACTGCTGCAGAACAGTTTAACTTCTAATTAATAGAAGATTTTATTTTCTGTACAAATCTGTACAGATCTGTAGAATCCAATACCACTGGTGGTTTAAGCCCTCTCAGGGCATGAATTGCTGCATCTCCCTGGTCCACACTTACTTGTTGCTCCAGTTTGTAACCTCTCAGCTTAAGATCTTTGTAACCTGAACAACCCATTCCTGTCCTTTCATTTGGATTCCTGACTAAAAAGTATAAATCTTTTCTTGTTCTGTTTGGGGAGTAGTCTCAAGTGTAATTCTTGGCTATATAATTATATACATTGTTCATGAGCTCTCACACATATTTGATTGCTTACATAATGAGCATAGCAGTATGACTTCTAGCCTTTTAAAAAGTCAGCTGTCATTCTGAAAACACTGTGTTAGATAAATATATTCACAAGAGACTTCTCCATTGAAATTTATTGCTGTTAAACAGAAGTTAGAGTTGTATCTGCTATCAGTTCTTCCAGCAAAAGCAAATTGCACTTTTTTTTGGTGGCATATTCAGCATTCCTAGCAAAGTTTTGACTGCCCCGTAAGAATTTGTTTCAATCCACAAAATTGATAAATAGTGGATAAAAGATGCTTAGTTACAAGTTTGGGCTGAAGTTTTAATGAACAGCAGCTTCTAGAAGTATAATTTTGTTAACAAACAAAACAGGTGAACTAAATAAGTCTTAAAATGGTCCCTTTATTTGCAGACAATGTTTCCAGCTGATTCAGTTCATGGCACTGAGGAAAACTCTGCCTGTACAGCTGCTTTAGCCACAGAGCCTGATGGAGTTGCACTGAATGTTCCAGGAGCTCCAGCTGGGCAGTCTTCTGATTTCAGTTCTTCTGACTTTCCAGCTGGCAGTTGCACAGCATTGGCTTTCAGGGTGAGATCTTAAATTGCATGCAGGGTTTTTTTACTTATTTATTAACAACAAATGTTTGTCTCCAATAGTTATTTTAAATTAGAAGAATTCCTCAGACCTCTTTGCTGTATCTAAATAATTGTGTCTGAATGAATGTTTACCAAAATATCAATGCTTTGAAGACAGCACTTCCCAGGCTGATGTGAAGAACAGTACTAGAGGTGTGCCAAGCAGTATTAATTAGTTTTTAAATACGTGTTGAAGAAATAGAGAAGTGGGAACCTATATAAAATAAAAGATACTGATGGCAGAAGGTTCAAGAAGTAGGTTTTGAGTTAGGCTGGTAGGCAGTGACTGAAGGGAGTTTTTGGTCAGATGGCACTGAAAGTTCTCAGTGCTGCTGGAGCTTATTAAATAATAGACATCCATTAAGAAGCAGAAACAGAAGAATGAAGATGGTAGCTCCTTAATTTGAGACAGATTACTGCTAATTTGGTGCTGAATCTACCTGGAACACAGACTGAACAGTGAACCACAGGAAGAAAAAGGGATTTCTGTTCATGATACAAATAAGTAAGGTTTTCTGGAGTGAGAGGCTGATGGTTCAAGTTAAAGTAATATTCAAAGAATTCATCTTTCTGTCAGCAGTCAGACACTTGCTGCAGTTACAAATGTACATCCTTTGTTTGTGCAAGAGAAGGGCCCAGTTTTGCTCACCAACTGAAGGCCGAGCTTTCTGCCAAGTCTTTATTATGTGGTAGACAAGATACTTAATTTTTTTGTACAAGAACTAGCTGTTACCTTATTTCAGGAAGCTGTGCCACAGGAACGACCTTTTAGTGCTTTGAAACATGAGCAACAGAAGAAGTGGCTTGAAGAGTTGGACAAGCAGAAGGAAGAAGCTAAATTACGAAAAATAGAAGAAAAACTTAATTTATCAAAGGTATCTGTGGTTTAGAGGGACTTTTTGAAATAAGAGAAGTCTTTCTCTACAGTTTTGTTCTAAGAAATAAAAGATGTAATTAGTGAAGTGGCAACAAAGATGGGATTTCCTGCAGCATGTCCAGGTTTTCACCATAAGGATGGACTTACTGGACATTGAGCCAGTGGCTGTTCAGTATTTCAGTGTCTGGTAAGAGAGCTTGCTGCAGGCATGGAGGCAGTAGTAGTGCTACACTTTCTTTCTCTGTTCCACCATTTGTAAAAGCACTTGGGTTTGCAAGGTGGTGTAGAGACCACGGCTAGACACTTAGGAAAAAGAAATTTTGTGTAGACTACAGGAGATGAGAAAAGACAAGTAAAGTGTGTCACAGTGATGCTTAAATCCTGTTTCTAGAAATATTATTTTAATACACATGCACACTCCTGAAAGTTTAAAAAAGTTTAAAAGCAAGCACTTCTCCAGAAAGTATTGAAGAAAATAGCCTTACCTTTTTTCATCCCCCAAAGACAGCCTTGCTGCCAGGAGTAGTTACAGACCTACACACAACACAAGTCGTATCTTTTCCCAAGTTGTTGAAGGGATCAGGCTTCCTTTGTAAATTGGGTTTTTTAGGTGTGGGAGGAGGGCTGCAGGAACCCGGGAGTCACCTTTTTCTTTTTTTCCATGAAAATGTAGTAGCAGTATGTTTGTGCTGACCAGGTATGGATCAGCATTATAATTTGTGATCTGACTTGCATTTTAAGCAACTGAGACACTTGTTTTCTCACTTAAGGAATTAACTGCTGTCTGCATTGTAGCTTTTCAAATGTTCCTGTTATACAAAACGTGTATTTTCTGTTTTGTTAACCACACCTTACAGAAACAGTGTAATTGAATACTTTTTTTTTGTTGCTTGATACTTAGGCAGAAGAGCATGACAGATGGGCAATGCATTTTGATTCTTTTAAGAACCACCTTAATGCTAATGCACAACAGGGAATGTACAGAAAGCCTGAAAGTCTTTGCCTGTCACCTGACCACAAGGACCCGACTGCTTTCATTCACCCTTTGTCACCTGCAGCTTTAGGCAACCTCATGCCTTTACAGGTGGGAACTGCAGAAAAAGCTGCTAAAAGTGGTGCTTTGGAACAAAGTCAGAGAGTCAGGTGAGTAAGCTTTGTAAGGGTAATTATTTTCCCAACCAGTACATTTCTGGTACCTCCTCAGAAATTAAAAAAAAAAAAGAAATTAAATAAGATTCTTTTAATCTGATCTTTGGATCTTATTGATTTGGCTTTTGCTTTTTTTTAAGTACCTGTTGTTTCACTGTTGAAAGGCACAAGTGGTTATATTGTTCATTAATAAAATTTACTGCAAATAACCTTACTTTTCTCCTTAATAAAAGGAATTTCATAATTTTTGAATTATGTGTGGATTTATAATTAATATAATGAGAGAACCTCAATATGAAAATGAAATCTAACTGATTCCAATTAAGAAAGGCTTTAGGATTATTTTCTAATGATTAAAAACATTTACATGTCCCTTTTTTCACAGTTTTCTCCGTTCCATGACAGCTCTGCTGGACCCTGCACAGATTGAGGAGAGGGACAGGAGACGGCAGAAGCAGTTGGAACATCAGGTAGACTTTGGTTTTACACTTTTTTTCACACTTTTTTAATAAGAAGAAAGGATGGAAGGTATTGTCTCATGAGTAAAGCATGAGATTTAATACCAGAATTCAGGGAGGCACTTGACTTTTATGCTTTAGATGACATGTACATTGCTTGGCAGTATTTCCTTCAGTCAGACTCTACAGTTCTCTTTCAATATTTGCAGAAGATTATTGCATTTCTGTAACTGAATTCCTGCCTCAAAAAATGTACAGTTGAGTCTTTAGAGCTCTAACAGGTTTGTGTGCATTTTCCTTCAGTCTCCACTGTTACGGAGGACTGATATTTACAGATTGCCACTCCATGAATCTTTAGTCTTTCATCTGCTTTACTGACATTTACATAACCTCTGTGGCACTCTGACAATGTGTATCTGCATGCTGGTGTCTCTAGCATGGTGTGAAGAAGTCTCAGGATAAATGTAAAAAGACTGTTCTGGTCATACTGTTGCTCTGCTGGATCAAACTCTTGGATTACTGACACTTTACCGTGCCATAAATCAAGTCCCTCCGGATGGGAGAGAATTTGCTGAAAGTCCTTGCAAGGAGTTTCAAAGATTAACCAAGACTTTTCCTTGAGTTTCAATGCTTCCAGATAGTTGTTTATTAAGTCTTATCAGAGGAACAGAGGCACTAGCGTGACCCAGGTACAGCATAGAGCACAGAAAAGCAGGAGTGAGGCCTCTCTATCAAGATTATTAAGGTGTTACAGCCTTTTAAAGATATTTTAACCAATAGTTACTAAAAACATACATTATTTTCACTTTCCTACCAATTATTCAGTAACACGGGCAGGAACTGCGGAATTCTCTATCCAATCATCCCAGACTACTTTTACTGCAGAACATGGAGTAGTAGAAGAAGAAGGTTTAGAGAACAGCAACAATCCTCCATTTTGATATTTTTACTCTTATCTATTTACTACAAAGAGAAGCCCAAAACCTCAAAATTTTTCACCCTGTGACAATCTTACATAGTAGTCTATCACCTAATTCACACCACTGTATTTTCTAGTTCTTGTCTGACTGTTGGTAATTTTTTCCAAGGTTTGAAGCTAAAACAGTGTTGTCCAGGGGGGTAAAAACCCTTAAAAACAGGCAGAGAAATATTCTCGGCACTCTGGGCTCCTACAGATTACCGTATGTGCATAAGGTGAAAATCAGACCTTCATCTCTTTACAAGAAAAAAAAAAAGTATTTTCTAAAACATAAAAAGCTCTTTTTTCTGAGTATTTCAGAGTGCTCAACTGGGCTGGTGGTTTTCCAGAAACAGAACCAGGAATGCTTGAAATAAATTGTCTTGAATTTTTTTTTTCACTTGTTCAAATCCAATTCTACACATATACAAAAATACACAAATAAATACCTTACATTACTTTAATGTTGTATCTTTTACTTTGCCTTTTTTTTTCTGATCCTGCCAGAAAGCAATAATGGCTCAGGTGGAAGAAAAACGGAAGAAGAAACAACTGGAGGAAGAGCAGAGAAAATGGGAAGAACAACAGGAAGAACTGCGCCTGGCACGAGAAAAAGCACAACTGCAGAAACAGTTTGAAGAAGAAATGCTGAAACAAAAACAAAAGGAGGTGGGGTTTGCATTATCTTTAGTGTAGATAGTCAGTGATAATACTGAATTTTGAGGAAAATGTTTCGTGTTCCTCACCTGCAAAATTGTGTCACCACATCATTTTGAAAATGAAAACTATCCAAAACGTCGACATTTGAAACCAAAATCTGCTTTTTTAATTAATAAACTTACCACACCATACAAGAGTAAGGCCAGATTGTTTTTTTTAACAATGGCCTTTTCAAGAAGAGAAATTAAAGAACTGGCACAAATAGAAATGTAGTTTTAAATAGTGCAGAAACACCCATTTTAAAATGGAAATTTAAAATTTAAAAATACCTCAAAGTATGTGATCCAATTATTGTAATTGGTAACTTGATGCTTTTAAGGTGCTTCAGTACCATAAGTTCATCTGAGTGAATGTGCTTTCAGTCTGAATTAAAGACTTCTTAGGATATAGTGTGGAAAAGTAAATTTAAAAGTCATTCAAGTTCTACAGGTTTCCCCTGTGTAGCTGTTGCTAAGCTTTACACAGTGCTTTCATATAAAAGGTAAACCAAAAGTACATTTTGACCTTTGGTTGGTACAGATTTTGCATTTCTATCTGTTCTTACCTCTGTGGAAGGTTAAAGACTTGGTCTGACGTTTCATTCTTCCTTTTGGCACAGTAGCAGCTACTACTGTTTGCTTCCTCTTTGGAACAGTAGCAGATTCCATGGTGTCATAAGACAAGGTGATTCCAAAAACAGTCTTCTTCAAAGCCTGCAGAAATGTGGATTCCTGATTTCTCTGCATTTCCTGGATAGAAATGTGTAGCATCTGCCTGTAGATTCTTGAACAGACTGGTACAACATGGGGAAAGTCATCCTTCTCTGTAATTGCTCAGCTACATGTTACAGCACCAGTTGTTCTTTCCAACTGCAAATGCAGGGGGAAGTGGGATCAGCTGCTCATAACAGTTTGGAAATGAGATTTTCCTTTTCCTGGTCTCCTGCATCTTGAACCCACTGAGTCAGGGAACAGTAACCCCCTGACATTTGCTGGGGAGCTTTTACTGACTCCTTCCTGTGAAAGTAGGAGGAAAATGGGGTTTATTAGTTTTGTTTAGGCTCCTTTCAGTTCATTAAACCACGTGTTACAGGAAGTCACAGATGGCTGACATCAGATGGCATCTAGAAAAAGAGGAATTTTTTAGAAAGGAATAAATATCCTTTCAAGATAACTTGGAGGATATAAATGCTCACTTTTTAGTGCTAGGATTGAAGATCTTTCATTAGTACACCAGAGGTTCTGAATTTATGATCATAGAAATTATAGGTTACGTACTGCACTTACTCAACTAGTTTTAGTTTTGAAAAAAAATATTTTCTCTAAATAAGAATATATGTAAACCTTGAGGATTATATGGTGATTAAATAATCCAATAGATTTTATTCTCAAAATAAATGAAAATAAATGATCACATATTTAACTTTTTCTTTTTTTTTTTAAGGAACTTGCAACTCTTAAAGCCAAAGAGCTTTATCAGACAATGGAAAAAGCTCAGGAATTAGCCCATGGATCAAAACAACAACAGCACATTCCAGACTTGGCTCAGAAGGCACATGACATTTCAAAACTTCAGAACAATCTTGGTAGTGGCAAGTACAAGTCTTCTCATACTCAGTTTGCCTGCTCCTTTGGTGTTAGAAAGCAAGTTGTTTCTGGGGTTGGAGTTTTTTGGTTTTGTTTTCCTGTCTGCATTTGAGTTAGAAATAGCTCCTTTGCTTCACAAACCAAATTTCATTACAATTTATTTACCTTTCAAAAAAATAGAAACGTTAACAACTGCGGAGAATATTGTGTTTTAGTAAGTTTCAAATAGTGTGTTACATAAAGGAAGAAATGTATAAAGATATTAGCAGGAATGCACAGGAATATTCTATGTGCTGTCAGATTTCCAGTGGAAAAGGGCGAGTATTGGGATCTGGACCAGAGTTCTCAGTAGTGCTTTGAGCTCTAAACCACAACAGCCTGATAACTCTGTAGCATGGTTTAAATTGAACTGGGGTTACTAAATGGAACAATTTTGCCACTTTTCAGGTGATACACAGTTTGAAAATTGTAATTCTGGCATTTCAGCACAAAGTACTGATTTCCCTGATGGTGTGGAGAGCAGTCCCCCTGAGCAGCAGGCTTCTCCTCGGAGGGACACCGCGGTGCAGACAGGTACAGATCCCGCACCTGAGTCACTCCAGACAGGCAGGGGGACCCCATTTGTGCAACTGAGCCAAATCACTGTTACTCACAATGAATAAAGCTAGAAAGAAATACTTGCACGGACACAGACATGCTGGTGTATCACTTTGTTCCTCTATTTATCACTCTTTATTCTTCTAAATAAATTGTATTTCTGTATAGTTGTTACTTACCAGTTACAAATCCCACAGTCTGGAATATAGTGTTGACTTAGGGTCACAAGCCACATAGATCCAAATTTATTAAGTAACTTGATTTGGTTCTCCAGTCTTCTGTGTTTTATCTCTTCCTTACTGAGTTTGCTTCTACTGGTCCTCTGTTCCACAGAAAAAAAGAATAGAAAAGCATTATAAAACTGTAGCAGCCATTTTTTAAATAAAATCAGTAATGGTAGATTGATACACATACAAAAGTCAACCAAGTAATTTGAATAGCTCAGACTTGGAGTTAAAATATAATAATTTTTTTTTAGATTGCTATAATACTTCAGCATACACTGAGTCAGCTGAGGAAAGAACTGCATGTTGTGAATCACCTGATATTTCCATAGAATATAAAGAAACCTCTAACAGTAAAAAATACCAGAAGGAAATGCAGTATACGGATAAAAATAAACTTTCAGGAAAAGAGACTGGTGGCATTTACAGTGATCTATACGAGCAATATGCAAGAAGAGAAAGACAAATTAAGTCTTCAGAAAAATACAGCAAAAGACCTGACTGGAACATAAACAAGCCTGGGAAAAGATACATTCCAGCCTCAGAAAGGTACCCTAAACCACTGCAGAAACAAAGGGAAGAGAACAAAGTGCGCCGCCAAATGGAGCTGCTGCAGTTGGTAGAAAGGAACAGCCCTGGGCAGCTCAGTACAAGAAGAGGGGGGCACTCAGCCAGGTCTCTCTCACCTCGGGAAGAAACAGCTGGGAAGAACAAGGGCCACAGAGGCAGGAAGGTGGGTCACCCTCTGCTCTCTGAGAACAATGATGTGTTTTTAAGATTCTTGTTCCTCAGTTTTACCTGGGTGGGAATTCAGTTATGTAACCAAAGCATTGAAGCTCTCCTGTTGCTCAGCCTTGTGTCAGCACTCTGTTGTTCATCAGGAGCAGCAGAACATTTTCAGATTTTGTGACTGAGTTTTTACTGTTATTTCAGTCTTCCAAAGTGTTGATTCCTTTTCATTTCTAGACTAACACTGATTCATTATGTAAACAGGGAGCTTGATTGCAAGCAGTGTGCAGGACACAGTGACATCACTGACTTGCTTTTTTTTGCCCAGTCATTGTGTTGTGCTGACAGGTGAGGTACAGCAGTATCTGCTCAAGAAAACAATGTTTATTTTTGCAAAGAGACTGGATTATTGAGAATGTGTACTCTATTGCCACAGAAATGCATCCTCCTTGGTGGAGTCATTGTCCATTTGCAGTAAGCATTATATCAATAGAGCTTGTGGCTGGAAAAAAGTCTTTTAAAGAAAATACTACTGAATGTATTCTTGGCTTTCCTCTCTCCCTCTACTCACTCTGTATGCACAAACACCTCACTTTCTCACACCTTCAAATAGCAAAACTCTGGACCTTTCCTTTAATATCTTGGATTGAACCTTTCAGGTTTATAAATTTTTATATGCCAAGAACATAAGAAAATATACATAATATTTTTGATAGTGCTTAGAGCTGCCAAAGACAGAAAATTGGGGCAAATCCTCTTGTAATCTGTTCATTTATTTCATAGGCACTACAAGTCTCTTAAATGCAAATCTTTGATAAATACCTTTCTCCTGAACCCAGGTTAAACAGTCCTTTTGGAATTTCAGAACAAACTTGCTCTGAAAAATGAAAGCTTTTAATATAAAAAAATGGAGATTTTTGGTTTTACTTTTGACTTTTTTGATTTTCTCCTAGGAAGAACAATTTCATAAGAATCACTTGAATGAAGAAAGGTACGTCAATACTCTGCATTAATGAAATGTAGAAGCACATTATTACTGAAATATACATGCTTTTCTTTCCTGATTTTTAAAAAGAATTTAGATGCATCTAATTTAGTACTAAAAACACACAAGACCAGACAGATTTCAGGTATAAAAGCAGAGTAAATGAACAAAAATCCTGTCCTCCAGGGTTTCTTTGTGTCTGCTATTTGAGCAAATGAATCACATTACTGAAGTATTGTCTGAGCTTTTTTATAACCGCGATTGTTCCGTACAGGTCTGAATCCCCACCTGTTCCAGCAGTTAGGAACAGATTACTCCAAGTACAACAAAGACAGATCCAGGCTTCTCATTTCCTGGTGCAGAACCACCATGGTAGGAGAGAGAGGAGCAGCAGGGCAGACGCTCAGCAGAGGAGCTCCCCCGCTGCCGTCCCTGAGGCCGCGAGACCTCCCTCGGCACAGTTCGTGCCCTACGTGCGCACGCGGGAGGTTTATTACCTCGACCCTGAGGCACCGCTGAGCCGGCCCTCAACACAGGACCCCCAGCATCGACACCTGCACGGTACTGAAAGGATTCATGGAGAGGAGAACAGATGTTACAGTGATTTACAGCTTCAGCCAATTCCGTATTTGCTTTTTACTGAATTTTGCAGTGATCTCTCTGTGTCGCAGCAGTGCTGTGCAAAAAAAAAGGCTGTGCAGACAAATTATACTCTGTATTAACAAAAAATAACAAACCATGAGATAAGTTTTAAAAAATCAGAAAAGCAACAAAAAAATTCTTTTATCCGTTTTTTGTCTGTTTACCTTTCATGAAGTATGATTGCACTTCTTGCATAACTGTATAGAGATTGGGGTTTAGGAATCTCAGTGTTGTTTTCATTTAAAAGTAGAGATTATAATCTTGATAGCAACCAACCCCTGATTTTCACAAACTTTCAAAATCTACTGCTTCAAAATTAAAAGAAAATTAACAAAGAATATTATTAACTGATTTGATATATGTTTACTTTTAGATTCTTACCAAATGCCACGACAGATTTTTAGCTCAGATCACATTAGAGATCCTCTTCTCAATCCTGATGTAGTTACAATCAGAGAGAGACAACAAGCAATTCTCAAAGGATTGTCAAAATTACGACAGGTAAGCAAAAATATATTGGATGAATGTGCATGTGTATATATATACTGAAGTAAAAATTATCACATCATAATCTTAATTCAATTTCCATCATATTATTTATGTTTTGAGCCCTGGCCTCCACTTTTATTCCATTTCACTAATTTTGCTTTTCACGTGTTGCTTCCACCTTTGGACAGGACTTAGAGAGAGAATATTAGTCCTTAAATCAGCTATGAAACAGTGGAGTGCCTGAGCAAACCTGAAACGAAGAGAAATGGCTTTGTTTGGCATCCAGGTTTCCATAGTTAGGGTTGTTTGTAGGGAATGGATCAGTTCCAAAAGAATAGAATTTTAACACAACACTAGAACCTTGCTAATGAGATTTCCCCTCTGCAGTTCCCAGGTCAGGACAGAGCAGTGGGGTTGGTGCAGAAAGGTTGGTGGGGTGGTCTCCTGTCAGGCCTGGAAAAATACTGTAATTTGCAAACTGGAAGTGTGAACACTTAAAAAAATCCTTCCGAGACAGCTGCTACTTATTAGCATTTAAAAAGAAAACTCAGGATTTGTCAATCAGCCAGGTTTTCTGTAAAGAAAATGAAAATGAGTTTAATGCCACAGACACATGAGCTCCTGAGATAAAAGCCTGTGTGTGTTTGTGTACATTGTTCTATTTGTAGTCAGTTACTGTAATGGCATCTACTTATTAAAGCCTGAGTGAATTTGATACTCCACCTGTTGGCAATAAGGTGTGGGCCACAGCCACTGAAGCCACAGGTCTGGACATGCACATGAGCACTTCTCTTTTGTGCTTCTAAATTGCCTGACAGGGCTGCAAGACAAAAAAATATTTACTTCAGGCTTGCCTTTTCTTTGTGAAGAACACTGAAAATAAACATGTACCAGTATCTTCCCTTGCTTTTGAATGAGTCCAATCTAAAAGTGCCTTAGTGCTAGCAGCAGGATTTTTATCTGCCTTGAGAGAGGAAAATTTCATAAATAATCAATATAAAGGGAAGAAAACCTGATGGAATGAAGCACAGCAAAATTAACAGCAGTTAATGCTATTGATTACTTGTGCTTTAGAAAGAGCATCACTGCCACGTACACACAGTGCTTCAGCAGTAGCTAAATTCCTTGTGCAAACAAAGGCTTGTAACTCTCCCCAGGTCAGTAAGAAAAGCTCTGACCCAGGAACACTGAAAGGCTGCCAGTTTCTAACAGCTTCCAGATTGGTTTCATCGGATCTGGTCCTCCTCCCTGCTTGTTAACATTTTTGTTAAATATCTGCAGCTGTTAAGTATTTTGTATTCAGGCTTCTGATCCAAAGGAATCTACTCCACAGCACCTTTACTGGTGCCAGGAGCACGCAGGGGTCAGCACCCCCATCTGCACATCCCACTGTTGTTCATTTTATACTTTTACAAATCTGCCCCCCACCCCTGCCAGTTACTTATCTTGGAGTCCCACATCTGGGGGTTGGGGTTTTACATAACCTGTGGTTTTCTTATCTCCAGCTTACAAACACAACACACCATTCCAATCTAGCTAACACAAATAACTACATCTTCCTTTATGACACAAGAGATGTTCACATTACACTTATGGGCCACCTACATCTATTTCACTGATTACATTCTAGTTCCCTATCTGTTCTAGCAGAACCTGTGACTTTGCATCTTCACTCTTTCCTGCTGGTACTTTGGGAGTTTCCCACTCGTTATCACTTTCAGCTGGCCGGGGCTAGGTCTCTGCTTGGGAAGCAGTTACAGTTATCACTCCTAGCCTAGGGCTAGGTCCCTGCTTGGGGACCTTGTAGAACAGTTACAGTTTGCAGTAGAAGCTGGGTCCTTGTACTGTTCACAGCCTGCAATGATTCACCTTCTTTGGGCAAGTCCATGTTTTATACAAGTCCATGTTCTGTATTTCACTTCACTTGCCAGTGGCATTTTGCTTAAGATGGAAGCCAGATTCAAGGTACAATTTGATCTTTGTGCTTGCTGCAGATACAAAAGCCATGGATACTTAAAAAGGTTAAAGCTGGCACGCCTAGAGAAGACAGGAACCTAAAGTCATTTTTGCAGTGGCTAAAAAGTGACAGTAAGGTTAGTCTTTCAGTGGATCTTGGTTCTGCAAGAGAGTTAACTTAAACCATGTGGAGTTCCTTTTTAAATACCCTGCCAGCTGCAGAAGGCATTTAGGACATGAACTGTTCAACTTCAGTATATCTTGTATACCTATACCTAGTATTGTGTACTCCTCCTGATGTACAGGTTACACTTGTTTTGCATCAGTTACTTCATTGAGAAAGTACGAATAGTGCAGAATTTTGTCTGAAATACAAAAAGCCAAGTTTTCTGTTTCAGAAGATAATCTAGTCTTGCTTTTTTACATTGATATATACAGATATAGAGTGGACTGGTAGTTTCAGACTACAGACATACATATCTATATTTACAACATATTTAGCCATTGTTTTGTCCGGGGAAATTCACATAATATTCACATAATTTTGAACATTCTTTAGTCTTTGAACTCCAATACAGCTGAACTGAATACAGCTGGGCTGGTGCAGGAAGAGCCCAGGGAAAACACCAGGGAAAAGAGAGGGCAAAGGGAGGGTCTGTCACTGCATTTGCTACAGGACAGCAAGTCTCTTCCTGTGTCTCAGGTCACAGCAGGAATAAGAACTAGCAACAGACTCACTTTCCTCAATGAAATCAGTCAGTGGATAAGCCCAGCAAAGTGAACTATTTGTGACAGAGAAGGGCCAAAGTTTAAGAAAGAGGAGCACACCCTCCTCACCCCAGGTCAGTACTGCCAAGGCATCCCATTGTTCCTGAGGCAGCAGCCCAAGGGCTGCAGGTGACAATGGCTGGGTGGGGACACACCCCCATGGCTCCCTGGGGAGCTATTTGCCATTGCTGTGCACCTTCGTAGTAGCTGTGCAACCCATGGGATAAACACTGAACTCCCAGCTTGCAGGGTTACTTGTTCCTCAGCTCTTGGTCTATTTAGGGCAGTTTATTTTATAACTTGTTTTTGTGATGTGCTCCTAAACACAAGAAATGCTCTGTAAAAATAGTAATTATTGACACAGAGACTGAAAACACTGAGCCATTAATAGAAATAAGCAGATCCTGTTGATTATTAAAAAGCAATTCATCAAGTGATTGAAAGTAGGCAGCTGCTGCCTTTGAAGGAGCCAGAGTGGAGGCTTACAGGCTGCTGTGCTGACTTTCCTTTGGTGCCACCAGGAATCTGTGTCTAAATTGCTGTAGGAGCTGCTGTCATGCATTAAGTCTGTACTGAGCTGTGCCAGCAGCCTTGTAACTCTTACCTTTGAGAAAGGCCTTGGAACTCTGAGAAAAATAATTTACTTTTCTTTGCTTTTTAGAAAACCTCCATGGTACCAAATTATTTTTGACAAGTCTAAAATAGATGGAAAGCAAGGGGCCAGTTGTATCACTATATATGATCCTATTAATTACAGTAAAAAGACTTATTTTTAATTTATGCACATACTTGGCATAGTTCTATCATGTGTGATAAATATGTGACAAATCCAGGAACTCCATTTTGCCAATCACAAAATTTTATTAATTAATAAGCAAGCAAGGCAAAGGCAAATACAGCGCTGGGCGGCAGGGGAGTCTCCGCTCCACCAACTGCCACGCCTTCCACCAGTTCCAGTTCCTTCTTATACAGTTTCTTTTCCGGTTAACGCGTCTCTTTCATGGTATTCTGCGCATGTGTGACTTGTTGCTAGGAGGTCTTTTTTCCTCTTGGTGGTCGCAGAATGAAGGTTAGTAGTCATCCTCCGGTGTCTTTTGGTTGACCCCTCCTTATATGGTCATTATGCTCAAGGTCCTGGAACTAAAAGCTGGCTAAGCAAGTACAGATAGGGATTAGGCAAGCACATATTTGTCTCTGGCTCTTATCTAGATCTAGGCAGCTGGTTTCCTGCTACTTGATATTTAGTGAACAAAACATCCTGTATCCTTAACATCATGTATTACTTGATAGACAAGGATACATTTCCTGAGGGTTTTTTGTGACAGGTTTTCTCTATCATCAGTACTTACAAGAACCATTAACAAAGCAGGAACCTTGAACCTTTTGACAGCAAATCCGTATCTTAAAGTGTCTGACACTGCTCTGGTTCCAATGGCAATGCTGCTCTTAGAGTACTGTTTGTGTTAAGGCTAAAAGCCAATGCCCATCAAAGTTCGGGGTTCAGCGTCCTACAAGAATTCACTACAACACTGCAAAGGCAGAGACAGTGCACAAAGGAATAAGAAAGTTCAATTTCATACAGTGGAAAAGTCTGTTTTCCCTCTGCATGGTCATCCCTGCAAACTGGCCTGGCTTCTATGCCAGTCACGAAGGCTTCTGTAGAAGTTCCCTCTCCCTTGAGTGTGTGAGGTTCTACTGTTTTTTCTGAAGTTGTGTATTTCAAAACCATTGGGCCTTAACAAGGAAATTGTTTTTAACTATGAAACAATGACACTTCGTTAGTTCAGGCTGCATGAGGAAGACAGAACATTCACATTTCTATTTATTTCAGGGCCTCCTGCAGAAGCAGAAGGAGTTGGAGAACACTCTGATTCCCATTGTAGCTCAAGAGAACTTCATGCCACCGTTTTGAGAGGTACTATCAATGTTCTGAATTCTTAAAATGGAAATGCACAGCACTTTGCTACTGTAATTAATTATGAACCACCTCTAGTTTTTTTTATGAAAATTAAATTATGAGAATTTTGATAGACTACAGGGTCATGTTACCTTTTATATTGAAGATACATTAAACTAATGATGGTTTGTCTGTTTAGAATAAAGATGTGTCAATTTAATATAAACCACCAAAAACATGGAAGAAACCTGTTACATAGGTTTTTGTAGAACTCAGTGTGTGAATTTTGGTAAATAAAAAGATTAAGATGTATTCTGAATGGCTTGTTTTTAACTATACAAAACTGCTTGTATTTCAATATTTAGCCACCTTTTAGGCTTATACAGTGACTATTCAGTACTCCCAGATTTTAAGACCACAGTTCATCACAATGTGGAACAATTCATTGATACAAGGGAGTTCTTTTTTTCAGAAAAGATTATTTGCCATGTTTGGGGGAGGGTAATAAGTGCTACACTAGTCTGGTACTGGTTCTTAACTTGAACAAATAGATCAATCCACTGTTTATAGAGGGAAAGAATCAACTTTAGGCAAAAGTCCATGGGTTTGGGGGTTTTTTTAAAGCTGCCCTTTTTAACCAGTAATTTTGTCCCTACTAATTTTGTGAGTTTAGTTACATAGTTTCAAACACTCACCTGGTACCAAACAACACATCCCAGAGAAAAGCAGTAAAATCAAATTACAAACAGGAAGACCCCCAAGCTCAGGACTTGGACAACCCGAAGACAAGCAGCAAAAGTTAAGAGTCTCAGCAAAACCAGCACTGCAGCAGCAAGGGTTGTGTAGAGACTCCACAGCTGCTCACTGTGGCTGCTGCCTGCCAGAAGCCCAAGGCAGAGGACGATGAACAAAACGAGCCAAGTAAGAGAGAATCGCTGAGGGGGAAAAAGTTGGTAACTCAGCAGATGTGAAATTAAAAAGACAGGATTAAGAAACAGGTAAAACTGTACTTACCCCAGTGCTAGTTCACAAAACAAACAAAACCAAACCAAAAAAAAGCCTGAAAGCCCAGGAATCATTAAACTGAAGTGGGAGAGGATTGAGGTTTTTCTGATGCAAATTGAACTCCCACAGTCATTAAACCCATATTTGTCCTCTCATTACAGTAATTACAGTGGCCAGATAAAAGCTAGGAGGACACTGATGGTGCTGCAGTAGCACAGAGCACCAAGTGAGATGAACAAATAACTGCTGTGCATGAAACCAAGCCTGGGTGTTCCCCAAGTACTTTGCAAACTATAAAAACCACAGACAAAGCAAGGTGTTAGCAAGTCCCTTGTGCATTAAGAGTTTATTTGATTTTTTGTAACGGAACTGCACCATTGGTTACTCTAATTGAGGTATTTAGCCAAAAATCCAGTATAGAGTCGTGAAAATAAGTACACTGCCTTAGAGCTATGTAAAAACATTGTACAAAATTTGTGTCAATGTCAAATAAATACATTAATTTTAATATTTATGTAAAGAAACGTGACTTGGATACTCTTACAGTTAAAAAAAGAAAACAACTGGCTCTTTCACATATTTTAGGCAAACATTCAGCTTTACATTAAACAGACCTCAAACTGAAGCCTAGGTAACAGGTCAGATACAAATGTAGAAACTTAAAAGTGCCAACGAACAAGATAATTCAAGTACAGTAAACGTTAAAAAATATATGCATTTATTTAAATTTTCAGATGGTTCCAACAGGGACAGGCCATCAGGAATTTAAATAGAACATGAAAACATCTGAGATAACAAGAAACATTTTGTTCCAGAATAAAATAGAAATCATTAATCCAACATTTTAGAAACAGGAAAGTCCACAGCAACTTAGAAAAAGAGACTTAAGAGTTCATTTCTTTTCTGAATATGGCCTGGAAGAATCACAGCAGCTATCCCAGCCACCAGGTGATAATGACTTTTCTGTATCCATGCTCTGAGTGTAGGCAGATAGAAAATAATTGCTCCCTTCTTGGTTTTGATTTGCAGGAGAAATTGGGTATGTTGTCCCCAGAAAAGTCTGATGAGTGAGTACATTAAAGTGGCTGAATTGATGGGACATGTTTAATTGTCTGCTATAAACCTGGAAGTTACTGAAAGGAGTTTGTTCAACTGCATTGTGTTTTTCTCCTTCAGCAGAGCATGTTGTAGAAACTGGAGTAATTGGCTGCTTCTCTTCCAAGTCAGTTTTGTAAGTCTTTTCCACAAGGCCAGTTTGTGCTTCAGGAGATAACTCTGTAACTGATAAGCAGCTTTCTTTAGCATCTACTCCATGTGGGCCCTTGGCCTCTGTCTGCAAAGCTTCCACATGAGTATCAAACTTAGAGGCATCACTGCAGATTTCTATTTTTGACAACTCATCCCCTGAATCCAGAGACATGTCCTCCTCATCCTTTTCATCCTTTTCTACAAGAACTACATTAAAAGAGAGAGAAAGACCTATTCTATTGAAATACAAACTTTGGTTAAAAAGGCCATACACTACTCACAGTGTTACACTTCAGGTCTGCCAGTCCAACAGCATTTAAGTCTTGGTCTTCTGCCACTCGTGTTCACTTACTCAACACACACACTTAACCCTCTGTGGGAGTGTCCAGTTACTCGGTGCTAAAAGCTTCTGCACACCATGTTCATATTTAGTGCTGGGAAATCCCAACTCCCAGCTCCAAAGGGGGCAATGTCAAAACAGCATCTAAAGTTACACAGCAGGTGAGTATTTGATCAGACAATTAAAGGAGTACAATTACTGACATCTCAGTACAGTTTATCTACTCTAAGTAGATAGAGATAAGTTTATCCTTTTCCTGAAAACATGCCCTGTCTAGTGCCTCAAATACCATCTTAGCCTGTACTTCTGTATTTAAGGTCTCTGGTGCTCCACCCCAGTTGCCTTTCCCCCATCATTTCAAATAGACAAAGAGTAGCTTGAGAGTTGGGTTTTCGTTGCCAGCTGTGTGTTCACTGACCAGAGTCAAGGCACACTGTCCCAGGACCTCCCCCCACACATGCAGTTTGGAAAGGAAAGCTTAAGTGTGTTTGACATTACCTGATTGTCTTTGGCCAGCACTGCAGGGAGGAAGGTGGTTCTGCTCAGTAACAGAGTTGTGATACCCAACGAGACTTCTGAAGTTACACATGAAGTCATCAACAGCAGCAACCACTATGCCATTATCAACATAAAACGCTCTCGAGTTGAGATTCTTTTCTAAGTACATAAAAGAAGGGTTTGTATTAATATTTAGCACCCATTATCAACAAAGGGGGAGAGGTGTTCCCAAATGTGGTGTTTACCTGTTAGGAAGACAACATGTCTCTGTTGTATGTTTTGAGCCTGAAGCCTGATGAGACAGTCCAGTTCTGGAGCATTTCGAGTTTGAGAATCACAGTTATGGTAAGACAGAATCTCAACCAAGTGCTTCTTTTGATAGGTGTTCAGAAGGGTGAGCAGGTTCAGGGCATTGGCATTCATCCTGCAGGGGGGGAAAGGTCACCATTAGAAACTATTTAAGGTCAGTCCAAATATCAAAAGACAAACATAAGAGTAACTTCTATTTAAGTGTATTTTGGAGGGCATAATGAATGCTGAAGCGTTTTAGCAGCTGGTATTGTAGAACCCTACTTACCTCCCCAGTTCCTTAAGTTTTTTTTGTATTTTGCAGTGGACTTTCCACTGCCATTTCCCATCTGGCGTATTGAGATCCTCCAGAAACTTCAGGAACTGTTTTAGTTTATCTGTTATAGAGATATTGAATAAAAGTTAAATTTTGTGGTATGCAGACTGAAAATACTGCTTCAGTATATACAAAAAGCTGTTTTCTTTTTCCATCACAGTACAGTCACACAATTACAAACAGCAGCCACTCACTTCAAGTTTTCTTCCAAGCAGACTGGCCAACAACAGTATCATAAAACTGAGCTGCTGTTCTGTACCTCAGGTGCCCAGCAATGGTATTTAAAAGATGACCCCAGTCATACATGCTCTGCCTTGCTAAAATATTTTTTTAAATTGTAACTTCATCAACTATTCAATTTCAAATAAAGCAAATAGCATATTTGTGGATGGAGTAGTAAGGAATAAAAGGTTCCAGAGACATAACTACACAATGTGATACAAACTGAAGACAAAATCTCCCTGTTCATATATTGTTCAAGAAAGTCACTGAGCTGAGACAGAGACTGAATTAGCTGAAGTTCTCAAAGAACATCACAAAAATTGGAAGACCTGATCCTTTACTGTGGTGAGTTTGGGACCTCCCCAGGTACTGAAATATCAGGATTTGAGTTCTAAAGCTCCCAGAAGCATCACACCTACCTGTAGTGATGGACTCTGGGTTAAGGACAGATTCATCTGACACAAGAAAACCCCCAGAAACAAACAGTTCATTGTAAGTGCGATTTTTCACATCATCCAAACTATCAACCCCTGCAAAGCTGACACAGGAGAGCCTCTTCAGAGTCACCAGGCCAGGGATCTGTTTAAAAACATTTGAAATCAGAGATGTAACCAGAGGTCACACAGAAAAAGGAACTACAGAACTCTCCTACCTACCAATGCCAGGCACCAAACTTCAAAACACATTTTCAAAAAATTAGTTTCTTGTCTTGCCTGGCA
The DNA here is from genome assembly GCF_020740725.1 of Corvus hawaiiensis. NCBI lineage: Eukaryota > Metazoa > Chordata > Aves > Passeriformes > Corvidae > Corvus > Corvus hawaiiensis. Next base: position 15,687,447 of record NC_063223.1, on the reverse strand, counting down.
GGTGCTCTCTGGAGCATTACAGGAATAAGGTAAAGGCACACTGAGTACTTGGAGTAGTTTTACTCTCTGTTCAGCACAGGGTCTTAAGCCCCAGCTATCAGGAGTAGCTCAGGTCATCTGAGAGCTGCCTTCACCTGCTGTTAGAGCATCCCAGAAGCAGAACTACTTAGGCCTCTACAGCTCTGCAGCTACTAACAATAAATACGCACTAGCACATGCATGGAGGTGGAAGAAGTTACGGGTGAATGGTGGGACAAGACCATTTTTACCACAACCCTTTTGTTTCTTCAAACAGCAGCTGAACACAGGGCACTGTTCAATGCTGTGCTGGGAAGGAAGCAGAACTGCTCCAAATGAGCTCATCTCACTATTGGCAACAGCTCTCTGTAGCACACAGTTACTTACATGGGACATACCTTATGGATGAGGTTGGCAATGTCTTCATTTTGGATAATGATCAACAGTTTATCTGAATCAGCTCTTCTTTTAAGGAACTGCTCTGGATGGCACTCTATATTCCCTAACTTTCTAAGATACTCCTGCCACCACAGAAAGAGGAGACAAGGAAAAAGTTAGTAAGTAGTTTGGTAAAAACAGTGCCCAGATGACACCCACAACAGGAAGGTTTTCCACATCAGTGAATCCCAGAGGGACTGGGCTTCTTTATCTCTCCCATACATTCATCAGAAGGATGCAGCAACACAGAGCAGCTGTTTCAGCAAGTCAGTCATTCCTATCAAATCACATACCCATGGCCAACTGACAGTATCAAACTGCCTGAGTTTTCAAGAAAAGCCAGAAGTTTTCAACTTTCATCTTACACATTTAACTACAGAAGAACAGTGATTTCTCTAAGTTCTCTCTACTATTAATTACAGGGGAAGGGAAAAAAACCCAAAGGCACATAGAGTGACTTTTCATACATTCTTTCTAAAATGGTAAGCTATCACATTTCTTCCCTTATTATCTTTTTTCTGTAAGGCCACCCCCTGGCAGGATCTTCAGAAAGAACCAACCTCCAGCCTGTTCTGTTTTCCAGCTCTAAGAAAAAGACTTACGTAAAAGCTAAATATAAGCAAGACTACCTCAAAAGCTCAAGGAAGAAATAGGACAGGACAGCCTACTTTTACAATTCACTTTCACAGTGAAAGTGAGTCCAGTTTCATACAAGTGGATTTGAAAGACACACTGTTCTGACACGAGAGAGAGGTTGAACTCAAACAGACTTACCTTGATTTCTCTGCAGAGAACACTTTCTTCCTCTTCATGAACATAAAATTGGACAATGTTTTTCTGTACATGTTTCATAATTTTGACCAAACTGTTAAAGTCTTCAGGTTTTAACTGACTTATAAAATCAGAAAAAGCTGGTTGAGTTGAAACATTTAAGTTTTCTGGGGATTTCTGAGTCTTTTCTGGTGGTTCCACGAGATCACCAGCAGAAGAAGTCTGATCCTCTGGTTTAGCATTCCCATGATCCGTTTTCTCCTTTCCTAGGGGGAGGCTTGCTGAAGGCTGCTCATGAGAGTGCAGCTCTTCCCCCAGGTTATTGCACAGTGGCTCTGGGAGCGGCGCCGTGTCGCTGTCCCTGCACATGGCCACCGTGTCGGGCACAGGCCTGGGAGCAGTGCTGCTCACCACCTCCAGTGCCTCAGGACTAGAATAGACTGGGGGAGTCTGCTTCATGCATGAAGAAGCCAAAATGACACTACTCAACTTTTCACTCAGGGTCTCTATATATTCTTGGACAGAAACCTCTGATGCCTGCAAACTGATGTGTTCAGAAAGTCTCATTATCCTCTCTTGGGCAGACAGGACTGGTGTGGACATGCCACTGACATAAGCAATGTTCTTTTGCTCCAAAATTTCTTGAATCTTTCTTGCAAAGAGCTTATATTCTTCTAACAGTGTTGTCTCTATTACTGCACTAATGGAATGCTTAGCTGTAAAAGGGTGATCTGTCAGCTCATACTGATCTTCAGGTTTCTCCACTTGTCCTGTGTAATGTCCATCTTCTGCTGTCCCCTTCTGTGTGTCTGAAAATGGAGAGCATGGAAACTGATAATCAGAATTCCTCTGTCGATTTACTACCCGGGGGTCATTGGGAAGTGCATCTGTTGGTGGCAAGTACTCCAGTGGCTCTTCTGGTGATTTCAGACCTGCAGAGGAAGAGTTCATCATCATCATCATCATCTCAAAAGTCACACACAACTGATACACTAAAACCTCCAAATCACAGCCCAAAACCAGCATTACTGTTATGTCTCTTCCACCAACCAACTTAAATCCAAAGACTCAAGTGTTACAGTCTGCTGAGGTACAGAAGCACAGTACATTTAACAGCTCCTGAAACAGTAAAACAACACAGTCCAAGCCTACTGAAAAAGCAGAATACAAGTCATTTTCCCAGAGATAACACAGGGTAAGCACAACATGATATGCCTCCATTACAAATTAAAAATTAAATTAGAAATCAAGCAGGGCAACATATTATTCAAGTATTTTCATTTGCTACTAGGTTAAAATCCTCACTTTGAAAAAGCTTATTTTGGACACAAATGACTTGGTGGAGTTGGACTGCAAGCTGCATCTGATCTTGCATCTGTGAACACAAGTTTTTTTGCTTAAAAGGGGAGGATATCAGTCTGATTGATTACTGGCACAGCTTCAGTGGTGCTGCAAGGACTGCTGAAAGCCCCTCATAACCCCAACTCAGTTTCTTCACCATCCATATTCAAAACTATAGTTTTGTTTGTTTTTAAAGTGTTCACATTTCTAATTTGTGTCAATATGAAGCCAAACCAACATTCTCCCCCAATATCTGTTTTCATCCAGCAGATTTCTGTATTAATCAAATACAAGAAACAACTGCATAGGCTACAGACGAGCTTGTGTACCAACATGTGATCCAAGAACAAATCTATGAAAGCTACACACCTTTAGAATATGTTTTCATTCACTATTTGTAGGAATAGAGGAGTGAAAACCCATGTTACCTGTAATTGGAATAAGTTTCCAGTGCATTCCAACTTCCCCTACATTATTTGAGATGGGATGTTGCGTGTGATAGCCGTGTTCTATAGGTGCACTGGGACAGGCACCATAGTCTTCAAAGGTATTCCCAGTGCTTGCTTCCTAAAAAACAAAAAAAAAACCCATCTCAAAACAATACCTTGCTACTATTAAGCCTTTACATTCTGAGCAGTTGACAGAAAGAACACATCTGAGTTCACCAGCACACTGGCAATTCTGCCATCAATCAAGTCCAGTCAAACTTGGAAACGTTTCCATGAGGTACTTCCCTGGTCTGTCATGAAATAACCGAGGCAGTTATTTCCTGAGCACTGGCCTTACAGTATGGAAGCTGGGGGGGGGGGGGAGGAAAGGAGAGGAGAACTGGCTGCTCCCTTGCTCTTTGCAGGCTGTTATATTGATACCCGACTAAAGCCATGAGATGTTGGCTTTGCTGAGGCACTGCCTGCAACTAGTATTGGCCTTAAGCCAATTTCATCTCACATTCCGTAGAAGCAGCACGGTGTGGATATTACAGGTAGGACAAACTCATTCCTGCTCTGTGACTTAGAAACTGGGCTTTGTGTGTCAGTACCAGTAACAGAGATCATGGAACAATCACTCTTGTAGGGTAATAAGCTGGAGCAAGCAGCTGGGGCACTGTGATCCCCAAGCACAAGGGTGATCTGCTAGTTGTGAGCTGACAGAACTCGTGTACACCACTGCACCAAGAAGGCACACAGAGAGCTGGGCATGCAGTGAAGTGCTCAGAATTCTTCAACTCTGCTCCTTTTTTATTACAGAAAGAACAGATATAAAGAACCAGGAGCACACGCTTAAGAGTGAAGAGAATTTCCATGTATGCTCCTACCAAACAGAAAAGCTTCACAGAAAAGTTAGTACTTATCTGTGTTTACCTCTGTAAAAAAGTAGAATTTTTTTTCATACTGTCTCACAATATTTATGAAAATAGTACTTTCACTGTCAGCATCTTAGCAGTTTCACTTACTTGCAAATGTAGTGTGTGCTCAAGGCCTCCTTCATTAGGTGGGAGCTGCAGACTGACATCGACAGGGTAGGGCAAGCACAACACGCCAGCTTCCAGCATGGCCGGGCTCTGCGGGTCCGTGAAGGTAACACTGTCAGCCTGAGCAATGTTAGGAAGCTCGTGATCATCTCTGTCCTGAGCTGGAATGGATTCATATTCATATTTTTGTCTCATATCCTCTTCAATTTCCTCAGTGCCTATTGCTGAGGCTTGACTGACAAACTGTGCCAGGGCCGGGTCGCAGCGGTCAGCAGTGGCCAGCCTCTCCAGCAGCACTTTGAGGAACCCATGTGTGTTGGCAGCAGGGTCAGACACATCCACCTGCCTGAAGTCACTCTCGTGGCCACCATGCTCAGAATTCATTGAGAACACAGAGTGTGGTGAATCCAAGGTTCTGCCCCCTTAGAACAGGGCAAGGAGGGGAAAGGGAATCCATTACTAAGTCTTAAAATAAAAACAAAACCAGATCCCCCTGCAAACATGTGCCACATACCCACAGTCTCACTCTTTAGCATTGGTTCATATGTATACATACACTTATTTTAACAAAAATGTAGACATGCATTCATCACATATTCTACATTAATAATCACTATTAAAAGACCTTTGAAGGTTCACAGAATTCCAAGCAGAAATCCCAACCATAAAGCCCACCCTTTGCCTCCTTCACCCCAACATGCCACTCAGTAGCTTTTGACCCTCTCAAGAGGACAACTAAGATCAGTCACTTCCTTCCAGTGATTCACACACACGAGAGTGACTGGTGCTTGATAGAAATCCCCTCTTCTTTGTGTCACCCTGCTCCCCAGTTTCCCCCTTCTGCAGGAGGCCTCTATCATTGCCTTGAGGAAAGGGTCAGGGAAACAGAAATCAAAGGGGTTTCTTCTGGCAGATCTTAAATCAGAAGGTATCTGCGATTATTCTCTAGATAATTTCATGTGTAGAATAATTTAATCTTATTACTATTAGGTTGTTTCCTTTGTCCCACTACACACATTACTGGCTATTTCCAAACTTAACTATGCTTTTTCCCTTCAATCTAAACTTCTTAGGTATTATAGAAGGTTTTGGAGCCATAAAGAATTACAGCAAAGTCAAACTCTGCAGAAGACGTTACAATATCAAGTCTGCTGAGTGTTCTCTATTTGAAAGTCTTTGGATAGCTCCAAGGCAAGTAAACTCTTTGAAAGTCTGCCTTCTTTCCAAAGAGGCAGAACAAACGCAACCTGCAGGACAATTCCAATTAACTTGTCTCCTAGAAAGAAGAAACCTGCAAAAAATAAACTATCTCTATGGATAGATCTCAGGCCAATGTTTAAATGAACCACCATGCATTAAACATCCACAGCATGCAAAAAATACTTAATCTATAATGATTAAATTATAAATATGCTTTGAATAACAATGTTTAAAGAAGAACTCTAAACAAATACTTTCTTACCTTCATACTGACAAATATTCTCTGAAGAGTCACTCATTTTTAGATATTTCTGTAAATTTTCAGGTTGATTTTCCAGCTTTCTTTTCACACCACTTCTAATTCTGGGGTCTTCAGAATCAGAATCTCCACCTACATTTTTCTTCCTACACTGGATCAAATTAATAAGTTCTTGGAGTCTTTCAGTATCATCATCTCCAGGAGGAGGCAGTTTTTGTTTGGCAGCAGGGGCTTCATATTTGGAACGGATTCTTTTCCCACATTTTGCCTTGGCAAAGTCAGAGTAGTCTTCTGTAGCTTCGTAATCTGAGATGGGACTGAAGCGCTGAGGCTTCCGATTTCTGTCCAGCAGTTCCATAGCTCTGGAAACGAGGAGCTGATAGGCCTCACAACCAAAAATATAGTTCTGTAAGCAGCTGTCAATGTGAGATTTGTATCTCGGGGCAGGATACAGAGATGTTTTGTCATCCAGCCGTGATGAGTATTCATATAATATAAATTCTCTACCAGTGCCACTGTAGAGTTTTTTAAAATATTCATTTATGTACTTTTCCACAACAGCATTGAAATCTGCACTACTGTCTTTACGGGACTGAATAAAAGCAAAATGTAGAGACTGAATCAGCTTTTTGAGTTCTGGAATGCTTTCCTTTCTTTCATCCAAAACCATGGTAGTTGAATTTTTCTGTGTTCCATATGGAACACTTTTTTGTGCTGCCATAGGAGGAAAGGGAACCCACAATTAAAATCAAACCATGAAGCTATAAATAAATGATGACTAGTTAGCAATATTCTGTGTTAATACATATTGGGTGAAACACAGTTTGGAATGACTGTGAAGAAATAATTCAGAAGCCAGGGAAGCCATATCAAGAAATTTCAACAAAGTTTTACTTTCTCAAACATGAACAAAGGAACCTACAATGTGTGATATTTTCTTTTGTGAAGAAACAAATATTTTAAAAGACCAACACCATGGCCATAACCAATGCAAACTGTTACTCTAAGTCCATACTGACTGTGAGCAGTACAAAGTCTTCAACAGAATTTCATCTCTGTTTAAATAAACCTGTACACAACAGTGAACAAACCTACCTGAGTTAATTACATCTCTAGACTCTGGAAACAGAAACAATGCATGAAGCACACGGGACCATCCAGTTTGGTGGTCTAGAACACAAAAAAATAAAAACAGGTAAAAGGAGAGGACCACTACACTCCAAAAGACAATCCAGTACTCAAAAACCGACTCCCCTAAAAAAACCAAAACAACAAACCCAACTCAAACCCAAAAAACCCAGAGTATGCTTACCATAAGGGGACATCATTTGCCAAGGAGAAAGAAGAAAGAGAAATCCTCTGTCCACAAGTGGTTTTACAAGGACCTGTTTTCAAGCAAAAAGAGCAAACTGCTTCAAAGACATTTGCTCACTAGGAATACTCTTCCTGACTGTCAGATAATTCTGTCTTGGGCAGAGAAGTGCCCTGATACTTAAAAATATGCCAGCTAAAGAATTCCAGTGAGATTGTGGATCTTGTAGTATGCCTCAAATTACTAACTAGTAAAATTATTTTTAAAAACAGGAATAGTCAAATCTGTTGCACTCACAAGTTTCTCTTTCTCTAGTTTTTGAAGTAAACCCTCTAAGTGACTCCCAGAACGGGACTTCTCCACAACTTCATACAGGCTACAGTACATGCCATTCTTCAACACTGACACGATACAAGGGGAGAAAGAGAAAGTAAGAAAAAAAGAAACAAAATTGTAATTCAGAAAACTTGAAAATTCTAAATTTAAAGAAATTAAGCAAGAACTATTTACCTTCTTTTCCTCCTTGGTAAGTTTCTTTAAAGAACAATGCTGGTGAAAATTTTTTCTTCAACTGATCAATGCTGACAACTTTTTCAACCTCAAGCTTCTCAGGACTGGAGAAGAAGGTTGGGGGGAGATAAAAAAATAAAGACCTCTTTTTTTACCTTTTATATTCCTACCCTCGTTGACAAAATAAGAACTAGTAAATACATACTCTTAAGAATAATTTCTTTGGACTATCTCATGAGCCAGTGGTGTTTATTCCTGCACAGGAGTGTGTGTCACTTCAATGAAAAAAAAAAATCAACAAACCCACAAGCAACAAAACACCAAACAGCAAAGAGATGTTGACAGTTGTGTGCCCGAATTCAAGAAAGTTCTGGACATGCAGGCCTCAAGTCTTGTTTGACATATTTAAGGCACTTAGTCAGTATTTTAGGTTTTCATCTGAATATATCCAAGACTCAGCAGTCTCTACTCAAAAGAGTTTTAATAGAGCAATATTTTAAATGGTCTAAATGGTAATACTCACAGCTTGCATGGAAGGAAAGGTAGTGCTGCTGATTTTAGGGAAACGTGGCACACAAGTTTGCCTTTATTCCAAAGTTGTCCCCTCCACAATGTAATGTTAGATTTCTCTAAATTAAGATGGAGAAAGGAAGACTAAATTAAACCACTTGCCAGCTGGGACTGAAAGAAGAGGCTGCTGAATCTCCAAAACCAGTTTAGCAAAAATTTCATCCTAATACCAGACCAGACAACAACGTTAAAAGGTAACAGAAAGGATGTTATCAACCCTGTTATGTTTTGACCTGCTCTGAGCAGAGTAAGGGAGCTTGGTGTGTTACCTACACCTGTATGTATAAGCACACCCTAGATGCCAATATCAGAGGAATGATATCCTCTGTCCTTACCTTAACTGTCAACCACTTTCATACATTTAATTTTGCTTGAATTAGATTCAAAACAAAGCATGACAGAGGAAAATATTACTTGAAGTGCTATTGAACAGGAAATTCAGGAACTGAAGATCAGTTCTTACTACACTCTAAGTAGGAAAGGAGGGGGAAAAGGCTTTTGATTTTGTTCACTTGTGGTTCATTCTGATAACAGAAGATACACATGAAGGTGGTCTGTTTCATCACGCAGTATCAGGAACCAGCAAGGTTCAGGACAGAATTCAGGTATACACACAGCATAACTAAACTGGTCAAACATAAAACTACAGGGGAAAGACATCAAAACCTTCCGTGTCTGTATCATAAAACCAAAATAATGGAATTCATTCTTACCTGTACTTCTATCTGTGTGGGAGGTGTTTGGTCTAAACAAAAGAAGACAGACAGAATGACTAGGTTGGAACAGACAATTCTGGCCACTGAATTTTACATTAAGGACACTTCATCAGTCTAACAAAACAGCAAGACTGGTAATTCCCTCTCTAACCTCAAGCTATGTTGCTGCAGCATCTTACACTATTTTAGATACCTTGATAACTGCTTTTAGCACTTCACAGTACAGTCCCCACACCTGGACACCTTCCCATCAGCACAGGTATCCCACTGCATCTGTGATCAACTGGCCATCTACATATTCTCTCCACAAGCAGTAAGGCACCAGTGAAGGGTTCAGAGACACAATATACAGAATATTATTGTAGAGTACCAAGCAAGATAATGCCACAAACGTTTTTTACATCCACTAATTCCCTCAGTTAGGTAAAACCCCCCACTATTTGCGGATTCTACCTGGGCAGAAGGCAAGCAGGTGGGAAGAGCAGCAGAACTGCTTCCCACAGGGGCCACCCTGCTGCGTAAAACCAATCTTGCCACCTCTTGCTTTGCATTAGAAGTATTTATTAGGCTAAGTCCCTGTGACACATCCATTCATTTCAGCACTGTTCATTTAAATCAGTTCTAAGCTACTGCCAAGAGCTATGAATTCTTCATGCTATATGCAGCCTTTCCAAAACTCATTTCCTAGCTTACCTTGATGGGGGCACAAATTTTGGTCCTTGTACCATGTCACCTTTATAAGTAAATGAAACAACAGCATAAGGACAAACATGTCTTGGTCTTCGCCTGATCTCATCAAAGCCGTATTCATAAAAGTAGTACTGGGAAAAAGAAGTGACACCATGTTAAATCAGAAGCCTGGAGCAACAGTCAGTTTCTTTAAAAGCTGGTATTTAAAACAAGGAAGCTTTTAAATGCTCCTCTCGTATGTACAATAGAATACAATTAATTAGTTTTTTTACCTTCTCCCTCCTTTATCAATGACTTAGATGCAGACACTACTTCAGGAGCAAATCAAGAATGAGAAAATAATTTTGCTACATTTACTTGAAAGTATATTCTTGGTGAGAGAAGGGACAACTAATAAAAACAACAAAAACTTCAGATGAAAGTAAATATTGCAATGAGTTTTGGGGTCTATCCTTAATTCAGTCACAAAATTCTAATGTAAAATGTTAATTAAGGCAAGTTTGTAATGAGGAATGAAAAAATACATTCATTTTTTAGCCATCTGATTCAGTGTCCGGCCCAGTGATTTACAGAAGACCAAAGAAGTTGCTAATACTGAAGAGAATGCTTTCAAATAAGGATCTAAATAAGAAATCTACAGACTTGGTGGAATTATCTGACTGCAACAGATTACTGCAGTAAGAGATAGAACACCTGGAGGAACATAAATGCTTGGAATTGATTTCATTCTCTCCTCCCTCATCATCTCCAAACCTGAGAATCTGGAAAGGGGAATAAGGAAAAAAAAAAAAGGAGAGAAAGAAAAATGCTATTCTTTCCCAGCCAACATTTTCCCTTTCAGGAGTCTCACTTAACAACCACAAACCAGTTAATACTTTTACACTTCAAACTCCCCACATTATGTCCTCTCTTCCAGCCTCCATTCCAGTCCCATGTACATTCCCCAGTTATTTCCTATTCCACCTCCACCCTAATCTGAAGGAGATCTTTGCCTGAGGCTCAGGAACACACAATGGGAACAGGAGAGGCTGCCATGCTGTTCTGTGATTTCTAATGCAGGCACCAGTGGGCTGTTCACACACCCAGCTGCAGCTTTACAGGGAAGCCCAGGGTTTCTTGTAGTTCAGCGATTTTTCTCTCCATCATTTATGAAGTTTTTATGTAAGGAGGTAACAGTCTCAGCTTTACCTGAGTCAGTTCATAGGCTCGGTAAGCCAGCAAGGAGGTGACTTTATTTGCATTCTTTGAAACATGACACTCGTGCTTTGGGGTGGGATCCAACACACTCTTGACAGTTGATTCCATTGCTTTCATACCAATGTGGTCATATATGCTTTTCATTTTCCCCTGTAATAAAGCAGCAAAATTGTAAGCATGAGCTTTTTTCTGGACAATGGCAAATTGCTTCAAGTATCAAAGAAAGTAAGAGCAGAGAAAATAAAACAGGCCATTAAGAAAGCCACTTGTAGAAGCATATTATTTTCATACTTTCAAAGAAAACAATACGTTTTCACTTTTTAGAACAATTTATTATGTTTTAAGCTTAATATCAACACTGGATTTTAAATCTAGTAGAGTTCTAGTTTCTCTATAAGCAAATGATTGTGCAAATTAAAAGTAAGTTAGGTTAAAACCACCCGTGTGTTATCAGTAAACAATGTAATCTTTCAAGAATTGCAAGAAAAAATTACCTTTATTATTTTAAAAACAATCACATCTCCAGTTGCTCCAGATTCTAGAGGATTAGGCTGCAATAAATCAGCATACTTGGAGATATATACGCCTGAAAAGAGTATAAAAACAAACCAAATACATTATGCTGAATGTTAAAATATTATTAGAAGTTTAAAAAGCATTATATGGGATTAAAGCTCAATATACACAAAAGAATAAAGATACAATTGACACTCAAGTGCAAAGGTAAAATAATTTTGTGCTTTTCAGTACTTAATTATTTCACAGACTTAAAGGCCTCAAACACACACTGTCATTTGTTGGTCTGGCTGACTACCTCACATCAAAGAACTATAACTGAATTCAGATACTCTGAAAAACATCAATTTTGCTCAGGTTCCTCTCATTCCCAGTCTGTATTTAACTGCTCTAGCAAATTGCTCCAGACCCTCTACCAGCTAAACCAGTAAAAAAATCAAATGCTCATAAAGCTTTGTTCTTCTCCACCTCGAACCTGTTCTGCTTTCAATATTTACATCACCTCTGTATCATGTTCCTCTTACACAGGATGACAAAATTAGTTCCTTATTTTCTATTTGAAAAGTTTTGCAAAAGGAACTTACTGTCTTTCACTCTCAAAACTCTTTAACACCTTGTGACTCTTGTAAGTCTCCAATCTATCTACGCTCTTCTTGGATTTGTGGATTCAAGAATTCTAGTTCTATCTACATCAAAACTGAGCTGAGCTACTGTGTCCATGAGGTATTTCTGAATACACACCTACAAAAAAACAGAGGCAGCCAGCCACACACTGCATGAGCTCTTTAGCCCCCCAGGTTTACTGGAAAGACATGGTACATGGGTTTGACTAAAGCCAAAATGAGAATTAGGTCTTCCTACTACTGAAAAACAGAGCTATGAAATAATGTTCTGATGTCTATTCCCTTTGCAAAAAACATCTTGCTGCGATATTGCTGCAGCCAGTGATAGAAAAAGGACTGAAAGTTCACACAACTGCATCACATTATTTGCCAACTGCTACTGAATAACACCAGCACTTATAATGAAGATAGTTACCCATGGAAGGGCTGCCGAGAATCGTGATTTTGGAGTGGCCAACCTGCAGCCCCTTTTCACATATACTCTGGATCTAAAGAGAACAGACAGTTTTTTCAAACAAGTCTATTAGGAAAGCCAGGATACGAACAGAACAAACAGTGAGAAATGAGAATCACAAAATTTAAATTGAGATTTAAAACAAAACCCCAACCCTTACAAACAGAGGCAACAGTAGACTGAATTCTCTATAAAACTGTTAAACTGTGGAAGTCAAACTCTGATATGGAGCAGCTACACAGACTCAACCTGTATCTTAAAAAACAACAGCCTCCCTATAACTTAAACACTGTTTATGAACATTACTTGCTTTTAATGCAGAAAATTTTATTATTTAAAACAGAAGTATTCCTGCCAAATGATTGCATGCTTAAGAAATCCTGGCTTAAAATAGCAGACAAAGCACAGAAATTCCCTTTCCATCACTTTGATTAGAAGTATATGATCAGAGACAGAGAGGACAATGTCCACTTTCTAATATTACAGGTTACCTTATTTATGCAAAAAAACAGAATAAACACCAAAGCCTAAATGCAATGAAAACACAAAATACTGCTCCTCAATTAAAAAAAAAAAAAACCCGAACACAAACCCAATAAAAACTCACATGCCATCCAGAAAATCTATCCTTTTATTTATAAAACAGAACCTAAACCAGACAAGATACATGTAAAGGGAGTACCTTAAATATCAGGGAACAGAGGATTTAAATGGTGACATATTAGATCCCTTTCCCATCCTTCTACACCTTCCAGTGCTGAATTTTGCAAAAGTAACTTTTGCAAAAAGTTTGCAAAAAAGACAGTGTCAATAAAAACACTGAAAAAAACCAAAGTCCCAAAACCTCTTAATTGCTAAAGAAAGCATTTCCCCTGCAGTGTTTTGTTCCTCACCTGGCCCCGATCCACCATGAGGAATGCGTAGCTTTCCGAGAGCTCCTTCTCCATGCGCCCATCGAATTTCAGCTCTCTGCGTTTTTCTGTGAACTGTTCACACAGAAAGTTCTTAACACAGGCAGACACATTACTGCTGGCACAGTCAAGAGTCAATTCTATGTAAGCAGGTCCAAGTGTACAAAAATAACCAAAAGATAATCCAAATGAAATTACTGTATGCTACAATTAAATTTCAAAAACATTATACCTGTGGGAAATCTAATCAGCTTAATCTGCCCAAGTATTTGTTTTTTTAAGAAAAAGACACTCTTCAAACAAACCTGTGCAGTAACATTTTAGTTTGATCTTTGTAGCAGAACTGGATAGAACCATCCAGCCCAATGCCTTCCATATCATCTTTTAACTCCAGAAATAAGGCTTTTTCTCTTTTTAGGAGACAGATCTCTTACACTGTACTTACCTACTCTCTGTACTTTTGCACATGCACCTCGCTGCTGCTGAGGTGGTTTTTACGAATATTTCTCAGCTGTGACCACGAATAGTTAATGTAACAGTAGCAGAAAATGCTACAGTTTACTTTATAAATTCAAGATGATAATCACAGGGAACAAATTATATATTCAATTACTTCATATGTGAAGCTTTTTGGCACTGGGAATGAAAACTTCATTTCAGAGTGATGAGAGCAAGCCAAGGCTGGATTTAAGAGACACCACGTAAGGCACAACAGAAGGACTTCAACCAAGGTGCTCCACTTACTAGTTCAGTAATCAACTTCAGTTAAAGTACTTCTTGGAAAACAAAAAAACTACAGAGACTATGGAAACTTATATCAGACGTGTATTTTAATCTTAATTTTCACGGGAAACATCAGCCTTGCAAAGAAGACATTAAACCATCTTTCCAGCTTATTCAAATACATAAAAATTGAGAAACTTTTTGAAAGCTAAAAATACATAGAATTAAGTGGTGCCAAATACAATTTTTCTTTTAGTCTCTTTGGAGTACCTGGCAGGCAAGAGTTTACAACTATGCAGTAATAAACCTGCCTGAAAAATAGCTGTTTACATTTCTGGGGATGTGAGTTTGCAATTAAGTACCAATCACATAACTGAAAATAATCCCCAGGTCTCTGCCTCTAGACTGAGAAGAAGCACTGTCATTTGACTGACACCTTACTGAGAAGCAGAAGCCACAAATATACTCACTTCCTTTTCCAACAGTTCACTATGAACTAAGCTGGCTCTCTCGTATGTAAAATTGGACACTGAACTTTGATCCAAGTAGGAAGAATGCAGGATCTTCAAAATATCCTCAAATTCTCGAGAACTTAGAGGTACTGGCTGAAAGAGCGCTATAAAAGAGAAAAAAATAAAATAATTAGCACCAATATACACGTGAAAACATCCAAAATTTTCTAGTTCACTGAGTTTATGCATGAAGACAAATGGTTTGTGATTCAATTTCAAATACTAAACACCTAAAATTCTTCAAAAATATGAACTTTATAAAGTGTATCTTAAAATTTCCTAGAATGATAGCACCTTACAAAAAAATCACATTTATGTTTTTTTAATATTACTCTTGAGCAGCTACTAGTTCTCAAAAGTTTGTAAGGCAAGCACATCAAGTCCGAATTTACCCCTTGAAAAACATCTAATATGTACTGCAAAACATTGTAATTAAACTTCCAGAACTGTAATTAACTAATTAACTCTTTTAAATTAAGAAGCAGGAACAAATTGTTCTAATAAAAACCTCAACAAGAGTTTCATAGCTTGGCCTCGCTTCAGAACTATTACAGGGGTTTTTGTGTTTGTTTGCTAATGGCAATTAAACTAAATATGAAGAAATTCAACACTGTTTGAAAAAGACAAATAGGCTCCTATTATTAAAAAACCCCACTGCCTGTGTTCATGTTTGATGATGTTATCCCCTACTACAAGTGCTTTAAAAGGAAAGCCTTTTACATGCTGTTGTACAAGTTCCCTCCTGGGCAAACTTTTGCCTGAGTTCCCACCCCAGCTTCTTATCTGTGTTTGGGTGCCAAGGTGACAAACAGATCAGAGGAGCAACCCCAGAGGGAGTGTCAGAGAATGGCAGTGCAGATTTTCAGAGTAGTGGTTAGGAAAATAACATCTCTGGGGGGACTGAACTAGCACAACACAATAAGTGGTTTTTCTCCTCAGAATAACTTCCAAAACACAAACCAAAAGTGCAGGATTTTTACTGTAGTTACAACAGTTAGGAAGAACAACAATAGTACTAGTCTCACCAAAAAACCCAAATCTACCATTATTCTAACAACAAATTAAATTTAATTACATCTTCGGAGTATATTCTCCAATTTCATTAAATAATATGTTAGTAGACTTAGACAGCAATCTTTCCCTCATCTGCAGAAAAGATTTACTGCATAAGCCTCAATATAAAACAAATGTTCCTAAAGAAAACTGAACTGTTCTGTGTTATTTAGTAAGAGCTGCACACTTTAGAATGCAACACCACATCTGCAAACTCAAGCAGTGATTCCAACACCAGCAACAATGAGCAAGTGATTTTTTAAGAGCAGAAGTTATGAAAGTGATTTAGAAACCATACTTATGTAACATCCTTTTTAGTAACTATGCCTACATTCTTGAAAAGCTGACAGCAACATGGGAGGAGACAGAACTGAGAGTGAATGGAATTCTCAACTTAGTATTACTGGGATTGAATGCTCTTGTACTGAAGAGAGAAACACTTATTAAGAGAACAGAAAACAAGCCTGCTGCAGGCAGACATGCCCTGGGAAAGCACGTCCTGTTCCACCCCAGCCCCAAACACCTCTTGGGCACTACAACACCAAGGTTTAATAACTCACTGTCAGAAAGATGTGGGGTTCATATGCTGCCAGCTCCTCAAAAAGGACCAGTTAAGGCAGAGGGTTATCTGTGCCAGCTGCTTGACCGAATTTCCTGGTTTTTTACCAGTTTTTACTGTACCTTATCCCTTCTCCCTCCTTCCCCCACGACATATGCTCAGTAAAAATCAGCCTCTCACTTCCACCTGGAGCCTAAACAAGGAGGAAACCACTGCCGGGTGAGCTAGAAAGAGCCACGACAAACCATACACAATGTCTCACCTACTTTCCCAGATGCAGATCTAGGAAGAGGCACATTACACGAATTAAGATCCTGTCACACGTGCAAATATTGTCATCCATGTTCCTATTTGTGTTTAAACATCTCCAGCTTTGTGGAAAGCTCTGAGGAGTGAGCAGAGACCGACTTGCCCAAAACCAGCAAGTCCCCCTATCCTCCTGCTAGGGAGAACCTGCATAAACTACTACACACTTAGTTCTCAACACACTCATGGAAAAGCCCTACCTAGTCCTTTAACTATGGAATACAGAAATTAAAGAAATTTTTTTAAAGGTTGTTGCAGTTTTTTCTTCCAGAACATGAGGTACTGCAGACTTCCATGTTCTAAACCAAAACATGAAACACTACCCCAGTGAGGTGAGTAGCCAGGCAATACTTTTCAGTTTGTTACTTCAGCTGCGGTGTTCAAGGAGAGCGATGGTCTAAAACATTCATGTTACCATAGCAGGGCCTGTACCTCACTTCAAGGAAGGCAATCAGAAACAAGAACAAAACTAAAATAAAACTGAGAAGTACTAAACTAGACCTTGCACAGCAGTCACCAAAGTGTGCTCCCAGGCAAACCACGAAATTACTGAGCTCATCTCCAGTCCTACATCACTTCAAAGACCAGGAGTGTGCACATTCATATCTTCCAGGCTTGCTGTACAAAGCTGATGGGGGTATGCTGCACCTTTACTGACCTGTGTTAATTAAGCAGTAATTAAAGTAAGGACTAACCTGCAGCGTCCTTATAACATAAATCAATCATTGTAAGGTTTGCTGGCTTGTTCTGCATAGGTAAAAATACGTAAATAAATACTGGGTTTGTTCAGCTTCTAGCCAGGGCATTGGAACATATGTAATTATTTTTAGGTGGAAATTGAATTTAGCTAGTAAGTACTACTCAAGGGACTGGACATTTGGATGTATGTCATGCCTGAGAGATTCTACTTTTCTTTCACAGCTGTCTGATGTTTCAACTTCAGAAAAGTGAGACTGGAGTTAGTGGGTTTGGTTGCTTTAAGTCAGAATGTGAAGACAGAGCTATCCTGCTTGAGAAATCCTGAACAAACTTTTAAGTGAAGATAAGGACAGGACTGATTTTCTAATCAGCTAACTTGGCAGAATGCTAGCACTCTTCACTCAGAAGTGCTCCTGCTACAAAAGCTCCATTGAGAAGCACCCTTTTAAGTCTTCATTTTTTTCAATCCTCATTTTTTAAGACTAAGGCCAAAAATCTGTGGTATTAATGAACTGTAACATTTTTACTTTTATGATTTTTTCAGCCTGAACGTGTTTTGCTCTCAAAAGGCCTAAACAGTTACAAAGTTCAAGGACTGAGAGAGTTCCCCACTTAGAAATATCGTGTAGCAAACAGAAGATGCACACCTCTACCAAAGAAAAGGAAAATCAGAAGACAAAAGACAAGGCAAAAAGGTGAAGCAGAAAATGGACAACCTGGACCTTTGTGCACATATTGCTGAGAGTTTCATGGGTAAAAGCAAGACCTTTTTCCCCCACTCAGCCTGAGAAACAGCAGTCATTTGCTACTTTGATAAGACTCCAGAAATAAACATCCAGCTTTAATCAACAAGCAATCCCTTAAAGGCACTGACTGCGATGTCAGCATCATTTGTGGAATTATCTTTTGGTAAGGGGATCACTCATATAGCTCAGCAAGTTAAAAGTGCCCTTACAGTGCTTTAGCCTTAAAATTTGCTTTTCTAATCATATCAAGGATCTCTCAAGTTTCAAGCAAACTTGGAAACCCCTGAAGATCTGAGAACTGAATTAGAAGAGGCCAGGACAAGCCTGAAGATAAATGATAGATAAGCTGCTCAAGAGAGCATAACACCATTGCTAAACTCTATGTACCAAGAAAACAAACCTTCCAAGGCTTCTAAGGAGAAAGACAAATGCAGGCACACCTTAAAAAAATAATGTTGCAGCCAACCTTTCTTTCACTTGCTTCCTGAATTCCTATGCTAGGAAAAAGAATGAGAAAATCAGAAGTATTCTCTGTGCCAAATTATCACAGCTGTCTTTAAGAGATATCTTTCCTCTGGATGCATTTCTCCAGATTAACAAGGATTTCTGTTGACTTTCAGTCCCTACTTAAGTCTCCAGGAGGGCAGATAAACTCCAAAGAAGATAAATAAACAGCTAAAGCCTAAATTTTCTCTTACACTTCTGCTTTCCAGATTCAATTTTTAATCGCTTCACTACCAAAAACTGTTCCTGAAACACATTTCCATGTTTAAAAAAATCAAAAACCTACCAAAAAAACCCTCCAAAGAGACCCACACACTTCTGACAAATCCTGTACGTACTTTGTGCATAGCAGCTAAGCCTTCACAATCAAGGCAGCAGTTATCTCTCAGGATGGTACGTCCAGGAAAGAAATGGTGGTTTAAAAAGCAAAACAAGGACAATTCCAAGGCAAGGAATGATGAAGGAAGCTTCCATGTGTATTGCTTTGTGCTGGGCTTTAGAATCAAGCCAACAGAGCTCTTTTGAGAGGGACTTGTGACATTCAGATTATTTTGCAATTTAAGATGTACTTATGCACTGGCAATAAGGATGCCATAAGCATGTGCCACTACAGCATCAGATGATCCATGCAGCGCTGATCTTCCAGGTCAGTTCCAGAACTGACTGAATGGCATCATTTTTCAAATGACAATACAAATCCCAATAGCAATTTGGTTGTCCTCAAACAGCACGTTTGGCAGTCCATGATACGAAACCAATGCTCAGCACCTATAAGCCCACAAGCACCATGAGCTGAACGGAGCAGGGTCCACTTTGAGAGCTTCGGAAGCTCTAAGTCATCAGAATGATTAAAATGCCTGAGAACTTTTCTGCAGGCTGAGAAAGGGAAAAAAGGTGAGAATGGGTCAAACGACCTTGATATAAGTCAGTTTTTGAAGAATGGCTTCCTCTTCTACCCTAGAGGGCACAGAAGCCTGAGGTGTGAACTACACAACCTAAAACTTTTTGCACACTGCAGATGGCTCTGCATAGGCAAATGATGAATCAAAATGACCTGAAAAGGTATTCTGCAGGTTTTCATTCACATTGGAACCAAACGCTAAAGAGGAACTTCAAATATCGTTGGTTAAGTACTAAATATTTCTGAAATACATTTAAAGGTATTCACATGTAATCACACTTGGGTGTGTCATACAAGACACTTCAGTTGTTCATGAGGCACCACGTTATATCCAGGTATTTTTCAGTCAGATGAATTATAAAAGGCTTTTTTTCCTCCAAATCAACCCAGTTCTTTCTACAATGAATCTCTGCCAGACTTCTATCACCCCACGGTGGGGTGGCAATGGGAAAGAAAGGGAAGAAAAAGGAGTCATTACTGCCAAAAGGAATTATTCCATTACTGGAGAGAAAAGACTGGATAATGAAATAAACCTACCTTCATCTCTTCCTTACAGAAGAAAGTATTTCAAGAAGTTAAGATGTTACACTCTTCTCTGAAGAACAAGAAGCCTATTCAAACAAGTATTTCTATGATATGGACTAAATTACTGACTCCATATTGCAAAAGGGCAAGAACTGAAATAAGTTTCAGGAAGGAAATCAGACATGTCTTCAACTCCACTTAACAAAAATAAAGTTAAGCAGAAACCAGTGGAGTCTTATGAAAAGCAAGAAATACCACAGGCTTTTAGAGGAAGAGTTACTCAGAAACAAAAAAAAACCAAACCCTGGACACTTGGAAGCAGAACGCTTCCAAGGTGAGGCACAAAAACGTGGGATGCTCCCTTCCTCCCTGCAAAGAACTTTCACAAGATAAGAACAGTCTTCTGCGTATCATCAATGAAGGACAACTCTGCTCAGTGTTTGTTTAGTCTGTCCTAACCAGGATTACACCCCTCTCCTGCAGGGAGGAGGTCAGGGAGAAGAGAAAAGCGAACCATCTTCTCTGATGTCGGTGTCCCAAAGAACCATCTTCTCCACATGCGAACGCACCTCCAGAAGCAGAGCCGAGATCAACTCAAGCCCACCCTGATCGCATCCAGCTTCTCCTCCTTCTAAAGCAAAAGTCTGAAATTCAAGCCGAGTTTTTGCTTTGTTTTTTTCATCCTTGTGATAAAATAAAAGTGAGAAAGAAAAGAGGTGGGGTAGGAAAAGAATGTAAAAGCCTGACACTAAAATCAGCTCCCCAGCAGCCTCGCGAGTGCGAGCCAGCAGAGCCTCCTCCACACCGCAGGGTTTGCATGCAGCCGTGTGAGGTGTCTGAGAGCTGCCTGATGAATCGGATGGAGAGGGGAGCGAGGGAGAAAAGGGAGGGGAAGGGAAGGAACAACCTTTCTTTTCTCTGCTCTTCCTGGGGATCTGAAAGTTCCTCCTAAGAGGCTGCTGGTCTTCTGGGGGCTTAGGCAGAGGGGGCGGCCCCCCGAGCATACCGCTGGGCGGCTGCTGCTGTTCATTTGCCGTCGAGATGCTGCTCCTGCGCTGGCTGCTGCTGATGCTGAGGTTTGTGGGGACCTTGTCCTCTGCAGCAGCAGCAGCCACCAGCAGCGCCTCCCCAGCGCTACCGCTCTCAGAGCGTCCGCCATTTTGTGTGGTGTCCTCAGCGGCTCCTGCTCTGTTACTCTCCACTCCGAGGACGCCCGCGCTGGTCTTCTCCGTCCGCTGATGCTGCTCCAGCTCCATCTCGCCGCCACTGCGGATCACGGCATCCGCCATTCCCTCCGGAGAAGCGAGCCAGCGAGCCCGGCAGCCCGCGCCTTCTCTTCTCCCCAGCACAGCGCCCCTGCCCAGCGCCAGCAGCGCCCGCGCCGCCCCGGCCCCCCCTCCGCCCGCCTCACGGCAGCCCCCGGGCCGCCCCCGCCCCACCACACAACATGGCGGCGGCACGGGGGGCGGGACTGCGGCCAGCCCGGCCCAGCCAATCCGCTCGCGGAACACGTTATAAATAGGGGCGCGGCCGGGGCGCGGGCAGTGCCCACGCGATGGGGCGGGGGAGGGGGTCGCTCCGCATCCGCTGCCCCCGCCCACAGACACCGCTCGGGACCCGCTGCTCTGCCCACGGGCACCCTCGGGACCCGTTCGGGACGCCCTGCTCCCGCCTACGGGCACCGCTCGGGACCCGCTGCTCCCGCCCACGCGACCCGCTCGGGACCTGCTCGGAACGTCCCGCTCCCGCCTACGGGCACCGCTCGGGACCCGCTCGGAACGTCCCGCTTCCACCAACCGGCACCGCTCGGGATCCGCCGCCCTCCCGCCAAGCGGCGGCGCCTCCTTCGGGGCGGGAGCGAGGGGTAGCGCGGGGGCAGCGGGGCGGGGGCGCTGTCCTGAGGGGACGCCGCGCTCCCGGGAAGGCCGCAGCCGGCACAAGGCGCCTGCCCCGCACCTGAGGCACGACGCACGGGAACGGGCTCCACCCGCAAAGAACCCTGCCTTCGGCTGGAACCTGCCCTGGCATTTCGGGCCCAGGAACGCTCCGGCTCCGGGGCTGGCACAGCCGTCTGCGCGAACTCCCAACGCAAAGTACAAGTTCACTGCACTGAGTGCCAGCGCGCACTTCCTACTCTCAGATTCAAGGGTTTTTTCTAAGACTTTGGACAAAATGACAACACTTCATCTTTGAAGAATAAAAATACATTATCATGGTTATGAAGGGCAGCCAAAAAAAAAAAAAAAACCCAAACCTAACCGTGTATTTACTTCAGCAGGATTCTTTCATGGTCTCATAATGAGTTAGAACAGCACTAAATAACCTATATGGGAGGCCAGAAGGTTAATATTTATTGTCCCCGTAAGGCTCACAACTTCTGGTGCAAGAGGGATGTGAAAATGTGAAAGCCAAAGCAAAGACCTGTCATTGGCAGCTCCCAGGAATGCACCGAAGTGAACAGTGGCTGCTGAAAATAACCATTCTTGCAGCGCCTAGGAAATGCAAATACCAGATTTTAGTTTTACAAGTAACTAGCAAAACATTAAAAGCCCATCATTTGTTTTCTTTGTTAAAAGTATCCTAGTGCTGTAGTTGTTGAACAAATGCATATATTCATTAGCTATTTACACCAATTAACTTCAATCCCCGTAACTAGCTATTATATGTCACCTCGGAAGCAGTCACTGACCTTAAAAATAGGAAGTTTTCTTGCTTGCACTGTGTGCAAGGAACAGATATTTTAATTTGGCCCTTTTATTTTATTAATCTCTTTTTAGATTAGCTGTAAATCAGAAAATATAAATAACCCACAAATGGCCTGGTGCTAGTGGTAGTCTCCAGGGTGCTAAAAGATAAGCTAATAATTATTACTAGTTCTTAGGAGTGTTTGGGGACCCAGCAAGTTTAAACAGGGTAATTAGTGTTATAAATGAAATTGGTAATTCGTGCTTGTGCACATAAATGTATATATTAACTGTACAAATAAAAACGCCTAAGCGCAAACCCCAGGCTGGGGACAGAGAAAATTTCACAAGCCTTGGCAGCAGCAGAGAAGACAATACGGCCAGGAACTAATCAGATAGAAAAAGTCTGTCTCCGGGTGGAGGTAGACCTTATCTGGAGCTATTAACACCACACCTGGGCGATGATCTGGACAATGATGAAACTGATTGACATCTCGGAGACGTTAAAGGAGTATCCCATTCCCGGAACTAAGAATAACTGTTCCAGGAATCAGAGATGGACCATTCATCATCCAAGATAGACAATTCATCAGACCCAGAAAATGCTTTGTGCAGTCCAACTTCGGGACAAGAAAACATCGTGAATGTGCTAAACTGCGAGAAGAATATAATTAATTCGGACTCTGCCCAAGAACTGTATAAGAAGGAACCAGCCGAAGCGACATTCGGGAACTTGGGGATCTGACGCGACAGAGGTCAGGTCTGTGTTCACCCAGCTCCGATCCCGGGCTCGGGGCTGACCTTTTTCCGATCGTGGCTTTCTGTGTGACCGATCTTTCGGCCGCAGAATAAAATCTATTACTTTATTAAATTTAATTTGGCTGAATTTCTTTCCCTCAATTAGTATCTGTAACTATAATTTACATAAATTACAAAAACATAACACCCAATATTTATCTAACTGCAGAAACGTGGTGTTCTATTATATAGAGGTAATAAACCCCACGAAAGCAGTGTTCATCCTATGGATAAATTAACCCTATCTCCTGAGAATGTGATGTCCTGCCATTAGTGAGGATTCAGTGCTGGTAAAGAGAGTATTTACAGATATGTTGATATATTATTGAAATAATTTTGTTGTGCTTTACCTTGT
Organism: Corvus hawaiiensis; assembly: GCF_020740725.1. Classification (NCBI taxonomy): domain Eukaryota; kingdom Metazoa; phylum Chordata; class Aves; order Passeriformes; family Corvidae; genus Corvus; species Corvus hawaiiensis. Next base: position 15,664,085 of record NC_063223.1, on the reverse strand, counting down.
TTAAATAGAATTTCCACATACAAGAAAAAAATGGAAATACCAACAATCTGGTCCTACTTAAGGCTGTGTTGATCCATTATACATCTCCAAACATGTCAAACTGCTTTATCAGTTTTGAATTTGCAGAGCTGTTAAAATCAGCTGTGGATGATTTCAGGCTGTGGATGTCTTCAGTACACAACAAGTTCAGTCGATTGGTGTTTGGACCAAACAAAGTCTGAAGTCCTGCTTATTTACCAAGCAACACACAAAGTTTTCTTCATTTATCACTTGCTTTAACAAGATACATCTTTGCAGTTGTACAGGATTATTTTTATGTATCAATTAACCTAAGTCTGGGAGAGATCATCACAAAAATTACTAGGTATTAATTGAGAAATGCTCCAACAATTCCAGATCACTGCACCACACTGTGCATCTTAAATCCCAACAGATATCAAACAGGTACCAAGAATCCCAGTTCACAAAACAAAATGTTCAGTGAAAAACCACCATGGGAAGAGATTACTTGAATACTCTGAAGTAAAAATAGGTTATAAAATCTGTCACCTTATTCTCTCTCCAGTTTCTGGTTTCTGTGGTTTTTGTACTTGCCAAGCATTCAACCATGACTCCCAGGCTTGCACAAAGTGGTTTCCCACCCCAGTACAAAGCAGCTGCAGATCCCCTTTCATTCTCAAATCAGATGATTTTAACACATTAATAATACAGATTTAGATCAGATTAAGAGCCACAAAATAAGACACAAGGGAGGGTTATATGCTCAAGGAGCAAACTTGGGTGCTTCCTCCAGACATTACTTCAGTATTCTTTTATGAAAGCAAATTTAGAAATTTGAAAATTAAATTAGAAATTTGAAATTAATCAATATGACTATATTGTTACAATTAAATTTAAGTAACCATAAATTACTATTTTACTTTTCATTATTACTCTAATGATGCAAAACAAATCTAATTTCTTCAAAAGCTTAAGAGCTAATTTTGTGCTAAATTTCAGGTGCCAGGAGATCAAAGATAGGAGAACTGTCTCATTAATCTTTCCTTCTAGACCATGCAAAGAGAAGAATCTTTGGAAAACTCAGAAACAAAACCTAATTTTCACACTTGGAAAGAGCTTTAGTATCATTTACCAGCCATGGAGAAAATATGCCTACAATATTAAAAAGTGAGACAAAAATGGGGCAGCAGTCTTGACCTGGCTCTGTAAAACCAGGAACTAGTAGCAGAAATTCACCTAGTACTTTTTCTTTTTCCTAACAAATATGTGATCCTCAGGTAAAAGATTGAAAATATCTACTTGTATTTTTAAAATACTTTCGTTTTATAATTAACACATTTAATATCTTAAAAATATTTAAAATTCAATGTCATCAAATCAGCTGTGAAGCTACACCATTATTTCCAAGAGATGGCAGCATCAACCTGGAGAACACATCACAGTATTTTAAAATCAGTATTCATGAATAAACATGAAATACAGAAGAAGTGTCCATTATGCATCTGAAACCCCCTTTTAAAAGGGAACAAATCTTCTTCTGTGTATGTGGAAGTTGGTTTCAGACTCTGTTAGATCCTGGGAATCAAGATTTGTCTGTTAAGTGCCAGGCACCATAAAACATCATTTTTATCAAAAAGTGCAATCCATTAAACTGCTATCTGAAAGTTCTGATACAGCTTTCAAATTCTAGAAATTCTGTGAAACTCCAAGGAACCTGGTTCCCACTTTCACAGAAGCATTCTTAAGGCAGAAGCCCTGGTTCAGATGGGTCCTGCTAAATAGGATTATTACTTTTTCTGCCCTGCAATTTTGGCCCTATCCTTACCCAGATTCTGGCTACTGATTCTTGGTACTGAGCTTCACAGATCTCAAACTTACTGTTCCTGGTGTCTCCTTACAGACCTTCTGTTCCCAATCGCCATCCTGGCTTTGTTCTTTTCAGTGCTGCAGAGCAAATCTAGGGAAACAAAGATCACAGACAGTTCAATTTTGTGTTGTAGTCTCAGAGGACCCATGCAGTTCAGAGTCCCAAGGCCATTCTCTTTGCTCACCTTTCTCAGTCAAGACAATCTCTGCTTTTACCTGTATTGCTTCTGGTCCATCAGGTCTTCCATAAGGTACAGCTACACTGACTGTCCCCATCAGGAGCAGAAGAGCAAACAGGTTGCTAAGATTTGCCACGAAGGGATGGATCTGCCACCTCAGATCTCCTGCTCTTGAGAGCAGGACACCTCGTTGCACACCCTTCTCCCGGCGTGTGACATCCAGAGTGCTCATACCTCAGACTTAGATGAGTGTCTGTGTCCCTCTCCTCATTTGCCATCTCCTCAGTGGTCAACCTGGAAGCACCTCAGACTTTTCACTCCCTCTTGCCTCTTCACTGCTGCAACCTCTCAGACTCCCTTCTGGACACCAGGATTACTGACTGTGATACTCACTTGAACATATTTATGTATATTACTCTTCCTCTTTACTTCACACTCATAATTTTACATTTTACCCATCCTTTTGGGTACATTTTATTGTCCAAGCCCATCCCACCCCTCCACCACCACCACCCTCCTGCCACAATCAAAAGTCATCCTTTCAAAAGCAGTGACATTTTAGAAGTGCTAGAACTAAAGCTTACCAAATCCAGCATGGTATCAGCATTCCTAAACTGGAAAGCTTAATTCTTAGGATGATTTGAAGAGAAAAACCCAACATCATTAGGATTTATTAGACCAATCAGTAGCTAAGTGCATGTCAACTACAAAGCACAACCAAAACACTTGCACTCCAGAACGTTGAACAGTAAGCGGGTGGCTAAATTATAGTAAACAAATGTAAATTAATCTTCTGAGATTTCCTGGCTGGTTGGTGGCTCCTGCATACCCCAAAATTAATCACCTCAATTGTGATCCACAAGGAATCATGAGGGAGAAACTGATGACAGGATGTTACATTTTTTGTTCCACCTACTTACTAAATTAATTATGTCATACAAAACTTTGGGGAATATGGTGAACTGAGTGCAGTAACTTGTTTCTGTTACTACTGTGCATTTAGCAAATTAGATCCAAATATGTACCACTTTATGAGAAACAAAATACAAGCTTTGGTCACTTATGTTAAAGCCTCACTGCATGTACCACTGAAATCTTTTTGTAGCCTTCTTGCACAACCAACCAAACCAAATAAAAATGGTTTAATGTAATTTATTTGAAATGCTTCCAGAAAAGTTTAAGGCCATTATTTAAAAAAAAAAAAAAAAAGTCAATACACACATTCATTCTTTCTTCTCTATCTGAACATTTTACATGCTTTTTGCTCTTTTTCAACATTTTTGCTGAACAACTTCCCTACGCCTTTTCTTTTGCAGATTTTTCCTTTCTCTCATCTTCACTGGTATACTCATTCAGCTCTAAAAAATGAAGCAGTTGAAATAAATTACAAAGCCTGAAACAGAAAATTGATTTTTTTTAAAAACTATAAATACAGAAATATGTTCTATAGGGTAAAAATGCCATTTTTTTAAAAAATAAAAATACCTTGTTTTATATTGTTTATCATCTTGTCACACTGATTTCTGTAATGCACATCAGCATATATATATGTAAGATACTTAGTAAATTTTCTGTAAACTTGTAGAACACAAGAAAAATATTTTTGGCAATAACTTAGCAGTTTTTCTACTTTTGTTGTTACAAGTACTCTGCACAGGTTATTTTTGTGTAATACCAAGAATCATTTAAAATTTGTAATATATCATTTTCATAGCTTGCCATACAGCACTGGCATTATTTCTTATAGTAAGGAATAAAATATTATCCAGGGATTCCTGAAAATTAACAGGATGTTCAACTATGTGTTTTAGACTGCATTTAAGTGACTCATCTGCTTCTCATCATAATGAGTAGGTTAAATCAGCCACCAGAAAACACAGTAACATTTCCAATTACAGTACAAAATTAAATGTAACAAAAACTTTTAAAACAAAACTTGAGGAAAGTAAAAAGGATGTAATACATCCTAAAGGAAAAACAATTCCCTTTTTGTTTAAACTCTCTCTACATAATCCCATGGGGTATTTGTAGAGCACCATTTATATCAAATCATCACTTAGTTTTAAAAACCAACTACATGTAATTGTAAACAGACATTTACAGAAGATTAAATGTTTTAACATTAGTGGTGCTTAAAACCAACAGTGGAGGTCAGTGGAGTGCAAAATGCTGAAGAGGGCCTATTGACAAGCAAAAGCTCCTTTCCATTCTTACTCTGTTTGGGATAATATATATATATATGGCACTGAAAGCAAACTACCAGCTTATTTACAAACATCCAGTATTCTCAGCATTTCATTTAATTCAGTGCTGGCTGCAGAGGTTTGGTTGTGGTTTTTTCAGTTGATTATTTTTAGCATTACATGCTTTGACAAATAAACCATCTTACTATGCTGACTATTTGATATACCCAGATTTTAAAAAGTTTGGTTCCTGGATCTTAGGACAGTGCTTCATTTTGAAAAATAAATTCCTTAAGAGTCCCTGGTTCCATGGCCCACTGTTTATAATTCTTGTTGATTTAATACCACAGGAGTTTGGATAGGTTATTGCAAGATTGTTTTCTTTTTTTGTTCCAAGAAACTATTTTTTCTTTCCATGCCTTTAAGAAAACATTATCTTGATACCCATCCTGAAATTCCATATTAAGTCCACATCTTCAGCTGCCCCTTTAAAGGGCAAATACTTAAAAATTAGGAAAAGGTTATTTATGTAATGCATATATAAACAGTAGTTTAGAGATTCTGTTGACAGCAGGACATTGAGAATAACTGGTCAAGTACCTCTTTCATCCACCTTGGGTGTTTATGGAATATAATCACAGGACATGAGTTGCAAGAGATTCCAGCTTATACAGATGGGCAGTTACAGTACAACACTCACAGGTACAAATACAAGAACTGCATTGACATTGTCACAAAAAGTATTCTAAAAGTGCTTCTCCGAATGGTTCCATGTATGGAATGCAAATACTGTACAGGTAAGAGACAGATTTTCTTCCACGAACTGTAAGTTCTTGTCAAACGTTGGTTTCTATTTGCTTTTCGCTCTCACAAGAGTTCGTCTGCTCCATGCGCTCGCAGTCGGCGCTGAGCTCGCTGGTGTCCATGCTACAGTCTGACTCACAGTCCGACTGCTCCATCTGCTCCAGGGCAGCCTCTCCCTGGGGCACTCTGCGTCCATTGGGTGACACAAGGAAATGTGCTTCCAGCCCGCCAGCCTTGCCTGCACACGCAGCCTTCTCCTTGGCCTGGCGGATGCAGTTAAGCCACTGCTGCTTGTTGAAGGAGTCATTGGCTTGGAGAGAGTGAGTCTGGCTTTGGGATCCATTTTTGAAGCTGACTCTAAAGAAGTTTTTGACTGAAAGAAACAAAACATATCAAACCTCTGAATGCTTTGGCTGAATGGATTTTATAATCAAAGAGTGTATTTAAGTAACAGAATAAGCACAATCTTTGCGTTAAGGTCGGACAAGACCATGTCAGGCCAAAGAGAAGAGTCTGGGTATCTCCTTGTTTCTGGGAGAAGACCACAGAACACCACAAGCACTTCTAGTAACTTCATATTGCTGGATTAAATAATTTTGGTTCTGCCATGCATGAGCTATCCATAAAACTTAAAGTGAATCAGCAAGATGAAGGCTTCTACCACATTTTAATGCTGCTTCTCCTACTTCTCTGCAAAGCAGATTTCCAGAACCTTCACTGAATACAGTATCCTTGTTCCAGCCAAAGACTCCTCTCTTCCATTCACTTCACTAATGCAGTGGATACACACAAAAACCCGTTGAAGTTTTGACCAGATGAGATTTAAAGGCCCCTTGTAGTAGAAGAAGCATCTTCATAATATTAACTGGAAGGACATTAACGTGAATAGCAGCAGTCTTGACCCTGAGTTCTACAGTATCTGCCATCTTAAAAGAATTTTGGAATAGCAATCAGCATCTCCAGTACAAGGAAAGGCAAAACAGCTGAAGCGCAAGATTTCAAAATACACTTGCTTATAACTTTGCAGTTTTGTCACTACAGTTTGTATGTTATCCCCTTCTCAATTCAGTAATACAGGAGCAGGTGTGTGGAGAAATTCTACTACCAATATAGTGAGCTTTGAGAAAGAATTGAAAAGAAACAACTAAGAACATAATAAACCAGTCTGAAACAAAAATCAAGATGCTGGATGGAGCTAATTTTAGAGAAAACATTCTTGACACTTTATTGTGCCATAAATTGAGTCTCTCCTGATAGGAGAGAATTTGCTGAAAGTCCTTGCAAGGCGTTTAAAAGATAAAGCGAGATGTCTTCTGTAGTTTCAATGCTTCTAGATAGTTGTTTATTAAGTCTTTTCAGAGGAACTGAGCCACTGGCGTGACCCAGGTACAGCATGGAAGGAGGGAAAATAGGAGTGAGAGCGAGAAAGACTAATTATCAAGATTTACACAGCCTTTCAAAGACATTTTAACCAATAGTTACTAAAAACGTACATTATTTTTACTTTCTTACCAATTATTCAGTAACACGACTAGGAACTGCAGAATTTTCTATCCAGTCAATCCAAACTACTTTTACTGCATAATATGGAGTGGTAGAAGAAGGAGAAGAAGGTCTAGAGAACAACAACAATCCTCCATTTTGGTATTTTTTACTCTTATCTATTTACTACAAAGAGAAGCCTAAAACCTCTAAATCTTTCACCCTATGCCAATCTTACATAGAAGTCTATCACCTAATTCACACCACTGTATTTTCTAGTTGTTGTCTGACTGTTGCTAATTTTTTCCAAGGTTTAAAGCTAAAACAGTGTTGTCCAGGGGGGTAAAAACCCTTAAAAACAGGCAGAGAAATATTCTCGGCACTCTGGGTTCCTACACATTCTGATGCCACATTGGCAGTCATCTTAAGGTTATGATGACCCTACATGAGCAAATACAAAAAGTTGTATTCATACTTCTCTCATTGTTGCTGAATGCTCCACGTATGGATCCGCCCAGGCGCACCTCTCCGTCCTGCAGGTCCTCCAGCACCAGCTCCCTGACGGGGATTGGCTGCCGGTACAGCTGGTAGCAGAGCTGGTCATTGTGAGTCACGGCTCGAGTGATCACCAGCACCTCTTCAAAGAGGAAGACATGCAGTTTCTGTTAAAAGATTAATAGAAAATACAGCATTATTCCTTTCTTGAAACATCATTAAACCAAACGGAACAAATGAAGTTCACCAGAAAGATGAAAATCACCAGTTTCTTCCTCTTAATTTGGTATTGAACTGGCTGATCTTCATCAGGTGAACCAGGAAACAGCACCTGTTTCGTCTTTCCCTCTCAGCTGTGTGGTAAAACAGGACCCCCTTCCACTGCATGAACATGCTACATAGAAGCAGTTCCAGAGCTGAAAAAATGCACTGCTTGCTTTGTTGCTTTTTAAAATAAATTTTCCTTAAGTTTTATTTACTTCCATAAATGTCATAAGTATCATACTTACACTAGTGTCAGTAATCAAAAAAAGATCTTTTTTCATTGTTTGCCCATTCAAAAGTTCTATTAAACACTGGGGGGGGGGAGGGGGAGAAATCTGGAAAAGACTATGCTCTCTTCTACTAATATCATATTTTTTTTTCTTTTCTTTTTGTTTTCTTTTTAACTGAAAGCTCAAATTGTGAAACTTACCAATAGTGTGGTGTCCCAGAGACTGGAATTCAAAGTACCAAATTTCTCTGGTCAATAAATTAACTTTGATCTCAACAAAGAATCAAATAAAGCATTTTTAATAACCACAGCCTTTGACAAATTTAAAATTTGTTGGTACATTTTGTGTGTTCTTTATAGACATTAATATCACATCTCTGAGACCAGAAATTTGTGGGTTTTTCCAGCAAGTATTGAAATTGATCAAATTTACAATTTATCCAGGATACTGTTAGGCCCCATAAAAGACAGAGATACATATAAACTTATTATCTCCCTATACAGACACTTAACTACAACAAAAGAGATGTGATATATATAATAATTAATATTTATCAACTTCCTACATATTAGAGTGACGTTTCTCTATGTGTGCTCACAGCTCTTTTAGCTGTCATGCAAAATGAGGGTATCTTTAAAAGTTATTTATGACAAAATATTTACTCCTTACCACTCCCCTGTTGTTCTTCAGTTCCCCATGACAACACACAGCACGTGAATTATCAATCAATGAATCCCTTTGGCCTTCTTCAAGATAAATAAGTCTCTCTTTGTAATATTGGCATTCAGATTCACCAGTCTTTATGTTGATTTCAGCCACAATGCCCTGAATTATATTTATCTGCAGAAACAATGAAAACACATGAATTTTAATTACACAGTCCAATATTCAGCTGTTTATGTAAGTATTTGCATTTTCATATTTTATGTAGTGTCCCTTAATTCACTAATAAGATAAAACTGCTATAATCTGCTAAAAAACCCCAAACCCAACAGTAACTCACAGCTTCTTCCAGGTGCTGTTGATCTGGATGATCATTTGGTGTGTGTCTTAAAATTTCTCTGAGCAGCAGTGGGTATTTAACCAAACGGCTTCTGGGGATGTCAAGGAAATTCCAAAGGTCCAGTTTGCGGCTAAAAGGAGACTCCAGGCAGCGCTGCAGGAAATCTTGCACTCTGTGATCTTGTTTCTTGTGATCCAGTAAAGCTTTGGCTGCTACTTGATTGCTGCAGTAGCTGTCATAGGAGTTCAGGCATGGAAGCTGAGGAAAGAATAAATAATTGTGTAGCTGAAGCAAAGCACGATTTCCTGCACTGAAAGGTTCAGGTGATTCAGGATATCAGAATTCATGCTGAGACTCTTTTAGCTGGAGATTTATCCACAGTTTATTGATGTAATGTTTCCAGCAAATATAACCTTTACAAGGGTCCTCAGACCACCTTGTTCAACATTTGAGTAATTTAGAAGCACTTGCTCATCACTCAGATCCTACAGATCTCCAATACTATTACAAAGCATTAAAAATATAAGTTGCTTAAGACTGAGCACTATTTAGTGCAGACAACAGTTGAACACAGAAGCCTGGCTTTAATTATGAACGGAAATAAAGGCCTAGGAATGAGCACTCCCAAACCTGGCCTTTTTCAGATCAGCAAATTTCTACAACCAAACTTCTACATTGCCCAGAGGAACCTTGACCAAACTAAGATGACAAAACTGTGCCTTATAAATCTGAAAAAAAAATAGCTTGTCTGTTGATTAGAGCAAAATATCCATTTACAAAACCTGCTGTATTAACACAATTATATGGAAAATCTTTCAAAAAAGGAAATTAGAATTGAATATATTTGAACCAAGAGAAGTTCACTGATGTTCAACACACACCAGAAAATATTTTAAATTACTTTAAGCAAAGAAAACTGAGATTATTTTGACATTTACAAATCGTTATCATTAACTATTTGCATTATAGACATTATACAGTAGTGAGCATGATTCCCTTGTTGACCATAGGCCACACTTTCACATAGAGCTGCTAAATATCATTACTTAATTCCTTAAAGATTTCAAGCCCTTTTTCCCTGCTAAATTTCATTGCTTACATTTACTTAAAAGCATACTTCTCACATATCTAAAACCAAAAATAGCTCTTCTTTATTGCAGTGAACAATTTTATCAGCGAAACAAACAAAAGCTCTTTTCAGTGTTTATGCTTTTGGATGCTAGTGAACGTGAACATATCAACTTTATCTTTTGTGAGGCAGCAGCATCTCTTTTGTATCCCTGTCTGCCTTATTAACAAAGTTCTAGAAATCAATATCTTTAAAAACACTAACACCTATCTGTTACCTTGGATTGGAACGGAATGTCATCCAAAACTAACTGGGGAGTGCCCTTATACAATATGACTTTTCAAGGAAACCAGAACACAAACGGGGAGATTCTTAAAGGACCTACATAAGAAAAACTCTAGTCTGACTCTTGATTTTTATTTAAATTATATTAAATAGTGCTCAACTCCTGAATAGCAAAAGCTTTAAAAACAATATCCTAGTCTAAACCTTTTCATGGAAAATCCCTGAAAAAATATTCTATTAGGTCTCTAATAGTTGCTTTACCTTGTAGAAGTATTTTTGGGAGTATCTTTTTGACATGTTACACTAGATACAGAAAGGAAATTGTCCAATAAAAACTACGTTACAGCTCCAAACTAAAGTCTCAAAATTGGTTATAAACTCTGCCTTACCCAACCCACGAGGATGTGGCCAACATGTTCTGTTGATCCATCAGGTTTCCTGACTTCTTGAAGTCGCCTAAGGAGATCTGATTGTGATTAGAAAAAAATAACAGAAACCTCACTTTAATAAACCTGATGACTTAAATCTATGTGCAATAATTATGCAAAGACTATTTGAGTTTTACCTTCATGTAGAGGAATTAGAGAGTCCAGTGTTCCAAAAATTTGGTTCAACTCTTGCTCTGTCATTATGGAAAGCTTAAGCATTGGGTCATGATAAGCCTGAAAAGAAAAACAAACATTTGTGGTTTGTTGGGTGCAAAATTTGTTATAGAATTTAAAGCTCCCTGTAAGTAAGTATCATAGCCATATATTAAACTATCAATCTCATATTAAAAAAAAAAAAAACAGCGGCACATTTAAGTGTTTCAGAAAGAATGGGAAGATTAAAATATGCTTTGCATTTTTTCCTCTCCTACTGTCTTAGCAACTATAAAAAACAGAGACTGTTTTAAATGTGTTATGAACCAATTAGTACTGCTTGTTGTGGTTTGGTTTTTGCTTTTGTTTTTTAAACATACCTTTTTTGCCAACTTCAGATCTTCTATCAAGTCTTCTTCTCCCTGGGAAAGTTCAAAGATAGCCTGTAAAAACAGACACAAATATTAGAAAATATCTTTATTTAATCTATGCTCCACTTGCTGGGTTGATGTTATATTGTGAACAGCTGTCTTAACACCACGTAACAGCATTTCTCTGCTAAATCTACAGAAATAAAGTAAGGCTTTATTCCATAACTACAGAATCGAGTGTAGTGTTTTCTAAAACAGTTATACCAGAATGTTCATTAAATGCTTATCTCAAATAGCCAAAGAATTATTTTTTTTTCCAAAGGGATGTGTTCCCAGATGGAGGAAGCTACCTTCATTGTGGAGTTTTGACTTGACTGTCTCTTAACCACTTACACAACTGCCTGCATAGGAGTTTGTTGTGTTCCATTTTAACACCTGCAGTGGCAAAAGTTACAGGGGGTTCTACCAAGTAGAAGACAGATCTTACTTAAAGCCTTTCTTTGGTACTGAGCACTTTTATTTTGGTACCAGTTCATTTTTTTGTTACAATGGCTGAGCTCTAGTTAACCACTGGCTGATGTTAGTTACTCCTCTTGAAGCACATCTGAGACTTTAAAGCTGGCAGATTAAAATAACAGTGCCCTAATTCACTAGTTTATCAAACCCCTATTGTTACTAACTTATTGCATGATTTCCTCCTTATACTGGAGTACACTAAGAGTTAAGGACATTTCAGGCTAGAATTCCTTGCTTTACAGTCAAGGCTTTCAACCAGTATAAATCATGGAAGCCCATCCCCAGCTGGAGCAGATTCCTGGGGCTCAGGAACACACATTCCTGCCAGATTTGCCAGAGTGCAGCTCACAGGCAGTGGGTCAGCTGTCCCAGAAAAGCATACAGAATGGGAACAAGCACATAGCAGGACCCTCCTGCAAAACCTCCTGGGATTCAGCTCGCTTATTTGGGTTGTACCAAGGATCCTGGCTCCTGCCCCCACACAGCAGTGACTGCTATACACTGTGCACAGTTTCTACAGTTTATTTTTCAATAAGCTGCCTTTGAAGTTTTCAATTACAAACTTATTTCCTATGAATTCTTGTACAATGTTAAAATTTGCAGAAGAGATGCTTGTCACTACTGTTGTTTGATTTATGACTCAGTCCCTGAAGTATTCTCAGGGAGACTTACAAGCTTTGTTGATACTGCTAGAAATTTCTTTAGAAAATAAAAATATCTTGATTCTGAAGGAGCTCTGTGTTGACTATAATATGAACTATCTAGACTTTATCTTATCTGACACACTAAAAGCACTGGCATGCTTCTTTTTTGCTTTGGAAGACACATCTTTTGATCAGTGTGTCATCTTTCTAGCACTGGAAACTTCCTCAAAGACAGTCTTTTCCAAAAGGGAAATGATGGTGCATTTTTGTGTGTATGTATCAGCTGATGAACACCTGTTCCTGGCATAGCATGCTCACCTCTCATTACCACAACAACAAAATGAAACACTAAAATATCAACCATGACTCCAGAAAGTGTCAGACAGAACATGTACACACACGCAGCCAATCCCAGGACAATGTATCTCAGTAACTTTCGGCTTTGTTAAGGAAATACAATGAGCTGGATTTTACAAAGAATACATTCATCTAATATAGCCTGAGTCATAAAGACTAGGGATGGAATTCTGCTTCTAGTGGAGGTGGTGACACGTTTTAATTGCAGGACATGTTCAAGTGCTACCCCAATGCCAAAAAGCATTCCCAAGTCCACACTTTAAAGGCGACCTTTGAACATGAAATTTACGGTTAAAACAGATATATATGTGTGCATATATCTATACCTCTTGCCGCTTGATTTCCTTGGATGTAAGCATGTGATTGACACAGACATCAAAGGTCTCACTCCACAGTTTGCTGTCTCTCCTCTTTGTGTTAGCAGGGGGCACATTTCGGGACCATGGCCGTGGGCTGAACAGGTCGGGGCGACTCTCGCTGCGGAAACTGATGGACCGCTGGGAAGAGAGAATCAGGTTTATGTTACAACAGTTTCATGTTAACACTCTCCATTTTCTCCTTTTCTAAGGAACTACTATACATAGTTCAATACAACAAATAAATGTTCTCTGATTAGTTTTTACTTTGAACTTCATAGCACCATTTAGTACCGGGAATGTAAGAGAAATTATTTTAATACAACTTCATGGAAGGGCAGGACCTCCCTTCCTGCAGTGAACTCTGTCCATGTCCTGTCCTCAACATGTACAAAACTTCTGCAATGCATTCCCATACAACAAGCACCAAGAGTGAACTATAGGGGTAATGCAGAATGGTGCAGCACACTGAACTAACAGAACTGGTCAAATACAGAGCTTCAATTCAGTAGACTGACAGGAATTACTCATACATTCCACAACTGTCTCATCAAAAATTTAGAATTAATGCAAATATTAGACACTCTACCAATGTGTACCAGCATCTCTGTACCTACTGTGTGGCCTGCTCCTAAATTTCAATAAAGCCAATTTCAATTTTAGGACAGACTTGAGAGTTCTAATTGCCTGTAAACTCTTAGAAGGATTTCAGGCTAAGGATGAATACTTTATGCTCTTACTATTCTATTTTGAAAAGGTTTCTTTTTTGCTTCATTAAAATTAGAGGCTGCTTTTTGAGGTCATACCTCTGAAATGATTTAACTACTTCACATAGTTGAAATACTCAACATTTTTATTGTTATTTAAAACCTCCCTTACATAACACAATCATTTTTCAATTGCCTTGGGTAAGAATATTTAAAACAAAATAAATTCTCTCAATTTCCAGGTTGAAAGCAGCATATACAAAGGACAATATTTGAAATTCTTCTCTGAAGGTAAGAGCCCATGAAACGCAAACAGTGCCTATAAATACTATGTTTTTACCATATCAGAAGACATGATAAAAATATAAACTTGTCTTTTAACAGAAGCTGTTCTGAGTCCTACTTGGAATTGACAAAGACCTTAACAATAAACACCCCCCTACCCCCCCCAAAACTTTGCAAGTCAGGTGCTAGTCTTCCTTCAAGAGTTAAGAAGATAAAGAAACACACATGAAATAACATGCTTAATTTACACTTATTATAATGAGGAATCATGGAGCAAAGTCAAATTAGGCCGTGTTTTGGGAAAAGCAATCTTTCACATGCACTGACAGAATGTTCCTCCCTGCTCCGTACAATTCTCCACAGCCCTAAACTGTCCTCATCGGGCAGAAGGGGCACAAAGAAGCTAAAAGACTCAAAATGAAACCAAACTCCCCAAAATCCTGCTTGCTTGTTTGCTTAGCATCCTTGCTACCTAGAGATAATAAGTATATATTTAATTGATTTCTGTCATACATCAGCCTTTCATTAACCATACAAAGTGTACCTCACTTAATAAGGGGCACAGGACTGAGGTTATTTATTAGTGAAATAGAGCCCTAAACTGAAGTTCTATCAAAAAATTTTAAAAACAAGTTTGAAGATAGTCTGATGCTATCTATCTTTGCTTTGTACTTGTTAAGAAGGGGGAAAAAAAAAATCCACCATGATAGAATCCCACGAAAGAATTGCAGGAATGTCAAAAGAGCACTTCGCCATTTCCAGTCTTTTAAAAATATTTTCTTAATTTCTGGCTTCCTTAAAAAACATATCCAACACACTGTTTAAAAATTATGGCCCTGTGGGATGATTATAATTTTCATGTAATTCCAAAATTTTAAGGAGCTGGGGGAAAATCCATTCACAGCCCCTCATTTTGTTTACCGTATTTCTCTGGTGGCAACAGATTTCCCTGGCTGTTATAAGACTGTTACTTGAAGGGTCTATGTGTTACTGATGTTAATTAATGAAATTAACAGCCCTTAATTAGAGCTGCAGTAAAGCAGACACCTCCATGTACTGGGCAAAGGCCACTACTGATCAAAGCCCTGGCATTCAGAACTGATGTTAAAAACAATTTTCTTCTTGAGGATTTTTAGAAATTTCTGGTGTCCTAAGAGAGATAAAAGTAATTTGGACTCCCTACTTAAATTTCAAGACACACTGATGAAAACTGAAGTCGCAGAGGAAGCCAGCCAGACTTCAATTTCTTTCTTCAGCATCAGCTGGAGTTCTTTTTCTGATCCTATTTTCTGCTTTAAGCCAAACAGCACAGCTGTAAATAAGACCAGGCAGATCATCATAATCATTAGTTAGGCTTGATGGAGACTGAAAATATAGCTGTGAATTAAACTGGCTTCCCAGGTGGATTAATAAATAAGAATATCTGCATTAGGTATAAAATACCTGTTAGCATTACATATCCTGCAGCTACACAGACAGACTCTGGCAGAGGTGAAGCTAACAGCACTTTATTAGTCAGCTGGTCTACCCTGCCCTACAGGATAGAAACAGAATGACTACAAATAGTCAATAACAAAACAAAACAAAACAAAAAACAAAAGCCCAGAAAGAAAACCAGAAAGACTTCAAATATTTTTTACTTGGAATCCTTATGAAAAAAGTATTGAAAATAAGTGGAAAATTGGAATAAAGTTAAGTATACACAAAAAAATCAAATACTTCTAAAATCAATAAAATATGCAAAACATGGAAAGTTGCTAAGAACGTATCTTAAAAAAACCTACACAAATCCCAGGCATAAATGTATCTCCTCATGCTGAAAGTCCATTAATGTAAAGTGGAAGTTACATGTACAGAGGTAAGGAAAATTATATACAATAAGCTTTTTTTTTCTCCCTCTTACACGTATCTTCCATTTAGAAGAATATCTAAGGTTTGTTTGAAATGCTGTTGGAGTGGTCTCTTTCTGTTGACTTTGTTTCTTTTCTTCCAGGGGAAGAAGTTGTTTGTTCTGCATGTTGTGGTGATGACAGCAGTTTTCTGCATTTTACAGACACAGAACATCCAGCAGCAATGCAAGGAGAAGCATGGGTTTTGACTGAAATAACAATGAAGCTACATAAAAGTTCACCCACTAAGAAAAATCAACTTTTTTTTTCTTTTTTACAGGAGATCACATGATGAAAGGAAATCTACACTGTTCTCAAGACACAGTGACATTGACGTCAAAACAAAATAAAGTGAAATAGCTATACATACTTCCCAGAATGTTTCTAAATAATTCCAAGTAGAACATCTGAGCACAAGGTCAGTCTTTTTTGTCCCTGCTCTACAGCTATTGAGAAAATCAGATAAGAAGACAATTTACAGCCAGGTATGAAGGAGTTTTGAGGGACATCACCAGCAGGATTTGGACAACACAGAAGCTGATTTCTCATCACAGCTCCTTAAAGCACATAATTAGAAGGGATGGTATAAATAACATCACTATTTAATCTGCTAATTAAAATATATTCTTATGGTCAGTATGAACAGAGCAAAACAGAAATGCTTGCAACAGTAGGACTTGCAACAAAGCCATTATTTTCCCTCCTATTTTTGACAAAATTTACCCTGAAACACATTAATATAGCTCTCATCTCGGGAAGCTGCTACTGCATACATGAAAGGATAGTTGTTTTGGTTAGTCTGAAACAACTTTATTAAATACAATATTGTTCTGGATACTGCATTGTGCAGTCCCAGAGGCCTTTGCTGCAGAACAATAGCACAGGTACCTAAATGAGGCCAACAGCTGCCTAAGGCTTAGGAAAGGGAAGCACCGCACTCAGCAGCAGTTTAGCCAAAAATTAAATCCCTTTCCACACTCCTCACAACTGGAACTGATGTGCCCCTTCCAGAATCTGGCCAATTTCTCCTGGAGGCAGATTCTGCAGGAGATTCATACAGCCCAGGGGATACAGGGAGCTCTGCTCGAGTCACGCAAACCACACCTGCACCGAGCCAGGCTGGGGGGTGCAGACATTTGGCTGATCCTCCAACCCTGTGCAGAAATCTGCACTTCCAACACCACAGGAACCAAAGACAAGAAAACCAATGTCAGAAAACCCTGTAATAGCCATTTTCTAGGTAATTACCACTACAGAAAAATGGGGTTCTTGTTTCTCATAAGACTCTAAAGTTTTATTTCTTTCCTCCTTAACCGGTAATTTCAGTAAAGCTCTAATTTAGGAAGTTTTGATTAAGAAACATTTCTAACACATTCAAGTTACCTTTAAAGTTCCTCTCAAATAAATTAAGCTTATTCAATAATTTTCTTTAGATCTTTTACATGCCTTCTTACATAAACTGTTTTAAAGAGGAAACAGTGGCTTTTGAGGCCAGACCCAGAGCAGCTGCAGCTCCCAGCTGTTACTGCAATCAGGAGTTGAGCACCCCAATATTTTGCCATCTCTAGGTCTGAAGGTGCAAATGCTTTATAAACGAAAGTTTTGTTAGCCTCTAAGTATGTTCAGTATTATACACCTAATCTGTAACATAGAAACTGCATTTAAAATTTGTTTGCCCTTTATTATCAGCAGCTTTGGAAAATGACTTGGAAATTTCCAGTTGTTTACTAACTCTTTTGTTTAGGTAAGGTCAAAGTTCACTCTACAGGAGGAAATTTAGGCAGTCCTACCTGACCAACTATACCAAAAATAACATTTTCAAAGAAACCAACCAATATTAATCGAAAGCATTACGGAATATTCTGTTCATCAAATTTAAGAAGAAAATGTAATCCTTTAGTAAACAATTTTTATATGCTACAGGTGCAATAGTTCTCCTACTGGTAAGTGAAAAACATTAATTATCTGGACAGAGAAGTGGTTTTTTCAAGGTGAGAGTTGTGAGTTTTAAGCTGAGTGACCTTGTGGCCACAAGGTGCCTAACCCTGTTTGGCACATTACAGTGGGGAGTGCCCATGTGCATCCCTGCTCCCAGGAAGCCTGGGGGGAACTGCAGCTGTGTGGAAGCAGCAGGAATTGGTTACCTGCAGGGTCTGGCTGAAGCGCTTCAGCGGAGTGGCTCGCACAGGAGGGATGAGGCTGGCCAGGGATGTGACTCGGGAGAGAGGCTTGACCCGTTTGTTACTGGGCTCCTGCAGCACAGGGAGGAGGAAGGAAAGGAAAAAAAAACCAGGGGAGTGTGAGCATAACCAGATAAAGATTGCCAACAGTTCTGGTGATTTTCCTAAGAAAGCATTTGCAGCAAGCATGTTTGCAAACCTGGTCTGTAATAAGGGCAGATACAAACAAAAGCACTTTCAAACACTGACAGTGACAGATTGCTCTTGGCTGGTACCTACAGGTCCTGGAAACAGCTGGAAAATGTAATGTTGGAGAAGTTGGCATGGCCAGGAACGGGGGAAGGGAGGTAAAGAAAGACAATATCATTTGATTATTTTAACTCATTCTTAGCAGAGAAATTTTCATATTGCATATTATAATAATCTTCTCACTGAAAGGAATACTTTCAAATATAAACAATTCTGTTTGTGCCTTTGCATCTGGCACTGTCAGCATGTGACTTTATTCAGTTAAATGTATTTTCTCCCAGAATATATAATTTAGACAGAAATCTCTAACTCTTATTGTCTTTGAATGCATGTTCTTATGAAAATACTCACATATACAGAAAGGCATTAATAACATGCTTACCTATATTATTTTTTGCATATAATATAAAGGAAAATTAAACAAAAATCTACCATAAAGCACTCAATTAAATGTTTTCCTTTTCATATATATTTTAACAGCACAACAGCACTCAAATTAATGTATAACCAAAATAATATGCCAATTGTCCTGCAAATATATATATTTTTTAAAAATTAACAGAAATTGTAACACAGAAAAAAGTGATTATAAATACATAAAAATAGAACAGTTACCCTTGGCTTCCTAACCTCCATCTGACATTTAATGGATCTCGAACAGCACATGCAAAAGGCAACAGAAAAAGAGCCAAACCTTCCAAGTGAAGTTAAAAACCCCATCCAACACCATATTTCAAGGACATCCTAAGGCAGTTCATCGTGCTTTTTCAGCCATGCTTATAAAGTTTGCATAGTTTGCTATGCCTCCAATTGTCTGTACATAGCTTTAAGAAAATGAAGCATGCCTATTATCCTTTTCTTCAGAAATACAAATCCTTCTGGAAATAATGCAGAATTGTCATCCTTTTTGATACCAAAAAAAAAAAAAAAAAATCTCAGCAGTGATGATCACCATCTGTACTGTATTACTGGCAAGAAAAATTCTCTTCCATTAGTGCAGCAACAGAGGAAAGGTGAGAAGCAGCTACATATTTAATTTACTTCTCAGCAGGCAGACCTGGAAATCCAGAAAAGCCAGCTGAGATGAGCGACAAAGTGTTTAACCCTCTAGCAAAAATAATGTATTCCATCACACGTGACACCTGGCATTAAAGAACTGTAGCAGTCTAAAGCAAGTTAAATCCTTATCTTCATCACTGCACTGTTATTCATAACCCTTCCTTTTCAGCCACCATGTCTTTGAGGCAGGTTTCAGAAGGAGCATTTTTTACGTCATTGCAGCACCACTCGCATACTCATCTCCAGCAGCATCCCACCCCCTCCCCCACTCCCCAAAAAAGAGGGAAAATGTTGGCGATTCCAGTGCAATTCTTCTCTAACTGGTGGCACAGCCATGAGCTGTTTCTGGTTCCTGATTATTCCGAGTTCTGGGGCCCAGATCACAGCCCGTGGCAGAGGCAGCTGGTCAGGAATCGTGCTGCACTGCAGTGCCAGGACATGGAGCCCCAGCCGGGTGGGCAATGCCATGCCAGCAGCACAGCTTGTGCCAGCACCTCTGCCTTAGCAGCACAGGGCACTTAGGCACACCAGTACCCCAGCCCAAAAGCAAAGCCTGGAAATGAACGTTGTATGGACTTTCCAGGAGATAGGGGAGGAGGATTAGGATTAATAAAAATTACTGCTCCTTCTTTATGCTGTATCCTTTCTGGTATCCATTGCCCCCATCCATTTCAAGGAGAAAAATGCTAAGGCAGTGTAGTTTTTACTGATGTTCGTGATGCAAAACCTCACTGAATACAGACACTGATTTTAAAGATAAACACTGAGCAGAATTTCAGCCACCATCAAACACTATTAAGATCTTCTGGAACCTCTTGCTGTGAGCCACTAGAGGCCAGCTGTTCTCCCAGCAGGCAAAGCCAGGTCAGGTAACTGCAGTCCTGCCCTTCTGAGTCAGCACCCCACCTTGAACTCCTTATGCAATGTATCGTGTTCTGATTTCACATGGAAAATTCGGACCAGAATTTGGAACAGTTAAACATGCAGTTCAAATTTAGAATTCAATTTTATGGAAAGAAATCAGCATTATTACAAGATTCTGTCAAATAGCATTACTTAAGATAACTTCAGAAGCCTGAGACTTTACACCTTTACCAATGAGTTCTGAAAGAAAATCTTGTTAATCATAAGTTCTTAAGTATGAGAAAAGCTTTTCTGAATACTCCCAAACTGATTTGCACCTTGCATTAGAACCTGGGTGGTAGGTTAAGATACTGAGCTGGAAGTAAAAACTCATCAAATCTTAGTGTTTCAGGCGTCGTTTTATTCAGAAAAGTCTAACAACAAAAGCCATCAGCACTGAGTCACCCTTTCTACTGTAGAAAAATGGAGTTTGTATAAATAAGGCTTTGACTGTGCAATGAAAATACAGCACTACCATAGCAATTCTAAAACTGTCAGACAGCAATACTGAAACTGCTGCACATTTGATTGCAGGATTTCTGCTGTACTGTCTACATCCATTCTGCCTCTACCTCCCCTTTCATCAACACCCTCATTCTCAAGCTGGGTCACCTCTCCAAACCAGCACTGCAGAGAAGCTGAACAAACTACTGAGACCAATGATCTAGATAGGGAAAAATTCCACAGTCAAGAGCAAGCCTTGAACAGGTGGGTGTTTTTTTCACCAAGGACTCTGTTCATCACAGCCAACATAACAAATGGAAAGAGGAGATGGTGTGAACTGTTCTGCTTTACCCAGAGATACCAGAATCTGCACTTGCACAATAGTCCAATATGTTATTTCCCTAATTTGTCTCTGAAAACCCTCCAATTTTCCAGTTAACCAGAAGTCCCAGAACCGTAAGATCCTCTGGGGTATGAATTTGAACTGTGTCTGCCCAGCACGAGGAGGCTCCAGTGAGGAAACACTGCACTGGTAGACTGAACATCAGACTCCAGACCAGCACTCTGAGTGTGCTCAGAATACTCAGAGCCACCAAAGTCATCACTTCCCCTCTCCTCCTGCCTCTCCCCTCACAGCTCAGGGAACTTTGAAATAGAGGGATCAAGAGATAGGATTTAGAGGCTGGATCCATTTGCAACAACTATCACCTGTCCAGATAGGGAACAGGGCCAAGTTATGACACAAAAAATTCAGGAGTTACAATGTTTTGCCTGACCTTTTAAAGCCATTATTATTGGTATTTTAAAAAACTTGTTTCAGAGTTCTGAGATTATCGCATGCTAGGCCGTATTTTCAGAGTTGTGAAGGCTTGCCAAAGCAATACGGGAAGTAGGTTTAAAAAAAAAGATCCAGACTATAGTTTGGCAGAGTTTCCAAAATGTGGAGCTGGTATATGTGAACAAGTAACATTAATCTGACAGGGCTTTAAATTTGATATAAGGCTAAATAAAGCTGCGGGAAACATGAGTGCAGGAACTTCAAAGGCTGAACAGTCAAGTGAAGTCAAATTAATACCTGACTAGGCTAGAACAAAGAGCAGATGTCTTTTGGAGGGAGCTGTATATTTGAACTCAAGATGACTTTGGTAACATTTGAATTCAGAGAGAAAAACATTTAAACTGGATGTACCATGAATACATGCAGCCTCAGAAAGAACTTGAAGCTGTGAACAAACCGATAAGCAAATCCGTGTCCAAAATATGGATGGTTCTGAAAACCAGACAGTGGACATTTCAAATAACTGCTATATCCTTCTTAGTACATTTTTATAATATACTTTACTGGAGAATTAGTAGGAAGAAAAATTAATCACAACGGCATAATCAGTGATTATCACCAGTTTAAGATGGGAAGCTATCAGACAAGAAGTTACAAAGATGCCATGCCTCTTCAGGCATGAAGGACACAGTGCTTCCAATTGCTTCTTCATTCTAATTTACTCTTTATGTATATGTCCAATTGTATCTCCAGTATCTTCTATATATTAAGCTCTAACACAATGGTTTGGACTACTTAGTAAGCAAGGAAAGCTCCATCTTTTAATGTATAACTCTCAAAAAATGACCCTTCTGCTGTGGGACAGCAGAAAACACAGCAATCACCTACAACTACAGCATTACTGGGAAGCCACACTCAGAAGACTAACAGCTGCCAGCCCCCTTTTCAGTAAAATTTAAGTCTTTCTGCCTTGCAAAACTGAGGACGTCTTACTTCCTAATCTGCGAAATGGTCATTTCAAAATGACAACATCCTGGCAAAAAGGTAACTTTTGTATCATTATTTTGGGTCTGATGCACACAGATTACCATTTAAAAGCCTGAATCTTAGCACACAGCACCTGCTCCCAGGGCAAGCTGAGCATTCAAACAGCCATGGAAGTGTGTTAAAGCAGAAGATCCTGTGAAGAATTAGGCACTTACTTTAGCTGCAATGCACTGACAGCTAAGTTCATACTATTTTTGCCTCTTTCAGTAGTGAAACTGGCACCTAATAACTGGTTATATTGTATCCAAGAACTCATTACACAGATAAGAAAGCTTCTAGAAGGCTATTTAGGGGAAGAAGGTAATACTTTGGTGCTCTTCATCAGCAAAATAAAAAAAAAAAAACCTCCTTTACTAGTATAGGTAAAGAATGGAATTTTCCCAAAGTTCAAAGCAAAGTAAGTTAAACCCATTTAACCGTATCAATCAGTTTTTGATACATTGTCATTCAAGACCACCCACAGCTTAATTATTACACTTTGATGGATAAATTACTCTAGCAAAAGACTGATTTTCATTTCCTAACAAACAGAAAGAAAGGAAACAAAAAGAATGAGGCCAGATTCCCTTCATATTGCCCTAAGAACATCAGAACCAATGACCTGGATAACACATGCTGAATAGTAGTCTAGGTGCCATATAAAAGGTTTTCCCTTGCTCCAGTACCTCACTTCCAAATTCTCCCGTGCCCCTGGAGGGCTTAGCCACTGATTTCCTGCCAGTGAAGAGCAAATGTATGTTCACTGATGCTATGATTGTTTTTCCACCTGACTCTCTCATCTCTTATCAGCAACTTCAACAACAGTCTCCATATCAGAGAACTGGTGCTGAATCCGACAAACAAGGGAAAATGTGTCCCTGAGGGGCCATTATCCTTGTGTCTGCTGCACTACTGTGACCAGGATATTGTGTTGATTTTTCTGATTGTATTTAAAACCAAACTCAACAAAAGGAATTTGCAGAGATTTTTAAGACAGCCCAGAAAGTAAGTGCTGTGTGAAAAATGGTACAGAAACTTAGCATTTTAGAATATTAGAATTTATCCTATTTAACCTTCAAAGGCCAACTGACCTCCCAACCCACACACAAAGGGGCTGAAATTGTCAGTGCCTGTTAGAATTCCAACTTACTGGAGTTCAGCAAGTTCTGAGACATTTACAGCAGCAATTCTGGATTTGGGGTAGCTAACTTGCTTAACATTTTATAAAAAACATGCTGGTTACCTTTTTTCCTTTTTATGTGAATCGGGACAAACAGATATCCAAAGCATTCATTCTGTGCTATGGGAGCATTCATTAGGGAAAAATGTTTTAACTTAAATTAGTCTCCAGAGTGTTAACAGTGTAATAAATAGAAGACACTATAAATTGAAACAGCACGGTAAGCTTTGTTTCAAACCTAATTCAAAAACAGTGCCAGTAAACTCAAACAGAACCACTCTGTTTCAGACTTCATGTAACTGGCTATATTTCCATATGCCTTAAAGGTTTCCATACTTTAAAGGTTATTAGTTTTTAGTCAACTTTATAAGGGTAAGTCAACATTTGTCATGGCAGGAAGCCCAACAATATTATTTTTGTTAGTCTGCTACTAGTTAAATTGGCTTCAGATTAAACAGCTCTAATAAATGCCCCCAAAACTTGGAGTTTAATAAAAAAAAAAAAAAAACACATTCAAGCTCTGTTCCACAGGATGTTATCAGTATTTAACCTTCAGCAGGATAAAAACCAAACCAAAACAAAAAAGGTTAAAATAGAAAAAACAACCTATGTTACAACAGTCTTTAACACAGCAAACACTTAAACCTAAAAATAAATTAAGCCAGGCATCTCAAGCTTTTGTACCTTCAGAGCAAAGCAAGTCTAAAACTAGAACAACATTCTCAATTGATTTTGGCACTAAAATACTAGGGTTTTATATTGAAACAGCAAAGAATTTGCCTTTGCTTCATAGTATCTTAAAAATATTCTGATTGGAAAATTATAGAACATTGCCTCTTCCAGAACCGAGCCATATGGTCAAGCAAAACAAAGTAGGTGGCCCTAAACCAGTTGTACATATAGTTCAGTGTTGTACAAAGGTAAATAAATCATCCACACAAGTCCACACTAAAACCTGGGAGAGGCATCCCACTACTAAACGTGCCAGCATCTCAAGAAGAATTTATTAAGCAATTTTAATAAATTGACAAAAAGACAACTTGATCATCCAATAAACTGTGCGTATTGGTGATACAATTTTCCTTCAACTCCATAAGATCCCATGCACCACCTGCACTCCCTAATGGTAGCAGAAGGAGGTTTGTTATTCCTCCTCTGTCAGCCTCCTCAAAACCAACAAGCAAACAAAGGAAAATCCAGAGATATTTTGTTTTAATCACAAAGAAGAGAACCTGAAATGACTGCTGGGGTACAATGAAGAGCCATTTAGGGAAGTGGTGAAGTATTCCTGGTCAAAGACAACAGTGAAGTTTGCAGAATGTTATCCCACCACGTGTTAATCAAAGATTGGCTCCCGGTTGCACACAGGCTGCCCTCGTTGGTCACCACCCTTAGGACCTTGGATTTCACTTGCCATAGGCAAGACAGACCCAGTCAAGTGTCAGCAGCACAAGGACAAGTTGCATCCAGCAATCTTGACTGATCATTCATTTGTCTGCAACATCCAGAAATCAATACATCTATCAGCAGTTAGGAAATGAAGGCAAATTAACAGAAAAACCTCACACTGAGGTGAATTAACGCAAGCAACAGAAGCCCTGAAAAATCCAGACAACTAATGTAGAGTTGATTAAACTCTGCATTTCCTCTCATTAGAAGCTGCTTGTACAGACAACCTAAGAAAGACCTTTTCCATTCTGGAACAAACTGGATATTAACCTGGACTGCCAATTAACCAGCAGACATCATACAGTAATTTACTGAATGGAAAAATAAAGACAAGCTGTTTGTTTGACACTGCCATTAAGCAGAACAGATCAGCAATTCCAAGTGCGGGGGTTTGACACACTTCCAGCTACACTGCACATGAACTTACCTGAAAAATGTCAAAACTGCAACTTGCTAATATTTCATTAAAATGAAATACATACATTTGGGAAGATCAAAGAAAATGCATGACTTGGAGTTTATCTCATGATCTTTTGGCCCTTCTCCCTCTGGCTCCATGCCTGGTTCTCCTGTTAATGCTGTGCCATGGCCTAGAGGCCGGTGGGTTCCCCTTCACATTCCCCTTCCTGCACTCCCCATTCCAAATAAACACCGTCCTGAGCACCAGGCAGCCCAGAGCTCCTGCACACCAGTGCTGGGAGGATGGCAGGAGACAACGAAAGACAGGCTGCAAACAGCCTGACAGACCTGACCCCGAGGTCTAAGATTCTGCACTGTAAGAGCTGTAAGCAAACATACAACATACTGGAGATGCAAAGGAATTCTATGCCCCCGTTGTAGTTTTCGGAGCCTAAATCCAGGTACTGTGCTAGATCCTGTATGGCAGAACAGGACATCCTTACTCTGAGGCATTCGGGACTTCCTTCCCATGACTTCACATTCACTCTTCAATCTGTGGCTGTGAATGCTCTTTCTCACCTGCTGCCAACCCAGTCTGGGTGTTTGCTTCAGAAAAGGTGATAAGGGAGCTGCTTTAACCAGTGACACACGGAAAATGGTGTTTCTCATCGGGAAAGGCGTGGGGCTCCTTATAACTTACAGTAATTTCAAGTTTTACTAATTGTTTCTATTTCTGAATTATGAAGAACTTGGGAAGAGCCCAACACCTCTGTACTGTTCACACCTACAACTGCACTACAGGATTTTGTGTGAGACATGTAATGATGCATGTAAAGACCATATAGTGTTTGCCATATTAACACGGGTACTGCAGTGTTTTGTTGCCCTTAAACTGCACTTAAAAAGAGCTATGACTAACTGTACTTGGACTAGAACAATAGCTTTTTATCAGAATCCAGATTTTAATGTTTACATATATTTTGGGAATTTCATTTGTCATTGTTTTGTGACTGTGCAACTTTTCTACAGAGTTTATGCCAAGGGAGCTGGAGTAGCTTAAAGAAAGAGCTGAAAGTGGAAAACCTCAGTTCTCTTTTCTGCCACTGACTTATTCCTCAAAACATCTACATAGCAGAAAATCTGTTCTAATCCAAACATACTAACATTTATGCAAATTTTGAGTTATTAAGTAATCAACCAACTTCGCATGTTAATAACTAGAACGAAACTCGCGTTTCCAAAGGCAGAAACGCCCAGCCCGGACACAGGAGTGCTCTGCTGCAGTGACACGCAGCTGTGGTAGAAGGCGCCCAACAGCTTTAATTCACCTTGTAAATATAAAAGCTGAAAGAACAGCTTAATGTTAGAGTTTAAGGATTTTTCCCCCCATACACTGACAGACTTCAAAGAAACAGGCTGCATACAACATTCCTTATAATGCCTTTGCCAAAGAGTAGCTTTTATTTCTGCTTTCTTAATCAATTTTTTGGAGTGGCGGGTGGTCTTACTCTCCTAAGACAAACAGGATGTTTAAAAGTTTCTTTTTCAGCATGCTGGAATCCCATCCTACTCTCAGAGAACAGCTCGAAAACATAAGGGTGCATTTTCTTATTCATATAAAACACAAGCTGTTTACACGTTGTAATTTTGATTGATCACATCTGTCATTTGATACTTCCTCATGCTCTCAGCTTTTATTGAGTCTTTTTCTTTGGAATTTGACTATAATCAAGCTGCCCTTCCTAACTGTAACAGAGCAACACTCCAACCTTCAGATTTGACAATTCAATTCATTCACAAAAAATCCCTTCATGCAGTAAAGGCTAAAACCATGTTTCCTTAATATTATCATTAATATAGTGAGTACCCTTAAGAGAAACATTTAGTACGTAACAGCTTGTGTTTTCCATAGATGCATACACACACACACACAGGGTGTTACTTTTCAAAAATACACAGTTGAAAAGAATTCCATTTCCCTTAAGCTCAATCATTAAGTCTCTCTGTGTAAAAGTACATTGAAAAGCAAGAGTGCAGCATCATCTTAGTTGTTAGCTTAAGCATCATAATTAAATAAGATCACTGGGCTTATATTAATTTTACTTTAGATCTATTCAAGTGGGGAGGTAATTAATCTTTGATGGAAATGTATTAAATGAACCCGGCTTAATATGTTGTCTTCAAGTTACTCAGCAAACAAGATTAATAAATAAACTATATATTTAAGTAATAAAAACCTTCAGAGAGAAATGTTCTTCCTTCCTCCAGAGCACTCAGAATCCTTAATGTCACTGTTTTTTCCCCAAACACAAACCAACATTAACCTAAAGTATCTAATATTTAAGTTCTTCATAAACAATATTGAATTTGAGTTAATGAATAAGATTTCTATTGTCACTTGAAAAGCTTCCATGCTTTTTAAGAAATAGAGCAGTCAACCTGCTGATAGGGCAGGACTTTCAGTTAACTGTACATTGGATTAATTTTTTGTTTATTGTGACGAGGAAAAAACAGTTAATGCTTTAAGACACCATTTTACTGATTCTCTTCCAGTTCCTATGTAAGTTTAACAAATTGTAAGTAATACTTAGTGCTGGGATAAAATACAACTAAATCACTTCAAGCTGCTTATGTAAAACAGCTACTTCTCAGTCAGCTATTTTAAAGATTAGTTTTCCTAAAGACAAAAATCTAGATTCTGTTTCTTGCTTTATTCCAAAAGAAAGGTGAATACTTAGAGAAGGCAGTAAAGGATGCCAGAACAAAACAGGTATCTATACACTGCAGACTGTTCTCAAAGCACGTTACTTTTCCCCAACGCAATACAGGTCCCACCATAAAGAAAAAATAAAGTTGCAACCGTGTCAGCACTACCTCGGTCTCTTTAGCTGGGCTGGTCACCGTCTGCGCTTCCAAGGCGAAATTCGCCCTCTTGGCGGACAGGTAGAAGGGATAATCCTTGGCCACCATGGTGGCTGCAGGAGCGGCGGTCTCGGGGGTCAGCGCTGACTCTGTGCGAGCGGCGGGCGAGAGGCGGCGGCCGCGCCGGCCCTGCCCGGGCCCCGGCAGCGCTGCCTGTGGCTGAGCTGCGCCCCGGCCCGCGGCTCGGAGCGCATCAGCCGCAGCCGCCCGAGCAGACTGCCGCAGCGCAGCCCGGGGCGGGCCGGGACGGGCCGGGGGCGGGCCGGGGCGGGGCCCGAGCCCCGCACACCCTCGGGGCCGCAGCCCCTGCCCGGCGCGGGGCCGCTGCCGGCGGAACGGGCGCTTCCCCCTTGTCGCTCCCGCAGCGTTAACAGCGCACGGGCACAGGGACGCATTAACCGTGTGCTTCCCGCAGGGCGACTGCGAGAGCGTCTGGCTTTTCGGGCAGCCGAGTGTCCGACAGGAGGGCAGGACTAACAGCGGTCCCCAATGGCACAGTCCCAAAGCCAGACTGGCCTCCAGACCTGCGCACGGCAGTGGCACCTGCACTGAGTGCGCTGCGCTCCCGCTGATCAGGGCGGGAATCTGCATCATGGCACGGATGCCATGGTGCCACAACACTGAGCATTGCTTTTACTCCCTCCCCAGCACGCTTCTTTTTTTCTTTTTCCTCCAACCCATATTGTTGCTTTTTCCTGTCCGGCAAGCTGGAGTTTGTTTCTTGTGTTTTTAAATTCCACTTTTGTTGCTATTGTTCAGCCAAATGACTCCCCTGCCCGCACCTCTCATTGTATCGAACTGAGAAAGTGGAAAAACACCTCTGCCTAAGATGTCTCACAGGGCATTTCAGTGTCTGAAATTTGCCAGGCAAATTCTGTTTGATGGCTAACTTAGAACAAAAGTAGTGAAAATTTCCTGAAAAGAGAGAGGAAGCCTTAGGGACCCTGTCTGCAACACAGGACCAGTCTGACAGAGACCAAAGTACTGGAGACAAGGAAAAGGAAATTGAGTAGGAAGCTGGATGGGGGAGAAGGGAAGAATATTTTCAGCCACAGGGAAGCAGCCCAACCAAGAATAACTTCACAGACCTTGAAACAATTGACTGATTTTAAAGGGAGATTATGTGATGGATGTGGCTTTATAAGCATCTATTTTTCTAAAGGCTGTTAATCAGATAATGATGACTTTAGAATAAGATTAGTCAAATGGCAAATCTAGTCCTCATCTGGACACTTTCCTTTGACTTCACCAATATCCCAAACATATAATAACCTGTCATATTTACCCTCCTAGGCTTTTCAAGAGCAGCTGCAGTACAACAAGAGATGCTCTCCTGTGCCTGTTATGCACATCTCTCTATTTTATGGTAGTCTGCCCTTAAAACAAAAACCCCACTAGGTTTCCAACCCTGAAATTCCTGCAATATCACTAGAACAAAGTTATCAGTACTTCTAGATGGGCAATGATTCTAGAAGGAAATGTGACATTGAACATTTGGCTGTTCTGTGCCTCCTCACCTGCATCACAGTAGGGCAGGACACGATAACGTGTCCTTTCGTGTGAAAGCAAAAGTGTTGACAAGAGGCACAGAACAGCTTTCCTGAAGATAATGGTTAAGCAGACAGGATATACAGAAAAGACAGAGAGAGGGCAACAGGTGTGATAAAGACCTACAAACCACAATTGACAGAGGAAGCAAATATGGAATGATTTTTCACTGTATTCAACTACAGGGAAAAAATTATTCCCCGGATTAAACCAGATGGTGGCAGATTCAGAGCAAAGAAAAAGGAACTAATTCTTCATATTATATACAACTTTTGTATTACACACATTGGAAGTATTTGTCACAAGATGCTGCTCCTAAGAAATGTTCTCAGACACAAGTTCTTGACTACTGGGGCAGTATTTTGGGAAAGACCATGACAGGCTATTTGTGTTTCAGACTCTTCTCTAACCATCTACTGCTCACCACCACTGGATATTTGGTGTTAGGTTAGATCAATTCTTCAAGCCACCCCCTTTCTTTCCATATTTAAAAAAAACAATATGAAAAAATGTAGCATTTCATTTGAAGACTACATACAAGTCTTAGCTCAGGATTTCTGAAGCTATGAACAGTTACTTCAGTCACACGAACATACATGCACTTCTGCAAGTCTTCTTCCATGTGATGTTCAGGGGACACAGCTCTGAGCACAACCTGACAATGTTAGGCAGTTTCACCTCCCTAGCACCACTACGTACAAATTGTAAAAAAATGGTCAAGAACCTCCATGAGAACACAGCAGCTGCTGTGTAACCATTTAAACCCAAGAAGCCTTGATTTCAAATACCATCTGTGTATGTTTGTTTATGAAGGTGTATGCTAATACCATTTCAAAAATCAGCTTCACTTAAATCATTGAGACAAAATACCTTCAGGGCATGTTCTCAAAGCAATCTAATCCTGTAACATGCTTCATGGCATGAACAGCACTTCACACAGGACAGGAGTATACTGGTTTGGAGATTGAAATAATGAACTTGGGTTTATACAGATAAAAAAATATGCCGAAAAAAGGATTCTGTCATTTCTCCATTAATCAAGGCAGTGCACTTCAGCTTGACTAAGCATTCTTGAGAAACACAAGAAAAAATAGTTCTAAGAGGAATATGATTGTTAATAGGCAGGGCTTTCATGTCAATAAGTTTCAGAGCATCTTGTACCTACAAGATAGACTTCAATGACATGGAAAGTAGGATTCATTAGACTCCATGGGCATTTGTTTACTCCACCAGAAGAGCATAAATAGAGTTTTAGAAATGAAATTTGGACCCAAAAGTTCACTGATGAACAGCAGTGAACTTTATAAACATAATATTATCCGATGGAATAACAAATAGTACAATTGCAAACAACTCTCTCTTTCAGAGAGCTGTCTGTAGAATGCTATGTGCATTTATAAACAATGAATTATGATTACAGGTTAGTCATGGTATTGAATCCCTTCTGAACTGCATATCAAACACTCAGGAGTCCCTTCTGAGAGATCTTACAAACTTAGTGTGATTTACATTTCATTTCTACATTAAATTAGGCTGCACAGTGACTGCCCATCAGTAGTCACTGCATTGTGCGTGTGCACACGGGCCCAGGCAGAGCCAAATGTCAGTTCATAAACTTGTGGCTGAAAGACTCCCTAGAGAACTCCACTTATACAGCTGGAGAAACAAAGGTCCCAGTGATTCCACTAAGGAATTTTGTAAGTGTGGAGCCAGTGAGTCCACTCTTTCCAAAAATTATACTTAAGACTACAAGTCTACACTAACACTATAAAAATTGTAAATCTGAATTGTAAGGTACTTTTAAAAAAATAAACTAGTGTTTCAGATAAAACGATGGTAGTGACTAGATTGCAAAGCAAGCCAGTGCATCAGTTTTGCCATTTCTGGAACACATTTTTTGTGGGTTTAATTCAGTGGGGAAGGTGTAGGAGGGTTTTTTAAACTTATTTAGTCCAACACAGAATTTAGTCAGACAGTTACTTACCTGTCAGAGAGAAATAAGG
This sequence comes from Corvus hawaiiensis, assembly GCF_020740725.1. Classification (NCBI taxonomy): domain Eukaryota; kingdom Metazoa; phylum Chordata; class Aves; order Passeriformes; family Corvidae; genus Corvus; species Corvus hawaiiensis. The sequence goes on along the minus strand of NC_063223.1, from coordinate 15,632,379 downwards.
GAGGTATTTGGTAAGTCTGGAAAGCCCAGCTCAAAGGTGCCTACCACTGCTGACCTGGTTGAGGACTGAAATTCACTGACAGAGCTGTTCTGTGGTCATGGTGTTGACACCAATGCCTTTAGTTCATTTCCTCACAGATTCAAAACCTAGTACAGAAGTAACTCTTGCAAAAGCATCTGTCAGCACAGCAAAGCCCTTTGAGATGTTCAGGGTCAAACCTTACAAAAGCCTTAAATTAAATAGAAATATTGCATACACATTTCAAGTTAAAAAAACTTCAGTAGTTTGCACTTTATGGAGTATCTCTCATATAATATATGCACCCTTCCTTTCATTTAAACTGAAAGAAGGTAGATTTAGATTAGATATTGGAAAAAAAGCTTTTCACTGTGAGGGTGGTGAGGCACTGGCACAGGTTCCCAGAGAAGCTGTGGATGGCCCATCCCTGGAAGTGTTCAAGGCCATCAGGCTGAATGGGGCTCTCACCAGCCTGGCCTTGTGGAAGGTGTCCCTGCCATGACAGGAGGTTGGAATGAGATGAGCTTTAGGGTCCCTTCCAAAACAAACCATTCTGTGATTCCATGTGTTTGGTTTCACAACAAACAAACCAGTAAACCAGAAGCCACTGCTTAGGAGAGGAAGAATTTTGCTAAGAATACTCAAAGCAAAGCTACTATTCCTACTGTTCTGAAATGAGCAGTGAAAGTCAGCCAGGCTAATGCTGCACACGCACACAATTCTGCACCTATGGAGTATCTCTGAAGCCTCTCTCCAACATGCTCCAGTATCTCTTCAGGATACTCATTAGGAAGCTCTCCTTACAGAGAAACAAACTAACAATCACCAACACCAAAACCACATTCAAAAAATCCAAAGAGAACTTTTGAAGAGGTCTTTTCAACCCAACATTAATAATTTGAATCTGCTCAGAAGCTGGAATGCAGAACCACTGACAGTGTTGAGTGAGAAGACAGAAATCATATGAACTGCTAAAAAAAGAGCATTTATCAGGCAGTTACCCAGCTGTTCAAGAAACTGTAACTTCCCCATTGCAAATGCAGATTGTTCACATGGTAATGAGTTACAATTTACTAGGTAATAAATATTAGGAAAAGATTGCTTGATTAAACACTTTGTTGCTGAGAAATTCCAATAAAAATATTAGAGCATAAGTGATTACCATTAAAAATGTGCTCTCAAAAACCACACCTGTAATTTTTCCAGGTAGAGTCCTAATCATGGAAAGATCAGTGCAGAACAATGAAACACATCTCTGTGGAACATGTGACATCACAAAACTGAATCCCAAATTTCTATTCTGTCTAGAGTCTCCATTTGAAGACCTTTCACATGATGCTTATCTGTGCCACCTGGGGAATAACATGAGAAGGAGGAAGTTATGTTTCCTCACTATTATCATGGGCTGTGCTTTGGGATTGGATGCCAAGATGCCCTGAACTGTTCCCCTAACTTTTGTCAAATACAATTAGTTGATAGCAGGAGTCTCCCTTGTTTTCCACTATGAATAATGGCTATTTCAAAATACCACCTCTACCCTGAAGTACACTCATGTTGAAGTGATGGAGAGCCATGATTCTCATGCAAACCATCATGAATGATTTATTGTATAAACACACACCCAGTTGTAAGGAAGGCTGCAGGCTTTCAAAGTCACACAGGCACTCAGTGTTTCTTCACACAAGTGTAGCTGGTAGAACAAATCTGCCCTGGGAGAGAAACAGATCAAACCACCTGCCAAGTTGTTTTGATTAGGTTTTATTTTGCTAAATTCATGTAACTTTTGATTGCCACAGGAAATACTGTACAGTTAAAGGATGCCCTGTAACAATCACATTCACACTGAGGCAGAAGCACTCCTTTCATGAGCTTCCCTAGGGATGATAATAACAGCCCATTTTAAATCTGCCTCAGGTTCACAAACAGAAATTGTTTTGGTGACTTCAGCTCAAGCCTAAGGACGGCTGGCCTCAAGACACTGGGAAGGGTTCACACTTCTCCACCCTGCTACAACACCCAGCAATACACACCACTTGGTGGGCCCTGATGAGGGAATCACAGGGTGTGGTGAGATTGGCTAAAATGATCCTCCACGAGTCACACTTATAAACAAAGAAGTTGGTTGAGTTTGTCTGAGTACACTTCCCTGGGGACAGCAGAAAGAAGGAGGTGGGGAGGATTGTATGGATTTATCCATGTGGATTTTAAACAGCTGCTCAAGTTCTGTAGAGGGTGAAATGATCACCCAAAGTGGAGTGTCCTTTCATGAATTTTTCATTGAATGGCATTCTAGGGAGAGGAAATGACTGGAAACACTTATATGATGTTTAAATTAGATTAAATGTAATTAAAATACTTTTGTTTAAGTTACAGGCAGTGGGGGAGCAGGAATTTCTCTCCAGAGCACTCCTGCTGACTGGAAAATTAGGTAACATTTCTTTATGAGAAATCATTATCCCTAATACAAAATGTTTAGCAAGACATCACAGTAGTGGTCTATTTTTTTTTTTTGATTAAATTTTATTACAAAAACATTTATATTACATGAGTAACTCTGTAATATTTGTCCTCAGAGTGGATAGTAATTTGTAATTTTTTGCTGTATGTATGTATGTTTTGCTTATATATGTATGTATGCTCAGAAAAGAGCAAAAAGAAAATTCTGTTTTATTCAGAAGCAACAGGAATTTCCCCTGCCTAGAACCAATCTCACAATACTGCCCAAATGCCACTTGGTTCATTCTTCCAACCATCCCCTCCAACTGCAATATGTAAAGCAAAGTTTGGGGTTTCTAGGGTTTATTAGACAAATCACATAACTGGGGGAGAAAAAACAACAAAAGCCAAACCAAAGCATACAAAAAACCCTAAACACAAATAAGCAAACAAAACTCTTAAAAAGAACCAATTGAACAAACAACAAAAGAAGAGCTTTCAGCTACACAGGTCCTTCTTCAGGTCAGAAATAAAACCAGCAAAAAAGGATAAGACTTGGGTCTTTTGAGTTGCCTTTTCCTATTCGCCTCTTTACCTAATTATACAAACTTCAAACCTTGTTACACATATGTGTTCAGTTTGACACAGTTTATTGTGCTGTACCCAAAGTCCCAAGTGCTGACAAAGAACAGGATTTTAGAGTATGGCTGAGGTGAATTGACAATTTGCCACTTGTAAAAGCATAAACCTCCTTTCCCTCTCTACCCAAATTCCTCTTCCTCCCTCTCTTCCTCTGGCACTGTGCCCTCTCTGTGTAGTCCTTCCTTATTGCAACTCTAACATTCATCTCCTCACACAGGTAAGTCAGCAGTCTAAAACCCCCCCAAATACTTTCTTTTCCCACATCTCTCATCTGCTGCTTTTGGGAGCTGAACAAGTTACTGTGCATGAGAAAAGCGCCAGAACTCACTGCAGAGAAATGGTGAAAAAGCTCTCAGGTACAGATAAGGACAGGGCAGGGAAAAGGCTGGTTTTTCTCCTCCTAGTAGCTCTAAACTGTTAGCTCAGCTTGTTTCATGAAGTCATACCCAAAGAATACTGTAATCATTTCATTTTTTTAGATGAGAGATTTGGATCCAAAGCCTTATTTATTTATTTTCAAAAACAAACCCACCTATTAATTTCCATAACAACTGTGCACTGTTACTCATCCAAGCAGTCATTTTTGCCAATTTGACTATCTTGAAATTAGAACATCTGTGCTTCTTGAATAAATACTTAGAACACAAACCTTGAGACTGATTTCATGTTCTCCTGAGCAATAGAATTAAGGTTGGAAAAGATCTTTAAGATCATCACACCCAACTGTTAACCCAGCACTGCCCACCACAATACATTAATTGCAAAAGGCCTTTAAAAAAAAATTAAGATTTGCAAATTAAGATCCCTGTGCAACACTAGTAGTTTAGAGATAATGTACCTTAGGAAAGTCTAACAATTGCAGGAAGTGAAATCAGAAGCATGAAAATTACAATTCATGTACCCTTTTCTAGACCATAGCCAAGGATGTGCCAGCAGTGTTCTAGACCCAAAGTTAAGCAAATGAAAATTTTTCAACACAGATTACAAGACATCCATGGGAGAGAGTGATGAAAGTCAAGCAAAATAGCAAGACTACTCAGTGCTTTACAAACAGAAACAAGAGTCTAGTATCTCCACTACAGTAAAGCAGCCTTGCACCTGAGAGGCCTTTTTTTCACACTGCAATACTGACAACCCAGTGCAGAAACCCTCCACATTTGGTCCTGAATAGAGTTCCTTGGATCACACAATGCCTTACAATCCAGATTGTTACAGTGACTATGCAAATTACAACATTCCACTGTAGTGGTCCATTAATATCTTTAGAAATGTTGTTCAATTCCCGTATGCTATGACCTACAGTACAAAAACATCAGACAAAAATAAACACAAGAAATCATCTTTCTGTTACCCACATCCTCCCCCTAAGAGCAGGGAGGAAAACCATGGTATAACTTCAAAAAGAAGTGTCCTTCAAAAACTGGTAATGCATCAACAACTGATAGAATTACTCTACTCCCAGTACAACTGCACTGCAGACCTGTGTCTTTAAAGATGATATGACATTAGGCAACAATATGACTAATCTTTAAAAGCTGAAATGGAACATAACATCTTCAAACAGACAACAACTTACACTAGGACAGATCTTCTTTGTTCATATCCCTTTATCAAGGATTAGAGAATTGAGAAACCATTGCCGGGAATAAAAAAGATTTCATTTAAAGTTACAAAATAACTGTCTTCCCAAGAGTAAATATAATTATGTAATCCCATCCCATGGTACAGAAGTTACTACAACAAGTTTAATTGACACAGAAAGATAAATAAGAAACAGTTTTCCTGAATACTTTCCTGATTTAAGAAAGCCAGCTGTAATTTCTGAAGGCTATCTCCTCTCTGGTCAAGTTGTTAACCACAAACTGCTCTCTGGCACTGATCAAGTTCATTCTGCTTTTATGTGATCTTCATTATCAAATCTGCAACCACAACCCACCACCAGTGCTCCATTTCCATTCAAGTTCAACTATGAATTTTGGACAGGTGACTAATGATCACAGTTAATTTAGTTCCCAAGATAGCAGAGATAGTCAATAGTTGGAAAAAATGTTCTCTGAAAGTAATTCCAACCATCACAGAGAAAATATTGTTTACTACTTAAAAAGCTAAGAAACAACTCAAAATTGCATACTTCTTGTATCTAATAATCTTGAAAATATAGCAATTGACTGAACACAAAAGCAAGATCTCTTTACAAACATTCTGATTTTATTATAAAATTGGGATTGGTGTTACATTACATGGATATCAAATATTGTATCTTCAAATCCCTGCAAAAACATGAACTCTTAATAAAACTCTTACCCTAGTAAACAGTGAAGTGTTAATATAAGTTACTGTAGAACAACATGAGGAGACTTAAATACCAACCATAGCCAAAAAATTATTTTGTTCTAAGGATGTGTTTTATAAAGAGAGTATACTAAGGGAAAAGAGAAGCCATGTACTTTTAATGCAAGGCACTGCTTTCAGAGCTCAAGATCATTAACAGCTGACAAGTTTGTTCTGATCAACATGCAACTTTTGGGAAGGATTCTTCTGAAAACATGGGGATGTACAGCAGGAGAAAATCACACAGATTAAAAAAAAAAAATTAGAAATCAAGTTGAGAAGGAAAGCTTTTATTCTAGACCAGACAGGAACTGGAATGAACAACCTGAATGGCTGAATGATTTGAAGGATTGGGATAAATAATTTATCTATCCTTTCAAAAGCCTTTGTAGTTTCTGTCTGATGCACAATGGAAGTCATTAGAGCAATGCAAAGAGGAGCACAGAACAATCAAAGTGATTACCTAGGAAAATGGCAAATAATACAAAAAATTAGATACAGGATATATAAAAGGCCCTACTTCTCAGGTAAGTTTGATGCCATTCAGGAACACAGCAAAAGAATTTTAGAAGAGAAGGCATTGTCACATTAAATTAATTTTCTGTGTGGCAATACGTGTTCTGTAATTGATGGATAGAACAAATTCAGTGTGGAAGGCTCTGTACCATGAACAGCCCACTAGAAACCCACACACAACACTGCCCACTAGGAAACTCCCTGAGACAGTCCTTTTACTTAACGTGACCTTCAACCTTGCACACAAGCAGCAGTTTGAGTAGACCTGCAAGTGATCTTGAATGTAAAAAAAAAAAAAAATTCCTCCCAAGGAATCTTATTTCACTCTTCAGCTCTGAAACTGTGAGTTTGTGTATGAGTTCTAGGCTACTACAGAAGAGAGCAAGGTTACAGAACACTTCTTGGTAGCTAAATTAGCTAAAGGTAGGAAATGGGCTTGCAAGCACTTTAACAAAGAACTGTTTTCTGAAATAGAAAACAGAAAACAAACTTGCAACCATCCAGAATTGCTAACTTTGGTTGAAGCAAAAATATTTTGTCACCTATAAAAGGTGAAGAAGGAAAAGGGAAGTAAAAGGTGCAACAGGAGTAAAAACAATGTTTTTCCAGGCTGCAGGATACAGGACCTTCATTTCGATTTAGATTAATAATTATCCATTAGAAACATGATAACATTCACTGCCTGTATACTTACCTTTTTCTGCATATGATGGTTAAATAATGAATAGAAAAGTATAAACCAAGTATCAAGTGGGAGAAAAAAGTGAGCAGACTGCTGGCACGTGAATGTGTTTCAATAAAGCAGACTCCTGGCATGTGAACATGTTTCAATAAAGCAGAAGGAAAAATGTTAATCCTTATGTTGTACTTCGAGCACATTGTCACACATGGTACAGGTGTTTCAGTGTGCTCTGCCAGTTCCCCCTGAATTCACTACTCCATTCCTCCCTAAAACAAAACAGGACCTAGGAAGAGAGCCCAGGCTGGGTATTCAAGACTACCTAAAGGAGTTGCAATGATAATCCACAAAGAAAAATGGTTAAGTCCTATGAAATGTCCAGCCATTGCACTGATGAATCCAAATGGAAAGGCTGAAAGGATGCCTTCATAAAAGTATAGCTGTACAATGAAGATTGGAATGCACCTCATATCTACAATAGAAACACAGGTATGTTATTACATACTGTTCTCTGGAATTTGGTGGGTTTTTGTACAAACACTTAGAGACTACCTGCTTCTGTTCCTAATTGCTTCCTCTAGATCTGTTATTTTTATTAAAATAAAGGATATCTATCCAAATGATTGCAGTTTTGCCACAATAAGGACCCATCTATTTTGTTAGCTCAGGAAGTGCCATTTGTTGCAGTACGTGCTATCTAACAGCAGATGTGCATTATAACGTGTCATTGCAGGATATATTAACCACAGCACATGAATGAGCCAAACAGCTGAAACAAGAAGCTACAAAGACCTTTTAGAACATGAGCAGCCTCCCTGATCTCTGTGAAACTAAATCACCAATCTGGTATTACCTGCACATATGGGAAAGATACAATAACCAGGAAACAGATCTTATGTAAGACACAGTCTAATGCCTGGCACTTGTTCTACAATTGCTACCTACCCTACTAGCACCTCTTTTTTTGTCCTGAATTACGTGTTTACATACCTACAGTAGATCTATAATGGAGTTTTGATTCAGATATTATTTCCCCAATATACAACAGCTCAAGGAGGGAAGGTTGCTTTGCTTGTGGTGTATAGGTTTGGATTTTTTTAATCATTGCCTGCCCTCACATTCTTTCTCAACACCTGCAGCGTTTGAGCAGCAAAAACCTCTAAGTCAATGAGCTTCTGATCCAACATTTCTGTCAGAATTGTAGTATTCCCCCCACCCTCTGCAAGGCAATCAAAACATCCCGTTAGCCAAGTTTTACATTTGTATCCAGATTATGAGAGAGCAGTTTTGAGTGAGATATTGCCAACTTTCAAAAATAACAGTAACAGAGATAAACCCAATTAACAAATAACTTCAAAGAGAGATACTCCTTGCAAAAAGAGAAAATAGATAGAGGGAAATCTTTAGCCCTGATTCCATCTCTGGTGTTAGAAGATGAACAGCTTTCACTATGACTTCCTATCCAACACAGCAGGAAGATGTCACCAAACACCATGCTGAAAAATGACATCAGAAATACTGTCCAGTGTTTCTCATCCTCTCTCTAACGCTACAGAAGCATATAGTACAAATCTAGTTTTGCCTCTGACCAAAAAATACCCATGTACAGTTATCTCTGTAAGCACATTTTGCAGGCAAGTGGCTCAGGAACAGGACATTCTTTGCAAAGAAAAGCTACACAGATTTTGTACGAGTAATCCCCAAATTTTAGGGATCATGGACAACAATATTGAGCAATTGGTGTGCTTACCAACAAATTCAGGCTTGTAATTTGGATTTTTTTCTTTCATGTGGCCACAAGAATCATTAAGGTGATCTCTGAGACAGTGTTGTCTGCCATCCATAATCTCAGGACCACGTTTTCAGACCTTTTTACTAACTAGTAACAGCTGTATTTGTGAGGTGACCAATACTCGCAAAGTGCCTGAACAGTTCACATAACACTAAAAAAAAGAAAAAAATAAAATAATGAAATTGAATACTCGCCCCCAGTATTCACCAGTGAAAAGAAGGGTGAGAATACTAAAGAAATATTTCAAAGACATAACACTTTGACCATAGTTTTTAAGATTCTTATACAATCATTTTGTTAAATATTTTTCCCTATGTGAATGAATTCCAATGCCTGAGACCACAGTTTCTCTCCTACTGTATTCAATTCTTATAGGGTGAGGATTATGCCTTGTTTGTGAAACTGGCTGGAAGTTTCTAATGGTTCTTTTCAGGAAGCATGCATCTGTTTTCCAAACCTGTTCCTTCCTAAACTTGCTTAAGTTGGCCCCAAAAATGTATCAGGAAATAACTGGAGGATGAGGGGGATGGGGAAGAAACTTTAAAGACACCTTGTCTTAATTAAATCTCAAAGTGTTACTTCTTCCTGTTGAACTGAGTCACGCAGGGCTGTAGCTGTCACACCTGACAGGGGGAGGGGAGGTGTCAGCATGGAGAAAAGGTTTGTATTTCAGCTGCCTCCTGTAATTGGCAGCCTGGAATTAATTAATGCAGTGGAACCAGCACACACTTGACTGCAGCACACAATTAAGCACGGCAAGCAGTATTGAAAAATACTGCTGCTTGCTTTAATACTCTTTTATTGGTACAAAACACGGAGAGGTAAAACAGGAAAGGCAAATGCCAATTAACAAAGACACAAGGGTGCCTCTGGCAGTCACTGGTACCATCTGGGTCTCAGTCTGCTGCTAAGCTATTACCTGAACAAGCAGGTACAGTGAGAAGTTATCTTACCTAATGAACAATAGCCTTTGTCATTTTTAGTCTTTTTTGTCTTAGAATTATTTTAAATATTCTGTCTAGAGCCATATGATTCATGGGGCTGTTACAAGTAGTCTCAGCTGGAACCTCTCAGTACCCTGTATCAGCATTTCAACTACTAATTCAGCTGGAAAGCCCGGGTCAGGAATGTGTCAACTCCATGGATTCATCAACTCATGACAGGAATGTCATTTCTGTAACCTTTCTTCTTGATCAGCTCTTAGTGCTCAGCACAAGCCACCTTCCCATAGATGAGGCCAGATATTTAACTTCCGTATTTTAAAGAACAGTCTTTGGAGGGGTATAGGCTTAAAAGAAAAAAAAAACATCCCCAGTTATTTTTGGAGCATTTCCTTCCATTTATTTTTGTTTTTAAGTAACAGCAGATCTTACATGAATATTCTTAGTACTGGGTTCTGCTTTAACTGCCCTGACAGAGTATTTGCAAAGCAGCAGCTGATTCCTTCACAAATGATGTACAAAAACAAATCAGCACAAATTACTTTTGTAAATTTACAGCTACATTACATGAATACCTACGAGAACTTGAGTGCCAGTGACTGCTGCTCACAGAGGAACTTGCACCCGTTTGCAGCTTCACAGAGCTGCTGTTGATTCAGTTTTGCTATCCATAAGCATCAATTCAAGTAGTTATTAGTAATAATTCTATAAAGGAGAAAGAAGCCATTGAAGCAGTTTTCAGGTGATGCCATTCCAAACTCACAAGTGCAAGCTTGGCTGGCTCAAACTGTTTCCATATCAGGAAATTACAGTAATCCGAGAACAATAAAGGGGTTCCTTGATTAGCTGTTGTAATCCCCAAGGATAAGACCCACTTTTTCCATATAGAAGCTTCCACATGGAAGAGCTATAACATTTTAGCTTTTCTGATGATCCTTTAACAGACAAAAGATGTTAATGTTGCCACTAACAATTTGTTCCTTCTTCCATTTCCTTTTTCTTTACTCAATAGGAAATTTCAACTCATTGTTTTAGAGTTACTTCTAAGAAGTGGAAAGTGATGCAAGGCAAAACAAAATCTGTCATAGCTTCATTACCAGTGTAGCTGTACCTACATATACCATAGCAACTGTTTTATAAAGGCTTTATCAACTCTCCCTTTCCCACTTGCATATAGGTTTACCTTTTGGAATGACCTCACATGTCAGGTTACAAGAAAAAAACCTGAATGCTGCTGAATGCACTGATTCTTTTCTTCTTAAACTAAGGGCACTAAAAGGAAACTAGGAGATGAGAGCTCTATCAGTAAATCCATCTGGCAGTTGTATATTTACAACTTTGTGGTCTGTTTAATGTTAAGAATTACTTTATAAGATGTCCTAATCCGTATGTCTCCTTTGTAGAGGGTTTTTTAGCCTACTTAAGTGAACACCACAAAGAGGAAATTATTTTTAAAGAGCACTAAGAAGTGACAAATGTGAGAAAATATATCCAGCAAGAGATACATTGTTGCCTAACTAATGGATGAAAAATTATGAATATGTTGACATTATTTATGTTTTCTGCTAATGTAAATAAAAACCACTAAAAGCTGACAACAGTAAGAATCAGAGTATAGCTATACTACTGCTGCTAAAGAAATTACTTTGGAAACAAGGTATCTCATTTAATGGAAGGGAACATTCATTCATATCATGTCATGTCATATCCCCAGACACAGGAAAGAAAAAGTCTCCCCGCCAGGATGCCACAGGGAATATTATTTTTCCTGAGGCAAACTATCTTAACTTCCTGAGGAGTTAGGCAAAAGCTGCCAGTTAGGCATCTAATCCTATCCATGACCCAAGATTCCATTTAGAAAAGTCACTGAATTTAAAAAAACAAGGTAGAGGAATGAGGAATGACAATGGCAACAAATGGGCAACAAATATTAGCCATCTCTGACCAGGTAGTGTATTTTGGAACTTCTGTAAATGACATTTTTAAAGCCTGTGTGCAGATTAGTCAAGTGAGAATTTGATGCAGGTGCTGGCTAGAAAGTATTTTGGCACACAGAGATCAGTACATTTAGCTATGCTCTAAGGGCTCTTATCATTTTGGGGTTTGGGGTTTTTTTTCCTTCTTACTATATGACAGAACACCATTGCATTGACTTCATGCAGTAAACTGATGTTAACAAATTTGTACTGAAATACTTCCTGGCACTGCTTTTACTTTGCTTATTCTACAGCTAGGCCTCCTGCATCAGAAGACTGTCTCAACCACAGCAGGTCCTGAAATTCTGCAACCAGACCAAGCACAATTCTGATTACATCATAAATGAGTACAAGAACAGTAGTTTCCACTTCAGTAACATTTCCACAGTCCTTTAGGTTCAACGAATAAGTTTTCTTAGTACCACTAAGGAAAAGTAAGCTCGTCAGCATTTTATAAGCCACAAAACCAAGCCAGAGAAGAGGTAAGTGTTACATGGAGTTCATGAGAAACATGTTCTGTAATCACAAACAGGCTTTTAACTTCAGGCAGTGTCAAACCCAGCCTCCACGTCACTTCCTTGGCCAATTCCACATAGATATGGGCAGCAAGTTCATTATCATTATCATAACTCTTAAAAAACTTCAGAGTGAGTGAGCAGAAAGGGCATAAAAAGCTGCTTATTCAGACAAGAGGGTCTAGTCTAAAAGCAAAAATGTCTTCAAACATCAAAACACTCACACTGCTTGAATGCAGAGCACATCTCATACAGAGTGCAGGAAGTCACTGTGCTATTCTAAGTGATGGTACAAAAGAAAAAAGCCACCCAAAAATCACAACTAACATGCTGTTAGCAAGAAATACCAGAATATGAAACAAGAAACCTCCCAGAAATAACACAATGCATACAATAAATAACACAATGTAAACAACATATTCCAATACAACAATGCTCTGACAACTCTCAGCTTTATGCCTCAAAGTTGACTCATTTCTCCTAAATAAGAAGCAACTGTGGAGCTTTCAGATGGCACTTTCATAAAAAAGGTAAGAAAAACTTTTTCCAACTACTCTGTACTACCTGTAAATACTTTCGGAACTTGAATTAATGGTTGATTAGTAAACAGTATAACAAACACTTGTGTCGACTCTCAAAGAATGCTTTTGCCCTCATGACAAAACCCAGTTCACACAGTTTGCCACTTCCAAAGTCTCATCCTGTTTACATACCATCACATACACATCACTGACCACCTTTGGATCCAACAACAGATATAAATTAGACAAAAAATATCTGATTTAGAAGCTGAAAGATCTGATACAAAGATACTTATAAACAATAAAACCATATGCCTATTCAAATTGCAACTTGTCTTTGCTAGTATTTTCACACAATCTGGGTTCCTCCTCCTTAGATGAAATCAATGCTTTCTGGAAGAAATTTCATTAATTTCACAGGAAGAAGAAATTTACTGCCAGCTTCACACCCTGCAGCTAAGGGCTTGCATTTGTTTTGCTCTTTATTGAAGTCCTGGAAGTGTACAATTAGTTTCATTTACTTTCAAAGGTTTTCACTGACCTTTGCAGAAGAGTAACTGCTATGACAAGAACACAAAACACCTTAACCAAGCTTATCTATTTAAGCTTCAGCTATCCTATGTTTTCATTTGCATGTCTCATAATTCAAAGCTACAACTAAGTCAGTGAGACCTCTTGAAAGATGAGGGATTCAATAAAAGCCAAATAACACATAGCCAGTTCTTACATTTCATTGAAGACCTCACCTAGAACACAGAAAAGCAAAATGACAGAATGAGAACTTTGGCCTTAACAAGGTGAATTGTAATTCTAGCAGTGCTCTGGACACTCTCTGTAATTACCAGGGCCCCTACACAGCCAACAGCTACACCAACAGGAACACATTCTTATGTTAAGTAATATGAATTATTAAAATCTTTAATAATTGGTTGTTTATCCCCAACACTGCAAAACTAAACCTTTATAAATTGGAAATTTATTTCAGTAATAAGCAGCTGATATGGAGCAAACTTACCATTCACAACAGCACCATAATGCTTTGTTTTACTTTATCAAGTGGGTAAGTCACTCAGGCTGTACGATGCCTCACCAGGTGAGTGCCCTGCATATATTAAGATCAAGTTTGTTCTGAACACAAGGATGACAAATTGCCATTTCTTTACAAACATAATTCAGTACACTAAGGTGATTTGGAAGGGAAAAATCTCAAATTATAAGTTTTAAGAGGAAATACACAAAAATTCATAAAGTGTTTTTAATCAACATGCTAATGAAAAGCCAGACTAGTGGACTGTTGCTATCTTCTGAATTACATTTTTAGAAAATCAAATCAAAAGTCAATTACATTGTCACAGTGAGTTAAAATTGAGTAGAACCATTAAGCACACAGCAACAGATATTTAAATGTATTAAGTTACCTACAGTCAAGTTTGGAAATTAAATGCTTCAGCATCTTTGACAATTCTATGCAGATTAATGCATCCATCACTACCTAAGCATCTTTCAAAAAACCTGGCATAAAATTCTAAGTAATGCAAAGGAGCATCTCTGGCAGCTAAACTACCTGCATTCCAGGAAGGAGAGCTTTAAAAATATTGTGGTTTGGTTTCCAATTCTATCAAATGTTCAGTAAAGAAGCCAGATTACTGAGATAAATCAAGTGAATCCCTCCTCCATGAAGGGATTAAGCTCTTAGAGGCAAACAAAACTCAAAGGGCAACCTCTATCACAAGTACAAAGCACATATATACAGTTTAAATAATGTATTTTATGTACAAAAATGGTAGATGAAATCTGAACATTTCCCAAGACAAAGTCAAATCCTTTCAGTACTGCTTTCTTTGAGAACAGAGGTAAAAAAATCAGCTAGATTGTTATAAACATTGCCCTAAGAATTAACAGATCAATTAAAAAACAGACCTTTTAATCCAACTAATGGCTGATTTAGCAGATAACACAGAAGACAGTACAGAGGAAGTAAATGAAAAATCCTCTAATATAGCATCAGATTTACATTTTCTCCTGCAAATGTAGAATTGAGTGAATGAACCTTGCAGATTTACAGTAATTTTTTCAATTTTTTTAATTGGAAAAAAAAAATAATTCAATTTTAAATTTTTGTAGTCATCTAAATGAACAAGTTGAAATAACTGTAACTATCTCAGAAGTTACCACTAGAGATGTTCTGTCCTCATCCAGGTGTGCTGACTTTACAAAATACTCTTGTTCAGCCTTCTGTATGTTAGTGGGTATATCTTTAACCCCGAGAGTATTACTCTGCAAGTTTTAATTCTCTTTTTTCTGCAGCTTTGTTCATCAGCAGTAGAGGTGACACACTAATATTCTATTGACAAACATATTCGTACACTTGTAAAACATAACATATTATGGTTTTTTGTAAAATACCCTTAGAGCATTTAGAAACACTTGTTAAGCTTCTGTTTGCTGGGGGGTTTCCCCTCCTGGCTGCCTTCCACACCATGGAAAGGGAACAGGGTGCAGGTGCATAAAAGAGGCAGCAGCTGTAAGCAGATACCCCCTCAGCTGTCCTGATTACAGATTTACAGTGATAACAGAATGATAGAAATAATAATAAAAATTTTTCCCTAAGAGATAAGAGGACCTAAAGGCTACCAAATGAATTGAGAAATCGCTGCTATGCAGAGATAATTTCCAAGGATTATTGTGGCATTACCACAACATTCTAAGATTACTCCAGAGAAAAGTATGAAACTTATGACAAATCATGTTACTCTTCTCTGTTATAAGACTGACCTGCTTGTGTCTCCCTACACCGATCTGCACTGGAGTGGCCTTGGCTGACAGCCTGCATTGGGATGCACTCCTTCCCATTGCAGTCACAGCACTGGCAGTGCAGAACACTCCTCCAGGAATTTCTGCATTTTGGTCTCAAAGCAGGTTAGGAAAACAAACACATGTAATTACTTGCATTTTTCAGATAAGGATCTGAGCAAGAGAGAAGTCCAATGATCCACTGAAGGGTACACAGAAAACTTAATGCTGATGATGGAATAAAACCAAGCCAAATAGACCATGTAACCACAAGTATCTGAGTGAAACTTCTTATCTCTTTTTTTTAAAAAAACTACTTTCACCAGCTAAAATTAGAAATACCTACCAGAAAATTTTTAACAGTAAGCTTGTCTTTGTTTTTCTTGTTGCTAAGCTCTTGCTGAAGAAGTTATTTGATAATGATTTTCCTGCTAAGATGCAGCCTGTTTTAAAAAAATACAAAGCCTAGTATAAGAGGTTTCTTCAAAAGATAGAGGCAGACATTATCTATTATTTAATGAAAATCAGCTCAATATATAGATAAAATTACTTTAACTTCCCATTAGGTGAAACAAAAATACCTCCTCTGACCTGCTTACAGAACAGGCATCATCTGAAAGAACTGGTTGTCTGTAGGTCCTGGCTTCAGTAAAAATACAGTATAGGATCCCCTGCCCATACCTGTTCAGGGGATTTTAGAGTCTTACACTGATCTGAACGCTCACATGTGGTATAAGACAGTGCCTTAAACTGGTTTGTGACTAGGAAACCTTGTTAACAGCAGACAGAGAAAGTCTAGGCTGGATTGCCTGCATAAGTAGTAGAGGCTTCTTAAAAAGATCGTGCAAAACTATCTGTAGTGAGTAATTTCATTATCATTTAATTCAGCCACTGAGAGATGGATGGGACAATGCCCTCATAAGGCCTGTCCTAATGCTATGATGTACAGAGGCATCCTGGTGTATTTATGTCCAAACTTCATTTCCTGTGAGGGTTGGTCACTTCTAGAAGCACAGCCAAAATGTACCTGGTATTGCAGAAATTTATGGACTTTAACTATACAGCCGTGCTAATTCAATGAAACCCTGACTTGGCTTCCACTCAAGACTGCAGTAAGCACTGGACTATGTCAAACACTCCCAGTGGATATTATTTGAGGATGAATGGGCCATCCTTTCCCTCCTCAGTAGAATAAATATAGGTAGACTGCTTCAGTCAAAAGTTTAACATAACTTGAAAAACCGTTCAACTCTTTGGCTCCAGGCCACACACAGCACATTGTTTACATGGTGCCTTCATTTTTCTTATAAATTATGTCTGCACAGTCCATATTATAAATTCAATATAAAACACAGTTACCAATAATGATGTATAAAACTTAATTTTAGAAAATGTATGGCATTATACAATATTTATCACTATAGAACTAATATCGGTTCTTATTTTGACCACTAAATAAACCAAATTACAGTAACTCATTACTTGATTCAATTTCATTATGAAAACCTCCCCTACAAATCTTCATCAAACCAACCACTACATGCACTGCTTAATGGATATCCAACTTCATAGCTGCCAATAACATCTGGCTAATTTCAGTTCACAAATGCTCCCGTTTTGCCATGTGGAAAAAAAAGCAAATGTCAAGCCTGTTTCTGTAACTCAAAAGTAATTTAAACTGAATTCAAACTTCAAATGCCATTTTCTGTTATGGCAGAATATCATAAATTACACTGCTATTACTATCCAAAACAATTCTTTGAAATAGAACACAGACTTACGTACACTACTTTTGACTGAATCAGAAAGACAAAGAGTGCTAAATGCAAATACCATAAGAATAACAAAATCTTCATATTTCTGAAGATAAAGTCCTCTTTTTTCTCATCTATTTCTCACTGAGGTAATTTGCTGCTGTTGGGAGCAAAGTCCACAGACTGAGTGGATGTTTTTGAAACATTTTTGATTTGGAGGCAAAAACTTAGCTCATTTTCTTCTCTTTTGTCAGTACAGCCAAGGGAAAAAAAAATTGGCATTTCACCAAAACACACCTAGTCTAAGAATTGGTATAACCTGTTTCCAGATCTGCATCAGAAGTCTTTCACAGTTCCCAAGACTTCATTACAATCTAAGATTTGATCAACAACTAAACCCCATGGCAAAAGTATAAGGGATAGCTTTGCAGTGTCTGAAAATCATCAGATTTGGGGTTTTATCACATCTTTCTTGCTCCACAGTTATACAGATTTCAGTTTCAGAATAGTAACACTGAGCATGCCTCATCAGGAAAAAAAAATTTGAAGAAATGTCATTTTCTAGGAACCAACAAATTCCCCAGCAAAAGTTCCCCAACAGAACCATTTTGTGGCTTTACTTCCCCCTCAGAGACTGCAGAATGTCAAGAATTGCATAAAGAAAGAATCTCAAAGCAAAGGAAAAGGCATATACAACAAATGTATGATGTTGTATCAAATTGTGCCTTGCACATGGATTTAAATAGGGGCAGACAAATAGATGGGAGCAAGTCACAGTAGGATACTGTTCTAGTTTGAGCTAAACCATAGAAACAAGTTAGTTTCAACGATCATACTTCATTTAAGGTATCTATGGACCATCTTTAATTTCTGGGTGAATACATACAAGAGAACACTTTCTTACTCAGTTCCCAGCTGCACAATTACATTTCAAGACAGCTTGGTCTGTGTTTCCAAAGGTTTGGCATATTTGTACAGGCAGCTTCGCACTGAAGATGTCAAAGTTCATCACACATTTGTTGTCTTCACCAAAATAATCCATGAGATTTACTGGAACAATTAGCCAAATTCTAAGAAGTTGTTCACATAAATAAAGAGTAATTGTATAACTACACAGGAACTCTGAGATCATACTAGAAGTGTGGGGGGGGGAAATGCAGCCCAACCAGCAGTTTACACATTTTCCAATAGAGCACTTGTAGGCCTTATCTAATGAAAAATAGCAAGAGAGTAACAAAACAGAGCCTTAAGATACAGAACATTACTCCAAGTAATGCCAACAGCAGACAGGGTCTAGTCTATGACAATCACATGAGGGATTAATAATGGATTAAGAACAGTCTCTGTATAATGAAGTCTGAATCCAGATGAGCACTGACCACCCTGCTACACAGCAATATTCAAAGGTCATGAATAATTCAGACATACTGTATACATCTTACTGGGCAAGCTGAAGACCTTTTATACTATGAACATGCAACAGACCACAGTTTATAGAAATAAAGGACCCAAATACAATATATATTTTAATTATCTTGACTCTGATAAGCTGATGTAGAAGTAATCCTCTCTAAGCTTATAAAGCTAGCTCGCCATACCTTAGCAATGAAATATAATTGAGTTTATAATTAAGTTTAATTATGTCAAATAATGTTTCAGCTATATTGACTATTAAATACATAATAAATGATCACTTTGCACTAAAAGCAATCAAAATTAATGAACTCTCATCCAGTGTATGCAAATGTAGCTTAAGTCTGGGTACCTTTTTGTTTGTATTTTATACAGGGACATATTTTATTAACTTGCAAGTAGACAGATGAGCAGTAAGACATCTCAAGTTCACTCAATAGTAAGTGACTATTTGGTAGAACTTAACTTTCAGTAATGATAACTGTTCTATGAAAGAAAATTAAACAGCTCTTCTGAAATTTCACCTTCTTTATGAAACTGTTTGACATATCTATGTATGTTCCTTCTTCTCAACATAAGAACAGCAGCAACTTCCATTAGCTTACAACAAATTTGCATACAACCAATTGCAGAGGAGAACTGCACACCATTGCCCTGATTCTTCTTCTGGATGGGATTTTGCTTAAGTATAATTTTATTCTGAAAAGTCCAAGTTTTGTATTAGGTTTTACCAGGTTTTTGTTCTGGATACTTCCTGCGTTACTAATGATTTTACACAGTTCAGACATATGAGGCACATGGTATCATCACCATTACAAAATTTGCAGTTACCCCTTTTACAGCAGCCATTAACAATGCATTGCCGTTAAGTGCCTTGCTGAGTGCTCTGTGCAATAATCTCCAGATAACAGCATTCCCCACCACTTTGCCCAGTGTGATGTATTAACTATATTTAATAGCTCTGGAATACAGCTAAAGAGCCGGCTGCCTGCGCCTGAGTAAGGAGCACAACCCTCCAGTGCTGCACCAGGCTCATGAGAAGGTTGCACTGAATGAAGAACCACGTTTCAAAGCTGGGTTATGAGGAAAGAACAAAAGTCACAGCAGCAACAAAGAGCAAAAGCACAGACAGAAATAATCCAGAAGCTGCTCAGAATTTAACTAAGGAGAGACTGTCTGCAACAGGAGGAACACAGAGCAGAGCTCATGGAGGTGTTTTAAATACAAAAAAGTACTTTGCCCTCTGTGATCTTTCAAGCTCAGTTTCTCTCTCCCAATTCCCCAGCCTTTAAAGGGATACCAATAAAATCTGAAGTTTATGTAAGTCATGTTAATTACAAAATGTCTGTAAATCAATATGCATATGCAGATCGAGAAGCTGTCACCATTTTAAGAGCACAAGCATGAAACACCAGTGGCTGAGTTAACCAGATAGACTGAAGTCCCCTGACTGAGTTAAGCCTCCCAGTGGAGGCCAACATGAACAAAGCCATGTCAGATAATACGCACATTTCCCTTTAAATACCAACTTCCGACCACAGTGGCCTTGTATGTTCATGCACTCAGTCCTCACAGTCTGCTGGCCACATCTGTCACAAGTTATCACAAACTATTTGACATTGAGGGGATTTGCAAATCCACTTCTTTAAGCTGGCAATAAAATGAGCCAAGTCCAACCAGTCAGTTTAATAAGCCAGTTTATCAACTCCTGAAGCATCAACACCAGTCCAGGTCACTAAACAAATACAAAGATCATTCAACGTGCTTAGCCCCTGTCCTGAGTCAGCAAAGCTTCAAGCAGTGTTTCCTGTGAAAGGAAATTCTGTCAGTATGATTGATTCCCTTGGAAAAGACAGGTATGTCTGGCAATGGTCAGTCATAGAAAAAACTTTTAAATCTATTTCTGTAAAAGTATTGTAGACACATGATGACGTAATTGGCAGGAGACCCACATGGATGTTGCTTTCCCAGGTATGAAGCAATCCAGTCATTAAATAGTTAACATCCTCTTTCTTTGCCATCCCCCACCCTCTCCTGGACAAAGGTGGCCAACAGATACATTTACACAAACTGGAAAAGTTAGACAGTAAAGATCTTTCCACTGCCAAGCACAAAAAGGAGGTACATCCTTGAGGTGATGCTTGTGAAGCCAGCGCCGAGTGAGTGCACCACGAGCTTTTTACATCAGCAGCTCAGGGAGCTGGAGAACTGACCAGAGCAGGAGTCTTTCACCTGGTCATGCAAACCAGACAGTGTGCTGCAGAGGAGAGCCTAACATACTTATTTATTAAATATTTACAATATTTAATAAAAAATAACCAATTTTATTACACAGCCTGAGAGATTTATTATCTGTAAAAGTGTAATGATCTACCATTATCTCAGTTAAAATCTAAATTCATAATAGGGAACACACGCATTCAAATTTTCATATTCTTAGCCCTGGAAAAAAAATGCATTCATTGAAGATATACATGCAAACAATTTGGCACATCTTTTCAAGAGCATAAGAGAATTGCTAGACAAAGGAACCTGAACATTTAATTGTTTAATCATGATATAATCCAAAGACTCCAATTAAGTGTACAGCCCTCATTAAATAATTTCAAAACTGTCATTGCTCGGAAGAAAAGAAGGTATTGTGTTGGGCTAACTAAAGTCTTCTCAGAATGGCCATGACAGGCTAAGGACGGATCTCAGGCCAGCACCATTTCTCTAGCAATAGTTAAAAAAAAGCTGCCCAGGCAAGTGTGTGAAAGCAGAGTAAACACCTAGTGACAGACATGTAGCTTGCTCTCCCAGACTCAGAAATATGCAACTTCAAGGGCTTCCTCAGATGGATGGCTTCACTCAGTCTAATAGCTCTTGACGGATTTTTCTTCCATTAATTTACCCTGTTTTTTGAACTCCTGCAAAACCTCTGGTATCCACAATACCCTGTGCCAGAATTGTGCCACTGGGTGGTAGGTGAAATGGCATCCCTTTTGCTTTGGTAGGAACCTGCAAACAGCTTTATTTTGTGCCCTTAATCCAAGAAAAAGAATGACCTTACACGGACCACTTCTCATGAACTAATCACGCGCCATTTTGTTCCCAGGATATTTGATTCCAGTTTATGTAAGTTTCAGTATATTTGACTGTTTTTTAAACAGAAACTGTTGCAAACTTTTGATTATTCTAGATACTTCTCCTCACTCCTCTCTTCAGCCCCCTCTCCATTTTTGGGAATAAGTTACTTTGTATGTGAGGAGTGGAGAACAACACAGAAAGGAAAAATGACCTTGCATAACATCACCACAGCTGGTTTCTGTGAGGTATGAACTGATTATTTTTGACACTTTCCTTCTTTTTGAAATTTGCCATCACAAACATGAGAACAAAAGACAGCCAACTCTGCCTTGTAACAAAAATCTTGAATTACCTATAATGTCAGCTATGGCTCTCTAAAATCAAAACCAAGACACAAAAAGAAACATTTCTCCTCAATGTAAACAGCATTTAAACACATGCAGAGAACAAAATGCCTCTACAGGTAAGTATTCAGCCACGGACTGCTGGGTTCCAACCGCCCCTTTTGTGCTACAGCATTCCACAGTGCAACTAGAAGACCCTCCAATATTTTCTAATCACATGAGACACTTGGTATTCAGTCTAGATACATCCTCAGCACTGTCTTTACTATTAATCATAAGCAAAATACGATGTGAAAGGAAAAACAAAGGTTTATTTGCCATGTCCAGGAGGCTTACAAAGGTGATAGTCCTCCTTTACTGGGGGGATGATAATCTAATGGGCAGGAACACAAGTTGTGAGAAAATGTGAACTCTTCCTGCCCAACTTATTTTAATGTCAACAGCACCGAGATTTGATGAGCACACTTGAACCATCACCTGAAGCTAAAAAACCTGAGGGTGTTGTTCTGAAGTCACATGCCAGGCTCATTTTCTTTACCAAAGGCACCTTCCCTCTCCAAGTCAGTCACTATGACACTTTAAGTCTTCTGTCACAGCCAGAGGCAAACTGGCCTTAATAGCAACTCCTGCCAGTGGTGAGGGCACAGTATGTATCACGTGCTGAACAGAAAACTGTAGTATTGCAATGTAGAAGAGTTCAGGGCAAAGTAAGTTTCAGAGACACAAGAGACAATATAGTCTGTACAGCATAAGCTAATCAGCACTTTCTGGTAACAGAAAAAAGGGCTTGAAGTTACCTCAAGAAAAAAAAAAAATCAACTAGTGTTGATTTTTAAATTGTACATTTAAATAATCTGATCCTTCTTCAAGATACAATGCATACCCTTTATATCCTCATGGGATATTCCCCACCCTGTTGACCTGAGTGATTCTGAAGCACTGTAAGGAAAGATTCAAACTTCTTCACCCATTCACTTCTTACCCCTATTTTGTAATACAGACTCCAGCATGCATTTAAATTGAAACTGTGGAGTTCTGCATTGATGACAGTGGGAATAGTTTTCTTAACAGCTCTTCACACATTTTATTGACAAGATCCCTCTAAAGTAGGAATTTACAAATCTTTTAATGAAAATCCAAACTCAGTAGTTTTATTAGTCATGGTCTTATAGATCAGCAACAACATCTAGCAAATTACTTTATCTCTTCTCCGACTCATGTTTGTCTTGCCAATAATAATGGTTACACAGAAAAGCAGTACCAAGGAAATAATATTTTATAAATTTTAAGTGGTATTGAATAACTGCAAATGAAGGACATTGTTATTATTACTGCCGTATCTATTGCTCATCAGTAAACCACAAACCTCATTTTGCTCAGTGCTTTCTGTCTGTATTTCCGTGGGGCAAACTCAGAGCTAAGATCACATTAGATCACCCTCCTCCAGGAGTTCTTCTATTTGCAGAAACTGTTCCCTTCAAGAAGTATTTAAATCTTTAGCTATTAGCCAAAAGAGAAGCTATATTCATCCAAGTATTTCTACAGCACTATAACAGATTCTACACAAGAGAATTTTACCTAATTGTCTTAATCATAGAAAAATAAAATACACACTCTTTGCAGCAACATAAAATAGTTAAACCCAGCATTTTCCATCCCGGATCAGAGTTAAGCATCTAAAAAACTATCAGTTTGTCCAAAAATAATAATAAATAGTCAACAATTTCCAATTTTCCCTGAAAAACAACAATTCCTTTAAAGGAATAACAATTCCTTTGAAGTTGGGCCCAATGGAAGGTCTGATGGGATTAACTAACATTAAAGTATTAGCTCACAGACAAGGTCAGGCTACTGTGGGTTTATGATTTCCCAAATAGTGCTGGATTCTACCCAGCTCACTTGAAGTGCCTGCAAGAGCTTGCATTTGTCTGCAGCCATCCAGGCAGGTGAGCCCTTAAATGTAATTAATTCCTCAAAGAACAGGTATACTTCAAACCAAAATTAACATCTGATCATTAAAGAAACCACAGCACTAGGTTTGACACCTGCTAAAAAATAAAACTGTTAAGTAGTGTTTATTCTCTATTTTTTCCATTACTTTGTCTGTCTACACTATGTGAGAGGTCTACAGAAAAGAAAAGCTGGTTCAGCAGTTGACTGTAAATAGAACACTGCAAATATTGATGAAAACACTGAACAGAAGGAATGGCAAATTTTCCCACCTCTATTTTAGTTCCATGGATTTGAAATGATAACATCAAGTGCACCTTTAAGTCACAAGTTTACAGGAAAAACAACACACATTGCAGTTTGCTGCGTAATTACCCTCATTAATAGTTTGGTTCAACATCCACCCTAATCAACAGAAGGAGTTTGGTTCTTATTGCCTGCATTAACCACCACTGACAACTGAAATGCAATTTCTCATACACCCATGCAATGGTATGAAAGGTCTGCATTTAAATCCTGCATTCACAAAGCCTGTTTATCATGATAATTATTTACTAATAAGAGATTCAATGCTTTACAATAAACTGTCATTATGATATCTTTTTTCTTTTAAAGGTTTTAATATAGAAAATGAGAGCAGTAATATAACAAACTTTTTTTTTTTCATAACAAGCAGAACAAGTTTTTCATGCTATGAAAACAATACATCTGAGAAGATGGAACAGGCTTATTTCAGAATATTCCTAACAGCCATATTTTAGTTTTAGGGGATAGAGAGGCAGGGCAAAAAAGAAAATTAAATTACTCACACTTGTATCCAGGCTGCAGATACTGATTGTATCTTCATCTTGAGTACTCTGTTTCCGTTTTTTCTATAAAGCAAAATGAAAAGAGAGCTCAGTTTTGACGAACAGTACCAACTACCATTAGCTTGATCCTGAAAGAAGTACACATAATGATGTCATACACATAAATATATGCGTATATATGGTTAATTATCTCTCATCATCATTATAATCACCATGTATGTGAATATAAACTCTCTTTTCACAAGTTGAAAAGCTACTTATTAGCACATAGTGAATTAAATGCTGTTCCTTTTTCTGCTTCAATTAAGAAACTTAGTTCTAACTAAAAGCATAAGTAATTATTGCATGTTGGAAATTTTATTTTGGCACTTGATACGAACTTTTGTAACGAATGAGACTGTCAGGAAAAGAAATTCATGTTTTTTGTTGAAAGCCTATACTTCAGATTTTTCAAGGCCTACCTTCAGCAATCAAGTCCTATCACTAGACAGTCAATATAGTGAGGATAAAAGGTGACATGTACTGCAGGAGTTACATTAACTTATGTTAGGGTTTCACTTTCCATGTCAGTGATTGCATTCTGCTCTATATTCAGGTTTTGGGTTTGCAAATGGCAAAAAGCCCTCCCTCATGTAATTTCACAGGTTCACCACAAGATTAAATCTTCATGCACTTCAAATAAGTATGAAATGTCATTTAACAGAGCTTTGCATTTTCTACCAGGCCAGAAAGATTCAGGAAATAAGAGAAGTCACAGAAGATATGATTCTTATTTACCCAGCTGTGTTGTCTTCCACTGTCAACCAGAGAAGCAGTCACACATTATTATAGCTGGGATTCATTTTCCAGTCTAGAGAAGTCAAAGATGAGCAATTAAGAATGCAAAAAACCCCAGACAGATGACATGCAGAGTTCATAGCTGATGGGATTCCCAAAGCTCAGCTAAAAGGCAGAGACTGTGCACAACGCAGGTATTTTTCATTTAAAAAAAATCTAAAAACAGTATCCCTTCCCCCCCCCCCCCATGTCCATTCTCCCAGCTCTTGCGAAGCCTGGAGGTTTTATTTCATCAAGCCAGTGAAACAACTTTGAATCCGCTAGGTCAAGCATATGGTTTCTGAGAACTGTTTCTTTGATGAAAAAAGATAAGGAATATTTATCATAAAATCCAGATGTTTTGATTTCATACTGTTTTAAAACTAAACTCTAGGTGTTGAAATCTTTTATATTTACTCATTTGTTTTCAGCAGATCTTTGACTCATTCAAATAAAATTTTTCTTATTTTCAGAAAATAACTTCTGATACTTTTTTAACAATAATTTCAAAGTCAGCAACAGCTGTGTTTTAACATCTTTATTATCCAGAAACTGGACCATGAGTTCTGTCACCACATTACACAGTGAGAAGTGTTTTATGAAAAGCAATTCTTCACCCTTAGGCTAAGCACAATCAAATCCCCTTTACTGTTACAGTATGGATTTTTAGCAACAAGTTTAAGGACTGACTAGAACACAGAAATTTCTGAACCAGACCACACTGAGCTATGAACAGAAATATCTGAAATAATACTGACTATGTTTGCTTATCCTGTATCAGTCTTTTGTAAGGTTCGTTTTTTCCCCACAGGATAAACTAATCTGAATTACTATTCTAGGGTTAGCAAATGTGAAGTCATTGTGAAAAACACAAAACAGGGATGAAATCTGTCAGGTCAGTACTTTGGCCAGAGGGTAACATCTCCAAAGATTCTAGTGAACATGTTGCAGACTGTTCTTCAAATCTAATTAGAATTCTGGGGACCCAAATGCATGCATCCTTTAGCTGTACTCAAAAAATCATATATTGATTCCACTTAAGTCTAGGCCAAGTCTTTACTTCACAAAAAGAAATTATAAAACTGAAAAGTACCAGCCCTCCTACACAGTGGACACAGGTTAACTAAAAATGAAGGGTGTTTGCATTTGGAATACAGCTTTCTACAAGAGAAGGATAAATTAAAATGGTGCATGGATCTGGTGTACCTGAGTCTATACTAACTGATGCTTCTGGTGCATGGATGGACAGGATGCAACTACATCCAGAGCTTGGGATGGTGTTGCTTTAAGTCTGACATCTTAGACTCGATTTCACTGGTAATGGAGTGTGACAAATGACCACACACACAACAAATAAGCAGCTCCTTTGTTAAACAACCAATTACAAGATTCTTACTGCAGTCACACGGCTACAGATCAACACAGAAGGTGGCACTTCCAACACAGCCCAACTCTAATGAAAGTGGATTGAGACTATAAATGACATAACACGAAGTACAAGTGTACTAGGCAAGGCTACAGGATGAAAGTGAATTGAATGAGGCAGGACATCGTTTTCTGCAGGGGGAAAGTTACACAACAACTACTTGTGGGCTTCTGACTGCTACATTCAAAGTCGGGAACTGGGTCCAAAACACAGAGGTGTTGTGGCCAAAGCAGTGGCCATGAGGACAAGCATTCACAGCAAGGCTATTCAGGTAAAGCACAGCACAAAATTGAGTTAGCAGGAATTAAAATGCTCACATCTTATTTAGAGGCAACCTCTTTGGTTATGTAACTAAACATCGATACACTCCCAAGGAACAAATCAACTGTTCCATCAGAACATCAACTGTGATGTACCAACCAAGAGCAATGAAAAGACAGCTAAAGTGTAGGAAAAGCAATTACATAGTGAGTAAATCTGGGACAGCCTCCACAAAACAGATCTCTTGCTCTACCTCATACTTCATTGTGCTAATCAAAGGATCATTCCTCACTTTAGTTTTGATCTTCTACTTACTTAAAAGTAATACACACTCACAAAAAAATCTACATGTTATCAGGAAGCTTGCAATTATTATACTCCTTATATATCTTTATATATATCCTTATATATAATCCACTCTGTTAGTGGTTATGCAACACCAGTCATTTCATATAGAAATTGTTAAATATTAACCACTGCAGGCAAGAATCATGTTTTAATATTTCTGAGAGTTTCAAGGGCTATTACCATTGTATAAGGGGGAGGCAGAACTCCATGAAAAAAAAAAAAAAATCCAATAATTTTGCTACCAGACCACAGATAAATTTCTTTGCCCATAAGAAGTGGATTAGAATCTAAGACTGCAGTGGATATTGTGCAGGAAGCATAAGGTGCTCATTAAATTAATCCCTGCTCATTGTGAAGATCTTTTTCCCAAAGGAGTTCCAAGTCCTGTCTCAGCTGCCACAGCACAATGCAGCTGACCCCTGAATCTGCCACGTCCCACAAAATCACCCCTTAATTGTTGCTCTCCATTTTATGTTTTAACTCACGCGGCACATGAAGCAATACAAACCTCTCAACAAAGGAGCCCAGAAGCTCTGTCGGGTGTAGCAGCCTCCAGCCAAGCCCAGGGCACGGCTGGGTGAGGAAGCACTGCAGTGTCCCACAGCAAGGCAGGCTCTGCCTCACTCCAGCCCCGCTCCCTCACCGTCCCCAGCACACTTTGACATGAGGATGTCCCACTGCAGCACTGAGTGAACACAGACACAGTGGTAACTCCACACTGGGCTATGAGCAATGGACAAATGCCATCTCACCACAGAGCATCTCTTTATTAAAATTTGTACGTACATGAACCAAACTAAATTGGAAAATGTTATGATGCTGTTTGCCTTGCTGGGAAAACAGCAAAGCTTGGAACACGTCAGTAACTCTTTTTTTTTTGCACAGTATTTGGAGACCTTAAAAAATGGGGACACATCTGCATGAAAATAGTAGCAAGTACACCTTCTGATAAGGAAAGTGCCTGTGTTTTCTGACTGACCACACAGGTTCATTACCTGCATCTGAACATGTACCTCTAGGCTGAAAAAGCTTTTTGTATCACAATTTTGAATCCTAATGTTTGTGATCCTTTTGTTGCCCAAAAGGCTGTGGCTACATCCACAGTTACAGAGACAGGACACTTCCTGGCCTTAACATACCAGGAAAGAGTTGCTTTCCATAATTATCTCACAGGAGATGAGGAGATAAGATATCCAATTATATATTAAAGTAATGATTTAATTAAAGGAATTAGAGTAATAAGACATTGTTACAGGAAGGCTGGATTAACATAGTCTCCATCACAGTGTTTTAATTATCAATACCACAGATTTATACTTTACCACCTGGGAGATGAAATGCAAAGATGCACAAAAATAGCTTGACAAAACCCATCCTGTGATGGCGAAGGAAATGCTTTTCAGAAGAATTGCTGACTTTTGTTAAATCATCTGTCCATTCTAAATGCTTAGAAATGTGTCTGCACACAGATTGGTATCAAAATAAAAAACATTTCAAGATAATGTATTTGCATAGGCACACCATACCCTTCAGACCTTCTTAGTCACAGACTCATTTCAAAACCAAACACTAAACAATTTAAGGCCTTTTTTTCATACAAAAATCCCTTCATTGTAATGAAATACTTTTCCCATGCCCCCAAAAGAAGAAGTCCAAAACAAAGAAGAATTAGAAACCATTTAATTAGTCTGTATTTAGTGTTTTCATATGAAAATAATATTTTTTAAAACAGTCTTTCCAGAATATACATCTGAAGACACTTCTATTTAACTTTGTAAATAATGGAGACATAATATATGATTTAAATAAATGTAATTAGGTAGAAGTGCATATATATACACATACACACCACACATATAAAAATATATACAAACACATATAACAAGCGGATATATACACACATTTGTAATTTGAAATAATTCAGAAAAGGGAAAACCATTTAGCTAACAAAGTTTTGTATCGTTTTTAGTGTTGAGAAAAAGGCAGGAAGGGATTCACTGTTCTGGGCTTTATGCTCCTCTCCAGTTTATGGTACACTTCTATCAGGGACAATATCTGTATCAGACTGAGTTAAAAAACAAAACTAACAAAAGAAAATCAATTTGAAGAGATCAAATAGAGCAAAAATAAAATCAAAAGGGATTAATGTGGAAGGAGGGGAGAAAACTGATCAAGTACTCAATAAAAAGTCAAACATTACAGGCCAGGTTTAAGCCACACTCCAAAGGGTGGATTATGTCTGCATGAAAAGCAGCATTATTACATGATTTTTTTTTTCTTTTAATTTGAAAAAGCAATCAGTATCTCCTGAGCCAGCTGAGAACACCTCTACAAGGAATCTTCCCACCCAAAGCATTATGCCTTAGGAATCACAGCCGGTGTTGAGGCAGCTCGGAATAAGGCAGGAGCATAACATCACTTCTTTATAGAAAGACATCAAATCACAGCAGTAATCCAGATTTCCATGTGAATTTCTAGTCACACTGTTTTTATATAACTTTTTTTTTTTTAAATCCAATTAGCTTATAAATTCTCTTGATGTGTAAATACTTTTTAGCAGCAACATCCACACATATATACTGAAATACAGATGTGTACTTCTAAACACCCTTCTAATTCTTAAGTCTCTAACATGTACAGAAACTGGAAAGTTCAAAAGAATATTCAGACACTACAATTCTCATTCTTTTTTCTTTGTAGTTTGTCAGTGTGTCCACACCCATCCAACCAATACGTTGATCTCTCTTCAAAAAGTCCTGAAAAGCACCACTTGCCAAGACCATATTTATTCCTTTAATGACTCCAAAAATTCCATCTGCTGTTGCTCCTGTGTTATAAGATCTGTTTCAAGTTCCCATTTCAAATCACATTCAAATGATCTCAAAGTTATCAAGCTCTCAGTTAGTTACACCACACAGTATAGAGGACTCAGAACAGTCCAGCAATGAGGCACAAACAGTACAAAACAGATGTTAAAAGGAATGCAAAAAGAGAGGTATGATGAAAGAAAAATCTACTAACTGGACTGGAAGGAAAGTAGACAATGTTTCAATTCTCCTGTCTAATTTAAAATGTTTCCAAAAGTTTAACAGTTGACACAGCCAGCAAACAGAAAAGTTAAAACACTTCAGTTTAGTCTTCCTAATACAAGAGGAAGAAATTCTGACTAAAAGCTTCAGCATTTTTCTTAGCATTTTTCATTACTCAGTTAATGAAATATGCCTTGGATCCAGCTTAATCACTGGGCAAGAGATTAATAATTTTCTGTAAAGGTTAGTTGAATAATGACTAATTTAACATTTCCTGCCACAGGTGGTGGGCTCTAACCCCACCAAGCAGAGTTCAGAAGTGGACTAGAAGAGGCAGCAGTGATGTTGCATTACCCGGCTTCAAGCCAGAATGATACTGATACTGAGAAAAAGAGTAAGCCTCACACAGAATTACACACTTTCCATCATATCACACTCCTGCTGCACTGGCATTCAAGCATCTAAAATGAAATAAAGGGAGAGATGACAAAAAAAAGGCCAAACAAAATCAAAGAACTCGAGCCTAGCTGATACAATGCACAGTTCTAGATAGTCTGTATAGCAGGAGAATGTGACATTAATCACACAAACAGCTCTCTCTGCAATCCCCAGCAAGAAATATCTACACTTCCTGTTGAATATGGGGCTTGATTCCGAGATAACCAATTGCAATTTCACAAGAAAGTGACATTTAATTCCCTAGAGTTTAAGCACTTTCAGAAAGAGGTGGCTCTTCCACCACCTTTAGAGGTCAGCCCTCTTTTCACTTTACCACAGCCTGTCACTCACGTTCATGCCAATACCAGTGAGCCTCCCTGTTCATCTCCCACTTCCGTGGCTGTACCACTGACAAGAGTTGGTGGGATGTGGAGACAAAAACATCTTAAAGAAAGTTTCCTCAGAGCATGATGCTTTTTTTAGCTGAATGATGCATTGTACATGCTTTTGGAGACCATATTCTCAGAATAGTGAACTCTAGCACAAAATTTTTTTGAAATTCCAGAACCTGCTACACAGTTCTTTATGTTATATTAGCAAAAGGAACTTGCAACCAAAAATTCTTTAGTGTTATAACAAAACTGGTTTCCGTGTACATTTCCACTGCCCTCTGCTGTTTGGAATACCAGAGACATTCCAGGTTTCATCTTCTCAAGAGTGACACAAAATCCTAAACATTATTGCTTTTAAGGGAGAAATGGCCAGAGATGACCCCAGTGCACAGCCTGCACCGAGCCTGGGACACAGCGAGGACAGTCCAGCTTCCCACCCTGCACACATTCAGCTGGCAGGAGCCCTGGATACTGGTGTTAGGAACAGAACTTGCTTGTTCCTGGTATTCCAAAGAAAACAAACAAATGAAAAAACAGACTCTGCTCTGTTACAGCACAGTGAAAACTGCAATGGAGGTGAGGTCATCTCTGCCACTGATGGCTTTCACACTTTTTAAGCACTTCCAGGAGTCATCACATCTCTGCTGGCCAAAATGGCAGCTCCTTGCCAGCCTCCCCTGGCCACAGGCAGCAGTCTCTGCTTCTGCACTGCTTGTTGTGATGGATATTTTCCGGTCAATGTAATGCAAAAGGAACACTGTAGTGAACAATGAAATGAAAGTAATATTCAATGTGTTTAACATTAACAACAGGAAATGGGTGTGCATGTACGGGATGCTGTAAGGACAAGGATTAGCACAGCTTTGTTTCAGCAATGGTATTTACTCTGTCTTTATTTAACCTTCTTCCTTCCCCTTTTCGGAAGACGGGGAAGAGGACCAGTAACTGGAATCTAGAAAAGATAATACACTGAAACTTTCGCAAACTTTACTGTAAAGTCCAAACCAAATTTGCTAAATAAATTACATTTATTTCTTTAACATAAGAGTTTTCTGTTGCATGAGAATTCTCAGCCAGAATTTGAACAATCCTACATAAATTATGCTTTTAATTAACACAATCAATATCTAATGATTCTAAACTCACTTAGTATATAAATAAAAAATAAGATGCAATTTAAATGAGTCCATACACTATTTGGATTCATTTTCTGTTCTTCTCTCAAATACTTTTCAGCTGGGACCTGTCAGATCCAGTTCTTTATGTCTCCAAGTAATATAATCAGTCAGCATGCAAACAATCCCTGGATTCCTTAGTCTTTGGCAAGCTGAGGTGATGAAGTTGCAGCTCCTGGCCTTGTATGTTTGTGCTGAGGGAGTTTAGCATAGGATTGGTTGTAAAAGCGAGAATAATCAAAGTTGAGGTGTTTTAATGCTCTAAGTCTATTCTTAAAGGTTTTGTGCACTTGCAGGGCACACAGGCCCTTGAACACAGAGTCACTGAATCCCTTAGGTTGGAAAATCCCTCTAAGATCACCAAGTCCAACCATTAACCCAGCACTGCCGAGCTACCACTAAATCCATGTTCCTCAGTGCCACAACTACGTGGCTTTTAAGCACTTCCAGGAATGGTGATTCCACCACTGACCTAGACCACCCGTTCCAGTGTTTGACAATGCTTTTGGTGAAGAAATTTTCCTTAATATCCAATCTAAACCTTCCCAGGTACAACTTGAAGATGTTTCTTCTTTTCCTGTCACTTGTTACCTGGGAGAAGAGACTGAGCCCCACCTGGCTACATCTTCCTGTCAGGTGTTGTAGAGCCTTAAGGTTTCCAGATCCCTGATTTGCCTCGCACTACAGGCCCCCACCTTGATCACATATTTCGAAGAACTTCAAAGTACAGTTTTAGTCAACATATACACAAATATTTTGAAATAACTTGGCTTTCTAACTGAGAGGACGCTCTCTAGTTTTCCAAGAAAGGATGCTGTAAACTGGGGCTGGAGCTGCAAAATTTGAGATCACATTTGTTCACTGGTGTCCCTAATGGGCTACTCTTATTCACATACTGACAGCCCAAAATCAAAACTCAACACAAATCATTAAGAACAACCAAGTACACTAAACGCTAACCACTGCAACATGTAAGACAGGTTGGAAAGTTTTTATACAGCAGTTTGAAATGAAAGATTCTAATTCTATACTTTGTTCTACTCTTAATGAACACAAAAATCAGGAAGCATTTATCCCCAAAATATCTAACCTGAATCTCCCTTGCTATGAAAAAAGCCCATTTATTCCTGTGCTACACTTGGCAAATACAGAGAACAAGTGCCCACCTTGCAACTGTTCACACACAGAGATAAACCTATACTCACATCTGATACCAAGTTTTGTTTTTCTATACACAAGATGCACAAAATCTTTTAAACCTCCCTCAAAGGCTGTATTCTCTACAGTTATTATCTATCTTGCTACTTTTCTATCCACATCTTTCCAAAGGGCAGTGTCTGTAACAGCACCCAGTTTTCCAAGTGATACCACATCCACATGCTGCTGAGCAGAATCATTCTGCAGTGTAAACACACTGTAAATAGGATGTGTTACAGCTTTCACTTTGACAATGGAGACAATAATGCATATTGCTACAAATATTCCCCTTTAAACCCTAGCATTAGCCAAAATTCACATTTTCAGCCTAGGAGATTGAGGCAGAGATGTTTACATGGGTATGACAGAAAAGCAGAAGCAAAGACCTAAACCCATCATCCTGCAGCAACCAACGACCAATGCAGAGAGAAAAATAAACCGTCCTCCATCCCACTGGGAATAGCAGAGTATATTACCTCAACCTTTAGCAAATTTCTTTCCTTATAGAAGGAAACATTCCTGCCAAACAACATTTTGGTTTAATCAATACCTAATCTTAAATCCTGGCATGCTTGGAAGGAGTATCTGTGCAATTCCAACTTATACACAAACAATAAAAAGTTAAACGATCTCGATTCACGCTTACCTGATGATGCACAAACAAGCAGCACCACACCATGAGTTATTTTGTATTGTACTCAGATTTTAGGAGGTTCCTTAATTTTCAGCGTGACAGTGAAAAGTCTTTGCTACAAAGAAGTCCCTATGTCTGTCCTTCAGTTTTCAGCAGGAACTACTCCCCATGCAGCCACACAGTTTGCTCGCTTCCTGTCATGCAACACACTGCAGGTGTCAGAAGCTGAGGGGTCTGTAATGTCGTGTCTATCTCTGCTGTGGTTTTTCTCTCACACACTGCTTCAAAATAATATTTTAAATAGACAAAAGTGTTTTACAAACAGCCAGTAAGTGAACAGCACCAGTGTGGTGAAGGTAAAGATATACTAACAGGTTTCTAAAATAACAGGTAGGTGTTTGGGAACTTTGAGTCTCTGCAACTGAAACAGTCCATCTCCCACCTGTGCAATTCTTAAACAGCAGCAATGGGCTTTAAACTCAAGGGCAGACAACTGTCTCCAAATGTAGATGTCTCAGCAAACAAAAGAGCTGGTAGATACTGGGCAGAACTTTTAAATATTTATTTTACAGATTTTTTTTTTAAGTATTTGAACAGTTAGGGGATGTGCTTAGCAGGAGTTCTTAAAGTAACGGAAGCATAATGATAAAAAATGAAGTACAGGGTGTTTTAGAATCAGCCCAGAATAAAGGAGCAAAGATAAGCATGGCAGAGCACCCCAATTTTGCATAAAAGGTCAAGTACAGGCTTTGATTTTATCACTAGTAGTTCAATATAACTGAAGAATTACATCTCACTCTTAATCTGTCCCTATCCTGTTCAGTCTTTTGTGGTTTGCTCAGATCTGCACAGAGCTGTTTTTGCCAGCTGCAGAATTCTGCATTCTTCCACTTGGCAAGAATGTCAAGTTAAATTTAAATTTGGGGAGCAAGATAACAGCAATTCAAACTTCATCTTTAAAAAAAACAAGTCCTTAGTGAGCTGCTGCAATCTTTCTTCTGATTGAAAATTTCTGCTGAGCTTGGAGGAAGAAAATAAAAGGTGAAACTGATACCAGTGAGCAACCAGTTCCTTTGAGAAGAGGAGCCATGACATTACTGCAGACAGAAAATACTGACTGAAAGACCTTTCAGAATGCAGACATTTTAGGCCAAGACTTAAAAAACTACTCAAGTACATCTCTCTTGGTGAAGGCTATTGGCCTGTCTTCCCTGCCCAAAGGTGAGCTAAAATCCAGCCTAGCCACCTTCTTTTCAGACCCTTCCAGCAGAACATACATATAAATTCTATATATAAGCCTGAAATATTTTTCAAGCATTCTTTACTCTCTCTTTATTAACTTAAAGGTATTTCTTAAATAGTCTTTTACCCCATACAGGAAACCCTAATCCTCTGCTGTCAGAATCTGGTAACACCTCACCCAGGATCAAATACAGGAGTGCAGTTTTCTCAAGTGTTATGATATCTGTAGCCCTTTATTTGCACCAAGGATGAAGTCAGGTAGGCAGGCATTTTCCAATCAGATTTCCTGGTAGCATTTGGATTTCCGTATTCCACTTCCTGGAGACCACAACATGTAAAGACTTTAACTTGTTATGCTTCTTTATATTTGCACTTGCACTACTCCTCAGGCCATCTATAACCACCTGCCTCTGAAGCCATCAGAATTTAAGAAGCCTGAAGGCAGATACTACAGATTTCAGCTTTGTGTCAGGCTTTTTCTCACCAGTCTAATAAACAACATTTAAAGCAGTGTGGCCCCCTACCTGTATCAATCAACACATATTAATGGGATGGCACAACCTGCTTTCTACGATCTGAGGACAGAAAGCATCCTATCTGTGTTTTTTCCCTGCAGTTGCACACGCGTCACCTCCAAGGTACTCTGCACTTTGTTGACAGCAGCATCAAGGGCATCCACCTGAAAGAAAGTGCAGCTTGAACTTACTTATATTGTAAACAGCCACACAGGTACCAAGGAAGGAAATCTAAGATACCCTATCTAGATTCCAGACAGCAACTTCCTCAAAAGAATGAGGTCCAGAAATCAGAACTGACAAACTCAAAATATGTAAATATATGAAAGCTGCTCCTTTGGCCCCTGTGTAGTTACAGCACTGTTGCCCACTCCAACAAAACATAAAATGAAACGAGACAGCAGAATGAACATAGGATCGAATAAATAGCCAGAAACATCCACAAAGCTCTGGAAGGGAATTAAATATTGCTGTAACTATAGTTTTCAAGAACAGAGAATGAACACCAGCTATTCATTATTTAAATTTTTTTAAAAAATAAAATTAAAAAATCTGACAACACCAGGTCTCAGAAAGTTTCCTGCCTTAGGATTCTCACTTGTAAAATGCCCAAAGCAGCATCAAGGGCTGCATCAAGGCATAAGGCTGGAGCCTGTCAAATGTTTGTAACCAGCAGCACATGGTAAGTCATTATTCAGACAGCATACAGTTTCCAGTTGCTATATCAAAAATCACAGCAAAATGCGAGCAAAGCTACCTAAGCAGATTCACTGTTGCTTTCTTCTGCACAGTTCTTAAAATTATAGATATTTCAAATAGGAAAATAAATACATAAAAACCCTTCTTCCAGGGCAGTATCCTACTGCTGCAACCAGGATTTTTTACTGCACAAAGGGGAAAATACACATCTCAAGTGTTGTGAAGTTTGACCTTGCTCCTTCCAAGGGCTGGGAGAGATGTTCATTAGTAGCAAATTCCCTGTAAGACATCAAAATTTACCCATCCCATCTCTCATAGTACAAACCACTGTATTTGTAGTTTCTCACATATTCTCCCAGAGATAAAGATCTGAGGAACTCTAAGATAATGCTTCCCAGAATGTGAAAAAGATTGCTATGGCTTGCTGAAGACATTTAAAAGAGAATAATTTTTATTTTTGCTTCTAGGACTGTAGTAGTCCAGAAGCAAATGCCACACCAAACTGCACCAGCCACTGAGCAACTGAGGACCCTCAGGAAGTGCTGCAGTTCTCTCCCATCTCCTCCCAGTATCCTTGCAGGCAGGACACGAAATCTAATCTAATCTTTTTAGGATCGGTACAGCTGCCCTCATTTCATGACCTTTTCACAAGGCTAAAGCTCTGCTTTGGACTGGAAGTGTCTCAGAGGACACAGGGATTGTTGAAACCTATGACTGCTACTTCTGAGGATATTTAAGGCTGTGAACAACTGAAAACAGTGCTTGGAAAATAAATAAGTTTTGTAAATTCAGTGGGGAGCCTGCTGGCACAGAGATTGAAACTGTTTTCTCATTGTGCATTATGAGTGTTTTAAGGATACTAAATTTAACGCTCTCTGAAAAGCTTAACAATTTAATCACAATCTAGAAAGAGACACCACCAGTGTACAATTTTTGCATTAAGAACAATGTAATAAATATTTTTAAGTGTGCATTTTACATATCCTTAGAACATTACTGCAAATCATGTCAGAATCATATTATATACACTGCTTCACACATCTTCCATTAGAATGGGATATCCCACTTCAAAACATGTAACAGAATCCAGCAGTTACAAAGATCTGTCATCATGAATGAAATTTAAGAGCTTCAACAGGTCTGAATTTACTTTAAAAATTTTAATTTAGTATTCTTAAAGAAATATTACAGTATGTTCTTACATACGCTTGGATTGTAAATTCTTTAGAGAATGTTTATGTGATATCCAGCAAAATGGAGACCTTGTTTTCTGGTTGCTACTGTAACAATAAAATTTGTTTCCAGGCTGCAATAAATAGAAGACACCACCATACTGCTGTTGTTATGCATTTGTGACAGATTTTAAAAGATGGCCATAATTGTTAAGTGCTGTGTACATTCTAACCACAGCATTAGCTTACAAGAGGAATCTTGCTCTTATGCTTAGAAATAATTAGGATTCATTCTACAACTGAGATGTTTGAGCAAATCTGGCTGTGAAAGCACCTCTGTGTCTGGAATGAATGAGAGCCCTCCTGGAGAAACCAACAAACCACTCAAAATGCTCCTTCCAATCAGAAAGAACTCAAATTTCCTTTTCTTTTCCCATCAGCTCTAGGACTGTTTGTAAGCTGTTTCAGAAGTTCAGAACTTTTCAGGAGGTTTTCCTCCTCTCCTGGTCCTTAAAGGGATTTTGTTTAGCTTTCTGTCACAATTACAACTTGACTAACTAAATTAGAACCTGTGGAACTGCAGAGGGACTGGAAATGGAGAGGTAGATGTTAGAACAAAACTTCCAGTATGGAGGATTTCCCAACTGTCTCTGGCTATGCTTTTGAAACCTTTTCCAAATGTGTAGTCCATCTATTTACTTTTACTTAAAATTTAATCCACAGCTTTAAATAATAATACCTAAGCACCACCAAATTGGAAGTTTTACAATCAGCTTAGAATGACCAGTGAGTTTTTACAGTACAAGCACTAGGAAATAAGAGAACAGACCATC
Organism: Corvus hawaiiensis; assembly: GCF_020740725.1. Classification (NCBI taxonomy): domain Eukaryota; kingdom Metazoa; phylum Chordata; class Aves; order Passeriformes; family Corvidae; genus Corvus; species Corvus hawaiiensis. The sequence goes on along the minus strand of NC_063223.1, from coordinate 15,593,703 downwards.
ATAACAATTTGGAGAAAATGGAAAGAGCAATGTTAAAAATGGATCTTTGTAACAGGTTGTGATAACACCAAGTTCTCCTGCAAGCATCACAACAAGTAAACAAAACAGCAATTCAAGACCATGTGTGCAGCCATTCATATCCACTAGACATTTGAAAATAAAATTGCTAACAGAAAACACTGTAGCATCAATAAAATACTAATTATAGTTCAAAATTGCTTCTAAAATGTTGGTTTCTCAGACTGAGTGGCACCAAATTCAGCTGGACAACAGCACCAGTCTGTCAACCATTACAGGTTTCTGAAACAAAGTCACAGGAAATAGTAATTTCACATCACATGTTCTCAAAGAGCAGCCACTGGTGGAGTGAGGGGAAACAAAGACAAAGAAATGGGCAGAGCTGGATTTGAGTTAAATTGAACAGGGGTCAAGTTCATCTGCTGCTCAACAAAGAAAAGAACAGTAAATGACAGCAGGAGTACAAGGTTAACACCCAGTATGATTAAAGACAGGAAATCTGCTCTATAACAGAACATCCAACTTAGCCAAAGAGGATCACAATTGGACCTATCTGCTCTATCACATGCTGCTTCTAGCTCAGTATTGTCTGTATGTGCAAAATAGCTGGCATGGAGGGTTTACAGCATATACAGAATATTTCTACTATAAATAACAAACCACACCCGGAACAAAAATAAACTTGTTACAAAGCACTTACAAAGATCCATAAAATAAAACCCTACAACAGTAACAGAATGACTATATGGAGTATTAAAGAAAAAACCAAACCAATTTTTGAAAAGATAAAATTAAATTATACAAAACCCTTCCAAAAGGGAGATGTTACACTATTTTCATTATCAGAAAAATTCAAAGTATTAATTGAATAACTGAGCTTTAGTAAGCAAAAAAAGTCATGGGGGAAAAGTCTTGCAGATATCAAAGTGTAAAAGTCTGCAAAGGTCTTTTCATGAATGCCTCAGCCAAGTGCTCCATAAGGCCCTAAATATTTTTGCCCCAAGAAACATAGAATCTAAAGTGTATTTTCTATAACTACCACATAATTAACTTGGAAGCACCTCTGTAAACTAGGTGGAAAGGTTTAATGGCTATGTACTTAACTCATAGATGACTTCAGATGTAAAAGTTGTTAAAGTTTAATAATCAGCTACTGAATTAAGTTAATTAAGTCAGTGCAAATTCCTAAGCAGTACAGCACACTCTAGGCAGCACAAGCAGTAATAGCCCATAAAACATGCACAAGTTTGTCTACCTGAGTCCCAAACTATTGAAATCCTGGAACACTGAAGTCTAAAGCCCAGCCCACATCATTATCCTTTGTAACTGATTTATAAACAACTCACAGATGTCTCTCCAGCACGTTCATGATTTTTGCCACATTACTGTATGCAGAGGACCTTGTAATTTACAGTACCCATTGGTTCTACAAAGAGATATGGCCATTTATCACAGGCCTAACAACCAACACATCAACAAACCATGTTTTGCTGGAATTTCAAATACAACATTCTAGCGTGACATGACCAATCTCGCATCACACGCTGTGGGTAGAAGTGACGGTCATCAAACCATGCTGACTCAGCACATGGCTTTGGAGTAATAAATTTTTTAAGTCTTACAAATTGTCTAACTGGTCACTCTGAATTGGTTTATGAATTCAGTGTATACATTAAGAATACAACAATGCTGAAGTGTTTTGAAACTGCGGATGGAATCAACTGCTATCCAGTTACGCAAATGCCACACAATGAATTCCTGATAGCATCTCTATTTGTCTGCCAATATAAACCTTGCTGTTCCAAGAGAAATTAGTCTTGTGACTAATCAACAACAGTTCTAATGGTTTGCTCAAAACCAAAACCAATAACAAGCTAAACCATTTAAAACTCCGCCCATAGATTAAGCAGGGAGACATCAAACCCAACTCTTCTACAAACAAAAATCTGTGTCCAGGGTGTCTATTTGCTACCATTTATAAGCTCCTGTCTTCTGAACTAGAAATTCTGTATCACAAAAGGATATTTGTAATGCTCCTTACATTGCTGCTACCAATGGTGTGAAGCTTCCCTGCTCCTGCAGTGCTCCCAAGGAAGAACTGCAAGAACAGACTTACAGAATTGCTTCTCACTATTTCTGGTGTCAGGTATCAGGGGCATTCTGGTCCAGGAAAGGTCAAAGCTGGACAGCAGCATTCCAGCTCCTCCACAGAGGCAGACCAAAGGCATGTCTGAGCAGAGCCAGGCAGTAAAAGAGACGAGCTGAGACAATTAAACTCTGAAATGGAAGAGCTTGAACCCACTGTAAGAAGACAGAGGAAGAGATGTAAAAGGAGCCAGTGGCACACAGGAATTCATCATCTGTTGGAAAGCAGAAAAGGAATATGGAATTCTTCTGTTCAAAGACAAAGGGGGATGAGTCGGGTCAGGGACCAAGCATCCACCTGGCATCTCTTTAACCTGCTGCAGGTCAGAAGACACAGGACTCTGCAGAGGTAAAGGGAGGAAGCAGCAGCACCAGAGCAGCCTTGGGGAGCAGGACACCCCTGCCTCAGAGCCTGTCTATGGCGTGGGAAGGAACTGACTCCTGACTGCTGTGGCACAACAGGTACAATTATTCCACTCCCAGCTATGCTGTGACTACACAAAGTGATCACTTATAAAAACATGCTGTCAATGACATAAAGTAACCATCCGAGGAGGAGGAGGCTGTTTAAATTGTGCCTAGGAGTATACTGAACTAACAGAAAACCACACATGTTTTTAATGCATATGGTAACTTGTGTTTTTAAATCATACTGGACATACTAAGAGATAATGATATTTAAGCATATTTGATGTAGAGACATTAGTGCATAACTTCGTTTCAACAAGTATGAAAAAAGGCCTGTATGATACCACTTCTAATATGTTTCTGTTACAGGTAACATCATTGCTTAAGCAAACAACTATCAGTGGATACAGAAATTAAGTAAAACCAGGCAGAATCCAGGAGAGGTACAGAGGTGCTTTCTATGGTAGTAAATAATTATGTAATTTATGCAATTAATCATCAAGTTAAAGCCATGAAAGAACTTCTTTTCTCTCTTAGCAATTCTTATCTTTTAATCTTGAGATTCGTGCACCCTGAAAGGGATAACTGAAGTGTGCCAGTCTGCACAAAAATATACTGTTTTCTAAAAAAAAAGTGTGGAAAAGTCTGGAATTCTTCTCATTTGGCATGACGAACATATTTTCCCCCACAAACATTTGTGCAGTAAAACTAGCAAAGAAAGCACATCTAAAATTGACTTTCAGCATATTAACACTTATTTATGTCAGCTTTCTCATAAATTAGATCAGCCTTCCTCACAGGTGACCACATCTGCAGCTCAGTTAGATGCTTTTGCAAAACTAGAAAGGAAACAAGAAAGGACGAAATAGGAAGAAGACTCGATGCAATAAATTATCTTCAATCTTCAGTCAACTGTGCACTAAACACATGCCTCAAACTATTTCAAGTACAAAACGTTGGTTTAGATTTCACTATTTTTAGCACTGAAGATCTTCAGCCAAATGTGTTGTGCATGGCAGGGAGGAAATAAAGAAACCATCATAATGGTTCAGATGTCTGCTCAAAGCATGCAGGAAATGATGCTCTCTTGGTGGAACAGTGGAGAGACATATCAGAGACAAGTGCAGACAAAACCAGCATCCTCTTCAGTTCTGCCTACAGCCCAACATTCTTCACTAATCAGGTAATTGATTGACTGGCAGTTTCTTCATAGTCACCTCACACATCGTCATAGCAACACCGTGTACCACTACTTCTGCAAATGTACCGATTTTATTTAAGGTTTGTTGGGTTTGTTGGGTTTTTTGGTTTTTTTTTCTAGAAAAACAATCATTTGAAGACTTCCATTTGCATATCTAAGTCTAGAAGCATATCCTGCTGGCATAAACTAAGTGAGTGCTTTTAAGGGAGCAGGAAGGGAGACAGATAAAGTAGCTGAAATCTCAAACTCTCAAGAGAGATTCTTTTTCTTCTTGAATTCAGAACTTCCTTATTTATAAAACTGACTGCTCTTACTGTGGTAAAACATAGCATACAAGCATATAATTCAAGACTGTATCAAAACTACCAAAAACTACAGAAGCTTTAATCCTGACATCTTCTAATTGTATGTCGATGACTGTACAAATGTAATCCTCATTTGATGGAATGCTTTATGAAATGAAGCTGTTTCCCATCCTACACAGCAACATAACACATTATTTCCACAGACACTCAGAGCAGCATATTGACCTGCTCTCTCATAAGCACCAAACAGCAAGGCTGAGGAAAGCCACTTATCTGCATCAAGGTTTTAAGGGAATGGTGGCATGGAGATGAGAAGAACAGTGAGAGTTAATGGCAATCAGAAGATAAAGCAAAAATAGAATTAATACTAATTTCTGTGCCAAGATCTGTGCTGGTGCTTTCTTTATATTCATTATTAACCTGCCTCTGAACTGCCTCATCCCTTCAGATATTTGTGTTTCTTCTCCTTACCAAGTCCCAGGCACAACTTGCTCCCCCACCCACATCATCTTACCATCTCAGGGTCAGCACTTGCGAATGTTGAACTGATAAACTTGCAGTGTTATATAGATGTCTTCCTCCACTTTGTGCTTCCATCTCTCTACTTTTACACTCACTAGCTTACCTCCATTTCTATATTTTATCCATTTCCACTCTCTTTCTCTCCCAATTCTTTCACAGCTGTTTGCTTTCTCCACCCTGACTATCCCTCTCTCCAAGCTGCAGATTCCTCCTCTTTCCTTCTCCAATCCTATATCCAGGATAGGATTTTGCTTTTATTCCTTTTCTATATTCTGTATTTTATATTCCTTTGCTTTATTCCTCTTCTATTTTAAGTACCACATCTAACACCTAATCTCCTATGTTCTGGTCTTCCCTTCAGTGTGGGATATTCTTATCTCCACAGGTTCTGTTTCTTCCTCAGGAATGATAGTTCTCACTATAAATACTTTCCCTCTATAATAGTCATTTGCTGGACACATGACTATAAAAATCTCTTCAAACCCCAAATTAACCTGATGTCTTCTGCGTATGCAGGAGGAGATTTACAGCAAAAAGATTTCACTGCTCAGTAACTTTAAGTCTAAATTTTATCCCAACCAGGTTTGATTTACTCAGTTAAAAAAAAGAAAAAATTAATAAACTCCTTTCTTCCCACTGATATCTAAACACTGCCCAAAATTCTGGAAGACACTGCTACCACTATCTAAAAATGACAGAAACATGGTATCATTCTGACATGAAAATCCCCATTGAGAGAGTTAAATGCGATCTCTAACCACAAGGCTCGAAAGAGCTGCTCAAGATGGAAATCAGCTTCTTCTGATAAATTAAGTAAGGAAAAGAGAAGTGCAGAGGAGTTTCTTTGGTAAATGTGTACCATCTGGGCCTTCCTTATCTTACTCTGAGGTTTACGTTGGTGTATGTTCAAGGCTTCTTTAACATGTCCCTCTATCAGCATGATACTGGGACATTGCAACTGAGTGAACTGACTGCAAAGTGAGGACAGGGAGATGAACACAATGTTGCAATTCTGTGCTAATCACTTTATTCTTTATTATTTTTTGTGACTGTTGAAATGATCCTGTATTATAGTCTGTAATAATAGATATAGTAGTTAAAAAAAAACATAGCCATGAATAAGTCAGCTCCAGAGTTGTGTTTGTTATACTCAGCTGTGGCTCTGCTCCACTGTCAACATTAACCCAGCTCTTTTAGCCAGCAAGGTTTTAGTCATGTTTGAGAAAAGACATCAAAGCCAACCTATTATCTTTCACCATCTCTATGAAAACCTGTGTGACTTCAAGTCTGCTTACTGGGCTTTTCATAACACAATTTTTCCATCCATCAAAATAAAGCTAATGCTCACACAATGCAAACATCAACAGACACTTAGCTCTCTCTTTTCCAGTGCTCAGCTATCTTGGCTTCAGCATCCAAACAGATCAAGTGAACGACTCACACAGGTTCTTCCCTCGATGCAGCCATTTGTTTCAAACAACTGCAACTGCCTACTATGCACTGTATGAAATACTACAGCTGTAGAACTTGACATCTGTGTAAGTAGCAAAATTTTAAGTTTCCTTAAAAATAAGGTGGCAGTCACCTGCCACCGATCTTCATTTCCACACATGAAGGAAGCACACTGAAGATCCATTAACTTGCTGCCTGTTTTCTCTAACACTACTATTCCTACCTCCTTTCAGGTTCTTGATTCTGAAGTGTTTTACTCCCCAGTTTTCTGTTCTTTGTGTACAGCTCGCTCCACCTGCACCACACAGGATCACAGACCTCATGCTGCCACTGTTAAACCAGCCCTATGTCTTTACTTCAGTGAGCTACTGCTCTGAACTTGGGATCATTGTTTCTTCAGCTACGACTCACACCTACAATACTCTTCCTACTATTTTCATGCCCACCTTCTTCCTCAATTACTTTTCCAGCATAGCTGGGAGACAACTGGGGGAAACACCGAGTCAATTTTATTTTTAGACTAGCTCTGCACTATATAATAAATCTACAGCTTAGAGGTTGTTGATATTTTGCCTACACTCTTGACAGGGCTGTTGTGAGGGAACTATTCTCTCAGTATCACTGACAACTTCATCCCTAACACAATAACAATAGAATAACACAAGAAATAGTGACAATAAAAAGCTCACAGTAAACAATAGTGGATGCTCTATTTAAAACACCAAATTAGAATGCAAAAGCCAGTACCAGATATTGTAAAAAAAAATTTTTTTTAATGAAGTCTACCATATTATAGCAACACAGATCAGTAAATCTGTCAATACCATTTACTCTTTTAGCAAAGCACTTAAGTAATGTCTGTCTACTTAACTATTTTGTTGGAAGAAGCTCAGAGAAAACAAATTTATATGGTCTCCCAAGTACAAGTCAGTCCACATTACAGGTAATGGTAATTTAGTGTTTGCAAGGCAGAAAAGCCCTTCCTTTACCCAAAAGATTACTATGACTTAGATACAACATGCAGTGACTTCTCTTGGACTGTATCCCAGGCTCCAGCACTTACACACATGGCAAACACACCACTGCCATTGCAACACCACCATCACATTAAGTTTTACACCAAATGGTGTAAGGGTTCACAGGCCACAGGAGACGGAGAGGGGATAACAGATGACTCTGAACAAATTAACCTACCTAAGAAGCTACCTTGGAAACCTGAAGAGGACAAGAATAAAAGCTCCTGATACCCCCAGCAAATATTAAGATTCTCAGTGTCACTTGCATTGCTTTTTCATGTATCTTTTCAGTCAGTTTCTGAGGGAACACACAAGTTTCCATATTTCCTTACTCAGCCATGCAAATAGAAATAAAACCAATTCCCTTCTGCCTTGTAAGAGGCTCACGTAAATTTTTGTTACAATTTAACTGTACTTCTGCAAAGTTTACATAATACAAACTTTCAATAACTTTACAAATATCTACATTAAAGAGTATCAGTCCAGTTTTCATTATTTATTTTCAGATATGAAAACACACCCTATTTTTTTTTCGTTTAAAGTAGGTTAATGTATAGTGTGATTATGTCCCGCACCCCTCATAATACAACCAATCACTTTAAAAAAAAAAAAGCTGGCATTTTTAAAAAGCCTTTTAGAAGGGTACAAAATTTAAAGTTCTAATTGTTTTGCCATTATTTTAGTCCTCACAGATCATGGTTTAAGTACAAAGTTACACTGCAACAGAATGAAGCAGGAGGGAATGCTATAGTGTAAACAAAACAGTACTAAACTTACTTACCCCTCTGAAATTCCAGCCCTTGGTGGAAGGAAACAAGGAAAAGTTATTCTGTTGCTGCTGTTTTGGCCTGCAAGATGAGACAAAGAAAAGTGTTTACATTTTCAGCTGCCATATTTTCTACCTCAATAACAGAATGACAATAGAGGGAGAAAAGAAAACACATGCTTCAAGTACTAAGACACTTAGACTTCCTTGGCTGTACCTCTGACAGGTTTCTGTCTTCAGTGTTAAATATTTTAATTCAGACTGAGCACTAAGGGACATGGCAGCCTTTCAAGCCTTCAGAGATGCTCTGACTTGATGTCTGACAGCAACTTATTCCTCCCACTGATTTTCAGCAGAGACAACCTTGACCCAAACAGTCTGTGAAGCTGCAATTATACCACGTCATGCAAGATGGTGCAGCTGGACAGGAGGGGGACATTTCACATCCTTTCATGCTGACAGTGGAGCTACACAAAGCTGTAAAAAGCAAGGTAGCCAGCCTCTTGTGTGATGCTAAAAACTAGAAGCTGACTTCTGTTTTTGTTCCTTAAAAAAAAAAAAAAAAAATTTCTTTCTCCTACCTTATAATTAACACTGTACAATTATGTCTGAAAAGTAACCATAACATGGCCCACTTCTCTCCTAATGAGTGCTTTTCACCAGTAAGATCTTCAATTAGTTCACAAAGGTAGGCAAACATTGCTGAGATTTTACACATGGAGTCAGATCAAAGCTCGAGTGACCTGCTGAAGCTGACCAGATCAGCACATGGTTTGGCAGCAGGACCCAAGTGCTGAGCACACTGCACCTCCAACCATGCAATTAGACACATTACAGAAGCGACCACGAATAGTAACAGGAACACAAAAACTTGGTTAAAAAATAGCAAATTAAATGGCTGCTTGTCAAACCTCACCATCCAACAATAACACAACAGATACTGAAGTTAAAGCACTGAACTAACACGCAAGTTCTTCCTGCTGCTTATAGCTCCTGAAGGACTCCAACACACCAGACCCCTATCTCTTTCCTTAGAGTCAGGATAGCAATAGTTTCCACTGTCTTTTTTTCTGTCTTTTATTGGTGTAAAATATTTGGTGTACGGATGCTTTAGTTTCCACGTTCATTAAACACATCATAGAGCTGTGATCACAGTAAACGTTTTTAGATGCCAGCATAACACAAAAAATTATAATCATGACAATTAAGTAATTTTTGTAACATCAAAGGATGAGATGTAAATCTTCTTAGTTCTTCACTGCATCAGCCTGCCAACCAGAAAGAATATTAATATTGAAGTGCATTGGTAAAGTCATTAAAGAGCACAAGGCAGCACACACGACAGATTTTAGTGTTAAAGACTGCCCCACTAATAAATCCTCCTCTACTGCAGCTTCCCAAGTTAAAATATTATGAAATTGAATTTCTAACCTAAAAGCCTCACTGGAATAATAAGTGCATCATAAAAAGAGAAAAATGTGATTAACAAGAGCGACTTACACAAATTATCAATTGTCCTAATGGTGTTTTGCACCTTTTTATTCACAGATGATCTCACACTGGAACCAGTCAGGTTTTTGAGAAAGTACTGCGAGCTTTCTATAAAGTTGTGCTCCTTAGTAATGTTTCAAAAAATATATGTTTGAACTTACATTTCTTCATTTTTATCTTATATTTTAATGCTGTTGATGCATTTAATTTCCCATTTTGTTAAGAATTGCAGTAGTTCTATACTAATTAAGATGAATGTAGGGGAAGCAAAAGACATTTCAACTTCAACAAAGCAAGTTTTATGACAGTTTAGACAATACTTCAAAGGAAATGAAGACTTAATTAAAAATTATCTCTCCCCACAATCATTCTGTAATGAGAACTGAGAACTCTTTAGTAAGCAATAAATTTGTCATATCATCCATCTGCACTCAACTAAAGTCCATCCAGCAGAAGAAGGATGACTAAGCAATTGTTATCATCAACCTGTAACTTTCCCATTCATTGATAGCAACCCAGACTACACAAAAACAGCCAGTCTTTATAAAGAGCAAACATATCAAATCTACATTTTGCCAGTTTTCACAATAGGTATCCTCTTTCCTATTATCAATCAAGAGCCTTACCTCATTTTGGTGAGAATGAATCTCCCCATCATTCACAGTGGTCTGCTAACTCTTCATTTTAATACTACTGTGGCACTATTAAAGGGTCTTAAATGCAGCAGCCTAATGAAACAACGTCGTTTTACCGAACAGTGTTAATTAAAAAGTCAGAGAAACATATGGAGGTCACTCTGTGTTCCTCCATGACTTGCTGACCTGATCTGATACAATTAGGGTACAACAAAATTCTTCACAATTTTTTTTTCCACCTAATGTGTGCATCACTCTTCTAAAACCAAACTGAAGCATTAGACTCATTTAGCACCCTATGTGCTACCTTAAATGCTTTCTTCAAAAATTTTCACTCTCATGCATTTGGCCTGATTATTACTTCCCTATTTTCTACTCTACCAGGGACATTTGAAGTCTAGAACACAGTGAATGTTTCAAGTCCACTTTCCCATTACAAGCGAGCACTTCATACAGCCCATCTCAAACGTACCAAGGTACTAGAACTGTGGAAGGACTGTCCCACTGTTTTCCTGAAAGACTGTTTCAGAAATCTCGCTGTTCTCATAACCAGGAATGATCTAGGTTAAACATATTTGTAAATTGTTTATGATCACCATTCTGAACAAACATTTTTCAGCCAAACACACCCCTAAATCAAAATGAAGTGACATAAAAATTCTGATTCTCAAATGCACCTCAAGTGACAAAATATAGTTCTATCAAAAGCAAGACCTCATTTACAGTTTTCAGTTTGGTCCCTCACTACCTTAAAGTTATTTTGATCTCTTGGTCTTCCCATCTGTCAACATCAGTGAAAACTCTACTGAAAAAAAATTGAAGTATTGCAGATTTTTCAGACAGATTTTAAATTAATGTTTTGCTTTTTTTTTTTTTTCCTTTCCCCTACAGGACAATATTACTGTTACTTCAGATCATTCTGTTTACTGGATAGATCCTTTCTGAAATACAGCAGCACATGAGCTAATTAAGAAACAGCCTATGTTATAAAACTATTAAAACACCAAATTACTATTTGATATTTTAAATACAAAACTGTCAAAGAATTCTATTTTTTAAACAGCCAATAGATACTACACTTTGGTAGGGGGGATACCGGTCCAATAGTGTATTAAACAAACTTGGTTCAGTAACAAAATAATTTACAAGACCAATAATAAAAATCATCACTGGCATAAGTAGGTAGCAGATAGAACAAAATAAAACAGCTTGAAGAAAAAAGGAGGAGATATTAACAGGGATTAAAAGTGATGAGCAGACCTGACTTTTAGAGGCACATAAATCTAAAATAAATTACTCAGATACTATATAGTAAGGCTTTTTCAAACGTCAAGGACGAGGCAGGGATGGTTCCTATAACTGAGTGCACTGTGCTGAACACTCTTGAAATGCACCAAATAGGTTATCACGGACTAGATTATGGTAAGAAAAGGAAGCACAAAGGTAAAGAAAGCAGGAGTTCCTCCCTAAAATTACTTGCAACATGAATCTCAAAGCTGTAATTTCTAATACTTGACCTTTCTTACACATGGATCTCTTTTTGTTTAGCCAAAAGGCACCAAAGCATTTTCTCCTCAGCACCGCAGTGTTAAGAAGGAAAGACTGAAGGGTGAGGATATAAAGGAACTCTCCAGACTGTGGGAGGGAGGGGTCACCAAACCCTCCATCTGAGCTTGGCTTGGGGATCACTATGGAAAGTTTACCTTGGGAATAAAACCTTAAGCCAAGTCCCTCCACTGTGAGGAAAGCACAAGCAGAGACCTGTCCCTTGGAAAGGCAGCCCTGAAGAAACTCAGCATCGAGCCCGTCCCTCTGAGTGTCAAACTGCTCCTCCTCATCAGCAGAAGTTTTAACTGTGTATCCTCCATTTCATCCTCAAGCTCCAGCCGTGGCAACGTAAGCCAGGACATGGCATCTTCATGCCTTAGTAACTAAAACATACCTTAGATCCCTTGAAACATTTACCAGGGAATGACTGACTTGCTTACCTGCTAGCTCCTAGTGATCCTGCGGTTCAATAAGAATAATTTAGAATTTTACTGAACTAAACTTTTGTTACTGCAGGAACTTCTGACATTGGTAATACCCTCTGTGTTCTGGCACTTTCTTTGACCAACTGCTTCTACCACTATTTTGCAGCCTAGGGAATAAAATGCATTTGTCCTTAAGATGGGCAGGGTTTTCTGTTTAGGTTCCCTCACACACATACTATGGATATATTATAAAAATATTTATATAAGGCCAAATTAACATGCCTTCCAGAATAAATCAGTGGAGCTTTTTTATGCAACTTTTACTGTGCTGTAGGTTAGTTATATAATGACAATTGGCAGGTAAGTGTATAAAGGAATCTAAAAACTAAAATACAGACTGAATGTTTTAAAGATTCTATTACATTTACTAACAAAAGTGCGTTATCTGCCTTGAAGCACGATGGTGAGTTAGGTTTATGGCAATTTAGATTAAGCTCACGCAACTTTTATATCTTTATCTGATCCTCCAGTCTATCTGCACACAGAATCACTGACTACAAGGGTATCTTTTAGATATGAATATCCAAACTGTGCGTGGTCTGTTTAAAATATTCAGCTGGTACATCCGTTCAAAGATAAAAGCTCATTTCGCAAATCTACATGAATACTCAGATAATAAAAGCAAAGCTCAAACCACTTAGAGACAAACTGTGCTAAGTAAAAATTCTTTTCAATCTGCAAAAATAAAGGTTGTTACTACAGCTGTGAATATTTTACAAAGATGCTGTTAAATAATAAATAGTACTTACTGCTCAGATCTGTTCTTTTTGATGTCAGCTGCTCAACCTATCAGAAATGTACACTAAGACACAGGTCACAAAAGCACATTGATTTTAACACACTGGAATAGTTGCAATATTAAATTTCACACACAGAAAATGTCGAAGTGGTTTACCTGGTGAAGCCTGAGATGTGCAAGAGCATTTTAGCTTTGAACAATAGTTTTGAATACTGATTTTCTTAGATATTTTAAGCAACAGATAATAATGTACCTTTGGTACTGATTTTAAAAGCAGAAAAAAAGCTCATGCTTTGACCTACTTAATAAAAAACATTGACTCATCCATTTGTAATCTCAAATACTACTTCTCTTTTATACTAGGCCTGTGCATTTTGGCCCTAAAAGGAGATTGTGGAAAATTCCATTTATTTTCCAGAAGCGTAAAACAAATCTAACACAACAGAATCGGGCTCAGAAAATATTTAAGTTCCTATAGAGAGTTTATTTGATGGGATTTTCTTGCTAAAGGCAAAGTAACTCCAAGACTGGGTGCATGTTTCATTTGCCAGAGCCCCATCCTGCAGACAGGAGCTCGTCACAAATGGGTAACTGGGGGTGGGGTGGCCACTCAGCTGAGCAAGACTGAACACTTCGTATCTTGAGAGAAACAAAAATACTGAGAAAAAAACAATGACTGATTTTCAGCTGCTGTGCTGACTTCCTGAATGTGAACATAATCTTTTATTGTCCTACTATCGTGAACTGGCATAAACGCATTAAGAAAGAAAAACAGCCCCTGTGACTGTGGCTGCAAAAAGCAGGTACATGTAGCAGTGAGCTATCACACACCTACTCTTTTCCCATGCTTTCTGCAGAACATGTTTATTTATACTGTGAATCAATGCACCCTACCATAAAATATCCCATCACTAGCAAAACCCAAAGAAGCTACAAAATGCTTTTTTTTCGTATCTGTATTTGACTGCTTTCCTGGAAAAATGAAAAACATCTCTATGAAAGATGAAAATAAAAAAATCTGAAGGCCAACTGAAGAGCTATGTTTCAATCTAAAAATCAGGTATTCCAAATGATAGAACGTTTCACCTTCTGAAGAATAACAAGCTTGATTTAAAGCTTTTACCATAAATTATTTCTTCATTTCTAATTACTGCAAGTTAATGAAATACATGCCATCAATATACATCACTATAAAAGTATCCTCCCTGATATACATGAACTCTGGTCACATCTGAAAGAGAAATCCTTGGCTGACGCCCAACAGGAGGACCCAGACTTTTCTGCTGTTTGACAAAGGTACAGCTGCATTAATGCTGGGGAGGATGTGAAGAGAGTCCTGTGTTATGTTTCTGTAACAAAATATCACCATTCATGAATATTGTAAAAGGCTGAGATGAGAGAGGTAATTCACAGCCTTACTTTGACTATGCAGCCTAAAAATATTCTTGTATCGTTTCAATTATGTTCTGAAGAAAAAACGGCAATAACACTGGTTAATTTTTAGTCATTACCTCGTCCCACTGGTGTATCTCAGAGACACGCTGAATTCTTTACAGGGAGAACAACTGCTCATTCAAAAGAAATGTTTGCTCATTTCCACCCAACAGCCACAGAGGATCCTGTGGTCCATGGGAAAAACAAGATCTGACGGTAAGGCTTAAATGCCCCATCATCACAGCATCAGAAAAAGCCAAGCCTCGGGGCAAAAACCACAACACTCATGCTCAAGGAAAGACAAGTCTGCTTCATTTTGTTTTCAAACTAGAACCTAAGGCTGGGAAATCCACTTAGGTTAGCAAGACTGTATACTTGCTGGTTTGACAGAAAAAAAAGGGTTTTCACACAGAGAAATCAAACAAGGGATTTCATAGCTGCTAAAAATCCACCCAAACAGCACTTTCAGCTCAGCCATAGAGAACCTACTAACACCCTCAAAATCCACTCAAGTGCCATCACATCATGTTCTTGATAAAGGAAATGGGTGCGTTCTGAAAGCCCTTTCTGTTTGGATTCATCTCATCTGGCTCTTTCTGAAGGTAAACTTGAGTTCCTGTGGAGCTGTGATTCACTAACAGGCATTCAGAGAGAACAGAAGGACTGAACAAAGAGGATAACAGTACTTAAAACAAGTAACATCTGGAGGCAAGTCGGTCCTATACACGATTTTAAACTACACTGCTGGCTCTTTATCCTTCATTTGCAACTTCATATTTTTCTGCATTACAGTTTGTATTTCACCTGAAAAGGCAAAAAATGTACGTTTGTAACTAAAACGTCATATAGGATCATCATTATAGTCCACTTAGAGACTTCTCTGTGTTGGAAAGTAAAACATTCCTGCATACTTTTCAAGAGAGCTGTGTGATACTTTCACACCTTGCTCTCAAGGATATGGCACTAAGCCAGTCAGTCAAGGAAAGAAATCTGCTTTGATTAAATGTGATCAGTTATAGAGGAGTAACTTTCAGCATAATGTTTCACTGAGCAAGACTGATCTTGCTCGAAGGGTTTTACACTGAATGACAAGAACCACTCCTGCAATCTCTATGCAGACAGACCAGAACATCTTATCTTGAGATTGTAACAGGCCTGTCACCACCAGAGCTAATAAACTAAACTTTTCCAAGTGAATGCAGCTATGCCCATAACTTATCTTCAGCATGCAGTAACTGCCTCTCCAGGAAAGTCAAATTATACCACAATTTTCTGTCTCCATTAGTTCTGCCCTCCAGCATGCCTAAAGGATTGGAGACTGTCATGGCAAATTCCATTTAGCTACTTTGTCACATAGAGGTCAATAACTTGGATGTAAAAATCTCACCAAAGTTTAAATTCTGCAACATCCTCGGGCCTTGCTCAGAACACAAGCATTTTATGATGGCATAACTACACCATGGACAACAGAAATTCTCCCACACTTTGAGCATTGTCAATTAAATAAAGAACAGAATATTAAGAAGTGGGGGGAAAGTCAGAAATTCATAGAATAATACCATCATTAAGGCTGCAAAATACCTCCAAGATACCCAACCTTTGACTGATCACCACCATGTCAACTAACCACAGCACTCAGTGCCACATCCAGCTGTTTCTTGAACTCTTGCAGGGATGGTGACTCCACCCCATCCCTGGGCAGCCCATTCCAATGCCTGACCCCCCTTTCAGTGAAGAAATTCTTCCTGATGTTTAATCTGAACCTCCCTTGATACAGCTTGAGGCCATTTCATCTTGTGCTGTCATCTCCTCTTGTCCTCCTCACGTTAGCAATAGCAAAACCTTTCATGGGAAGTTGCACTATTTATATCAAGCCTGAGGGACAAAGCTTCAACTTTTTAAACCTTTTGCCATTTCTAGAGATTTTTTACTTAGAATTTTTTTTTTAAATCCCAAATCATGATACTTTATCTCTTTTTCCTTTGGGTGTTGTTTTAAAGACAAGCATCCAATAAAACCTGGGAGAGAGCACTTACAATCTATTAGATTACCAAGACCAATAACAATAACAAATGCAACAAAATATTTAAGATACTCACAGCTGAAACATCTGTATGCATGTGATATCATTATGTGATATATAGCTGCAAGTTATCAAGATCAAACTATGGAGCTTTTAGATTTACAAAGACATTTTTGCTTGTAAGACTTTCACCTGCATTACTAGCAGATTGTACACCACAGGGGCCCAAATAAATAGTGATTTCACCTCCATTTCACCACATTTCCATCTGCACGGTAATTCCTATTAAGTTGCATAAATAACTCTAAGAGCAACTATCAGCCCCCGGAGCTTAGAAAACTATTTTCTCCTCATATATAACAAAGTGCTCTTCACTATTTTCTTATTCAGCTTTAACAAATTTTTTTAGATCTCAAAAATAATTTTCAGAGTATTTAAAATATTTATTAGTTTCGTTTCCCTTTTCTTAATAAAACTCATTAGAACTTTTCCTTGTGGCCACAAATCCCCTGAGCACCATAAGCATTTTGTGTTACTCCCTGACAGTGAAGCTACCAAATCAAGCCCTGAAATGCTTTCAAGTTTAGAAGTTTATTCATATCATAAACACCAGACTGGTTTCCCCTTTGTTCTGAATGAAAGTGAAATAAATATGAACAAGGCAGTTGTATGCCAACAAAGGCCAGTTTACAAGTACAAGGAGAGCTAGATTTAACAACAAACAGTTTCAGGATATTTCATTTAACACTGACAAATTTATTTCTTAAAAAAACAGGAGAGTTTTTGAAGGCAATTTATAAATAGATGCTGAAGTCAACAAATACTGACCTCTACCATGTGACTTGTGTGATCCTGACCTTTGTTGCACAGTGAGGTCAGAAGGTTACCAAGATAGTTTTATCTTCAAGAAGGATGTAAATAATTTACATAATGACTAATACTGTTAATAAAAACCAAGTTATAGCTCCTGAGCAGAAGATTTTGTACTACAAATTTGGCTTAAGAAGTTTCTTTACAACATAAAACATTTGAAGCTGGTGCCAAATTTTGCATCTAATGTTTCTAACACTTTTCACTGGTCTGTGGGATGATACTTCAGCAATACATTCAAAGGGTGTTTCTACTCTGAAACCAGACACACCTGTCAACATATGTGGGTTTCTATGCAAGAGAATGACTTCCTATTAAGTAAGCAAACCCCCATACTTTCACTGAAGGGACATTTAACCTGAGATGCAAAAGCAAAATGTTTTCAGTTAGTTATTATTCACAGCTGGGTTCCCGTGGGAACATTCACTGTTGCCATAGTAATTACTATAGAAACCCTGAATGCAATGGAGTCAAACCTGTTGAAACTGTGGTACCATTAAAGCTCCATTCAAAATAACCACTCAGGACAGAAAATGTTCACTAATATCTGCTTTTGGCAACAACAAGTTAGGTTTTCTAGACTCTTCAATATCAATACACTAACTACGTTAATTTCAGCCGAAGACCATTTTACAAAAGAAACATGAAACCTTGTTAAAATAATCTTCTTACAAGTACAGAATCCTTTATTTTAAACTAACATCATACCAGTGACGGCTCTGGAAGGGTTCATATGTGTTGTCCCAGGTCAAAGAAGATTCATTAAAAAGTTCATTTATCAGTAGGAGATATCTGGAGCTAGGGTTTTTTTCCAAAATGCATATATATGTATATATAAAAAATAAAATTTATCTCTATGGATACATATTCACACTCCTATACCTTTTCTTTCCTTCTTGATTACTATCCCTGCAAAATCAAGCATTAACACATGAAGTGAGGCAGGAAATGGGATTTTGCTGTAAAGTAGACCAGTGATGAGCCACCAATGGAAGAAATTAGTACCCGCACATCTGCACACACAGTTTTGTTCTTTATTTTCATCAGGTTTTTGGTTTTTTCCAGACACTCTCCACTATTAGGTTTCTTCAGAAACTTTTAATGCCATGCCTTTAAATTAGAACACATTTATCTTTGTTCTTACTCTTGCTGATAGCTAATGTATTTGGGTTTCAGTGAGGTACATTAGAGACACACACTGCAATATTCCATTATAAAAACTGAAAAGCTCCCTACTCACAAACACAGGAGAACAGGCTTTTTCAGCCTCTATACAGAAAGCACTGGAACACAAGGACAATATTCTCAGTCACTACAGCAGCTGAAGTGAGTGTCAAACCACAAGGGAAGAAATCAAACAGATGTTGATTTGATCAATGATGATGCAAAAGTATTTAATGTTTCCTTTACGGTCACAGATACCAGAACTACTGTTGCTAGCCATAGGTGAGTGATCCTACTCCTAAATATGTAAAGTGCATTTCTGGAGCCAAGCTGTTGGATTTTTTCCAGTCACTTATACTGTATCTCTTGATTAATAAAACACTATCTGTGCTTTCAGGACAGCATTTTTCATTTCCAAATGTGTCAAAAACGCTGTTCTGTGATTCTATGAACTGATGTGAGAGAGTTCACTTCATCTGATACTCTCCCCACCTCCAACTGAAGAGTGGTCACACATCAAGGACTTCAGGCTGCTGCAAGATTCACTAACAATATTATCTAAGAGCCCTACAAGCAGATCTCCCAACCCCGACAACTTCAAACCGAGAAAGAAGAGATATGCAGTGATTTGACGAGTCAATCACTCAGAAAAGTGGCACAGTAATGAAGAACAAGCTTGCAAGTCTGATGTTCCAGTATGGGCTCCTTGCTCAGGGTAAAGATTGAAGATAAAAGCTGCTTTCTCACTTCCAAGAGACCAAAGCGGCACCAGAGCGAGGTGAAGCCGCATTCACATCCCATGCACGGCATGGGGTGAGATGTGACCTCGTGATCTCAGCCAGAACTAAAGATCAGGGGTTTAGCGTGGAGCACACCCGGTGACAGCACAGCCTCAGCTCGCTGCTGCACACACAGTCTCTGCTTGCTGAGCAAGGTCCTTCCAGTGGCAGCAGCCCCCAGGCTGTGTCCCACACCTCAGCACTCACCACCTCTGTGCTCCCCTGCCATGACAGGGATGTGGTCAGCTCAGGGCAACACTTGTGCTGCTGTTCTTTACCAGGGATGTGAGTGGCCACGCTCTCCGGGGCCCTCTCTCACCATGCTTGTGCTAACTGGGATCTCTCACCTCAACCCACACACAATTATGTTAAAACTGGAGTTCATATGGTCTGATATTTTTCATATCTACTAAAAAACGAAACGAGGCAATGAGTTCAAAAGCTGCTGGCAAGACCAACAGCCCAGTCACATGTCATTTCCTGGGGAAACCAGGCTCTCTTCAAACCACACACACACCTTTTGCAAGTCTGACTTGCTGAGGTACCTTGAAAAGCAAAGAAAATGGTTCCAGAACTCCAAGCTGCCATGTCCCTTGGCGTCCTACTGAGAAAGATAAAAGTTGGGGGGTTATTTGGTTGGATCTTTAAACTCAAAATGTGTCATAACTTTTATTCTTCAAGTAAATCTATGGAATGGGGAAAAAAGGCTGTTCTTTAAATTGTCATAATGAATCAACCTCCCTATGTGGGAAAAAATGAAATTATTTTTTCTCCAAGTTCATAGAATCAGGTGACTCTTCTCAAGAGAGAAATATTTAAAATTACTAACAAGTGAAAAATATTAAATGTTAATCCTTATCCACAAAGATAAACATTAACACTGTGTCTGATATGCAAACAAGCTTTAAAATGATCACTAAATTCAATTGTGAAAAAAAAAGACAAAAAAAACCCGCAAAAAAGAAGCATCACAATATTTTTAAGTTATCTTTAAATGGAAACCTGATCAGAACAGTTACATCTTTGCTTTAGTGGAATATAAACAGAGTTGCACTACACTCGTAATGGAGTTCTACTGTGAGCAAAAGCCTCAGCTAACAAAAAAAAAAACTTGCCCTATAGTGCATTTGAGATGTAACTGATTGCTAAAAGGCTATTAAGGCATTAAATTACCATAGCAGACATTTATTGTAAGCATGCTCTGATATCAGGAGTGTCAATCTTTGCACACCAATTACAACGCCTAATAGACATTAACACATAATAAAAAGGTAGGTGTTACTACATTTTTATAACTGCTTCACACAAAAAACCTTTCTGTTCTTACAGAAATCTCAAAACATGTACGAAGTACTGTTTAAAGAACCTGAAAATTTAGATATTTCACTTTCAAATAAATACAGGCACTTGAATAACTGAGCTTGTCTTCCTACACAAGTTAGCACTGTAAACAAAAGGAATTCACACGCTTTGTTTAAGTTTCCACTTGATTAAGTCTGGAACAAAGCAAGACAACAGTCGTCCATACTGATCCCAAATCTTGCTCTGCAGCACCACAGTGTTGTTTACCTGAGCAATTTCTAAACTGCTGGGCTAGGCTGAGAAAACAGGTCAGCATTTCCTCAGGGAAAACACAGCTTGTTGCTTCACCAGACTAGAAACTGTCCTCACCTAGTCACCCAGCCGATGCAAAATCCTAAATCAACTGTGACCTGATGATGGATTAGACAGTTTTGGGGACTACCAATATGTTGGCAAGAGAGTCACAGATTCCTTACTGGGCAAAAAATATTATTTTAATCACCAATTAAAACAGTTTGACTAGAAATGGGTAAGGAAACAATACTCAGAAACCTTGATGGAATTTAACATGAGACCATTTCCTTTAAATAAGGACACCAGAGATTCAGAATCCAAAAAAATTTTTGCCAGTTCTAGAGTCGTTGGTCAATCTTTCAACCTGCCCTTTGTGACAATTACGTGTTTCTGTAGGTAGAAGTCAGTTGCTGGAAGGCCTGAGGCAGGAGCATGGTAAGAGAAAATCATGATCACATCCTACCTGTACTGTTTATGAGAAAAACAAACAGCTGAACATTCATGGCCTGTGTTCCTCAGGGAGGCAGGGACGGCTGCTTCAGTTACATGAAATTACACATTCGTAGAGGAACATAAGAAATCACTATTCTGTTTATGACTACAAACTTAGCATATACAGTTTTTCCAAATTAAGTGCACAGAGTCAGGGGACATTTCACTGTTGTCTCCTTGCAAACAGGCTGTTTAGGAGCTGCAAAAGAAACCTGCTTCACCTGACAAGAGGAAGCTCTGAAAAGCACACCTACAGACCTGAAGGACACTGCTGGTCAGAAAAGTCCAGCCTTACCCATCCTGCACACACAGTGAGCAAAATCAAACGCATATAACCTTCAGAGAGATAATTAAGACGTGATTCTGGTGCTAAAGAATTTACCTTTTCAATACCTTGATACAGATACTAAAAAACCACCATGAAACCAAGTCTTGTAACATTAAGTCCTTCAAAAAAAAGACAAACACCAGCAAGTGGGAGAAGTCTGGCCACGGCTTAAATGGAATTAAAAGATGGCATATTTACTGAAGGAAACAACCCCGGCGGGGGCAGGACCCGCGGCAAGGAGCGCCCTCCGCGGGGCACAGCGCGGAGCGGACAGCAGCGCCCTGACGGCTGCGGCTCCCAAAGCTCAGCTGCCTCGCTGCCCCAGCACACGGAGAATGAAAAGATCACACTCCAGCAGAGTGAAAGGCAACAGCTGGAGGAGTTTATTAAAATTTTGTTATTTCAGGAATAATAAACCAGCAGATTATTAAATAAATTTCAACAGTTTATGATAAACTAATTTAACCCCCTAAATCCTATATTTTCTCCCTGCTTTCTTCTTCATTTGTATGGAGATTGGTGGATATTTCCAATAGGTTTCTGTTTTGTTATGCAGTGCCCCCACAGCACTGCACAGGGGAGAAAGATGAAAGAGCTCTTTGGGTCAGTTGCTAGTTTAGATAAAGAAGGATATCTGGGGGAAGAAAAAAACCTCCAAACTTATGAAATCTGATGGATGGGACAGAAGAGGTGCTATATACCAGGGTAGATACAATAAAAGCATATCATGACTTTCCCTGCCTGCACTTTGATACAAATCCCTTACTGATTTGTAGTTGACTTAGCATGACTCCCTCCCTGCACTGAGTTAGAGAAACAGCAGATCTGAGTGGGAGGGAAATGTGCCTAAGCATGCCCAGGTACAACCTGCCAGACCTAGCTCTGCTGTAGTAATAAATAATGGATTATAAAGTGTCAAATGTGAATGTACCTAATGAAATTGCAGAGAGACCTCAGTTTTTAAAAATCTGAGTGCAACTTCTCTCTTTTATTTATCTAGTCATATACCACTTGATTTTAATCTGTGGAATAAAAACACATTATATAGCTTTCAAAATAGAGTCATATTTATCTTACTGTTCTCTACAGAGTGGAGCTGGGGAAACCCCAAGAGAGAAAAACAGAGCTCCTCCTTTTTGGTGCAATTTGCAACGATAAATGAGTCTTTGAAACAAAATCTTCTCTACACTCAGAAGCATAGTAGTAATTGAATTCCCTTTTTTAAAAACAACTTCAGAATCCATTTCTTAAAATGAAGACTTAGCTGGAGAGCTCATAAACTACAGTCAACTCCTGGCCTTCACCACCAAGTACAAAGCCCAACAAAGAAGGTGACAACAAACCACATCTATTCCTGGCAATACATTAAATTAATTTTTAATTCATGCTTCTTACAATAATAATTAAGCTCAAAGTCAGGGAAGAAAAACATGATTTTTTCATACTAACTAACATAAGAGGATATTCTGACATATTTGCAGGTATTTTTTAGTCACACATCTTTAGTGAGTTTCTATTCATAATGACCTTAACATTCATATCCCTATTCACACAGGTTTTCTCTTTCCACATCAAAAGAAATAAGTCTGCTGAGGAATTTCCTTGTGTAGTTTTAAGGCAATGGAACGACAATCTAATACAGAAAAGCCGTCTTTTGTGTCCCAGAGATTTGCAGGTGACCAAATGTATTCAGCTGAAAGATACACATTCAAATCATTGTCTCTGACACCTACCTGTTGAAATTTTCAGGGCCCACAGGAATATGCAGTTAATTTAACCAGTTCATACATCCTCCAGCCTTCCCTCCCCCTCAAAGGAAAGACCAAATGACGAATCAGCCTTCTGTTTCTGATCTTTTGTTTCCAACTACTGCAATGTATAAATATTTCCAAAGAAATACCGTTTGTGTTCCTTAAAAACTTTATCACCAGCTCCCTCTACAGCCAGAGAATTATCTAAGAACTTTTTTTTTTATGGGGGGGGAAGGGAGGGAAAGAGAGGAAGTGTCTTCCTATCAGTATCAGAGTATTAACTAGAAACTCAACTGTAATATGGGCTGAACAAGCATATAAAATAATAACAAACTGTTTATAAGAACAGATTCTGGGATCTTAGTGAAAAGAAATCATGACCAAGGACAGGAATCTTTAAAAAGAGAAGCAGGGTAAGCATACAGGAAACAGATGGTTACCAGTGGTAGATCACTGGGGTTTGGGGGTTTTTTTTACATTAAAAAAAAGTCCCACTTCATTTAGACACATGCACATCCACCCACACAGAGAATCAAGATGTTTCAAAGTGATTAGCAGAAACTCACACTCACTGTCCCCTGCTCTGCCAGTGAGGAGCTGCACAAGAAACTGGGATGGAAATGGCCATGGCAGCTGAGCCGAGCTGGCCACAGGGATATTCCATAATTCAGGAGGTCATGCCCAGTATAAGAGGGAGCCAGAGGGGGTCGATTGTTGAATGAGGATGGGCATCGGTCAATATCTGGTGAGCAACCCTACCGTGCATTGGTTGTTTCTCTGTCCCTTTCATTACTATTACTACTACTGCTGGGAAAATCGTTAATTGTAACAAATAGTCTTTAAATCTTGTGAATTCCTTTCGCTTTAACTAAAGCAGGACAGTGCTTAGTCCTGTATTAATGTGTGCAAGTGGTTACTGCAGCCTTAAAGTCTGTGGGCCTGAGCAACACTGATAAGCAGCTGTGTCTTGGTCAGACCACATCAGCTGGGGTGCATTCAAAGGGAAGAAACTTTCTTTTTGGAGGCCTGTGATCAAAAAAGGATGATTTCAGGAATGGAATGTTCCCCAAATGACCACCAGAGACCCTCAAAAGACCCCTACTCTAATGTAAATAAACTCCAAGAAGCGATTTGAATATGCAAAAGAATTTGTGTGAAAGTTTAGCATGTATGTATGAGTTTGGGGAAATGTAATGAATATGTATAAGTACATAGATTTAAACTGGTCTGTTAGGTAGTGGGTTAGGCAGAAATATCCCCCTCATGCCTGGCACCTAAAATAAAAGTGATGCCTCTTTCAAATACTGAAATTACAGTGCTAGAGTGTTTTATTCCCAACTTTGGTGACACTATCATTGTCATTAGTTAGGGGTTAAGCCACAGCAACCATGAAGGAGGGAAGGCAGTGTTTTCCTTTACTTGGCTTGTTAACAGGTTTTCTAATTTTCAATTAGAAATTTTTACTATTTCTGCAATTTTTTGTGGATTTTTTTCAGAAGATAATAGAGAAGGAAAAGAAAATACAGCAAGATGCTGCATATCTGAATGAGAAAATAAGGCTCTACAGCACGAATAAGAACTAAGCTGACAAATTTCATCCTTGTTCTAAACTACAAAAACTCATTTACTCGATGTTTGGAAGACAGCACTTAAGGAGATGTTTTTATCCTCTATAATCATAATTTCAACTTACAAATGACCAAAACCTGAGTTAGGGATGGTGAGGCCTCCTTCCATAGTGTATTAGTTATTAACATTGGTGATCCAAGCCTAATCACCTGTGTTATTTATCACCCTGACAGCATGCACTTCTCTAATCCACAAAGGGGAAGAATGAAAATAAGTTTAAAAAATTTAACATATCAAGATATGAAAGCCTGGTTACTTATGTAAAGCTGTACAGATTCAGCTTCTCAGTATCCGTGATTCCTACTCCAGCCAAGAGAGTTACTCACACAGTCCAAAGTGACATTTTTTATTAAATTTATTTTCTAGATTTCACCAGGATAGCCCGTATGGAAGAATACAAGAATATATTTCTATAAAACAAATGGACTGACAGATTTTTACACTCCTTTCCTACATCAAAGTAACTAAAAGTTATAGTGTTAAAACATGCTTCATTGCTTTAATAAATAAATGTATTTCACTCCCTCTATACACTCCCTGTGAACACTCAGTTGATTTGCCAGAGTACAAAAGCCATGTCACCAGCCTGTGCACTAACACACGTTCATAAACAAAATACCATTGAGAGCAACCTAAAGATGGCATTATCTTTTACTTGGATAAAAAGTTCTTGATATTCAGCTGGAACCAATTTCAGATATTTCAGAAATGTCTGTTGTATCTCGCTCCCTCAGCTAACAGCTATAATAAAGAGACATGCAACTCTGAAAAAGCAGGTAGAGCCCATCAGTCATAACCAAGAATGCAGCAGATGTTTTAAGAGGCACACCATCAACAGAAATTATTTGCGGTATGACCTAGAGATAGTGTAATAACATGTACAAGATGCAGATTACAGCTTTATCCAGGAATCTAGTGAGTGATGATCTTTCACCAAAAAAAAGAAAAAATGAACTCCCTGCAAAAAACCACCAAATATTACCTACAAGCAGCAGCCTTAGATTCATAAGGTGGTTTTTAAACAAGCAATCAGTAACTCACCTCTGCTGCTATTTCTTTATGCGATCCCAGAAAAAAAGCCAAGGGCGGGGTGGGAAGAGGGAAGGAGAACAGCCAGACACGAGAGAGGGAACAGACACAGCCGCTCATCCGAACCAAGGCTGCCACCTCGTGGGCTCGGGCCGGGGGCAGCCCCAGCGCTTTTCTTTCTCAAGGCAGCAATCAAGAGGTTTTTGATCCCATCCAGGATGAGGAAATGCAATCCATACTTAGTTTTGTAAGACATGATGATTGAACATATGTTTAAACTTGTACTTGCCTCTGGGGCATATTTTCTTCAGCTACAAAGCCCATTTCAAGTGTGCATGAGGTAAAGTCAGCAGCTGGTGAGTGCACTTACTTTAACCATTTCAGCACATTCTCATCTCTCACTGTTTGTGGGTGTGCTACAAGCCTCATGAGTCACCCTCTCCATGCCCTACGTCATTCTCCTGGATCTTCATCCACTTCCTTTAAGGGACTGGTCTCAGGCTGCAAGTCCCAATGCAAGTGATTCCCCTGTAACAATTCAATTCTACTACTCCTTTTATGGGCAGAGAAGTACTTTAAATAAACTAGGAAAGTTAGGTAAGATAGAAGTGATTTTATATATATATAGTAAATATTTATCCACTTTATTAAGAGTAGTTGGTCATAATTATCATGTTATGCTGACTATCCTGAATATTCTTCAGCTTTCCAAGAAAAGCATTTTCTCTCTTTGTAATAAGACATGACTAGAAAGCAACTAATTCAAGGCCTCTTGCAGAAAAGATTAATTTTATCCAGCTATCTAAAGTGTTAATCTGTAATTTATGGGGTTCCTTTTTGTACACATTGTAACCTTGCATTCCCCAAACATGTATGTGCCTTTTTGTAATCAAACATCTGCAGTTAAACTGCACTTAACTAAAGCCAGTTTAATTCAGCTCTCCAGGATGACTCATTTCTACTGATTAAACAAGGATATAGGAGAAACAGGGAAAGTTGTGAAACTTGTTTCTCTTCTTACTGTAATTCCAGACCATAATTCTTCCTTCATCAACTAGCAGCTGGCAAAATGTGCAACAGAGTCAAGATGATTTATTGTCACGAAACCTTACTTCCCCACACAAGCTAAGAGTCAGTTTGTGCACTTGTCTGTCTTTGAGGTGCAGAATGCAGCAATTTAGCTACTCTGTTCTGATCCTTACTGAGGAAGAAGGGCTGTCATTAAAACCACAGGAATTAAGGTAAAATCTATGTGTATCTACTATTATGTGGTATCTACACAGTTCCTCATAAAGTGAAGATGCACATTTTCAGCTGCTCACTACTGCTTTCCTATCTTGCTTTTACTCATGGGGGTTTCTTAGTCATGAGGATGTCAGTTCAAGTATTATTGTAGTCTCAGTTGACCCTATTATTTCTATTTTGTTCTTAAACAGATTAATTTATATATTAAAAAAAAAAAAAGCACTTCAAATATAGGTTTGTACAATACTCCAGAATAACTACTTTTTCTATACCAAAGAGTTTCCAGACATGTGTACACTAAGATATGACAGTAAGCTGTTCTCTTTCAATGTATGCAATCACGGAGCTGGGTTTAAAATTAGTTTTTGCAATATCTAAATTCAGTATCTAAGCATGTCTTCCTTCTCACTACACAGACTGGAGTTTCAATAGCTTCCCTTCCCCACAAAGTCACTAGTCTCAGATTAGAAAGGAAAGCTGAAACAAACAATCTGTTACATCTTAAGAAAAAACCAAAAAAAGACATAAAGAAGTTTCTGTCCTCAAATTTAGTTTAAGCCAAGTCATAAGTACAGAGTCAGAATGCACTGGAGTCCACACATAACATTGCGTGTTTGGTTAGTTTTAAGATTTATAGATTTATTTATTCATAACATGGACAGTTTTCAGAGAAATTTGGTCTAAAAGTGATGAAAACTTTGTCACAAAAACAGCAGAACACTGCATACTTCATAAGGAATATGGCAGAGTATTTGGAGACAGAAATGGAAAGCCAAGGCACCACAAACTCTGTCATGAGACACCCAGAACCCCAAATTTCAATTATTGGTTTTAAAAGGATTAAATACATCCTGACTTAATCCTAGGTAAAATGATGGAGGAGTGACTAGCAAGATTTCATCCAGCCTAGAGGAAGCATGTTATAAAATCCACACACAGTAATAAAACCTGGAAAATTTCCAATTCTCCTGCACATTTGTTTTGAAAAACAATGTGCCAGCCAGCTAGTTCACAGAAATCATGGATGAACTGACACAGTTCCCACTTGCTCCCTTATCTTTAGTTCCTTTCTTGCAATTTTCAACATTAGGAAAGTGAGAATCTGCCAAATCAGGAGCTTCTACAATTTCAAGGCTCTCAAGCCTTGATTTGTTCAACACTCTTCCACACCAGCTCAGACAGCTGATACTGTTGATGTTATGACCATCCACCAAGTTCCTCAGCCTTCCTGCTTATCAAGAGCAGCTTAATTTGGTTCACACACAAACTGCCATGATACTCTGTAGTTTTCAGACATTCACAGCAGTCACACTTCTGCTACTACCACCATTCTGCTGCTGCTGTAATCTTGATTGTGTATGTTGGGGTGGCAGGAAAAGCAACAGAATCAAGTGAAGCATTGCAAGTTGGAGAATTCAATTATTTTCTTCATCTGGTAGAGGCACCAAACTATGGAGATATGAAACACTCATGATCTAGAATGGCAGAGTTGGTAAATGGCTGTACAAGGTAACTGGGGTTCAGTCAATTATTTTCTCCCCCTCTGTTTCTAGGGGGCCTTATGCAACATCAAAGCCTTTTACATGCATTATAAGTGATGTTTAAATGCTAGATAAGGTCTTGCTCAGGGCTTTTCTCTGTGGAGGCTTTTGATTTAATTGAATATTTCACATTGTCACTGTATGCATTTAACAGTAGACATTTCTAATCTTGGTATGACTAACACCAGTCCTTACAAATACTCACATTTTCATGAAAATAAACCCAGAACCATCAGAATGTAAATAAGTTCCAAGAATCAGACAACGACTAAACAGCAATAAATGAACAATGCAATAAGGCAGTGCACCATTGCACTTTATTAGGCTCAGAAAAATAATGTTCATTCAGCTCTAGTACTCACAGAACTCCAGAATAAAAACCAGCATTTTAGAAACCTAACCAGACATGCATCACGCTGCTATTGATAAAGTCCTCCCTGGGCCTCCTTTTCTCCAGGTTAAGCAATCTCAATTCCCTCAGCTGCTCCTCATCAGGCTTGTGCTCCAGTCCCTTCCCCAGCTCTGTTGCCCTTCTCTGGACACACTCCAGCACCTCAGTGTCTTTTGTGTACTGAGGGGCCCAAAACTGAACCCAGGATTTGAGCTGTGGCATCATCAGTGCCCAGTACAGGAGGACATCCAATGCCCTGGTCCTGCTGGCCACACTACTGCTGATACAGCCAGGTGCCACTGGGCTTCTTGGCCACCTGGGCACACATTCAGCTGCTGTCAACCAGCACCCCCAGATCTCTTCCTACCAGGCAGCTTTCCAGCCACTCTGGCACCAGCCTGGAGATGCAGGGGGTTGGTGTGACCCAAAGGCAGGATCTGCCTTTACCTTGTTGAACCTCACACCACCAGCCTTGGCCCACTGATCCAGCCTGCCCAGATCCCTCTGCAGAGCCCTCCTACCCTCCAGCAGATCAACACTCCCACCCAACTTGGGGTGTAATCTGCAAATTTACTGAGAGTGCCCTCAATCCCCTCATGCAGATCATTGATAAAGATATTAAACAGAACTTTTCCCAGATCAATACCACAAGCAGGACACAAAAAGCAGCAAAAGATACCAAACAAAAAAAAGGATTTGTGTCAACTTCCCACCCCTTGGTAGATTTGGGAATCAGGAGGGAAGCCCACAGTTCTTCCTTGTCCTGCCTTTTCATCCAAAGACTTTGTTGAGAATGTTCCAGAAGACATGTTTAAAAGAAACTACTTTCAGGGACTATAATGCTGTTAATTTAATATTACATAAAAACCAAAGCAAAAAAAAAAAAAAAAAAGATTTTATTTGATTTCCTGACAAGTATGCAACAGGAAACAGAACATTCATTTGCTAATTTCTTTAATTCTTCAGCTTTTCAAGAGTATTTCTCAGACTACAAAAACAACAGTAAGGTTGCTTTTTGTCCATATGGGTGTCACGCTTCCTGTCATTAATTTATTTGTTGTTTGCCACATGGTAAATAAATAATGTACAAAACCTCTAGCAAACAACAGCAAGTAAAAACCAGCAGGATCTCAATAAAAGGCTCTCATTAACCCAGGTGGAATAGTATAAAAGCCTTTACAACACCCTGTTCCCTTCATGAAAACACAAACCAGGTGCTAAAAATGGTCTGTGGCAATTTTAATCAAAAAATTGTTATAAAGTGTAAGCATTTGTCCACAACCACTGTTTAATAGTGCAATTGGTTTTATTCCTCCAGTACAGAGTAAATTTTTTTTCTATACACAAAGTAGAAACTACTGACTTTGTAATGTCTCCCAGGGCAGGAATCTCAGGAGCCTCACAGCACTGAAGGTGCTGATGCCAGCATAGCAGCAGCATTGGGAGATTAAAACATTTGCCATATGTGAAAGATTCCCTGAGCACAACTGCTGCACTGCTGAAGTGAGCAGGAGTTTTTCCATTGCCCATCCCCCATGACACCCTGTACCATGTCATTTGCTAAAAACTCAAAACCAAAATAAAAAATTATTTCCCTTTTTCTTTCTCTGTTATTAAATAATGCAGACTTAAATTTATCTGTTATAACAAATAATTGTTTTACTTAATTTTCAAACTACATCCCCCAGTATTGCTGTCTACTAGTGTCTCAGAAAATGAGAAGTAAAGCTTACCAAATTTTTTCTTTTTCCATTCCTCCTCTGGCACACTGGTTTATTACAGCAGGGCTACTCATGGTAAGGGCTGAGCTTTCAGAATTCATTTTTTTTCTACAAAAGAATAACATCAAAAAACAAGAAAAATGCTATTTAAGTAAAGATTGTGGTTACTAATTAAGTAGAAAACTGAAACTTTTTAAGACAAGAACTTTTAAAAACCAAATGCAGTATGTTTTACTCATTTAAGTAAATGTCCTACATCAATGGGATTAATTGGATGAATACACTGAGAAGGATTTGGCAGTTTTATGGTCTTGCTAGTTACGCCAAACCCAACACTGATTGTCTTCTGTTTACTTTTCTGAACACATGCCAAGAGAGTTGATGTCAGCAAGCCTGTAGCCAGGGCTGTGCATCACGGCAGTTCTGTTAACTCAGAGCAGCAGCCACAGCCAGCACTGCTGTGGAACGATCCACACACACAATGCAGGGAAGGAAATTTCAATTTCTAACATGTAAAGATTTACAGAAGCTTTTTAGCATATTTTAATAACTTAAGATCATACTTTGCCAATTTGCAGAAAATAACCATTCATTCATGGTTGAAGTCCCACTCTAAAACAGCACAGACATATTCCAGAGCTGGCAATAGCAATTCCCAAGTTACACCACTTACAAAAGGTCTATATGGTCAAATAAGTTTCCAGTAAATTACTTGCATGGCAAGAACAAATGAAGACTCTACATAATGCAAGTTAATTCCACCATGAAACAGTAATTATTTTTTGGTAACAGGATCCACAATGTTAACCTGAAACTTGTGAGTCCTACAGCTTCCCTCCCCACTCCTGCTTTCTTTTAAAGGAGGGGGGAGGATATTTTTAGCCATCAGTCATCTTATTCAACTTGATTTAACACCTGGTTTCTACTATGGTCAGTACAAGACCTAATGAATTAACAGAAATCAGACTCAACTGTACATTAATTAATACCTTCTAGTATACAACCAGAAAATAGGCTGTGCTTGTCAAGATAATAATCCCATAGTTTTTCAAGAAGGTACAAAGAACCATTAAAAAGCTGGTTTAACCTGTGTGAAACCTGGGCCAAAATCTGACTTGACAGATCTCAGGGACAGCATGAAAAACTGAGTGCAGGGCACGTGTCCCGTCACTGGCACGTAGATAAGGCCAACCTGCACAAAATAAATGCTCTGAAGAGAATGCCCATCTTGGTTTCAAAATTCTGCCCATGCAGGAGTGGATAAACAGCCCTGGCAAAGCCCTGTTTATCAGACAGAAGTCCCAGGACCAGCAACCAAACTTTGGTCCTTACTGACATTAATGTCTTGTTTTTGCCCGCCCCTTGCTGTGAACAGAGCCTGTGGCACTGACCCTTCAGAGCAAACAGGACAGATTTGCAAGAATAGGTCTTTAATCTTGAATTTTTTTAACATCCCTCATAATAGAGAGGGATACAAGTCTATTTTTGGGCAAATTTATTTCTTGACATCTTGTTTTAAGCATCCAAAAAACTGCTCTGAACAGGAAAACAACAAAAGCCTCACCTCTCTGAGGGCAGGAACAGAGACTCAGCCATCTGACCTCTTTTTGGATCAGTGCCTGGCCTCAAATTTACTCCTGATTCTCAAGTGCATCATTTTGGAAGATACAAAAAGTAAGAAAAAACAAACAAAAACACCACAAAGAAAAAAAAACCAGCAAAACCAAACACAAACCAAAAACTCAAACCAAATCAACAGCACAAAAACCCCACCAAACAGATCCACACAAAAAACCCAGTAATTCTAAAGCTGGCTGAGCAGCAACATGTGCTGAAAACTAAATTATTACTTGCCTCTCTAGTCTATAATAACACAGGAAGAGGAGAGTTTTTCTTAAATACATTTTAAAGCAACATTGCAAGAGTCCATACTTAATATCTTCTGCAAAGTGCCCCTTTTTGAGGAAGCCATTTCCTAACCTGGGGAAAGCCCAGATTCTTCAATGATCACACAAGTTATGGCAGCAAGAGTTTTACCTCCTCTTACAGTCACCCATACCAGTAAGATCAAAGGTTCAGGGCAAGGTTGGAAGCAGTCCATTACCTCTCAAAGTTGGAAGGTCAAAGATTCAGATTACAAAACCACAAGGTTGCCATTCCAGAAAAAAAGGCACAACTTCCACTGTTCACCTGTGAGCTGGTACTAGAGCAGCACAACTGTTCAACGTATGACTTAAAAAAAAAAAAAATAAAGTTGTTTTCAGCACTCTCCTCCCCACCTGTGGAAATATCCAAGCCAACACTCCATACATATCTCTGCACTGAGACTTCCACACTCAAACTAGAGCAAAAGCAGAGGCCAGAAGTGATAAAAGTTATTGTGTTATTCTTTTCTATGAACAATTGATGATAAAGGTTGACATAGATCTAACAGAAAATAAATGGAACATGGCATTAGCCCAATTTATGTTCTCAGATGCTCCGCAAAAGAAAACCACATGAAGTAATAGAGAGAAATACATCTTGTCAAACCTCTCAGCTCCCTCACATTCCCAGCCTGATATCTGAGAACAACAGTAGCATGCTGTGCACTTTGAGTGACTTTTGTCTGTATCAGCCTATATCAGCTGTCTACATCAGCTTCTTTCAAATCACACTCCTTGGTTACTGTCTGTGGAGATGGAGGGCACTGCCAAGGTTTGGAGGCCATGTCGGGATTGCCATTCAGCAGCTCTCCCCAGCCACACTTTGGAGGTTGGACAGCAGTGAGTCAGACAAGCTTCAGGGACACACTTTTGTCACACTATTCCTGTCAACAGGTCTACATGGGTCTTTGTTGACACTCTACCAGGAGCAACAGGTAATTAAACAGTTGATCCCCACAACACTGACAAGTTTTATGGCCTTGTCAAAATACCAAAAGTTTTTTAGTTTCTAAATGGCAAATGGAAAACTGGTATCTGTCAACACTTTACAAAGTCATAGATACCAAATATTACCACTACTACTTACTTGAAAGTCATTTCACTGAAAAATTCTCAGCCTGTAGATTCCCTACTCATGTGCCACAGAGTTCCCATAAGACGCTTTCTTGAGAATAAAATATTATTATTTAAATATGTACAAGGGGGATTTATCTTTTCAAGCATTAAGAATATTTTACATATATATTAAGAATATTTACATATTTTACATATTTCCAGCAAACAGAAACTGCTTCAGTAGGTCTAAAATAAAACTGATTTTTTTTTTTTTGTGGAAAGAAAATTGTAAGGCTTATAGTCTCTAAAAAATATTGTTCATATTCAAAGTAAGCCACACAAAATGAAAGTTAAAACTAACAAAGGAAACTTTGTATATGTTTAAAAATATATATATATGCACACAATCAGAATACTACTACTATCCTCAGAAATCAGCCTCCAGTAACAACAACATCTTAGAAAATTAAATGCAATTCAAGAAGCAAAAGAACGATGTTCAGAAACAAATGTGCTGCTCACAGGTGCCTCTTTCTGTATCACCATCCAACTCTTGTTTGGACTTGAACTTCATGGCATAGGCAAGATTCATGATGAAACTTGAAGGAGGAAAATAAATCTATCATCTTCCCTCTTAAAAGCCTGAAGCCAGATGCCAAGACAAGTCAATGAATATTAAGAGACTGCTCAGACGCATTCTGTTCCTGAGCCTCTGTACACTGAACCTTGCCTGTTCCAGATAAGGGACACGCACTTGAATTAGGTGTTGTCCTGGAGATCGTGCTGTGCTGTAACTGCAGGAAGTGGGCAAAAAGCTACTGCAGAACAAAAACATAGGAAAACAATGC
Source organism: Corvus hawaiiensis (assembly GCF_020740725.1). Taxonomy (NCBI): domain Eukaryota; kingdom Metazoa; phylum Chordata; class Aves; order Passeriformes; family Corvidae; genus Corvus; species Corvus hawaiiensis. The sequence continues at coordinate 15,559,150 of NC_063223.1, read as the reverse complement.
CAAAGAGTTTATTTATAGCAACTATGTTTAACACTACTGTCTCTGTCTTACTGTGGAAACTTGAAGAAACATCCTTGCTGGTTTTGAGGAGACATCTGAAATTCAGACTACTTAATCTTCTATGACCAAGTATACATTGCTTAACACTAGAGTCCCCATAGGGAAACATGCACCCGAAAATTCTTTTATGTTACCTCTTCTATGCTTCCATTAAAAACACTAACTCTGTCTGAAGCCTTATCAGTCCATCTGCCTTAGAGTAAATTCTTACACCACATAATGGCACAGAAAAGCCTAGCAGTGGTAAGCCACTAGCTCAAATACTGACAAGTGTGTTATATTTAAGTATATTTTATTCATTTGTATTTCATTTTGGGAGTATGCAATGGCCCTTAAGTGGACAAAAGCAAAGCAGGGGGAAAGGCTCTAGTATAGCACAGCACTCAAGCCCCTGAACACCTGCACAGAACAGCACAGCAGGATCATTTGAACACAAAGACATAAGAAGGTTCAAGAAAAGTATTGAAGTCACAATACCCACAGGTTCAAACCTAACTTATATCTGGAAGAATGGGGTAAGTATTAGCCAATCTTGTTAAAACTGATTCCCTACACAAAGCCTATTTTCTCCTCCTCCTCTTTTTTCCCCCCTCTCCTTGTGTTACAGTGTAGATACACTTTGATCCTCAGGCTAAAAATATTTTTTGCCTTTCCCTCCACACCCTATTTGTATCTCTAGACAAGATATTCACAGTAGCCATAGTTAAAAAATAACATATCATTCAACAGCTGTTCACTATAGTTAAAGCAAAAATAATTAATATCTTCTGATGAAACATGTTCCCACAGTTCCTCACCCTCACTAAAATGCTTTGCATTGTTGAAATAGTATCTTGTTACACTTAGTTGATAAGAGAACTGTGAGGAAAAAAAAATCTTTTCTGAACTCTAAGAACCTTCAATGCAGAAACTATTATTCTTTTTAATGAAAAAAAGAAGGCAGTAGCATCACTACGTAATGGGCAATTATGTGCATCTACTACGAAGAAATTGATGTGTTAGCCAGCATCATTCTCTGCAGCCAATGTCTTTACGCTCACAAAGCCTGAAGAGCTGATTACCAGTTAGCAGGTGTAGTGTAACATCTCCAAAGAGGCCATCCCCATTCCCTCACTAACTGCCTGAAATATGCCATTTCAGGTGAATGAACACACTTACCCTTGCATTGCTTTCTGAAAAGTCAGGTTTCCACACCCGAATTCAGCAAACACAACTATCTCCCATCTCAATAGCACTCAGCTCCCAGCCAGCTGCCGCCTTAGGCAAACACTTTGTTCAAGGGCACATTTAAACTTTAAACCAAACTTCACAATGACAAATTCTAAAAACAATCTTTTCTTCAAATTGTTTTTCTGAGGCTTTCAGATATGGCAGTTGCAAAACATCTTTATGCCACTATAGCACACTTCAGTGAAACCAGAGTGAAAACTCAAGAAGCTCTTGAACAATATTTCACAGTAGCAGCCAGTGCTGAGAATTCCACTTTGGATGACCACTTCAATCCAGATTCATCCACCCAGCACACCATAAACTTGTTTTCACACACGCCATGGTTATTTCAAGTTTTGACCTCAATGAACACATGTGGCATACCATTACTTACCCTCTTGGAGTCTTTAAAAATGCACCTGATGCCCTAAGGAATGATGTTTTGGAGCACCTTTCCAAATACCTATTTTTGAGAGTTTTTATTCCTGTTCTGAAGGCATCTCATTAAAAATATTTGCCTTCTGTCCTCCTCAGAAGTGCAGTTAAATTTTATATAGGTACTTTCTACAAGCATATACACAAAGATATTTGGAGGCAGCAGTTCAGAGAACCACAGATGCTGCATATTTTGGTGAATCGGTCAGAACTCTTCAAGGTGACAGAGAAGAAGCTTTAAAGTAATGGAATGATCCTGCCTCACAGCAAGTGTTGAGTTTGGCACCCTCTCCCAAAGACACACACTTGCTATAGACAGCAAGACAGTCTATCCAGCATATATAAAAGACAATATTTAGTTTTGAAATAGCATAAATGATGTGCTTATTCTCAGCACAAAGTACATTAAAAGGTAGAAGACAATTATTAAATAAATAAATAGATAAAAGTTCATTCCAGGCTGAAACCAGAACACTGACATGAAAGAGTGCTCCATGCTGGAGAAATACAGCCCAATATGAGACAACACTGTCAATGGAACCACTCCTCCAGTTAACTGAGCCTTAGCTCTTTTCCCTAAAAAATACCAAAAGAAATGGAAGGCAACCAACTACATTAGAATGCATCTAACATTACCATCAATGAAAGCCCCCAGAGAAGTTTCCCAGCATCAAAGAGAGGACAGGGTTACACCTCAGCTTTCAGATCCATTTAAATACATTTACATGGTAGGACAGCAACATCAGGGACACCACAAGCAGGTACATGCACACGTTCTACTCCCAAAATACAAACACAGATTTTCCTAAGCAGGTTATGGCTCAGGAAAGCATAAGAAAGGACTGACACTGCTGGTTTAGTCTGTCCTGCACACCAGCATATTATATAATACTGTCCATTACTGCCACAAATACAGGAGAGCAAGGACTCATCCACACTCTTCAATCTGCCAAGTTATCAGGAGCTGCCAGTGGTTTCAAGTCAAACTTTAGCAGTGCAGGGCACAATAAGGAATGTTTGTGAGCTTTGTTGTCACTTTTAGGGATGGTAGTTGATTACCATATCAATAAAAAAATAATGCTTCAGTACTCTTGCATCTTAAAACATGCAACCAAATCTCTCATCTGATTAGGACAAAACCTAACATTATGAAACACTTGCAAAGACTTCAACAAAACATTTTAAAGAGGTTTAAAATGCAGAAGATACACACAAAAAATGAAATCTACTGTTTAAGCAGAACACAGAGAACAGTAAGTACTATACTCTATTCAATACACAGAGATATCAAGAACTTTTTTTGCCACTGATGTTGAAATTACTTATGTCACCCTGAGACAAATCTGTTTCTCTCTGGACTAAAAGATCCAGATGTTCCTATTTCAAGTCTCTGGCTTCAGCACCAGACAGCAAAGAAAACAACCTGTCCCTTCTATCAGCAGGCAGTTCTCCAGCACTGCCCATTTCTCTACCCTTTACCCCTCTCCAAGTTTTTATTTCTTTTCAGCGAAGCAAGCAAACAAAACACAACAGTATAATAATGCAGCTTGCACTGGAGACTTAATGCTAGCCTTTAGCCAGTTTGACATGCAAAAGGTTATCTGACTTTTATCATAAACTATGATTTCAAATGCAAATACAACTACTTTTAAGCTAAACATACTGCATTGTGCTTTGCAGTTGACACTATGCAAGAAAACAATGTTGAGAGGTTCTTTCCAAAGAATATGAGTATTTATGTTCCCAATTTAGTGACTCATACAACCAGCAATTTGAGATTTATTTAACTCTATCCTCCTCAAACTTCTGTATTTGAAAGCAAGCACTAAGTTTCTATTCAAAATTGTAACAATAAAACACAAAGATTTTTTTCTATGATTTTTTAAATCTAGGTTTTACCTAGAGGAAAATTATTTCCAGAAATATCTTTTTGCTGTTTCTGTAAAGAATATTAAAAGGGCTATACAAAGCTAAGTCAATTTAAGGAACAATTAACTAAACAAAAAAGACACATTTTTTGAAATTAAATCTCTTTCACAGTAAAGGCAGACTCCAAAAAAAAAGAAAAATGAGATACAGCATGCATGCCCAATGTAAAATTAATGCAACCACTGTCCCTTTTCTTCATATTCTTCTCATCCTTTCAGCATATCCCTGCTTCCCTTTTGTTTATCTTCACCAAAAATACATTAAGCACAAATGAAAACCAAGACAAAGATCACCACAGCTGAGATAAATACAACACACATTTTTCCCTTTATCAGAATCATCACTGCCAGGAAATGGCAGGTTAAAATTTTATCTACCTGGAACGGTGTCATATTTTCTGCCTAAAATTAAAATTATGATCCTTTCAGCCTACTGTCTTAATAATCATGATTATTTCATTCAGGATTATTGCACAGTTTAATACACTTAACTGAAGTTTGCCAAGGTGGCCTTGCATTTATTTTCTGGGTTATTTAATACATTGAAAGGCAGACAAAGAGTTGTATTGTCCTAAAATTGAGTCTTTACAGCTTTTTGCCTGCAATTGCTAAGCACAGTCAGAATCCAAACCAACATGGGAAAGTTTTTAGAATCCAAGTCTACATGGCAAAGTTTGCAAGACCACCCCTCCACACAACAATCTACTCGCTTGAGCGAGTTTTTTTCTAGGCTATTAATTACTTACCTATGGAGCATCAACAAATGTTAATTTTGACAGCACCTACTTCTGTAGGCAAAGCATTTTAGGGTTCAGCCTCACCTAAGAACCTCACTGTCCACAGGGGGATCCAGGCCTGGGATACCCTCATAACTGCACATGTCCATACAAACGTGCTGGTGCTGCAATTCATACATACCTTTAACCTCTCCCAAGGAAAGGCCATACACAAGCAAGGAGGAGTCAGTCATCCCCAAAATATACCCTGTCCAAATAGCTGGTTGTTGTCTTCAGCAAATAGGTGATAGTCCAGACAGTGTAATGGGCATACTCCTAGTTATAATCCCAAAAATTTATTTAGGAGAAATGGTGAGGTGTTTAAACTAACAAAAGCTGCACTTCTCTTTAACAACTGAAATGTCTGAGAGATTATACCAACAGAGCAGCTGTTCTTGTTCTACAGAAACCACACAAGTCCAGATAATTCTTGCCAACTTTCCAAGTTTATGCAAGCTTCAGTGGTGTAAAAGCCAATAAACTTCTTTGAATGCCACACATTGATTACACCTGCAGAGCTATGAGGGCAACTAGAGGACTGTGAGGGTAATTAACTCTACAGAAAGGGAAAAAATAACAACAACAATATGGGGCACCTTTCTGGTTACATTTCTGATTGCATATATAATGATTTAACACAAAAGGCCAAAAACCCTCTTTTATTGCCAAGAACATAAAGCTTCTGCTTCTTGTCCAGTTTAAACAATTTTTGGAGGGAATTGCTGGATTTTACTACTGGCCATACCTTCAAGTACTGCCCTCAGCAGTGGTCTGGGTGAGACGTGTTACTGCAAACGATCTCCTCCAGCCACAGCACTAGCCTCCCCTCAGGATACTCATCAGCACGCGATTAGGAAGTAATAAATGTACACACGCCCTTGTGTTTAGGTATTAACAGCCTGATCCTTTCGCCAGGAACGCTTTCAGCTGATCTCGGGCTGTGCCGAGCACCTGCGAGTTAATCATTGCCCACATTTCGGTACTTGACAGAACATCCCTGCACGTTCTACCCCGGCTGGCACTACAAGGGAGAATAGTCTGTGTGTGCACATCCTCTGCGTTACATTTGCGGGTGGAGACCACATGCTAAATAACCATTTACTTCATGCTAAATAACCATTTATTTCAGAATAGTTACTTCATAGCTGTTATAGTCAAAAGCAAAGCAGGAGGTGCGTGTTAATCACACATTACTGGAGCGTATTTAGCAAGTCCTTTCTTTCCAATTTTTTTAGCTACTACACTACAGTAATTCTACACACTCCTAAAGACTTGTGCAAGACCTCAGCCATTTGTTAATTCCAGATTTCATATGACCCGAACAACTGGAATCCACAAAACACCCCCACAAGCTGAGAGGCACACTTTGGTAACAAAGCAAAGACACTTACATAGAGGCTGGTTGAGTTAAACAAAATAGTCTTCCACGACCATTTCCCAGCTGCCCTCCATATTACACAGGAAGAAAATGGCAACAAATTATTTCTCCAAATACACGTCTCATTTATACGCTGATAAGGTGTCTGCAAAAACATACAGCACATACACAAAGCACTCCAAAAGGATTCTAAACAGATTTATTACAGCATTTGTAGCAGCAGGCAGATGCTTCCACAAAAAAAAAAAAAAAAAAAAAAAAAAAAAAAAAAAATACACATATATATATATATATATACCCAGAAAAATCCTTTCATCAAAGGAGATTGTTCAAAAACCTGAATCACTGAAAACATACAAATAAAACTCCAGGATAAACAAAATTTAAGGGGTCAGGTTAATTTTCTTTAATACCTAAAGCAAAAAAATTAAGACAGGAAAAAAGAAACACATGAGCTTTTTAACACAGGAAAAAGCTCCTGAGTCAATATGAAGGTATTACACATAAGCTCCCGAGCAGAACCAGGTATCACCCACTTCAATTCATGAACAGCCAAACAAAAGTTTTGTTTAAGGACGTGGTCTCACTGGCCACTTTCTGGAAGCAACTCCACATAATACACCTCCAAATCATGTGCACATGCGACTCCCACAACTTGGAATCACGCCAGAACAACTGTCTACACAAAAGCAGTCCTGAGAAGAAGTGAGCTATTCAAATCAGAGCGGAGGTCTGCGAGAATGTGCAGGGAATGATACTGAATGTTACAGTGTCTTCGCGGTCACGAGGCCCTGTCACACTGCTAACCCATACACACCGCTCCGACGGGAAAGTGAATGGGATCTCTGTTCAAAACAATGGGACATCTTGTTTACTGAAACTGGCTAACAAATACATACTGAGAACAGGTATCATGTCATACATAGGAAAAATTTAAACAGAAGGACTAAACCCACTAAAAATGACAAGCCAGAGGTATCCCCGTGCATTCCCTTACTTCATCTGCACCAGGGCAGCTCTGTTTCACACACTCTACTACCTGCATTCTGCAAGCACTATTATTCTGCAATAAATACTTTGGTCTATTTGTTTCCAAATCTCATGGCTTCTCCTATTCTGAACTCAGATTCTGTACGGATACAACATCCGTCTCATAACCTGTTGCACTCGGCAGACCTCTGTACATGCTACAGAACTATGCAACCAAAGTAATTCCATAGCAAGTGTTTTGAGGATGAGGGAATGTCCTCTACCCTTTAACTATGAAAATGTACTAAAGGATAACATTTAACTAGAAACTGCATTAATGAACGTAGGTATACAAGAACGTTTATATAGTCGTAAGATTTAAGAACTATATAAAAAATAAATTAAAAAATAAAATCACGGGGAAAAAAAATTTACCAAAGCTGAATTTCTTGCATGAACGTAAATGGTTCCGCAGTAGATCACAGCTCCCGGCCGCTGCCGAGCACAGCACGGAGATGAGCAGTAGCGCACTGAGCCCGCAGCCGGCACGAACCCCGCCGCGCGTTCACCTGCGCACCGCAGAGACCAGGCTGCGATCCGCGCACCAGCGCCGCCTCCCATCACAGCCCGCTGCGAGCTGCGGAGCCTCACTCCGCAAGTGTAACTCATTACGCTCCCTGTTTGTTTTTTTCCACTTTCCTTTCGGCCCGAGCCTCCCCCACCTCCTCCCCCGAGGCGGGGGCCGAGCGGGCGGAGGGAAGGGCCGAGAGCCGGCTCCGGGCCCCGCCACGGCAAACAGCAGCGGGGGTACAGCCGGTCCGTGACAACCACCACGGGGCTCAAAGGAGGCGGCCGGCTCCGGGCACCGCGGCCCTTCCCTCGAAACCCACGCTCGTATAAGATTTGCCACTAAACAAACGCTGAAAGTTCTTCAAAATCATAAACTAATAACAGCATCCGAGAGGGAGCGGGTCGAGCGCCCGCCAGCCCCGGTGCCGCCCCTCAGGGCCCCTCCCGGGACACGAGCGGAGCCCGCGCGTCCCGCACCGACCTGGGCAGCGCGGAGCTGCGGCCTCCCCTGCGCGGGGCAGCGCGGAGCAGGGCGAGGAGCTGGAGCAGGGCGAGGAGCTGGAGCAGGGCGAGTCCCTTTCCAGCCAGCAGGAGCTGGCGGGAGTCCCCTCCCGACCCGCCGTGGCACCGCCGCCACCGCTCCGTGCCGAGTCACGTAAGGCGCGGCGGGTCCCCCCGGAGCGACCTCCGGCCAGCTCCGCCACTGCCGCCTCCGGCTGCCCCAGAAGAATCGAGCCCGTCCAGCTCTGCCGGGCAGCGCCCACCTGCCCAGCCCCGAGGAACAGAACTCACCTTGCGCCGTCCTGCTCCTGCTCGGCTCCGGGCATGCGGCTGGCGGAGCTGCCGCCCCGGCCCGGCGGCAGCGAGAAAGGGCTGCGGAGGGTGAGTAGCGGGAGCCGGCGGCAGCGGGCGGGACGCGGTGGTCCCGGGGCTCCGGGCGGCCGTCAGGGCAGCCGGAGGGAGGGGACGCGTCTCCGTATTCGCCTCTCCCCGCCGCCCGCCCCTCTCCGCCGGCCCCGCCCGGCTCTCCGCCCTTCCCGCTCCGGCTCCTTTCCCGGCTCCCATCTGCTCCTCGGCTGTGTGTTCTGTCCTTCCCTTCCTCTCCGGGTCACTCCTACACTGCTCATCCCGGCGAGGGGCGGCCGCTCGGGCCCACAGCAGCTGCCTCCGCAGCCCCGAACGCCCCTGGGTCTGCCGGGGCTCCGGGCTGCGCTGCCCCGGCCTCCTCCCATCCCTCGCCTCCCGCCCGGGGAAGGTGAAGGAAGCCAAGCTGGGGTCGGGAACAGCTAAGGAGGCAGACCGACCAAAAAAAGGCGAAGTACATCACGCCACGTTAAGAATCTCAAACGAGATTAACAGCAATGGGACCAGGAGCAGGTCCCATTAGGTTAAAAACTTGGGCAAAATAGTGACAAATAATGTACATACGGTAACAGGCATGTGTGTTTTGGACAAAAGCAGTAGTATGGAAATACATTCAAAAGTCCTACTGACCTGGAAAAATACAGAGATGTGAAGCTGGAGGCATGTAGATGATGAGCACTTTAGATGAGGGACTCTTTCTGCTGTTTGTACTGTACCTGGTAAAGATAATATTATTTTCTGTGACTGAAGTCAGTATAATAATAATAAATACTAACAATTACATCACTTAAATACAAATTCAAATGTAGCTGGTAGGTCTCTCTCACAGTAGTGGCATTGCCAACATAAAACAGCCAACGGAAAAACAATAATAAAGAAACTCACCACATTTTGTAGCCCAGACACCAGAAACACTTTACAGTAGAATAACTAATAATTAACTAGGGTTTGGCCTTACTTTCTAAACCAACATCTTGCAAGGAGATTTCATCTCTCTGTCACTTCTAATTGCTGAGGATAGGAATGTGGAAGAGAAATATGGACATCAGACCTTTCTTTAAGTAAAGGTCTCTAATTCCATGTCATTTCTTCAGGCTGGAACACTAAAGTAATCTCTAAACTCCACACTGTATGAAAACATTATGGAATTAAAATCGTATTTAAAGAAACTGGTTCTTAAGGTGAATTCTTTTTAAACTAGGGACAATTTAACTGGATAATAGCCATCAAGATGCTGTAGTAGTTTTACATAGTAGTTTACAGCTGGGGATTTTTTCTACTCTTAAAGTAGCAATTCACATAAATTATACAGGTGTGTGGAGACCTGGCACTTCTCTTGCCCTATGGCAAAGTCAAGGGTTTATGTCTTAAGCAACACCAGCTTATGGGCAAAACCTGGGCTCCCAGCAGCATTGATACAATTAGCAGAATGGAGAAATCTGTGAGGTTGCTTAAGTCTGGTAATTTCTTAAATCTGGTAATTCCTGGAACACTGAATCTGTCATAGCTGCGGCCAAGAAAAGTGGAAAACAGACATCCACCCCCTGCTTTGGTAGTGCCTGTTACAAAAGCAGAGATGCACAGGCTGTAAGTGCATGTCCATTTTTTATCCAGGGCTTATCATGTCCGTCACAGAAAGTGACAGTTCCAGACCCGTTTTAAAGCTTAATTCGGTATTCATTACCAGGAAATGGGAAGAGATGCTCTGTTTAGAGACTTTTGAGTATTTTATGTGTCCACAAAATTTCCACTTATTATGCACACAGGGAATGAACAATTAGTTGATGTAACATGTATAATTATATAACAAAATGGAAGCCGGTCAAACACATCAACTAAAAGCATTGTCCAGGGAGACTGGAAACTTTTTAGTAATTACTCATTTGCATTTCCTGGGTTTAAAGATGATAAATTATCAAATGCAATTTCTAATTATTGTTTGTTCAGCATTTTAAAATCATAAGCATGGAATCTTCTTTAGTATGCAAAATATAAAATTCAAATGTTAAATGTATTATTACTTCAGTCCAAAACATTATCTTAAAAACACAGTGATATCTGACTTACACTTTAAAAAAAAATGGTTAGCAAGCCAATTCAAGGGTAAAAACATGAATAATCAAATAAATGTACTGGTATTTCTCAGCTTTGGAGGCAGTCTAAGCAAAAAAGGTGAAGTTCAGAAACACGAATCCTGCCCTGTTTTCCTGATTCACTGTCACTGGTATTCCCACTCCACCCTCAGTAGCTGAGCATTGGTCCAACTGTTCAGCAAAGAGATGGTGACTTCCTTCCTAACACCTAAACACACCTTGGCATGTTTGCAAAAGCTACAATGAAGAGCAGACAGTTTCCTTTCTGTTGATGACTCATGGCTTTTACGGGTACATCCCCTCTATTAGACATTGCTAAAGACAAGCAGGTCTAATTCTATTCTCACTTTTAATTATTTTGAAATAAGTATGATGTAACTGACAGCAATGAAATCACTCCAGATTTTCATCAAAATTATAAAGGAGTCATTCTTGCAAACCAGGTTCTCATCAAGCAATGTACTTCCACAGGAATAGTACCAAGGAGTGCTACGGGGCTGAAACAGGCCCCTGCAGAGTCTGCCCCGAGGTACCTCACACTTCAGAGGTCTCTGTGGGGTGTTGTAAAGGAAATAAAACATTGCTTAACGTCTGCCCCAAATCTACCTCTTCCTCCTCCTACAGTTCTTGCTGTGCCACTCTCCCATATGCTCCATCAGTAGAGGATTTGCTGCAGTGGTGCCACAGAACCCTGGGACATGAACCAGTGCCCTGTGGTTCCACCACCCAAGTTACTGCAAAATGCCAAAGCGTTACAATAATCTCTTACCAAATACACTGAGTGGTCACAGACTGCTCAAAGAATCACCATTACGGCTCAAGACCAAGGCAAGAAACCCTGTTCTGCCTTCAGCTGACACCAGCCCACCTTTGTTCCCAAGTGGACCTATCTCCTATTCCTCATCTAGTTCCTACCCAGTTCTCATGTAACACAAGCACAGTAACACTTGCTCATGGCCTGTGTGTGACCAGTTGTACACTTATGAAGAAAAAAAATCTCTCACTCCCATCATTAGTATCTGATTTCATAACCAGACCCATTGAGATTGGTTGAATCACCTGAGAAATAAAGCATTACTAAAAAGGGTGTGACCACTGCCTTCTGGAAAGGCCTAAAGAATGTTGCCAAAAACCACTTTTATATCGTGATTATAGTTCTACAACTTGCACTGTAAATTATTTTTACCAGACAGGAGCTGGCTGCCCTGAAAATACTCCTGGCACTGGTTTCCTTAATGTAAAATACTTCTGGGGATTCTTCTTCTTTAGAAAACAGTTTAATTTGGTAATTATGTAAAAAATAAACAAACAAGCCCATTCTCCAAGTGTTTAATTTTCCCTTTTACTATGCAAGGCATCCAATTTGAGAAGTTTAATCCTCTGTAATTGGGTTAGAAATCAATTTTTTTTAACCATGAAGAAGGTGACTTCTGTTTTTAGGTTTGATCTGTATTTTTAGTGTACTGTCAAAGGTAATGAAGAACTCCTGGTTTGCAGTTATTGGAAGTAGTCAATATTCCAATAAAAGACAGCCTCTAAAGGTTAATTTAGTTTAAAATGGAAAAAACACTTTATCAGTTTACCAAGTCTTTGGTATAATCTAGGGTTCTATGGCTATTAAGAAATGTAGTAATAAAGAAATGTAAGAAATGTTGTGTTCCTCGGATAATGTATTATGGTTATCAGTAGCAAACTATTTTAGGTTGAGTGAAATCTCATCATAAAACTGGCTGGCTATTAACAAAAATTCAGAGCAAGTTTTGTGAACAATTTTATGTTGATTTACAGTTAAAGGGTTAATACAGAATTTGCACATGGAGCAGATGTGTTAGAGTTTAGAATTACTTGAAACCACAGATACACACTTCCCCTGTGGAGATAAAACGCCAAATTGATGGACTGCCATGAAATAAACTTACCTGACTCATATGATCAACAAGACAGCCTCTCTTCAAGCAGACCTTTTTGCACACCACTAGCAACTAAATAGCTAGAATTCCAACTAAATCAGCAGCCCAACAGGACAGCATTCCATCCACTCACTCAGACTAGTTCAATCTGTCATCTATTGTCAAGGCTTGCGACCCTACCAGGAGAGTCTGGAAGAGTCTGATTTTTGTAAATCAGCCTTGACTGTTACAGCTTTAAGTCTTTTTACAACCTGATGAAGAAAATTCTCCAGATGTTGATTTCTTCTTGCATAGATTTTTACTATTGTAACCTATTAAGTCTATTATATTATAAATTATTGTATCTAACATTATATAACTAGATTCCCTTCATTTACCTGAGCAACATAAGGAATCAGAGTGGTTTCAAGGCCTACCCCTAAAATTACAGTTTGCAAGGTTCACTGACTGGAGCAGTGCTTTGAAATCAGTTGGATGAAAAGAAACCACATATAAATCTTACGTATTTATCACATCCTCTTTGACAAAATGAATCCAGTCCAGGTTATTACAGTTTTGTGGATGTGGATAGGTTTCACTTGGCATGCAGAACAACCATGTACTGCTAGGAGACCTCAGGGGAGGATACAGGAAAAATAATTACATAAAATCACATTAACACCATTTTATTAAAAAATAAAATCAGACCCAGTCTGTTCAATACAGAAGATTTAGAAGTTAAAGTTTCTTAGAGTTGCTCGACTATTATAAAGACCCATCAAAACAGCCATTTCCCTCCCTCATGTAGAGCATGAACAGCAGTTAGCAGGTCTGGCTGCTTGTGTGCTGTGTGGAACTGCAGTCAAAGGATGCAGGATAAAACCACTGCACTTTTAAGCCATTTCTTTTTAGTAGTATAAGAAAAGCCCAATGAATGAAATGGAATAAAAATATTTTATTTTGATATTTAACTTCTAAATTATAGTATGATAAAAAATTATTTCTGCAAATGTCAGGTGCATTCCATTTTCAACAGTTTATGTGTCCTTGGACACATACAAATTATGACAACAACTGTACTCATCATTCAAAATGCTGAACACGCTGCCACATCTTGAGCCTTCAGCTTTCCAATGTTTTTTCCACCCTCCCAGAAAATACACTATAAAACCCCCAATGTCCACACACTTGAGAATAGCAGAAATTAAAAGGGATCCTTTTGCCATTAACATGATGTTTAGAATTTACTAATGCTTGAAAACAGTAGTAAACTAATCTCTAACATGTGCTAACATATCTTTAAAAAAATAATTTTTACAAGGATTTTTGATGCTATTCTCATTAGAGAAAAAAAAAAAGAATTCTTGCCAATTCAGTACTATGTTCTTCCAGCATCTCAATATACACAGTATCTTTTTAATTGTTTTAAGAACTGTGACTTTGTAAAAAAACTATACTAAGTTAGATTAAGTATTACTTCTCTTACTTTTGTATACTTTAAGTGTGGGCTGTCCTAATCTATATTTTCACTTAATTATATTGTTTTTCTTCTGAGTACATACAATATGCTGCTTCCACCTTAAGATAAGAAGGAATAAAGGAATTTTTCTTCCCTCACATCCCTAGATTTAACTGTCATCTGCACAGACTTTTCATAATTAACAAATAAGTTTTGCAAGATTGTACAGCAAATTTTGAACAAATTAAAAAAAACCAACTTTAATGACAAACAATTCTTTGTGCAACTGCCTTAATCCCTTTTCAACACTCAGCTTTCTTAGAGCTCAAAATGAAAACTTAATTTCATTTAATGGAACAAGGAAATCTTCCCAATCTTTAGCCCAGCATTAAATAACAGTAAGCAAGCTGGGACTTCCCATGGATGAAAACAGCATTACCTCCACCAGCTCACTGCTAAGAAACTGCCTCCTCCTCCTCATGTTGTGCAGCTTTGGCATTTCTATGCACAGCAGATCTTCAGCACACAAATTGTGTCACCTTTCTGCCTTGTCTTATTCAACCCAAACCCTTTCTCCAGTAAAATAACAAGAATTGCACCAAATCAAGATCCTTCATAGCTGGATTTAATGGAGGAGCATTTACCTCTAAGTGATTCTGCCTAATTTGACCTTCAAGTACTGGAAAACATGGAGAATTTTGCCTTCAATAAGGCACAAGGCACAGCCTTAAAAAAAAATCATCAAAGGTGCACATGATTCACTGTGTGAGTAAAATTACCTAAACTTAGATATTGCAAGTTTTGAAGTTTTCCAGGTAATGTTCTCTGAAATTCAGAAAGCAGAGAGAGTAAGGAACATTACATTAATGGACAAGGCCCTCCAGATCCAACACATGCATCCAAATGGTCACAGAATTCCATATTAATTACAATTGCAAAGCATGTCAGAGTTCTGCCATCAATGGTTATACACAAATAATTGTTACAGCACTTTCTTATTCCATCTGTGATAACAATCTCAAGAGTCTTTTGTTTGGAAATTCAAAAGATTAAATACAAACTGACGCAAAGAAACCCAAACCAAAACAAAAACAACGCAAGAAAACAACCCGTGAGCCTTACAGCTACTCAGCCAAAATAATCACTTAATAGTTCTATCTCATGCTATTAAAATGGATAATAAAATGCAACAGTTAGCAATGTCTAATTCTCATCTATTAAAACTGAGAGAATGTTTGAGGTATTTGAGTTCTCCCTTAATTCTCCCTAAAGTAACTTCCTGCTAGTGGAATGTGAATACAGGTTCAATGAGACAGAATTTGACTCCACGAGCAGAATGAGCAAAGGCACATTGGTAAGGTATCCTTTAGTATTTGCTGTTCCCACGCTTATTGTAATAGTGCCTGGAACTGCAGTTACACAGATGTGTTTAACTCTGGAAAAGTTGCTCCTTGGAAACAGGAGGGACATTTTGAATGAGGATTTACTCAGCTGGTCACTGCAGGAAACAGGACATGCATGCTCTGTGTCAGCAGATAAACATGGCCAGTTGTAGTTTTTGCATTTTTCCTTAATACAACACTAGTGACAGTACATGATCTTAATCACTAAGTGATGGTAACTAGTGAAAACTGCAGAGTAACTCACTGGCTTCTGTTTACTGCTTGACTCAAGATAAAGCATTCCTGCCTGTTAACTGCTTGGCTTGGCTTGGTTTACCCCAGGTGGTGTTGTAGCACCATGTCCTCAAAGGACAGTATGAACCCCCCCATAAAGCATACTCATCTCATGGCTGAACAAACCCAGAGTATCTTCAATATAAAATGCACTCTTCCTTCCCCAATCTCTTTATTCTTTAGATTAGCCCTTCAGGAAGAAAATAGGAAACTTTGTTTCCATGGTATCACTCAGCATATGGAGGACCTGTATTTTTGTCTATTAAAAAAAACGACACTTCAGCCTCAGCATGGTGCTGTTTGTGAGTCACCACAGCCAGACTGTGGCAGAACAGGGAGACATGCACTGAAGTTAAATACTGAGACACATTAACATCTGGGAAAAACAGACTGAGGAAAAGAGCTCCAACATTTCTAAAAGAAAATTATTTCTTCTGATGGAGAATTTCTTGATCTTACCTTTGGCATTTTACCTTGCTTCTGAAAAAAATCCTGTTCTCATTCACTACAACACTCCTGCCATCAAGTACATCAGCACTTAAAACTAGAGGCTGAACTACAAAATTTACTAAGGCTTAATGTTCCAAGTTATTTTATGTCCAGTTGCAAAGTTATTCCTAGCAAAAAATACTAAATTTTGATTATGGCATCTATAAACAGTGTAATGCCATGACATTTAAATTATAACAGGAATAATTTTAAATGTATTCTCTTCTATTTTTCCATGCTACATTTTTCAAATCATGAAAGAGTTTTTATAAAAAGACCAACAGATTCAAGTTTACTGGCCACAAAAAAGAGAATAACAGATCTTCTTCAGGGGCTGTTTGTTCCTTCAAGTAGATTTAGTGCTGAGACAGTGTGGTAGTTAAAGCACAAACAGAGGCCGTTGATAAAGTGGCAATGCATAACAACGTTGTGATGTATTATAAAGGAGCAATTGCCTGCAGTTCATCAGTGTGGATATGGCAATGAAGTTCTGCTTTACATATTCCAGGCACTAAGAACTTTGTAGCAGTCATTACAGGAGGTTCTTCTTCCCCTATAAAAGGGAAAAAAAAAAAGTGAAGTTCGTTAATTGAAACAGTGATTTTGTATTTGGTCAACATTTCAGAAACAATGCAAAGAAAACTTATGAAAAACCTCTGCACCCTCTTGTCATACACTCCTGAGGCTGAACCACCACGCTCAGTAAAACCTTATCAAAAGATACAATACTAATTTTCTTCCCAGGCAGGACTTCTTTGGGAAGACCGTATTAGTGAATGGACCTAGTGAAGGTCTGGTTGTTGATACTTCCTCAAAATTAAACTGGCTTGAACTTCAACTGAGGATGCCAAATATGATGATCTCTTTGGGGATTTTTTCTTTGCACATCAATACTCTGCATAGGAACTGAACTGAAAGAAAGGATTACAAATTAAGTGATTTAGGATTTTAAATTTCGTGATTGATGATTTTTTTTCGAAAGATTATATCAGACGGTGCTTTAAGGAAAAAAGGAAAGATCTTCTTCTGAGATGCTAAATGTCAGAGCTATTCACATCTGTTCTGATCAAGTAACAGGTAAAAAATAAGTAAAAAACCAAAATGTAGTGTGAATTCAGAGTAATAATAATGTCCACCTCTCAGAACAAGAATAAAAGTTAAAAATTCAATTTAATCCTCTCATTATCAGGCATCTAAATATTAGGGCTATAAATGTTTTGTATGTCTGGGACACTAAAGAAATTTAATGGGTTGCACTCTAAAAGGCAGATGATGCTCAGTTCCAAATACTGTCTCCTGTCTACCCTGTACCTCATTAATACTGTGCCTTGGTTGAGGCAGGTTTGGGGGAGAGTCAGTCAGAGTGGTGCTTTTGGATGAGGACAGTAAATGGGAAAATGGCAGAAATTACAGTGGTTTCTTAAGACACTGGAACATCAGTGTTAAATCCAACTCTACCAGCAAGAGCTCTAACGTTTAACCTTTCCAGCTGAAGCATGTTAACAAGGGAGTATGTGACTTGAGAATTAATTACTGGGAAGACTGCCTCTTTCTTCCAGTGCCTCCTTGCAGCTGGGATACCCAGCTGACAGCTCAGTAATTGAATCGGGAGGGGACACTGGGAAAGCATACTTACAGGGAGACCATACATTTTAAACCAGCATCCTACTTTCACTAGAAGCGTTACAGAGATATCTGTAATTTTTCCCACAAACGTGACAAAAGGCTGAATTAGAAGATGGTACGAAACTAAAAAATATCGTTTTAATTTTGAAAACAGAGTAATTGTGACTTAATTAATTAAATCAGTAAATCTGGGGGGTTTTCCACATGAAGTTTTTTTCAAATTTTAACTATTTAGTCCTGTAGACTATCTACCTGATAAATATAGGTGCTATATCTGTAAATCAGCATTTGTATTCTCTTCTTCCAAGATAATTCTGGCATCAAACATTAGTTATGAATTATCTTAATAATATTAAAAAATTAATTTAGCCAAGAGAAAAGTCTAGTTAACTCACTGTCAGCACTCATTCCAGAAAGCAGAACAGCATACTACCATCAAAATGCAATATTCACCTGTTGTAGCTGCTTATGGAAAATCTTAGCAAAGTGCAGTTTTATCATGTCAATACAATTGCTGGAACATTCCACGCTGATGAAGTTGTGATGACAGTTCAATATCCTATAACTAGTAAGGTCAGACCAGGTTTTTTTATATAGCCTGAGGCAAAATTTACACCTTCTAACTGGAGGCATCTAAGATGGGTATCTATTCTGGTGAGTGTCTTCCAAGCATTTAAATTCCTCCACTGAAACCCACTTGTTCATTCCCCAGCTCCCTATGTGGTGAGAAGCCTGATGTCATTCTGAAACTTGAGCTGTACAGAAAATATCCCTAAAGGATCCAGTATGTGCTGGAGCAAAATAGGATGTCAGGTTTAGATTTATGGCTGTCTGTGAGAATGCTTCACCATATCACCCTCTTGATTACACCACACAGCTGTCAGCTGAAATCCCAGCTGCCAAGGAGCCCCTGGAAGGAAGAAAGAAGCTATCTCTCCAATAATACGTCAATTAATGAGTAGTGACCTATTAATAGAATTTTAGTGAAATCTTATCTAGCTAAGATTTCCTCCACACACTGTAAGTTAAGAAAAAGATTCGTTTTCCCAAAGTTACTGTACCTGTCTTACCATCTTTATACCATGCTTACCTTTCTCTGCAGCCTTCTATATGGCTCCTCACATATTATCTTACCTATTTGGAGACGGCAGAAATATGCACAGTAACTGAACGTAAGTTTTGAAACACTGCTGTATCTTACCTAAACCTGATGATGAAGAAACACTTCCTGTAATGGAAGATGTTTCCATTTGGTCTGTCAATAGTCCTTCCATTAAAGGTAAAGATAATTCAGAAGAAGGAACAGATGAATCGTAGATTCCAGAATCTCGAGGCATGTCTTTCAGATTTGAAGCTTTAACAATATGTAACAATGGCTGAAGGACAGAGCTGCCATCACCTTGAATGTCCTGAGTTTCTGTATCTTCTCCAAGGTTTAAGTGCTGAATTATACAGTGAGAGTCTGAATTCCCCACTGAAATATTTAGATCTGTTTTCAGGTAAAAATCACCATCCATCACCTGTTTATTCACCAAGTCATTTAAAACCAAGCCTGAATCAAATTTTTCCATGACAGGCTCCGAGTAGTGTAAAGAAGGCAGAGGGAAGGGAATAAATTGTTTCTCAAACCAATCTGGTTCCTGATCAATGAACTGATGCATATTGCAAATAGCAACATAAAGGGACCTCCCAGATTTGCTCCTGAAATAATTCCTTTTACTAATGTTAACAGGAAACACATCTGAATCCTGTACACTAAGATCTCTGGAGTGTAAGTGTGAATAGAGCTGGGGGAGATTGTCCATGAGTTTGTATTTAGTGCTTAGATCCAGAATAGCAGGGATGTCTCCCTCACAGGAGTAATCAAAGTAGACTGCGATGAACTTGCAGAGGTCAGCTGAATTCTGCTTTGCCTGACGAAGCTTCTCTGCAACAGTCAACACAGCAAAGAGAAAGAGTTCTCCTTTTCCTGCATCTTTGGTGACTCCTCTGTGCTTCCAGTTCTTTTTTTCAACAAAGTATTTCATTCCTTTGGAACACACAATGATGATAAACTGGGACTCATTTATTTTTTTAATAAGCCACTCCTTCTGATCTTCTTTACAGTTTTTTAGATCTTCCCACAAATCTAAAGCCACCTGGAAAAAGAAAAAAAAAAAAAAAATTCTGGTTGATATTAACTTTCATGTATGTAAACCCAAGTAGTTCCTTAAAAAAAAAAAAGCACTATGGATTTGATACATAGCAGTATTTCTTGGGGAATAAAAAGAACATAGGAAATGTGGCTGCACCAAGTAAATCAGAATTTACCTATGGAACTAAATTTGATATCATCAACCCACAATAAACAATTGTGCTTGCCTCAAACAGTTTACCATTGTATGTTTGGGTCCATAATGTGCTGAATGTAACAGAAGTAAAAGAATCATGGAATTGTTTAGATTGAAAAAGACCTTTAAGATCAAGACCAACCATTCACCCAGCACTGCCAAGTCTACCACTAAACCGTGCCCCTAAGTGCCATATTCACTTATCATCCTTGCATACTAATGAAGTGTGATGCCAATAATTTTCATATCTAGATAGAAACCTAATTAGTGCCTATAATATCAAGTCCTTCCAGTTAGGATGCAAAACAACAGCAGTTTTATCTGATGAGAAAGCTCTGAAAATTTTGTCCTAAGAGTTATCTTATTTTGTACTTTGTCAAGCTCTCTGACCATTCTACATGATCTGAAATGCTGGTGTACAGCAAGAGGAGGGACACAATGCTTTATCTCACAGGAGGAATGAGTAGTAGGATAAGAGAAAAAAACAGATGCAAAAAACTTGCATAATAGACACACATCAAAACGACTTATAAGATCTTCTTTGAAGCATTTTTCCAGAGAACAAAAATATCTCCTCTGCTATGTATCACCCACAGCAGAGTGGAAAACTTTGCCCCATCAGAAGACAGAGCAGGTGAATGCCCAGAACACAAGGACTCCTGAAAACTGCTACCACACAGCTGGCTGCAGGAAGAAAGTGATCCTGCCTGAAGTGCTCAGTCAGCTGGACTGGATGATCACTGTCAGTTCCTTCCAAACAGACAACTCTATTCTATGCATGGGGAAGAGGAGTCATTTTACTGCTGTTGGGAGATGCAGGTAGTTTTGTGTCTGGTTTTGTTTCTGTTCTTCAAAATCCTGTGTGACCTGCTATCTGTGAGAAATTATTTTTATTACAGACAAGTTATTTTTAAATGGCTACTAAATGCCACTGGTTTTATCCTTTATGAGAAAACATTCCAATTCCATACCAAAAGTACTTGTGCAATTCTTCTGTTATGCACTGAGCATCACTTTTTGTATTAAACTCCACAGTTTTATTAACAAAATATATTATTTCTGTACATAGATGCTATCAATATTTTGTTATATAAATTTTAAATGATGCCTGAGACCATGGTACTTTGTTAGAGCAGTAAGAGCTCACCTCAACACTATTCCAAAGAGAAACAGTGCAGCAGGGCTTAAGTACATCACTAAAAGGGGTTTCAAGTAAGTTACTTATGGAACACTTTATCCTGAACTGTTTTAAACAGACGAAAAAGTTCTGACCATCCCCACCAAACACGTGAGGCCTCGGTTGTGTTTCTGTGTTTGGTCACCAGAGAGCAGAATTGCTGTAATGAAACCCAGCTCCAGCTCACCCCATTCACATCCTGGGGATGGGAGGAAAAATGCAGCACAAAGAGACCAACGATTGTCCTGCCTTTTTCCAGCTGGAAAGTGAAAAACTGGCCACATATTGATTCTATTTTAGAAAGCAGTATGAGATTCTAAGCCTACTCATTCAAAGTAGCAATGTGAATGTCTCTCTCATAGCTTTCAAACAAAAACAAGGAAAAAAAAAGAGTTGCTGATTTTACAGTATTAATGGAACAGATGGGAAGTAAAAAAATAAAAATCAATTAGTAAGTACATATTGTCAACAAGTAATGCTAATAATGCAGTTTTTGCTCTATGAGTAGAAGTCTTGAGAGATTCAACTTCTTTTAAATTACAATATAAAACATATTTTAGGAATACCGAAGTATATTAGGTAGACAAAAACACCTCTTTGTGGCTGCTGACTAAAAAGATGCAAGACCTACCGAACAGAAAAAGCATTTAATTCAAAGCAAGCTAAACATGGCTGAATGAAAGTCCTGGAATCATGATCTTCCACTATTCTGTTGGTTTGGGTTGTTTTGGTTTTTGGGGGTTTTTTTGGTTGGTTTTTTTTTTACACTGGGTAAGATCTGTTCATTTCCCCAAGTAAAGTACATTTCAACAGCCAATATTTAGAAAAATAATGAAAGTTATCTCTGTGGAAAGGAGGGACTGAAATACCTACTTTTCAAGCACAGATTTTGGGAGTGCTGTTTCAATTAAGGAAAAGTTGTTTACGTATGAAATGTTGAGTTTACCTCACAGCCACAAAAGTCCTGAAGAAAATAAGCAAAGCATTGGATGACATTAATGTGTTTCTGGCAATCTTTACTGGAATAGCAGATGAACACTTTTGGCCGGGGACGAAGTCTTTCCACATGAAGACCTGCAGCATATGCTGAAGATTCTGAGCTCTCCTCATCTAGATGGGAATATATATTTTCTAAATTGGAAGAGAAAAGAGAGTTCACTCTATAAAGCTTGATTTTGTGTTGGGTTTTTATTACTTTTGTAGACTCTTTACTAATGCATACAATAATGGGGTTTTTTTCTGAAGACTTTCCTCTCCATCCTGAAAAAGAAAAGTTGCGCACACTCTATTTATCCAGCTTAAGAGTTGCTACATGTGGAATACACTTTCAAAGTTAAATGTGCAGTTATTTCTGTCCAACTCAGAAAACACAAGGAAGGTTTAATTTATAGACAGAATGAGGTGGTTTCACCATTAACCAGCTTCTAATCTCTGTTCAAATAGTATAAGCCTGAAAGATGTATCATCTTCAAGAGTTTCCTGTCTAACTAAGTCTCTTGTCCTAAAAACCCCAAACCACAAGATAAGCCAGGTAAGAATATTAAACTCCAGGTCCACAGACCCCTTCAGGATATCATACAGGATCTCTCTAGTGTATATATACACACCCGTGTTTGGACATTAATTTGAATTAAGATATGATTAATTTAAATCAAAATAGCTATTACTGTTTCTTTCCTTGCATAGATGCTTTTATGCTGGAACAAAAACGTCTGGCCATATGCCAGATTAATTCAATCTAGTTCTACAGCTGGTTAAACTAATTCGGAATAAAGCATGAGTATTTCAAAATACAAATATCCATCAAGGGATTCAATTCAGAACAATTCATCAGGAATAACTATTCTGGAACAGCTCTCTCTGTAGACAAATCCTCAGTGATTTGTCTGGGTTTTTTGCTGGAACTGTGCTAGCTGCGAGCAAAGGCATAACTACAGGAGACCAGAAGGTAAAAGGATTTAACCCAGCTGGCATATAGCACTTGCAGTATATCTCAGCGCCAAAATTCAGGTGGATAACACAGATATCTGAGGTTTGGAGAAGTACTCTCTTTTTCCATTATTCATGAAACCACGGTTCTCCAAATTCTGTAAAAAAAGCCAATGGATTTTTAACATTTAAATGTATCAAGTGTTGCTTGCCAGCTCCTGGATACAGAGGAGAAGTCAGCAAGGAGGGATGGAATCTAAGTTAGAAAAACATCTGCAAGCAGGGCTTAGAGTAAATTTAGGAAGATGGCTTAGAATGAAAGGTAAAGGCAACTTCCAGGAAAGTGAGCAAATCTGGAACAGTAGCTGTAGATAGTATTCCAGAAAGCACTGTGAATTGTATTGGCATCACATGCCTTTACTTTCCTTCTGATTTAAAATGAAAATGAATTAGGTATTTCTGAGAAAAAGAAGGGAATGTTTAAAACATACCTATTTACAAACCTGTTTGTCATCTACATGGTCACATAGTACTTTCTCAAATAAAAAGAAACATGAAATAAAAAATATTTTCCAATATTGCTTTTGATCTCTCCTTTTTACAGTGAAGCCTTGATCTGTGATACAAGAGTGTCTAGGCAACCAATTACCCTCAAGCACTGAGTAAGAATTTGCTACAGGTTTCAATACACAAAAAAGCTGAGAGGAGGAAGGACAGAGAAATAGAAAAGAAAGATGTTCAGATAAAGGTATTTCTGGAATTAACCTACCAATTAAGACTGTTTTGGTTGCAAAAGCATATCTTTAAACTGAACTTTGTACTGAATAAACCCTCTTACCTTGCTGTTTCTTGCGGCACATCACTGTGAAAAGCGTGGCAAATGCAGAGATGACAACCAAAGGGACTGTGATGGCAATGGCTCTGATCGGGCCAGCCCACGGGGAGTGCACTTGGAAAAAGCAAGCAGAATTAGCCCCATGCAAATATGCTATACTACAATTATCTGAACAAATCTTCACACTGGGAATGCAAAACTGCTGCAGTACTCTATTATCAGGTAATTCCTGAAGATATAGTAGGCCCAAACATCATGTCCTGCTCCATTTCAAATTAGGTTTTATGGTGGTTGTGCCACTGCCACAGCATCAGTGGCTCACACAAGTAACAAGAGCTGCAACTCACACCAGCCCCAGGAGAACAGCCCTGTGTCAGGTGTAGTTTTGATGAGATATGCAGTGGTCATTTGGACCTGACACGTTTTGGTTCCAGGGTGCTGAACTTGCCACTTAGAAAGAACTGCCCTCTTGCAGAGATCACCCTCAGCAATGTGCATTAGGATTCAGTGCATTTTTCCCACTGCCTCCGTCTGTGGCTGTTTTGAGGCTGCAGTTACACTCTGAAATCCCTGTTTAGCTTCTCAAAAACAGGGCTGATCCACAGGCAAGTGAAGCATCCACCTGACAGGTTCTCCAGACCGCTCGGTTTGGTACCAGGGCTGAAGGGCACAGGTGATGTGTTTAGGCTGCTCCCACAGTTTCATTACACTGTTCCCACACTACTGCACTGTCAGTTATTATATACAATTAAAGTTATGATTCCTCATATCCACATATACAACAAAAGCCACTTTCCCACAAAGATTTCCAATGATGGATTGATCTAAACTCCACTAAATATAAATGTGGAGAGATACACGTGTAGGCTCAAGTGTCACCTCTACTCCTTTTTCATTACGTCAAAAAAATCACAGCACAATTACCTCAATAGTCTATCTTACGGCAAACAGAGGTCAAATAGAGACTTACTTCCAACATAATTAAAACTGAATCTAAATTAATACGTTAAATATAGTATATTGTTTAAAAAACAGAACTCATACCTGGTTTTAGTGCATAGTGCATTGTTTTCCTTGTTGTGTTAGTGTCATCAACCAGCTTGGAAAAGTAAAAAATTAATTTTATTTACTTTCTGCAATACGTAAAATAACTGTAACAGCTCTTATGACCAAATGTGAAGAAAGTTACTGTTGAAATAGTTAAAACTAAAGAGCAGCACAAACTAATACAACAAAAATTGACCAAGCAACAGAATTCCAATTAACAAAAATAAAAATCAAAGTCCAGGAATTATGCAGGCCCCCAACTTCAATTTAAGGCACAGACGAAAGTGCTGTGCACTCAGGGAAGCAAAGCTATGGAAAGGCCAAGAACATTGTAAAAAATTTACTTGCCCAAGTTACTTCAGTAGGGATGCTCGAAGTTCAATTCTACCAGTGTGGTTTGAAATATTTTAATTTTACTCCATTTTCCCATTAACATCCTCACTTAGGTGTTGCACAAAAGACTATTCAGAAATATTACCTCAATTATATAATCCCCTGGAGATACGTTCTGAAGAACACAACTTGTAGTGTCTGTGTTCTGCTCCTACATCAAAGAAAGAATACTTTGCAAGCCATTCACATACTTTTAAAACCTAATAAAGAATTCACATTGGTTTAGAAATAGGCAGAGCATTCTTGTATTCACACACCTTAAACCAGCAAAACTAAGTCTGCCCATTCAATTACACAATCCTCTGCCTGCAGAAAAAACTTCTGTTATCCAGGTCCAATGGAGCCCTCAAGCCTGCTTTTGACTGATGAGTGCTATCACAGTACAACTGTTATTTACATAAACAGTTCCAAATAGTTTTACAATTTTAAAACTGATCCTATTTTATATTAAGTTTTTAAAGCTTCTATAAGACCTTAGAACACGTCATGTTAATAGGTGTTCTGCTTTTAAGAGTTTCACAACTCAGCCACATACCTGTTTGCAGGTCTTTTGCTTAAATGGCCCTTCATGCTTAAGTTTGTAGTGAAGAAAGTAGTACCTAAACCCAAAGTTGTGAGGTGCATGATCAAAGGACACTTGCATGTTAAAACCTTGCTGGGTAACATTCACATTCCTTGGCTTCCAGTCTGTCAGAGGAGATATTCATGAATCACAAAACTACTCTTCAAGTACAGTAACTTTTTGTAAGATTAATATATTAAAATATTACATTTTACTTACAAGGTTTGCAGACAAGGTTTTCTGGCTGTAGCAACAATTCACACGCTACAAATATAAAGAAAAATTATAAATTATACAGTATCAAACTGCTATGCTACTTAAACAGAAAAAGAACATGGGCAAAAGTAGGGAGCTCATCATTTTGAATACCCCCACTTCTTTCCCAGACTCTAATATGCCTGGACTAAATACATTTTGCAAACTTAACTTCTTTGGCATGATTTCAAGTCCCTTCTCATCTTGATATGTGAAACAGAGATCCATTAATTTGAGTAGCACATTTCTTAGTGAGACGAAAGGGATAACACCAGGTGCAGCATGTCAGGAGAGAAAGTTTAAGCTAGTCTTAAATACATTTACTCAGAGTAAGTATGCTGAGCACTACTACCAATGGTACAGCAGTCTGCATTAACAGACGGACTTTAAAATACCTTAGGAAAGTTTTACAGGGAAAAAACCCCTTAGCAGGACAAATATCAACAGTTCACTCCAAAGGGTACTTGCAGTTTCTCACCATACTGTGTGAGCACTGAGGAGCTTATTCAAGTTTCTTCTCTCTACCTCCAATTGCTAAGTAATTTAGAGAAATTCAACTTGATCTGCTGCTATCCAATTTTAGATGTCCTCCTCTACATCCGTCTCTAGACAGCTGTTTTTAAATTGTAATCTCAAAAGCAAAAAATAACCTTCCCTTCTCCACAATGTCCAGAGAGGAGCAAACCATCTCCATGAGTGAAATGATCCTGAGAACCACAGAACGATCCTGTTCTAGGCAAACCTGCAATAATCTCAGGCCTACCTGAGACTTTTCTCCTGGTTGCTGCCTAACACATATGATCGCACACTAGAGATTTATCTATGGCATGCAAATTCTTTCTGCTTAACACCCAGATCTTCCTTCCAAGACAATGTCAGTAACTACTTATCCCAGACTCATCCAACATCATCATCCACTAAATTCCTTTGTTGGGAAACCCAAAACGTTGGGGAGAGGGGAGGCCTGCTGAGGAGATGACATGCAATACTATATTATATGCAATACTATATTACATGCAATACTATATTATATGCAATACTATATTATATGCAATACTTACATCTAGTTCGGAAGAAAAATGGGTGATAATTACTTTCATTTTTAATGGAAGGAAAAGGAACAATCTTGACAAAGTAATCCGTTTCAAACTTCAAATTTACGAAGGGCTGGGACTCCATTCCCTACAAAAAAGACAAGATTGCAACGTATTTTAAAATCAACTATTATAGTTGATATAATAGTTGAAATACTAAAAGTATTTTTCACAACAAGCCCCCAGTTTTGCAATCAAAGGCTCAAATTAATACATTAAGAATGCTTTACCTACTCCTCTATTCCAATCTGACATGAGGAATCTCAATACATAGTTGGATGTAGACCATTACAGACTTGCATCTGTAGTCCAGAGTCACCAAAATCAGAGTTCCCAACTTCAGGGAAGCTTCTATCGAAAGGGACAAGATCTCTCTCCAAAGCAACAACCATCATTAATTTCACCAATAATACTTTTGGGAACCAACCAACTCTTTGACACGGGCATGGAGTAATAGGACAAGGGGGAATGGCATCAAACTGAAAGAGGGTAGGGTTAGATTAGATATTGGGAAGAAACCCTTCAGTGTGAAGAAGTGAGGCCGTGGCACAGGTTGCCCAGAGAAGCTGTGCCTGCCCCATCCCTCCAAGTGTTCCAGGCCAGGCTGGATGGGGCTTGGAGCAAGCTGGGATAGTGGGAGGTGTCCCTTCCCATGGCAGAAGGGTTGGAACTGGATGACCTTTAATGACCCAAACCGTTGTAGGATGATAGACACTTTCAAAACTACTCACACAGTCAAACAACACTGGAACTATTCTTGAAACAAAGCACTTACTGTTCGTTTAAAACTGGGGCTGAGCTGCTTTGGATCCTTTAAAACCATCTGCTGGCATTGTCTTCCCTCTGATTTTAACTCCTCAAGTATTACTCGAAATCCCTTCAGGTATTCAATCCCTACAAACAGCAGGGCATTTAAACAGAAGATGAATATTTCAAAATGCATTATGTGGTATTTTATGTAATTTGTATTTCATTTGTCTTTAAAAATGAAACTTATCAGTCATACAAAATATGTCTGTACTTAATACCTGTTCTTGTACATCAGTTCTGCACATTCTATCTTGCCTATCTAGAATTCAGTCTTTGGCAAAGGCTACAATTACTACATACTTGTGCAGTGCTTAGAACAGAGGGGCCCATGTCTCATCTGGGGCTTCCAAATTACCACTGCAATAGAAGTTATCAGTACCTTCTTCACCTTCAGAAATACTTTATAGTAACTTCACATTTCCTAGCACATTACTAGCAATCAAATATAATATTTTGCTGGCAAATTATAGAAATATTCCTTTATAAATTTTACTATCATCTCTGAGACTACCAGATTGAAATGATAACAATTGTTACAACTTCTTTAGCTCTAGTACAGTAAGGGATAACAGAAAACTTGACTAAAAGAATGGAATTTATTCCAGTGCATGTATACTTCCAGTTATTTATAACTGCTGCCAGAACTACACCCGTTTTGTTCAAGTTACTCCAATACAACTTATCTCAGCAGTGTCTTTACAATGTTCTCATCACAGAATTACTTCATGACACGACTAAACTGAGTCACAGTGATGTGAATATCCCAGGAAAATGCCAGTGTTAACTCTGTGACAGTTCTGTGGCTCAGGTATCAAAGGCACTGCACAGCTCTTTAACTCTCACTACTTCATCTAACTACATCTCCTCAATAGCATTACACATATTTATCAATGACACAGACACAGCTTTTGTAAGTAAAATGCTACATAAATCAAAATGGACTCATTTCAGTTTATGCTATGCTTCTCAAACCAAAAAATAAAATCCCGTATGTATCATTTCCACATTTTCCACCACCTCCTCTGGTTCACTAGGTTTGTGTGTTTTGATTAATGTTTTATAATTTTGTAGAAGATAAAGCGTTGCCAAACGTGTTCTCACTGTTCTATGGAACAAAAGCACTATTTGTCCTTACACGAAGACCCTGAAAGAGAAAGTGTCCAGTTCCCATGTTACCCAAGCTGTCTGAACAGCAGTTCTGTCCTCACATTTCCCAAAGGATTAACCTCTGATGATTACAAGGAAGAACACCAGGCTTTGTTTCCCATGGGTGTCTGATCCATCCAGTCTGCAGCTGAAGATTACCAGATGCTTTCAACTGCACAATTCTGCAGAATTCAGTGGAAAAAATAGGAGCTTTGCAAAGATGTTAACAATTCCTTTCTTTTTAGGCAGTTTGCATCAATGATTCCAAGCATTGTTTAATTATTTGACTTAGTACCTATGACCAGGAAGTTATTACCAAACCCATGATGAGTGAGTCCATTTCCCTCTAGAACTTACCAATGGCATTTGCTGTCCAAAGGATCATCACAGCCACCTGCTCCTGGCATGCAAATTGACTGATGGTGATGTTCTGCACATCTCCAATCATGTGTCTTCCCACTGAATTCAGGTAAGGAGTGCAGTCTAAAAATATGGACAAATAAGCACTTTTAGAAAAACATTGCAGCTGACATAAATTCCCTAACGTCTTCAAGACTGAGCTAAGTAAAATTACCAGTGCATTATTTTCTGTAAGTACTATACAGCAAATCTGGATGAAGTTTTTGTCTCAAGACACCAAAAGCCACAAAACTTCATAAATCATTGAGCACAACCACTTTCACTGGTTGCCAACCCACAGTTCACAGGACTCCCAAGGAAATTACCAGTTTATACCACCAGTGTAACCTGTACCACACAATGCGTTGGGACTCCCAAAAGAGAACAACTTTTCCTTGTAGTTGTTCAAAGGAATATGAAGACTGACATTAATTTTGTTCATGTACAGTGCTCAAAGCAAGAGAATGTTGGTCAATGATCAGGCACATATGAGAACAATAAACCATGTGAAGCTTGAGAACTGCTCAAGAAGAGCTTTTGAACCAAAACACTGCTTGATTCTGACCACAAAGAACCTACTGCCTAAATCCATGTCCTCTCTGCCACCCATTCTGCAGCCACATCCCTGCAGACCACCTAACTGCCACTGGATTCACTCAGGACTGGTTTTGTCTTGTTATTCTCACAAAATACAGTGTATTCCCTAAAGTTACAGCTCCACAAACATGTTAATTATAGAAAACTTTAGCTTTAATTAAGAAAACAAAATACAACCAAAAGATTCCTGACTTTGTTGTTGAACTTTACCATGTCTTTTTGTTTTCAAAACAAGAAAACAAATAAACCCAAATTTTATTACTTTTAAAGCTTTACAATATTTAGGCTCATACTGTGTGGCAGGAAGAGAAGTAGTAAGCAGGGGATTCACTAGTTCTGGAGCACAGTATACATGAAGATGGGTGTGAAAAACATTCTGCTCCTGAACTAGTGAAACCAACAAAATCCGGAAGAAATTCATCAGTAGATTGTATATTAGTGACTGATGATTAATTCAAAATAACTGAGATCATTTACATGCTATATATTCATCTATACAGAGCTTGTAGAAAAGAAACATGAAAAATCAAGTGCTATGATTCACAATACAGTAAATTCAAATTTAATTCAGAGGTGTGATCTTAAGGGCAAGGAAAGAAAAATTATTAACTGTAAAGGAGATTTAGAAAATGGCTTTTTACTATGAATAACCATGGCAAGGGGTCTTTTATATAACTGTCACAGACATAAGAATAGAACAGTCTGTACAACACTGCCTTTTACAAAAGCTGGGCAGTTGGTACCGACTCTGCTGTTTGTAGAATTTGGTTGCTATGAGTGAACTCAGTGACAGCATGAACTTCCTCTTAGGAGGAGAGAGGATCTCTTTCAATGGAAAGTTTGAAGTAACTGGTTTTTGCTCAGTCTGGATCTAATTAATAGCAAGCCCAAGATTTTGGATCCTGGTTACTAGAATTTTATGGTCAAATGACAATTTGCCAAAATGGAATATAGCACAAACGCCTGAAGTCTGACTGCAAGTCACTGATTCACAGTTTTAAAGAACAACAGTTTTAGGAAGAAAACAGCATGGAAAAATCACACTTTTTAGGAAACCACTTCTTTTACTCGAATACAAGCGACATGCTAAAAAACAGACATTTCTTTTTCACCTGAATAAATAATCTAACCAACTAATTTAGCATCATAAAACACAGATTGCTAGAGTTGCTGTGTGGTAAAATAAAAGCCCCTAAATCATAGCTAGCAAGCCAAATTCTCTTTTGTGCTGGCTTATTTTTAAAGGTAAATATGTATTTCCATACCACGTGAGCTCTTTAGTCTTCATATCAGCAAACTCTTTTCCTAGTCCTGCAGAACTCAAATAACTCCTTTGTCCAGGAAGCACACAGTGCCAGCACAATTGTGAATTAATACTTCTCATTGGTTAAAAACAGTTTCTGGTGCCAGAATTAATGGAAAAAACATGACACATACTGGGATTTAAAGAGACTCACTGTGTTAACTAAATGTGGGGATCTCTGTTCTGACTGGTATTATTTCCTAGTTTTCTTTATGTAGATTAAAAAACAAAATCATACTTCTTTTGTAGTGATCACCTACATCTTGTACAATCTGACACACTTAAATTTTGCTCATTTTAAGTGTTAAGATCAAATTAGATTTAAAAAAAATTCACAGTGAAGGATTGCAACTTCAGAAATTAACATCAAAATTGAGGAGCAAAAGGATGACCAGAATGAAACAAATCACTATTGTTAGGCTTCCTGAGGCATGCTCTCAGTGATGAAACTTTACCTACATTCAGCATCTGAAATAACTTCTTTGGGTAGGCAGAAAAAACCAGCTATGACTTGCACTGGCATTAAAACATTGATTTAATGTAAATGAGGACCTTGACTGGACACTGAGTTTATACTGATGATGGCCACTACCTGCCCACATAAGGATAAATTCTTAATGTAGTCAGCGGTCCTACTTTGACAACCAGACAAGAAAGATGACAAAACATCTAAAATAACCGCCAGCAACAAGGTACAGCCATTTAGCAGATGTTTGAAGAGGTCTGAAGTATTACTGCTGCAAGCTGTTTATCACTGTTACTATGGCAGAGATTTCTTTGTTCTCAGTTTAGCTGCAAAACCACCACATCTGCCACAGCTCTAAAACCATCTGTCTGCACTGCAAATGTAGACAGCAGTTTTCCACTGGCCTGGGCCTTGAAGACTGTAGCTGATGAAAAGTTCTCACTGATTCAACTAAATGAAGAGATGCTATTCAATATTCTTCAATATTCACATTCAATATTATCCTTGCAACAACAATTTTTTAAATATATGACCTGTATACCTTTTCTACCTCGAGACACACATTATGTCATTTTCACCCAAAATCACACATCAGAGAAAAGCTCTATAAAGCTCAAAAGAATCCTTTCCTATGTCTTCGTGTGTACTGAACCTTTCAGTGACTACATTTTTACACAGAATAATTTTCTATAATGTTCAGTCAAATACTGGGCAAATGATGTAGGCCAACCTGAAAGAGAAACTACTACAAATTGTTAGATAGTTTTACTATCAGTGAAACACAGAAGGAGATCTACCAGACCCAGCAGACACAGATTTTCTAGATTTTAAAATTATGTCAATATTGAAGAGCTTATGCCACTCCTAGAGCCAGTTTAGGAGACATGTTGCAATATATTGACAACTGGGATGGAGTCCTTGATTTTTGTGAATATAGTGCAGATTTTCAACTTACTGTCATATTTAAAGGTGATGTTGAGTAGTCCATTGTTCTTTGTGACTGATGACAGCCCCTGGAGAAAAAAAACAAGGAGAAAGGAAAATCTGAATATAGTATTTGCATGAAGCCATGAAATAGTTGTTGAAGTAGTATGACCTGCCCAGTAGATGGGAATCACAGAAGCTTATTTTTGGAAGAAAATTATATGATATTCTCAACTTCCACCATCTAGGTGAATTGTGTCTGTACAAAAACCATACCTTTAATCAGGGTTTAAAAACAAATCAAATTGGGTTCTCCAAGGGAAACGGTGCAAGAGAAAAGAATGTCAGCCAAAAAGGACTCCACAACCATGAAAAGGAGTATCAGAAGTTCCAAGAGAGCACCATTGCAGAAATCCATTATGCTACCTCAGACACTCTTTTCTTTTATCAAATACCATTAAAGCAGATGCTGCAAACTGAAGACCAACCAGAGAACTGCTCTGCCAGGGTGAAATCCAGGTTGATGAGTCTGCTGTCTCTTCTCTACTTACAGAAAAGAACTTTGGTCCTCAGAGATGCAATACCTTCCCCTTCAGAAAGCACTGAAATTGTTTTGAAACGCAGAATGTAGCATCACCCTCACAAGACACAAAGCTGAAAACTGGAACACTGATTCTTATGATACAATATCATTCCCTGAAAGGCAAATGACATCACATTTCCCATCAGCTTTAAAAAAATACCACCCATTTACACAGAATTGTATCTGGGTTCACGGTCACAGTGCAAACAGCAAAAATCAACAGTATAAAAGTTGAGAAAAGTATAAAAAAGCAGCAGTAATTAGGTGTTGTCAGGATCATGCCCGAGCACTCACTGTGTGTCCCTCCACAGCCAAACCCAGGTATGGACAAAGAAAAACAAGGTAGGAGCTGTCAAGTGAAAAAAAAAAAGTAAAGCACTTCCTAAAGGATTAAAGCAATTCAGACCTTGATAGTAGTGTTACAAATTTGTAATCTCACTCTCTTCTTAGGTGGCTTTTCCTTTGTTTAAGTTTGATTCAGCTTGGCACTGAACCAGCTGTTATACAAAAAAGCTTCCTGAAACAGGCTGTAACTTTTCCATTAATACTTGATCTATTATGACTCACTTTCTGTTTCTCTGAACTTTATTAAATGTCATTTAACTTATAGCAAAAGTAAGACATGATTTATTTGATTTAAAAAATCTCAAAGTAACTACTGACTTTTTATATTTATAAAAGGAGATTAACCCTCAAATCAATTGATACTTGTCTTCCTTTTGTCCTAGAGATGAAGTTTTGAGAATCATAAATTTTACCAAATTACACAGAAAATTAGCACACGTATTTTAATTCATTAGATAGGATTTTTATATGCTATATGAAAACAAAAAGGCAACACTTTTCCTTTAATTACATTTCTACTGGGATTAAGGTGACAGAATATATAACAGGAGAAGCATAAATAAATATACCACAATCATTGATAATTTAGATGCAAAAAACAGACATAACATAAGCCAAACTCTGCTGAACTTATTGTGCACATAAGACTTACTAGTTGCAAATATTTGCTCCCAAGTGTAGAAAAGGTGCAAAAAGGCTGCAGTAATTAGTGAGAGAATTAGGGTCACCTTCAACTACTGAACTAGATAATTGTTGTATTAGTTGTAAGTTAAAACATGTAAGACACTCAGATAATTTCATCATGCTAAACTCTAGTGTTAATCCCTAAACTACTTACTGCTGTGAGCTTAAAAATATATTCTTCCAGGAAGCATTCCCTTGGTTTTGAATTAAAGTAATTGTGCTATTTAGATGGCTTATAGCTAGGAGAACTTTTTTGGAGCATCTTTAAACCTATAAATACTAATGTTACAGCCTCAGGGCTCTACATTCTCAGCTAATTGTCCCTGCCCATGGCAGGGAGGTTGGAAGTAGATGATCTTGGAAGGTTCCTTCCAACCCAAACCAGTCTGTGATTCTTTCATTAATTAACCAGCATTTGTTGAATTTACATTTGTTTAATTTAATTTATTCTGAACTTTACTAGAAAGCAAGTCTTTGTGTCCTGGAGCTTTGTCTACAAAATCCCTGTGGTCTACATACTTCTATACATGTGGACTGAGAAGAAATAAATAGGAAAGAAAACAGACAAAGTATCTTTTCTGAAGAACTCTAGACCACTGATCTTTGGACAGATAATCCAAGTTGAAATGCACACATATTAAATTACAAACAGCTTTATTTGTCAAAAAGCTGGGGGAGCACAGGAGGCATTAGCCACATTAAATCTCACATTATGTGAGCTCAAAGCACAGAACTCCACAGAAAACATGATAAGCTAAAATCCAAATCCTGTATCTACATTGGGCAAGCACAGGAAGAATTTCCATCACACATCTCAAATCACAGAGATCAATGCTGGATTCTGCTCCTCAATGCATATAAACAAACGCCTGAATGATTAAGATCCCAAGATATCTCAAGTCAACACAGATCTAAGTAAGACCAATACACATCATCTCCTAAAGGTAAACAGCTCGTTTGCATGTTCCAGGCATGTACAGGCACTTCATTTTATTTAAACATCCATCTTTCATCATGAAAGAGCACAAGTATTAATAAAAGGCCAAGATTATTACATGAAGTTAACCTCTAATTTTGTTTATATTTTCCTAATACCCAACCCTCATTTATAGTAACAGCTCAGTAATGAAATGCATTTATGACAACTTTTGGTGACAACACCAATTACTAGGCCAGAGAGGAACAAAGTTAGGATTACATATCCAGAAATAAAGCTTAAATGAAATTTGTAACCACAGGAACTAACTGTGCCTCCAAGAAAAGTTAAATTTAACTAATGTCTGCTGTCAGGCATAAATTAGATACAATTGAATGAAATGAAAAATCTGTTTGATTTTATTGAACTTTTCCCTTTCTTCTTTTTAACCTAGAACATACAGTGTTTCATATTTGAAAGAAACATCTATTTTTTAAATCTGGCAATTCCTGCCAGAGATAGCACTGGTGATAGAAATGGATGGGTGATTTCAGAATAGTTCTATGACTAATCTTTATTACAAATAATATTGAAATATACTCCAACATTCATCTTTTGAGTAAACAATCTCTCATTCAAAAAGCCAGTTTCTGTGTGTGAATAGGTACTGTCAGGCAGCCACTTGAACATCAATACTGGGAAACACAGAGGGATGCTAGCACTAATTACAGAAATCTGGTAAAGGAGGTAGGAAATCACTACCCCTCAAGCACAGCCTTGTGCAGCAGACCAAAACAGTAATCATGATTCATCTTTCATACGTTGTTAATCAATGCACACATGGTCCTAATTTCACACTCCCATGAGGCAAACTGAAGGGACAATTGTTTTTGAACTCTAACATCAAGATGAATAATCAATGTTTATCATACTCATTGCTCAGTAAAACAAGGGTTTTATATTTGACATCTGCTCTTCTTGTTTTAAAGCTTTATTGATGCTTTCGACCAAGTAAAAATATTTTCTATTTCTAGAGTCATCAGTAAAATGATAAATTATCTGTATTATTTAGATGCCTGCATTTTGAATTGCTTTTAAGAGAATATAACAAAATACATAATCCATGTTGATGTTTGCTATATAAATTGTGTGTACTCCATTGACTGCAGAATGAGTTCCAAGCCCTGGGTGGATGGGTTTGTACTGTTATTACTTATAAACTTCATGTGACTGACAACTGC
The DNA here is from genome assembly GCF_020740725.1 of Corvus hawaiiensis. NCBI lineage: Eukaryota > Metazoa > Chordata > Aves > Passeriformes > Corvidae > Corvus > Corvus hawaiiensis. Next base: position 15,522,693 of record NC_063223.1, on the reverse strand, counting down.
AACCATGCATTTTGTCCAGATTTACCTTTTGATATATATATATGTTCCTGCATTGCATGCACAAATTAGCATTTAAAAGAAAAATCTCAGTGACGCTGAAAAGATAGTTTTAATTTAAGTGAATTAATTAAAGGAGCAACAGATTTCTTGGTGCCTATTTCATATTTTAAAGAGGAACCTAGACTCCTCTAAATAGGCTGGTTTTAATTTCTTTTACTAAGATGACATCTTTTGTGCTTGCTCTAATGTAAGCAACATAATTTACAAGAAGCTACCAGATTTTGGTTGGATTTTTGCTGGTGGCTATTTAGTGTTTCATCTGTAGAGCCACTGCACACAGGTTCAGCTGCAGAGGAGCTGAATGTGTCTTCAGAGCACCTGGAATTTGACCTGAGACATGAAAGACAAAGCACTGCTTTTTCTTCATTGTAAATTATGCATTGGCTGGGAACAAAAACCATCACTTTTGAGCATGAAGGAATGTCATAGAATAAAAGAAGCATTTAGGTTGGAAAATACTTTTGGATCCCTGAGTCCAACCACCAACCCAGCTCTGGCAAACTCACCACTAACCCATGTCCCTCAGTGCCACAACTACACAGCTTTTAAACACCTCCAGAGATGGTGACTCCACCACTGACCAGGGCCAATGACTGACAACTCTTCTGGTTTAGAAGCTTTCCCTCATACCCAAACAGAATCTTCCCTGGCATAACTTGAGGCTGTTTCCTCTGGTCCTGTGACTTGTTACCTGGAGGAAGAGACTGACCACACCTGGCTACAATCTCCTTTCAGGTGTTGTAGAGTGATAATGTCCCCCCTGAGCCTCCTTTTCTAAAGGTTAAACACCCCCAGTGCCCTCAGCTTCTCCTCATCAGACTTGTGCTCCAGCCCCTCCAGCAGCTTCCTTGTCCTTCTCCGGACACACTGCAGCCCCTTTTCTTGTAGAGAGGGGCCAAAAATCCCCGATTATCCTGTCATTGGAGCTGGTTACCTGGATCTTCCCTAACACATCCTTGCCAACAATCAGCCTGTCATGTACAAAGATCCCAGTTTTTCTTCCATGCTGCTTGTGAAAATTCAGTGGTCAATCTCCAGGTGGTAGCACATTACTTGTACACAATTGTCCCTTAGGTTGTCTGGTAGATCAATCAGGCCCTTCCTCTGATCTGGAAGGGCCCTTTTTTCATGTGAACATTCTTTAAGTTTTGATTTTTCCCAGCACAGCTCAGCCTTCCAGGGAGTAGATGTCTGGTGACCAGAGGCAGGCACAAAACACATCCCTTTGTTTTAGAACTGTCAGGCATGTTCACATCTACCATATTCCTTCTCCATCTCCCAGAATACAGCTTTTTACCCCAATTTGAGCCCTATGACTTGGAAACACGTTATGAAGCATCCATACTAGCCTTTATTAAAAAATGTGCTAACTGATTTAACCAACAGTCAAAACCTTCTAAGTAAGAAATTCAAAACCAGGACCATGTAGATGCCCCAGAGTGAGATATTAAATTATATAATATATTGCAAAGTGAGTTATAATCGAGGTGTAGCAAAAAAAAGCCATTTTAGGTAAGAATCTGTGAGATAAAACTTACTTGGAAGAGTAACATGTAATACTTATTTTCCTAAACCAAACACAAGGAACTCATACTCCCCTTGAGTTGTCCTGACCTTTTGTGATCATTAGATATCTCAATGACATTATCCATGGTTTTATGGTTGACTTCCCGTATTTTGTAATTACATTTTGTCCGAACAATCCTTCTGCCACTTCAATGATGTGTTATTCTCAAGGTTCTCCTATCAAGAAAGGATATTGAATTGAACAGCTGCTGGCTTAAATCCCACCAGAGATGGAGGTGGTCCAGAAAGGTATTCATGGATACTCATTTCATGGATTTGGGGGTTTTTGAGGTGAAACATGCTGGCTGAAGAGCACGAGCCACAGCATATCCCATCTGAACAAAAGAAAACAGAAAACCAAGCAAACCAAACCAGTAAAAATGCCTTTTCATTATGCCCCACTCCTGCCTGGTTTAGCTTCTATTTACAAAAGGCAGCATGGGAGGTTATCTTACACATTAGTTTGTCTGACAGAGAATTGAGAAACCATCGTAAGGAGAAACACTACAAGAAGTATTTGCAGCACAACTCTTCAGACACAACACGGCTCCAGGCAGTTGTTCACTGAAATTATGTGAATTGGCTTCTTTAAGGAACAGGCAGTTATTAGGGGCACAACTTAACAACAAAGGAAGCAAGTTTAACCTATACTGTTCACCACCTACCATGAAAATCTTAAATCTCTGAGTCAAACTCAGGAATGTAATGCAGCAAAGCGCGGCATAGAATGGGCAGTACCAGCTCTGATTTCTCTCATGCAATTTGAAAGTTTGCCTAAGAAGTTTTCTATTGTTTGCATTGACACAGTTTATTTTTTTCCAACATTCCTGTGCAAATTATGTTTGGTAAATTAAAAGCATTCTAAAAACAAACAAAAACGCCCCAGAAGTTAACAGAATAAATATTTTCAAACAAAGCCCATTTCCCACAAACAATACTGAAATGTGCTGGTCTAAGGATATTTGGACAAAAACCAAAAGTCTGTAGCTAAAGCAGTGTTCTCTTAACTGTGGGACATGACCCCTGGCAGGAGAATTCCGAGAAAAGACGAGGTGTTTGGGAAGGGGAAGAAAAAGCAATGCCAAGACAGGTGCAGGAGTGGTGATTACAACTGGGAAGGAAGGGGGCTACAAATGGTAAAGCTGCTTTTAGAGGGACCCAAGACAAATTAGTTTGAGAAACACTGACTCACGCTGTAAACAACAAACAGAATAACACATATCTGAAATAAAGGAGGAGAAATTAATGAAACCTATAATGGATTTTTATTGCTTAACATACTGCACAGCATACTGTAAAATCAGCAAGCTGACTATTCCAGTCAAAGAATATCTTTCTTCTTCTGGTAGGAAGTTATCCACAACCTCAGTAAGCCCACAGGGTTCCTCACACTTAAGAGGAATGATTGCATGAGCGCTGGATTTTTGCTTATGCCCAAGCACTTCTAAACTAACCTGTCCACGAAACAATTAAACAATCTATTTTCATTCATTTTATTGTTTGTGCACTTACTGTGCACACAGAGCCATAAGCTGAGAGGAACAGTCTGTGTCTCACAAAGATGTTCAAACACAGTTAGAAGACAAACAAGAAAAGGTTTCAAGAAGTGACTGAAGCATGAGAGATCAAATGGATATATATTATTTATATTAATATGTCCATAATAGATATGGGTATGTTCATTCATTCATTTTGCATATCACATTGAGAAATGATGTGGCTTTCAGAGGACAAAACATCAGGGGAAAAGAAAAAAAACCCAAAACTTCAGAGTTACAAATTGTATCTTTCAAGATTTTTTGCAAATAAAAGTTTGCAGCTGCTCCTAAATGAGTTAAGTATTTGCAAGCGAGACAGATCCAAAAAGGAAGTCTTTGCCTTTAAAGCTGAGCAAAGGCAATGGCACCTGGAAAACAATTAAAGGAGCTTATTTCCAAAATCATAAATGGCTCCCAAATAATCTTTTGCTGCCAGATTCCTACCTTTCAATCTGGAAACTCCCAGCACAAGCTCTTTGTTTGATTTCAGGTTTCATCCAAATGAACAGAAAACCTGTACAAGTAACTAGCACTGACTTCATAGGTTCAGTTTTAAGCTTCAGCCAGAACACAATTCACAATTATGACTAATTCAGGGTGGGTTTTTTACTCTTCATTTCTCAATAAAATGCCAAAGTGCACACACACAAAATCCCTCTAAAAATTCTGTGGGAAACTGTCATCAAATCAGGATTAACTGCTTTATTCATAACTGCTTAACCTAAAAAAAATTCTAATTTGAAATTTACTGCAATTTTGGACATTTTTATTGCAAACAACCTCAAAGTAAGCAGACTACAAATACTCTGTTTGCAGTACAGGGTGAGTTTATCCAATTTGTAACTTCTGAAAATGATAAGAACAGCTGCTTGCAAGGAAATCTTTAAAGCAGAACATCACATGAAGGCTGGAATGTGAAAAATTTGACATAGCACATCTATTTTGTCTTGGTGTATTCAGACAGTGTCTTCCCCCTAGATCCTTCTCCTGTATTATTTGAAAGTCACTGAAATTCTTTAAGAGTTTGCTGTCAGAAAATATGCATATTCTTAGAAAGTTCACTTTAATTCTTACTGACATGAATGAAACATACAGGCACAACTACAGAAAGTATTACATATTCACAAGAGACCTTGACTGCAAAGAATATTAATGTACATTGGTTTTGTAGGACCAACATATAAATAGACCAAAGCCTTGGCTCAGGAGGATATGGTGGCAAGGTAATTTAGCAGTAACTGCACTGATTAAAGTACCACAGAACTCATAAAACTTTTAAAGTAGACAGGATTTGGGATTCTTCCATCTTAATCCCTCCCTTTGAAATAACAATTATTTTGGACATAGAAACCTATTCTTAGGGATTTAGAAACACACAATTGTTTAGAAACACACACTCATCCATGAGAATTTAAAACTGAATTCATAAGCAGTATGGTTCTAGTCCAGAAATAACCAATGATTTATTCGCCAACCCCCCACATTCTAGCTTTAAAGAATCATTCACCATTCACCCAATAGTATTTTTAATATCTCACATGAAACTCATTTTTACAGGAGATGAAGCAAAAAACCATCTTTCTTTAAAATAACACAAGCATCTCCTCCCAAAGTTCCCATCCTTGTGAGCTACAGAACTTAAAAAGCCTTGGGCAATGAGAAGCCAGGACTTGAAATGTGATAGGCATCTACTCAGCTGGAATGAAAAGGCGCCTTTGGCACTAAGTTCACCAGCAGGAGGGACACAAGAAGTGCCACATTTATTCCATACACAGATGTTATACAATCTGCTCATCAGAAGTGAGGGGCAGATTGCTGCAGTTCCAGAACACACGAGCATGATGACTGTTCCAGACTTTTTTACTGTGGGTGAGTAGAAAAAAACAAGCCATAAAAATGGAGGGGCCATTATGTCAAACACAATGACTAAAAATACTTTTTGGTTAGAAGTAAATGTTCTTGTACATCAACTGTGCTAATAAAATCAATTACCTTTCCCTACAAATCCGCTCCTAGGAAGAAATCAAGTACTCCTCCCTTTCTTCCCTTCCCTCAGTTAATGGACAAGCTGCAGAAGCTGCTTCCTGCAGGCAGACTCAAGCCTCAGTTGTGCTGCCCTTCCTTCAGCTGTGTTATAGGGACAGGCTTTGATTCCTTTGCTGCTGCACTTTGTTACTCCCACCTCCCCAAAATCTCTGCCATGTGAGATTCTTACTGCTGAACTACGCACTTTTAGGAAATAATTCCTTCTCAAAGCCTCTGTCTAGTCCAGGTCCACAGAGGAGATGACAATTACTCCACAGATTAAGCAGTAATGCATTCAAGAGAGAGGATTAGAAGGTCCAGTGCTTGCTGTGTACTGATGATCCACATGGCTGAACTTCAGAGACACAGGCAGATACATCTGGTGGCTGCAGATTGAAAGCTTTGGCTGCCAGGGAATTTATACACCCCTGGTTACCCTCTATGGAGTACAGCCATCATATCTGCAGCCAAAAAAACTCCATTTGGAAGTGTCAGAAACATACACAAAGCTGCACAAAACACTTCTTGCTCACCTGAAGGATACTTGGAAGAAGTAGTAGTAAAATACTCCAACTACACCAGCACGTCTCTGCAGGCAAACTGGAGGTTCCCCACTTACAGACAAGTAGGAAAAGCTGCACCAAATAATCAACACCAGGAATTTGAACACAACAAAACAAAAGCATCCAAAACATAGTTTTCTGAGGAAACATTCCTGAGAATGTTTCTGAGAACTGCCAACCTCGAATGAAGTTCACCTCGTGATTCAACCCCTTCTTTACACAGAATAGTTTCTGCCATCAGGATTGTTGAGGCTTTTCACAATGAAAAGAAGGATGAAGAGAAGACAGAATACATTCCAATTTTCCTGTGTGCTCATCCATCTTCAGTACTTGGATTCAAAAAGCATTAAGCATTGCTAAATTTTAGTGTTGGAAAAAAAACCCAGGGAAATAAATGTGTGTTAAGTATTTCTGTACTGGCAAACTCTTTAGGCATTCTGTACTATCAAGTCTCATGCAGTATTTAACTACTTAAAAAGGGAACCTAGATACAATATTTAAAAGAGAGATTTAAGGTTTGAAATGGTACTGAAACTCCAGTCTGACTGCATTCAGTTTCCACGAATGAAAATCACACCCTATGGATATCACACTTTATAACACACTTGATCAAGCTGAACACTTTAAGAGATGCATTTTTCCTAAATATTTCATGTTAAGTGCTTTTGAAAGGTGGCCAAAGCAAAGGTTACACATCCTATCTGTACAGTACATGGCCAGTTCCTACTGCCCTTTTCATGCTAATTAATACAGCACTTGACATGAAATGTGATAGCTGCTAAAACACTGCCACAACCTGTACCACAGCCTGCTTGGGCTTTAAATTACTTCATTAGTGCCACTTGATTAACTACTATTTAAGCTCTTGTGAGATTTTCGTTCTAAATCTTTCTCTAGAACCTTGGAACACTTTTTGTTCTTGTATTACTGGTTAAAATTGATGTATGACTAAAAAACCAAACTAAACCAAAAACTCCCACAAACCCACGGCAAAGAACATCTGTATCTTGAGAACATTTAATTTTTCAGTCAAATCAGATTTTTTGAAATTATAAATATCAATACTCACTAATAAATAATAATAATAGGAAATCATCCAGTGGGAAGAATTACAGGAACCCTAAAATCAAATGCCTGAGGTGCACATGCAGGCTTGGCATATGGATCTGTTCTGTCATGGCCTACTCTGACATGATGCAGGAAAGGTACAAAGTCCATTTAGCCTCAGGAAAAATACCCCTGCTGTGCTGCACTAAAGAAATACCTCTAGTTTCCACACAAGCAGCACCAATAAGATCCAGACTCATTCCACACTGTCCTCACAAGTCAGAGGAACCTGAAAGGAGGGTATCCTAAACTGTAATTTTGCCCATCTCACTAAAATTATAAATACATAGAAATAAAAAAAAAATCCTTTTAGAATCCTACATCAAGCACGTGAGCTGTTCAAATGAACACAGCACACAGCATAAGGAGAGGCAGGTTTCAGTTCATGCCCTTCAATGATACTCACAGTAACTAACAGGTTTCACAATGAATCCTTAGATTAAACTTTTCTTGTGTTTAAAAGGAAGGAGTGCTTTGGTTTTGCATACATATTTAATTAATTATTTTTTAGCCTACGTATCAGATAATAAAACTCTTCCAAACTGTCCAAATTAAGTAATAAATCCTGATGCTATTAAGGCTTGTTTCCTATTCTGTGTTCCTGCAAAGCTGAAAAAAATTCCACACACCTGAATAGTTTACTTGATGTACAGTTGAGTATTTCAGGATGTTAATACATGATAAAGATAAAAATTTAAATCTTTTTTTTCTGCTGGTTTTCATGATCCCTGGACAAACATGTCCATTTAAAATGCAGTTATTTGAAACACTTCAAATACTTTTAAACGTAGAGCTGTTTAAGTACTACTTAACACATGAAAAACACACCAAAATGCCAACCTGACTGCTTGAAGTTTCCATTAATAAAGTTACAATCCATGGATCTCACACCTTATAATACATTTGAAGAGGAGACAACCTGAAGAAATGCACTGAGCTGGAAGAACCCAACCAACACACAAGAATTCACACTCTTAAAAACCCAGCCAATTACAAACACAAAGCTCGGAGACTTTGAAGCAATTTGGCCACTGCACAGCAACTCATCAAATCGTTGCTTACTTGGCACGTAGAGGTGCCTGAATATACCTGAAAATACATTCCTACTGTTCCTTCTGCCTTGAAAAGGTTAGGCATCGAGACTGAAATAAAGAAAATATGTGACATTACTAAGCAGTATCTTCACACAAAATACTATAAAGCAAAAAAACATATTGGAAAAAGCTTATACTCTTCTTAAATACTTCTATTACATGGGTATTCACGGTGATTTTTCTGAAATCAGACACTTTCACCATAGACCATAGACTGAAGCAATTTGAAATGGAAATATTTCCTGTCCACTCACTGCCAGTTTCTGTTCCCAGAGTGATATAACAGATGACATCCAATACAATAAATTCTTTTATTAACCATAAATTTGAGCCTGCTTTAGGGATTTGAAGTGTTCAGTTTCATGCTGAAAAAATGTAATGTTATCCACAGACCATCAGCATGTGTAACAAAAACAGAGCCACAGGTTATGTGACTTTGATCAAATTATGACAAAATTTCATCTGAATTTAAAAATACTTGAAAAAGCATTTACACTAATTGTTTAACCTCTTATTTTTAAAGATCCATGCATACTAACTGATCTTTTTCTGCAGGAAGGAATCACTTCTAAGAAATAAAGTCTCTTTACAGAATGACAATGAACAAGTTGTCTTCTAGCACTCATTTAAGAAGCAGAATGCAATGTAAGTTTTAAGACAGCAGTGAAATACAGATTAAAAAGTTAAATTGAACCTGTGTTTCTCTCAAACTTTCACTTGACTTCTTTCTATCAACATTAAATTTAACACACATACAGCTCATCTGAAAACACTGAACAGGAAAACATAAAATACAATCACGTTATTGTAGTAAATTGAGAAGTAGATCCAAAGATCATCAAATTTCACTTCCAGTAGAAATGATAACTTATAACAGGAACACTTATTGGACATAATTGTAAAATGTAAACATGGAAACAAGTGGTTTTTTCGTTGCAGTAAAACCTAACCACAGTGGGAGGAGAGGGAGGAATCACACCTATAACTCCAAGTCAGCTTGCCACAGACAAGCACATAGATAAACTACTGGAGTTTGCATACTGGAGCTTCACTGGTTGAATGGAATATAATAAACAATAACTAAAACATGTAAACCAAATGCAATGTGGTTACCCTGAGCAATCATCATCCACAGCTACCAGCATTCTTAGGCAACATTGGGTGTTATTCTAGCACTTCTTTGGGGCTTTGATGCCTACATTTACTGCCAGAAGGTAATAAAAAGAAACTTCTGTCATTGCAGCTCATTCTTTAGAGAGATGAATGTCCCATTTTCAAACCTCTGCATGACATTTCACAGCCAGCAGTCCTTAATGAAAATGAACCCCAAAAGTGAATGGCATGATTAGTGAATTACTCTTACAAATGCAGCTATATGGAGAAACCTAAGCTACCCCAACTTGCATTATTCCTAACTAATGAATAAAAGATAAAGGTTTTGTTTCCTTTGATGTTGTGAAGAAGCATGGAAAAATAACTTTTCACCTGTTAAGGGTCTGGCTGAGTTAGGTGTTTGTTTTTTCTTTTTGTTTCTTATTTTAACTCTTTTCGTAGTTAACCTATTACTCCTGTCAGAAGGTAAACTAAGCTAATCATTAAACACCAGGAACATAATTTGCTCAAAACAGCGAATTAAACAATAAAGCAAAGTTTTAACTATGCAACAGACAATTTTACTGGTTCTTTGAAAAGTATCTTAGCTAAACTTTTTGTAGTCAACAACAGAAAAAGCAAAACCTTAGATATTCTTTCACAAAAAAAGGATCGGGCTATATATCTGACCCTTTCTCCTTTTGGGTCTGTTAACACTTGCTTTGTGAAGCAGTACCAGGATACCTCAGATAAAATTTTGACAGAGTAAACAGAATGAAAGCTCCTTATAATGGGAAATAATCCTTAACTGTACTCCCTAACTACACAAATTTGCTCATAGATACTGTATTAATAAGAGACACTGTCTTCAGAGCAAGATAAGAAATGGAGAGAGTTAATAAGACCCCCACTGGGTCATTCTGTAATTTTAGTGGTAATCTGTCCAAATTCCATTCACAAACTATAGGCTGGATGGTGAAGTGCCCCCCTTGGGTTACAAACGAATATACCACTCTTCATTTCCTGGCAGGAAGGGTTGTATAGCGTTACCGTGAGCTCTGTATTCCACCACGGACTTGGCTGCATTTCAACAGATGCTGAAGTGATTTCTGAAACATTATCATCTTCTTTCTTGTGAAAAACTTACTGTTAAAAAATGCTCACATGAAAAATCTTCAATACTTTATATGCTCATTATACTAACCTCAACCTCTTTTGGTGAGACACCTTTTAAAAAGTTATCTAAATTAACACAATTCAAGGGTGGGAATTTTAAAAGCATCTGAATAGTTACATGGAACACTGGGCCTAATCACAAAATTAGCTTGGGGATTTCCTGACTCCCCTGTCCAGTTCCTCCGCCTCCACGCTGTAGTTCACCAATTCTGAACATATACTTAATATAACTGCATGGGGGCTTCATTTTCTCCACGTCACTGAAATTACTCCAGTTGTGAAAAGGGGAAAAAACAAAACAAAAAAAGTAGGGATACTTTCAATTCAAATTGCTTTAATAATGCGATTTACATTGCAGCTCACAAATAGGCGCACTAAAGCAGGTGAGGAGGGAAGGGCAAACACCAACACCAAAGTGGGAGGAAACAGATGGGAGTGAGAATTTCACTAACCAGCTTCACTGCTGAGTCAATATAAAACATAACTACACCCCTGAGCCACAAAAGAGAACAAATCCCATTGAAAGTTAATAGGAGTTAGGGCACTCCATCCTTTTTCAGAATCCCACTCCGAGCTTCTAAGGATCTTCTCACACTTCTAGGGTGAAGCTTAAATCACTCATTTATACCCCATATCTCTCAAACTTCAAGGGCAAGCCCAGCACAAGCTTGAAAACTTTGCCAAAAAGGTTTGCAATTCAGCAATGTCCCCTTCCCACACCATATTCAAAGTTCATCCAGACAGAGCACTCTTTATGCTCAGCATAAATTGCACAAGTTGCGAGTTTCAACTTCTGTCCTCATTTTGTTACTACTGCCTGCAACTGGGGCAAGCCTGGACAGGAAGATAAAACTGATTCCCATAGAAACTGCAGGAACAGGAAGCAGTGCAGGCAGGCTTTACAAGGGCTGTGAGACAAGATACAGACTGGCACCTCAATAGCTCAGACAGAGGAAATGAATGGAATTTTCATTGGCTGGGCAGCCATAACCAAAGGTGCTCTGGTACACTTGAGGGGGGAGAAAAAAAATCACAGAATCATTAAGGTTGGAATCAAGGAAGTTATTCCTGTGGGATAAACAAAGATACAACTTTACAGTGCGCTCCCAACTGTGCAAGAATACACTACATGGGTTGTTCCAGGATACACCAATGCAACACTACGACTGTAGACAGCAATTATCAACAAAGCCTAAGCAGCAGAAATTGCCCTGCCAGCCACTGCTCTGGGTCAGCCGGGCCCCCCCAGTCCTGCTCCTGCTGTTGAGCTCCCTGGCTCCACATTAGGGTGGCTCTGAGCAGCACTGCCCCTGCTGAGATCATCACCCAAACCCTCCTCACATGGGATGCACTGGGGAAGGGATGTGCACGGTGAACTTGTGATCTCCTTCAGCAGGTAGGAACATCCCCATAAACACAAAAAAGCAGCCAGAGGAGAGAGGCTTGTACTCCCCAGCTCTTGCATGAAGTCAGTCCCAGCAGCCCAGGGCTGGGCAATCACACAGCATCACGCCACTTCAAGTATGAAAGAAAATCACATCAAAATGGAAGTCAAAGTGTTGCCACTGATTTTAACAGGTAGGGTTTTAGCTCTTTAAACAAAACAGCCCAATAAAACCAGAAACAAATCCCTTAGTTTTCCATGTTTGAAAGGAAAACAGACTGGGGAGCTGTCTGTACAAGCAGATGACAGAGGCCTGTTTGGAGTTTGCTTAAATCACTGTATAATAAAAAAAGATAATGTGACTATTTTAAGTTGTATTTTTTAATGCTTTCTGATTCCAGGCCAGTCACACCTGGAATTACATATGTTTAACTGAGCAGCTGATAACTTACAATTTTAACAATTTCAAAGATTAACTGTTTGGACCTAAACATTCTCATATTATGCTTTTCTATGAGCTAAACTAACTTCACATATAATTTTATTTGGGGGGAAAAAAAAAAATCATTCTCTTCCAGCCTGTAAAATGAAGGTTTTAAAAAGGAGACTTTCACAAATCAGATTACTCTTCAGTATTTTACATACAAATAGCTGAAACTAAACTTCATTATAGATAAGCAAACACAGAACAAATCTTCTTTCATGAATACCAGAATTCAACCCAGCAGCCTGGAGATCCTCTTGGAGTTCCTTAACTTTTAGATGAAAATATTAGAAAACATATGGAAATATTTTTATGCTATAATTACAAAACTCAGGAAAATAAGTTTATTTTATAAAGGTAGGGTGAACTTTAAGCAACAATACGAGTTTGAGATTCCCATGGAGAACTAAAATCCCCCATTTGAAAATACAAAGCAAAGTTAATTAGAAAACACAGTTTGAGCAAAGAGGGCCCTTGCAAAGAGTTCTTAGAAAGGATCACCTTGAATGTGTTTGATGCTGAGGCGACACCATAACTTTTCTTCACACAAAAGCAGTCATCTACAGAGCACAACCAGATGTTAAGTTTTCTTTTCTTAGTTTCTGTAAACCTCTGTGACCTCCCTCAAATTAAAAAAGGGAATAGCATTTTTAAAGCCACAGGAGCTATCATTAGTGAAGCATTCTAAGGATTTTCATTAATTCATAGCCAGCCAACCAGGAATTTTCCCACAGCCGTATACAAAAAAAGTCAGGGAAGTCATTGATTGCTTGGTTGGATTTGAATGTAGTCAGAAGTAAGATCAGAAATACCTAGTCCCTCCCACTGATATAAGAGTGAAGAACATAGGCAAGGTCAGAAATTAAAATCCAAGTCTGCCCACCAACCATGAGGAAAATCCAGCAGGGCCATATAACAGGGGGTATAGAAATGGTTATTACACCCAATTTTGTGAGATAAAGGATCATATGGATAGATCATTACAAATCAATCATTTGGACACCTTAAAGCCCAGAATGTGCAGCTCCAAGCAGATCTGCAGGCCTATCATGTCCTTCAGACAGCAGCCTCAAGATCTGATTGATGTTGCCCAGTTGTTGGTGTAATACCCACCGTTCACAGCAACTCATGTCCCGATACAAACTTTGAGTTGGGGCCCTTTGAACTCCACACGCTCCAGAACAATCTCTTATTGTTCCTGGGAACCCAGGGCTCAGCACAGAAGGAGCTCCTACTTTCAGTGTGAGATCCTCTGAATACAAAGGCTGGAGAAACCAGAAGAACAGATTCCAGCAGCGCTGCCCTCCAAGTGCCCGCACTGCCCTCGGCACTGCTGCAGCTCTGCAACGTGTCCAGGGAAAGGAGGAGGTCTGGGAGAGCTGCGGGCTCACTCACTCCATGCTGCCAGCAAAAGGTGCATCAGTCAACACAGAGGGCAGCACTTGACAGGCACCTCTGTGTGCCAACAGATCACCAAGAGGTACAAATTGGATTCAGGTTAGTCATAGACACACAACTCTGGTTCTCCTGAATCAACCAGAATGCACATCTCAAGAGTTTATGCTTTCAGGTGTGACACCTGATGTAGCATGAAATCTCCTAGGACAAAGCCACCTCTCACATTTATTTGGGCACACTGGAGTATGAATGATGTGCCCCAAAAGCAGATTTACTCTCTTGCTGAATAACAGCCCAAGGAGGAATAATAAAAATAGGATGTCTGGAACAATTCTTGTAGTGACATAATATTGTACCAGCTTCCAAGTGAGAGAATTTCAGAGAATACAGTATCTCCTGGAACATGTGCTGATGCCTGATAAAACTCTAACCCAAGCCTTAATTATTTTTAATAATCAAATCAAACTTTGGGAGAACAAATCCCTACCTGCACACTTGATTTTCCTCACACTCTTGGAATCTACCATACAGAGGTGAGAGGAGGAGAACAATGCTGCCACTTGTACCTTTAAAATCCAGAAATGATGTCTTAGACATGATGCTGAAAGTACAGTTTACTAAGTGAAATAGGTTGAAGTGTGTTAAAATACACATTTATACCCTGGTTTGGCTGGCAGAATTTTGGTTAACCAGAGTGGTAATACCTGTGTTTCTGTTGTTTGAATACTGCAATGAGCCTGTCCATTACTGGCATAATCCTGTATTCACTACTTTACCAAGAATACATCTGGTCAAAGTCTTTATGACAAAATCACATCGAAATATTGGGTGTCAGGATGTGCCACTCCTGTTGAGGAGAGCTGGAGAGGACAAATAGGACGGTGAAACAATTACAAAATACTATATGCATGAAAGGGTAAAATCCTTTTTCAAGTTTGCACTTAAATTTTGACCCTTAAATAAAGTCTCACATTACCATAATCTAAAATTAAGTACTTCAGATGTACTGATCTGTTGATTATTTTAAGTTATTGTAACTTACACTTTCATTCAATCCTTTGTTATAATTAATATAGAGATAAGGATATAAAAAATAAGCATTCATGTAACTCATACTACTTTTATGTGGTTTTTCCCAGGTATGATGTATTAATGCGTAACATTCCTTTTTAAATGTAAAAACAACAATAGGAACATCAGCACTAACCTCAACTTCTAGAAAAATGTATTTCAAATACACCTCATTATAATGGTAGCAGTATATATAAAACTAAAGCAATATACTTGAAACAATTTTTACTTTCAAAAACTAAAAATGGTATTCAAGCTTAGCAGTTCTGCAGTAATACTTCACACTCCTCTTGTTTGCTTCTAAAAACACATGCTAAATTTATGGGTAAAATTCAGCCTTTGAGCATAATTAAGCAGGCAAGTTCACATCAAAGCTTTGTTTCATCATCTTTAGACTGATCTGTTGGAAAAGACAGCTGGTCCTTATTACACACCCTTTAAATGTTGCAGTTTTAATTAAGTAACATCCATGTTACATTAACATTACCAAATAATTAACTAAAGAAAAGCTAGTATAATCTAATTGTGACAACTTAACATTCTTTCACCAGTGGACTATACAGTATTAATCTATTAAAGGAGAATTTGTTCTTAAATAAATGTCTCAAGATTTTAAATTAAGTCTGATACAGCAGTTTCTACACTAGTACTTACTCAAAAGCAGATTTTGAGGGCAATAAGGCAGGGAGTGGAGTTCAACATCTAAAGTAAGGGACATGTTCTAGAGAGGAACTCAATCAAATCCGTAACAGTCCCAAGCAACTTCAACTGCAGAAACCCTGCTAAGTCAGCAGCTGATGAATTCCCATCATATTCAAATTTCCCAGTTTCGTGCAAACACATAAGGAAATATACAATTTCGTTGTTAATACTGAGAGTTAAGTTTCAATTACATAAACATATGTTGCCATATTTTTTTCCTTTAGGTCATGTTTTTAAATGCTCATTCTGAAAACACAGCATTAAACTGCTCAGCCTCACAGTTCCTGAGGAAACGGTGATCTGCTACTTTAAACACTAACATGTTTAGGCTACTTCATGCATTTTTAAATTTATTTAAACAGGCAGATTGCCATCAACACTTTTTGACACTAGAGTAGAAATGGGTTGTCATTCTCTGCTACATTACTCAATAAATGAAATTCAAAAAAAAAACCAAAAACAAACCCTGGAGGGACCCTGAAGTCAAATTCTAAGCTGAACAAAAGTCATACAGATGCCTACCTGCATGACTGACCATGCTTGCAAAGCCTTGCACTCAACATCTTGCATTGTATCTAACCACAGAACACACGAAGCTTTAAGTGACACATCTCATCAATCCTGAAACGCTACCACATTGTTCTGGATGCCACAGAGAGATCTATTGATTCTATAAATTCCCAAAAAATAGCAGATATGGAACTGCTGGCATCTGGTGTGCAGAGCAGTAAAGCAGCTCTGGAACTGTCTACAGATTAAAGAACTCCCTCACAGCAAACATTAACACCTTCCACCATGCTCCATCTTAGGTCTGTCTTCTGCCTAATACCTTTCAAAATTTTTAAATACTCTGCAAGAGAAAATCTGGGTTTTTTAACTGTTGGAAAATAACATTAAATAGAAGGGACAAATTTAAACTTTGGTAATTTCTTACCATTTTATAGGGTGTTTTTCCTCCAAAATAAAGTTCCCAAACCATGTACTTAACTGGGAAAAGTACTTCCATATGACTTAACTCTGTGTCTGGCAGATTCCTAACTGTGGAGAAGCATGAGTCTACTTTGGGATGCTTGAGGAGACAAATGTAGGGACACAACAGCATGAGCCTAAAGAATAATGAGGCAGGCAGAGCTCCCAATAGTGGAACAGTAGGAAATCTTCAGTCTCTGCTCTGAAGTGAAAAGGAAATAGAAAGTTCCTTACACAGAGAGCACAGAAGGGGACACAGGGAATTTCAGGGAGAATGCACGGGAACAGAGCCCCTAGTCTGTCTGAGAAGCTTTGCTTAGCAGAGCAAGGGAAGGCACAACTCTGCTAACAAGGAGGGGAGGGTTGGTAAAATGCTGGATTATTTATTCTTCCTCATCATACAGTCACATTAAATTTAAGCTTTATACTGAACACAGTTGAGTGCCAGGAACTTCAGAGGAATTAAACATATGAAAATAATTACTCATGTGTGTAGTCACATTAGAATCCACAAAACAAGTTGAGAGTAAAGTTGCTCATGTGTTTTAACACCGAATAAATGAATCTGAAATATATTCAAATCATCCTCAGATCGCAAGTCTGTCTTCTCTGTGCACCTCGTGGCTTGTTTACAGCACGAGAAAAATTCAGAGACTACTTTTCCAGAAGAGCTCCCCATGTGGACACACTTATTCTAGATTAAAAGAGGCCCCTCTCTGAACTACTTTTTTCTGGATAAAGGTATATATACAAGGTACTAAGATCATCCATATGGAAAACTACTTTGCAATACTATTCTACTTTAAGCAAACATCTACCCTAATCTGAAATAATATTAAGTGTTGGAATACATCAAGATTTCTTTTAAACATCAATGAAAGAAATCCTACACCAAGCAAAGTCAATCCAAATTCTACAATCCTGAACCCATTGAAATCTGACAATTCTTAGCCACAGTAATGTTAAGTTACTCATCTTGTTGAGTCTGCAAAACAAATGCCAGTGTATTGCCAGAGAAGATGAATAATATGGGTTATAAATGTATTTTGTGATGGAAGTCGTAAAAAAAAAAACGAACAAAAAATCACATCTAGAATGTGATTTAGTTTATAGTTTTGGAAACGTTAGGTATTAATAATTTCAGGAGCTATGAATAAAGCCAAAAAATACTTCCACATCACATTCGTTTAACCATAGTCCAGTAATATGCTCTCATTCAGTCAGTTTTTTACTACTACAAAATATTGAGCACACTTAAAACTGTATTTTGTACAGTGAAAGAAACCTGTGCATTACTTGTGCATGTATCTATATCACCTGTGTGTGTATGGAGAAATATGGAACACAAGATTCTCAAAAACAACACTCAGATGATAAAAGAAAGATTCACCACAGGGAAATGCACCACACATTTACAATTTTAACAAAGGAAAATACCCAGCGTGAATGTACCTAAATGCACGTAAACCCAGCTAGCTACATTTTATTTCTCCTTGAACAACCACCAAAATTTAAATGACATATTTTTAGATTATTTATGCCCTTGAGAATTACCTCAAGTCAACCACTTCATTTAATGCAAACTAGACGTTTTTACTTTCTCTATATAAAATGTTAAGATTTATTCATGCCCTTAACATACATTAATTAGACACTACTTATAAATAACCTGCAATAAGAATAACTATTTGAATAGGATACAATTACTTAGGGCTTGTGTCTTTTCAATCAGTCAGTGTCCCTGCAGTGTTTAGAGTGGCAGAGGGGAAGTGGCCTGCGGTTAAACAGAGGAAATACCAAGGAATTTTAATAGAGCAAATAGTCTCTTTACTTCCTACAGGGTACTACTTCAAAGGCAGCCCTGCTCCAGAGCAGACAATGTGTTAGAGGGGCCATCAGTCATTTAATAGTATGTCAAGTCTACTCAAAACTTACATGCAGTCCAAGATAAATACCACATAACTGAGACAATGGGTACCATCCTGCAGTCATTACTCTAATAAGTGCTGCCCTGCCTGCAGTATGGAGGCAATCATGTGCAAGGGTGGTATTACAAAATCAGACTACAAAATTATAACTACACAGTCAGACAAGGTATCTAATAAACTGGCTAGGGAAGCCTGAACTTGAAGCGGAAAATACAATAAAACCAGAAACGAGTACAAATATTTTATTAGCTAAAATGGTACATTAGTTGTGAGCAATAAAGACAAAGGGGAGGGGGTTATGCTAATTGGAGAGAGTGTAAGTTTGCTGATCTAAAAGCCAGTCAAAATCGTTATATTAAAAGAATTATATTGTGGTACATTCCTGTTTAACACACACAACGATATTAATTATGTAAGCAAAAAAATCCAGAACAAAGCGCATCTGCATATTTCTATAAACGTCAATATACATTAATTCAAGTGCATTACAACTCACGTACTATGACTTGTAACAGTGATAATTTACTTAATAGAAGGTGCAAAACTTGACACAAATATACAATGGTGTTACGAGCCTACCCATGCCTGGTGAAACACACAATAGACGTACTCAGCCAAAACATTTTATTGCTAATTCTGTTAAAAAGACCTTATAGGGAAGTCTAAACCTACAACTGTTCCATCCAACACAAAGATTTAGATCCTAAGCTTTACCAGGGTTTGAAGTTTGTTTTTCCACACTTCTTTTACACATTTCCCCATGCCTTCGCCTTTCTAAACTATGCCCTACAAACTTCTGAACTGTGTGTTGCAGCAACGTTCTCAAAGGATCTGATCTGAAACCAGGAAAATCCTTAGTGACAGTCTAACAAAAAGGAAAAGCAATGAAAGTCAGTTGTGTTCCCTCCAGTGTTCCCGGATCACCACGCTTCAACTAAACCTGTAACCAGACATCGGGAGACAGCACAGGAACAAACCAAATCATACAACTCCAAAGTTATTAAAAACGTATTTAAAAAAAAAAAAAAAAAGCAATCGAGAAAAGTCTGACAGCAAAACACACCAGAAACGGGAACAAAAGGCAAAGACCAGTAACAAAACGTTTATCACCTTCCTCCCCCTTCCCCCTCCCGTAAATTTCCTACATCCTCTGTATAATGATCAGGCCCGGAGCTAAGACCCCAAACCGGCCTCGAATCATTAAAATAACAAAGCCCCAGCGATCGCTTTTATCCAGGTCGGCTCGGGGAAGTGGAAAGCGCTGGTGGTAAAGGACCTGTTGAGTGACTTCTTCACACTCGCCGGCTACGAGCTGCCTCCCCCCTCGGCGAAAAACCAATAAATATCCCTCGCCGGGAAATGCCACCCTCTCTCCCGCCCGCAATTAACTTCCAGATGCAGAGCCCCGGGGCAGCGTTATTTGCTGCAGAAGTGTCTCCAGGGCAGCCGCTCCCTCCCTCCGGAGCAGCGCCCCAGCTCCGCGCGGCTCTCCCGACCGCGGGACAGCGCCCGAGCCCCGCGGCTGCGGAACTCGCGGAACTCCGCGCATCTCCCCGCGCCTCGCCAAAGCCCCTTCCCCGCCGCGGCTGCCGGCGCGGGGAGCCGGCAGCACCGCTCCGCTCTACTCACCCTCCCTGCGCACGCATCGGCCGCCGGGCCCCTCCTGCCGCCGGCTGCTCCGGCGGCCGCAGCGAGCCGGGGACCGCCGAGACAGGCGGCGAGGGCGAGGAGCAAGGAGCCGAGCTGCAGCCCCGGTGCCATGGTCCGCAGCGAGCCCGGCGCGGGCGGCGGGGCGGGGGCGGCAGCGCTGCCGCCCGGTGCGTGTCGGTGTGTCCGGGTGTCTGACGGTGCGGCTGTGTGTGCATGCGCGCCTGGCCCGGGGGCGGGGGGTTCGCCCGAGCCCCGGCCCCGCCGCCCCCGCCCCGCTCCAGTCCTGGCAAGCGGCAACAATGGGAGGGAGCGGGACCCCCTCCGGCTGCTTTGCTTTGCACTCTTCCCTTCCCGGGGAGCCCTCAGTGTGCGGGGCCTCCCCGCTCCCCGGGACAGCGGGGGGCTGCTGCTGCCTTCCTGGCAAGTTAGGGGTCAAGACAGTACCTGGCCGAATTCCCATCTTGGTTATATGGTGCGGTACCATATTCCTGATCCACTCACTACATTGCAAGGAAGAGAGGCATCACTTAGTGACACAAAACCAAAGGAGTATGGTCCAGGTGCTTCACAAGATCAAGGCCACAAGCCAAAGATCAGTCATAGATCTTTGACGTGCTTTTATGCATTACCGAATCACAGAATCAATTAGGTTGGGAAACATCTCTGAGATCATCAACTGCCATGTCCAGTCTTTCCTTAAACACTTTCAAGGGACAGTGACTCCTCCATCTCCCTGGGCACTCCATTCCCATGTCTAACCCTCACCGTAAAGAAATTCCTCCCAATGTCCAATCTAAACCTCCCCTGGCACAGTTTAAGACTGTATCTTCTCATCCTGTTTCTGCCTGGGAGAAGAGACCCCACTGGCTACAACCTCCTTTCAGGTAGCTGTAGAGGGTGATAAGGTCACCTCCAAGCCTCCTTTTCTCCAGGCTAAACAACACCAGTTTCCACAGCTACTCTTTAATTACTCTTTAATTAAGGAAGACAAACTGGAAGAATATAATGTCATAAAGTTTTCAACTGCAGAAAATGCAAAGGAATTTGTACATGGCAATAAATATTGCAGCTTATTCAACTGGAGTTAATTCTGATATTACATGCTTTGATGAAAATACTTTTCTTTAAAATTAAATAAATCTCATTTATGATAAATGTCAAATGCAAGCTGGTCTAATATATCAGTAAATCACATCAATTTCAACCCCTTTGCCTCAAAGTCATGTAAGAGACAGAGCAGCCCAAGGCTCTTCGGAGGCACAGGATGATTCAGCTTGGAAGGGACCTCAGGGGTCACTAGGCCTAACCCTCTGCTCAAAGTAGCCCTAACTTCAGTTTTAGATGAGGCAGCCCAGGGCCTTGTCATATGTCCCTTTTAGATATCACTTAACTCCAATCAGTTTTGAAAACCTTGATTTTAGTACATTCTGTTTGCAATGATTGCTCTTGGACAAAAACATCATCCTAATGGAACAGACAAACCCATCAGTATTTTATAAAAGACATTACAGTTTGGATTAAAATAGTATGTAAAACCACCACTAAAGCAATCAGTTGAAAGGAAACATGACCAGCTGGTAATTTTTAACTACTATTGGTTTTACACCTGTCATAGGGTTTTCCATCCTTTGTGACTAGTGGTGAAAATAATACAATAAAACTTCCTTAAACTGCTTGTTTAAGTTGATGGATCACAGCCCTGGCACTCATATTTACCTTTGAAAACAGGTTTGTGACTTCAGGAAGGCTATAACCCTCCACTGTGATATGAACAAAAATTACATTTTTGCCATTAAAGTTTTTTTTTTAGCAAAAGTTCGAGGTTAGGCCATAGCTCTTTGCGGCTCTGGGAACAAAAGGTTCTTACTTTTGGTGTCCATTGCCCCTGCAGGCTGGAATTCTGAAAAAGGTAATATTAAGTCTCTAGGTGGAATCTCACTGATTTTATGATTAGATATTTTTGATGGTCAAGTATACCCAGGCCAGAATGGAAGTTTAGCATGTTTTCTCACTGTACACCACACTCTTCTGTCTGGATATTCCTGATTTACTTTCTCCTTGCATTACTCAGAAGTAATCTAACAGACTTGAAAACTATATGAGCATTTTTATTTTTAATCAAGTCATGCTGCATAAAACCCATGTAAATAACTAGTCCTTTTCTGTTTGAATGAATTACAAAGGACATAAATACAGCATCATGGCTAAAGAAAGGAAGACATATGTACAGTTCATTTACAGGTCAGTAAATACCTCTGCTTCCCATAACCACCTGTGACAAGCAAGGATTCCCTGTTGAACATAACACCACTGATTTGCAATTAAATCTTCTAAACCATAGTGAAAACTGTTTGGCTTTTTCTGTTAACTGAGATCTAGACTGCTGGAGAAGCTGTAATTTTTAAGTGCGGACAAAATTAGAATTATCTGTGCCATTGATGCATTAGCCTATGATTTTAACAAAAACAGATACACAACAAATAGTGCCAATGCCTCGGTAGCAGAATAACTGAAGAACTCACAGCTGCCACTGGTTGCACTGGCAGTACCCAGAAAGCAGCAAAATGATTGGTCATATTTACTGAGACCTCAAACCTAGCAGCACAAAGCAAAGATGCCATCTCACAAAACCAGTATTGATACCTCCTTCCCAATAGTTCAGCCTACGCTAATAACAAAATGACACATCTGAAAAACAATTCCTCCATGGTGCCACCATGTCCAACTTATCCCGTGAGTGAACTGAATACAGAAGTAGTGCATTGCTCCGGATCCATTTAGAATAATTTATACTGAAGTCTTTCGTGGAAAAAAGTAGTGGAGAGGAAGGAATCAAATGACAGCAGTTAATGTTTCTAACTGGAGTCTCCAAACTGCTGCGAGCTCATGGAAGGGCGAAAGTGGCTGCGAGGACTCTGCTTGTCTGTAGGTTCTTTTGTCCTTTTTACAACAGTCTCTTGTTTCTGAGCAGTATAGAATGCATACTATCCAAAAGTCATGGGTATCAATATCCTGCATTCTACAGCTGGTTTTGGTTGCCACTCTCCCTTCTTGCTTAAAGCTAAAAATCCCTTTTTTTTCCTTCCCCTTTCTGAGCAGCTGTTCCCAGATGGAGGAGACAGTGAGAACTCAGCAATCCCTATAAAAACATGAAAACTCATGTACCAAAAATTTCTGATAATATGGTTAAAAATTCCCTACAAAAACGTTCTATTGCTCAGCAAAAATTCATTCTTGGACTTGGAAGCTGTATGCTCCATCCATAGTTCATATTTCTAGCACTGAATTCTTTCCCAAGAGAGACTGACCTTGACTGCAAAAGAAATCAGCTTACTTTGGGGCAGAAAGCATTCATCAGGCTTGTAGAGTATTCAGTTGAGTCAGACAATCATGACTATTGCAATATCACAATATTGCAATATGTCAATAACTCCTGTTACAGACACTGCCCACTGTTAGGAAATGAGGACGAGATGCAGTGAACCAAGCAGACAATGTGCTAAAAGAGATGCCAGAACGGAAACCCCTCAATGTGAGGGTCTTCTGGAACTTCATCTGGCAGATACTGGAAGACAGAAAATCAGATCTTTTGAAAATACCCACTTACATGAAATTGTCCCACTTCCATGGGGATGGTTTATCTATGGGATGAGCACTGAGCATAAAATAGAGGAAGAACCATCTTCCAGTATCAAACTTTAAGATCAAAACTAACAAGTGTGAAATGGATGTGGACACTCCCAGCAAGGGCATGAAAATTCCCACCTATGTCAGGGGTCATAAAAATACTGTTTCCATGGAGTCTTCTGTATTATAACATGCTACAGTTTCAAATGATCTAGCCAGGCTCAAGTGAAAGGTTATCAACTGATAAGAAAGCAACCTCAAGCCATAAAATTGAATTGAAATTTGAATCAAGTCTATCAATTGTTATGAATACCTATCTTGTTCAAGGCAACTGTTAAATCATTAGGCCTTGAGAAATGTGACAAAAATTCATGAAACACAGAGTTCTCAAAGAAAAATCTGTATTACCAGTCCCATTTTATAGATGGGGAAACTTAAGCACCGAGTCATAAAGATGCCTGCTTTTATGTCTTGCACACATGCTCAGGGCTAAACCAATAATTAGATTTGGAGTCAGGAAAGACTCTGTGCCTTAGAACGGCAGGAAAAGACCCCTGTGTGTAGCATTCTTTGGTTTTAATTTGCTGCTTTCTGTAGAGACACACTCTGCTTCCTAAGGTCATCCAGACAGTACTCATGGGTGCAAGCCTCCAGAACAATTCCACCCAAGTGGCTGCTTCTCTCTCAGGAGTGGCAAAGAGCACCCAGCAGGCTGTCGTGGCAGCCAGCTGCCTCCTGCTGTGGCCACACGTTTATTGGCACTTTGGAGTAGCTGCTGCTGTGTCCAGATGGGAAAGTGGAATTAGATGCATGAATTCTACTTTGACACTGGCAGCCACCATTTCTATATCCAGATGCTTTGCAACAGGTCCTGAAACTGAGCATCCAGTCCTTACTGCTGGCTAAGCCAGACCTTCCAGAATCCCATGGAGTGTACTGGCAGGGATGTTTCTCTCCTGCTCACTTTTTTGTCACAGTGTCATGTTTGAGACTTTTCTCAAAAATCTCAAGTCTGTCTCCAGATATTTGGGGATGTGTTGAAACTTGTAGAGTTCAGAGAGAAGGGAGTGAATGGTCTTGTGACCTTTCTGGATGACTTAATCTCTTCTACAGGAAATTGCACTCAATGACCAGAGAAGTTTTAAGTCCTATATTCCTAGAGGCTCAAGTCAGCATCAGATGTAGGAGTATGTTATGGTGAAAAGGAAATGACTGAACTAAAGCAAATACTATTACATGAAAATTACTTCTGATCACCATCAAATCAACAATTTGTCAGTGATCCATGGATGCAAATCTTCATATAATATTACTCCTCCCCAGACCTCACAGTTCCCTATATTGTATAGAGGCCTCCTTCTACTGGCAGACGATGTTTGCAGCCAAATGTCAACTTTCTGTATTTCTGTTGAGTTTTGTATCTGTTTACTCATATGAATATAATAAAGGAAGTTCTCTAAGATTATTCAACTTAGTGATGTGCCACCAAGCACACTCCTCC
Source organism: Corvus hawaiiensis (assembly GCF_020740725.1). NCBI lineage: Eukaryota > Metazoa > Chordata > Aves > Passeriformes > Corvidae > Corvus > Corvus hawaiiensis. Next base: position 15,497,758 of record NC_063223.1, on the reverse strand, counting down.
CTGCTCCAAAAGCACACTGAAGTGACTCACCCTGTGGCCACACGTTGTTTCTGTGGGAGCAGGGCAGGACTGCATCTTTCAGCAGCAGTCTTCTGTTACACTGGATTAGGTGTAATATGAAACTGCACTTTTAGAGAAGAGTAGATTTATGATGCAAAGAAAATTTAAAATTGCATGGATGAGTCATTTTTCAATAAAAATGCTGTTGAACTAAAAATATTCCGAACCAACAACTGTATCCCCAAAGTTATCTATGTTTTATTCTTTAACAAGTGAATAATTTGTAATGTTCAATTTTAAAATAATGTATTTCTGCAATACAGAAATTTTATGTCAAACAGCTATTAAAAACATAAACCAAGATCCTCGCAATGCAGTTTGAATAAATGCCAGAAATGATAATGAAGTAATGTCTTTACAAAAGTTTCCAGTTTTAATTCTACTCTCAACCCTTTCTTATTGCAACACAATGCTTCCCATGCAGACAGCCTGTCATTTTCCTTCTGCAGGGAAATACGGGGGAGGGAGGTGGGGCGGGAGAACAACCCTAACCTGATTTAACAGTCTGTTGTGCAATTCAACAGCATCCTGTGGCAATGTCTGCAGAATTAATCCTAGCACACTAAGGGACCCCTCACTGAGCATAACCTGCCTTAAACCCTTTCCCATTTAACTGAGGGAGAGCTATTTGCTCAAGCACTTTGGGATGACATCATTTGTTATTTGAGGCCAAAAGCTAAGGGTAATTAAGGCTAAAGAAAATGTTCTGAAAATTTTTGCAATTAAAATGCATGGAGACACTTGTAACAGATATCACTACAGAACAATAGAAACATGACTGGAAGAATTACAAAAAGTCTGACTATTGTGCAACCATTGTGGAAGAAAATTGGAAAGCCCTTTGTCAGTAGCACCTCATTCTACTCCCACAAAGGGAAATACACAAACAAAAGAAAATACAAAGGCTGGAGACATATGGAAATTGCATTTTTTGTTTATATGATAGATATTCCCCCAAATAGTCTAATGTAATTTTAAAACATTTTATAACAGATTTACAAAAGAATGCACAGCAATTCTACATGACTGGGCTAAAAAAAAACAGAGGAAGGGCCTTGTTAGGAATGACAACTGTTGCTGGCAGCTCTACCTCTCCAACAAACAAACTCATGGTTCTTTTTATCTACAGTCTGGCATATTATTTTAAAGCACTAATTTGAAGCAGTTGGATATCAGGATTGAGTTAGCTGCTTGTTTTTGGAAAGAGTAAGATAAATATGCAGATAGTAACAGACTGATCAAATGCAGTGAACAAGATTTGTTAAGACTCCATGGAAGGTTAAAGCCTGTTAATATGGTAAGTTACAATAGATAATTATTATTTCTTTCAAATTAGATTATAATAGTAACAATCACTGAAAATACTAGTCCTCCTAAACCATAATTTGTGATAAAACTAACTACCCCGGATCATATTTTTACAGAGGAGAGAAGGAAGAGATTGACTCAGCTTTCTCATTTAAACAAAAACATCCCCAAGAAAAGATTTTCCATGTAACCCACTTAAATTTTACAAAAGTTTCGGCATTCTAAGGGCAATGCTGATGCCACCTGAGAATGCTTTCCTCTGACTTCCTTTCTCTGCCAAAATGAATCAGAGCAAATTGCAGTAATATTGTCAGATAGCCACATCCTGTAGCACATAATGAGATTAAACTCTGAAGTGAGGGAAGCCTACAAATATTTGAATCATGACAGAAATTAAAGTGGATACTATTATATTTTAAAATATATTTTTAGTATTTTGCTCTGACCAAATGCTTTGAAATGCAATAAAATTAAGAAATGCACTGTATTTAAATGACATGAAGTAATTTCTTATCCTTCTAATGTGATGAAACAATGAAAAATAAAAATCTGGTGGCAATAAGTGTTTCTGCCTGGCAAATATTTGCATTGACAACACTGTATTTATTATCACAGAAGAATTACATTAGTAGATATTGTACCAGAAGTCATTCTAAGTTTTACACCATAATGAGTGGGGTTTTTAGAACTGCAGGATAATTTGTCAAAAACTTTCACATAATCATTTAGCTTAGAAAAGACCTCTAAGTCCGAGTCCAACCCTTGACCAATCACCACGCTGTCAAGCAGACCATTGCAGTAAATGCCACATCCAGTGGTTTCTTGAGCATGTCCAGGGATGGCAATTCCAACATCTCCCTGGGCAGCCTGTTCCAATTTTAACAACCCTTTGTGTGAAGAAATTCTTCCTGAGAATTTCTTTCTGGAATGTGAAAATATTCTCCTACCACAAACTGGCAATGCTGGGCAGTCTTACTGACACATAATCACGACAGCAGCCTAAATTCATTTAGAGGCAAGATTTTAAAAGGTTGGCTGTTCAGAGTACCAAAAATATTAAGCACCCGCACATCACTAGGTTCTGTTCATTATTGAGCACTCAGAGCTTTGGAAAATCAGGCCTGACATGGAGCATTTGTATGCGTGCACGATGTCAATTCGGTCACGAATGCTGGTAAATTGGAAGGATCAGTCAATCCCTTGCGGGCCTCCCGTGCCCGCCCACGGCCCCGCTCCAGAGCGCGGAATGAACCCCCCGAGCACGTGGGGCTGTCATTACTAAATGCAGCCACCAGACGGCAGAAGCAGCCCAGCAGTTTTCTAGGCAGTTCAAATACAGACTAAAACTGTTTCAAAATTTATGACTTTAAAGCCTGTCTTTATATCGAAAAACCAAATAAATAGCCAACAATTTTTAGTGCACAATACTTTATCTGCTATCTTCTTAATTTGGCATCATTCATAGAAACTGAATCCCAAGATAATTTGGAATATTACTATGATCCATCCATACAATAAAATTCTGAAGATTAAAAGTATGAAATCTATCATTAAAATATATATATTCATTTTCATTTAATATATAAAACATAATTTGGTTATGCAGACAAGAGACTGCCCCAGAATCTAGAAATTGTGGACAGGCACTTAAAACCTTAGAAGTAGTAAAATGTTACGGACTGGTAAAATAAAAATTCAGTGCTAAGAGAGCAAGAAAGGATCAGAGAAAAAGAAGGTACAATAATTGAGTTGGTGCAAGGTCATGGGTTTTTTTAAAGGTCACAATGAGATAATGTGTTTGAAACATATGCAATTTAAAAATTACGAATTCCCAAAATTTTATAGTGATTAATAACACGACTAATGACATAGATAATTTTTAATGAAGAGGACTATCTTATACCACCTGCCTACTTCTGTCCTTTTTGCTCCAAATTGCACAAGATTAAGGAAAAGAGTGACAGACCATACTCATGGTGTTCTCAAGCCATCCTAATGGCAGAGGAAATCCTGGTTTAGGAGCTAGGAGAAAAAAATCCTGGAACATAAATCCAGAAAGAAGGAATATTTACTTCCCTTTCAGTCTGGGTGCTGTATCAATTTTACTGGCCACACATACACATCCTTACAACATCTCAAGCCAGATGACCCTGCTTGAAATTTAATATCAAAAGCATAACTGGTACCTATGTGAATCCACAACATACTCTGTTTGCTCCAGACACTGGACTTTACACCCACTGATCCACAACGTGGATCAAAACACACCTGCAAAATCTGTTCTTTCATTGATTTTTTGTTCTTTTTTTCCCTTTTATTTTTCTTTTAAGGCACAAGCAATGCATTACTTATTCTGTCACTCCAATACCAGCCCCATAGCACATCCATGTGATCAAATATTAAACATACTCAGGGGTATGAAAGTCATTGGCAATTACACCCAGCTACACCAAAACCTGTATATCCCTAAGCATTTTTGATCATGGTCTTACCTCCCTGCTTAATAAATAGTGTCCTGCAAAAAACCAGATATTAGAAGAAATCCTTATTGCTGTTTCTAAACTCAATAAGTACATGATTAGTTTTCCAATTTGCTAATGAATCTAAGAAAGGAAAGCTTCAGTGGTAACACTGTGCCATGCAAAACAGCATTTCACTCTTCCTGGGATTCTCCTGAAAATACTGCTGGCCCCACCAGTATCAATTTTGGGTGCCCAAAACAGACAGACTGGTTTCCATATTTTCTGTGTAGCCCTCTCTCCCTCATGTCCCACCAGTCCAGGCACTATCCCTCCCAAAAGGAATCTAGAACTGCAGGCTCTTCAGCAGCCCTGGATTCCTCTCCCTCACCAACAATCCTGTTTGCCCACTGTGACCACAAGAACTCCCTTCGTGATGCAATCAGGTGGGATCCTTATGCCCCCCAAGAGGCTGAACGGCCCCAGCTCCCCCTCATATAATTATTATTACTGCTTTGTCTTTTTACTGTTTCATTATCAAATATGCACATAAGATATTCTAAATAGCTTGTGTAAAAGTAACAGAATGTGATTTTGATTCAAGGTGAATCCATAACATGAATAACAGGACATGAAATAATAATTCAAGTCAATCACTATAGCTCCAAAGTATTCTTGGAAATAAAATACCTTAAATTTCCCATGCAGTTATGTAATATTCAGTCCTTTAAAATAAAGGGACAAAGATAATCTATCTAACAATTAATAGGGAAATGAAGTCAATCCAAGGAATAAAAAAGTTGTTTTACAACCAATTTCTAGAAAGCTTTGATTTTATGATTGTTAGTTAAACCTGAGAGTTGGTCTCAATCGTTTAAGAGTAGCTTATTTTCATGTTAGATAAATTGAAGGAGTTTGCAAATGATTTTATGCTGCTTTTATACAAGGCTTCTGTTAAAATCCAGTCACATAAAATTGCTGGATTATTTTTAAAGTCACATTTCCTTTTAATAATGCTTTGAGCACAATGTTAATCTTCTTACATACAACTATAAAAGTCACAGGTTTCATCTCTTCCAAAGTATTTCCAATACAAAACTTTGAACAAGTAGAAAAATGTAAATGTATCCACACACACAAGAAAAATCATAACCTGTAGTTTGCTGGTGTGCTGGCTTGATATTTGTAAGCACAGACTTGACTAAATAATTGCAAATTCAAAGTGTTAAATGACAGTTTAATGAATGCTGTTTCAACCTGGGCTTTTGATGCTAACATTAAAGTTTTAAACTATGGTTTTATGTATGCTTCAAGTAACATCAAAATAGAACTTTGGAAGCATTGGCTCTTTGGTATAAATTAACGTGAATCTGCTTTTAGACCATAAGCATAGCACATCTTTTTTGGACAGCACTGCACATTGCTGAAATTTGTAGTTAGAAAAAAAAAAAATTAAGATAGAGACAGTAATTAAGAGAAGAACATCAATTTAAAACAAATTATTATGCAAGCAAGTGGAAAACACTACTAGAATATTTAAGCTGCAGTACAGTCAGAGACAGAGGCCCAGTATCATCCTGACTGAGGATTGTAGCTATTAATGGCTGTTGACATGACAACTTGCCCATATTAAGAGTGAGAGGGTTTTTTGCTGGAACAGTTTTTCTCCATCTTAGTCAATGTATCAGCTTATCACAAGGGTCAAATGATCGCTGGAGCCAAAGCAAGGCAACATGGCTGGAAGCAAAGGTTGTGGCTTCGTGAGCTTAAGCCAGAACTAGAACAAAAAAGACCGAGACTCTACACTCTGAAGCGCAGAGAGACAAACAGAACCACTGCGAGGCAAAGCATGCAAAAGTGGGGCAGGGCTGGATTCCAGCATCCACGGTGGCCTCTGCCGACTGCCTCACCCACTGCCGTTCCTGGCCTGGCAGTGCCTGCACAGGTAACAGAACTGTCACACGCATTGCCAAGGGAGCCCTGCATATTGCCAGCAACTACTACACAAAAATCCTGTGAAGTCCAGGCTAATACTTTTCAAGGGGGGAAAAAAATCCAGCTGTTTTGAGAAAGTGATGGGCACAATTTAAACCCATGCTGGTCAGAGCAGGTATAAATGTAAAGTGAGAGGCTCTTTTTTGACTTGCTGATTCCTTTACTCTGGGAAGAACAAGCTAAGCCAAATGAAGGAAATAATGCAACTCTGCTTTTAAATGCTTTCCCCCTTAGCACTATGTGAGACACTCCTAGTACCTCACACCAAAGATCCTGCTGGTCACATTTGCTAATGGAGAGCAGGATACCAGGGCTGGTGCTATTATTATTCTGCTACTATTCTACTGCTTCTCTTAAATTGCTTTGTCAGACTTCCGTCACTTGAGACAAGTTCCATTATAGCAGACATTAGGTGTATTTAGGTATTTGCCAGATAATAGAGTAAGGTTCTTAGGCAATCAATCTGTACAGATTAGTCTAATCTGTTGCTGCTGGAAACCTTGTTTCCAGAAGCAAAGTAGACAATAGTTTCAGATTACCTGCAGTAAGGTTAAACTATGGGCAATATATGTTTTGAGGTGTGAAGAAAAACAAAATAGAAGAATGCATTCCCAATATTGTCTTTGCCTTTACCAGATCAGGCAGGTATCTGAATTGAGATTTCAATTTCTCTAAAAACTATTCCTAATGGATCTGGCTCAATTTAAATTGCTTTACTTGTGAATGTTCCCTTAAGTATTTTGGAATGCAGGATACAACAGAAGTTCAGTTAGGAATGTTATTTCCCAAATCCAACAAAGCACAAAAAATTAAGATTTCAACATCAGATAAAAGTTTGTTATTTTCATATTAAAATAAGATTTCCAGGAGCAAAGTCAAACAATTCAAGATTTTTAGGATTCTGTATAAAAGTGAAGGCAATGAGCCAATGAAGTTAAGAACACAGAAGGGCCAATATCTGTAGCCCAGTTCTAAAGCAATGCAGTTTTTCAGTGATATTTTTCAGAAAATACAGAAATGTTTTTTTAATTTAAACTCTCATAGCTCAAACTATCATTCAAAATACTAAGTAAGGACTGAAGTCAGATCATCCCTCCTGTTGGGTTTTAGCTTTTTTTCGTATGAGACAATATAAAATGATTTTTTTCTATCACCCCATTTTCTCAACTTACCTTTCATCCTATTGGACAACAGATATGGATACAAGCATGGAGAGAGGAAGAGCAATACTGTGTTTGTTCATGAGATAATGTAGAATTTATGTCTAGCAAGAAACACAGGCTGGAGTCTAACAGAAGGTCACCAGCACTTGGGACAAGTGCGTAGAGCTCTGCTGAACAAAGAGCAGCATAAACCTGTACTGACAATGTTTCCCTACATTGTGGCCATGAAGAGTTGGGTGGGGTTTTTTCATATAAGGCTCTCCTTGACTTCAGGATGAATATCAAATATAAGGATAATTAACTTTCTTGTACTGTTTGATAAAAATGAATTCAACATCCTAAAATTAATGGCAATGATCTGCATATCTGGCCTGGTCCCCACTGATTTGATCCCATGAAATGCTACATTCTGTCATTGAAAGATAATAGGGCAACTTCCATAACTGGAACACTTACACTGACAAGAGAGGAGATAACCAAGTTAAAGAATTAAACAGGCAAATAGCCTAAATTAATTAAAATTATATAAAAAGATTATAATTGTCAGCTTCTTTTAACTGAGCAATTGTTCCAACTGAAGAGCCAGTTGAATATTAGTCCTTCCATTTGAGACACCTTTTTCTAAAAACCATGTTCTTTATGAAAACTATCATATTCTTTATAAATAAGCTATTTAAACTCCAATATGACAAACTGTTTCCAGTAGCAAAATTTATTTTGCATCTGGTTTATTTCAGACTTGAAACAGACTTCTCCTAAAACCATAAAGCTTTGTCAAGTCACCTGCAGTAATTCATAGTAGCTGAAAATCTTGTGCAACCCAGGGTTTGCATTTTTTTGAACTGCAAAAATATCTCAACTTCTTTGAAAATACTTACTCAAGTATATAGGAAAAGTTCACTTTTTCCACAAAAAGTAGATTATAATAATACTTCAAGTATTTACAGTTTATTTGAATGAAAATTATAATAAAATTTCAAATCTGAGCATAAATTCATAATTACTATATCATTACTTAATACAAGTTATGAATAATCATTCATTTTCTGCAGTAGTACTGTAACAGCAAGCCATCCTTCCTTCTACTCTAGCAGGCTGGAGGTGAAAGTGTTTTTCACCATTAGAAACTGAGATTCTCTGTGTGATCTTTTCAGCTTTGCACGACGGTTCTGGAACCAGATCTAAAATGGAAAGAGAAGGGATGCTTTTCAGAAATACAGCAGTGGAAAGTATTCACACAGCATTACACATTTGTATGGTGACAGCAGTTTGCAAGTTCAATATAAATTTTAAATCTGCAGATGATAGCATGTAGCTACCTGCTGTAATTTTAACACCATAGATGAAGAAAATAATATCCCCAGCTTAACTGGAAAGTAAGAATCAGCTTCACTGTAATTAATATAAAAACTGGTATTAAATTCAGTGACAGAATCAGACCCTGGAAGATCCCGAACATCTGGAATTCAGACACTTACGGTGCTATTTCTTCAGCTGCTTAACTATTTGCAACATCAAGTTTCCCATCAGGCCAAATATAATACTTGCATCAAAAGCCTGATAAACAACAAAGCAAAGCCCAAATTCTAATGTTTACAGTATGCTCCTTATCACACTGAACTACCTGGAAATCAATAATTAATATCCCTGAATAGATTTTGCTTTTGGCAGATAAAGACATAGGTTCAAACACTTATTTAACACATCTATGCTCTGCTGGCAGTCTTGCAAAATGTGCAGGCAGTCACACAAATTATGTCCATATTTGTTTCAAATACATTTTTCAAATATGGTGACAAGCAAAATATAAATATGATTTTAAGGAAATGATCAAGTTCTGCACATAATAACTAGAGATTAACAGAGCAGATATTGTGGAAATATTATAGTGATGAATACCTCATCAGTGCTATGGAAGGCTTTAGATTTCAGAAGGAATTCGATGGTTTCCATTTCACAAATCATTGAAGGCACATATATACATTGATTTAAACTGAGAATATTAACATCCTTGTTCCTGCTGTCAAACTACTTACTTATATAGCCAGAGAGTACATACAGCTGGAATTACAGAAAAGTTCAAATAAATTTTTATTTACCTGGATCCTGTCTTCATCTAACTCTAATTTGCGAGCTAACTCTTCTCTAATATCAATGCCGGGGTAGGAGTTCATTTTAAAAACATTTTCCAATACTTCAATCTGAGGAGATTAAACACACTTGTTGAATAGTTATCACTATGTTCATAGCAGTAAAACATAAAATAAATAAAATAACAGCTTAGTTTGTTCAACAGGAGACTTCTGATCAGTGTTTGCACAATTCTGATTCCATAGATAAAGAGAGGTCTGCTGAAACTAGCAACATTCCTGTTAATTTACACTAGTTCCTGATTACATTTCTCTCTGCCAAGGTACATCACACTGAATTTATCAGCTGTTAGAGGTTTCTTCCAACATTTTATTAAAACTACATTGTTACTCATTTATTAAGTAGGAGGAAAGCCCTACCTGGTTTCTAGTGAATGCAGTTCGTGGTCTTCTACCCCTGTACCAGCTCAATTCTCGTTTGAAAGACAGCCTTTCAGCGACTGAAAAATATTTTTCACATTTGAAAACTTTTTCCTCTTGCACTGGATCACTTCTAGCATGAAATAATGGATTTTCATAGCAAACAACAGGGATTTGCCGATGGGGATCACTGTCATCACCTAAAACTAGAAAGAACAAGAAAAGGAGAGCTTCAATTTACTGGTTTGCAGTAGAAACATGCCAATATTTTTAAAGGGTGAAAGCTTGAGAGGTTACAAAACAGACCGACTTACCCAAACTGCTGCATGCATCCATCCAGGGTCTCTGAGGTTTCCCAGCTGGAATGCCATCTTTTTTCTGCTCCAGTCCCAATATACTCTCAATTGAGAAGGAGCACTGTGTGGTTTTATTCTCTCCAAAGCCGGGCACCTTGCGCAGATCCGGAGAAGCTGCTGTGTTAGCAGCACACAGCGAGGGACCGGCCATGCCTTCGCCCTCAGCCAGCATAGCAGGGGTACTGTACTTGCATTTCTCCACAAGTCCTCCTTATAGCTATGTTGACAAGGGGGTTGGATTTGCAACGTCATTAATTAAAATCCTTTATTAGAAAGTTTTAGCATGTCAATGAAAACTCTCCCACCAAGAGGCACGAGGAGTTAATTGTTTATTTGTTTGCAAGTAATTAGCAACTAATGGTGACACTAGGGGGGCCACCAAGGGGGACAGAAAGTGTTATCTCTCCTAACCAGAGCATCGACTTAACTTTCTCAAAAGAAGCTGTGCACAAATATAGTACTTCTCTTTTATTTGAAATCATTAATGTATAAAATCAGTTTTTTAAAAAACTTTATACTCTAATGGACTCCACTTACCTAAACATAGAAGCATGATAGGAAACCAGTCAAGTAATAAGTAATCTCATTTAAGTGAATTTCCTTCCAAGGAAATTTAAAAAATAATCTCTTAATGCTATTAGGGTAATCCCGATGAAAATGCCTCTGTTTTTTCATATGCATATGTAATGGTGAACGTGGTCAATAAAACAACAATAGCTTTTGGCATAAGGCACTGTGCAGTGGGTTGGCAGTGTTGTCAAAGCTCAGTGTAATTGCCTTCCAAGTGCCTGGATTAGTTAATAGGAACAGTTGCACCAACTATTTTAAATAATTCATGCATTCATTTTTCTTATGAAAATAACTTTGTTGCAGCCTTTTTGAAACATACCAGATGTGAAATTTCCTGATAATTCTTCACTACATCAAAGCAAAACTTCAAGTAATAGAACTAGTACACTCAAATGTACAGGTTTAAAAGCATCCTTTTTCTCATAGATGCCTCTCCTTTCTCGTAGGTTTATAGCAAATAGAAGCATATTTAAATCCTACAGAGCAAACACTTAAAAAATTATGAGTAATGGGGAGAAAGGAGATAAAGGCTTTGTAATGGGGCTCAAAGTCAGATTTCATCCATTATAAAGAAAATACTGAGTATAACATTTTTATATTCAAGCTCATCTGTCAGTTACACAGCAGTTTACATCACATGCTCAAAACCAGCTTTTGGTTCAGGACAAGAAAAGGAGGAATTTCTGTAGAGACACTATAAAATCAAGATTTATCCAAAAATAACAGGCAAAAATGAAAACAATATTTTCATTTCAGGAGGAACAGTTACCACTCCTACTGGCCTTTGTGTTGTGCAGTAAGATTGCTGTCAAACCAAACTATTAAAAAGTGGTAATTCCAGAAGTGATCTTACCAAGGACACATCTCAGCACAGATCAATGGATCTTGAAGCAGCATCAATCCACCTGCAATGATCACTTGCAAGCTGAGCTCCAGCCACCATTTATAGACCTTAAGCCTTCACTTGAAAACTGTATTTCATTATTTTGGCCCATTAGTAATGACCAATACTACCTTGCAACCCATGTGAAATTACCTATAGACTTTTAGCTAAATACCTTTGTAGGGGCAATTAGAGCAACACAGCAAACATTAAGCTGGGAATACTAAGTAATCAATAATAGGAAAACTCACTGCTCCTTGGATATGCAAATCCAATCCTCTTACAGCATCACATACTTGATGAGGGAGCAAACTAATCTCCCTTTCAGACTTTGCACCACTATTTTTTGCCCAGGGACAGTGGAGTTCATCTCTTTAGTAGATGAAGCTCTGGTTCTTTATGGATGGGAAGCCTCCGAGGGCTGTTTACACCAGCCCAAGAGACCACACTGAGAGCTCTTGGGGGCTTTGCTCTGAAGCCCCAGCCCTTACTCTTGCTGCCTTTTGCTCTTCTCACGCACTGCTACTCCACTGCTGGGTCACCTTCCACTAGAGCCTGGGCAATATTTTTTTTCCAGGTTTTTTAAAAGGCATAAATGGTATATATTATCTTTCTTGATTACTTATCACACTCCAAAAATCTGCCTTTCACCACACCCTTACCACAACTTCTTTACCCAGCACTATTTCACCACCTCAGAAGTCATGCTGCATAAAGCTCTTTCAAATATGTTTTGAACATGAATAACAAGTATTATATTCAAAGCCAACTGCAAAATTCCCAAGTTTTTTAAAAGCAAGAATACCTCAAAATGGTAATACCAATTTTCACAAAACAAAAGCAGTTAGCTATTTCTTGGCTGAAGTAAAAGCTATTTTGGCAAAGGGAGATTGAGTGAATGCAGGTAAATTCAAGGTTAATCCAAAGTTGCCACTAGCAAAAGTATGAGAAACAGTGTTAAACAGTGAGAAACATTGCAAATAAAGCCTGCCTTATCCACACAGCTTTCACCCTCCAGCAGAGGCAAAATATTCTCTCCATAAGGGCACACATCTGGCATCCTCTAAAGATCTGTTCGCTGCTCTTCTCCCTGTTGACAAAGTGCCAAGGGTTAGTTCCCCACATTTTTAAGGCCTCTTAGTAGATATTTTGGAGAAAGAACAACAAAAAACAAAACCAAACAAAAACCAACCCCCCAAAAAAAAAAAAAACAAATCAAACAAAAAACCCCAACCCCACAAATCAAAAATCCCAAACAACAACAAAAAACCCCTCACACACTAACAAAAGACCTACAATACTGAAAACAGCGTAACACTAAAACCACGCTAAGAGGATTCAGAGGGATTCTTCAATTCATTACTATCACATTTGTTGCTGTCAAATTTGTAGCCCAAGTAAAACTTTTGGATGCCACTTACAGCTGTAAATACACAGAGCTAACTAAACCCAGTCCACTTAAAGTTACTACCTTCCTGAATTCCACTGGGAAAATGCATCTTACAGTACAAACCAGACCAATTTCTTACAGGAGACTGCTGTAGAACTTGGTCACAAGTTAACTGTCTCAAAACCAGAAAGCACATCTATTTATAGGTCATGAACCAATGTTAATGCCCTGTCATGTGGTTACAGGTACAAGACTTAGTCTTTAAAATACCTTGTAAGATAACCCTGAATTATTACCCTTGTTGACAGGGGAAGGGAGAGGTGCTGTGACTTTGTTTCAGTCAGGTGAGTCACCGGCTGAGCTGGTAAATGAATTGACTGAACAGAGCATTAACTTGGAAATTTCTTCACCATTCCCTACAGGGAAAAACAAAACAACACAACAACAAAAAAACCCTTAAATAACACCACCCACCAAAAAACCCAAACCAACAAACAAAAAAAAGCCACCTCAAAAATCTTTAATTGTTTGTAATTTAACACACCAGCCCTGTCTTTTATCTGCTTTTAAAGGTAAATCATGACCTGATACAACATAAAGACAGGTCTCCATAGCAAGACTGCACAATCATTATCATTTACTCTGCTGAATGACTTAATGCACTTTCTAATCTGTTCTTATACTAAGTTCACCTGGTCCCAAATAGGCAAAACCAACAAGGGAAGTGCCTCTTTTTTTTTTTTTTTTTTTTTTTTTTCCAGCTAAGAAGTATAATCAGTCTACAAAGTCTTGCTCTCTAAAAGTACCTGAAAGGAGGTTGTAGCCAGGTGGGGGTCAGTCTCTTCTCCCAGGTAACAAGTGACAGAACAAGAAGAAACGGCCTCAAGTTGTGCCAGGAAAGGTTTAGATTGGATATTGGGAAAAGTTTCTTCATGGGCAGGGTAGTCAGACACTGACAATCACCATCCCTGGAAGTGTTCAGAAGAGGGGAGGATGTGGCACTTGGGCACATGGTTTAGTGGTGAACACAGGCTGCTGGATTAATAGTTGGGATTGATGATTTTAGAGGTCTTTTCTAACCTTAGTGATTCTACACTAATTTCAGAGCTGAACCTGTGTTCAAGTTAACCAATGATCTGTTTCGATTCCTGTGAACCCTCAATAGTTTTGAGCATTTAAAATCAATCCCCAACCTATAGCACCACACTTCCTCAGTCTAAGGCAGCAGAGAGCCTTATTTTCTAATATCTAATCAGAATCTCCCATCTCAGCTTCAGGCCTCTTGTCCTCTCACTACAAGCACAGTAGAAGTGACTGGCCTCCACCTGGGAGGACCATCCACATGGCAGGGATAAGAGGCGACTTCCAAAAGGGACGCTCCAGGTAACACAGAATGAGGGCCAAAGATGCTTCATAACGGCAGGGACCCAAGCGGGCTCCCCCGCTGTGGGGTGGCCCCCAGGGTAATTGTTTATGAAGAGACGACAGCAACGCCCAGAGCACAAACAGAGCTGGGAGGGCACTTTGCCTGACACTCATGACCCGCACTGCCGAGCAGTCACCTGAGCAGGGACACGTCCCGGCTGCCTCAGCTCCGGTCCCCGCACGGAGCCGCTCCCGGTGCAGAGCCTCCGCCCTGAGGGGCCGCGCGCGAGCGACCCCGCCCTCAGCCCCCGCGCCTGCGCGCGAACGGGCGGGCCCGCCAGCCAATGGGCAGCCGGGCAGGCGGGGCAGGCGGGCCAATGGGAGGCCGGGCGCGCGGGGGGCGGGGCGGGACGTCCGGCGCCCGGTGGGCGAGGGTCGGTGCGGGTCGGGGCCGGCCGGGCCGGCGCGGGGGGAGCGGAGCCGCGGGGTCTCAGCGCGGCCGCCGCCATGCCCGGCATCGACAAACTGCCCATCGAGGAGACGCTGGAGGACAGCCCGCAGGTGAGACGGGCCCGGCGGAGGCCGCATCCGGCCCAGCCTCTGTTCGCCGGGCCCAGCGCTGCTTCCCTGTCGTTCCCGACCCCGGGACAGCCGCGGCGGTGGCCGGGAGGGAGGGGGACGCCCCGGCAGCGCGGCGGGGACTCTGCCTGCATGGCTCCGCGGGGCTCTGACAGTCTCGGCTCCGGCTCTCCGCCGCGGTCGTGCCCTGCGAACTCCTGCCCGGAGTTCCGCGGCGCCGTCGCCCCGCTGGCCCCGCCGCCGCTCCCGGGAATGCCGCGGGCCGGGAGCGGGGCCGCAGCTCCGGGCCCGGGTGCTGCGGGTGCTGCGGCAGCGCCGTCCGGGCAGTGCCGCCACCTGCTCCTTGATCCCCGCCCCCGCCTTCGCGCCCAGGCTTGATTTTGGACACCTCGTGACCACAAAACCCGTGTTGCCTTCTCAAAACGATTTTTCCTCTTTGTTTTTCACAAAAATCGCATTAAGGTTTAATAGCCCCGTATGAACGGCAGGTACTGGGTGAGGTTATCGCGGCGATGGTTAATGCGGAGAGTAGGTGGGAAGCACGTGGTGCCCGGAGGCCTCTCATTGCTCCGATTCTTCCCTTCCATTGCTAGTGCCTGATCTGTGTCAGCGATGCCCTGTAGTGCACTGGTGTTTCTTTTTAAAGTAGGAAATGCTTTATTTAATTGCACTGGTTTCTGTTGCTGGTAGCAGCAACACCAAGTCCTTGTACTGTGCTTCTTAGATGTGGGGAAAAAAGTTTGCAATATATTTTCTTTTATGGCAGGCTTTTGAATTAAAATCTTCTGATGCATTGTTTATATAGTGAGTGGGATGTCCTATATTGCAACAGCATGTGCATTGGTAGTTTTAATTCCTTGGCCATAGGAAGGGAAACTTTCACTTGTTAAATAGGGAATTTTAGCCTCTAAAATGACAGTCATTGTAGCAATTCTCTATCAAGCGGAAGGACAACTTAAAAAAGGCAAGAGAAGGCCATGCAGAAAAGGAATGTTCTTTCCTAAGGATAGTGCCCCAGATAGCTCAAATGCTGGATGTGAGATGCGATCTCGCCTCTAATGTGGGCTCTGGTCCAGGGGCAAAACCTGCTGTTATCTCATGAAGAGGAAAAAATTTTGGAAGTCTTATAATAATACTGATTTAAAAAAATTATCTCTTGAAGGTCTTTTCTTAGTATAAGGAGGTCAGAACCATTCATATTTACAGGAAATGTCAAATGTAACATGAACTTCAGGATCATCTGAGGACATTTGGGAAGCACATGAAAAAAATGTTACTTAATGGAATGTAATTGTGAATTCTGGAATCTTCCGTGTGAGGTTATTTGTGATGCAGACAAGTAAAGCCTAATTCAGCCCAATGAGGTGCTTAAACAATTGGATTTGCCAATATTGTCTTCTGTTTTAGGTAGAAAATTTGCATCTTTCAGTCAACTTAATATTTCAGGTGGATGCTGGGAGCCAGGTCCTCTAGTAAGGACTCAGTGGTCTTCTGTTAGGGTAGTCCATTTGTTGCATTAGTTAATTTCTGTTCCTTTGAAATCAGTGCAATGGAAATGGCAACAAATGGTTGAAGAAAGCAGAACCTTCTCTCTAGAGGCGTTGCTGTGACTTCGATACATTCATGCTGGAATATTGAAATGCTCATCAGCCTGGGTCATTGTTTAGTGCTGCACTATGGCCTGGAGTTCATGTTTCAGACACTGACTGTAGTTATATAAACGTCATATCAAACTTTTTCTGTGTCTGAGGGAAGGAAAGGCTTTTCTAAAATGTTCAAACCCATTCATTTCCTGTTGTCACAGGATAAAAATCTAACCATTGTGCTGTCAGGCCTAAACCAAGTGCCAAGTTTACATAGTCTTTTGCTATGCAAATTGCTATGCAAAACAGAGCAATTTAAGTATTAGCTTTGGACATATATTACACACACACATACTCAGTGTGTATTTAGAGAGAGCTTCTGCTCACACTGATTTGCATTCCCAAAGCATTGCACAACAAAAAAGCCAGGAGACTCTGGTATCACAGGCTCTGTCTTCTGTCGCTTGCAGTGCCCTCCATATGGTGGCATAGAAGGCTTAACACTGACTTCTAACGAGGTGGTTTCTTTGTGCAGCTTCTCCCTGGTCCTTTCCCATTTGCCTGCTCATAAACACGGGTTGAAAGAATCCTAAAGAGCATGCAAAATGATGCAGAGTTTTACTAGAAACACAAGTAAACAATGCCTAATTTTCTGCTAAGCAGAAGTCTGCTTGTTTACAGTTTCAGGTTAATTTCTTTCCATCAGTATCTCATCATATTATTTTGAATGCTGAACATCAATAACTGACATTTTTAAAATAAAACATAGAAATATATTTTTTTCAATGTCCGGTTTTAAAGAGTAAATATAATCCAGAAACCTTACATGATACTCCTTTAAAATTACAAGCTCAGGTTTATTTATGTTCAGGTGTAAAGGTCATGAGTGTATAATTCAGTGGTTATAGTAGCATGTAATTTTTTTCTTTTGCATTCCTTCGTGTATGTCTACTTTAATGGGAGAGTCAAGGCTGTTAGGATGACACATGTTGCCACACCTGGCAAAGATTTGAGTTCTTCTCCACCTCTTTCCACTTGTTTTATAAACTAGAACCAGCATTAAAGCTATTTGTTGTGTTGATTATGCTGTTTGATTAGATTTTTTAATATTTAAATATCTTTTAGACATTATATGGCATGACAGTAATTGTGATACAGCCAAGCATCTAATGCAAGTTAGAGAAAAGAATTTTATGTCAAAAGAATTGTTAAATAATATATTTTATATGAGTTTAATGTGTACTCTTTGATTATCATTGAAAGCAAAGAATTACTGAAGTAACTGAAAAAGACCTTCATGCTTCAAGGGGAGATGGACTAAAGACTTCAGTAATTTCAAGACAGTGTAGGGAAGACTAAAAAATAGAATTTCCAATTTCAAGTGTTTAACAATCATCGTTTGGGGAAAAAACAATTATGTGCTTGTGATTCCTTCAATTTTCTGTCTGGACATTAATTTTAGTGTAAGCCTAGAAACAAAACATTGCTAAAGTATTTTTTAGCAAAAAATACAATGTTTTGCTAAAACATTGCTAAAGTATTTCTTTCGTGGCTCTTGCAAGCACTGCTCCTGATCCTACAGCCAAGCATCCTGACCAGTGTTTTTAGGAAAAGCCCGTGTAGGCTGTGCAGAGTTACTGGTACATCCTCTGCTTTTTCCCCTTTGGGATTTTTGTCGTGGTGGAAGGAAGCCATTCAGTATCCTCATGGTGAGGAATAACCTTGCTTCCAAGTGCAAAGAGGATGCGAGAACATGCAGTCAGCATCTCATTTGAGCTTACAGGCAAATTACACCTGAGCAACCTGATTGCCTTCTCATCGAGTCAGTCATTTTGGCAGAAGGGAGAGCAGGGGATGTCAGTCACCCTGACTTATGCAAGGACTCTGACATGGTCTGGCAACATTCTTCTGGCCAAAAGGGAGAGGTACAGACTGTGACCTGAGTGGAAAAACTGGCTGGATAGTTGGGCTTACAGATAGAGATCAGTGTTTTAGTCTAATAGGTGGCCAGTGAGAAAAGAGGTTGATTTTTGAGGTGGATGCTGTTAAGCACCATCAGTGATGCAGGCAGTGCAGTAGGACACAAGAGTCATCAGGCTTGTGGGTGACACCAGCTAAGGAACAGACAGACTGACAAGCTGGGGTAAGGACACAAGGACAGATCTTTCCACTCCCTTTCAGCAGTGAGAAACATGTAGGTTGAGGACAATCAGATGTAGGTTGTATTGTTTGTTTTGGTTTGGTGTAGTATCTCAACCTTTTGATCACAGAATTGATGGTTATTCCACAGGTGAGTTATAGGTCCAAGCACAACCAGCAACTGTCTGTGTCCAGATTGGACAATATGGGACAGCCACAGCCTTTATTTGGATCTCACTGCAGGGGAAATGTGTATACCTGGCAAGCTGTTCAATACCAGTCAACTTCACCCTTCTCCTTAGGGAGGTACCATAGTGAGCCCAGTAATTGCCCACAGGTTCAACTTCTAACAGTTGTCCATCTCCCTTTGTCCTTTCCCTTCTGAAAATGTATTAACCTGAAGAGAGGCTGACAGTAGGAGGACAGCTGAGCTTGGATGTCTGTAAGATTCTTTGGCATGCAACAAGTATCATTCCTTTAAACGGGGCTGGAGGGTTTATAAAATTTTCAGTAATGAAACCTGAGATAATGCTATTTAAGTCTGAAATCCCATTATATTTAAATTCTTCTAACTTGTCATGTTCATGTTTTGGCTGTTTGATTGTTACAGACCCGCTCTTTGCTGGGAGTATTTGAAGAAGATGCTGCTGCAATATCCAATTACATCAATCAGTTGTTTCAAGCCATGCACAGAATATATGATGCACAGGTAGTGTTAGTGAAATTTTTGAATGTGTTATAAAGCTTTGGAACCACATTTCACGTCTCTTGCTTTATGTTACATTATTGTGAGCAATATGCTTTTCTTTAACTTCCATATTCTTTAAACGTAGAAGTGAAATAAAGTAAGAATTAATGATTGTTTTTCTGTATGTTAGGGAGTGGTAAAGACCAAATTCTTGTGATTCTTTTTGCAACAGAATTTCTGATGCCAAGTGAAATGATGTTCTCTGTTCTCCTAGTATCTCTAATGTATTTCCCAAGTGTTTGTAAAATGTTATACACGCTAAAATGATCTTGGTGTGTATAATAGTATGTACCAAGTGGGAGGTTGTTTTTTTACCCACAATATATTCATCTAGAAATAACTCCACTTTTTATGCCAGAAACAGAATCTATTTTGTATGTTTTTCTAAAAATTTGAGTTTATGGCTGTATTTTAAATTTGTATATACTTTAACTGTGTGAGTTTTTGTTGATTTTGATCTTTTCCCTTTTTTTTTTTAATCAGAATGAATTAAGTGCAGCAACTCATCTGACTTCAAAGCTTCTGAAGGAATATGAGAAACAGGTACTGCGTAAATCATTGTTGTCTGTGTGTGGTCAGGACTGTGTATTTTTGTAGCCTTTTATCTCCCAGAGCACAGTGTAGAATGTGTTTAGGTTTGGTCCAGATAAAATGAACTGCTGTAGTTGGTGGTTCAAATCTTTGCCAAAAGAATCTAGTGTCTTTATTTTAGTTCTTCTAACTAAACCAGAATGAAGTTCCTCTTACCATGAAGAATATTAATAAGTTCTGAAATATTTTACTTTTGGATGAGTTTTTTGGGAATTGCTTAGGGTGGCTCTGTTTTGTTTTTACTTTATAAACCTGTTTACCTTTAAATGCTTTAATTTTAATTTCAATAGTCACAAAGAGAAGAGGTTGCATTGCGATCTCCAATTAACAACCATAATTTACTCTGTGAGAATAATTCCATCTCTGAAAGCACAGACTCTGGAATCCATAACTTTCTTCCTTCATAACTATGAAGGGTTCTCTGTTTGTAGCTTTGCTGCTGAGCCCCCTCTTCTGAGACTAAAAATGTTAAAAACAAATACTTGCTTCTTTTAGGAGGCTGCTGTTCCCTATCCTCCTTCTCCACCTAATGGGGTGAACCGCTTCAGTGTATCTTAACTGTGTAATATTTTGAAATAAGTTTTGGGCATAGAGCAGCAATAGGGGATACACATCATAAAGTCACCCCAAGACAACCTGATACAGAGGTGATTAATCTAGTTTTGTGAATGGCAGAAAACACTGCAAACAACATAACTCTTTGGCTTTTCAGCGTTTTCCACTTGGGGGAGATGATGAAGTCATGACTTCCACTCTGCAGCAATTTGCAAAAGTGATTGATGAGGTAAGTGCTTGTATGTGCTTTGCTAACATTTTCAGGTACAGACTTTAACTTTGCCTAATTATTCCAGCCTTTTTTAAGCCAGGAGATACAGAAATGGCATTCATTTGTCAACAAGGTAATGCTTAACTGTATATTGCAGCATCTATTTAAAGTTATGTAACCTGAAGAGAAAAAACAAATTCAGCAAACTGAGGATACATTGCTGAGAAAAAATGTAGTTTAACTACTAGAGAGAGAGCCAGAACCATTACACAGTGGCAACTATTTACATGAGGGTATCTGTATTGCCTGATTTCAGGTACCTGACTGACAGAGGAGCCTCCTGCTGTCTCTCTTAGAGACTGACTCCTAGGACATACAAGTGAGCACCATTAAGAGCTGAATCATGATTTTTGCTGTGATCCCTCTCCTCACTTAAACAGCATTTTAGGAGGAGGATCACATTTTGTTCTGCCTCTGTGAGTTGTGGAAGGTGGGCTGTGACGTAGCTGGAGGGAAACTGGAGAAATAAACTGACTAGTCGTTATGTATGAGGCTCTTTTTGGACATGATCCAGAAAAGCTTAGACAAAAACTAAAGGTTTTCTTTAAAAAGCCAATGATGAGATCTGGGACCTAGAAAAAAGTAGCTGCAAAAAAAGGAACATTAAAAAATGTGTTTGAGTTGTACATGTTATCTTTTGAGTGACACTGATGTCCCGCTATTGTGATTTTATTTGGTTTCAGCACTGCTTTCCTAAGATTTCCTTCTTTTGTCTTTTTCAGCTCAGCTCTTGCCATGCAGTACTTTCAACTCAGCTTGCAGATGCAATGATGTTTCCTATTACCCAGTTTAAAGAAAGGGATCTAAAAGGTAGAGGACTTGACCAAATACTGGTTTTTATCAACAGCAGCAATAATAAAAACATAGCATTTAATCTCCATAGCTCGTTTCACTAAATAGAATACAGCACTTATTTTTCCGCTCTCAAAAGTATGCATCTCCCCATTTAGAAAGAAAATTAAGTTATTCCTATTAATGAGAGTATTGCAGTTGAACTTAACACTATTATTGTTTCAAAAAAAAATTACTTATATTAGGGAAGCACTTATCTTCTATTCAAGATGAACATTTAGCAGCTACTCAAAGATGTTAGAAAAGAAAAATTTTTAGGTAATTTGCATTTTCAGGAAAGATTTATATATTGTTTCATGACATCAATATAATTGCTGAACTAAACTCAAAAGGCAAAGTGCCAAAGCTGTAGTATTTACTATATTAAAATTTAGTAATGTGGTTCTTCAACCCAGCTGGTAATACAGGTGACTTCTTATGTGCAGCTTCCAGGTTCTTATTTTTGTAATAATTGTACCTTATTCTGCCTGGTTTAAAATAACATCTAATGTGTGTGATTATGATAGATTGTACTCAAGATACTGGAGTGAATAGACTGCTGTGGCAAATGGGCTTCCAAGTAGAAATTATAAGACTTAAACCCCAAGTAACTTGAATATCCCTGTTGTGAACATTCTAGAGTAGGTATACCTAAGCTATGAATATCATAAGTCTAAATTGAAATAAAAATGACAAGTCTTTCATAAGTCTTCTAACTCTTTATGAATCTTGGAAAATACTTCTTTGACAAGAGTTTGCAGCAAAATTATGGATTGAAAAGATTATGGATTTTTTTTTTTTTTTTTTTTTGAGCAAGGGATTGTGACTGTCCCAAGGCTGATATTACTTCTCAGGACCTGAAAAATCTCCCATTAGTACTCACTGAAGAGGCATCCCTGAGCCAATAATCACAAATTAAATTTTCTCACTGGAAGATTTAGCCACCAGCTGGTGTAGTTTGTAATGACCCCACACTTTATGGACTTCATAGGCACTTCTTGGACAGTTTTTTTGTTTGCTTTACCACAAAGTTGACCATGGCTCTCTGCTGGTTTATACTGTAATATGGCAGAAATCACAACCAAGATGAGAACAGGTGTAAGGTATTGTGCTGGTTCCAGTTCCCTGACACAGTGAGACAATAACCAGCTGGAACCTGGCTGATTTTAGCTAGGATGAGTCCCTGTGTGTTTTGGGCTTTGCTGCTCCCATCTCCTTGTGCTTCCACTTCCCCAGCTCAAGCCAGAACCCATACTGGAACTAGAGGTGACACATTTGTATTGATGATGACTTTCAAAGACTTTTGAAAAGAAATTCTTCCTTACATTATTACAGAACAGTATTTTTTTTGGTAAGCACAGAAATGATCCTCAGGTGCCAGGTAGGAGCAGACTTGTCTGGCCATGTAGTACCTTGTGCTGGTAGCTCAGTATGGTACAGGGTGTTACCTTCAACTGTTCAGGAGTGAAACATTACATGAGAAACTGTAATACATGACTGTTATGTTAATAACGACTTACTTAAATTGTGATATGTTGTTTTTTTAGAGATACTAACTCTAAAAGAAGTTTTCCAAATTGCAAGCAATGGTAAGTGTAAAGCACTTAATCTTACCAATATTACAAGACAACAGTATTGCTGTAGATTATTATTTGTACTTAATTAGTGGAGTTAAGCCTGCAGACTTAAAGTAACTAATTAAGGTGTAATTTTAGGCACTCAACTTTCCCTGGTTCACTTGTAAATCCCTGGTTTGTGTACTGAAGCATTAAGGCAAATTGAAAGGGTTTTTTTACAACAGCTTAAGTGTATGTAAGGTTATTAAATAATGTAGAATATGCCACCAGAATTACAAAACACGTAAGGTGCTAGCTCACTTCTTAAAGTCAGGACCGGATCAATAAAAAAATGCTACCTCCTTAAAATGAATTTCATAGTTCTCTTGCCTATTGTCAGAAGTTATTTTTTTAGCTACCTCTAATAGATCCATGAAGAGAACTTATTATTTAAGTAAGATTCTGCTTCTCTGAGTGAAAATTGCTTCATTTCATATGGATTTTCTAATGTGAAGTTTCTCTACATAATGGACAGTTCTTTGAAAAATAGTGGATGTTTAGGGAACTTTGTAACAATTTTGCATCATTTGTGTCTGGTTAGAATTTTTCTTCAGCCCAGGTATTTGTAGCAGTGAAGTGATTATAGGCAGACAAGAACAATTCATCAAGGTGTTAATATGATTGAACTTTTCATTCAGCTGTCTGTGTAACACAGTGATATAAAAGGTTTTCTGCTCTGTTTCATAAGTCACTAATTTATGAAAATGATCATAAATTCTCTCTTGATTGCTTAGACCACGATGCTGCCATCACCAGATACAGTCGGTTGTCAAAAAGAAGGGAAAATGAAAAGGTTTGTAAAACAAAATCTTAATGTAAAGATTTTTAGAGAAGAAATAATTTTCATCTTATATATATTTATGATGGAACACAATGTATGGCAGATTCCATGTGCCATTTGATAGTTTTGCAGTCTAGACAGAAAAGCAGGTTTCTCCAATACATTCCTGTCCTTGTAACACTGATAATGCTTTAGGAACAGTATTGTGATACCATATGCAGTTTGTTTTTGTGAAGAAATAACCACACTTTCCAGGGAGAAAAGAATGCTGTATTTGTTTTTCACATATCTCATGTTTAAATTATAGAAGCAGAATTGCAAAATAAGATATGCAGCTGCTGGTGATAGAGGGTAGAACACGGTTGTGGGTTTATCCATGCGGGCTATAAAGCTGTCTAGAAGGCATGTGATCAATGCCAAGTCTCAAACATTCCTTTTTCTCCCTCCCCCTGTGTCTCTTCAGATCAAGGCAGAAGTTACAGAAGATGTATATACTTCAAGGAAAAAACAGCATCAGACTATGATGCATTATTTCTGTGCATTAAATACTCTCCAGTACAAGAAGAAAATTTCTCTGCTAGAACCCTTGCTAGGATACATGCAAGCTCAGGTAATTTCAGATTCTGAAAGCTATAGGTCTGAAAGAAGATGTAAAAGTACTTCATGAAGGTTGATGTACTGAAATCCATTGCAAGACCTCTTTGGCAATCCAAGGAAGGAAATGGAGAAAAAGACCCACCCATCCACTTCTTGGAGCTGCCAAAGCTGCAGCCCTCATGGTGCCATTAGCTGGCACTGGTCATTGCCCACTCACTGCAGGAATCTCTTCATGAGATGTCCTCACTGCCATCAGAGAGTCTTTTAGCAAAGCCTGGGTGACAAATAAAAAGGTTAATTTTTCCTTAAAACCTAGATGGCTGAATTTGATATAATGCCTAAATTTTCATTGCTGGGCATTTGATTCCACTAAAGGGAAGAGCTGATTAGAGGTTTCCTGCAAGGTCACATGGAAGTGTACCTTCTCAGCAAGTAACATGGAGACAGTTAAACTCATTCCTATGGCAGCTATTCTGAAATGAGATAATCATCAAAAGCCACATCACCACTGTTCTCAATCAAGGCTGTGGAAGAGCCAGAATGCTAAAAAACATTCTGGTTTGGTTTTGCTTAATATAAGTAAGTTCCTCATTGGTTTACTGGAGGATGGATGTAACAGAAAATACAGCCATGATAAAGTTATTTGGAGAGACTTTATTTGTATTTTCGGAAGTATGTCATTAAGCATGGGATTTGGGTTTTTTTGCAAGTCAGACTTTCCAGTATCTGGCACTGCCACGTGACCTGAGTAGAAATTAACTTCTGCATATTGTCTGAAAGCTTTCCAAAGGCAAGAACTCTTGCTTTCTTTTGAAACTTTGCAGCTTGTATTTAAGAACCACGCTCTGCATGTTGTGTGCAGCAATCTAGTGCAACCTGTTGCTTAGGTGGAGCTTTTTGCTGAATCTAAGAAACGGAAGGGTAGGGCCATGTCCCAGGGCTTCCTGTCCTGAAACTTCTCCTGGCTAACCTCAGTTTAGCTGTGGCAGATTTTCTGGCCCATTGTGGAATACCCTGTACTTAAAATACATATTGTTAGTTCCCTGTGGATGGCCCTGGACAAATCCTCACAGGTTTGTTCTTTCCTATGTGCCCCAAATAACATCCCCATAACAGCAGTTAGCAGAGTGGTGGGCTTGAAAAAGGACAGAGAGGCATTGGGAGTTTTTTCCAGGGCAATTCCTGTGTGTTTCTGTATTTCCTCCAGGCAGCTCTGGGTACACCTTGTGACACAAATCCCACTGCAGGGCCAGCAGCAGCCTTTACCTGCAGCCACAAACACACATTCTGCTGCTTTTAGTAAGAGGCTTGGGTGGGAATGAGGGATGAAAACAGATTTCTGTGAGAAACTTTAACCTCCTATGACTTCATCTGTTAATTGTTAGTGTAGTTTTATTGATGACTAAATTCTCCCTTTTCCTCCTTTTTTTTCCTAAAGATAAGCTTTTTTAAAATGGGTTCAGAAAATCTTACTGAGCAACTGGAAGAATTTTTGACCAATATTGGCACAAGTGTGCAGAAGTAAGTTGGCTTTGTTGAATTTCAAACTTTTATCAAGACAATTATTTTTTTCTGTTTCTACTTACTAATAAATTATCTTTGTTAATAACGCATTTTTTTATCTTAGTGTTCGCAGGGAAATGGATTGTGAAGTAGAAAACATGCAACAAACTATAGAGGACTTGGAAGTGGCCAGTGATCCACTGTATTTGCCTGATCCTGATCCTACGAAGTTTCCTGCTCATAGGAATCTGACACGGAAAGCTGGCTATCTCAATGCAAGAAAGTAAGGTTAACTTGTTATTTAAAAATCCAGAGCATTTAATTTTGGGAAAGGAAAACTAAGGAAGTTGAAATTTTTTTTTTAATGTTAGCTATGCTGATTTTACATATTTAGTTGAATAAGTCACATAGGACCTATTCTGTTTCTTTCTTTGGACTTCTTAATCTAATTAATATTAAATTCATTGTTACACTGATGTAGTGTCATTCAGGTGCAAAGCATAATTATCCTGATTTCAGTCTAATTTTGCCTGAATTTTTACAGTTTAAAAAGAAAGCTTTTGAGTGTGTAATTTCTCTGCATCCTAATGGGGAAGTAACAAGATTCTGTCTATTAGGATTGTTCTGGAAGTGTCTGAGATGGATTGTCTTTAAATGCCTTAAAGCCTTGGGATCCAAGTTATTAATAAAGCATTGTAATCTTGACCTAAACAAGGCAAAACACTCTTAACTAAAATCCCCTTTGGAGGAGCTTCTGGACTCCATGCAGTAGCAGCTCCTTGTCCACAGGAGGGAGCTTTGCTTCTAATGAAGTCCAACAGCTGTTTTTCAGAGTTATTAAATGTAAGTTATAACATTCAGATTTTTTCAGTGTAATTTATATAATAAGCCCCAAGAAATTTAAAAAAAAAGTAGATTACTTTTACAACAACAATTAAAGTAAAATACTCACTGAATGAGGCATGAATTTCTGTATTAGAACACAATTGCAGCAATTAATATTACAGAGTGAGCAAAAAGTGAGGCTAACTGAGGATCTCTTTATCTTTTAGTAAGACAGGGCTGGTATCTTCCAGTTGGGAGAGACAGTTTTACTTCACTCAAGGTGGAAATCTGATGAGCCAGGCAAGAGGTGATGTGGCTGGGGGACTTGTCATGGACATAGACAATTGCTCTGTGATGGCTGTGGACTGTGAGGACAGACGGTACTGTTTTCAGATAACGTCTTTTGATGGCAAAAAGTGAGTGGTCTTACACTGCTGCTTCTTGTAGGAAATAGAGAAAAGAAAGATGGTCTGTCTTTAGCCAGATGTTAGCTTGCTATATTTTGTGGTTACTTAGAAGCAAAATCTAGGATGTCCTTTTACTGTCTGATGTCTGGATTTTTGTTTATAAGCGCTCTGATGTAGCAGAGTACTATTTCAGAATAAGATTATGATAATCAGTTGACAGTCATGTATTATTGCATTTTGTGAATACTGAAGTATTACATGGGCACAATTAGAATTTTGTTGCTTTTCTGTTTCCAGCTGAAAGGAAAGCATAGGTTCCTCCCCTCCGTAATTAACTGCTGACTGCACTCAGCACAAACACAATCTTCAGCCTTCCATAACTTGTTTTTCAGTGTGTAAACATGAAAATGTAGTTTCCTGGCTGACTGTATTTGTGAGGCGTTTTAAATATACACAATTGTCTTTTCCATTCTCCTCTTTCAGGTCTTCAATCTTACAGGCAGAAAGTAAAAAAGATTATGAAGAGGTAAGCTTATAGGAGGTGTGCATGGAGCCCAGTGATTTTCTGCTGTACAGAAAGAATACATTCCTAACCATAGCTGCATACTGCATATTTTTTCTGTTTCTTCTTATTAATAGATTATCTTTGTTAATAACACCTTGTTTATCTTAGTGTTCCAGTTAGTTTCCTCCTTCAGAGAAAAGTTGAAAAGCCAGGAACAGGAGCGGATGGTTTTCCAGAGCAGAGAGAGAAAGGAGATTCTAGCTTGCAGATGCAAGAAATGAGCAAACTCCACAAAAGCCAAATTGAATTTTTATAATGTTTTGAGGAAACAATGTCATCTGCAGCACAGAATAATGAGTTACAGAGAATCCTGATGAGGGTTTTTTTTAAATCCTCAGAGTTGTGAGTTAAACTTTCTTTAGTTTAGTTTTAGTATGACTAAAATAATTTTTGTGAGTAAAATCTAAAAGTGTAAGGTGCAGTATGCAGGTGGCAGCAAATTTAATGACAAGCTGGGTGTGCAGAATACTTGGCTCCTTGAATTTACAAAGGAAGTAGAAAAAGTGCTGAAACTAGGAATTCAATCAAGTTTGTTTAGAAAACATGACAAATGATTTTATTTTCTTTTTTCTTCCTCTTTTTCAGTGGATATGCACCATAAACAACATATCTAAGCAGATATATCTAAGTGAAAACCCTGAGGTAACTTTACTAAAATGTATAGTTTTCAGTAATATGTTTATATTTATATTTCTATAGTAAATTCATATTGATACAAACTTACATAATGATTTTTACTTGCTAAATCAGGGGAATTGGCCCAATAAAAACTGTTTTATAACAGAGCACGTATCTATATATGAAGTGTGTCTTCATGGGTTTTAGTTCATAGTCGAGGGCTGCATTTGTCAAATGAGATTTTTTTCTTTCCTGGCTACATTTGCTTGTTTTACCAGACTTACCATAGGAACTTTTCTCTATTGCTGGCTTTTATTAACATTGGCAGTATTGTAAAGCCAGTGTGTTCACTTAAATTGAGAAACTTAACATCAGGATTTGTGTTAGAAAAAAAATGAGAAGAAAATGCTGCAGGTGTGTTGGTGAAAATTTAAGAATGCAAGATTCTCATGAAGGGTTGAATTTGTAACTTCTGCCAACTGCATATAAATAAAACGAAAATCTTATTTTGAGAAGAATGTTTTCAGTTATTTTTTCCCATCTCTGCTGCAGGAAATTGCTGCCCGTGTGAACCAGTCAGCTCTGGAGGCTGTCACTCCTTCTCCTTCCTTTCAGCAGAGGCATGAGAGCATGAGGCCAGCTGTGTAAGTGAAGCAACCAGAGGGCATCTGAAGTGCACATATAGAAAAAGAATCCTAGATAAAGTTCCAGGGGGGAAAAAAATGCCTAACAAACCTACAAAACTTTCTGTGTTCAGAACTAAATCTTTGATAGGCCAGAGGAAAATTTCCTGAACACACCTTTCACTGCTGAAGCACTGTTGAGCATCCATGGTTACAGGTAATCCCAATGCCAGCAGGTGGACAGTTTGGTTGGTTTCATCATGTCTGTTTTGTTGCATGATTTCATGATGAGATTTTTCTTCATATATCCTACTCCTGGAAGCAGACCTCAGATTGTATTATACTTAATATGTGATTATAGATTGATGTTAAAACAATCTGATGCAATTATTAATGGAAGTAATAACTTTAACTTAAATTTGACTAGGTACATGTATTTGTTTACTATACCTTGATCTTCAGGTTTTTTAGTTTTTGGTTTGTTTTACATCTAAGTTCTGGAATATTGCATTGGTGTCCCCTGTGGTTTAATTTATTATCAACCAACCTCCCTAATTCTGCCTTTTTGGTTTTGTTGTAGACAATCTCGTCCTCCTGCAGCTCGTACCAGCAGCACAGGGTCACTGGGATCTGACTCAGCAGCTCTCTCAGCACTTTCCTTGGATTCCCTTGTTGCCCCTGACACTCCCATCCAATTTGACATAATATCTCCAGTCAGTGAAGATCTGCCTGGCCAAGCAAAATCTTCAGGGCAATCGGGCAGGTAGGAAATGGAGAGACAAGGAAAAGATCCCTAAAGTTAATGTTACTAATTCAAAACTAAACAAACAAGAGAACCACATTTAAGGTGCATCTCCAGCACACACATTGCCTTTTCCCTGACTGATGTCACAAATTCTGCAGTGGCCAGTGAAACAAAACAGTTTGTTCAACTGTTAAATGGAATTGTAAAAAAAGGCTTAATTACATCACTAGAGTCAAGGTGTAGTTTTCTATTTTGCAGCAGCTTTTCTTGCTTTAACAGCCAATGCTTTTATTTATTGATTTATTTTAAACTT
The DNA here is from genome assembly GCF_020740725.1 of Corvus hawaiiensis. Classification (NCBI taxonomy): domain Eukaryota; kingdom Metazoa; phylum Chordata; class Aves; order Passeriformes; family Corvidae; genus Corvus; species Corvus hawaiiensis. The sequence continues at coordinate 15,467,809 of NC_063223.1, read as the reverse complement.
TTGGTTTCATGAAGTATTTTCCTTTCCTATTGCTTGCTCACCCAGCAGCTTGGGTTATTTCCTCTTGGAAACTCAAGAGAAATTTGGTAGCCCTGCCTCCAGGTGATGATGGCATATGATGACACTCCTCTTAAGCTGAAAGGTGAGTGAAAATGATCTAGGCTTCTAGAGTAATTTCACATACAGACAAGTTAAAATCATCTAAGAGTTCATCCCAAAACATAAAAACATTTTCTCCTACTTGTTACTGTATTTGAGTGGGAGATGTACTAAAACCCAAAGATCTGTAAATCATCACTGCATTTCTAGAATTCAGATATTAAGAAAATGTATTTGCAGATCCAGCTGCTCTTAACAACAACAAAAACAGCCAAAGAGATTAAAACTAATTTATGTGACTCTGGTCACAAAAATGTGTTATATCCCCCTGCCTTCTAGGAAAATGTTTGAATTTTGAATTGCATCTTACAGATGTAAGAGGTAAAATTATATCTATTTTTTCTTTTTTTTTTTTTTTGACAGTTTTCTTTTTGTTGTTGTTTGGTATAGCAGCATAAACAGGAGGCCAACTAGATCTTTCAGAACATACTGATCTAAACTAGACTTGAACTGTATTGCAGGAAGTGGAAAGTTTAAGACTTAGCGGAATTCCTGTGGTAGCCTGGTCTAGCTCAGCTGGTCAGAGCAGGGTGCCAGTAACACCAAGGCTGTGGATTCAATCCCTGTATGGGCCATTCACTGGAGAGTTGGGCTCGATGATTCCAACTCAGAATATTCTGTGATGTCATCAGTTATAATTCTAGTCTAGAAAATAGTATTTTTCATAGCAGAAATGATAGAGTTGAGCTCAGTATTTTCAGTTAACCATCACCTTCAATAAAGAACTGCAGTGTTTGTACAGATAGGTAACACATCTGTTATTAAAAAAGAAGTACTTTCCTTGGTTTCTGATACTGATGACATATTTAAATTTTATCTTTGCCTTTTAAGAGATCCTGTGAGATTTTGCATTTACTGTTCCAGTTTAATATTAAATGACAAGGGAACTCTGAGCAGTAGAAGATGCTAGTAGAAGGAATTTGCTTTTACTGTAATTACACAAGTCAGCATTTAATGGGATGGTTCTTGATTGAGTCCATGGTATCTAAACATTGTAGCAATGCCATCTTGACTTCAGAGTTCGATCTAGAAAAATTTTAGTACTTTAAACCAGACATCTCTTAGTTAAAAGATTTTTGATAATTGATGAAATAAAACTGGCAGTCAGTATGATGTGTAACTGAACTTTTTTTCCCTCATAGTTCTGAAATCTGCTTTTAGAACCCTATTAAGGTGACACTTTCACTAATCCCATAAAAAACCTAATTTGAAGTATACTGAACGCTTGCCAATAGCTTTTCAGCTACCAGTTAGCCAAAGAGAAAGGGTGATTTCCTCTACAAGTTTTAAATAAAATTTCCCCATTTCCTGTGCTCATTCCTTTACTGTTTTTGAAAAATGCAGACTTGGAAGCCTAGAGTATTTTCACTTTTCTTTGTAACTGATAGTAATTCTGTCTTCAAGAGCCAGAAATAGCCACATTTCTCTTGACCCTCTAGGAGTAAAACCCCAGTGATGTTTTGAGAAAGCTGCATTTGAAACAAACCCAGGGGCTTCTCCTGAGTAAGTAATTAAGTATCTTGAGAGTGATGAGAAGTGGGTGCTCCTGTGGAGTACTGAAACGGCTTTTGGCTGTGCTTCCTGAAGCTGTTCTGTGAAATTTCATCCCCTAAAACTACACCTTTTCAAACATGAACAAGGTTTTGGTTTGGGCTTAATTAAAATACAAAAAAATCCCATGTGAGCAAAACTTTCTGTGGCAGCAATAGGACAATAATATCTGGTATTTTTCCAATAATGTGGGTCCTCAAATACAGCAATTTATGTCTCACTCCTCATGAAATTGCTTCTCCTTATGATTCATGACACATTATTCCTCCAGATGACAAGTTTGTTGAACTCATTATATGTTGGTATTTGACACAGCATGAGACTACTGCACTGTCCATGAATGGTTCCTCTAATCTGACTCCTGCTTTAATGTTTTCGTTTTTTAATAGACGCACAAATCCTTTTGGTGAATCTGGAGGCTCAAAACCTGAAACAGAAGGTAAAACAAAAATTTTATTTCATTGCAAACTGAAAATAAATTTTGAAAATTGTAGTTCTGTTTTCATCTCTAGGTTCTCTCTTCTAATTTAACACCAGTTTTAAAATGCTTAATTACACTGCAAGATATTTGATAAGTTAAAACAAACTACTCTCTGAAGATCTGTTGTAAAAATGTGTTCATTAACCAAATGAGAAGATGTGTGACATGCTGTGTAGTAATTACACCTCTAATTGCTAAGTAGGAGCAATCTCTTTCCAAGTTAGGAGGAGTTTGGAGTTTTCTTGACTGCAGTCCACCTTTGGTTTTGAATGGGAAACCCAAAATGGAGTTTGTTTTTTTCAATGCTTTTCTTTTTTCATAGATTCAATTCTTCATCAGTTATTTATTGTAAGATTTCTTGGCTCTATGGAAGTGAAGTCTGTTGAAAGCCCAGATGTTGTTTATGAAACAATGCGTCAAATACTCGCAGCTCGCGCCATCCATAACGTTTTCAGGATGACAGAATCACACTTGCTAGTCACTTGTGACTGTTTAAAGTAAGTTTGCTTCCTGACTTCTACTGCTGTTTATTTACAGAATGATCTTCTTTCACTTTGGTAAAATTTACTTTCTGGTTTGTCTTTAAAAACAAATTTTTAGGTTAATTGATCCACAGACACAAGTTACAAGACTACGAGTAAGTAACTTTCCATTTTAAGATAAATACCCAGCAATGTAATTCTTTTACTTTAAAAATACTATTATTAGATGATAGCAAAAATCACTGATTGCATGAGATTTCCAGCCAAATTTCCAGTGCAATTAGGAGAGCAAGACATTTGGAAACACGTGCAAATGAGGTTTACGGGAGTGATTTCAATACGCCAAATTGGCTTTTGAGGCTCCCTTCTCCCCGTGTTCTGAGAGGGTAAAAGAGTAAAGAGAGAACATTAATGATGGAGTCACATTAGTTCTGAAGTCCAAGAGGGTTTGTTTGCTGTTTGGTTTCTCTGTTTGGTTTTGTTTTTAATGCATAATTACCTTGAAGTTGTTGGATGGTTTCTAGTTTGATTTCTTGTTTTTCTACTTCATTATAAAAAATGCACTTGAAAGGAGTAAGTGGAATTCATGTTAGGATATCAAAGAAGGCCAGCTTAATTCTTCAGTAATAGCAGTCTTTATTCTTCATATTTCAAAACTATTCCCTCTTTCCCTTTTTATGCACAATTTATGGTCTGTCATTTAATTTCTTTGTGTTTTTAAAAACATTCTGTTTTTTGGAGGCTCTGAATTGCTTTCCTTTTCATAAAAGGAAGTCTTGAACATAGAAAAATATCTTGATATTTAAAGTTTAACATTGTTCAAAAATGCTCCAAACCTGTAACCTTTTACAGGTGAGATAAATCAACTGAGGGTATGTCCCATATGCTAAATGCAAACACCTAATCTTAAGAAAAACTCATCCTGTCAGTTTATAGCAGCTGTAGTAGGGGCTCTCAGTATTTAAAAATTTTATCAAACGATAAGTCTTAAAAAGATAATTTGAAGTCCAACCTCTTTTAGGAATAAGAATGCAAAAGTTTTCTTCTAACAGACTAATGAGGGTATGTGATTTGTATGAGTTGGGGTTTTTTTTCTTGCTTATACGATTAGGAGAGCTAAGCTAATTGCAGTAACCATTTTTGAGTAGTGCCTTTAAATGGAACTAAGTATTGAAAACTTAGTCACAAATGTAACTATAATGAAGGATTAAAACAAAAAAGGAGTGTATCCACATTTAGGAAGGTGCCTGACCCACACTGCAAATTACCTCTTCTTACATGGAGTGTATTTTCTGACATTTGCTTGTCTTTGGAATTTAGTCCTTGCTGTCCAGTTTGTTTGTGTTTCGTAATTACATTTGTGAGGTAACTTCTTGTGCTGTGGTTTTGCATTAATTAATGTGCAATATATTGAAACCTCATGTAGAAAGTATTTGGAATCAGTTTTAATCTCTCCATATTTGATCCTTTTGGCAGTTTCCTTTGCCCAATGTAGTTCTGTATGCTACACACCAGGAGAACAAGCGCCTGTTTGGATTTGTGCTTAGAACTTCAGGAGGGAGAGTGGAGAGCCGCCAGACTTCCATCTGCTATATATTTGAATCAAATAATGAAGGGGAGAAGGTATTGGTGATGGTTGACTTGTACCAGTTGTGAATCTGGATTCCAAGATGCTAGATCCATTCAAGCTGTCTAAGGGATTTTTTATGTACTGAAAATGTTAAACCTGTCAGTTTAAGTACCTGCAAGTGCTTTAATGTGCTGTTATATCTAATTCTGATGCTGGCATAAATTTAAAGGCATTTTTAATTATTTCCTATCTGTTTTGTGTTTAGATTTGTGATTCTGTTGGACTGGCCAAACAGATAGCTTTTCATGCAGAACTGGTAAGAATCTTTTTTGGGGCAAGGGATACTTGGGAATGGAAGGAAGGGGGTATATTTAATATGGTTAATAGCTTGTATTCTGCAAGATGCTTGTAGAGGCAGTAATACTATTGTGTATTTTAAGGGATTTTTTCCCTAGAATTTAAATTCAAATGAAAAGACTGATCAATATCTACTGTAGAACAATATTCAATATAGGATTCATTTTGCTACTTTTAACAACCATACGAGTCCTTTAAAAGCAGAATAATCAAAACAGTGATGTCAGTCTTGAGCAAGCTCGTATCAATCAGTAGTGTATCCGACATCTCAGGCTGTTGTTATTAACTTTATTTACATTTTTGCCCTTCAGGATCGAAAAGCCTCAGAAAAGCAGAAAGAAATAGATAGAGTCAAAGAGAAACAGCAAAAAGAACTGAATAAACAAAAGCAAATTGAGAAGGTACCTTTCATCATTATTTCTTCATATTAGGTTTTTTTTACTTACTTTCTTTTGCAGTTTTGTCCAAAGCTGTCCACTGATAGATGATTTAGAAATCATCATAATGGTATCTTGTGTCAACTGCAGATGGCTTTAAGGGTAATAGTCTTTTTCTGATTTCCCAACCCCCCCTTCCCACATTAGGACTTGGAGGAGCAGAGCCGGTTGATAGCAGCTTCCAGCAGATCCAACCAGAGCAGTGCAGAAGGACAGTTTGTAGTCCTTAGCAGCAGTCAGTCAGAAGACAGTGATTTAGGAGAAGATGGAAAGAAGAAGAGAGAATCTGAAGCCTAAGGTTGCCTGCTTCATTAAAATTGGAATCCTGGATATATCTGGTGAAATGGCACAAGTTCTACAAGATCGAAACGTAGGTGGGAGGGTCTGTCGTGTTACAGAAAAGACTTCACAATATGTAGACCCTATTATGCCGTGATTTTTCTTTCTCAGTTAAGTGATTTCCATTTCCTGTCAGTATAATTTCTCTTGTATGCCAGGTGAAGCGTGGTGATGCTGCCATGTTTATGTCAAACATATGTTTTCTCAAGGCTTCTGTGCAGTATGGGAAAAAATGTGGGGTTTTTCCCCACTTACCTCTGTGCAATTGACTGCTTTGGAAGCAAAAATGAAAACTCATTGGGCTTCAGCAGTAACACTGAAATTCATTCCTTACACTGCACTATGGACAACACCTTGCTGGAAACAAAAGTGGATATCCAAATAAGACAGTGCTAAGCTTTACCCAATTTGTTGCACATAGCTGTTCTTAAATTTAGAAAGGATGCTCATTAACATCAGTGAGATGTGCAATAGTTCTAAACAGAAGGATCTTTTTTGTTTCATTTTGCACTGTATGATACTGTCTTGATTTCTATTTTTTTTTTGGTGAATACAATGCCGAGAAACTTCTTTCAACAGGAGAAAAAGATACTGTCAGACCTTGATAAGAGCTAATGAGATGCAGTTGAACTTTGCTGCATGAGGAAAAGCATTCCTCATCAAATTATAAGAGTAATGTATATAGCCTTGTAGCACAAGTGCCATGTTCTTGGTTTTTTCTCAGTACTTGGAACAAAAAGCTGTAAACCTTCAAGTTCATTTTTATAGAACATGCTTACAGTTGCAGGAACATCTTGAATTCCATCATGTGAAAAATCATCTACATATGTAAAAGCCTTGCTGCCAGTACACTGCATCTACTGAAAATGAGTTGAGGCTCTTTAGTCTTTTTATAGAAAATGATTTTGCAAACAGAATTTACTGGTTCTGAAGTAAGAGACGATACTAATCCTACATCCTAGAATCAGTCCTGGAAAGCATTTTTCAAAGTGATGTCTGTTTACAGCTTGTAATCTGCACTCCATATTCCATACCCTGTGTAATATTTATTTTGTATAGTACTAGATGTGCATTCACCTTTTGATCCAGAAGAGAAATCTTGTTTGAAGAGAAATATTTATTTTTGCACTAATTACTATAAATATTAAAATCCAGTGGAACAGAAGATAGCTCTCTAATAGTGGCATGAAAATTACAGGATAGGTAGAGAGAAAAGAATATACTTATATTCCAAGTTATAATATAACAGTTATGAGTGATTTACAGTTCATTGCAGGGCATTTCTGGTGTTCAGGAATGGAAGCAATTATCAGAGTATCTCCTCAGCAGCTGGTGATGGCCCAGCCCTACCTAGTTGGAGTTGCTCAGTGCTGATAAAGTAAGTGAGGAATCTCAGGTCGTGTCTGCTGGATGGCTGTAGGTGCACAGAGAGCTCATCTGACGCCTGGGAGTGCCCTGCATTGGCCAAAGCTGGCAGCCTCCTCCTGCCCTTGGTGCTGCAGATGTGACTGTGTGCAAGAGTTGGTGGCCTTAGCTCCTGTGACAGGAGAGAAGGGGAGCAGTGCCTGCCCTCACAGCCCGGGGCAGGACCAGCAGAGGCAGCTGGAGCTGCAGCAGCTCTGGGCAGAGGTTGCACCATAGCCCAGGCAGGGGGTAGAGCAGCCCGAAGGGCCCTGCCTTGAAAAAGGAGGGGGGAGGCTGAGGAGCAGAGAGCCCCCAGGTTCTCTTCCTGACTTAGTTACCAGGTGCTGTTCCAGTGCCTTTTTCATCCCCAGAGTAGCCAGTCACTTGTAGAAATACCTGCTTTTGCAGTTGTCCAGTTAGATCAAATATTACTGCCCTGTGGCCAGATTTGGCTGGCACACTGCCACATGGACCACACCAACCAGAGGCTTCTTTCAAAACACAGTGGCATTTTTATTTCATATCTAGGCCTCCATTCTGAGCTCCTATTTTTAAGAGACTATTTTTACTCTTGCCAACAAAACTATACAGAGAGGCACACCAAATCCAGTTTTTTCCCTTTCTGTGCTTAAATCAAGGCTTACAGAGAGTGGTAAGGCAGACAGTTTCTCTCTGCAGATTGTTCCAGTTCATGTTCGTTTGCTTGTGTTTGTTTTTATTTACTGATATTTCTGTTTTCTATCAAATAATATCACAGCGTAGCTCAAGGTCACTGTGTCTTACTTGTATCTTTCTCAAGTATTTACTGAGGATGAAGCAATTTTGAAACAGCACACAGGGAGCCTATGAAATCAGTGATTTCCAGTGTCTGGAATCCAGTCCTCAGCTTGTCAGAGAAGGACTGGTTGTGTTAAGCACTGGAGCTGCTGTAGCCCAGGCTCCAGGGGGAAGACAGATAATAGACAAGCACTCTCATGAAAAACCATTTCTGATCAATAGCCTGTTTTGCATTAGCCTTATTGAAGAAATGTCAGAAAATGGAATTACTGTATTTTTCTCTAAAACTACCATTACTCTTAAAGATATAAATCTGCAAAGATGAGGAATAATGAAGTTGGCAGGTGAATTTGCTGTCATATAGGATCTTCTGGATTTAGCAATAAATGTTGGAATTACTCCATTTGCTTTTCAGGCTTTTCATATATGCCATTAAATGTAGCTTTCTAAAACAGAGTAGAAGTGAAGTACATTTCATTTATGTTGGATGATCCTCATCTTAACAACTACAAGAATGATATGCATGAATGAAATGTAGGGGTTGTTTCTATGCTTATTTAGGGGAATTCCACTGGTGTAAAATGAGCAAGAAGGTATAAAAGCATCTAGGATAATGATGAAAGCTGCACGAGCAAAGGGCATGTCAGCAGAGCTGGGGAAGGCAGACAGGAATGGTGATTGAGTTAGCAGTGGGTGAGAATTACTGAGCTTTGCCTAAGGGGGGGAGGATGCCACAGGCTGTAATTAGAACTCTCTCAAGGCAAAAATAGCTGCTGAGGTTTTATCCATGCCCTTCTTCCTAAAAGGAAAAGCTATTTGGTACCTTTTTTCCTAGAAGGTTTAGAGCTGCTTCATTAGAAAACAGCTTCGTTGAAAAAAAATCAGAATGCTTGGAATTTTCCTTGTTAGTGGGAACACCTCATGGTCTGCTGGGAACTGCTGTGGTAGGATTTTACCACCTGAGTATTTTATTATTGTAACTAAATTACTAGTTGGCTTCCTCTCCTAAATTACAGGAGATTAAATACATACTCCTGTTTTATTATTTCCTATTGCCTTTTATTCACAAACTGATCTTTCAAGCACTTTCAGCTGAAGCTGTAGTTTGCTTCATGTGCATGTACACAGTTCAGTCACTCCTGAAAATATTCTTAAGTCCATGATTTTGAAGTGATTTCATGTAGGTACTGAATTGGCAGTGTTGTTCAGGACTAACTTGTTGTGTTGCTAATTGCAGCCTCATAATTACTGCCACGCTTTTATCCTTTAGGTAAGAGGATATGAAGCTTGTTACACTGTGTAGATTTACACACTGCAGACCAAGCCAGTCTTGCTGTCAGTTGTTTCAAGCTGCATACATTATGTATGTAATGGCATGAATATAGAAATATAGCAGGTGTGCTTACGGGTATGCATTTTATTGCATTACAGATGATAGCTGGCACTCCTCTCTGGCCACTGCCAGATTTGGCCAAATCTGAACCAGAGGACAAGGTCAAAGTCATGTACAACTTAAACATAGCTAACTAGGTATGATCAGGTAATGAAAAGTCATTTGAATGTCATAGTCTTACTTCCTTAATCTGTTGGAAATTGTATCAAGACAATTTACTGTCTAACAGTAAAGTAATATTTTAGAGTTAAAAAACATTCCCCTTCTAGAGGGCTGTCCAGATTTCCTCTTTATATGGATGTAAACCCAGAGCTGAAAATTGTGAAACAGCTGAAGTTATTTATGAAGCTGTAATTGATGTACATGGATATAAAGAAATAAATTTGACTGTTTAAGGTAAATTCTGTCTGTCTTTAAGGTAAATTCTGATTCATTAGTTGCACAGCAGTTGGGATAAGCCAATGGTGAAAACTATGCTACAATATCATCTCTTATTATTTAGGAAATAGTTCACCTAGAGAAAGAAAACTGCCACTGCTTAGTGAATTTAGTAGAGATATGTCTAGTGTAACAGCATAAGCTGATACTTTATATTCTTTCTCTTGCTCTATATTACAAAAGTTCTTGCAAGTTAATTAGTCCCCAAGGCTTTTTGTTTTAATTAAGCACTAAATTGACATTTTTTTCCCTGCCCCAATGGTATCTAAGTTGTCATGACAAGAGTAAGTCAGTGTGTCATTGTGAATGCACTTGTATTCCTAATGAAGTTTATATTGCAAGCCGAGGATTTTGTACAATCTTTCTGGTCATTTTTATAATAGAGTGGAGTGGTCAAATTCTTATGATGGTGTTCTGGGTTGGTCCTGTTCTGGTGAAGTCTAAGTGATTTTTACAATGTTTGAGACTGACTTGCACATTTTCCCTGAATAGCTGTATTAAAAACCACCAATGGCATATTTATGTCAACTCTGATTGTTGTGTCTTAATCTTGGAAACATGGATAGTAATCCTATTGTGCCAGGGTTTCAGTCAGCATTTCGTGTATTAAATAAAAGCTTAACTATAGTAACTTTCTGGGTGGGCTTGTACTGATGCAAAAGCCTCCTGCGTTCTTCATCATACTGACTTTCAGGAAGTACCAGTATTGGTGACAGGATCTGTTCCTTTCCATTAAGCAAAGTTCTGACATGCAGTTATAGCCCTCTATTGTCAAGTGTAGCTCAGTTCTCTTAATTTTTATAGTATTAGCCAGATAACCTCAGAAGAAGTTGTTACACTTGGGAATGCTGATAACTCATTTTTGCAACAATCAGAGACTGAAGGGTGAGAGGAGCTGTGGCAGCTGGCAGGGCAGGGCCCGTGGTGGGGCAGTGACACAGGGCAGTGAGGGCTCTGTGGAACAAGCAGAGTGCAGGGGCTCTACCAGCACAACCACCACCATGGGCCCTGGGCATATCTTCACAGGGTGAGTTAGTTTATTATGTGATAAACACCATGTAAAAAACCATGGGCCATAACCACATTATGAATTTGTATTTTATAAGGTTTCTAGATTTTTCTGGGAAAAAGCAGACTTTTGAATTCTGTAACTTCTGTGATAAAAGATGCATGTATAACTCGAAAAAAAAAATCTATGCTTACTTGATTATGAAGGAATAAATACTACTAATTCCAACTGTGTTGATGAACTTCTTTTTTTCTAAAATAAGGACTGACATTTGCAGTATTTTTAGAAGGAACAGGCATACTGTAAGTCTTTCTAAGACTTCTGTAAGACTTCCTACACGGACAGGGCTGCAAAAGCTTAAGCTCCACCTCCATAGCAAGATACTGCAAAAATTGCAAGCCTGGCTTTGGGGACAGCGCTGTAAAAGGAAAACCCAGTTCTAGAGAGAATCATCAAAGTTCCATGGTGGATGAGATATATCAGTACCTGAGAAGGAGCTGCAGAACTAACACAGCTTTCAGCAGTGCCACCTTGTTGAAACATTGGTATGTCACACAAGCTGCTATGAGAAGCAGAGATTTCTCAAACTTAATCCCATGTCATTGCTTAGAATGGGACATTGCATTATTGGGTGAAAAAAAAAAAAAACCTTAAGCTGCTCTTCAGGACTTCACTGTAGGACTTCACAAATAAAAACTACTTCTTGTCAAGGGAAGGGAGGAAAGTACAAGAGAAAAAAGAACTATGTCCCTTCCTGGTTTTAGTCAAATCCCTGACCTTTAACTAAACCCTGAGTTTAACTCTGGACTGCGGGTAGCGCTATGTGATACAACAGGCTTTAACTTAGCCGTAACACAAGGCTTGTAGCGCTGTATTTTACATTTCCTTAACTTGTCACACTAGGCATCTAAAATACTGTTACCATAACTTCCAGATAGGTCATAGTCCAGGAGAGCCATAGAATGGGATCACCACTACTTACATTTTTAGGTTCTCGCCAATTTCTTCAGGGGGCAAAGGGAGAACGTTGGCATTCCTTAATGTGCAGAGGAGAGAAAATCCCAAAAGAGAAAAGCACAACAGTCTTATCCACATTAACATTCTCTTCAAAATACAGAACTAATACTTAGGCACAGTTGAGGTTGTAGATCCCTGTGAAGTTTTCCTGCCCATAAAGATCATATTCCTTGTACAGTATGTAGTCTTTCAAGCAGTTTGGCAGTGGAAGGAAGGTCATGAAGACAGGACAGCGGAGACGCAGCCGGCCCATGCATGCCCGGATCTTCAGACGGCAAAGGTGCTTCAGAGAGCGAGGATTTGCTAGAAAAGACAAGCAAAATTAAAATGCTACCAACCAAAAAGGCCCCAATGGCAAACCACCTTGTTTTTATTAAAAATGTAAGCAGATCCTTACTTAAAACAAAATGGATATCTGGCCAGAGTTCCTGTTCTTTGAGAACTGCTTCGAGCTTCCAGCAGATCTTAACGTGATCAACATAATCTAACATGACTCGCACCACTTTCCCAGACACATGCTTCAGCCAGGCCAAGGTTATCACTTCACAAAACTGATAGAAACAAAACATTTAGTAGGGTAATATTCAATACTGCAGTAAGTGACTTCTGTCTCCGAGGACAAGAACAATTAACTAACTTGAGCAGGGTTTTAGAGGTTGCCACAACTTGCATAAGCCTCACTAGTAGAATCTAAAAATCTGAGAGATGGTTATTTTGTACTAGATCCAAAAATAAACTTAAGCAGCTGTATATTTGGGAACTTGGTGCTTAAAAAGAAGTGCTACCACTATGTAGAATTTAGACTTGTGTCCCAGTGCTTAAAAGGGGGATCAACCCGCCCTGTGCATGCATCATTCCGTTATCTTTAGGTTAAAGAAGGGTTTATTAGGTTCAAATGGACTTGACAAATTGCAAAACAATGACACCGATGAGTGTCTCTAGGAACCTCTTTTGGTTTGCTAATTTCTGCTCCGTGCTTATCCCACCAGCTCCCGGGGTCCTTTCAACAGCTTTCCAGTCTTGGTGTTCTTGTACAGGACAATGCAGAGAGCGAGCCTGCAAATCTCTGCTTTCTCAGCATGGACAAGACTACCCTGGAGAGCCAATTCCATACTGATCATTAGCATATCATCAGCTATATTTTCACAATTTAAAATTACTGTTTGCAATCATTTGCTGTCATGAAACAGGCTTTATAGCAACATCTTAAGCTGCACCAAGGGACATTTAGGTTAGACACCAGGAAAAAATTCTGCACTGAAAGAGTGACTGGGCACTGGAATTGTCTGCCCAGTGAGGTGGTGGAGTCACCAGCCCTGGAGGTGTTCAAAAAAAGATTGGATGTGGCACTCAGTGCCATTTGATGAGGAGGTGTTAGGTCATAGGTTGGACTTGATCTCAAATGTCTTTTCCAACCTAGTTCATTCTGTGATTCTGTGATCTATTCAATTTTAAAGCCTTGTCTATTCCTCTTTTTATGTGTCACCTGTCTTCAAAACTTCCTTTTCTGACAGTGCATTAAGCACCTTTCCATTTAGTTTTAGGAAGGACAGTGGTGGTAGGACAGCACTCGAAGCCCTGTAACACACTTACCATGGTGTCCTTGATAACAGTGGAGGTCCAGCCGTCAGTCACGTACTGGGAGTGGGCCCCGCTGCCCCGTGGGCAGTCAAAGCAGCGCTGCACGTCATAGCCGTAGTTCAGCAGCATCCTCAGCATGACCTCATCTTTGAGGGCGTACTGCAGAGCTGAGGGGAAATGCGTGGTGTTCACGCTGCAGAAGTAGTTGACATTGGCCCCATGGCGGAGCAGCAGATTCATTAACTCGTAGTTGCCCATTCTTAAGGCTATTTGGAGGCAGTTGATGGGATCTTGGTTTGTCAGGGCTCCAGCGTTCAGCAGCAGCTGTGTTGAGCAGATATCCCCGTTGGAAACAGCGAAGTACAGGGCTGATTTCCGGTGGTCGTCGTAGCCTTTGCGAACTCTCTGAGCCAGCATGAAATTGGCATCAAAGCCAGACTGGAGGAGAAACTCAAGGCACTGAGGATGTGCTCCTGCTGCTGCTGAGTGAACTGGACTTATCCCACTTTCTTTAATGGCAGCAAAATCAGTCACTGGAACTAAATATTTTAGGGCTCTGAAAAATTAAAACCAGAAACATCTTAGAATCAAATATTTTGGTTCACCTAACTCATTTCTGAATTTCTGTGTTGTTGGGCTTCAGAATTCATCCCGGCTGTTAGAATAGTCTTAATATACCAAATCAGTACCATGGCATGCATTGACTTGAATTGCTAACAATGAAATTGTTCGCCAGGCATGGATACCGACTTTACACCTACTACACATAGAATACTATTATATTATATACTATTATTCATGAACAACCCATTCCTTGCTTCAGGAATTAATGATTCCTTCTCAACAAAAGTTTTTCCTGAATGTTGAAAGCACAATGTTATTGCTTAACCTATAGGGATCATGGAATTAATACAATATATATTATAACAAATATAACAATTAATATATAGAAAATATTAATACAGAAATTAAGAATCCTCAAATACTTGTTTCTCATTTGTTAGTTGTGATTTTAGCATAAATATCTTCCAGTAGTCTTACTCTCTTTAAAATAGAGATAACCCTTACTCTCTATTTGTCTATTTAGTACAATTACCATTCACGTTTCTGTGATGGGGTGGAGATAAGACATTGAGAGAGAGTGAGGATGTCCCAAGAACCTCAGCATCAGACTGGACAGTGTTACTATTTGTGACAAATGGGGAAATACTGTAGGGATTGAGATGTACATCCTAAAATCGTGAAGATTTTATCCTGACTGGTCACTTACATTCAGACACAGAACAGACATATTTACAGAGTCAAAAATAATTCCTTGTACAAAACAACAGATTTGCTGCCTGCTTTGAATAAGGTAAAATTAGTAAAATGAATATTTCTGGTGTCACTATTACTTGATTTTTAAGTGTATTAACTCACAGAAAATGTCCTCTATACGCAGCTCTGTGGATTGGCAAATGACCCGAGTGCTTTGGTACATTGGCATCAGCCCCATATTCTAGTAAAAGACTCACGGAATCTGGATTTCCTCCTCCTGCTGCTTCAAACAATACAGAAGCACAGTCCATTGCCTGTGAAAGAACATCTGCACCTGGGAAGAAGCAGCAAGGATTTTCACAGTAGTCACTGTAAATATCCATCTGCAATTAATATGTCCAACCCCACAGTGATATGGTATTTTGAATTCTATTCTTCACCAATAGAACCACTGCGAGCATAAACCTTCATGTTGGATCCTTGATTTTAGATATGTTTATGTAATCCTGGGAACAAGAAGGTCCAAATTGCTTTGAATCCAGTCAGAATTGCTCCTAGGACTGGGCCAGCAAAGAGTTTGGTTCTTATTCATCAAAACAATTGCTTTTGGCTTACATACAATACATTTCAATTCTTTTACTTTACAAAAACCAGACAGGTGTAACTGTAAACGTGACAGAACCCAGTATGCAAACAGTTCATGCAATCCAGTTCCAGGGCTGCTGAACCATCATGTAAAATTCCCCACAAAAAAGTCTTCTCAGGCATGCCCTAAGGTGACCTGTCTACATGAGAAAATGATAGTGCATTTAGAAAACATTACTCAAGCACTTGTAAAAAATTACAAGTGCTCACTAAAATATTTACATATTAATATTTTAATATTATACAAATTGATATTTATCAGGCCTTCACTACATCACAACAACCCTCAGAGCAGATAGCATTTAATTTTCTCTAGTCAGGTGAGTTACTTCTGCTGCTGTTTTTGAAGGGGTATCTGAAGCCTTCTCTTCCTATGAGCTCCTATATAATAAAGTCTCACCTTTTTGCAGTAAGAGCTCCATAATTTCTGTATGTCCCATCTGTGCAGCCAGGGCAAGGGGTGTGAGCCCATATCCACTGCGGGGGTCAGGATCTGCTCCAGAATCCAGGAGAAGCTGCACCAGAGCCTTCCTGCCCAGTCTGGCTGCCTCATGCAGAGCAGTTCTCTCATGGACACAGCGCAAATTCACTCTGGCACCAGATCGTAGCAACAAGGAGGCAATGTCATAGGAATCAAGTTTAATTGCTGTAGGACAACAAGCAAGGAATCAGACAGGATGCTGTTCACTGCTATTCTGTGCACAATGGTTGCTGTTACATGGCAGCCCAGGAAAGCTGTTCCTGGCAGTGCTATTTATACAAGGAGAAATGCCACCCTACACTGAAGGGTTTAACTCATCAACAAGTCTCTTCTTTGCTTCCAGGACAGCACTAAGTATACAAATGAATAATTTCATGGGAATCTCTTTTTCTCTCTGTACATTTTTTCTCTGCTGCATTTGGTAATGGAACAAAGCTCTCCTTGCCACTAGATGGAGACCACATCCAGGGCCTTGGTGCTCAGGAGCTGCCACCAGACTCTGTTTAATCTCCATAAGAGTCACCATAATGTGAAACAAAGCTCATACTGACTGTTTCATATGCTGCCTTAGCTTAATAAGCCTGAACTCTTAAGTCAGTGAGGATCTTAAAAGAGAAATTTGCATTAGCTCCAGTGAGTGGAATGATTAGGCAATACCCTTCCCTCCTTCTCCCTTTGATCTTCCAGGCTGTGCAGGATAGAGAATGTCCTTCAGCAGGACAGATTAGGCTGAGCAGCTTCACGTGCCACAGCTGCTTGAACACCAGTGACAGCATTCTGTGATAGAAACTGTGATGTCCCATTATCTGTAACCTGCACAGCTGCTTTAGATAAATCCCATGCATCCCCTTCTTGGGGGATGGTGCATTTTAACGTCGTGCACTTCAAAAGTATCTAGGAGTTCCCTACATTTTTTTTAAGCAGATGGCCCTGACTTGAAGCTGCAGCCATTTCACAAGGATGGACTGAGGGTCCTACAGATGATTGGTAGGCTTTTTTCTCCTCCTTTAACAATAGTTTTGAAAAAGAAAACACCCTTCCAATACAGAAAAATGTATGGGATCATCCAAGAAACTTAAGAGTGTTCCTTTAGAATTCAGACAATGAGAACACACTTCACTTTTTTCAGTTAGATTCAGTAAGAATGAAGGCATCATAACCCAGACTGAGGGAAGCAGAAGAAATGAACACAGAACACTTCTGGAAAACATTTGGGGAAAATATGGTTCTTTGACAAATCAAGAATTACAGTTCTTGTGCATGATCAAATTAAAGTGGCATTCACACAAAGAGTGTGGGTATGAGACTATACTAGGACTATACTAGGTATGGGGTCTTATTCCTAAATTACAAAATATTAAAGAGAAGCAAACAGAGAATGTCAGCCTGTCTCCTTCACTTGTCAGCTTTGGACTAATGCCAGCAATGTCTAAATAGGGACTGTTTAGAGACTTTGCACTCTACATACTGCAGATACATGAGGCTGGTTGGCTACAATTTTTGAAAATTAAAGCCAATTACCACGGGTTTTGGAGAAAGGGAGGCTGATGCAATCAAGGAGATACCATGTGGACAGAGAATATCAATGTTTTATGCCTGCAGACATGAAGAGCAGTGATAGCATGAAGAAGCAGAAGGACTTGTTACCTGGCGTCACTGCAGAAATGATGCCAAGCAAAACAGAGGATGACACTCTGCACTTCATGGAGAAAGCTAATTATCATGTGAGAAAAACAGACAGGGACAGACACATTCAGTGCTTAGATTAACAATTTTTTTCTCCTTATAGCAAAATATTTTAGGCATTGAAGTCAAATATGTCGCACTGAAGCCTAAAATGTGTAACTATATTCTCACCTCATTCCCTCACCTCTCCACCCCTAAAAACAGTATTCACCTATAACTAAAGGAGAATCTCCCTCTTCATTTTTAACATTGGGATTGCAGCCATTGAGCAGGAGAAAGTGGACATTGTCCACAAAACAGTTTCTTACTGCCACCAAAAGAGGTGTTTCCCCTTTGAGAGTGGTCTGTTCCCACGCAATGTCACGGGAGGCTGAAATACAGAAAAGCAGAACACATTTGAAGTTGAATGATTCATCAAACTTTGCTTTGTAGAACTTTTTGGTGGAAAACTAGAAGGACGTTGTACCTTGTAAAGTTATTTCAAGGATGTTCTTATTTAGCTGTGCTGCAGCTTCATGCACAGGAAGCCAGCCTTGCTGATCTGCTTCTTCAAAAGCAGAACTGTGCCTCACCAATTTCTTCAAGGCCTCCTCTTGGCCTGTTATATTTTAACACAGACACATATCCCATTACTCATCACAAGACAAAATTCAGGCAACTAATACATTGAGTGCCATTTATCCCACCAGTGTATCTTGCTCATTTTAAAAGAAAGGCCTGGAGTTTTCCCTTAATTTCAGGAGACAAAGCACTGGAATTTCTGAAGGGGGTAACACTTGAACCCATCCCACTTCCATGATCCTATCTAATAAGTTAGCTTTTGGATGTCTTGTTTTTAGTTTCCATGCTCCTCCCAAGATTATATAAAGAAAAACTGCCCTTAAATCAGGTGATCAAATAAAATGTAGGCATTGCTCAGCCATTCCTGGGATATAGGCTTAGAGTGGTGTATTTGTACTTAACTGTCCGAATTGCTGCAATGATCTGCCCATGTTCTTTGCTTGCAGTATACTGGAAACTGCATAAACAGGACAAGAATAAAATGAGAAGTGAAAATTCATGTGAAGTTCAGGATATAATTATACCTTAGTTTAAATACTCAGATTTACAAGACATGTTAGATTTCTCTAAGTTACATTGGTTTGGTGAGGGTTTAACACATTGAAACACTTTTTTTGTTGGTCTTTTCCTGACACAATAAATACTGAATTTTTCACACAAAAGCCAACAATTAAATGCTAAAATGAGGGGAAGGTCCCATACCAGTCTAATTTTACATCACCTACTTATCTTTTTCATAAAGCCTTATACTAATTAAATATTGATGTAAAACATCATCTGAAAGTTTCATACATCCCATGTTTTCAAGGAAACAGGTACACTTTTCAGGGTACCAGTGCTTTCCAGTATCCATGAGACAAGGTCAGCACAATACAACACATGTAGTTACAAAGGAAAATAAGGTCTACTAAATGCTTACAATAATGACCAGAAAACACCCCAAATAGAAAGAATAACTTATTACCTTTCAATCTCTGTTGCACTGCCACTTGTTTCAATTTTATACCTATCCTGTAAGCTTTCCTGAATAGCTCGTTGGGTAGGGATTTCCTCATCAGAATCACCAATCATATACACAGAAGTATTCATTGCAAATCAGCACAACATGGATCACTTTTGTAGAGAAACACTGCTTTTTAATTAGAAGCAGATGTTAAATCTTCAGGTTAGATCTGGAGTAATAGAAATAGCAATCACTGTGTCAGTGTAAAGAGAAATGAAAAGCAGTTAAATAAATGACTATGCTATTATATGCTTAAGCAGTCATGCTGTTCTTGGCATACTCACGATCTCAGATGTTCTGTTAGGCTCAAACCTCTCATCTGTTTTACCTCATCAAAGCTTCCACTTCTGTCTTTCAAAAGAGTTGGCCTGAAAAAACAAAACAAAACAAAACTACAGGGCAAGGTAAAAAAAAAAAAAAGTAAAACTGGAAGCAAATAAATACCGTGGCAAAACGAATGAGCACAGGAAATTTAAGGAAGTTGTCAACATGCCAACTACAAAGCTTGGAATAATTCTAGAAACATCTTAAAGTTGGGCAGCAGTAATTCACAGCAAACCTGCGTCATTTAATTTGTTACCTGATCCACCTAATGTGATTACAAGGCCTTGCTCTGTAATTGCACATGTAGCAAAAGAGAAATATATTAGCAACATATACAGCAAGAAACTGTTAGTAATTGATTATACTATGGCTCAGTGAGTACATAAACATCTTAAATCTAGATGACTTTTTTTCCTAAAGATACTACCAATTTTCCTATGAACTGAGAAAATACACTGGGTTTCCTCACCTGAAAGAGGGAAGACCTCAGCCTTTGAAGAAGCGATTATTAAGTTGAAAGTGACATTTTCAGGATTGCAAACAACCTCTGCAGAGCCCATGTCCATTAATAGCTCACTATAAATACCTGATCATAAGATACTCTGGGACTTTCTCCACGTTTCTTTCACACACGTCAGTTATGTTTAATAATCTGACCTAACAAGTGGTGCCAGCAAAAGAAGGAATTTAAAGTCCAGTTTTCTTGCAACAATGCTTTTGATTTTTGAAATAAGAATTTCAGAACTATAGCAGTAAGTACTACACTGTGAAAAGAAAATTCTTTAGTGCTGTCCTAGGAGAGCAAACTGAAGGTGGTGTTAAGAGCTTGCTTAAGAGTGAGACAGCAGAAAAACTAAAACAATAAAAGTAAACATAAACAAGCAAATAAAAATCAAACAAAAACTCTATTAAAATTATTACAGGTTTCTGATTCCTTAATCACAATTTGCATTAATATAAATAAAAAAGCAAGTGAAAAATAAACACAGTTTTTAAAGGGAAAAGCAGTTTCGGAAAGCCAGACTTACACTGGTCTAACACCCAAAAAGCAGGGAAATGGGGGACACAGATGCCCAGTTGTAATAGTGATGGTAGGATGGAGTGGGACCTTTATGTGCTTCACTTATTCCTACCGTATTTTATGGAGGGATCCATACACAGAATTAATGATGGCTGTATCTGAATGCAAGGTGGAAACAGTTCTTTGCTAGAGGAGATCAGGAAAGAATGCTCCAGTAATTTTTAAAAACTATTTTTAAAAAAAACAAAAGTGCAGAATCAAGTTTATTACCTGTAATGTTTCTCTCAGCACAGGCTACTTTCATTTTCCATGAAAATATGTTTTGTGATATTCAACTAATGCACAAAATGGATGTTCACACTTTAATAATATTCCCAAGGGCTAAAATCCCAGCTGTATTGCTTACAGATTGTAAAGATGGTCATAATAATAATACATACTCAATTAAGTCAAAAGCTTGAGGGTCAGAAAGTATTTGTATGCCCTCTTACAATACAAAAACCTCCGGATGTTTCTTTTACACACTAAGTTCCACTTCCTCTCTAAGCCAACAAAGAGAACAAGATGTTGTGAAGTCTGTATGTGAACTGTCCGCAGTCAGTCATCCAGCTGGCACAGCAAGGCTACGCCTCTCTTGATCCAGTGCTGGACTGGCTGGTCCGTGTTGAGCTTCAAAGCAATGACGAAGTTGGTGGAATGCCCAGTAGTGGATAAGACCCCTTTGCGCTCACTTGTCTTGTAGAGTGGGCAAACATAGGCATTAGACTCCTTTATGTCCGATTTTACAGCTTCAAAAAAACCCAAAATAATGCATTACATTCAGCAGATCGATTTGGCAGAAACATAATCTACATGCAAACGTTAAGTATTTACAGTAACACCTTTACAGGTAAATAAAAATGCAAAATGGTTTTGCAAGCAATAGAACAAAATTACCTGGTTTTCTTCTTGTGTTTTCTTGTGTGGTTTGTTTGGTTCTTAAACCCAACTAATTTAGCTACAATTTGTGTTCAGGACTCAATGCCTTCCTGTGATTCTACCAGCTTTGCAATACTCCAACACACAGTAAAATCTGAATAGTTACCTAGTTAATACATGGCTTATGCATGAGTTTTTCATAGCTCTACAACAATTCTGGTCCAGTTGCCAGAGAACCTCACTGCAATTCAAGTCATGTGATATCCAAGGACAGAACTCTGCAGGAACTCTTTGTATGCCCAGACTGCTTACATGGAACTTGTACAAAGCCTAAAATCATGCAGGTCTGAACAAATTCATCCAACCTCAAGAGAAGGCTCAAGCAGAAAAAGTAGCAAATTTTAATACTGCCTATTTGCTAACACCTAAGTTGCAACAGTTGCAGTAGTAAGTCCTGATTTTATGCATAAATAAAAACAGGGATTTAGTCCTCGCAATCAAAGAAAACAGGAGTTGTGAAAATTATTTTCCTAGTAGGAAAGACAGCTATCACAGAGCTACAAATAACCTGAGCAAACCCTGCTACATCACACGAGGTAAAACACTCAGTCTCTGTAAGTCAGTCAAAAGTACTCCTCAGGGATCTTCAGCAAGAAAAGGAAACCATTGTTGCACTTTCTTGTTGAATAGCTCAGGCATCAGAGAAATCATACTCACTTGGCTTTATCCAAATGATAGGCATGGCATCAAAGAGCACTTTGGGGTACTGCTCAGTTAACATTCCCCTGGAGAGAGAAAGCAACAAAGCAATTGTTTGTGGCTTGAGGGGTTTGGTGGGTGTTTTTTGGTTGCTACTTGCTTGCTCATTTGGTTTTTCTTGCCCATTTTCCATGCATGAAAGAGGACTTAATTTGGTGTGTTATTCCAGTAATATGAAAAGTATCAGTTAAAATATTTAAACCAGTCTTGTTTGAGCACTGAAAAAAACTTTCCAGAACCACAATAAAACACTTGGCTACTGACTTGGCCCTGTCCCAGCGAGCTCCGTCTAAAAATAATCCGTGGATGTAAACACCATCTTCTGGTGCAGGATCAGCAGTATCCTGAGGAATAACCTGCAAGAAATAAGTGCTCCACATCATTAAACTTTCACAGCTCTTTTGCTTTTTGAACTATTATGCCAATTGCCAATTTTCAGATCAATCCAAACTGAGAATAATACAGTAACCCTTCCTTTCAGTGCTACTTTTAAACATATCTGTAGAGACAGCAGACTTCTCTGGGTTTGTTAATCACCTTTCTTGTAAGTTATAAAAAGAGGCTCGTTGGCTCTGGTCTGGGAGCTGTTTTTAACCATAACTTGGAACGGTACATGTAGAAATCTACACATTCTATAGGAACTGTGGAGACTTAATAACAACTGCCCACCTCTCCATGGCTGGAGAACAGATTCTACACAAACTGCATTGGGCTTTTTCAACCTCCACACGTGGAGCAGGGCAACACAAAGCTTTGTTACAAAACTACATACTTGAAATTCTTTTTGAAAAACTTGGCAATTTTTATAAATATCCACTTTTATGCTATTTAAAATACAATCTCAAACATTGTGACCTTGTTTTAGCATTGTTTTCAGTTTACTTCTTTTTTTCCCTCAAAATCATTCTTAGGTGATGCAGCAAATGAAAATTTTCAAGGTTAGATCATTAACAGAAACAAAGTTTTGGCTAGAAGCTCAAAGAACTAGTTTCAAATGCAGAACTTAACCAATATATCTGAGTATGTACTTTTCTCACATAGCAGTGGCTAAATTCAAGATAGAAAACTGAATTCAGTGGTTTAGAAGGGGGAATCTGTCGCCAAGAACAGCTGTATGTAAATCCATACTGGCAAAGGAGTAAGAGTTTGCAGAAGAGCACCAGTTCAGTGAACTGTCTCACAGCATTTAATCTACCCATAAACAGTAATTCCTAATTAGCCCAAATTAGCCTAATTCCTCCTGCTGAAGTCAACTACAACAAATGCTAAAATACCAAGAAAACATGGTATAAAATAACAAGGTACTAAGAGAACGGATGGTGAAATTCAAGCCTTTTTTTTTATTTCTAAAGAATTTAGCATTACAAAAATCCACTTGGAGCAGAAAACACCCATCTCCAATGCCAACATCCATGTTACAGAAAAGTCATCCAAAACCAGCTAAAAAGATATTCAGGCAGAGAGTAACTATCAGGTTAAAAGCACAGGCTCCTCATCCAAACACCCTTTCACTTTCACAAAATACCATCAACAAAACACAGGAGTATATAAGAAATTTTACTACTGTAGAAATATCTAAACCTTCTTTAATATGTTCCTTTATCTATTTTAACTCACTGCAGAATGCAAGACTTCCTACATTAGCACAGAAAACCAAAGACTCAAAGCTTGGGGCAGAATTCCTGCTTCCCTTCATTTGCAAGAGACCTTGCCCATGCAGCATTTAATATAATGTGTATTTCCCAAACCCTACACTCTGATTTATAGGCTCTAACTAGTCAGTTAGTAAAAAGAGCAGTTTTCATATTGCTTAAAATCTCCATTTGCCTAAGTAATCCATGCAAAGGCTAACTAACTCAGCAATTAATGGGGTGTCAAGTCAAAAAAAGGGAAAAAGTACTGACAAGAATTTTCCTAGATACTGTGGTTCTCAACACTAGTACAGTATAAAATAAGCGATAGCTGGTGCAAAGGGGACACAAGTACAATCCAAAAAAAGACTACTAAATATTGTGATGCCATTTGCATACATCACTTATTATCACAAAATAATTAAGAAATTGCATAAAGATATACCCACTTTTAAAAGATGTACAATTTTTATATAGAGATGTACCATTTATATATTGCAGCAGTACCTGCAGACTGCAGAATTTTGCTTCATTCAAAAAGATGTTGCTCAAGTGTTCTAGAATTCCCCTATTTTCTTCCAAAACAGGAACTGAATGCCAAGTTTTTAATTCTGCTGCTCTTAAAGACCATTTTCTGACAGACATTATGAAAAAAAACAAAGCAAAAAAAAATTAGAAAACTGAGGAGGAAAAAAAAACCCAGCCAGGAGACAAAACAGAACAGAACTAGACAATGGATTTGGCAAGACTGGGCCAAGGAAGCAAAAGAAGAAAACAAACTGGTAGGGAGGCTGAAAATGAACGAAACAGCAGGAGACCAGATTCAGCTGGTCAGGAATGGAGGGAAAAGGAGGGAAGAGGTAGGAATCGAGATTCTAGGAGCAGACTAAAGAACAAAGGGAAGCTGGGGAACGTCTGAAACTGGACATGAGCAAATGACAAGTTGGAGAAAAATGAGGACTAGCATAGCAAGGAGATTGAGAAAACAGGCCCTAAAGGGAGATCCCAGAATCAGGCAATGGAACAGTGAGGTGCTCTCAAACAGGCACTGTCAGCATCAGCCCCACCCCAGCCATGTCCTCACTGCCTTCCTTTGGCAGCACCCACTGTGGCCAGGACAAGGCACATAGGAAAAATGAAATTTGAAAGTGTTGTGGGGGAACAAGGAACCCCCCAAAGTATTTTTTCAACATAATGACCCCATGGGTCCTATTGGCCACGTGGCTGCAAGGGTAGCTAGGGACACAACGCCAACAGATGGCACGTGCAAAGAGAGGGGAAAGCACTGCTTGCTTTGTTGGCATCTTCTATCATTCATGAAAACTTGTGCCTATTTATGAATACTGGCACAAGGTGAAAAAGGAGGAGAGACAGGGACAAAACAGCAGTGCTCCAGCCAGGATGAAATAAAGTCTGCCACTACTTCAACACATTCCTTTCCAGTGTGACTCTTAAGTTCCAATACACTTCTGCTGTCATACAATACTCATTAATTAAACAGGGCAATTTCCTCTTCTAAATCCCACTTTGTGAGAGCAGTCAACTACTCTTCCCAGTTACACCACTAGCTTTAGTAGATTTATATGGCAATCTCAAAGCCCTTAAGTAAAAACCTGAGTTTTCAGTACAGACTACTGAAGCCTGAGGTAACTCAATAGACCTGTCTCTTCACCCATCTGTTGGCCCTCCTCCCTCTCCAAGACCAAACAATAATACAAAACACAAGAAACTACTTAAAAAACAGGAGTAAGATTAAATCACCTACCTAGCAATAACAGATTTGTTCTCAGAACAGCCTGCTAGCAGAATCCAGTGGAATACTGCAGACAAATAATTTGATCATTTACTCATCATGGTACCACAAGAAGTTGGCATATTCCAGAAGATAATAAAAAACCAGCATTCATTGATACATTTAAGTTTTAGTATGTTAATTTTCTTAAGCCATTGTGCAAATACGTTATTCCATGTTTTTAAATTATATTGGTTTCAAGGTATCAGTGAAATAAATTCTGATGCCAAGAAGAGAAATGGAATTGAGAGCTGAGAATCAGAAACAGGCAAATACTGGAGAGGGGTTCTCAATGTGCACTTAAGCATTACCCACATTGCACATCTGCAGCTCACACACCTGAGGAACAATTAATTAAAACACAATAGCTGAGATTACTTTTCTCTTCAAACAGCTAAAGCACATTATAATCCAAAACCTGGCTCAGTTTAACATGAATTTGTAATGGTCCTTACAGATCATAAAAGTTATAATGCCTTTCATCTTCTCTCCAAGACACAGATAAAGGATTGGGAGTGCTCAGGTTGGGCTAAGGACACATCACATAACAAAGACAATGACTGCCAGCAATTTACATGAAAACTCAGTACTGCATTTAGTATCCCATACAATAACTTTCTTTGAGCAAAAAATTCCACCTTACCTTGACACAAACTTGCTCACATCTGAATCTTCTCGGATTCCATTACAATGCTGAGGTCACTAACAACAGCAGACACTTTCTCATTGTTCTAGATTGGAGAAGTAACAACAAAATATTTTAGAAATTTCTCTAGAAAAGACAAAAATGTGTCTATTTGCATCTAAAGCAGAAAAAAGTATATATAAATGCTGCTAAGCACTACAATCCTTAAAATAGCATCTTTTAAACTACAGTTCGTGTGTGTGAACAGTTTCTTTCATTTCAACAGTAGCACTATTACCCACACAACAATGCTTTTGGAATAATACCCGAGTTTGTCAGCAGAGAGAACATATACATATAAAGGAAGGTTCATTGCTTCCTTTCACATCAATTCCACTTCTTTAAGATTCTTCTCATTTTCCAACACAACCTTTAGCTGCCACATATACTAGAAAATCCAAATAAAAGGTTTTATCTGATAGTTTTCCTTTCTTAAAAAATTTATTTTAAAGACTATAGTTTTGTCTCAAAATCATGTCCCTTTTGACAATAACTGTTACTCAGGAACACGTGCATGATAATACAATTATTCTAAATTAACTAATAAGCTCTTAAAGAATGAGAAAAGAAGGACAAAGAGGAGAAATGAAGCCATAAAAGAATTGTTTTTTCTATGCATTCTTGAACATACCAAAGTAATGGATTAGATGACAGTGAACGAAAGAGCTTAAAATCATGGTTTGAAGCCCATAGAAAATGCCTCACTTTAAACTTCTAATACCAAGTCACTACGAGCAAATGGGAATGGCCAGAGAGGAAAGCTGGAATTAACTGCACACACATCTCAGCAGCCCCTGAACTGGCTGGACAGAAGCCCTGCTAACACTGCCATCACTCAAGATGGGAAAAGTAAAGCAAGGCACTACAAAGATCAGTGGATGGACTAAATAACATCAGGAAAAATCATTTCAGGTTTAGAGCAAAAGGCTCAACAGGGGAATGGAGTTGTGGAGAAGCTGCCAGCAGTCACAAGCTAATGTGCCACCTTCTGAAGGGACTGGTTTGCCAATGGGTGGGTTACTAACATGCCAAAATGCCATTGTAGGGCCAAATAAAAAGATTTAAAAGGAAAGCTCCTGCCATGAAATAAACTTTTAAGTGATTGCTTTCTCAAAAGGCTTAGACTTGTTCTGGCTGATTTTCAAGCCCATTGCACACGTCCTCCTCTAATACCTAATACCATGGAGCTGAGTTAACTCTATTGTGACTTCACTACTAGAATAAAAAGCTACAGTTAGCAGTGTGAGAAAAACTTCCTAATCTTCTGCTGCATACCAACAGACCTGTTACCTGCTGGGCACTTCCCAAAAACAGCTGTCACCTTTTACTCCTCATGACAGGTGAAACTAGTTGTAACTGTGTACTACCCTGCCCATGCTAATGTTAGTGCAGGTTATTTGGAATACAATGTACTTCTGGAAAAAAAAAACCCGTGCAAAAATTAGCTCAAAATTATACTTTTACAACTGAAGTGGGTGTTTTAAAGTACATATACACCTGGAATTCCCTATCTCCCTCACTATGGGGATCTCATCGGCACTCAAAAGTAGCCCAAATTTTAGGCATTAGGCAGCCAAGTGCTGCCGCACAGTGGCGCCATGGCTTTAAGCAGCACCAATGCCGTCGGCGGTAAATTTAACACGCGTTACCCTGAGCTCCACTGACACCAAAAGATGTCATCATCCTGCAGGAGATGCAGCTGAGAGAGAAACATTCATCTCACCAAGCTGCATAATTGGTGTGGGCCATGTCCCCACTCAAGGCTAAGTGCAGTTTCATACAAGCAAATGTAAAGAGGCATCACAAAGACCACAAGTTTCAAGTCACAAATGGACTTCAGAGGGTGCTCGTTCAGCTGAACTACTGCAGTTTCAAGGATAAAATCCATGTCTGACTACCTAAATATTCAATTCCCAAATTAATAATATGGCTTTTCTAAAGAATAGGAAGGACATCTTTACTGTTTACTCTCAGTCCCATGTCATTAAGTTTAAAAAAACCCCCAAAACAACCAAAAAAATCAACAACTTTAAAGCTGAGCTGAAAATCAAGTTTTCCTGATATTAGAAATACTATTACAAAGTGCAACAGTGTTAGAAAAATACTATTCCAAACTGGGGTAGTAGCTGTCTTCCTCTGCTTAGCACCCTAAATTCTGTGCTAAGAATAGAGTCTTATGAAAGAGCTCCCTCCCAGAAAACCAGCAATCATTAGTGTAACTTGTGGGCAGTGCTGCAATGACTACTCACATTAACAAGCACACACAAGTGTAGGAAAAAAAGGAAAAAAAACCAACAAAGGGCTGCTCATGTTTGTAGTGTTTTAGCTATTCCCCAGCTTCTTCCAGAGAGGTAACATTTGGCATTTTCCAGTTTCCAGAATAAGATATGTGACTATAGGAGAATGATTTGTGTGGGATGAAAGCTGCGCAGGGTCAGGATGAGGCCCCAGCAGGTACCTGACAGAGCTGAGGGACACCAAGTGCTCTCAGGGTTTTACCTCAGTGTTAGTCTGCAAGAGCATCCTGCAGGGACCATGTTTTGGGAAGGAAGGGTGATAGAGACTTGGCAGTGCTGGCCCAATAGCTGGACTTGATCTTGAAGGTTTTTTCCAACCTAAATCATTCTATGGTAACCATTTTGTGGCTAAACACTAAACCAGACCTTCAGAACTATCTTGCATGGATGCATGCAGAATTACAAAGTTCCAAAGATGTTAAAGAGTCCAAAGAACCCACTGAAGCTTAGATGAAACAGTTAAAGGTTTCAGCTGGAAAAGGAAGTACTGACATTTGTCCACTTGAAGTTTTGTTTGTTTGGTAGTTGATTTTTTTTCAAACATACATTAACCCTTACCTGCATTTCAAGAAGCTGGAATTCCAATTGAAAAGACAGGGAGTGACATTTCCCTGATAATCTGTGCTTCTGCACTGTCCTGTTTTCAGCTGTTATAAAATCAAGTTAACAAAATAATCAATTACACTTCTATTCAATGACTACTGCATTTCTTCCCTTAATCATATTTAAAGTACCAACTGATACAATTCCTCATGTAAAGAAGTTTAACATGTTTAAAAACCCCAACAACTAACTCCACTTTCCCCCTATGCAAAGCACAATAGTAGTCTGTCACTTTCCCACTAAGCAAAGCACTACATTTACTCAGAAACTGTTTTGTCAATGAACCAAATCTTACTGTATTTCAAATATCAAAAATCTAATTGTCTTTCTGCTAACAGTGAAGTAGAACATAGGTTTGCAGATGAACTGCAACCAGTAATACTCAGTAAAGGGCACAAAACTGCTTACTTTTTTCCACTGTTTTCTTGGAACAGCTTATGAACTGGAAACCAGTAAATGTCATGAAAAATGGGAGATCTGTTCCTAGACTTTCAAGTTGAGCTTTCAGGTCTGATGGATAGTCCTGTCTCTTGGTTTCTGCCTGAGTTTCTCTTTGGAACGATTTTCTAGAATGGAAAAAAATAATAAAATCAAAAGGGCAAAATACCCAGACATAACTTGTTTTTCCATGTCAGTACAGCAATATCATTAAATAAAAGGCATTGGGAATAGGATCTAATGGTTTTCAGACCCAAATCAGTTTTCAAGGAGTCAAATTTCAGTTGGATCACATTGCTGGAAACAGCAAACTATTCTAACTTACATAAACTCATTCCATTCACTGCCAGGTAGACACAGTTTTTACTCCAAGTCTGGAGGTGCAAGTGTCCTTTTTGAGGAACGTGCAACAAAAGGGACCCTAAGATGCCTTTACTCATCTAAGTGACTTATTTTATCCACTGAGTTTACATTTACTAACACAAGGAAAGTCCTAACATAGAGGCAAAAGCTTATCCCAAACAATTTTGTCAAAGAAACTCTGTTAATCTAACAAATGAATAAAAGGCATACATTGACTTCAGTATCTCCTCATCAGGAAAAAAGTGGATTCTTGTCAGGTATCTTCATACTTTTCTGTCAATAACCTAATTTCTTCTTCCAGTGCCCGGATTCCACCTTCATAAGCTTGATAAATGCTCTTGTCCATTTCTCAGGATCAGTGTTACTGCATAAAACAAAATAAAGATTTTTCTCAGGAACAAACAAACAAGGGATTAATTTTTTAACAACACAAGCATAACATTAGGTAACTGTTTGAAGATACAGACCAGTGCACAGCCTCCAGAGACAGACCTTAAATCAGGGATCTAATGCAGTCAAGGGCTTTAAGAACCTTTTTAATTAATCCTAATTTGATCCAGGAGCACATCCAGCTATTTTACATTTGCTGTAATAGAACAACAAGCTGCTCCACAGGTAAAAACCAATTGCAATTAGAGATAAAAATTGAACCCAGCTTTGACCAATTGACCTAATGACTCACCTGGCCAGACGAGGCACAGCTGCTCCTAACACTGTTCCTAACACAACCTGCCTTCAGAGTAAACAGCAGTAAAGAGACACAAATTGCAAAGACACTTTATCAGTAACTTAAAAAATAGATAAACCTCAGTTTTCAGGAAAGATCATAATCTGACATTCAGCCTAGCTACAACACATTCAAAAGTCTGTCAGAGATACTATGCAGCTCAAAACTAATGTACTAATACTTTTGACCAGGAAAAACCCAACATTTAGTTTTGTGTGGTTTTAAACCACCCCTATTCTATGTGCAAGTTCCACACTAGCATGGTTCAGTAAAAGGGGATGAGGGGGAAATAGGATTTTATTTGTTTATTTAGTAAGAAATAGTGCCTTTATAACACACATAAGAAAACAACATCCAAAGCATGCTTTGCATCAAAGACTTGCTTAGTGACTAAAGGAAGTATATGCAACTAAATAATCATCCAGTCACCACCAGATTTTTTTTAACGGGATACAGTGAAGAAAGTCACGGTCATAATAAAGAGTATGGTGTGAAAAAGAAAAACATTAAAACAGCCAGAACTTTACTCCAGGTCAGCTGGTCCCTCTTTTAACAGCAGCAACACAAGACAAACTACGTGCAGCTACTTGAACTCAAGGACTTCACCAGACTGCAGAAGACTCAAGCACTAATTATTACTTCAGAGAGCTTTATATCTGGGAGAAAAACCCTACACTTTAATTAAGCAAAACAAAACTTTTACAAACACTTCTCCTGTCGTATATCATACGCGTGTATATACGTGTATATTTATAAATATTTGTGCATTAACAGCACATTTTTCACCTTTCTACGTACCTGCCCGTTTATACCCCCGACTATTTGATGTTATGCTGCCACAAGAGCAAGCGCCTTGGAGCGCTTGTGAGAACCGAACTGGACCTTCCAACCTCGCAGGGCGATGCTGAAATCGCGACTCGTCCGAGGAGCCGGTGCTGCCCCGCACCGAGGCTCGCAGGTGCCAGAGATGCCGCGAGGAGTGTCCAAGCAGCGCAGTCGGCAGCCCCGGCGGCACGGAGCGAGGAGCGGTCGGAGCGCTCTGACGCGGCCCCGGCGGCCCCGGCACGGAGCGAGGAGCGGTCGGAGCGCTCTGACGCGGCCCCGGCACGGAGCGAGGAGCGGTCGGAGCGCTCTGACGCGGCCCCGGCGGCCCCGGCACGGAGCGAGGAGCGGTCGGAGCGCTCTGACGCGGCCCCGGCGGCCCCGGCACGGAGCGAGGAGCGGTCGGAGCGCTCTGACGCGGCCCCGGCGGCCCCGGCACGGAGCGAGGAGCGGTCGGAGCGCTCTGACGCGGCGCGCGCGCCCCGCGCCGTTCGAACCGCGCGCCAGCCCACAAGCCTGGGTGGTACCACAGCTGCTGCCCGAGCGGGGGGCGCTGGCCACGCCTTCCTTCCCCTTCCCGGTCAAACAACAGAGCTGCTGGGGGATAATTCCCGAGTTCTTTATTATAAATGAAAGGAAAAAGCCGTGCTTTGTCGGCTGTTCCCTTGGTTACGTTAATTTTTGCTCACGTGTTCCAGAAAACACCCCTGCTTTTCTTCCTGGTTAGTTACGTTCAAAGCGTCCGCTGTTACACGAGCCAGCCCCTGTGTTCCCACCACATTTGACCGGCCGGAAACAGGAACCCGGCAGAGACGAACAGCCGCTCAGGATCCAGCGGCCCCAGGAGGCGGAACCCTTTTTTCGAGTGCGGGCTGGGGAGAGTTGCGAGGGGGACGGTAAGCTGGTGGCGCTGCGGGGCTTGCAGATGGCGGCGGTGAGGCGGGGCCGGAGCCGCCTGCGCGGCTCCTCAGTCCGGGGGTCTCTCGGCATCTCCCGGGAGGAGAGGGTTGGGCTGTGGGCGGCTCGCGTTCCCTCCATAGGAAACCCTTGGGTTATACTGTAAAGAGCCGTTTGCACTTACTCTCGCGCATTTGGTTATGTGGTTCAGGGTTTTAAAAACCCCCCAGCGCCTGAACCCCGGTTCCTGCAGCAGCGCGGGATTTGCTGTCACTGCGCTGGAGCAGAGCGTGTTACCTACTGCAAATCAAAGAGTGCTCTGCTTATAGGGTTCTTCATGGCTTTCTAATGCGCTGATTTGTCCCTGATTCGTTGTTCTAATCACGTTAACTTCTGTGTCATTGATCTGTTTTGTCTCCTTGCAGAGAAACAGTGTGTTCTGGGTGTCACACCTTGGCTTCTGAGCATGGAGAAGGAACAGGTTTCCAAACGTTTGTATGCCCTTTAGAGGAATGGGGTCCCTTTGTGTAAAAGAGTTAAGTAAGGACAGCACTGGGTTAAAGAAGAAGTCTATAGAAAGCTTGGGACTTGAAGCTTGTACATCTTATTGTGGGGAGGAGTCATCCAAAAATCAGCCAAAGAACCATCCATCGTGTTCACTTGAAGTCAGCAGCGAAAAGAGACACAAAATGCCTTGTGAACAGCACAAGGAACTGTCAGCTGCTTTCTCCTCAGCAGCTGGCTCCAGGCCTCATTTGCAAGGGAAGAACAAAGGTGTGAGTTCTCTACAAGACCAAAACTCAGAGCATGGAGCTGCTGCTGCCAGTACTGATCAGAGTGATGGGAGGAGTGACACGGACAGTGATGCTGCAGGGGCCCAGGAACACATTAAACAGCAGCTGAAGAGCCCAAAACAGGTTTCCAAAACATTTAAGAGGAATACAAGCAGAAAAAATCCAGAATGTGAAGGTAATAAAGGTGGGAATGGGAAGACAAGCCTTCTGGAAGATAAGGAGCTTTGTCTTCATGCTGCTGCCTCAAAACAGCCCAGTACAATAGAGAAATAGCTCCAGGACAACCAGAGGAGGCTGGCAGCTCTGGAAGAGAGACACAAAGTGAGAGAATTACAGAAGAAACTCATTCAAGGAGCTCTTTCTAATCTGGTAATTATACTCACAACTTCTACCTCAATACAAGGTACTAGCACAGTAGAAGGAAGAGGGTAATTAATACATGTGGAGCAAGATGCTTTAAAATCAGTCTGGAATTTCTGATGACATTGCCAGTTTTCTTTTGAGAGTATACAAAAGGCTGCATACCCCATCCCTGGAACACCTGTAGAGTTGCAAGAGGAATAGCAGATTCCTCTTTTTGTGTCATGGAAATGTCTTTCAGAGAGTCATGTCTGAGGGCAGCAAGTATTTGATGTGTTTGACTTGATGAGTCTTTCCTAGGATAAGCAGCCAGCATGAAAAGCACAAACACATAATATTTGATTCCGATGAGGAAAATTAAGCTGAAGTGGATGAGATGTTGAAAAAAGATGCAAGTTCAGGAGATATGCAGAAGTAAGTGTTACAGGGAAAAGTTTAGTGTGACATAATCAGAAAGTTGAATTTTTATACCAAACTGTCTCATGTTGTAACACCTGAGTTACCCTTTGCATGGGTATTTTGCCCATGGTAAAACCGAACAGTCGTAACTGTAAAGCAGAATTGTACAAGGTGTGTGCACAAGGTAAGATGTCTTTCTGCTGTCATCATTA